>NC_083349.1:192984079-195984079 GCF_030254825.1 Meriones unguiculatus
CCTTCCTTTTTTTCCCAACACCTGGAGCCCAGATTACCCTCAATCCCACCACAGCCAGTTTTCCCTCCAAGCATAAAGCCACGTCCTTGGAATTACAATAGTAATTAAAGGGTCTGCGGAAGCCTTGAGTCAGCTCAGATGTGTTGGCTCAGAGCTGGAATGTCCAAGCCTGAGCCTCGGCACACTTCATTTTCCTGTCTCTGGTTTCCACAGGAAACTGGCTTTGCTCTCACAGAGCAGGGGAAGCACCACAAATCATCTTTACATCTTGTTATTTTTATTTATTTATTTAGGTTTTTTAGATTTCTAGTTTCATCTTTCTTTTTAAATTATGTTTCTGAGTGCGTCTCTGTGTGAGTATTTGCACATGTGTTTAGGTACCCATAGAGATCAGGAACGTTGGATCCGCCAGAGCTGGAGTTACAGGTGGTTGCGAACTGTCCAACGTGGATGCTGGGAACCAAAGTTGGGTCCTTGGCCGGGGCTGTCTGTGTTCTTACCCACTGAGCCATCTTTTTTTTTTGAGCTGTCCCTGTTGGATTGAAACTTGCTGTGTAGACCGTGTTGGCTTTGATAGCTCACCTCTTTTCATCACACAGCATTTTGCTGTGTCACTTGCCATTTTAAAAAGATCGTGTCAAAATATGTAAATAATTTACCATTTAAGGATGCAGTTAAGCAGGGCTGAGTACGTCCATCATGGTGGCAATGGTCACCACCATCCACTTTCCAGAGTTCTTTCATGATCCTAAACACAAACTACATTCCTTAAATACCGAGTTTTTAATAAACAAAAAGCAAAACAACAACAGCCAGCTCCTCATTTTGCCTCCTCTGACCCTAGGGAAGCCTCCTGGTTTTGTTCTGTGGATTTACCTGGTTACCCTGAACCACAGTCCTTTCTGTGAGCTTACTGCATGCTTGAATCGCCTTGCTCATGGCTGTGACCACATGCCTCACCGGAAGCAGCTTTGGGGAGGAAGGCTTTATTTTGGGTCACGGTTTGAGGAGCTACACTCTGTTATGGCGGGGAAGGCATAGAGGAGCAGAAGTGGGGTGGTCAGATCATGTGATAGCTCTGCTTAACTTTCTGAGGGACTACTGAACCATTTTTCACAGTCGCTGAACCACTGTGCCTTTCCACCAGCAGTGTATGAAGGTTATGCTTTTTCCACATACTCCGCCAATGCTTGTTAAGTTCCAGTGTAAAAATTATTGACATCCTATTTCTAATGGTTGGTGTTTGTCAACTTGGCAGAAACTGGAGTCATTTAGAAGTAAGGAACTTCAACTGAGGACTTGTTCCCGTTAGGCCGGCTGGTGGGCACGACTATGGGAAGTTTTCTTAACTGACGATGGATGCGAAAGGGCCCAGCCCACTGTGGGTGGTGCCACTCCCAGCCAAATGGTCCTGAGTTCTAGAAGAAAGCAAACTGAGCAAGCCATGGGTCGCAAGCCGGTAAGCAGTGTCGCTCCAGGTCTTCTGCTTCAGCTCCTGCCTCCAGGTTCCTGGACCTTGAGGTCCTGCCTTGGCTTCCCTTCGCGACAGACTACAACTGTATGTTACAGGGTGTGCCGTTGGAATCGTCTAAATTTATCTATTTACTTATCGAGACAGGGTCTCACTCTGCAGCCTTGGCCGGCCTGCAGCTCATTAAAAGTCCTGCCTCAGCCTCTAGGTGCTGGGATTAAAGGCACATGCCACCACGTCCAGCTAGGCTTGCTTAGCTGAGGTTTTGCTGTTGCCCGAGCATACTTTAACTCCTGGGCTCAATCAACGCTCCCATCAACCTCCTGAGTGACTGTGCTCACAGGTGTGTGGTACCGCGCTCCCTTTATGGTGCTTTTCGCTAGTGACTTACAGCCTTTTCTTGTGCTTATTGGCTAATTAATTGTATAAATCTTTTAAAGATTTACTTAGTTTTATGTGTGTGGGTACTTTGCCAGCGTGTATATCTATGTATATCTACGTATCATATACATGCCTGGTGCCTGTGGAGGTCGGAAGAGGACATCAGATCCTCTGGACCTACAGTTATAGATAGTTGTGAATCACCATTTGGTTGCTGAGAACTGAACAGTATGTACTGTTAACCGCTGAATCATCTCTCTAGTCCCAACTGTATACCTTTTTAAGAGAAGTGTTGACTCAAGTTCCTCGTTCACTATTGAATTGGGTTGTCTTGAATTACAGAAGGTGAATTCCATGTCCTTAACATTAACATCGAATTATAGAAGGAGAATTACATATCCTTAACACTAACCTCTCATCAGACTATGTTTTACAAGTATCTTCCATTCATGGGTTACATTTCCATTTTCCCCCTTTTGTGTGTGTGTGCTGTATGTATGTTTGGTGTGTTGTATGCATGGACATGCAGTGTGTTGTATGCATGGGGTGTGCATGCCCAACCCATGCTCGCCAATTCAGAGGCCAGAGGAGTGTGTGAAGTCACTTCCTCCATCACTCTATGCCTTGTTCCTCTGAGACAGGGTTTCTCTCTGAACCTGGAGCTGGCGGTTGGGCTAGGCTGGCCAGTGAGCTTTAGGGATCTTCCTGTCTCTGCCACACAGCTTGGGGTTATAGGCGGGTGTGGCTGTGTCTGTTTTATATGGGTGCTTGGGATTCAGACTTAGGTCTTCATGTCTTCATGCTTACACAATAACCGCTGTCATCCACAGAACCATCTTCCCAGTCTCTGTTTTCACTCTCCAGTCACCTGAATGCATCTGGGGATGTTATTCTCCCCTGAACATGAGGAGTCATGCCTTCTGCTTTTTGAGAATAGGATGTAGGAGGTCCCTATGCACTACCAGCCAGACTCCTTCCTCTCTGTCCCTTTCAAGTGTTCAACGACTCAAGCCCAAGAAGAAGAGTATGAGGAGACAGCAGTAGAAAAGGTATCCACCATTGATTGAGGAAACAGAATGAGTCCCAGGATTCAAGAAAGCAAGGCCTATTAACCTACATGACAACATGGATGAACTTGCAAAGAGCTGTGTTAAGTGAAAAGAACCAGTCACAGACCATAATCATTGGATTTTTATGAAATGGCTAGAGTAGGCAAATCTATTGAGCCAAAAACTAGATTAGCATGTGGTGGGACAAGTTAGGAGGGATGGCCATAAGTCTTAATGGGTATGGGTTAAAGGGGGGCATGATAGACAATATCCTAAAATTGCTTGGAGATGAATTATGTGGTGAAAGAATTGGATTTTAAAATAGGTGTTATTTAAAAAGAAAGGAAAAGAAACAAAGATGATGGCCCCACAGCTGCCTCCTTCCCTGCCACGGCCATCTTCACTTGGAAAAACGTGGCCATGCCTGCAAATGTTTGCAGGATGCAGGCTTCATGGTCAGCCCATAGGAGGGTGTCAGGTCCACCTTCACCCCTGGGGGCACGCTGAACTCCAGCTGCTGCAGCAGGAGGGCTAGGAAGAGGAAGACTTCCCACTTGGCTGGGGTCTCCCCAATGCACCGGCGCTTTCCCAAGCCAAAGAGCATCACCTTCTCACTCAGCGTCTTGTTGATAGCTGTGTTGTTATCAGTGAGAAAGCGCTCCGGGCGAAAAACGAATGGGTCTTCCCACTGCTTCCTGCAAGAGGAACATATGGGACCTGAGCTGTGTAGGCTCTGAAAGGAAAGGGTTGCTGTGTTCACCCGGCTTCTGGGAGAAGCTTTGTGGGAAAGCCTTTCGGGGAAGGTAGCAAACTTAGTATTTATTTTCTTTTGTTACAGTTCTTTTTGTGTTTGTTTTGAGGCTGGGTCTCATGCATCTAAAGTTGGCCTTGAACGCCAACACCAGGGTCACCTTGTTTGAATTTCTGACCCTTCTACTGCTACTTCCCAAGTGCTGGGATTACAAGCTTGTGCTCTCACACCTGGCGCTTAGGCTTGAACCCAGGGCCTTGTGCACAGTATGTAAGCCCTCGACCAACAGAGATATACCTCCAGCCATATTAATGATTTAAAAAAATTCTCTCTAAAATGATCAACCTTTAAAGACAGTGGATTTTGAGGGGGAGATGGATCTTAGGGAGAGGGGGAGTAGGAGGGCAGAGGAGGAGAGGGAGGGAGGGGAAACTGTAGTTGGGATATAATATGAGAGAAGAACAGAAAAGATACTGGATTTTGATCATTTTTTAATTTATATTTTTGTGTGTTTACTTGTGTGTGTGTGGAGGTCAGAGGACGACTTTTAGGAGTCTCCTTCTACCATGTGGGGCTGGGGATGAGCTTGGGTTATTAGGTGTGGCAGCTCATGCCTTTACCTGCTGAACCGTTCCCAGGGTCCAAGATAGTCATTTTAATATTCATTTGTCTTAGTTCCTTGACGTGGTTCTGGGGACTGAACCTAGGGCCTTCCACATCACACATACTACCAGCAAGCTACAGCTCCAGTTCTAATCTGTTACTTCAAAGAAATAACACTTTATCGAAAGGATAGAAAAGAAAGAAGGAAAACATGTTTCTCTCCCTTCTGTTCCCAATGGGCCAGTAGCAAGGGAGATCGCCAGCTGGCTCAGCTTATGTGTATTATTCTGGGCTAAAAGTTGATAATACAAACATGAATGGTGTTCTCATATTCGATATGTTTTGACTTGGATGGATCTCCCACTTACAAATTAGAGTGGACTTTTCCAAGGAAATCATTAGACCGTCCTCAGAAGTCATTTGAGGTATCCACATTACATATCAGACTGGAACCTTGAGGAATTAGAGAAACTTCCCACTCTATAGCTCTTCTCTTCCTTCCTTTCTCGTCCTTCCTTCCTCCCTCATTTCCTCTCCCTTCCTTCCTTCCTTCCTTCCTTCCTTCCTTCCTTCCTTCCTTCCTTCCTTCCTTCCTTTTCCTTCCTTCCTTTCCCTTCCTTCCTTCCTTCCTTCCTTCCTTCCTTCCTTCCTTCCTTCCTTCCTTTCTTTCTTTCTTTCTTTCTTTCTTTCTTTCTTTCTTTCTTTCTTTCTTTCTTTCTTTCTCTCTCTTGAGCAGGTATGGAGCCTAGGTTAGCCTAAAACTTGCCAAGAATCCCCGACTGGCCTTGAACTCACTATAATCCTCCTGCCTCAGCCTCCTGAGTAGGCTGAATTACAGGCATTTGCCACCTATACCAGATACCTAGTAAATTCTTTGTACACTGAAGTCTGAGAAACAGGAACTAAGTTTTGTCACTTAGTATAGGGTATCTAGCTCTGAGGTGTTCCTATGTAAAGACTTCCTGAAGAGACAGACGGCCTTCCTGATTGTTGAGTGTGCACCTTTCCCCATGAGGACAATGTACTCACTCATCATGGTTGACCTGCCACTGGTTTATGAAGATACAGCGCTCCTTGGGGATGTGGAAGCCATTCAGTGAGGTGTCCCTCGTTGTGCTAAGGAAAGAAGAGAGCTCTGTCCAGCTCTGGGCTTGGAAAAGCTGAGCTGTGACTTGTTCCTCCCTCTAATCCATCCCAGTGTCTGACTTCCACAGTCTCCAAATCTGGTACTGGGAGGTCATGTGAGGGGTAGGCAACATGGGGCGATTATGCTTCCCTTTTCTGGGATCATACTCTTCAATTTCAACACTTGTTTACTAGAACGTCTTTTTGTTCAGGTGTACAGGGGGCAGTCTCTGAGGCAAGAAATCAGTGGTTGGGGCTTGCCCTGGGAATCTGCAGCCTTTTGTACCAGGAGCAACTAGGCTAAGGTGTGAGCAGAGGTAAATGTTCGCTCTTACAGTCAAGGAGCACGGGCTGAGCGTTCTACAAGTCATCGGAGGAGGAAGCTCTACTTGCTGGCTGAGCCAAAAGGAGCTTCTAGATGGGAGGGCATACATGTGCTGGGACTGATTTTGGGCAAGAGTAGAATTTGGGATCCACATAATGGATAGAAGCCTTTCCAGGCAGAAGGTCCAGTTTAGGCAAAGTTGGCAGGTGGCTAGATTACGCTTGTGAGGAGGGTGTGGCTGAAGAAGATGTCAAGTGGAGGTGAGTAACTGCTGAGGCCACAGGGGAATGGACCTGGTGGAGGAACAGTATGAAAACGGGGGTGGCTACGGAACAGGGGCATTACCTGTGGGGGATGGTGAAGGGGACGAAGGATGTGTATCTGTACATCTCCAGGATGAAGGCCTCTATGTAGGGCAGCTGGGGCCTGTCAGAAAGCCGTGGTTGCCGATCCCTGCCAATCACCGTGTCTGCAAAGCACAGGCAGAGCTCATGGGATGTTCTGTCTGTTCCATGCATGTGTGTCCCCATTGTACTAGAGTGACTCTGTCTATGTTGGACTGTGTTTACTCACGTTTCTGAGACCCCACAATACGCCCCCAGTACCTTATCTGGACACATGGGGCCATATGCCTAGGACTTCTACAGAGTAGACACATAAACACGAGTTTGTAGATCAAGTGACCCCGAGCCTCAAGGCTTCTCTGACTTCAGGGTTTGGAGCAGCACATACCCAGTTCCTTATGGATATTCCTCTGTATCTTGGGATGTGTCACAAGTAGCAAAAGGCTCCAGATGATAGCTGTGGTGATAGTGTCAAATCCTGGGCAGCAGGGAGTAGGGTGAGGGAGAAAAGAAGATGGGGGAAGGAAAAGGGTTTTTGTTTTTGTTTTACCAAGCACTGGCATAAATAGAGCAAGTGTTATCCCTCTCTGGCTCCCATCTCTGTGTATCCTGAGGGAAGGGCTGAGTCCTCTACAGAATCTTGGAAGCCAAACTTGGTGGTTTATACCTAGAATCCCAACACCACCAGAGAATCTGTGGCAGGAGAATTGCCATAGGTTTGAGGCCAGCTTAGGACACAGAGGTGAGGCCTTGTCTCAAACAGAACAAGTCAAAACCAACCAAATCCAAAACCAAACCCAATCAAGCAAAAAAAAAAAAAAAAAAACCTGATAGATACTGGTTTCATAATGAGCAGCTGGAATTTTAAGACTGAACTTGCAGGTTGTAGAACTCTCTTGCTTTCCAGGTGGAGAAACCCAGGCTTTAAAAAAGAGAGGGATCTGGCTGAGTTTCTTCTAGGAGTTGGTGGCAAAGTGTGAGGTGACACCTTGATCCTAGGTGTCTGTCCTGTGTTTGTGCGGTAGATGAGTTAGCTGATAGGATGGGCACGGATACATAGCAGCTGGTGGACGGGGGTGGGATACGTGTGCGGGTTCCTACCAGCTCCGAAGAGGTCATTGACAATGTTGACAATCTTCTCCTGAGGGATGAGGCCACCACTGTCCTTGGAGTTCTCACTGTGCTTGAACAGGGCACTTGTGATGTCCTGGATACAGTCCTAAGAGGAACGAGTTTATGGGGAACGAGTTTACAGGGAATGAGTTTACGGGCACTTCGAGGGACAAATGCCAGACGTTGCCCATGCCGTTTGATTCGTCCCCAGGGCCTGGGAGCTGCCTTGGCCTCCAGGCTCTGGGCTGGGGCTCAGATTTTTGAATTGGCATCAGCCCTAAATAGAGCATGTGCCCCTGACCATTCTTGCTCATAACCCCCAGGGGTCAGATTTCCCAGGAGGAAGAGGTAGGCGTGAACTCAAGGGAAGAACTGTGACATGAAGCCGGCTTAGGCTTTGCTGAGGTTCATTTTCCTGCAGAACAACAAATAGCCTTTGCACTGTGACACCCCATATTGCTGTGCCAAGGCTCCATTCACACACTTGATCTTTCTGGGACTTGGAACAGGCCCGGAGGGGGCTATAAGGAGGAAGGGATGGCTTCAGGCCACACAGCCGCTGAGTGGCCCGGACCTTTTCTAGGCCTGGCAGCATGAGTACCGTGCCTTAGGATCGGAGGGGCATTCTCTGCCCCTGTGAGGGTGGAGAGTCTGCAACCACGCCTCCCAGTCTCACCTTATTGAAGTCTTGATAGTGCTCCTGGACTGTTTTCTGCAGAAACAGCACAAAGTTATCATTGAAGGTCTTAAACCTCTTGAGGGCTGGGTTGGGCAGGTAGCGCAGGATGGGGAAGAAATCCACAGCATTCCCTGAGGTGACATTCTCCACAAAGTCATTGCTGCTCTTCACAATGCTCAGCATCTCCTCACTCTGGGGGAAGTTCTTCCCAAAGCACATTGCTCCAATGACGTTAGCCACCGACTCCACCACCTGGCTGACAGGCTCGAAGTGGCCAACCTCGGCCATCAGCTTCTGCAACTTGCTGATTAGATACTCAGCCTCCTTGCTCACGTGCTCCTCCAAGTAACAAGAGGATGCTGATGTCGGGTCTGAGGCTATGGAGAAACTCTTCAGGGCGTTCTGGGCCAGGCGCCGACGGGCAGCCCACACTGGTCCAGAGTCTGGATTGAAGGTCAGGCTCTGGCCGTTAGTGATGAGTGTGAAGCTGTAGAGGTCTGGCCGGCCCTTGAAGTCATCCCCCTGCCGCACCAGGGCCTGCCGGATGGTGTGGAGGCCGCTCAGCACCACCACAGGTGTGGAGCCAATGTGGATCTGCAGTACATCCCCATACTGTTTGCTCAGTTTTGTCAGTGACAGGTGTGGGTTCTTCCCCAGGGTCAATATGTTCCCAATGAAGGGCCAGCCCCAGGGTCCGGGTGGGCTCTTCAGACCTTTGGGGACCCGGGTTCTTGACACTCTGACCACCCAGAATACTATGCAGAAGATGACAGCGGTCAGGAGCAGCTCTGTGGGTGAGGACAATGCCATCTGTACCAGCTGCGGGGGAAATGGAAAGATGGGGTGGTTGATGATGGAATCTGAGCCTTCCATTTATCCTTTCACTCACTCATTCAGTAAGCACTGACACACATGCTTGGTTTTAAGCTACACATCAGAAAACCCCTGAAGAGATCTCTGGATGCTCCAAGGACTGGCTGGTTTGAGAAAAACTTAAAGCAGGTCATGCCAGGATCTGTCTGGTTTCTTTGACAACTGGGAGCTTCCCAGAATAGAAGTAAGCTAGAGCCTGGTCCAGGGCTACCCAATGCCAGGTGGGTATTCTCTCCCTAATTCTTCACTCTAGGCATCTGTCCTTAGAAAGCTTCAACTGTCCTTGAAGCTACTCAATTAAAGACAGAGGGCCAGTGAGGTGGCTCAGTGGTTAAAAGCACTTTCTGGAAAGCATGACAGCCTGGTTGGATTCTCAGAATCTACATAGTGGAAAGAATTGACTCCTGAAAATGGTCCCCTGACCATACACAAGCTGTGGAATTCTGACAGACAGACAGACAGACAGACACGTATCTACATGGTGTGGGGGAGGTGAAGTTTAAAAAGAGGAACTGAGATTCAGGGCTGACAAGCAAGAATTAAAACTTCATCCCTCCTTCAGTTCCCACAGGGTCCACATTTATCCATCTTTAAGAGCATTTAGGAGATAAGCAGATCTCATGGTCTGGAAAAACACACAGACATACCTGAAGGGCAGAGGCTGGAGACTGGCCGAGTTGTGGGAGTCTCTCTGGGCCTTTGGGGTTCCAATGATGGGCCTTTTATAACACCACCCCCTCTGGACTGGCCCAGCCATTCAGGTCACTTGATACCCAAGTTGGATACTGCACAAAGTTGGAAGGATCAATTCTTGGCTTCAAGCCCTGATCCCTCAGCTCCACCTTCTACTCAGGGCTCAGGAACAGATCTTTGGGTCAGAAGTGGCCCTGGGTCCCTGGAGATAAATATCCATGACATTTTAGGAGCTGGGGCATATTTCAGAGTGTGGGGTGTGAAAGCTAGGCCTGTGGATAGGTATAGCACTCATCAGAAAGGGACACGCCTAGCCTCTAGTCCGGGCCAGCCAGGGCAGATAGGGAGGTGCATTGTACTAGCGACTTTTTCTTGATGTAACGAGCTACCTGAAAACATTAAGTTAATGAAGGAAGGCAGGCTTATTTTGGTTCAGAGTTTTAGAGTCCATCACGGCAGGGGAGTTGCAACAGCAGGAACGTGAGGTCATACTGTAGCTGCGGTTAGGAAGCAGAGAGAGATGAATGCTGGAGCTGGGCTCCTGGTTGTTATTTAACCAGGGGCTGCAGCCCAGGGATGGTGTGGCCCACATTCAGGCTGGGCTTTCCGTCCTCAGTTAACCTTTCAGGAAAGGTATGCTCTGAGGGGCATCTTCTAGGTGACTCTAAATCCCATCAGGATGGCATTGGAGATTTAAACATCACAGATATGTACCCCAACAGTGTGTGTGTGTGTGTGTGTGTGTGTGTGTGTGTGATTGAACCTACATCCATAAACATACGTGATGAGTCCTCTGCCACTGACCTTTGTCTCCACTCCTCTCCCAACCTTTATTTCCTTTAGAATTTTGTCCTCTAAAGGGAGGCTCTCTTGACACCCTCCTTGCTGTGGAAGGTGGTAGGAATTAAAAACAATAAGGAGAATTTATAGCAGGACTTGCTCTTTACGGTAACCTGCCTGGACTCTTCTGAGTCAATATTAGTAGAGGAAAAAAACAATCAACCAGATAAGTTCCAGAACCAAGAAACAAAAAAACTGAAAGCAAATACAGGGCTGGGTATGGTGGCATGCACTCTGATCCCAGCACTTTGGAGGCAAAGGTAGATGGATTTCTATAAGTTCAAAGCCAGTCTGGTCTACATAGTAAGTTCCAGGTCAGCCAGGGTTACACAGTGAGACCCTAAAATATATAAAATGCAATATGTGGACTTGATTGGATCCTAAATTTAACAAAAAGCAAATTTTAAAGCTATAGAAGACTTTTTAGAGAGATAATTGAGGACTCATAACCATGGCCTGCAGATTAAATGACATTCTCAAATGAATACTAATTTGCTCAGATGTGACATATGTCACGCTAACATGACATCTGAGTTACTGTTCTAATCCTGTGAAAAGACACCATGACCAAGGCAATTATTATAAAATAAAATATCTAATTAAGAGCTTGCTTACAGTTTTAGAGGGTTAGTCCATGATCACCATAGCAGGAAGCAGGCATGGCCCTGGAGCGGTAGCTGAGAGCTTTACATCCTGCCCTGCAGGTAGCAGGGAGAGAGAGATCAAGATTGGGCCCGGTGTGGGGCCCACCGCCAGTGACACCACACCTCCTCCAACAAGGCCACACCCAACAGTTCTTCCCAAGCAGTTCCACTAACCAGGGACCAAATTTTCAAGCCATGGGGGCCATTCTCATTCAAACCACATGTGGTAAGGTATTCTTGTTCTTTGGAGATTAATGCTGTGTGCTTTAGGGATGAAGTGTCATGACGTCTGCGACATTCTTTCAAATGGTTCTGTTAAAAACAAAAAACCCAGAACCTACACTCTGTGACTGCTGAGATGGCTCAGGGGGTAAAGGTGCCTGATGACCTGCACTTGACCCCAGGACCCACATGGTAGGAACGGTGTCTTTTGATCTCCACATGTGTGCTTTGGCACATTCACATCTTGGCAAATGTGTTCTCTCTCCCTCTCCCTCTCTCTCATTCTCTCTCTCTCTCTCTCACATGCACACACACACTAGAAAAATACATTTTTAAACCTTAAAAATATATAAGCTGGGTGGTGGCCGCGGTGGCAGCGGCACATGCCTTTAATCCCAGCACTCACGAGGCAGAGGCGGATCTCTGAGAGTTCAAGGCCAGCCTGGTTTACAGACTGAGTTCCAGGACAGCCAGGACTTGGATCCCCAGGACTCACATGGTAGAAGAAACTAGATCCTTCAGGTTGCCCTCTGACCTCCATGTGAGCACAGTGGTCTGTCTCTCTCTCTCTCTCTCTCTCACACACACACACACACACAAAGCTTCAGGGTCAACCTGTACAAGGGTCAAGGATGGGGACACAGAGTGACAAAGCTGGTTTGAAGTCAGCTGGGAACCAAGCAACACTAGTTCCTGAGTCTTCACTGGGTTCAGCTCACTCAATTAAAAAGGCCAACATGGGAAGGAGGCCAAGTTTTATACAAATTTGTCTTCTCATTGACTAAAGCCCACAGCTTATTTTGTTTAGATGTCTCCATCCCCCCTTTTTTTATGAGACAGGGTCTGTTTATGTCCCCTTGGCTGCTCTGAACTCACTGTGTAGACCAGGCTGGTCTCCAACTCACAACGATCTGCTATGTCTTGAATGCTGGGGTTAAAAGTGTGTGTCACTATGCCCAACTCCTGTTGTGTTAAACAGGAGTTTAGCAAAAAGCTAAACACAAATATTTTTATGTTATTGTAAACATAAAAAAGCAAACACAAATATTTTTATGTTATTGTAGACGTGTGTTTTGCCTTCATGTATGTTTATGACTCAGATGGGTCCAGTGCCCATGGGGGCTGGAAGAGAGCGTTAAGTTCCCCTGGGAGCAGAGCTGTGAGCAGACAGTGCTCTTAACCCCTGAGAGTCTCCCCAGCTCCCAGATGTCAGTAATTTTTATTCAATGTTCTTTATCTGTTTCAGGATCTTCTTTGGCATGCCAGGTGACATTTAGATGCTGAAACTCTCAGGGTTCTCAAGCTATCTGGTTTGGATGACTTTGATAATTCTCAGGAGTCTGGGTCAAATGTTTGTAGTACATCTCTCTATTAGATTGGCCTGGAGTTTTTTTTCCTAGCAAGCCTGAGGTTGGGGGTAGTTGGTAGAAGGGTCTCGGAGGTAAAATGACACTAACAATTCCAACCGTTGTCTCTGTGACTTTGATCAGTCGGCTGAATAGTGACTGTCAAGTTTCTCCAACGTAAACAGTGTTAGGCAGGGAAGCAAGCGACTTCATCCATTTTAAGTCACTTTTTCCTCACTTTCCATGCTGCGCCCTTTGAAAGAAGGCACTGTGCACAGCCTACACCCAAGAAGTGGGGAGCAGCTATACAAATATTTGGACATTTGGCTATGAGAGATCGCTTTTGTTTTCAGAAATTAAACTAAGGAAGAAGGCCGGGGACATGGCTCAGTTGATAAACTTGCCCATCATGCATCAGGGCCTGGTTTGATCCCTGGCATTTTGTCAATGGAGCTGGTAACGAATGCTTGTAAGTTCAGCACTGGGGAGGTGCAGGTAGGAAGGTCAGAAGTTCCAGGTCATCCCTGGATACTTAGGGAGTTTGCAGTGTCCATACACAACTCCAGGAACTTAAACATGACTGGGGCAGCAAGGGAATGAAGAAAATAAAGACAGACAGACAAACACATACACACAAATGAGAGAGAGATAGAGAGAGGGAGGGAGGGAGAATGAGAGAGAGAGAGCAGGAAAACTGGAATCAGGTTCTGGGCTCTCAAATGAAGCAACTGGAGTATCCTAGAAGTTCAGTGTGTTTATTATATAGAGTTGAAAGAAGAGGTGGGTGGGGTTAGTGCATATAGTTTAACGAGGAGGTGGGGTTATCATTTACAGATAGACAAGGAGGCGGGGTTTATGATATACAGCTGGATCAAGGAGATGGGTTTAACTAATCTCAGTAAGAGTAGGAGCAATCTCTGCAGAGGAGGAGTTTTCGTTTTTGTTTTTTGAGACAGGGTTTCTCTGGGCAGCCCTGGCTCTCTTGGAACTTACTGTGTAGAACAGGCTGGCCTTGAATTCACAGAGATCAGGGGAGGAGTCTTCGTACTGTGAATATCCAGAGGGAGAAATCTGTCATGGACATTTTCTGCACACACCATCATCATCTATACACAGATCGGAAGAAAGGCTTTGCCTCTGAGCCTCACCTCAGGAGAGAAGGCTTTGCGGTTTTCTCCATGGGTCTGAGGCTCTGCGGCCCTTGGCGTGGCTGTGCCATGTTAATAGCATTCACTCAGAACCTTACTCCTTCTCGACGCTCTCGTCCAGGCTGGCCTACAGTTCAAGACCCTGCTGCCTGGGGTCCATGAATGCTGGAATCATAGGCATGTAGCTTGAATGCGTGGCTTAAGAGCATCTTCACAAATCTGAGAGAGCAGTGTCACTGACTCCCAGGTCAGAAGGTAGAATGTCACCAGACTTCAAAAGCCTCTACCCCTCAAAGTAGTTTAGGCTGGCCTGAATGAACAGATCTGTCTGCCTCTTTCTCCCAAGTACTGGCATTTATGGTTTATGCCGTGATGCCTGGCTGCATATTTATTTATTTTAGTTTTAGTTTTGTTTTGCTTTGTTTTGTTGAGACAGGGTCTCTCTACATAGTCCTGGCTGTCCTGGAACTCACTATGTAGACCAGGCCAGTCTGAACTCACAAAGATACAACTGCCCATATCTCTCAAGTGCTGAGATTAAAGGTGTGAGCTATCATGCCCAGTTACCTTTATCATTTTTTTTAAAATCTAATTTCAAATACTTAAACATTTTATTTTATGTGTATGAGTGTTTTGCTTGCATATATGTCTGGAGACCAGAAAAGGTGTCAGATCCCCTGGGATGGAATTACTGCCAATTTAGAGCCTTCATGTAGGTGCTGAGAATTGAACTTGGGTCCTCTGGAAGAATAACCAGTGCTTTTAATCATTGACCCATCCCTCAGACCTTTAGATTTTATTTTATGTGTATGGATGTTTTGCCTGCGTGTTTTGCACTACATATGTGCCTAGTGCCCATGGAGGCCATCAAAGGCCATCAAATCCCCTGGAACTGGAGCTACAGATGGTTGTGAGCTGCCTTGTGGGTGCTGGGAGTCAAACCTAAATCTTCCAGCCAAGGAACAGCTGTTTCTTGTTTTTTTTTTGTTGTTGTTGTTTTCTGAGAAAGGGTCTCACTATACAGTCCTGGCTGTCGTCAAAGTCATAGCGATCTGGCTGCCTCTGCCCTCTGAGTGCTGGGACCAAAGGAGCTCACTGAGGGAGTCTCTCAGTGAACCTGAGGCTCAGTGGTTTGGCTGGACTTGATGGCCAGTGAGTGCCAAGGGTTCATCTGTCTCCTCACCCTCAGTGCTTGTGTTACAGGTGTATGCTACTATTCCCAGCTTTTAAATTTTGTTTTTAAATTTTACTAGGAGTGTTTGTGTATGTACGTTATGTGAGTATCCGTGTGTATGAGTGTGGGCGTGCACTTGCCATAGGTCAGAGTCCAGCCTCAGGTTTCATTCTCAACCTCCTCCTTTTATGAGATAGACTCTATTGTTAGTCACCACTGCTCACAACAGGACTTCTGAGCTTTCAGGGACTTTTCTGACTTCAACTCCCATCTTGCAGAAGGAGCAAAGGAATTAGACACTTGCTGCAGAATCTAGTTTTATGTGTGTTTCTGGGGTCTGAACTTAGGCCTTCATGCTTGTGTGGCAAGCACTTTACCCACTGAGCCATATCCCCAGTCCACACCTGGCTCCTTGCATGGGTTCAAGGGACTGATTCAAAGTTAAGTGGCTGCATCCAAGACAATGATGAGCCACATGGCAAGAGACAGGGAAACCACTTCCACAGTCTTTCTCTGTATGTTGAACTCTGTCTTGCCTTTCTGACTCATTATTTTATACCCTGCTCAGCTATCACCAAACTAGCCAGGAACCTCTGAATTCTTACAGTTCCATTATCACCTGTCTTCCTCCAGGACCATGAAGAACTTGCAGTTTGCTGTGATCTAGTGTTCTCTAAAGGTCCATATGTTTGAGGTTTGGTTCCTAGATCAATGCTATTAGGAAAGGGTGAAAACGTTGAAGTATGGCCTTGTTGCAGGCTTGAGTCACCAAAGGGCTACCTTTGAAGGGGTTGTGAGGCCCTAGATTTCCTCTTGTTTTTTTTTTTCCTTTCTTTTCACCTTTTAGCTTTAGGGGGAACAATTTTGCTCTACCATACACTCCCCTCCACAGCTCTGAAACAGGGTCTTTTAATTGTGGACTTAAACTTCCAAAACTGTGATCTGTTAAGTTATTTCCCTTTCCAAGATGATAAACTCAAGTATTTGTTGTAGGAATGGAAAGTTGGCTAACACAGAGGTTGACCAAGCCTTAACTTTTCTACAGACCTCTGGTCTCTAGTGTTGGGACCAGCACACAGCACACACTCAGGGGTAATGGAAGTTTTGCTTTCTTTGTAAACTCAGTTATGTTATGTAAATATGTTTTTGTTTTAATCCCAAGTGTGGGATTTTAGTTGGGCTATAGTTTGTCGACAGCTATGAATTGTCTCCTGTGGGATGTGGCTTTTGCTAGCTGGTAACAGCCTTCCCTGTGTGGCATAGAGAGGGTGGTCTAGGACTCAGAATATAAATTTGAGATCTGAGAAAGAGAGTTGTGGCATTCGGTGTTGGTGTGTGGTGAGTAGCAGTTTGGAGAGATCAAAGAGACTGACGTTGTGGCAGTTTGGAGCAGACCGATGGAGTGTACCTACTTCCGGGTGTAGCAGATTGAAGGAGACTGCTGTCTGCATCTGCTGTAGACGGAGATTGGTATAGAGCCCTAAAGGAACCCCTTGGCCCTAAACAGCCAGGAGAAGTAAAGGGGCCCTCTCTGCCCACTAAGCCCTCTCCTACATAGGGTTGGGAGGTTGGATGGGAGGTGAAGGCCCAAATACCCCCAAATAAAGTAGAATATTAAAAACAAGTGCTATACTCAGGAAAAGGTTTGATAAATTAATTAGTATTCACAGGAGGCATATGAAGCTGAATGAGAGCTTTGTGAGCCGTCTTCATGGGGAATTTCCCACCTTGGTCCTGTAGATGAGTAAGAATACTTAGTGTTCCCTGAGCATCTGCTAAGCCGGGTTCTGACACGGCTAACACAGGCCATCTGTTTCAGATGCTATTGCTGGCAAGTAGATACATTGTAGCCTCATTTCTCACTAGACTCAGTGCAGTCCTGGAGGTGGTAAGTGACTGACCCTGGACCAGATGCAGGGAAGGACAGCAGTGGACATGGGCAGAGTAGAGTACAGAATCAGAAAGTTACTGTGAGTGAAGAACTGGGGGAATTCAGCCTCCAAAGAGGACGGACAGAGTGGGGCTGAGGCTATGGTAAGTGGAAAGATAGTTCTGGGTGGTCACTCAAAAAAATTTATTGAGGGCTGTGGACATAGCTCACTTGGTAGAGAGCTTGCCTGGCATGCAAGAAGCGCTAGGTCCAGGCTCCAGCACTGCGGACAACCTGGCCTGGTGGCAAATGCCTGTTACACCAACAATCGGGAGCTGGAGGCAGGAGGACCAAAAGTTCAAGGTCAGGAGGACCAAAAGTTCAAGGTCATCTCTGGTTACATAGGGAGTCTCAGGCTAGCCTGAGCGACATGAGACGGTCTTGGGGATTAAACTCAGATCATCAGGCTGTCTTGCCTGCTTGGGGGAAAAAAAAAAAAGGTCTTCTCTTTTTGCTCTGTTTGGTACGGCTGTAAAATGTGCTAGCAGAACTGACATGTCAAGCATTTTATACTCTTGAATTGTGAGCATAATTAGACACCCACAGCTCTCCAGTCAGCGCTCCCTGATGCCACCTAAGTGAACTTTGTGAAACTGCACGCCAGAGTCCTCTCGAAGCCGCCTCTCGACTTCGCAAAGCCTTGAAAACAAGTTTCCTCTGCCGAGCATGGGACCCCCATCTCCCCCCCTCCGCCCCCTGCACTGTCTTCCCCTCAGTGTAACTTTCCCACCAGATGGAGGAGCCACCCTATGATTCCTGCAGCCTCTGTCTCTGCCTTCGTAAGCGTCGTTCCCACTACCCAGAATGCCCGACCCTCCTCCCAACCACTCCTTCACATTCAAAGGACGCCCTCAAGAAAATGCATTGTTTTTCTGTTCAAGATGCTCAACATATTTAAGCACTGGTGACAAGACGTCTCCATTTCTCCCATAAACCAAGTCCTCCAACATGGGACTCCAAACCCATGCCCTCCGTAATCCTTCTTTGGACATGGTTCTTTCATGCTACCAAAATCATGGTGTCATAGTGATTTGGTTTCATTCTCCCTCTCTAGACTATGATGAGAGCTCGCTCTATAGCCCAGTGTCATGGCAATCCTCCTGCCTCAGCCTATGAGTCGTGAGATTACAGGTGTGCACTCTCACTCCGAGGGTGGCACCCTCTACTCTTTCCTGTCACATAGTGGGTGCAGTGGGACTCTATGAGCATAAACAGTCCTCCAGTCGGGAGACAACTAAGACGTCTTAGTTACTTTTCTATAGCTGTGCTAAAACACCATGACCAAAAGCGGCTTAGGGAGGAAAGGGTTTATTTAATCTTACAATTTGTAGTCCATCGTCCTGGGAAGTCAGGGCAGGAGCTGATACAGAGACCAGGAGGGAATGCTGTTTACTGGCATTCTCTTAAGGCTTGCTTTCCTATGTACCCCAGGACCACCTGCTCAGGGGTGGAATCGCCTACAATGGGCTGGGCCCTTTCCACATCAAAAACCAATCAAGAAAACTCAGCACAGGCTTGCCTACAGCCCAATTTGGCAGACAAATTTTCTCAATTGAGGTTCAGTCTTCTCCAATGATTCCAACTTGTACCAAGTTGACATAAAGCTAGCCAGGATGGTGGAAAAGCACTTGTCTAGTAGGCAAGAGGTCCTGGTTCATCCTCAGTTCTGAACACACACACACACACACACACACACACACACACACACACACTGCACTGTTTACTGTTCTAGAAGAACAGTTCCATTTATGAACAACACAGGCAAGCCTTGCCTTCATGGAGGAGTCTGACAATAAGTTGATTAAAACAAAAACAAAACCCTTAAGCCATTGTACAGCCTGTAGTTACTCAAGAGTCTGAAATGGAAGAATTTCTTGAGCCTAGGAGTTCAGGTCTAGCCTGGGCAACGTAGTAAGAGCCTGTCTCAAAAATAAGTAAATGAAATAATAAAAATCAAACAGAGAAGTTAGGAGTGGTGGTGTGTATGCCTATAATCCCAGCACTTGGAAGACTCAGGAAGATTTGGAGTTCCAGGACGGCCTAGGCTATATATCAAGTTCAAGGCTAGTAGGGGCTGTATAACAAAATACTGTTCAAAGAAAACAAATAAAAAAGGAAAGAATGGGGGAGGGGTGGCTGGAGAGATAGCTCAGAGCTTAAGAGCACTGGCTGTTCTTCCAAAGGTTCTGAGTTCAATTCCAGCAACCACATGGTGGCTCATAACCATCTACAGTGAGAGCTGGTGCTCTCTTCTGGTTCTTAAGCACACATGCAGACAGAATACTGTGTAAATAATAAACAAATAAATAAACTTTTAAAAAAGGAAAGAAAATTTAAAAAACAAGTGAGCAAGCAAATAGCTCAACAGGCCCAGGCTGTTGACCATGGTTTGTCCCTGCTCTGTGCACTATGACCTGACTCTACAGACTGCCAGTGCCTCCCACTCTGCCTTCGTTATCTGTTCAACCCTTAGAAGGCTCCGGCATGAGATGGGAAGAAAGGAGGAGAACGAAGCTGGAGTTTTTCTTCCCTTAGACTCCTTTCGTAAAGTTATCTACAGGCTGCTCTCTTCTGGGTGTCTGAGTTCTGGAGTTTTGTCCGTCCTGGGAAGACCTGCAGTCAGGAATTGAAAGGTTGAGGCCAAGAGAGGCAAAGAACAAACGAAGCAGCAGGAGCTTGCCTAGAGGAAGCTTCCTAAGCTCAGCATTATGACCACCCAGTTATCATGGTGCTGACTTCCACACAGCAAGCCTTGGGCAGACTGCAGGTCAGTTCTGCTGTGAGCAGGCGCCCCTCACAGGCACTCCCCAGAGGACAACCCAACAGCACCACAGGCTTCTGGAAATCTGGCTGCCAACGGGGGAGCAGTGTGCACCCTTGGTGGGTCTTCTTTGAGGTGCGCTGCATGTGAGTTTTGTCAGGGGATCAGTTGAGGCAGAGTCTCGCTGTGTAGCTCTGCTGGCCTCACAGAGACCAACCTGCTGGAATTAAAGGCACGCCTTGCAGGAGGTTTGCCTAACACACGCAGTGCTGCTGAGTTCAGCTCCCTGGCTGGCAGGCTTGGGTTATAATTTTTGCACAAGTTCTCAAAGCCCAGCTCATACTATAAAATGGAGAGAAAAAGAAGAAAGGACGGAGGGAAGGAGAGACAGGCAGCAGTGAAGGAGGAGGAGGAGAAGGGGATTGTGGTAGAAAAGGGCCCAGTAGTGCTGATTTAATTAAGATAATGAGTATGTAGGATGGGGAAATAGCTCAATGATGGCATGGTCTCCTAGTTTACCAAGGCACTGAAGTTTACCCTAGCACTGAAAAAAAAACCAACAGAACCCTCACAAAGCAACAAAAACATGGGCTGGAAGGATGGCTCAGTGGTAAAAACACTTGCTGTACAAGCATGTTGAACTGAGTTCAAATCCCCAGCACCCACATAATGCTGTGCCTCTAACCCCAGAGCTGGCAGGGAATGGGGAGGGACAGAGGGAGCGGAGGGCCTCTTGAACTTCTGGTCACCAGTCTAGCTCTGGGTTCAGTGAGGGGACCCTGTGTCAAGGGAGTAAGATGGAAAGTAATAGAGCAAGACGGCCCGTGTCTTCCTCAGGCAAACACGTGTGCACATACGAAAACACACACACACAAGCAAAACAAAATCCCCAGAAGAAATAGGGATGTTCTGTGCATGAGCTTCATTGACTTAGGGAAAAGCTGGCTCTAGGTATACCTAGTTAGGAATTCCCTCTCTTCTCTTGGGATTGGTTTGTTTGCTTGACATTTGCTCCCCTCCCCTGCTGGAGGACATTTATTTATTTTGTATGTGTATGAGCCATCTGGCCAGCCTGGTTTATTTGTTTTTGAGATAGGGTTTTCTATAGACCAAGCTAGCCTAGAATCTTCTCCATATACCTGAGCCTGACCTTTTCCCATTTTTTGTTTGTTTGTTTTTTAAGACAGGGTTTCTCTGTGTAGCCTTGGCTGTCCTGAATTCACTTTGTATAGCAGGCTGGCCTCATACTCACAGAGATCCGCCTGCCTCTGCCTCCCCAAGTGCTGGAATTACAGATGTGTGCCACCACATCCAGCTTTGTTTCCACTTTTAAAGTGCTGGGATTTATAGACACAGGTTACCATACCCTCCTCTCTCTGTAGCTTTCTTTAAAAAATGAGCCCCCAGATAAGCAGTATAACAGTCCCTGACGAGAGAAAAACCTCTTTTTATCCTAGCAGTTCCAACAAAACCCCCACAGGATTCTCATTGGCCTAGCCTGGGGTAGGGTCATCCTCACCAAAGTTAACAGCTGAGAGTAGGGATCCAGCAGTCCCCAAGGGAGAGTTGGTGTAGAATTGGAAGTAGAAAGGAAACTAAATACTGAACTACACAACCCTCAGAAGACCATGTAACTCAGTGCAGGCTCTTCCTCCCTCCCCCACCAGTCTAGAATCTTTTAAGAATAAAAGAGGACGCTTTAAATATTTATGTCGGGACAACAAGTGTATTTGTTGCTTTTCTTGTTGGCGAGGGCAAAGTTCCTGCCAAGAGCAGTTTGAGGGAAGGTTTTCCCTTGGCTCGGTTGTGGTGGGGAGTGGCAGGAGGAGCACAGGCCGCAAGCTACACTGCACCTGCAGTCGGGAAGCAGGCAGAGGAATGCTGCTCCCGCATTTCTCCTTTGTGTTGATCCTGGACCCTAACCCAGCAGACGGTGCCATCCACTTTGAAAGCTAAACCTCTTTGGAAATACTTTTACAGAAACACTCAGAGGTACATTTCCATAGTGATTCTGCATTCAGAGAAGTTGCAATCAGCCTGGCCATTACAGCAGGATCAGAGCAAGACTGTAGGAAGGTAACATTACTTTAACTGCAGCAGACAAAAGCCGGCTAGTGGAGGCCTGGGCCAGTTGAGCCCTGGTCCCTACCAATTGAATGTGTCTGCTCTCTGGGCACAGCAAGGGGAAGATACTCAAGGTTCATACCTTGGCTACACTAGAGGATGACCAGTGGGTGGAATGAGGACATATTGAAAGACAAGTCTCACTTTTGCACATCAACCCAAACTCTGCTCTTCCCGTACTTCTCCCCCCCAACCTTGCACTGCCATGTTTACAGTGTTCATACTGTGCCTCCCGCCCACGTCAGCAAACTCTCCTAGCTCCTCAAATTTATTCGAAGCTCCCCAGAGTCCTGTGTCATTTGCCTCAGCCTGCTCAGGTTTCTGTAGCATCTCTGGCCTCCACTTGGGCTTTCTTTGGGGGTGTGGCTCCTGTTTTCCCTTCTGGAAAAGGGATTTTGGTAGGGTCTTGTTTGTTTCCTGGCTTCCACTACCTAGCCCTCAGCAGTACTGACCCAAAGGCCTCAGCTGTTGTCTCTGCCAGGTTGACTGCCTCCCTCCAACACAGAGCCCTCTCCCCTCCCAAAGTGCTCCTGGTATCAGTCACTCTGGAAGCCAAGGAGCTTCTCACGCAAACGCTTATAAACTTTGACCTCAGATTGAGTGTTTAGCCCAAGGCCTCCAAACTTTCTGCCTGTCAAATAGCAGCAGATTATGAAGCCCATTCCTTCCATTGTGGAGCTTCCTCAGATGAGTCTTGGTGATAGTGAGTGAAAGGTCCCCAAGACCCTAGTGCACAGGGGCTGGGGAGGTGAAGGCTTTGGCTTAGAGCCCTAGCTTGTCACCCTGGGGCTTCCCTTAGCAGGAAGAGCTATTGCCTGGAAGCAAGATGCCAGTCTTAGGCTCTGATTTCATCTGCCACCAGCTCACTGGGCTTTTTCTTTCTGGCATTAGTCTCTCCAGCTGAGAAGTAAGAGAGGAACTGGCTTTATTAACTAATAAAGTATTTGGAGTCAAGAGCCTGGTAGAGAACATGAGCAAAGCAGTGGGACTTCCTGAATTCCTGGCTGTAAGCCCCAAAATGAGATCCTCCAGCCATTAGGAGCTTCCATGGCCCTCTAGAGCCTTAGTGTTCGTGGGGACAATGGAGTAGGAAGAAGAGGGTGATTGTGGAGCAGCTGAGAGGTCTACAAGTGTTTTGCTCCCACTTCCTGGCCAGGATTTATTTCTACACAAGCTCTTTCAATTCTGTGGTTCTTGCTCCAAAGTGGGTACCATAAAGGCTGAGTCGGAGACACAGTGACTGGAATGATGACTGTAGAGAGACCAAGAAGGACCACCTTACCGCCTATGTGTCCTGCTTCTTCTGTTACTCAGTTTCTCTCTCTTTCTCTCTATCTCCCCGTTCCCCTTCACTCTTGCTGTATCTGCTGTGTAATCCTGGCTGGTCCACTGTTATTATGTAGCTCAGGCTGATCTTGAACTTATGAAGATCCTCTTGCTTCATTTTAGCAAGTTATTAGAATTATAGTTATATAGCACTATGCCTAATACTTGTTGCCTAATTTTTATCATTACATGATTGGGGAGCAATAGTACTGTTGCCATGAGCCCTACTTATAATGGAGTTTTGGCATTCATTTCTACCTCACAAGCACTTGTATATCTGATTAACTTTCCATATGCAGCTCTTCTGCATTGGGGTATAGAGGAAGAAGAGACAGATAGAATGAAGGTCACAGCCACAGGGTTAGAAGTGAGAATGGCTGTGAAGAAGTGCTAGAACCTACAGCAGGTGAAATCTAGCCTGCTGTGGGAAGGATACAGGAAGACCTTCAGGGAAAAAAGGCCATGTTTCACGAAAGACTCAAAGCTTGGGACTACTAGAAGCCTAGATGGGCAGACTGGGTAGATTCTGCGAGAGACTCTAATTTCTATCTTCAGGTGCTCAAGGGATGTCAGCAAAAGTGGTGACAGAAAGGTTTGCACAATTCTGGGAGACATAGTGGGGAAAAAGGAGTTGAAAGAGTCAAAAAGCAAAAGGGAATCCATTCTCTAGGGAGCAATGATAAGGGCCTGGATGAGAGTATGGCCGTGGAGCTACCCAGATGTCAAAATGGCCAGAGAAGTGTTCTTGCCTTTCAGTCTGTTTCCAGCACAGGAGCCTGAGTGATCTTGCTCAGGTCACACCACACCCACACTGCAGACTCTCCTCCTCCTTGGTGGGGTGCTTCTTGAGGAGGTGCAAGTGTCGAGGGACCCCCCTCCTTCCCACAGCCTCTACACACAACCAGTAGCTCTAGGAACACTGTCTTTGAGGTGGGCTCTCTATGCGACGCGTTCTCCAGGGAGATACCTGGGAGGCTTCATTCTTCATTCGCAGAGAGCCACCTCATCATTTAATCTTTCTGCTGCCCTTTTTGTACTAGGCCACCTGTGTCTTGCTGCGTATCATCTGTTTCCCCCCAGCAGAGGGTAAGCGCTGTCAAAGGAGCATTGTTAGTTTTGTTCACCTCTGTACCAATCACCAGCGCATAGTAGGCACTTGGTGAATATTTGGGCAATGCATAAGGGTGGCCTGTGACTAGAGCGGGAGGGGAGGGGGTGGATGAGTTTTTTTTGTTTTTTGTTTTTCCCCCTGGCCTTGGTCACAGAGCAATGGCAGTGTTATTTCTTGTCTTGGTTGCTCACAGGGGAGGGCAGGTGAAGATGTTATTTAGGGACAGGTTGAGTTGAGTTAGTTGCTCTCCTTAGACTAATTTTATTTTGGGAGCCGTCTTCAGAGCTAGAGAGCACCTGCAAAAGAGCCAGCTAGGCGTGCCGGGTGGTGCTGCGTGTCCTGCCACTAAAAATGTGAACACACGCTGTCAGGCCTTTGCTCTCAGGCAGAAGCCGAGCGTCGCACGCAAGCCTGGCCCTTTGCACCGCCTGTGCTGTCTAGTCGCGCCCTAGCAAAGCTTAGACTACTTCTATCTCTAAAACCTCACCCCAACGCCCCATGAGAGACTGGCCCTTTAAGAGCCTCACCCATGCTCCCCTCCCCCAGCTAGCGTGACAGCACTGGGACCCGCGCCCGGCTGTGAGCTGGGTAGCTGGGTGGCTGCGAGGGCCTCCAGGCCTTCTCACGCAACTCCCGGGCACCTCGCCCCCAGCCAGGTGGGGCGGGGACAAGCAGACTGACCTCTGCCCCCGGAGGATGGAGCAGGTTCACACACGCTAGCCCCAGGAGCCTGCGTGCATGCCAAGCATCCCCTTTGGTGGCCCCTGACCCCCTCTCGCTGTCTCCCGTGGATTCTCCCTCCAGCCTTTCCTACACCATCCGCAGCTAGCTCCGTAGCTACCCGCAGCCTGACTTCTCTACGTTGCCTGCTTCAGTATGCAAAAACACTCCCGGGAGCCTAGAGGGAGCTACAGAGGGACCTGCCAGGCTTGTAGCTTGCCTAAGATGACCCTAGAGTGCGACCTGCAAGCTTGCCATCCACCCCCACCAATCTATGGGGAATAGAGTCAGTCCAATGGCGCCACTGGCCTTCCTGTCCGTGACCTCGGGACTGGGGTCGCGGCGCTTCTCACGCGAGCTCAGACTTAGTAACCCAGGGAAGGAAAGTCACCACCCAACTGCTCTCCCTCTACCAGCCTTTCCTGGCACCCATTGGCTTGTAATGTGCCACAGGATCTTACACACCCAATGTTGGGGGGGGGGCAAGATAGTGGAAAGGATGGTGGATGGGATTCCCCCAATACTTTAAAGGCTTCTCCAGAAATTTCCCTCAACCCCTCTCTCAGGATTCTGTGCTGTCCGTGGAGCACCTTGAAAGTGGGGGTGACCCCAGCCTTCACTTTTTTATGTGCCCACACCTACATCAGGTGTCCCCATATTGCTTTTTTGCCTACCTCATCCCCCTCCTGCCTAGAGCACACCCTAAGGCCGGCTCGGGGGAAAGAGGCGTGGCCACACACACAGACTCCTATAAAGGTGGTATGCCTCCACCCTGATCCTGAAGGTGGTAGTTCCCTGGAGCCTTCCCTGATCCTCCAAGGGGGACCCCAAAGAGCACTCTTCAGTTCAGCACCTCCTCACAGCCAAAGGTGAGTGCTGGGGGGCTCCTGGTTTGCTCCTCCTTCCCAAGAAAAGGAACATTTTGGTGAGGAGGTACTGGATAGCTCCTCCAAAATAGGAGACTAAGAGTATTTTGTTGTTGTTGTTGTTGTGTGTTTTGTTGGTTTTTGTTGTTGTTGTGATCAGGCAAACTCTTTAAGGGAGAAACTGAGGCCAGAGGAATGAGAGGACTGTCTAGTAGTTAGTATCAGATCTTTAGATAGAAACGAGATACCCTTCCACTTTCAGATCAGCTCTCACTGACCTCCCCCCCCCCCCCCCCCGGGCTTCCCTATTCCCACACTTTCAGCCCGTTCCTCAGGACTGCCAATGGGAGAGAAAGCTCCTCTCTGGTCAGATAGGGTAGATAACAGAGATAACTCAGCTTTTCTAGCCATACTCTGTCTTATTTTAAAACTACCCCTACCCCAAAAGGTAGCATGTTAGAACTGAGAGTTCCTGGCCTGGGCAGGAGAGACTGCCCTCAGCAGGAGCCTTGCCACTACCTATTACCCAGGGGTTCCCTCTCCCACTGGCTGTCTCTTCCATCCTTGCTGGGACACCATCAGCTTGAGAGACTGCTAGCTGCAGGGAACTGGAAACACCAGTTGCCTTTCCCTTGGCTCCTCTATCTTATAAAGACTAGAGGTCTTTAGGGACACCAGTTATGTTGAAGGAGAAGCCATGGCACACACAGGCTGGCAGTATTCCTACCTCACTGAGCAAAATGAGTCTCTGGTGTGCTGCAATTCGGCTCCTCCAGGAAGCCCCTCTCATTTCAAGCTGGCTATAGTATTTGAGGTAGGAATTGTACATCTTTTCTTATGTGGTTCAGATCTTTTCTTCCTAGGATCTGTATCTGGAGGATGCAGATGTTTGTTTGTTTTATTGATACAGGGTTTCTCCGTGTAGCCCTGGCTGTCCTGGAACTCACTCTGTAGACCAGGCTGGCCTCAAACTCAGAGATCCATCTGCCTCTGCCTCCCAAGTGCTGCGATTAAAGGCATGTGCCACCACCTCCCTGCTGAACTGGGCAATCTTGTCTTACCCTCTCTCCTTGATGCGTAATTGAAGCCTCAAAGTTAAAATGACTTGTCCAAGACTATCTGGACTGTTCTTCTTGGCAAAGTGACTCTCCTGACTGGGCAGAACCTTGGAACAGTCTGTAAATTTGCATGCCTTTTCTAGAACAAGCCTAAAGACAACCTTTCCTCTTAATTTTTGTTAAGTTCAAATCCATTCCTGGTTTTCCTAATTCCAGTTAGTGGTTTTCTTATAGCCCTAGCCTGATTCCTTTTAATTTTGCTTTCTTATGACCAGCAAAAGAGTGGGGGAGGCCCAGCCTATTCATTCATGAGAACTGAGCACAACAGAAAGCTTGGCCTGGAACACTGTTGCTCAGAGCTACAGCTGCTCTTCCTCTGCTTTTAAAGTGTGGCTCAGCTGAGCTCAGGAGTTTTCCTATACCTTCTCCCATTCTTGTCCTCTGCTGGGGTTTTGTGGGGTTTTTTAGATCCTGAGGTGAACAGAACAGTAAAGAACTGTGAACTCAGATTCTTTGAATTCCAAAGGGAGACAGCCGCCAAAGCAGCTATGCATTCCACGGAACTTTCCCTGAGAGCTCTGACTCCTGGCTCTGTCACTATGGCTGGGTGGCTCTGGGCAAGTCAATGCCCCATTTGAAGGTTGATTTCCCTGCTGCTAGAGTATGAAACGAGGCCGGAGGAACAAACGATCTCTAATTTCCTGATAGGGTGGCTTCCCCAAGGTGACGGGTAGGATCCAAGGAGAACTTTTTGGGTGACGTGTTAGCTGTGCATTTATTGGAATGCATTAGGTAGAATGCAGTAGTAGTTACGAGAGGTTTTCTAGAAGTGGATCACAGGGGTGTAGCTTTCCCAGATCTGCAGCTTTGAGAATGTTACGTATCCTCTCTGAATCTTACTGCAGCCTTCCTCAGAGGCTTATGGCTAAGACTGAATAAAAAATGACTCTGTGTGTGTGTGAGAGAGAAAGAGAGAGAGCATGTGTGTGTAGAAGATGATCAAAATATATTGTATGAAAACAAAACAAAACCACACTGAGGCTTCTCCAGAAGAGACGACAGTCTACCTGACCTCAGCCTTTCTGTGTGTGGAGGAAAAAGTACTGTGGAATTTTGGGCACACAGTGGCAGCTCAACAATCTCTGTCCTCCCTCTGTACCCAGTGAAGATCTCCGGTGGAAGGCTTTTCCTTTGTCCAACCAGCATGGTGACACATTAGCATATTTATCCCTCACCCTCAGTCTGATGGTCTGCCTTTTCTTTCTTCTTGCCTCAGCTCTCAGCAGCCACCTGGATCATGCCTTCTATGTATGGGCTCCCAGCCTTCATGTCCGCCACAGAGCTGCTCCTGGCCGTCACCATATTCTGCCTCGGATTCTGGGTGGTCAGAGTGTCAAGAACCCGGGTCCCCAAAGGTCTGAAGAGCCCACCCGGACCCTGGGGCTGGCCCTTCATTGGGAACATATTGACCCTGGGGAAGAACCCACACCTGTCACTGACAAAACTGAGCAAACAGTATGGGGATGTACTGCAGATCCACATTGGCTCCACACCTGTGGTGGTGCTGAGCGGCCTCCACACCATCCGGCAGGCCCTGGTGCGGCAGGGGGATGACTTCAAGGGCCGGCCAGACCTCTACAGTTTTAATTTCATCAGTAATGGCCAGAGCCTGACCTTCAATCCAGACTCTGGACCAGTGTGGGCTGCCCGTCGGCGCCTGGCCCAGAACGCCCTGAAGAGTTTCTCCATAGCCTCAGACCCGACATCAGCATCCTCTTGTTACTTGGAGGAGCACGTGAGCAAAGAGGCTGAATATCTAATCAGCAAGTTTCAGAAGCTGATGGCCGAGGTTGGCCACTTTGATCCTTACAAATATTTGGTAGTGTCAGTGGCCAATGTCATCTGTGCCATGTGCTTTAGCCAACGTTATGACCATGACAACCAAGAGCTGCTGAGCATAATCAATCTGAGCAATGAGTTTGGGGAGGTCACTGGCTCTGGATACCCTGCTGACTTCATCCCTGTCCTTCGCTACCTGCCTAACTCCTCTCTGGATGTCTTCAAGGACTTGAATAAGAATTTCTACAGCTTCGTAAAGAAGTTAATCAAGGAGCATTACAGGACATTTGAGAAGGTAGAGGCTGGGAGAAGCAGGTGGTGGTAGGAAGCAGGCAGGGTCCAGGGCCAGAACATCACAGGCAAGCTTGGAGCCAGTAGCAGAGTGCGCTCCGTCCTCAGCAGGTCAATAGAATTTTCTTGGCTGGTCCTTCTGTGCATCCATAAGACAAGAGCCACTGAATAGGAGGAGCCCTGGGCTAGTTCTTGCTGGACCAGGAAGAGTTAAAGAACCTGTGTCCTGGTCTCATGCTGGAAAAACAGGTAAAGAAAGCATCTAATTACTAGTAGTGTCAGGCTCTATGCCTCCAGGGTCTCTTGAGTTGGGCCATCAGTTCTCTAAGGTTGGAAAGAGACTTGGAGAGGCAAAGCAAAACTGGGACAGCAGCTCAGGTCACCTCTTGAACATAGGTGTTGATGACAGTGAGGGGCCAGGCCTAGATGGAGAGGTAGGTCTGGATTTGGGATATTCTCACCTTGTGCTCCCTCGTCTCCCAGGGCCACATCCGGGATGTCACAGACAGCCTCATTGAGCACTGTCAAGACAAGACGCTGGACGAGAATGCCAATGTGCAGCTGTCAGACGATAAGATCATCGCGATTGTTTTTGACCTCTTTGGAGCTGGTATGTGCACTTCAGTGTATCGTGTCTTTGCTTAGGTGCCCCTACCTGCCACATGCCGACTTCTCCCTCTCTTCCCTCCTGTTCAGGGTTTGACACAGTCACAACTGCTATCTCTTGGAGCCTCATGTACCTGGTGACAAACCCTAGGGTACAGAGAAAAATTCAGGAGGAACTAGGTAGGTGGTGGCTCCTTTCCAAGGACTCTAAGTGGGAGACCCTGATAAAGTCTGGGCAATATCTTACTCCTTTGGCACCCGTGTATTCTATAGACACAGTGATTGGCAGGGATCGGCTGCCTCGGCTTTCCGACAGACCTCAGCTGCCCTATTTGGAGGCCTTCATCCTAGAGACCTTCCGACACTCATCCTTCGTCCCCTTCACCATCCCCCACAGGTCAGTCCATAGATCCATTGATATTTGATACTAGGCCTTAGTTTAGTATACATAGCCCATTAGGATTCATAGGAAGGACATGGCATGGGAGTGGGGGTGGTGGACTTTCCTATGGCCCTGATCCTGACTGAGCTTCCTCTTTCCCCAGCACCACAAGAGATACCAGTCTGTGTGGTTTCTATATTCCCAAGGGGCGCTGTGTCTTTGTGAACCAGTGGCAGGTTAACCATGACCAGTAAGTTGACGGGGAAGTGGAAACTCCTGAGTGAGCTGGTCCATCCTCTCCTGGGCTTAGACCCTCTTGTCCCTGGGGAATTGACCTACTTGATGTTTATAAGCCCTTGATCAGGTACTTCAACTGTCTCCCTCTACTTACAGGGAGCTGTGGGGTGACCCAAACGAGTTCCGGCCTGAAAGGTTTCTCACCTCCAGTGGCACTCTGGACAAGGTCCTGAGTGAGAAGATCATGCTCTTTGGTTTGGGTAAGCGGAAGTGCATCGGGGAGACCATTGGCCGGTGGGAGGTCTTTCTCTTCCTGGCGATCTTGTTGCAGCAAATAGAATTCCGAGTGTTGCCGGGTGAGAAGGTGGATATGACCCCTATCTATGGACTGACTTTAAAGTATGCCCGCTGTGAGCACTTCCAAGTGAAGATGCGCTCTTCTGAGCCTCAGCATCTCTAAGCTCAGACTGCCCTGTATGTCACCAGACCAGCGGGCTGTTTCCCGGATTTAACCCCAGCCAGAAGCACAGATTCTGGGGAATTGTGCCTGCCTCCTACTTTGGACTTGCTTCTCTGTATGCTCAAGACAGACCGGGCACAGCAGAGGCCCACAGGAACTTTGGAACCTTCCCACGTTCGGGAACAACTAGGAAGCCTTACAGTGTTAAGAGGTACATGGGCCTCAGAAAACCCCTGAAGAGCTAGCTCTCTGGATGCTCCAGGGACTGGCTGGTTTGAGAAAAACTTTAAAGCAGGTCATGCCAGGATCTGTCTGGTTTCTTTGACAACTGGGAGCTGCCCAGAATAGAGGGAGAAGACAGCTCAAAATACTGGCACAGAGGTGTGATTGCTATTAGTTAAGGCTAAGCAGCCTGCCTGCGTGGGTTTATGACACTTCATGTGGGGCTCACCTTTGTTTGCCCTCCACAGGAACAGGGCAGGGTGCCCTGTTCTTGCAAAGCCTCTATTCTTGTTCAGGAAGAGCTGGGACTTGGTGTCTAGAAAGACCCAAGAACAGAGGGACCGAATCTCTGGGCGATGGGACCAGGTGTAGAAAAAAGGGATGACACTTTTGAGACAGTGTCTTTTGTAGCCCAGGCTGCCTCTGAACTTGGTATGTAGCAAGGATGGCTTTGGGCTCCTTATTTTGTTCTGCTGTTGCCACCCTACCAAGTGCCAGGACAGTCATGGGCCACTGCTCCTGGTCTTCTTCTTTATTGTATAAAATGTTCTACACAAAGAAACCCTGTCTCTCCTTGTGGAGTTCCTGTCCTCTCCAGAGCTTACCATTTCCCACTTCTTACGTAAGATTCCATGTAGAGCAACAGAACCAGAAAATTTGAACACAGGGGTCTTCCCAGAGACTCATACTCCAACCAAGTACCATGCATGGAGATCACCTAGAACCCCTGCACAGATGTAGCCCATGGCAGTTCAGTGTCCAAGTGGGTTACATAGTAATGGGAAGAGGGACTGCCTCTGACATAAACTGATTGGCCTGCTCTTTGATCACCTCCCCTGAGGGGAGAGCAGCCTTACCAGGCCACAGAAGATGACAATGCAGCCACTCTTGATGAGATCTGATAGACTAAGATCAGAAGGAAGGAGAGGAGGACCTCCCCTATCAGTGGACTTGGGGAGGGGCATGCGTGAAGAAGGGGGAGGGAGAGTGGGAGCAGGAGGGGAGGAGGGAGAGGCTTATGGGGGGATACAAAGTGAATAAAGTGTAATTAATAAAAGTTAAAAAAAAAAGATCTGTAAAGAAAACCACTTTTGGCAGAGTAAACAGTATTACAGTCCCCCCCACCCCGCAAAGAAACCCTGTCTCAAAAAACAAACAAAACCAAGTTTGTACATAGACCTTTTAATTCTATTCTGTATTTTGCTTATGCATTTGTATTAGTCAGACCTTAAGAGCTTTAGATCAATATGTTTAATACAACAGAGAAAACTCTAACTCAAGTATCCAGAAATACATAGGAGAAACCTACCTAAGCTAAATAAAAAGCTTACCTGGAAGTGCTACACATGGAGAGGTTTTGAACCTCAAGTTAGCCTACATTCTAACCTTGAGCTCAACTTTCTGCTGTGTCCCTGTGGGGAGACAGAGGTGGCAGCGGAGAGGGGACATGGCAACTCGCAGGCAGGTTGTTAGTGGCGTCTCCCTCTCTAACTAGCCGCACACTTTGATAGAGAGTGTTCTCTGGGACATTAAACAAAAGACTGCTTTCAGAACCCTCCCCCCGAAAGCTGGTGGAAGGGCCTGATCCGTAGCATATCACCTAATTCAAGGTATTCCGGGCTTGACCAGCCCTGCATAGGGAAATATGGGTTGTAGAACTGGGGATAGGGCTGGGTGTGGGGTGGGTATACTGGAGAAGTTCCTAGGTCTTTGGGGGACACCGAAGCAGAGCCTTCTTTGAAGGATGAGAAACAGTCGCTTAAAAAAAAAAAGAAACTTTTTATTGATTCTTTATGAATTTCACACCATGTACCACAGTCTCACATTTCCCCAGTCCTTCGTATTTGCCCTTGAAACCTCCTCCCCAAAAGAAAATTTAAAAGAAGAAGAAGAAAAAAAAAACTTGTCATGGAAGCTGCAGTGTGTTGCACAGTCCACACTTCTTTACTTGCAAATGTTCATTGCAATGGGTCATTTTGGTCTGGCTTCTGCTGGATCCTCATTGGAACCCTGCTCAGATATCCTGTTGTTGCTCTGTGTCATGGAGATACTGCAGCTTTGGATCTGCAGGACCAGCCCCTTCACATGCTTCAGAAGTTCCCAGGTGAGGGAGATGTTGGGATGGACCAACTCCTGGATCAAGTCCTGGCTCTGGGCCGGGGTAGTAGCTCACTAAACTGGCCAGCCTGCCAGCTCTCCCACACTTACGCCGGTGAGCTCTCTAGCACTGCCCTGGCTAGCTCAGCTATTGCCACAGCCAGCAAGAGGCAGGGGCAGCTCTCCCACTCCTCTGCCTGTGGTGCCAGCTCACCCTAACCTTTGCTACCAGCGTCAGCTCTGCTATGCTCCCCAGATGAGGTGCAGGACCCAAGAGCTGTATCCAGTGAGGGAGGGGGCCAGCTCTCCTGTGTTCACACCTTTGGACCGGCTGGCCTGCACTCTGCCACCATGGTTAGCTCTGCTATGCTGCCCAGGCAATGTGCAGGGCCCACTCTCCTGAACACTGCAGCCAGTGAAGGACAGGGCCAGCTCTCCCAGAGAAGCATTCTCTCGAGTGGCTCACATTTCAATGGAGAAAGCCTCATCCCTCAGAAATGTCAGAGTGGCAGTGTCAGGTAGGGGTGAAGGGCAGACCCACTCAGCCAAAAGCTCCTCTAACATGCTTAGAGGACATGAACCTTGGTTTGCGTCCCTTCCTAGTATCACCCCACTCAACCTCCTTGAACAGCTTGTAGTGGACAGTAATTGCCACGTTCATGCTTTCTGACTGGAGTAGATAGTTTCCATTCACCAAGAGTTTCAGGCCACCATAAAAAGCAAACCAAAGTCAGAGGGAACAATGATGCCCAATTACCCTTCTCATAGTTTATAGGCTCCTCTATATTATAGCATATAATTCAAATTGTTTTTTGTTAAAACAACAAAAAAAACCTCTGGAGCTGGAAATGTAGCTCAGTTGATAGTTGTCTAGCATGCCCAAAGCTCAAGTGTTGTAGTCGGTGATTAATATTTACTAATGATTATCTTTTGGTAAAGCTTGCTGTGATTCCTAACAGCTGTATACCCAAATCACCACACAGACATTGGGTTTATTTAGTTAACCTAGAACACAATGCTGGGTAATAGCTACTCCATCCTAAACCTCCAAGCCCTCATAGTTTCCTAAACATTTAGATTTCCCACATTATACTTGCTTTTTTGTGATATCTTAGGTCCAATCCATCTCTCCATGTAGTTCCAAGATCTCTCCTCCAGCTCTCTCTCCAAGCTCTCCTCGCCCTTTCCCTCCCACTCATTTCCTGCCCTCTAGCTCCTCCCCACTTTCCTGTCCTTTGGCTCCGCCCAGCTCAACATTGTGTCTACTTGCTTTATTTGGAAGTTTACACCAAGTTGAAAAAACCTTTGGGGCTGGAAATGTTAGCTCCGTTGATTAGCTCCGTTGATAGTTGTCCAGCATGCCCAAAGCTTAAGTTCCTATGGTAGCACACACCTGTAATTCTAGCAAGCAGGGGATAAAGACAGGATGGTCAGGGGTTAAAGGTCACTCTTGGGGCTGGAGAGATGGCTCAGCAGTTAAGAGCATTAGTTGCTCTTTCAAAGGTCCTGAGTTCAATTCCCAGCAACCACATGGTGGCTCACAACCATTTATAATGATATCTAGTGCCCTCTTCTGGTGTGCAGGTGTACATGCAGGCAGAACACTGTATATATAAAAAAAAACAAATAAATCTTTAACTGCTTTTGCAGAGGTCCTGAGTTCCCAGAAACCACATGGTGGTTCACAATCATCTATAATGAGATCTGGTGCCCTCTTTTGGCGTGCAGGTGTACATGCAGATAGAACACTGTATACATAATAAACAAATAAATATTTTTTAAAAAGGTCACTCTCTGCTATAGAAAGTTTGCAGCCAGTCTGGAATATGTGAGAACCTGTCTTGGAAACAACAAGAAAATTTGTATTATATGCTATAATATAGAGGAGCCTATAAACTATGCAGAATAGGAAAATTAATAGAGCCAGAAATCAGGTTAGTGATTATCAGGTAACACAGGGCAAAGGGAATTGGCAGGTGTAGGGTTTCTTCTAAAGATAGAGAAGGGATTCTAAAAGCAGGAGTGATGCTTGTATAACTTTGTGTACACTAAAAAGAACAACAACAAAACAAACAGCAGCTAGGCAGTGAGGCCTAGAGGCTCAGCAGTTAAGAATTCTTGGTTTTCCTCCAGAGGATCCAAGTTCCATGACCAGCACCCTGTCATGCTGGGTAATAGCTACTCCATCCTAAATCTCCAAGCCCTCATAGTTTCCTAAACATTTAGATTTCCCACATTATACTTGCTTTTTTGTGATATCTTAGGTCCAATCCATCTCTCCACGTGGGCAGCTCACAATTGCCTGTAACTCCACATACTCTCTTCTGGCATCCAAGGACACTCCCACCTACCCTCAAATTGTGTGTATACCACCCTCCCCCAAATACCCACATACCCCCAAAAGTAAATCTTCATAAAAAAACCACAATGAATTATACAGGTTAAAATGGTAAGGAAAATACCATTTTAAAACTAATAAATCTGGGCAGTATTTATAAAACAATTTATGAGCCAGGCAGTGGTAGCGCACATCTTTAAACCCAGAACTCAGGATGGTGAGGCAGCAGATGTCTGAGTTCAAGGCCAGCTTGGTCTACAGAGTGAGTTCCAGTTCAGCCAGCACTACACAGTGAAAACCTGTTTCAAAATAAAACAAAAATCCCAAACAAACAAACAAACAAAACATACACACACTATACACAACAAGACAAAAACAATTTATGCAACTGTTCTCAGACTTTGCCTTGATGATGGTGACATTACTTTTGCTCATTACAGTATAATGAAGGATAAATGAGTAATAATGGTGTTCAAATTCATCATCCCCTATATCTTGAGGAGTTAGGGGTTTAGAGTATAGAAAAAAGAAGAAACTGTTGTAACATAGAAGCAGATAATCTTAACGGATATGATGCATTTCTATCTACCTGTCTCTCAACTTCCTAGATCTGTTTGTTTGTTTTTAGAGACAGGGTCTCAATTTGTAGTCCAGACTGACCTCCGACTCTTGAGCTTCACGTCTGAGCCTCCTGAGTGCTGGGATTTGTAGGCATGTACCATCATGCCTGGCTAAGATCCTAAAACTTAGAAGCAGGAGCCAGCTCACAGAAATGAACATTCTCACTTTCTAATGCCTAGATTGAGATCCAGGGCTTCTTAGGAAAACAATTGCCCACAAATCTGGGACAGAGGATGTATTAATGAAAGACAAGCCTGGTGCATTTGGTCATGACAGATGGTAAAGATGCTACAAAGATTCCAGGAATGGAATAAGCCACTCTGGACAATCTTGAACAGGTTTTAACTTCTGAATATAGGACAGTTTAATTATTGATAATAATTTTTACTTGGTATGGTGACATTCCCTTTTAATTTCAGAACTCAAGAAGGATTGCTTTGCGTTTGAATCTAGCTAGGGCTACATAGCAAGACACTGACTCAAAAATTTTCCCATAAATTAAAACCTTTCAACTGTGTTTGAGCACATAAGCTTATACAAATTTCTATTTTTTTAGATTTATTTTATGTGTATTGAATGTTTTGCCTGCATGCATGTACATGCACCATAAGTGCGTTTGGTCCTCTCAGAGGTCAAAAGAGGGTATTAGATCCCTTGGAACTGAATTTATGGATAGTGATGGAAGAGCAACAAGTGCTTTTAACTTCTGAGCCATCTCTCCAGCCCAATAATTCTTTTCTTTTTTTTCTCTTTCTTTTTTCTTTCTTTCGGTCTTTCTTTCTTTTCTTCCTCCTTCCTCCCACTTTCTCCTTCCCCTTACCCCCTTCTTTTTCTTGTTGGTCTGCTAGCTCTCAGGAAACAGTTCCCATAAGATTTTACCCTGCTGGGCGGTGGTGCTGCACAGCCTTAATCCCAGCAAAGGCAGGTGGATCTCTGAATTTGAAGCCAGCGGTCTACAGAGTGAGTTCCAGGGCGACAGAGAGAAAGCCTGTCTCAAAAAACAAAAACAAGCAAAACTTAACCTCAATAATGCTGTTCTCTTCTTAAGCACCACTAATTTCTCAGTTCCAGCCAGATTTGAGTATCCCAGCAAAGCAAAAGTTTTACTTTAGTAGTTCTTGTTAATTGCAGCTGATTCTTTGCACCAGCTAAGCCAGAACCACAGAATCTTAATTCAAAATGACAAATGGCCCCGATAGAGTCTTAACACTTCCCTCTGAAACTTCACAAGCCAGGCAATCTTTCAATGCTGTTAATATTCTTACCTTCCAACCTACTACGGAACAACTCGCTGAGTTCTACAACACTCCATGGCTTATCTAGTCCAAAGTTCCAAAGTCCTAAAGTCCTTCCACAATCCTCCCAAAACATGATCAGTCTGTCACAGCAATACCCCACTCCTGCTACCAACTTGTCTTAGTTTGGATTTCTATTGCTGTAATGAAACACCATGACCAAAAAAGCAACTTGGGGAGAAAGGGTTTATTTATCTTACACTTCCACATCACTGTTCATCATCAAAGGAAGTCAGGAGGGAAACTCAAACAGGGAAGAAACAGGATATAGAAGCCATGGGAGAGTGCTGGTTATTGGCTTGCTCCCTATGCTTGCTCAGCCTATTTTCTTATTGATCCCAGGACCACTCGCCCAGGGATGGCCCCACTCACAATAGCCTGGGCATTAATTAAGAAAAATGCATTACAGGCTTGCTTACAGTCTGATCTTACGGAGGCATTTTATCAGTTGAGGTTCTCTTCTTTCAGGTAACTCTAGCTTGTGTCATATTGACAAACCAGCCAGTACAACTTCCCCTTCCTTCCTTCCCCTCCCTCCTCCCTTCCTCTCTCTCTCCCCCTCTCTCTCACACACACTCCACTCGGACTTTAAGCACAAAAAACACCCAGCACAACCAAGCAGCCTTTACCCATCTCCTTTCAGCACCACGACCCTCTCAAATTTCCCGGGAGCCCGCCCCTGGGCTCCTCCCTCCCGCCTATGATGTGTGTCAACGGAAGTGACCTCACTCCGGGTTGGCGTGGCGCGGGGGCGTTTCCGGCGGCGGTGGCGGCGACTTCTTCTGTGTCCCTGGAGGTGGGCGTGAAGCCCCTCTGTGGTGTTTTGGCCTGTGGGATCTGCTTGGTGTGGTGCGCGGCGCAGGCGGGGGCAGACGGCAGGGAGGTGAGCATGAGGGAGGTCGCGTGTTCGCGTGTGCTGGCGCTTCCGGGGTGGTCGGCTCGGTTTGCTTTTTAGGCTTCCAGGCCTTGTAGACCTGTATATTGGTGAGCAGGAACTCTGTGTGTGTGTGCAGGAACTCTGTGTGTGTGTGCATGTGTGTGCGTGTGTGTGTGTGTGTAGTGTGTGTGTGTGTGTGTGTGTGTGTGTGTGTGTAGCGTGTGCATTGTGCGGGAACTTGCGGGGGTGTGTGCGTGCTCGCGTATGGGGTGCTGAGGCACTCACTGGGTTCGGTGTAGGTGTAGCCCAAGGATCTGGGTTTGAGGCAGGAGACGGGAGGTTGAGGGCTGGGAGGCGGTAGCGGCTGGGTCTCTCAGGCCAGCTTTGGTGGCCTCTGCGAGTTGCGCTCTCTCCCAGCCACTGCTCTTTGCCTCCATTTCCTTTTGACCAGTGAAGTTAATAGTCAGGAAGCGTGCCAGTGCCACACGGTGGATGCTGATCTGTGACAGGCTGGAATGTGGAAATACAGATCCTGATGCCCTGCCAGTGCGCACAGTTAACTGCCCTCGGTGCGCTGCTGTAGTTATTAATCCTTTCTGTGATGTGACTGCATTTATTCGTAATTTACTTGATCAGTGGTTTAAGTGTTGGAGTGTGTTGGAGGAATGGCCCTCATCAGCTCCGTTAGTTGGGTTTTAGTCTCCCAGTTGCAGAGCTCAGAACAACCTTATTCTTTCCACAATACAAATGACCAACCCTGAGCTGTTTGTATCTCACCGGGAGCTCTCAGGTGGAATCCAGTTTTTTGTTTTTGTTTTAGTTTTCTTGAATGATAAATCAGTTTGGGGGACACAAAAATTCCTAATTGTTGGTTTCTCTGAAGTAAAAGTAGTTCCTCTGGCTGTCTTAGAACTCTCTTTGTAGACCGAACTGGCCTGGAACTCACGGGGATCCTCCTGCCTCTGCCTTCCGAGTGGTGGGATTAAAGGCCTGCACCACCACAGGGCTTGGCTTTTGGATGATACTGAGACAGTCTTCACACTTGGGTCCAGTATTAAGCACAGTAATACTCCTGCTTTGGCCTCTGGAGTACTGAGATTATAGGCCTTCACCACCACTCTGTTTGGCGGTTAGTTTCTAATAAAGTCAAACACAGTTTCGACCCTGATTTTCTGTGTAATATGAACAACACATATAAAAGTGTTAGTTTTTTAAAATGGAACTCAGAAGTGGAAAGAATTCAACTGTTTACAATAGCAGACTGGCAAAATTCATTGAGGTGTGCTTAGATAATACACTACAGACTTGGTAATTAACTTTTGCTACATGCAACAGTTGAATTTCACATATGTACTATTGATTAGAGGAAGCCAGGCACATGATCCTGCATGATTCCACTTCTGTGAAGTTTGAAAATAGCATAAACTAATCTTTCATGATGTCAGAATAGCAGCATCTTTATGGAGACACAATGGAGCCCCTTGTGATAGTTGTGTCGTAGCTCCATGGGGGACTGGTTACTTGAAAAATTTTGGAGCACCAGATGTCATGATGCATAGCTGTCATCATAGCACTCAGAAGGCTGAGACAAGGCATCTTGAGTTTGAGCTTGTCTGGGATACATAGTGAATCCCTATCGTGTTTGTTTGTTTGTTTTTAATGTGGAGTAATCCACTTTTATGTAAATTGTTGATGGAAAAGTAGATTTGCCTTGTGCTAGGGATGTAAACTCAGATGTCTAGGTACTAGCATGAGCTCTGGGTTTCATCACCAGAAAAGTGTGTGCATGCAAAGTGGATGCAGGCACGCAGGCACTTACACACATACACACACACACACACACACACACACACACACACGTTAAAAAAAATGAGCTCCAGCTCCCAGTTCTTGGGAGGCAGAGACAGACAAACCAAATGTTAACGTTAACAAGTCAAATGTTAAGGTTAGTTGATAAATGTGACTTTCAGTTAATAAATGCAGTTTTAAAAAATTTGATTCTATATTAATATGTAACTCTGTTTTTATTGGAAGCACCTCTGTAAAATACGTTGGTATTTTATTGACAACACAGCAAACAGGCTTCTCCTAGAAAGAAACTTTCTACCTGAGTGTGTGATGCATTCTGGTAATCCCAGCACTTGGAAAGTTGCAGTAAGTCTTCGAGTACACCTAGCCCAGAGAGAGTTCGTTCCAGGCCAGCCAGGGCCACACTGAGACCAGATCTCAGAAGAAGCAAAATAAACAAACCAAAATTTCCTAGGATTGGGCATGCAGCTCAGTGGAAGAACACTTTCTGGGAATATGTACATGAAATTCTGGATCTACCTGCCAAAACTACCAAGAACTAAAACCAAAACTTTTTCTTGTACACAGATACCAACTATAAATCAAACAGTGCAACCCATCAGACTTCATTTGATGACTGTTCCAAGGAAATGTGCGTCATTCATTACAAGTCCTCCCTGTCAGAAAAAGCTACAGCTGAAGCAGGAGGATATATAGGAGCTACAAAAGGCTTCTTTGTTGTTGTTGTTTTGCGGGGGTGGGGTGGGGTGGGGGTGTAAAGGGGTTAGCGGTAGGGGTGACTCTTTGTAGCCCTAGCTGTCCTAGAACTCACTCTGTAGACTAGGCTGGCCTTGAACTCAGAGATTCCAGCCAGTAGATGTCTTTTCTATATAGTAATTAATTTAATTAAAAAAAGTTTTTATGTGCATGAGTGTGTACCTGAATGTATTTCTGTGAATTGTGTGTGCAGTGCCTGAGGAGGGGGCATCAGATTCTCCGAAACTAGAGTTAATTAACAGTTATACATCACTGTGTGTGTGTGCTGGGAATCGAACTAGGATCCTCTGAAAGAGCAACCAGTGTTTTTAACTGCTGAGCCATCGCTCCAGCCCTTTTTGTTCAGCTTTTTAATATATATATATTTAAAAGTTTTGATGGTGCTAAAAATTAAACCCAGACTTTGTGCTTGCTAGGCAAATACTACCCCACTGCTTAATCATGTACCTATCCTTCCCTTTTGAAAGATTTTGCACTGTTGTCTGTAATTCATACTCTAAAACAACTACATAATCTTTGTTGTTGGTTTTTTGTTTGTTTGTTTGAGACAGGGTTTCTCTGTGTTTCCAGACTGGCCTTGAACTCAGGTCTACGTGCTCTGCCTTCCAAGTGCTTAGATTAAAGGCACGTGCCACCACTACCTGCTGTCTACATGGTCTTTGTATACAGATATCAATATTGCTTATTAATAAGCATGTCCCTACTGAAGAACTTTTTGTTTTTGAGACAGATTTTCACTGTGTAGTCCTGGCTGACCTAGAACATTCTGTGTCGACCAAGCTGGCTTCAATTTAGGTCTACCTGACTCTGCTTTCTGCCTAGCCACCCCAACACTGCGACCAGAGGTATGTGCAGCTGGGCACAGGGGTACGAACCTTTAACTCCTGTGCTCAGGAGGCAGAGACAGATATAGCTGTGTGAGTTTGAGGTCTACATTTTGAGTTCCAGGCCAGACAGTTACATGGTGAGGCCCTGTCTGTGAGGGTGCTGGATGCTCTGGAGCTGGAGTTACACACAGTTGTGAGCTGCTATATGGGAACTGGGAATTGGTCCTGGGCCCTGTAGAAGAGCAGCCAGTACTCTAACTGCTGAGCCATCTCTCTGGCCCCTATGCTTCACTTCTTACTGGAGAGTTTTGTTGTTATTGTTGTTTTTTAATGCTTTGTTACCTCAATGGCAGAGTGTTATCAAACAGCACTAAGTACAGAACCTAACACACTTGCTGAATTTAAAAGATTTTCTTCAAGGTATACTGACTAGTTCCTTCTCTTCACAGCGACTTCACGTCTGAAACATGGCTATGGATTGGCTGGGCAGTATTGTGTCCATCAACTGTGGAGACAGCCTGGGAGTCTATCAGGGCAGAGTGTCAGCAGTGGATCAGGTCAGCCAGACCATCTCCCTTACTCGGCCCTTCCACAATGGAGTGAAGTGTCTTGTGCCAGAAGTCACCTTTCGGTAAGTGTCCTGACTTACAGTCTTCGGAATCCAGCCTGGTGCTGGAATCAAGGTCTGATTGACAGTGTTTTCTTGGCTGGGCTCTGTCGAGTTGAGTCTGTCCAGAGGGAGAGTTCATAGTCTTACAGGCCTCAGGGTTCTGCTATTCTCAGTGGAGACTTTATGTTATAATACAGTTTTGAGGTAATGATTTTGGGTTTGTGAAACCTGTTTCTTACCTCTTCTGACATGAAGTTTTATTTAAATTCAGCATAACTTTTATCATTTCAGTTTTTTTTCCACTATTATATGTGCTTTCCTACATCAAAGGTCTTACCAGTTTTTTCCTGTTGGCATAAATGTGTCTGTTGTAGATTCATGTGGTTTTATCCTGGGAAGCACACTGGAGCCAGTAACTGAAGTCCTTAGTTATAGATGGTTCTTTCCTTAGCATTTGCCTCTAGCTCTTTTCACTTTTTTTTTTACAAACCTATCTTCATCACTCTGAGAGTCAGACTCTTATATTTATGTACCAAAAACGATGCTGGTAAGAGCTACCTTATTTTCCTGAGCAATTCCTTTGTATTTATGCCTGTACAACCTTTTGGTTGAGAACTTGTTTTTTATTTTATTTTTTTAAGATTTTTTTAAATTTTGTGTGTGCATGCCTATCTGGCTGTATGTTCAGTTATTCGAAGAGACCAGAAGAAGTTGGATGTCATGACGCTGTAGTTATAGGCCAGTGTGCGGCTGAGAACTGGACTTGAGTCTAGTTCTCAGTCAGAGCAACAAGTGTTCTTAACTGTTGAGCTATCACTGTAGCTCCGGGTGTACCTTTCCTAACTTCTCTGGTCCCTGCAAGTAGCCCTTTTGTCTGGGCTGGCCCCTTCATTTGTACTGGAAATGCGCTCTCTCCCTCCTTTGAGACCTTACTCCATTTCTTCTGTGTCTTCGTCTTCAGCATCAAGCATCAACCTTTGTTGTACTGTCTCTTTGTATTCTAGCAATGGATCTCCCTCATGTGAAACCTCCTCCCCCCATTTCCTACTAGGTAATATCATTTCCCTTTCTTTATATCCATACTCTTGTTCAGATGAAAATTATTTACCATTATTCATTTTTGTAGCTTTGTTTTTCTAGTTCCTTCTTCGTGTTTTTCTGTCATCATCCTGGATTATCTCTTGTCAGGCTGACAGAAGACTTAATTAATCTTAATTCATGACAAATTCAGGAGTGCTCCTTTTCTTGGTTTCTTTAATTTGCCTCTAAGTTTGTTCTTTTTCTTTTCAGGTTCAAAGAATGGTTTATTCTGTGTTCTGTCTTTGTTGTTTTGTTTTTCAATCTTCGGATCAGGGCTTCTAAAATTTTTCTACTTAAACTTTTTTTTTTTCTCAGACTCTTGAGACAGAATCTATTCAATATACAGCTGAGGCTGGCTGGGAACTCAAAGAGTTCTGCTCACCTATCCCTCCCCAACACTGGGATTAAAGGAATGGTCCACTGTGTCTGTTTCATAGACGTGTTAAAGTGACTGCAGAATATAGACATAAAAAGTAGATATTCAAATAAAACATCTTCTGTTCAACCATAAAGAAGTTTATTTCAAAATAATCCTTTGGTACACATATAATTTTACCACTTATTAAATGTGAAGTGTATTTGGACACTGAGTGTGGTGGGTGTGTTTACTTATTTTTACCTAAAGAATTCAAGCTTGAGCCAGTGGTGGTGGTGCACTCCTTTTATCCCAGCACTTGGCGGGTAGAGGCAGGCACATCTCTACGAATTCGAGGCCAGCCTGGTCTACAGATATACCAAGGTCCAGGAATAGGCTACACAAGGCTACAAGACTACCCCACCTCAAAAAAACAAAACAAAACAAAACAAAACAAAACAAGAATTAAAGCTTAGCTGAATATTTGATACTTCAGTATACAGAGTATCTTTATGATACTTTGTTTTCATAATTGTCAGTGCTGGAACTGCTGATTCACAGTGTAGTGTAAAATGGTGGGAGTTTATTTAGGGCCATTTCAGAAACTTGAAAATTCTGTCCTAATCCTAAACCAAAATTAAGACATTGGATACCCTGGCACTGGAGTGACAGATAGTTATAAGCTGCCATGTGGGTGTTGGGAATCAAACCCAGGTGCTGCTAACCTCTGAGCCATATCTCCAGCCCACCTGTGTGTGTGTGTGTGTGTGTGTGTGTGTGTGTGTGTACTTTTTGAGATAGGGTTTCTCCGTGCAGATTTGGCTGTTTTAGAACTCTGTAGACGGGGCTTGCCTTGAACTCACAGAGATCTGCCTACCCCTGCCTCTCCCGAGTGCTGCACCACTGCCTTTTTTTTTTTTTTTAAATGAAAAAAGTTAGTAATTCAAACAGCAGCTTTTAGAGTCAAACTTGTAATGCTTTACAATTTGGAGATTAGTTAATTTGTTATTTACATACTGAGAAATGGCAGTGGGAAAATATTTGAAAGTCTTTGTTTTCATAATAAAACTGTTTCTACAAGACCAAAAATCTCTGTATGTAGAGTAGAAACCCTACTGTTTATAATGTACAGTAATCTTAAATTTGAACTGAGACATTTGAGGCGGTGATACTGGGTTGGATGGCATGACAGCTTGCACAGTGCAGAGCGTGCAGAGACACACTGGGTTCATTAGGTGTGATTTTGAATTCATTGGTCATTGCATGTTCAGAAGTCTTTTACTATCACCAGGTTTTTCAAAACCCCAAGGTCACTGTGTGACTCTGTATGGTGTCTCAGCCCACAGGTTAAATAAGCTAGGCTCTAGGTAAATTTGTACTTTTTAAATGTATTTTAGTAAGAGCTCGGATCTTTGCCCCTTTATTGTCTGAGTTGCAGATACTTTGTCTCCTTATCTTTCCCAGTAGAATATTCATTCTACAAGATGTCTTCAGTTGAAGACACAGCTGAACAACTATATTTGCAGGTTTCTCTTCCAGAAGTCTAGTCATAAGTTATATTGTTGACACCTTTTACCAAAGTTAGAAATTTAAGAATTGGGCTGATGAGATGGCTCAGCAAGTAAATGTGCTTGCTAACAAGTCTGGCAGCCTGAGTTCAGTCCCCAGAACCCGAATGATGGAAGGAGAGAAACAACTCTAGCAAGTTGTCCTTTGACTTCCATGCGCACATGGTGACACCCTGTCCCCTCCATTTCCACCCCCTTCCCCTGTGCAATGAAGAAATAAATGTAAGGAATATTTAAAAATTTTAAAGTTTATTCATGAGTGTCTGCATTACATACTGTGTACCACTTATGTGTCTGGTGCCTAAGATCCCATGGAACTGGAGTTACAGACAGTTAGGAGTCCTCTAAAAGAAAGGCAGTCTTCTTAACCTCTGAACCCTCTCTCTAGCCCAAGGGGGGAATATATATATATATATATATATATATATATTTTTTTTTTTTTTTTTTTTTTTTTTTTTTTTTTTTTGAGACAGGGTCTCAAAAATGTAGTCTTGGCTGGTCTGGAACTCACTAAGTAGACCAGGCTGGCCTCAGACTCCCAGAGATCAATTAGCATGTGCTACCATGCCCAGGCTCGGGGGAGGGGGACCTTAAAAAGAAAATTTAAGAATCATAAAAAACTTTCTTTCCCTAATTTGGGCTTGAGAGGGCACTTTTATTAAAGTTTAAAAGAAAATCCCCATCAGTGTAGGACAGTGGAAGAGAAACGGGGAAGAGCCATGCCACTGGAGTTGCAGGCATGGACATCCTCCACCTGGCGGCAGACAGCCATAGGGCAGGAGAGGGCTTTAGAAGAATAAGGATTTTTTTAAGATTTATTTATTTATTATTTATACAGTATCCTGCCTGCATGTGTGCCAGCAGACCAGAAGAGGGCACCAGATCTCATTATAGATGGTTGTGAGCCACCATGTGGTTGCTGGGAATTGAATTCAGGACCTCTAGAAGAGCAGACAGTGCTCTTAACCTCTGAGACATCTCTCCAGCCCAGAATACAATTCTTTCTGTCTTTCTTTTGAGACAAGGTCTGTGTAGTTGGGGCTGCCTAGTAACTATACAAACCATGCTGGTCTTAAATTTGCTGTGATCCTGCCTCTGTCTCCCAAATGTAGGGTTCTAGACAGGAGTCATGATACCCTGTTAGTTTCTCGAAACAACCGTGGGAAAAACCTATTGTGCTCATGATCTGGCCCCTGGTTATCACTTTATCTTCCTGCTGGGCTTCTAGAAGCATTCTTTCTTCATATAACACCATCGAGAGCATCTGCGGTTCTTCCTGAGAACATCTTCACATTTTCTTAGTCTCTGAACCTCTGGCTAAGATGCCTTTCTCCCTACTGATCTCTACTTGATTTGCTTTTACCTTCTCCTGCCACAGCCTAGACATAGCTTAAATAGTCTGTATATAGCTGGATGTGGTGGGGCTTGCCTTAATCTCAGCACTCGGGAGGCAGAGGCAGGTAGATCGCTGTGAGTTAGAGGCTGTCTTGGTCTACAAAGTAAGTCCAGGACTGCCAGGGCTACACAGAGAAATTCTTGTCTCAAAAAAACAAAACAAAACAAAAACAAAAAAAAAAAAACCAAAACACAGAAGAAAGTCCATATACGGTATGAATTTAGGTATTCTGTTTCTGGGCTCACTAGTGCCCTGTGCTTGTCTCTGTCATAGTATTTGACACTTCATTATTTACACGTGTCTTTTCCAGTGCTCAGACTGAGTTGCTTATAAGTAAATACTGTGTCTCTGTATATCCTGCACCTAGCCATGGCTTACCACATACTAAGGACGTTATATCTGCCGGCTGAATGAGCAAGTGGGTGAAAGAATTTTAAATAGCCACTAACATTCTGAAAATCTAAGATGGCTACAGAGTGTTATTAACAACTATCTCTCTAAAGTAGTGTATGAATAGAAAGTTGGTGGCTGAACACTGTCTTTAAGTGTTCTGCTACCGGTCTTAGTTTTTACTTATAATTCCCAGTTATGCAGTTTTGCAGAGGGTAGCTGGTTTCTGTTAATCCCAGTTTCATCCTTACCATTTTCCTATTACTATAATTTTCAGACTTGGACTTTTGTGTATTTCAGGGCAGGTGATATTACAGAATTAAAAATTCTGGAGATACCAGGTCCTGGAGACAACCAGCAGTTTGGAGACCTTCATCAGACAGAATTAGGCCCTTCTGGTATTGGGTACCAAATGGGTATCAGTCAGAATGGTACAGGCAAGGTGGTCAAGAAACCAGCTTCTTCCAGTAGTGCCCCTCAGAACATCCCTAAGAGGACAGATGTGAAGAGCCAGGATGTTGCCGTTTCTCCTCAGCAGCAGCAATGCTCAAAGAGTTACGTGGACAGGCACATGGAATCCTTGAGTCAGTCCAAAAGCTTCCGCCGACGGCATAACTCTTGTAAGTACAGTCAAGTTGCTGTTTTTAATAACCGAGTGTTGTAGGGCTGTATGCTCGCTCTTGCCTACTGTTGCTATTTAACTGAATCGTTTCTTACTCTTACACAAGGGGGTACTGGCAGAGCTTCACAAAAACATAGTATGCTTCTGTTATTCTAGGCTAGTCCCTTAAAATACCAAGGAAAAGGAAATGAGCTATTTGAGGTACACCCAACCTTCTTGCCCACTTTTGTCACTTGTCTTCCTTCAGGAAAAGTTAGGGATCTGAACCAGTTTGTTTTAAATCTGATAACTGGTGGTGGTTGTGATGTCTGAATTGACTGTACTTGGGCTGTTCTAGTTCTTGAATACGACTTCTGTTCTTAGAGAGGAGGACTCTAGTATAGCATCATTGTTACCTTCATTTCTGACAAACTGATTATTTGTTGAGATGCTGTGGATTGAACACAGGTTTTTGCATACCGGGCAAGCATTCTGCCACCAAGCTATGTCTGAAACTGGCAATTTTATTTCTGTATTTATGTGTATGTGTGCAGGTATGTGCATGTGGAGGTCAGAGCATAGTTGTGGGAGTTGGTTCTCTCCTTCCATCATGTGGGCTTTTAGGTCAAACTCAGGTTGTCAGGATTGGTGGCAAGTATCTTTACTTTCTCAACAATCTCACCAGCCCCCAGACAGGTCATTTATATTTTCTTGTGTTTCCTGTCCCCATTAGAACATTAAGGAAAGCATGCACTGGTATATATTCTCTCTGGTTTTGTTTGCTAGTAACACATGATTGATTTCCACGTGCTGATTATAGAGCCATAGATGGGTCACTAGAACCTGTCACGTTCATGTGTGCTAGAGCAATGTAATTTTGAGAAATAACAGATTTGTTCACATTTGTCCTGGTTCTTAAATACATATAAATGTTCTTTTAAAAGTTGCTTCTAGGGCTAAAGAGATGGCTCAGAGGTTAAGAGGTCCAGAGGTTAAGATGTCCAAAGGTTCAGAGTTAAATTCCCAGCAAACTCATGGTGGCTCACAACCATCTGTAATGAGATCTGATGCAGACAGAATATGTATAAATAATAAACAAATAAATCTTTTTTAAAAAATAAAGTTGCTTCTAGGGAGGCTGGATAGTCAGCTTGTCAATTAAGAGCACTTGTTCTTGTAGAAGACTCAATTCCTAGCATTCAAATGGTGGTTTATAACTTACTGTAACTCTAGTCCCAGGGGAATTTGATACTCTTTTCTAATTTCCAAAGGCACCAGGCATACATGTAGAACACATATGTACATGTAGGCAAAACACTCATACATATAAAGTAATTTTAAAAATTTTACATCTAGGTAGTCTTTCAGAGGCCCTCTGTGGTAGCCTCAATGGCAGGCTCTTTGACACACACACCTCCCCCCAACTAGGCCACAGAAGAGGACTTGGCAGCCAGTCCTGAAGATACCTGATAAACCAGGGTCAGATGAAAGGGGAGGAGGTCCTCCCCTGTCAATGGACTTGGAAAGGGGCAGAGAGGAGATGACGGAGAGAGGGTGGGATTGGGAGGGAATGAGGGAACAGGACACAGCTGGGATACAAAGTTAATAAACTATAACCAATATTTAAAAAATGGTGAAGACAGAAAAAAAATACAATAATCCAAAGTTGGAGAAAAAAATTACATCTAGGACTCTAAAGATAGCTCAGTAGCTAAGAGCTGGTTTTGTTTTTTTTGTTTATTTGTTTGTTTGTTTTTTTCCCAAGACAAGGTTTCTCTGTATCCTTGGCTGTCCTGGACCTGCTGTGTAGACCAGGCTGTCCTCAAACTCTCACAGTGATCTGCCTGCATCTGCCTCCCTGAGTGATGGGATTAAAGGCGTTAGACCACCACACCTGGTTTACTTTAGCTGTTCTTACAGAGGACCCGAGTTCAGTTTTCAGCACACAAGTCAGGGTGGCTCATAAGTGCCTGTAACTCCAGCTCCAAAGGCCTTCTTCTGACTTCTCTGGGTACCGGTATAGGTGCATAGATACATGACACATACATATAAATAAAAATAAATACCATTTGTCTTAGTTGGGGTTACTGTTGTTGCAATGAAACACCATTCCCAAAGCAACTTGGGGAGAAAAATAGAATCTAGGACCACCAGCCCAGGGATGACATCACCCGCAGTGGGCTGATTCCTTCCACATCCCCATCAATCACTAACTTAAGAAAATGCCCTGTAGGCTTGCCCATAACTCGATACGATGGAGACATTTTTCTAATTAAGGTTTCCTTTTCTCAGATGACTCCAGCCTTTGTCAGGTGACTATCCAGTACACTGTCTTACTGTTACTGGCATTTTATACCTACAAGTGGTAGCAAAATATGAGGAATTTTACATGTGTATTCACTAACTCATATAAAATTATACACTAGAGTCATGGCAGAATTTAGAATGAGCTGCTTCTAGAGTCCACTGGGAGAGTTGATTACAGAAAGTTCCAGTGCCACTTACTGTCCTTTTGTGCCCTCATTATTGGTCCCAGTGGCCTTGTAGTAAGGTTTTAGTGTGCTGCTTCAGTTCTAGCTTGGGATGTGACATTTGTGTCAGGGCTAACATTTTAAGTTTTAGAAATGCCTACTTTGGGTTGGAGAGATGGCTCATCAGTTAAGAGCACTACCTGCTCTTCCAGAGAACCTGAGCTGGGTTCAATTCCCAGCTCACAGTAATCTGTAACTCCAGTTCCATGGGATCCAATACCCTCACACAGATACACATACAAACGAAACACCAATGCACATAAAGTAAAAATAAATTATTTAAAACAAAACAAACAAGAAAAAGAAATGCCCACTTTCAATGAAAAAAAGAATCCAATAAAAAGGCATTTTTAGGCAAATACCTACATACTTAAATACCTATAAAACAACTGTATTAATTGGTGATGGCTTGAACCAGAAGACTGAAATGCATGCAGGAGTACTTCTGTATCCTAAGAAAACTTAGACTGCTTGGATAGGAAATGACTCATTCCACTTAGATTTTAACCTTTGCTGAATAAAGTACAAATTTTATTCAGGTTGCCCTTGTTTTAACCTAATGCCTTGTCTTGGGTTTTATTCAGTGTCCATTATATTTATAAGTTACTAATCTTGGACTGACTTTTTCTTTTTTTTTTTGACTTATTTTATTTTGGGTTGTGTGTGTACAGGTGCCCAAGGAGGTCGGAAAAGGACGTCAGATCCCTTAGAGCTGAAGTATAGTCAGTGTGACCAGCTGGCATGTTCTAGAAGAGCAGTAGATACTCTTTAACCACTGAGCTATCACCCCATAGGCTTTCCTATTCTTGTTGATAGATACTCTTGATACATACTGGTCAGGTATTTCGTACAAAGTCCCTCCGTTGATATTTTTCTTGTGATTAGACTATTTTGGGGTAGAAAAACACAAAATATAAAATTTTTATTACACTATCAAGAAAATGTGTAATGACCATAATTTATGACTTTCCACCATTACTTTGGTCACCTGATTAAAATGTCATATCAAATTTCTCCTTTACAAAATAATTCTGTGTAGTCTATATCCAAAGAATTTTGTCTTTAGTTTTGGGTTTTGTCCCTAAGATAACTTACGCAAATATTCCTAGAATCCCAAACACTTCTGGTCCCAAGCATTTCAGATGAAGAATACTCAGTTTATATCAGAATTACTAACTTGTACTCTCTACAGAATATAATCTCTGTGACAAGGAATGTGTGATTCCTCTTGCCTTTCATCTTACAGACTCCATTTATTTTCAGACTCCATAGATTTTTTTCACACATATTATTGATTTGTTTCTTATATTCATAATATAGATGGATTGCCATTTTTCATTCCATTCTGTGATTCCTCAAAGCTACTGAATAATTTGAATATTTGTAAATATAAAGGCTTACTACTCTTTTTGCTGTAGAGTTTGTGGGTTTTTGACAAATACATGGTCATATGTTTGTTATTACAATGTTGTATAGAATAGTTTCTGTGTCCTAAACAATCTCTTGTGCTTTACTTGTACAGCAATCCCCTCCCTTTTCTCCACTTCTCCTGGTAGCTGCTGTAGTTTTCATTTTCTAGAATGTCAGATTAAATTACACAGCATTTAACCTTCTTCAATGGTGTATTAGTTAGAGTGTCTATTGATGCGACAAAACACCATAACCAAAAAGTAAGTTGGGAAGGAAAGGGTTATTTGGCTTATACTTCCATGTTGCTGTTCATTATTGAAGGAAGTCAGGACAGAAACTCACAGGGCAGGGACTTGGAGGCAGGAGCTGATGCAGAAGCCATGAAAGTATGCTGCTTACTCAATTGCTTCCCATGCTTGCTCAGCCTGCTTTCTTACAGAACTCAAGATCACTAATTGAGAAAATGCCTTACAGCTGGCCTCATGGAGGCATAACTGAGGCTCCTTCCTCGCTGATAGCTCTAGCTTATATCAAGTTGACACAACACCAGCCAGTACAAATGGCTTCTTTGACTTGGCAGTTGTGCTTAAGATTCATTCATGTCTTTTTGTGGCTTGGTATGTCATTTTCTTTCTGATTTGTTTTTGTTTTTTGAGACAGGGTTTTTCTCTGCAGCTCTGGCTGTTCTAGAACTCTCTGTAGACCCGGCTGACCTTGAACTCACAGAGGTTCATCTGCCTCTGCCTCCTGAGTGCTGGGATTAAAGTTGTGTGCAACCAAGCCCATCAAGTGTGACTCCTTTGTGCCTGCATGTATATATGTGTACATGCCTGCCTGGTGCCTGGAAGGTCAGAAGAGGGCATTGGATCCCCTGGGATTAGAGTTAACTAGATGATTGTGAGCTTCTGTGTGGTGCTGGGAACTGAACTTGGGTGTTCTGGAAGAGGAGACAGTGCTCTTAACTGCTGAGCCAACTCTCAAGCCCTCTTTCCTGTTCTTATAAGTGTTCTTCCAAGGTGAGCTATAAATGGAGGAATTTGTTGGTTCCTGTTAGCTAATCCAACCCTGATAAAATTTAGAATAAGTGTTTCTTAATGTCTTCCTTGGGTTGGGGTAAGGATGGGTTTAAAGAATAGTTTCTGTGACTTACAGAAAACTTGTCAAAGGGGTGAATGGGTCAACCATCTGGTCCAGGTTACAGAGGGAGAACACTTAAGGTTTATTAAGTGTATGGGTTGCTGTGTGGGTAAAAACCATATGTGTCATGCTGGTGATATGGCTCAGTTGCTAGAGTGCATGCTTAGCATAAAAACCTGGGTTAGATCTCCAGCACCACATAAACTCAACTTGTATGCTCTGCATATAATCTCAGCAATTGAGAGACAAAAGTAGGAGAATCAGAAGTTCCAGGGCATTGTGTTGTGGGTGCAAATGTGTACAAACATACACTAATAACAAATACATTTAAAATCATAATTTTAAATCTCATGATTTAATCAACTAAAAATAGTGACTCTTGGGAACAGATAAAGACACTCCTGTAAAATCACATTGTAATCATGAATGTGGCAATCATTCATTGGTTATATACTATTGGATGGTTAAGGCTCTTTTGCTCTTAGAACATGAAAGTAGATAACTGGCCTTGAGCTCATGTTTATGTAAGCAGAGGTTGTCTTACAGATAGACATTTTAGGGGATGATAGTGCCTACAATTCCAGCTTTAGAGGATCTAATGCTTTCTGCTGGCCTCTTAGGCACAACTTCACCCCCATCCCAGACACACATGTACAAAAAATTAGAATTAAATATAAATCATAGGTACAACATTTTGTCTATTTGGTACTTGGTACTTCTTCTGTAGAAGATAGAAATTGGGAAGTATAATTAAACCTTTTGAATGGAAAGATGTTGGATGTTAACTTGTTGCAACGTGGTTGGGCTTTAATGGACGCTTAGATTTGGTAGTCCTCTGAAGTTGGAACTTCTGTTTCCATGTTCCTACTAGAGTTCCTCTTGACTTTGTATCTCTTTGGATGTGCTTCATCTATTTGCCAGATTTGGTAAATAACCAGAATATCTCCAGTATTATCAGGCTTTCTGTCATATCAGGCTTTCTGAGTCTGGAACTAAAATATTTTCAATTTGACTATCAGGTACCCTTTAGAACCTAAAGTGTAGGACAGAGTTCCCTTTTATAATATATGCATGACAAAAGCCAATTAGTAAGTGACACTGAGGGTTACACAACTGTGGGTTTGTTACAAAAGGTCCTGGCCAAAGAGCCTATGTATCAAAGGCTGGCAGAAAAATGGCACAGGAAGGCCAGCTTCCATTCTTACATGCTTGGCCCTTGTTTGAAAGGTTTGCAAGCCTGGGAAGGACTGTTTATCTTTTCCAAGGGAAGTTCCTTGTTCTCCCAGTGGCCAGAGGTCAGCTTGCTTAGTGCACAGCCAGACTGTGGGCTAAGTGAGCCAAGTACTGAGGCATTAGGAAAACATGAGTTGTATTTTCAAAATAATGTTAAAATAGCCTTGTTAGTGTGGATTAATTTGTCAGATATTTTTTGACTACTTTGAACCAGTGCTGTGAACAATTTGCTTGATAGAAATATAAGATTAAATATAACTCTTGCTTTTTGTTTTTGTTTTTAACACATGAGTTCGTTTAGCCTAGGCCTGTGGATGACCTTGAGTTTCTGCCCTGCCTCTCCTTCTCAAGTGCTGTGATTACCCATGTGTCCACCATCCCCAGGCTTTGGGGTGCTGGGGTTTAAACCCAGGAGTTAGTGCATGCATGGCAAGTACTCTGCCAACAGGGCTTCAACCCCATTCCCAAATTATTTGTCTCTGGGTATGTACATTGTATATGTATATGTCTGTGTGCTTATCTGCATGTGTGCATGCCAGTGCACACCCACATGTGCATGTGGGTGCCACAGATCAACATTGACTCTCCTCTTTCATCCCTTTCCACCTTAGTTTTTAAGACAGAATCTCTCTCACAGAACCTGGGACTCACTAGTTTGGTTAGGCTGGCTGGCTCACCAGTAAGCGCTCAGGGTCCTTCAGTTACAGACGTGTTTACTCTTGCACTCAGCTTTTATTTCTGTACTAGGGCTCCAAACTCAGGATCTCATGTTCACTTAGCACATGATTTAATGACTTGTTTCCTCAGCCCCTAGATTATATAACATTTTGATGACTTAACTAGATTAAAGATCTTCTAACGCTTGACCCATTGAAGGAATGTGTAAAAGGAGCATTGTAGTTGAGCTGAAATGAGTTGCCTACATATCTGTGTAGGTATAATTTATACTTTGAATGGTTGGTTTGAAGAATTTTATGGAACTTTCTCTTTGGCTGCTAAAGGAGTATTGATTGATAAATAGCAGCCAAGTAGAATCTAAGAGACAGGGTGGCTGGTTGCTGCAGTGTTGATGTTTGTTTTGCTGTGATCATTTATCTTTGGTAGTTTAGAAAACACTTATGTAGAAGAGAGAAGGTTCTGAGAAAAGAGATCATAGTAACAAAAGATTAAAGAACATTTTAGACTAGCTGGATCTGTTATTCTTGTCTGCTGTGTAAATTAAGTTAGAAAGGACTTTGGTGGGTACACAGAGAATAAGCTGAACAGCTCTTCCTGTGGACTTCATTCTTGTACCCTGGCAGCAACCATCCTAGCCTGAGGAGATGCTGCTGCTCTTGCTATTTCATTTCTTATGTGATAAGCTTCTGTCATCTTATGTGGTGTTGCACACCTGTAATCCAAGTTGTTTGGAAGTTCAAGGCCAGCCTGGGGGATTTATTGATAACCTTATTGACAATAAGTATCTGTCATGACCTTTTCCTTTATGAAAGGCAGTAGTGATTAAGATTTTCAGGAGTATTGCTCATTTTCTGTTTAGTTATTTGAGTGGTTTTTCAGATTCATTATTCCACATGAGATTTGTGCTTACTCTTTCTTGCTCTTAGTGTGATTTAGAAATACCCTGCCTTTCCTTTTGATTCCTGACACTCTCAGATGACTACATTTTTCATTTACACTGCTTATGGCTACACTGACTTTGTTCTTTATTTTAACCTCCAGGGTCATCTAGTAGCAGGCATCCAAACCAGGCAACGCCAAAGAAAAGTGGTTTAAAAAATGGCCAAATGAAGAATAAAGATGATGAGTGCTTTGGAGATGATATTGAGGAGATCCCAGACACAGATTTTGACTTTGAGGGGAACCTGGCCCTTTTTGACAAAGCAGCTGTGTTTGAGGAGATTGACACCTACGAGAGGAGAAGTGGCACCCGTTCCCGGGGTGTCCCAAACGAGCGTCCTGCTAGGTACCGCCATGACGAAAACATCCTGGAATCGGGGCCCATTGTCTACCGAAGGATCACGGTACCACACAGTGTGAGCAAGGAGTTCTGCACAGGTGAGTTTTGTTTGGGTTTGTTTTGTTTTAGACAGGGTCTCACTACGTAACCCTGACTGGCCTGAAACTCCCCAAAGATTCACCTGCCTCTGCCTCCTAAGCACTGGGACTGAAGGAGTCTGCCCCTCAGCTGCTCTAGTTTTTATTTTATCCATTTTTATTTTTAAAGGATTTGTTTATTTTATGAATATGGATGTTTTATATACATGCACATCTATCTGCACACCAGAAGAGGTCATCGGATCTCATGAGACCTCAGTTATAGGTGGTTGTGAGCCACCATGTGTGTGAGAGTAGCCAGTGCTCTAAACCACGAAGCCATCCCTCCAGTTTTTGACTTTTTTTTTTTTTTTAAGTCAGAAACTTTGTCTTAGTCACTGTTTTATTGCTATGAAAAGACACCATGACCAGAGCAACTCTTATGAAAGAAAGCATTTAATGGTGGTGGGGGGTGTTTATAGTTTCAGAGGTTTAGTCCATTATCATTGTGCAGAGAACATAGTGGTAGACAGGCGTGGTGCTGGAGAAGTAGCTGAGAACTACATTCTGATCCACAAGTAGGAGGGTAGGGTATGGGAAGGGAGGAGAGAGGGAGAACAGGAGTACCTGGGCCTGGTGTGGGCTTCTGAAACCTCAAAGCCCACCCCCAGTGGCACACCTGTTCCAAAAGGCTACAATTGCTAATCCTTCTAATTCTTTCCGATAGTGCTACTCCCTGGTGACTAAACAAACATTCAAATAAAGGAGCCCATGGGGCTATTCTTTCTCAAATCACCACCAACTTGTCTCCAAATTTATGGCCTTGAAGCACAGATGAGAGTAGCTGGAGGAGATGTAATCTGTCAGTGCCCTTCTTTGCCCCAAACCGTAAAGTAACCGTACTTCTTAGAATACAATGTACAAGTCATTGTAGCTGAGTGATCCCAAAAGCCAAAGGGGAAACCATAATTGAGCACAATCCACCCAACCACTTCTGCTAAAGGAACGGAATTGAGCATAATGTTTCCGTCTTGGTTTGGAGAATATGGGAACTTTACATTGTGAATACTCAGTTACAGGAAGAAATGACAGCTGAATTGCATTCAGAGGGATTTCTGACATGGCTTTTTGTTGCTAGCTTATGCACACCTATGAAGAATAGGCAAACTGCCAGTCTAAGACTGAAGTTGTTTCAGTTTTTCACTGGTAGACCCTGATAGGGCATGCCTCTTTACTGCAGAAATTTTCTTAAGTTACAGTGTGACTGTCAAACTGCTGGAGTTTTAAAACTACTCATGTCGAGACAGGTATCCTTGCTCAGACTTTAGGCTTTTTTTTGTTTTGTTTCTAGAGACAGGGTTTCTCTGTGTAGCCCTGGCTGGCCTATAACTCACTCTGTAGACTAGGCAAGCCTCGAACTCACAGAGATCTACCTGCCTCTGCCTCTGAAGTACTGGGTCCAAAGATTTGTACCACCACTGCCCAGCCTGATTTCAGGCTTTTCAAAGGCAGTTAGTTGCCCATTAGGCATACTCCTGATCTACCAACTACAATTTCTGCTGTGGCTCTCTGCTGTCATTCTTGTTCTGCTGCAGAGGTGGTTGGATTTTGAAGTGTATGGATTCCTGGAATTATTTAGACCACAGGGATTCCTGAGCTGGGGGAGATGATGGTCTGCCTTGTAGTTAAGTGACTAAAAAGGTTTGAAAGAGTCCACAGTGGGAATGAGGAGAACATTTCAGATCCTGGAGAGTCTTGAAAAAACATTTCCTAAAGAGAAATGTCTCATAGATAGGAATAGAAAATTCTGTCCTCAAGAAATTATTTTCCGGGCTGGAGAGATGGCTCAGAGGTTAAGAGAATTGGCTGCTCTTTCAGAGGTCCTGAGTTCAATTCCCAGCAACGACATGGTGCCTTATAACCATCTTTAATGAGATCTGGTACCTTCTCCTGTGCCCTTTTCTGGCCTGCAAGCATAAATGTATGCAGAAGACTGTATGCATAATTAATAAATCTTTTTTTTTAAAACAATTTATTTAATTTTATTTTCTGTGCATTGGTACAAAGGTATCAGAATCCCTGGAACTGAAGAAATAGACAGTTGTGAGCTGCCATGTGGGTGCTGAGAATTGAACCTGGGTCCTTTGGAAGAGCATGCAGTGCTCTTAACCACTGAGCCATCTCTCCAGCCCCCAATTAATAAATCTTTAAAAAATTATTTTTCATCGACAAATGTGCCACATGTCATTTGTGCTGTTCTTGAACCAGGGAATAGCAGCTTGTGCTGTGCAGTGTAAGTGGTATTCTACTAGTTCATGGCGGTAGAAGATGCTGGGGACAAGAAGCCCAGCAGCCTCTTGCCACATGTTTTTTTTTCTGTTCTCCCTAACAGTGGTTAGTAGAAATAAATCCCCTTTGTTGAACAGTATTCCACTAGCAAAGAGCTGGACAGTGTTCCGTTCCAAATGTTTTAGCATCAGAATAAGCCTATCTGTCCAGGATATTTGGAGAAACAATCTACTTGGTTAAACCTGTTTCTCATGTGAATGTGGACAAGTTCAGAAAGGAAGACTGTAGTATAAAAGAACTCTGATTAATGGAAAATAGTGAAACATTGTTTAATTTTTTAAAAAATTAAACAGCAGTGTCTCAGAAATGGGCCAGGCTAATCAGTAATTTACAGGAATGGCCTGAAGAGCCCTCTAGGGTAGCTTTGTGGCGTTCGGGGTTTGAATACTAGATGCTTTTATTTTTGCTAATCCCCGGAGCAGTGAGGCAGGTGCAGCATGTTCATTTCCCATTTGGGGTGGCTGAGCTTTAGAGTTCTGATGGCTTGCCGCTGCTGCCCTGCGTATTCGCGCTAAGTGGCGTTGACAGCACATAAGCAGGTATTGGGCCATTGGGCACACTCCCTTACCAATCTGCTTTGCCAGCAGAGAGGGAGAGAGTGTGGGGCATGTGAGCGTGAGCAGACCTGAGTGTGCGTGAGCAGACCTGAGTGTGCGTGAGCAGACCTGAGTGTGCGTGTGCAGACCTGAGTGTGCGTGTGCAGACCTGAGTGTGCGTGAGCAGACCTGAGTGTGCGTGTGCACGTGCTTATTCAGTAGTTCTGCTGATTGGGAAAATACATTCAAGAATCAACTAAATTTAGTTCCTTTTTTTAACCCAAATTTCTCTGGAAAGCTCTTTTTGGTTCTTTGGCATTGCTGCTGTTTCTACTGGGACAGATTGTAAAGCAGTCTGACTAGGCCTGCCCTATAAGATAATAATGTTCAGTAGTTACTCCAGAATGGGTCCACACTCACAAGTTGGAAAAATGTGGAAACAAATTGTTTGTATATGTGTATGTGAATATACAGTGAATCAGTCCCAGGAAATACTGCTTAGTGGTGGTAGGGTGCCAGAAGAGAGTTTTTGCTAAATGTTTTTAGTCTTCTAAAATGCAAAATTAGGACCATTTGGGTCTGGCAAAACACTGCTTGGGCTGAGAAGATTGCTCAGTCAATAGAGGGCTTACTGTGCAAGCATGGAAATCTCTAATCTGAGTATGGTTATGCAATACCCACATAAACACGTGTGGTGTGCACACATGTAATCCTAGTGCTGGGGAGGTGGAAGCAGGAGAACAGGTTCTTAGAGTTTTCTGACTAGCTGGTGTATCAGGGTCTATTTTAGACCTGCTCTTAAACTAATAAGATAGTTTAAACTAGTAAGGTGGTGGTGGTGGTGGCAGTGCACACCTTTCATCCTAAGCACTTAAGAGGCAGGCAGAGCTTTGTGAGTTCGAGGCCAGTGTGGTCTACAGAGCAAGTTCCAGGACAGCCAAGGCTATACACGAGAAACCAAAACAAGAAAGAAAGAAAGAAAGAAGGGAGGGAGGGAGGGAGGGAGGGGAGAAAGAGAGAGAGAGAGAGAGAAAGAAAGAAAGAAAGAAAGAAAGAAAGAAAGAAAGAAAGAAAGAAAGAAAGAAAGAAAGAAAGAAAAGCCAGGTGGCACACACCTATAATCCCAGCACTCTAGGAGGCAAAGGCAGGGGGATCTTTGTGAGTTGGAGGCCAGCCTGGTCTACAGAGCGAGTTTCAGGACAGCCAGGGCTACATAGAGAACTCGGTCCAAGTAAGGTAGTGAACAATTGTAACACTCTGTTTTAACCTCTGGCCTTGATATGCATCCCCCAAAACACACAAACACTAGAAGAAACTGCTGTGTTTATTGTTTGTAACCTGCTCTTACAAATGTAGGAGCTGAGCATGGCGGCACAAACTTTTAATTCCAGCACTCTGGAGGCAGAGGCAGGCATATCCCTGGGTTTGAAGCCAGCCTGGTCGACAGAGCGAGCTTCAGGACAGCCAGAGCTACACAGAGAAGCCCCATCTCAAAAAAACCAACAACACAGAAGGATTTAGTAGGAAGAGCTAGGATACAGCTTAGCAGTCAGGAGCTTGACTTGCTCAGGGCCCTGGGCTGGTCTTCAGCATGAGGCTAGGAGTGGGGAGTATAGGAAACACAAGGGTACCCTGTGTGCCCAGAGTGCAGTGAGGGTGTAGACAATAAGAGTGCTGGGAGTTGAAAGGCAGGCAAGTTTAGGATGGAGTTGAGAGCTTTAGTTGGGAGCAGAACAGAAGCTCTTGGGCAGGATTTTTGGGCTGAAAAGAGGATATTTATTGGCAAACTGGGCAGGTATTGATGATTAGTGTAAGTTAAAGGCTTGGGAGGTTATTCACTAGCTGGATTGGTTGAGGATAGATTTGTAAGGGTGACTAGAAGGCAATAAAAAGAGCTTTAGACCAGAGCACAGAGGATCTTATATTATCTTTGCTAGCCTTGTATATTTTGTCCTACACCTGGGGAACAACTGAAGGGTTTCATTTTAATTTAAAAAAATTTTGAGCCAGGTGTAGTATGGCACACGCCTTTAATCCCAGCATGCAGGAGGCAGAAGCTAGCAGATCTCTTTGAGTTTGAGGTGAGCCTGTTCTACAAAGTGAGTCCTGGACAGCCAAGGTTATATAGAGAAGCTCTGTCTTAAAAAAAAAAAAAATTTGTTTCAGTGTTATGCATATGTATGCACAATGTGTGTATTGCATGTATGCTACAGTGCACATGTGGGGTCAGAGAACTCTTAGAGATGGGAGTCCATTTCTTCCACTGTGTAGGTCCCCAGTCTGTCAGTCTTGGTAGCAAGTGTCTTTACCCTATATGCCATCTCACCAGCACAACCAAAAGATTTTAGATCAGAGCACTGTATGATTGCAGTCTTTCATCCTGGTCTTAGGGTAAGATTTAGCACAGAATGAGAGGGACTGAGGACACTGAAGCAGGATCAATTTGGCTCTCATGACGAAACTACTGTACTGGGATTTTGGACCATGAAGTATAAATTCAAAGACAAGAAAGACATGACAGGAGAGTTTGATACAGTATGATGACTGAAGACAGGTAAACTGTTGAATATGTCGGAGGTTTGAGAGGCATTGGATGTGTGTGGTGTAGGAAGAATGGATCGGAGTCCAGCTGTAGTTAGGTTGCCTGACTTTGTAGAGAGCTATGTATGGTTTTGTGGTTTGATTCCCCCATCCCTCTTTTCTTCTGCAATGCCTTGTGGTTGAAGCCAGACAAAGAAAAAGATAGAGGTGCCACTGTGAAGGATAGAGAGGTAAGCTGAAGAGTGGAAAGTTAAGAGGGTAGTTGTGAGTTTCAGTGTGAAGGATTGTGAGTTCTAATGCCAGTAGGAAGCCCCTAAGCTTGTGTCCTTCTCTGTAGAGTGGGGAGATCGTTGTCAAATAAAGTAGATTGGAAAGCAGCTTTTACAATTCCAAGTTCCTATCGGTTACTCCGTAAATACTTGAGTTTAAATGTAGTTGCAAAGGCTGCCTCAGTAAGATTACTTCAAAGCATCAACATTTACAAAATAGACCAAGTGCCAGATACTAGGTACTAGATAGCTAGATACTCAGTCACCTCAGGATCTTTAGAGTGCTGGACAGCCAAATATGTAAATATCTAAATATAAAAATGGGTTCAGTGCTTATCTGTGGCTGAAATGGGTGGTGGCAATTGATGCAATAGCATTATGGTTAACAGCATAACCGTGAGTATTTGCTATATCCAAACACCATTCAAAGGACTCCAAGTAGTAACATCATATGATTTTCATAGCATCTCTGTGAGATTGGACTATTGAGTTTATTGTCTTTATTATCTCTGTTTTGCTAAAGTTTTGTTTTAGGTGACTTGATCAAGAATGACTTGAGCGTCATTCAAACTATTTTTCCCCAGGTTCTTCTAATAAATTCTCTATTTATGAACCATTCCTTTTGGAGAAACTTCACTTTTAAGAAAAAATTGTAAATCTCTCTCTTTCTCACTCTCTTTCTCTGTGTGTGTGTGTGTGTGTGTCTGTGTGTCTCTGTACATGAATGTGTGCATGCGAATGCAGATGTCGTCAGAGTCCATAAGAGAGAGGTGGATCCGCTGGAGTTAGAGTTACAGACAGTTATGAGCTGTCTGACCTGGGTCCTGGAAACTGAGCTCCAGTCCCCTGTGAGATCAGTACATGCTCTTAACTACTAAGCCTTCTCTCCATTTTGATGGAAAGACTTTACTAACCTCCACCATTGATTTTCTGCTATAGAGCCCTCTTCTAAAAGGATGGGTAAGTCTGTTGAATGCTAGTGGTAGAGGCATTGACTACAATTATCCTGTCAGCTCTACTGAAGAATTATCGACTACTTCTACTCTGTGTCTGCTGAGATTAAGAAAGCAGCAAAACCCACACTGAAATGATTATTGTCTTGCAAAGGATCTAGTCTCAAGTTTGAATTAAGCGCCCTGGCTTTAACTCATGTGCTAACCCTTAGACCCATTTCTCCTGATCTCAAGAATCTGCTCTGACCCCTGGCCAGCACTGGTTTGTCTTTGCCAGCTTGTATTTCTTCCCATCCTGGCCAACTGAGTCTTTCAAGCTTCGATGGGGTGCCTTCTCCCTTTGGACAGGTTTGATTCATCACTTCTACCTGGCAGTTGTCTTTCATAGTTGGCATTCCATTCTGCCTCTGAGCTTGGGCCACTTTTCTCTGTTTCTTGTCACCAAGAGTCTTTCAAAAACCTTCTAGCATTTTCAAAAACTATCTAGTATATTTATCTCTTTAAGGAAGCTACCTTAGGTTCCATGCCAGCTTCATCTTCACGAGGGGGAATCCAGGAGAGCCTGAGCTACAGAGTGAAGCCTCATCTCAAACAAACCAAGTAATGAGGAAATCTGGTATGCTTAAAAAGAATTCTTCTTCAGGAAGAATTCCAGAAGAAATTTTGGATTTTGAAGAGGCTGCTGAAGAATTTTAGCCTAAAGACTGTGGAGGCCTCCCTCCATGGCTGTTATCTGTTATGTTTTTTTTTTTTTTTTGTTTTGTTTTTTAGATTTATTTATTGTGTATGTAGTATTCTGCCTGCATGTATGCCTGCATGTATGTATAATGAGATATAGATGAGTCACCATGTGGTTGCTGGGACTTGAACTCAGGACCTCTGGAAGAGCAGACAGTCCTCTTAACCTCTAAGCCATCTCTCCAGCCCACTGTTATGCTCTTGAGGAAACTGCTTCTCTCTTAGAATTGAGTGTTATATTACATTACCTCTTAGACTGTGGAGCCAACCCACTAGGTAAATTCCTACCTTAGCCTCTGTATGAGCCTTGAGACTCATCACCTTCCCATTACAAACTAGAACAGGTGCTATAGAGAGCACATTCCAAGGGACAACCTCAGAGGAGGCAACAGGAATTGAATTCAGTGTGTTTTGACTAGAACATGAGAGTGATCACCCTGTGCTCCATAAGCAGAAGTGATGAGCCCAGTCTCTGAAGTCATGTCTCTGTAAGCAGACTGCCTTAGTGGCCATCTGCTTCATTTGGTTCTAGTAGATCCTCCATCACCAGAGTACAAACAGTTAATAAACTTGGAAAACATCATAGTGTCTTGGCCTGTACAGTAAGACAGGTGGTTGTCACAAGCCTTAAGAGGTTGGTTATTGGTTCCACTGGGAAGGGAGTCGCTCAGCTTGTTGCTGAAATTTTAAGGGTCTGAACTCAAACAAAGGGCTGGAGGAACTGGAATCTACTACATTTTGGCCTGATATCTCCAGTTAGATTACTGGGCTGATCTCTCCCGGTGTAACTACATTGCTGATATATATCTTCTTGCTCATTCAGTGCCATGGTTGCTTATCCAGAGTGAAAAAAAGTTTGATTTTAGAGTATCTACCATCTTCCTTAAAGGATATACATCAAAGCCAGTTGTTTTTGCCCAACTGCACCCTGACTCCTTGTCATTCCCAGTTATATTGTTGGAATAGCCATTTTTTGGTATACAGTATTAAACTTTGTAGTCAGTGTTCAGTATTAAACTTTACATCTTCCTTTGTGCAGAGAATTCAGCACTCCCTTTCCTAATGTAATAGCAAGCAGTGCCAGTGTCCTGTAGCTGCTCCCGTAGAGCCTTACCTTTACTCACAGAATATTCATTCTAGCTCCAAACTTGTGACATTTTCAAGACCTTTTTGTTACCTCGTAAGTCTCCCAGACATTTCTTGAAATCAGTTCTGTTTGGCCTTTCTATTCTTGCTTTTTTTCTGCCTCCATCTATTTCATAAAATAGTTAATTTTATGAATGTTAATGATTAAATTAAAATTGTATTGAAATTTTACTCTTAACCTGGCTAGCACCCTTGTTTAGCAAGCTTTATGGCACAACAATTGAGCAGTATTAGTCTGTTTTAACTCTCTAAGCTAATCTGGCTTAGAGAGCCAAAACCTCAGAGATACTTGCACATCTTGCCTGGCAGGTTGGTGTTGTAGCACTCAGGGTCCAACGCGGGGTTTGACCTGATTTAAACATTACATACCCTCCATGTTTGTTGAACATTACATGGTAACACCTTAAGATGTTCAACTTTTATGTTCGATTTATTAGTTAAAATAATAAATCTGAGCTGGACACTGGTGGCACATGCCTTTAATGCCAGCACTTGGGAGGCAGAGGCAGATCTCTGTGAGTTTGAGGCCAGTCTGGTGTACAGGGTGAGCTGCAGGACAACCAGGGCTACACAGAGAAGCCCTATCTTGGAAAACAAAAATTTACTGACCTGATGTCTTACTACCTGAGTTTGATCCCCAGAACCTACATAATGGTAAGAAAGAACTAATTCCCACAAGTTTTCTTCAGACTTCTACATATATACCATGGCACATGTGCACAAATAAGTAAATAAATATTTTACAGTAAAAATTGAGAAGAACCTAATACTAGGAGAGGGAAGCCAAGAGTTTAAAGTATTTAGGAACTGTTGGAGTAACGATTTGAAGCAGCCATGGTATCTGGGACCTGATAGAGGTGATGTGTGAGGTAAAGGTTGTGAGAGAGATGCAGTCAGAATAGAAGACTTTGTGTGCCAGGATAAAGTTTGTTGTAGTGTATCTTTAGGCTTCTTTTAACAGTCCCTTTTGCTGCTATGTCACATTTTCTGGCAGCTTTAATATATATATATGTAGGGGCTGCCTGTACATTGCTAGTCGGAAGGTATAATTTGCAGGTGATTTTGAATCATAAAAAACATGCTACCACCCCAAGACTCCTTATTTTGGGACTGCAATAGAATAGACTCAGTTAACAGAGGAATCCCATACCCATCAGGTGAGTTGTGTTCCCTGTTCAAGAGATACAGGGCATAGAACCTTTCCTACCAAAGGGCCACATTTATTTGACAATTACATTACATTGAGAGACACTTTGTTTTAAGAGTTGGGCAGGAGAAAGGCTAGACCTGGGTGGATAAGAGGGGAAGCTTGGATGTGGTCTTACCAGATTGGGGCATGGAAAATGTCAAAACATATATGTGTATAAGGAGAGAAAGGCCTGAAGTGGTGTAGACTGGAATGGAGAATAATAGTGATAGTATGAGACATGGCAGACATAGGCAGTATTAGGCCACTGGGACCTATGACCTAAGAGACAGCCCAGCCCCATGCTGTGGAAATGAGCAATGCAGGGAGGAGCCTCCTTTCCTGGCCCATGCAGTGTGTGCTTGAATTGCTTTCCTTGATACGTAGAGGTAAAGGGAGCCCAGTGCTCTGCTTGTCACAAACTGGATACAGTTATATCTCTCTTTCTTTCTTCAGTACAGCTGTAAAATACATATTCTCTGATATTCAGGGAAACCCAGCAAGTAATTTGGCTGGGTCCACCGTCCAACCCAAACATAATTAGGCTTGGCCCATGTTCAGACTGCCAGTGTTATTGTTTGCAGTATACACGCTATGTTCTTGCTTCCTTTCCTTTGGGGCTTATTTTATTCCTCCTGCCTGTTTTTGATAAGCCAGTCCGTCTTCTTGAACTTTCTTTAAAATGTTTAAAAGGAACATTTTGTGATTCTTGTGTGTTCCTTTTAGAGAAGCAGAAAGCAGCTCCAGTAAGGCCCCCAGCATATGACTGCAGGCAGAGAGGATTCTAGCCTGTCTTGCTCTAGGTTATAGAACTATGCCAGTCCATTAGCAGTGCCCCTTTCCCTCAGCATAGACCAGGGGGAGATAGCAGGAGACTCAGTTTCCAGCTGTCGTAGCTCCTAGGCAGGATGGAGAGTGTTTGTGTCCCCTAATACCCAGTTTAATTCATATTTTTCAGAGCTGTGAGAGGACAGCCGTCTGAAAATGGATCTGCTTGTTCCCAGAGAGCTTTCTGTCTGTATACAGTATAAGAGCTAGGCTTGGAAAGCTTGATTTATCGTGTAGTAGGCCATCCCATTTAAAACCCTATGGTACTAGTTTAGATAAGTAGGCAAAGGCGTGCAGACTGAATGAAGCTCTCCTTTCCATGATTTTGCAGGTAAAGAAGTTTTTTGTGTGTTTTGTTTTGTTTTGTTTTGTTTTGTTTTGTTTTGTTTTGTTTTTTGAGGTAGATAGGTGTGTGACTAGTCGGACAGGACATCTTAGGAATCTTGAAAATTCAGCCAGCTTTTTCACTGCTATCAGGGCTTCATAATTAGTCCTGATAATGTGTGCCTGTCTAAAACAGGCCATAAAAATAAAATAACTGCTTTAATCACTCATAACATGTAAGGCCAGGCTACACCTTCAGCCTTGGCACCTGTGCCACAGTGACTTACATTTTAGGAAGGGGGGGAGGAGACAGGGAAAGAGGGAGGAGACTTTCATTGGTACTGTTTGTGGCCTTTGCCCATAACAAATGGGAGCCAGGCAGGCAGAAGCACTCAGCTGACATTTATTTTGATGAATGTTAGGCATTTTTCATTATGTCTTCCTTGCATTAAACTGTATTATACTGCCTTACTTGAGAAAACACAGGCCTGAATGCTATAGAATTGAACTTTCTGCTTGGTTCCTTTTGATAAAGTCCATAGCAATAGCCTTCTTGTGTCTGATTTGGATAATTTGCATAGCCAGAACTGGATTCGTGATAGAAGTAAAAGAAATTTCTCTAGAAATGAACAGTGGGGCAGTCAGGCTTTTCTAAACAGGATGATAGAACAATGGGATGATGATAAATCCACAAAAAAACGAATGTTTCAGCTGGGCATGGTGGCACACACCTTTAATCCCAGCATCGAGGGAGGCAGAAACAGGGGACTCGCTGTGTATTCGAGCCCAGGATAGCCAGGGGTACACAGAGGAAATTCTGTCTCAAAAAAACCAAAAGAAAACTAGTGTTTTTAGGCTAGATCATAGCTATCGTGAGGTTTGTGTCTATATATTTGACCAACTGCTGAGCTCTTGCCTGTATTTAAGACAGAGATGCAAGGAAACCATGGCTACTGGTGTGAAAGGGTCACCTCCCTACTTTAAGAAGTTGAGGATATGGGATCCGAAATGCTAAACACAGATAGTGTGCCCTCCTCTGATTTTGTTTTGTTGTTGTTTGTGGTTTTTAGATGTGTATTAATATTAATTGGCTGCATGAATGTCTGTACTAAGTATGTGCAGTACCCACAGAAGCCAGACAAGTCAGGTTCCCTGGAACTGGAGGTACAGATGTGAGCTGCCATATGGGTGCTAGGAATCCAATCTGGATCTTCTGAAAGAGCAGCCAGCACGCCTAGCCTCTGAGCTGTCTGTATTTGCTTCCTCAGACAGGGAAACTAAAAGGTCTTCTTTGTCAGTGGGTCTGCTCCTCTAGGGCCAGTCCAGCATTGCATTTGTAAGATAGCATGTTATCTTGGGGAGAAGGAGACCTTCTATACTAAGGCAAGGGCTTCCGATCACAAGTTTTTACTTTGGTCTGATCTCTGAAATGTTTCTGGTCTGCAGATACTGCTATACGTGGAGTACACCACATAAACTTTTCCCAAGTATACTAGGTGCTGGACAGAATTCTTAGAATTTTGTTTCTGGCGAATGAAAAATGTTTTTTAAAGTAGCTTGACAGTTGTTTCGCTGTATTCCTGTCTGATGGCCAGAAGGTTGGGTAATATGCAAATAGGGAGAAAATGACAAATTATTAGAGAAAACAAGTTGCTGGCTAAATTTCTTAAACTAAGTGAAAGAGAGAAATAAGAGGAAGCAGAAAGCAAATGGGTGGAAATTCCTGCCAAGAAATTGATGAAAATAGCAGTGTTTAGAGGGGCCAGAAGGCTAGTTAGTATCTTTTCCAATTCTTGGGAAAAAGGAGCAACCTGTTTATGAGGAAAACTTTGGGAAAAGTGTGCTGTTTTATTGTGATGGGATGCTGTGACATCTATGCATAGTGGCCTAAAGCTGAATTGCTAAGGATGGAGGGCAAGTTTCTCCCTGTTTTCTGTTGATGTGATCTAGAGCAGGGGTTCTCAACCTCCCTATGGCTACCACCTTTTCATATGTTTCTTCATGTTGTGCTGACCCCCACTCGCCTTAAATAATTTCATTCCTAGTTTATAACTGTAAATTTGCAATTGTTATGAATCATAGCATAAATTTCTGTGTTTTCTGACGGTCTTTGATAACCCCTGTGAAAGGGTCATTTGACACTCCCCACCCTGGCTATGGCCCACATGTTGAGGAACTGCTGATCTAGATATGTTATATAGGTTGTCATTTACTCCTCAAGCATGCCTTAGCCTTGAAGGAGGCTTGGTCTTGTTGAGAGAGAGTCTCTACACAACTCTGGCTGTCCTAGAACTCACTGTGTAGACCAGGCTTACCTCTAACTTGAAATCAGACTGCCTCTGCCTTCAGAATGCTGAGATTGAAGTTGTACTCCAATATGACTGGCTTGGTCTTAAAAAGTTTGGTGTAGAGTAAAGTTTATTTGGTAGTTTTTGCCTAACTTGTTAGGCAAATTCTCATTACTCAATTCTCATTACTGAATAAACTGAAAATGGCTGTGCTTGCTTGTAATTCCAGAAATTAGGAGGTAGAGACAGGAGGATTTGGAGTTCAGGGTCATTCTTGACTACATAAGCTTAAGCCTTGGATGCTGTCTCAAAAAAATAAATAAATAAAAATAAAAAAGGCTGGCATGTGCAGAATCTGCATAAAATGCTCACTTTTTTTTTTAAAAAACCTTGATTTCTTATAATACGTTTTCCTTGCTCCTTGCCTCTGTTTTACCACAGACTCTGGCCTGGTGGTCCCAAGTATTTCCTATGAGCTACATAAAAAGCTTTTATCTGTGGCTGAGAAGCACGGTCTGACCTTAGAGCGGAGGCTTGAGATGACTGGTGTGTGTGCCAGTCAGATGGCACTGACTCTTCTTGGAGGACCCAACAGGTGAGTGGCTCTAGACTGGCAGTGCCGCATGTGGTGTGGCAGTGCCCTCTCTGGTCAGCCCACACATTTCACATGCACATAGGAGCTGCTGCCAGGCAGTCACCGTCCCATCTGAGCCTTTTATGCTGCCAAGGTTCTTTGCCCTTTCTCTTACCCATCTCCTGGAAGTCCTTACTCTTCCTTCTTTGCTGATAGCAGTGTCTGATTCTTTGAGATCTCTGCTGTTTGTCAGGCCTGACTTTAAAGAGCCTTGCAGAGATCTGCCCTTTGACACTCAACCTTTCACTAGAAAGCACATTAGTCTTTGCTATGGAATTATTAATATTTGGTTCATATAGTTATTAAGGCAGCAGTTATCCCTTAACCCACTATTTTAGAAATAAATGGACATGGAAACCTGTTAGATTTTTAATAAGCCTTATTACACCTATGACTGGGCAGATATTAGCCCTCTAAGCCAACTTGTTTCCCGCCCCCAAACCCCATCCACTTAAGCTGTTCCTGCTCCGTCGGGGCAGTCCTCAGAGCAAGCTGCTTTTGGCCACATGTTGCTAGTCCATCCTAACCGTGGTGACCTGCTCCTTTCTCCTTCCTCCTCTCTCTCCCAAAAGCCTGAGAACCTTCGCTTCACCTACCGCTTTCCTGCCCAGCCAAGTGTAGGCGTTTTATTTGCCAATCAGGGACAATTTGGGAGGCAAGGTTTATACCACATCATTTTGGACACGTGAAGATTTGCTGGTGAGGAACTTGGGGAGCAAGCAATTAGCATTTGAATCCATAGTAGCTCCAGGTCAGCCCCACCAAGTCTTGAGCACCTAGTGGACAGGTGCTTTCTGCCTGCCCAAGGGCTGCTGTCAGCGCAGAGCATGGTCTTACTGGGGGTGTGTTCTAGGTCTTCGGCTCGACACTGAGCACACCAGTGACACCCCACACTGCTCATGTCCTCTAGTAGTCTGGGGAAGTCTTTCGGGAAGTACAATGAGTTCCATAGTGAAGGAAGCAGAGAAACTATCTAGGAATTCTCTGGCTACAATGAGCTGGACAGTGGTTCTAAAGCAGTCTTAACGAAAACAAGATTGATCCAGAATAGATAGATTTCACTCTGGCCTCTACTCCTTGCTTTGTAGAGTTACGAGTATTCGTTCCTCGTTGTGTTTTGTGTGGGCAAGTTCTTTGCTGTGCAGGGCCCCTGATGTTCCTGTGCAGAAAGAGGAAAGAGACTCCAAGGAGGAATAGCTTCCTGCACACCCTACTCTCACAGTGAGAGTAAGAATGAGTTTTGGAATGAGTTCAGTGGGGAGAAGAGTTTTGGAAGCCATTAAGTGGCTTTCTAGAAACCGTGGGAGCAGTCTGTGCATGCCTCACCAGTGCCTTCTTTTCTAGCCAGCTTCTTGTGTCTTCGCTGCTGCTGCTTCCTCTTCTCCTCTTTCTCCGCCTTCTCTTTCTTCTCCTCTTCTTTTCCTTCTTCTTTTCTTCTGTTTGGTTTTTCAAGACAGGGTTTCTCTGTGTAGCCTTGGCTCTCCTGGAACTCACTCTGTAGACCAGGCTGGCCTCAAACTCACAAAGGTCCACATGTTTCTGCCTCCTGAGTGCTGGGATTAAAAGTGTGCACTACCACTACCTAGCCTTAGAAGAATCACAAATCTAAACTTTTATATAAAAAATAATCAACCATTTCCACCTTAAATCTTTAAGGTGCACATCTACTCATTAATAATTTTTATTAAAGCATAACAGAAAATTGAGGGTAAAATCAAGTATAAGGAATGTCATCTCAGTCACCTGCCCAGCTTGAGAGTCTCACAACAGCCAGTCCTACTCTAGGCTGTTGTTCCTGCTCACCAACTTCAAAAAGTCTCTGGTTTTACTATTAAGAATGTACTTTCCTGAACTTCAAACTGTTCTCTAAGATTTTCCATACCAGAGCCACTAACAAAAACATCTTTACCTAACCTTGCTAAACAATCTGTATTTCCAAGTTGTTTCTAAGGATAGTGGTCATTGCTAACAATCTGTATCTCTTAATTTTTTTCAAGGGTGGTGGGTGAATCATTAGTCTGTTCCAGCAGCAATGCCTGAAAGAGATCAAGCATTATTGTGACTGCCAGTGATGCTGCCCGGTGAGGGACTGGAAGCCTTGGTAGAGTTTTCCTACAGCTCATAGATTAGGAGGGATATGGTGACCACAGGACAACAGAGCTGTGCTCCATAATAGCAAGAAGTCCTCGGGACACATAGTCCTTGGGTTATGCCTCTCCAAGACACCTAGCATGTCTCCTGTGCTAACCAGTGGGCTTCATTCCGTGAGTTCTAGAGGTGTTTTGCTGTTCCTCCTGCATGGCTCCACCACTTCTAATGCTGTGACCTTTAATACAGTTCCTCATGTTGTGGTGACGCAGCCATAACATTATCTTCGTTGTTACTGCATAATTGTGATTTTGTTATGAATCATAATGTAAATACCTGACACAATCCCTTTGAAAGGGTTGTTCAACACCCCACACACAAAGGAGTCACAGCCTACAGGTTGAGAACTGCAGGTCTAGAGGCAGAGAAAATGGGGTAGTGACTAGTTTGGTGTCTGTGTAGAGTTTGGTGCTAAGTTCTCTGAAGTATCTTTGTGAAGAGAAGTCCTGAAATTCTTTTCTGTCTTGGCAGTACCTGTAATCTCCCTCCCTGTAGGTGATGGTGATTGGCACTGTTCTACCCCAAAGTCTTGCAGTTCACCTCTTCTCTACCTTGCTGCCTGTGTTGTGGGATCAATCCAGGGCTGATCCAAACCTCCTTAGCATTGGCTCTCATAAGACAGAGGCATGTCATCTGTGACTAGCAAGAAAATAGACTTTTCTTCAAGTCAGGTCCTGCCCTGATGCCTAAAAATCTCAGTTGAGAATTTCTATTTCCATTCATTCACACAACTTCCTAGAAAATAATAGGAGTTGTCCATAGCACTGCCCTCATCAGATTATTGGCACCTCAGGAGCAAACCTGGATTGGCAAATAATCAAGGACAGTAGGTGTTGAGAAGAGGAGAAAAGTTAGCATGAGTGAGAGGTGAGAGCCTTGATCTAGAAAGCAAAGAAAAAGTAGCTCAGAGTTTGAAAAGTGGGATGTTTGCAAGGCCTTTGGGGCTGGCCGGCTCTGCTGCTGTCCTGGCTCAGATCCAGCTCTTTGGGTGAGTCCACTCTAGCCTCTGCTCTGTCTGTGGGCTTCTGGGCTGTGTGGAGGAGCCAGTTGCCAAGTGGATCTGGTCCTAAGTCAGCCAGATAGTCTTCAGCTTGGAGCTACTGCCTGCCTTACTGGTAGTCAGGGTACTAGAGCCTGGGTGCTGCCTGAGGGCTATGAACTTGAAGGTGGAACCTGGTGAGCCTCTGGGCAGCTAACATCGAGGATAGGGGGATGTGCAGCAGCCTGGAACTTCCACAAAGCCTACTCCCAGGTGCCCTGCCTCACTGCAAGATTACCCTGACTATGGGCAGCAGCAGGATAACCTAGATGAGTCCAGTATTTATGGTATGTCAGAGACAAGAGGTCTTGAGCCAGACCTATGAATATTTGCATGTAAAACTGTTTGGGTAAGAAAATAATACTATGTGACACACTGCAGTTTCCAATGCCACTATGACAAATGAATATGAAATGGAGAGGTAGGAAAGATGAGGAGCAGAGAGGTACATGTGTGGTGGAGAGAGGCCAAACTAGAGACTCACCAGCAGGGACAGGTGTGAGAGAAGGGCTTTGTGTTACCACTGAGGGACATGTGGCTGTTGCAAAGGGCCATGTTGATGTCTGTGGTCTCTTGCCCCTGGAAACTGCTGAGGCCCATAGTCCATGCGAATGTCTGTTGTTTGTGCTCCCACTGACCGTAAAGGGCAAGGAAGCTACTTTGACAGTGGCATTGATGAGTGTAGACCCACAGAGAGACAGGGACATGGAAAGCTTTAGTGACAACCCCAACTCCTACTCCCCAAGGTAGAACAGGAACTTTAAGAGAACTCTTAAAAGCTGTCACAGGGATGCTGTGAAGTTGATGGCTTCTGGTGGGGTGCAGGTACAGAAGGACTCAGCTTTCTTTAAGGGGCTGGACACTAGGAATTTGATCATGCCCCAGTGAGTATATCAACTGCATCAATTGGACTATTGGTGTGGGTTTTTTTGTTTGTTTGTTTGCTTGGTTTTGGTTTTTGTTTTTTTGTAGACAGGGTTTCTTTATGTAGCCCTGGTTGTCCTGAAACTCACTCTGTAGAACAGGCTGGCCTCAAACACAAAGAATCCTCCTGCCCCTGCCTCCCTATGTTGGGATTAAAGGCATGTACCACTATTGCCTTATTGCCTTTTTCTTTTTTATTCTTTTTTTTTTTTTTTTTTTTTGTATGTGCACAATGGTGGGGGCAGACCTTGGAGGACTGGGAAGTAAATGTGATTGGGATGCATGATGTGCAATTCCCAAATAGTCAATAAAATATTATGTTGCAAAAAAGTAAAGGCTGTTTAGTCACAGGACATAATTTGAGGATGGGCAGGATAGAGCCTTACAACTGCAGGAAAGAATGAAGAGCCTAACATCGCTGGAGTCAAGTAACCTTGGGGGGTTAGGGTCAGAGATGGAGCAGTTCCACCACATGGAGTTTTGGACCTAACTGTTCACGTGAAGATGTTCTTGAGTCAGAACATCGTTCTGACAGACAGAGCTGTATGCTACTTGTTGTGGGTTAGCTAGTGGGAAGAACAGGCAGTGAGGGCCATGCTGCAAGCCTGGCAGACTTGTAGAGGGCCTGGGCTTCTCTGGGGCCTAGGGCTTGGCCAGCAGCGGAGAGAGTTACGGTGCCCTTGAGGACAACAGGCATCTGTCTTTGTGATGGTTCTCAAGGGATTGGCCCAGTCTGTCCAGTAACTGCTTCTTCACTTGTGTGTTCTAGGTTGAATCCTAAGAATGTCCACCAGAGGCCTACAGTAGCCCTGCTGTGCGGGCCCCATGTGAAGGGGGCTCAGGGTATCAGTTGTGGGAGGCACCTAGCCAACCATGATGTACAAGTCATCCTCTTCCTTCCTAACTTTGTCAAGATGCTGGAGTCTATCACCAATGAACTGTCTCTCTTCAGCAAGACCCAAGGTCAGCAGGTGTCTAGCCTAAGAGGTAAGTAAGCATCAGCACTGCAGTGTAGCCCAAAGGTAGAACACTTTCTATGTAAGGACCTGGCTTCACAAAAAAAGTGCCTCTCCGTATGGGTCAAAGCTTCCTGTGTCCTTGGTAGCATGGCAGTCTGATGGTGCCACCTGGTGGGGCCAAGTAGAAAGGCAGCACATGGGTAGGAAATAGGGACAGAATGTTCTTGAGTTTGAGGCCAGCTGGGACTATATAGCAAGAATCTGTGGGGAAGTACATGTGTATCTCTGCACACATGCACACATGCACACACAATGTTCTGCTTCCAAGGTGTCTTTAAATTACCTATAGGAAAAAGCCCAAGCCCTACCCTTTTGGCCACTCAAAAAGAACTAGATACCCACTATCTCATTTCATAAGTATTTACGGGACAAGCACTAGTCCCAGTTCTGGGAATAAACTTGGCATTGATTTTTTTTTTAATCCGTTTTTCCAGCTACATGTGGTGGTACATAGCTTTAATCACAGTACTTGGAAGGCAGAGACAGGCTGATCTCTGTGAGCTCAAGGCCATCCTGGTATACATATCAAGTTCCAGGGCTACATAGTGAGACCCTGTCTCAAAGAAATAAAATTGTTTTCCCATGATGGGATTCACACTGTGGTTAGGAGAGATGAACCTACAAGTAAGTATCATTAGGTCAGATATGGAGTAAAATGTAGCAGGACGAACAGAGCATGCTGGAAGGCGTAGAGGAGAGTGTTTCTGAGTTGGGTGGTAAAGAGGAAGAGGAGGAGATCACTACAGTGGTTTGAGTTTTGACTCCAGGTGGGATGGAGAGTCATTGGTGGCACCAGCAGAAAGATTATCTACTAGGATATTTCTTTGTAGACAGAATCTCACTGTATAGCCACATTTGGCCTGGACCTCACTCTGTAGACCAAGCTAACCTCAAACTCATAGACTCAAACCTGCTTCTGACCCAACTCAGCTCCTAGACAAGCTTTGAGTGGGTCTTTGGGATACAGAGGGTTCTAGATGCTCTTAGGAGAATTAGGGGTAGCAGATAGCTGAGATAGTAGTTATGCTAAGAGGAGGTGGTGAAAAGTGGTTAGCTTTTGAGTCATTTGTGAAGTTAGAGTCAGATTACTGGAGAGAAGCAAGAAAAGAAATAGGAGTGGCTCCAGTGAGCAGCTCAGGAGGCCTACATAGAGAGGTTCTCAGCTTTTAGGGGCCAGCCTGGGCAACTCAATAAAACTGAAAAGACAAGGAGCTGGAGAGATGGCTCAGTGGTTAAACGCAATTGCTCTACTTTCTGAGGGCCTGGATTCAATTCCCAGTACCTTCATGGCAGCTCAGAAATATATGTAGCTCCAGGTCAAGGTATCTGACACTGTCTTGTGGTATCTACACATGTAGTGTACATTTATACATAGACATAAAATAAAAAGAGCTCTCTGTGTGTGAGAGAGACACACAGAGAGAATGCTGTGAATTTTTTGACTTGATTAAATTGCCTTTGAAGTGGGACTTGTCAGAGAAAGAACACCTCAGGTTAGATGTTTGTTGGGTGTCCAGGAATTGGGACCACTGCTGCTCAAGCAGGAAATTCTGTGACTCTAGACTAAAAGGAAGGATCCAGCCTCGAGTTCAGGGGCTGTGTTGAGGGGCACAGAAGCTGTCATTAGTCTGGAAAAGGAGAGTCAGAGGACTGAGTTCTTTTGTTTCTGCAGGCAAGGAGTGGGTCAGGGAGGGAGGAGGAGGTGCAATGGCCTGAAAGCCAGGTGGAGGCCTGGAATACTTAGGAAGCACAGTTTTGGTGTAAGAAATTCCTACACTGCAAGTGGGATTTAAGTGAAAATAGGATAAGAGAGCAAAGATGAGAGAGAAAAGAAAGACCTTGCCAGAGGCCACATGGCAAGTGTGGAGCCTAGACCAGAACCACAGGTTTCTGTGTACATACAAAAGGCTCCACTTTTTTTTTTTTAAGGGTTCCACTCAATCTGTTGGCTGATTCATGACCTACAGGAACTTTATACTCATGAGTCTTTAAGTAGGGAAGCTGTGAGTCTCTAATTGAGCACTGTCATTAAGTAGGCTGAGCTCTAAGAAGAATGCTGGGAATGGACTGCAGTCTGAACATGCGGTGCCATGTTCCAGCCAGGCCTTCCTATGGCTATCAAAAAATTTTCCTGTGGCAGCTGCTCCAGGAGCTTGGGGATAATAATGACTGTGCAGTTTAGTCTCATTATTGCTCCTGTCAGGTTAATCCTAGCTTTGCATACATGTCAAGACTTCCTGTTGTCACTGTTTCTGTCAGGTTAGTCCTAGCATGCATTCATGTTGAGACTTCCTGACCCTACTGTTACAGAGGACTATAGTCTGGTCAGAGCAGAGAAGTCTTTTTCTTTCTTTCTTTCTTTCTTTCTTTCTTTCTTTCTTTCTTTCTTTCTTTCTTTCTTTCTTTCCTTTCTTTCTTTCTCTCTTTCTTTCTCTCTTTCTTTCTCTCTCTTTCTCTTTCTTTCTCTCTTTCTCTCTCTTTCTCTCTCTCTCTTTCTCTCTTTCTTTCTCTTTCTTTCTTTCTTTCTCTCTCTCTCTTTCTTTTCTTTCTTTCTTTCTTTCTTTCTTTCTCTTTCTTTCTCTCTCTCTCTCTCTCTTTCTTTCTTTCTTTCTTTCTTTGATTTATTTATTATTTATACAACATTCTGCCTGCACACCAGATCTTACTATAGATGGTTCTGAGCCACCATGTGGTTGCTGGGAATTGAACTCAGGACCTTTGGAAGAACAGTGGGTGTTCTTAACCTCTGAGCCATCACTCCATCCCTCTTTTTTTTTTTTTAAGGAAAAAATACATTGCTGTTACATTTTACTTAAGTTTGTGTGGATGTGCATGTTATGGCATGTTTATGGAGGTCTAAAGGATAACTTAGAGAAGTCAGTTTTCTCCCCCACCATGTGGGTCCTGGGGATTAAACTCAGGTCATCTGGCCTGGCAGCACTGAACCATCTCACTGGCTGTTAGAGAAGACCTTTAAGCTCTGGGAGAACAGAGATTGTTTTTCCCTGTTCCTGAGTTTGGACTGAGTGGAGGATCCATGTGCATGAGGAATTCCTACAGAAGGGCAAGCTGGCTAGAGTATGATGTACAGGCCAGCCTTTGAATAGAAACACCTATTGCCAGGTGGTCTTTCTGCTGGACCCTGAGAGCATCCCTGAGAGGGCTGGCATCATTGGGGTTAGTCAGATATAAAGCCCTATCTGCAAGGCAGAGGAGGTGAGGGCTTTATGCCCTTGAGAAGGCTGATCTTTGGAGTGGTACTATCTAGAAAACCAGGTGTCCCTGGAGCTACCTGAGGCCTGGTTTGGCCTGCTGTCTGCTCCAGGAATTTTCAGATGCATTCTTTCCATCTGCAGATCTTCCTACTAGCCCTGTGGACCTGGTTATCAACTGCTTGGATTGCCCTGAGAATGCCTTCCTGCGGGATCAGCCCTGGTACAAGGCAGCTGTGGCCTGGGCCAACCAGAACCGGGCACCAGTGCTCAGCATAGACCCTCCTGTGCATGAAGCTGAACAGGGCATTGATGCCAAATGGTCCCTGGCACTGGGCCTGCCTCTGCCTCTGGGGGAGCATGCAGGCCGAGTCTATTTGTGTGACATTGGCATTCCCCAGCAGGTCTTCCAGGAAGTTGGCATCAACTACCACTCACCCTTCGGCTGCAAGTTTGTCATACCCCTACATTCTGCCTAGAAGGGTTCTAGGCAGTTGGACCCTGTATTCCCCTGCATTCCTGCCACCAAACCCAACAACGGACGCCTTAAGGATGTGAAGCTTTGTGGACCTTGTAGAGTATCTGTTCAGTTTGTTTCTTCTGTGAGAGAACAAAACTTGCCTGCCACCTTCCCTTCACCAGGGAAGGCTTTCCCACTGGCATGCATGTCAGGAATAGACCAGTGGCTCCAGGCATCTTTCTATCCTACCTGCCTCCATTCAAGTGGGGCTTTGTTTACAGACATAGGCAGCTCTAAGACTGTTTCAGGTTTACAGCCACTGGGCATGGGCTGGCACTTTGTGGGGTGGGCCAAGGCCTTTTGGGGCTTCCACCTACTCTATTTCAGAAGGCTTTATGTCTCTCCCATGCTCTCTCTGGCCCTGCAGCCAGCTAGCCCCCTCTTCCTCTAATCATGTAGATCAGGCTGCATGGCAGCTGTCCAGAAGACAGTCCTGTGTTCTCCTTAGATCCTGAGAGCTGTGTCTCTGCTTTCCCTGAGGGCCACCCAAGTTTGTTTGGAAACTTTGGACTCTCCTGAGATGATCCAACTTTGTGTTGGCACTTTTCCTGAGGAGTGTATGGGATGATGCCTATGATGAGATTTTAGACTGGCTGCTTTGCTGTCACCTTTAGCAGTTTCGTGCCTGTCAAGCTACAGTGCCCACTTCCCAATAGTGCCCACTTCCTGGTTGGGAGTCAGACTTTCAGGATGCAGCTTTTCAGTATTAGGGAAACCCTGAAGGAGCTTGGTGCTGAGCCAGAGGAAGCTCCCTGGTGCTTCTGCCCTAGGCCATCACTTCCTACCTCCTTGCCCATAAATACTCCTTGTCTGCCCCTTCTGTCTCTGGAAATGATCCTCTGCGGCTGTCCCAGGTTATGTCCTCCCTCCTGCTATGACTTCACCCCAGTTCTTAAATCTGGGTTTTAATCCTTTATAGTTGCCCTTCCCAGGTATGCAGACTCGGGACAAGTGGCCTGTCTCTAAACGCCAAAACTGAGCTCAGTTCTGGATGACCTTACTGGTGGGGTTCAGCCATGGAAACATCACACTGCTTAGATCCTAGGGCATTATTCTCAGGATCTTACTGGGCTTGGGTCCTATAGGTTAGTGAGATAGGACCATGCCTGGAGCCTTAGCAGAAACCTTTGCAAAGGACTTGTATTTTGAGGCTTCTTCCTGCTTTGTCCACCCCTGGTTGCAGGGTATTGGTGGACAGGCAGATGGGCTCACTAAGATGTTTGGGTAGAAGGTAAACCCTGGTACCGTGGATTTCAGGCTGCTTTACTTACCAGAGCATGGCCAGGAACAGATGGTGATAGCCTTTCCTTTATTTCATCTTTTCTCTAAAATTATCCCCAGCTATAGAAAAGAGGCTAAAGGAATGGGAGCATCACCTGCATGTCAGGACTTTGTTGCTTTCAAGCTGGGCCTCTTTTTCTAAAGGCAGGGTTACAATTTGGGCAGCAGGCAGCCACTCAAAGTTACTAGACACTTATAAAACGAGGTAGGACTCTGATCCTGAAGATGATTACTAGCATTAAGTTCTGGTGACCCTGAAGTGGTCAGACTTAAGAAGACTCACCCTCTTCTCCTTGCCCTTGGCCTGGACCTCTCTAGAGTTATTGAAAGTGTTCTACTCCTACCTGCAGCTCTTTTTGGAAGTTCCTGCCGAGTTGCTGTTTTCAGTCAAGTGGTCAAATCTGTCACTAATGCATGCAGCTCTTGGGGAACCCAAAGCCAGCACTAAAATAAAGTGACAGAGCTCTTTGCTATCTGAACTGCTTTGTAGAGTGTGAAGTGCCGTTTCCCTAATCCTTAGGAGCTTTCCCTGATCACTGATTGTTGGTATGGTTATGTACATAGGGACATGATGGACAAGGCAAAACCAGATTCTCCTTGGTTAGCTATAGGGAGCTGTGTGTCCCTTGAAATGAGAAATGCCGAGCGCCTTCTAGGTCTGGCAAGTCTTACACCTCATCCCTATCCTGGGGCCAAAACTCAACTCTCCATAACCCTAGAGCAGTGGTTCTCAACCTTTCCAAATACTGCGACTGTAAAATTCTTTTCATTGTCACTTCAAAACAGTTTACTCTTATGATGCATTGTAGTGTTTTCTGGTGGTCTTAGGTGGCCCTGTGAAATTGTTTGACCTTCCCACCCCCAATGGGGTCATGACCCACAGGTTGAGAACCACTGCCCTAGAGGGATGCTCCAGCTCCTTGCTAACTTGTTGGCTAGTCTTTTTGTGTCTGGTCCAATCCACACTTAGCTTTCCACAAGCTGAGCTGCTGAGAAAGACTTTATTAAATAAGTCAAGTCAGTCAGAGAAGGGAGAAGGCAAGGAGCCTGGAGATGGACACACTGGTACCAGGGGATTACAAACAGTAAGAAACACTTTATTATAACTTTACAACATATAAATAGCTTGGGTCCAATCTGTGCTTTCTGGCAGCTGGGCACCACATCCCCCCCCCATCCCTTGCAGGCTCCTGCCATCCTTCACATTGCACTGTTCATAGGTGGCTCTGGCTCTGAGGCCAGTGGGAGAGACTGGAGAAAAGGGGCCCGCAGCCCAGTCCAGCTCTCCAACTCTTCATATGATGGCCTGCACCTGTCATCTGCTGGGGTTACGGCTGCTGTGGAAGGACCGCTCCTCGGGGGTCAGGCCAGCAAAGAAGGGGTGCAGCAAGGCTTCTGCCAGTGTGATGCGCTGAGCAGGGTCGAACTCTAACATCCTCCTCATCAGGTCAAACAGCTGCACGTGCTCCAGGGAGTCCTGGAGCATGTAACTCTGCTCAAGGACACAAGGTACCTCAGTGTGACAGCAGGGTTGTGGGAGGCCACCACAGTCCCTTGCCTCTGGGGTGCCTCCTTGGAGGACTACTTCTGCCCTCCAAGACAGAGCAGCCGCTCCTTTCCTTTCATGCTCAGAACTTAGGCTACTGGGTGGGATCTTCATGGGCTGGTGCCTCTACCCCACATGCAAAGTTCTGATGGTATAGAAATCACCTCTGAAATGCACTAGTCCAGGTACCAAATTACAGTTGACAAGCCTCCTTTTGGCCACATCTAGGTCTTCCCTCCCCTTTGCCTCAGTCCTGCCTAGTTCTTCCCAAAATTCTGAGAAGAGAGAGGGACAGGAAGCAGCAGTCTGACAGCATGCTCTTCCAGGTATTTCCCCATTATATTCGTAGCCACCTTGTGGACAGGGACAGGGGCAGGGCTAAGGGCCCCACAGGGACAGGTTGCAGAAAGCCTCACTGCCAGTACCCTGTAGCCTTAGGTGCTGCCTCACACAGAACTGGGATGATGGGCAGCTGTTGGCTGCCCATCCTGTCTCTGCTGCTTGTTTGCCCAATGCCTGGGGTCTCCTTGGCATGAGCTGAGCTTGGGGAGCCAGAAACTGACCTTCAGAGGTTTGCAGTTCTCCTTCACATACCGCCCATCAGAGCTGTTCTCATCCCAAACCAGGCCCCCTTTGTAGAAATATTTCTGCTTCCTGGAAAGTCAATGGGGAGGAGAAAGGCAATCAAGGAGTAAGAAAGCCCTTAGGGTCTGGGCTCAGGTGGGAAGTGAGAAAAAGTAGCTCCTAGTCAGACTTCAGGTAGCAGGGCCAGAAAAGAGGTATGGGCCTGACTCAGTAAGTCAGGGCAACAGCTTTAACCAGGCTGGTTCAAGGGACATACAGTAAAGGCTATTCAGGAGCTTAGAGAACCACAGAGTACTTGGTAAAGGCTATTCTCTAGTACCCTGCTGACCCAGACTTACCTAGTGCGGTGGATCATGTGTGATGGGATGGGCCCTAGGATCTTCTCCATCATAACCAAGTGTTCTCTGTTTTCATGGGTCTGCAGAAGACCAGGGACAGAATAGGTAGGAATTAGGCCCAACCTCTGCCCACTTGATAGGTCAAGATCTCTTCTCGCTCCAGTAGAGGAAAATCCAACCTGGTGACAGCCCACAGGTCTGGAACTAGGCTGTGGACCTGGTTGGCTAACTACACACCAGGTTGGTTCTTTGTGCCATAGGAGGCCTATGATATGTCCTTGTCCAGACAGAATCTGTTTGTACCCAGTCTTGTCCTTGATGAAACCCTCCCTACTTGCTTTAGACTCTCTTAATTCGTTTCCCTAAGCAACTATAACCCTCAAGAATCTAGATTAATGTCACATTGTAGGGATGGAACACATCAGTTCCTCAACCACACAGAGCTTCCTGCCCATGTGCCCTGCAACCCACCAACTCAGTACTATACCTGGAAGAGTGTAAAGCCGCGGTAGTACTCGAAGAGAATGCAGCCAATACTCCAGACATCACAGGGCTGTGCCCAGCCCAGCTCTGTAAGCCAAGATGTTAAGACATGAGACCCAGCACCCCAAGTCCCCAGGAAGCTGTCACTCTGGCTGGCAGAACTCTTGCCCAAGCCCCACTAATAAAGCTGTTTCTGCCTAAGACCAAGACTACCTCAGTGTCTCGGGTATTGTCTAGTCCTGGATGGCAGACTGATAGGTTCTGCTTACCACCACCTGCCTCACTGAGTCAGGGTCTTGTGTTGCCCAAGGCTGGCCTGGACTGATCTTTTCTGCCTCTACCTTCTAAGGACTTAGAATACAAGTGTACACCACCACATCCAGCTATGCATTTTGGTAGCTGCCTAATGTAAACAATATTGGAGGCTACAAAGCTACTCACCAAGGATCACCTCAGGTGGGCGATAGTGACGGGTGGCCACAATGGTGGTATGATGTTCATGGTCAAATGTGGCACTGCCAAAGTCTGCCACTCGGATGCTGGTGTTCTTCACTGACTTCTCCTCACAGCTCTGAAGGCAAGGCATGCCAGCTAGGTCAGTCTGACCAGGTAGGTGACCTACCTTGGAGCAGGGCCATACTTTTGCCCACCCAGTCAGTGTTCTACCTTGTGCTCATTGTAGAGGGTTTCAAACTCAGAATTCACAAACAAGATGTTCTCTGGCTTCAAGTCTGTGTGGGTCAGCTGGTTCTCATGTAGAACTAGGGGAAGGAGAAGCAAACACTGAGGTCCTAGTCAAGAGCTCTGTGGGGCCTCCTCATAAGCCTTCAGAAGTCACAAAAGGAATGCTTTCCATCAAAAAATCCCTCTACCATTCTCTACAGAGGCAAAGATGTACACATTCTGCAACTTCAGATGCATCTCAGAATCAGTACACCCTTTTCCTCTGGACTAGCTGTATCAACTAACCGGCCTCACTGCACCAAAGGGGACTGTTGGATCACATGCCTATGAAGCTATCCCTGAGCAAGAAAGCCTTCTGCCTCCAATCTGTTTCACTGGCACTTTCTACCACTCTTCACTTTTCAGCTTCACGGTTCCCACTTGGCCTGTAAGATCTTCACAATTCCGTGACCCCACCTGAGCCAGAGCACTCTCCAGCATGTCCCTTCTCCTCTGGAGTGAGTGAGTCAACACATTCGACCTTTGCAGAGCTGTGCCCCTTACTTGCTGGTTCTTTTCCAGTCACCAACTCAGGCCCTATACACCTTAGTTCTATGCCTTTCACTTGTCACTTTCCAAGCTGCCTTTCTACGTAAGTCCTACAATGGTACAAAGTCCATCAAAGCTGCTTTTCAAGGTTGGTAGATAACTGAGAAAGGTCTCTGGGTAGCAGGACCTGAGGATCTGTCAGGTCCACCTTCTACCTTTTCCTCGTTTCCATAAAGGTAAAAGCAGAGTCAGTAGCGAGGCCACTCCTAGAGCACTTTGCTATTTTCTTCCTAAGCACCTGGGGAAAAGCCTGGCCCATGTCCCTCCAGGGAACTCAGATTTTTCCATCTTTGCACCGAGATTCCTCTCTGAAGACAGAAGGACTTTTCAGCCAGAGACCTTACAGAATGTTCAACAGTATACTGAAGGACAGACAGCAAGACCACCAGGTGACTGCTTTGAGGGTAAAGTATTCCATGCTCCAGTGGACACTTACATCTAAGTGCGTGACAGAGTTGGTAGGCCATGTGCCGGACATGTGGCAGGGGATAAGGCTGGAAGTTATTCTCCTTCAGGAACTCAAAGGTATTCTTGCCCAGGAGCTCAAAAGCGATGCACATATGACCATGGAAGTTGAACCAGTCAGACATCAGGACACATAGGCTAGAGGAAAAGGATAAGTGGAGGTTTAAGCTGTGCCTCACTTGGCCCCAGATAAAGCCACTGTTTTGCACACCAAGATACAAAGCAAGTCTCAGATCACACAGATGTGTTGAGAGCAAGAAGGAGCTACATTTTGATCCCAGCTCAGATGTAGCTGGGATGGTAAGCAACCCTGCCACACAGTTACTAAGGGCAGATAGAATTGCACCAGTACAGCACAGGCCTCCATGTACTGCTCAACTTCTTTTTAAGATTTACTTCTTTATTATGTATACAGTACACATTATGTATACAGCACGTACACCAGCACACCAGAAGAGGGCACCAGATCTCACTATAGATGGTTGTGAGCTACTATGTGGTTGCTGGGAACTGAACTCTTGACCTTTGGAAGAACAGCTAGTGCTCTTAACCTCTGAGTTATCTCTCCAGCCCACTGCTGATCTTCTTGACCTGGGCAGGCACATCCCCTTTGCTGAAGTGCTCTGTAGTTAAGTGCTTGTAGAGAAGTTGACTGGTATCTAGCTGCCAAGGAAAAACTCTCTTCTTTAAGTGTCTGAACAGTGCAACAAACCTGTGAGGTCCCTAACTCATAAATGCAGGGCTGGGGATACTTCAGAACACAAAGCAAGGTAGGGTAAAGCCTGAATTCCAAGGGCTCTTTACAGAAAGAATACCTGTCAAACTCCCTGACTGAGTGTTTTGAGGAAGCAGTACCAGATGCATGTAGGACACTGAGAAGTCCCCAGGGTCCAGACAGCTGGAAATAGAGGATGCTGCCCCATTGAGTGACCCCCCTCCCACTTCTTGCAGACACTCACAACTTATTCTCTTTGTCTTTCTCCTTGATTTTCTTGAGAACATTAATTTCTAGACGGGCAGCCTCCCGGTACTTGCCCACATTACGGATGATCTTCAGGGCAACCTGTGACTTCCCTCTGTAGAGCAGGAAAGAAGCAAATGCTCTCATCAGCCAAGTGCCCAGCTCTCTTCCCTTCCCTGAAACCAGCAACTCAAAACAAACCCTACTACATAAACCACAGGTAATGAAATGGTGTTCATACCTGAGGGTCCAGCCTGCTGAGAACAACACCAGACCTCTGCTCACCATCTAAGATCCCCTGGCAGTTCTAATGAATGGTCTCGGCCTCCATGCTATCGTGTGCCTTTAGCATCTCAGAAACTTCCACCTTCCCAGGGAGAATCCAGGCAGAGAAGCTGAGGCCAATCCTGACTAACCCCAGTCTCTGGAAGCTTACTTGACAGCCTATTCTGTAGGCCAAGCTGCCCTACCTAGTGCTTAACCATATACTTTCTTGACCTGGGCAGTATGAGGCTTAACAAGCAGTTAGGGTGGCAGCAGTGGAATCTTCACTGAAGGCTGGGCCACTCCCTATACTACACCCTAATTCAGGTCCCTTTCCCCAACTATCTAACTGCCTCAGCATTTCCCACCAGCTACAAAGAGCCAAGAACTCCCATGAGTTCCCACAGTTGTTGCTCTGCCCTCCATAATCCACTCCCAGTCTCACAGGCCATTTGCAGGATGTGAGCAGACAAGGAAACATGCCAGGCTAGATTGCCAAGATTTGACAATGAGAGGTAGTGCTGAGGTGCCAGTGGACACCTGAAATGAGGTGATCCTTGCCCATCACGGTGTATCCTCTGGTACCTCAAGGGTTGACCTTGATACTGGGAACAAGTTCATAGGCCCACAGGCAAAGAGAACTTCTTCAGAATGCTCTCTTTGCTAACCCTCATTTTCCCCCTCCCCCCTGGTTTCCTGAGCAGGGAAGGTGGAGAGAAAGAAGTCATTACTTCAAACTTCTGAAACAAGGTGTTCTCCTACCTCCTAAATTGCAGTCTTGTCTTTAAGATAGGTGAAACTCATTCCAAAAGAAGCCCTTCTAGGGCTGCTACCAAAGCTGAAGTCTACCTCCACTGGTTCCCTTTGAATTCCTTAAAGGTTCCCAAGACCTATGTCCATCCTTTAGTGACTTCAGAGGCTCATTTTCCACTCCCAGCTACTCAGAGGGACAGCCACACATTGTAGCTGTCTTCCTGTGTCAGGGGTTCTCCCATCTGCCCAGTCCACATCTGGTCACAAGACAGTGTGTATGTGCTGCTATACTCATTTTAGGGTCATGACGGATGAAGGGGTATTTGAATGGAAATTGGGAGCAGGAGGAAGATTCTCAGTCACATTAGCATCTCATCTCATGGCAGAAAGAATGGCTGACTTTGGGTCCAATGGTCCTTTCTGAGCAGCTCACTTAATGTGGAAGCACCAAGGAGAGCAGGCCCAGTTCTATCATCAATGGCTGAAGTGTAACTTGGCCAACCCCAGAGCATGTTCATGTTTCATCTCTGAAGCAGTGACCAGCATGGCTCAAATGAAGATACCAGCACTCTGTAGCTAATGCACTAAAACAGTCAGAGGTTACTAAGGCAGGAACACAAGTGGCTCCTCTGAGGGTTGCCTCTCTAACATAAGCTACAGGAAAGGAAGAAAGGACTCTAGTCTGGCAAATGATAAAGGGTGTTACACTGTTAGAATTGGAGGGAGTGTCACATACAGGCACTGTCTTCCCCAGTCTGGACTCACTCAGCTCGTTATTACATCTGAGGTAATACATCTATATCGACATCTACTACACTGGGTGAGAAAGGCCACAGTCTCAGTTCCCTCGGCTGGGACTTCTCAGGCAGACATGGGAGGGGCAAAGGCAGTATCAGGCCTGGCCAGCAGCATTCGCACCCTTCTGGCCAAGGAGAGGCCACTACTTCAGACTTCTGAAAAAAGGTCCCTCCCCCACTCTTATCTTTTTGTTTTTGTTTTGTTTCTCTGTATAACAGCCTTGGCTGGTCTTGGACTCACAGAGATCTGCCTGCCTCTGCCTCCCAAGTGTGCCACTGCAACCAGCTGGTGTGTCTTTAACACAGGTGTAACTCATTCCAAAGGAAGCCCTTTACCAGGACTGCTAGCACAGCTGAATTTTACCTCCACTGGCCCTGTTCTGACTCCCTTTGAATTCCTTAAAGGTTCCCAGGACCTTTTATCTGTCTTTTTCTCTGCCCAAGAAATTAGAAAAATGGATGAGGCCTAGCTAAAAATCTCCAAAAGCTCATGGGGTGCAGCTCCAGGCCACAGAGAAGACAGGCCTTTGGCCCTGTCCTAATATCCAATGCCACAGCCTGAAGTAGGGATTTAGGGCAGAGGCACACACTAACCACAAGTTCTTGGGCAGGGATGTCACGTGCTTGTCAAATCCCAAGAGTTTCTCCCTTATTTCATGACATCAGCAAACCCAACACATAACCGGTAGTGGTGCTGCGCCCCACTAGAGCTGCACTAGCCCTTCCAAGGACGTCCGCACACAGAGCTGGCTGTGCTGCCCCAGCGTGCTCACCTGGCGTGGTCCACGCACTCCACCACCTTGCCAAAGGTGCCTTCACCCAGGTTCCCCACGATCTCATCTGCGAGAGAGAAGAAGCTGGGCATGAGAGTCCGGAGGGCGGGAGGCTGGCAGCTCCTGCAAGTTCACAGCATTCAAATCCTCAAAAACAACAAAGGTTCTTGCTCACTGCTACACTCTTTAAAACAGAAGTTGCTAGTGTCTGTGTCATTCAGGCAATTACTGGTGGCCCCACTAAGGCGCCACGCGCACTAGAGGCCCCTCCACGCAGGAGAGGTCTCATCTAACAAGGGGGGTAGAAAGTAGAGAGGTAAAGTTTTACGAAAGGTGGCTGTACATCGCTCTTGGAGCCAATCGCCGATCCGGCACACCAGGTGGCCCTCCTTGTCATCTTCCACACTCCGGCTGCTGCGCTTACTGCTCTGTTGGCTTCTCTGCATGCACCGCCCCCCGAAACGCCATCCGACCAATCGCATGGTAGGCGGTTCCGATTGACAGATTGAGGTGTCAGTCAAAGGCAGAGGTGGAGACGGTGAGGAGCCGGTGGGTTGGTTGGTTGGATTTTCCAGATCCCAGCATTTCATAAGGCACACAGCATATATAACGATAGGGATATTGCAAGGGACACGTCAAGACACAAACTGACTTCAAAACAGAAAAGCAAAAACAGCTACAGGTATGTAAGAAAACTCGGACATTATCTCTAAGAAGAGTGCCACAAATGCTCAGAAAGATGTCCTGCCTCTGACACAGAGGGGCCAGGCCCCAAGTACAGCCACAGCCCTGACTCCCTCCTCTTCTGAATCTCCCCCTCCCTGGCCCTCCCATAACTTTGGCCAGAGCTGAAGACGCACGAGTGACCGGCGCAAAAAAAGGCAGCTGGCCAACCTGGGTCCAACCTTCTGGACTGGTTTGGAGGGCTACCCTGGCTTCAGCAGCAACAGTATGCTCAGCCTGTCCTTGCCTGCCTCCGCTCGCCCACACAGCCTTACAACATGTTCAACAGCTGCCACGTAGAACCAAGCTACTACCTGCCCCCACATGACATCCTTGGCCAGACTTAACCAACTACCAGAAACAGCCTTCTGCCAGCAGCCCTCCTGCCACCAGACTCCAGCAGGAAATGAGCCTGGCTGAGATCCTTTGAGCCAGCCGACCTTCAGGCCCCAAGCCAGCTCCTGACCTGGCCTTAGGACTTGTGCCACTCAAAAGCCAGACCCGTCCCACAACGACAGAGGGCACCAAGTATAACAGAGCACCAGACTTGCACTGCCACCCAGTGGCAGCATGTGGCACTGTGGGAGGCCACAGGCCAATGCTGGATTCACCTGCAAGAACCAACCTTCAACCCATACCACTCAAGTCACAGAGCACTGGGCAGAGAAGATCGTTCCACTGAACCCACCACTACTAGTCAGAGGCCTCTTGGCCAGCAGGAGGACAACATGGGAAGCCAAATAGGAAGAAGAGAAGGCAGCACACAGCCTCAGAAACACACAAGGGACTTTCTCTTTCCATGGACTTGAGTACAGTGTGGGCTCTTGGTCTGTGCAGCATACCACCCTAGAATGCTGGCCAACCTCTATTCTTTAAGTGGCCTGCAACAAGGTGAGGCCTGGGAGACCATCACACAGATATCTCAAGACAAGTACCCCCACCTATAAGGAACATGGTGGAAGACAGCCTGGCTGGAGGTCAGATTGGAAGCTCCCAAGCTGAGCTGACTGACAGGGCAAAGTAATATGCTCTTACAGACCAGCAACTTGGAAGGTTAAACACAGAAATTCAAGAACAATATCAAAAAAAGAAAGGGCTAGGAAGCCAGGCAGTGGTGCCTAGCACCCAGGAAGTAGAGGCAAAAGAATCACGAGTTTTAGGCCAGCCTGGAATACATAACAAGACTTTCAAAAACAAAGAAGGCATGGGGGCTGGGGTGATACAGTTCATTGGTAGAGCACTTGCCTAGCATGTATGCGTCCTGGGTTAGAATCCTAGCATTTAAAAAAGAAAAATAAAACTGACTGGGAAAGTATCCTTTTTTTTTTTATCAGGTAATGCAGACTTCGGTCCTTTGGGAGAGGAAGGCTGTGGAGATGAGGCTGCAGAGGTGGTCAAGTCCACATTTGTCAAAGCATTTACCTATTTTGTGGAGGGATGAAGGGGACAAGACCTGATATGAAAAAGACCAGGTCATATAGCCCCAAACCACAAACCAACAATCTTAGTATGATCTCTGAGAAGTGTGTCCCAGGCATGTGTACCATGTAGCCTGTGTCTAGAACAGTGGGTAGACACAGACAGGCTGGAAACCAGCCAACGCCGGAGCCAGAGCCCCTGTAGTTGCCACTGGCAAGGGGCCAGAAGATGGAGGGCTTAACATCCTTGCTCAGTCCTGTACCACATGACACACACACACACACACACACACACACACACACACACACACAATCTCGCACACATATACACACTCTTTCAAACACTCAAATACACACACACTCTCTCAAACACACACACACACACACACACACACACACACACACACACACACACACACGTGTGCACGCACAGTGGTGTATGTGCACAGGGCTGCCAGTACTCACCCAGACCAGCCAGCCTGAGAGAAGGCGAGAAAGAGAGGAGGCCTTTAGGCCCCTGCTAGCACACTCTGGCCACCACTCACCGAGGAGGCGCTGCTACAAGACCTGGTTCGGCGTTTGTGACAATGGTGGGCATGCTTGCGGGTACGGTATGGGCCCCTCTCTCTTGACCGTCTCCGATGTCGAGACCGTGAAGACCCGTAGCAGTCCTCTCCAAAGGATGGGCTCCGCTCTTCACACCGATATGTGTCGCTGTCACGGTGTTCCCGATATCTCCGCTGGTAGGGTAGGCGATCATGGCTGCCAAGAGGGGTTAAGGACATGAGTCAAGAAAGGCCCTACCAGCCAGGTTCCTGCCAGCTGGAGGCCTTTGGCAGGGCCTCTGCAAAGGCTCTCAAGGAAAGCCTGTTAGAGCTGAAGCATCCTGGCTGAGGGGAAGTGAATAGGGGAGGAGAAGGTACAAAGGTATCAAACTTATTCTCCAGAGCCTTGGGTAATGACCAGCATCTCTCCAGTGCCACAAACAGAGAGGAAGGAGAAGAGGAAAGTGGGCACAGGGAAAGGGCTCCAAAAGTGCCAGAGTTGACCAGTATGGTACAAGTGTAACTTTGGGGATTCAGATAGGACTTGGGATCAGTCTTTCCAAGGCTAGGGCGATATTCCTCTTTCCCACTGAGGAAGGCTCAGGGGTACCGTACTGGCCTAGAAAATACAGCGGGAGAATTATCACTCTGTGACAAAGAAAGAAAGGTAGCTTCCACTGAGGCTAGGAAATGGAAGTAGGATGTGCGGGGATCCCAGAGAGGTCAGAGCAAGAATCTATGGGCAGTTGGGCAGAAGCAGTCATCACAAAGAACCAGAAACCAACAGGGCCTCTGGGCCATTTTGCTCAGCTAGCTGAGGAAAGAAGTTTTTCCCTCTAACCCAGATCCCACTCACCTTCTGGACCGTGATCTCCGTGGGGGAGGCTCCCTTCGGGATGGGTATCGTAGTCGACCTTCATGCTCCCGACTGTAAGACCGCCTCCTCTTCCAGCGGTAGCTCAGGTATGGATCTGGCTCTGGGGAACGGTATCGCTTACAATGATGCATCTAGGCCACAAGAAAGAGAAAGCCCTGCTCAACACGCAGCTCACTGCTTTCAGCCACAGGGCTGCCTGGTGCAGCCAGGTGCTCCTGAAGAAGAGGCCCATTGTTCTATTTAGGGGTAGCCCCTCCCAAGGGTTTATGAAGTAAAACAGAACTCTGAGGTCACAGTGACAGAAAAGCAGACAATGGGTGACTCCCTCCTTTGCCAGTGAATAAACAAACAGGTGCCTTCCCAGTATGGCCTAGAGCCCCAAACACTTGAACTATTTAAGTCACATGTGGATACAGAAGTAGATATAGGGGGATGCTGAGCACTGCCACAGAGATGCCAAAAACAGGAGGAAAAGAAAGTTTTGCTCAATTTCTTCTTGCTTATGGGATCCCATAACCTAAATGTTCTAGAAGCCAGAAGCCAATGAACTGGTGGCATAAAGCCAATGTGCTAAACGGAAACTTGCCTGGCTAAAGCAATAAACTGGACTCAACTCAAAAGAAGTTCAACACTCAAAGTCAGGGAGGAGAACACTAACACTTGGGCAAAGCTGGGCCCCGGAGGGCCTGCCCAGCCCTCATGACCTATCTACGGTCTCAGCCTAGGAAGGTGCCACAACCCCCAGGGAATGTAAGCTTCGTGTCTGGTGCACATTTTAGTGCCCTCGGACCAACTACAGTCCCATGGCAGGTGCTCTACCTTCTACCAACATCACTGCCACCCTTGTAGCTCCCCCCCTGCTCCGGCACTCTCCCCTATGCCCTATCTCTGGAGATGCCAAGAGGTGGCTCCAGGTTTACACTGAGAAGTAGGAAAAGTATTCTTTAGCCATTGAGGACTTAGATCCAATACAGGAGACTCCCAAGCTGGATCAACAACCAATTGAGAAAGATGGCTCCATGAGGCTGGCACCTTGTTTTTACCGGTATCCAACCCCTTCACATTTTCTCCACCAGATGGCCAGGCAGAGAGCACAGCTTGCTTGCTTTCCAAGCTTTCACTTGCTTACACCCAACCTCTGGTCTTGCACAGTCCTAGGCTTGCCTGGCCAAGCAACTTTTAAACCAATCCATCAAGGCTGCACCATCTCACCAGCAGAATCCAAAGATGAAATAGCTATATGTGTATGAGCAGGATGGGAAGGCCAACTGATCAAAACCTCTGGCAACCATAAAAAAAGCGCTGCCATCTTTCCACTAGCAACCCTCCTTCTGAAAAGTCTGGGCACCCAGAAATCCTTGGAGATAAAGACTGCATAAAAGCAGTAATTTGTTTTTCCCAATCATCTAAATGTTTCCCCACCCCCATTATCTTATGGCAAGTGCTCAAGCTATGGACTGAAAGCAGTATCTAATGTCTCACCAATTGACCCAAGACATCCTACTGGCCAGGGCACGAATCTCCCCACAAGGCAAGGGTGGTCCTGCCCATCCTCACCAGGCAGGCAGAGCACCCCAAGCATCTAATCCACAGCACTCCAAAGTTTTCCTCCTGGGACCTAGAAGACTTCTGTAACTACATGTCCACGTGAGTGGAAAGTCACAGCTGCAGAGTCAAATGCCAACCTGATCCACAGCACTGCCACCTCACTGTTTGCCTCTGGGCAAGTTATTAAACCACTCTGAGCTTCAGCCTCCTCTTAAAACAAAGGAACAATAATCTCTTACAGGCTCTGTAAGAATTAAATATGTCTGCCCTATAAAGTCAAAAGCCTAGCCCAGGTAAGTACTAAAGACAACCTTTCATTAGCCCCAAGAAAGTTCCGGGAGACACTCAGGACGACGCTGAACGCCTTAATTTGTAATTCCTTCCAAGGGATCAGGTTGGAAGTTTTGGCAGAAAATCTTGAACTGAATCCCAGCGCTGCCGCTTATTGGCCCTGTGGCCTTATACAAGTCACTCGAGACCTCAGTTGCCATGCCTGGAAAATGAAGATAACACCTCCCAGACTGACACAGATGGTCAAATATGATGGCCATGAAGCACCCCGTAGAGGCAACACATCCCAGGCAGGTGAAAACCCGGGAAATACCAGGCGTCCCAGGTCAGCTTCTCAGCCAGGACTTTTGAGCTTATTTCTCACAAATTCCCTCTGATTCCCTGAGACCTCAGCAGAGAAGCTTTTTAAAACTAAAGAGCCACAATTATTCTTTGGGAGGCTCCGCTCTGCACAATGAAGAAAAAGGCAGTATGACCAATGAAACCAAGCTAAGGATGCCAGCTTTTCTCTGAGGACAGGCCTGGCTGGCTTCTCATTTGCTGTTCCTGGCTAGAGAACCGGGCTGACAAGAGCAGCCAGCCAGGTCAGCGACTGCCCTCCCGGATTCCTGCCACCCAAGCGACCCATGGTTATTTTTGGCTGGCAGTGCCCCACCACTGCAACCTCAAACCTGCCACCTCGCAAGCTGCGGCTGCCACCGGGCAAAACGCTCCTCCTTTTCAAGGGCACGGAGGAGGGAAGCTGGAAGGCCGCCAACTCCGCCTCGACGGGGGCCAGACTCAGGCAATTCCCACCCTAGCATCAGGGCACCCGCACCCGGAACTAAAGCATAGAGGCTCCCGACCGGACCGAGGAGCAGCCTGGACATTTGTACTCCCGGCTTGGTCTGGCCCATTCTCCGGGATGGAGTGGTTCCATCATAACAAAACACCGAGGGGGCCGGCGGCCCACACTCGAGTCCCTTCCTTCCGCCCGGATCCCAGAGCCCCGTTCCCCGTAACCGCCAAGGGAAGACCCGGCGACCAGAGGGAAGGCCAGCCTGGGCCAGAATCAAACTCCAGGCGGCGCGCGGAGTAGGTTTGTGGGCTAAGCCTCGAGCCCGGGACAGGGAAAGCCTTTCCAGGATAGAGAGCCTAGGTCGGACACGACCCCAGCCTGTGGACCGGCGCGGGCCCCAAAGTGGATCCTCCCAGCCGACTAGGAGGCTGCTGGGGCTCCGCCTCCAGCACCGCGGGAACAGAACAGGGGTCTGCAGTGACCGCCCTCCGGGAGAGAAGCGGCGGGTCAGGGGTGAGAGGTCGGGACCGCGGCCTGACGTGGGCCGAAGAGGGAAACAGGTACACGCCGAGACCCGACCGGCAGCCGAGGTACCCGTACCAGCTTGCCCGTCCCCCCCGACTCACCCCGGCCGCCCGGCCGCGGGCTCGGGCCCACACTCACCGTCTCCCAGGCTCCGGCTGCGGCTAGGCCCCACTCCCCACTCCGAGCGCCTCTTCCGCTTCCGGCTCCGGCCTCCGCCCGTGGCAGCACCGCCCCCTCGCGTGACGCAGCCGTCAGCGGCCCGGGCTCGACCCGACCCAGAGGCCTGGCCGCTCTAGCCCCCAACTCGCAGGCTCTGGGGGACCTGCCTGCCCTGCCGGGGTCGGGGCCGCAGCCGCGGAGGTCTCTCCCGGGAGGTCCCGGGAGCAGCCTCGGGCCGCGGCCCGCCCCGCGCCGCGCTGTGGTGCACGCAGGCCCCCGCGGCCGCATCGGTGCGCGGCCGCGACCGCGGTCTGAGGCCGGCTCCGGGCCGAAAGGAGGAACCCACCGGACTGCCAGGCTGGGTCTGCTCCGCCGCCGCGGCCCGGCCGCGCTCGCCAGCCTCTTCCTGCGCGCGGAGAGCACCGGCATTGTTCTCCCGGGGCCCGGGAGGGCGCTAGAGATGAAGGCGGTCGGTGCGCCCGGGCAGACGAAGGCGGGCGCGACTCCGCTTGCGCGCAAGAAGCGGACGACACATTCTGCTCTCGGCTTGTGCGGGGATTTTGAAAGTCTTGGCGCCACGCCCCACCTCGCTCGAGCTGGCCGGGCAGTCTCCGGGAGGGTTCCCCGAGCCTCGGCGGTGGGCTCTGACGGAGAGGACGTCCCCTTCCCTTGGACGCCTCAGAGCGTCTTGCTGTCAATCAGCACGGTTGCTGGGCCAGCAAACCCGCGCCACACCAAAGCCCCGCGCCGCGCCGCGCTCCCGCTCTGCTACTCGAGTCACTCTGCCTTTGGCCGCGGCCTCGGGCTTGAGGCCACCCCGACTAGACCCCTCCCACCTACTGCCCCACGCTTTGTAGTGGCAGGGTCATTAAGTCCTGTTGTTTTCAGAAGAGAAAACAGGCCGCAGTCTTTTAGGAAGGCCTCGCTTTGATGGCGTCCCCGCCCCCGCGCGTCGCGCAGCCAAGCGGGCGGCGCGGCGCCTAATTGCCCCACGCCACGCAAGGTCAGCGGGGCTGGAGCGGCTGGCCAGGGCGGGGCATCCCTTCAGGATCTTGCTGACTCCGCGCGGACAGCCAGGGTTTCCCAGGCGCCCCCTCCCCGTGCAGGATGCGCGCCATCAGGTGCGGCCGCTCCCTAGCCCCCTCCAGTGCTGAAACTGTCTCCAGCGACCTTCGCCTTTGGCTCTGACGTAGTAGCTCGGCATCTTCACCACCACCCAAGTAAACAACAGTGGCTGAGTAAAAAAAGCTGGGTGATTACGTTTGCTAACGCAACCTCAAACTGGCCGCCTCCGGGCCACGCAGACATTCAATTGACAGCCGCTTCAGCTGCTTCTGCCCCTAGGTCCGCCTCATGTGTTTCCAGCCTAGGAGCCAAAGAGTGAAAATTCTCGGCGTCAGAAGACGCAGCTCTCACCTGAGGCCCAGAACCACACTGACAGAATTTCATTCATTCGTTCACAAGTTTCTGCGGGGTCTTCACCTCCCACCAATGTTGCCCACCTGCGTTTCCACGGCTGCGGAAAACCAGTGTCCTCCAGTTTAAGGCTGACATCCTCAAAAAGCTCCCGTCTCCTGGCCTAACCCAAGCGTCAGGAATGGGGTAATTTAGGCAGTCTTCCTGCTTGCCCTCCTTTTTTTTCCCCCTAGCCTACCAGGTCTCATCAGGACTGGTTGCATTGTCTCCCTCTGTGGCCTGGTAAGGCTGCACGCCCTCAGGTGGAGGTGATCAGAGAGCCTGCCACTAAGTTCATGTCAGAGACAGCCCCTGCTCCTCTTACTAGGGAACCCACTTGAGACTGAGTCTACAGAGTACATCTGAGCAGGGCTTTTTTTTAATTTTTATTTTTATTAATTACACTTTATTCACTTTGTACCCCCCCATAAGCCCCTCCCACCTCCCCTTCCAATCCCACCTTCCCTCCCCCTTCTCCACGCATGCCCCTCCCCAAGCTCACTGATAGGGGAGGTCTTCCTCTCCTTCCTTCTGATCCTAGTCTCTCAGATCTCATCAGGAGTGGCTGCATTGTCATCTTCTGTGGCCTGGTAAGGCTGCTCCCTCCCTCAGGGGGAGGTGATCAAAGAGCAGGCCAATCAGTTCATGTCAGAGGCAGTCTCTGTTCCCTGCTTGCCTCTTAACATGAAAAATCCAGGTGATCTACCCCCAGTCCCCACCCATACCCCTCTTCAGAAAGCACCTCTCGATTACTTTAATGTAAACAGGAGCTATCCCATAATCCTGTCCTCTCCAGAAGCTGTAGCTTGGTCTTCCTCCTGTGGATCTCCCTTTAGGATTCTCTTATCTCTCTTCATAAAAGAACTCAAACCAGGAAAAAAAAAAATGGTCCTGAAGTAAAGTTGGGTTCACTCACTTCTTCCTACATATGTACATCTCTCCATTACTCTGCTGAGAGGGAACTCGGACCAGCTCCTCATCACCCCACCTCCTGGCCCCCAAGAGGAGGTTTGGAGCCCACCCATTGCTCATAGGCACCACACTTTTCCCAGCCTACGAGCTTTTTCTGGGTGCCTGGCCTGCAGCATGACTCCAGGGCACCAAGGAGAGCCCCTGCTCTGCTTTTACTCAACCCCCACAGCTCCTGTTTCTTCCTACTTTTTTTTTTTTTTAACTTCCCAAGTCCCTGGGGCCCAGCACTCTCTCATCTGGCTGCCCTTGCAGTCTTCTCTGCCACATCCGGCTTTTTCCTATTCGGAATGAATTGATGCACATTTTAACTTCAGCCCTAAGGTCACCTCCCTGGAAAGCATCTTGGGAGAGGTCAGGTTCTTCTTCTGCTGTGATGCCACCCTCACTTGGCTCCTCACACCCAACAGTCTGGCTTGGAAGACGACGAACTTCTTAAAACAAGTTCAGCACAGCTCTGCTTCTCAGAGGACAAAAGGCAGGCTAACCATGGAGGCCTCACTTCTATTTGGGCAATTAAGGTGTTGTGGGTGCTGTGCCAGGCTGTGGGATCAGTCTCTGGGTCTGTTTTATAGTGGTGCTGATGTAGGAAAACAACCAGGAGGGCCCCCAGGAATGGACCTGGAGTGGAGAGAGTCATCGTGCTTAGAGGGGGAGGGGCCTGCTGGAAGGTGGTGCCAGCCTGAGAGGGACTAAATTCTAAGAAATGTAAGTATGTCAGAGCCCTGAGGGTGGGGTAGGAAAGGGGCCCGGTGAAGAGGAGGCATCTTCTAGACCCTCCCTAAAGCTGGGACAGGACACTGGAGTCTGGGAATGGGAAGGCCACAGAGTCCCCCACATCCTGCAACTGGATAAAATCCCACGAGGACTTGATCTAGCCCTTATAGGTGAAGAAGCCAGTGGTAAGAAAAGGGGGCACCAGCTCACCCTAGCCCATGCTAGCCCATGAGTCCCCCCACTAAGGCAGTGGGCATGGAGGCAGCAGCTGAAGCCACAGAAGTCCCAGAGCAGAGACACACTTGTGGTTCCTCACATCATAAAGTGGTAGGTTGCAAATGTCCACCTGAGCCCTATAGTTTCCAGATTCTGTACTTGGGCAGTGGCAGGGTTGGGAAAAACGGCCCTTAAGCCAGCCCTGGGTACAAAGTCCAGTCTTTCTGGGACTGCCAGCATGACCTGAGGTGCCCATTATCCTGTTTTCAGCTTCAGTTTCCCTCCTAAACTGGCTCTTGTGAGATCATACAAGGGCTTGTTGGCTGGGGAAGACTGCCTGCAGTCAGCACCCATAGCTCAGGGAAGCCTAGAACTGAGAACAAGATGGGCTGAGGTTGATGTCTATGGGAAGTCTGAATCAAATCATTGAGGACCAGGGTGGCGGGCAGGATGGGCCCCGGTTCTGCATCTCAGCCTTACACTTAGGAACCAGGACAGCTCCATATCGAAAACCTGCGGGCTTATTTCAGTGTCTATGGACACATACCCAACTCTGCCAGCTGTCTCTGGCACTCCTACCACCTGTGGCTAGTGTTCTGTGTCCACTGAAGTGCTAAGGTAAGTGAGGGAGTCAAGTACAGCAGCCTCCTGGAATACATGGCTCCTCTCTTCCTGGCAGGTGTTCAGAGGACCACAGTGGGACAGGAAGCAGTCACAGGAGCTTTGGGGCCAGCAGAAAACAGGTGGCAGAAGATCAAGCTGGCAGCCACCTGTGAGTGGTGCCAGAGGCCCTGTTGCGACGAGCCCAAATTCTATGAAAGTGGGAGCACAAGGTGGGGTTAAGCCTGGCCTGCTGTGAGCCAATGCTCAGAAAGAAAATGAGTCTCCCAGCCTCTTCCCCAGGTCCTCCTTACCTACCTGCAGCCCCAGGGAAATCTTCTAAACTGACAAGGTCCCCTTACAGGATGAAAGCGCCAAGGTGGCCAGAGCTCCTGCCCTCATCTGGATTCATGTTCTAAGAGTCGGGGAGTCAGGAGAAGAAAAGGGAATGGAACACCCAGCAGGGAGAGCCTGTTGAACAGCCCTCTCTCATGGCTGTCCATGGAGCTGTGCTAACATTTGGGAGGCATGTGCTGGGTGATACTAAGGACACTCACTACATGGAGACAGAGGAAGGGCCAGGATATTGCTTCCTTATATAGCCAGATAAAGTGGCTAACACCAGAGATAGGGAGTTGACTGTATGGTGAGGCTTCCTGGTAAGGTCACCAACACCCCTGCTCTTTGCAAGGGTACAGGGTAGAACCACTTTGATTGCCAAGATGTCTGAGTATTTAATGACTCCTTGTCTCAGCCCATTGATGACCCTCATGGGTCCAACCACTCTCCACCTGGGCTCTGTGACCATCAGGACCCAGTTGACAACCCATCTCCTTAGACTTCCTGATCTCTAGCATTCCACAACAGAGTCCCAGGCACTTCTGTCCTGAGCTCTAGGGCTATCTGCAGCTACAAAGGAGAGGCGGTGTGTCTGAGAGCAGCTGGGGGTAGAGCATGCACATCTGGAGCTCTGTAGTAATAGATAACAGCAGAGCAGCCCACTTTTCTCCTCCACCCTCCCTGGGCTATGAGCCACACTCCCTGTGTATAAGCCATGACTCAAGACTCCTGTCCAGCCATCAGCTCGGCCCCTGCTAGGAATCTGCTTTATCTGAGGCTGCAGCCTCCATCCAAACCAGCATCCCCAATGGCTCTGCACGCCTGCCACCTTCAGCGTTATTCCCAGCAGCTGGAATGCCCTCTGGCCCAACTGGAGCCATGGAAACACCTGCTGTGGGAACCCCGGGGACAACAGCCTTGGAAGAAGTCAGGCCAGAAAACAAGCGAGGGTGGGGACTAGGAGAGGAAGGAGTGGCAGAAGGCAGGCAGACAGCCCTTTTGTCTTTCTGCTGCAGACAGTGGTAGGAAAGGCTCAGCAGCATTTGGACCTGATGTGTTGACAGCCGGTTGGCCCAGAGCCTAGCCTAGAGAGCCCTGGGATAAGGGATGACACCAGAGCCCTCCTCCCAAGTGGATGTATGGCAAAGCTCTGCCCCAGATCTGTTACAGCTGCAACGGTGTCCTACTTTGTTGTCTGGCCTTCCTTCTTGAAGAAGGACCTAAGAAAGGAATGTAATAAGCAGGCTTTTACCTAGGCAGAGGGACCTCCTTCTCATTCTTTTAACATTCAGTTCAATTTCCCCTGGTCGAATGGAAAAACTGAAACCAGACTGTAGAGAAAAGCTTGTGTAGGTACACAATTCAAGTTGTGGGGAGGTCCTAGCCACGACATGCCCCTTGTGTGGGAGAAGGCCCCAGGATCCTACACTGTATATTCATAGTAGTAGATAATGAGGCCTGGCCTGCAGATCCAGGAGCAGAGCTGTGGTGATGACAGGGCCCGGAAGCCTTGGAGCCCAGGCAGAGTCTCCCTGGGGGTATTTGAGATCTCTGCCCTGTCTCTGGAATGGACTCTGTGCAGAAGCATCGTCTGATACTTGCTCAGGTGGGTTAAGACTCCTGGCAGGAGAAATTTGGATACAGAGTGGGTCCCATCACACATATACCTGGGGGCAGAGAGAAGAGGGACTGGTCCTACTGGGGGGGGGGCTTCTGAAGCTGGACAAGGGCTACTAAGAACAAGTAAAAAAGAAAATGACCAGGCGAGACCGACTGCAACAGGCCTCCACACAGTGTAACTTGAGGGTCATCCACACAGCAGTTCCCATAGCTGCCCACCCTGCAGGTTGGCAGTTCAGGGAAGGCCTAGATTGGTCCGTGGAAATGTCTCTACAACTGGAATGGTGGGAACACTACCTGGAAGGCTGGTGTGGTGGTATGAATAAGAATGCCCTCCCTGCAAGGCTCATATGTTTGAATGCTTAGTCCCAGGTAATGGTGTGGTTAGAAGGATTAGAAGGATTAGGAGGTGTAACCTTGTTGGAGTAAGTATGGCCTTGTTAGAAGTTTCAAAAGGTCATGGTAGGCCTGAGCATGCTCTCACTCTCTCTTCTCTCTCTGCTTACAGGTCAGGACGTAGCTCCCAGCTACTTCTCCAGTACCATACCTCCTGCCACCATGTTCCTTGAGCCATGATGATAATGGAATAAGCCTCTGAAACTGTAAGCAAGCTCCCAATTAAATGCTTTCTTTCATAAGTGTTGCCTTGATCAGGTATTTATTTCAGCACTAGAACAGTGATTAAGATAGTTAGGTTCCCAAGGAAGAGTGACTCAAGGGTTCAGGGAGGAAGGGAATGCATAGGTAAACCCTTCAGGGCTAGCCTGGACCTCACAATCCCAGAAGAGGTTGAGCCACTGCTCTGGATTCTTCCTAGGTAAACAAGAGACTCAGAAGATCTGGGCCAGAGCCACAGACCAAGAAGGGACTTCTTGGATCAGCAGCAGCTGCTGCGGGGAGAGATGAGAGTGTTAAAGGACCGTGCTCAGGCCCTGGATTGTGCTCAGCTGCTTGAGGAGAAGCCAGTGCTGCTGATAGCTCTGGGGTGTTCTCTGACCAGTAGAGTGTGCAAGCTAGGCTGGGATGGGTCCCTATTCTCACAGAGTGAGATGCCCCATTGCCAAGCTATTGGCCACCCTCTGTCACTGGCTAGTGAGTATGATCGGAGATCCAACCCTGAGTCCCATGGCCAGGGTCCAACTCCCTTTCCTGTGTGTCTGTGTTCACGTTGGTCACATCTTGTCTCTTATGGGGCACTGGGGGAAAATTTTAGCCTTATCTCAGTTAGGCATGATGGCATACTCCTGTAATCCTAGCACTTAGACGGTAGAGGCAGGGATTCAAGGGTATCCTGAACCACACAATGAGTTTGAAGCCAGCATAGACTACAGGAGAGAGACCTTGTATCAAATAACTGAGGAGGGGGAGTTCTATCTCCACTACTCATGGCACCCAGAGGCAGGGGAGCAGGGTTGGGCAATAAGAAGATTCTGTTCAACTCTAGATGTATGGGAACTAAAGCCCCAGGACAGAGGGGCTTCTGGGTGTCCAGGAAGACACGAAGGAGACCTTACTGTCCAGTTAACGAGACAGTGAGTACATCTGTCTTTAAAACGATAAAGGCCCACACAGAGTCCAGAGTGCCTCATTTGCCAGCACACCTCAGTTTCTGGGAGGTACCATCTTCCCTCAGGAGGGAGCTGGGCAAGCAGGAGTCACCTCCCAGGTTGCATCATGAGGAGGGAGGTGACTACTGGAGGGCACGCTGGCGCCAGGGGGCAGTTGCTCTGATACATATATGGCTCTACTTCAGGGACTCCAGAGGCAAAGCGGGGTCTGGCCCTCCCAGGCAGGTGCCCTCTCCACCTTCCTTTGCTCTCCATTCTCTTCTCAGCGGCAGCTAGGCTCTCCCCCCAGCTTTACCCTATGCCTCCTTCCCTTCATCGTGATCCCAGCCATTCAGCATGCATTTTTTTAAGCATCTTCTACACACCTGGGCCCCTCTATTGTGCAGAACCCATGTCAGAGCAGCCTGCTCCATGTCCCCAAAAGGGTACGACTTGAGGGCATACAGGCCAAGAAACAAGGGATTACAATTTAGTGAATTCAACCAGGGGCTGGACAATAGATAGAAAGGGCCTCTCCAAAGAATGGGATTCTGAACCTCTGAGCCTCCCTGAAAGGTGAACGGGCATTTTCCCAGAGGAAAACTGAAATACATGGCACTTCAGGAAGAGCAAGCAATAGGTACAAATGCCCAGAGAAGAGGGTGGGGTGTGTGAGCTTGTGAATGATCCCTGACCCAGGCTGGGGCCTTGAACAAATACCTGCTTTCTCAAGACAGGGAATTGAGGACAAAGTAAGGATAGCACCCAAGTCCAATTTAGTGAAAGCATTGAGTTTACTGGGGTTCCTTACGGGCATATGAATGAGGGGTGCTTCTCAAGAGCAGGAACGACTCACAGGCAGCTGTGTCACTGGAAGCCCACCCCAGCCCTGGCAACAGCTCTTGAAAGCTGGAAACCTGGAGCTCATTGCACAACTCAAAGGAAGCTCAACTGACAGTTTGAAGAGTGTCTCTTCTAAGCAGGGCTGCCAGTTTGAGGATGACACACAGCAGTCCTTACTGCTTACATAAACCTGGGGAGAGGGGCTCTAACACATCTGTTTCAGGGACTTCCTGAGGCTTTTTGAGTTGTTTACTTCCTGAGTAACAAACCTCCATTTGCACTCCCTGAGACTTAATGAAGGGTCCTCCAAGATGAAATGTTTTATCTCCAGGGAAGTTGCTGCACAACAACTGGAGAGATGGCTCGGGAGGGAACAGCACTTGAATAACCCTGGCAAAGTTCCATCCCTGGAACCAACGTCGAGGTGGGAGGAGAGAATAGACTTCTAGCTTCCGTAGGTGCACATCGAACACACAAATATGAAACAATACCTGTCCCGAATGACAAGTGGAGTTGGTGAGGGGGTTACTGTGGGAGGCGAGACAGGAGCCAGATCAAGGGTTCAGGTGCCTGAGGCCCTGACATCCCCCGGCCTCCAGTTCCAACTCAGTAGTTGCCTCCTCCTGGCAGCCTTTCCCCTTTGGCCTCCTGGGCAAATGTGCATTTTCCCGGCCATGTGCACACACAGCAAGACACAGGTATCACAAGGGAGTCCTTGGGATACAACACTGTGGGGGTAGGAATGGGTCCCACACATAGCCGCAGGCCTCTGTCTACACTGACCTGTTGATATGGCAGAAGAGACGAGAGAGGTGGCTGGCTAATCCCAGCTCTGAGCCTGTCAGGAGAGAGCCACAGGATGTGGCCTCCAGTTCACAGATGCCTGTGCGTGTGGTCTGTGGACCACGGACCAAGCTTACCAGGCAGAGCTCAGCCAGGTAGTACAGCAGTTGGACAGGGGCTGGCTGTAGCCCGTGCTCGGGCCATGTGATTGGCAAAGGCCCAGAGCTTAGGGGCCCCAATCCTCCAACAAGTTCTGCCTTCTTTCTATTTTATTTTATTTTTATTAATTACAGTTTATTCACTTTGTATCCCAGCAGTTGCCCCATCCCCTCCCAATCCACCCTCCCTCCCTCTTTTTCTCCTATGCCCCTCAGGTTCTGCCTTCTAATTACATTCCTGTCTTCAAGCTCCTTCTACCTGACCGCTCTCTGAATATCTACCTCAGGCTGTCCTTAATCCCAGGTCCTTACCATGTTTAAGGCAGAGATGAGGAGTGTGAATGCTGGTCTGAAATCCTGGCTCCATATTACCTGTGTGACCTTGGGCAAGTGTCTGGTACCTACTTCTCTGGGCCAAAGCTGTAAAAATGAGGACAACTGTCCTGGTTACATGGTTACACATGTAGCTAATAGCTTAAATGTTTCCTGGGGCTCTAAGAGTGGCCACACAAGAAAAGAAAGCTCCCTTTGAAATCAGGATTATCTGGGGGTCCCAAGAGCTGCCATGTGTGCGGGGTCCCATCCTTGCTCCCCCTATTCTAGTTTGCTAGCTAGCCACAGCCAAGCACCTCGGCCTCAGGCTAAAACGGTTCTGCAGGCTGGAATTTCAGTGGCAGAGCCTGATGCAGGATGGCTGCCATGGGCTCCGAACTGCAGGCTCTGCTGGATTCTACAGCCTTTGCCATTCCTGTAACCGGGGTCCCTGCCCTCACTTTCCTTTGCTCCCAGGCCATATCTGCATCTGAATTTACCTTTGCCCTTCTGTAAAGATCACAGGCACGTGGGATTAGGACCTAGTTCAAGAGCCTCCTTTTAACTTGATTATCATCTCCAAATATGGTCATATTTTGAGGTGCAAGAGACTGCAAAAAATTCTTTTTTAGGGGACACAGCTCACACAACACCCCCACCTTGCTTCCTGCTACTTTCTTGTTGGGTGGGTGGGTGTGACTTAGGATCTCAGGAAACATTTTCATTTGTCTCCTCATATGACCCCAGGAGGATCACAGCCACAAGAGGCTGCAGTGCTCAGAGGAGGATGATCGTGGGCACTGCTCCCTATGCCTACCTCCTCCACAGAGAACCATGAGGGCATGCAAGGCTGGCTGTAGAGTAGAGCTGTTTGCAGCGGGGTCCTGACCAAACCTCAAGGTGGATATGTGGGCCAGGATGAGAATGCAATTTGTCCCTCCTAGGCCTTCCCTGGCAGGCAACAGGAGTAGGACACAGGGCCTGGGGGAGAAAACAATCAGATGGATATTGAGACTTAGAGGAGCTTAGAGCAGCAGGTGATGGCCCCACATGAAATCAGGCCCCTCAACAAGCCCTTCTAAGGACCCCAGAACTCTTGCAAAACAGTGGGAGGTACCGACAGTCACCGAGGCTCCTCATGGAGCCTCAGCTCTTTTTCTGTATAGGGGGTCCCAAACTCCCTGTCCAGGCACCTGTAGTTGCTGGGCATTCAAAGCCAGGAGTAGATAGGACTTCTGGGCTGCAGCAATTTTCTGTTGCAAGAGTGGACTCCAAGCATGGGCAGATGTATGGTGACTATATGTGTGGGGGCAGCGCCAAGATTTGACTGCTGCACCACCAAAACCTAGTGTCAGCAGCTAAGATGGAGAATTGGTCCCCTGGTCAGTATAGCCCGAGCTCACAGCCAAGGCTGGGGATGTGAGAACCTGAACAATTCAGCCAACCAGAAGGGAAGGCAGCCTCTCTTGTCTGGGTACCTGTGTGTCTCTTAGTCTCTTGGTGTCAGCCTCTGTTCATCTGCTCCCAGGTTCCAATCCTAGACCTGGAGGCCAGGAGGGCACCGAAGACAACTGAGAGCCAGAGGACAAGCCCAGGCACCGTTCAGCTGGCCCTGAGCACTGCTGTCACAGCTGTGCTCTTGAAGCTCCAGAGACCTGGGTTAGCCCTGCCCACTTTCAGGGGGTAGGTGGACCTGCCATAGGGAGCTGGGCTCCCAGGAGAGCAAGGGCTCCTTAGGGGAACAAGCTCTATGGCTATATGGTGTGGTAGGTAGCTACCATCTTTGGCCCCTGTCTGCTACGGGGCCTAAAATGTCTGCATTGACTTAACTGTTGACTCTTGGTGGAGGCCATGTGTGTGGCTCCTGTCCTGGTGGATCTGTAGCTAGGAGACTTGGGAACAGACTGACCAGTTGGGGGTGCCAAGATCCTCATAAGGCTTCATATGCCCACTGGCATAAGAATGCTACCAGTGACCCTGTGTTCTACTGGGAAAATCCTTGAGCACCAGGTTTTGAAACTCAGTAAAGTTACTCTTTCCAGATGCCTCATACAGCTCCAAATCCCTGTGATAGGAAGGAAGACTGCTGGGAGAGTGTGTAGCTTGCCCCAGGACACACAGCTGCTAGGCCCTGGGCCTCCTGACCTGTCTCAGGTGTTTGCTCTCAGCTGGCTGGCATGAGCATCCTCAACCGCCGCTGGCAAGCCAGTTTGGGATTTGCATCTCCTCAGCCTATCTGGCTGTGCTGGCTAGCTTGATGTCAACATGACACAATGAGTAGTCATCAGAAAGGAAGGAACCTCAATTGAGAAAATGTCTTTGTAAGACTGGACTGCAGGCAAGTGTGTAGGACATTTTTTAAAAAATAGTGATTGATGGAAGAGTGGGCAGTCCATTGTGGGTGGTGCCAGCCCTGGGCTGGTGGTCCTGGACTCTGTAAGAAAGCAGGCTGTGAGCAAGCCATGAAGAACAAGACAGTGGGCTCCACTCCTCCATGGCCTCTGATCAGCTCCTGCCTCCAGGTCCCTGCTCTGTTTGAGTTTCTGCCCTGACTTCTTTCAATGAAAAACAATGATGTGGAAGTGTAAGCAAATAAACCCTTTCCTTCCCACCCTGCTTTTCGTTGTGGTGTTTCCTCATCAGTAGCAACCCTAACTGAGATTGGTGTGGCTTCTTTTTTTCCCCCCTTTGTAGACCAGGCTAGCCTCAAACTCACAGCAACCCACCTCCCTCTGCCTGCCTGAGTGCTGAGATTACAGGCATGCACCATGGAGCCCAGCTCAGTGGGATGTTCTTTAGGAGCTTGGATGATAAGAATATTGATCAGGCTGGAGAGATGGCTCAGAGGTTAAGAGCACTGACTGCTCCTCCAGAGGGGTCCTGAGTTCAATTCCCAGCAACCACATGGTGGCTTATAACCATCTATAATGAGATCTGGTGCCCTCTTCTGGCATGCAGGTGTACATGCAGGCACAACATTGTATACATAATAAAGAAATAAATATTAAAAAAAAGAATATTGATCATTGCAGATGATGGAAACCTGGCTTGTGAGATTTCAGGGGGAGCAAAGACTCCACTTGGCCAATTGTGTGAAGAGTGTGGTGTCTGGTCAGCTGGGGCTGATGAGCGATTAACAAGAACCCAGCAACACTGAAGTGAAACCTTTGCTTTACTGAGACAATTGATGCTGGCTAGCTGGAGCTGAGAAATTAGCTATGATTGAGAAAAGACCAGCATCACTGACATGAAGGCTTCTGGGAAGTGCTTTCTGAGACAACACTCAGAAGCTGTGCTCTGAGGTTGCTAAGGTCGTACCTCGCACTGGCAACCAAACTTGGTAGTGTAAGAGTGGCCAGGTGGTACTGGTTTTGACGGCATGAAGGGGTCATGGAGAGCAGCTGAGGCTTGGCACTGTGAGAAGCTAGGAGAGGGCACTGGAGAAGGCGCAGCCTCAGTAGCAGTAGCAGGCCCAGGACTGAAGGGGTCATGCAGAGAAGTTGAGGCTTGGCACCATGAAGAGAGCCAGGAAAGGCTGTTGGTGAAAGTGAGGGCCAGTTGCAGCAGATGCCGGCACTTTGGAGATGCCAGTACCGTGGGAGACCATCAAGAACAGCAGCAGCAGAGAGCGGAGCCCACCAGCGACTAGGCAACATGTGCAATACTGCAGAGGGTGGAGCCAGAGAAGTGACCCAGGGCCTTTGCAGAGTCCGGAAGACTGTGAGTAGATCCCAGACATTAAACAGTTATTTACACAATTGAAGCTTGATTTTACTTTGATTGTGACTGTGTCCTGGTTCTTCCCTCTCAAAGTAAGAAAATATTTATTTTTTATTTTATAGGAGCCCACAATTGAAAGGCTGGATTTTTAAAATGATTTATTTCTTTTTAATTTTATATGCATTGGTGTTTGCCTGCACAGATGTCTGTGTGAGGATGTTAGATCTCCTGGAACTGGAGTTACAGATACTTGAGAGTTGCCGTGTGGGTGCTAGAAATTGAACCCAGGTCCTCTGGAAGAGCAGCCAGTACTCTTAACCACTGATCTATCTGTCCAGCCCTAAGGGAGACTGAATTATTATTATTATTATCTAGTTTTTCGAGACAGGGTTTCTTGGTATAGTCTTGGCTGTCCTGGACTTGCTTTGTAGATCAGGCTGCCCTATAGAGATCCACCTGCCTCTGCCTCCATGAGTGCTAGGATTACAGGTGTGCCCCATCATGCCCAGCGAAGAGACTGAATTTTCAAAGAGATTTTAGATTTTGAAAGAGACTTCAGATTTTTTAAATAGATTGAATTTTAAAGTGTTCGCATTTGTGAAGACTATGGGACTTTTAAGACTTGGAATATTTTATATCGTGATGTTCATATTAATGTGTGATCTTGGGGATGAACAAAAAAGAAAAGCTGTGCTCAACAATGATGTATTTGTGTGTCAAGCTGACAAGGAGTCAGTTGTGCTGGCTAGTTTTATGTCAGCTTGACACAAGTTATAGTCATCAGGAAGAAGGGAGCTCAGTTGAGAAGATGCCTCCATAAGACTGGACGGTAGGCAAGCCTGTAGGACATTTTCTTAATTAGTGATTGATGGGGGAAGAGTCCAGTCCATTGTGGGTGCTGCCATCCCTGGGCTGGTGGTCCTGGGTTCTTTAAGAACAAGCCACGAGGAGTAAGCTACTGAGTAGCATTGGCCTCTGTGTCAGCTCCTGCCTCCAGGTTCCTGCCCTGTTTGAGTTTCTGTCCTGACTTCCTTTGATGATGAACAGTGATGTGGAAGTATAAGACAAATAAACCCTTTCTTCTCCAATTAGCTTTGGTGATGGCATTTCATCACAGCAATGGAAACTCTGAGACACTGGCCACTCTTTTCCTGGACACCCTTCCCGACCCTGCCATGTGATCTCCCCGTCCAGACTTCCCACTCCCATCTACTAACCAGAAGTCCTGCAGAGCTGTGTAGAGCCAGCCATGGCACCTGCTTGCTTCTCTGCTGAGTTTTCTGAGACTCTAACGCAGCTTTTAGAATTTCCCTAGGAATTCCTCTCCGCAGTCTACCTGGATCTGTAAACCCCTTCCTGAATCACTGGACGTGCAGAAAGAGTGAAAATTGGGAATCTGTCAACTGCCCCACTTGACTATATGAAGAGAACTGGGTTTTTGTGAGAGCAGACTGCTTCTCAGAAAGTGGATTTGGTGGAGAGATTACAGTTTGGTCAAGGAGTCTCCAACACCGGGAAGGTATCGAAGTTGACCTTTGGTGGGGTGATCTGTAGCAGGAGCGCAGCAGCTTCCATAGACCAACCACTCCAGGTTCTGAGCCGTCTGGATCAATGTGGGGCCAATTGTCTTTGGGTTTCTCCATATGCCTGAGGGGCCCAGAATAAACCCCTCTCCTCTTTGCTATTCTGGTCTATGCTGCATCCAACTAATTCCCTCCCTCAAAGCCAAACTCCCCCGCCCTCCAGTCTCTCACTTTCGTACAACCATAGCTCCTGTTTGTCTCAGTGGCTTCAGTATGGGGAAGGCCACTAGCTTGTCAAAACTGCCCATCCTCCACCATCCTGGCCTTCTGATCTTTTAAGCCTTGTTCTGTCGAGTGGGCCGCTCTCAAATTCCTAGGCTTAAGTGATCCTCCTGCCCCAGCCCTTTCTACCAGAGACAATGCTCCTGCCCGGTTCACCCTGTCCTCCAAGACGAGCGAGCGCCCACACTCCAGCCTTTTCTATTTCTTAAACATTTTTAAGGTGCATTGGTATTTTGCCTGCTTGCTTACCAGCTCTTTCTCTCCAGCTGTGATTCCAAACCATTGCCAAGCCCCTCAGCCTCCACGTTCCCTTTCCTCCCAAAAGTGACCAATACTCCTTCCCAGTGCCATGGGTCTCTTCCGGAGGAGAGATACAGTCTGTGCAGGGCAGTCATGCAGCTCATCTGTATTCTGTTTCCACTGGCTCTGGGGAAGTCCAGCAGAGGAGAGGTGGCCAGCCACAGGGTACTGTCTGGTTTTGTGTCAACTTGACATAAACTAGAGTCATCAGAGAGGAAGGAGCCTCAGATGAGGAAATGCCTCCTTGAGATCCAGCTGTAAGGCATTTTCTCAATTAGTGATAAGAAAGCATGCTGAGCAATCCAGGGGAATTGAGCCAGTCAGTAGCCCCTCCATGGCTTCTGCCTCAGCTCCTGCCTCCAGCTTCCTGCCCTGTCTGAGTTCTTGTCCTGACTCCCTTTAATATGGAACAGCAATAAGGAAGTTTAAGCCAAATAAACCCTTTTCTTCCCCAACTCACTCTGTGGTTATGGTGTTTCATTGCAGCCATAGACACCCTAACTAAGACACATGGAGAGCAGCAGAGGCTCTCCCTAAAGATGCTAGGCCCTCTAGGTGGTCCCAGGGTATGGCCAAGACCTGTTGACAAATACCCTCTAATCCTCTGCCTCCCTTTTTTCCTCCTCAAAGGGGCAACCATTTTGTAGTCCAATCATAGCCCTTTGGCTCCTCAGGCACATTTCTACTCAGTATTTTCATGTGTACAATGAACAGCAAGTGCCTCACAGACCGCATAACATGAGCAATGTGCACTGAGCGTTTGGCCTGGTGTTTATGGGTAATTCAGGCCCTGCTTACTCCTTGGCCCGTTTCCTTATCTGTAAAGTAAACAATGATCAGTCCTGCCTGATAAATAGGTAGAGGATTGTATTAGTTACTTTTCTATTGCTGGAAACCCATGGCCAAGGCAACTTGTAAAAGAAAATGTTTATTGGGGCTCATGGTTCCAGAGGGTTAGAGTCCATGATCCTCAGAGCAGGGAGCATGGCCGTTGGTGGCAGGCGGGCGGGCATGCGCTGGAACAGAAGCTGAGAGCTCACACCTGATGGGCAAGGAGTCAGAAAAGAGAGCTGACTGAGTGCTGTGGGTTTTTGAAACCTCAAAGCCCACCCCCAATGTCACACCTCCTCCAACAAGGCCCCACATCCCATAATCCTCCTCAAACATGACCACCAACTGAGGACCAAGTATTCAAATAGATGAGGTTATGGTGGCCATTCTCATTCAAACCACCACAGAGGTGTTAACCCATGCAAAAGCCTGAGAACAGACCCCAGCTCACAGTAGGTTCAATAGCTGCTCATTACTGCCTTCAGTGCTCATCTCCAAGGCACATGCCCGGGAGTGAATTTTCACAACCAAGGGGCGAGTGCGCTTGCCGTTTACCTTTCATTTACTCAGAAACTGGTTTCCAGACCTGTCAGACCGTGTTGCCCCCAGCAGGGAGTCCCTGTCGCTCATACTTGTCAGGTCCTGGGACCGCTATGCAGCCGCCGAGCCATTAAGTGTGTGCGCTTTGATTCTGAGTGAGGTTGGCTGTATTTTGTCTTCTGAGCTACTCTAGTGCCAGGCACAAGTTCTACCACTGAATTTACATTCCCAGCTCGCTCTTCAGCTTCTGAAATACAGTTGTTTGTGGCTCCTCCCTCCTTTTTCTGAGACCGGGGCCCCTGTAGTCCGTGGAACCTCCAACTGTTCGTGTAGCCAATGCCATCCTTGAACTTTAATGGTCCTGTTTCCAGCTCCCAAGTGCTGAGGAGCCCGAGTCTCTACGCTGAGCTTTCCTGTCTGGCTTTTGTCTTAGTGACGAATGATTCAGCAGTGCATCTCACCATACCCTTTGCAAGTGCCTTTTCTCAGTTTGTCCTTTTTCGTTTTTGGAAACAGGTTCTCATTATGTAGCCTTGGCTGGCCTGGAACTTGAATGTAAACCAGGCTGGACTCTTATTTCATAGATATCTGCTGCTTTCAAGGCATGTGCCAGCATGTCTGGCTTTGTTCTTATTTTCTGTGTTTGAGTATTTTGCTTGCATCTATGCATGTGTACCACGTGTGTGCCTGGTGCCCCTGGAGGCCAGAAGAGGGCACAGGATCCCCTAGAACTGGAAGCACAGATGGCGTGAGTTAGGGATCAAATCCAGATCCTCTGAAAGAGCAGAAAGTGCTCCTAATAGCTGAGCTGTCTCTACAGACCTCCCTCCAGTTTGTCTTTTGATTTCATGGTTTGCTGAACTCTTTGGGGGGTGTGGCAATTGGTGGGGTGTTATGTCTGAAAATGTCTGCCGTTTTGAAAGTGTCTATTTCCTCCTGTTTTCTCTGGCACCCTGAAAGAGAAGGACTGCAGGGGCCTGGTGTGGTTCTCACTCTGCACCCTGAGTGAAGCCTGCCTGGCTCTCCAGCACCTGTCTCCATGTCTGTGGCGGTCTGAGTGAAAACGGCCCCCTAGGCCTATGATATATTTGCATGATTAATCTTCAGTCAATGAGCTATTTGGGAAGGACTGGGAAGTGTAGTCTGGTGGAGTGGGTGCAGCCTTGTTGGAGGCGGTGTATCACTGGGTGGGACTCATCAGCTATGCTCCGTGTCAGTCTGCTTCCCGTCACAGTTGACTAGCCTGCTGCACTGCAAGCAAGCACAACTTAAACACTTTCTCCTATAGGCTGTCTTCTTTATGGTCTTCACAGCAACAGAATGGTAATTAGGACAGTCTCCAACACCCCTGTGCCACCCTTCACCTCTCAGCGGCCCCCAGCCAGAGGCTGGCTTATTTTTCATGTGCCACAGAAAGCTTTAGCTGTGATACACATGACTGCTGACCAGTGATTAAAGTGCCGATCTTTGGGTTTTTTTCCCCATTAAATAGGGTCTCATGTAGCTCAGGTAGGCATGGAACTCCCTAGGTAACATGATGTTCTTTTTTTGTGTGTGTGATGTTTGTTCTTGGTTGTCAACTTGACTACATCTGCAATTACCTAAAACCCAAACAGCTGGGCACATCTGTGCGGTATTTTTGTTGGGCTGAGGTGGGAGACCCACCCTAAATCTGGGCCATGCCTTCTTGTGGCAGCCCAGATAAAAGGATGGAGAAGGAAGCTTTTGCTTTTTGCCAGCTTTGTGACTCTAACTGGCAAGTTCATCTGTCCTGTTCCTAAGCCATTCGTTCCCTGGTGCTAGAACCTATTTACTTGAGATTCCAGTGAAGACTGAAAACTGGCAGCTCTTCATGACGTCCCTGGGACTTATGCTGTGGACTGAACAACTACTAGATCCTTGGCCACTGCTGGAGTACTCCAGTGGTCTCAACCTTCCCGATGCTGGGACCCTGTCATACAGTTCATGTTGAGGTGTCCCCAATCACACATTTTTATTGCTTCTCCATAACTGTAATTTTTCTGTTATGAATCACAAATATCTGATATGCAGGACATGTGATATGTGGCCCTGTGAAAGGGTTGTTTGATACCCCCCTGAAAGGTTCAACCCACAGGTTGAGAACTACCGGACTACTCAGATCACAGCCTGTAAATCACTCTAAATAACTTTCATATATATATGAAATATATATATACATATACATATATATTCATAGATACATATGTATTCATCCATTCTATCAGTTTTGTTCCTTTAGAGAACCTAATTGTATTATTGGTCAGGATTCTCTAGAGTCAAAGACCTTAGGGAATAAATCTCTCTCTCCATATAAAGGGAATTTACTGCAGTGACTTACAGGCTACAGTCCAGCTAATCCAATGATGGCTGGCTGTAAGGACAAGTCCAAGAATCTGGCAGCTGCTCAGTCCCATATGGCTGTGGGTCTCAGCTAGTCTTATGTATATGCTCAAATCTCGAAGAAACAGGTTTGAATGCCAATGAAGGAAGGGACATGCTAGCAAGGAGAGGGCCAGCAGACAAGGAACAAAACCTTCCTTCTTTCATGTCCTTATATAGTCTTCCAGCAGGTGTGGCTCAGATTAAAGATGTATCTTCCTACTTTAAAGGTCTGGACTAGAGGTGGATTCACCTACCTCACCCAAGCAATAAATCTCTCACAGGTGTGCCCTCCATATCTGGATTGTAGTTCATTCCAGAGAGGCAAGCTGACAACCAAGAATAGTAATCACACTAATGCTGTAGCAAAAGATGATTTTATATATCCTTCTTGTTACTGTTCTCATATATGGCCTGACCCTTATAACCCTAGCAAGCCTGGAACTCACTCTGTCTGGACCAGGCTGGGGTCTGCTCCCCCTTCCCCCACAAACAGCATTTTTCTGCGTAGCCTTGGCTGTCCTAGACTCTCTTTGTAGACCAGGCTGGCCTCAAACTCAGAGATCCACCTGCCTCTGCCTCCCAAGTGCTGGGATTACAGGTGTGCGCCACCATTGCCTGGCTGTACTCTATTTCTTGAGTGCTGGAATTAAAAGTATGCTACTACGGTCAGACTGATCCGTCTTCCTTAAATTTTTTTAAAATTGGTTAGGCAGCGGTGGCACCCTTTAATCCCAGCACTGGGGAGCAGAGACAGGTGGATCTCTGAGCGAGGCCAGCCTGGTCTCAAGTGCTGCAACCACAGTTACAGAGAAACCCTGTCGAGGAAGTTTTTCCATGATGCGTTATGGATGTGCCACAGCGCAGGTATGAAGGTCAGAGGACAACTCTGGAGTGGTGCTCTCTTGCCAGGCCAAACTGTCAGCTGGGGGGACGGGAGCTTTCACCCACCCGACAGGCGCTGGCACTACAGGGGTGCGCCACTGCGTCAGGCTCCCTCTACCCTCCTAGACCTTTATTGTTGTCTATGGAGGTCAAGACAAGTTGTGGCAGTCAGCTTCCTCCAGAGGTGCAGCTCAGGGCATCAGGCTTGGGAGCAAGCGCCTTTACCTGCCAAGCCACCTTGCTGGTGCTTTTTTCCTTTTTGAGGGACAGGATCTGACTATGTATCCCATGGTGGCTTGAAACTCAAGATCCTTGTGCACAGTTAAAGTGCGTGGGAGCACCACCCTGGCTAGAGAAGTGTTACAGTTGATCTGCAGACAGGCGAGCTGTGTGTGGTCCTGCCCTGCCCATTTCCTCCTACCGTGCTATAGGTGAGAACCCTGGCTGAGAAGACCTGTAGGCAGCCTGACATCTTATTCTGGATCACCCTTCTAAGTCTGTGCCCGGGTTAGAACACACTCTCTAAAAGGCAGAGGACACACAAGTCCCTCAGCCGAGGCCCGTCCAGGGCACACACGCCTTTTCAGAGCTGGACTCAGTGAGGGCTCAGCCAGCGTCTGCTATGTCACGGGGTGGGCCCTGCCCGCCAAATACGAGCACAGCACTGCTGTCAGCTTTGGTGACTGGTAACGTCAGGAGACTCTGACAGCACAGTTGAGACTTGGAGGTCCAGCCCTTTGCAGGAGCAGACAGTGAAGGGAGAAGGTTCAGGAAGAGCTGGGGCCCTGAGGCACAGTTCATGAAGTACCTTTTCACTCTGAGGACCTTGTCAAGTTCAAGCTGGTGAAAGAAACCCAGAGCTGTTCATGTGAAGAGGTAGAGCTTTATTGAAATATAAACATTCAAGAACATGTAAGACAGAAAAGAACCACAACATATACAGACACTTGCTGTGAGAGGACATCTGAGGTATTTATTCACGGCTACCATGTGCTATCACATTTTTTTCTGGTTAGAATACATACACGACATGGAAAGGGAGGATGTTGTCCTGGCCAACTGCCTGTCACATGACCTTCAGGACTATGCCTGCGGGGGAAGCTCCACTTGAGACAGAGCCCTAACGCTGGGTACCCACGGGTACCAGGTCTTGCATTTTCTGGCTAGGAGCCTGCTGCTGGCTTGAGGGCAGTGAGGGGTACTGAGAGGGACAAGTGGACAAGCTGCCTGGAGCAAGAGAAAGAGTATTCGATGACCAGAAAGACCTGCACTGTCCCTGTCTTCCCTGCGTCGGAAGGGTCTATCCTTCATGACTACGTCCTGAGACACACTGGCCAAATGGGATTCTCACAGCACCAGACCCCAGATGTTCTTTGCCCAAACCTGCATGTGCCTGGTGGATAAGGCTTCTGAGACCAGAAGAGGGTCAGACCCCAGCATGAGAGCTGTGGGTGCGTCAACAGGTGTGAGTTACTGAGGATGTGTGTCCTAGGGCAGGGAGAAGAGCTGGAAGTGCAGTGTTTGCCAGGCTGAGGTATGTTTGTGCACATGCTTTTGGTTTCCCTTTCTTGTCCTAGACAGGACTGCGGGCCATGCCGTGGTCTCCACTGTCAAAACCTGAGTAATCGTGCTGGGTGTGGAAGATGCTTTATGTAACAGAGTAGAACATGCCAGGTTGAGAATGGAGCCCTGCGTAAGGACTTTCTCTGCCAAAGTGGCCTGTTCCAGCTGCACGCCAACAAGAGGTCCTACCTGGGGCTCAGCCTCAGGCAGGGCCCACAGCCACTTGCCTTTGTCCCAAGGTGAGGGCCCTGAGAGCAAAATGATACTATGCTATGCCCTGCTCTGTCAGCTGGGGTAGGGACACAAAGAACCAGTGTGGTTTTAGGATCCACCAGCAAGCATGGGCCCCTCCATCCCACACTCCTGCTGTGGCGATCCCTGAGTCACCCCACCTGCTACACCTCCTGGCCAGGCATGGGCAGGGTGGAGGGAGGCTGGCTGCAAACTGCACCTGGCTGGGGTGATCTGCTTTCATTTCTTTGGTGCTACAACAGCAACAACAATAAAAATTAAAAAATTAAAGTCAGCAAAACACATAAAAAAAGATTACAGAAATGCAAATACTTCCTGAAGAATCAAATATCAACAATTACAAATCTGAGGTATTTCAGTAAGCCTGACATCAGCATGTCTTGGGCTGGTGGGGCTGAAATCGCCCCAAGAGACGACAGTAGGGGCCAGGGACAAGTGGTATGTTGGGTAAGCTGGCCAACATGGGCAGGCAGGGAGCTGAGGTCTGGGGATCAGAACAGAGTCTTGTCAGGTAGGTACCAGGGCCTGGGCACCATGAGCTCTTCCTCCTTTTCATGTGCAGAGAGGCCCTGAACCTGAAGCCTGCCCTAACATGCTTTTTTTCTTAGGAGCAACAAAAGGGGTATTCCAGGGCCCTGAGGACTGAATTTAAGACTTGGATTTGGGAGACCCATGCCTAGAAGAAGATCAATCAGTAAGCAAGGAGGCCTAGGAAGGCCCATCCCTATCCCATGCTCAGCAGACAAGAGCAAGGAAGACAAGTCCCTGATTCCTAGAGCCCCATATGGGATTTAAACACTGAGGGACTGGGCAGACTAAGAGTCTGGTGATCCTGGGGTGAAGGCAGAAGGCAGCAGAAGGGAAATAAATTAAGGGGGAAGGGAAATGGGAAGCCTCCAGCCCCATGTCGCCTGACAGATTGTCAATATACTGCTCCAAGGATGGGAGGTGGTTGGGGAACCCTGGGGAAGCTGGATGCCCAGGTGCCCCACCCAGTTCTCCAGGACAATCCCTGATTGGGCAACGCTGCTCTGTCCTGGGCCCCAGTCTCTCCCTGTCCCCAGAGTATAGCAGAACCTGAACGGAGCCTGGACAGATGGACACTTCCAAATTCAACATCTGGCCAGATGGTGTCTGACGTGGGCTCCATGAGATGAGGTAAATTCTGTGCATCGATCTCCTTTACTCTCAGCAGGAAAGTAGGGAGTGGGTGCCGGGTGCTGCTCATCAGAGGGACCAGCTGGTGGAGGGCTCTGCACTGGGGGTGCCCCGGGATGAGGTAGGACTCGGTGAGCAGTGAGAGGAGCTGCTGCTGCTGCTGCTGCTGCTGGCGCTGCTGCCAATGCTCTGGGGAGCAGAGCCTGCAATGAGGTGGACCACTGGTTTCTGGGCAAACAGCACACCTGGGGTGGGAGGAGAAGCAGTATGGGCTGAGGAAGAGAGACTGTAGCTCAGTTCAATTAAACAAGGCGTAAGTGCTGGCTTAATTCTGTGTGCTTCACTCTTCTACCATGCCAGGTGCCAGTGGAAGCCCGGACATTTGTCCTGCCAACAAAGGCTCAGACACTGCTGAAGGACACGCATGCAAACAGTACCTCTACTAGAATGACAAATGTTCTGGGACTGGTGTAGCTCTGCTGTTGGGGACATTGTAAGGTTCTGGAGAGAGGAGCAGAAGTGCAGCCAAGAAAAGGTTTGAGTGGAAAGTGTGCTTGAAAGAAAAAAAAGCAGCAAACTGAAGAAATGGTGACCAGAGAACATGAGACACAGTAGCAAGACAGGCTAACCCACTGGAACTGGTGTTGGTGTAAATGGTTTAGGCAACAGCAGAGGGGCTAAGGAGGTGGATGGGGCCTTATATAGCTCTAGGAACCCATTTGGAGGCCCTCAAAGTTCTCAGCAGGAGAAGGACCCTGGGACATTTGGAATCTCTGGGAGGTCAGTGGAGGCCTGCAAAGGAGCAGGCCTAGCCATGGCAGCAAACAGAGGTGTGAGAAGCAGCAAGCAGAAGGGAGTTAAGGATGGATGTGGCTTTGAATCTCAGAACTACCTTAGGTTCCTGGGCAGCACATCCCAACAGAGAAAGCCTGGGGCAGACAGGGTCAAAGGCAGGTGAGTGGCCCATTTTTTAGAGTGCTAGAAGCCTCAACTCCTGACCCTCTGAGAGCAAAGGAGAAAAGTTACCTTCCTCCTAGAAAATGACAAAATGCTGAATTCTAGCCGTAACTCCTAGTTCCTATTCTCTTCAGGATATTCTCAGCCCCAAATATCCCAAGCCACACGAGTGACACCAAGGGGATACAAGACTTGCAAGCCACACTGGCATGCTGCTTCTAGGAACCTGTTCCTCCCCTGGCTGAACTCTGATGCTTGTGGCGGGTGGCCCTGCAGGCGGCTGGCAGCCATTATCGCTAGGGAAATACTCTGGTTTGGATGCAAGGTTTTCCTGGCCTGCACGTGGATGCTTACCAAGCAGCTGGCATACCTCATGCCTTGGTGAAACAGGCGGATGTTGCTAGCCTGAGCTCCTGCTCATCAAATGGTGCTTAACAAGACCCAGCAGAGCTTGTCCCCAAGCCTGTCCCTAAACACATGGAACAGCCAGGGATTCAGGATTGGGGTCTGCTGCCTATGTGAACTCTATGGTCATCACCTTTGAAAGATCCGTTCATTACAGATGCAAACCCAACTACCCACCAAAATACTGCAGGCAATTACATTAGGGAGATGCAACTGAAAAATGGCAATGTCCCAGGGGTCAAGGCTGCTTCTGCAGCATTGAGATTCACTGCTGGTATATATTTTTTTTGATAGGGTCTCATTCTGTAGTACAGTTTGGCCTTAGCCTCCTGAGTGCTGAGGCTGTGGATAGGTGCTACCACACCTAGTTATACTGGTGTTGTAGTCCTTGGTTCATTTGAAAAGGCCAGGGGATGGGTTTGGAGTGATGGGTCAGCAGTTAAAAGCAGTGACTGCTCTCCCAGAGGACTTGGGTTGGATTCCCAGCACCCACACAATGTACAGCTATACATGCAGACAGATAAAACACTCATGCATGGGGCTGGAGAGATGGCTCAGTGGTTAGGAGCACTGTGTGCTCTTCCAAAGGACCTGGTTCAATTCCTAGCACCCACATGGCAGCTCACAACTGTATATAATGCCAATTCCAAGAGATCTGATACCTTCACACTAATACACATAAAATAAAATTAAATAAATTAAAAAAAAAACACTCAGGCACACAAAATACTTTTTAGAAAAGACATGGAGCTTGGCATGGTGGCATAAACCTTTGATCCTAGCACTCAGGTGGCAGAGGCAGGAGTATCTCTGAGTTCAAGGTTAGCTATAGAGTGAGTTCCAGAAGAACCAGAAGCTATACAGAGAAACCCTGTCTCAAACACCACCTCCCTCCTCCAAAAGACATGGAATGATAGACCATTTAAAGAGTCCTTTGCAGTCAGGAAAAGAAGTCTTGTTCTCCGGAACACTGTGCATGGTAGATGGTGACCTAGCTCGTATGTATACTGAAATGTGTAAAGCAAAAATCTTCATACAAATCACATCTTCCACTCAGCAGCCACTGCCTGGACCGGTTCTTGTCACTGCAGAAGACTGGCTATACTGTCAATCTGTGCACTTACAGTCCAGGGCCTCTTTATCTTAGGAATGCTGAGCAGTGTAAAAGGACACCCCACCCTACCCTCACCTCCCCATCCCAACGTGTCTGACGGAACCAGGCAGGGCCAGCTGGGAAGCTGCACTGCGGCAGGCAGTCAGCATGGGCCTTCCCCAGCTCCAGGGGCCTACCTGTATAGGTGATGCCATCAATATCCACAGACATATTGATGCTCCCAATGTTGCTTGTGGTCAGGTTCAGTGCTGCAGCTGAAGTCTCTGCTCTGTCTTCTGTGGAATCAGAGAAAGCAGGCCTGCTTAAGCTTTCTGCTGTCAACTGGTGCTGCTTAGTCAAGCTGACCTGTGTTGTAACACTGTCTCTACTACCTCTGGTCATAGGTCTGGCAGCAGAGCCAGGCTAACCAGCTTCCTGCCAATTCACTTCCCTCTCAGAGTGAAGGGACAGCAGACTGACCTTAACTGAGTACCCACTGTAGATCAGCCCAGGAAATAAGCCCTGGCACACCTGAACTGTGAGGCTCTCCAGCACCTAGTCCTTCTGCCCCACAGAAAGGCAGGTACATGGGGCTTCTGCCTTCCCCCTTCTCCCTCTGCAGAGTCAAACACGCCATGTGAAATGCCTTTTCCATCGGCCTCTAAATGGTTCCCTCATCCAAGGGAGGGCGGCCTGGGGTTCTGAAGGGCTCCTTTCACACTGCCTCCCCTCCCAGCAACAACTGCCCATGTTTGCTTTACAGAGAGCCACAGCAACAAAGACACAGAAAGGGGGCTTCAAGGGGAGTGCAGGGAGAATGAGGGGAATGGAACGTGTGTTTTGAGAAAAAAGGTAGGAAGCAAGAAAAATGAGGAGGGGGAAGGAGAAAAAATGTCAAATGTACTGATAAACTTGTATTATGTACTACTTCTTGAGGCCACCGATGGCTCCACTGTATCTCACAAATAACAGACTTGACCGTATGCGGTAAGGTACTGGGGTGGATACAAAACCCTATAATTTAGACAGATCAAAAGGCAAGGAAGTAGGGGGGTTGGGGCACAGCATCTCTCTCCTCTTTGAATGACCACTTTCCTTCTTGTTAGAGAACAAGGACTTCAGTGCCTGAAGCAACTTCTGACCTAGAAACCACTAAGGTGGTGAGATCTCGGCAAGCAGACACCGCCTGTGGCTCTCTTCTGGCTCTAGACTCTTCTAGGGCAATGAAAAGGATGGCTGGAGAGGAGGTTTCCTAGGCCAGGGAGTCAAAATGTACCCAGCACCGCACACCCTCAGGCATTATGAGGGAAAGGTGGTTATACAGTGACGCTCACCCCTGCCGTTGATTCTGATCTTCATGGGGAGCTGCCGCGCCATGCTCAGGAGGTTGCGCTGGAAGGCCTGCTGCACCAGGCGCTGCTCCTCTTCTGACAATCTTGACGCCTTTTTCTCAGGGGGTTCCCCTGACTCTAGACGCTCCCGTAGCTGCTCTAGCGTGCCAGTCCGGTTGCTAGTCTGCTGGCCTGCCAAAGTCCCAGGCACAGCCAGGCGATTTGGCACAGGCACTGTTGTCACTGGGACTCCATCACCTACGAAGAAACCAGAGCTAGAGCAATCTAAGACTTACACCTTCTCCACAATGGCCATCCTGGGCAAAGGGAACCTGGGCTCCTTTTCTCTATCTCTTCCCTCCTCCACAGGCCCTGCTCACCTTTCCTGAGAGTAGGTGCTGCGGATATCCGAGGGCCACTGGCATTGGTGCCACTGCTGGAGCCAAGCCCAAGGATGGAAAAGCGGATCTTGGGGGGTGAGAGAAGGGCAGGAGCCCCTGCAGAGGCAGCGTTGGCGGCGGCGGCGGCGGCTGCAGGAGAATAGCCAAAGAGGGAGGAGCTATAGCTGGGCCTCCGACCTTCCCTACGGTTGCCATCGATAGCTGCCTGTAACTCAGCTGGAGAGCTCAAGGCTTTCTTCTCACACTCATAGGCATATAGATACTTCATGTACCTGCAGGGAAGGAAGGAAGAATAAAACACAGTACCAGGGGCTGTCCAGTTTAAGTTGATGTGTCTTTGGAAGCAGCTTTGGTCAGTCAAGAGTTAGGGTGTGGTAGGGTACGTACGGCAGAAATGAAGTCTGGGCTCATTGGACACATTCCTCCAGGCTTCTCTAGCATTACCTAGGCACACACATTGCTTGACTCTGAAGCATCAGTCATAAAGGGAGCCTTGGGGCCTTAGCTAACATAATATTCCCTCTGGTCTCATATCTTTGGAATGTCCTTAGGGAAATGAGGTCTGAGTTTCATAGTGCCGCCTTTGCTCCCCCTGATTCAGTTAGCCTGGTCAAACAGGAAGCACCCCCCCCGGTCTCGGACCCAGGAGGGCAGCCCTTCTTTGTGTGTCACCTGTTCCAAGGAGCCATCCTTTCCTCCAAAACACTGACATTCCAGTTATAGCTGTCTCTATTGCTACTAGAATAGTCCTGATGGACAAACACTTTCTTTTTACATTTACTTATTTTGTGTGTATGTGTTATGTGCATTATTAGCACTTGCATGCCATAGTGCTGGTACAGAGGCCAGAGGACAACTTGCAGAAGTCCTCTTGTGCCCTGCTAGTCTTAGGGATTGAACACAGGTAGTCAGGCTTGGCAGCAAATGTCTATCACTGAGCCATCTCTTTGACCCCAAAGCCTTACCTACCGGCTTTCAACAAGGCAAGGGCATGCTACCTGACACTTTGGCTTCTGTTCTATATGGGTACTCTCTAACTTACTGTTTCTGTCAATCCTTGTAACTAGTCAAAGAGTGGCAAAAACAGGTCAGCAACCCATGAAGCTGGACTAACCTGAGGCTGAATACAGGGTAAAGGGGATCACCTGGGTAGTCATATTCTGGAAAGAGTGCAGAATGTAGGGACAAGCCCAGGCTGAATTTAAGGCCTATTGGATCAGTATGGTGTTGACTAAAGTAATTAGTCTAGGGCTTAGATTTTATAATCTGCAAAATGGTATCTACTTGCCAGGAGAGACTGTGACGTTTAAATCACACAGAACAGTAAAATACTGGCATTAGGGAGCCATGGTGAGGACGGCCTTTTAGGTCCAAGGGATTCATCTGAAAGGCTCCTCACTGTCTCAGCAGTCTGACCCTAGCCTGTGCTCAGCTTCCTTCTCCGCCCTGGCCACTCACTGCGTCCGGAGGGTGAAGGCAGCACTGGTGATGGATGTGGGCAGGTTCAGGCCTTTGGTGATCTCTCTCCAGATTTTCTTGTTGATGATCTCCACCAAGCCCCCCTTCTCTGTGACTAGTTTATACAGCATATACAGGTCCAGGATCTGCTTGGCCATGATGGGAATCCGGTTGATAGGGGTGCCTGTGATTGTTCAACAAGGGAGAGGCCTGTGTCAGTCAAGCTGAGCAGAAAGACATGAAATTTGTGCACACTCACCATGAGCAGGCTAGACACAGGCTTGTGAATCTCCTAAGTGTGGTCTGACTCAAACACCGTAGACCTGACAGACTCAGTATCCGTTCTCTCTGGAATAAGCAGGAGACAGGCCCAACTCGGGGTTTGTGGCCTGAAGTGAGTCCTTTAGCTTTTCTGATCCAGATGAACACAGAGTTTTGTTTGTTATCACAAGTATAATCTCAGATAATTTCTAATACTTCGGCAATTTACACTCCTGGAGTCTCTGGAATCAATTTCTGCTCAGGGCCTGGCTGGGATCCACCTGCCTAGAGCCCGGCTGGTGCTGTGAGCAGCTGAACACGCTCCTCTGCACACTGCCTGTCTTCTCTCCGGAGACAAGATGGAGAGACATGTTTTCTTTTTCTCTTATGACTAGTCCAGTCAAAATAGCTACTGGACATAAAGGGCTCCAAGGGAATAAAAAGCCACTCAACAATTCTTTCCCCACTCACTAATCACCCCACCCCTCCCTGGCCTCTGAAAGAGGGAGGGTCAGAGCAGCTTCCGCCCACTGGCCCAGAGGGGAAGTGAGAGGAGCCAGGGACTTGATTAGGAAACCTGGCACTGGGCAGGAAGGGCTTCTAATGAGCACCAAGGGACAAGAGGGAGGGAGGGGCCCAGGTCTTTTCACAGGAGGCTGGGTTGCTGGTCAGGAGGCGTGATGGATGACTGTCATTTGGCAGCTCGGGATTAATGATCTGGAGGTCAGAGGGGAGAATTCCACAGGGAAGGGTCAGCATCCGGGGCAGTGAATGAGACTTGTTGCCTTTGATGGCAGACTCCTTACTGTATGTGGGCTGCTGTTCTTGCCCCACCCCTTCCCTGCCCCCATCTTACTGAGTTGCCTCATAATGGCAAGCCAGCCTGAACAGCCTCTGTTCCTTTCCAGTGCTGCTACTTTAACCCTCCGCTGAACGTCAGCATCACCAAAAATAAGTTTTTTTTTTTTTTTTTGGAGGCAGGATCTAGCTAAATTGACCAGGTTGGTTTCAATCCGCAACCCTCCTGCCCAGTCTCCCAAGTGCTGGCCATCTAAGCTGTGACAACACATCCAGCTCCTCAGCTGTTTCATAGGCTAATCCAAGCAGAATACTGGAATGAAGGGTTCCCTCTCACTTAAAAAAAAAAAAAAATCTTACACAGGGACTGAAAAGGCAGTTCAGCACTCTAGAGCATGGGCTGTTCTAGAGGACCTGGGTTTGAGTCTCAGCACCCACAGGAAGTTCCAACCATCTCTAACTCTAGCCCCAGAGGATCCACTGCCCTCTTTTGGCCTCTGTGAGAACTGCATGCACATGGTGCACAGACACACAGCAAAACACCCCCATACATAAAATAGTAAAATACACAGGTATGATTGCACATGCTTGTAATCCTAGCACCTGGGAGGGAGAAGCAGGTAGATCTCTGTTATCTGTGAGTTCAAGGCCAGCATGGTCTACATAGAGTTATAGTCCATTCAGAGTTACATGGCAAGACCCTGTCTCAAAAAATAAAAATAAAAATAAATCTTTATTTGTGTATGTCAAGTTTTTATGTATGTGAATGTGGAGGCCAAAGGACAATCTTGTGTGTCATCCCCAGGAATGCCTCTACAGCATCCCCATTTCTGAAGAGAAAGCAGTGTGAACACAGCTTTGGGGAATTCACCTAGTAGGACCAGAACTCTTTCATGTGAATGGGAGGTGGCTATTGAGCTTTAAAATGCACAGGTAACCCAAGGACAATGATATATGTTTCTAACTCTAGGTACCTCAATACCTGTGACAAAAGAATCTCAAGTTGAAATTCAAGGCTGGTCTCTGCTGCATAGACCACTGACCACTGTCTCTACACACATAAATAAAAAGATACAGGAAACCCAAATTATTGCAGAAAATAATCTGACCTACTCCTAAGACTCACAGCTCCGGGCTGACCACTGTTTTTCTGTGCTGCTTTGAATAGCAAACCCATTCTTACCACAACAAAATGCCCAAGATGGCAGCATCAGGGCTGGTACCATCTTCTTTTGGAGCCCTATCCTTCAGAAGCTTCCAAGACATCTTCACATGGGTGACTTGTCCACCTCCAAGTCAGAAACGTGCATACCAACCTCAGTTTCACCTCCTGAACCTCGCTCCTGGCCCCTCTCTTCCTTTTTCTTCCCAGCAATACCTCAGTCCTCATAAGCTGGGCGGAACTTCTGGATCATCCCTGGCTGTTCTCATCCCCCACTCTCAGGCTGTTAGGAGTTTACACTGCCTCTTCCTCTGAGGTACCTCTCACAAGCATCTTCCTTTTTGGCCTGAGCCACCAACCTGGGTGAGGTCACACTGGCTCACCTGTAGCAGCCTGGACTCACACCTCTGATCTTCACACTGCAACCAGATCATATCTTGCTTTTACTACGTATTTCACTTGCTTATTTAAAAGCCTACAAAACCTCAATGCGCATTTTACCTCACATGACTAGGTCATGTAACCCACATTCACTAATATTCCAGGAAAAATGGTCTATTTCCAGGAGATCCCAGCAACTGTTCTCATGCTAATCATCTGAGCCACTTCAACATCACCCTCAAGCCAAGCTCATATTTGCATCTACTACCTCTCCTCAGATCTGAAGTACTTGTTTCCACTCAAGTCTCCATGCTCAAGTTCCTCAGTATCCACTGTCCTCAGGCAGAAGTTTTAAGAGTGCACATAGATTCATTTCCTTTTAGGATTTCTGTGAAACCCTTCCAAATTCAGCAAACTACTGTCATTGTTTGACATCTGTCCAAATGATTTCCCAGAACTGTTAGCTCTGTAAAAGCAGAGGCTATTTTTCCTTCATGCTAATATTATTGTGGCTAAATCGCTGTGATCCCAGCATTTGGGAGGTAGAGGCAGGAGGGTCTGGAGTTCATTTTCTACTACATAGGCTGGCCTGGGGCAGTTAGACCCATCACTAGCTCTGAATGCCTAATGGTGATGGTCCTAAACAGACTGTCCCCTCTCAGGTCCCTCCATTCAGATCATTCAGAGCATAGTCACTACTGAAGAGTTTGGAGAACAGAAGCTTAGAATGAGGAAAGCTCTGGCTCCTAGTACGAAGGCCAGCAAGAGAAGAATGGATGCAGAGGTAGGGTCTTGACAAGGCAAAGCAACTGTTACTCCATCAGTGGGAGGAGTGGGAAGGCAAAGTGCAGTGAGAGAGAAGGTAGGTGGGTGTGGGGCATACAGGTCATCTGTAGCTGAACACTGAACCATCACAGCAGGGCTTACCAGCCAGAGACATACTGTTCTTCAGAAGGTCTGTGGAGAACCATGGTGTCAGATCACCATGTCTGAACAGCACTATTTTCTTCTTCTCACTATTACTTCAATAGTGCTACAACTTCCAAAAGACATAATGCATTCTACTTTTTGAAACAGTCATAATTCATGTGGAGACAAGCCAGGTGTGCAAGGTGAAGAGGCCAGGATGTTTATCCTGTTTTCTCGTTTTTTGTTGCTGTTGTTTTTTTGAGACAGAGCTTCTTTTGTGTAGCCACGGCTTTCTTAGAACTTGCTCTGTAGACCAGGCTGGCCTCGAACTCAGAGATCCACCTGCCTCTGCTTCCTGAATGCTGGGATTAAAGGTGTGCACCACTACCGCCCGTTTTATCCTGCTTTCTGACTGAAAACAAGGTGTGCACACAAGCCATGAAGACTCTGCAAGACAGTTCCTGAGGAAGGATTTCCACGCTCATTTGAAGCAGTCACTTGGCTAGGCTCTGCCCACTGGAGGTCTATAAAGGGAAACATGATTATAGATCTAGCAACTGTGATCAAAGTTAGACTCTATAGTTAGGGAATGCTCAGGTATGAAACGGAACTGCTTAGGGAAGAAAACCAGACCTGAGAAGGTAGGAAAGGCCAGAGCAATGTTTGAAGTCAAGGCTGTACCTTCACCAGGAACTTTACCAGCTCCCCTACAGGAAAAGCAGACACCCGCCAACATCTTCTCACATGAGAGACCGCGGCATGGAAAAGCCAGGGTTCTGTTTCCCTTCACTCCGTGGCCTTCCACTGCTCAGGCACCCCTGAGTTCCGGAAGAGGTTCCCGGTTCCACAGGAGGACTGGTACTGTCTGTTTGGTTTGAGGCTAAGGTGTTAACATGGTTCCTAGAGCAGGCTAGCCCCTGAGTACCCTCAGAAACATGTATTTTTCTTACATTATCTAGATAAACCAGACACAAAAACCAAAACCTGCCTTGCCTTTGATTTTCCTGACAAATAGGAGAACCAACTGGAATCCTCAGGCTGGTCTCTCGGCAGTTTGCTTTGCATTGAATGGACCTGGAAGCCGTTTCCCTTGTCCAAAGGAGATGCTACTATGAAGACAGAGGGAAGTCTGTTAGGGACTGTGCCAGTATCAGGGTGTGTGTGTGTGTGTGTGTGTGTGTGTGTGTGTGTGTGTGTGTGTGAAATAGCATATTATTACTAAAAGGGGGGAGGAGTTTGGTTTTAGGAGCCTGTCTGAATTAGGGACTAATGCTGCCAAATCTTGCAATGGATGATGAGAATCTTCTCTTTGAAAGGACCAGTGAGACCTAAGATCTAGCGTATGATGTTCAAGTTCACAAGCAATGGCTGCTTTCCCACACTGCTGGAGAAGGGCAAAGGGTCTCTGGCTGCTCGCTAAGCTTTACTGGATCCTCCTCTCTACCAATAGGTGCTTTGCTTGAGAGGGGCATTGAAAGCAACTGAAGAGCTGCAGCAGAGGCAAACACCCATGGAAAAGAACTCTGTGGGTGTCTGTGTTGGCCCTGTAGGAGAGGATCTCTACTCCAACAAGGAAGGGGATGTATGGAGGTTGGGGGTGGCACCTGACAGGGAAGCCTGCAGATTGTCAGTTACTGCTATCAAAGCAAGAGCTAGGATTGAGGGTAATTAATCATGCTCACTCTGACAGGAATCCAGGGCCTTATCTGTACCCCAAGAAATGCCACTGGTCTCTAGTTCCCTCCTCAATAAAGGAGACTGACAGTTGCAACAAAGAGGGCCCTTATCAGATTTCAGCCAGGGAGCCTGAGGCAGCCCCAGGGACAGGATGTGAAAGGCTTTTATGAGGGCTAGGGACCCAAGCAAAGCCTCTGAGACTTCTGGAGCTTTAACCCTTGGTGGGGGGACTACTGCTGGACAAGAGTACTAACAGACTAGCGCTGTTATCAGGACGTTCCAGGGTAGATATGACTGGGCAAAAGCTGCTCCCTGGCCTGGTACCTTCTGTATCATTCAGGTGATACAGATGTAGCTAGAGCAGAATCAAAAGAGACAGCTGCCTCTGAATAGGGGGAGAGGGGTGTCTAGGAAAATGCTGAGGGGAAGCGCCACCCGCCACCCGTTCCAATGAAGACCAGCAACAATCTGAGTAAAAAGAATCAAAGGGTGCTTTCCTGTCTACTAGTCAGGGGTGTGGGCCTAGGGCCTAGGACCTAGGGCGTGGCCCTGCTAGGAACCCTTGCTGCTTTTTTCCTGGCTTTGAAAAAGGTCATTAATCACACCCATAGGCTGACAGGCAGCCTACGAGGGAGTCTAGAGGAGTTAAAATCCATGTTAGGCCAGGAATGTGTGATGTGTGGAGGCAGGCAGGCGAGCTGACATCTCTACCACTCCTTTGTATTAATCCTTGCCCTGCTCCTCAGGATAACGAAGGGAAATAGCTGGTGATTTCTTCCTTTGATTTATTTATGTAGAACGTATCTCCCTCCCAACTGGAGCCTGGGTAGCAGCAGTTTGTTAAACAAGGCAGGGCAAAAGCATGGACATGCCAATATCCTGATATCAGAATGACAAGTATACTTAAGCCCTCTCTCTCCAACTGCCCACAGCATGGATCTGTAACTTAGACTAACAAATCTGCAGAGAATTTTCCACAAGTACCAGTAAAATTAACCCCCAGGTCAGAATATGAAACGTTTCCAGTATCAGCAAATTCCCTCAAAGCCCTTCCTTCCCAGTAACAGTCACCTTCCCACCTACACCAGTGCTAGGGGTGTCTATCACGCTGATGTTTGTTTTCTTGAACTTTGTATAAATGAAGTCATACATAGTATAATCTTTTATGTCTGGCTTTTGCTCCACATTAGGTCTATTAGAATTGTCCTGAGTGTTCCAGCAGCAATTCATTTGTATGGTGGTGTGGTATCACATTATCTGATTGAGACAAGATTTATCACTCCCATTTACACTTCCATCAGCAATGAGTGAGATTCTGGCTGCTCTACAACCAGGAAGCTAATTTTAAATGAGTCTTTTTTGATATTCCAGCTTGGGTTTGCTTTAGGTGTTGTTACATTCTGCTGTGGTTAATAATAAAGTCATGGCTGTGACCATAACATCTCTTACTTTACAGCAGAGTGCCAGCTCAGCATATACAACCCTCTGGGTTCAAAGGTTAGCAAAGAGTTTGAAGGGGTGGACTGTGGTCTTCCTTCTGTCTGCTTCTTAGTGGGTCACATCTTGCAAAAGTTCAGCGGAGAGGACAGCAGCCAGGCCGGACCACACATGCCCATCTGTTTCTTCTGCAAACTGTGGCAACAACCTCCTAAATCCTCGCCACATCCTAATGGTGTAAGTGGGCCAACACCTCAGCTCAGCTTTTCCTTAGGCCGGCCCTCAAAATGCTGACTCATGTGGCAACAGAGCGGACAGAAGCCTACAGATACTTAATTTTACCCTAGGCTAGTTCACCTATGCAAGGGAAAGAGGATGAATTTAAAAGTGGGGAATTCAAAATAACTGTACATTTAAAAAGCCAGACCCCCTTTCCCATTGTTGTGGACTGGACAGCAGGTAGTTACAGGGTATTAAATGACAATTAGGGATGGAGGGAGAAAAACCGTGTGCTTAGCAGCAGCTGGACCACCTGGGGGAGAGAAAAGGCTCTAACTCAAAGACTAACCCTCAGTTGAAGACTTGCATTTCAAGCTCTCACTTCGTGGATAAACTGTGAACACAGGTTCCCAAACCCACTTCATTTGACAAACAACATCTTAGTCTATTAGAAAGGGCGTCCAGGGCACAAAGCATTCACCACAAGATTGACCAGAGTACAGGAGAAACCACCTCCACCAAAAGGCAAAGCAATATATGTCAGGAACACTTCCTTGCCTGAGATGGATAGATAAGCACACAACAGAAGGAAAAACACTCAAATTGCACTTAAAGGCAAACCAAGCCCCTTTCCCACAGTAAATTCTTTGTATATGCACATCAAAACAGATCTAACAATCCACTGGGGAAAAGCAGGGGCAGTCTGTAGCCGTGACAGAACCTGTGGGAGGGCAGATCTCTGAGTAAGGTCTTGACAAAAAAATGTCTTCCTTGTGACCATGCAGTTGTTTACCCTGGCATGTGATGGGTGGGGGTGAGGACATAGGGGTGAGAAAGGATGACTTGCTAACGGGGGTACTCTGGGTGTTTCTCCTAAGTCCCAATAGCAGCCTTCTTCCTATTGCTTAGCTGTTACATCCTTCCAAGATACATGGTTGACCTTGAGATGAAGATTCCCCTTTTATACAAAGGTCTACTGGGTTCAGCAAATCCTCTCCTAGACAGTGGCCAGTGGAGTAGTGGGTACGCTATGGAACAGGGCTTGCCTGCATCTCTGAAAGGAAGCCAGGAGGTTTTTGAGTCTCTCAAGGGCAGTGCAAAAAGAAGGAAGGAGCACTGGCCTAGGACTTAGAAGAGGCCAACTGCTAAGTCCACTCTGTCTTTAGGTAAGTCTCCTAACCCTGGGCCTGATTCTTCATGGTCATATTTTAACTGTAAAATCTCACCACCATCAAATCACCATTTTTAATGAGCTCACACTTCTGTTTTTCCTCTCAGGGGAAGAAGAGCTTTTCTTTCTTACTGATGAAGTGAAAACTGCAACTACCTATACACTGCCTTTGCTTACCAGACTTACAAATTAGGACCTCCCCTTTGGGCATGAGAAATTAAGGGAAACCATCCACAGTGGGTTAAATTAATAGACAATTTCATTTACAATTGTTCGTTTGGCTTTATTTTTGGCAACACACACATACACCTCTGCATATATGTTCAGCAATAAAGGACACCAGAGCACTGAAATCTAAGCATCATTATGAGAACAATGTTCTGCTACAGAAATAAACTCCAGGGCAAAAACAATGTGTGTAATTCAGCTTGGCTTCAGTCCACAAACGACTGTGCTATTTAGCAAGAAAAGGGAAGAAACATTTGATCTTAGAGAATCTCGGGAGTATTTTCATAGAATTAACTTGATAAGAAATTGCTAAAGGGGCTTTTCTCTTTGTTTCTCCCAAGGGTAGGGTCGTCTGCCGGGAGCTTAGCAGAGCAACCATGAAAGTAGAACACAGAAGCTTCCACACTGACTAAGTAATTGAACTTTCAACATCCATCTTAAGGAAGGTGTGGCTGAGGAGAAGGCTTTGCTCAAGACCCTGGAGAAGGGTGGATGTTTGCCTTTTCCGTCTCCGAGGGCCTCATTTCCTCAGGCCAGCAGGAGCTCAGCCCACTGTGATCTTAGACTGGCAGACTGACCTATCAGGAGGGGAGGAGCCACCAGGGTGCAAGTAACTGAGCTCAGCATAGAAACTAAAGGCCAAAGGCTGAAAGGCCCATCTGTTGCAGTCAATTCACCCAAATGTGTTAACAGGCGGGAGACAGCACAAAGCAGCAGTTACAACCTGTGCTCCTTCCCACATGATGGCTGTTTTTATCACCTGCAGCTGCAGTCATTTGGGGCAGCCTGCTGTGTGCTGCCTCCCTCACAGCCCCGTCCACTTCCTCTGAGGTGCCTGCTATATGAAAGCTGCCCAGCCCAACTCCCAGCCCAGGTGAGCATTACCAGAACTTTTAAATTCAGGTTTCGACAGTGAGTCGGTCCTGCGGAATGGACTGCCTATCCTTCCAATGAGCTGGAAGGCCAGTGGCTGGCTTGCTGCAGAGATCCCAACTGAGGGGACCTACACCCGGAATGCCCTACACAGTCCACTCTGAAGAAGGCAAACAAGAACAAAGACCCCCATGCTTCACACATTTAAAAGTGTAACCTGCTTCCCAGCTCATGGGAACCATACTCTAAGCTAGACTAGCTGCTGACAGTGTTCCAGGAAGGAGGTTCTGGGTCTGCCCCCAAGGCCCCGGTGCTCAGCACAGGGTGAATTCCTGGAGCTCACAGTCATGCTCTAAAGCAGGAGGTGGGGGACAGCTTGAGACTACCTGACAAAAGTTGACCCTAAAATGAGGTAAGATGATTTCCACAAAGCTTGGGTGTTTTTGTTTTTACTTTTTCCAAGACAAGGTCTCTCTGTGTAGCCATGGCTGTCCTGGAACTTGCTCTGTAAACAGGCTGACTCATAGAGATCGCCTACCTCTGCTTCCCGAGTGCTGTCTGTGATCAAAGGTGTGCACCAGTACCTCCCCGGCGAAGTTGGTTTTTTTGTTTTGTTTTGTTTTTTCCTGCATCAAAAACTTTCTACTTACTTTTCCCCATGATGTGGCAGTGGCTCTTTCTAAAGGGCTATTTGTCCCCAACAGCCATTTACAGTATGTAGAGGCATTTTTTTTGAAACAGAATTTCTTGTGGCACAGGCTGGCTTCTAACACACCATGTTGCTGAGGCTTTGAATTCTGATCTTCCTGCTTCTACCCCACAAGGGGAAAGATTATGGGTATATGCCCTACACCTGGCTTCTAGAGATATTTTTGGTTATGATAGAGCACTACTATTGACATTTACTAAGAGAGGCCATTGATGCTACTGCTAATACTTTACAGTGTACAAGTCTACTTCCACAAAAGGATAATCCAGTCCCTAAAGTCAACAGCTGCTAAGGCCAAGGAAATCTGCTAGAGTAACTAACAAATAAGAAATTCAGTTATTTTTACTCTCTTGGTGATGTCAGCAAATGGCGAAATATCTGGCAATAGTGCTGAAGACAGGCCCAAAGAGCTATAGACTGACATCACCAACAGCTGCCATCACTCAAAAACATGCTGGATGACAAGCTGGCAATGCCAGGAGAGCAGGGCCAGAAAGATTGCTCTCTGCCACTGACCTAAACTATAGCACTGCTATGGAGGTGAAGATCTACACCAGGCTCCAGGCAGCTTAGCCACCTGCAGGGCAAGCTGAGTCAGAACCAACAAGATGCTCAGAAGGCAAACACCCTGAGCACCAACCAGCCTGGCTCCAGAGATAGAGGTATGACAAAGTGACTGTCCTCCAGGAAACACGAAGGAGTAAACATTACTGATCTTCACTCATGACTAGGCTAATCTAGCTTACATTTTCTTTTTTAAAATCCTTCTGGGAAGGAGAAAAACAATAAAGTTGAAAAATAAAGCAGGGCACTCAACCACTGATTAAAATCTATACTGCTATGGCAGCCCCTCTGAGACAGGATCAGCTCCTGGCTTGCACCAGCTGCGCTGGTAGAGCTTGTAAATAATTAAAAGGTAATTGGAAGGCGAGACCAAAGTATTAAGTGGATTTCTCTCTCTTAGGCACAAGGAGTTTCCCTGCTGCCAGTCACATTGTCTTTCAGGGCTGTATTTTCTGGTTTTTTACTCACACACACACAGCTCTAGATAACTGTTGAAGGAGTAAACTAATTAGGGCTGCTTATACTGCTCTGATAGGCTTGGAGACAGAGGAACAAAGCCTCCAGTCTTTCCATTGCCTTTTAAAGCAAACCAGCAGTGATAGCTCACTACCATGAAGGCATAAGGCTTTGAAAGAAAAAAAAAAAAAAAAAGAAGAGGAAAAAAGGAAACAGGGTGGAGAGACAGAAAGAGGAGGCGTGGAGGGAGGATAGAAAGCAGGGAGAACAGGAGCTGTGCATTCAAGAATGTTTATCTGCCATTACAGCTCAGCCTAGAACAAAAAATAAAAAGATCATTCCCAGATCTTAATAAAGTTGCTGACAGACCCCCAAGGGATATGTGGGCACATAAGAGCAGGGTTCTAGGGAAGAGGCTGGTGGGAACAGCCCTCTCTAGTGGCTATATCCTAAGGGTGATGAAGGTGAAGCTACACAAACTGTTAAGGGTCTTCTCTTAGAGTGACTGAAGTCCTGATCATGCTTCCTGAGGCCTGACCTAAGCTGGTGAACCCACTGCTATGACAGGATATAAAGCCAGGAAGCTGAGTCACTGGGCTGGAGATTCAAGTCAGGACATGGTGCAAAGTGGAGCCAGCTCTAGGGAGTAGGGTGGAGGGAGAGGAGGACAAAGGACTGAGAAGTGGCTATGAATGGGTGTCTACCACCGGGTGGCTAACCTGCGGGGAGAGTCCACCTGTGTCAAGGAAACCCAACGAGTGACGGCGGCCTTCCCTCTTCATGGAACATTTCATTCTCCAGAACCACCTGGGCGGGGTAGGTCCTATGCTTTTACTTACTGTTCTCAGTCCACACAGGACAGCTATACGGCTACAGTGAAAACATATTTGAATATGAAGTACCTCTAGAGACCAGTTAATTCAGAAGGGAAACAAAAATAAAGTAGGGCCAAATCCATATTTTGCTAAGGGCCTCTCTGCTCCCTTGAATCTGATCGCCAATTATCTAAATGACTCCTGCATAAGGAGGCGTGAAAGAGGTCATCACTCAATAAGCACTTAGTTGGAACAATCAGGAGGCAACACTTACCTCTCTTCTGCATGAAGATGAAGAGGTCATCCAGAAATTCTTTCCTTTCAGGGTCACCGTCCAGTTCATACAGCTGCAGGCCAGACCCAAAGAGAAAAATCACAATGAAACAGCCCAGCTTGCTGCAGGTGCCATCCCAGAGCTACTACAGGTGTCTGAGTAACCACTACTGTGACTCATCAGCCACTCACATCATGTGTGTAGGGGTGAGATACAGCCCACTGCAGGGCTGCTTCTATCTTTATCACAAGATATTACAGACCTTGGCAAAATCTCGAGAGATCTCTCTTCCCCGGCCTCCATCGGCATCATCACTCCAGGCCAAAGCACCATTCTGAAGAGAACAAAACATAACATTAAGAGGGGAGTGGAAATCAGTAAGTGAGAGAGCAAGACCATCCAGGGAAAGATGACCAGCCTCCGCAATCTTGCTCCCCTGACTCACACTAGAAAAGCCTATTCTGGACCCTCTACTACCTTTTAGGACCTCCTGTTTTACTTTTGATGATGGTTTCAAAATATGGTGTATGGCTGGGGTGGTGGGTGGGTTTCAAAAGATTCATCTCCCTTTGTTGGCAAAGATGGATGTTGCTCATGCTTGACAATGCTGAGAAGGACACAAAAGCCCACAGGAACCCCCATCCCAGCTGACTTTCTGGAAGCTACCATTCTGAGACACATTCACTGAGCAGTGTGTGCAGAGATGCTCAGCTCAGCTCCTAACACTGCACTGTGAGTGGTCAAAGGGCAAGGTGGCACAAAGATCCACAAAGTGAAGTGTCTCAGCCCAGCCTCCCATCAGAAACACTCCCTAAGCCTAGTGATGAAAACGCCTGAGGAACTGCAGGCCACCACAGCCCGAGACCATGCCCAAGGTGCAGACTAGGTGCAAAGTTGATTTTCATTAGGAAATTAAAACACCAACCAACCAACCCAAGCCTTGGTTAGATCAAAGCAATGCCATATGGCTGAGCAGGAGGAAAGGGGAAGTATGCCTTTGTTTCTGTTTTTTTTATTCAGCTGGGTAACTTACCCCTTAGGCAGATACCAATTTACCTCTTCTGTGGGAAACCCACCCTTTAACCCAACTTCATTGAGAACCCCAAAAGCAATCAATCTATCTATGTGAGTAGTTCAGAACTTCTGGAATTATGTCATCTCCATCAGAAGGAACATTCCTTGATAGAAAATCAGTCTTTATCTTCTTTGTATCTCAGCACAGTATCACACTGCCTGCTACATAATCAATTTGCTATTTGAACTAAAAATCTCTTCAACAAATACACTAACACATATACCATGGAGATGACTTAGCCAACTCTGTGCTAGTGGCAAGTATGAAATCTCCCAGTATAGTTTTCTGTTCACCCTGTCCTGGTGGATGCAGTTACACCTTGAACCTGTGACATACTTCCTCTGTCCTCCCTCCTGGACCACAGGCACATGCAGGCACGCCACCCTGCTAACAGGAGTATGTAAGTGCCTGAGGAAGACATGAAGGTTAGGAGCAGGGACCTCTTGGGAGAACGTCCTTTGGACTCCACAGGAATTTTGCCCTAAAACCATGAAATGGTAGCCTGGGCAAATTCTGCTTGGTACACACATGCACACCCTGCACCCCCCTGTCAGCTACTCTTTGAGGCCAAACTTTGCCTTCTCTATTCAAGGCTGACTGAGATACAGATGCACTTCTTTCTCCTAACAGTGAGGGAAGTCTGACAGAGAAGTGACACCTTGTCAGTTGAAATGAAACAGGCTACATCAAATTGTTTTCCTGCTTATCTTGTCAAAGATGTGTGTAAAGAAGTGCTTGGCCAGGGATTGGACAGTGTACACAGCAGGTCCAGAGATAGACACTGTTACTAGCGTCCTTCCAAGCTAATAACCAGGCAAGAGAAACACTGTGGGTTATTTTTTTTAATCTTTTCTGTTGTTAAATTCAACCCCACACTGTAATTATTATAGTTACCAGAAATCTAGTATCATCTGGTAGCAACTAACACAATGAATAATCAGGGTGAAATATGCCTGTCAGGTCAGCAAAACCAGACAGTTACATTCGAACCCCTTTCAAAGAGTGCAGTAGGTTGCCCTAATGCCCAATGATTTTGTTTGAGCCAGTAATTCCTGCTGGAAAGTCAATTATCTCAGGAGCGCCTATTGGCTGAAAGACATTTAATGGGGGATCGCTGTGCTTCTGTTATGTCAGCTGTTTACTGTGGCAGCTCAATTTCCAAGTCTGCAGCTAGAGATCTGAGGCTGATGCTCAAGGGAGGATTCTTTATCAGTTGCCAAGATGAAAACACTGGGTTTTTGCTAATTACAGTAACTTGCAGGCATTCCAAGGGCCCAGGAACTATGTCACGCTCAGTTGGAGGGAGAGGATCTAATCCACAACCTTGAATGAGTGCGGCTTTCAGCAGTGGGGGAGGGGTGTGAGAAAAAGCATGCCAGTGTGACCACCTTAGGGCTATGTGTGAAAATAAACACCCAAGTGCCAGCACAGCTCCACAGACAGAAAAGAGAAGAATGCTGGGGGTGAAGGGGGGGTTGGGAGAGAAGTTGGTATCTACTGTATCTCTTTCACTCTCTCCAGCTCTACCCCAACTGCAAGGGATTTAAGCACTTAGCTGTAGCCATGAAGCAGGAAACAGCTTAAAATGTGCTCAGTCCAGAGAGAAGTCAGCTATTCGGGGTGGTGTGGACAGAGAACAAAGAACTGAGGAGCACATCATAAAGTGGATGCCAATGTAGGCCACAGTGACAGAATTTTAGCCAGAAACATCTCTAATCCAATGACCACAAAGACATTGGCCACAAGACAGAAATGAGACACTGAAGTTTATTATTTTTTTTAAATGCAAAAAAAAAAAAAAAAAAAAGTCTGAATGTGTGAGTCTTCCTTCTCCTGTTCCAAGGCAAGGATAATCCAGTTCTTTTCTTTCTTTCTTTTTTTTTTTTTTTTTGGTATGTTTTTTATTTTCTGAGACTGGGTTTCTCTGTGTAACCCTGACTGTCCTGTAAACCAGGCTGGCCTCAAACTCAAAGATCGGCCTGCCTCTGCCTCCCGGGTGCTGCCATTGAAGTGGTGTGCCACACTGCCCAGTGACAGCCCATTTCTTAGTTTAAAATATTTAGTTGGGGTAGTTGGGCATGGTGGTGCATACCTATAATCCCAACACTCAGGGAGGCAGAGGCAGATGGATCTTTGTGAGTTCAAGGCCAGACTGGTCTACAAAGCAAGCCCAGGACAGCCAAGGCTACAAAGAGAAGTCCTGTCTCAAAAAAAAAAAAAAAAAACAAAAAAAAACAAAAACTAAACAAACAAAAACAAAACAACAAAAAACCCCAAAACAAGAAAGTCTGGTTGGGGCCTATGCAGAAATCTCTCATATTAATTCATCTTTACTTAGTTTTGCAGGTTTTTTTCTCGTTATGATGAGACTGATCTGCAGCCTGCCTGCTTGGCAGTCCCGCTGGGAAGCTAGTTTCTTCATGAAGCCTGCTGGTTTCCGTTCTGGGCTGTCACCTCACGTCCTGGTCACCTGTACCCCTTCACCTCTAATCTTAAGCATCTTGAGGGTGCCCTAACCCCCAGCACAGAAAAGGCACTGATACCTGCCCAGACTTGGTCAGTTCCCCTGAGATTCACTGTCTCTTCTGTCACCCTCCTGCCTGCAGTATTTACAACACTGATTGAATGCCATAAATAAATGACTCCCATATGCAGGTCACATTTTCTTGACCTATCACCAGGATGTGGACTGACTAACTAAAGTTATCAGCCACAAAATAATTTTTCTTAGACATGGCTGACGGACTGCAGTAGTGGAAAAAAATAGGGGAAAGCAGAGGCAGATGGAGAATGGGTAAAATATATGCCAAGAGACATCTCAATCTCTTCCATCAGGCGGGGTCGGAAAGCTGAAAGGTGACTGCAGGTGGGTCTACCCTTCTAGGAACAGGCTTTGAACCACTGGCACAGACGGCAGTATGAAACAGCCAGAACTGGGGTTAAGAGGAAATCAGGGTGGGTGTCCACAGTGACCAGTGGTTACTTATTGCCATTTATAGCCTCTCTGGCCTCCTCTTACTACAGAAATTCCTTTCAACATCTTTGATCTCACCAGGAGCTCACCGGAACTGACAGTTTGTCTCCAAAGACCCACCCAAGACTAGTTTTAGCTGCCATGCCCACATTCAACTCATTTCCCCCAGGGAAACCAGACTATTTTGCCTTAAAACTCCTTTAAAAATGTAGTGAAAGACTGGGAGGAAAGAAAGAGGCAAGAAGTTAGCATTTGTGTGCCACAGTGTATTCACACATTTTCTCACTTAGTCCTACATATCATAATATATTTTAAAATGCCACAAACAACAGATCTGGAATGAATCGATTTATTGTATGGGGCTGGGGAGAGACAGACAGTGGGAGAGCACAGGAGAAGAGACAAAGGGGGTGGGGCGAGGTGTCTTGGGAGAGAAACCAAAGCAGAGCAGGCAAGCGAGAAGAGAACGAGAAGAGAACGTGCAGTGATGGGCCCGTCCTTTCTATCTGGTATGCACACACCTGGTAGCAGCAGGTGGTGACATCAGATTGCCAAACAACCCGGGCGTGGGCTAGTGCACTAACATCCCTCCATTTTCCTATAAAAAGAGAGAAGCTGGGCATGGTGGCGCAGGCCTGGAAAAAATAATAACATAAATAAATAAATGAAAAAACGAGGCACTAGGGAGGGGTGGCAAGATGGGACTGCTTCTCATGCAAGGCAAGTTCAAGTATACAAATAAATGTAGACTCACTGGAAGCAGTTCTTGGCCGCCATGCAAGTGGGTAAGAGAGAAAGGGAGGAAAAAGAAGTAAGAGCACCAAAATGTCCAGATTATAAGGGAAAGAGAAGCCCCTGCCCTGGAGGGTTCAGGGTAGAGGGCAGAGTATGTCAGCCACGCACCGTAGCCTTTTTTATTTTTTTCTTTCTTTGGTTTTTCAAGATGTTGTGGGTTTTTTTTCTTTCCTGTATGGCCCTGACTTACTTTGTAGACCAGGTTAGCCTCGAACTCACAGTTCCCCTGACTCTGCCTCCCAATTGCTGGGATTAAAGGCGTGGCAACGGAGAAAGCCTTCTTAGGAAGTGAGAAGCCGCTTGGTCCAGCTTTGTAGACCTATGTGGAGACTACCTATGCAGAGTCTCAGTTTGGAATCCCACACAAGGCAGGGTTGAACCATGTGGCTTTGCTCTTTCTCTCTTGAGAAGCAATGATATGATGATAAATTCATTCAGTTCAGATTTTCTGGACAACCACCCAGGTAAGGCAAACTACTGAGGAAAAAGCCTCCCCTGCTTTCCCAAACAAATGTGGTCCCCACCCCTCAGAGGGTTACCAAGGAGTTGGGAAAACAAGTTGAACATACATATGCTAAGGCTGCAAATACCAAAACACAAAGTGCTTGGGAGGTAGAAGGCTGAGGCAGAGGTTCAAATGAGCATGGGGTGGAGGATAAACAAGGCATGTTTTGGCAGGAAGATGTAAGTAAGCACATCAAGTCTAATAGTTAAAGCGGAAACAGGCTGTGAAATGCCTTGAATACCAGGAGGAAATTTAAACTCTGACTGTGAACCGTGGGGAGGCAGTAGATAATTTCTGAATAAAAAAAAAAAAAGAAAAGAAAAGGAGAAATCAATATTCTTGACAGTTTTAACAAACTGTAAGTGGCTGGAATATATACATATGGCTGTATAAGCAACTAGCCGAGCTGGGTTTGTGGGCATATTTCACTTTCAGCCTCCCCTCCCCATCCTATTCATTCATATTACAAACTTCTGATCTAGGATATACCAGTTTCTAAACGTTTCTGAAAGAAAAAGCAGAAACTCCACGAAGCCTCTGTCTGAGTGGAGCTCAGAGTCTCATGCAGAGAGATAAACAATTAAAAAAAAATTGTGCTGAGCATGTAGCTTAGTGGTAGTACTTATGCTAGTTAGTTCCTGGGTTCAATTCCCAACACTGTGGGGAGAAACCAAACCAAACAATCCTATTTATGTCTATGAGCTTTTAAAAAGATTTATTTTTTTATTTTATGTGTACTGGTATTTTACCTACATGTATGTCTGTGTATCAAATGTACCTGGCCAGAAAAGAGTGTCATATCCCATGGAACTGGAGTTACAGGCGGTTATTAGCCACCATGTGGGTGCTGGGAATGAAACCCTGGTCTACAAAGAGCAGCCAGTGTTGTTAACTGCCAAGCCATTGCTCCAACCCCCTGTGACTTCTTTAATCATTATTTTTTCTACATTAGCTTTTTATCTTTTTTTGAAACAGGGTCTCACTACTTACATATTAGCCTGGAGTTGCTACGTAGACCAAGCTGGCATCGAACTCATAAAGAAATATCTGTCTCTGCACCACCATGCCCAGGCCTACATGTCTATGTGTATGCTTCTATGTGTGCCATGTGCATGCAGGAGCTCTTGAAGGTGGAAAGCGGGCAGTAGATCCCCTGGAACTGGAGTTACTGGTGGCTCTAAGCCATGTGGGTGCTGGGAACCAAACCCAGGTCCTCTTTACAAGCAGCCAGTGCTCTTAGCCACTAAGCCATCTCTCTAGCCCTTACATTACCTGTTGGCACATGTATCACAACCTAAAGACTAGTACTTAGCTAGCATGAAAGGAAAGGACAGCGCAACCTATTATAGAAGGAACTCCTCCACAGAAGCTAGTCTTTCAGGCAAAAGAATAGTCTGACTCTTCATTTATAAAATATCTTTTTAACACCCCCAGTGGTGATTTATAATGCCAATATATCATTTGTATAAATAATGATGGGTGGGTGGCTTTGCCAACTCTGAGAACCTGAGTTGTTCTGGGCAGCAGAACCATGGGAAAGGACTTCCCTAAGGAGCAGCCAACTAAGAGACTCAGTCGGCCTGGGCTGAGGGGATGAAAGAGGACGACTCACTTCTTAAGGGAGAGAAGTATGTTCCTGTGCAAACAGAGAGGAGCCAGGCAGGGGATCAAGCAGGAGGCCTCTGAGCGCTAATGAAAACAGACCACTGTCTGGGGGACACCGTGACAATCCCAATCCCACAGCTAGGAAGAGAGCCAGGCTACAGAAGCAGGAGCCAAAGGCTTATTATTGCCAAGTGTGGAAAAAGATGAAATATTAGCAAATGCCTCCAGACCCAAGAAGGCTTGGCTTTTATTTTCCTTGGATTGGGGTGGCAGGAATAACCCCACCAGACCACGCCTCTAAGACCTCAGGAGCCAGCGCTGCATTCCTTAGAGCCCTACCTCCCCAGAGACAGGGCCTGACTTTAAAAGCAATTAAGTATCTAGGCTATTTTAGGATTACTCCTTGACCACCTGGAATATCTTATTAAAGCTCAGCTCAGATGTCCAGAGCAATTTCAGTTCCCATTCCTTACTTCTCCTCTAGGCAAAAATTAACCCTTTCCCTGGGCTAAGTACAGGGGTGACCCTACCATCAACTCTTCACTTGGGGTTTCTGTATTTTGACACCTATTAAGAAATTGTCCTTAAAAAAAAAAGAAAAAAGTAGGAAGAAAAACTTAATCACCTTTGTGCAAACTGGTAACTTTTACAGAAATTCTTGAGCATTCTCTGAAACAACAAAATGGTATTGCACTCCCTGTCTACTCTCTATAGTTTAATAGATATGAGCCCCAAGGGCAAGGGTCTAGGCAAACTCCTGGGAACTGACCCTCAAAGTAGTTATTAGCAAAACCACCAGGTTTCAAAGACTCAGAGCTCAAGTTCCTGGATGCAAATTAATAGTTCTGAAATCATCCCTATCTAAAGTATTGAGGCTGAATATGGCTGTTGTTTTTTCTTTTCCATAATAAGCAACACATAACTATCTTTGTCCAGATCCACAGCTCAGTATTGTATGTGCCATGTATGTGACAGCTTTACTGCTGACCTGGCTGGCAGTGTAATGTTAAAACTCTGTTCCCTAGATCTTAGTATGAAGAAAAGAAAGCCATTCCTGCTTAGTCCCAGTTTTAACTGATTGCAGGAGGCAAGAAGGCTCAGGGAAGGCAAGGGTGGGGTTACAGAAGAATCCTAAGGGGAGAGGGGAGCCCCAGGAAGTAAAACAGATACTGTTAGAAGCTACACTGTTGGACTACAAAACCCTCCTGATAAGATCAGGATTACTGCTCTTAACTAAATCACTCTAGGCTTGGAAGCACTGGAATTATAATTATCAGATGCTTACCTTCCGCTGTCAGGTAACTTTAGCAGGAGCCAGAAAGAGCTTGCCCACCCCCTAGCAACAGAGATCATTCAAATTCAGTGGCTTGGAAAAAGAGCCAAGTGACACTTTTTCTGATTAAGCAGCAGAAAGGGGGCAGGGTGAGGAAAAGAGAAGACATGATCCTACATTCTCATCTAGGTACAAAATCACATCACGCAATCAAGAAGACTGGCCAGAATTGAGGTGTTCCTACAAAATGAGGGAGAAAATGAAAATACAAAGTTGGTGAGAGGGCCTGATGCCAAGGGGTGAAAGCAAGGCAGGTCTGGTGAGAGGAAAGCCCAACTCCTCCTCTCTGTGGAACCCAGCAAAACAGCCCTTTCCAACCTCTGAACGGCTCCTTGTGCTTCCAACAAGACTGCTGACATGGCCACCAGAGCTTGCTCAGAGCTGCAGTGCAGAGGCAGAGCCTGCGAGGATGGTACAACAGGGTAGATGGCCAGGAGGCTAAGAGACTGGCTAGTCTGCTCCTGTAGGTCTCATATCACACAATGTACGTGCATGCGAAGCACACACTTAAGGAAAAAATCCTATCGTGTGTCCTTTTATAAACACTTAAAAACACTATTCTATTGATTTGTTTGGTCAGGGATCTTGTGTAGCCAAATGGGCTGGGAACTTTTGACCTTCCTTTTTAACCTCCCAAATGCTGGGAGGGCAGATATAAGCTACCAGGCCCCAGTTAATGTTCTACTTTCCTATTTATTTATGTTTATGTGTCTTTGTAGATATGTGTGGTATATGTGGGTACTGTTGGGGTACACACAGAGGGTGTCAAATCAGAAGCTGGAGTTAAGGGAACTGTGAACCACCCAACATGGTGCACAGCCCTTACCAGAGCAGCAAGTGCTCTTAACCACTGAGCCCCTCAGTTCATTTTTAAACTCGAAGTTTGTACTCTGAATTTTTTCTACAGTTGTTTTTCATAAGAGCCTATTCATGAGCATTTTTGTACTTTTCTTGATTCTGAGGTAAGTGACTATAAAAACAAGAAAGGGGTGAAATGTAGCTTTGTGGTTAAAGAACTGGCCTAGCATATATCAGAACCTAGGTCCAATCTTCAGTACTACAAAAGAAACAAACACAGGGGGCTGGAGAGATGACTGAGTGGTTAAGAGCACTGTCTGCTCTTCCTAAAGATCTGGGTTCAATTCCCAGCACATAGCAGCTCACAATTGTCTGTAACTCCAGTTGCAAGGGATTTGACACCTTCATGCTAATGCACATAAAATAAAAATTAAAAAAAAAAAAAGAGAGAGACAAACAAACACAGAACCTGCATAAACACAGCTTCATGAACATTCATACGAGACAGCCACAGTACCGGGGAAAAAAGCAAGTTGAAGTACAATACAGTTCCCGTTTTTGTTAAAAAATATAAACAAAACATGATTTTAAGAAAATCTGAAAAAGTAAAGACTTACCAAGAAAACACCCTAAAGTCCTGCTGAGTTTTACTTCACACATTTTAAACTATTTGTCATTTTTACTTTGTAAAAAGCTTTAGCCTTCAGCTTTAACACTTGCTCCTATTTCTGTCACCCAACTAGTTTTTTTTAAATTTATTTTTCTTATTTATTACTTTTTATATACTTATTGGGAGGGGCATGTGAGCTTTGTTTGACCCATCTCCACTACATGGGTCCTAGGGCCCTCAAACTTGGGTCACCAGGCAACTAGCACCTTTACCTGCTGAACATTTCCCATTCCCAAGCTATACTTCTTTCTCTTATTTTATTTATTTATTTATTTATTTATTTTGAGACAGGGTCTCACCAGGCAGCCTTGGTTGCTTGGAACTCACTATGTAGATCAGGCTAGCCTTGAACTCATAGATCTGGGGACCCCAGCTACAATTCTTAACAGGGGTAAGGACCAGTATTTAATCATTTCCTCCACTCCTAGAACTCAAGTTGCAGGTCTCAGGTATGTCAAGAATCAGAACCAAAATAAACTACATAAAACTACTTAAAAGGTCTGAAGTGACACAGAACTTTGTCATCACCACAGAGCGCCCACTACAAGTCAGGCACTTAGTCAGCACAAACATATACTTCAAATCCATAGCACGAAACCAAAGCAAGCACCTAAGCAGGAGGGACTCAGCAGAGGTAAAAACAAAACACCCTTAAGTAGACACTCTTTAGAAAGAAACCCCTAGAAAATGAGTGTCCAAAGAAAACAGAACAAATCAGCAAAATAGGAAATGAACCATTCAGGGGAGGACAAGACAAAGGAAAAACCTGCACCTGAATTTATAAGCATGTAACCAAAGAATGGCGGATATGAATATCAGAAAGAAAGCTGAGCAAAGTCTTTCTGCTTCTTCTGTATGTTTGAAACTTCTAAAACAAAACGTTTACAAACCCTATAATTCATAGTTTTAAAAACATTAAAAGTATCTCTTTTTAAAAATTATTCATTTTAAATTCACCTTTTTATTTAGGCGTATGTCACATGTATAAAGATGTGTGTGTGCATGTGTGTATCACACAGGTGTTTCTTACAACCCAAAGAGGGCGTCAGATGCCATGGAGCTGCAGTTACCGGGCGTTTGTGAACTGTCTTAATATGGGTGCTGGGAATTGAACTCAGGTCCTCTGGAAGAGGAGTACGTGGTCTTAATCACTGAGCCATCTCTCTAACCCTTTTTAGGTTTTTCAAGACAGGGTCTCTCTATGTGGCCCTGGCTGTCCTGGATTCACTATGTAGATGAGGCTGGCCTCCAACTCATAGAGATCCGGTTGCCTTTGCTAGGATTAAAGGCATGTGCCACCACTGCCTAGCTAGTAATTTATTTTTATTTTTATTTTTATTTTTATTTTATGTGCACTGGTGTTTTTGCCTACATGTGTGTCTCTGTGAGGGTATTGGATCCCCTGGAACTGGAGTTATAGACAGTTGTAAGCTGCCATGTGAGTGCTGGAAATTGAGTCCTCTGGGAGAGTAGCCAGTGCTCTTAACCACCGAGCCATCTCTCCAGCCCCCAAATTAAAGGTATCTTAAGATGTACAAGAAGGAATACAAATAATAGTTAAAACAAGCAAATTTCTAAATGCCAAAAAAATAGAAATACAGTAATTAAAACACACAATTTTTAAAAAGTGGAATAAAAAGGGTTGAAGAGAGAATTTGAAATTAGAAAATTGAATGTGAAAATGTGAAGGCTGTAAAAGATACTAGAAGACTGAATGATAAGGTGCAAATACTCTTGTTAAAATTTTGACCAAGAGCCAGGCTTGGTGGCGCACACCTTTAATCCCAGTGCTCAGAAGGCAGAGGGTCCCAGATCTCTGTGAGCTGGAGACCAGTCTGGTCAATAAACCTGAGTTTCAGAACACCCAGAGTTATGCCTGTCTTAGAAAACAAACAAACAAACAAACATAAAAATTTTCAAGCACTTGCACTGGAAGGATGGGGACCTGAGTCTGATTCCCAGAACCCACATACAAATGACAGATATGGCACAAGCAGTGCTCCCAGTACTGGGCAGGTAGAGACAGGAGACTTCCCTGGGACTCATTAGCCAGTGTTCCTGTGGATGACATACACAGCTGAACATACATACACTTTAAAAAGAATGACCAAGGAAGAAAATAGTGGTAGTGGAAGGAGAGGAGGGACAGAACAGGGTTCAAAGGAATAAACAAGAAAAAGCCCAAATCTAAAATACTGTTAAGCACAAAATGGTAAGAGTAAAATCTTAAAAACCAAGATTTACAAAGGTAAGCAATCAGATACTCATATCAATCTCTTCAACAAGAAAAACAATAGTTAAGGAAGAGAAAATAAAAGTCAATATAGGGGCCCAGGATTGGAAGAGCTACAAACAAAGTATAAAAAGGCAAAATAAAGACAAACATTTCATAGTTACCACGGCTTAATTTATTACAAACTTAAAATCTTAATAAAAAATAAAAAAAAAGTAAAGCTAGAGGGCAGCATACAAATCATAAGGAAAAAGGACATACTATCTAGTGCAAGACAGTAATGATGGGCAGGGAGGAGGGGTTTTTCACTAAACTTCTGTTTAATTTTGCTCTGAATACTCTATTTAAAAATGTGGCTGGCAGGCTTGCCTCTGAGTTTGATATTTGAAACACATACGATAATAGGTGTGCAGAATGATGAGCACAAGTAAAGGCCATGGTGCTTAATACAGTGACAAGACAAGAGATGACTAAAGTCACGGCTAAAGATGGCGGGCGAGGCAGGGCTCAGAGTGCGCAGACTCTGAGTCCTGTATTAGAAACCCCGCATTGTGGACGGTTTTAAAGCAGTGACATAGCCTGACTTGGTTTTTAGATCACTGTTAGCTGTGGAGAGTGGATTAGAGTGGGGTGCGCCCAGCCTGGGATGAGGCGAGTAGAGGGGTGGGAGACGGTGGTAGGACTTTAGAGACTGGTAAGCTTTGGTGATGGGCTAGAAACAGGGAGTGATAGAGGGCATGTGCGAAATAACCCAGCGCGGAAGTTTCTGGGGTGAAAAACTGAATGAAGTGCCTAACAAGGCCATTTTCCTGAGAAGAGTCAGAAAGAAAATTATTATAGTGGAGGTTATCAACTGAGAGTTCAGTTTTACCAGTATTTGGGGAAGGGAAGCAGGAGGATCTGGAGTTCAAGGGCAGCCTCAGCTAAATAGAAAGCTGGAGAACAACCTGGGCTAATTCAGACTTGAGACCTGTTTTTTTTTGTTTTGTTTTTTTTTTTTGTTTTGTTTTTTAAAAAAGGGTTTTAGTTGTTTTTCATGTATTAAAACTTGAAATGTGAATGGGATCTAGCTAGCTACCTTGATATTTCAAGACAGGGTTTCTCTGTGTAGCTCTGGCTGTCCTGAAGCTCACTCTGCAGATCAAGCTGGCCTCAAACTCAGAGATCCCCCTGCTTCTACGTCCTGTGTGCTGAGATTAAAGATGTGCACCACCACCACCAGTTGTCAGAAGGATATGAATGGAAATGTTAAGAGGCAGTTGGGATTATATCCACTGATCTCAAACTAAAAACATAGATTCCAGTAACATATATTGGAAACCCAAATAAAAGAGCCTCCCATAGATAACATACAGAGAAGTCTGGAGCAAGAACCAGAGAACTAGGTGAAGAGAGAGCGCTACAGGGATAAAGAAAAATAAGCAGAAGGAAGAATACATTTCAAGGAGGAAATGGTCAATAGTTTCCACCCTCTTCTCAAATATCAAATGAGGCCAGGGAAGCTTGGACTATGCAACATGGCAGCCACTAGAAACCTTAGCAAAGAAAAGTGAAAGTTCAGGGTTCTAACTGCAGTGTGTTGGCAAGCGTGACAAAATGAAAAGCAAGATGTACAGTCCTTTGAGAAACCATACTGGGGAAGTGCACAGTCCAGGACTTCTTTAAAAAGCAAACTCATAGATTCTTAACTGTCACATAATGTGTGGATTTGAAGACTACAGTATGTTTTGTTTTTGTTTTTTAATTTGAGAGAAGACTGTTTAACTGCAGAGAATACTTCAGAAGAGAGGAGTCTAAAGAGTCAGGAAATAGAGGGCTTCACTGATGGAGCAAGTCCCTGTAAGTCTAAGAGAGAGAGGACTTAGGACACGTGCAGAGGGAGTAGTCTTTGAGGTTTAAGGACCAAACTAAGGCATCGATCACTCACAACGTTTCCTCTGCTAACATCAAAAGCATAGCAAAATACCATGGTTCACCTTCCAGGAGCCTGAAAGGTTTCAGGGACTCCAGAATACCTGTGCTTGGCCACAGCTCTAGAAATACATTAAAAAACTGTCCTCAAGGAGCATCTGGGATTTACTGAGCATCGTAACTACCAAGTCAGGAAGGACTGAAAATTAGAGCCTTAAGAAGTATCTAAAAATTAATGACAATTTAACCTAACTTTGGGCATTATATATATTTTACAAAGATCTTTCACATTTCTATTTTCTTCTACCTTTGTAGCATCTATAAAACAACCCCACGGATGGTGGAGAGAATTTTCATCCTTCTGGTATAGATGTATGCAAGAGCTGAGTGCAGATCAATCTAGACCCACACCTCCTGCCTCTCAAAGACTGATCTAATAATCAAATCTGCCAGTAAGTAACAGGTGTAAAGTATCCACCTTAATCTCTGTGGGTTAATGTCTAGAAGGGCAACCAGGCTCCCTAATAAATTGCTATGAATATCATGGATAGTACACAGGGCTGGGCCGAAGAGCAAATTAAGAAACTTCAAGCTCCAGATCCCAGTCCTCTCCCAGATCTAGTATATTCACTGTGATGACCAAGTCAACATGGATATTAAGAATCGAATGAAGCCGGTGTGGTAGCCCATGCCTTTAATCCCAGCACTCAGGAGGCAGGAGCTGGTGGATCTCTCTAGCTTCAGGCCAGCCTGGTCTGTATAACAAGTCCCAGGCAACGGAAGATACAAAGTGAGGCCTGGCTCCAAACAAACAGACACAATTTAAAAAAGAAAAGAAAGAAGCCGGTGTGGGAACAGAAGCAGGCGGATCCCTGAATTTAAGGCCAGCCTGTTTTACAGAGAGAGAATTCCAAGACAGCCTGGGCAACACAGAGAAACCCTGTCTTGAAACAAACAAACAAAACCAAAAATACACTGAAAGGCCTTGTTTCAAAAATCAAACAAAGCAATAAATAAATAAGCAAGCAATAGCAAAGAAGGGAAACTCAAGGCTATCAAACTCCTTAGCTAATAAGACAGAGGCACAAACGACGACAGTCCTTGGAAGCATAGCGTACGTTCTGCCTAACAAAACCATGGACAGCACAGTTTCTCAACTTTAGCACTTTCCACCAGACAATTCTTTGTTGGGAGTGAGCAAGGCTTGTCCAGTACTCTGTGGGATGTTTAAAAGCATTCATGGCTCTTCTATAACTTTTGTTTTTGTTTTCCAAGACAGAGTTTCTATATAACCTTGGCTATCTTGGACTCGCTTTGTACACCAGGCTAGCCTCAAACTCGCAGAGCTCCCCCTGCCTCTGCCTCCCAAGTGCTGGGATTATAGATGTGAGCACCACCACGCCTGGCTCGTGCCATCATGCCCTGCTGGCTATTCTAATTAGAAGCTCCTAGGAGCACACCTGCTTCCAGACACAGGCACCACAGCATTTCTTGACACTGCTAAGTATCTGGTGGAACAGTAGAAAAGGATCAGCTCCCACTGATCTAGTCACTGATCTAGACAGTGATTCCATTTCCTGGAGCATGAAGACACACTACAGAGAAAACAGAGAGAACCTACCCCCTTTTCTTTCCAGGCAACAGTTTAAAGTTTTGCAAAACCCCTCAAATGTGTACCAAGCACATCAGGCCTCCTGATGGCTCCACATGCCAAAGGGACAGATCCTGGAGACCAGTTTGTCAGAGCTCAGAAGAAAAAAAATAGATGCCTCACTACAGGCTAATGGCCTAGCAGGAATTAATCTCTCATAGTAAGACAAGCCTCATTTTAATTTTTGTTTTTCCATTTCTTATTTTTTCAGACAGCCTCATGTAACACAGCCTGTCCTCAACTATGCAGCCAAGGATTATCGTGAACTGCTGATCTTCCTGCCTTTATGTCCCAAATGCTGGCCTGCAGAAATGTGTCACCACGTCCTTTATGGAGTGCTGGGATTCAAGCTCAAGGTTTGTATGTGCTGGTGAGCACTCTGTCAACCAAATCGTACTTAAACCCAATTTCCATTTCTGTATGCCATTAATAGGCACTTCATTAACTGTCCACAAATTCAATGATTTACTAAAACAAACAAACAAACAAACAAACAAACAAACTCTAAACCAAGTTGCTTCTCAAGTCATGCTCCCTTCTGTCTGCCAGTACACACAAAACTAAATGATCCTTCCCATATTCCTTGGAGCTTCCTCCACATCTGTCCTGCAGAGGTGCTGTCATGACAGGCTGAAAATGAAGCAACAACTCCCAGGTGTTCAGAACTGGCAATCCCCTGTCCTCGTTAACATGTGATCGGTATAAGCTTTAAGAAGGGTTACAAATTCTTCAGCTGCAAGTTTTCTGAAATGACTCTTTCATCATAGAAGGCAGCTCTGAACAAAGCCTTGTACAATGCAAGGGGCTGAGGAGGGGTCAATCTTTATTGATCAACGAACCCTAGTAAATCTTCAGTGCTTTGCACTTAGCTGGCAATGCAAAGCCACACACAGTAACCAAGTGCCTGGCAAAGTATGCAGAAAACCAGACATGTACACTCTAGCTCCCACATGCCTATCAAACTATAGCCCATCTTCCAGGTCTGTGGAGGGAAGCCTAGCTCCACTAATAGGCTCAAGACAAAGCCTGTATTGCCGAAACACCCACTATCAAGGCAGTAGGAGACCACCCCTAAAGGGCCAGCAAACCCCTGCTCCCTCACCAAGTTGGCTGTGTGATCTCCTTTGAGAAAAGAGACACTCAGTTCTTTGTTGTCTTGTTTTACAATTATTTACTCTGCCCATAGAAATCTGACAGGTTTTAGAATGCTGGGCTCCATAGTATTATCCATCTTCCCCTCACCCTGGTGTCAGAGAATTTGCCAGGCCTTGAGAAGCAAATATTTTGCAAGGCTTTCTTTGAGAACAGAATCCATGAGGTAATTTTGACTCTATGTACTGTAAGAATAGGATCTCAGAAACAATGTGCCACTCTTAAGCTTGCAAAGCCTGCCCAGCCCCTCACCAACTCGTGTAAAACACTTTCTGAGAATTCTATACTACGCTGTACAGAGAAGGAAAAAAAATCACCTCTTCTACTTTGGTATGAATATGAATGTATGAAAAACATTTGTTTTACAATAGTTGCATCACAGAGCAGACTGGGCATGGTTTCAGCTGACTTAGGACAGAGTTAAGAGTTAAGTTATTGTATCCAACTTCCAGCCCAACCCTGAGGTAGCTGCAGTACCACTGCTAGACATCTGGCTCCTTTTCTAGTCTTTTATCCAAAGCATAAATAAAAATGTTTAAAAAAAAAAATCCTCAGGTACATTATTTAGTCTTTTAAAAAACATGTTTTAAGGGCTGGTGAGATGGTTCAGCAGGTAAAGGCACTTGCCACCAAGCCTGCCAACCTGAGTTTGATCTCTAGGACCCACATGGACCTACAGAACCAACTCCTCTGTTCTCTGACCTCTACATGAGCATTGTGGTACCAATGTCCACACATATACATAACTACATTATAGCACACACACATATGCATTCACACACACAATTTATCAAGGCTAAATCAAGAAAGGAGGATAGTGGGGACAAAGGCACCTGCCACTAAGGCAGCCTGGGTTCTATCCCTGAGCCCCACATGGTGTAAGGAGAGAACTGACTCCTGCAACTTGTCCTCTGACTGCCAAATACGATGACATGTATATGCCCTTGTGCATAAATACATAAATAAAATGTAGTAAAAATTTAACACTCTCATAAAACAACAACAAAAACAAGCAAAGGAATCCACAGACCAAACTGAAAAATTAAATCTACGAGAGGAACAAGAGGTGTCCACCAGAGGTTATAAGACATCGTTACCCATCATCTCCCTGAAGGACTTCTCTGAGTTCTGAGGTAAAGTAAATTTAGACTGAAGCATTAGGCCTTAGCTGCTCTGGCACGTATGAAAACATTTTTGGCAAGTGTTCTGTCTATATTTAGTGTGTATGCCTCAGAGACTTAAATGAACCCAACAGCCAGCCTCCAGAGTACTGAGCTGTGCAGCCGTGGGGCAGCTGCCACACAGAGCGCGGGCTGGGCACCTTGCCACCGTGTGCACGTGTGCACGCACACTCCAGTCCTGAAGAGTCTCTTTTTTCAAAGCTCTAATGGCTTGACCTCAACACCTGCTGCACTTCCTGAAGACAGACAGGCTCTGGAGCTCCACTTGTTCCTCACACAGGGCTGCACTTTCTAGGAATGACCGCACACACACAGAGGCTGGCCAGCTGCCAAAGCGGGGGCAGGAGCAGCCTCGGGCCTGAACTTTCCCAGCGCTGTCAGGGCGGTTCCCACTACAAGCTGACTCAGCGGCCAGCATGGAACTGTGCCAACCACACAGCAGCGCAGGGGCTGCCGACAACGCACAGATGTTTTACTAAACCAAAGAAATCAGCCAGAAGGCAGATCTGGGCTGGTGGCCAGGGTGCTGCTGTCGTGGAAGCTGGGGTTCTGATTGTAGCCCTAGCCTGCTGCGCTGGTACCTCCCTGAGTGATGTGTCTCCCAGTACCTGCTCTGCTTCAGAGGTATGTCCACTACGATGTAAGGAAGACACAAGCATTGTATAAGACAACTCTGGCAGCACATCTGCATGTGCCTGGCACAGACAGACATTCACATGGCTCACTTGCTCTCTTTACAACACCCTTGAGAAACACCTTCTTAGTAGTACTAGCACTAAAAACAGTACTTTTTTACTTTGTACCCCAGGATGGCCTCAAACTCCTAACTCTGTCTCAGCCTTACAAATTTGGAGTTTGAGCATAAGCCATACTTAACTTTATTTTTTTCAAACTACAGTTGAGAAAACACAGGCTGCCAAAAGATCACTGGAAAGACATGGAAGGAATGGGATTTGAACCTACTGTTTATGCCTGATTTTTCAGCTTCCAAAGGACCTTTTCTGTTATGAGTTCCCAGGAGGCCTTTTGTAAGCCATAGCTCTTCACAAATGGCTTCTAAATGGAAGTGCTGAACCACACGTGTAAACTCAGACTATCTAGGTACTAACGGCCTTATCATGAATGCCCTGTTTATAGTGCCAACAGGTTACCTTGGAACAACCTACTATTACTTATACTCTGAATAGTGTAGATCACAAAGAAATTATGAAGACAAAGACCTAATTGAGACAAGATCCCCTAAGCTCCACCCTCTAAAATAATTCATTATTAGGACTCCATTGTCTTCCTACTAGCTCGCTGGAGGCCCTGGTTTCTGCCAATACCAACCTCTAGATCCACCCTCCCAAGTAAGACTCGCCAAAGTTGACTCTGATATACAATCATGTTTGTAACTAATTTCAACTTTCTCTGGATAAAAAGGAAATTCTGAGGTCTCCCTTCCCTCCTACTAACCGGATAATGTAAAGATAAAATAATCATGTCTATAAGACTCTGTTGAGAAATACAAGTAAGTGCTTCTTAGCAGCTATGTTCAACTTCAAAAAAATGCGTTTTGCTTGAGTTTGCCTGGAGCTAATAAAATCGTAAGAGAAATCATTCTACATACCTACTAGGAAAACTGATTAGAGCCACAAATTTCACTATTTTTTTAGACAAGGTCTGATTATATAACTGTGGCTGGCCTGGAACTTAGTATGAGGACCATGCTAGCCTTGAACTCACCAAGATCTGTTTGCCTTCTCCCTACTGAGATTAGAAGTATATGCCACCATACCCAACTCTTTTATTTTATTATTACTGTTGCTGTTGTTGTTTTGTCTTCTGGTTTTTGAGATAGGGTTTTACTCTAGAACTCACAGTGAACCTCTTCTACCTCCATTTGAGTGCTGGAGTTACAGGTGTAAGCTAACCTCTTTGGTTTTAGATAGTTCTAATGAAACAAAGCTATTACCTCATTTGTCCTTTAAAAAAATGGAGAGATTCTTTAACAGAAACTTGGTACAAAGTACATTAACAGAAACTTAAACACTCCAGTGCTTTAATAAAAAAAAAAAACCATCATTTAATTTTTTGTGGTCCTAGAGACTGACTCTAACACTATCATGAAGCAATAGCCTTACTTCAAGAAAAACAATGCTGAGAAAAACTTCAGTTTATTCATGTCTAAGTCAGTGATGTGGATTCAATGATGTGGAGTGAGAAGGCATAGTCCCAGCTCCTGCCCATCCAGCACCCTCTGTAGATGGCCAATAGGTACAACAAATGGCCTCCCACAGCAGAAAGACTGACCTGCTTAAGCTGCTCATCCAGATTCCAGCTCGGTTGCCCTGCTGTGGAGACAGAAGGTGGGGCCTTGGAAGCATCTTTGGTATGGTCTTCTTTAGTTTGCTGTCCCTGTGGCAGGAGTCCAGGTGCTGGAAGCAGGCTGGACATGGGTGCTGCTCTGGGGTCTTGGTGAGTTGCTTTCTGCACATGAAAATATTTGGAAGCAGCTTGGGCCTCTTTTTCAGCCACCTCTGCAACATCATCATCTCCATCTTCATCTTCCAGACCTCCTTCTTCTTCTTCCTCAGGTTCAGAGTTGACGTTGCTCTGGTCAAATACTCTAGTCACTGGTGTGACTGGTGGAACTCTGGCTAAGGGAGCCAGGACAGGGCTACCAGAAGGTCTTCCAGGCGTGAGAGAAAGGAGAGCAGGCTGGGTGGCTAGTTTGGGGGTATACAGGAACTGTGCTTCTCTTGTCTGTGGCCCCTGCTTCTCCCTGGCATCCATCTGTACAGGAGCCTGGTGTGGCTGCTTTTGCTGTTGCTGCTGCAGAGGCTCCATTACTGTCTCAAGGCTTCACCCACAGACTGGCATGGCTCTCAATCTGGGCACAGCCCAGCAGGCACACTGGGTCTATATTTTAAGTGAGTAACCAAAACCATGAGGGAGGAGAAGGAAGGGAGAAAACTATGTAAAACAGGTATCAAAGATGTTCTTTTCTCCAGTAATGTTCTGAATACTAAATGCTCCCAAACCTGACTTTCAAGATGAGTAAGTCAGAGGAGACTGCAGGTGGGGAGGGAAAGTTATTAAAAAAAAAAACAACAAAAAAAAAAACCAGGATCTAAAGAGGGAAACAGGGCGGGGGAGGGATATCTCAGTAGTGGCAGATTTAAGCATTTTTTTAAAAAAGAAAATTCAGAAGATATTTAGGTCTGCTAATAGCTGAGTTCTTATCTCTTACTCTCTACATTATCAAACATTTATCTACGGGGCTTGCACTGTACAGGGGTTTGAACTATGAAATCTGTAATAATTATGAAAATTACAGTTAACAACGGCCTGACTGCAAAAGAAAGAATAGGGCTTATATTCCCAGGCCCTCTGGAGAAGATTACTACTCAAGATAGACCGAGTTAGAGCAGGCAGACAGAATGACTTTTCTGATGGAAAAAGCAAGACCAAGCAAGTGCTCTTGGTTTAAACTTCACAAATTTCCCAGATCAAATTGCCAGCCAGCTTGTTGAGTGGACTGAACCAGCCTAAGTGGACATTATAGCCTCCAAAAGAATCCGGTTTCAACAACTTGAAAGAAAGAAACATGCAAGGAGGCAAGAGTCTCAAATTGCAAGCTTCCCTCAAAAACAAACAACCGGGGAATTCCTCTGGAGATTTTAAAGTTAATTAATTTGAAACAGGTACCAATATTGTCTAAACAAGTTAAATGTTTCTTTTTTTATAAACTGCAAGTAAATCTCCTCACATCCTCTTTCTTTCTGATTCACTTCTACTATTTTTATTCTGTGAATACAGTAAGAAGAGGCTTCGAATCCTAAAGTATTCTGGGGGCAGGTTTATCTGCATTCTTACCAGTGTGTCTCCAAATACAAACCCCTTTCACACCCATCCACCTCTAACCCTTCCCGGTTCCCGCCTTCAACAAACCTCACTTAAGTTATACTTTCTCACAAGTCTTCCTAAGTGAATGGATTACCATGCCAGAGCAAATTTTATGGTGAAGAGGACTAGCAACAGGGCGTGCAATTTTGTTGCCACATGAAAGGGTAAACTGTGCAGGTTGGGACTTGATATTGCCCCAGTGTTTTAGGACTGAGCTGGAAGATAAGAAAATCAAATCCTTCCCACCTTCAAAAATTCATGGGGGAAGTAATCTCTAACAAGAAAAATCTGTAACAAACATGGCTTTGACTTACAAAATTTTACATGCTTACAGAGGTACAATTTTTAAAAAAAGAGAAAAAAAAGTTAAACAACAACCAAAGCCATGATAGACAATTCTCATTTTGTTTCTTCGAAGCACTTGGTTGTAGCTTTCATAACCTGTTAAAAGATTCAAATTCCAATTTGCCTCTTACTGCCTGTGCTTCCTCTTAGCAGTTTGGAAAGTGTAAGTTACGCCTGCAGCGATACTTTCATTCTGCTTTTCTTATACTCTAAGGCTTTACTGAAAGGATTTACACCAGTTGGCAAAAGTTCATTTAAAATAAAAGCCACTTTTGGGACAAAACTACAAAAAAACAAAACAAAAACACCGCACACAAAAGAACAACAAGCAATTCATTGGTCATTTAAAAATATTCGTATAGCCATTAAAGTCAACCAACACAACCGGAATATTTCAACCAACTCCTGCCAGTCATTGTACAACTGTTTCTTCTCTGGTTGGCACCATCTTCTCCACAGGCTGTCCTCAGCAGAGGGGGAGGTGTCCGATAGCCTCTTTATTTAGTAAGACAGAGATGACCCCGTTCTACAACTCAATTGGCACATTCTCCCTCACAGAGCCCATCTCATCCCAATCCCTCAACAGCCAATGATCCAAACAACACTGCCAACATTTAGAGAATTTATGTCTCAGAAATCTAAACCACTTCATCCCTCGCTCATGTCCTCTAAACTTCCCGAACCTCCAAGTCCGGCGCAACGGACTGCTTGCCGCTGGAGCCCGGCCTTGCTGACTATTTTTCCCTTACCACAGCGTCCAGCTGCTCTGTCCCCCACCCCTTCGAGCCCCTCTTTCCATCCTTTACCCCCACTCAATGGAGCCCTATCACTTTTACTTCCACCAAGTCCTCTCTGCCAATCTCCAGGCTCTTCTCCAATCACCCCAACCCCACCTAAGCTCGCTCTGCAGTTCCCGGAGACCCCTTACCTTTCCCATCTCTTTATTTCAAACCACTCCTGTGGGCCCAGGCAGGACCGGGCTCCTCCCGGAGCTCACTTTTTCTCAGCGGTCCCCCAGCTCCGCTGGACTGCGTCTCCCCTACACACCTGCCTCGGCTCCCATTCCGGCCCCTCCACCTGCCACAGCCCCGCTCCCGCCGCGGCTGGAAGAACACAAACCCGCGCCGCTCACCTATGCGCGGCGTTCCGGGCTCCCAGGTCGGGAGGAGGCGGCCGCTCAGGCCCCGGCGCAGCAGCTGAGCCTCCGACTCCTCCGCAGCTGGGGGCCACAGCCGGGGCGGGGCCCGCACCGGAAGCCGAGCCGAGGGGCCCGGCCGTCCGCGGCGGGGGAGGGGCCGGGGGCGGGGCCTGCGGCCGGGGGCGGGGCCCGAGAGCGGAAGCAGCTAAAAAGGGAAGGCGGTGGGGGTGGGTGAGCGGGCTGAGTCGGAAGTGGCTCCTAGAGACCGCCCTCCGGGCAAAACCGTGGGCGGAACTACTTAGGGCGGGTGGCAGCTTCAGCCAATGAGAAAGCGCAGACACAGAGGAGTTCCGGCGGGAGCTCGTTCGCGGGGAGTTGAAAAACCTGGGATAACCGTGGGCTGCTCTTGTGGCTCGGAGGTTGACCACTGCTTGCAGTAAGTTGAAGAATGGAGGCAAGAATGCTGTGTTTCGGCCAGTCTTCAGCAAGCATTCCCGCCCCTTTTCAGGTTCTCTCTGAGCTTCACCTACTGAAGCGAGCTTTTCCTCTTCCCCAGGAACTGCTGCAACGCCTGGAACACCGCCCTCCATCCACCCCAACTCGACCCCGGTCACAGTAGTTGATATTTTCTTTCCCAACGTTCCAAAGGTAGGGGCTGCGTGCTGAATCCTGGCAACGCTTATAAAATAAAACAACAAAACCTTGCATCTAGACGTTTGGCTGTGGTAAACATCTGTCCGTTTATGGGTGCACCTTGTTTTAACTTTCTCCCATCTGACCATCTTTCTTGATCCAGAGTCTAAGGCTCACTTAACGTTGGGCCTTACACCAGTTTTTTAATCCCAGCCAAAACCTAGATCATATTACCAGGTTTCTTTTCTCTCTCTCTTCCTTCTTTTTTTTTTTTTTTTCCTTGTTTTTTTTTTTATTTTCTTATTATATATATATATATATATATATATATATTTTTTTTTTTACACTTTATTCACTTTGTATTCCTCCATAAGCCCCTCTCTCCTCCCCTCCCGGTCCCAGCCTCCCTACCCCTTCTTCATGCATGCCCCTCCCCAAGTCCACTGATTGGGGAGGTCCTCCTCTCCTTCCTTCTGATCTAGTCTATCAGATCACATCAGGAGTGGCTGCATTGTCATCTTCTGTGGCCTGGTAAGGCTGCTCCCCCTTCAGGGGGAGGTGATCAAAGAGCAGGCCTATCAGATTGTGTCAGAGGTAGTCCCTCTTCCCATTACTATGTAACCCACTTAGACACTAAATTGCCAATAACCTCTGCACAGGGGTTCTAGGTTATCTCCATGCCTGGTACTTGGTTGGAGTATGGATCTTCCTTCCTTTTTATTTTTATTTTTTCCTCTTCTGAGACAAAGCCTCTCACTGAATTTGTCGCTCACTATTTAGCAAGAGTAGTTGACCAGCAAGCCCTTCTGTCTCCCTCCCCAGCGCTAGGATTGTAGGTGTGCGCCACACTAGGCTTTTTAGATGTTGGGTATCCAATGTTAGGCCCTTGGTGCAAAGCACTTAACTAACGAATCTGTTTCCTCAGTTCCTAATGAATTTTTTTCTTGAATTAAAAAAAATTTTTTAGTGTGTGTAAGAGCACTTAGCCACTTCCTCCCGCCTTGCTCAAGAATTGTAACATAACTCTTCTTCACCTTTATCAGAAACTCCAATCTCTTACACATTAACCTTCACTTCCTTCCTTATCCTAGATACAATGGTACATCATTATGACTCCAGTCTTTCAATGTCACCCTAATATTCCTTTTTCCTCAACTAAGACCTCTACCCAAAAGACACTTGTGTAATTTTCATACTGGTATCTTCTCAAAGAAAATGATCTGATTGAGCCAGGTGCCATGGCACATGCCTGTATCCCAGCACTCGGGGAGGCAGAGGCAGAACTCTGTGAGTTCGACGCCAGCCTGGTCTACAAAGTGAGTCCAGAATAACCAAGGCTACACAGAGAAACCCTGTCTCGAAAAACCAAAGGGAAAAAAAAGGAAAGAAAAAAAAGAAAACTGTGTGAAAATGATTGAAATCACTAAATTATCCAGTGGCTTCAAAGTACATATATTCTTCTACTCAGCTTGATCCTCACTATCTCTGAGCCTCTGGCTCTGTATTCACATGTCACTTCCTCTGATTACCTTACCATATAAGTAACAGAAAATGTAAAATACCCTGAAATCTAGACACCTACTTGCATGTGTTCCCATCCTGTCTTCCCCTTTTATAAATTATGCAGTCAAAATTACCAAATTCCTTGTACATGCCTGGTCAGGCGCTCACTTCAGTATTTATTGAGCAGCAGACAAAACTCATTTCCTGCCTTCAGTGATCTTTACTGGTTCTAGAGAAAGAAAGCAAAATACATACTGTCAGATAAGTGCTATGCGGAACAAAGCAGGGTAAAGATTAAACAGTGGTGTCAAGCAACTTCTATTTTTAGGTGCTGGAGAAGAACTCATTGATAAGGAGCCCTTAAAGGGAAATGAGACTGATTTGATCAGGCAAGCCTCATCTGGTGGATATCTAAAGGAAGAATGTTTGAGCAGAGGAGACAGCATATGTGAATGCTCTGAGTTAAGAACATGTTTGGCAGGGCTGGAGAGATGGCTCAGTGGTTTAGTGCACTGTCTGCTCTTCCAAATGGACCTGGGTTCAATTCCCAGCACCCATATGGCAGCTCACAATTGTCTGTAATGCCAATTCTAACGGATCTGAGACCTTCACACTAATGCACATAAAATAAAATTAAATAAATTATTTAAAAGAAAAGAAGAAGAACATGTTTGGCAGGTCATTAGGAAGGGGCCACTAACAATAACAAGGAAACAAAACTCATAGCAGACAGATTTTTATGGCTGAGTCAGAGGCAAATGTAGAGACTACATAAAGAAGTAGCCAGGCGCTCAACCATGCAGACCAGTGTAAACTATAAAAACAATGTTGCCAGACACTACTAACACCAATGAGAAGTTCTGAGCCAAAAGGTGACTTGATCACACATAAATCTCTAAAAGAACCATTCTGGTTGTGGCACAGAGAATAGACTATGAGGCTAGAGAGATAAAAATAAAAGTAATAATCCTGGAAGAAGATGATGTCTCCTGAGGTAAATATCATTAGAGGTAGTGAGAAGTGATCAAATTCAAGGTCTATTTTGAAAGTAAAGCTGCCAGGATTTGCTGGTATTCTGCTTATATAGGAGGAGAATCAAGAAGGATATCAGATTTGGAGCCCAATTAACTAACTGGTAGAATTGTAGTACCATGCTGGGGGATGTTTTCATATAGATGATTAACAAGAAAGAGGAATGCAGAATTGGTATATATGACAACTTGGCATTAGATATTATAACATAATAAAGACATTTTATTGAGTCAAACAAGTCAGTCACAAAATTACGCTCTTGAAACTAGAAAAATATGGAGGGGTGATTACAAAGGGGTAGCAAAAATCCTTTTTAGTTTTTAGGGTTGTTACTTTAATTTGGGGGAGCCTGTTATATGCATAGAGACCACAAAGAGGACCTTGGGTGTCCTGCTTTATCCTTGTCTATCTTATTGCTTTGAGAGAGGGTCTTTCACTGAATCTAGAATTAGGTTGGAGGTCAGCAAGCCCCAGAGATCCTCCTGTCTCCCAGTGTCCCATAACACTGAAGTTTTATGGATATGAACTCCAGTCCTCATGCTTGCACAGCCCATTGAGCTATCTCTCTAGTATGAACTTCTCTTCTTCTTCGCAAAAAAAAAAAAAAAATTATATAGTCTTAAGTTCCTCTTCATAATTCTCAGAAATCTCCCTTTAGCCTCTTGCAATATTGTCTTTCAGTAGTCAAGCAAATTCAAGTTTCACCCACTCTTACTGTATTGTTTTGTTATACTTTGCTACTAAGCTATATTTATAGCCCCTTACTCTGTTTTGATTACTGTAACAGAATACCTGAGTCTGGGTACTTCATTAAAAAACAACAAACTGCCAAGCAGTGATGGTGCACGCTTTCAATCCCAGCACTTGGGAGGAAAAGGCAAGCGATCTCTGTGACTTTGAGACCAGCTGTTCTACACAGTGAGTTTCAGAACAACCAGGGCTATACAGGAAACCCTGTCTTGAAAAACCCAAAAACAAACAAGCAAACAAATAACCAACAAAATATGCAGGGGGCTGGGAAGATAGCTAAGTCTTTGGAGTGGCTGGTACACAAGCATGAGAACTTCCATTCTATTCCCATATTAAAAAGAAGAAGAAAATTCTTGTAATCATAGTGCTGGAGAGACAGAAATAGGTAGATGCCAGTGGCTGTGGGCCACCCAGCCTAGCATAATCCTACTCCCAGGCCAGTGAGAGATCATAGATCCAAAAACAAGATGGACAGTGCCTGGGAAAAAGATACCAGAGCTCCTCTAACGTCCATACGTATTCCTGTATATACACATGTGAAAAAGTCTAAGATTGACAGACCCAATCTGGGGCCTTCATGCTTTATCATCCCACCGCAGAACAAAGAAGAACAAAGAAGTGTTCTTTGTTCTTTCCCTTACCCCAACATTATGTGACTAAAGCATTATATTTCACTATTCCTTTCAAAACTTAGAATCTGTTTCCCCCTGGCACTGAGCAAAGAGAGATCTTGGTAGTGTCGTTCACGTATCAGCCAGAGGCAGAGCAGATGGCAGCCCTCTGTTCGTCCTAACTTGATGCCTGGCTTGGCGGCCAAAGCTGTTTTATGCCTAGGACTCATAAAAATAAAATAAAATAAAATTGTGAGGTGCAGGTGGGGAAATCTACCCACAGAGCCCCACCTACCACCACCAAGCACAGCACAAGAGGAGGAAGACAGAGACCTCCGGACTGCCACACCCCCCACAGACCTGCCTTCAGGCACACGGCACAGGCGGGCCCTAACACCCACTTGCCACCATGCCACACAACACCACCAGATGGAGGATGTCACCCTGAGGCCCGCCAGCTTTTAGCAGGACCCGCCACGCCACGATGTATGTGGTGGTCAGATGAAAGAGAAAGAGAAGTGGAAGAGCTTGAGCATTATGAAGAGAGCTGGAACTGGAGACTTGAGGGTGGGGAGGAGTAGCTTGTTGTGAGTGGCCGGCCCCACCACCTGGGGCCATGGTGAGGCTTCAGCCTGAGCTGCTGCTGAGGCTATGTCTGGGTCCATGGCTACGCAGCAGCGGCAGGGGTTGGTGCTGATGTCTGTGGCTGATACTTCCACTAGAGAACATGGATCTGTCCCTGGTCAGGGCAGCTGCTAGGATCACCTGGATGTCCACGAGATGTGGCCCCACCCCTCACTGGCTTCGGTGCTGTGGAGAGATGGCCTTACCTCTCACCAGCTTCACGAAGGCAGCACAGTAGAGCTGGCCCTGGTGTGGGTGAGCCACCTGAGGGCACGAATGTGGGAAAGCTAACCCCACCACTTGCCTGTTTTAATGAGCCTGTAAGACAGCAGAGCCGTCAGGAGCAAAGTTAAGAGACATTTTTGGTGACAGTGACTGGGCAACGCCCCTAAGACATTGAGAGCTTGTAAGACAGCAGAGCTGTCAAGGATAGATAAGATATTCGTAGTAATAGTAACTAAGAATGCTCTTAAGGCAGCTGACGTGTGTGCGTGCATGTGAAAGAATGCTAAGTTAAAGCTATGCCCTGAAAAATGTATAAAAACTGGAGCCAGAGCCCACTCAGGTGCAGCAGGCTGGACTCTGGTGAATACGCCGAGAGACAGCCACTAACCAGCCAATTCCCAAAAGGCTGTTTGAAAAGCCCAGACCACCTTAACAAACGGGCCCTGAAAGGACCACCTTATCAGACCGGCCATGGAAGGCAGCTCCCCGAGAAACCGCAGCTTCCTTCGCATCTGAGGCCTGGCCGGAGCAGAGAAGCTCCGAGGCCCATCAAGTCATCAGAAGATGCGTCTGAGGTCCGGCTGGAACTGCGAAGTTCTGGGACCTAGAAGACAGCCGAAGCTGGAGGCAAAGTGTCTGAGCCCGTACCTGTGGCCAGGTTGTATTCCCCATAAGATGTATAATGTGCTTTGCAATTCTTAGACATCTGTGTGATTTGTGTGATTAAAGCAGATTCAAAAATCATTCTGGCATTGGCTTTTATCAATACCTTGCTGCCCTTTGTGGCGTCTCGGTTAAAGTTCTCCGGCATAATTAAGCGCTCCTGACACCTGTCATGGGTGCCATGGGTACATAAGGGATTGCCTCCTGTCTCCCACCCTTGCCACTTCCAGCAGTCAGGAAAGCTGCCCACAGCATCATGAACCTGGATAGGTATCCCTGCCCCTCACCAGCTGCACCAGAGATCGGACCTTGTACCTCACCTGGACAGCACAGCAGAACTGATCGTGGTGGTGGAGCTGCAGGCGAGCCAGCCTCGAGGGTGAGCGTTGGGAGAGCTGGCCCCACCATGCATCTGCTGTGAGATGGCATGGGTGTGGGAGTGATGTCCTGCATCCCCCCCGCCCCTCACCACTTGAGGCAGTCGGGAGAGCTGGCCCAGGATCGTGAGAATGGGTGAGCCTAGCTTTTCACAGGCTGAGGCTCTTGAGAGAGAGGCCCGGAGCTTGACTGGCAACACAGTAGCTGGGTGAGCTAGCCCCGAGGGTGTGGGAGCAAGGCCAGAGCAGTGCTGGAGAGAGAGAGCTCACCCTGGTGGTGGGGATAAGGGAGAGGCAGCATACTGATCAGCTCAGCTACTACCCAGGCCCAGAGGGAGGCCTCTTAGTTGGCCCACCCAAATATATATTATATGCAAATTGAGAAGTATGAAAGGTCCAGTCCTGCTGATCCAAAGCTGCTGCAGGGTCTCCATGACATAAGGCAGCAACAGGATAACTGGGAGGAGTCCTGGTGAGGATTCAATATTGATGGTGTCACAGGGGTCAGAGATCTCAAACCAGACCAATGACTCACTGCAATGAACATTTGGAAGAGGTGTGGACAGAGGGATCCACTGTGGGACACACTGCGACATACTACAGCTTCTACAATGAGATGTTTTCTAAGCTTTGGGTGTTTTTTTTACATTTGTGTTTTTTTTTGTTGAGGAGGTTACGAGGGTAAAAAGTAGATATGAGAGAACGAGATGGTGAGCAGGACTGGGGTGCTTGATGTGAAATTCACAAAATCAATAAAGAGTTAAAAAAAAAAGAAAAGAAAAAACCTAGAAGTGTTGCTGTTCTCTTCGAAACCCAAGCAATTGCTCTCTTTCCTTCTACAATGTTTTATGGCTCTCCATTGCTCTTGAGATCAAGGCGTAGATTCTTTTGTCTCATAGCCTGCAGGAAACTAGGAAGATCTAACTTCTTGCCAATTTCTTTGGTTTTAGCTCCTCTTTGGGTTATAGTAGTGAGCTCAGGAATGCAACCCCAGTGATGTCAGTAGCTGAGACAGAAAACTGTTCTTTTTTTTTTTTTTAATGATTTATTTACTTATTATGTATATAGTGTTCTGCCTGCAGGCCAGAAGAAGGCACCAGATCTCATTATAGATGGTTGTGAGCCACCATGTGGTTGCTGGGAATTGAACACAGGTCCTCTGGAAGAGCAGTCAGTGCTCTTAACCTCTGAGCCATCTCTCCAGCCCCAGAAAACTGTTCTTTTTCCCTATTCTAGAAATGGGGTGTTAACAGCTGTGATGTAAAGAGGATGCTTGAGCCATGATAATAGGAGCTACCCTTTTCTAATCACTGAACGTTCTCCTATTGTCACAAAAGTAACTCCCAACTGACCTGATGGCCAACAGATGCAAGGACATCACTGTTAGCATTTAGGCAGCCTGCTTCTCAGTTGCCTAGTAACCTATGATGTCATCATGTGTCACCTGCCAGGTGTGTGGCAGCATGCACCTGGCAGGGGCAGTTCAGCTGCGCTGGAGCTATGAATGGACCCCTGCCTCTTACCTCTCTTTCTTGCTCTTTCCTTCTCTCTTCCTCTCTCCCCTTTCTAAGTTGGAGCACTCCCTCCCTTCCTCTACTTGTCTCTCTCAATCTCCATCCAATAAATGCCTTTCATATAATATCTGTTATGTGCATCATTTCTAAAATAACAATCAATCCATCTGATCTTAATCATTTGCTCCATATTCAAGTGTGGTCCCTTAGAACAAATAGCTTGTGAACCACTAGACATGAGAATCATGCCATTTTAGACTATTCAGGCCTGATTGAGCTAAGTCCAGAATTCCCCACCAAACTCACAGACTGATGAAAAAACAAAAATCATTTTTTGTCTTAAGGTCCATCTTCTGTTCTTTCTCTAATCTTCTCTCCCTGCCTCATGGTCTCCCAAGCCCAGGAATTTAAACACTACCTCCGCCTCCTTCTGCCAAGTCAGAAGCCTCAGCATTTTTTATTAGCCAATCGACTTTAAATTAGGTGGAGCAAGCTTTACACAACAAAGACAGGTATACCTGAGATTGTGCTCCTCTGGGCAGCAACCAGATCTTGGGGTCAGTAATTAGCATTAGAATACAGAGCACCAGACCAGCTCCCAACAGAGATGGGTTATTCTGCAACAACAACAAAATAAAGGAAGTATTTCTTTGCATCAGTCAAGATAGATTTGGTTGATTCACTTCTTAGAACTGCTAAGTACTGAAGGAACAGAGGGGCAGACATCTACTCTTTTATTTGGCTTAAGTTTCCCCATTAAATTTTCTCTTTTTCCTCCTGTTTACCACTCTAAAGGCAGTTGAACTTGGGGGAATGGAGCCTTAAATCAGGCGGACTAAAGTCTCATGCAACACCCAACTTCATGCAGAGCATCACACAATTTATACTCTGAGGGCCAAGAAACTTACCTGAACATCTAATCACAGGGAGAAACTGCACCAGTAAACTTACTCTTACACACTGCATCTGGGAGGGGCACTAAAACACCCCAAGAGCAATTCTGTGTTCTTGTCTTGCTTTCTTGGAGTTTTCTCAAAGAACTCAGAATGTCCCTCACACAACTCCATTCTTGGACTGTGTTCCAACACCCTCCCGTCAAATTTCTCACAGTTCTATTTGCGAAAACAAACAACAACATTGCATAAGGAATATATATGAAGGATAATCTTACACATCACAACTCTCACATTTTACTTGGATAATTTTCAATGATTTTATTAGTTGTTCTCTCATCTGTGACTTTCATATTTGTGGTTTTAGTGGTTACTGACCCAAAATGTCTGGACCCAAAATTATAAAGGTGAAATTTTAGAAATAATTAGTGCAATCGAGTTTTACGTGATTCTTTTGAGTGACATCTTGCAGGATCTTGTCCCTTCCCATCTAGGATTGATCCTTTCTGTCAAGAATATCCATGCTGCATATGCCACCTAGAAGCCATCCCAGTTGTTAGCTGTGCTGTCATAGTGCTCGTGTTCAAAGAACCATAATTGTAGTTAGTAATGGCTAGAATAGTGACGGTGGTTTGGGATATGGCAGTGAGCATAAAGTACCTCCTTTAACTGAAAGACGAAACATGAGGGCATGTCAGTTTGGGGACCCAGAAGACATATACAGTGCATTGCCTTTGAAATTAATAGTTACTGCATCTTCAGCATGAATTGGTCCTCAATGGGATTAATTGCCCTGATGAAACTGGAAAAGATGTTGTGAAGTCACTGTACCTTTGAGCACATGGAAATTTAAAATGTAAGTAAAGAATGAAGGTTTCTTCTGGTCATGGGATCAAGGGATGCCCTCAGGAGCCTCTGCTGCCATTTGTTAAGCCTCTGCTGAGGAAGGAGTATTAATACAACCAGTGTAGAGAAAAATGTGACAGAAGGGGTTTCGAAAAGTGTCAGATCAAGTTAACACATTCAGCAGGGGCTCCATGTGTGTGGGGTGGAGTTTCAATATCTGCAGCTTGATTGGGCTTCTAAAATGTCATCCTACAGGAAGGAGACATTCCATCAGGCCTCCCCTTAGAGTCTTCTCTTTCAAAGAACTATTTGGATTTTAAATTAGACATTTGGTATTTGGTGTCTGGTGACCTGCCAGTGTGATAAAGCAAGCACTGGCCTCTCAATTTGGGGAAAATACTAGTGCCTACTTACTTACAGAGAGCCAAAGCTAACCTTTGAAAACTTTTTTCCAAGTGACAACTCCTGTCAGGCTGTAGGAGCTTATGCCTGTAATTCTGGTACTAAAGGAAGGCTAAGGCAAGGGGATTGTTGTGAGTTTGAGGCTAGCATGTGCTACATGGTAAATTCCAAGCAAACTTATTTGGGATACAGAATGAGACCCTGTTTCAAAGTGTGTGTGTGTGTGTGTGTGTGTGTGTGTGTGTGTGTGTGTTAGCGATGGTGCTGGTGTCAGCCCTGAACATGAGCAAACCAACACTCCTTTGCTTTTTTTTTTTTTTTTTCTTTAAGCACATCCTTTCCTGCCAAGGTCTTTTTCAAGCTTTGATTTGAGGTCTGCCAACCTTCTGGTGAAGTAATTTGACCTTAGTCTCCTCTATCTGGGAATAGTAGAAGTCAGATCTGCATGACAAACAAAAGACATATCTTAAAATGAATCAGTCTTCCTTTAAAATATTGTACTGTCTTAGGGCTGGGGAGATGGCTCAGCCTGCAAGGGCTTTTGCTGACAAGCCTGATGTCTTGAGTTTGATCTCTGGACCCATATTGTGGAAGGAGAGAGCCAACTCCTGCAAGGCTTCTGAATGCCACAAGTGAAAAGTGGAACACAGCTTCACATCACTGGACTGTCCCAATCTGTCAGCTCCCAGTAATGACACAGAGAATATTATTATTTATTATAACTTAGGCCATAGCTTAGCCTATTTCCCAACTAGCTCATTAACTTAATTAACCCATTTATTCTAGCCACGTTTACTACATGGCCTATTACCTCTCTTTAGTCCCGGTACACCCGACTTCCTTCATGTCTGGCTGGCAAATCCCTGCATCAGATTCCTTCCCAGAGTTCCCATCTCTGCCCAAATGTCCTGCCTTTCCTTTCCAGCCTCAGCTATAGGCTGTCAGCTCTTTATCAAACCAATCAGAGGGTAAGGGAAGCGTGTTTACAAAACACTGAGACTTATTTTATGAAGGTGATGCTTCATACAAATAACAATACCAAAGCCTGGACAGTACTCAGCTCTCTGCTTAGTACAGAAGTCAACATTTGAATAATACACAGACAGCTTTACACAGTGCACAAAAATATTGTCAAACAGCTTCACTCCAAAATAAGCAAATAAAATAATAAAAAATTTATAGTAACAACATTGTATTGTTTTACTCTCCTTGATATTTAATTGAAAGCCGTCTTTGCAACATTCATCTAGATCGATGTTGCCCAGAGCATAGTGGTCCCACAGACTGTCAGAGCCAAAGGGAGCTAGGAAGCAATTCAAGCCATCTGTCCTAGAACAAAATAGCTTGTCATAACTGTGCCCCAATCAAATAGATCCCAGACAAGACAGAGGCCATTGAAGTGTTGGTGAGACTAAGAGGAAAAGATATTCAAGCTGAGGTCGGCCTGTCTGTGAGGCTGGCTGGGATCACAAGTTTAGCCTACACGGGCTCGGCTTTTCATTTACCATAAATGTTTATTTTTAGGGACAGAGAGATGCTCAGAGGTTAGGAGGACTTGCAGCTCTCCAGAGGACCAGAAACTCAATTCCCAGAGCTACATTGCGCCTCACAACTGCCTGTAACTCCAGCTCCAGGGAATCCAAGACCAGAGCTGAGGGCACCCGAATTCATATGCACATACCTACATACACATCTACACATAGTTAATAGAAACAAGTCTTTAAAACAAAGACAAATCTTTATCTTCAAGAACCAACACTAGGGGGCTGGAGAGATGGCTCTGAGGTTAAGAACACTGGCTGTTCTTCCTGAAGGTCTTGAGTTCAATTCCCAGCAACCATATGGTAGCTCATAACTATCTGTAGTAAGATTTGGTGCACAGGTACACATGCAGACATTATGCTGTATAAATAATAAATCTTAAAAAAAAAGGGGGGGGCTGGAGAGATGGCTCAGAGGTTAAGAACACTCACTGTTCTTCCAAAGGTCCTGAGTTCAATTCCCAGCAACCACATGGTGGCTCATAACTACCCACAGTAAGATCTGGTGTGCAGGCAGAATGTCGCATAAATAATAAATAAATCTTAAAAAAAAAAAAGAACCAACATTAAATAGTATGTGTATCTCTCTCTCTCTCTCTCTCTCTCTCTCTCTCTCTCTTTCTCTCTCTGTCATATATTACATCTCAACTGCAGTTTCCCCTCCCAGTCCACTACTCTGTTTCTCCTCAGAAAAGGGCCGGCCTCCTATAGGTATCAACTAAATATGGCATATTAAGTTGCAGTAAGACTAGGCACCTTCCCTTGTATTAAGGCTGGATAAAAAAAAAAAACAACAAAAAAACGTAGTAAAAGGAAAAGGGTCCCCAACAAGCAGGCAAAAGAAACAGACAGACCTTGCTCCCATTGTTGGAGTCCCACAAGACTAAGCTACGCAACTGTAACATATATGCAGAGGGCCTCTGTTAGACTCACACAGGCTTCCTGGTTGTTGGTTCAGTCTCTGTGAGCCACTACTGAATCCAGGTCACTTGATTCTGTGGTTTTTCTTGTGGTGTCCTTGACCCCTCTGGCTCATATAGTCCTTCTTCCCCATCTTCAGCAGGACTCCCTGAGCTCTGCCTAAGGTTTGGCTGTGGGTCTCGGCATCTGTTTCCACTAGTTGCTGGATGAAGCCTCTGATGACAATTGGCCTAGGTACCAATCATGTGTGTCTTTCTGGGTCAGGGTTACCTCACTCAGGATGATTTTTTTTTCTAGTTCCATTCATTAACCTGCAAATTTCATGATGTCATTGTTTTTAACAGCTGAGTAATACTCCATTATGTAAATGTACCACATTTTCTTTATCCATTTTGGTTGAGGGACATCCAGGTTGTTTCCAGTTTCTGGCTATTATGAATAAAGCTGCTACGAACATAGTTGACCAAGTGTCCTTATGGAAGGATGAAACTTCCTTTGGGTATATGCCTATGAATGGTATATACCTAGTCTTGAACTAGGTCGATCCCCAATTTTCTGAGAAACCACCACATTGATTTCAAAGTGGCTGTACAAGTTCACACTTCCACCAGCAGGGGAGAAGCGTTCCCCTTGCCCCACAACCTTGCCAGCATGAGCTATCACTTGTGTTTTTGATCTGGAGCTACTGAAATTTTATTAAGAGGAAATTTATTCAATACCACAGAAATTAAAAAAAGTTGTCTGTCCTCCAGGCCTTTGCTTGCTCATCTATGGAAAAAGGACATGTTGAATATAATGTTCATTCAAATCAACAACACAGATTTTTAACTCAATTCCAGGGAGAAATGTTTAAGCTCATTTGGAAGCCTGATTCAGAAATACTACTTTTAAAAATTGAACTGGGATTTCAGTTTGTCTAGCTGATGTGACAGTTCAATTTATTTTTACACACCTAAATCATACTCACCCCGAAGTTTGACTTTTATGAACATAACTATACTGAGATCTGGTTTGAAAGATAATAGTGTGGTTACAAAGATAACTGTTCTAAAACCATTCTGATTAATTCTCTCTTATATCTCTTCTCTTCACTCACAACATAAAAAGGGCAAATTGTTTAGTTTGCCCTTTTTATGAACCCATCTAACTGAACCCATCTAACAACCAGCCATTTCCTAATATGGGCAGTCCAGCCAGCCGGCTTCACTTCTGAAAGTGTTAGAAAATGGCATCTATGTCTGTGTTTCTACAACTTTCTCCCAGAGCCCACTGCAAAAGTGGGCAGCCTCTCTGTGGAATGTTTCAACGTTAATTATGGCATCATCAATAACTGGCTTTCCTGACCCTACGTTATAGAGTCTACTCTGAGGTATTCTAGTCCTAATAGTTTAGTTACAAAATTCAAATAAATATGCACAGAATTTAAGGACTCTCTCTCTTAAAAACAGATGGCAAACCAGGCAAGGTGGTGCACACTGGTTAGCTCAGCACTTGGAAGCTGGAAGCAGGAGGTTCAGGAGTTCAAGGTCAACCTTACTAAATAGTATTTATAAGACTATCCAGGGGTACATTAGACTCTAAAAAAGCCAAAAAAAGGGTTGGCTAAATGGCTAAGCAGGAAAAAACCAAAGACCTGAATTCTGAGATTGGCCCCTGGAAATCACACGGTGATGGAGAGAACCGATTCCTGCCTGTTCTTTGACTTCCACACACGCACACGCACACACACACACACACACACACACACACACACACACACGGGCAAACCCACACAGCCAAATCATAAATATTAGAAGCTGGAGAGATGGCTCATTGGTTAAGAGGACCTGCTATGCAATTATGAGGACCAGAGTATGTACTGTATCCCTTACACACTCACACACAAATAAAAGTAATAAGAATTTTTAATCAAAAGAAACTAGTTAGATATAAGTACATAAGATAAATCGTTTGAAAAGAAAAAAATGTTTCGTGCTGATTCAGTCTTTTGAAAAACAATTTCCTATCTTAACAATAAAGACAGATATGTGGGGTTGGGGATTTAGCTCAGTGGTAGAGCACTCGCCTATCAAGCACAAGGCCCTGGGTTCTGTCCTCAGCTCTGGGGAAAAAAAAAAAAAAGACAGATATGATACATGTCCTATTTTTAAACTAAAGGTAAAATATTGCTTTCTACAGTATTTGAGAAGCATATTTAGGAAAACCTTCAGTACACATTTATTAACTGAAAATTATCATGTGCCGAGCACTTCATTATCATTTTGTTCTCACAACAATCTTTACATCTCAAGAAAGCTAATGCTTGAAAGTTCAGTGAGTTCCTTGAAGTTGGGAAAAAGTTCCCTGTTCTAGGCAGTGAGCTGAGGATTGTACCCAGGGGTGTGTCACTGATTCATGCTGTGAAGCCACCGTTCTGTAGCTTTCCTATCAGTGTAGTATCTGCCTTGTAGTCACTCATGTATCTTCTCCAATATACACTTTGCGTGGATGATGAACAATAATAGGGCACACATTAGCTTTATTACACTAAAAAGGAAAAGAAATTGTAAGCTAGTGTGTTGGACTGGACAGTGCTGGCCATGAAGCTGGCCGGCCTGTGCATCTGCAGAATTCCAGTGGAAAGAACACAGGACAGCAGAAGAGATTAGTAACAACCTAAATGTCTATCCATAGGAAACCGGAAAATAACGTGTGGCCTTAAGCTATGTACAAAGCAAAAACAGGGACCAAGGGTATAGCTCCATGGGTATATGCTTACACAAGTAAGGCCCTAGATTCATTCTCCAGTTCCAGAAGCAAGAAAACAAATAAAGAAAACAAATGTAGCCCAAATGGTAGAGTGTTTACCCAGGATGCACGAGGCCCCGGGTTTGATTCTCTATAACACTTTATAAAAATGCCAAGTGCATGCCATTTGTGTTCCAGATGAGTGTCACCATTCCTGGGACACACATATGACCTCAGTGCTTGGGAGACAGAGGCAGGTGGATCACTATGAGTCTGAGGCCAGCCTCTGAAAACAAAACAAAAACCCTGGTGTGGAGGCACATACCTGTAACCCAAATACTGGGGAGTAGAGACAGGCAGATCAGAAGTTAGTCGGTATCATTGGTTACATAGTAAGTTCAAGGCCAGCCTAGGCTACCTTGAGACTCTATCCCATAAAACAACTAAAAGAAAAATTTAGTATTAATAATTATCAGTAATTACTGGTAATCATATAATGTATATAATTAGGTTGAGGAAGTATGACTCAGGGTATATGTCAGTTAATGTTTTCTTTTTCTTTTTTATTTATTCATGTATTTTTTATGTACGTGAGTGCTCTGTCTTCATGCCCATCAGAAGGGGAAATCAGATCCCATTACAGATGGTTGTGAGCCATCATGTGTTTGCTTGGGAATTGAACTCAGCACTTCTGGAAGAACTGCCAATGCTCTTAATCTCTCTCTCTCTCCATCCCCATCCAACCATCTTTCCAGCCCCCAAACTAATTGTTTTATAAACTGAAATAAATACCTTCAAAACCTGACTCAGCAAAATAATATCTTTAAAACGAAACAAAAGAAAACGTTTCCAGCCCCAAGTTACTTCATTTCTTGCTCAGGTCATCTTCCAGGGTCAGTGTTCAGGCTGTAGCCCATTACCTGCATTTGGAGCCTGCATTAGGCAGGGTTCTCTAGAGGAACAGAACGGAGAGAATGTGGGTTAAAATAGGGTCTTTATTAGACGGGTTTACAGGCTAGAAGCAGGGTTGTCCCGCAGTGGCCATCTGCAGGCTGGAGAGGCTGGATGTTCAGGACCCTCACTGAAGGCCTGGACACTTTCTGGATAGCCACTAGGATTCAGTTCCCGTTGGCAGGCCAAAGAAGGTAAGGTCTGAGGGCAGCAGCCGTACTGGCAGCACCAGGAGGAGGAGGTCACACTTGCTTAGGAAGAAAGGTCACCACTGGAAGATACTGACCGCTCTGAGGGGCTGCACCTCTCCGTTAATCCTTGCTGAAAACGCCCTCACAGACATCCACAGAACTGCGTCTCTTAGTTGACTCCAGATTAACCATGATGGGGAGGTGGGGGTGGTGGAGGGCTAAAGGACACTTGGGGGAAAAGCTGAAAGCTGAAAGGAGACTCGGAGAGAGGGAGGATACAAAGGAGGTCAGGGGTAGCAGCAGGAGGGAAACAGAGATGAAAGCACAAGGAATTTTAAAGTCGAGCGGTGCGGGCACAGAAGACTTTAATCCCAGCAGGGGTTGGTGGGGTGGGGAGTGAGGGGGAGGGGTTGAAGATTGATCTCTGTGAGTTCGAGGCCAGCTTGGTCTACAGAGCTAGTTCCGGGACAGCCAGAGTTACACAGAGAAACCCTGTTTCGAAAAACAAAACAAAACAACCCAGAATAACAACAACCCCCCCGAAAACAAAAAACAAGCAAGCAAACAAAAACTTTGAAAAGACAAAAAAAATAAAAAAATAAAAAAATAAAAAAATTAACCATCGGAGTTCCAGATTCCACTCCATTCATCTCAAGATCTACTGTTGTCACATAGGACTTCATTATAGTGGAGAAAACTCAGCTACATTGAAGCCTCAGATGGAAAGGTAGTTATGTGCCTAAGGAGAAAAATGGCTTTGATCTATAGATAGCAAGAGGTCTCTGCTAGCCAGCCTGTCCACCAAATAAATATACTCACCTGTCTTTAAAGGAGAGGCAGAAAATTCCATTTAATCATAGCATTCAGACCCAAATCTGGAAAGCAGAGCCAGAAAAGTAGCTTAGTGGAAAAGTTCTTGCTTTACATGTGTGAGGCCCTGAGTTCAAATCCGAAGAGACCAGAAAAATAGCCATAAAAATTCCTCTCTAGAGACAGCTGTGGCAGCTAAAGTACACAGATCACCAAAAGGCCTTTCCTGGCCGTGGAGGAAGTTCCTAGATTAGATTTTGTTCTTTCAGGGAAACTCTCTAGTCACTGTTATCTCTGATTCTGCCCTCTGGCGAGCTTTTCCTAGCCTTAGGCTTCCCAGCTCTTTCTCACAGAGCTGGGGAGTGGGGCTTTGACTGCTTGCTTCGTGAGGGTCATGGTTTGTTTAATGGCTTTACCTGAGCATTCAGATATGGTTATGGTTATTTTTTATCTATTTCCTTCAGAAACTTTTTGGACCTATTTGTTTCAAAAATTATTCCTTGTGCTAGGAATGATGCCTGAGTCATTGTTGCTTTAAAGATACAAACGCAGCGTTTCTTTGCCTCTCTCTGTTCCTAGCCTCTCTCTCACGTTCATGACACTCACAGTGAAGTTTTAGGAACTTCAGGCTTAGGTATTCTGTCAACAGAACTCCAGTTGTTTTTTGCAATGCTGCAGACCTCCTTAGATTAGTTGCCATGTCTCAGCAGACTTTGCCTCTCAAAACCTTTTCAGTTTGCTGGTGGTGTTTTGTAACTAACTGCTCCCTTGCTGCAGAGCCCATCTTCGGATTCTGTTTATTCTGGTTCATTTCACTTGGGAACTTGCTGGAAGTTCTGCCTTTAAGTCTCTTGTTAAACAGCACAGACAGTAATCAATACAACTTACATTCTGACTCATGAGCTACAACTTCTCAGCTCTACCAGGAAAACAATGTTGTGTTGCTATGGTTAGACAACAAATTAGTAAGTTTCTTTTAAATTCTGTACATTTATTTTGTGTGTGTGTGTGTGTATGCCAGCATGTGCACACATACTTGTATAGGCATTTATTCTATTGTGGTCCTGTGAAGTTCCGGGAACAATTTTCTCCTTCCACCTTTGCATGGGTCTGGGGGTTGAGTTCAGATAGTTGGACTTTTGAGGCAGGTGCTTTTACCCACTTAGCCACCTGCTCACCAAATGAGTAAGTTTCTCGTTATCTTAAGAACCTAGTCACTAAGAGGCCCAAACTGAAAATGAAAAAAAAAAAAAAAAGCTTTACCAGATTATACCTACATTTTGCCTGAAGCCTTTGAAACAGTGGCTTCTTTTAAAAACATCATGGAGAGGCTCAACAATCCCATCATCATCACGTATGAGTAAATCCAAGTAACATCCTGGCAGACAGCCTCCAGGCAGCGCTGGCCCGAGTCCTTGCTTCGCTTAGACAGGAATTGTGGATAAGCAAGGAGAAGCCCTTTTGGTGCTGGAGATCCGAAGTCCTTGTGTACCCAAGGGTGAGGGGTCACAAGCCTGATAGTAAGCACCTATTGTTTTAGGCTTTTGGAGCTAAACTGCTAGCTCCAGGCTCTCCAGGTGGAACCCCCAGAAGCACTGGAATTTGATTGCTATTGTGCTCCTTGGCTTCCTGGAGCAGTGAGCGGCAGCAGCAGTCTGCACCCAGCAGCTGCAGGTGACATATGGTGGCTTGACTGATGTCAGTGGTTCTCAGTCTTACTAATGCTGTGACCTTCTCATACAGTTCTCATGCTGGGGTGACCTGCCAACCACAAAATTATTTTGTTATTTCATAATTATAATTTTATGTTATGAATCATAGTGTAAGTATCTGTGTTTTCCGATGGTTTTAGGCTACCACTGTGAAAGGGTTGTTTGACTCTCAAAGGGGTCATGACCCACAGATTGAGAACTGCTGCTCTACAGTGACATGGCATCCAACTCTTGAGTGGCTAGCATGACAGGTCTTGGAACTAGTGTGAGGACTCTTAGTCCTGGACGGTGACCAGTGCTAAATCTCAGTCCTCCTAGGGTGGCTCTTTGCCCTTAACGCACAGCAGCAATCTAGACCTCCTCCAGCAACCAGAGCCTATGGTTTCTCATCTTTGGTTTTTCATATACCCTTTTTTCTTCAGTCTCACCTCTCCACCTTTTCTTGTCTCTTTCTGCTTCCACCACATCTGATCCCTGTTGTTTCTGAGCTCTTGCTGTTACTGCTGCCCTTGATGATGCCTCCCATCCCCTCCACCCCCCACCCCTTTACCCCTCCCACCCCCTCAACCCCCCCCACCTCCCCAATATTGTAAGCTGGGTCTCCTAATGATGAGCAAGTTGGCAAGAAAAGACTATTCTGATGCTGTAACAGCAGAGGGCAGCACAGGAGAGTGTTTCCCCAGCTGAAGAACTAGCTGAGCCACACAGCCTGCAAATAAAGTCACAGTGGAAGTAGATAGCAAGGGTATTTGCACCCATCACAGCAGATCCATGCACCAAATGAAGGCTGACATTTGTATCAGTCCTGGCACAGTCCTTCAAGAAGGACTGTGTTTGTACCAGTCTCAGTTCTGAGGAAGTGCTTCCCTTCTGGCCTAGGTGAAAATGGTTGCAGGTTTGCTTAGACTTCACCAGCCTTGTCTAGCTTGGAGTTTTGCTTTCCAAGGCCGTCTGGCGCAGTTCCCAGCAGAGTCCTTTAGTTGTCATTATAACAATCCTCTGCAGCTGGCAAAATAACCTCAGCGAAATTGTAAAGTGTCCAGACTCACCAGGCTGCTAAAAAGCATGGCTGACAGCTCCTCATTCAAGGCTACCAGGCATAAAGGAAGGGCCTGTGGAATGCCTGCTCTTGACAGTTTTAGCCATTCACAGAAAGCATTAAAAGGGCGTTTACAGTAAAGACTTAACAAAAGCTCAATGCAGAACTAACAATTCTAATAGCTCACAGTAGTTGTTAGTATTTCACAATGCTTAAAAGAGCTTAACTCCTGCCCCAATGCTCTAATCTGTCTCAGTAGCTCTAGCAAACTTTAAATGGGGTTCTCCAGGAGAGCTGGTGTAACTGAGGAAAACCTTTTCTGAGCAGAAGATGTGGCCAATCCATGCTCATTTGTGAACAATGTAACACCAAAAACCTTCTAAGAGTGAGGCATAGATTGGACCTTATCTTAAGAGGCCCTTAGAATACCTCCCAGGGGACCCCCTGCAGTGATTTCCCTGTGTGAGTAATGGATATTGTGATGGCTCTTCTTAGCTGTCATTTTGACTACATCTGTAATTAATTGAAATCCCAAGCAGCTGGGCACATCTATAAGGGATTTCTTTTCGGACTGTTTGGTGTTGGAAGACCCATCCTAAATCTAGACCACACCTGACGGGGGGGGGATGTGGGGGGACAGGGAGGTAGAAAGCTTTTGCTTTTTTGCTGTCTTGCTCTCATCCTCACTGGTGAGTTTATATATCCTGCTACTGAGGCATTCCTTCAATGGCATTAGAGCCTACTTCTGGATTCCAACATCCTGAAGACCAACTGAGACATCCATCCGGTCTCATGGACTGGAACAACTGTTTTATTCTTGGACTTTCTGTTGAGAGACAGTCATTGTTGGGCTAGTTGGGCCATACACTGTAAGCCATTGCAGTAAGTCTCTCTCTTTCTCTTTCTCTCTCTCTCTCTTTCTCTCACACACACAGAGTTCTGTTATTTTATGTGTGTTAATGTGAAGGTGTCAGATTCCTTGGAATTGGTGGTGCAGACAGTTGTGAGCTGCCATGGGGGTGCTGGGACTTGAACCTGGGTCCTTTGGAAGAGCAGACTGTGCGCTTAACTGCTGAGCCATCTCTCCAGCCCTAAAGAAAGCATTTTACAGTTCATAATTTTGGGGTTCACAGTGGGATCAAATATTCTGCAACAATTCTACCTTGCCTTCCCAGAGCTGAAACAATTTGACCTCTTTAATAGGGAGAAATCTACAGTACAGTGGCTCAGCATCACGGGAGTGCAATTCCTGTTCACAGGGTAGTATTGGACAGGCCTGTGACTTGTTGGAGCAGGTTCTCCCCCACCCTCTGGATTCAGGTTCCTTCTGTCTGCCACTATTTTAATTCTTTTCACCATTTGCATCAAAGTGGCGAAAGAGAAAAGAATAGGAGTTTCATAGGGTGTTTTTGGCTTGGCATCCATCAGATAAACCTGAATCCACCTTCAGTTCTAGTAAAGTAGTCACAGGTTAGATCAGCCCCAAAGGATGGAGAGGAGCAAGCCTTTGTGCTTATAGGAGAGAATGCTCATTAGCAGTGAGTTAGAGGCCTCAGCCACAGAGTAGAGCCAGAAAGTATCTTTTTCTCTAAGTTATTCTGTCCCCTGGAGATCCCTCCTGGCGTAACGAGGTCCCATGTCCACAGCATCTCTTTCACAGCTGCATGCACTGCCTTGCAGTGCTTTACCATTCTTTCTTGAGACTCTAGACTTCCGGTCATACTGCCTCCACCTTCTTTCTGATGAAATCTACTCACTTCTTATTTCTTGAACAGGACCCAAGGCAACTCTTCTAGAAACTTTGCATGTTTTAATTTTTTTTATTTATCTGTATGTATATTCTTATTTATTTATGTGTGCCTGCTTGTCTGTATGTGTATGATATGATTGTAGTACCTGCGGAAGCCAGAAGAGGGCATGGAATCCTCTGGCACTGGAGTCACTAGTGGTTGTGAGTGGCCTCGTTTGAGTGCTGGAAACCAAATCCAGGAACTCTGCAGAAGCAATAAGCTGCCATTTCTGCAGCTCCCTTTGTGTGTGTTGTTGTTTTTAACAGGCTCCTGGCATGTAGCTGTGGCTCCCCTAGCCCTGACTGTGTAGTCCCAGCTGACTTTGCTTAAGCTTACTGGTATGCAGTAACACAATTTACAGTACAGCCAAGGGTGACCTTGACCTTATGATCCTTCTGCTTCTACCTCCTTGTGCTGAGATCACAGGCAGGCGCTGGGGCTTAGGCCTTGGGCTTTGTGCATACTAAGGGAAGCACTCTACCAACTGAGTGCACCCCAGCCTGGCATGTTCTCACTCCTTTTGGTTAGAGAAAGTATGTTCATTGAACACTGTTGTGACCTCCTACATCCTAAACTGTGGTCATTTCTACACAAAGGTTATCTGCATTAGAGATTTGCTTTTCCCTCTGCATCTCCTAGGCATAACTCAGACATTAGCTCACTATGTTTATCAAATTGAAGGAAACATATGTTTTACTAGGTTATTCCAGCAAAGTTCTTTATATTGGCATGAGGTAACTGACATATATCCTAAGGGTGAGGTTAGGGGTGGTGACAGTGACTCAGCACACTAATAGAGTTCTCTAAAACTTTGAATTGCCTGTGCTTCCTTTATCTTTTGTAGGCTGTGGGTGGGTGGCGAGCTAAGAGTGAAGACTGGCTTCCTGAAATCTCCTCTGCAAATTTTGTGTTGGTGGACCTGTGCTTAACTTTGAAATGTGACCTTATCATTTTGAGCTCTCAAGCTAGGAGAGTTTATTTAAACATCCTGTGCATAACATATGTCTGGAAACAGGGAACAGAAAACATTGGTTACCTTTGGAAGAGAATTGTTGGCTCAGGACAGCAGTGGGAAGGAGGCTTTTTTCCCTCCACATATAGTCTTTAGAAGTCTTTTAATTTTATACCGTGTATATATGATATCTATTCAGAAACATTAAGGAAACTACCTCCTAACCATATTGAAGTGCGCTCATGCCTCACTTTGTAAACTGTAAAAAGAGTGAGCTATATATTGGTGGAGAGTATCTCAAAGCTACTTCGCTATATAACAGAGGGGAGTTCCAGAATATTTCACAATGTGCCTATTTATAAATAATAAAATGGGACCTTGATACATTGGAACATGTGAAGCCTATTTCTGGAAAGATTGTGTTAGGATAAATTATCTTTTCCCAACACTGGAACTTAGAATCTCAGTTCCTGAGCACACAAAGATGTGTTCTTCTTACAAATGCATGAGTTCAGGCAACTCGGGCAGCTCTTCAGGGGCGCTGTCCTCTATGTGGCGACTTAAGGGTCCAGGCTACGTCTGCCTCATCGCACCGCCGTGTGAATGTGTGCTGTCCACAGTTGCTGCACCAAGGGAGAGAGCAACTGCTTTGGCACGAGAGTGTGTTAGCCACTCTTGTTCCCTGTCCTTAGGCTGGAGCTTGTCTCATGAACACCGCCTCACTGTGGAAGGAAAGAAACAACTCCCAAAGCTGTCCTCTGGTTTCCGCGTGTGCCCCACCAATAAAGAGATGGAATGCAGTAACATGTCTCAGGGTATAGACCAACACAAAGCTGTCCCTCCTGCCTTGCATGATAGCCAGCACGCCATGGCACTGAAGGCGCAGACTCTTTCAGACAGGTCTCTGTGCGCTGCTGCCCTGAGGGCATCAGAACTGCCCTTGAAGGGACCAGGGTGAGAACGCTTTCTGTCCTCTTTGGCAGGAGCAAGGATGGCTTCTTAGGGACCTCTCACATCTCTTTAGCTAGAACTGGCTGCTGCTTGCATGACAGGACGAACACGGAACCATGACTGGATTGTGTGGTGAGAATGTTCCTCTTGTAGCTCAGGGCGCAGTGGTACCCCCCAAGTGCAAAGGAAGGGTATGTCTAAAGAAATTGGGGCAGGTGGGAAATACTGTTGTTTCTAGGAGGCAGAGTGGGTGGAATTGCTGTGCTCTGTGAGAGCCGCTGTGGAAGTGCAGCTGAGGGAGCGCTGAGCTGCTGTGTCCAGCAGAAGTGCAGAGGAAGAAGCCCAAAGATGTGGCTGCAGAGCTTGCAGGGGCCTAGTCATGTGGTTCATGCTGGGCAGTCAGCACTTCCTCCAGTGGGCCCCGGAGGACTGAGAGTGTTGCCCAAGTAATCTCAGTGGTTCAGAGAATATATTTATTTTAATACATATATGATTAGTTTGATATGTACCTCTAAAACATATAGAAAGAAGACAAAAGCACCATAAAGAAAAGTAAAAGTTGGTAAAAGTACTCACTTCCCAAACTGTTGTTCAGTCTCCGAATTGCAGAATGGAAGGAGAGAACCAGTTCCCAAATGTTGTCTTCTGATCTTCAAATGTGTGCCACAGCATGAAGAAGATACCTACACCTGCACATACACACATATATCACACACTCACAAACAACAACAACAACAATAATAAATACAATAAAAATGAAAAAGGCCAATTATTTAACTTTATTATGATAAATTCAATTTTTTATTCTGGAGCAAATCCATGCCATTTGTAGTGGAGAGCCACCCTTTGAAAAATATTTACACAGGCTATGATTCTACAGATTAACTAGAAAGAAAAAAACAACTAAAGAGTAAAAGGCATGAACAAGCTCTTCATAAAAGTAGAATCCCAACTGGTTGATAAATATGAGAAGTTTTTTAATCTTATTAGTCATCATGGAAAATATAAACTAAAACCACAGGTGTGAAATCATCTTATACCAATGAGAATGATAAAATTAAATATTGATGAAGTCATGTCCTGCTGGGATGTGGACTGGCTGCAGGCTCACTGGTGTGTTGACACTGATGCTGGAGCCAGAAGAATCATCCTGGGCTTCCCCTGTTAGAGCTGAAGAGGCAACTTGGAGCCCAGGTAAAAGGTGGGATTTTGTCTCTGGCTGGGTCTATAGCCTGTCCACTGGGTCACTGGTCTCACTGAGTCAGTTCCTAGTCCCTGGGTGTGAACAGGGATTAGGTCAGGCGTGAACCAATATTTGATATATAAGAAAATGCTAGGAATAGAAATAATTGAAATTAGTTTCAACCTTAGGCATACAAAAAACACAGAATGGTGATGTCTACACAAATCTGTTAGATTTACCATTCTTTTAAATTTTAAATTTATTTTTTTCTGTATGGATGTTTTCCCCAAAAGTATGGCTATGAATCAAATCTATGCCTGATATCCATGGAGAGCAGAAAAGGGTGTTGGTTCTTTGGGACTGGAGCTACAGATGGCTGTGAGTCACCATGTGGGAAATGGGAACCAAACCTGGGTCCTCTGGAAGAGCAGCCAGCTCTTAACTGCTGAGCCATCTCTCCAGCCCAAATTTAACATTCTAGATTTCACTGAAACCAGATGACCTCTACAGGATGACTGTAGACTATCATAAATTAAACCAGGCCCCATATTGTCCTGACCGCAGCTGCTATGCCAGATGTAGAATCTTTTCTAGAGAAGATTATTTTCATCCCAAGTGTATGCTATCACTGATTTGGCAAATGTGTTGAATTGTACCTCAACCAGGAAAGAAAAGACAGAATAATATTTGCATTTACACAAAATGAACTAAAATCTGTCCTTAGAGTTTTCTTCCAGGATCATGATATGCCATAATATGATCTGAAATGAGTCATATCCTTTGGACACGCTTTAGAGTATCACACTGATTATCACTTTCATAAGAGCATGTTAAGGATCCACACAAGAAAGATGTGTGCAGCATGATGGAGGCCTTGGTAAGATGCATTTCCTTCAGAAGGATTTCTGTGAAGGATCAGGAGCCTCTTACATCCATTTTAAGAGTCCATTTATCAGAGGTATGTTGGGATATCTCCTCTAAGGGAAAAATAAGTTGTTGCATCCTGTACTTATAACACACACCACACACACACACACACACACACACACACACACACACATACACACACACACACACAACTGGTGGATCTCTTCAATTATCTAAAGCCTAACTCTGTTCCAATCTACTTATCAGGTGTCAAAAAAGCTGACATCTTTGACTGAGACCCAAAGTAAGACCAAAGCATACAGCCAAGGTCCTATGGCTGAAACTCCATACAACACAGCAGAATTTATAATGAGGATTATCAGAGGTACAGAAAGACTATGTGTAATTTATGTCAGTCCCTAAAAACATCACTTTGCATCCACAGTTGGGAGGCAGCGTGATCAATGGTAATGCTCAGATTTCTCCTTCATATTCGGTCAAAGACTACACACCATGAAATGGCATTGCCCCTCTTTAAGGTGGGTCTTCCCACCTCCACCAACCTAAATAAATAATCCCTCACAGGCTAGCCCAGAAACTAACCTAACCTAGGTAATTCTTAACTTGCCTACTTGGTAGTTTCTCTTCTACATAATTCTATGTCTTGTGATGGTTTGGATGAGAATGGCTCTGATAAGATCATATATTTGAATACCTGCTCCCTAGTTGGTAGTCTTAGTTTGGGTTATTATTGCTATGATGAAACATCGTGACCAAAAGCAATGGGAAGGAAAGGGTTTATTTGACTTAAATCCACAGTCTATCACTGAAGTCAGGACAGGAACTCAAACGTGGTGGAACCGGAGTCAGGAGCTGATACAAAGGCCATGAAGGGGGCTGCTTATTGGCTTGCTCCTCATGCTTTCTCAGACTGCTTTGTTATAGAACCTAGGACTACCAACCTAGGGATGGCATCACCCACGATGGGCTTGGCCTCCCCTGTAAATCACTAACTAAAGAAATGTCTTAGAGGTTTGCCTACAGCCCCATCTTATGGAGGCATTTTCTCCATTGAGGCATCCTCCTCTCTAGCTTGTGTCAAGTTCATATTAAAATAGCCAGTACAGGAAGGATTGGCAAGTGTGACCTTGCTGGAGGAGGTGTTGTATGAGGTCATTAATATTTACTATTGGTTTATCTTCTAGTAAAGCTTGCTGTTAATCTTAAACAGCTGTATAACCAAATCACCACACAGAGACTGGGTTTTTAGTTAACCTAGAACACAATGCTGGGCAATATTTACTTCCTCCTAAACCTCCAAGCCCTCAGTTTCCTAACATTTAGATTTCCCACATTATACTTGCTTTCTGTGAAATCTTAGGTCTGGTTCATGCTCCACGTTCTCCAAGATCTCTCCTCCAGCTCTGCTCTCCTCGCTCTTCTCTCACCCATTCTCTTCCCACTCCTCTCCTGCCTTTTGGCTCCTCCCCTCTTTCCTGTCCTCTGGCTCCTCCCGGCTCAACATTGTGTCTAGTTGCTTTATTTTGTCCTGTTTACACAGAGTTGAGAGACAGGATGCTTAGAATGAGTATCACAATGCAATATCCGGATTGAAACCAGAGAGTTGGGGGTCGGGTGGGGGAGAAATCAGTATTTGAATGAACAAGGGTAAGGTGTATACATTAAAAAAAAAAAAAAACATTATACCAACAGAGGTGTGTCACTGAGGGCGAGCTTTGAGGTTTCAGAAGACTTGAGCTATTCCCAATGTGCGTTCTGCTTTCTGTTTGTGGACTGGGATGTGAGCTCCGAGTTGCTGATCCAGCCGAGTGCGTCCCTGCCTGCCTGCTGCCATGCTCCCTACCAAGATGGTGCTGGAATCCTATCCCTTTGCAACTGTAAGCCCCAAAATAACCTTAGCCATGGTGTTTAATCATAGCAATAGAAAAGTAACTAGTACACTTGCCAAGTTGACACTTATGGGAGTTTTTTCCATAGAGGGGACAAAATAATGCCTCCCTCTCTCCTTTCTACTGTTCCAGTGAGAAACCAAAGTTCACCCTGGAGAACCTATATGTTTATTGGGCTTACACAGAGAACTATGGGTGAGAGTGGTTGCAGGCAGGGGCATGACTAAACTTAAAGCAGTCAAACTGGGAGGTCTGTACCCAGGAGGGATGACAATTCCCCATAACTGCATAGGTGGTGCTCTCTCACTTCATTCCTCTTCAGCTTCTATATTCTAGCTGCAAACCCCTCCTCCACCCCTAGCCATATGAAACTAGAGCAGAATTGCAAAAAAATTGATGAGGGGAGTGGCTGGCTACTCGGGGGAGTATCCTGTTGACCCTCCTTGACCCCTGCTTCTATTATGGAATGCCAACAGTCAACAAACACAGCTGTGATGATATTTTGCAATCAGGTACAAACTCAGAAAGATGGTGCCTGTTTGGCTCTGAGGATAGCATTGTACAGCACTGACTATTAACTCTCATAACACCCAAGAAGACAAAGTGACTAATCCAAGTGACCTCAGCTAGTTTCCATTGTCAGCCATTCCACGCTGGCATTAAGAAGCATATGGGTAAAGTGACCATAGTGACAGACAGAAGCTATGATAGTATTGTCAGCTTACTACAGGGCTGGAGAGATGGCTCAGAGGTTAAAAGCACTGGCTGTTATTCGCAGCAACCACATGGTGGCTCACAACCATCTATAGTGAGATCTGGTGCATAGGCACACGTGCAGCTTGAATGCTGTATATAAAAAAATAAAACAAACAAAAAACAAAAATAAAAACAAAAAAACAGAATCTGCAATTACCCAGGAGACATAGCTTCAGGCTTGCCTGTTGAAGGTGTCTCCAGAGACACATCTGTAATCCCAGGAGCTCCTACAGCAAGATGGAGGTGGAAAGAGAAGACTCAGACACTCACTAGCAAGCTAGGGTGGCTGACACAGTGGAATACAAGAGACCCTGTCTCAAACAAGGTGGAATGACAGTCAAGGTTGTCCTCTGGCCTTCATATGAACATTGTGGCATGAACATGCCCATACCCACACGTGAACACACATATCACGCACATGCGCACGTGCACACACACACACACACACACACACACACACACACACACACCTCAATTTTTAAACAGTGTTAACTTACTGCTTTCACTCCTTCCTGTGTATTTGTTCCTGCTGTCTTGCTCTCATCCTCTGCTACCATTGGGTTCAGCACTCTCCAGGAAGCCTCCAGGCCTCCAGTGACAGGATGGGTGCTGAGGCATCTGACTTAGTGGACTAAGTAGAAGTCAAGTTCTCTACCTCTCCAGCAAGAGGATAATTACTGTTGGATTACCCAGCCTAATTATGTAAGCCATCCCCTGTTATAATGTATGTCCTTGGATTGGTTCTGTTCCTATTGAAATTCCTGGCCATTAAAGAGGCCACCCATTAAGGCTGGGCTAGCTACTATATTGACCAAATGTTAGCCTTCCACCAACAAAGACCAACTCAAAACTGAGACTTTGATTTCATTCCTTGAGGAAACCACATCTGACCACACTAGACCCCTTCTGTTGTGGAATCAGAGGTTCATTCTCAGAGGAAAAGATTTATATTCGCCTTTCTCATGCTCAGGTTCTGGAGTCAACACCACTGTTTAAGGACCATAGGAGGTGTTTGGCATGACACCCTATGCTTGTATCAGACTAGGGACCAATGACCAGGTGTTACAAGACTTTTTTTTCCTGGGGAAATGTATGCAAATGTCTATTCTCTCCTACCAATGCCATCAAAATCTAGCTTCATGGACCAGTGACTTTACCTTGGCCTATTTATAACACCATGGGTGAGGGCTTACTTACAACTCCGGGGTGATCAAACCGTTAAGCAGTACAGCAACTGTTTGTTTGTTTGTTTTGGTTTTTTAGAGACAGGGTCTCATTATGTAGCTGGTGGGTTATTAATGTTTATTATTGATTTATCTTTTAGTTAAACAGCAGTTATTCCAAAACCAGCTGTGTACCCAAATCACCACACAGAGACTACTATTTATTTAATTAACCTGGAGCACAATGCTGGGCAATAGTTGTTCCATCCTAAACCTCCAAGCCCTCATAGTTCCTACCATTCAGATTTCACCCATTATACGCTTTTAGTCATATCTTAGGTCCAGTTCATCTCTCCTCCCTTGCTTCCTTCTCCTCCCCTCTGGACCAGGATGTCCCACCCTATTCTCTCCCTTGCTCCGAGTTGTGGCTGGCTGTTTTATTGACAATACAGAGAACAAATGGTGACATGTTTACACAAATTTGATACAGGTGATGCTTAGCATAAGCATTCACAATGAGATGTACAGATTGAAACCAGATAGTAGGGAGAGAAATCAGCAGTTCAATGAACAAGGGTAAGTTGTATACATTCAAAAAGAACATTATACTAATGTGTAGCCCTAGCTGTTCTGAAACTCACTATAACTACCTTATGTTAATAAAACAAAGCCGATGCCCAATGTGGTGGCACATGCCTTTAATCCTAGAACTCACTCTGTGGGTTCAAGGCCAGATTGGTTTACACAGTAAATTCCAGGCCAGCCAGAGCTACATAGTTGACAAAAAAGAAGAAGAAAAAAAAAGGAGGAAGAAGAGGAAGAAGGAGGAATCGGAGGAAAAAGGAGGAGGAAGAGGAGGACAGGAAGAAAGAAGGAAAGAAAGAAAGAAAGAAAGAAAGAAAGAAAGAAAGAAAGAAAGAAAGAAAGAAAGAAAGGAAGGAAGGAAGGAAGGAAGGAAGGAAGGAAGGACTTAAAAAACTTAAAAAACCCTGTCTTAAAAAACAAAACAAAACAAAACAAAATGAAATCAAAGTTATGTTTTATTAACATAAGGTAGTTATTAACATAAGGTAGTTATGTAGACCAGGCTGGCCTCAAAATTACAAAGATCTGCCTGTCTCCTGAGTGCTGGGATTAAAGGCATGTGACATTAGGCTCAGCTCAGCCCAGCAATTTCCAACTCTTATGTCCTTGAGGAGAGGGCTTGTGTAAGGCAGTTTGAGTCCTTTCTTTCATCTAAAAGGGAACTGTTAGTAGGCCCAGTCTTTTTAGGGTCTCATTCAGGGTCTTACTTATTTTCTTTCTTTCTTTCCTTCTTTCTTTTCTTTCTTTCCTTCCTTCTTTCCTTCCTTCCTTCTTTCTTTTCCTTCCTTCCTTCCTTCCTTCCTTCCTTCCTTCCTTTCTTTCTTTCTTTCTTTCTTTCTTTCTTTCTTTCTTTCTTTCTTTCTTTCTTTCTTTCCTTCTTTCTTCCTGTCCTCCTCTTCCTCCTCCTTTTTCCTCCGATTCCTCCTTCTTCCTCTTCTTCCTCCTTTTTTTTTCTTCTTCTTTTTTGTCAACTATGTAGCTCTGGCTGGCCTGGAATTTACTGTGTAAACCAATCTGGCCTTGAACCCACAGAGTGAGTTCTAGGATTAAAGGCATGTGCCACCACATTGGGCATCGGCTTTGTTTTATTAACATAAGGTAGTTATAGATCACTGTTCCAAAAGAAGAAGCTGAATAGCATCTTGGGAAAAAGGGGTGGAGGCACAACTGAAGCAGAGATGATACTAACTTCCAGGATACAGACTATGTAGTGATTACAAAGTGTACGTGGTACTAAGGCACACCATGTATCCTGAGGTCTTCGCTAATGAACCCTTCTGCCACAAGTGTTTGAAATTATACTAGGATGGATAATACAGATTATTGGCCTATACTAGACTGGGGCAATGTGGATTATTGGTATGGGTGAAAAAAGATTAACTTATTTTCCCCAGAAGTGTGTATCAAATCATTTTCTGAAAATTATTTTGTGTTGAAGTATGCACACAGATACATAAAATCATACAAGTCTACTTTAGATTTCTTTTTCCTTCCACTTGATTGATGGTGAAAATAAGATTTTTCCATTTCCTTTTTATTATGAAGTAATTTCATGGCTATGAAAAATTACAATACTAGTGCAAAATAGTTTTGCCCTGAGTTATTTAAGAGTACATCACCAACAACATGCCCTGTCACCCATGAGCATAAACTAATGCTATTTCCTACAAACAACATCCTCACACATCAATATAGTATAACTATCAAAACTAGGTCATTGACAATGACACTTTACTTCAGTCCAACTCTCAGATCCCATTCAAGGTTGACAATTGTCACAAGAACATCCTCAAAAACTGTCCTGCCCAGGATCATTCATTTCTCTTGGTTTTCATCCCTCTTTAGTCTACTTTGGTCTGGAACACTTTCTCACTCTTTGCTTGACCTTCATGCCCACTTTTGAAGACAGCAGCCAGCTATTTCATACGTCATCCCTTGATGTGCCTTTGTCTGATGTAGCATCCTGCCCAGATCAAGTTATGCATCTTTGACAGAAATATCACAGGGGTGATTCCCTTCGTCTTATTGTACTCTTTCAGACAGTGCAGAATGTCAGTGTCTGCATTACTGGTGATGCCTTTGAGTACTTGGCTCATTGAGGATGTTGTCACCCAGGTTCCTAGAAGTCAGACTGAAATATGTGGGTGCCAAGTGGGCTTCATGCTGCAGATGTCCCTGTCCCTGGACTCTTTAGGAGCTCATTGTCTAGGAGACACATACCCTGTGCTAACATGGACACACACGTTTTTACCCCTTATGTCTTAGTCGGGGTGACTATTGCTGTGGTGAAACACCATGAACAAAAACAACTTGGGGAGGGAAGGGTTTGTTTGGCTTATGGTTCCTCATCCCTGCTCGTCATTAAAGGAAGTCAGTGGGGGGACTCAAGCAGGATAAGAACCTGGAGGCAGAAACGGATGCAGAGGCCACAGAGGAGCTCTGTTTACTGGCTTGCTCCTCACCCATCACTAATTAAAAACAAAACAAAACAAAAAACCAGATGGGTGATTGGTGACATATGCCTTTAATCCTAGCACTTGGGAGGTGGAGGCAGGAGGATCTCTGAGTTTAAGGCCAGCCTGGTCTACAGAGTGAATTTCAGAGTAGCCAGGGCTACACAGAGAAACCCTGTCTTAAAAAACAAAACAAAACAAAACAAAAAAGCCCCACAGCCCTGTCTCATAGAGCCAATTTCTCAGTTGCTATTTTCTCTTCTTAGATGATAATCGTTTGTGTCAAGCTGACATAAAACTGTCCAACACACCTTATCTCACACAAAACAGTGACTCCATCCCTAGCAGTTCCCACTGCAATCTAAAGCTAGTGTCTAATATTTCCCATTTTATTCTTATTTTGCCATTACTCCATTGTCCTTTAATTTCTAATAAAATCTTAACTCCACTAGTATCAACATATGTACCTTTGATCAGTTTCTGCTCCCGGCCCTCCAAACCCTTCTCCCCTCTTCCTTTAGGTTCTGGCATTTTCAGTTGGAGAGCTGCTGCTGTCATCCCCACTCCTGGTGGAAGCCCTCCTTGTGCTGAGGATCTAAAACCTCAGTCTTGACTCCCACCAGTGTCTCTCTCCATCTTTTCCTGCCTGGGTTGGAGACTCTGAGCCCAAGTGTAAAATGGGCATGTGCTGAGGATTAATAGTTGCACTAGAAGTTACAACCATGATGAAATTGGCTTTTGGTCATCATGGCAGGTGCGGTGAACAAATTAATGATAGTCTCAGTTTCTGGTGGCATTCTAAAAGTACCAGCTTTTTCATCATTTAATCTATATGAAAGTTATGTTTGTACATGGTTACAAAATAGGAGCATGTTTTCCTGATAAGTTATACCAATATCATTTATTATATAATCATCCTTTGTCAGTAAATTAAAATTTACCTCCCTGAGTGCTGTAACTGTGCCCAGCTTATAATGTCTTTTTATATCTGGTTACTAATATACTTTTATATATATCAGTCTGTTAGAGGTGAAATTCCAAAAAATAAGCAAGATACTTTAACTTAATTATAAAGAAACCTGAACTAGAAAATTGTGGCTCACATCTGTAATCCCAGCATCTGAGAGGCTGAGGCAGGAGGATGGCTATGAATTCAAGGTAAACTTGGGCTACACAGTAAGTTCTAGGACAGCCTAAGTGAGCTACAGAGTGAGACATGTGCACGCACACTCAATCACACACACAGGAGTTCAAGGCTCTCTTTGGCTACATACTGAGTTTGACACTAGTCTGGGCTACATGAGACCATGTTTCAAAATAACAACAAAAAATTCTGTTGGGATTAGAATTAGCATTTCAGTTAAGACTAGAGAGATGGAGTGAGTGCTGTTTTTGCGGAGGACTGGAGTCCAGCTGCCTGGGACTCCAGCTCTCACTATCATTTTGGACACCTACTGCACATCAGGCACTGATCTAGATGCTGGGGTTGCAACTGGGAAGGCAACATATAAAGCTCCTTCTTTTTATGTCCACATTCTAGTTTAGGGGAGATAAATAATGACTAACTGTAAAATAGGGGCTGGTGAGATGCCTCAGTGGGTAAAAGCATTTGTTGTTGTATAACTCTGATGTGAGTTCAATCCCTAGGACCCTGGTAAAGGAGAAGGAAACAGCTGACTCCACAGTCTTGCCCTCTGACCTTGACATACACACTATGCACATACACGATGCACCACACACATCATGCACACACAAACCATGCATCACACACACCATGCACGCACATACCATGTCTTACACCATGTACATACACACACATTACAAAGATAAAAAATACATAAAATAACATATATGTTGAAGCTTTTCCTCTTGGAGAGACAGGTAATAAGCAATTACACATGCTATCTATGTACACAATACATACACACACACACACACACACACACAACATACATAGGTACAAATAGGTTCCATATTTGAAGATTCAACAAATCACAGATCACAAACATTCAGAAAAAACGCACCTGTCCTGAGTGTTTCCTTGCTTCCTAGATGACACAGTATACAACTACTCACACAGCCTTGTGTTGTGTCAGGTATTTTAAGTAACTAAAGAGGAGGATGTTTATAGTCTATACACAGACATTGTATTGATTTCTATTAGGCTATTCTGGGGAGGACTCCAGAAGCCAATCACCTTCCCATACTGAGAGATGGCTGTAGATACGGGGTAGATAAACGCAGGCAGTGTCAGGCGTCAGATACCAACGCACACAATGAGTCTAGCCGAGGAGCGTGCTGGCAACAGGGCTGTTGCATAACATGGTGATAAAGTGATATGGCTTGGAAGGGAATGAAGACATAATCCATGCATTCCAGACAGGAAGTGGCAAATGCGAGGCTGGAGCATAGTCAGTGTGCTGTAACTGCAGAGGAAGGGCATGCAGCCAAGCCCGGCTGGAGCAACGGAGCAAGGGGCTTTGGAGCTAGGCAGATTGCTCAGTTGGTAAAATGCTGCACAAGCGTGAGATCCTGAGCGCGCCCAGAGCCCACGCAGGGTTAGGCCGTGTGGGGTGCTTGCCTTCATGATCCAGGCAAGAGTCAGACAGACCCCCGGGCCAGCCAGCCTAGCCTAATCAGAGATAGAGGAAGGGAGGAGGAGGAGGAGGTGGAGGAACAGACAGGAGAGGGCTGGGGGGGGGGGGAGGGTGGCTCAGCAGGTCAAAGTGCTTGCTACACAACCTTGTGGACCTGAGTTTGAATCCTTAGCTCACACATAAAAAATAGGTTGGTAGATGATAGGTAGGTAGGTAGATAGGTAAATAGATAGATAGACAGACAGGCAGACAGATAGACAGAGAGGTAGACAGAGAGACAGATAGATCTCGGTGTGGCCATACATGCACCTGTGACCACAAACCACAGCACTTGTGTGAGGGGGGTGGGAAGGAGGGCAGAGACAGGAGGATTGCTGGATTTTCTGGCCACCAACTTACTTCCAGGCTCAATGAGAGAGCCTGTCTCAAGCGAATAAGATGGAGACACAGAGCAGAGCTCACCCACACCATGTGCACACGCAAATTGTCCTCCCCCACACTTTTAAAGGGACGGTAAGGGGTAAAAGGGTAAGAAGTGGGAACAGAAAGGTAGCTGGAGGGAGGGCAGGAGGGTATATGGAAAGAGCCGAGGCATCAGCCCACTGTGAGGACTTGGGCTGAGAGGAGCTGTCACTCCCTAGTTTTTGAGCACAGGAGTGACTCCAGCTGATGAGGCTGAAAGGACAGTGCTGGCAGACAGGAGTGGAAACGCCCTTTTCTTCCTTTCTTCCTTCCTTCTTCCTTTTTTCCATCTTCCTTCCTTCCTTCCTTCCTTCCTTCCTTCCTTCCTTCCTTCCTTCCTTCCTTCCTTCCTTCTCTTTCTTTCTTTCTTTCTTTCTTTCTTTCTTTCTTTCTTTCTTTCTTTCTTTCTTTCTTTCTTTTGTGGGGAGGGGAAGAGAAGAGATGGAGCAGCTTTGGTGTAAAGCCAGAGGTAATAAACAGAGGATTCTAATTGGCTGGGCTCAGAGGGCACTACTTATATCCAGTTTGGGCTGACCAATAATGGCAGCTTCTTCCCGCCTAAGGATAGGTTTGATTCCTACCTTCAGAGTAAAAGTCTGGTCTCCTTCTTGCTCTTAGATACTGTGGGACCCTGCTGTGCCAGCGTTAAAGAATCAAACAACAACCATCCAGTGTCATCACCTTCCTTTGCTTTGGAGACCTTCCTGTCTCTCCACTAATCTTTTCTTCTATATGCGTAGATGTATTAGCTGTGCTGTGTTTGTGTGGTCTGAGAGAGCAGGTTTCTGGAGCACAACAGGGATCCCTCACCTGCCATTATTTTCTGCAGGAACTCGGCCTTTCAACTCACAGCTTAAAAAGTTTACAGCAGCACTTCAGTAAAACAATAATGTGAGCCAGGCATATAACCTTGAATATAAGAGCACACATGTGCCTCCAAGGTGGCACAAGTTCCCCGCCTGCCAGAGCTATGTGCGAAGACTCTGTCTCAAAAACCAATCAGATAACAACAAAAGCAACAAAGGAAAGAAGGAAAGAAAAGCCAAATTCTTAGGGATAGGATATAGCTTTTATAGCACTGGCCTGTTATGCATGGTTCCCTGGGTTCTGTAACTAGCACTGGGTACAGAAAAACAAAAACAAACAAAACAAAAACCCAGCAACAACAAAAGCCAAAGCTATGAAAACAAGGTTCTAGTGGTTTCATTGCAGGTGTGATGGCTTTATATTTGACTTAATGGCTTTATATTTGACTCAGTGCTCTCATTCTTCATGGGAGCTACAGGCACGATCCCAATTCTTTAAACACACCACAGAGCTCTTTGGGAATTCTTTCTCCTGCTATTCTTTTTGCTTAGAATATTCTTCCTCGAGACAGCATAATTAGGGCTTTCACTTCCTTTAGGCCTTAATTCTAAATTAATCTTTCTTTCTTGTGCTTCCTTCCTTTCCTTCTGTTTTGTTTTTGACAGGGCCTCATGTGCCAAGGCTGGCCTCAAATTCACTATATAGCTTTGGTTGTCCTCAGACTCTTTTTAATAACCCAGATTGGCCGTGTACTTGTGCTTTTCCTGCTTCCAACTAATAAATGCTGAGATTAAAAGCATGTGTCACCACTCCCTGCTCCAAAATTCATCTTTCTAGTGTGGCCTTTCATGTCTCCTATACCACCTTCTTTGGCTGTTCAGGAACTCTCAATGTAGACCAAGCTGGCCTTGAACTCATGGAGATCCATTACCTCTGACTGCTGAGTGCTAGATTAAAGGGTCTCAGCTAACACACCACACATTTTATTCTCCTACTTGTACGGTTTGTTATGACTATTCTTTGTTGTCAACTTGACTACATCTGGAATTAACTAAAACCCAAGTGGCTGGATAGAACTGTAAGGAATTTTTTTTTCTTGATTAAATCTTTTGAAGTGGAAAAACTCACTTTTAAATTAGATTTTTTATTTTGTTTTGTTTTGTTTTGAGACAGGGTTTCTCTGTGCAGCCTGGGCTGTCTTGAACTCACTTTGTACATGAGGTTGGCCTCGAACTCACAGAGGTCCACCTGCCTCTGCCTCCCTGAGTGCTGGGATTACAGGTGTGCACCACCACCACAGGCTTAAATTAGATCTTTTGAGGTGGAAAGACTCACCTTTAATCTGGACCATACCTTCTCCTTACAGCCTATATAAAGTGCATGGAAGAAGGAAGCTTGCTCTTTGCCTGCTTGCTCTTGCTATCCCAGGCAAGTCCACTCTTTCACTGGCATTAGAGCCTATTTTTTTGGAATTCTGGTTTGTACTGAAGACCAGCTTGGACATCCAGCCTCATGAACAACTGAACAACTACTTGATTCTTGGACCTCCCATTGGTAGATACAGCCATTGCTGGACCAGCTGGACCACAGCCTTCAAGTCATTCTAATAAATTCTGTAAGTTCTGTAAGTTCTATTCCTCTGGAAAATCCTGACAAATATATAATTTGAATGTGAAATGTCATGCATAGACTCATGTTTTGAATGCTTAGTCTGTTTGTGTGCCTGTTTTTGAAGCTGCTGAGCTTTAGGAGGCAGTGTGGATAGTGAAAGTAGGTCCTAAGTAGTGAGCCTTTAAAGGGACACCAGAGCCATCCTGGGTCCAGTCTAGCTTCTGCTTCCAGCTGGCCTTTAGCCACACACTCCACTGTGAACTCCTGCTGCTTTCCTTGCTAAGATAACAGCAGCTTTCTGAAACTGGGAGCAGAAAGGAAGCAGTAAAAGCTGGGCATGGTGGCTCACACTGTCGGTCCCAGCACTAGGGACACAGAGGCAGCACATCTAGGGTTACATAGTAAGATCTTTTCTCCAAAAATAAAAGATAAAGTAAAACTTTCTTCCCTTGCCTTTTTTTTCTGTCAGGTACTTGGTCACAGCAACAGTAACTGATGGCACCCATCTGTTGTTGTTCCTCAGTACTTAGCAGCAGCACCACATTCAAGATCTGAATCTTGTCTCTCTGCCCCAGAAAAACACAAAGCACTAGAGCAGGGTTCCTGGATTCCTCCTTGCCTTTGTTTGTTCCTTTTTTAACCCGATATGCATTGCTTCTTGAAAGAATAGTTTCTTGGATGTAAGATGATTGGCACCGACACATCCCAAGGTCTTTACATTGTTCTGGAGGAAGGCAGTGGCACAGATTAACACACATGCACACTACACTTTAAGGGTTACTATTAAGAGGACAGAAATAGATTACGACTTCAATGTCCAAACAAAGGTACAGACCAAAAAGAGAACCCAATTAAGCCAGTACAGAGCAGAAAATAAGAAAAAGCAACAACAAAAGGCTGATAAACAAAAAGCATGCAGCTTCCTGATTCCTGTAGAATCAGCATCCTAAATCCCTCCACAATCCTTCAAAAACTATACCAATTGACAATGGAAACAAATTAAATCACTCCATCCTTCACCTCCAGCATCATTCAGAGACAGAGAATACCTTGAACTTCAATTTACATGTAAATGGGAGATAAATATCTGAAACCTGAAGAGCTGGCTCTAAAGCTACAGCTCAATAAAATCAGAAGGGTGAGCATGTAGAGAGCAGCTGGGACCTAGAATGACCATAGGGACAGTATAGCATCAGCTCTGCTGTCCCATAAGGAGTGGATGTTAACCTGGGAGGGGAAATGACAGACTGCTCTGAGACCTGGGGATTCAGAGCACTGCCTGCTGGGTTACAGAGGGGAGCATTTTTGACTATTTATGACATTTTAGGACCTCAGTCACTTTAGAAATAAGCAGAACCTCATAAAATAGCAATAATGAAAACACAGCTTATTAGCACCTATGAGCTTCCGTAGATGCAGTTGTCAAAAGAAATACGAGGCTGGAGGAATATTTCTGGTTAAGAATGCTTGCCTGGGAACTCTGCCTCTTGGAATAGACCCAGCCTAGCTCTCCCCCACGACACTCTCAGCATTCTCTTCTAGCCAGTCTCCATTCCTTTGTTCCACTATTTCTCAGACATACTTTCTATTATGGACCCCCAGAGACCACACTGCCCTGGGACTCAGCCAGGCAGTTTTCAGCATCCTTCCTGCCCCCATTATGATCTGTCCAGACTTACTCTTAGTCCTGTAGTAGGACTCCCTTTTTTCACCCTACCTCCAATTCCTGGTGACTCTTTTTTGTTTGTTTGTTTTTGTTTTTTGGAGACAGGATTCTCTGTGTAGCCTTGGCTGTCCTGGACTCACTTTGTAGACCAAACTGGCTTGGACTCACCTGCCTCTGTCTCTTTGAGTACTGGGATTAAAGGAGGGGCCTTCATGCCTGGCTTCCTGAGGCTCTTGTTCCACCCCCTCCCCCAGCAATTTCCCCTCTCAGCCTTTCTTTCTAGCCCATCTCCATTCCTTTCTGTCACTGAAGGACTCCCTCTCTGTAGGAACCCTACAGCTATCACACCAAAGAATGAAACACCTACCTAACAAAGACAGCCCAGATATCAACCCCAGCAAACAATTCGAACATCATAACTCCAGGTGCCTAAATTCCAGGGCAAAACCACAAACACAAACAGCCAAGACTATATCTCTTCCAGAAGGTAGTAACTGCGGTGAGCCCTAAAAATGCAATATAGCTGAAGCAGGACACAAAGACCTCAAAACAGCAATTATGAATATGTTCAAGTACCTTAAACAAGATATAAATAAATCCCTTGAAGTCTGTGAAAACGCAGCTGAATGAAATAATGAAAACAATTCAAGACACGAAAATAGAATCTAACAAAGAAATCGAATTGCTAAAGAAAACCTAAACTGAAATAAAACTGGAAATGAGAAATTTAGGATGTCAAACAAAAGCCCCAGAGATAAGCTTCGCCAACAAATTACAAGACTTGGATGAGAGAATCTCAGGTGTTGAATACAAAGTAAAAGTGGCTAGTAGAAATGGTTAAATCAGTCAAAGAAAATAGTAAATCTAAAAAAAAAAAAAAAATCCAGATATAAAACATTCAGGAAATATGGAACAACACAAAAAGACCAAATCTACAAATAATAGGAATAGAAGAAGGAGAAGAAATCCAGGCCAAAAGAACAGGAAAAAAAAATAGTGTTAGGTACTTTATTTTTTCTTTTTTATTATATTTTAATTATTTAAAACAATTTCAAATTTAAAAATATTTTCATTATATTCTTCCTCTCCTCCAAGTCCTTCCAGATCTTTTTCCCCTTCCTATTCACCTAAATTTAAGTATTTTCTCAAAAAACAAAACAAAACAAAAGCCCAACACAGCAATAAATCCCCCCTAAAACCAAGAAAACAAAACAACATTCAAAAAGAAAAACAAAAACCCCTTACCAAACTGTAACTAAATAAAAGCACACATATGCACACATACACACACACACACACACAACTCTGTGTAATCCATTATATGCTGGTCAAGTACTCCTGAATGTGAGGCCTGCTCTGGAGTAGATGATATATCCAGTGTTTTTTATGAGACAGGGTTTTTCTGTAGCCCTCTCTGTCCTGGAACTAGACAGGCTGGCCTGGCCTACAAGAGAGTTCCAGGACAACGAGGGCTACATAGAAAAAACAAAAACAAAAACAAAACTCTTGAAAAACCAAATAAAAAAAAAGTAAAGAAAAGAAAATTGAAATAGGAGGCTGGAGAGATGGCTCAGAGGTTAAGAGCACCGGCTGCTCTTCCAAAGGTCCTGAGTTCAGTTTGCAGCTACCACATGGTGCTCACAACCATCTATAATGAGATCTGGTGCCCTCTTCTGGTGAGCAGGTGTTCATGCAGGCAGAGCACTGTGTACATAATAAATAAATATTTCAAAAAAAAAGCAAAGAAAGAAAACTGAAATACCACTCTGCATCCTATCTGATTACCATGTATTAAAGTTGGGTGTCATCCATCAACAACAGAGAATACAAACTCATTAAAAGTGAACAACTCACTATGGAATGAAAAATGGGTCAAGAGAGAAAACTCATGAAAGGAATGAAAAGCCTTTAAGAGTTGAATGAGAGGTGCGGCAGGAACACGGAGACACCTCAGGCCACGCCCGACCCTTGCTGGGCAGGAGCTGCAGAATCGGAGAAGAGAGGCCGAGCTGTTGGTGGGCTCTGAAGACAGGCGGACCTGGAGAGTCAAGGCAGATGCTGTTCTTGTTTCTTGGAAAGTGGTGAATTACACTGTCCATCAACAGAGCAAAGTGTCAAGTGGGCCTATGAGGTCTTCCTTTGAGAAAACCGGCTGCTGTGAGTCAGAGCTGCACCCTAGTCCAGGAGGAGAGGTGGTGCCTGAGGAGTGGAGCCACAGCTGAGCCGTGTCTGGTGCCTGCGGAGTGGAGCCCACAGCTGAGCCACGGCCTGTGCCTGCAGAGTGGAGCCACAGCTGAGCCACGGCCTGTGCCTGCAGAGTGGAGCCACAGCTGAGCCACGGCCTGTGCCTGCAGAGTGGAGCCACAGCTGAGCCACGGCCTGTGCCTGCAGAGTGGAGCCACAGCTGAGCCACGGCCTGTGCCTGCAGAGTGGAGCCACAGCTGACCCACGGCCTGTACCTGCAGAGTGGAGCCACAGCTGACCCACGGCCTGTGCCTGCAGAGTGGAGCCCACGGCTGAGCCACGGCCTGTGCCTGCAGAGTGGAGCCACAGCTGAGCCACGGCCTGCTGTGTTTACTTCTGGTCGCTGGCCCACTTGTTAATCTCTTGTTCAGTCTCTCCAGCGGCGGTTCAACCATGAGACTGGGCAACTCAATGATGAATTACGGTTTTTCTGTTCTGTGTTTAACTTTGGCCAAGGGTTTCTTTCCTTTGGAATCTCAGGGTTGGACAGTTAACCATCCCATCTTTCAAAAGATGTCTTTATTGGTTATGCTCAACAATTTGAGCATTATTAAGCCATTATTAGGCATTATTGTGAAGACAACACTTACATATGTCCTTGAGCATGGAGAAGTTGAACTGATGTCCCCACTGGCCAGTGTTCATGGTGCTGGAAGGTACTTTGCATACTGACTGGAGGAGAAAGATAATAATTGCTATCTCCCAGTTCCATTCTGTGTGACCTACAACAGTGACCTGCCTGCATGCTATGCTGGTTCAATAGTAGCACAAATGTTATGACGGTGACCAACCACTTAGATTGGATTTAAAGCCCAGTTCATGAGATAGAACCACACCTAACACTGCTGAAGTGGTCAAGAACCTGACTTGATATGTCATGGGCCTAGTGGAAAAAACAGTATTACTTCTGCTAAGGGAACATAGCAATAAAGTAACTCCTAATGATACACTGCAGTACCTGTAGATCAGTGCCTTGCTCAGCTCTCATCTAAGAAGCTTCTTCTTGTAAGAGATGGAAGCTAACAAAGACCCACAGCTGGATAATGGGTAGAAAGTGACAAACTTTGGATCGCTTAGTCTTAAATGTCGTTATCAAAACCTTCCTCTCAAGGCTTGGGATCTATGCGGAGAAGGAGGCAGAAAGATCGTAAAAGCCAGAGGTGATCCATGGCTCCAACTAAACAGTGTCTTCCAGAAACACCAGGACTGATGCACACATGAACTTGTAGAGACTGGCAGCACACATAAGACCTGCTTAGGTTCAAGACAGACAGGGTCTCAGCACTGAGAGGGAGAAGCAGACATGGTCCTACCCCTAATCAAGAAGCTACCTATGATTCAGACCTGCTGGCAAAGGAAAAACAGTTTTCTCCAACAGAGCCTTACTGAGTATTTAATATACCTTAATATACATAGGTAGGCCCTATGTCCAGGAGTAGTTGATCAAGACAAAATGAACTCAATATGATATTTGTAGACCTTTTGTCTCATTTTTCTTTATTTTGACATTTTTGTGTTATTGGTCTTTTGCTTGTTTGTTTTGATTTATGTTCTTGTGGGTTTTTAAAAATTTGTTTGAGAAAGAGAGAGAAAGAGAGAGAGAAAGAGAACATAAAGTCAGGTGAGTAGGGGAGGTAGGGGGATCTGAAATGAATTGGGTGAGAGGAAACATGATAAAAATATATTGTACAATTTTTTTCAATAAAAAGTTTTTTTTAAAACACAAGCAAACCTCAAAGAAATGTATTCAGTATCAGAACCAAATTGAGCAAAGACAGAGATGGAGGAAAACCAGAAATCACTGGGAAAGCAATGGCTGGTTGGTTTATTTTCAGAAAGACACCGAGAGAGAGTCAAGAGCTGAACAATCTGAAGGCAGACTCAGGTACCATGGAGGCAGTGGCTTCCTTCTAGGTTCACACTGAGGGCAACATAGTGAAACCCGGAATTGTAATATCTTTCCCAGAAATCACTTGGACTGTAATGCAAGAGCACTGTAATCTTTTTAAATGTAGCAACATTAGAAGACAAAGGGAATATCAGGTTCTCTGTTTTTCACTGAATCAAACAGTTAATGATAAAAAGACACACAAAGATCAAATGATAGCATTCTATTTTTTAAAAAGCTTCTGGTTTCAGAATGGTAATTCTAAGAGAAAACTTTATATTTGATATGACTAGAAATAACATTTTTATTGGTTACAATTATCTTTCAGAAAAGCTGAAATTACATTTTAAATAAGCAGTAAAAAGATACATAGAAAAATCTAAGCTCATATGATTTTCTACTTTTATTAGAAGGGGTGAGTAAAAGGATGCTTGCTGCTCTTGCAGAGAACCTGGGTTTGGTTTCCATTACCCACATTGCAGCTTACAGTGATCTCTAACTCCAATCTCAGGGATTCTAGCACCCTCTTCTGGCCTCCAAGGGCACCAGGCATACATGCGGCACAGAAACATACATGCAGTCAATCACTTGTACACATAAAATAAAAATAGATAAATCAAAATCAATAGAGCCAACTAACCTCAACTCAGGGGTGACTGCGGAGACTGAAGCACCAACCAAGGACCACGCATGGACTGGATCTAGGCCCCCTACACATATATGGGCAACTTGGTCTTCTTGTGGGTTCCCAAGTGAGGGGAGTGGGGCCTGTTTCTGACATGGACTCTGTTGCATGCTTTTCGACCACTTTCCCTTTGTGGGGCTGTCTTGACAGGCCACCATGGAAGAGGATATGTTCAGTCCTGAGGCAACTTAAAGTCTAAGGTAGGTTAGTGGGAGTGTCCCTCTTTCCTCAAAGAGAGGAGACGGGGAAGATGGGAAGAGGGAGGAAGAGTGGGACCAGGAGGAGAGAAGGATGGGGGACTACAATTGGGATGTAAAGTGAACAACTAAATAAATAAAGGTAAAAGTTAAAAAAAATATTGGATGTGGTAATCAACTGCAGTAAAATAAAATGATACAAAAAGTAAAAAAAAAAATTCTTTAAAAAATGTTTAAGAAAATAAGAAAGAAAGAAATACACCACAACAAATACTGCATCAATAAAATTGCACACACTGGCAATCCCAGCCTAGAAACAGAGGCAGGAGAATCATAATGTTTGAAGCAAGCTTATACTTCATAGTAATTTTCAGATCAGCTTGTGTTATAGAGTGAGATAATGGATTAAAAGAAGAGACTTATGAATTAAACAACAGTTAAAAAAAAAGTGTAGCTGGAGATGACCTGGGAAAATGTCAAGTTGCTTGGGCCATGTGCAGGAAAGAAAAAGTGTTCCTGCTCTGTCCCAGCATGCACTGCTTTTCCTCATCATCCTTCACACCAGCTTTGAAGCATGATTACCTGTCTCCTTTTCTAGTTAGCCATGTTTTCCTCTCTCCTCTCTCCTTGGTACAAAGGCTGAATCAAGGTGTGCCTATCTACTTGTGTCCATTGCCCACTATTAGACCCTAGCTGACAGTGTTTAAAGGTCTTGGATTCACATCTCCAGTTTCTCTGATAGGGTTCCTCAATTCCCCACCCTGCCATGTCCATAAAAAGACTTAAGATGCCCATGGAAATACAGAGACTGAGAAAAAAACCTTGCTTTTAGGAACCTGAAAGTCCTACCAGATATGCAGATAAAAGTGACTATGACAGGCTTTGGTGTGTAGCTCAATGGTAGACCACTTACCTAGCATGGGCAAGGCCCAGGTTCTATGCCTAGAAACACATACACACACACACACACACAAAGACCTGTGTGTGCGCAGATGAAAAGGTGTTCTATTGTATTCTTGAGGCAAAAATCTAGAATTCTGTCATGGGCCAGAGAAAACAGAACAGTGAAGTCACTTACAGTAGCAGAAAAATAAATCTTGAAAGCAATAGGAAAGATGATGTATAGAATATTTACATTGAAATAATTTATATAAAAACATTTTTAAAAAAATAATTGATAGCTGGACCCTTCTAATACTGTACAGACCTCATTGGACAGATTTTCTATCTACAAGGGGAAACGTAAGAAATGGCAACATGGTTGGCCATCCGCAGGAGCCAACCATGTACTTAGGCTCATCTTCCAGAGCATAGGTCAGCTCTGTCTGTAAAATTTCAGTTTTTCTTTCATCTTGCCTCTAAGTCATGGCATTGCTACAGAGAAAACAAAGTCCAGTTGAGAAATTCTCTCTCCTCAGTCTTGGCCAAAATGAATTAATATTCACACTTCTCTCTTCATGTGGTGAGTGATAATTTGGACTCAGTGCCAGGTTTTTATGGCCAGGAACTCTGTAACAGTGCAGGCTCGTTGTGTATCACTGCTGGCTGTGCACTGAACTTTCATCACTTCCTAGAAGAAAGGGCATATAGGCTTCTCCTCCAGCAATTCTATTGAACACATATCAAGTAAAGGCTTAATGTTTGAGAGAGAAAAGCAATGATGTGAGCATCAGCATGCAAGGAATGCTGGGCCAAATTTACAGGGCGATCTGGACTCTAGGGCCTGGAGTCTGAGATGGGCAGAGACATGGTGGTGAGAAAGACTGGGACGGTGAGTGGCAGGTGAACGTTGGGCCTCAGATCCCAGCTCATTCTCAAAACCTGTCATTACTTCACTGTACTTTTTAAAAAAGACTTTTAGTTTTCATTACATTTGTACATGTCTGTGTCTGTATGTGAGGGTGTAAATGTCAGTGCAGGTGTTTGTGGAGACCAGAGGAAGTTTTGGATCCTTTGGAGCTAGAATTACCAGCAGGTGTGAGATGCCTGATGTGGGTGCTGGGAACTGAACTTGGGTCCTCTGAGAGAGCAGTTAAGTGCTCTGAACCGCTCAGCTATCTCTCCATCCCAGCTCTGTTTACTTTTGAAGTGATCTTACTCATTGTCTGTGTATTGTGGTGTGTGTATGTGAGCATGCCTCTGTGGGTTTGTGGTGGTGGAGCTGATTTTCTCCTTTTATCATAAATTTTGGAGACTGAACTCAGGCTGGCAGGTTTGCATGGCAAGGTTTGCTTATTACACACTGACCCATCTTGTCAACCCCGCTTATATTTTAAAAATAAAGTTAGTACATTGGGTGGGGTTGGGGGGAAGCAACAGGTACAGGAAACTTGTCCTAAATAAAAAGACACAAAACTGGCTGTGCACACCTGTGTCCCAGCTACTGTGAGACTGCAGCTAGATTGCTTGAGCACTGCAATCTCATGACTGGGGAAATCAGGAAGATTCTAAGGGCTCACTAGGCAGACAGTGAGCATCTAGTTCAGTGAGAGAGCCTGTTTCAGAAGGGTGGGCCATGATAGATAATGAACCATGGCCTTCATCTATGCACACATGGTCTATGTATTTGCACATACACACATATACTTCAGATATACACATATACTACATGTACATATACTGCGCATACACACATGTACTGCGCACACACACATATACTACACACATGTACTGCGCATACACACATGTACTGCGCATACACACATGTACTGCGCACACACACATGTACTACACACATGTACTGCGCATACACACATATACTGCACATACACAAAAATGAGAAGAAAGAGGAAGAAAGAAGGAAGGAAATAAATATAGGAAGGAATGAAAAATAAATAACACGGCTTTCTTTTTTTTTAATTTAAGAAATATTTACAGCTCGGCATGGTGGTGCACACCTTTAATCACAGCACTTGGAGGCAGAAGCAGCCGGCTTTCTGAGTTTAGGCTAGTCTAGTTTACACAGAGAGTTACAGGACAGCCGGGGCAACATAAAGAAACCCAAGCTGGCCTCAAACTCATTACCTAGCCAATTAAAAAAAGAAAAAAGGAAATATTAAGGGCACAATCACTGAAACAGAAGAAAAATACGGTACTGGGGAGGTGCTCATGAAGCTCCATCACTCCCTGAGGATAGGGGCTCAGAAGAGATCATACTCCTCAGTGGTGTAGCCACTGGCAAGTGGCCCTTGATAAAAACAAGTTCTTTCCCATGTTATGCAAGCAACGCCAATGAAATGCACCAGGGTGCGTGTGTGCATGGTCATCCACACACTGACACAGAAGTAGGAAGGAGACCTGGAGAAAAGGGTTGATGGAAAGAGAAGGGTGATAATAAGAGGGGATAACGAAGGTAATGTAATCAAATATACCATTTTTGTACAAAATTGTGGAACAAGTAAGAACTAGTATATACTACTCTTAAGTCTAGAGAAGCATAGCAGAAAAACACATTAAATAATTTCCTAGGAAACCACTGTTTGCCAAAATTTACCACAATAAACATAGAAGACTAAAATAACTCTCCCTCACAAAAAAATCCCAAGGCCACATAGATTCGCAAGAAACTCTTTTAAAACTGCTTAAAATATTCCAGAGAGCAAAGAAAAACTCCCTTGTTATTTTAAGTCACCCGGGGACTGGCAGGTCAGTGGTAGAGCACAGCTCGCCAGGAGCAAGGCTAAACTATGGGCATTTTAAAGAAACCAAGTGGGGAACCACAGCATCCCTTGCCATGTGTTATTTTCCACAGTTTCAGTTTCCCACAGTCACCTTTGGTCACAAACATTATGTGGAAATTTTCAACAATAAGCAGTTCATAAGTAGAGAGAGGAGATCTGACACTGTCCCATTCTGTCCTGCTCCGGATTTGAATCAGAACACTCATGCTGTATATGTTACCAATCCAACAGTCACTTAGTAGCCATCTTATTAAACTATCCTGTTACCCCATTGATTGTGTTCAACTAACCTTTGTAGAGTAGCTCAATGCTACATCACAATGCTTACCTCATTCCTATTGCTTCCTCTCCTCATATAGGTATTAAATCATTATTTTTGTTGTTGTTCTTAAGATTGAATCTCTTGTGGTCCAGTCTTCACCTGTGTGGTGAGTGCCATACACAAACCATCCCAGGAGCCATTTTTGATTCCCACAGGGAAAGCACACTTTGTTAAAAAGAGACCAGGGACCTCTGTAGATAGGGAGATAGGGAGCAGGATGAGAAAAGATAATTAACAAATGTTTCCAGGATGCCAAAGAGCCAATCAGAGAGAGAAGAGGGAATCCCAGTGCTTGGTCTTGGCTTTCTGCATTTTCCCCTTGTATTCCATACAGAATCGCCCCCTCCTCCAGTGTGTTTGGATAGCACCGCTTGCATTCAGATCTGGAAACACTGAAAATAGATCTGTCTATGAGGCGACATGCAATGCCCATCTGAGCACTGTCGAGAGAGAAAGCCCTGGTCCAAAGTCATGTTCGAATCCTGGACCGATCCCATCTGTAGGTTAACTATGTAAAAGCATGCTCCTATTTTTTTTCTGTGCTGGTGCTCTGAATGGAGTTCTCTGAAACCCGCTGATTAGACTGCTTTCCTATGCTATTTTCTTGTAGAAAGAGCGTTTTAGTCAGAAACTGGAATGCTTAGCAGCCTTGGTTGATGGTGTGAATTAATTCATCAGCATTCCTTCCTTTCTATGAATTTTTGCCTCATTGCATCTGCAGAGCTTTTTTCTAAGCTTGTGTGTGAGGAGTGCAGCAGCCCTCTGATGGCCTGAGAATGTGTGAGCAAACACACTGCCGTACATACAACCCATGACCTAACCCTGGGTATTAGTTTGAGGCGTCAGTACCTTATACCAGAACAGCATGCTGCACACTGCATTTACTCTTGTACTGATAAGGCTAGGTCAGAGCTGACACAACCGTCTTTCTTAGATTCAGCATCTCTTGCTGTCAGCCTCAGGATCTGCCTAGCTACCCTTCTGATCTTAGATCAGCAGATGTTACATGTAAAAAAAAGGGACATCCAAATGTTTTTAAGAAACTTTACTTATGCTGAGTAGTCATAATAAATAGGTAATTGAAAAAGACAGTATTTCATATCTGTTAGAATCACTGGGCATTGTGGCACGTGCCTGTAATCCCAGCATTTTAGGGGGCTGAAGCATAATTGCTACTTTAATGCCAGGGGAAGCTCCGTACTAAGTTTCAGACCAGATTTGGGATGCATAGCAAGACCCTGTTCAAAAACCAAACCAAACCAAAAAGTTTAATAATATCAAGTGTTCGTGGGCTCTAGAGAAACGGGAACCTCATGCAATTCTGGTGGGAGTGCAAATTGGCATTATCGTTTCCCTCTTCCCAAATGACTCTAGCTGTGTCAGTTTAACAAAACAAAACAGCACAGGCCTGTACTGTACCACAGTAAGGCATAAATATGCTCACCAAAACACATGTGAGAGTTTTCATTGTTCATAATTGCTTTAAGTAGGGAATAGTTCAAATGTTTACCAACATGAGAAGTAACACATTGCATTATATTCATACACAAAAGCATACTAAACTGTATACTATAAAGCATAAAAAAATGTTACCATCCACATCCTGGAAACATCTCCTTGGAATTGTGTTGAATGAGGGCAGTGTAGTGACAGTGCTTGTGCAGACCCTACATTTGCTCTCTAGAGCTACAACTAAAATAATATACTGTTGACTGAAAGCCAGTCACAAAGGTTTGTGTGTACATGGTATTATTCCAGTGAGCACACACTCAAGAATAAACAAAATAAATTACACTGTTAAAAGTCATGGATCATTGCCCTCCCTGCCTTGCCCCTTGCCACCTTCGGCAGGTGGGAGAGCTGGCCCTTCCACTCACCGCTGCAGCACTCTGGAGAGCAAGCCCTGGACCTTGCTTGGACAGCACAGTCGAGCTGCCTCTGGTGACTGAGGCCCGGGTGAGACAGCCCTGAGGGTGTGAGCGTGGAAGAACTGGTGCTGCCACTTGCTTGCCGTGCCCTGCAACTGCCTTGCAACGAGGAGATGCCCTCCACTTCCTGGTGCCACCTAAAGCACTAGGGAGAGTGGGTCCTGCACCTCCCCTGGGCAGCACAATAAAGCTGGCCCTGCTGGGGGTGTGGTGAGTCGGCGCCAAGAGCAGGAGTATGACAGCTGGCTCTGCTCCTTGAGGGCTGCAGCACTGGGCGAGCTAACTGGGGCAGTGCTGAGAGCACACCTGTTAGTGTGGGTGCGAAAGAGCTGGGGGGATGATCAATTCAGCTACCACCCAGGCCCGGATCCAGGGCTCTGAGTTGGCCCTCTCCAGCATCTACCTCATCCATGAGCTGCTGGAGAGGGAGAAAGGGCTAGCCCTATAGATCCGAAGCTGCAGGGTCCCCGTGATACAGGCTAACAGCATGGTATCTGGGAGGAGTCCTGGTGAGGATTTAGTATTGATAGTATTCAGGAACCAGAGGCCTCAAACAAGACGGATGTCTCACTGCAATGAACATTTGCAAATAAAGAAGTGTGGATAAAAGGGTGTAAGCGGGACACATCGTGACACACTACAGCTTCCACAAGATTTCTTCTTCTTTTGTGGGGGAGGTTGCAAGGGTGGAAGGCGGGCATGAAGGGATGGGGAAGATGAGGGGGATTGGGGTGCGTGATGTGAAATTTGTAAAGAATCAGTAAAAAGTTAAAAAAAAAAAAAAAAGCCGGGCACGGTGGTACATGCCTGTAATCCCAGCACTCAGGAAGCAGAGGCAGACGGATCTCTGTGAGTTCAAGGCCAGCCTGATCTACAAAGCAAGTCCAGACAGCCAAGGCTATACAGAGAAACCCTATCTTGAAACCCCCCCCCCCCAAAAAAAATGTCATGGATCTTGTTTGCCTTTGGAGGAGGAATAATGATGGGGCAGCATGAGACGAGATTCTCGGATACTAAGGTTCTCATTTTCTGTCTGGGCAGTGTCATCTGAATGTTCATTTCATGCAGACTACTAAAATTGGATAATCATAATCTGTGTACTTTTTTCGGCTGGGACTCCTTATATAGTTATATGAGGTCTGGCAAGCACCTAACTTAAGCTGGCCTTCAGCTGGGGCAAATCATGAGATTTAGCTTTGCAAACTGTTGAATTAGGGTGTTAGTAGGGGCCCTTTCTAATACCTGCTCTAGTTCCCAAATAATTGATACAAAGACTTATTAGCTTTATTAACACACTTTAAGAACTGTAACTGGGCAGATATTCCTCTATTCTAACCCAATTATGCTATTCTGTCTACTCCCTAGCCACGCACCTTTTTACCTGCCATCTAGTCTCGCCTTGGCCTTCTGCTATATTTCTCTGTCCTCATGGTGACCTCCTCCTCTTCAACCTTTTCTTCTTTAATCTCTTCTCTACCCGAGACCCTGGCCCCCAACACACACACACACACACACACACACACACACACACACACACACCAGAAGTCCTGCCTCCTGTCTTCTCTGCTCAGCTATTGGCTGATCAGCTTCTTTATCAATCAAACAGAGGTAAAGAGGTAATTGGGGAGTATTCTTTACACAACACTGATACTGGAGATTCTTCATAGAAATGACAATGCCTGAACTGGATGTGGTGGTGCACGCCTTTAGTTCCAGCATCCCAGCACTCAGGGAGGCTCAGATCGCTGTGAGTTCAAGGCCAGCCTGATCTAAAATGGGAGTCCCGGACAACCAAGACTACACAGAGAAACCCTGTCTTGAAAAAGAAAGAGAGAAAGAGAGAAAGAGAAGAAAGAAAGAGAGAGAGAGAGAGAGAGAGAGAGAGAGAGAGAGAGAGAGAGAAAGAGAAAGAGAAAAGAGACAATGCCCAAGTTTGGACTGCAACCATATCTCAGGGCACAAAAATCAGGATCTGAATACACAGCACACAAGAGCATACCCCAGTTAACTCATGTCTATCATGGTCTCATGGTGATAGTTGAGATTCAAACAGGCACCTTTCATGGTGCAAGTCATGGTAGAAGCAGGGGTTAAGGTGTGGGACAGAACAGTCCATTTATGATAGGATGGTCATGCTATGTCATATGGTAAAGGGAATGAATATAAAGAAGGCGAAAATTTGGCCATTAACATAACCTACCACAATGCAAAAGGAAAAGAGAATAATTAAGACAATAGAAAAAAAACCCCTAATAATTAGCAGAGAGCACTTGAGAGGCACAGAATAGGGCGTGCTCTCTATTTTGTAGTTTGGGGATAGAACCCATTATTTCATCTCATTTTAAAATTATTCATTCATAAACATGTATGGCTATGTCTCTTTCTGGGCCATAAAACTCTAGTTTGTGTTTCATTTCCACATTTCTTTCCTTCTTTTCCTTTTCTTTCTTTTTAAAAGTTCCTGGCACAATGCCTTGCATAAAACAGACAGGCACCTTAACTTTTTTGGTAATAAAATTCCAGCCAAAAGGCAGTCATTATGCCTTTGCACATTTTATTTCCAGCTCCAGAAAAAAGAGACCCACATACAAAGCAAGGCATATCTTTGCATTTTATAACCATTTCTGAAATCCCATTGTTTACTTTTAGGCTAGACCCCCACCAAAGCAAGAATCAGTAGCGTTCTAGCAAAATGACTGATACATGACATCACTCAAACTTTGAAGTGTTTATGTCCTTTATGTGCTTCTTTTAAAAACATAGTAAAATATGCATAACATAAAATATTATTTAAATAATTTCCAAGGATACTATTTAGTAGCATTAACATATTAAAATGTTATATAACCATTATATATATATCCCTAGCTTCTAATATGATTCTGTAGATATATACTAGATTATGTTATCATTTCCAGAAAACAACTGAAATATTTAGAAGTAATAAGATATAATACTTAAAACTTATTCTCAAAATGAACATATGCATGCATACACATATACATACATACGTATGAGGAGGGGGGAGGCCAGGAATGTGCTTTAATGGTAGAGCACTTTCCTAATGTCTATAAAGAAAGGATAATAAGGCAAATGTAAAATGTTAACAATTGAGACCTTGGGTGAAGGGTAAGAATCCGTTATTTTGTATAATTTTAAGAAAAAAATTTATGTGTATGAGTGTTCACTTTGTTTCATGTGGGACTTGCACTTGCAGAGATCAGAAGAGGGAGTGAGATCCTCTGGAAGTGGAGTTTGGATTGTTGTAAACCATCATATGCTTGCTAGGAACTGACCTAATCCTCTGCAAGAATAGCAAATGCTCCTAACTGAACTCTAATCCTCTGCAAGAACAGCAAATGCTCCTAACCATCTCTGTGCAACCCCCATTTTGTATCATTTTCATAACTTTACTATAACTTGAAATAACTTGGAAATGGTAAAAGCATCACTTTTTCAAAAGACAGTTTCAGCATGTGTGAAAATATTCAAGTTAAGCAAAATATGTAGATTACCAAACAAATGTGCAGTATAAATTTTGTTGACTGCATATATTTAGTTGGATATATTGCTCATGCATGGTTAGTTCAAAAATATAGTTCACATATATTTTGGGAGCATAAAAAAAGTAACAATTGTCATCTGTTGGTAAGAAATAGCCATGTCCAATTTAGAACAAAAGAAAGTTGGCAAGAATTTGTGTTACCAGATATCAAGACCTACTTTAAAGGTACAGGGATTGGGGACTGGAGAGATGGCTCAGTGATTAAGAGCACTGGCTTTCTCTGGGACTCAGGTTCAACTCCCAGCACCAACAGGTAGCTAACAATCATCTGTAACTCAAGTCCCAGAGGATCAGATGCCTTCTCTGGCCTCCTCCAGCACTGCATGCATGGGTATGCAGACATACACATTATGTGCATCCATACATAAAATAAAAAAAATTAGTAAATTCTAAAAAAAAAGAAAAGGCACAGAAATTTTGTCTGGAGAGATGGCTCAGCAGTTAAGAGCACTGGCTGCTCTTCCAGAAGGCCTGGGTTTAATTCCCAGCATCCATATGGGAACTTACAACAACCATGCATAAATCCAATCCCAAGAGACCTATGTCTTCTGCTCTCTAAAGGCACCAGGCATGTATGTGGTGCAAAGACATGCATGCAGACAAAGCACCAATATACACTAACAATTTTTTAAGTCTACAAATGTTATATAAAATAACTAAAAGTCACTGTAATTACAGAGAAATCAGGAAATTCTCAGATGCCACAAATAAAAGAGGAACTGAAAAGATGATAGAAGTTGAGAGCTGATGAGAATCTTCCCATAAAGATCTGTGCTTCTGGACATCTTGCTTGGGAGTTTTTGGTTTGGGGGTCTGGGGCCTTTCAGAGGTTGAAACTGATCATCTCAGGATGAAGTGGAAACCCTTAAAATATTTTCTAAGATTTAGTAACCTGGAAGGCCAGTTACTAAAAAATAATTATGTACTACAAGAAAACAAGGAAAAGCCTGCTTGGCTTTGAGGAGAGAATTTGGAAAGGGCACCTGTGCGAGAAGAGCACTCTCCTCAGAATGTGAAAGCTCAAGCTCGTGCTCTGCGTAAGTCTGAGGTCAAATTTGCTAAGACTGTCCAGGGATTTCCATAATTTGTCCCATGGATCCTGACAAACCAAGTACTAACCTGCTGGGACAGCACTAGCAACACCCACACCACTGAAGGGAGTGTCACACATAAAAACATCCATAGAAATAATAGACTGTAAAAAAAAGAGCAGAAAAATGTATCTCCTCAAGACACTGATGAAGACACCATAAGCCATGGCTCTTAACCGCGAAGTCATTTCTCCAACTCCAACATTTGTGTTTACAGCAGAACTATTTTAGATGAGTTGCATTTACTTTCATGTGAGACTCAGAAACCCTTACACTTTCATAAGCTTATTAAACATTATTTCAAAGATAAAAATGTTGAGCTGGAGAGATGGCTTAATGGGTAAAAGCACTTGCTTTTTGCAAAAGCTTGACTACCTGAATTCTGGATTTCCAGATCGGACTAGCTGGTCTAGGAGCTTCTGTAGAGTGTTCGGTTTCAGCTTCCCATCTCCGGTAGGAGTGTTCTGGAATTACACTACTGCCTCTGGCTTTTCTGTGGGTTCTGGAAATCCAAAATTGTGGGAATGGACAGTTTTTATCAATATTATTTTGTTGGGGGGGTAGTGCATGTATGTTCATGGGAATGGGTGTAGGTGTGTGTGTGCCATGATAAAAATATAGAAGTCAGGTGACAACCTCCAGGTGTTGGTTCTCACCTTTCCATCTTGTTTGAGCAGGTTCTCTTAAAATTTGTTTATCAATAGAATTACTGACTAGGTCAAATAATCTATTAAACATTTAATGAATGATCATCCAGCATTTTCTTAGAGCTGACAAGGACATCATTGTTTCCAAATATGAACTGGCTAAAGGACGTAGTCTTGGACTCTTTCCTTTTTGCCAAATATCTTTGTCTTGTGTCTAGACTTCTTTATCCACCCTCTACCCAACCAGGACCTGACCTTTGATTTGGAGCTCGCACTTACTTGCTAATTGGGTTTACACAGAACCTAGCTTATTTCTTCATTAATATGACCATTTGCAGCAACATCACATTTCAACTGAGAGCTCCTCTCTCTCTCAATTTTTTAAGATTTATTTATGTATATGAATGTTTTATCTGCACACACAGATGCCAGAAGAAGGAATCAGTTCACCTTATAGATGGTTGTGAGCCACCATGTGGTCACCGGGAATTGAACTCATGACCTTTAGGAAGAGCAGACAGCGCTCTTAACGGCTGAGCCATCTCTCTAGCCCAAGAGCTCCTCTCTTGAAAACAAAAGGCTACAACAGTAAGCCAATCATATTTGATAAATAGCTTTATCCTGGATTATTCATTCAATACATATTTATTGCTACATATGTTTCAGGTCTGGATCAACTATGGAAGGCAAATAAGACAGCCAGGGTCTATTTTTTTCAAGAATATTATGATGACAACAAACAAAAGAATTTCATGAGCATTCAGCTCCATTTTGAGAACACAAAAAGAGATAGGATTCCTGACATCTCTGGTAAACAGTTAAGGCACAACACTAAACAAAATTTAATGAAATAAAGTATAGAGTTTAAGTGTCAGTATTTTAGCAGACTGAAAACTGTCTAGGAGGCTAGTCAGTTAAGAATTCCTGAAAGAGGGGCTCTAAGAATGGATAGGATAGGGGAGAGGGACTTTAGGAACTATAAAACCATCCCCCTGCACACAGCTTTTATACAAGCAGGAGGGGGTAATTATTTATGTGTAGTTCACTTTTCTCTGTTAAGCTATCCTACTCAGTTACTGCCCTCATTCTAGCCTATAGAGGAGTGTACAATAATAGAGCTTTAAAACTTGCGTACACAGAATCGCTGTTTAGCTACTGTGAACAACTTATTTTTAAATTACATTTATTTATTCTGTGTGTGTGTGTGCATGCATACATACACATATGCCAGTGAGAACGTGTGTTCAGAGGACAGTTTTGTGGAGTCAGTTCTAGCCTTCTATCGTGGTTCCCGGGCGGGGGTGGGGAGGTTGATACTGAGGTCCTCAGGTTTGGAGGCAAAGTGCCTTTCCCTGCTGAGCCATCTCATCGTTATCTCAACTTTACCGTTTTAAAAGCAGGGCTTTTTTTCTTTTCTTTTCTTTTTTTTTTTTTTTGGTTAGTTTTTCTTAGTTTTGGAATTAATTTCCTGAGTCCAAACAATATTCTTTTGAGTTTAACCTAATTCAACTTCTGGGCAAGCAATTCAATTTGATCTTGCAGAAGTCTCTCAATCATCTAAAAGAGGCAGTTTCTCTATGAAAGTTCGGTGGAAATTCCCTTCCCCAAACTGATTCTATGAATGACTGTGCTATAAACCCCACCGTTGCATGTTCACAGTGCGCCAGAAACCCTACTTAATCACTCCTCTTAAGGACTTTTGGAGCCCTGGTACGTTCTCTGGGAGAAGCGAGCAACAGGCACAGGAGACTGACTACGCGGGAGGACAGCATCTTCATCGGAAGGGCAGCGGGGCACCTGACCACATACGGACCAGTCCCCCTAGGGGAAGGTTCGCCATCCGGCCTAGGGCCCATCCAATCAACAGGCTTCAAAAATATCCCAGGAGAGCGCTGGAATCACCGGGCTGTCGACTGCTTTCGAAAACCCCACACCGAGCATCCCTACCTCAGCTGGTACAATTTTGTGTGACAGGAAATTACAACCTACGCGCGCCTTGGAGCTCAAATTGCTCGAAGTCACGCCTCCAAGGAACCGGAAGCATTGCCACTAGCTACTGGAGGGCCATTTATAAGGGGCGGGGCCGCATAGAAAACTACAGCCCCCAGAATGCAGCGCGAAGCTTCCGGTTTCCGGGAAAAGGTCCAGAGTGTTTACGCCGGCGGCTTGCTGCGGCCGGGTTCCTTCCGCGGGACGGGTGAGGGCGCTTGGGCCCCTTGCGCGCGCGGGCCTCTCGTGGGTCTGGAGTAGCTAACTGGTCCCACGGGAGAAGTGGGGTTGTCATCAGAGTCCCTACTCATCACTAGGTATCTGTGACCTTGGGCCAAGTGACTTCAGCTTTCTGAATCTTGATTCCTGATCTGTGTAATATGGATGATGATGCCTGCCCCAGGGGATAGTTGTGAGGATCGAGATCGGTATACAAACAGATCGCTTCCTTGCTTGCTTTAAACCTGAAGGTAGACAGTACCTTGAAGTCTGGCGGGTCGCGTCACAGCTTTTTCTTAATCTTGTATCTACTGCCAGAGGCTTCTTTGAGAGAATTAGTGTTTATAACAACGACTTTTCTTGCGGTGCAAGGCTTTTGCACCCTTTGGGTGTTTAGATTTATTTTGTTGGCATTTATATCTCGGGCTTGGGGACAGTGAATTAGAAAAGCTCTAGTCTTGACTTTTAAGGCTTTCAAGAATTGAGGGACACAGGTATAGAGAAAGGCGTGAGAAATAAGTTTTACAAGGAAAAAGCAGCAAAGAGAATAGTTTTTTTAGTCTGGCATCTGGTAATGAGGCTGGCTGACCAGCCACTTGTCCTCAAATCTATTCATTTGTGTTGCTCTTTTGCCTTGAGGGAACAGGGAATGTGTGACCAAGAGAAGAAAAAGCGGGCATGGAAGCAGTGTACTTGTGTGGGTCTTGGTAGGAGTTTGCTAAGAGCCCAAAAAGGGAAGAGAACTTAGACGCAAGACAGCAGGTGAGCAGAGGTATATATGGGAGACAGCTTTGTTATTAAGTATACTTAGCTGTTGTTATAAGGGGCAGGGCTGGTGTCTGTTGAGAAAAGCTGGTAATCAGGCTGTGGAGTTAACACCTGGTCATAGAGGTGCTTTGGGGTCAATACAGGCATTTTCTAAGCAGTTAAGTTTGTCACGTCTATGTTTTAACAATAGAACATTGGGTGGCGCTACAGATCTTTGATATGGGGAGGCAAGAAAGGCAACAGCTTGTTAAAGCTGTTGTAATAGCTAAATCAAAAGCTTAGGAAAATGAGAAATCAGTGTGTACAAGGGAGAGGGTTGGGTTATCTTGCTTGAACCTCACAACATTCCTGTCCAACTGATTGGTCTTTTATGTCCACTCTAAAGGTGAAGAAACTGGGACATAGAGAAATTTCTTGTCCACCATAGAAAGAATAAAGAATAAAGGGAAGACACTAGGTTCTAGTTCTAGCCTCCTAATGCTACACCTTGTGCTTGTAGTAGTATTGCACTGAAATGATCTTTTTTTTCTGTTTCAGGAAGGGGAGATGAGTAGGATGGTGGTTTGCCTAACCATTGATGCGTTAATGTTTTACAGGGAGAAAGAGAGAGCGCGAAAGAGAGAGGATGTCTCTCTCAGACTGGCATCTGGCAGTGAAGCTGGCTGACCAGCCACTCGCCCCCAAATCTATCCTTCAGTTGCCAGAAACAGAGCTGGGAGAATATTCACTAGGGGGCTATAGCATTTCATTTCTAAAGCAGCTTATTGCTGGCAAGCTCCAGGAATCTGTTCCTGACCCAGAGCTGATTGGTAAGTCTTTTTGGGCTGGAGCTGGGTTGTTCTCTGGCCTCCGGGAGAGGGAAACAAAACATCAATAAAACAGTTGTTTGCCACTTTAGTCACAAGTTACATGGAATTACTTATAATGACTCTTTGCCAAGACATTGTTGAGGTCTTTCACCGAGAGAATAAAATTAGCGAAGAGTTGCTGATAAGACAGGACTCCTCAATCTATCATGTAAGACTTAGTGGATAATTAGAAGGATTTTTGTTTGTCTTGACGGCTGATTAAAAGGAAGGCAGCAAAATAGGAAATGAGGTTAGCAAAGCATTCTAGTGGAGGAAAGAGGGATTTAAGTATAGTATAGTCAAATGAGATTATAAGTGTAATTTATGATAGCAGGGGGTTCGACCTGGTGAAGATATTTCCTGTCACAGGTGGATTAGGTTCATCCTTTTTGGTTGTTACATTTCCCCCCATTATTTAGATTAAGCACTCTTTACAGTATTGAGCTCTAGAGTTCTTCTGTCGCTATATTTCTTAAATAAGATTTGTACTTGATGAAGTTGTTAAAAATGTTGGGCTTTTTTGTTTGTTTGTTTTTGAGACAGGTCTCACTTTGTAGTTGCGGCTGGCCTGGAACAAACTATATAGACCGTGCTGGCCCAAATTTACCATTTACTTCTGCTTCCTGAGTGCTGGGATAAAAGGCATGTGCACCACATTTGGCCCAAGTGATTTACTAGTCCCCCAACACACACAGGTGCTGACTGTTAAATCCAGGGCCTTGTATATGCTAGGGGATCAGTCTGCCACCGAGCTGTACCCAAAGCCCGTTCATATGGTGATTTATTTATTTATTTATTTTTAGAAGCAAGATCTTAATAAATTGCAGAGATTTGCTTCAGCCTGTCAGGTATCTGGGATTACAGATATGTGCCACTGCACCTGGGAGAGTATCTTCCCATGTATGTGGTGCATGCATGTGAGTGCAGGAGTAAGAACTCGTGCATCTGTATGAACAGGTTGGAACGGGACATCAGGTGTTCTCTCTCTCTCTACTTATTGTCTTGAGACAAGGTCTTGCACTGAACTGAAGCTTCCAGTTTGGGTTAGGCTGGGTGGCTAGCAAGCTCTTGGGGTTAGCTTGCCCCTGCCTTTATTAGCCAGTTGTGTTGCAGGCATGTGCAGCCGTGCCTGGCATTTTATGTGGGTGCTGAGGATTTGAAATCAGGTCCTCCTGCTTGCAGAGCAGGTGTTCTTACCCACTGAGCTGTTTCCCTGGCCCCTGAGAGCTGTCTCATTAAAATAGGATTCTCAGGGGACAGAAACCAAATTGCTTTGAGAAACAAAATATAAATGGGCAGGATTTTTTGTTTTGTTTTTGTTTTTTTAGATTTGATCTACTGTGGACGGAAGTTAAAAGATGACCAGACCCTTGACTTCTATGGTATTCAGCCTGGGTCCACAGTTCATGTTCTCCGAAAATCTTGGCCTGAGCCTGATCAGAAACCTGGTAAGTGAGGGCTTGTCTTCAGTTAGATGGGCAGAGCTTCCTAATGTGTTCAAAGGAAGAGCCTACATGTTCTTGAGATACAGTCCTGGGCTGAGTTACTGAGATGGTGATAGGAGCTTTCTGTATGCACCCTTACTGGACTAACCTCACCAAGAGAGGTAAGCTGTGCCATTGTTACTGCCAGCACCACTAATAATAGATGTTTTCTTACCTAATTTCATTAACCATTGTTTTCTAACCATGTGGGGAATATGGATCTGTTTAAAATCGTTAGATCAAAGGTTGATTTCTCAGGAAACTTTACATCCTTTTATTGTTGCTGTACTCATTAGACAAAAGCCAGAACCTTGCCTTACTTTTGTAATGGTTCTTGTGTGATCAGATCTTTCCATGAACTTCCTTAGGTGGTGTTCAGTAAGCTAACTACTCCTGCTGAGCTGGTACCTTATTTCCAGGAAATACTCCCAACAGCATTCAAGTAGCTCTTGAAGAAACTATACAAAACCTAAAGCCTTTTTAGTCCTGTCCCCCCCTCCCCTGTTTTTTTAAGTACCCTTGGCCATCCTGGACTCACTTTGTAGACCAGGCTGGCCTCGAACTCAGAGAGATCTGCCTGCCTCTGCCTCCCTGAGTGCTTGGATTATAGGCATGCAATACTGCGCCTGGCTACCTTTTTAGTTTATTAATAGAAAGGACTGCTTTAAATTTACAATTTAGATTTTGTGTTTGTGTTTTAAAAGCATCTCCAAATATACAGCTCAGCTATATAAAAGAGGTCAGCTTTGTTAAGCTAGCAGTTTGACATTTTTATTTCGTTGTGTCTTCTATGAGTAGTTTTCAGTTTTATTTTTCAATTCCAAACATAGAACAAAAACATCTTTTGTATCCATATGGGAAGTGAGAGAGAGAAGCAGCCTGACATCCAAGGACTTGTTTGACACTCATAGCCAGGCTTTAAAGTCCCACTGCTGTGGGGTCCACCATCATCAGACATGGACATTGTGACACCGTCATGGATCAAGTTAAAAATAGGATCTTTACCACTTTTAAACAGAGACAAAACTCACAAGAAACCACATCTTTTTACCCTGGATGATGAGAGTGATTCTTGCCTCTAACACTTACAGCTTTCACCTCGCTCTAGTTTGCCTTTCTTCTTGAATAAAGCTATTAAAAGCCTAATCATAAAGTTGACTACAGAGCAAAACTGTTTTCCCCAAAATCATCCATTAAAGCCCCCAAATCTTCTGATGTTTCCCATATCCTCTGATTGAGATGCTCCACACTCCTTGTGGTATAGATTCTCCTCTATGTACTGAGCGTTGGACCAGCTGTTTCAGATACAGGTCTATCTTCCTGCCCGTCAGCTAGAGGGCATTGACTGAAGAAAATCTGCAAGCTAGTTTTTTTGTTGTTGTTTGTTTTTTCTTCAGTATCTTTATCAGGACATAGTAGATAACACTCAGCATTTTATGAAGATAAGGATACTTATTCAAAGTCACATATTAAAATGAGTGTTTAGAACTAGGAGATAAACCCAGATTATTCTGGTTTAGAAGCCTTTGTGTTTTCTTCAGGCCTGACTGATATTCTTTCCCAAAAGGTATTAGAGAGACATCCATTACTCTTAGCAGATTGTGCCTTAAAATATTTAGAGCCTTTTCCTCCCCATGTTATTTATTTTTGAAACAAATAGAATTTTTATTGGGAGGTAAATGTAAATTTAGTTCTGAAAAGGATTAAATGATAGTACTTTAGATATTTTCTCCTGCACATTCTTCTTCCAAAAGGAGGTGGATTTGATGATACACTTCTGTAGGCCAAGGGAGGATGGGTGCTCAATGAAGACCAGCCTGGTTTAAATAGTAAGACTCTGTCCCAAACAACAGGAATGAGACAAGCAGCAGCACCCTACCATAGAGCTGACACATTTCTGTAGGAGGAGACCCTGCCAGCCTCTCCTTTTCTGCCTAGATCACTGTTTCCATTTTAGATGCTGTTTCCTAAGGCTCTCACACATATATATGTGTGTGTGTGTGTAGATGTGTTTGTGTGTGTATGTATATATATACACACAGGTGTATATGTATGTATGTATATGTAGCCAAGGCCTTGATTTTATAGCTTAGCACATGTAACTTTCTCTCCCCTCCCACAGACCAGTATTAAAATATATGCTACCATACTCAGCTTAATGTTGTGTATTTATTTTTTATTTCTTGGCAGTATTGGAGATCAGACATTCTACCATTGAGCCATACTCTCAGCCAAGCATCTTATTTGAGCTTTCAATTTGAACAGAGATATTACCCTGGGCTCCAGCCACAGAAAGCAATTTGATGTTCCCTCAAAGCACCTCTTTATTCTCTTACACCTTTCTATATTTTTTCATACAGGCTTTGAAGACCTTCTCCCAGTAAACTGTACTCTGCCTTAAGTTCTCCTCTTGGGTCTCCCAGGAGGTCTCTTGGGTTTTAGCCTTACTCCTGTTGATGGCGAGTGCCTCTTACTGGCATCCCATGTCTCTGCCCAGGACCTCAATGTGGCATTTTATAATTGTATGTTTATGTGTTGGATTTAGTGTCATTTCTCCTACTGCTCTTAAGAGTTTTAAAGGGAGGGACTCTTATTTTTGTGTGACTTGCCCTTTTTGTGATGTGCCCAAAGCTAGATACAAGATAAATACTTGATTTGTTCAGTTTGTGTAATGAATGTTAGGTAATTCAGTTGTGGTTATCTTTTTCAAAGGAGACAGCCTTATGATCATGATGACGTGATTGCTGCACTGAATTTTAGGCGTACTTTGCTTAGAGTGTAGTGTCTATAAAGTCAGATGATGTTGCTAGATTATCCTAAGGATACCACACTAAAGTGTGGTCCAGGATTAAATGATAGTACTTTAGATATTACCTACTTCTGTGCCTCAGATTTCCTCCCCTGTAAAATGGGTAATGATAGTCAGGTAACCAAATGCAGCTTAGATCACTGCTTGACTTTCCTGTATGTAGATCACAGTGTCCAGAAATCAAAAGAGAAGTTGTTGTTTGGCACATGATAAAAGTTTGTTCCGAGCATTCAGGTGCCTTGTACTCGCCTAGTCCTTACTGGGGTTCTTTTTACTGTGGCTTTTTTTTTCTTTGTCTATTTGTTGTACTTGGGATCATACACAGGGCTTAGCACAGGTTGTAAGGCACATGCTTTACCTAGCCCAACTTTTGTATCTTTTTATGAATCAAAATAATATCATAGCAGCTGGAGAGATGGCTCAGAGGTTAGTAGCACTTTCTGTTCTTCCGAGGACCCTGGTTCAATTCCCAGCGTCCACATGTAGCTCACAATCCACTCTAGTTCCAGGTCTAGGGAATCTGGTGTCCAGGCACTCACACGGTACACTGACATACATATAGGTAGAACACTCATAATAATAGAACCTAAATTATTCAGAATTTAAATTCTGAATGTTACAGAATTCAAATTATTGCAAATATTACAGAAATTCAAACAAAAAATAACAAAGCATTACTCATGGGCCTGCCCCTCTATGAGAATGTTATTCTTTATCTTGTTCCTTCCAGCCTTGGACCATATGCAGACTGACATATTTGGCTTAGTTTTACCGGAGAATGCACATCCAACTTTGTGTTCTATTTCCTTCTCTTACCATATTGTGTCAGCATAGTGTTATATCATTAAGATGCCTTGGAGTACACTTATTTTAAGACTCTACATAAGAGTCCAGTACTTTTATTTTCAAATGTAAGAAGGCTAGAATTCCTGCAATGGGTTGTTGATTAGAAAAGCCTCTTTCATGTGACAAGATCTCCCTCTGTTGGAACTTTGTTTGTGTTATGTACTGAAGATAATTCTTGGAGCATGCAAACTTCATATTTGTGACACAAGCAGGTTTCTCTGAAGTGGTGCTCACATTCTTAGGTGACAAGGAAAGGGATTCTATAGATTAAGTTGCATCTGGACAAATGCTGAAATGATGTTGTCACATTTGTGTAATGACAGAGCCTGGGCTGTAGGGTAACTGAGTGTCTTGTCCTCCAGAACCTGTGGACAAAGTGGCTGCCCTGAGAGAGTTCCGGGTCCTGCACACTGCCCTGCACAGCAGCTCCTCCTACAGGGAGGCGGTGAGTTCAGGCCAAGGCTGTAGGAGATGATGTGAATGTTGGTAGTTGTTTAGCTTGGGAGCTGACAGCACATTGCCATGGTAACCAAGAGTTCCTCTGGGAGTTTTTGCCATATCTGTGGACCTCAGTAGACACTAATCTTTCCCCAAAGAGCCTGTCTCAGGCATTGGCTGTTGATGATAATTATACAACTTCTCCTCAGACTGGCCTTATGGACAGAATATGGTTACAGCTACAAAATCTATATGCCTTTTGTGGTGGGACTTAATCTTTGACTTTTGGTGAACTGCTTATCACTTCTTATGGATTTCCTCAGTGGAGAAACCGGGTTGTTGACAGGCAGAATTAATACAAGTGTCAAGTAGTCATTGTATGGAGATTGGAAAGGGCTTTGGGGACCTGCTGAAATTGTAATTAGGCTTGTGATGAAAACATTTGTTTTAGAAGTATTACAAATAGGGATGGTGTGTGGGGAGGGTGACCACAGAGATTGTGTTCCATTGTGGTAGTAAGCATACAAGCATTCAAAGGAGGAAGTCAAGAAGAGTGTGGGCACTTAATGAATGCGTAGCGTCAGTTAGAGTGCTAAGCCATCCTTGTTTCTCCTGCAGGTCTTTAAGATGCTCAGCAATAAAGAATCTCTGGACCAGATCATTGTGGCCACCCCAGGCCTCAGCAGTGACCCCATTGCTCTAGGTAAGTACAAGAAAAGATTTGAAGAAATATGAGGTTTTGGAAAAGGAGAAACCAGGAGCAAAAGAGGACTCCGACCATCTTATAGAAGCACTGCTGTTGAGGGTATGGGGGAATATCCAAGGTTCATTCCACAAACCTAGCCCCTAAAGGCTCTCAGTCCTCCACTGTGGCAACTCTGTGTGGCCTAAATGCAGGGAAGTGAGGGGAGGGAGCAGGGAGCATTCGCACTGGAATGAGATACCTGAGACTATGTTTCTTCTTTTCAGGAGGGCTGGTTTGGGATCCTGTGTAGTTGATTGCTTTGAGACTTAATGCTGCTTCCTGGGTCTTTTCAAGAGTTCCAGTATCTAAGAGGAATCTTGGTCTCTTCTAGGGGTTCTCCAGGATAAGGACCTCTTCTCTGTCTTTGCTGATCCCAACATGCTGGATACGTAAGTAGAACCGTCATTTTATAAAGCATCATTCCTCAAGTGGCTACAAACCTGGTCGTTGTCCTGGGATCGCTTCTTAGAAGCTAGTTCATTCTATCACCAGGTCTGCTTTCTACATGTGTCAAGATGTAAGGCACAGCAAGGGCTGCTTAAGAAATAGGAAAGCCCAGGGGGAGGGCCATGTGAAGTGTGTCATGATGAAGCAATGTGGTGAGAGAGCTTTGTGTGCCAGGTGGATTTCGTTTAGTAAATGTGAGGGACTGTAAGCTAGGGGAAGTAGGCACAGGTATTTAGGGCATAAAATGTTAGCTAGAAGGACAGTAGTGACTGTGTCCCTGTTTCACAAGTGAAGAAGTTAACTGCTCTAGGAAGAGAGAGGAGTCATCAGAAGCTGCCCTTTGTATAAAAGGTGGTATCTGGACCCAGTTCTGAACCCTGAGTCTCCCAGACTATATGTTTCCATATCCCGTAATACCTTGCCTGTAGTTTTGCTTTTTTGTCTGTGTGATGGATTTTTTTGTGGATCTTAAAAACTGAGCCTTTCCAACCCTCCTAAGAGCAGGATGACAGAACTTGGCAAGAGACACTAAGGAATGGGCTACATGTGGGGCACATACTTGTAATCCCAGAACTCAAGAGGCAGAGGCAATTACAGTAATTCTGAGGCTAGCTTGGCCTAGAAAGCAAGTTCTAAGCCAGCCAGGGATACACAGTGAGGCCCTATCTCAAAGCCAAACCCCAAAATAAAACAAAACAAACTCTTGCTTGAAGGCTATGGGATTAAGGGCAGGCCTGGGTAGCTCTATGTTAACGGTCATCCATACTGTTATGTACAAGGGTGCTCTTTCCCTAGCCATTCTCTGCTACCCCTCTTCCAGATTGGTGCCTGCTCACCCAGCCCTAGTCAATGCCATCATCCTGGTTCTGCACTCGGTAGCAGGCAGCACCCCAATGCCAGGAGCTGACTCCTCTTCCCGAAGCATGCCCTCCAGCTCGTACCGAGACATGCCAGGTGAGGCCCCTCAGGAGCTGGTCGTGGCCCAGGGATTTGCTTTACTCAGCAGCTATGTATAGTGTTGGCATAGGGCATGAGTCAGGAAGTGCATCTGTCCTGTAATTTTCCAAGGGGAGAAATGAAATATGAATTTGGAGCATAAGTTGAGCTTAGATCTGGAGCTGCGCCTGTGCCTTTCTGTTCTTCCTCCTGGAGTCTGTTCATTCTTCTCCAGGTGGTTTCCTGTTTGATGGGCTCTCAGATGATGAGGACGACTTTCACCCAGTGAGTGGCATGGCACCCTGCCCCTTGGGGGAGATGGTCCTGGGAACCAGCTTTTCCTAGGGCCTGCTGTTCCCAAGCCTGGGAAGTGGTCAAAGGGACCTTTGGGGCCATATCATATTATTCTTTTTGAAAGTTGGGACTTTAGGAAGTCTTCCTCCCAGAAAGGGGTGTATGGGTCTTCCTCCCAACTGGGGGTGTGGAGTGTGGTTCTTTTGTCCTAATTCTGGATGACCTCTTTCTTTCCAGAGCACCCGGTCTACGCCCTCCAGCAGTACACCCAGTTCCCGCCCAGCCTCCCTGGGGTACAGTGGAGCTGCAGGGCCCCGCCCCATTACCCAGAGTGAGCTCGCCACTGCCCTGGCCCTAGCCAGTACTCCAGAGAGCAGTTCTCACACACCAACACCTGGCACTCAGGTATGGAGAGAAGGCTGGGAACATTAAGGCAGGCTGCCAAGAGCAGAACTCCCTGAAGTAGATATGATTTCCCTTTGCTTCCTTTGGTGCTAGAACTCTTTGTGCTAAACCCTGGGGCTCTGGTAAGGATTTCTCAGCTGTGATTCAGATGACTCTCCTTTTTACTTACTTGCCTATAAGGCTCAGAAGTCCACTTTAGCACAGGCCTAGCTGTTGCCTTTTCTCTTCAATAGGACTAAATACGCTAGAGTAAGGTTCTTGCTGATGATTTGCTCCATCTCCAAAGCTACCTCTCTCAGTACTAGATTGGGCCTGGGATCTCAGAGTCCTTTTCCCTAGAGTAAAATGGAACCTTTTATGCCCACATAGATTGCTTTTAGGTACCCTGTAAGACAGTGTAGTTATCTTATAGCAGGCCCCTGTTGGGAGGCAGGAGTTAGGTACCCCAAGAGGATTGTGGGGTCATGTAACAACACTGTCTGCTGTGAAACTGAGATGGCTCTGGGGCAACACTGATTATTTCTTTGAATCCAGGGCCATTCTTCAGGCACCTCACCAATGTCCTCTGGTGTCCAGTCAGGGACACCCATCACCAATGATCTTTTTAGCCAAGCCCTCCAGCACGCCCTGCAGGCCTCTGGGCAGCCCAGCCTTCAGGTAAGTCTCCCCACTTTCAGGTTTTTGTTTAATCTCCTAGTTTGGCATACTGAGCCTTTTTCTGCACACTGGAGATCCTTCCCTCTAGGAACACCTGGGACAAATGAATGGCAGTGTGACGGGTGAGCCTTCTCAGAAAGGGCAAATTGTTCTTGTGGCTTGTTATTCTTGCCTGAGTGACTCCTGTGATTGTGAGGAAGTTTTTGTTAATCACCCGTTCAGTGAGCATTGACTGAGCAGTGAGCACATGTATAGGGCCTGGGTTGAGCTGCTAGAGCTCAAAGTGAGCAGGTTCTTTGCCTCTGCCATGGAAGGACACTATGTAGGCATTTGGGAAGCATCTTGGTTAGAAGCTTAGATGCTTGGGGTAAAGGCTTAGGTAAATAGAACTGAGAGAGGTTTAAGCTGACAGTTTGGTAAGCCGGTAAGGGGAAGGGTTTTGTGATGAGGTGGGGATAATTTCCAGGCAGAGGGAAGTGCCTGATGGAAAAGATAGGTATAGGTGCATGTGATATTCTCAAAACTGTATGGTTAGAATGCAGTGTAATGAATATCCTTAGATGGGATCAGAGAAAGAGTGTAGAAGCCTAGGTGTCAGGGGCCTTGAATGCCAGTCCAAGGAGGTTAGATTTGATCTGGTAGTTAGTAGGATTTCTTGAGAAGCTTTGAGGAGAAAAAGGTCACCCTAGCAGCTAAGTGGAGAGTCAGTCTCAGCATGGTATCTTATACCTTCAAGTATGAGCTGTTTGCTTTATGCCTGACTCCCATACTCAGTGAGTTTGTGGGGGAAGTATCATTCTGAAACTTGTTTGGGCCCCACAGCTGTGAAGAAGTATAAACAGGGCACAAACGTGTGTGGTTTTCATACAGCATGTGGTGCTCTTGGGCAGTGCAGGTGAAGTGGACAGCCTGTGTTTGCTGCAGTCTCATTTCCAGCCAGATGCCTTTTCACTGGGCTCCAAAGCGCCAGGCTTTCACTGCCTCCTCCCAGTGTGCATCATTCTGCCTTCACAGCTTTACCCCTGCCTACCTTGGCGTTTCCCCCCACTACCACTATGAAAACATGTACAGCTTTCAGTAAGCTGTGCATTTCTCTTCCATGAAGAGGTAGGCAGTAATGAGACTAGGAAGTACTAGAAGAAAAATGTAGGCAATTTCTTTCAATCTTTACATTAGGGAAAGCTTCTCATAGATGAAATTTTAGAGTCTAGAAGCCATTATATACAGTCATTCTATATTTTATCAAAGTGAAAATTTACTCCTGGAAAAACACAGCCAAAAAATAGCAAAGTCTTAAGGCTGATTGGTGTAACCTTGTCAGGCAAGAGGCACATCTTCCTGGAGTAGAGGAATGTAAGACCCACCACTTCCTAGGAAAAGTGGGAAAGGGTATGAATAGACTGCTCTCTGAAAAGGAAGTGTGGCCGTAATGCATACAGGGTTCCCAGCAGTCCCATTTCTCAGAAATTGTCATAGAGATGTTTGTGTATATGGAAAACGGAAGTTTCATGGCACTGAAAGAGTCACAGTAGCATTATTTGTAAAGGCAGAAGATTGTAAACAGTCAACTGGGGACTAGAATATTATATGCTTACTAAAAAGTTTTTTGTAGTAAGACATAGTGATACACTGTGATCTCGGGACTTACAGCATTGAAGTAGGAATATTATGAGTTGTTGACCAGCTTGTGCACTGTAACAAAACCCTTAAAATTCTTTATGTATGTGCTGGCTAGTGTTTCTGTCAACCTGACACAAGCTAGGGTACTCTGAGAGGAGGGAACCTCAATTGAAGTTCCTTCCGTAAGATGGGGCTGTGGGCTAGCCTGTAGGGCATTTCTTAGTGATTGATGTGGGAGAACCCAGCCCATTCTAGGCTGCTCCACTCTTGGGCTGGTGGTCCTGGGTTCTGTGAGAAAGCATGCTGAGCAAGCCAGTAAGTAGCATATGGACTCTGCATCAGCTTCTGCCTCCAAGTTCCTGCCTTGCTTGAGTTCCTGCCCTGGTTTCCTCAGTGATGGACTTAAAAGCTGTAAGGTGAATAAACCCTTTTCTCCCTCAGTTACTTTTGGTCATGGTATTTTATCACAGCGATAGAAACCCTGACTAATATAGTATACCAGCTTAGAAAGATCACTTTCCACTAGCTATCATGGTACACAAAACTAGGTGTGAGGATTTATAATCTCAGGACTCAGAAGGTGGAAGCAGGGAGATTGGGAGTTCAAGGCCATACAGGCCATTGACTATACAGTAAGTTTGAGGCCAGCGTACGCTACATGAGATCCTTTATCCAATATTCAAAAAGAAAAAAGAAAAAAAAGAAAATTTTAAAACTAAAAAAGAAAACCTTGATTTATTTTTGTTGATTTTGTTCTTTGACAATTTCATGCATGTTTTGTATATAATTTATTCTGATTACCCTCCTTTCACCCTCTTGACATTCCCCTCTTATCCCTATCAAATCTTGTCCAACACCACTACTAGTCTCTTTCCCAGATTCATGGCTTTTGGTTTTGTTTTGTGTTTCATTAGTTTGACCAGGCCTTCTGTATAAGCGTTGGATTGGAACCCTCCACTGGAGCCTGGGTGGGGTCGCCAGTGGGCACACAACTGAAGGCCATGACTCCTCCTCCCCTTGCTATCAATAGTAAATAATTCAGCAGTGTGAGGGTTGCCTCCCAGGCCCTCCTCCACCTAGGCCTGACTATTGGTAGGCCCATTGTTTTGCTTTTGTTTTTATATTATTTAACTTATTATCATTAGCATGTGTGTGTGGGGGGGTAGGTAATAAATTTTTGGAATTGAGACATTGAGTAACTGGTGCTTTTTATTTACTATAAAACTTCATTTGTTCCTTTTACCCTCAAGTATATCTTCAGTCTTCCTGAAGCCCCTCTGCTATGGCCCTGAGCATCAGTAGCTTTACTGTGCGTCTCCTCTTTTCCTTTGTATCCTGAAAACACAACCTCTAAGTCTGTGACTGTTCATCGAGGGCCCAGCTAACACCTCTGCCTGCCCTGTCTTTCCACAGAGCCAGTGGCAGCCTCAGCTGCAGCAGTTGCGTGACATGGGCATCCAAGATGACGAGTTGAGCCTCCGGGCCCTTCAGGCCACCGGAGGTGATATCCAAGCAGCCCTGGAACTCATCTTTGCTGGAGGAGCCCCATGAACTTCTTGTATCCAAACAACCAGCAAGTTGAAGAGGCTTTATCTGGCAGGAGGCATTTGTGAAGTTGCCTCCTGCTTCCCCTCACCCCTCCAATATATCTAATGGTTCATTCGACTGCTGTGTTCAGTGCTTGGCCTTCCTATTGATCTCAACTGGTGGGAGCAGCTGGGCAAGCAAAATGTGTGGTTTTGGTGCTGTGACATCAGGGATCAGGTTACCTGGGTTAGGTCTTGGGTAGGATGTTGGGGCCAGTGTCATGGAGGTGCTCACTTTAGACAAGTCCCTAGCAACAGCTCCTATCTGTTTTGGTACGTTAGAGCCTGAGGCTGGAGGCAGCTACAACATTCTGCAGGGTGGCTGCCGAGTTACAAAGAAGGCCAGAAGTGACTGTCTCTCCCGAGGAAAGTCGAGGGAGTGACCAGGTGGATTTTTGGCTGTGGTGGGAGAGAAGATTAGTCAAATGATTCTATGTCCCTACAGTGGCTGTGTCTCACCAGACATCCTTTGATACATGTTCTGTAATTCAGGACTCAAACTGTGCCAGGAAATGTGTCCCTCTTCTGTTGTACTAAAGGCACAAAGACAAGAGCAGTACAAACAGCTGTTGAAGAGCAGGCACTAGCCCCAAGCTGCTGCTCACCTGTCTGTGCTCTGGTGTCCTGCAGCCTTGTAGACACGTCCAGGTTGATGAAGTGGTTTCATGTGCTTTGAAACTGTTAGGGGAAAATGTCTTTACCTTCAGTAGTTCTTGGTCTGATTTGGAACTGACCCGGGCTGGCAGGGGCTCAGAGGCCCGTCCCGGCCTTGGCAGACATTCCCTTCACACCATCTCCAGTCACGCCATGGACGGAAAGTTTTCCATGAATGTATCTATACACTTATTTTTTTTTTTTTTTTACCTCAAGGAGGAACTGGGCTTACATGGAACTGGTTTGTCCTATTTTCTCCACCAATGGGATTTTAGTTATTTGGTGAGTCCATGTGTCCCTTGGACTTACCCTCCTGATTTTGATCTTCAGCTCATCCTGTTGTGGTTAGTGATAGTCTTACAGGGAGGTTCTCAGAAGAACACTTTATTCCAGGTATGCCCTAAGCAGCCCATTGTGCAACATTTTTGAAGTGTCCATGTTTCCTTCATGATCTGGGCTGACACTGAGAAGTATTTTTACTGGCAGCAAAGACTCAGAACTCTCCAGGCTTTTGGGTGTCAGGCCTTTTGTGCCTCAGTGATCTGCCTGGAGCCCTGCCTTGTGGTTGGCCGTGAAGACCAGGAAGCTCTGTTTGAACCCAACATCTAAAGCCTGCATAGAGTTGCTCTCCATTCTGTGGCAGCGCAGCCTGCCTGAAGCTCCTGAGCTTGCCCACCCCATTCTGCCACACAACATTTGGGTGTCTGTTCCTTCTGGAACAACTGGTACCTTTTTCACAGCTTCCCAGAATTGAGCTGAACACAGTTTCCCTTGTTTGTCAGGTCTTTCCTCCGTGGGCTTGGCACATTGGCTTTGCTTCCTGTGGTCATATTTGAAGTAGTACATGTTGGGCCTGATAAGTGCCCCCCTGAGCCCGGGGCTTTCCATGGCTGAGGGCTCCTTTGCTATTGTGCTTTTCACACTATCAACAAACAGCCTCTGTGTCATGTAAACATGGTGGCTTCCTTGCTCATGATGAACTGTGCTATTGCGAAGATAGGCAGACCTCCACTAAACTCTGATGAAAGCTGGGCCAGACAAGGCCAAGGTTGGGTGAGCAACTTACAGGGAAGGAAGCTAGCTCACTTACGGTATGTGTGTGTGTTAAGAGAAGCTGCCTGGAGAAAGTGGTATTGAAGCTAAATTGGAAGGGTAAGGAAGGATGGGCTGAGTGGCTGGGAGTGGAGAGGAGATGTCAACATGGATCTGTTGGTGTGGAGAGCAAGTCGGGAACCTTAGAAAGGCAGAATTTTACCTGGGGAAGCAGATTTGCATTTCAGAAAGGTTATTCGGGCTCCTGGTTGGCAAATAGATTGGAGGTAGACAAGTTTTGGAGAGAGAGAAGAGTGAAAAGGTTGAAAGCAGTGAAAAGAGTGAAAAGCAGTGGGCTACTTTGATTGGGAGAGGTCTGTCCTGCCAGTAAAGGAAAGGTTGAGGGCTGGTTGATTCAAATAGACTCCAGTCTTAGACAGAGTATACTGTTAGCATTGCCATTAAACAGATGGAGGCAACAAAGTACAGAGGGGAAATTCTGTCAACGATTTCATGGTTAGGAAGTGGACAACTAGAAACTGACTCCAAAGCTGTGCTTTTTCTGCAGCTGTGGCCTCTGAGATGGGACTAGATGGTGAGGGTCAGCAGGCTGAGGGGCTCTGGTTTTCTCCTGAGGGAAGAACAAAGAGAGGTGCTCAGAACGCACTAATCCAAAAATGCCCCCAGCAGCCCATTGTTCTTCACCTACTCAGATTTTTAAGTTTCCACTTTTCCTTCATGACCTTGGGTTGATGTTGAGAGTTCTGGCATCCTTCGTTGGCACTCAGAACTCTGGGTGCCAAGCCTTTTGTGCCTCAGTGATCTGCCTAGAGTCCTGCCTTGTGGAGTGTCTTTATGCAGGACTGTGTGTGTATGTGTGTTGGGGGGGGGGGGGGGTACCGGATTTGTATGTGAGATAATCTGACAGCTGTGTGGAGGCTGGATTTGTGGGAAGTGAGACTGAGGATGGGTAACCAGTGAGAAGGCTTGTTATCTCCAGATGGGACATTGTAGGACCTGCAACCAAAGCTGCAGCAGGGGAGCTCAGTGGAGGAGAGGTATGTGAGGTGTGAAGGGCAGACCAGATCTGGGGGTGGGGAAAAGGGGAGAGGCAGGATGTGAGTAGGTAGATTTTGATGCTGCCAAGAATAAGGAACTGGGGTTACAATTTGGAATGCAAGACCAATTTGGACGTGGCGGTGGTCCTTGGGCCGGGATAGTCATCAGGAAATTTAAATTCAAGATTGTATTGGCATCCTATGAGGAGGTAAATCATCTCTCCAGGAAAATGTGGAGGAAAATAGATACCAACTAAGGAGTTAGGCTTTATGGGAAATGATGAGTGGGAGATGTGGGAAGGAGAGCTACTTCTGGGAAGAAGAGAGCAGGGGTCACCAAAGTGGAATAGAAGGAAGTGTGCAGAGGGCATAGTTCATGGTGTCAGACGCCAGGCAAGCCTGGTCACAGAATGCCGACCTTGGACTTAACTTGTACCGTGGTGACCTTGGGTAGATGTTAAAATGGAGCTAGAGGTGGGTTGCAAGAGCTGGCCTTGCATAAGTAGCAGGCAGTGGAGGCAAAGAGGTCAGGGATCTCAGGACAACCTTGCTAGTGAGGAAGAGGTGAATGAATAATTGGAGAGGAGGTGGGATTGAGTGAGCATTTGCAGTTCAACAGAGGTGAAGTTGGAACTGATGACGAGAACTTTTCTAGGAAGCTGAGGGGAAAAAAAGGAAGAGAGACCCCAAAAATAGAATATGCAAATATGCAGAGATGGGTGAGCTTTCTGAACAGATCTTTCTCCTGATATAACTCGAATTTGGCTGGGCTGACATGGGCTGGGCTGGCACAGCTTGCTGGGCACATGGGCCTGGGTTCTGCTCCTCGCCTCAGCCCCATCTGGCCTGGGCCCCAGACCAAGCTCTCAGATCCCTCCCCTGAGGTGGCTTCTTGTTTCCTCTGCCACAGGCCTTGGCAGTGACTGGTGAGGACGCTGGAGGAGTTCATTCACATGCCTCTCTGGCTCCCCTGGCTCTCCCAGTTTCAGCCTTCTCAGGCTCTGCGCCATGTTCATGGCAGCTTAGTTGCACTCTTGGTTCCTGTGGACTTAGCTACGTCTTGCTCCCATATACTCCGCAGTTGCTGGTAACAGAATCCAGCCTTCTCCAGGCCAGAAGTGCCTTTCACAACGACCGAGGCACTGCCTGCCTGTCTCAGCAAAGCTATGTCCCAAGTGCCATGCACTAGTGCTCATTTATCAGGTACTCTGCTGGGGTCTGAGTGGAGACTCACCGTGCCATCTCAGTGCATTCTCAAAATAACCGTGAAAAGCAGGTTTTTATTACCCTGTGCTCATGAGTGCTGTCTGTTAAGAGACGTACGTGTTGGGAAACCAGCTTTCCCAGGGCTTGGGTGAAAGTGTATTTGACTTAATCCCGTCCCTGCACTCACCTAGGCCTTGCACCTGTCCCGTAGTCTGGAAGCTGCCTGGTCCGAAGAGTTTATTAAACACTCATCCTTATTAAACACTCATCCTGAAAGCAGCAATGTAGGCGTGGGAGGGAAACAGGTTTCTAAGTCAGCTCCACTAAGGGTTAGGTCACTTCTGCACACGTGGCCTGTGTTTTGGGAGCCTCAGTTGTGTCCCGCTTAACACTTTATTCTAGGGCCAGAGATACTAGGCACCTTAGAGCTGGGTTGGGGAATATTCAAGAAGTCGGAATCCTACCAAGTGAGGCAGCACAGGGAAAGTTTAAGGTGCAGGGCTAGAATAAACCCTTTAGTGAGGACCAAAAATAAAACAAAAACGAGTGCTAAGGAGCTGGAGAGATGGCTCAATGGTTAAGAGCACTGGCTGCTTTTGCAGAGGATGTAGGTTTGGTTCCTAGCTTCCATAACAAATTATAACTGTTTGAAACTCCAGTTCCACAGGACCTAATGCCTCCTCCTGGCCTCTGCAGGCACACACACAGTGCACCTACTTGTGTTCAGACAACACGCTCATACATATAAAAACAAATCTTACAAAAGGAAGTGTAAGGTGTATTCTCATTTCTTCTCCTCGTGGGCCCCAATTTAATCCCAGAGAGACTATGTTAACGGTTAGAAATTGGGTCATAATGACCTCTGAGTAGGAATGATAGGCTCCAGATACGTGGTATCTCAACCTTATAACACTGAGCCTCCAGTGGTGCTTACAACAGGAGCAGGGGAGACAGTCTTCAGCTCTAGCATCGCTGCTCTGATCTACATACAGATGGTCTTTAAGAGAGATGGACACAGACTAGACTGCTTAGCACCTACAAGAGGCTTAGTAGAAGTTTGTTAAATAACTGACCAACCATGTCCTGAGAATCAAATAGACTCCAGGGGATGCCTCATGAAAAGCCTTTTGGGATTGGGGTTATTTACCCTGACTTAAAAAAAAAAAAAAAAAAAAAAAAAAGCAACTTTGGGGTTGATGAGATAGTTCAGTGGTTACATATTAAGTATTTAGTTCACAACTGCCTGTAGCTCTAGCTCCAGGGTATCTAACACCTCCAGCCTCTGAGGCCACCTGTACAAACACATACACACGCAGCACACACATTAAAAATAAATCTTTTTAAAGATTTCAAAGAATGTGACCTAAATTTGTGAAGGGGCTCTATTCTAGAAAGAGTGAGTAGACACGACTGTGTAGCTTTAGAGGGCAATTTTGGACCTCTGTTTGGCACTCTTCCAGAGGAAGACACCTTTGTGCAGAGCTCAGGAAGATGGGCAGGGTTGCTCCACAATGGCGTACTTTGACAATAGGAGCATGCGCTTAGAGACTGAGGCCACGAGGGCTGTAGGGAGGGGCTCTCAAGTTGGACTGCATGCCTTTTGAGTGCTGCTTCTGGTCCCAAGAAGTGCAGTTCATGGGTTCTTGCATTCACAAAAGGTGAATGCTTTGGGGGAGCACAGGTCTACATCTGGTCTTCTTGTTGATGGGGGCCTAGCAAGCCCAAGCATCATATCAGAACTAGGAGGGTTCTAGGACCCTATCCTATGAAAAGCACAATAAAAGTACATGTAATCCAATGTCCAAGCAAGAAGGAGGTGCAGAAAGTGGGACAAGAGTGCTTTGTCCTGACCCAAAGAGGAGCGAGGTCAGGAAGACAACTGTTGTAGCTTTTTTTTCTTTTTTTCTGCATGGTGGCTTATACCCAAGTGAGATACCAGTACTCAAGAGACTGAGGCAGGAGGGCTGCTTCAAGTCTGAAGCCAACCTGGACTACAAGACAGACCCTGTCAAAAGGAAAAAGAAGGAAGAGGGAGAAGGAGGAAGGGGAAGAGGAAGTATAAGAGGAAGAAGGAAGAGGAGAAAGATAGGGAAAAGAAGAAAAGGGAGAGGAAGAAGAGAGGAAAAAGGAGCAGAAAGGAAGGAGCAGGAGAAGAAGAACAGAAGAATCAGAAGGTTGTCCTGGGATAGGGTGTTGCCTAATAACTTATCAGCCAAGCTGAGATATTATACGTCCAGATCCATCTAGTCAGGAGATTTTGTTAGACCCGATGGGTCCCACGGGACTTCATGTGATTGTATCTGTTCCAGGCCCTGGAGACCTTGTGACATGGGAATGGGCTGGAGGTTGAAGCTTTTCTCTGAATGTTTGGGAGTTTCTGTCCTGTCCCTAAAGTCTGTTCTAGAGTAGACACCAGATGGCGCTCCCACCTCAAGCCCAGTGCCAACTGAGGAGGCTGGGCTGGCTGTCTCACCCAGTCATGCTTTAGCTGACTGCTTTAAGGGAAGGTGAAAGAGTCTAGCTCTTTGTGCCTGTTCCCAGTCCTCACTAACATTCCTTTGCTGATTTTTGCATTTGGATCTCATTGGATTTTTAACAGTTTAGGGTAGAGGTCAAGTAAAAATGCACCTAAGGTGACAGATACAGGTACAGGGTGGCACTGGGCAGTGCAGATTTGAAAGGCTAAGCAGTGTGTGTTGATTTTGGAGCCTTTCATTCAGAGTTGGCAGCTGGTAGGCTCTGACCTGGCCTAGGGAGAGGAAGCTGGAGCTTGAGAAGCAGGGGTGGTGGTGGTTGGAGGTGTGTGTGTGTGGGGGGGGTGAGATATGGTCCTGGGATCTGTAGAGCCCAAAGCGCTCTGCACTCCTTTCCAGGCTCTCTGTCTTCTAAGCGTGTGGCCACAGACAATGGCAACTAAAGCTGTTGTACCATGCTTGGGGGACAGATAGACTTGGTGTGCTGGAGGTCCATATAGGGCCTAAAACCTGTATGTATGTATTATGTATTTATCTATCTGTACATAGGAAGCTTTGCCTGTTTACGTGTCTGTGCACCATATGTATGCAGTGCTATCAGATCTCCTGGAACGAGAGTTATAGCTAGCTGTAAGCCACCATGTGGGTACTGGGAATAGAATGTGGGTCCTCTGGAAGAGTAACCAGTGCTCTTAGCGATCAAGCAATCTCTTTAGCTCCTAAAACCTGGCATTATGCACCCTTGTTAGCTTTTAAAAAGTATTTGGTGATACTTTTATTTGAGGATATCTTTAAAGCAGAGAGTAGGGGCAAAGACTAAGTTTCAGCTTCACTTGAAGAACCAGACCACCTATGTGCTGACTTTTCTGTGGTTCCCTTGGTTTGGAGCTGAGTAGCAGCTGTCCTGTAAACAGCATTCCAGAACCCAGCCCACTTGGCCACTCACGACCTACTTGTCTGTCTGCCTCTGAGAGGTTGTGAAGGTGAGGTGAGTAAACAGATCCTGTTGTGAATAGCCTGGGTGGAGACCTAATGGCAGGGATGGAATCCTGCCTATAAAGATTAGTGTGATGCTCAATCGTGTGCACATCGTATTTCCTCACTGAATCCTCACACTTCCTCAGGCCTCTATTGGGGTAGGTCACTCCTGCAAGGCTGTGTATTGCCATCGAATCAGGACTGAGGAAAGCTTGGGAATGGAGAAGCAGACTGAGTTTGGCCCTGAAGGGTAAGAGGCTCTATTGGAATATGGGGATGGACCCCAGGACCTCTGCTGTTTCTGGGTCATGAAGCTCCAATCTGCATGTACCCATCTCTTGACTTCCCAAGGATACTTCTTAGACTTGGCTGCACCTCCTCTGCCTACACGATGCAGCCCTGTATCGTTTCTAGCAGTCTTGTCTCCCACTCCTCCCATTCTGGAGTAATGGGAAGGGGAGCAGAGAGGTGTCTCTCCTGCATACTTGTCATCTGCATCTGTTGCTTTTCTGGCTCATATCCCATCACTCATCATGAGTAGGGGTTTTGCCTTGGTTCAGGATCAAGAGCCACCTTTGAAATCTAATGAGGCAGGCAGGCCCTTCGCTACCTATACTATTTTTATTTCCCTGAGTTACTTGAGGCAGGAATCCCAAAACTATTGTTGGTACCTGTTCCCTTCTGTTGCTTTTCCCTCTATAGGACCCAGGAGCAGGCTGCCATCTGGCCTGGCCCTTTGTCCCATTGCCTGTCTTGGGGAGATGATGGCCTTCAACACCACTTTTCACTCCAGCATGCAGCCTGGAAAAAAAAATTCTTTGGCTTCTACCCCTAGTTTCCATCTGTTCCCTATTGCTTAGGAGGCTGACTCTGGCCCCTGGCCTGCCCTTCTTCCCAGCACGTGGTAACCTAGCCCTGTCTGGGTCCTTCTGAGTATTGTGTGGACCTAGACTGAAGCTGTGTACCAGAGGCAGCCGTGCAAGAGCACTTTATACTGATGGAGGCTAAGGTGGTGGCGCTGGGGAGACCACCTGAGTTAAAGTCTGTCCACCTGAGAGGTGTTGGTGTATTGCATTGCCTTCCTGTACCTTGATTTCCTTGCTTAGAAAGAGGGATGAATGAGAGCACCTCGCTCCAAGCATCATGGAGAGTGAGCTAAGATGAGGCAGCGAAGTGTGCACAGCACGCAGTAGTAACCACTCGATTAGTGATCATTATTAGAGTCAGAGAACTTGGCTCTCTGTCTTGATTCACTCATTTCCAGTTGACCGCAGACGGAGCCCTGCTGTCCTGTATGCCTCAGTTTCTTCCCTAAGATAGAGTTATGCTTTCTTACTCAGAGGGAAAAAATGTAGGTCTGGCAGGAATGATGTAGGTGGAAGTGTGTCGCATTTTGTGAGTTACTGTGCACATGGGTAATGTTTTCATTTCAGATGCACTCGAATTCTTGATTCTTAAAGGCAGGGATAAGTGACTTCTTAACTTGCCTCAATCATTTACAGAAATAAAGGCCCCGGAGGCCACACCTGCCCAGCAAATGAGTTGTGGGGCTAGAGAGCAAGCCTCACTCTTAGAAGCTACCCTGGCCTGGTCAGGTGGCCAGCTTCATGGCCACAAAGTTCAGTGTAGGCCTGGGAAGGAGTTCTTGGGCATCTACAGCTTTCTCTCTGGGTTTGCAAGCCTAGGTATCAGGAAGCTAGAGGCTCAATGTATAGAGTAAGGAACCTAGCCCTGTGGTATCTCTAGACCCCTCCACACATAGCGGTGCTAGAGAGCTGGAGGAATTCACCTTCGTGGCTGCGGCACTTTGGGGCTTTTAGGAATAGAGAGAACAACTAGAAGCAGAATGTGAAATTGGCAGGGCTAAGATTCCTGGTATCAAAGAGGGCTGGCTCTGAGGTCAGGGCATCCTGCCCAGCATCTTTGCCTGTGTCTGCAGCATGCCCAGCATGTCTAGGTCTGTGGGTTCTGAAGGTCAAGCCTTTGTTTACCTCTGTTCCCTGTCTCACCCTGTCTCTTCTTGGGTGCAGTACAATGTAAACTATGTATATGGTAAGCACTAGAGAAATACCTACTGGCTGGATGGATTTCCCAGTCATGGCTCCCTGGGGTATAAGCAGAGGTGGAGAATCTGAACCATCTCTGGCCAACGGACATGGGAGACCCTTTTACAAAGAGCAAACAAAGTAGCTCTGGACCATAAGCTAATGAGAGAGTTCCCTGGGCTGTTCGGGTGACTGCAGAGGGGGGTGAGGCCTTGACCTTCTGATGGAAACCCCCCCCCCCAGACATCCCATTGTCCTTGATAGGTAGCTGAGCCTTAGGCAGAGAAAGATCCCTTCAACTGGTCATGACCTTGCCTCCCTGACTGTGAATCTCGGGCATGCAGGATGTACCCCTCACTTTCTTCTTGGGGAAGGGGCCCTCCTAATTATATCCCCCTCAGCTCACATGGAAATGAGTTTGGATTTTCTGAGCATACACCAGCTGGCTGGGGGGAGGCAGCCCAGAAGGCTGTTGGCTGGGGAAGGGAAGAGAAAGAAGAGGGAGAGGAGGGAGCCAGGCCAAGATGAAAAATTCCCAGTGTTCTCTCAGGCAGAGCAATAGTGGGGCCTTGTGGGTACCCCACACATCATCGACCTCCTCTCTCCTCCACACTGGAAAGCATCTTGTTCCGGCTGATGGGATCGGCAGAGAGCTGGGTCCCACTCCGGCAAGCCCATTCTCTGAGAATGGCTCTCTGACACACCACTTAGCTGACTGCAGCGGGTCGTCCGGTGTTAGACTTATCCATACGCTGAGAGGTCCTTACGGATCTCCTAGGCCTTTCTTTCCTCTGGGGCGAGGGAAGTAGAACTAAAGCCCAGAGGAGGGATGGGGCCTGCCCCTCACGACAGATCACAAGTGTGTCTTCTCTGCAGCTGGGTTCTCCCCGTGGAGTTGCCCGCGAGCGGGTGGCAGCGGTCGGTCACTACATAAGCTAGGGGCCACCGGCAAAGCTAAAAAAGGCTGCGAGGGGCGGGGGGGGAGGGGTGGGGTGGGGTCAGGAGCTTGACTCCGCCTCCTGGCGCTAGGTTCTGCCTGCGGCCGGGCGCTGGCTCAGTCTCTGCTGCTTGCCGCTGTCGCTCCGGGGCTGCGGGATGACGCCTCCTCCTCCCGGACGTGCCGCCCCCAGCGCACCGCGCGCCCGCGTCCTCAGCCTGCCGGCTCGGTTCGGGCTCCCGCTGCGGCTGCGGCTGCTGCTGCTGTTCTGGGTGGCCGCCGCCTCCGCCCAAGGCCACTCGAGGAGCGGACCCCGCATCTCCGCTGTCTGGAAAGGTAGGCGGCGCCGCGCGGCCGGCGGGGCGCGGGATCGGACGCCGTGCGGGCGGGTGCGGAGTGTGCGGCACCCAGAGAGAGTGCGTGTGCGCAGCTCTGCGGGTCTCAGGCCGGCCCCGGAGGGAGCGTGCGGGTCCGGGTGAGTGTATGTGAGTGTGCGTACTGTCACGCCGGAGCGGGCTGGAGCGCTGCAGCCTGTGAGCGAGCGGCTGGGGCCCGGGCCCGGCTAAGTGGCGCTCTAAGTCCTACCGCTGCTCTGAGCCCGAACCGCAGCGCCTGAGCGCGGGGGGAGGCTGCGGGCCCCTGCCTCGCCGAGGCTCCTTGGCCCTCCGCCACGGGGTCCTGCATAGCAGGACCCTTCGTTCCCTTGGCCACCTTCCTTACCCCGATCCCCTCCTAGCGAGCTGCGGGCTCTGCTGGCACGCGGGGCTCAGGCTGGGCTGGTGAAGGGGGCGCGGACCCATTGCCGCCGCCGCTGCGCTCGGGCTGCGGGAACAAAGACCCCGCCGCCTGCCCCCGCCCCCGCCCCGGCCCGGAGCGCGGGCCATGCAATGGGGTGGGTGGCCTGCGGCGATCCGGGACAAGGTGCGGTGTAGGGGCTCTGGGCACCTGGGCGCTGTCTCCGTAATGCTGGGACCAGCCGCTCCCCCCTTGCCCGCACGTGGCAGTTGTCACCAGAAATCGACACTGGCACGGGAGGGGGACAGTGCCCATTGGGTGGGGCGAGGCCATTGGGACCCCCAAGCGCCGTGCCTGGGGAGGGGTGCGCAGCCTTAGGGCTGTGGTGAATGAGGTGAATGAGGGACTGGAGTCTTTCCCCGGGGCACCTCAGTTTAGACCCGTGTACAGCGGGACAGAAAGCTGGCTGGGTTGGGGTTGGAGGCTTTCTGCCGCTAGGGACTGAGCTCCCCTCCCCTGCATTGCACACAAATGCCTCCCCGCCCCCAGGCAAACTCAGCTCTGTACCCAAATTTGGCATCTCTGCAGCCCCTCCCCTAGTGGTGTTGGGGGCCTCACATAGGGGACTGGGGGCACTGGTCCTGTCTGTCCCTCCTGGGAACCCTTTGATGCCATGGCACTTTGCAGGGATTGCGGAAGTCTGAGCAGTATCTGGGGCAGGTATTCTTAGCAGAGGGGGGAAAAACCCACATAAAATGAGTGGCCTGAACTGCCGCAGCAGCTGAGAGAATGTGACTTGCCCAAGGTCACTGAGCAGTGTGGGTACCCGCCGTGCCAGGTGGAGGCTCTGATCTGACCCTGGTCCAGGGTTAGAGAGAAGGGAAGGATTGGGACGGTTCTCCAACCCTAAACGAGATACTCTGGTCTCCAACTCTGCCATCCAGCCAGAGTTGTACCTGGTCGAAGAGGAACAGCTTAGCTGGGGCTCTGGACCTCCCGTGCATGGTGGACGCCTGCTTATCCCACAGTTGCACCCACTTCAGTCTCTCTTCTCTGCCCTGCCAGCGTCTTACCTTGCCTCGGTCTGCTTGGGTTTTGGACAGCCCAACACATGAGTACTCCAGAGGAGACAAATGGTTGTGTCTGAGTGTTCTGGAATCTCTCTATCAAACTCCTTTCATTTGATTGTGTTCTCCCCCAAATCCTTCCTTGACCTCCCACCACATACTTAATGCACACCCACTTGTTAGCACTTAATGCATACCTTTCCATCCCTGGCACTTAGTCCTTACTTACCCCGAGGCTATTTAAAGCTGCTTTCAGCCCTCTTACCCACTTTTCAAGCTCCCAGACCATCTCTGTGCCCCACTTCCCCTGCCTGCACTTCACTGCGGTGGCCACACTGATAATGCACTATTGACCCCCTCTGGCTGGGATCCACCAGACACTCACCAATCTTGTCCAAGGACAGTCTGCAATCTCCTTCCCAAGTGCCAGGTGCCCCACTGACCAGACAGGCCCTGCCATTCACCTGCCCCCCACCCCCGGGGCCACCAGCTGGTGATGGTGTGTCCGGCTGACAGCTGCCTCCTGTCTCCTGTGGGGTAACACATGGCAGTCGGACAGAAGGGAGTTTGGATAGGGCCAGCCCGGGCATAGAGTGAGAGAGAGAGACCCTCCCAGGCTTCACAATAAGCCTAGAGCCCCGTCTACCAGTGGGTGAGACACAGCAACCCTCAGGGATGGTTAGACTAGGGGTGGTGGTGGCCCAACACACGTTTCTCTACAAGCCCTAGATTTAGATTTTAGTTTTGAGTCAAGACAGAAGAGGGACTGGGTTTGGTATAGAAATGTCTTTATTTTCTTTGCTTGGACCCCAACCTCACTCCAAGCCTTAGGGAAAGGTTAAAGGGAGGGACTCTGAGACAGTCCCAGATTGCAGTTGTTAAGAGAGCTGCTGCGGGGCAGTGGTGCACACTTGTAACCCCAGCACTGGGGAGGCAGAGGTAGGCAGATCTTTATGAGTTCGAGACCAGCCTGGTCTACAAAGCGAGTCCAGGACAGCCAAGGCCACACAGAGAAACCCTGTCTCAAAAAACCAAGAGAGAGAGAAAGAGAGAGATGCTGCCTTTGCAACCAGATGAAGGCCTGGTGCAGAGCAGCCGGGACCAGGGGGAAGGCTATTCCATCAAAGACTGCTGGGGGTCCTGAGCTCTGTACCTGTCTTTGACTCTCAGAGGGTGCCAGAGCAGGAAGAGCTCTCTGGAGGTTGTCCCCACAGGGCTTCACTAACACATGAGTCAGCCAACAAGGTAACTGTGTGACTCTGATTTTCCTTCAGGCAGGGGCAGAAAACAATGGATGGCAGGCGAGGACGTAGTGTGGCAAGAGGTTGGCGTGCTTGTGTGCGCTGTGCACTTCTTTGCTCCACCAATAGTCGGAGGAGAACTTCTGAGAAGCCCATGGATGTCCTGACCCCCAAGTCAGAGCGAGCCAGCCTGTCCACAGGAGGGAAGCAGTCCAGTCTCCAGGCTCCATCTGTCCGGATGGTTCTAACCCTTTGGTCCAATTAACAACAGGATGTTGTTGTTGACTTGGGAGCTGCCGGGTAGCCATTAAGGGGCTGCTCCCAAGGGCAGGGGGGTGCTGTCACCTCCTCCAGGGGATGAGGTCACAGCTGGGGCTCCCCACGCATCAGCATTTCCAGTGGAAATCCCTCCCCTCTTGGGGACTTAGATGAATTCATCACCTTCAAGGTGAACCCCCTACAGATCTGGGGGGGCAGTCCCCAAGAGGTAAGGGGGTTTTCTCTGCTGGAAGAGATGCTTGGTGATGTCCTTAGAAGCTCCCTGCTAAGTTCTGTGATGGCTTAGTGCTGAACATTGACAATTCTGAGAGCAGGTGTTGGGGGCTGTGGCTGCAGATCCAAGCTGACACAGATCCAAGTTGACTCTGGCAACTTGAGTAGAAATAGGTGGGAAGTTGGGAGCCTGGTTCTGGCCGAATTGTTCTGGCTTCATTTGCTCTGTGACTCTGGGTTAATCCTTTGCTTTTTTTCTGAGCCTCGGTTCCCTCAGATGTCCAAAAACTGTCAGAGGTAGTGTCTCATTCACTGCTGGACTGTAATACCTCCAAGATTCCTTTTTCTCTAGGACAAGGAGGGCGGAGCAGAGACTGCGGTAGCCAGTTCAGATGTTGGTGTTAAATAACTGAAACCTGGGCAGTCAGGGGAAGTCCTTGAGTCCTGTGTCCTTCTTCTCTTCCCTATCATGAGCTGAAAGTCAAGGATCAGTTGCAGGGAATGGTCTGTTGGCTTATGACCTCAAGGGTGGACACACACTCAACAGGGGCTTTCTGAGTCCAGCTTTGTGCTGGTTCTAGACTGGACTTGAGGATCTAGCAGAGAAAGAAACTAAATGAGTTAGTGCCCTTGTAGATAGGGAGACTGGGCAGATAATCCTGTATATATACTGGAGGAATGTGACAGGACTTGTACCAGAGGGCAGTCAGGGAGGCTTGAGGAAGTCTGCCTAGTCAGTGGGCTTCCTGGATGAAGTGTCAAAACTGAGATGGCAGAGGTAGGAATTGGCTCGCTGAGGACGGGGCGAGAGAAGCACCTGTTTGACAGGGTTGAGTAATACCTTTGCTCAGGGGTTCAGCAAAGTCTGTCTTTTTCTGTCTCTCTGTCTCTCATCCCGGCTGGCCTGGGACTTGCTATGTAGTCTAGTCTGGCCTTGAATTCACAGAAATCCACCTGTGTCTGTGTCTGGGACTAAAAGCATGTGCATCCCCATACCGGGCTTCAGCACGGTTTCTTAAAGGAGATGGTATCTGAGCTGGGCCACTGGTCACTGCATGGGCAGCCTTCTGGAGAAAGACAGCAGCAGACAAGCCCGTCTCAGGTCCCTGAGGGAAGTTGTTGTGGGGTCCAGGGGCACGAGGACCATCCCCATCAGCTGCTGACTATGAGGAGGATTCTTCAGGCAGGAGGCCTGCCATGTCCTTTCTCTGCGGGTGCTCTACAGAGGAAACCCCCTTGTATCCAAACCCTGTATTTTGGACAGGGCAGGCACAATTTCTATGACCAGCTTCCCCTTCTAGGAACCTTGGTCCCTTTTCTGGCTGAATCCGAGGTTCTCTGCACTTGTGAGGAGCAGAGTGAACTGCACACTTCTCTTTGAGGAGTACCAGGCCAGGAGGGCTGTGAGGCTTAGCCTGCAGGGACGGTCATGAGAATGGACGACCTTGGAGTTGCCTGCTGGAGTCCCAGCTGACATCCTGGCCTCCAGCGCCCTTCTGTACCCCTCACTATATTCCGTTCAGGGTGGCTGTGTCATAAGAGACTCACCCCACTTCCCTACCTCTGGCTTGCAGCTCTGAACCAAAAGGCTTCTGCTTTTCTTAGTTTCCTTTTTGGCCACCCCAGAAGCCTTTTTCCTTTCTTGGATAGGAGAGACAGGCCCTTGATCTGCCCTGGTCTCGCAAGAAGGACTGGCTGCCAGATGTGTGACTGTCTAGCTGTCAGTGAGCCACGTAGACCACAGAGGAGGCAGAAAGTAAAGAACTACCACCCTGGCTCCATAGGGCAAGAGGATTCTACCCTCCCTAGCCAGCCATGGCCCCAGGTTGCTGCCCTACCGCAGGGGAAGGTCCTTCAAGCCCTTTCATCCATCAGGCCTTCACCCTGGCCTCACTGTCCCATGTATAGATTGTACCCTGCTCTCCTCAAAGTCCCTCTATTCCTCTGGGACACTCTACTGAGTATTCTACCCAGAACACACAGCCACATGTGATGCTTCCCTAGAGCCTATGGCCCTTTTCTCCTTCCTTCCCAGCACCCACTGTCCCCCAGAGCATCCTCTCTGCACTTTACCTGTCTTCCTCCTCCCCCCCACCCCCAGTTCTTTCTCAGTTCCATTGAGGAACCTTCTGAGATGACCTCACTTTACCCAGCCTGACACAAAGCTCAGGGTGTGAGAAAATAAGTGTCAGAGAGAAGCTGGGCCAGCCACACTAGCCCCAGGTGGGGAAACTAAGTCCGGGAGATGGCAGAACTGACTCAAGGTCACTGGCAAAATAGGCAGAGTTGGAGTCAGGGCTGTGTTTTTCTGCCCTGAGCTTACTGATTGCCTAGCCCTCTGCCCCTTCCCAATGTCCTGTGTACTTTCACACTTTTCTAGGGCTAGGGCTTCTAAAGCCTGTTACCTCCTTGGCCTGTTTAACTGAGCCTAGAGAGTTCCTATCCACACTCAGCTAGACCACACTCTCTGTAGACCCTCTGATTTGGATCCGCTCCGTATACCTCATGTCTAGCCTTTGCTGAGCAGATCTTGGGTCTCAGGGGGCAGGTTGCTCTGTGTCATGGCTCAGGCTAATCTGGGTTTAAGCACCACAGCAGCCTGGGGATTAGGCTGATCCTGTGGGGCCTCCTGTACCCCCTGCTTTTAATCAAGACCCGGGCTCTGGGCCAGCATCCTGGGGACCCTCATTGTAGAGGGCAACCAGCCCTTGACCCCTGCCTGCACCTGGATCCAACTCCTGAGGGAGGCAAAGCAGGAGAAACCCTGTGCTTGCCCCGAGGGAGCCGTTAGTGACTAAGAGGTAGGGCCCGTGGCTGTGATGGAAAAGGGGCCCCTGGGACGTCAGGAACACACAGCCAAGGCTGTGACAGAAGAATGGTGGGGGTGATACAGTCAGGGGGAGGGGGAAGAAAGCTCGAGGGGTGGGGAACAGGGTTAGGGGTAGCTGCTGCTGTGGCTCAGCATAGCAGAGGTCCACCATGATGCAGGCACCCCTTAGATGGCCCAGGAACCACTTCTAAGATATCTCCTCCTTTGAAGAGTAGTGGGAGGCTGCCCCTTCCTACCGGCTGGACCACCCAATCTTGTCCAGCCGTTGCAATGGATGATAATGATAATGGGCCCTCCTTCACAGTAGCCCACATCTCCAGCGAAATCCCACCAGACTCAGTGCGATCTGAGAGAGGAGAGGGTGTGGGCCAGATAGCAGGAAGTACGGGGCAGAGCAGTGAGGGCTGGAGCAGTCTAGAACACTTCCTGGCTCCAGGGGATTTGGGCTAGATGTTCAAGGACAGGTGAGAGCCACCTACAGCCTAGAACGGACAAGGGCAGTGAGCACTGGCTGTGTGCCAATGGGAGCTAGGCATAGGGGAATGCTCAGAGACAGGTGAGCCCTCACTGCCCTGCTTTGGGGGATTGGGCCCTGCTGAGTTCTACAACTAGAGGCAGGGTGGAGAAGATGAGTGTGACAGTGAGTGCTGTCAGGCTGGGAACCTGGGTGAGAATATAATAGAGAAGTGCTGGGTGCCCAAATGCTTCCTATTAGGCACAGAGAACCCAGGAGCTTTATCTTTCCAATTAGTCACACTGCCTATCATTTAGGGTCAAGGTGACATACTGCACCCTAGATTCCTGCCCCACCTGCACCTGCATACTCATGCTCACTCACACATGCTTGTCAAGGTGCCACTAGTGGAGGTCAGGCATTTGATGGCAAGTAGCCTTTGCCGTAGCCTCCCTGGGCTTTGGTCTCCTCAGCTGTATAGAAAGGGCTGCACCAGAAGTCCGTGAGAGTCCGTCCCAGGAGTACAGTAGGGTACACTCAGGTTCCAGAGTTAGTTGGTCTAAGTGTCAGCCTCTGCCCTACCACATACCCAGCTGTGTGATTCTGGATAAGTTGCTTAGCTTCTCTGTGCCTCACACCCCTTATCTGTTAAACAGAGGTAAAAAGAGACCAGACATCATATGAGTGTAGTGATTTGCTGGATTACTAGCTCTAAAAATCTGTGGGGCAGTCCCTGGCAAGAGAGACACTGTTTCTGAAGGGCTGGGCTTGGGGCTATTCTTGCCATTGCTATCCTCTTCCTCTCTCGACTGCTCCCCACCCCTGCTGCAGCATCTCTGGCTTCTTATGGAATGCAGTTCTGGCACCTCAGACCCTGCCTTAACAGGCTTGCTGGCTGGTCGCCCTCACCCTTTGTCCCCTGCTGGTCCATGCCAAAGCTGTGGCTGAAAACCTTCTGTTTCACCATAGTTTTCCACCTGTCTCCCTCCCTACGGGGCTGAGGTAGCCAGCCTCTGCCCTCTTGCCGCCCCCTGCCCTGGCTCTGAACCCAAGAGCAGACTCTGTACTTTTTGTCTTCTCTGCTTTGAAATAACCATTAGCTGACCTTTAGGGCTTTGGGAACCTGCTGGGCCAAAGAATGGATAGGAGTCATATAGGGTGTGGCATTGGCTTTGGGCTTCCTGCCTTTCCTGGGATTGAGTTCTGAGCTTCCTCCCGAATCCAGCTGGGCTCCTTGATGGCCTTCCATCTCCATCCCTCTTGAATCTTGCTCAGTTCAGCTCTCCCAAAACGTGCTTCTTCTCATCAGAACTTTGTCCAACAGCCAAACCCTCTGATCCTCTGGTCACAGTGATTGATGTATGCAGTCGGTCTTTACCCTTTGGTTTGGAAGGACCTCAGTTTTTCTCTCTGTAAAATGGGGGTGCAGACCTTTGTCTTGCCTTCTTTGAAGGGTGGTGGAGATTTGTTGGGTTAGCTAGTGAAGGCAGATGTGTCTGTTGCCCTTACTGTCTCTCTCTACTTTCAGAAAGCTGTCTCTGACTTCTTTAGCATACATAGACTCATATTTTCCCCCAAACGACACATGAACTTAAATCTTGTATGTTTTGTGTTTGTTCCGGGAATCATGGTGGGTCATAAAATCCAGGCTGCCACAAACCAGTAACCCCCATCCCTACCAGCCACAGAAGGGGAAACTGAACTGAGCTACCTGGATGCCGAAGAGCCTGGGAGGTTTCTTAGAGGCAGGGCTGAATAAACACCTGACATAGCCTCCCCTCCCACCTGTGGGTGTGGGCAGGCTTGCAGCTAATGAAGGTAGATGTTTATTACTCCATGAGGGTGACTACCGCATTAGGGCCTTGCCACCTGTGTCGGCACGGTACTTGCCTGGCGGCCATCAGAACCCAGAACCCTGTACAGGTGTTACCAGGACGCTGATAGCCATAATCTGCTCTTAGCACCAGGTTGGTGCCATCTGGAAATGGCCATATCAGAAACAGAGCCAATAAAGTGTCTGTCCCTGTGTGTCTGCTGCCTTGGGAGGGTTTCTCTTCACCACCCTGTGTAGTACCCATAGTTCCATTAGTCATGCCTTTGGGTTGCTCAAGGCCCTTGGGAGATCAGGGCCCTACCTGGGAGGTGGATGGGTGATTCCCTTCATTTATTAAGTTAGTGACTCCACACCTAGTGAGTAAGGGAGGGACAGTTAGGGAGAGGGTGATGCACAGAAACGGAAGGTTGAACAGACAGTTTTGTTCTGTTTTCACATCTCAAAGAAGTCCTGGGTGTGATTTTAGAGAGACGTAGTGGCATGATGGGTACTCAAGTCTTTGAGCCTCCCTTGAGTGTTCGCCCTTGGGCCAGTTGTATAGCCTCCCTGGCCTCCCTCTCCTATTGTGGTAGCTGTTTGGATACCTGCCCTGATGAGTTTTTCAAAGTGTAGAGAGGCTGCAGGCTAGCTACCCAGCTCCACGAGGCTCTTCATTCTTCCTCTGGCCAGTGCATGGTCAGGTGAGGGTGTGAGTGGGCCTGCAAATACAAAAGGGGACATGAGTGTGGGAGGGGGTCCCTGCCAGATATGCCTGAGTCCCCAGTCTGTGCTTGGCCAGGCTCCTGCTCCTTGGCGACCTGACTCAGGCATTTCCTACTGGGATGCCCACATTCTTGCCATTCTCTGCCCACTTTCCAAGGGCTTTTGGAGGTTAGCATTCAAGGCTGATGGGTTCAGTGGGTCAAGGACCAGCCCTTGTTGTTCCTTTTGCAGACAGTAGGCCTCATTCCACTCTTCTGAGCCTGCCCTCCTCTTTCACAAGCATCCAGGCTATGGGGAATGACAGGACCAGATGGCAGCAGCATCCAGAGTGAATGAGAGGAGGACAGATCCTTCATTAGGCTGGCCTGCTTAGAGAAAACCCACCGGCTTCCCAAAAGAAAACAGCCCTACTTCCTGTAGTCAGCCAGCTCTTGGGACAGTGGTGGGAAAATGGCTCCCAAAAGGAATCAGTCCTGATTTTCCCTCAATCCTCCCCGCCCCCCGCAACAGAATCAGGCCTCATGGCCACCCAGGCAGGGGTGCTGGTGCTGTGTCTTCGTGGGGCAACTTCCCCTAGTCCATCTTCCCAACACTTACATCTGCATAGAACTGGGGCCAGGCCTTGTGACCCCTATACTGTGAGGAGGTGGGCGCTCAGGGGCCACGGAGCAGCTAGATATGGGACAGCCTGGGGTTGTTCATTGCTAGGCTCAGGAGAGCCATGATTGGCTCTGAATCACATGGGGTGGGGATGGCCTTTCTTGTGTCTAGCTTGCCTTGAGGCCATGTCCTCTCTGTGTGCCCCTAGCCCCCTCCCCTGCCTGAACCCCTGGTTATTCTGGGAGCTTTTAGCTACCACTTAGTCAGCCACTAATGCGTCAGGCCGGGGAGTGAGGGGGGAGACACCGTGCCAGACGGTGCTCCTTTTAGACACACAGGATGGAAAGGAAGCAGGGGGAGCCAGGAGGTGGGAGGTGAGGGACTGCCAGAGGATGGGAGACATTCCCAGTCCCATCCCTGCTCCTTGGTAGCAGGCCGTAGGAGGGACTGATGGGCAGTGGGTCAGTATGTCCTTGGGCTAGCTGCACCTCCTTTGCCCCACTGCTAAGGCCTAACCTTCTGGATTCTTCTCTCATTAATTTTTTGTCAGGTTGAAGCCTGTGGCCTCAGTCCTCTACCCACCATACAGTCAGTTTTCCCGTCTTTGTTCACATTGTTTCCTCTGCTTGTACATTCCTTCCTCAATTCTGGCCATTCTAGCTTTTATCTGCCTCCCCATCTCTTTGGATTCACAAGGCAGCAAAAAGACAGTGTTTAGGGAAGCAGACACTTATCCTAGATCTTTAAAGGTAGACTCCAGTTTGCTCAGCCCCTGCCTAGGCAGGGCCTTGAGTCTGTCCTTTCCCCTGGTCCAGCTCTCTCTGAGGTGATTCTGGCCATGAGGGTTTGCTGCTGCCTTCACTTCCAGGCAGCCCTCCTGCCCAGAGCCCCCAGCCCCCCGCTCCTGCTGACCTGAACAAAGCTTTCTTTCATGTATTCATGGAGCTGCTGCTCTGACACTTCCTGGGCACAATCAGGCCCTTTGAGGGCCTCGGGCAGTGCGGGAGCCTGGGCTGGAGCTGGGGTGGAGAATGGGCCAAGGTCTTGTCCTGGGGCTGAGCTGGTGCCATCCCCTTCCTCCCCCTAATTCATAACACATCACCAGGCACAGATCTGGGAGGGGCAGGAACCTGGGGGTCAAGGGAGGGCTGGTCCTATCTGTTTGTTCTGTAAAATGGGGCCAGCAGTCCATGCCTTCCCCCGCGATGACCTTGCCTAGGCTTGAGGGGAACAGGCTTGCAGATCAGGGAGCGCTGCCCTGGCTGTATCTATTGCCTACTCAGCTGCTGATACCCTCCTCCGCCCTTCCTAGCTTCTGCGGGTTTTCTGGGAGCAGCCCGGGGCTCCCTCCTGGGACCATCTGCTTAGTGAGCTTTCTGTGGTGTGGCTCCTCATCTCTACACTTCTGAGGAGAGCCAAGTATCCCCCTCAGACTTTGTCCTTGCTACCTCAACACTCAGGTTCGGTTCTTTCAGGACTGCTCTTTGACAGCCCCACTACCTCCAGAGGAAGGCTTTCTCCATGGTCCCCTTGGGTGCCCTTTCCCCCTGGAGTTGACTTGGACATTAGCCTTGCCTGCCTCTTCTCTGAGGCGTGGGGGGAGACCTTGATACAGGTGCTTGGGAGCTGAGGAGACTGGTGGAAGTGGCCAGCGCAGCCTGTGAGTGCTTCTTTTCCTTGGTTCTGGGGCTGTGGGTCTCAGTAGCGTAACATCCCTGGGACCTTTTCCCTGGCTCCCAGACTGGATGTTAAGGAAGTGAGAAGTTGTGCTTCCTGGGACCTGGTCTATGGACTGACTGCTCAGGTTTCTGCTTAGGCTATGGGTGAAAGGAGAGCCATGAGTCAGAAAGACCAAGCGACTGCTGCCTGCTGACCCCGGAGTTACAGTTTTATCACAGCTGGAAGACAGCTAGAGGACAGTGCCGTGATCTGCCACCATTAAACTCCTCTATCCAAAGAGCACACTGAGCTGGGCTCTCAGCCCCAGTCCTGTACATCCGGGGCTGATCTGATGAGAGGCAGCTTTGGCATCTAGGATGTGAGAGGTAGGGTGCCCAGCCTTCCCCACCCCTTTCCCAGCCTAGTTGCTGATCAGTTGGCTTTTGACATGCCCCAGGAGGGCCAGGCCAGTCAGAGGGCAAGCGGACTCAGCATTTCACTCTAGCCAGCCCGGCTCACATCTCCACAAATGTTCTTGAGAACTGATACAGGATGAAACAATCTGTCCTGCTTGCTGATGTGACCTTGGGCCGGGCTTGTCCCCCGGAGGGCCTTGGTTTCCTCCTCTACACAGTGAGCCAGGCCACAGCAGAGACACAGAATTTGAGTTACTCCCACTCTCTGTCTGGGATCAGTTGGCTGTGGAGAAATGTTTTTAGGAAAGGGAATGAGTTGTACACGTAGGCTCTTGCCATTTCTTGCCTGTGGTGGATGTAGGATCCATAGGAATGGTGTAAGTAACAAAAAGAAGGATTTAGGGCAGCCCTTGAAGAACTGGCAGGTTTGTTTTCGCCTGGACTGGACTGTGTCCTGCTTGGGTGTCACTGCCAAACTGGCTGTCCCAAAGTTTGCCGCAGCTGAAAAAACAGTGGTCAGACCAGGTTCCGGGGTGAGGCTCAGGCTAACAAGAGGTAAGGGGGACAGTGGCTATGGTTGATTGCCGAGGGCATAGCCACAGGCCATCCCATCCCTGTAATTTAGTCCTGCAACCAGGACAACCTCAACAATGTCACTGGAGACGAGACAGTTTCTCCCTGGAGGCAGTGGCTTCAGACAGTTTCTTTTTTGGGCAAAATTGCCCTGGTCAGGCCTTCTGCTGGAAAGTGTAGACTGTGCTTGTTGAAGGTCCCTGTCCCAGAGTTGCTGGGACAGAGAGCTGACCCTGAGTCCCAAAAGGGGCTCGCCCCTGGGTGGGTGAAACCGGGCGAGAGGTTAGCTGCGGAGACAGAAGCAGTGGCGTTGATTTAGGACCTATTCTCCCCCACCTGCTCTCATGTGTCTTGGGCTGTCTCTTCCTTGACCTGTCTTTTCAACTGCGTAATGGGAAGGACTGGGCATTAAGATTTGTTACAGCTCTGAAGCGGTACCCATCAAGGGCCTGGTTAAGCCATGAGGGTGGAAGACAACTTCTCAAAGGAAGAGTTGAAGTTGTGAATAAAAGGGTTTCCCAGGGATCTGAACCCTAAGTGGTGTGCTTAGAAGCCCTGCTGTTTGCTTCTGGAGAGACTGAGTGAGTTGGAGGCAACTCCAGCTTCCCTCACAATACAGACAGAGCCGATGGTCTTTCCATGCTGGCCCAGCCCCTCAGGAATATGTGTGTATTTGGGAAAGGGGACTGTTCTCCCTAGGGTCCCTAAAATGCCTTCACTCCAGACCACATACATCGTGGGGAAGGGCCTGTAGCTTTGGGTGGGGCAGGTGATTTCTGGAGCTCAGTAGGGCATTCCTTATTTTTCAGGCCCACCTAAACCAGACTCTGTCTCCGGGCTTTCAGCTCCCTGAGCTTGGAGCATTAGTTAGGGAGTGTGGTCTCGTATGCCTGTGGGAGCTCAAGGGTTCTCTTGCTCAGGTGTTTTTCTCCTTCATGCTGCACAGGGCAGGACCATGTGGACTTTGGCCAGCCTGAGCCCCACACCGTGCTTTTCCATGAGCCGGGCAGCCTCTCTGTGTGGGTGGGTGGACGTGGCAAGGTCTACCGCTTCAACTTCCCCGAGGGCAAGAACGCCTCTGTGCGCACGGTGAGCTTGGGCCTCTGCCCTCCCCCTTTCTTTCCTCGTCTCTGTCCTCTGGTCCTAGTGAAGACCCTTAGGGAGTATGAAGGAGCTGGTTCATCCTTCTGTATATGTCCTCTACCTCTGTGACCTCACACACGGTTCCTGGGGGGGGGGGGCTTTTACAGCTAGCCCACGTTGGAGTAAGGGAGTCAGGCTATGAGGAGGAAAACTGGGAGCTGACACATGTGGCCAGGAAGGTAGTGCTGATGGGGGAAGGCAGGTTAGGAAGCAGGGATTCCAGAACCCATAACCTGCCTTTGCAAATGCTAGGCTCTGCTCCTGGTATCAGACAAAGAGCCCGTGTGACCTTGGGAAATCTGCTTACCCTCTCCAAGGCTCAATTATTTCCATGGAAGATGAGAATAACAGTCTCATCCAGAGCTTGCCCTAAGGCTGCATGGACAGCATTTCAGGGACATTTCACCCCTGGAAGAGGAATTAATGCTTCTTCCCCTCCTCCAGGTGAACATTGGCTTCACAAAGGGGTCCTGCCAGAACAAACAGGTGAGTAAAGGGAGGGACTGTGGAGAAGGGCGGCGCCAGTAGGGAGGAGGGAGAAGATCCTGAGAGTAGAGGAAGAGAGTGAGTGAGGCTTTCCTAGCCTACGCTTGCTCTCTCCACCTACGGTGGAGGTTTGGGTCAGTCTTAAGGCCCCTATTCAGAGTGGGAAGACATAGGCCCTGACACATAGGCCTTGTTTACAGGGAAATAGAGTCAGCTGTCAGGGGCGGCTTCTGTCTGTGCTCAGCCCCTTTGGATGTCTTCTTTCCTAAGACTGAGGGTCTTAGTGTCTGCTGGGCCTGCCAGGGACTCTCTCCCATCTAACTCTTTTTTTCCCCATACAGGACTGCGAAAATTACATCACTCTTCTAGAGAGGCAGGGTAACGGGTTGCTGGTCTGTGGCACCAATGCTCGGAAGCCCAGCTGCTGGAAATTGGTGAGAATCCTTCCCATGTGCCTGAGCAGTCCCCATTTCTTGGGTGGGTGTTAGCCCCTCGTGGCCAGACAGAGGTGGGGGAATCTGAGATTGGCATTGCCCTGAACAGACTCTGTGGGAGGATAGGCTCCTGGCTGGGAAACTGGCCCTTGTAGGGTGCAGGGGCCAGCGGTCACGTGGCCATCTGCACCTCTGATCTCCCCCAGGTGAATGACAGTGTTGTGATGTCACTTGGTGAGATGAAAGGCTATGCCCCCTTCAGCCCGGATGAGAACTCCCTCGTTCTGTTTGAAGGTAGAACAGCATTGCGGCAGGGGTGGGTGTCAGCCTGGGGGAAGGACTTATGGAAGTTCTAGTTCTTAGCCACGCGTCCTTCCGCCATCCCAGGGGATGAAGTGTACTCTACAATCCGGAAGCAGGAATACAATGGGAAGATCCCTCGGTTCCGCCGCATCCGGGGTGAGAGTGAGCTGTACACGAGTGATACGGTCATGCAGAGTAAGTCCAATTCTGATTGGGCTGAGGGTGAACAGAGGGGTGTGAATGCCCAGGGTGGTAGATTAGTCTTCTGATGTATCCCAGGAGGACTTCCTGAAAGACAGGAACCTGAACAGTCAGCGCTGAGGAGTTTGCACTGTGAGAGGGGAGGAATCACAGAGAAAGAGGCCAGATGGGAATGAGTTACTCTGGGAACAAACAAAGAGGAAGCTGAGACCCAGCATGAGGCCAAGAGAGCCAAAGTTCATCTCTCTCATGAGCCCATGTGGGGAAGATGGCCTCATCTTCCTCATTAAGGCTCTGTTGATTAGGCAGAAGTGACATGGGCACTCCAGGGACTTTCCTGCAGTCCCCAGGCATGAAGTCATTGCTCCTGGGTCCATGACGTCTTTGTAGAGAAGGGACATAACAGGTATAGGGTATGGCTTTAGAGCTGAGGGCCCCATGGGGTGTAAGTGCTGTTCTGAGTTTATATATGTGTTTGGGAGAGGTATGCAAGCTTGAGTGGGTTCCCATACAGGCTTCTAGCCTCACACCCTGTCACCATGTCCCTGGCAGACCCACAGTTTATCAAGGCCACCATCGTGCACCAAGACCAAGCCTATGATGATAAGATCTACTACTTCTTCCGGGAGGACAACCCTGACAAGAACCCCGAGGCTCCTCTCAATGTGTCCCGAGTGGCCCAGCTCTGCAGGGTGAGCAAGATATGTGAGGGGTGGCTGGGTGAGAGCGTGCATGAGTCCCCACAGATTTTAGTCCTTGTAACCTGCCCTGCTCCTCACTAGCCTGGGTGCTGGCATGCCTGGCAGCAGGTATCTCTGGCATGGCAAGCAGCTCAGGCAGGTGCTGAGGGCCTTCCTCTGCCTTCTGCCCTTCCAGGGAGACCAGGGTGGTGAGAGTTCACTGTCTGCCTCCAAGTGGAACACCTTCCTGAAAGCCATGCTGGTGTGCAGTGATGCAGCCACCAACAGGAACTTCAATCGGCTGCAGGATGTCTTCCTGCTCCCCGACCCCAGCGGCCAGTGGAGGGACACCAGGGTCTATGGTGTTTTCTCCAACCCCTGGTGAGGAGCAGTCAGTGCCGTCTGCAGGGACTGCAGGTCGAGGCTTGAGTTGCTAACTGGCTGTGTGCGGTGGTGGCTGGCAACGTGATAGGTCGTGATAGGTGGACCGTTGTGTTTTTGCCTCATGTTGTGTGGCCGTGGGCCATGTGCACATCCCTGCCTATGTGTGCCCAAAGCTGGCAGTAGGCCTGGGAAAGGCTGAGAGGTGTCTCCTGGGGTGCTGGGCGTGATCACACCTGCTCAAACACTGCCTGATAATTCACACTCTTTAATCACTTTCATTGATTGAAAACAAAGCAGACAAGTGTTGGGGGGGGGGGAAGAAAGACCCTGCTATGGCTCTTTTGTGTGTGGAGCTACAGACTGGGCGGGACATGAAGGTCTGGGCTCCCCAGGCCTCAGTGCCCTGCAGCCTGTGACCAGAGGGGCCGGAGAATGACTCAGCCTGGGATGGGTTCCTCTTTCTTTCAGTTGGGTAGAACAGGTGGGCTCTGAACTCAGTGATGCTGTAACAGAACCTACGGTTGTGGTTTTAGAGTGTAGTAGAGAGAACTTAGTTGAGCTTCCCTTCCTTCTTCTGTTCCCTTCCTGTCTCAGCCCTGTTTGATATGCTAGGCGCTGGGCCAGCAGTAATGGTTCTGGCTCATGGAGCTTGCAGGCAGAGGGCTGTGGCTGTGCCCCGTCTGGCATGGGGCTGGCCAGGGTAATTGGAGGTGGGTTTGTCCCCCACCCCCACTGAGGTGGTTTGTATATCCCTGCAGGAACTACTCAGCTGTCTGTGTGTATTCGCTTGGTGACATTGACAGAGTCTTCCGTACCTCCTCACTCAAGGGCTACCACATGGGTCTCCCCAACCCTCGACCTGGCATGGTGAGCCATTGACCAACCAAGGCCCAGACCCCAGCCCTTCCTGGTCTCACCTTCCAGTCACCGCTGACCTGCTCCTGTTCTCTTTCCCAGTGCCTCCCAAAAAAGCAACCCATACCCACAGAGACCTTCCAGGTAGCTGATAGTCACCCAGAGGTGGCGCAGAGGGTGGAGCCCCTGGGACCCCTGAAGACACCGTTGTTCCACTCTAAGTACCATTATCAGAAAGTGGTCGTCCACCGCATGCAGGCCAGCAATGGAGAGACCTTCCATGTGCTCTACCTGACCACAGGTAATGGGCTATCTCAAACTCCCTGACTTACTTTAAGAAATTGACTTGAACCAGGCATGGTGGCACATGCCTTTAATTTTACTACTCAAGCGGCAGAGTCAGGCAGATCTCTGTGAGTTCAATGCCAACTTGGTCTACATGGAAAGTTCTAGACCAACCAAGGCTACATAGTGAGATCCTGTTTCAAAAAACAAAGCAAAACAAAACAGCAGACTTAGAAGGTATGAAGACCCATGTATGTAACATTTGCTTGGGCCTCTAGGTGTCAACAGAGAATTGAGTGGATAGAGCTGTCAGTGCAGTGAATGAACAAAGCCAGGCATGGCGTTGGTCTAGATGTCTCACTCAGTGGAGAAGGCATAGAAAGAGACATGGAAAGGCTGTCAGGTTGAACACTGGGCCTCCTGGCAGCCTTGACCATGCAGAATAAGAGCCATGGACCTTCCATTAGACTTTGGGCTTATGCAGGGGCGAAGAAGCATTTGGAAAGCTGGTGGGACATAAAGAATTTGAAACCGTGTGAAAGAGTTGCAGATGGCAACGCGCCATAGAGGCCTGAGACAGCCTCTCCCCTTTCTTTCCGGGGGGGGGCGCTGCTTGGGGGAGGCTGAGTTATGACCCAGGTGCTGCTCCTGTGTCCCAGAAAGCCTTTGTACACCCTGATCTTAGTACACCCTCATCTCGGGTCTCAGCCAAAGAGGGGGTGGTGTCCTGGAAGTAGCCTTGGGGACCATTGTGTCCCTGGCCAGAGGCCTTCCTGGAAGCTAGAATGGACCCTACACTTCTGGGACCATTCCCTCAATTGTTCATATTCCCTCAAGTGGCTTCCTGTTGCTGCTTCACGTTGGGGCTTCCTTGGCCATGTTGGCCTTATTGGAAGCTATAGTATTGGGGTCATTGTTTGGATCCTGGAAATCTTAAGGCAAGGAATTTCCCACAGGACATTGAGGACAAAGGAAGGGAGGTCACACAGTACAGGACAGGGACGGTTGGACTTGGGCCCAGGGAACCCTGCTACTTTCCTCCTACATGTCTGGGCTACAAGCACACTCAGGGATTATGGAACGAGTCTCTTATCTTCCCTGTGGCCCATGGGAGAGACATCAGTTTATAGCCTGCGGCATTTAGAAATATTGGGGCCAGATAAAAATAAAGAATTCTCTAGGTTCTCAGCAGAGAATGGACGCTCTCACAGTGGGGACTGGCTGTGTATCTATTTGTCTGTCTGTGTCTATGTGTCTAGGATGAGGGCAAGGGCTGTGTGGGGGTTTGTCAGGTCCAAGCAGTCTTTGCCCATATCTCAAAGCAAGCAGGGTGAAATGCTGGGCCTAGAGGAACTGACTCAGGTAGGCATCACCTGACTGCTTTTTTGGGGCAGCTGATGCCCTGGGAAATGGGGATGGAAGGAGAGAAGGAAAAGGCTATTCTAGAAACTGGGACAGCAGTTGAGGTGGGATTAGGAGGACCAGGATCGGGATATCCATCAGTTCCCAACAGGTGCCAGTGGAAAGAGAGCTGCTGTAGCAGACAGTCTAGTCTGGTTATGTGACCTTGGGAGCCCTCACATGGAATCTAGGGTTCTTTTCAGATCTAAGACTTTACAGAAATTAAAATATCCCTTAAGACTAAATGCCACATGGAATCCTGGATTGGCTTCGGGAACAAAAGAAGGGCATCAGTGGAAAAACCCAAGAATCCCAAGTGAAGTCTGTATGAGTGAATAGGAACACAGCAGCGTCAATTGCTTAGTTGTGACGAATTTACTCTGGTTATGTAAGGTTTTCAGCTGGGGAAACTGGGAGAAGGTTAGACAGGGACTCTCTATACTACTTACCACTGCAACTTTTCTGAAAATATAAAGTTATTCCTAAAATAAACAATTAAAGGCACTATATTCCCAAGGTACCTAGGATGCAGGCTAGTTGTTAAAAAAAAAATACAGAGGTGGGGTTCTGACCTGTCTGGGTTCCAATTTGTTTCCTGCCGTTCACCATCTGTGTGACCTTGAGCACACTGCATAGCTCTCCTACACCTCCCTACCTTATCTGCAAAGCAAGGGAGATAACGCCTACCTCAAAGGGCAGAGGAGGGAAGGGCTAACCAAGGTAATGTGAAGCCATGATCCTGGCTTGCTTTTTAATTTTGCAGCCGCCAATAAGCCTTTGGCATATTGGGGGCACTCGTTGGGATGGCCTTTGGGGATCAGCTTTGAAAACTTCCAGGCTGTCCTTGGGCTCTCTGTTACTTCCTAGTCATCTGTCCTCACCCTACCCTACCCCAGTCCTGTGACTCCTGCCTGAGCCGTGGCTCCTAAACCCTCCCCACCCAGTGTCTTTTCCTGGCAGCCCAGCCTTGAAGAAGACTGTCTGGCTGAGGTGGGCTTCTGCCTACTGACTCCCTCTGCTCACTACCCACAGACAGGGGCACTGTACACAAGGTGGTGGAATCCGGGGACCCAGAACACAGCTTTGTCTTTAACATCATGGAGATCCAGCCCTTCCACCGTGCAGCTGCCATCCAGGCCATATCACTGGATCCTGACCGGGTGAGCTGTCCCATCTACTCCGCACCCTTGGGGCCACCCAGACAGCTGGTAGAGGAGACAGCTACTCTGTTTGCAGTTTGCATGCCCTTTCAAGGGCCTCTGGGGTGGCAGAATCCCTTCTTCAAGGGCTGAGAACTCAGTGGAGGGTGCTGGCCTAACGGTAGTCTTGCTGTCTTTCCAGCGGAAGCTGTATGTGAGCTCCCAGTGGGAAGTGAGCCAGGTGCCCCTGGACATGTGTGAGGTCTACAGTGGAGGCTGCCATGGCTGCCTCATGTCTCGAGATCCCTACTGTGGCTGGGACCAGGACCACTGCGTGTCTATCTACAGCTCCCAACGGTACATTCCCCAAGGGAAGGCAGACCTGAGTATCAGGAGGCACCGAAGGGCTGTGGGAAGATCATTCCGGGGTTGTACGAGGACAGGTGAGGTGCTGGGTAGCAGCCTCCCATCCGCTGATGTTTGCTTCTCCTGTTTCTAGGTCAGTGCTGCAGTCCATTAATCCAGCCGAGCCACACAAGGAGTGTCCCAACCCCAAACCAGGTATCTCCTCTAGCCCCACCCCTGGGCCCCAGGCTGAGGAAGGAAGCACAGCTATGCTTCAGTTAGCTTGATCTGCCGAAGGCATGGCTTTGACCTGAGGCCTCTGGACCATATCCCGTTCTGGGAATTTGCATGTTGTTGGGTGTTTATGAGAGGGCTAGGGATGTGGGAGAATACCAGGAAAAAAAGTCAGGACCCACACCTCATCTCCACCATATTCCTTTAGAAGCCTTACTCTGAACGTCTCACCCGTGGGAGGGCACAGAGGCTCCCCAGGTGCCTTGACCCCTCCTCATGCCTATCTCCTCTTACTTTCTCAGATGAGGCCCCACTGCAGAAGGTTTCCCTGGCCCGGAACTCTCGGTACTACCTGACCTGCCCCATGGAGTCCCGCCACGCCACCTACTTATGGCGCCACGAGGAGAATGTGGAACAGAGCTGTGAGCCAGGCCACCAAAGCCCTAGCTGCATCCTCTTCATCGAGAACCTCACGGCCCGGCAGTACGGCCACTATCGCTGCGAGGCCCAAGAGGGCTCCTACCTCCGTGAGGCCCAGCACTGGGAGCTGCTGCCCGAGGACAGAGCCCTGGCTGAACAGCTAATGGGCCGCGCCTGTACCCTGGCCACCTCCTTCTGGCTGGGGGTCCTGCCCACACTCATACTTGGCCTGCTGGTTCATTAGGGTTTCTAGGAGCTGGGCACACCCTAGACTTCTGTAGCCCAGGAGTACTAGAAAAATGTCACACTCAGCCGGCCGGCCCGGGGGCTCCTTGTCCACTGATTCTTCCAGGGGTACCGAATAATCCATTGGGGGACAAAGGGCCTGGAGAAGTCCAGCCGCGGGCGGCTGCTGGGGCCCAGGTAGAGTGGGGACAGTAAGGGACTGCAAGATGAAGGCTCCGACTGTGAAGCTGGGCCATTAGCGACTCGAGACTTTATCTTCTCAAGAATATTTTTCAAAATCTCCTCACACTTGACTTCATGCAGTGATGCACTTGCCAGTGGGCTTTGGGAAGGAGAGCTGGGACCCCCATCTCTGGACCTTGGGGCTAAGTCATTTGGGACCTGCTGTACCCAACTGCTTCCTTCCCTGACCCACTGTTGGGTGGCTGATGTCCCTGCAGACCCGGGCTGCTCCTCTGCACCTCCCTCACAGCCTGGGTCCCACCGGACAGCGCCTTGCATGTTTATTGAAGGATGTTTGCTTTCCGGACGGAAGGGCGGAAAAAGCTCTATTTTTATGTTAGGCTTATTTCATGTATAGCTACTTCTGACTGCATCTGTATGAAATACCAAAACTACATGCTGGGGGGCGGGTCAAGGGAGGGTATGGGAAGGGGGGTGGGGGCTGATCCCAGGCTGGGGCTCTCTGGGATAGGATCAGAGTCCAGGGACAGGCATGGGTTTGAAGAGAGTGGCATGAGCTGGCTCTGCCCTGGGAACCCAGTCTGAGGGCATGAGCCTCCAGTGTGGGGTGGTTACGGGAGGGGCGGGTGAGGGAGACAGGGGAGAGCGAAGAAGAAAACTGAGCCCTAGGTAGATTTGCCTCGGTCATTTTGAAGGAGGAGCCGGGTCCACAGGGGGGAGGTTTCAGGACTCTGCCCTTGGCATTGGGGGTTGGGGGGCAGGGGGAGACCCCTCCCTTCCCCTCAGCCCCCTTCCCCAGGGGCTGTGCTTCCATGCTCCTAGCCTCCCACCTTCAGCTCAGGACATGTCCTAACTTAGGCTAAACTGTGAAAATTCCCGTGGAGATGGCCCAGGCCGAGCTCTCCAAGTGGGCCTCCCTGCCCCCAGTCCATGGATTTCAGCAGAGAGCTGACCCTTCTCCAGCTGTGTCTGGGGCAGGGCCTGGGGCCGGGGGCCTTCCAGCTTCCGCCCCTTATCTCTTCTCAATGCACTTTAATAATGTAATATATTACTAATAAACAAGCTATTTATTTATCCCTGTTCCCTGTCTTCTATGCCTTCTGTGCCTTCTGTGCCAGGCACCCCTGTGGTCTGGTACCTCCTGCCTGTGTGCACATCACTGGCTCAGCCTCGCCTGGTGATCTTGCTGGCAGGCATGCACAGGGGACCTCAGCTAGAGAGTGGTGGGAATGGGGGGATGTGAACTTGCAACCACTCAGCAAACCTTGAGCCTGTAGCCCTCCCCTCCCACACATAGCTTGAACCCTTAACCTACCCCCCAGTCTCTGATTCCACTGCTTCCCCTGGGAGGACTGGCTGGGATCACTCTTGAGGCAGATACAGGGCTCACTATCTTCAAAGGGCCCATCTGAGAGGTGAAAGTGACCAATGAAGACCACTAGGATACCCTGGTGGGAGGATGTGTGAGGGAGGCTGGTGGTGCCAAGATAGGACCAAGGCATGGTTGATTGCTCTTGGCCAGGCTGCTGGGAAAGAAGAGGGGACTGGGAAAGAGGAGGCTGCATGCCGTTCTGTCTTTATCTTGAGTTGGAAGAAAGGGCTGGAGCAGAGACAGTGAGAAACGGAGGACAATGACTATGGAGTGGATGTGGGGATAACCGACAGCTCAGAAAGAAGCCCAGATATTCCCGCAGTGACCTTCTGGTTTTCTCTGCCCCATTAAAATGTTCTTATTTTGCCAGGCAGTGGTGGCACACGCCTTTAATCCTGGCACTAGGAAGGCAGAGGCAGGCCTCAAACTCACAGAGCAAGTTCCAGGACAGCCAGGGCTATAGGGAGAAACCCTGTTTCAAAAAACCAAACACACACACACACAATTTTATATGTTTGAGTGTTATGTCTGTGTACCATGTGCATGCCTGGTGTATGCAGAGACTATAAGAGGGTGTTGGATCCCCTGAAAGTGGAGTTACAGATGGTAATGAGCCACCGGGTGGGTGCCAGGAACTGAACCAGGGTCCTTGAACAGCTATTGCTTTTAACCACTGAGCTATTTCTGCAGCCCTCTCTGCAGGGACCCAGGCCTTCGGAACTTCTTCGGAGCTTTTCTGTCCGAGCAGTAACTGCTAGAGAGGGGTGTAGGGCCAACTTGGGACAGTCTCTATGAATCAGCTGAGCTTCTAGTGAGCTATGGAAGACTCTAGAACACTGGTTTGGCCCTCACCCACACCATTTCCTGTCCACTTGGACCCAGCCAAGCCTCATGATTATCCCACTTCTTGCCCAACTCAGTCTTCCCAGGGTGGAAAAAGTAGTGAAAATGGTTGGGACTGTGGGTCTTTCGGCATTTGAGGAACCCAGATCTGTGGCTGGAGCCGAGTCCCCAGCTGCCTATTGTGGTCTAGGGTAAACCTCTGCCCTCCAGTGCTTCATAGGGTCTAGTACCAGTCTATTTGTTGTCTAGCCTTGTAGTTCCAGCAGCAGCAGCAGCAGCAGCAGCAGCAGCAGCAGCAGCAGCAGCAGCAGCAGCAGGTGGCTTCACAGCCTTCTCGGGGAGACCCAGATGAAGGGAAAGCATGGCTTCATCCTCCAAGTGAGCATAGCAATGCAAGTCTAATCCTGACCCCTTCTTGGTCACTGGGTGGCCTGTAGGGTGGTCCCTACCTTCTCTGTACCTCGGCAGCCTTTCTCTTCCCTTTGGGAACCCTCAGGACATCCCGATTAGCCTGTAGAAGAGACTTGAGCACACGCCTTTGTCTACAAAGGCACTGGGAGAGGCCCCGACAGGCAGGAAGCCTTGTGCATCCAGGCATGAAATGAGCCCATGTAGATCTCATGTAAATGAGCCATCAGGGAGGGGGCAGCTCCGGATAAGGCTCTAGTCTGTTTGCCCTGATGGGTGAGCAGCATCAGGGGCCTCAGTCTGGCAGTTGGTAGACAGGACTGTTAAGCTAGGCCCAGTGGCAAGCAGATCTGCTGCAAGCACAGCCACCATGGGGCCTTGGGTGGCTGGGGATGAGAGTGAGCCTCATCCTTCTACCTCTGTCTTCTGTGTTCTCTCTTGGAAGTCAAGAAAGGACAAAGTCTGTGAAGGACCAAATGCTACTGGGGAGCTCAGCTGGAGACTTCCCTGCTCCTCCTGGCCCCTTTCATAAATCTGAAGGGTTACACAGATCTGTCTTCTGCCCATACATCCTGCCATTCCTGGTCCCCTAGCAGGGAATAGAGGTCTGTCTGTCTCTAAAATCCCTTTTGCCACTCCCTCTATCTGAAGGTCTAAGAGCTCCCCCCTCCCATACCCTATGATCCCACCTTTCAGTCCTCCATCCTGGAACCTCCATGCCTTGACCCCTGTGATTTTTCTCCTTGGGATGCCAGAGGAGGGTGCTTCCAGATGGAGATTTCTTGATGACCTGACATTCCTCAGAGGAGTTCTGGCCTCCAGCCTCCTCAGCTTGCTTGCTTCGGAGCAAGCAAAGGTGAGAAGCACTTGGAAGAATTGCACAGATGCAGGCCCCACGGTCCCCAGGACACCAGCTCTGAAGTCCCTCAAAGATTGGTAGGGTAGAAAAACCAGGGAATAGATGGTGACCATTGATGATATAACCCCAAGTCAGAGGTGGGAGCCTGGAGGTCACCTAGTCTACCTGGTATGCTCAGAAGGGGCTTTGGGTGGGGCTTTGGAGGATGTATAAGCTCTCTCTCCACTTCAGGAAGAAAATGCAAATGGAAGAGGTAGAAACCATTTTGCCAAAGTAGGGGCAATGAGCTTGTGGGCCTGGCTAGCGTACAGTGACCGCCACAAAGGCAGGAAGCCTTACCAGTGCTGCCCACAGCTGTATTCCCAACACCTGGACCTGGCTCCATACACTTTGGCTCCCACCTGGCTCCCAGCAGGTGCTCCATACACTTTGATGAATAAATAAGATGAAAGGAAGGCATGACAGGAAGTGAGAGTAGACAACTTCGTTGTGCCAGATCCTGGGAGCTAAGGCCCCAGACCTTTAACCTTCAGGTAAGGAGTCACTGAAGGACACTGACCAGGGGTGGGGGAGATGGTGATGAGGATGATGATAAGGGTAGATAGGGCCTGAGATCCTAGTTTCTTCTCGTACCTGATCCTTACCTGCTTCAACCAAAGCACCACACCCCCCCCCCCCTTTGGTGTGTGGTGTACTCCAAAGCTTAATTTTAGTCTGTCATTATCTAGCTGAAGAAGAATATGGAGCCATCCCAGCTACGGTGGGTGATCCCAGGGAGGGTGCCAGACAGGAGGTCTGTGGGTGTGGGCTGGTGGAAAGGGATTCAAACAGCTAAATCAGACTCAGGAAGTTCTTTTATGTTGGTATTGGTTGGCTAGGGGAGGAAGAAGCTTTGGGGAAAAAACAAACATATTGTCAGGGTCACCAGTGGCATCCAGCCAGTCCCACAGAGGGAATGACACAGGACCACATCCTGGAGGCACTTGGTGCCAAAACGGCTGGACTTGACCATGACGAGCCTTCTGCACTTAGGCAGTTGTTCCAGGTAAAGCACAATGAATGGTCTCAGAGGGGCTAAGGTTGGGCCCAGATCACCTTGGACAGACGCAGGCCCATTACTTGACCTAGCTATTGCTCCTGCAGCTACGGATGTCACTGATCAACTGCAGCATTTCTTTCTCCTGATTCTAATGAGTGCTTTCCTCTATCACTGTATCCTTCCAGGGTCACTATGCCCTCCAAACATGACTTATCTGACTTAAGATGTCCAGCAAGGGTAAAAGACACACTAGACATTAAAAATCTAATTATGGAAACGTATTTATCCTAAATTGCTATGTGGACAACACATTGCAATGATAGGGGTTTTTTTGTTTGTTTGTTTTGTTTTTCCGTTGTTGTCGTCTTTGTTTTGTCTTGTTTGAGGCTGTGTTTGACTACGTAGCTCTGGCCTGGAACTCACTATTTGTACCAGGCTGGCCTCAGACAGAGATTGCTTGTCTCTGCCTCCCAAGTGCTGAGATTAAAGGCAGGTGCTGCCGCACCTGGATATTTTAAAAATTCATTTATTATTTTTGTTTATGTATACACGTTTACACCTTTGTGACTCTGTGTGTACCATGTCAGTGCAGGTGCCCTCGGAAGCCAGAGGGTGTTGGATCCCCAGGAACTGGAGTTACAGGTAGTCGTGAACTGCCTGTCGTGAGTACTGGGAGAGGACCCAGATCCTATGAAAGAGCAGTGAGTGCTTTTTAAATTACGAGCCACCTCTCCAGCCCCCATCTCTTTGTCTTATTATTATTATTGTTTTAAAACAGTTACACTGTCTGAAACGCCCTATAGAGACCTTGAACTTACGGAGGCTCCTTCTGCTGCTGCAGCATGCGGTTGGCATTACCAGTCACTGCACCCAGCTGGTTTCACCTATTTCAAAAATTTTCATTGAATACGTCTTCCTAGAAATTTTGTAATTATCTGTGTGGCTCAATATGACATTTCTACCGGACAGTGCGGGTGCGAGTGGGGAATTTTGTCTTGTTCACGACTGAATCTCCAGCATCTAGAACAGTGTGGGCCCTGTGGTAGGAGTTCAGTAAGATAATCACAGATGGAACGAGGGAGCCCACATTCTTCGGGGAGAGACCAGTTCACCAGCGGAACATATTTGTTGTCTTTAGCCCATGCGGTACTTCCACCGATGGGCTACCACCCCCATCTGTGCCTTTTGACTTGTGTCTTCTTCTGCCATTCAGAAGGGCAGCTCAAGGGAGACTTGGATGAACGGGTGAGTGCCCACTCCCTTGAGCGTTTTCTAAGAGGGGACTTTGATTCTTTCTGCTCAGGAAGCAGCACAGCTTGCAAATAGTATGGAAATCACCTCTCCACACAGTGTTTGCATATGAGGTTGATGGAGATGCTTCCAGTCCATTCTCTGCCCCCAACTCTGGTCCCTGGGGACAGAAGAGGAAGCTCTAAAGGCCCTGAGATGCTGGTGGGGTTATGGTGACTTGTCAGGGAATGGGCCACCTCAGTCTTTCCCAGTGAACAAAAGCTTGTAGCCTGGAGCATCCTTGTCTCTCAAATCGAACGGGAGCCTAAAAATAGTCTGCCGTTCCAGCCTCCCCCACAGCCACCCGCGCCAAGCCGGGCCCTGCGCCCGCCGGCTCCTCCGCAATCCAGACTGTCTGCACAATCTGCCCAAGTCACTGGCCGGCTCCTCTATGTCCTGGCCCTGGGGACCTGAGTCAGCACTCCTCTCTCAGGCTTGTTGAGGTCTGCCTCCTCCTATGCCCACCCAAGCAAACCGAGCCCACTGGAGCCTGGGTTTTCAGTCGACAGTGACCTGGCCACTTGGTTCTTGTGTGGACTTAGACAGTCTCGGACGCGGTGAGCAGGTCTCAGGAATCTGCGAGGCAAAGCTGAGAGCATGTGAGAGAGCCTGCAGCATGTGGCAGAGAGTAGGAGCCACTGGGGTTAAGTGGGGATGGTTAAGTAGGATTGGGGGCAGGTGTCAGGCCAGCGAGCTGCTGGCTCCATCCTATCTATGCACAGATTCTCCTGGGTAGAATGGCATCTCTGTCCAGCCAGCCACGTCTCACGCAGCACTCAAGAGTTTATTCCTATTTAAAGGCTTCCACTCTTATCTGCAAGAAGTTCTGTGTCTTCCTGCCTTAAAATTCTGAGCTTCCCACCTTTGGGCACTTGTTCCCATAGGCCCATTAAGGGCAAGTCCTCAAGGCTGCTTGCTCTTGCCCTGGTGGCAAATGTGGGACTAGACTCTCCATATTCCAGCCTGAAGCCCTCCAGCTGTGGTCATGGGCACTGGGAAGGGCACATCTGTTTGACATATAGGGCTTAAAGGCTCACTCTTCAGAGAGCTTTCCTGTGGCAAAAATGAGTGTAGGTGTGACAAAGCAGAACTGTGAGTTTCCATGCTCAGAGTTGCAGGGTCCCTGCTGCAGGAAGTGGCCCAGCAGAAGCCACAGTCACCTTCCTCTCCCGGAGGGCAACTTTAGGGGAAGCCAGGAGGAAGACACTGAGCTCCTGTCATGGTTCTTTCCACAGCTGATGCCGGAATTCTATCAACAAAGCGCCTTTTTGCTATGCCATTTCCCGGTAGCCCTCGGAGGCAGATTCTACCGTCCCTCATTAGACAGCCGCATGCCCAGAATGGTCAGACCTCTAGAGCTAGGCCTAGAAGCCAGGGCTCCTGACTGACGTTTTTTGCCTACCCTCCCCCAAGAAAGTGGGGTGGGCAGAACCTAGAGGCTTCTCATTCACATGAAGGTGTGGGGGAGTCGAGGAGCTGTGGGAGAAAGTTTCAGAATCTTGAGGTTTTCTCACCTTCACACCACCTCTGTTTCTGAGCAGCTATGAGACCTCTTCGTTGAGCACACTGGCCACTCAGGACGGTTTTAGGACCTTTGCCCCTGGCTCTGGGTGTTCCTCTCTCCCAGCTACCTCAAGAGCCCTGAATCACTCTGCACCTTGCATGACTAGAGAGAGAGAGTTCCTTTTCCTGTTGCTGTGAGGATAGATCTGACAAAAGTAATTTAAGGGAGAAAAAGGTTGTTCCGGCTGAAAGTCCATGGGTAAAAGCCATTATGACCAGGAAGTCAGAGGGTAGCACTCTCCTGGATCAGCTGGTCACTTTGAATACCTGGTGATGGCATCCCGTCCCTCCATTCCTGCTCTTCACTTAACCAGCTAGGATCTCCTGCCCAGGGAATAGTCCCACCTGTGATTAGCATGGTCTTTCCACATTAGTTAGTCTCATCTCTACCCTCCACAGGTGTGCTTCTAGGTGGTGTCAAGTTGGCAATCAGCACCAACCTCCACAGGAACCAGACTCACTCCTCAGCTGGGACAAAGTGTAACCCCAAGAGAGTTTTCAGACTGAGCGTGGGGGTGAGGAGGTACAGGGTCTGTTGCCCAAAGCAGCCCTTTCTGAACTGCACCTGTTCACTCTCCACTTCCTCTGGAGACACCTACCCCCTTAACAGACACAGGCAGAGCATGAAGAAAATGTGAAAAGGACCCTGCCCCAGCAGCCAGGGGCTCGCTCATTCTGCTCCTCTGCCTCAGGCTCATTCTCTGTGTGTATCCCTCCGATTCTCTCTTGAGCCCGTTTTCCTGTTTTTACTCACATGAAACAACCACACACACATGAGCTGGGGGTAGAGGGGTGAGTGCATGCACATAAGTGCACAGGCGCACAACACCTGGGATGCCCACTTGAGTAAACATGAAGACATCTGTGCACATGTTCAGTTTCGTCCTCCTTTCCAGAGTCCTTGGTGAAAGGGTTTCTGTGACGCTTTCTTTATGTGTTCACTTACTGGAAACCGAAGGACCCAGGCCAAGAACACCACCAACACTTAGGGCCCCAGTAGGGATCCCTGGGCCATGATGTCCTGCCAGCAAAGAGGGTCAGCCTGGAGGCAAGCAGAGATGTACTGGCCTTTGCTGGGGACAAGGCACCGTGACCCACCTGAGGCTGGGCGGGGGGACTAGACTCTGTCTCCCGGTTAGGTGGCTGGCTGCAGGAAGGAAGCCTGACTGTGCGTTCCACCCGTGGGCAGCTTGGGACTAATGTCCCTGGGGTGAATGGTCATGATGACTAGGTTTCTGTTTCTGTCCCCACAGGACAATGGGCCGGATGAGGCCCCACCAGGTGTTCAGGTTTCCTGGGCAGGCTGGGACTTTCCTGGAATGCCCAGCCTTCTTGATGTCCCAGGATTGAAGGGGTTCCATAGAAGCAGGGATGGGTGGGGGTGGGGTGAGAGTGCAGACAGGAAGTCCTTTGAGACACCCATGACACATCCTGTCCTGGTGTCTGGCCTCAGGAGGCACACAGGGCCCATCCCCCCATGAGCACACAGCCATTGCTTGCTCAGAGCACCGGTCTTTTTTTATGGGCTCTTCTGGAAGAGGCTTGCAGGGTCAGGTAGAGCCAAGGCTGGCACCAGGCAAGGGCCTCGTCTCCCTGGCAAACAGGAGCTGAAACCCTCCAGGCCCATCCCAGGGCCTGGGCTGGCCCAGCAGAGCCTGGAGAGCATTCTGAAACATGTCCCTTACCTATATCTCTCCGCCAAAGAGGGACACGCCAAGCAGTCTAGCTTCACGTATGCAGGTTAATGGCTGTTAAGCATAGTAGAGGTGGACATATATCAACCAGCATACTCCCACCTGCCTGAGCCTATCTGAAAACATGGCAAGGATGACTCAGGGGTTAAAGGCGCTGGCTGTCAACCTGATGACCCTGGATGACCTGAATCCCCTCCTCTAGAACCCACAGGATACAAGAAAAGAACTTGGCTGCCAAGAGTTGTCCTCTGACCTCCATAGGCATGCTGAGGTAAACAACCCGTCATGTGTATACAACCAATTAATGCACGTAAAAATTATTTTTAAAAGAAAATATGACTTATCTTAGAGCTTTTTCATAAACTCTTGTATATTGGCACTAACCTCCTCACTCCTGTGTGTGTGTGTGTGTGTGTGTGTGTGTGTGTGTGTGCGTTACTAAAGACCAAACCTATGGCTTCACACATGCTATATCTTCCACCGCTGAGCTGCATCCTCAACTCCTCCTCCTCTTCCTGTTCTTTTTAAATTTTGAAAGAGTCTGCTAAGTTGCTGAGGCCAGTGTCTCTATGCAGCCCAGCCTGGCCTGGAGCTTACATTCACCTTGTCTCAGCCTCCTGAGGTTACAGGCAGTGGCCAGGCCCACTGTCTCCACGTTCAGTCAGAGGAACTCAGGCCCAGGAAGGGTAAGCTGTTTAGCAGAGTTTCACGGCTCAGGTGTCCCCAGGGCTTTAGACTGACTTGGTATAGCTACCCACTGAGCACCTCTCTTTGCTTAGGTGATTGGTTAACACAGGGTGTAGAGCAGAGATGGAGAAGGGTCACTCACTGGAAAGATCATTGAGATCAGGCCTGAGGCAGAATCGACTCCAGAGTCAGTGATTCTCAGATACAGTCCATTAGGACTTAAGGCTTGGTTATCAGAGGAAGTGGCTGGGATCACCTGTCCCAAGATGCATGATGTTTAGAGAGGGAAGGTGCTTTAGCCGTTCTGACCTTTGTAGGACCAAAGACAACAGGGTGGGATCTGGCCCCTCTGCTTAGCTGGGAAGTCTGATGGGGTAGGGTGGGAATGACAGTTTTGTCCCTGCTGGCTTCCCTCAGAAACCTCTCAGGGAGGGCTGAGGTAAAGCTCAGTGCTGAAGTACTTAGAAGGCAGAAGGGTAGTATATTTCTTTCACAGAGCCACTGATCTGGGGGGTGGGGAGGACATCCACATCCTGCCCCATGACCGCCACATAAACATCCATGGGTTAGAGAGCCCCCCCATGGGGGCCTGAGGCTGAATAAGAAAGAGTTAGAACTGACTTAATGGAAACCTCTGCCCACTGCTTTCTCCAATGGGATACTGTGGTTAGACCAGACCCAACTGCTGTTCACACATGGCCACATGCATGCCAAAAAGGCACTGTTGGGAACCAACACTCATCCTGGGGCTCTGTCAGGTCACATCCTGCCTCAGAAAGGCTCTGTGAGATAATGACCGATAGAGAACTGCACGTCACAACAGGACCTGGACAGAGGTGGGACTGAGCTGGTTTTGGAGACCTTTTCTTGAGTGACATTTGCTTGAAGCTGTGGACCAAAAGGGAGCACTCCGCAGGATGGCCCTCAGGCCTCCCTTGGGCTGGCCTTCCCCACCTTCTCACAGGAAAATCGGTGAGGCATAGGGGCTTCTCTGAGCAGAGACTAACCTGTGTGACAACTTTACAGACAGACACTAATAGAAAGAGAAACCAGATAGCCAGGCTGGTTTGCTCACTCCTGCTTGCCCCTGGTGAAACTGTTGGCTGGACTTCACACATTCTTTATTGAGAGAAAATCCACATTAAAAAAACAAAACAAAAAAACAACTCACCAGTTTCAAGTGTGCAATCTTGTGATTCTCATACATTCACGGTGCTGTGTGAGCTTTACCATTTATCAATTCCAGAACGCTCCTACCAAGTTACTTTCCTTCCCCTCCTCCCCTTACTCTACTTCCTGTGGATTTGTCTGGGTCACATTCCAGGAGACTTCTGTGTCTGGTTTCTTTCACTTAGCTTGGTGCTTTTCGTGTCATCCGTGCTGAAGAACGGCTCTATCCTTGTCATTTTTCTGCTGATGATGCCCCGTTCACAGCTCTGTCATATCTGGTTTATCTCAACATCAGCCAACAGACACATGAGCAACTTCCACTTAGGGGTATTATGAATAACGCTGCATGAAGATCTGGGTTAAGTGTATGTGTGATCATGTTTTTAATTCTTCGTGTATCTAAATGGAGTGCGATGGCACAGTTGTCTGCTAACTCTCTTTGGCTTTCGGGGGATGCGAACTCGCTTTCCAGGGGCGATACCACTTCATGTACTTCCTGTCCATGCAGCTCACTTATGTGATATATATGTGATGCTCATGTATGTTTGTAGAGACATATGTGTGCACATTTGTGCTGGAGATTGATATCCCCCGTTGGGAGAGATCCAAGCTCTGAAGACTTTCCCAGGCTCTTGTTTGGTATGTGGGTGAGGGCTGAGTGACAGAGGCCCCCAGGACCTGCTCAAACTGGTTTCTCTTCTGCCTCTCTCTGTTCCGCCTTTCTTTCCCCTTGAGACGCTGAATTCTGGGTTTTGGATGGTGGCTGACTCTCAGCCAAGCCATCTTGATTCCCAAGGGTGAGCTCGGGAGGGCAAATCTGGAGGTGGGAGGCCTGGCTGAGCATGGCCGAGCCCGGCTGGCCCACGGTGTCCATGGTCTGCTTTCCCGCTTTCATAACTCCCAGCATGGAGCAGCCAGTGTCTGTCTGTTTAGGCAACCTGGGAAGGTTTACTCGGCTTTATAGAGCTAAACGGAGGCCCAGTGTGTAGCAATACTTTTTATATCTATTTTATTTGGGTTTCTTTTGCCTCTTCCTCCCTTCTCCACCCCAATCCCTTCCAACATCCCAGAAACATGTAGGAGAGAAGGAAGGTTAGTGGGGAGAGAGGATGTAGTTCTCTTTAGCTACTTCCTGCTGGTTAGGGATGTAGTTTCTTGGGGCCAAGGCCAATCTTGGTCTCAGGAGATCTCCACTTCTCATCAGACTTCCTCAACAGCAACCAGGAGCATCAGAGGAAGCAGCAGCCTTCTTCTTTCTCCGAGCCCCCCAACACTCTCTGGGCTCTGGGATTTTTCACTTTCAGAGTCTTCAGAATAAACTATCTGCAGCTGCCAAAGAGCCCTTCTCTGAGTCCACAGGAGGCAAATAGTTTGCTATTGTGAACAGTCTGAATCAGCTCCATATCCCACACCTGGGATTAAAACAGAAACATGTTTACATAACATAACTGAGTTTTTAAAGACACCAAGACTTCCCCTACACTGGGGCTCTCAATCTACACCTGCCTCTTCTCAGAGTGTCCCAGGTGAGTCACTGACCATGTGAGAAGTCAAATGTTTGTGTAGATGGGTTGGGTTTTGTTTGTTTGTTTCTGACATCCTGTTCTCCCATCATGCTCTTGGTTCTAGCAAAGGCAAAGGTAGTGCCTAGAAGGTATTAAAGGTGGACCCAGCCTGACAGGGTGCTCAGGGGTTGCTTAAGTCTGGAGGGTCATTTTCTTTACACGGTGACCAGTGGGCTCTGAGGCCCATCTATACTAAAATGACTCCACTTTAAGGCACTGGACAGCTTTAGATTTGTCAAGGACCCTTGGCTCTGTGGGGAAGTGTCTGGCTGGCTTGCGCAGATCTCTCAATAGGTGAGGTAATGTGTTGGGACCTCTGTGCTCTGGCAGAGGGACTCACCTTGGGGGAGAAAGTCTCCCTTTCCTGGTACCCCCACCCAAGGCATTCAGGAGTGACTTGGGTGCTGAGAGGTGGCCCAGTGGCCCTCAAGTCCACATTAACTCTTGTGTCCACTGCTGCCTTTTTTCCCCCTTGTCTCAGGGCTGATCTTTCCCCAGGAAGATTCCAGAATGCTACCATGCAGAAATGCAAGTGGTAGGGGAAAGTCCAGAAGGTGCTGTCATTAAAGGCCCTCCCAGCCCCAGCCTCAGGAAGTCCCACTTCCCCATCATGAACTCCAGTGGGGCTTCAGGGACAGTTTCTGGGTCCTTGGTAAGAGGCCTCTGATGTCTGGCTTTTCCTGGGGCCTGCCTTGGTGATGAATACCAAGGAGTTGGGGTTTTGACACTGCCAGGTGCTGCTCATGGACAAAACCCCCTCAACCCTGACAGCTCAATGGTCTCAAGCATAAACCCCCATGTGGTCCCAGCCAGGTCTTCATGGCTGGAAGGTCCATGTTGTCAGGTTGACGACAGGATGCACCCATGAGCTCTGAGCTCTGTGCCTTCCGGACCAGCTTTCTAGTTAGGGCTGGGAGTTCAGATCTCTGACAGGGAGACTGGAGGTACAGGGGACCCATTTGTAAGGGAGAGGTACTATATTGGTACACAGGTGCTACCAAGCTAGCCAAAGTGGTTCTTGATTCTGTTAGCTCCTCAGGGAGGGAGCTAAGGGGAGTGGACTGGGGCAGAATAACAGGGAGAGGAAATTTTTGCTACATGTCTGACTGTAGCAGAGGTAGGTGGGACAGGGAGGTAGAGAGCAGTGAGAGCTTTGGAGGGGACCCAAGATCTTGGGCAAACATCAGGAACTTTCCTGAAGCCAGCGGAGGGGCTGAGGAGGAGTCTCCCCCGCCCCAATATTTGTATGTCTGTGCAAGCTCTCTTTGCACAAAACTGGCAAGGGCCTCTGAGGCGTCCAGAATTCCTACTGTCCCCATGCGTATAGCATATGGTAACTGACTCAGCCCTTGCCTATATGTGGGTTCTCTGTGAGCCTCCGCCTGGGCTGCCTCACCTGAGCCGTCATCTGTCAGCACAGATGTTGTGCTCTGGCTGTCCTATGGCCTGTTTCTGCTAGTATCTGGGGGAATTCTACCCATTCTTGCAACCTCTGGGTGAGAACCATTGCCATGGGACCAGAGGCTGCGGCCAGGAGAGAAGAGAGCCAGGTGAAGAGAACCTGCTAATAGTCTACACTTGAGTAGTCTGCCGCTGTTCTGGTCTGGCCTGGGCTCTCCATTGCCTTTCCTCGGCTAAAGCTGAAATTTCCAGCTGAGCTGCTGACCTCAAACACACGTTCAAAGAGGTGGACCTTGACTGAGGCAGAAAGTGGAGCAGGCATGGGTTCTCCATGGCTTGGGTCCCCCTTCTGAAGGAGGCAGGATGACACAGAGGGAGAACACATGAATTCTGAGCCCTTGGGCTTGGGGTCTAGATCGTGGCTCTGCTGGAGTAGGGTGAGTTGATATGATGATGAAGAGCAGTGTGTCACGCCTTTCTTGTGACTTCTGGGCCAGGGAGTTTGTCCCAGGGACTTGCACAAACAACATAGGTGGACAGGAAGAGACTGGAAACACCCTTCACATTCCACCATGGGGGGCTGGCAGCAGCTATGATGTGTCCCTGTGCTGGAATACTACGCAGCTGTAGAAAGAGAATGTGAATGTTTCCTGTGTATGAATGTGACAAACCACTCTGGGATTTTTGTTAAGTGAAAAAGCAAGTATAAGTCATTTTAGAACAGAGACAATAATAGGTCACCTAGGCCAGGGTGCAGATCAGCATCCCCAGTGTGCCTGCTACCAAGAGAGAAGGAGAAGAGCTTGGGAGAGGCCCTGGGCTCAGAGAAGAAACTAAAGATTGCCAGGGACCATGGGAAACTTTTATGCTCCGTAGCCACTGTCTCAGTCAAGCCTCTCAACCATCCAAACTCCTGCACTGCACTCAGCCCCACTTACAAATGTGGGAATGGAGAACAGAGAGTGAGGGGACCTGCTTAAAGCCGCATAGCAGTAGAGCCAGACAGGATGCTGCGCCCAGGCCAAAATCACATTGATCGTTTTTGTGCCTTGTTAGACAGGCTTTTACTATGTAACTCTGGCTGCCTTGGAACTCACTATGTAGACCAGGATAGCTCAGAACTTACTGAGATCCACCAGCCTCTGCTGGGATAAAAGGTCAACGCTGCTACTCCCCAGCCACATTGATCATTTTTATTTTGCCTTTTAGAGTGGTTAGTGACCGAATGGGGTGGCTGGAGGAGAGGAATGGTGGAAGGAGAAACTCGGGAGGCTGTTCCACGCTGGGGATTTGGATGAGAGTGAGGGCTGTGATGGAGCCAGAGGTAGGGTGCTTTTCCAGCACCCACAGAGCTCTGGGTTTGATCCTCAACATGGAAAAAGAAGTCCATGAGGTGTCGGGAGCGGCCTGCTTTGATATTTAAATCTCAGCGAAGAGATGGCTTTTAGCAGGTCTTTACTAATGGCAGAGGAGAACTTGCAAGTCCATCTCCTTTTGTTTGTGACAACAGTTGGGATAGCTTGTGAGGGTTACACCTCTTCCTCAGGCTCCTTGTGCAAATTGACCTATTGTTCTGAGATGTTTTACTGGCTAAAGTAACTCCTCAAAGAATAAAGTGGTCAGAAGGCTGGAGGCAGAGAATGAGGCAGCACTTGAGACTTGCTGCTTGCTGCAGCAGTCTGCCTTTTGCTATGGCTGTCGAGTCTGGACCTTTAAAAAGTTTCCTGTGTGCTGTGTGTTTATTTTATTAATTTTAATCCTCACACCCAACTCAAGAACCGTTCGACTCTGCCCGGCTGGCCCCGGCAATGAGGTCTTGAGGAAGGCAGTGATGTGGTAGATGCGATGTTTGGGGGCTGGAGAGAGGAGTCAGTGGTTTGTTGCTCTTCCAGAGGACCCGAGTTCCGTTCCTAGCAGTCACGACAGTTGCTCACGCTGTCTGTAACGCCAACTCCAGGGATCCAATGCCTCTGGACTCCTCAGGCACCCGCACTCTCACGCACATATCCACAGGCAGGCACACACACCCACACATAATTAAAAATAATAAAAACAAACCTTTACAAAAGAACTAAGAGATTTTAAGTCACGGGAACAAGACTTGGTGGTGAGCTGGAGAGGATGCTGTGGAAGAGGGGGGAGCCCAAGGTCCTTGATCCATTAATTAATGTATTCGTGTTCCAGAGCACTGGGCTGGGCAACAGGCGCTGTCCCCAGAGCTGAGTTTGCAGCAGCTACCAAGTCAGAAGTAGCCCTGTTGCAAGGAGTTTTATCCCAGGTGGCAGAGACGGCACTAAAGAGTAAGGGGGGGGGGGGGCTGAAGAGATTGCTTAATGGTACGAGCGCTGGCTGCTCTTTCAGAGGACCTGGGTTCAACTCCTAGTACCGTAGCGTGGCTAATGACCTTCTGTATCTCCAGTTCCAGAATATCTGACATTGTCTTCTGGCCTCCGTGGGCACAGAACACACATGATGCACAGGTACATATGCAGACAAAACACCCATACATATAAAATTTCAAAAAAGGTATGATCAAGAAATATGGTTACCTGGCATCCACAAAGTAGAAGGAGAGAACCAGCTCCCTAAAGCAGTCCTCTGACCTCTACACATACACTGTGGACTGCCCCTATCCATGTACACAAAATAAAAAATGAAAGATTTCTTTTTCAAGAAGAAGAAGAAGGAAGAGGAGGAGGAGGAGGAGGAGGAGGAGGAGGAGGAGGAGAAGGAGAAGGAGAAACATGCAACGATAGTTTGGAAAACAAAGACAGATCGCTATGCCTGGTATTCTCTACCGAGGAGATTCTGAAGTGTTAAGTATGGGACACTAAGTGTTAAGTGTTAAGTCAGGGACACTTAGATGTTTGAACAAAGATATGCAGAAGCAAGGAAGTGAGCCCTGTAGATAGAGAAGGCAGAAGTCTGGAGGGGGATGGGAGTAGGTCTACGTGTTTCAGAAGCAGAAGCATGGCAGATGTCTTCCCTGAACAGCAATGTCTATCTTCTCTACTTCTGGGCCTAGAGAATGGCCACACCTCTCCGTGAAGCTAGGAACAGTGTGAGATTCACTCTAGCCAATGGGATGGGGAGGAGGAGGTGGATAACCCTTCCGGACCGAAGCATCTTTGAGCAGATGAGTGATTCTGTATTCCTGCGTTGTCTGAAAGCACATGATACTCCAGATGACCTGGAGTCAGCATGACATTGACTCAGTGAATGAGAGCATGGGTAAGAAATATGACTGCTTTAAACCCTGGTCTGGCATGTCCTGAAGCAGAGCCACGCCTGCATTCGTGTGTAAACAGGAGAGGCCTTTCCATGTTGCTGGGCAAAAGAAGAGTAAGAAGTGTCACTCTGCGATCAAACTTTTACCTTGAGAAATGGGAGGCCGTAGGTGAAGTTTAGGCAAGAGGGAGATGGGACCCCATGGCATTTTACTGGTAGCAAGCTGACGCTGGCTGGAGCAGGAGTTGCCAAGGGTGTGCAAGGATGCTGTCAAGAGTCTCTGAGGTGATCCTGGTGGGAAAGAACGGTGGCTTGGTCCAAAGTCGTGGCAGCAGCCAGATGCTGGTGTCCTTAAACACTTATTGATGGATTAGAGATGGGGAGAAGACCAGGACATTCTCACAGCAACAAGAAGGAGAGAATGGCCAGGCTGGGCTAGCAGAGAACTAGGGATCAGGAGAGAAGCTGAGGACTGTAGCTGGAGCCCTGGAGAGGCTCATTAGATGGCCTATTGCAGAGTCATCGGAGGGAGGCAGGCGGTCAGGTGTGAGCTTGTGGTCGTGCAGCACAGAAAGGGGCCTTGAAAGTATGCCTTGAAAGGGGCCCCTTCAGCACCCAGGCCACGATGGAGGCAGTGGCAGGTAGGGGGGTGGTAACAGCCTGGAGGTGAGGTCTAGAAGGCACTGGAGCCAGAGGGCTGGAGGCCTCAAGGGTGCAGGAACAGAGCAGGCTTGGGATGGGGGAAGATCTGCCTCCCTGAGGGGAGGGAGCAAGAGAAGAGAGGCCCGGACAGAGCCCTGGCTGGGTCACTTCTGAGGATGGCATGGAGGAAGGGGAACCAAGAAGGGCCTAGTAGGTGGAATGGCCAGGCAGGCAGGATTCTAGCTGAGCCTCTAAGAACCCAGGAGGCCACGTGAGTGAATGATTTGGGAAGAGACAGAGTGGCCTATGGGTGGGTATGATGCAAAAGATCTGAGGCTGGTGTGGGCAGCGCCATGCCAGGGGAGCAGTGGCAGAGATGCTGTTTGGCCTTGGCTGGGTGCTGAGATGAATACAGGTCCCAAAGTAGGTATAGACGGAGGCGGTGATGGGGGTGAGTGGAGACCTTAAGGCAGAAGCTAGGGGGCTTCTGTAGGATGGGGAACTCAAGTGGGTGAGGGTTGGGGGGCAAGAAGAAGCAGAAGGAGTTGGGGGGAGGTTGAACATGTGGATACAAAAACCCTGAAGGTCTTGCTGAGACACATGAGACTGAAGTGACTCCTCCCATTTCCCGGGGCTTTTGAAAACTGAGTGAGTTGGAGAGAGTTAACAGACTCAGAGCTGAGGAGAGGGACAAAAAGGAGTCGGGGCCACCTTCCTTCTACACTGCCCCCACCCCACTAAGGCCCTGGCAGCCTTCAGCTGTTCTGCGGGGATTACTGGTGGCGAGGAGACTCCAAAAAAGACAGGAGCCTTCCGGGAAGCTCCAGGCAGACACTGAGGTTCCAGAGTGTGCATAGGGTGGGAAGATCATTACAGTAAAGCTACCTGGCAGAGACTTGAGGAGCAGCGGGGTGGGAAGGATAGCGGGGGAGGGGGGCTGGGGCAGGAGGTGTGGCTGGAGTGTTGGCCACACGTATTCTAGCCAGAGGTGTCTACAGCCCTGGAATTTACCTCTGGGGCTCACAGCCTCTGCAGGTGCACCCAGAGATGCCAGGGGGAGAACAGACCATGAGAGGCAGAACTCAGGGGAGGGACCCCGGCTTTCATAGCCTTTCCTATCTACCTGGGTGTTCCCTACTAGGTCAACAGAGCAGACACTTGCCTGAAGGGTAGATCTATGCCCTCCTAAGGAAATGCCTACTTCTTCTTTCCTGAAAGTCAGAAGTAGCTTTCTTCCGGGAAAAAGCTAGCCACGCACACACCGGTGTGGTCGCCAGACTCCTGGTGGGACCCTACCGGAGATTGTGCTGGTGCTCTCTCCGCTTGCCGGGAGAAGCTGATGCTAGAAGGACAGGGACCCACCCTGCCCTGTCCTGAGTGGCTAGTCCGCTGTGGTCGTTGACATGGCATGTGATGTGAGACTTCCTGTGAGGTCTTTGTGTCCCCTGCACAGGGCTTCCCACTTGCCGGTGTGGTCAGGTGAATTCCTGCTTTTCCTACCTATCTCTTGTGGGTTCCTATCCTTGTTACAAAGAAATAAGAGTTTCCGTCTCTGGTCATAACACTTCAAGCAGAGCCCCACACCATAAGCTTCCGTGTGCTTCCTCATTGTGGCTTTGAAAGTCTTGGGCTCCCTCCTCTGAGGCACTTAGAAGGGGGGGGGGCATGCATTCTGTGGCGGGCTGGATCACAGGCTCTCTGAAGGCAGGGCTAAGCCCCAAGCTTTATTCTCTGTCCAGTTCTATGCTGAAGTGTTGGGAGTAATTGTCATCCCGGAGGCCATTCTTGAGAAAAAGAAGGATCTGGAAGGGGGGGAGGGGAAGATGTAGAACTTTGTCCTGGTCTCATCAGTCCTCCAAAGAGGCACCGTGGGGCCTGTGTGAACTTGAATCCTGAGGTGCCTATAAGGCCCCTTCTCATACCCCTTCCTGCAGCAGCTTAGGGGCCCAAATAGGAGATAAGAGCACCCAGACACTGAGTGCTTTCTTACTCAAGAGCTTCTTCCTCCAAATGCTTCTGTGCTGGTTTCCTAAAGTCTTCAAGGTTTTGCTTCAATGTCATCTTTTTAGTGACACCCTCCCTGACCAGCCTCCTAGCTTCACTCTGTCCTACTTTTTCTACCTATTCGTTCCTGAGGTTGGGGACCATGTTCTCCTGTGGGACAGATATTTGTGAAGGGCAAGACCCTGCCTGCTGGGTTCTTGGAGTCTCCCCAAACAGCTCAGGAATGTCTGGAGGTAGAAGGCTTAAACGTATGCCGTAGCATCCTGGCTCAGCTTGACCTCTGTGTGCTTTATCTAATCTCCCTAATGGTTTTACAAGGAAATTTTATTATCTTCATTTCATGAATAAAGCTGCTGGGAACAGGAGTAGGCTTGTGTGTAATCACCCAGGGAATAAATGGCAGTGAGGGATTTAAACAAAGGCTCTATGAGTTTCTGAGGTCTAACTCAGAACTGAATCTGTGGGGGTGTCCTGCTCCACTGAATGTGAGATTCAAGAGGGTCCCTTGGAGGAAAGGATTGGAGCTGGGGAGTATTGGGCAGTATTGGGCAGCATTGGGCAGTATTCTCCATGCAAGGGGTGCAGACGAGGGGAAAAGCACGAGGAAAGGTTGGCCAGTGGAAGAAGCATAAATAAGGGACCAAAATGCCCTCGCTGGATGTACAGGTGGGTAGACCTCCGAGGAGACACATAGATCTGCTAAGTGTTTGCAGACTGGCTGCCATTAGCTCTGGCTTTGCAACTCTGAAGCACACAGTCAACCTTTCTGTGGGGTTTCCCTATTTGTGAGGAGACCCTAGAGCCCCTGCTGTCTGGCCTGCCTTTGCTCACCCCATCCTTCTGCAGTCTGCTGAGGCCCTGCACCTACAGCCAGCACCAGGGGCAGCGCCAGCAAATCTGGAGCCCCAAGTTTGTCAGCTCTGCCTAGTTCAGTTTGGGGTGTACTTTCTCCTGGCCATCAGGGGTTTCCTAAGCCCCTCCCTGGAGCCTGTCCTAGGGTCCTCTTGGACTTCTACTTCTAACCTTTTCAGGGTAGGAGCAAAAATGGAAACTCCACACGCCATATGTCTAGATACTTAAAAGTTGTACATCAAGCCAACACACTGCTAAATAGAGCATGCGCTCTCCGCCTACACTGACAAGCGCACAGACTAGTACACCCTCCCGCAACCCGGGAGGCAGGTCTCATTTAGCAGCCGTGGACTCCTGGAGTACGGTCCTGAAAAGAGGCAGCGTCATGGGGGCAGGTACCCACTCCTCTAGCACAACCTTGCTACGCATCACTGACCCATGCTATTCACCCACAGGCCGTCCCCATACTCAGCGACCCTGGGTGGTGGCTGCTGCTTAGCCCACGAAAAGAACCCGTACAGACCACATGGTGAAATTTGGGGGCTTTTCAGGCAGGGGATTCTGGGTCCTTCACGGGGAGGAAAGAGAGCAGTTGTGGTTGGACATGCCCTTAGGTTTGGCCTTATTGGAGGGATGACTCTGGAGGAGGATAGAGTGAGCGTCTCGAGAATGCAGAATCCAGGGGCCAGGGCTCTTGCTGCTTGTTTGGGGTCAAGGGCTGTGCTACCCTCCAGGCTCTCCCACTCCAGTGTGAATAGCCTTACTCTGCCTGAACCCCATATTTAAAGTACCCACTCTACTTTGCTGAAATTAAAATTGAGGCACACGGCCTTCTCCTCTTCACCTGTGTCAAGCTTCTTCCCAGCACCAGCTCTCCTCTACCCAGCATGCCTCACTTTCTCATGTGAAAGAGGAGAGGGGGCTATAGCCACCTGTCCCCTACTTATCTGGGACACTGATCTCAGCCAGCACGTATACCGGCCTGGCCTCATCTGGCTGTGGATACACCTCAGCTGAGCCTCTTCCCCCACCCCTGCTTCACACGGACCCCGCAGGCAGTAGGCAGCCCTCCCCAGCTTGTGCCCAGAAAGTGGGGCACCAACTCCACTTTAGCCAATGTTTCTCGCTCATTCAGCTGAAAAGCTGCAGCTTCCCCGAGGCTCCAAGCCTCACCCAGCGCTGACAGCTCCTTCCCTGATGCTGTGTGACAGGCCGATGTCAGGACTCCCACACCTGCTCCCCTGCCACTGCTACCTCCTGCCATGGGGCACAACACCTGCCACAAGGGCATCAGGCATTGGCAGCTCCCCCCAACATGCTGCCAGCTCTGGGCCCAATCTTTCAGGACTTCCCTGTTAGTCCCTTCTTTGTGTGCTGGGCGAATGGCAGGGAGGCAGGGTGTGGGGGTGCTGAGGACATGCTGTCTCCATGAGCAGAGGAAGGCTCTGGCTCCTGGGAAAGTGACAGGCCGTCTCAAGAATGCAGCAGGTTCTGAGCTATGCCCACATAAGGCCTTGAGCAGCCCTGACTCCAAATATGTAATCAGGAACCCGCTGAGCTGAGAACTGGGGACAGAGAGCTCTCATAGCTGGATGCCACCTCAGGATCGATCCTGAGACACAGCATCTTCCCATCCTCCTTGCAAACCGATGGCCTTGTTGTTGCAGTGTCAGCATTTCACTGCTCCCCTTCACAGCATGGCTCTGGTCCCGTTGCCAACATGACTAGCAGCAGACATGATTCTTGCAGCAAGATGTTGCTGGCTGAATGGGATGTGGCCCAGAGGGTACTCACACAAGCCTGCAGGAGAGGTATCTCTTGGGCAACTGTGCCTTTCCTGGGACAGGTTTGTCTTGCCTTATGTGGTCCCCTTCCTCCTTTCCCTTCATTAGGGTATCCAAGCCCTTGTCCTTTTCCTGTTGAACCGTCTCTCCTGGTTAGACCTGTCAGTACAGGGACTCTCAGATGAAGGAGAGCTACCCCGAGTGTGTCTGCTCACATCAAATTCATAATGCACTGTGAGTAACTGAATGTAAGCCCAGACCCTTCCCAAGCACCTGGCCCTGTGGGTGAGGTGAGGCACAGGTGGATGTACTCGTAAGAGGAATCCATGGTCTTCAGTCCCTTCACCCATTATACCTGCTGCTTGTCACAGGGCCCTTTTTCTTCTTCATTGCCCTGGCGTAGCCCCTCCCAAGTACCCCTCCTGACTACAAAGAACTGAGCCTACACCTCAGTGAAGGACTTGTCATAATCAGTCCTTGTTTTAAGTTGAGACCTCTGGGAACTGGGGGACCCCTAGATCTTACTCACCACGTGCAGATTCAGCTTGTTCCTGCACAGCAGCAAGGGGCAGCTCATGGTACTCTGGCCTGTGTGTGAATTGCTTGCTTGAGAAACAGGGGCTCAGACACACCCTCTGTCACACACAGCCCACCCCTCCCCACTCTGCTATTTCCTTGGGCACTAGCATCCCAGTCGGGGGCTCAGGAAGGAACTGAGGATCTGACCTGGTGTCTGTCTGTCCAGCCCTGTCTGGTGCCGCTTCTATGGTGGAAAGAGTCAAGCAGGAGGTGGGGTGCTGGACTAACAGCTGCATGTGACCCCAGTCCCTGGGTTAACGGGGAACTGGGACCCCAACTAAGGGGCAACCCAAGCTATGCAGTAGCTGCCCACGCCTCCTGTCCCAGACCATGTGGAAATGAGGGCTTCACCCAGGAGAAGCACGAGTAGGCACCAGGCTTCAAGACTGCCACAGGTCTCAGAACTGTGAGAAGGCAGTTTGAGGCAGCAGCTAGGCTCAGGCAGCCAAAGCAGGAAGGCTAGGCTCACTGTCTGAGGACCAGACACTTCCTCTCTGGGGACTGCACCTTTCTGATGAGATCCCCACCTTCCTGGCTGCCCCGCCCACTCCCTCGTTGAAGGAGCAAATGAGGTGATGCAGAGACTCTGAAAAGCATAAAGGTGGCATATTTTTAGCAGGAGTCATATTTGACTTGCTAATTAGCTTCCTAAAAATAGCCCCATTTATTAGAGCACTGGGAGAACCCTGGGTAGGAGTTGGCACCCTGGATCCTTGCTGTGGCTCTGTGACGTTTCTGCTGTGTGACCCTGGCTGGGCTCTGACCTCTCTGGGCAGTTAGGCAGTTAGATCATCCCCGAGGGCAATAGGCGCGGAGACTGAGCTGGCAGCCAAATCTGAGGCTGAACTCACTCCTCCTGTCTGGAGTGAGTTCAGGAGACTGGATTCCTCTGAGTCATGGGTTAGAGCCGTTGGTATCACTAAGGATATCCGGGAACCTGCTGGTGAATTTATACGAGTCTGTCTTGTCTTGATCATGGGCCATACGCTTGGTCTCTGCCTCAGGGTCCAACCATCAGGAAGGTTTACAGGAAGCAGATGAGAAGGTTACAGAGAGGAGTGAGGCTGGGCAAGAGAGGAAGTTGAAGGGTCACCATGACACACGCAGGTAACTAGAGAGCCCATTCTTTCCGTGCTGTGCTCCTGGCACTGTGCCCCATGCTGTGGAGACAATGGGGCACACCAGAGCAGGAACTGGTCCTTGCTTCCTGGCCCTTCAGATCCCGTGGGATGGAACAGGTACAACCAAAGCCTTGGTCTGACCACAGAGAGGGGTGCCAGGACACATGTCCTGAGGATGACCAAGAGGAAAGGCCAGAGACAGCTCCTTAGAGGGAGTGACATGGGTTGAAACATGAAGGATGAAGAGTGATAACTAGGCAAAGTGAGGGATCCTAAGCAGGAGGAAGAGTGGGAGCAAAGGCCCATGGTGAGTGGGGACAGGGAGTGGTGGTACTGGAAGAAGCTGGGGTCCCTGCCTTTCCCCCCAGTGTGGTACCCTGAAAGGAAAGCAGTTTTCCATTTGGAGCTCTTTCTGCGGTTAAAGCCAAGGACCATGGCAGTTGAAGCAGGGTGAGGGTGGAGACAATGTGGAGGGCAAGGTGTTTAAATGTGAAACTGAGAGCACCGGAACGTGAATTAAGCTTCCACGTCAGCATGAGGTGGTGGGAGGGCCGCCCTGATGGCTGCTGATCCACAAAATGCCGCCCTGCCTTCTTGTCTGGTTTCTATTGCTCCTGAGGAAATGGCATCACCAATTGGTCATGCGAGTCACCAGTCCCTCCACCTACCACCAGGCAAGCAAGTGCTGCCCTTTCCCTAGCGTGGTCCCATCTCCTCTTTTCTTGTTCCCAGAAAAAGACTCCCTGGCCCTGGCCCCCTGGGCAGTGGCGAACCGCAGGGTGAGGCTGCCGGCTTTAATGAGGCTTCACTAAAATTGCCCGGCTGCGGGAGCATCAGTGGTAATTAGGGGGCAATGATGCAGGGGCCCTCAGAGGGCAAGCTAAGGCAGCCATGGCCCCTCCATTCCCCTCTGCAGTCTCCTGCCACCAAGAGGCCTAGCATTTGGCCCTGGGGCCGCCCTAGGTAGCCGACAGCGGGAGGTGCTGCCCCAGGAGTGGCCACAACCAGGTTCCAGACACCTGCCTCAGGCCTCAGGACCCAGTAAGGCTGGGGTACAAAGTTCACCAGAGGCCGTCTGGTCCATCCTGCCAGATGGGGCACTAAGGACTTGATCAGGCAGATGAGCGTGGCACAGAGCCCTCGCCTGTGGGATCCTTATGAATTCCGTCCCTCCTGTCTTGCCTAACTTGCTGCTCTGGGGCCAGGCTTCAGAGAGCTGGTTGTGAAATAAAACCTCTAGTGAGGGTTTTAGGGCTGATAGATGACATGGAGTTTTCCTTGCCTGGGCAGGGTCACCCAATGATCTCTCCCCAGGGCCCAAGTAGGTCCTCTCTGTTCCTGCAATCCTCCTTACTGACCCTTCTCTCCTTTACCCTTTCCTGTCCTGGGGGCGGAGGCACCCTCTCTCTTCACAGCAATTGGACCGTCCGTCACTCTCTACCCCAATGTGATTGCCTGGAGACACTTAGCATGGAGCCTCTGGGAGCTCCTGCCTAGGCCTAGCTTCCTTTGAAAGACAACTTTCCGTGTGGCTATGGCCTGGACACATTCTCTCCTCCAGTCTTTGCCCTCTCCTGGGAGCGGAGTTGGGAAAGAGTTGGGTGCATTTCGAGAACGTTCTCTCAGCTGGTGGATACACAATACAAGAAGGGAAAGAGGGCTTTTGTTTTCTTTCATACTCAGGCTAGAAAGGACGAACCCCTTTTGTAACCCTGCCTCATTGTGTCCTGGGACCTGGGACAGGTGGGTGGAATCTGGGGGCAGCAGTGCCCCCTACCGGCCACCTAGAGAGACCCCAGTGTGAGATGTCCTGTTTACCTGGGTCTGTCCAGGGCCAGCTGCTGGTCTCTTCAGGGAGGAGACTCAGGCTCCCATGATGGCTCTGTGGAGGCTGCGGAGGGAATCAGAAGGGACCATGGCCGGCTTAGCTCGCCCTCCATCAAATGAGATAACCTCAGCACCTAGAGCTGGCTTACTGCTTACACAGACTGATTAGACTAGACCGCTCTGCAGGTGGAGGGCGTGGGTCAGAGGCGGGCAGAGTGGGGATCTGGAGGCTGCCTCAGAGGCCAGCCCGGACTCCTGGGATGGTTGGCTCTCTGTTGCTGTGATGGAACACCATGACCAAAGCAGCTTTGGGAGGAAAGGGTTTCTTTGGCTGACTCCCCACAGCACTCCTCATCACTGACCTGAGCAGGCGGCAGCAGGAACACGCACAGTGCTGCTTACTGGCTTGCTCCCCATGGCTTGCGCAGTTCACTTTCTTGCATCTCCCAGCACCACTTGCCCAGGGATGATGCTCTGACAGTGCAGTGGGCCGGTTCCTCCTACATTGGTCATTAACTGGAAAAAAAAAATTCCACACACTTTCCTGCAGGTCAGTCTGATGGAGGCAATTCCTCTCCCCGCGGTCTCGCATCCCAGAAGACTCCAGCTTGTGTCAGTGGACAAAAACTAACCAGTACAAGCCCTCTCCTGCTGCAGACACTTTGGCACAGGTTGGAAACCAGGTGACACCCCGGTTCTGGGTGGTGAGAGAGGCCTGGGGTCTGGTGTGAAGAGAAGAGCCTGCCTGCCATGGTTCCACCACCTAGGGAGTGTCCATGTAGGGCGGATGCCCAGTACCCCAAGGCAGGATGGGGCACCTATGCAAACACCCCCTGGGACTGTGGAAGGGGCACAGGCGAGCGGAGACTTCAGTCTTTACCCCGAAGGCTCTCCATTGTCTCTGGTGATAAGCTCAGGCCTTAATGGGTGCTACTAGTCTGAGGCACCTGGCTCCTGGGTCCCTTTCTACTTCACCCCTTCCTCCTGCCCTCATCGACCACTTTGAATTTTTCCTTATGGCAAGGCTGGGAATAGGAACTCTGACTAAGATGAAAAGCTCAGAGAGGCTAAACTTCCTCAAAGCCACACATCGGGTGACTGGAGGAGCAGAGGTGGAGTCTGCTGGAACCTCCAACCTCTGCACAGCACTGCCCCTCGGGGCCTGCGAGGGGGTCAAACTCATATGGACTTCTAATAGGTTGGAGGGGAGTTCAGAGGTAGGGCTTGAAGGTGTTTGGAAGGAGTAGAGGGTATCCGGCTTGAGGCCTTGGAGGCTGGATAAAAGCAGCTTAGGGAGGGGCGGGGGAGAGGGTACGGGTGGGTTTGGGCCTGTGTGATGAGAGTTTGGGGCTGGTAGCGCTGGCTGGGCTGTGGTAGGGGGAGCCACGTATGAGGCTATGTTTAAGGAGCTGTGAGCTGAGTGGAAACGTGAGGGAGAAGCCACTGATCAAGATTAGAAGCACAGAGGGGGGTAGTCATTGATGGGGGCCCAGACAGAGAGACCACAGCAGATAGAGGGAAGGGGGCTCCCGAGAACTGAGGTGAACCTGTGGGTGGGAGCGGTAGAGAGGGATGCTTATTTTTTGTTTTATGTTTTTGTTTCTTTTCCTTCTTTTAACTTTGAGACAGGGTCTTTTTGTGTATCCCTGGCTGGCCTGAAACTGGCTGTATTGACAATGCTGGCCTTGAACTCAAGAAGATCTGTCTGCCTCTGCCTTCTGCGTGCTAGGATTTAAGGTGTGTGTTAGTACACCCTGTGAAAGGCTTAACTGATGTTGGGGACAGCATCTCCCAAACAGAGTCCTGAACCAATGGGGCTTCCTCTGGAGGGCCCTGTGCTCCTGCCCCAGTGGGTGTGGGCCGCCCAGCCTCTATGCAGAGTAGGTGCCTGTGCAGTGGGTGGTAATAACAGACTCAAGATCAGAGGCCACGCTCTGAGCTTTACCCGGTGCACCCTGATGGTGACCCCGCAGCCTTTGGAGCAGAGGTTTCCGCTTGGCCGGGAGAGGCCTCTTCCCTGTCTAGATGCAAGCCTCCTGCTGGAGTGTTTCATCTGGCTCCCTCGTTCTCTATCCGCCCAGGGCTGGCCCTGGGTGGGCTGAAGACTTCCTGCCTGGTTGGCATGGAAGGAGTGGCGGGGGGGGGGGGGCACCCTCGACATCCCAGCTGGCCTGGGGGCTGCAGTCCCGGATTGGCCCTTGGGAGGGGCTCCTGACATGTTTCTTTAGATGTGTAATTGGAATCGCATGGGCTTGGTAATTAGGGGAGGCAGCAAAGCGTTCTAGAAATGACTGTAATTATAGTTACAAACCAGCAGCTAAGCCAGGAGTTTCGGTGATCACCTGGGGGAACTGGCTGGGGCGAGAGGGGAGACTTGGCTACCGGGGGTCTCCTGTGGGCCAGATGCCTATTATGAGCATCGTGAGCCAGACAACAGACCCCTCCACAGATCTCTAGGGGCTCTAGACACCCCCACAGGCCCGGAGACCATCTGGCTTCTGGTCCCAGGATGACAGAGGGGAGAACCCTGGAGCAGAGTGGGGTCCTGGCCAAAGTGACAGAGCATCAATAGCAGAAGCAGGGTGGGGCCCAGATGTCCCCTCAGCCAGAGAGAGCGAGCGAGAGAGCGAGGGGGGTTTCTGTTCCATGCCCATGTTTTCTCTCCTCTCCTGCCATCGCCCCCACCAAGCCTGGCATACTCCCCGTCTCCTGTCTGGGGTACTTAGACTCTCTTGCTTCATCTCCATAGCATAATTTCCTCCAGTAAGCCTTCTCTGTCTCCTGATTGACCACCCTATCTTGGGTGGCCCAGTCTTCCTCAGTTTCCTGCAGGGGGCTGTGCCAGCTTGTGTGAACCTGAGAACTGAGAGTTGTTTTCAGGAATTTTGTGAGGGTTGTTAAACACAGCTACTGTTAATAATTAAGTTACATAAACTTATAATTAAATATATTTATACATGCTGGAAACATCATTTTCTAGCTTACCACATTTTCCAATTATCTGAGCTCATAGGTTTTTGTGCCTTTTGGATCTGGTGGTGGGGACCCACCGTGGTGTGAATCCACTTAGTGTTCAGTGGTGTTATACGGGGGCTTCTTGCCTGACGTGGTACAGTTCATACACTGAAGTCTTTCTCCCCTCTCCCTTCGCTCCACCTCCAGCCCCGAGAGAAGGTTGTGGAAGTCTCCAGCTTCCATTGGCTAACCTTTGACCTTTTGGTCTCACAGCAGGCCTGGCATCCAGCAGGGGGCTCAGAGGATTGGAACAAGAGAAGGGAGAGGTTGGCTGTTGTCTCTGGAGGCACCATTACCTGTTTTCAACAGCAGCCGTCAGGGTTGGCTCTGGGTCCTGCCCTGCCCTGGGGCGCTCAGGGGACACAGGTAAGTGATAGGGAAGGGTCTGCTTGTTAGGTGGGGCTGGTGTGGTGGGAGAGCTGCTTTCCCAGGCAGCAGGGCCCCAGAGAGCCAGGTAGGTGTGGGTGGGTTTGGCAGGACTCACAGGCACTTGGCCCAGGAAAGGTCCTGCCTCTTCCTGCCCCAAATGGTCTGGGCAAGGGGCCACCTTCTGGCGCCCCCTTCACCAGGCTGCAGCAGAAAAATGGGTGAAAAGGCTTTGGAGCTGGGCCAGCTTCCAACAGGCATCTAGGGCTGCAGGCTGTCTATCGTACAGAGGCAGGCTGAGGCCAGGCAATTCCACACTGGCAAGATACACCTGGGTACCCAGGCACAAAGTTCACAGGGACCCTTCCACCTGGGGTGAGAACGGGACTCAGTGTAAGCAGGAGGGGCAGACGTCTTGTTCACCAAGCAGGCACCTTTGTAAACTTTGAGACTAGCATGGAGCTTGTGCGCAGCAGTGACTCAGTAAGTGCTGGCCGAACCAGGAACTCAAAGAACTAAACAAAGAGAAGGACCGAGCCTCGGGCTCAAGGCCACATTTGCCCTGGCTTACCTTGGGGCTTTAAAAGTTTTGTTTTTTGTTGAGCTGGCTGTAGTGGCACACGCCTGTACACTCGGGGAGGCAGAGGCAGGTGGATCACTGTGATTTCAATGCCAGCCTGGTCTACAAAGAGAGTCCAGGACAGCCAAAGCTACACAGAGAAACCCTGTCTCGAAAAACAAAACAAAACAAACAACACAATGCTTTTTGATGTTTTGAGACAGGCTTTCACCATGTAGCTCTGGCTGTCCTGGGACTCACTATGTAGATCAGGTTGGCTTTGAACGCACAGTGATCCACCTGCCTCTGCCTCCCCGAGTGCTGGGATTACAGGCGTGTGTCAGTATATCTAGCTACATTTGGAGCTTTTGAGGGAAGGCAGGTGGGCTCCACAGAAGGCGCGTGTGTGGGTAGCCCTAGGCTGGTGGAAGAGATGGTACCCTGTCGCCCTTCTCTTCCTCCTCAGACAGGAATCCTGTCCTCATCTCCCTGTCCCAATCGCCAATCACATCTTCCACGTAGGGCTTCTGGGAGGAGCGAGTGAGTTAGTTCATATAAATCACTTAGAGAGCTGGTTGGCCTAAAGTAACCCCCCGAAACACGTAAGCTCCCATTGGCGCGGTTTTTACCAACCTCTCACATCCTACTCGAATTGGTGGGAACGCACCTGGAGCGTTTCCGCTCCCGTTTTCTGCTGCCCTCTAGTGGAACTCAGCAGTATCGTCCTGCGAGAACACCATGAGCTTGTCTGCAGAGGCAATTTACTTCTTCAAATTTTATTGGAAATTTGCCATTTAAGAAGAGGTTGATTCTTGTATAGACTAAGAACTCTGCTCTCTTCTTCCCAAATAGAACTAGTCTGTGGGTTGCCATTTATTTCTTTGTTTTTGTAGCTGTAGTTAAAATGTAGCAAAAGTGCAACAAAGAAGTACTTTTTTCCTCTTGACATTTACAATTGACTATGGTTAAGTTTTATGGGTGTGTAAGGACCTGCAACCAAAGCTAACGCAGGCCTGCCTGCATCCTTACCCAGCGTGGGGATAACCTGTCAGGTTTCTCAGCTTCTTATTCTTGGTCCTACAATACCAAGCCTGTGACCTTGTGTTTTTGGCTCCTTTCCGATGTGGCAGCCTCCTTGACACAGGGAGGACAGAATTCCTTCTTCCAGTTCTGGAAACTGGGAAGCCGGAGGGTTAGGGCTCGCATGTGCTGAAGGACCTGTTGTAGCACCGTGCCGTGGCAGGAAGGAAAAGGGTGAGAGTGGACGTGGAGAAGCGAGAGGAGGTGAATGCGGTGATAGATAACAAAGCATCCCTCTCCAGGGCAGCCCTCGAGTCCCAACCACTTATTACTGTCAGTATTTTGAGACTGGGTCTCAGCTCCCTAATTACCTCCTACTGGCTTCATCTCCCATTACTGCTGCATTAAGGATTAAGTTTTCAACACAGGAATTTTTTGTGTGTGAGGGTTAATCTTTTTTAAAAATGTTATTAGCACATGTTAATTATACATAATAATGGGCTTCATTATGACATTTCACATATGTACATATTGTCATCAGAGTCATTTCCATTACACTGTCTTATTCTCTTCCCACTCCCTCTAATTCCTGTTCTCTTCCCAACAGTGTGTGTGTGTGTGTGTGTGTGTGTGTGTCCCAGTGAGTTTCACTAGGGTTGTTTCCCAGTGACTATACCACTGAAGAAAATGTCTCTCACCCATCAATTGTCATCTGTGAATAAATCCTCTGGGAAGGATGGGGTCCCATAGGCTCCCCCTCCCCCCATGACAGGGTGTCAATGGGCCCAGTCTGGTCCAGTTGATGATATGTAGTGTCAGTTCACGTGTGTAACAGCCATGTGTCATGGCTGGAAGTCATCATTTCCCACTTCTCCCCACTCCCAACCCTTCTTCCAGATCTAATGTTTTCTGTCCCGTCTTCAGCAATGTTCCCTGAGCTGGGGCTGATGTAGATATTTCATTTATGGCTGGACATTCAGGTACCTTGACCAGTTGTGTATGTTTCTTTGACCAAAGTTGATAGCAGCATTATTCTGTGGGCACAAAGATAGTGTGTAAGAGGCAAATTTGACAGAAACACCATATCCATTTAGTCAAATGACAGCTGTGACTTCCCGACTATGACTGACCTCCTGGGCCATGGGCTCTTGATTGGGTTTACAGTACCAGGCATGGATGCCCACTATGCACAGGGCATAGCAGACATGCTACTCTTACACAGTGGGCTCATCTTGTCTGGCTGCTCAGAGCTATTGCACATTGGGTCCACGAATGAGTAAGGCTAGCGTTGACAGTTCTCCCTCAGTAGCCTGAGTAACTCCTTCTGATACAACAAAGGCTAGTCAGCAGGAAGGAATCTTCCAGTCCAGTTCTGGCTTAATTTGTGTATTCCCTGGGATAAAGAAGCAAGGCTCTTTAGGGGCGCACTCATCCACAGCACAGCGTCTCTCCCCTGGTGCCTGGCTCAGAACCTGTACACAGTAGGTGCTCAGTGAGTGACTATGGATTCAGAACAAACCCATTACAGCCAGGTGAAAAGAGAGGGCCACCACAAAAGATGGGGGGGGAGGGGAGGCTCTATGCTGGGTGCTGGGCCTGCAAAACCATGTGACCTGGTCCCTGGAGAGAGGCTGTTTTAAGGAAGAGGTGAGGGTAGAGGAGGTTTTGGCTCAATTGGAAGAGGGCTTTGTTCTTCTGGTGGGAAGCCAATAAGAGCTAAGGGGAGGAGCCGGCCAGCATCTTGAGTTCAGCACACTCACCTGCGCGCGCGCACACACACACACACACACACACACACACACGAACCTGGGGCCATGTGCTCGTGGTGAGCCTGGGGACACCTTGGCTAATGGCCACCCTAGACGCCAGCTAAGAACCCGCCGTACCTGCACCAGGTTTCTGCTCCTTCCCCCGCACCTCTCAGCCCATTCAGGTTCCGCCCCCTCCTCCTCAGCTAAGCCCCCTCGTCAGTACCCCGGCAACCCCTACATCCAATGAGGGAGCCTCCGAAGCCCGAGCTCCGCCCTCTCCACCTGTCTCTCTGGCCTGTGCAGGGCTCGGCTCAGCGGTGTCGGCTCAGCGTAGCCTTAAGCGCCGCCATCCCTGCTCGCCCACAGTAGTGCCGAAGGCGACGGCCCCCGGAGAGCCTGTGCACGCGTAGACTTTGAAGCTGGAGGAGACCCGCCCCACACCTCCGGTTCCAGGATCGTCCTTTCTGGAGGCGACACTTCTTCACTCGTGCTCTCTCCATCCGCAGGAGCTGGAGCTGGGAGCAGCTGCTCTCAGCAGTCCTGTCCAACTCCCCTGGCCTCAGACATCTGCTAACCTGGAGTTTGGGACTGCTAGGGTCAGCCTTGAGTCTACCTAGCTTTTACTGCGGGTCTAGACAGAGAAGACTATTTATGTTAAAGAAGGAGAAGTGCACTCTGGGACGGAGTTTTATGGTACATGCCCTTCACTGGTCCTGGGGAAGAACTCTGAAGAAGCCCACTGTCCCTTAGTCTTTTTGGCCTCCCAAACCTACTTTTTTCAGATCGCAGCTTGGCGAGCATCGGGGCCCAGCTCTGTACTGTGGACATTGGCTCCACCTAGTGGTGAGGAATTAAATTTCAGCAGATCATCCTGAAGTGAATGAGGCAGGCAACTGGTGAATACCTCAGAAGATAGAAGTCTTTTTTTTTTTTTTCTTTCTGCCTCATTCCTTGCTACAGACATGGCTGAAGGGTGACTCAGATCCTCCGTCCTTCCATCTGTATTTGAAGGGAGGCTGGATACTTGCCCTTGTGTCCAGTGTCTGCCTTTCAAAGCCTCCCTTCAGGGCACTGTCTTTGTGCAGAAGTCTCGTGGGTCAGCTCACACCGATGCCACCCGCTTGGAAGGTAGAGCCTGTGGTCACAGAAAAAGTGCCAGCAACTTCTCCGTGTCCACTCTGGAAGCCAGGGCATGTGGCCCTTCCCTATCCACTCTTCCTAGGAGGAAAGAAATGGCCTTGCCAGTCCTGACAATCACTTGTTTTGGGTTCTGTGCCCTTTGCAGCTTAAGCCACTGGTTGCAGTAAAGGAAGATTCTGTAGACTGATGCACCAACCAAGGACCAGGCATGAAGAGGACCTGGACCCCCTCCTCAGGTGTAGCCCATAGGCGGCTCAGTCTTCATGTGGGTCCTTGAGTAAAGAGAACAGGGGCTGTCACTGACATGAACTCAGTTGCCTGCTCTTTCATCACTTCTCCCTGGTGGTGAGGCCTTGCCAGGCCACAGGGGAAGAGGATCCAGGCAGTCGAGATGAGACCTGATAGGCTGGGGTCAAATGGCAAGGGAGGAGGACTCCCTCTTTCAGTGGACTAGGGGAGAGGGATGGGGAAGAAGGAGGAAGGAAGGAACTAGGAGGAGATGAGGGAGGGAGCTAAAATTGGGATATAAAGTGAATAAGTAGTAAAAAGATTCAAAAGTTTAAAAAATTGAAAACAAAGGGACTCTGTGAGGGACAGAGAGGTGGCTTATTGGTAGAAGTGCCTGTTGCTCTTCCAGAGGACCTGCGTTGGTTCCAGCTGGCTCACGGTTGTCTGGAATTCCAGTTCCTCGAGTCTATCCAGGTGCCTCCTCGGGCACCCCTTCACTTGTAGCAAACACACACAGACACACACACACACACACACACACACACACAAATCTTTAAAGAAGCAGTACTCTTGTCACATGACATGATATGACATTGCTCTGGATCCCTGTTTTGACTTGCCAAATCCTCTGCCACCACAGTCCTGCCGAGGCATGTGTGTATGTGTGTGTGAGTGTGTGTGCACACCCATGCATAGGGTTCTGGGTCTGCTCACCCAGTAGGAACTCACTGCTGGGCACATGTGAACTTGATAGTTTCAAAAAAAAAAATGCTTGGCCCTAAGATGAGGATCCTGCCCCAAAGAAAACCAATAAATTCTTAATAAAATATGGAACTGTAACATTTTATTAACCTCATCAATTCCTGAATTTAGTATCCATAAAAGCTTCGTTAGGTTTGAAAGAATGTGTGGGCTAGGTTTCTCTCTTTGAGAAGTCTCAGTTACAAAGAAGCTACTTCTAGCTGGATGGGCTCAAGAGAAACATTAGAACTATCCTTTAAAAACAAAAGCAAACTTTGGGGCAAATTTTAGTATTTCACTACAAGCCTTGAGAGGGAGGGAAGTGGACTAAAGTTGAAGTGCCCAGGCTTACACGGGTGCTGAGTCACCAGCATCTAGGTGGAAAGCTTTGCGTGGGCTGCTGTGAAGGAGACAGGGGCGGGGGAGACAGTGGGGAGGTCCGGTCTGAGCTGAGTGCCCTCTCTGCAGCCTGGGTATCCACCCTGGGGAAGTTCTCCCAGGCGGCACTGAGTGGGGCCCCCAGGCTGGTCCTCAGAAGTGGCGCTTGTGGGGTCTCTAGCTGGGAGCATCCTCTGTGAGAGTGAAAATCACACCGAAGGAACTTTGCTAGTGTTGAGAGGCGGTAAGGACCATCTCAGTGCTGCATTGCATGCGTGCATGTGTGCGTGCATGTGTGTGTGCCTGCATGTGTATGTGTGTCATGAAGCTGGCCACCCTTTGCCTGCAGGTGTCTTGAGGACTTGGGTACATATCAAAGGGTTAGTAACTCTCACAGTGTAGACATATTCACCAAATGCCTACATCCCGTCCTTTATCCTCTAGCTGTCACCGTGTCCCAGTCACACACATGTCTTCAACTCCAAGAGAAGTTGCTTCTTCAAAGAGTCTCGTTAGTTATTGCTTTGTAATGGATTGGCATTTCCTGCTGTCCCTGTCTTCCTTGGAACAGGGATTCAGACATTAGAGTTCGTGTTTCCCGAACTGCCCCCAATAAAGATGCCAAGTAAAGTCCTTTGACCTTTACAGTCTCTGCGTTTGAATGAATTGACAGTTTCCAAGTTGTATCTCCCCCTTAACCCTCAAGTCCTCACCCATCCTGAATTTCTGTCAACTGTATTCCATATTTCCTTTCATGTCAACTTTTCTGGACAGACAAGTACATCAGGATCCATTAATAAATAGTTCCAAGGGCTGGAGATGTAACTTGGTGTAGAGAGTTTGCTCCGCATGGGCGGGGCCTCAGGTTTGGTCCCTCCCACAGCAAAAAAAAAAAAAAAAAAAAAAAGAGGCAAGGGCATGATGTACCCATCTGGAGTCCCAGATACTTAGTCCCAGGCACCAAGGCAGGAGTCCGAGCCCAGCCTGGGCGATATAGACCCCATCTCTGAAGAGAGAAGCAGAAATAAGCAGAGAAAATGGAGGAGCTGAAGAGTCCACCAATGTGGCTCCTGGTCTTTCCTTTAGGACACAGAACAGTCAGTTGTCACCAGCCCCCTGCCTGGCAGTGAGGCAATGCTTCATTCCTTTCTCAGGAAAGCCTCTCCACCCTCAAGGTGACTGTCTGTCCTAATTCTCGTCATCTTGCTGCATGAACACCATGACCAAAAGCAACTTGGGGAAGGAGAAAGGGTTTATTATATCTTACAGGTTAGAGTCCATCGTGGGGTGAAGTCAGGGCAGGAGCTCAGGGTAAGAACCTGGAGGCAGGAATGGAGGAGGCTGTGGAGGAGTGCTGCTTACTGGCTTGCTCCCCATGACTTGCTCAGCCTGCTTTTTCATACAAACTACAACCACCTGCCCAGGGGCAGCATGCCCACAGTGGACTGGGTCCTCCCTAGCAACCGTTAGTCAAGAAAATGTCTCCATTGACATGCCATGGGCCAATCCGATGGAGACAATCCCTTAATTGAGTTTCCCTATTCCCAAGTGACTCCTGTGTGCCAAGCTGGTGGAAGCTAACAGGCACGCCTTCCTAAGAAGGGAAGGAAGCAGAAGACAAGGAGACAGAGGTAGAGCTAGATAGATTAGATATAGGCAGACAGATAGACCAGGACTCAAAAGGGACTGAGTGTAATGAGCTGGGGAGATGGGTCATCACGTAAGGTGCTGGCTGTGCAAGCACGAATATCGGAGTTCAGATTTCCAGCACCCACATAGATTTGATGGCCAGTCTAGCCAAAACAGGGAGTTGCAGGCCCACAGAGAGACCCTGTCCCCAAACCAGCAAAGCCAAACCTGGGGATGCATCAGAAAACATCTGGATGTCGGGGTCTGGTCTCCACAGGCAGGCACACCTGCATACATGTGTGCGCACAGACATACTTAGACACAGACATGTGTACATGTGTTTGCCCTGCGCCCGAGCGCAAACACGTACACACGCATACACACACACGTACACACACGCACACCCCGGAGGGGGCGCTGCAGACAGTTGTGAGCTCTTGGGTTGGCGCTGGGAATAGAACTCTGGCTCGCTCTGAGATCAGGATGTGCTCTTGACCACTGAGCCTGCTCTCCAGCCCTGGGTTGCATGTGCGCCTTTCACGTACAGTGGTGTCCAAACACTGAGCCAGGCCGCAGCGGTGGCCTTTAGATCAGGGAAGTTACTCGTGCTATTTTGAGAACTTGAGATCTTTCCAAACACTTTATTGTCCTGGTAAATCCTTGTCATAACCTTGACAGGCAGGTGTGGTTATATCCATTTTAGAGATGAAAACAGTAATTCTCACACGGCTCAAAGTAACTTTCCCAAGTTCACACAGTTCCTCCGTGTTTGAACTAAGATTTGAACCCAAGTCCATCCGGCCCCAGCCCCCTCATGATGTGGGATTTTGTCTGCAGTCTGCGCGGCACGTTTATGCGTTGGAGGGTCGCTGCCTTTTCTTTTTCTTGTAGGCTCCATCAGCCACAAGGTGCTGTGTGGCTGTGCTTGGCCGGCCTAGCCTATTAGGCGCCAGAACCCTGTCCACTGTGATTGGACAAAGACTGTGCATGTGACCCAAACTGACCAATCAGCTCCTCAGTGAGCTCAGGGGCCTTGGAGAGGGTGATTCTGTCTTTGCTGTGGGAGTTTCCAGGACCTTGGGGTAGGGGAGATCCCTAGGCTTGTTTTCTGGCTGTATGCTGTTGACTGCAGGAGAAGACGGCCAACCAGGAAGAAAGAATTGGACGTGGGAGTACAGGCCGAGCGTTTAAGCCACCAGCTTCCTTTGGCATGCTAGCTTCTGCCCTTGAACTTTTCAAATTTATTTCAATGAATTTTTATTTGTGTGTGTATTTTTATTTTAGTCAATTTCAGCTGGATTTCTGCCTTGTGTTCCACAAAGAATTCTCACACGGTTCTATAATTAAAAGTGTTATAAACACAGGAGCTCTTCCCTGGTGGAAAGGGAAAGGTACCTGGAATAGTGGAGGAGCCGAGGTGGGATTGAGAACACCAGTGAGGGATTCTTCAGAAAGCCGGGGGTGCAGCTGGGTCTCTAGGAGCCATGGGACAATGAGAGTTCTGACAGTGACCAGGGGGGCTTTGTGGAGCTCTCCTCCCGGTTCTTCTGTGTCTGGTTGCAAGGGGTATGGGGAGAGAGCTCAGTTGGGAGAGTGCTGGCCTAGCGTATACAGCACTGAATAAACCAGTGTGCCTTAATCCTGACCCTTGCGTGGCAGAAGCAAGAGGGTCAGAGTTGAAAGTCATCCTTGGCTACACAAGTTCGGCTACTGCTGGGGTTCACGGGGCTCCAGGAAGCTTTCAGTGCCTGTAAGTTCCGGGATGGTAGAATGATAGCCCAGATGCCTGACAGGGTCCAATCATCGGCTTCTTTCTCCGTGACACAGCATGAGCCCAAGCACTTGTTCTTTCCTCCCATTCTTCCCTAACGTGATCTGACTCGCTGAAGCCAGGCAGCCTAGCTGGCACACTAGCACCAAAACAAACATCACTCTGTAGGCTCTGTGGAGCTAGGTGATGGCACTTGGTTAAGTTGTGGCCAATGAGATGACTGGCCTCGTGTGTGGGGCTTTAGGGTAGGTAGCTAGCTGTGTGGGAAGGGTCCCTTTGCCTTCTCTGCCTCCCTTCCCTTCCCCCTCTTCCCCTCAGCATCCTCTTTCTTCCTTCCTTCTTCCCCACCCCCTTTTTTTTTTTTTAACAGGCCTCACTCTGCAGCCCGAGATGGCCTTCTTTACAGCTTCCTCTTCCTTCTGGTCAATAGCATGGAGACCGTTCTGGCAGCATTGTAGCCTGTGGGATGGCCCTGGGCATGCAGACAAGTGTTCACCTGGAAAAGCAGGATGATGGCTCCTGGGCTTTGGGGAGGACCCGTCAGCAGCCCTGGATTGTCTTTGGATTTCTTTTATTCAGGAGACAGTATACTTCTATCTTCTCTGTGCCTGTTGAGCTGATGACACTGTCCTAGCTGGCCCCCTACCCGGGAGGTGGGTGACTCTTGTAAATGTCATGGGTGATTGGTGCCACATGACTGGCACCTTCATTCCTACCAGGCTCAGGATGGGATTCAAACAGCAGAAATTAAGCATCCTGGAACCCTAAGGAGGTTGTGTCATACAAAGTTTCCAGGAAGTCCTGGCCCAGGGCTGGCTTAGCTCACATGGGCATTATGGGGCTGGTGTCTTTACATCTTTCTACAAAGTGGGCCTTTTTGGTCGAAGAGTGGCTGTTAGGTTTCTGGGGTTGGTGCTCGGTTGCTAGCCTCTGTGAAGGGTGACTTCAAACTCCTTGAGACTGCACTTGGGTTTGCGGGATAAGAGCAGCAGCAACAACCTGCTGGCTGTGGAGAATGCCGGTCTGGAAGAGCAGGTGCAAGGATGGGGAGGAGGGGCGCTGATGGCCAGCACAGTCCTGTGTTGGGAAGAGCCATCGTGGGTGTGGTCCCTGCTGTTCCTCATTACTATCTGTGACCATCTGTGATACCAGGTGCTTCCAGCTTTGTTATGCCTCTGTGTCCGGCTGACTACCTTGTTCCCATTCTGGCACTTAGAAACTTTAACTCTAGTAAATGGACCTCTAAAGAACAGCAAAGAGTTCACGACACTCAAAGTAATCCAGTAAAAACCCGATGCAGGGCTTTGGACTAGTGGGAATGCCTTTTTCTGCCAAAGGAAGATGTTGGTATAATGCTCTTTTGGAATTTATACAATTTACCCTTGTTCATTCAAATGCTGATTTCTCTATCCCACTATCTAGTTTCAATCCAGACATTGCATTGTGATGCTTATTCTAAGCATCACCTCTCTCAAATTGGTGTAAACATATCACCATTTGTTCTTGGTATTGTCAATAAAACAACCAGCCAATGCTGTACAATGGAGAATATAGGGTAGGAAAGCCTGGCCTGGAGAAGGAAGCGAGTGTGAAAAGAGGAGAGAGAATCTGCAGGAGAGGTCTTGGAACCACGTGGAGAGATGGACCGGACCCAAGATATGACTAAAAGCAGGTATAATGGGTGAAATCTTAATGGGAGGAAACTATGCGGGCTTGGAGGTTTAGGATGGAGTGACTATTGGCCAGCACTGTGCTCTGGGTTAATTAAATAAATCCCAGTCTCTGTGTGGTGATTTGGGTATGCAGCTGGTTTAGGAATAACCACTGATTAACTAAAAGATAAATCAGTAATAAGTGTTATTGCACCTCAACAGGAAGAAGAGCCTAAAGTGTACTTTTGATCGTGGTCACCACCATCCTTTCTCTTGTGGAGTTGCTTGGGTTGGACAGCAAGTCTCTTACCTGATGGCGACTTTTATGCTGTTGCTTCTTGGAATCATTTAAAAAATATATTGGAATGGACAAGGGTTAGATAAATAGGCCTTAGAAGCCAAAAGCAAAGAAGAATGAATAACTCATCCACTTCCTTCTATGTGGTTAATAGAATGTGCATTGACCTTGGGAACAGTCTACACTCTACTGTCTGGACACCAAAACATTACAGAAGTAGTTTGCTCCCTCCACTTTGACGGTGTTAACAGACATTGATACTTGCCAAGTCAGGCTTTGCGTGTAGTGTGTTAGTGTCCGTAGTGTATGGGGGATGGGCTCAGCGTTGCCCTGAAGTGAACCACTCTTGGTCATTATGAACAGTTTTGATGTCCCCCCAAGGCTGATTGTATTTTTACTTTTTACAGCTTCCTGTAAAGCATTAAATGGATGAACTTTGCTCTTTTGTACAGTGGACAGTGGCTCTGGACAATTATTTACTCCTGCTTTAACTAGCATCAAGGTAATGGCCTGTACCTACTGGAAGCTTCCACCATCTTGGAAAACTGGTTCCATGAATACAGAGACCAAGTTCACTGCTTAATTTTTAACTGTAAATTTTATTATTTTTGAGACAGAATCTTAGAATGTAGCAAGACCTGAGTAGACCAGGTTGGCCTCAAACTCACAGAGCTCTGAAATACAATCCTGAACACAGTCTTCTGCAAGTGTGTTCTTCAGAAGTCCTTAGGGCCTTGCTGTGAAGTGGTGCAAAGGGAGCTTGATGTAAGGCAGTCAGATTCCTCCTGAGGACGAGGGCCAGTGCTTCCCAGAGACTGGTACCCATTGAGCAAGAAAGGAACCTGATGTCACACGACACGCGGTTAGCCTCAGCATGGTTGTAGGCACTCTTCTATGAGGGCATGAGAAGAATGGATCTTCCATACATACGTAGACATCTTTTGATGATTGATTTTATGTAAGAGTGCTCTATCTACAGGTCAGAAGAGGGCATCAGATGCCAGTTTAGATGGTTGTGAGCCACCATGTAGTTACTGGAATTGAACTCAGGAGCTTTAAAAGCATTCAGACAATGCTCTTTGCCACTGAGCCATTTTTCCAGCTGGAACAAATCTTAAGTGGTCTTCTCATCACTACCTTGCTGACAGGGTGGCTCATTGTGAGTTCAAGGCCAGCCTGGTTTACATAGGAAGTTCCAGACCAGCTAGGTAGGGCTACAGTGAGACCCTGTCTCAAAACAAACAAACAAACAAACAACAATAAAAGAATCTAAAACAAAACAAACTGAGGGCTAACAGCAACAAAAGTGACTGCAAAATTCTCATTTTACCAATAATGCTGGCTGTATTTCAGTTGCCACAGGTTTGCCCCTGGGAGACAGTAACTGCAGTGTCTAAGTTTCTTCTTGATATTTCTCTGAAAGTTCAAGGACTGAAGCAGATAGCAAACTTGGTGGTGCTTGGCTTTGGCCAGCATAGATCCTGTAACTCTCCTGGAAGCTTATTTAGTCACTTTTCCTCTCAGCAGCCAGGCTCTTAGAGTAGGCCAAATCTATGGGATTAAACCTCCAGAGGCCAAAACTGGGACACATTTGGGAACAATTTTTTAACTGATGCTGTGAAACCCATACCTTGTGGTGGGCCTGTGTGGACTGTGTGTGTGTGTGTGTGTGTGTACACATAACACCTTTGTGGTTGTAAGCATTTCTTCTGTTTTGTTTTGTACACAAGGGGAATTTTTTTGTTTGTTTTTTGTGTTTTCAAGATAGGATCTCTCTGTGTAGCCTTGGTGGTCCAGGACCTACTTTGTAGACCAGGCTGGCCTTGAACTCACAGAGATCTGCCTGCCTCTGCCTCCCTGAGTGCTGGGATTACAGGTGTGTACCACTGGGCTTGGTTACAAGGGGGAAAATTTAGAATTTTGGGAAGAAAGGAAAATGTCTTTGTGGGCTTCAGGCTTTGTCAGTGTGGGTTAGATATGTCCACACTTTCTCCTACACTTCCTTTCAAAGGTGGATCCCAATTACCCTCTGTTTTAGCATAGGCCTGGCTTGGTGAGCTACTACAGATACAACAGGGTAGAAGTGATGGTCTGCTCCCTCAGAGCAGCCTTCAGCTCTCTCAAGATCAGGACTTTTGTGCTGGGGGTGGGGGTTGGGGTGGGGTGGCTACGATGTTGAGAAGGATATACCAGCTGCCCTTGAGGTGAGAAACTGCGGCCCATGACCAACAGCTAGGGAAAGCCAGGGGCTACTCACAGCTGCTAAATGTCCTGAAGGATGGCCAGGTCAGTGTAGCCAGCTCAGGCGCTGGCCTGAAGCTCCAGTGGGCCTGGGGTAACAGGGACCCCTCAAGAGGAGCTCTGAGCTAGAGCCCTATGTCCTAGGCTGCTCCCGGTTGCCTGCTCACAGGAGATACAGGAGGCAACCAGCACTAGTTTTAGAGCCACCAACCTTCCGGATGAGTTGCCACATGTCATGGAGCACCAGCTTAGCCTTGTCTGGGGAGGGCATGCTGGCTTTCTACGCATTCTTTTGGAGATGGAAGAAGCTTGTTCCTGGAAGCCTCCAGAAAGCTCTCCCTGTGTCTCATTTGCCTACCCTCAACCCCAGCAGCCTGGTGATGCTTGTCAAACTTGGTGATGCTGCCGTGGATAGGATGAGGGGCTGAGCTCCAGCCTGGGCCGTTTCAGGAGTTGCTGCTCTACAGCAGAGGAGCTGGCAGGTAGGTCTGGGTTTGAGCTTAGGTCCCATGTCATGGCAATCCAGACTTCTTCCCTGGGCAGGAATATGGGATAGCACCAAACAAAGGAATTGGCTCTTAAAACACACTTAGCTTGGCCCTTGCCTTTATTCATAGTATCCCCAGAGAGACCACATGCCTGCCGTTCTTTGTGAGGCTCATGCCACAGTTATTCCCGGCTGACGTCATTGCAGGCTCAAGGCCATTAGTGATGCAAAACCAGCCCTCCGCAGCCTGCCTTTATCAGCAAGTCTGTGGCTAGTAGGACAGCGGTCGCTCCCTCAGGGAGTGTGACAGCTGTTCATGATAAGTGCTCAATTTCTGCGGGGGGGGGGGGGCGGGGAGAAGGCTGCTTTAAATTTGTTGGAAGTGATTCAAACATTATTGGAATCTTGGGTCAAGCATTATCTTTGTAAGGACAACTGTCACTGCCACATGCGACCCCAAGAGAAGCTGTTGGTGAGCTTGCTGATAGCCCTATAGAGCAAATTTACATACTGTTCAATTTTCCTGTTTAGCTTTTTTTTTTTTTTTTGTAATGTTTGAGACAGCGTCTTTCTGCATATCCAGGATAGCCTCAAAAATCACTATGCAGCCCAGGCTCCCCCCAAACTTGTGATTCTCCTACCTTAGCTTCTTCATTTCCAGGATTACAGAGATACGCCTCCATGACCAAACAGCTGACTCATTTGAGTATACAACTACAGGCTCTCCCAAGTCCCCAGCCTTAAGCAGTCATCAGCCTACTCTGTCTTTTACATGTGTTTTGTTTGGTGTGTTTGTGTACATGTGCTTGTTCCCCTACCCCCTACCATGTGTGTGTGTGTGGGGGGGGACAGAAGTCTACATCAGATGTCTTTGCCATCACTATCTAGTTTTTAAGACAGGGTCACTTACTGACACCAGGGCTTGCCAATTTGCCTAGACTGACTGGGCAGCAAGTTCCAGCAGTCTTGTTTCTGTTTCCCTAGCGCTAAGGTCACAGTTGCCGGGAGTGCCAGTCTCTGAGCTGGTGCAGCAAGCACCTTACCAACTGAGCCATCTCCCCAGCTCCGGTAAGTGTTTTAATGGCTAGTTGATGAGCAGAAGTGAAAGGGGAAGTCATTATATTGTTCAGTATAAAACAGGTCTAGTATAGAAAGCGTCAGACAGCGCTGCGGGAGGAGTGTGTTTTCTGATGAATACATGTTTATCAGGTGGGCTTATTTCTGCTGATTTAATGACTCCTTTGGTGACTGAGGGAGGCATTCTGCGAAGGCGGTGAGTGCAGGGTGTGTGGAGGGGCTGGTCTGGGCTGGGAGGATGAGTCTGGGTTTGATTCGGTGGACGGAGGAGTTGAAAGCCTTGCCTGTGGAGGAGGAACCGAGCTGTAGCTAGATCTGCTAAGGTCCAGGAGTCAGTCTATGGCCTGACCATGGATCTTAGCTCAGTGGACACAGGAGCCTCCTGAGTCAGCTAGACTGACCCCGAGGTATTTGATAAGGTACAATGAATCAGGTTCTAAGGTAAAATTCCTTTGCGTCTTCAAATCTCTCCAAGGCCAGAAAAGACTGAAGCTTCCTCCTTCTCTCCTGGCCTTGTCCTCCAATATCAACTGGAAATCTCAGCAGGAATAGACTGTGACAGGAGGCTGGCATACAGACCTGGGGGAAGAGCCATCCCTTGACTGGGCCCTTGTGGTTCTATGGGGACCCAGAGACCCAATCCCTTCTGTACTTTAGTAATCCATGATAGGTATCTGCTCCTCCCTAGTCCTCATTTCTCTCATCTGTACAATGGGAGCTGACAGAAATGGCCCTGTGACATCAGATAATATAGCCAGCAGCTTCTGGTTTGTAGGGTGTACCCTTATACTATCAACTGTCCTTATTTGTACCCCAGGTCCACTTCTCAGCGGCATGGTGAGGGAGCTTGGGAGTCAGGTCCTCGACCAGGAACAACTTGGACTCGAATCCCTCCTGTCTAACTAGTTAACACTGTGACTCTGGACAAGTAGCCATCTTGGCGGAGCTTCAGTTTCCTCCTCTGCAATTCAGGCAAAGTGTCTGAACCTACCTGCTAAGGGGGTTTTGAGGATGAAGAAGAACCATGCAAAGCGCCTTGGGATGACCAGCCCCCAGTTCATTCCACAGACACAGGTGAGACCTAGGAGTCTTGGCCCAGGCTGAGCAAGCTTATGTGCTCTTTCTAACAATCAATGTCATCCTCCCTAGGGCACTGATCTGTGTTCTTGAATGCAGGCTTCTTGATTCCTGTTAGATGACTCTTCTGCCACTCTCAGAAAGCATGTTTAAAGGGCTTTGAAAGAAATCCAGGGGGGCTGGAGAGATGGCTCAGAGATTAAGAGCACTGGCTGTTCTTCCAAAGGTTCTGAGTTCAATTCCCAGCAACTACATGGTGGCTCACAACCATCTATAATGAGATCTGGTGCCCTCTTATGGCATGCAGGGTACATGAAGCCAGAACACTGTATACATAATAAACAAAATAAATCTTTTAAAAAGAAGAAAGAGGAGGAGGAAGAGGAGGAGGAGGAGGAGGAGGAGGAGGAGGAGGAGGAGGAGGAGGAGGAGGAGGAGGAGAAATCAATCCAGGGCCAATGGTCTGGAGGCCAGAATACAAGAAGCCTGTAGAATAAGCTTCAGGCAGATGGACCTGGCCCATGTCCTACTTCCTAGAGCACATCCTTCCTTTAGTAGAGATTAAGACAGATCCTCAGATGCAAATTCATTCCCCAGGGTGTCTTTGCATGGCCTTGGTTTCTCCTCCAAGAAACCAAGATTCATCACCATGGAGTCATGGGAAGGAACTTTCCATGAAGGTGGTCTTCTGTCTCCGTGGACCCCGGCTCTCTGTCCTCTGACACAGCTCCAGCCTGCCTCACCTGCTCACTCTCCCCTCCCACCTGGCTTCTTCGCTTCTTTCTGCTGTTGTGTGTTAGCCTGGACTTCCCTTATTTTGCTCAGAAGAAGGGCAGTGAGTTTCTGCCCTGAAAAAAGGCATGGGAATTCACACCCAGACAGCTCAGCTTAGGATACCCAGCGGTTTTGATGAAAGCCAAGACTGTTAATTGGCCTGGTAAGTAGAGAGTCAGATGGTTGCCAACCTGAATCAGCGGGAAGATGGCTCAGGTGTGATGGGCTGTTATCCTTGCTAGGGCCCAGTGTAATGAATTTCTGTCCCTTCCCTGCCATATGCTAGTGACAACTCAGGGCCACAGGGGTCCAGTTATTCTCCCACATTCATATTCACACTCCCCCTCTCTTCTCCCATCCCTCCCATCTTTTGAGATTGACTCTCATATAGGCCAGACTGACCTCAAATTTATAACCTAGGATGACTGTGAACCTCCAGACAACTATACCTAATGCCTCCTGAATTTTCTTCAGAGTCAAGGTGGACTGCCCTCTGCCCACAGTGACAACCCACTCTCCTCACAGTACCAAAGGAGGGCAAAAACTGTGCAAAAGTTTAGTTTGGGTTTAAAAACTCAATGAGTTGGGGTTTTCTTTTTATAGACACCCTGTTTTTCATAAGAAAAATAATCTGTTAGAAAAAACTCAAAAATCTTTTTTAGCATTTTCATGGAATAACACTCAATAAAATGAAGCAAACAAACTGACAAGAGCTAGGCATGATGAGCATGCCTTCAGTCCCAGCACTCAGAGGAAGACGCAGAGAGGCAGGCAGATCTCTTATAAGTTTGAGGCTAGCCTGGTCTACATAACAAGTTCCAGGCTAGCCAGAGCCACGCAGTGAGACTCTATTTAAGTCAATGACAAGAGTGTATGTAGCCCGTGAGTTCTGACATATATGAGCTTTAGCTAAAGAAAGAACATGTGGGGCTGGGTGTGTTAGAGCATACATACCTGAAATCTCAGGTCTTTGGGAGCAAGAGAAAGCTAGGCTGCCTAAGCTAGCAACAGAATAAGATCCTGTTTTCAAAGCAAAAGAAGAAAGAGCATACATATAATCCCAGGACTCAGGACACTGAGGCAGGAGAATCTTAAGGACAAAATGAAAATAATAATAGCAATACTTGCTTGTCAGTACATTTTCAAAAGCACATGGAGTATGTTTTGTTTGTCAAGGATAAAAAGTAGAACTTTAAGAATTAGGGAACTGTACAAGATCAGTTAATGAACAACCATTTGTAAGTCCTGGGTCCACGAGAAAGATGTCTGCCGTTCTACAACTGGCCCGGTGGTCAGCCCCTCCTGACCTGAGATCTCAGGCTATCTCTCATCTTAGAGGATATTTGTCAGCACCTAGACTCCACCTAGGGCCCAGCAGACTGCCTTGCTCATGTAAAGTCGCAGGCAAGAGAAACCCAGCTACTGCAGAGTCACAGAGTGCCAGGAGCTGAGGTGGGGACCCAGGCAGGGTGGGGACCTGGCCATTAGTCAGGAGATCCAAACCTCTCTCTTCCCCTGAAGGTGGAGATAGTAAACTTACCTTTTAGGGCATCTGGAGGGTAGTGGTCTTGGTGACCCAATGGTGGACACTAAGGTCAGGGGCCTGAAGCCTTCTGGCCGTGTTTGGCTAGCTTGACCCCAGACCTTTCTGACAGAAAGTGGGAAAGTTCCTTCTCTGAGTTTGGGAGGGGCTGTGTGGGCCCAGCCCTCTGGAGGAGGAGGGGGAAGGTCATTGCTCCATCAACTTCTCTCTTAGCCTTGAGCTGATGGTTATAAGTGTGGCTCTGGAGGTTTGGGGCAGAGGCACTTGCACAGCAAGAAGTGGCCGTGGTGGGGACAGTATGCTGGCCAAAGGACTCTCCCTTCGCTCAGTGCTGATCAAAGGCTGCCAACCTTTCCTAAGCCCTACCTGGCAGGATCCAGTGCTGGCTGCTGGAAAGGGAGCTGCTATCTCCACTAACAGTCCTCGTCCCTTTAATGAGATTCCTTCCCCCGGTGACAATGGTTGGCTAAACCTGTACCACTTCTGGAGGGGGAATGGCACACACAGAATCCATTACCACCACTTGCAGAATTTCCAGAAGTATGGCCCCATCTACAGGTAAGCTTGGCAGGGGGTGGAGGTAGGCATGGTGGGAGGCACAGGGCTCCAGGCAGTCTGCTCACTGTTCCTGTCTGCCTTCCACTTTCATTTCTTCCAGGCTGGGGGTGGTGGTAAGAGAAGCATAGACCCTCCCGTTTCTGGCTCCAAGACTTTAGCTTTCTACTTTCACAATTCCTGGTGGGAAGGGGTGTGAGCAAACAGTGCCCTCCCCCCTTCATCCATTAGCCTCTAGCCCCCCTAAAATTCAAGTGTGCTGTTTCTGCCTTTCAGGGGAGGGAAAGGAGGCTTCCATACCCTGACTACTGGCTAGGTCCTGACCTAGGTCCCCACCCTGCAGCAGGGCCAACCATAGCTTTAGGCTCTGCAGTAGGTTTGCTTCCTAAGCATCTTCTAGGAACAATGACCTTGCGGTCCTTGGCTTCTGAAATCTCAGGGTCTGTGGTCTGTCCTAGCCTAACAGTGCTTTGGGTCAAAACTCTGTGGTCTACTTGTGGGCTTTGCTTTAGGAGCTGCTTCAAGAGATGGAAGGTGCTGCAGCTGGGAGGGAGTGCTGAGGGCAGTTCATTTTATCTTAAAGGACAGGTCCTTAACGGTGCTCTCAAGCTGTTCAGTCAAAGCACCCTGTTCTGTTTCCTCGGTCACTTTCATGGAGTGTTGTGCTGTGTCCTTTGAAGTTGCTGTTATTACCCCCCACCCCCATTTCCTGGAAAGAAAGGGACCTACCAAGGTCATAGACCATCAGTACTGGGAATTTGGTTGTGCCACACCTTGCTCCAGAGTCAGGGTAATGTTGTTCATTTATAGCCTAGAAGGTAGCAATCTGAATAAAAGAAGGATTTAGAGCACAGCCCTCATGCCCTCCTCCCCATACTATGAAGGCTCTTTGCAGTCTTTAGAGAGCAGTTGAGAAAACTAATGACTAATTGAAATTACATCCGTCCTTAACTTGCATGGTGCTTGATACCACTAATAATATGGCTGCTTTATGTGTCATGAGGAGTCCTTTCCCCAACGCACTGAAATAGTTTTCCTCTCCTCTCTCTAAGACAATTTAAAATAATAGCACAGTAGTCCTCGGTATGGAGAGCTGTGTTTTGAAGACAGACTTTAAAGTGAGCGTTGGGCCTCACTGCCCTTAGCTTCAGTGTTTTGATGACCATCTATCTTTCAGGCCTTCTGTTGATGTCAGGTTATTGCCTTTGGCTCAAGTCTCAGAAGTGAGATAGATGACCCTGAAAGCATTTCAAGGACTTTCAGGCTGCATCAGATGTAGTTGGACAGTGGAAGCTGGAAAAACACGGAAGGAGAGGTTTCTAGAGGTCATGAACAAGCCAAGGAAGACCATGGCTTGTGAAGGTGGCCCTGGCCTTAGGCTCCGTGACTGAAGCAGTGATCTCCAAGAGGGGGATGAAGGAGAGGGAGGGAGGAAAGTAGGAGAGAGGAAGAAGGGAGAGACTTGAAAGAAGGTGTTGAAATGATAAAGAGAGAATGAGCTAGAGATAGGATAGAGGACAGAGAGATGGAAGGACAGAGCTAGAAAGAAAGAGGGGGAGGGGAGGGAGAGGTAGTAAGAGAGGAAGAACAGCTACAGAGAAGGAAGGAGAGAGAAAGAAAGAGGGAGAAAGAGGAGGGAGGAAGGGGAAAGGAGGGGTTGTCAGGAAGGGAGAGGACAGAGAGAGCACAGCTGACTTGTGTCTTATGTTCATATGATATTCGTTTTCTTAAAATCTATATTCGGTGGCTCTTCCTTAGGCAAAAGGCGGGTGTGACAAGAGGGAGACTCACGGGCTTTTGTAGCAGTTAGTTGCTTCTGTGTGGTGTGGACTTTCACACATGAGTGCATTGCCTTGAAGCTCTGGGGGTCAGACTCTGCCAACAAGCTACGCTGGCTTCTGCTGGGGTCACTGTCCTCACCTTTTACAACAATGCTCTCCTCTAGTCACTGAGTCATCCTTTTTCATGTCTCTGTTAGAATCTGTTTTTATTTTATTTTTTTCATCCCAGCACTCAGGAGGCAGAGGCAGGTAGATTTTCATGAGTTCAAGGCCAGCCTGATCTACAGAGTGAGCTCCAGGGCTACACAGAGAAACCCTGTTTTTGAAGAAAATAATCTGTTTTTCTTAGAAGAACATCTGGTCATATGTACAATTGTATGACATTGGAGGCTGTTTGCAAAATTCTCCGTGGGCCCTATCACCTGTCAGCTTCATCCATACTTGGGGCTTGATTTTTTTTTTTTTTAAACTGCAGTTTCACTTAAAGATTCAGTTTAAATTTATTTATTTATTTACTTTACATCTAGATCATAGCCCCCTCCCTCCTCTCTTCCTGTCCTACCTTAGTTTAAATTTTTAATTAGGTGTGCCTGTGTGTCTGTGGGAGGAGATGCACATGCAAGTACAGTTGCCTTCAGAGGCCAGGAGAGAGTCTTAGGTCCCCTAGAACTATCCAATATGACTGCTGGGAACTGAGCAAGAACAGTACCCTGACCATTCCCCAGCCCTGCAGTTTTACTCTAACAGAAGGGCGCCACCTGACTCCTGGGGCAGGGTGACTACTCTGAATTACAATTCTCCAATGGCCTGCTGGCCTGGAACATAGGAGATGCAGGGACATTCACTGCAGGGAGGTGTGGAAGTGTGCCACGGCTCCAAGCCCATCAGGGTAAGAAGATCCAGCATAGAATTGACGTGATTATAAATGGAAGGTTTGGGGTGGGGGTGGGGCTGGTCCTGGAATATGCTTCATGATGCAGGATAGCATCCATGAAGCTGTCCCTCAGAATGAGTCCCAATGGTCATAGGTACATGTGTCATGTTTGGCTCTTCAGCACCTCCACGAGACAGATGTCACCTCCATCTCTATTCCACAGATGAAACTGAGGCTCCATGAAGTGAAGGTCCCCAGCCGGAAAGCTGTGGACCAGCTGTGTGGGAAGGGCTGGCTGCCCAGGGTTTTCATGGCTGCCTTGCGGCAACATCAGCTTCTCTTGTCTTTCCAGGGAGAAGCTTGGCAACATAGAGTCTGTCTATCTCGTGGACCCTAAGGATGCAGCGCTGCTCTTTTCATCCGAGGGTCCCAACCCGGAGCGATACCTTGTGCCCCCCTGGGTCGCCTATCATCAGTATTATCAGAGACCTATTGGGGTCCTGTTTAAGTGAGTCCTGAACCTTGTGTGTGTGCAGGGTGTTGGAGGGAGGTGGGGAGAGAGTGGCTCTTCTCAGTTTCCTACCCCATAAGGCAAATGATGGTGATGATGACAGTGATAATGGCGATGATAGGGACCTGAACTGCCTACTTCCAGGGAAATGTCAGGCTGAAGTTCTTCATGAACAGTGAAGACTTTGCAAAGTTCTCCTAATTGATTTAACTATGAAGTGGCACTTTACCAAGCACCTGCCGAATACCAGGCCTTGTGCCAGATGTTGGCGGTACAATGGCAAATAAAGTGGGGTCCTGACAGCCCAAAGGAGCCACAAGAAACAGCAAAATCTGTCATTGAAGTGTAGACACTGTTTTCTACCAAATTTCTCACTGAAATTTTTGTTTATATTTATATTTTTGTTGATTCGAGGTGGGGTCTCTCTACATGGTCTAGAACTTCCTAGAAGTTGCTATTAGACCAGGCTCACAGACATCGGCCTGCCTCTACCCTCCTTAAAGACTAAAGACGCATGCCACCACACCCAGCATCACTGAAAAATTTAAATGTGACTAGATCAAGGGTTGACAAGGCCCTGGAGCAACAGGAGCTCTCTGGGGTAACTGGTGCTCTTGTCCACGGTGGCGGGAGCACAGCCAGGCCTCTGTGTGGACAGTGTTTGCACGCTATCTCCCCAGCCTGACTATTCCGAGGACTATGGAGGCTGTGATTCACATAGTGTTTCTAACTTTAAGGACATATGCCACAGAATATTTCCTCCCAGGGGACAGGGACATAGGACTGTTTCTCCCGTTTATGGTAGAGAAATCAGGAAGCCTCCTAGATGTCTTACATGAGAGGATGGTGAACGAGAGAAAGGTTTCATGTAGCAGTCACAGTGTACAGACTTGGGTCCGCAACGGAACTGCTCTGAACTGTAAAACCGAGTGGCGAAGGTGTGCACCCCAAAATCTGACAGGTATTGTAAAACATGGAACTAGACAATGTACAGTCATTTCAATAAAACTGGACACAACAAGGGGGCAAGGGATTCAGGCTAGCGTGTCTTCCCAGGGGCGAGGATGTCTATGGGAGAACAAGGTAAGCTGGGACCATGAGTTTACAGCATTCTCTGCCCCAAACTGTAAACTTTTCTTTAAGAAGTTTTTATTCTTACCATTTTATTTACGTGTGTATGTCTGTGTGAGCAAACGCCATGTGTACCGAGGGCTCCTTGGAGGCGAGAAGAGCATCAAATCCTCTGGAGTGAGTGGTTGTGAGTTGCCCTACAGGGGTGCTGGGTACTGAACGTGGCTCCTCTGCAAGAGCAGTGAGCCATCTTGCCAGCACAACCACGTTCTTAAAACAAACAAACTCCCCCAATTACAAAAAGAGCTTGGCCGCCTGGCTCAGGTCTTCAGGCTCAGTGGTAAATGCCTTTATCTGCTGAGACTTTTTTTGCTGTTCCTAAATTTGGGGTTTTAGTTAAATGACTCCGAGTAGCTGAGAGCCCCAACACAGTGAGTACTAGGACACTTTGGAGGAGGAAAGGTCAGTCACCTCCAACTGTGTGGGAAGGAGAAAGAAGATGAAAAGGAGCCCTCGGTGGCAAAGCTGGGCAAAGCTGGGGGAATGTCGCGAGGCAGGCTTAGGGGGGCCCACGTAGAGTTACCTCAAGGGCAAGAAGTGGTCCTGGTGATGTGTTCCATTTCCTGGTGGCGAGTGCTGGTGGCGTCGGCAGCCAGAGCGGACGGCAATCGAGGTTTTGTTCTCTGTTACCATCTTTCTTCCATTCTCCTCTCCTAGGCCAGGCAAGGCAGGGGTGGAGTAGGAGACAAAAGCAAATCTGGGGAGGAGGGGAGGCAGTGATGCCACAGACTCTGGAGGCTGAGCCAGTCCCTCTGTGTCAGGTCTGGGGTCCGTGACCACGAGGTGGGACCTGTGTTTCCCCAGGAGTTCGGATGCCTGGAAGAAAGACCGAGTCGTCCTAAACCAGGAGGTGATGGCGCCTGAAGCCCTCAAGAACTTTGTGCCACTGCTGGAAGGTGTAGCTCAGGACTTTATCAAAGTTTTGGACAGACGCATCAAGCAGCAAAACTCTGGGAACTTCTCAGGGGACATCAGTGATGACCTTTTCCGCTTTGCCTTTGAGTGTAAGGATCTTGCACTTGGCTGGCAGGAGCGGGGAGGGGGGAGACGGGGGGCGGGGCGGGGAGCCGGCGTTCACCCTCTTACCTGGAGACCCAGGCCCCACAGCTGTGTTGATTAGCTTCTTGGACACACTCTGCACTGTCAGCCGCCCAGGGGGTAGCCAGGTCCCTCTCATCCGACATTCATGTTGTGGGGGTCCCCAAAACATAGCTCCTCCATGCCACCATCCTCCAAAAGCCAGAGCTTGGCCTGGTCCTTCATGCTTCAAGTCTCCCTCTCCGAGACTGAAGTTGGGCAGGAGAAGGGAGGCTGGCTGGCTTGAGCTGACCTGGCCATTGAGGGACACCTAGAAATTACCCATGCTGGGTAAGGACGTTAGGCAGCAGAGACCAGGGGATGGCGTGTACATATGCTTAGTGATGAGGCGATGCTTGAAGAAGTTCTGGGGCACCCTGGGTTTCATAGGAAATTTAAATTCTTGACTTGGGAGGTGAGAAAACTTGAAGGTTGTTGTAATCTTTTAGTCCTATCCACATTGAGCCCTGGGTAACTGGAAGACTGATACACCAAGATCCCAGCCCATGGGTAATGTTCTGAATCCAGGCAATTACAAAGGAAAATCCCTCTTGGACAGCCCCGTTGGCTCAGGTGGAGTCCGTGCTTCCCACAAAACATCCTTTTCAGGGTCTCCCCTACATATCTCTGGGGGACCTAGCCAGAAGGGCAGCTTCTTCCACCCGTTGGGGCTCAGGTCTCAGTTTCTTTGCTGGAGGGAACTAAGGATGAGGGAGAGCTCCTGTGTGTGGTGGGCTTGGGGGAGATGATTCTGGGAGCCGAGGCTTTCAGATCTCCAGGCTGGAAAGGGGTCCTCAGCCTCAGCCTCCCACCGCAGCCATCACCAGTGTCGTGTTTGGGGAGCGCCTGGGGATGCTGGAGGAGGTCGTGGACCCCGAGTCCCAGAAGTTCGTTGACGCTGTCTATCAGATGTTCCACACCAGTGTCCCCATGCTCAACCTGCCCCCAGAGCTCTTTCGACTCTTCAGAACCAAGACCTGGAAGGACCATGCAGCCGCCTGGGATGTGATTTTCAATAAAGGTGAGCACTCCTCCGGCGGGACTCAGGAGGTGGGCGACCAAGCAGAGCGCGTGTCCACGTGGATGCCTGCCCTCTGGCTGCTGCTTTAGTCCAAGATCAGCCAATGGACGTTAGCGAGCTTACTACGGGAGAAAGCCCCTGGTGAGCAGGGGTGTTCGCAGGGCTGCAGGCCGACTGTTGGAGATGAGTCCTCACCCCCCGCCCCCGAGAAGCGGAAGAAAGATGTTCATGGTGCTCCTTAAAAGAGCTCATGACGAGGAGCTGGAGAGATGGCTCAGCAGTTAAGGACACTTACTGCTCTTACAGGGGACCCGGTTTGAATTCCAGGACTCACAGCAGGAGAATTACAACTGCCTGTAACTTTAGCTCCAGGGGGTTTAATGTACTCTTCTAGCCTCTGCAGGCACCTACACTTACACACACACACACACACACACACACACACACACACACACACTCACACACACACTACACAATACACTTAATTTGAAAAATAAATCCTTTTTAGAAAGGTGCTCATTATCTATAGAGTTGAGGGTTAGTGTCTGAACCATGGTTGTCTGTGCAACAGGGAGCTTGGGGAGAGGGCCAGGAGGTACCAGAAGGTAAGGTTGATGGACAAAGCTGACTGGAGTGAGCTGGAATCTAATGTCCCGTTGGCCATCAATAGCTAGGTAAGCTTGGGCAACCATTTCTGCTCAGTTGCTAAAGTGTTTGTTTTGCAAGTGTGAAGGGCTGAGTTCCATTCCCAGAACTCACATTAACTCATAGTGGTGCTTGCTTGTAATCCCAGTGCTGGGGAGGCTGAGACATGTGGGTTCCTGGGGTTCACTGGCCAGCTGCCCTGGACTACTTGGTGAGCTCCAGGCCAATGAGAGGCCCCACCTCAAAGAAACAAGGTGAATGGTACCTGAGGTACAGAGGCTGAGGTTGTGTCTTACCTCTCTCTATATTTGTCTGTTTCCCTCTTTCTCTCTCTCTCTCCCTCATACACACATACAAACTGTGGGGATGATCAAGAATTAAATGACAAGGACTGGAGAACTATCTAAGTTGTTAAGAGCACTGGCTGCTCTTCCATAGGACCCTGGTTCAGTTCCTAATCTACATGGTGACTCACAACTGTCTGTAACTCCAGTCCCAGGCAATCCAATACCCTCCTCTGGCTTCATGGACATTGTACACACGTGGTGCACAAACACACCCACAGGCAAAACATTAATACACATAAATTAAAATGAAAAGTTTAAAGAAAGGAATTAAATGACAAAACAGATATTAAGGAGTTAGTACAAAATAGAGGCTTAGTGAAGTGGCTGCCTACCAAGCAGGGACTCGGGTCTTGACACCCCTTCCCCATAAAGACTGATGACCCTCCCACCAGCCCAGCTGCAGGGGACCTCACTCTGTTATCCCCCTGCTTCACAGCTGATCAATACACCCAGAACTTCTACTGGGACTTACGGCAGAAGCGAGACTTCAGCAAGTACCCTGGTGTCCTTTACAGCCTCCTGGGGGGCAACAAGCTGCCTTTCAAGAACATCCAGGCCAACATTACAGAGATGCTGGCAGGAGGGGTGGACACGGTGAGTGCTGTGGGGCCCAGCATGAGCCCGCTTGTCCCCACGTGCTGTGTTGTCTGAAGCTGTTCAAGGCGAGGGGCTGGGCACTCCTGTATGATGTTTCTCTCTCTTGGTGCGGGGCTCTAAAGAGTGGTCTCCTAGGAGGGTGGGACCAAAGTTCTGCCAGAAACAAAATACTATTTACCACCCATAGGGCAAGATCTGAGACTGATGCATTTGGGAGAAAGAAAGGAATAACTTAGGTTTCGTTCCTGCATAGAATTTTGATTGGTTTTGAGATGGAGGGCTTATGTAGCCCAGGGTGGCTTTGAACTTACTACGTGGTCAGGATGGCCTTCAACTCCTCGTTCTTCAGTGTCCACTCCCTGGATTTAGGAATTACAGGGATGCTACCACCATATTTGATTCTTTAAAAAATTTGCTTTTATCTATTTTTTTTTTTAATGTGTATGAGTGTGTGTATGAGTGTTCTGCCTGCAGAAATGTGTGTGTACTATGTGAGCGCTTGGTGCCTGGGGAGGCCAGAAGATGGTATCAGATCCCTGGAACTGGCAATACAATTGCGAGCGACCATCTGGGTGCTAAGAATTGAACCCAACTTCTCTGGAGGAGGAGGCAGTGCTCTTAACTGCTGAGCCAAATCTGAGACTGCATGCATGCTAGACAAGCACTCTACCAGCTGAGCTGCCTTTTTAGACCCTTTGTATGGCTTTGGGCTGTTGTTTTGGACAAGGTTTCACTCTAGAGTGCAAGTGGGCCTGGAGTCACTTCACGGCTCAGACTGGATTTGAAGTCACACCAGTCCTCCTGTCCTGGAGCACTTCCAAGTGCTAGAATTACGGTGTCCTCGGTCCAGAGACAGGCCTCTTGGGAGTTTAAGGCACAATAATGGATTAGTTATTAGCTTCAACAACAGACATTTGTTTTCTCACAGTTTGAATTTGGAATCATTATCAAGGTGTGAGCAGGGCTGACTCATTCTGAGGCATGAAGGTGGCCATCTTCCTCATGTCTGCATGTGGGCTTCCCTCTGTGTGCTATCCTGACTCATTCTGAGGCATGAAGGTGGCCATCTTCCTCATGTCTGCATGTGGGCTTCCCTCTGTGTGCTATCCTGACTCATTCTGAGGCATGAAGGTGGCCATCTTCCTCATGTCTGCATGTGGGCTTCCCTCCATGTGCTATCCTGACTTCTTCCTCTTTAGGGCATGGTGACTGGGCTAGAGCTCACCAACGCCCCTCTTTACCCCATAGTTTCCTTAGAGGGTGCATCCAAATGTTGTCACTTTTTAAGAGCTGGGGTGGCTGGGCAGTTGGTGGTGTGCACCTTTAGTTCTAGCACTCAGGAGGCAGAGGCAGGTGAATCTCTGAGTTGGAGGCCAGCCTCATCTACAGAATGAGTTCCAGGACAGCCAGGGCTACACAGAGAAACCCTGTCTCAAAAAACCCACAAAAACACAACAAAAATGAAGTCACGTGAGTTTGGGGATGGAGGCAGGGGTATTAACATGTCTGTCACATGTTGCAGGGCTAGATGGAAGAGGCATGTACAGCTATTGACCACTGGGAGTTTCTAAAGGAGAATTGTCACTTGTGTGTGGGGGGATGTGTGTGGGGGTATTTGGTGTTGGTCATGCGATTCCTCCCAGGGAGGCAGTTTGTTTTAATTCCAATTGTGGTAACTGGGGTGGGGCAAGCCCACCATGAGGTGATTGGCTTATAAGATTCTGTTCTTGGAATCTCAGCACCATCTAAGTTCCTCTTATCTTGGTGTCTTCAGCCTAGGAAGAAAGGAGATAGAGCAGGCAAACGAGGCTAATCAGCCCTGCGCACCAGCTTTTACAGAGGTTTAAGTGATCAGATGATGTTTTTCAACAGAGTTGAGCAAGAATCTGATTCAGAGTGGAAGGTTGTAAAGAGGCAGTGATGTGGATGTAGACAGTAAGGCTCAGGTTCTGGGTGGATTCTCCAGCCTTCCTTAAAAGATGCCAAACTTTGATCTGTGTTTTGTTACTTATTGGGCAACTTAAGAGTCTGTGCTCGTAGTGACAACGAACATGAAGGCCCTGTGACAATATGAGGTATATTGCTATCATCTTTTCTTTTTGGATGAAACCGTGGTACAGAGCTTAAGGAACTTGGCTGAGGCACATAGCCAGTAGAGCGGAATGGACTATCTTGTTTGATATCTCAGGGGCCTACTCTGTGGCTACTTGGAGGCTCTGAGGTAAATACGCATGTGATGGATGTTTTCAGGGAGTTTGTATTTGCCTTCTGGGTAGGTAAAGGAATGGTAAGAGGAAGAGGAACTGCCTTGGGGATGATCTCCAGTGTCTGCAGCTCTGTGTAGCTAGGGTGTGGGTCATGCGTTGAAGAGGTTGTAGGAGAGAGGTGAGGGTGGCCACAGGCAGGTGTCTCTGGGTCAGGCTGGAGTCTTCTGCTCATCGTCTGGAGGCTCTGAGGAGCTAGGACTTTAGGCCAAGAAGTAACGATGTTTTTTCACTTTTGTATTTGCTGGGAAGAAAGAAGTGTTTATGTTTAAGCCTCTTGGACAGAAAAATGATCCTTGACAACATGTCTGCAATCCATGGAGGAAGGGCCTCCTGACTTGGGCCTCACACAGACTTAGTCTACTGACTTGGATGAGTCCGGAACTGGAACTGTGGTGCTTGCGGAGGGTCACTGATGCCTCCAGTGGAGGACCAAGACCTGCAATCGTGGGCTCGTGTTGACATTACTTCGTAAATCTCAGCACATCTTTTGCACCAGCTGCAGCAAAGATCGAGACCTGTGGTCAGGTTTCAGGACAGTTGAGTCTTACCTTCAGCTCTGCTGCTGCGGCAAATGCTGACGTTTAGATTGCTATAGGTGAGCTGTCCTTGAACTCTGTAGACCAGGCTGGCCTTGAACCCAGAGACCTACCTTCCTCTGCCTCCTGAGTGCTGAGATTAAAGGTCTGTGCCAGCAACATGGGTGGGCAAGCCTTACAGAGGTATAAATGTGGTTTTTGGAAGACTCTGGAGGAGGACAGTCTATTTGCTAGGAGATAAGTCAGAGCTGGTGACATGCAGGATGAAGACAGACAAATCCTGCTCTCACTATCCCTTCCCAGGCATTAGCTATTGTTTGAGGCAGTGTATCAGGTAGCCCAGGCCAGCCTTGAACTTGTGTAGCTGAGGATGCTCTTGAAGTTCTGAATGCTCCTGCCTCCCAAATGCACCAACACCAGTTTATATGATACTGGGGATTGAATTGAGGGTCTTTTGCATGTCAGGCAAGCCCTCTACAAATGGACTACATCACAAGCTCCCTTTCTGGACACCCAGAAAACCTTTCTGAACATTGACCTTTCAAAGGTGTTGCAAATGGTCTTGGATATGGGGGTTGAGAGTAAAGGAGAGAGAGGATCTTTAATGTGAGTCATAGGCACTGAGGTGCCTTGAAGTAACAGGCCTTCTTGGCTTTCACAATCCATGTTTCTCCACTAGACCTCCATGACCCTGCAGTGGAACCTTTATGAGATGGCACACAATTTGAAGGTACAGGAGATGCTGCGGGCAGAGGTTCTGGCTGCCAGGCGCCAGGCTCAGGGAGACATGGCCAAGATGGTGCAGTTGGTCCCACTCCTCAAAGCCAGCATCAAGGAGACACTGAGGCAAGTCCAGTATACCTATACCTCCTCACGCCCAAGCCCTGGAGAAGGGCTCCAAGGATGGGCTAGTGGAGGAGATTAGAATCAGGAAGCGAGAAGTTTGGAAGGGACAAGTAGGGCATGGGAGAGAGAGCTAGAACTGGGCTCTGCCTTAGTTTTTCCCTGGGGCGTTGGAGTGGGGGGCTGAAATTCCAGGCTGGTGTGGGAGTCAGGGTGAAGGCTATGGCCTGGCTCCAGGATCTGAGACCATCTATCTCTGAGGGTTATCTTTCTGTAGACTCCACCCCATCTCCGTGACCTTGCAGAGGTATCTCGTGAATGACCTGGTGATTCGTGACTACAGGATTCCTGCCAAGGTAGGACTCAGAGCTGTGCCAGTCAGATGGCAGAGGAGAGGGAGCAGGCTTCAGTTGCAGGCAGATGGTAACGCAGGCTTCTATCTAAGAAAGGCTTAGATGCTGGGGCATGGGTGGAGTTTGTGTGAACAGTAGTGGTGGTGGGCATGGTGGATGATGAATTCTGGAGTCCAGGATCAGGAGGCTAGCATGACTGGTCTTTCTGGATTGAGGGTGAAGCAAGGGTTAAGAAAAGTATAGGAAAACCTTATGGGTTATCTCTAGCATTGTGTCTTCATCAGGACTCATGGAGGGGCAGGGCCCTTGTTTGAAGCTACACAGAGGGCAGAAGGCCATGCCTGGTCCTATCTTCGGTAGCTGGACAGCCAGACTTGAGAGCAGGGATGTGAGGAAGCTGGGGCTGGAGTTGTACTCAGGACTGTGGGAAGTTGGAGCTGCTCAAACCTTGTCTCCTTGCTCCTAGATGTTGGTGCAGGTGGCTCTCTATGCCATGGGCCGAGAACCCAGCTTCTTTATCAATCCAAACAAGTTTGACCCAACTCGTTGGCTGGAAAAAAGCAAAAATGCCACCCACTTCCGGCACTTGGGCTTTGGCTGGGGTGTTCGACAGTGTTTGGGCCGGCGGATTGCGGAGCTGGAGATGACCATCTTACTTATCAATGTGAGTAAGGCTCTGGGACATGTCAGCACCCTGGGATTTCCCTGGCCCCAGTGATGTCACTGACCTTCCTCCTTCCATCCCAGAATCCAAGGAGTACAGGGACAGGGCTCATTAGTTTCCTGTAACTCTTAGCTGCCTTCTCCTTTGGGCTAATTCACTTACTACTCATTGACATACCCTGAGCGTCTATCTGTCCCTACTCTGGAGGTGAGATGGGAGAGGTTGCTATAGACTGGTTAAGGTCAAAGGCTAAATCCACGGAACAGAGCACGCAGGGCCCATTTAGACACGCTCAAGGCTAAATCCACGGAACAGAGCACGCAGGGCCCATCTAGACACGCTGAGAGACTAAATAGTTTGTGGCATGTTCTTTTTAGATCATACTCAACAGATTGACCCTGCACCTAAAGGTGTTGTGTGCGTGTGTGTGTGTGTGTGTGTGTGTGTATGTGTGTGTGTGTGTGTGTGTGTGTGAGAGAGAGAGAGAGAGAGAGAGAGAAAGAAAGAGAGAGAGACCAGGAGAGTCAAATCCTCCTTTCCATTTCCTAAGCATTCCTCCTCCTCCTCCTCCTTTTTCAGGTGCTGGAGAACTTCAGAATTGAAGTCCAAAATCTCAGTGATGTGGGGACCAAGTTCAATCTAATTCTGATGCCTGAGAAGCCCATCTTCTTCAACTTCCAGCCTCTCAAGAAGGACCTGGGGCCAGACATAATGACACAGGGTGACGCTGTCTGAACTGCAGGCTGGAGTCACATGGGAAGGTGGCTCAGTGTGGGTGTTTTTTTAGGGTGTGTGCGCCTCTATCTCCAGAAACAGCTGTTCATTTTGGGTGGTTTTCAGCACTTTGTGGGTACCTACCTAGGTTAGCTGGGCCCTCCCTTCCTTCATCCTCTCTCCCTCTTTACTTACCCAGAAGAGTAATAAACAGATGAACTCTGAGGAATGTTTTCTATCTCTGTCAGACTTCTAAGACATTTATTGTCCCCATGGAGATACATCCTGATCCCTGGTCAACTGTGGGATGAGGGGCATGTAGGGAAATGGGAAGCAGTCTTCTAGCTCAACTGTGGCTGCCTTCAGCAGGTCAGGAGCTAGCAGAATCTACTCTAAGATCCCCGGGGGGGTGTCTTAATGAAGTACCGTTGGGCCAGGAACCATGAAAATGGACCCAAGGAACTCTGCCGTGGCAGAGGGGCCTGAGCGATGTGGGTGATCCCTGTCCTGGGAGGAACTGCACGCAAGGTGAGGCTGGGGTGGGGTTCTTCTTGGCTGACCACAGTAGGAGCTCCTTTAGCAGTTGTAAGGATTTTCTTCTCTGCCTTGAGCATGGCATGGCTGAGGCCTGTGGTGAAATATGCTGGTAAAAGGCTGATGTGAGATGGAGCTGGAAGACAGCAGGCCTACAGGCCCCCTACCTTCTGCCTACCTTTCCTGGGGCATGTTCCATGTCTATTTTCATGCTACAAGGAGACATATTCTAAGAACCCAGGATGGTGTGTAGATCAAAATCTGTCCCAGGCCAGGTCTGTCAAGTTATGCCATGAGCATGTGTCAGATCCTTGCTGGCTCCTGGCTCCCAAGTCTAAGTCCTGAAAATAGGTGTCGGGGCTAGGCCAACTCAGAACAGAGGCCAAGCTGGCTTGGCCCTTGCTGGTGAGATTGCAGTTTCTGGGTCTACTTTTGAGTCCTTTGCTTCTTGCTAGTTTAGGACTCTCCTCCCATGTCTTTGTCTTTCACGCTCTTTCTTTCCTCTCAGAACTGTCAGTGCTGGAAAGGGCCACCTTGCTCAGGCAGACAGCTCTGCATGGGGTGGATGAAGAATCTAGAGTTCGGAGAGATTTCTAGTCACCGAGAGTCATCGAGGATGCTCATACCCAGAACCCAGGCCAGCCAGGGCCCCAACCCTCATGACTTTCTGCCTCTGACTGCATTTGTTCATCATATCACTAGTTCTTCCAGCCATGCGATATTTGAGTGGTGTCATAGAAAGAGACTCTGAAGACCAAAGCCTGAGTTAAAGGCTATCAGACATGAAAGGTGTTGGGAGTTGACAGGAAACATGGCCTCTCTCTTGTCTTACACAGAGCTCGGCTTCAGACACCATATTTCCAGTGTCCATGGTCCTCAACACTCTCTGGGGATCATCACTGCTTTCCAGGTCAGACAGCCTCAGAGAGCCCAGAACCCAAGCTGAATATAAAAAGAACAGCTGGTCCACTGCCAGCTGCCCTCTCCAGGAAGGAGACAAATGCTTAGTAATTTATAGCATTTATTAAAGACATATTTGGGGGAGGATGACTCCCCAGCACATGGGGAAGGAGACCTGTCCCAGGCTCAGGGCCTCTCGAGGTTAGAGGTCTAGGTCTGGGAGTTTGGGAGTCTGTTTAAGCTTCAAGTCTGAGTAGGGCAGTGAGGGTTCCAGTTTGGCGGGCCTCTGGAGATCCGTGGCCGCTCCAGCATTCTGAGACATACAAAGTAGGGCAGATGAGCCATCCCCATTCCCAGGGCACATTGCCTCAGGGTATCATGCCTGGCAGGCCATGCTTCTGAGGATCCAAAACCCAGGAGGCTGTGATTTCTGAATAGCTTTGTTTTATCACTGCAGGTGGTAGATGTCTGGTTTCTCTGGGTCCCTAGGGCTAGATGAGCTTGCAGAAGTAGCCCTGGGTTCCCTGGAAGGCCCTCATCCTTTAGGTTCTGCCTATGGGTGGTAGAGCCTTGGCAGCAAGCAAAGTACTGTTAGCTTGAGGGTAGGAGAGTCAGGACCTTTTATTGTAGGGCGTGAAGTCCCCAGGGCTGGCCTCGTGGGGGGGACAGCTATGGATGGTCTATTTGTTCCTGGGATGTAGGCGATGCAAATCTATTAAGGCAGCTAACCACTCCTTTAATCCCAGCACTTGGGAGGCAGAGGCAGGCAGATCTCTCTGAGTTCAAGGCCAGCCTGGTCCACCACCCCTGGCTGCCAATTTCTAGTGCAATAGATTTCTCTATTTAGCTGCCTTTTAAAAAAATTGGTTTTTCAGCTGGGTACGGTAGTGCATGTCTGTAATCCCAGCACTCAGGGAAGCAGGGGCAGGTGGATCTCTGTGAGGTTAAGGCCAGCCTAGTCTACAAAAGCAAGTCCAGGACAACCAAGGCTACACAGAGAAACCCTGTCTTGAAAAACCAAAAGAAGAAGAAGAACAACAACAAAAAGAAATTGGGTGGGAAGAGGCACGTATCCATGTGTGATGCCAGAGTAGAGCCAGAGATTCTAGTAATGCTTGTGTAAGCCCTTTCTCATCCACAGTGATCTCATCCCGGAAGTTCACCACAACGGATAGGAAAGGAGACATATGGCAGACATTCCTATTCCTTCAGATGCGTCACTTGAGTATCCGCTTTGCTCACAGTAGGACCTCAACTCAAGACTGCTGATACTTAGCTTAGGACCTATCCCCCAAGACTTTTGGGGCCCAGTGATTTGGGGGTGGGATGGCTTCTAGCCTATCACCTAGATCTTCTCTGCCAGGTCACTCACAGGCTGATCTGTGATGATGGGGTTTGGCAGGTTTCCAAAGCCGTGTTGTTGCTCCTGAAGCCGTATGGCCAAGTTTTGCTTCTCTCGTGCCCAGCGGCGAGCTGAGTCCTCCAGCTGTAGAATGGAAAGGGGCAGTTGGAACACCAGCACTCGGCAGGGGTCCTCCCCCTGAGCTAGAACAGAGTTTGGGCCTGTCCTCTAGGAAAAGGCAAAGCTCAGGCAGCAGCAGAGGTGAGGGCCAAACGGCCTGAGACACAGCTGGATCTTCACTACAGTCCTTATGGGGTCCACACTCTGACCTGCGTCCACACAGGGCTTTGAATCTGTTCACGGGGCTGACCTGGTCACGTGCTGAGCCCTAATTCTGTAGTCCGACATTGAGCATTGACCCTACTTGCATGCTAAGCCTTGTCCCTGGTCATAGGCTGTGCATAGGCTGAACAGTGAGCCTGTCCCGGCCGGATCAACCCCAGCCATCTTACTTACCTGGTTTTCCAGGGACAAGATCCGACTTTGAGCTTGTTCTAGCTTGGCCAGGAGGTTAAACTTGTCTGAAGTACCACCAAGGAGATCCTGTGGAAGCAGACAGTCATGTAAGGCCCTTCCTGGGAGCTGAGGCTGTGAGAGCTGAGGAGACAAGTGTACTGCAAGGAAAACCAGGCAGGGTGGAGTTCAAATTCAGCTGCAGATACAAAGCCTCACTTCCGGGTCAGGGCCTTTTCCTTAAGATCTTCACAGGGCTGGAGGCACGCTTTTTCCCTGTGTTGTTTCCCACTCAGATTCGAAGAATCTAACATTAAAAAAATTCTTTTCTTTTTGGTGGGATCACATATAGTCCAGGCTGGTCTTGAACTCACTATGTTGTGAGACCTTGACTTCTGACCCTCTTGCCTCCATCTCCTGCGTGCTGGCATTACAGGCATGTGTAGGTTTATGAAGTGCTGGGGACCGAACACAGGGCTTGATATAAACAAGCCCTCTGTCAGCTGAGCCACACCCCCAGCTCACACTGGAAGCTTTAACATAGCAGCTGCTTATGCAAGATGCAGTAATGAGTCCCTTTCCCTACCCAGAATGTGGTTGAGCTGGAAGTCTGTTAGCAGAGGGAAGGCTCACCAAAACACAGGATGCCCTTCTCTCACACTTTATCTGGCTGCCTATGCGTTGGGACATCCCAAACAGAACTCATTTCCTGGGATGAAGAGACACTCACCCGTGCCCTCGTGCCACCATAACTCCAAGTATTGACTTTGAGTTTGAATACAGCAGGTTACCTGAAGCAGCATGGCAGTGGAGCAGTCCCCCAGGACACCCACCTGTGCTGGCAGGGTCTCTGTGCACCTGGAGTGTCCTGGGCCATTTGTGTCTTGTAGACTCTCTGCCAAGTCTCCACCTGCTCCCAGCTCCCTGGGATCCACCTGGGATGGAGAAACAGGCTCTCCAGGGCTGCAGCAATCCCAGAAGGCTCTGAGAGTCCCATGGTGGGAGGGTGTCCAGGTGGGAGCAAGCCAGGTGACAGGTGGAATCAGGGTTCGGGGCAAGGGTGAGCTAGAGCTTTGCTCTCTCCCAGGATGCCAGATGAAGGTTAGACTTTCACCTTAGGAATGCAAGTGCAAGGACCAAGTATAAATGTTCTTAGAGGCATTGGGTTCCAGGAAGCCGAGATTCTTGGCTGAATCTTTAACTTGGCCCGTGCTGGGGATGATCGTGGGGTGAGTACCTGCTGACCAGTACCGGCAAGGCTCAAGCTAGGCCCATGCCAGCAGCTCTTACCGGCAGGGCCTGCTGCTGCAGGATGATGGGGGCTGGCTGCTGGCGGTTCTTTTCCAGCTCTGCCCGCAGCCTCGTGTTTTCTGCCAGCAGCATGGAGTAAAGATCAACAGCCACGTTCTCTCCTGTGGGGCCCAGGTGAATGCCAGAGGCTGTGAACACGGGGAAGGCTGTGAACATGGCCACAAGTGCTTATGAGATGAGCTTTTGTTGCTTCTATGTCCTATTTGCTCTAGCATTTTGCGCCGTTCTGCTCCCAAGCTATCAGTGGAGTCAGGTCCACGTCCCTCAGGCTGTCATCCCCGGCTGTTTAGAATCCTACTTTGTTGTTTTCCCCGCACCTCTCCCTACTCATCTGTCCTTGTATCTGTCTCTCTGGCCACTCTCTGGTCCTTTGACCTGGTTGTCACCCTACATAGACTCTAGGCGACTTAAGGTTCCCTAAGACTTTCCTTGTTTTAGAAAGACTTTCAGACACCCAGTGCCTAACCATCAATGGCCCAGGGCTAGGCATACAGAGTGTGCCCCCACATGACCAGAGAGATGATCGGACCTGATAAAGTGTTATCTTGTTCCTTTCTGCTTACCAGAGCCATATTTGATTGGCAGTTGTGGATGTCTGTGGGTTACACCAATGGGGAAAATAAACTGATACCATCAGTTTAGTTTTGTCTGTTTGCTTTGTGGAGGCAGAATAGAAAAGATGCCAAGTGGTGAGGAAGCTAAGGACTTGGGGACTGCTGCCTATGAGGTCGTCCACATGGGAAGTCTTTCTCTGTGCCTGTGGTTCATGGGGCCTCAACCCTAGAGGTTGAAGTCTCTTTCTACCTGTCTTGTGTCCTAAGAGGCTTCCTGGGAGAAGGAGAGCTCTGAGCACCTTGGAAGCTCTTAGTACCTGAGAGAAGAGAGGAGTCATGCTACCCTGGGCATCTCTCTCCAGCTCACAGACAAAATAGAGCATTGGCCCTTCTCTGAAAGCTCTCGTGAAGTTGGGGGGAGGGCAGGGCGAGACAAAAGCTGGAAAATCACTTATTCTGATCTACACTGGGGAGCAGACCCACCCACATTGGGCTTCTCCTGTGGCCTGTTTGATGGGGCTGGCTCCTTCCTCTCCCGGAGCCTTTCTTCCAATATCTGCTCCATCTTCTCAATCACCTGGTGACAGAGACCAAGACTGGGCTGGCCTGAGAGCACCACACCCTCCAGGCTGCTGCTCTTCCTCCACAGCTTGCCCCGGCACCTGCCTTTTCCTGGTGCCTCACAGTGTCCTCCAGGGCCTTCATCTTCTGCAGCTTGTCCTGGTACCTCCGTATCTGTGCAGCCTGTGGCTGCTGGGCCTGGCACAGAAGCAGCAACTCCTTCTCACGATCATTCTTCTGCAGGGTGGAAGTGAGTGGGTGCCTGGGAGTTGCCCCAGCCACAAGGGCACATGTGGGATCCTGCGGAACCCTGCACTGGCCGGCTTCCCTCCCGCTCTGTGCTCTCTGCTCTGGGCACCTCTCGGGACTATGCCCGGAGGCCCTGCCCCTCTGCCTGTCAAGCCCTGGCTTACCCGAATCAGCTCGTTCTGCAGGTGCTGCACCCTGTCTCGCAGCCTCTTCATATCCAGTTCACTCAGCAGTAGGTTCTGCTTCATGGACTCGGCTGGGGTGGGAAGACGCTGGCTCAAGAGTAGGTAGAGGCAGGGGCACTCCAGCTCTGGGGCTCCACCCAGGGTTTTCCGTTTCCCTCCCTAAGCCATTGCAGCTGGGCAGGTTGTACAAGTGTGTCTACAGTGGGAGGGGTGGGAGAAGTAGGGGGCTCCTGATGCAGGACACACATCTGGAGAAAGCTCCCTACCACCCTGACAGTGAACAGGGAGAGCCCTGGGCTGTGCTCAGCCCAGAGCCTGGCCCCCAGCAGGTCTCCAAAGGCTTACCCAGGTTCTCCTCCTCAGCTCTGCTCTGCTCTTCTTCTATGCTCTGCTGTGTCAGCTGGCTCCTCAGCATGCGGTTCTCCTCCTCCAGGATGTTGGCCTGCTTCCTCAGTGCTAGGATGTCCTCTGCCATCTTCTGCATGGCCCGCCGGTAATTGTTCATCTCCTATAATCCCAGAATCCTCAGCTGAACCCTTACCTGATCCCCCAGCCCCAGGATCCCACTCTACATTTGCACCCACAGCGAGCCACTCCCGAGAGCCACGGTTCCAGGTTCTGAGTAAACCATATCTACTTCTTCACTTTCTCTTACCTGCTCCCTCTTCTCACCCAACTCCTTCCCAGGAGGAGCCTCTTAGACTGCCTACCAAAGCCACTTGGGGGCTGATCTACCATCAGCTTCCCAAACAGCCCAGCATCCAAGAAGAGACACCAAGTAGACCCTGAAGACTCAGGTAAGGTCTCAAGGTCAAAGTCAGGATCCAGATATCAGGTGGGGGAGGTGCAGAGGATGGGGACAGGAAGCCAACTTAGGTCTGGAAGGGCACTAATCATAGTGTTGATGTGCCCTTGGCTTCCCCCACATCCCAGGCCTCCTACTAAGTGCTTTAAATGCTTGTCTCCACTCAACCCCCCAAAACCCTATGATATAGGTATCACTCTCACTTTATAGAGGAGGAAACTGAGGACAAGCCCCAGAGAGGCTAGCAACTTACTCAGTGACAAGAGTAATGAGTAGTAAAATCAGGGTCTGAAATTCAAGCCTTTTGGCGCTTGGGTCTATTATTGTTATTTGTTTGTTTGTTTTGAGACACAAAACAAAACTAAGTCTGTCCATATATGCACAAGGCAACCAAGCCAAATGTATGTACAAATTTACATGTGTGCCTGTGTGGGTACATGTGTGTGCTCAGCCTTGGGTGTCAACCTCAGGAATGAGATCCACTCCTTGAAATAGGGCAATTTCTCATTGGCCTGGAGCACATCTATTAGTCTAAATTGGTTGGGCAGTGAGTCCCATGGGTCTTCCTGTCTTTATTTCCCTCATGCTAAGATTGCAAACACCCAAATCTCCATGCCTGGCATTTACATTGGTTCTGGGCATCAAACAAGAGATTCTGCACTTGCAGGGAAATCACTTTACCTACTAAGCCATATCTTGAGCCCTGAATTTTCTTGTCAATCAAATTCTGTACTGTTATTACAAGTTCCAAGCAGGCCATATCTTAAGACTCTCCTATCTATCAATCTGTCTATCTGCCTATCTATTTGTCTATCTATCTGCCTATCTATCTATCTATCTATCTATCTATCTATCTATCTATCTATCTATCTATCTATCTATCTTTCTATCTGATCCAAGATACAAGTCAGAAAGGTCCTGGAAGGGAAACAATCAGAGTAGGGCCTGGGAGGGAACAGGGAGGAGGTAAATGAGCTCTCTGAGTTGCCTGTGGACTTCCAGGCTGTAGAAGCCTTGCTCTTGTGGGTGGGCCCCACAGGCCTGGCTCTTAGGCCTCAGAAAGCACTACTCTATATCTAACTCTCCCCCGGTCTCCTTCTGCCTAGGGGGATCAGGCTATATCCCAGCTATAGCCTCCCACCTGCTGCCTGGTGGGGCACAGCTTGTAGGAGAGGGGGTCTCCAGCCAGCAGGAACGCACCGGACACCACTTGTTATCTGCCACTGCTGTCTAGCTTTCTGGCTATAGTCCCTCTGACTGGTGCCAGTGTTGGCTCTATCTCCCTAGCATCTGCTGTGGCTTTCCCAGCTATGTGCCCATCTGGTATCCTCCAACAGACCCTGCACAAGGACTAGACCACACACACACACACACACACACACACTTTGGAGTCAGGGACATGTGTGGAGCTTGGGACCTCCTGGAGGCCCACGTGTTGCTGTGAGCTCAAGTTGGGCTGTGCGCGTGTCGAGGGAGACGCCATTCCCAGTCCGTCTCACTCCTGTTTCAATGGCTGTTCTACCCCACAGACCCTTCCCCTTTCTTTCTTACCACCCAGGGCTTGCTGGCTCCTCTCCACTGGGTGGTCTTCACTTCACGGCACAGCCCATGACTGACTGGATCTAGAGTCCAGACCTCAGCCAGAGGAAGCTTCTGCCATTTCAACAGAGGAGAATCATCTCCTGTCCTTCCCTAGCCTGCCTCAACTTCTTATCATCCTGTCCTGATTACAACAGCCCCAAAGCAGACTATTAGCTTGCAGGGTTATTGCCTTGACCCATACACATTCCCATGTCCACAGATACATGTTCAAGGAAACACATCCAAGGATGCTCAGTGCAGACAGTCTGAACACTATGACTTCCCTAGTGTCTGGTCTGGTTATAAGGAATGTCTTAGAATTACTCATCCCTATACAGAAAGAATGCCACGCTGTTGTGAAATGAAGAGAGCTTGTGGGACGGTAACACAGTCCTGACCTTGACTGGGAAGGGATGCAGACATGCACGTGGAAGGAATTCTGGAGGGTCAAGAGGCTGCCAGCCCCTTGACCCATCCTGTAGGCTCTGGTCAGCCCACTTCTCATTCAGGGGATTATCCTTCTTAAGGTCCCACTGTTACCTGTCTCTGTAGTTCTGCAGTGTGGGGGAATTAAGCATTGCTCTGCCACTTATACCATCCCCCACAGATGAAGAAAACAGAGACCATGACAAAGAAGGAAAGAAGAGAGGGAGGGGTTGGCTTCTGGTGTGGCGGCCCCCTGCCTCAGCCAGCAGGTCCTTCTGGAGGAGGATCAGTGGATCCCAGGGACTCCACCCCTTGAAGACAAGCCCTGTCTTCCTTCCCAGCCGCTTAGCTCAGCCTTGTCTGTTCACCCTGGGAGTGGAGTTTCCCTAGGGGGACAGCGTGGGCTCCTGGCTCATCCTCTCTACTCTGGCCAGTGCTCTGTTTCTGTGGGGACTTCAGTGGCCCCATTTGTATGGTCAAGTAGCACAGCTGGGCCTGAGGGACCACAAGGTTTAAGCTGGTAGCCCTGATCTCTGGCCACAGTCTGCAGCTAGGCTGCCCTCAGGGCCACGTCCTGCGTCACGTCCCGGCCTTGAAAACACACAGGACACCATGTTCCAGATTGTCTTTATGGTCCTGCTCTCTTGTTGCTTCCTGGGGGAGGGGCAGGCATGTCCTCAGAGGCCATTACTCAAATGCCACTGTGCCTGACCCTGAGGACCCCTTGCACCCTGCTCATCCACTGATACTCCCCACTATGGCCCTGACCCTCAGAGCCTGCCAGGGTGAGAAATGAGAGCACCAGGCTCTAATTTCCCCACTGCCCAGGAATATTGGCAGACTTTATTGAAGCCATGCCACCTCATGGGCTCAGGAACCAGGGTGGCTGTCTCTAGGGAATGGATGGGAAATCAGCCCCCTAGTGTGACAGGAGGACAGTAGGAAAGTTAGCCCTGGCCCTGGCACTAGAGTGCCTGGCGATAGTAACTCCCTTACCCAACTCACTTTAAGACACTTCAAAAATATTATTCCAGAATGGCCCTGGGCTCTAGGCCCAGAAATTCTGCTTACATGACGAGTCCCAGTTTACTGGACTGAGGCCCATTTCCACCAAGGAGGAAGGTGGGGATTCTCTGACGAAAGCCCAAGGAAGATGCTCAGACCCCAGTCAGTGCTTATGGCAAAGTCTGAAGCATATCACCCAGTGATTTCCAAACACACCCCTGGTAACCACCAATTTATATAGTCAGAACAGCCCTTGTAGCAGGACAGTGCAGAAGGGGAAACTGAGGCTGGAAGTGGTGTGCCTGGAAATGGTCACAGAGCTTGTGCCTAAAGCAAGGCTTGCCGAGTGCCACTATGTACAGGTCTGGGCCACACGGGACCTTGACCAGAGCTAAGCTAGACAGTCCTTGTTCACAGTGGTCCACTCTACATCCAGGGGGTGGTGGACACTTCCTGTGTCTGTGGCAGAAGAGGCTTCCAGCAGGCTTGTCCCTCCCAGCTCAGGAAGCCTGGAAAGCTTCCTGGAGGTAATGAGGACCTAAGCTGCTCTCAGAGTATGGGCAGGTGGTACCTTGAGGGAGGGGCTTCCAGGCAGAGGAGAAGTTGTGGGGAGGGGAGGAATGAGGAGAGCAGCAGAGCAAGCCAGAGAAGTGGACTCAGGAGCCTGGTCTCTGCTGCAGGAAACTGAAGGGCCCATGCTGGAGGGCTGTAATAAGGATTTGCTGGCTGCTAATCTACTAGGGATAGATGGCTATAGGGGCCAAGAGTAGTGCTGGGTGAGAGGCAGTGGGACCCTTGCCTGGCGGAGGCAGTGGGCAAGATGAAGGCAGGATAAAAGTGCGGGGCCCAGGAGAGGGAGCAAGCAGATGTTCAGAGTTGGGGAATGGAGAGAGAGGAGACAGAGTAGTTGGTGGCAGGTAGTGAGGACTCTCTAGATGGGAACAACCTCCAGAGGGGAAGAGGAGTGGCAAAATCCAGATGGCCAAGCCAAGTCCACAGGGCGCCTGAAGAGTGCTGGGGCTGTGGAAAGTGGTGACAAGGCTGTGCAGGGATCTGGGCTGGGCAGCCCTGCTTACTTAGGCGCACGGCCCTTGCTGGCTGACACAAGATGCTGGTGTGTGGTTTGTCTTCATGGCCGCCAGAGGGCAGCCGCCCCCCGCCAATGCTCTGCTTCCAGTTTGCCCCAAGAGGAGGCCAAGGCTTCCCCACAGCTCGTGTTGAAGAGAGAGCTGAGTGTTTCATGAAATATCTAGTCCTGCCAGCACACATGTCCCTTCTCTAGGTGACCCAGATGTCCTTCTCAGACCTGCCCTGGTCATGATGGGTGCCCTCTGCTGAGAATCGTCCATAGAAGCCAGAGAGGTGCCTGAAGTCACACAGCAATTCTTAAACCTCAGCTGGGTCCTTTGTTAGCTCCTGGGAAGATTATGGAGCTGAGGCATGGGGTAGAGCTTGGAACAAGACCCATATCGTAACTTCTCCCACAGAAGAAGACACTTGAGGCTGGCCCTTGTGAACAGAGAACAGCTGAGAAGAAAACATTATCCTTCTCCACGTGTGCCCAAATCATTGCAGAGAGAGAAAATTCTATCCAAGCAGCATGGCCATGAACACTCCACCCAGGTGGAAACCTGAGGTCCCAGGTGCCTTCATGAACGGCGGCTCTCTAACCCTAACCCCAAGTCCAAGCCTAAGCCCTTGGATGGCCAGGTTCTTGCCTAGTTTTCTCTGTAACCAATCCGAAGGGAGGCCATCCCACTCCCCTTGCTGAGGAAGAAGCTGGCCAGAGGAGGAAGGGCTGGCTGGTCTTTGCTTCATTCCTAAGGGGCATAGGTATAACTGGATGTTTGTGAAGAGTGTTCCGTGGAGCTCCAGGAGCCAGGCCCGGTGGAAGCCTGAAGCTCTACCCTGCACTGACTCTTCCCCTCTCCCAGTGCCCACTGTTTTCCTTGGGAGAAGTCCAGATAACCAGGGGGAGAAGGAGCCATGCTAACTCAGCCTCAATGCTCTACCCCAGCCTCCAAGTCATGCCCATCAAGGACACATTAGAGGCTTTGCCTGCTCTGACTGGCAGCCACGCCTAACCCATACCAACACAGCATGGCTGAGTACCAGGGACCACCCACACAGCCCCCAGCTTCTCAGAGCCCTGCTCTCCTGTCTCTTTCAGGTAGCCACCGCTCCTGTCACCTTGTCATCGTTTGATGCATAGAGCTTCCGTGGGTCTCTCCGGATGCCAGAGACCTTCCTTGTTAACTTTGCCATGTTTAGAACTTTATAAAGGAACGAATCCCATTTCTTTAAAATAAAATAGGAACCTTCAGCTTGCACAAACTGGCACTGGCCTTACCCAGTTCCTGAGAACAAGGAGCTTGGAGTTCACTCCGAGGAAGCAGTGTGGGGATAGGTGCCCTGAGATTTGCTGGAAGAAGCTAGTGTTGTCCCAGGGGTTGAAGTTCACTGTGGCTGGGCAGTTCCTGTGCCCACAGGGACATCTAGTACCGCTAGAGTCCTGGTCCCTCTATCCTTAGTCCACCCAGTTCAAACAAACAACAAACAAACAAACAACAACCTTCCTTCCTTCCTGCTGACTGTGGGTGTGACAATTACCCTAGAACCAGTGGCCTCAGCAACTCTACTCACTTTCTAACTTTACCACCAGAGGTCAGGCAAGGGCCCGAGAATACCCCATCGGCTGGGTGGGGCCACTGAAGCCCAGAGCTGGGGATCAGGCAATAAGCAGTGGCCTAATGGGGGACTGCAACCCTGCCATCCACCACACAGAGGGCAGCACTGGGGAGGACTGAGGCAGGCCAGCTCTGCATCAGGGCTTTGGCTGGAGGTGAGAAAACCACGGTGGAGCAACAGCCTTGGTGGGTCCCTTTTCTGCCTGTCACTGCCTGCAGTGGCCCTAGCTTCCCAAGCCCCGGCTCAGCTCTATTGGGACAGGGGGGTCTTTATCCTTAGAAAGATGCCAGTAGCAGTGTGGGTACTTGCCATGCATACGACACCACTCACCTCTGGAACTAAAATAAGAAGCCAGAGATGAAAGAGGTGTCTCTGGCCAGGCAAAGACCATGACCATGAAGCCGAAACCCTAGGCTATTGTGGGTATGGGACTTCCTGGAAGCCACATCCAGCCTTCTGTTCTTATCCTTTGCTCTGCGGCCTTTGTCAATTTTGCCCAGTCTTTAAGGTTATACCTGGGGTCCTTTTCCTCCAGGAAGGGCCTGGGAAACTTTAGATTTAGAGCCTGGTCTCTGAGGCAGAGGTGGGGCTTGAGTTGATGATGTGGGATTTGAAATGTGAGAGCATCAGGGGCCTGGAGGCCAGCACAGATGCCAGGGCTTGGATATCATAGCCCACAGGTAAACCTCCTAACACACAGGTGGACAGCATAGCCCACAGGTGGATATCATAGCACGAAGGTGGACAACACAGCACACAGGTAGATGGCCAGAGAGCTGGAGCAGACCCGGTTTTTCCAGCCCGCCTAACTAGCCAGGGTGGGTTGTGTCCAGGGAGCTGGCCAGCCCCAGGAGCTCTGCTTTAGCACAGAGAGCAGATGGGAGCCACAGCAGGTTCTAGAATAGAGGACCTATTCATCTGAAATCGTGTTCATCAAATAATTTCCCTTGACTGACAGCTGGGCCTCTGAACCGCGACAAATCCATGCAAAGTGCTATTGCGAACAGTTTCCTCTGCTCTGTAAAGGTTGCTCTCCCAGGGATGGGGACACAGTAGCTCCTTTATTCAGTCCAAGGTTACAGCAAAGAAACAAAAGAAGCGCAATCGCGTTTTCTCTGTCTTCTGTTCTTTTCCTTCCCAAGCAGTAGAGAAAGCTTTTGTGCTTACCTTCCTGAAGCTCTGGGGGGCTACAGGGCCTTGGCCTGCACCTGACCCCAGCCCCTGTCTAATTGGCCCCCCAGGAGGCAGGCTGCCTCACCGGACCAGGCCAGGACCGTGGGGCTGGGGATGGGATGGGCACAGAGGTGTGTAGAGCTTTCTGAAAGGTGCCATCTAACTACATGATTCCATGCCCTGTCCCCAGGTCTCCCTCAGTCATACCCAGGCTCCCCTCTGGGTCCTCCTCCAGAACAACCTTGCTCCCCCCCCCCCCACCAGCGTCAGCCTTCCTCTGGGGTTTGGCTCATGGTCCTGCCTTTGCTGATAGCAATTTGGAGCTGACCTGGCCCTTGCCCTCAGACAAGGGAAGTCTCGCGCTGGGGCTGGGGCTGTGGAGGGGACAAAGCTCTCCCCAGAGTGACTCTGACCACCCTATCATAAGGAACCCTTCCCTGTTGCTCACATCCTTATTCCCCTGCCTCTGATAATATTCACAGGGTGAGGCCAGAACCTGGCTCTCCCTCCGTCTGTCTCAGAAGCTGTCCACTGACTACCAGTAGCCCCTGTCCCTGTTCACCCATCTGTACACTATAGGATGCTGCCTTCTGGGCTGGACCTTTGGGGTTAGAGTGAGAAAGGTCACCATCATTAACCCCACTCTATCTCCCCAAGCCCTGGCCTGCAGCTGGTCAGCAGCTGGATGCCTCTTCTGTCCCTGCTTCCCCTAAAGCCCACATCTGAGCCTGGCAGCACAGACTGAGGTCTGGGGCTACACCTTCAAGACACCATAGCTGGGGTTCAAGTTAGCTACAGACAATGTTCACTTAAGGGCATTTTCCCACCAAAGGCCTGTTTTCCTTCTCTGGGTTCGAGTGTGGGCTCTAGTGGCCTGGGTTGAGACTGGGAACCTCACTGGAAGTTCCTGAGACCAGGACCGTCCAGGAGTGGTGTCCTGGCCCTCCCCCACCTTACCTCCTACTCATACAGGCTCTGGGAATGCCTCTGCTGGTTGCCTGGCAACATACCCCTACACACCTGCAGCTGACCCATCTCCCAGAACCAGTGGGTGTGGGGCAGACTTACAGAGCGGCTTTCAACTAGGCCCAGGGCAAACTTGGGGGCTGGAGGGGCTGGCTCCCCTGGCTCCCCCATCTGTGCTGATGGCAGTTCTGTTCCCCAGGATGGGTCCTCAGGGACTGTTGCTACAACAAGTGCCTGCTTGGTGACTGGGCCCAGCCCTGAAGCAAGCAGGAGGCAAGTGTGGGGCCTCTTTCTTTGGTTCTGGGTAAGGGACACTTGGATGGGGTGATAGAATTGGGCTTCGCTCACTCCTTGGCCAGGGGATTGCAAGGAAATGACAGGCCTGGGAAGGCTGTGGGAGTCCTTCAGGACCTTTGGCTTCTGATACTACGACTTAGGAACCCTCCTCACTGTCCTCCAACTCTGGCTTCCCTTTCTGATTGTCCCCCTTTTCTGACTACACTCTTGTCCCCTTCTCAAATCTCTTTTCCCTCATCAGGCTCCTCCTTGGTCTCCCTGAATCTCCTGATACCTTCCCGGCGCTGCACCCAACCCCCAGTAGCCGAAGCTGGGCTCACCCTCCTCCCAACAGCAACAGGCTTCTACGCCCCACCCGTGCTCCCAGGGCCTCCAGCTCTGCTTTCCTGACAGTCTGGACAAATTCCTTTCCTTTTAGTTCAGTGCAGACATGGGTGGATGTTTTTGAAAGGAACTCTCTAGGAAGCAAAGGAAAACAAACCCAAACACCCCAACCCACCACCTAGAAACGCAGGATCACAGAGGCAGGGCTATCTACCATAGCCGCCTGAGCCTGCTTACAGATCCTTCCCTGGGGCAACAGCCTGGGTACATGCCTCCTTGGGCATGGGGCAGGGTGGTGGTGTTGCTGTTACTTGCTAGCCTATTGGTCCCGGGCATATGTAGCTTAAAGCTTTTCAAGATGGGACCCCATCAGGAGCCAACAAGATGCCTTGACAGGAACAGGGAGTTCATAAAGATGTAGTACTAGTTTAATGAATCCTTACAGAAGACTGTAAGGATTCTCTGGAATCTCTGGGGTGGAATAGTCTGAGTCAGATACCTCTACTTCAAAATCTTTATCCCCAGGGGTCTCTGGCCCCTGTCAGCATTGCTGTCATACTCTGGAATAGGGGAGACTCACATTGCTTGGCTTGCTTGCTTCATTTGTCACTTAATTTTCCTTTCTTTTTTTCTTTTCTTTTTTTTCGAGACAGGTTTCTCTGTGTAACCTTGGCTATCCTGGACTCTCTTTGTAGACCAGGCTGGCCTCAAACTCACAGAGATCTGTCTGTCTCTGCCTCCTTGAGTGCTAGGATTGAAGGCGTGCGCCACCACGCCTGGCTCACTTATCTTCTCAGTGCGATGAGGGTGGGGAAGAAGTGGGACATTCCGCCCCACTCTGCAGCTCACACTCATGCTGGCTTAGTGGGGCGGAAAGACTATGGGCTCTGCTTCTAATTAGATCAGACAGGTCAGTCAACACCTCTGGGCCACGGCGTCATTCTGTGAGATGGAACACGTACTGCATCCGTCAAGTGGGGCTGTCAGAGGACTAAGGTGGCTGTGAAGCCCTGCTAGACTCCGCAGCACATAGGAGAGGCTCCGGGGGACTCTGGAAGGCCCAATCCTCTCCAACAGGGAAGTAAATGTGAGGCCTCCCTGACTGTAAGTCACCCAGCAGGCACCAAAATACAGGCTAAAAAACACCCCAATCCTTCCTCGTGGCCTCTCCTCCTGGCTGCTGCCTTCTGCTGTGCACCTTTCCTGCCCACAAATCCAGGGCCAGAAGCCCAGGAGGAGGTCACTGTGCCACTGATGGCTGCCCCCTCTCCCAGCCAGCCTCCAGCCGTTGTCCCTGAGGGGACCCTGGACCCCTTGTCTGCTGCACTGCCAATCGATCGAATGCTCTGCCATCCTCGGGCGTGCCATGAATTTTTCATCAAAAGCCCGTAGACTTTGGGAAACGCTCAATTAGAAGCACCATCAATAATGTACCACGTGGAGGCATCCACAGGACGCAGCCAGGCCCCAGACGTGACTGTCTTCCAGTCTGCTCCAGCAGGAGACAGCAGGCCCAGTGCCCCCTCGGGGGCCCCACTCTGGATACAGAACAAGCGCAGCAGCTGTGAGAGAGGCAACCACACCCTTGGCTGCTTGAGCCAGCTCCATGGATCCCAGGCCAGCCCCAGGAAGACAAGCCTGACTTGGGGTGTTTTGTCGGTAAAGTGAATACTGAAGAACGCCCACAGCTCTCTCCTTGCACCGTGTGGCACAGTAAGATGCCAGACAGCTACGTGAAGACTCTGGTTGGGCGACTTTAGTTTTTGTGAACCTAGTGAACGAGTGGCTTTTCAGGGTCCGAGGGAGCAGGGTATGTTCAAGGGTAGGTGGAGGAGGCAGAGGCAGAGAGGATAGAGATGGTGGCAGTGTCTCTCAGAACTAGAGGAGCACCCTAGTAACTCCCAGGTCAGAAAACTGTGCTGTAGGTGGGGCATAGTGACACACACCTATTAATCTTGGCACCTGAGAGGTGGGCAGAAAGAGTGGGAGATGGAGGCCACCTGGACTATACAGAGTTCCAGGCCAGCCTGAAATGCAAAGTGAGATCCCATGGAAGAGGGAGGAGGAGGAGGAGGAGGAGGAGGAGGGGGAGGAGGAGGAGGAGGAAGAGGAGGAGGAGGGGGAGGAGAAATCGTGCTGGGGGCAGAGCACAGACTATGCAGAAAGAACAGCTTAATGATGCTACCTAACCTTTGTTCTCTGGGCAGCATGATGGAACCATCAGGCCTCTTCTGCCCCAACCCATCCAGAGGAGCTGTCCCACTCTTGCTAAACTGAATTAGACATGGCTTCTTCAGCCCTTTCCAGTCCTGTGATCCAAAAGTGTCCCTGTTCTCAGAGCAGGGACCCATCAAATCCAGGCTCTTGGGAGCAGAGCTGGAGTCAGGCTGGAACACCCAGGACACCTGTGCTCTGGGATCACTGGGTGTGAGGACAGAGCTTCTTCTGCATGGGAAAGACCCAGCCGGCTGGGGTCAGGTTGGGGTGAAGGGTTACAAGGACCTCAGGCCAAGCTTAACTCACCAGTTTGAGGAGCTGGGGTGGGAAGGGGGGAGGAGGGACAGGAAGCCACCTGTCTCTCCTTGGTGATCCTAGTTTGACCTTCCCAGAGAGCGTGGTTGCAGGAGGAAGGCTGCTTGTCTCTGCTAGGCAGCCCACCTGAGGGGGATGCCGGGCTCAGAAGCTCTTGATAAGGACACATGAAAAGCACAGACGGTGCCAACAAGTGCAGATTAATTGAGCAAAGCCTGTGTACACAGGCTCTGTGAACAGGCGGCTGACAGGAGGGGGGCCGGTGGGGGACAGGGCAGGGAGCAGGGAGAAGCCTTAACGAGCACTTATCGATGTCTCGCTGGATCCACAGCCCAGAGCACAGTTATTGACAAAGCCTGTCTATAAATCTCCTAGCCATGTCTCCAGAAGCCTTAATTACGGGGCCTCATTACCCTTCACACCTCTAGGCTCACGGGGACCAGCTTGGACGGGGGTGGCTGACAATGCTGTGGCTGATTCATGACAGCCTTGCTGAGCCTCCCCATGAAAGGTGCTCAGCTTGGGATTCCTGGGACAGTTTGGAGCTCTATGTCCAGAGGAGCAGGTGGGGTTCAGGCGCCCAGGCTGAAGGCAGGGTGTGGAAGGGATTTTGAAGTTCGAGACTTAGGATCCAATTTCTCCAGTTACTGCTGATTCCAGTGAATACCTCACCTCTCTGTGCCGCAGGTTACAATGAGGAGGGGATTGTAAGAAGACTGAGGGGCGAGGTCTGTCTGTATCCAGCACTCACAATATGAATGTAATGCTGTCTGGTTACTGCCAGACCCTGGGGCTCTCCCAGCACTGTGCAATGCATCCAAATCTGAATGCAGGTAAACACAAGCATTGAATACAGGTAAACACAACCACAAAATGGCCTCTCCCACTCCTGCCTAACAGGAGGGACCACAGCAACCTCACCAGTGACACTTTTAGCTTCACTCATTTATTCCTTCCTTCTAGGTGTGAATTAGCAAGAGAGTAATTATATTCACGGAACTGTCTGTCCCTTCATCAGCATCGCCAGCTGCAATTACAGGCCTGATCTTTCCTGCCATGCTCAGAGAGCCCTGAAGCTGCCCCGGGAGCTCCCCACACCAGCCAGTCAGCTGGAGGACAGCAGCTGCGCTCGTGCGGGGATGGACAGCCACCCATTTGCCCCTTTGCACATTCTCTTCAGGAGAACATGCTGTCTAGGCTTTAACTGGAGGCAATTTTTACCCCCTTCCCTGAATTGGTCTTGTGAAACTGTGTGATGTGGCTTCCTATTCATTGTCCCCAGGGAGGCAGCTGGCCAGAAGAGAAAGCCTGGGTCGGGGGCTGTGGAGGGGAGTGATCCTGGTGGTCTCTGCCTGGTCTCTGCTTGGGGACAGGAGCCCTGGCTGTAGGTCTGGGCCTTTTGACCTGGTGATGAGTGCAGGGTGTGTGTGTGTGTGTGTGTGTGTGTGTGTGTGTGAAGCGGTGAGTGGAGGTGATGGGAGGGGGCTCAGGTATCATGGGGAGCTGATGATACAGTAGAGGAGCGTGAGACCTCCCACCTCCCCACCTCCCCGCCCCCCCCCCCCGCCCCCCAGCTTCTGTGAGCCAGCCAGCGGAAGGAAGGAGCCCTCTGCCTGGGAGCAGCGGGGAGGAGCAGACTCAGAACAGGCATGTCTGCCCTGTGGCCAGAGGACTTACGCTCTCCAGGATCCCTATGGATGTGGCCCAACACCGAATCATACAGTCACTCAAAGCATTATGGGATTTTTGTGATATATAAATTATTTCTACTTCCTGAGTCTGAGTTTTATAGCTGACGGTATCTGTCACCATGTGAGAGGGTCGGACACGCTTGCTCCAGGGGCTTTCTCAGAGAGAGGCTGGCATGCCTGGCATGCCTGTGAGATCCTTGGGGGCACTGTCCAAGGTGTTCTGTCTGGGTATGGGGCACGTCCTGACTCCTAGACTCCACCTGGATTGAGAGCCTACCACCATCTGATTTCACACAGCTCACCGTTTCCTGCCTCCAGCCCAGGCCTCCATTTCATCTGGGCTATGCACAGCCTCATACAGTGCTTTAGTTCTGGGGAAAGCTTCCAGAAATCTTGTGTCCACCTTGACCTGTTGAGGTTCCAGCCTGGGGCTCAACAGTCCCTTAAGAGCCCCCTCTCACCTGGCCTGTCACCCAGCCTCACCTGGGCACCCTCATGCCTCACTGTCCCTGTCCCTGAGAGTCCTGCAGAAATTCCTCCCAGGGTTAACCCCGTGAGGGTTAATTTGATTGTCAACTTGACAGGATCTGGAATCACCTAGGAGATGGAGCTTTGGCAGGTTGGTGAGGCAGTTTCTAGACTAGGTTAACTGAGGTGGAAACACCCTCATTGTAGGTGGCCTCCTTCCAGGAGCTGGGTCCTGAGAAATAAGGAGAATGGGAGCTGAGTAGCAGCATTCATCTTTCTCTGCTTCCTCAAAGGGATGTGGCTGCTTCCTGCTCCTGTAGCCACCAACTCTACCCTCAACATATGACTCAGGAGAAAGCCTTTCTTCCTAAAACTGCTTTTGTCGGGCTTTTGACCACAGCAATGAATAAAGTCACTAATGCCTTAGGTCCTGTCCTCTTGCCAGGCGTGAGAACCCAGGGCCCTTACACAAGCAGCTTGCCGTGAGGGAGGGGGCTATGGTTGTCTTAGGTTTCTGTTGCTGTGATAAAACCTCATGACCAAAAGCAAGTTGGGGAAAAGGGTTTATTTTGGCTGATATCATCCAGGGAAATCAGGGCAGGAGCTTAAGGCGGGAACTCGGAGGCAGAACTGAGGCAGGGACCACTGGGCAGGTGGTCTGAGTTGAAAGTGGGCTGAGCACTGTCCCCTGGGGAATGGGTCTTTCCATATCAATCAGTAATCAAGACCATACCCCACAGGCTTGCCTATAAGCCAATCTTGTGTAGGCATTTTCCCAGTTATATTTGGATCCAAAGACCAGCCAGCACAATAGGGTAGCTCCCTTCTGGGGTAGCCTGGTTTGGGGTGTCAGGGCATGACCATTGCCCATCTGAGGCCCAGGAAAATCTTATCGAGCTTGCTTAGTGTCCTGTCTCTGTGCCACCCTCCTCCTTTCCAGCTGCAGATTCCCCTCAGTTAGGTGGTCAAAGGGTGGGAAATGCAGATTGGGATGAGCAGATTTTCCAAGGAAGCAGCTGAGGACTGTGATGCAGGGTTTTGGACAGTGAGAGAGACAAAGCCTGATCTCCCAAATTCCTTCCTCAGCTGTCCCCTTCACCTGGTACCAAGTACTTTTCATAGCCCACAAAGCCTTTCTAAGCACCCAAGACTCACACACGCAACCAATGGCATATTATGCCCATTTAACAGTTAAAAAGATGGAGGCTTCTCTGAGCTCTGGCTGGAGACTGAGTAGGTAGCAGGAACCCTGTTGCTGGCAGGGCATTTGATGTTTGGGGGAAGCAGGGAGCTATGTTAGATGTGAGGCTGTTCTGGGTTGTGGGGAGGGCTCAGACCCAGACTTCAGAGCCTCAGGGTCTCATCAGGCAGAGCTGAGGGTCATGGAGAACCAAGGAAGACAGCCAGGAGGTATGGACAGCTGTGCTCTGGACAGGCTGTGTCTCAAGCAGGAGGTGGTCCAAGGAGAAGAGGGCTCATCCAGACTCAGTCCCCAGGGCTTCCTGAGTGTCCCTCCTCCATAAGGAGGGGAGAAAAAAGGGGGGTGCTTTCATCTTTAGCTTCACTGCCCTTCGCCAGCAAAGTAAGTATCAAGAGGGGGTCTCCACCGAGCCTGAAGCCGAAGCTGAGATGCCTCCAGTCCCGTTAAAACAGCCACTTGCGGTCCCTGAGCTACTATTCAGTACCATCCCAAAGCCCAGATATTTGCATATCTAAGAGTGAAAATAATTCTGCTGCCGGCTTAGCACCACCAAGGCTGGAGCCCCCTTTTGTCTGTTTGAGTAAGAGCTGGCTAAGGGCGGAAGGATAATTAGTCCCCCGTGGTCAGTGTCCCCGCGACCCCCCTTGAAGATTTAAAGATGCAGCCTAAACGCTCACACTCCCCGGCCTGCTGACTACGGGTGTCTGCAAGGCAGGAGCCGATAAATGGGCATTTTATCTGATTAAACTGGGAGTGAACTGGCTGTTCTCCATTATCTGTAGGCTTGATTGGATATTTAGCACCGTGTGTGTGTGTGTGTGTGTGTGTGTGTGTGTGTGTGTGATTTTTCCGGTCTGTATCAAGAGGAAATTGGATTGTACTGAGCAGCATTTAATCTGAGCGCACGGGAATACACTGAAATTGTCGCAGAGCCGGAAGGAGGGGTGGGAGACAGTTTCGTCCTTAGCCCTGGACAACAGGGCTTCTGCCTGCGGCTTTCGGTGCTCTAAGGCAGCCCTCCTCCCAACACATCTGGTGAGGAGTGGGTGGAATCACCAGAGGTGCCTGCTGGAACCTGTTTCCTTTTAGCCCTGGGAATTCCCTCCTGCTTCTGGCCCGGCTCTCCTGAAGGTGGCAGTGCACCCTTACAGACACAAAAGAGGTTACCCAGCTGAATGGGGTGAGAAGAGAGGGCAGGGGAGGGAGGGAGGGAGAAGCAGGCTTGGGAGCCGTGTCCCACTACCCCCCCAACCTGGCAGCAGCTAGCGTCTGTGGTGTGGATCCAAGGATTCCTTGAGAGCTGGTGCACAGCGCATTGGCTAAGGCAGGGGACAGAACATGTTCCTTCGTTGGTTGCTTCACCCCATTTGTAACTGAACACTGAGGTGAGGGGCCTCTCTCCTACTTTCACATGCCCTGGCTTGTCTCTGTGTTTACTAGGAAACTGAGGCAGCTCTCTGTCCCAGATGCACTGGAGGGTGTGTGTGTGTGTGTGTGTGTGTGTGTGCACGCTCGAGTGCCTTAGGATCCAGACTTCTTGTTCTGAGTCACTGGGCTTGGCTGTCTCAGGATGCTATGGGTTCAGGTTCAGAATCCAGAGCCCCAGACCTGAGCTGGTTAAGCTTGTTGATGGTCCTAGGAGGTAGCAAAACCGGGGGTGGGGTGGGGTCAGGGCATAGGTACCCTAAGGGCACAGTATCGGGTTGAAATAAAAATTGGGTTATGAATATAAGTCTGGGGGCTGAAATTTGGTCTGTATTAACACATATGCTTGGCATTGTATATGAGTAGCATGAGAGGGCTGGACACAGCTTGCACAAAAGGACCAGTCCAGTGCCTTGGTCAACAAGTTTTCCCCATCAGGCCCTGGGTCTGCTGTGTGTGTCTCTTTGAGAACTGATGACTCAGCCTCAGGAACTAATGACCTCATCTTCTCTCCCTTATTTACTGTGGACCACACACCCTTGCCTGCCCACCACCAGTTAATCAAGGGCAGGATGGCCCATGGGCTCGGGCACCAGGCAGTGCTGGCTTCTTGCTGAGAGCAAAGCTAGAGGCTGACCTACCTGCTCCAGCCTCAGTAACTATGACGTAGAGGATGCTGTCAAATCCAGGACCCCACCCACGGGCTGGAGCCCAGCCTGTTCCAGAAGGTTGCCAGCGTTTTCATTATCTGGGGCTCTCTCTGAAGGTAACACCCCGGAGGCCTTTCATTTCTCTGAACTACATCTGGAAGATTCTCTTTCTGCTTCTTAGACGACTATGCTGCCCCCATTTCACAGATAAAGAAACTGAGGTCTAGAACGGGAAGGGCAAGCATGGGATTCAATCCTGGGAGAAGAATGTGCCCTTGTCCCAGTCATGTCTGTCTCCTTTTTCCAGTGTGTGTCTGCTGGCCTGGGGCTTCTAAACACAGGTATCTTGGATGGGTATCTGTTATCATTATGTGACTGTCGCTTGAGGACAAGCTTCTGGAGAGGGACTGGGTGAGCTGTGCCTCCCCTTCCCCTGCTCAGTGTAAACATACCCATCATTAGCAAGCCTCCTGAGCAACAGAGCGCTCCTTAGAGTCCCCAGGGCGCCGCGGCCCTCTCCTGCCAGTCCTCTCAGAGGCCTCCAAAGGTAAGTAGCACAGACTGATCCCAGTACTTAACATCAGAGAGGTGGCGTGACTTCTCAGAAGTCACAGAGCTTTGAAAGCAACCTGCTAGAACTGCCCAAATTAGCAGTGGGTTCCCTGCAGGGAGGTCACACGACCTGGCACAAAGCAGATGCTCCAAAAGCTGGCTGGATGAATAAGCGCACATGCCAGACTTTGGGGGAGGTGACAAGCGACTGGGCTGCGTAAAGAAGGGGCGCTCTTGATGTTTTCAATCCCAGCATGCATCAACCCCCTCTAGGCTCCTTGAGCCCAGGTTACTGGGCTCAAGTCATCCTTGCTTCTTGGTCCCAGAGGTCCCTCCTTTCTTCCAGCTTTCCCAAGCTGACTCACTTTTCTGGGCTCTGGTTAATCACTGCAGAGGCTTCTTCAGGCCACCCCCAGTGTCTTTAGATCCAAGAGAGGGCATAAAGAGCAGCTCCAGGGATGTCCTAAAGATCCATCCTGGCTTAGGAGTGAGCCGTGAAGCTATTTGGTACTCAGTCTTCTGGAGGCTGTGTGACTTCGTGCACTGCCTGATACTGTAGGGCAGGGACGCTGGGCCCTTGGCTATCTAGGAGCCAGTGTAGTGCTGTGGGTGGGGCTTTCCTGGGCTCAAGGCCTTGGGTCTCCCTGCTCAGTTGGATCAAATCCCTTCAGTGGGCAGCAGCTTTCAAAGCAGGGCCGCCAGTTTCCACCCGCTCCAGAGTTAGAGGGAGTGGGAGTGGGGGAGGGGGGCTGGCCAGCAGGGGGCCTTGCTCAGCCCGCTTTCTCCCAGCACACACCCACCGAGAGACAATAAATCGACAAACACTTAATCTCTCTGCAAATTGAAATGCAGCCGTAAATATCTGGCGCATCCCAGTAGCTGAGTTATGAGTCTCGTTTATTAATCTCTTTAGTCTCAGGTGATGGATGGAGAAGGAGAATGGCCCGCCTGAGACACAGTGGGGAAGGGGAGGGCAAGGAATAGTGGGCAGGGGTCTGGGGACAGGCTTTCGGGAAATGGAGTCTTGGGAGGAGGCCTGCAGATTTGTGTCCGCTCTTTTTAGTCTCAAAGGGTCCCACAGACTGAGCACAGGGGCTTTATCCACTGCCACTGTCCACACTCGTTAACCTTCCCCGCAGCCTCCAGAGGGAGCAAGGAGACAATGTTCCTTTCCTTTAACAATGAGGAGACAGAGCAGAGAGGCGGAATGATTTCCCTAACCTCACACAGTTCTAGAGGCAGACAAGAGACAACCTGTTAGAGCTGTGGGTGTCTGTGGGAGAGACAATGGACCCCATGTGGGATGACGGCTTCCCGTCTCCCTTCCCAGCTTTCCCCTCTCCCCTTCTCCCTTTATTCCTCAAAGGCTCGGTAATTCATTCTCTCTCCCTTCTCTTTCTTCTCTCCCTGCCCCTCTGCCTCCTCCCTTTTCCCCTTTCTCTTCTCCTCTCTCTTACCCCTACCAAGGCACTGTGTGTGCCTCCTTCTCCTCTCAGTGTCTCTCCCTCCCCACTTCCTCTCTGTATGTGTGTAGGGTATATGTGTGTTTCTCTGTGTATGTGCGCATATACGTGCATGCATGTGTGCTCACGTGTGCATGTGTGTCCGTCTGCATGTGTGTATGTGCATATGTGCATGTGTGCACGGATGAACTGAGGAAGCAAAGGGAGGCACAGGAAAGAGGAGAAGCTGCTGCGGTCTCAGCCAGCTGGGACTTTTACACATTTGCTGCATTTATTTTTAGAACCCCTTCCTCCTGGTTCTCTGGTTAGGAGGTGCAGCAGCTGAGGCCTGAGATGACTTCCAGCCTGGAGGAGCATGGTCAGGTGGGGCCTTCGCAAGCGCATGGGGCACTTTGTCAGGCCAGGGGCAGAGAACTGAGTGCTGGATGGGTCAGACAGTTTGTGGCAGGGCAAGTGGGGACAGTAGTCTGAGGTGTAATAGGGATGAAGTAACAGCTATATGGAGAAGATGATGGTAGCTTAGGTGTTATGAGCTGAAGGGCATCCAGACAGGTGTGTTTCGGCACAGGTGGCTCATGCTCTTGGTTGCCTGGCTTTCTGTCCCTCTTCTCTGCTCTTTGTCCCTATGGTTCTTCAGGGTCTGGGTCCCGAGGCAGGGATGCTAGTGGAAACAATGAGAGATGTCCCCTCAGGGCCAGGGGACCTTCCTCCCAAGCCTCTGCGGGGCCAGCTGTGTGCCCAGCCCACCCAAGGTGCCTTAGGTTGAGGCTCTCATGTGAATAGGATCTGGGGGAACACCGGATCTCCCTCTGGTGAGCCCCTCTGGTGACCACAGAGGTCTCTGCTTAGGATGCACCACCTGCCACCAGGTGGTGCTGAGGGTGCCAAGGCTGGCCTTGAGCCTCCTCTCAACCTGGGTGGGGTCTTGGGGAAGGGTGGAGGCTCCAGCCACACTTCAGAGAGTCTCAGGGAACTAGGGCACATCTTCTGCTGAAGGAGGCAAAAACTGGGGCCCAGAGGGGAGTGGAGTTCAAGGTTACTTCAAGGATCAAGGAGAGTGAGTACAGGGCCCAGCATGGAGCTAGGCTGGGGGAGGCTGTGCCCTGTGGTCATGGGCTGTTGAAGGAGGCAGAAGATAATAGGAGCTTGAGTGAGGCAGGCTTGGAGCAGGGAAATATCCCTGCCATGGAGATGGCCAGGCTAGATTTGTCCAGAGTGAATGGGGAGATTGTTTGCCATTTGGTCATGCAAACAAACAAACAAACAAACAAACAAACAAAGGCTTCAGGTTCAAGGATGCTTGCCACCTGACCAGCTCCCTTTTCAAGGCCTCACTGGATTCCCTTGCTCCTCAAGGGACAGAAAAACCCAAGGGAGGAGCAGCTTTCCCATGTTACAGACAATCAGGGAACAGGGACACAAAGTGACAGAACTGGGCAGGCGCAGCAGAGAGCCCTCTGTGCCAGCCTGGGGAGGGTGGCCTTGGCCTGGGGAGGGTGGCCTTGGCCTGGGGAGTCTGCCTTCTTCAGCTGTGTGCCAGGTGAAGCCTTTCTCTCCATGTGCACATGGGGCCCTCTCAGGGGAGTCACCCTGCCACCCCTAAGAGCAGTTTAAACAGGACAAGGACAGCTAGTGACTTACAGAGTCCTTGGGGTCAAGGATGGAGCCTTGCAGGACTCAGGAAAGAAAAAGCAAAGCTTGGGGGTGGGGTAGGCAGGAAGGGATGGGTGGAGGGCAGGGAAAGGCTTTCAAAGAGAGAATGAAAGAAATGAGTTATTCCAGTGTGGGGAGCTCAGAACAACTCCACTGAATCTTTTAACAACCCTGTCAATTATTCATCTTCTAGTATGTGGGCCCTCTGGTTGGCCACAGGGCTGCTGTGAGCAGGGTAGAGGGAGGAAGGGAAGTGAGAGAAAGGGAGAGGGGAGAGAGTGGGGGGTGATGTCAGAAAGAAATGGGACTATACAAAGACAATGGCTTCGTGTGTGTGTGTGTGTGTGTGTGTGTGTGTGTGTGTGCACCGTGGATATGTACAAGCGTGGGGATGTGTGTATGTGTGCATGCACAGATATATGCAAGTGTTCAAATGTGTGTGTGGGGGACAGTGGGGGGAACAGCCCTGCTTGAGCCGCTAAGTGGAAAAGACAGTGAACACCCTATCTAGAGCCTGGTCCTCCTCCTTCAGGAAGCCTTCTTAGCTGCTCCCCCCTTGTCTGGATCATGTTCCCCTGCTCGTCTGTCCACATGTTCCTGCTTGCCTGCTCCATGCGGCTATAGTCTGTGCTGGTTTCTCTCTGAGGGCATTCTCCAGTTCTCAGGCCTCAGCTCCCTCTCTTGCCCCCATGGTCTCCCTGCATATAGGGCTGGACACTTAGGCTGGGTCATCTTAGGCTTCTGACTAGTTGGAGATGTGTCATGAGTCTTTGTGAGTGGAACTTGGCCCCTCTGAAAACTGCACAGGACCCCTTGATCCGCCTGCTGTGTGCTGGCACCAGGAGACATTAGCTAGCTAGCATGAGGTGGTTCAGGTGTCCATGGGCTGAGGACAAGATGCTGGCAAAGTAGGTCTTGAGAGAGCTGTCCATTTCAGAATGACTTATAAGCTCAGCGTCTCCAAAGAGATCCATGTCCTGGGCTGCTCATAAGGGACACACATACTTTCCCTTAGCTCTGCCTGGAGTCCCACCCTTGATCTCAGTGGGTCCACCCAGCACTGAACTTTTTACTGTCCTTGAAATGACTGCACAAGAGCTAGGTGTCTAGGGATGGTGAGAAGTGGGCCTGGTGGGAGTTCCAGCTGGGGTCGGTATGCTGTGAGGGTAACACTGCACAGAAGACCACGGACCACATCTCCTCCACCTGCTCCTCTGCCCTCAAGGAGCATCCTTTCTAGAGTGTTCAGCTTTCAGTGATCCCAAGTAGGTTCAGGAAGGAGCCTGAGATAAAACGGATTTGAAACTCTGGGGAATGCTTGGCGACACTAGACCGAGACTGAGGCGCCAGGGAAGTCAGGTGATGTGGAGAGGCTCAGTCAAGGCCACGGAAGACAGCAGAGGTGGGGGGGCACTCATTCATCCCTGGGTCACTGCACAACAACTGCTGTGTCACAAGGCACCCTGCCTCACCCACAGGCTCTCCTGCTGTCACTCCCTGACACAGGTCTCAAAACACATACCTCATGACCGTGTCACCGCCACGGCTCAGGTGCCTCAGGCTCCTCAGGTATCTGCTGCTATAAATCTGTGCCTTGCATCTCAGGTCTGTGCCTTTGCTCTGTCCCACAACCATGCCGCCCTGCCCAGGAGGGCTGGGTGACACCACCCTACATCAGGGACCATTGATATGCTCTCACACAGGCTCCATGGCTGTATGCTGCAGCCTGTCACTGTGCCTCTTGGTTGTATGAGTTCATCCATTGCTATGTAATTTTCTTTGGTTGCCATGGAACAGTGACCCATGTTTGCATAGCTGCCTGTGATTGGTGTGAATTGTTGCTACCCAGACACATTCTGTTACTTGCAACTGGGCTCTGCTGGCTAAGGAGAAGGTGTATGGCTGCGTCCTGCCCTCCTCTTCCTGGCCTCTGGTCTGTAGGTTTGTAGGACAGCAGCTAGGATAAAGTGATGCCAGGGGGCTGGGGAAAGAGCAGGGATAAGGAGAGTGTCCTTGTACTGTGTTGAAGGCCTGAATCAGGCGTGGGAAGATAAAGGCTGCAGCCAAGAGTCAGAAGGAAGGTTCACAGTTAGGATGGTTCTGAACTAGACTGGAATTGGCAAGAAAGGCCAGGCCCACTGCCTTTCACAGGGCATGGAAGGTGGCTCAGCCGAGCATAGGCCTCGCAAGCCACCCAGCATTCCTTGGATGCTACAAAGCATGACTTGATAAAGTCAGGGGGCCTTGGGCATGTATCGTATTATTTCTGGACCGGGGCATAGCCACCCTGGTATAAAATGAAAACAGCTCACTCTTGGTTATTCTTGCTCAAAAAGAGCTTTTCTTAATGGCTGACCTTAACTTCTCAGGTTGCAGTCTAGTCCCTCTCCTTTGGTTGAATCCCTAAGATAAAGCCAAGACTAATGGGCTGTCTATTCATATTACACCATCCTTCCTGACATTTAAAGTCAGGGCCTCAAATGTCCACCCATCAGGTCCGTCCTACCCTAAAAGGCTCTTTTCCTCTCAAGTCATTTTCTCCTCCCTCTCTCCCAACATTATCACCCTAAATCAGTTTCATAGGTACAATGAGCCTCCAGGTCCAGCCATTCCACACCCTTTTTATGTCTCCCACCATAGACATATGCACAGCATTAAATTATATGTTTGCCATAGCATATGGGCCAGGCCCTCAGACATGCTACCCTCAACTCAGGCCTTACCAGATAGTCCTGCCATTCCCAGTTGTGCAGTGGGGCTTGGCACTGCTCACTCCTTGCTCACACTATGTCCAAAATGTTAGTGGTGGGTGTGGGAGGATGGCCAATCAGGTAGCATCATTTGATCTCTGCTCTCGGAGATAGTGTGTGTGACTCAGGGCTGAGCTCTCCCTTCTGGGGTTGGGGGGGCAGAGGTTTGGCTCATCTTCAGGTGGCAGGGTGAGGGCAGGAGCTCACTAACACTCTCGTGATAACCAGGGAGAATTACCTTCCCCTTCCTTCCCATCTGCCTTTTCTTGTAGGGACTCCTTCCCTTTTTCTTGCTGCCCTTGATTTTGAAAACCAACCTTCTTTCTTTCCTATACTTTGCACAAGGCTGTGCAGATTGACAAGAATTGGTTTACGCTTGCTGTCCCAGACTGAGCTTTGTATCTTTATTTTCAATGCAATCAACAGCTAGGCTGGAGGTGGCTCCAGAGCCCTGCTTCTCCCACTGGGCAAAGGTGGAGTGTGTGTGTCAGACATGTTTCTGAGAACCGTTGCTTAGACAGGAAGCCTCTGCTCTTGGTGAGGATGCTTCATGTAGGGGCATCTTTGATACATACCCAGCAGACAGCAGCCTTCCCTAATGTCTGATGGTACATGTTTCAGAAAGGTGCCAAGTGTCAAGGGTGGGTGAGGAAACTGTTAATAGGGACAAGTCCTCACAGGAGAGACCTGAGGGTTGGATTGGTGGCTTTGCCTGGGGCCTTTCCTTGGGATCTTTGGAGCAGGGTTTGCTCATAGAATCCTTTGTGGAGGGCTGTAGGAAGCCACATATGGAATTACTCATGGTCCTTCGTTGGGGGGGGTGGCACTTCCATTGCGGGGCTTCAGCTAGACTGTTTTTTTTTTAGACTCTTCTTCTGCGGTCTGCATCAAAAGGCTGAGGCTCAAAAGTGACCCATCCTGAGGCCAGGTCCCAACATCAAAGATACAGATATTGTGCCTCAAAATAATGTCTTCCCCCCCCATAATATGCATCTCAAATGCCCCTTTTATAAGTTACAGCTAGTCTCTTGGGGGCTTTCCACGACCTGAGGGACATATTCTATTCTGGACACAGCTGAGCATGCATTACAGGAATTTCTTATAAACCCTGTAAGAGTCCACCAAAAGGTGAAGAGACTGTGAAAGGGAGTCACACCTTCCTCCTACTAGCTTGTCTTTGGGAGTAACTCACTGCAGAGTGTGCCAAAGTCGCAGTCCATTTGCCACCCGGGGAGGGATCCAGTCCCAGCGGTGGCTCTTGGGCATGTTTCCCCATTGCCCTATTACAGCACAAGTCCTTCATGTCCTAGGAGAAACACTCACCACATCATGGAATGCTTGAGGCTCCTCCACTTGCTTAGAGGATTCTGCAGAGTTCATGGACCAGGACTCACCGATGGCATTCAGATTCTCATCCAGAATATTGGGGTCCAGGGTGGGTAGACGCTTGCTGTTGTTTGGTGTCAAGAAGTTTTCTGGCCTCTAAAAAAAATTGGAGACTTTGAGCTGGTCCTTCCATGTCTCCTACTCAGAAAATTTTGAATAGCTGGGGATGGGAAGTTGATTCAGAGGTTAAGAGAACGGGCTGCTTTTCCAAAGGACGTGGTTCTCGTCTTTATTCCCAGTGCCCACATGGAGACCCGCCACCATTTGTAATTCTAGTTCCAGGGATCTGATGCCCTCTTCAAACATCTATGGACACAAGGCATGCATGTGGTACACACAGGAATATATCTAGACAAAATACTCATTCACATAAAGTAAATAAATCTTGACAACTTCTGAACATCAGACTGCAGATGGGGGAGAGCCATGAAATCTTGCTGGATGAAATGATGGGTAGGTGGAGGGCATAGGAAAATAAGGACAACTAGCAGGGGCAAAGACCGCATCCCTAGTGACCAGGTGGCCCAAGCTCGGGTGAGATGCTGATTCAGGACCTGTAATGACATTTTTCCTCATTTCCAGGCAGAAAGCCAATCTCAATGCCCTGGATTTCATAGACTGCCATCTAATCCAGTTAGAGGAGGAAGTAGGAGTAATGAAATCAAAAGAGGTCTCCAGAGGTGCCCCAGTCATTACAGAAAGCAAGGACAATTGCTGAGGCAGTCCCCTCCCCCACTGCCTGTCTCCATGCTGTCCACCCTGCATGGTCTCAGGACCAGTGAGGCCAACTCAGTGATGTGGAACTGATGTTTTGGGGACAGAGTCACTTACTCACCAGATATTTTCAGGCAGAGTCTGATACTATGTATACATTCTTTTTTTTAAAATTCATCATAAAAAGATAAATCAAAAAATGGGACTCTCAGTCCAGATAATGAATTCATCCCACCAGTCTCTGCTAGGCAGGGGAGGATCCTGAGGAGGGAAGGCAGGCAGAGTAGGAGGGGGCAGGCTGCTGGAGGGCAGGAGGGAGCGGAGCCTTGTGGATGAACTTCCTATTCAGGCCTTGCCTGGCTTCGCTCACCCCCGAAGCTTGTTTATTTGCTTTTCTATTTGGCAGGCCTGCTGGGGCAGACGGGGCTGACAAGTGGCCCTCAGTCTGTAGCTCCGTGGTGGCAGCAGACCCTGATTCATGAAGCCTGTAATTGGGGGCTGACTCTGAAAGCTCAAAGAGATGCACGGACATGCACCAGCTCAGGCTCGGCACCCAACCCAGGTCCTGTGCTGAGCCCGCTGCTGCACGCCGCGGGAGAAACGTGGTGGGAGAGGCTGTCGGGCAGGCGGTCTAAGCAGCAGAGTGGGGTCTGTGGAGACAGGCTGGGCCAACGGCACTCCGAGTTGGCAGCATCTTAGGTCACCTTCTCCCCTCCCTACTCTCAACACCTCTGCTGCCTCCTCTCTATTCCATCCCCTAGATCCCTGGTCATGCAAAATGCAACAGCCCCTGCTTGCCGGGGCAATTACAAAGCCGCCCTGCTGCAGCTGCTGTCCGTGGTGCTGAAACCGCCCGCCTTCCGGCCAGCCCGCCTCTCGCCCCGCCTTGAGCTTTGTTGGTGGGGAACATGGGCTCTTAATTCAATTAGCTGGCCCTGAACCCTCCCCAGGGAGCCTGGAGCGGAAACTGACAAATTCTGTTTAACAAAGACATTTGTCCCCCGCCCCGCCAGGCTTAGGGCTCTGCTCTCCTGTATCCCGCTCATTAGGTATCTAACAAAGTGCGTCCCAAGAAATCTGCTTCCAATCGCTAGTAATTCAGGAGGCCTGATACAATTTTCTCCCTGATAAGGGTGGCTCTCCCGCTGGCAAGCACCATAATGAGCCCTGTGCAGTGGCTCCCTGATCAGCCACTGCTTTGTCATTTCCTGTGGCTGCAGTGGTAGGTTCTTATCTCTTCAGCTGTAGGCGAGGCTCAGACAGCAGGCCCCTTCAAGAGGGCTTACCTCCCGTGCATACGGTCAGCCTCATTTGGGGCATCCTGAGGGCTGCTGCAGCTGTGGCAGGTCTGAGCTTCTGAGTCGATCATCCGGCCAAGAAGGGCCCCCATGTTAATACTCAATGGAACCATAATATATTCCTCAGAAAATGGTGTCAGAGGGTTAATCCAAAAAAGGAGGTTAGAAATGGGAATAGGAGGAATAAAGATTTTATTTTTTAAAATTCTGTTGGGGTGTTAGGATTAAATAGAGCCTCGCCTGTGGCTTAGTGGGCTCATACCCTCTTATGGACCAAAAATCATCTTTATGTGCATATCATCAGCCCCTGACAGAACCACACCTTACTGTCACTCAAGGATTTTCTATAGTTGCCCATCACTTTTTGGCAAAAATCCAAACCTTGTATCCTGGCACCCAGTCCTTCCACAGTCTGGGCTTCACTTATAAATCCAGGGTCACTGCTCACTACAGCAATCCCATATGCCCCACAAGCTCTAGGGCACTTAAGCCTCCATGTCACCGTACATGCTGGTCCCTGATATACCTCTGCTTTCCCAATTCCCAAGCTACCATCTAAAGCATAACTCAAACCACACCTCTTGCGGACACTTCCCCTGGCTTTCATAGCACAGGTGGTGATAGTATGTTGGAGTGCTTTATTGCTAGGTACAGGATCGGGCTCAAATAAGTAGCCAATGAAGTCATACATGCGTGATCTTGACTGGGCTAGGGATCCATCTGGCTTGGCTTGAGGACTAGGCTAGAGTGGTCTAGCCTAGAATTGGAGAGAATCCCTAGGCCAGCTCTCTTTCTCTTAGAAGTTTTTTTTCTTCTAGAAGTTTCTAGCTCCTTTGTTTCTTCCTTTCCTCTCATGTCTTCAAACAACAAATTATGCATTGGGTTTGTAGGGAGGAAAGCAGCACAGAGGAAGCCCCAACCCTCCGGGACCCTCAGCCTTTCTGGCATCCTGACTTAGGACACGACTTCTTGAGGGAAATTGCAGGCTGACAATCTCAAGGCAACGGTGGCCCTGAAGCTGGTGAGAACTTAGAGATGAGCCTGCACCAGACCTCCTGAATTACTTGCACCTGGAAGCAGCCTGGATCTTTGGTCTCAGACCCAGAAGCAGGTCTTTATGCTTCCATTTCTTCCATAGCTCCAGCTCTAGGCAGAGTATATGGGGGAAATTTAGTAAACTTAACCTCTGGAGAGGTGAATAATAACCTTTCTCATTTCTTCATTCTCAGAAAGAATTTCTTTGAGGGCTGAGAGAGAAATGACCCAGGAAGTAAAGGTGCTTGCCGTTAAGTCTGACAACCTGAGTTTGATCCCTAGGACCCACGTAGTGGAAGAAGAGAAAGGAAAGAGCACACCACTGCAAGTTGTCCTTTGCAGCATGCACACGCACGCACACACACACACACACACACACACACACACACACACAAGTAAGGCGGAAATTGCTGTGAAAACAAATGCCGTGCTGGTGATGTTTATCTTCAGCACTTGACAAGATCTTTGATGTCTGCATGAGCAGAAAGCTGGTGAAGCAGCTGTCATGAGGGGCAGGTGCTGAGTGATAGATTAGTGGGGCTCTGGTATTCCCCTATCCCCAATGCCCTTCCTCATCTCTGAACTCAGTATGCCTGTCAGCAGCTCTGGTGAACAGTGCTGAGAGCTCCCTTCCTGGGTGCTTTGGGTCCCAGCACAGGCCCCAGCAGATGAGGAAAGGAAAGCTCAGAGAAGATCCAGGATCCAAACCTAGGACTGAAGAGAAATATGCACTATGTGTGTCAAATACTGAACGTCTTGACTATAATTATGTGTGACCTGGACCCTGAGATAGGAGACAGGTAAAACTCTCCATGCGTTATAAAACCAACATCTGGAGTGAGCCTAAGCCTAGAAAGTAGGCTGATATGGAGGTGAGACACCATAAGAATATTAATATGTCTACACTTAAAAGAGCAGAAATACTAGGTGATGGTGGGCTGTCCTATTCAGGTGCCACAGACTGAACTCTATGCCTCAGTGGCCCTCATTGCCTTGGAGGGATTCAAACAAGCAGACTCTGGGTGCACAGAAGGGGAACATGTGTTTAGAAAAGGAGTGATGGTATTTTGCGACCTGATGGTGCCAACGGTGTTTCAATGTGTTGGAGGACATTTTCAAAGAACAGTCAAGAGGAGATAAACAAGAGGATGGGAGTGGAAGTGAGGAGTGTGAAGAGCCCAGCGGGAGGGAGGGCTGGGCCAGGCTGGAGGGAGAAAATGAAGTGTTGCACACTGAAAGCCCTGCCCACAGAAAGCTGAAGAGTAGGCTTGTACGCTTGAGGCCAGCCTGACACTATTTCAAAAAAAGGAAAGCAACACACACCAGGAGGCCTGACATGAACATGGCAGCTGAGCTCCCTGGAGACCAGTTGGGGAAGGGAAGACAGGCAAGCAGGAGGAAGCAAAAAAGAGGAAGGAAGAGGCTTACAAGGATCTATAGAGGTAGAAAGAAATTCTTGGAAGTGAACTCCTGCTATGAGAAACAAGCCAGTAGAGTCTCTCCTCTCTCTCTCTCTGCATGTGTGTGTGTTGGGATACACACTAGACTACCTCCTTTCTGAGGTAGGCTCTATGGGAAGAGTGACATGGTAGACTAGAGACAGCAGTGTTCATATTGTCCTCAGAGCATGTAGCATCAAGAAGACAGTTCAGGAGTGGTGAAAAGCAGGTGGGAACTTGGAAGACGAGGTGATGAGCCCACTCTACACCTTGCAGCTACCCAAGGGCCAGAATATCCCCTGGGAAGAATACAGGCTTCCTTTTATCACCCACACCTATCTCTTTCTTCTTCACCTTGGATTAGAGGACCCTCTAGGTTGGACCTGAGCTGCTGAGGGAAGGATGCTGTGAGAAGGAGGAGTGGGACAGAGCTTTCTGTCTCTTGCCATTTGACCTGAGTGAGGACAGAGAGCGCAGGGACTGCAGGGAGGGCAGCCAGGGGTATTGTGAAATGCTGGAAGGGCAAGGAGGCCCACCCCCTCCTATGATTGTGTTTTCAGAGCTGGACTCTTTAATGGTGGGAATAGAATCTTCCAAAGGACAGACTAACAGAGGACAGAGCTGAGCTGTTTGACTCTGGATACTGCCTATGTGTTTGGATACTGCAAATGTGTTTGGAGGAGAAATAGATAGTTCTGGGTCAAGATTTCTTTAAGGACCAACCCAAAGCACACAAGGCTTTCAAAAAAAAAAAAAAAGGGCTTTCAACCAAAGCCTGTCTGATTATATGTGTTCTCTGTCCTCCCTCTCTAGCTGCCTGGCTGACTTTACTCTGGTTTGGTATCCAGAAAGCTCTTTGTAACGAAAGTACCAAGGTGACCTTTTTGTGGTTTTAAGGGTTGCTCCACTGCACTTCCATGCAGAGAAAAGGTGAGTAGAGGACCGCCTGGGCCGTCTGCCACCCCATTTTTGAGAGTAGGGCCTCAAGTGCACCTCCTTGTACCAGAGTCCAGGCACCTAGTAGGCTCCCAGTCTTCCTCATGTCCTTTTGATGTTGCAGGCTGAGGGGAGGTGGCCACACACATCAGAAGCCTGACCTCTGCCGACCTGATGTCCCTCAACCCTGGGCAGCCACTAAGTCCTGAATCCCAAGGTCACTGGACCCAGTTGCTCATGCGGTCCTGTTTTACCTCACTTACAGGGAGGTGCATTTCCTGGCAGAGGCAAGAATGAGCCAATGGACACCTGGTGTGTGCACAGCAGGGTCAGCTGAGGGAGCTCTGCTCGTCCCGGGCTGTGCTTCTGTGAGGCTGCCTGCCACCTGGATGTGGTGGGATTATTAAAAGAAGGCAGGCTGCCTTGCCTGGAGAAGCAAGGCCTCTTGGGGGACCAACACGTTCCCCTCTTCAAAGAGAAAACTCCGAGATGAGAGGTGGGGAAGCAGGAGACCAAAGGATGATTCCTCTGTGTCTATGGAGTGGCCATGGGCGCACGGACTTTTAGTGCCTACAGGTTCTCCAAAGTTTCCCTTAAAGGCTTCCTGGAGGAGAGGACTGGGTACCTTTATGTATTTGTTCAGGTACTCTCCTTCACATGCTGCTCCGGCTTCAGACAGATCACCAGAGGCAGCAAACACCCACAGGGAAGTAACACGTGAGGGTGACTGCACCCCCATGTCCCCCGCCACTAACAACCCCTTCTGAAGCACAGTATCCCAAACCAGAGGTGAGGGTACCAAGCACTGGGCAGCAGGCTGTGTTAGCTGGTCAGCCTGCCAACATGCCTGCTCTCTGCTGGTACCACCCATGCAGAAGACTTGCCGGGGTGTACTCAGCCACAGAGGCAAAGCCAGGAGCAGGGGCTAGGGGACACCCGGGAGGCAGGGGATCTCCATGGGAGAGGGGTGTTTTTCTACCTCTCAGAGTCAGCTGCTGTGCCACGGGAGGGGCTGCTGCTAAGGGGAGTGAGCTCCCTGTCATGACAAAGCATGGGGAGATGAAGGGGTGGATGTGGCTGAGGATGTTCCTGTCCCGTGGATTTGTTGAGGCAGACCTCTGCTACCTCCCTTTGAACATCCCGCCACACTCCTGTCCTTGAGGTATAAAAATGGCAGGCATGGCCGACTGAGTTTGCCAAGTGTCCAGAGAACTGGAACAGCCTGTGTTGAACCTGCCCCCTTCAGGCTGGAAGCACTTCCTCTCTATGCCCCTCCTGGCCACGTGGGAGGAGTCACCCAAGGACGGATTCGTCAGCCATGTGGGCCAGGTGTTCCAGGTCACCTACTACTCAGGCCCCTCTCGGCAGGGCAGCGGGACTGCACACAGAGCTGTCACTGTTCCTGGTGGCGGCTCCTAGAGCCTTAGGCTATGCGGGAGGAATTAATGGGTGGTCCTTTTTGGACTCTGCCATCACTGGCCCACGGGGCACAGGGAGACACAAAGCTGCAGCCTCCTCTGAGGGGAAGCATCATGGGGGAACCTCTTGGCCTCTCACAGCAGCTAAGCTCCAACGTCACTCAGATTGTCTACTCAGGGATGTCAAACAGCCTTTCCAAGGCCTCTGGATTTTCATACCTCAAGCGTCATCAGGCTGTACACCATGAACTGGTGTCTGCTCATGAGCGTCCATGTTCATTCTATTCTCTATCTCCCGATCTCTATGAAGGGAAGGACTTTGTTTTTTCTTGGACTTGTTTAATGTACTATCCCTTAATCCCAGCACATAAGGGCCAATGCATAATGCTTGCAGGTATGTGAGGATAATGACGCTTTATCCTGAAGGTGATGAGGATACGGGGAGAAGACACTTTTAGATTCTCAACACTCTTCTTTTAACCCTTAGTGGGAAGACGGCAAAAGAGCTGGTGTAGACTAGGTGAGGGTCCTGTCCAAAATTAATTGAACTAATGTACCTTGGGGTACATGGGCTTTTTAGCCACAAGGCACGCTCCCCCTTCAATCCACAAGGTCGTGTGGTAACATTTTTGACCTGCCCAGTGTCTGGCATGTAGGAGATGCTCCTTGGATTTGTATAATGGGACAGGATAAAGAGTTGACTGTCACTGCTGCAAGGACCTGATGATGAGTCCACTCATGGCAACATTAGCAGTCACATCCCTAAATTGGTTTTCAATGCTGTAGAATCAAAGTGAGTCACTTATCGGCCAGTTCCCAGATGGAGCTGCCAAGAAACAGCTGAGCTACAAAGAGGGTGCGTGCGCGGACACAGGTGTGGAAATATCTGTCATTTTACATGACTCTGTGTGTGTGCATATGCATTAAATGCATGCAACGTTGAAGAGGTGCATGCACATGCTATCTGTACATATGTGACTGTCCCTGTGTAAACACTCCTGTGGCTGCATGAGTGTGTACACACGTGTAGAGTCTCTGTGTACAAATTCTTTGCAGCTGGGTCTGCATTTCTGATAGTACTATATTTTTTTTCTGGTACACACCTAATATTGGTCTCCTTTCTTTTTCTTTCTTCTTAGAAATCCATTACTAAAAGGCTCCCCCCCCACCTCCAGGGGAAGGGGGCTAAGGAAAGGGGAAGCTAAAATCACAAGGCCGAGATCAAAACACTCAGCAGCTAAATGAATTCGGCAGCGTTTTCCCGCATGGCTTGGAGGGATAATTTAGTGAGGCCGCCAGCTGGAAGGAAAGGGATTAATTCTGCACTTAGCACAGCTCCAGTGAATAATTCATCACTGGAGACCTTTGTGCCCAGCCCCTGGGCAACAGGGGACAAGTCTAACCCACCTGCCTGTTGCCTGTCTGGCCCCACCAGTCCCCCGGCCAGGGACACCTAGCTCTCTCTCCTTCAAGTGGTTACAGGGCACGTGTTTCCTGGGGCAAGGCAAGAGGCAGAAGGAGATGGCAAGATGACAAGAGACTGGCAAGAGACTGATATACCCTAGACCGTGAGAAGGTCCCTGAGGGCTGAGATGCTCTGGAAAAGATGTTACATCTCCCAGTTTCTCTGTTCTTAGGATTAATTTTTTTTAGTTGAAAAATCTTAGTTATTATGCATGTATGGTGTGTGTGTGTGTGTGTGTGTGTGTGTGTGTGTGTGTGTGTGGTGTGCACATAAAGGTCAGAGCACAGCTTTGTGGAATCAGTTTTCTCCTTCCACCTTTATATGAGTTCTGGAAATCCAACTCAGGTCATCAGGCTTGGGCCGTCTCTGTAGCCCTGGGTCTTTTTGCTCTCCAGGTTTTCTTTTAATTGCATTTGATTTAGTGATGAGTATAGGTGTGGGTTCCATGAGCAGGGATTGAGGGGTCTGGAGAGGATGGTGGTGAACACTGAAGTAGGGAGAGGCTTCGTGAGGGTGGGGTTTTTGTGCTGTCATCTTCCTACATATTCTTCTATGCCCCACACCACAGAATTCCCACATTCCTCCCACAGCTGTTTGCCCTGAGAAGCTAACAAAAGTAGATTAGCCCTAATCAGCTTTTGGACATTTCCTGGGCTCAGGGTCAAATTGCCCACATCCTAGTACCAGAGAGGAAAGTGAACAAGTTTCAGTGGGTGGCTGCCATGTACACTAGAGTCATGACCAATGTCAAAGCTGGAGTCAGCCTAAGTGGAGCTGGCTAGAGGGACAATGGCTGCCCACCAGGCAGGGCTTGCCCTGGTGACCTCTCCACTCGGACTGACTCTGCCTTGGCAAGCCTTATCCCAAAATGGGTCCCCAAGTCCCTGCACCTAAATCTTTAGAACTTCTAAATAGAGAACCATCACTCTCATGATTTTGTTGGGCTGTATGACACAGCAGACCTTGAGACACGATGATGATCTGGTTCTTTTAAAAGCACAAAGTCTTCTCTGGCTGCTGACAGGAGAGAAAGTCAGAACTTCAAAGTGTGCTGGGGACTAGCTGTGCCTGCTGGCATCACAGTACAGGGACCATGGTAAGAAGGCATGTGGGCGGTCTCCAGGAGCTGAGAGAACCCTGGCTAGCAGCCAGCAAGGAATCTGGGCCACCAGCCCTACATCGCAAGGAACTGGATCCTGCCCGCACCCCCAAAAGAACTTGGGATTACATTTATCCTCATATTCTAGAAAAGAATGTGGCTTGCCCTCTTTCATCTTGATTGCAGCCATGCTAAATTCTGTGTACTCTGGAGGTGGACTAGGCAAGGGGTGTCTCTAAGTGTGGCATTCAAAAGCAGGGAACGGATTTCCCCTGTCACCTTCATGGAACTTTGATCCCAAGTTAGGCAGGTATGGCTTGGGTAGGTTGGGGCAGAGGTAGGGCTGGGTCTTTGTGGTCCTCTGTTCTTCCCACTTCCTAATTTCAGCATTCTCTCTGACCTCCTGGGGCCTTGAATCCCCTCAGAACTTTCCAACTAAACCAACAGACTCTTCCTTGTCTCTGGCCCCACGCCCTGAGGGTCAGCACCTGTGAAGGAGACTGTCCCTCACTTTAGGGGCTTATGGGAGCTGACACATGTCTGACTTTCCCAGGCCTTACCTCAGAAGAAAGCAACTGGAGGGACAGGTTCACGGTGGGGGTCTCTCCACTGATGGTTTTTAGGTTGGTGTTCTGTGGAGAAAAGGGGTCAGTAAGTTCACAGAGCCAGGCCAGCTGCAGGCAGGCCTCTGCTCAGCCTCTGTTGTGGCTTCCCTAGGGAGAAGGCGGGTGCTAAGGAGAGTGGGAGGGATGCCAGAGCGGGCTTTCAGCCTCTGCTCCAGCACTGCCTCCATGTCACACTTCTCACCTGACTGGTACCTCCACACTCATCCCCTGGCAGAGCAGAAGTTCCCGCTTGCTTTATGTCAAAAGCATTTAGGGAAATGGCACAGAAATAGACAATGATGCTGGGTATGGTGGTGCATGCCTGTAATCCCAGCACTTGGTCAGAGGAGGCCGGAGGATCAAGAGCTCAAAGTCATCACTGGCTACACGGCAAGTTTGAGGCCAGCCTAGAATACCTGAGACCTTGTACCAAAAAATATACGTAAATCAAAGATGGTAAAAAAATAATGACAAAATTATTTTTCCCAATTTTTCCAATGGGGATTAATCCTTTGGCCTCTTGGAAGCTTGTATACTAGACAAGTGCCCTTCCATTAAAGCTATACTCCCAAGCCTTCTTTTCTTAATTAATTAATTAATTAATTAATTAATCCATTCCCTGGCTGGTCTCAAACTCATTCTGTAGCTCAGACAAGCCTCAAAATTTCCATTTTTAAGGCCTGTGCCTTCAGGCCTGACATTATTGAGAACTTATTCTAAGTATTTCCTGACCAAATTCCAAAGCAGTCCTGTGAGCAAGCAGTGTGTGTGTGTGTGTGTGTGTGTGTGTGTGCTTTATACTACTTGTTTTTCCCACTGTAAGGAATATGGTCACATGTAGGAGGGAGGTGGCGAAGCTAGAATTTGAAGTCAACCAGTCTGTCTCCAGAGCCTGGCTTTAAGCCTCTGTTTATTGTGTCCTGGATGTGTGGATAGAGATGAGAAATGAGGTCTACAGAGGTCTTCTGTCCCAGGTGGAAGACAGGGTAAGGAAGGCCTTGGACCCAGCTCTGGGAAAGCCTGCCCTCTGCTGGCACTCCCTGGGGCCCCAGGTTTGCTCTTCTGGGGTTCACCCTGCCTTGTCTCTCTACCGCCACAGGTAAGCCCTGTCTTTGGTGTTCCTCACACCTGCAGACTTTCCTCACCAGCGCCCTGACAGAAGCTGTTAAGACATATTCAGCCAGATGGTGGCGGCTCACATAGTTAATTCTAGCACTAGGGAAGCAGAAGCAGGCCGGTGTCTGAATTCACAGCCAGCCTGGTCTACAGAGTGAGTTCCAGCACAGCCAGGGCTACACAGAGAAACCCTGTCTCAAGAATCTGCCCCCCCCCCCAGATAAAAGCCATATTCCCTTCCATAGCATGGCCAGGGAGCAGGGGTGGGGTGGGAGCGTGTGGGGACCAACTGGCACTGGATACTTACAGTGATGGGGAGCTGTTCCACATACAGCCCTTTAAAGTTTTTTCCTGTCAACATCTTGTGATAGAGACGAGGCTTTAGTGGTAACACGGAGACACCCAGGGGCTGGTGGAATGTCCATGGTTCGCTGCTTTTCACTGTGGGAGGAAGGACCAACGAGGCTCCTGTTAGTAACTCCCTGTTCCTACTGCCCAGCTTCCTGGACGGGTTTTTAGGCGTTGCCCAGATCCCCCCTTGGTCATGGACGTGCAGCTCTCTGGGCTCCTGACGACCCTGCTTGACTGCCTTCTGTTTTCCTTATGCTCTGCCTCTTTGCTTCCTCAGAGATTTATCAGCTCAGCGCAAACTCTAGGCAGATTCCATATCCATGGGTATTTTCTGAATTTCCTGTCTCTGTCCTCTGGGTGTGTGTGTCTTAATTTAGACGATGGGATTGCAGCTTGGGGTCAGCTGTTTGCTCTGCCGTCCCCAGCACACCTTCTCCTTACTGACGATGATTATGGTGTCCAGGTAGGGCTAGGCCCACGTGTCCTGGCCTGTGTTCTGCAGTTACACTGTGGATACGGATTCGAACTAGACCTTCTCCTCTTCCGCCCTCACTGTGGTTTCCTGGCTCCTGGGGGCCCTTAGGCAGTACTTGTGGGAGACAGAGGCAGGTGGCCCAAACACCCCTTATAGGACTGTCCAGGTAAGTTCTGCCCTGCTGGGACACTGGCCACTTACTTGAGGCAGAGGGGTAGTACTCCAGCACCAGCGCTGTGTCCTCTGAGAAGCTGGTGGCTCCATCTCGGCCTTGGAAGAGGAAGGCCTGGTTCCACAGGGGCTGCTCTGGGGGTCCCCCGGGCCTGGACAACTGCAAGAGTGTGGAGCAGGTGTGTGGTCATACCTTCAGGCTCGGCTGTACACATGTCCCGTCCCACAAGCATTTGTCCCAGTGAGAAAAAGCCAAGAATAAACAAACAAACAAATAAATAATAAACAAATGGGAAACCTTTTTCTTACATGAAGACAACCACTCAATATACCATGTTCCCACTTTTTCTGTATATCTTTTATATAATTACTATTTTGCCCGTCTTCACTTACAGTCAAAACCTAAGCACACCCTGAGTCTCAAGAAACTCTTGTTACTCATGACTTTAGTAACTTGAAGATATTCCGTGTTTTGGCGGCATAGCCCTGTAATCCCAGCGCTTGAAAGGGGGGACAGAAGGATTGGGTATTGCAGGACAATGTGGGCTGTATATGTGTTGGGGGACAGCCTCAACTGTGGAGCAACTTTGAGGCCAGCCTGGGTCGTGTAAGACCCTTTCTCAAAAGTTGAGACAGACCCTACCTTCCCCACATGAGGCTTTGTCATTTCCAACCACCCAGAGTTTTCCTTTTTAAAGTTTTTTTGTGTGTGCCTATGGCCTGTGTGTGTGTGTGTATGTGTGTGAGTGAGTGCATTTGTGCATGTTTGCACGTGTGTGTGTGTTACAGCACATATGTAGAGTTCAAAGAACAACTTCTGTCACACTGCAGGTTTTGAGTAATCAAACTCAGATTGTCAGGCTTGGCACCAGGTACCCTAACCCTCTGAGCCATTTGGCTGTCCCATTTTCTGAATTTTTTTCTACAACACTGAGCTGGACACTCTTTGCCACACCTCTGCATTCCAGACTGTTATTCTTAGTACAGATACCTAAGGTAATCATTCAGTTAAAGGATTTTCATGCTCTAAAGTACTTGCTAGATGTGTGAACTGTCTTCACAGCCCCTTTCTATTCCATACCAGCTCCCCCGGGCCTGTTCAGAAGCTACACAAGTCTTCAGATTAGGAGGGGTTTATCTGGCTTCAGCCACTGGAGACTTGAAGGCTCTCTGAAGCAGCGGATGGGGCACATGGGAACGGCTTGGAAGATGAAACCTAACAACATTGACTAATCCCCAAATAAGGGAGACTTTGGGTGCTCCAAAACCTCAAAAGAAGTGGGACCAGAAGAAAGAAGATGTGACAAGGTGAGAGGAGGGAGGTGGCTTCTAGGTGGGAGAATAATGCAAGCAACAAAGCATGGAGGTGACACACAGCTCACCCTGGAAGGGGATGAGGGTATGGAGGTGACACACAGCTCACCCTGGGAGGGGGTGAGGGAACTCGGCATAGAGCCCTGCGCGGTTCCAGTGCGGGCTGCCTTGCCTCGGCCTGCCAGGGGCTGTCAGCAACCATGGCAGTGGTCCCACCTCTTCCTCTCATAAGGGGATTGGCAACCACAGGAAAAGGTTAGCACACACACTCCAGGAGTTACTGGTGAGAGATGGAGGAATGTCAGGATGGGCCTTTCTGATGGGGCAGAGCCCTCATGCCTGTCACACTAATGGACCTGCTCTGGTCCTTAGGAGTCTTGCTCAAGGCTTGGTTGAATCGTCCCGTCCCCAAGGAGACAGTTTGTGGTCAAAACAGGAACAGATGTTCCTAAACACTAGGTGGTGGCTGGAGTCATGGGTGTGTCCCTGAGATGTCCTGGGGGAAGCCTGGGACCACTGCCTGGTCAGCAGCCTAGGCCAGAGGCCAGTTGGAAGTTCTATGGGGCTTGACATTCATCTCTCAGGACTGATCCCCACACTGTGACCTTCCCACACTCACCTCCTTCTCTTGGCTATCAGAGGAAGGTAACCATTGCCTGGGCTAGCTGCCAGGCCCTGGGGCCCTCAGAGAGGAGGGACTGCGACTCGGTTTCCTGCTGCCTCATTTGTTGCTCCTGTCCTGGGAAAGGCTTATCTAATGGATGCTAGTTGTCTGCTTTGGGACTTATTAATGGATCTAACTGGATCCTACAAGGCAAGAAGTAGGAAGTGGCTGCCTGTCCAATGAAGGACAGCCTTTTTCCTGAAGGTATTTCCAGGGTAAGTTCCCTAGAAGAAAGCCCTTCATAACTAGAATTGGGAAGGGTGAATAATAATCCTATTCTTCTCTCTCCTTCCTCTCCCTCCCTCTCACTGCCTCTCCCCCCAGACAAATGAGTGTGTAGGACTGAAGGTTAAATAACAATTTGTTATCAGAGTCTTGTGAAAGAGAAGGTGCTAGCAGCTGATCTGCATGCTGTGCAGGGGTGAGGGGGTGGGGTGGGTATAGGGTAGACATGGCCTGAAGATGCTAATGGGAAAGGCTGTGGTGGGCTTCCGAATTAAGGAATATGATTAACCCTCAGCTGTGATCTTCAGAAAAGCCATTAACCCTCTGCCACTGAGGCAGACCTGCCGCCTCTAGGGACAGGGCCTTCATTCCTCGGCCCGTCCCTTTCTCCTCCTGCGTTTCCTCTGGATCCACCCTCATGCTCACCTTCACCCACTGCTGTCTGTTCTGCCCAGGCACGGTGGAGCACGCTGGGAGAAAGAGCTGCTGGTAGATTGTGCTGGCTGGGCTTTCAGCAAGCTTTGACCCTTGGCTCTGGGCCCAGGGACCACTTTAAGCTTATTGTTGCGATTACAGCAGGTTCTTTTCCCTCTCTGGGACCTAAGTTTTTTTTTTTTCTTTTCTTTTTTTGTCAAATGTCTTGTGCTTTGAAAGCCAGCCATTTGCAAGGTTGAAGGGGGCAATGGATATTTTGCTAGAAGGCAAAAGATCAGTTTGACCGAATTTTGACTGTTACGTGGAACGCCATGACAGACACTTGTAAGGTATTGCAGGGACCATGGTAGAGCTAGGGACAGACTTTGCTCTAGCTCCTCCTAGAGCTTATCTTCCAAGAGAATAGAGTACATGTGTGCCTGTGAGCAAACACCCACCCACTTCAGTCACTGTGTACAGACCTGAGCAAGTTATCGTGGAAGCAATTAGAATGTGTGAAGAGAAAGCCACACCTCTCATCTGGCATGTGAGGAAGAGGTGAGGGTTGAGGACAAGGCTGGAGGTGAGAGAGGACAGATGGCAGAACAATGGGTGGGTCTTCCCTGAGGCTGGGTGACAACTGGAGCAATGAGCTCTGTGACAGACAGCACAGAGCTGAAGGGGGCTTAGTTCTGTGTGGGAAGCGGGTAAGGGCCCAAGGAAAAAGCCTGTAGTTTAGGGCAGAGTGTACTTTACTTGCTTCTCAGAGAACAAATGAGCAAGGCTGGGACAGGGAGGCTGCTGACAATGGTCCAAGCAAGAAAGGCAGCCAGCAGTAGAATGAGTCCAGGGTGATGGGGAAGAGTCTTGAGATCTTGGGAAAACTGGCTGTAGAGCTGAGACAGGAAGAGATGGTGGGCACAGGTGGCTGTTTTCCTCCATTTGTTTCATTCTTGGGCATTCTGTCCTAACTCCTATAAGTCATGGGAACTACAGGAGTAAGCAGGTAGGTCCAGCAGGCACACCTATGTCCAACCAGATGTGTTTGAGCTATCCCTTGGCTGACCAGTGCCCAGGTTTTGCCATCCTCACTAGGCCAGAAGAGGAATGGAACAGACCAAGGGTGGCCTGGTATATTCTGTCCTTGCCTCATGCCAAAAAGCAGAGCTCTCTCACCCAGGTGGCTCCTCTCTTCACCTCTGCTGCCTTATACTACCACAGCAAGCTGGGACACACCGTCCTCAGCTCAAGGAAGTGCTTGTGACCTGATTCTGGTGAATGAGACCAGAGGAAGGTTGGGGCTTGGTGGGGGGAGGGTGTTTAGTTACCCGTTTCTCATAAAAACCAAGTTCAAGTTCTTTATTAGCCTTTGATCATATTTGTGCCAGAAACCTGGGACGCCTTGTTTCTGGGAGCAGTTAGCTGTGCAAAAGGTCATTGCTAGGTGCTAGAGATGGTCTTTAACAGCGACCACATGGCAACATGTAATTCTGAGACTTCTTGTGATGTTTGGCTGTAGACAGGCTGTCTGGATTGGGGTTTCTGTGGGGTTCAGGCATCGTGTGCAATGGGAAGGCAGACTTGAGGGTGGGAAGCTCTGAGGGGGCAGGAGGGACTCTTGGCCTGGGTTAGCATTTTTGTTCTAACAGCCTAGACAGGCAGGAGGCAACAGGTCTGGAGGAATCATGAAGTCTGTGGAAGGTCCCACAGCTAGCAAGCCACATAGCCAGGCTCCAGCTTCAGTCTGCTGGGTCTGGCAGCTCCTGCCTAGGGACTTGTGGAAAACTCAGTGCTCCAAGATGTCAAAGGGGGCCTTAGAACTGATCTGGTGGAGTCCCCACCCCACCACTGCAAAGATGAGAGATGACTCTCAGAAGGGACAGGGCAGGGGACTGTACTCTCTAAGCCTGGGGTGTCTGGATGGATACCCTTTACTCCCCAACCTGTCCCTCCCCTGTCCTTCCAGCAGGTTCCTGGGCATCTCTGCAGCTTGAAACCTCATCCAGCTGCCACCATACTGGGTAACTGATAGCAAGGATCTTGTTATTGCTGGGCTCTGGCCTTGAGTCCCACTTGTGGGAGAAGTACCAGGGAAGTGTCCAGCGAGGAGTGCCTCCCCTGTTCAGGTGCAGTTAGGCAGTGGAGGCAGCCAGTGGTCAAGCCTGGAGAGGCTCACTCATTAAGGCAGGCAGTACCTCCTGCCCCTTGGGACAGCTGCTGATCAGCTCATAATTTTCTGTGCAAATGCAGGGCCATGTGTGAGATGACTCTGGGGAAATCAGGCTGAGGATTGGTTTGGGTTTGAAGCTGTCCCTATCATCCCCCTTTATCCCACCCTTCCCTGCCTGCCATCACTCCTGCCACTTTCTGAGCCTTCTTTAAATGTCTTTGAAATGAAAGCAGGGGCTCCAACAGAGCATCCTGTTCTAGTTTTAGTGGGCAGATGACAGGAGGGACTTCTGAGAACACCCTGTCTTCGGAGCCTCCTCCGTCATGAACAGCAAGCTCTCAGTGGAGCAGTCTTTAGGAGGTCAATCTGTCCATTTCCCAGGCCCAGCCGTGACCTGTGTACATCTTCTCCAACATAGCCCCGCCCTGCCCATTGCTGACATGCACCACTGCATCTTGGGTTATATGATATACTATACCATATCATATAGATGTTTCCACTGCCCTGGACCAACCCTTTCATATCAAAACCTCAAGACCAATGGGCTGAAGAGGCTCAGGGCTAAAGAGGCTTGCTGTCAAGGCCAGCCACCTGGGTTTGAAACTGTGTAATGCCAGTTTCACAAAGCTGCACTTTGATCTCCACATGTGTGCTGTGGTATGGATGTCGCCTCCCTATATTATTATGGGATGTCCCTCCCATACACATACAATAACAATAAATTAAAAGGCAAAATACTAGAAAGTTATGACTAAGCTGGCATAGTAGCACATGCCTGTTTTCCCAGGGCTGGGAGGGTAAGACAGGCAAATGGAGGGTATGAAGCCAACCTGAGCTGTATAAGAATAACCTGTCTCAAAAGCAAAGTGAGGGACCAAGGCTTGTCTTCCCTAACACTCCAGATATCAACATTCCTTTTCTGTGGTTAAAAATACATTACAGAGGCCAAGAAAATGGCCGTTTCTGTGAAGACTGTGCTTCGTCCTCAGGCAAGGTGAGTGCCTGTAATCCCAGCACGAAGAGGCAGAGGCAGGAGGATCTCTGGGGCTTGCTGGCCAGACAGCCCCGCTGAGTCAGTAAACTCCAGATTCAGGGAGAGACCCTGAAGGGGTGACCAGGTAGTTCAGTGGGTAAAGATGCTTGCTGCCGAGACTGACGAGCTGAGCTCAGTCCTTGGGAGCCGTAAGGCGGGAAGAGGGAACTAGGCCCCAAAAGCTGAGCTCTTGACTTCCATATTTGTACCACAGCGTGTGAGTACGCCCCAGTGTTTTTAATGTGAAAACAACAGAGTGAAAAACACTGGACATTGACTTCTGTTCTACATGTACACGTGCACACGTGCACACGTGCGCGCACACAAACGTTCACACATCACCATCATCATCCTAAGTAGTAGTAGCCCCCTGCTCTCTCGCCTTCCCGGCCCTTGAGAACACTGCTGTACTTTCTGTCCTGCGATTGCTGATTTGAGGGGCCCAGGATGCTGGAATCCACACTACTTGTTCTTTGTGTCTCCTCTTCTCCGCTTGTCACAGCTCTGATAGTCCCTGCTGGCTTGTTACTAGATTAGACATGATCTGGCTGGATGTTTAGTATCTCTGGGAGTCCCCAGGGCAGGGTCTGTGTAACAGGCAGGAGCGGTCCTGGGCAGCAGTGAGACATAGCAAATGCTTCTCAGTAGTCAGCTGAGCTGCTGGCTGATGTCACGGTGAATGAACGTGTCTGTTTCTAGGAGTATGCTCCAGTGAGGGGGCCATGGTCGGGAAGGAGCCGTACCTGAGGACACCCGTTCTGGCTGACCCGAGGCACATCAAAGCTCATTGGCGATGAGATAGGGAAGGAAATAGGATTGAGGGACAGCCCTACAGAGGCAGGGTCCCGCCTGGCCTGGCCGGCCCTGGAGAGACAAGGAGACATGAGTTGGCATTGTAGGAACCATGACCAGCCTAGCGGCTGGCACTCACACTTGGACTCTGAGGTGAAGGGGAGAGTGCAGTGGCCCCACTGCATTTAAGCCAGGATCTTGTAACTTCCTGTCCTCTGACCCAAGCCTTGGGAAGGCTAAGCTTGGTTGGGAGATGACAGCTATACAGCCATAGCTCTCAGGCTCCCTTAGCAGTGACTTGAGGTGTACCTCGGCTGTATCAGAGTAACTCAACTTTACCATCTTTAAAATGGGCACTGCCCTCCCCACCTCACCTTCGAAAAACCTTACCAGAATCCCTCCTGACTTGTGGGAATCCTGGCTTATGCTTAAGGAGTAAAGAGAGTCTGCAGGAAATGCACACATCTGTGTGCATGTGGGCCCATGTACTTATGGTACTTGCAGTCTGGGCCCATTGGTATGTGATCACTGCAGCAGGCCTTACATCATCTGCTTCTGAGGATGACCAGCAGCAGGCACCGTAAACCCTGAACCTGACAGGGAAAGGCGGCTGTGAGGTGGTAGGTTTGGGGTGGCAGGCTTGTCTGGAGGGGCAGAACAAGGGACCTCTCTGGCTTCCTTAAGGCTGGACTTTCTCAGAAATTTCAGGAGAGAACCCCATGTTCCCTCTCCAAGGCTCAAGGTCTTTGGGAGGAGAAAGGCATATAGTCTGCTGTGGGAAGTTCACGAGGCATCAAGGTGTGTGAGGAAACTTAGAGGGAAAAGGAGGTTCTCTCCATCCCAGCCCTCTGCCCCTCCCCAGCCTTACCCACTCACTTAAAGTCAGTGTAGTTGGGAACCACCCGAGCAATCACCACCATAGGGTTGGGGTTGTTGACCAGGGGCTTGTTGACTCCATGAAGAAAGACCTGGAGAAGAGAAGCGGCAGCAGGTGAAGGCTTGTGGCTTGAGGCCCTCCCAGAGGCCCGGCCAGCCCCTCCCCCCACCCACCCCTATACCTGCCATGATCACACGATCATCCTGCCTCTATCCCATCCCTGAGACCTGCTCCCCTCTGTCCCTGCTTCTCTTTCTTCTTGCTTTGCTCTCTGCTTTGGGAAGTCACCCTCTGGGTCTGACTAGAGCAAGTGCTCCTGGTTTCCCAGGAGCATTCCTGGAATTCAGCTGCCCTTGGGGACTAGGTATACAAGCGTGAGTCCTGGGCTGGGAGGAGCTCCAGACATTTACACGTTCTGGGGGAAACTCTGTTCATGGGTCCTCCGGCTCCTCTCCTGGGGGTTCTTTATTAGACTGTGAGATGAGAGGACCCTTTGAACACTGAGAACACTGAACTCAGGACTGGTTTCTCCAGCTGTGCTGGGTTTCCCACTCCAACATCAGAGGTCTTATGGGGCACTTTTTGGTTTGGCGTCTTCAGCCGTGGCGTCTGTTCACAGCAGGACTTTTCCTAGCAAAGGGTGTTCCAGCATCAACATTGCCTGGCCATCCCTCATTTCACAGTTCTCACCATGGTGCTGAAGCCTGTAGGTGTTTGCCTGTCTGCTCCTCAGCCCACATTTCCCGCTGGCTCCTCTTTTTGCTGTAGTCTTTCTTTCCTATCCTAACATGCTCTAGCTTCTGCTTTTGCACATACCAATTTCTCTCCTCCCCAGCCCCAATCTCTGCCAATCCATCCTGCCATTGCTCATCCTCTAGGTTCTGTGGCAGTACCCCTGGTTCTTTCTAGTTGCTGTCACTAAAGCAGCCTGTTCTTTTGGCCTCTACATTCCTCCTCTGTAGCACTCATCAGAATTGGAGCTTCTAACTTAGCTCTTGTTTGTTTTCTACTTGATGTGATTGGCATGGGCAGAAACATGCATCTTGTTCCCTGTTGTATTTCCAGCTTTTAGCATAGGCCCTGGCATAGAGCAGAAGTTAGCAGCGTTTGTGGCATTAGAGAGGGAAAGGGAGAGTGATGAAGGGAGAGGGGCCTCTGTGCTTCTGACTGACTGTTAAGGAGAAGGATGGAGGAACGGAGAGACCTGGGGATAGAGTGGGAGAGACACAATGGCCTTAAGGAGGGTGGGGTTAAACTGGCCTCTAATGGTGGCTGTGTCCTACCAAAAAAGGCAGGAAGGACAGGGGCCCTTGGGCACAGCTGAGGGGTCATTCCCTCACTGGGCCTGTCCTGGCTGGGAAAACCTTGGCCAGATCCAGACCCTCGTTAGGCTTCAGTTTCCCAACGTGTACATTGAAAGTTTGGGTCTCCTGGCTCTGACCTCCAGCAGAAAAAGAGACCCAGGGCTGGGGCTTTCTCTGAATAACTTCCTCTATTCTTTCGCCTGAACCCAGCTCTACTGGGCCGATGATGGCCAACTCCACACAGGTGTTATCTGATAAGCACTTAAACTATCCTTAGTGCCATTTGGCTCTCAGTGGGGCCTCCCAGTGAGCCTCTGATGTCACCGGAGGGCTGTCAGGCCCCACTGCTCACAAGAACTCCAACAGGTATGAGGGCTGAAGGTGATGGTCTAGGTGTGTCTTTAGGGGATGGGTAATTTACACCTGCTGTGTGCTGACTCTGGTCAGGTACAGATGGACGAGGCAGCTGCACCAACACACCTGCTCATGACAGCCTGGTGAGTAGCCGGAGCAATTTCTTTTCCCACTGTGTCCCCTGGTCTACCATTGGCAATGGGCAGCTCTCCTGCCTGTGCTGGAGTGGGGAGTGGGTGGGTGGGTGGCTTCTGGTAGGGGGGTGGGGGGGCTCAGACTATTAGACAAACCAGAAGACTGAGGCGGGGCTGGGCAGGTAGGTCACAGTTCTGGGGATGCAGCCCCTTCCCTGGATGAAGCTTAGGGACTGCAAGGCCATCTGATTTTTACTCTCCCTTGTACTATGGAGTGACTGGCTATTCTGGAAGGGGCCACACAGAAGAGAGGTGAGAGACCCCTGCTAGCATCCAAAGGGTGGCTGGGTGGGAAACAGTGATCTGCTTCGGGATCTCTGGGCTCTTATATCAGGCTCATTTTGTGTCTCAGTGTCCCCAGATGTGACATGTGACGAGAGAATAGTTATTGCCTTGCCAGACTCATGGTGTTACATGGCAAGGGGTCAGATCAGGACTGCTGGGGCAGGAGAAGGCTAGAGTCCTGTGGATCACACACGGACTTCTGTGGTTGCGAATCTGTTGCCTAGGGAAAGGCTCAGGGCCCAGGTCCCTGGGCCATGTCTGCCTCCAGTATCAAGCATTCCTCCTGAAGCTGTCCTTGGGCGGAAGGGTGAAAGACAATGGCATGGGTCAGTGTTTGGTCTGCCCAGTAGATGAGGGTGTATAAACAGCTGATGAGGAATGAGTGAGTGGATGAGTTTGCAAACAGTAGTCAAGCAGTAGACCAGCCAAACTTCAGAAAGGGCCAGGGAGTTTTGGGCCCTAGGCCGTGGGTCATTACCCCAATAAGGAAGAACAGGGCTAGACTAGCCAGGGACTGGACCAGGGTATGGACGATGGGCTTTCCTTGTTCCTAGGAGTGCAAAATCCATGGGAGCCTGTGTTGCTCCCTGAAGTGTGTGAGGAACACAGCTGCCTCTCAGCCCCATCTTCCTCCATCCACAGGCAATACAGGAGGAGAGGCCAGGGCACTCTTGTCCCAATCAGGGACTGTCTTCACAAACTCTGGCTATTTTGCTGTTGGTGTTTTAAATATTTTTAAAATGTATTCTTATTGTGTGTGTGTATGGTATGTTTGTGTGTGGGAGGTGTGCCATGGTGTGTGTGTGTGTGTGTGTGTGTGTGTGTGTCCAGAGCACCAACCTTGTGGAGTCAGTTCTCTATGTGCATTTCAGGGATTGAACTCAGGTTTGTATAGCAAAGCTTTACCCATGTAAAGCTTGAGCCATGTCACTGCTCCCATAGTGGCTAATTTGGGGAGCTCTCATTGCTTTTTCCCTAGACACCTCTGCCCCATACTCTTAAGCCATCAGAGGCAACCAAGGGCTCCATCTCTCCCCACAGTACCCCAGGGCTGGTACCTCCAGAGCTGTATGGTCATGTCCAATGTAGTAGGGCAGTAAGCTGCCCTTCCGAACCACAGTGGCATACAGGCGGGTCTTGGCAGTGGCTTCATCAGCTTTCTCAGACTGCGTGCGGATAGAAGGTACACAGGAATGTGGAAGGAGAATGTCTAAGGGGCAGAGCCTGTTCATAAATCCAGCCCTGTGCAGACACTTGCTCACCATTGCTCCACTGGGACTCCAGCTGTAATTAAAGCTCATGGTCCCTGGGAGCCCTTCCAAGAAGACCATCCAATAAATCTCCCCTTTTCCATTTGACTATTTCATTGCCCTTGCAAGAAAGCTGCTTGCCTGCTCTCTTGGTGAAGATGTGATAACGAGGCCTGGGCTGTAAGTGGACACAGGGCTAGCGGCCTGGCAGATGCTCCAAGAGGACAGATCCAGGCCTATCCCGAGGGTCTCTGGGGGTCTTTGCTTCCTTGCCTGTCTTGGCACCCCTTCTACACTCCCAGAGCTAAGGGAAGATAATGATCTCTGGCACCATAGTTGAAGAGTTACTTGGCAAGCCTAGTGCCAAGGCCTGGGGCGGGGGGAGAAGCCGGGTGGGAACTGCACTTGCTGAGTGCTTCCCACGTGCCAGGTACTTTACCCTGCACCACGCTGGAGCCTGTCCGGACATGCCTGTCTCACCTTTGCTCTGGAGCAATGGAGGGCCCAGGGTAAAGTGGCCTCCTGCGGGCATACGGCTAGTTAGTGGGAGACCAAGAAACCCAGACAACCTGGTGTCAGATTGTTCTTTCCTTTGAAAGGAAGGGTTCTGGAGTGCACGTTGAGGAGAGAGCAAAGTGAGACTTCTGTGCCTCTCTGGCCCAGGATTCAGGCACACAATAGGTATTTAACAAATACTTAAGCAATCAGAGCAAGCCTTCCCCTTCACCAATCAGCATAAGGCATCTAGTCCCAGGCTGACCAGCTGGAACTTCTACTCCAGGTTGATGCTCAGTTTCCCCCCTGACAATTCATTCTGGGAGTGTTGGTCTGCCACATACATACTCCCTATCTCGGGCTTGGGAGGTTCATGGCCTGGGCCTATTCTCAACTCTATTCTCAGAGAACATTGGGGACATCAAAACGCTTTCCATCAGATCTCTCCCACCCAGCCAGAAGTTAGGCCCAGAGCCCAGGGCTTACCTTTTTTAACTCAAAGTGGTACGGGTGGAAGATGCGCAGGTATTTAATGGGGATTTCAAAGGACACCAGCTCCTCTTTCTTGCTGTTGTCAATCACCTTGAGGATCACATCTGGAGAGAGGGGGGAGGGGAGCTTTTCCAGTGACATGAGACAGTGAGTGGCAGAGGGACATGGCTGAGACCGGACAGAATGGACCGCACGGAGGAATGCATGCCTTTCCTTGGGTAGTATTTTCTTAGAACTGAAACATTCCCTTCTGGAGGGAGGAGGGAGGCTCAGAAAACTCAGGGAACCTATGAAATGAAAAGGCTCAGAAGATGACAAGATTCACAAGCCCCTGCTTAGGATTAGAACAGCAGTCAACAGTTATTGGCAAAGGAGACTCTGGTGGAGCCACCTGCAAGTTGTGCCAGAAGCTTGACCAATGCAGCTTTTGTGAGTTGCCACCCGCGCTGAGGGGGAGCTTCTCAGTGATACAGCAGCCTTTGAGCCACCCATGCTCAGTTAACCGTGCTGGTTAGTTTTTGTCAACTTGGCAAGAGCTAGGGTCACCACTAGTTAGGGAGCTGCCTCCATCAGTGTGGGCAGGTCTTTGGGCCATTTTCTTAACTGCGATTTGATGTAGGCTGGGGTCAGCCCACCGTGGGTGGTTCCGTTCTTAGGCAGAAAGGTCTGGTCTGCATATAAGGAAAGAAGCTGATCAAGCCAGAGAAGGCAAGCCTGTAAGCAGAGCTCCTCTATTAATGTTTGCTCCAACTCCTGCCTTGAGTTTCCCCTGATGATAGACTATAATCTGGAAGTCAAACAACCGCTTTTTCTTTCCCAAGTTATCATTGGTCAGAGTTTTATCGAAGCAACAGGGAGGGAAAGTAATGCAGCAGGTTCTTTGAAGTACCTAAGTAAACTTACGGGTCCCTCAAGCTAGACGTGAAATTATTAGCTAGTCATGGTAGACCACCCGGGGTAAACATTTGTTTCCCCAGGGAAATTCCCATAACACATGTACGTGTAGGAAACACACATGTCCACAGAATCCCTGGCATCATCCACCTTTCTATCCAGGGTAAGGCTTCATATCAGATGCTGTTAGAACTCCCAAGTGTGAAGAACCTCTGATCCCAGGAAAGGACACATAGGGCCAAGCCTAGGTCCCACAGGCCATAGAAATGCATGAGCACTGTGTGACAGGCAAACACTAAGAGTGTGGGGCTGCAGGACACTTGGTCATTCGTACTCCCACCAGCTTCTCATGTGGGATGTGTGTCCCACACATTTCAGGTAGGGAAACTTTTTTTTTTTCAGGCTCAGAAAAAAAAACAACAAAAACCCACCACCACCACTACCACCAACAAACAAAACCCATCGATTTACTAAAGAACTCTCTCAATATAAGTACCTATAAAGGTCTACTCCGTGCAGCTGGAGTGCTGGTTCAGTGTTAAGATGACCAGCTACTCTCCAGAGAACTTGGGTTCAATTTCCAGCACCCACATGGCAAGTAAAAACCCTGATAAGCTCCAGATCTGACGTCCTTTTCTAGCCTGCATGGGTACTGCGTGCATGTGATACACAGACATGCAGTCAGACAAACACCCAGACTCATAAACCAAAGACAGACAATAAAAAGCCTACTCCAGGTAAATTCAGTTTGCTTTAGGGAAGCTAAAATTTGTTTGTATTTTATGTGTATGAGTGTTACCTCCCTGTGTGCATGCGCATCATGTTAAAACCTGGCTCCTGCAGAGGCCAGAGAGGGTGTGTGCATGTGCATCATGTTAAAACCTGGCTCCTGCAGAGGCCAGAGAGGGTGTCAGGTTCCCTGGAACTGGAGCTACAGACGATCTAAGCTGCCATGTGGGTGCTCGGAACCTAATCCAGGTCTTGCAATAGCAGCAAGTGCTTTTAACCACTGAGCGGTTCTTCAGTCTCTACTCCAAAGAAATTAAAATGAAGATCAACATACCCTTTAGTAAACACTTCCCAGAGACCACTGTGTCTCATAGAATCAGAACAAACTTTGAGGAGAAAGCCAACGTCCTGGAAATGATCATGGTGCCCACTCGTGAGCACCTGCTGTGTTCTGCGCGTGGTGATAGCAAGTATCTAGCTATTTTTTCTACGAATTCTTGTTGTTTTGAGACAGGGTTTCTCTGCGTAGTCTCTGGACTCACAGAGACCCGCCTACCTCTGCCTCCCCAAGTGGTGGGATTACTGGTCCCATAAATTCTTATGGCAAGCATCATCACCTCTCTAAAATGTGATCGGTGGCACCCAGTGGGACCATAGACCTGATCAACATCAGGAAAAGGGTGGTAAGGAGGCTGAATTTGGTGACTTGAGGCATTTTCTCATTCTTGGAAATCTATAATTTGAGAAGGAGGAAGAGATGGGGAATACAGAAAGAGGAGAGGGATAAAGGGGTGGGGGAGGGAAGATGGAGCTAGAAGGAGAAGCTAAAAGAGATCCAGAGAAAAAATGGGCAAGGGAGGACAGAGTATGCTTGAAGGGTACCCTTCCCCAGCGGACATTTCAGCACTGTGAACAGGTGCTGCCCCAACCCTGGGCCCCTCCCACCCGCAGCTGGGTGACTAGAGGGTAGGAAGGAAGCTGTTTTCTCTTTCTCAGTCTTCCTTACACTATCCATAACACATAGAGAGGGGAAGCCACTTGCCAAGAGTAGGCTACCTGGGATCCACACCCAGAGGAAAAGAGGCAACAGAAGGTCTTGCAGTTGACCAGAAAAAAAGTATAATTCCTCCAGGATTTGAAGTCAGCAGGTCCGGGTTTTCCTACCAAGATGTTAATTTGTTTTCTGGCCTCTAGGAAGTCAGGTAGACCCACTGAGCATCTGTATAACATTAATACTTTAAACAACAGAAACAGAAAAGAAAGAAATCTTATCCAATCCCTAAGATTGCCAAGGAAGGACTATGTGCATATGAACGAGCCCCCACCCCACCCCCCTACTTCCTGGCTCTCACCAGTTCCCCCTTGCTAACCATCTGCTGTGCTCCACACACGAACCTATACCTGAGTAGACCTGAGAGGATTATGCAAGGTGATCCCACCATTCCCAGCCAAGACCAGATCTCCCTAGCCAAGACACTGTAAACTCATACTCACTCCCCATGAACTCTGGGGCCCCAAAACTGATTGAGATTTTTATGAAAGCCTGCATCTTCCTATTTTAGAAAACCCTGTTTTTGTAGGAAGCCAGCCCTGAGCTGTAATTAGGGGAATGAACAGCCATTCCTACCATGATCTTGTCTTCGTTTTCCAAACACGCTTCATCGGTTTCCTACTCGGGCACTGATTCCTTCCTCCTTCCACCACTCCTTTTGTGTGGCCTACAAGCCATTTTAGCTACCTACCCACTTTGGCCTTGAACCAGGGTCTAAAATTCCCCTTTGCTTTTCATTAACATGTCCTTGAGCTACCTTCCACTCCCCTCTTGCCTCTTGGCCTGGCCCCCAGTTCCCTACCCCCACTGTAGATATCACCACAGCAACCATATCCAACCAGGCTCCAACAAGCGACTTCAGTCTGCCAGTATTCCCTCATTCATGTGGCCTCCTCACCCTTCTTGCCTGTCTCTCCTGTAATTAGTCATGCCTCCTGCTACACAAAAGACTCAGAACTACTGACCTCATCACATCTCTCTTCACTCATGTCATGCTAGTTGTGCATGGTAGAAGGCAGGGTCCACTCACCATCACTACTAACTTACATACACACAAACACACACACACACACACACACACACACACACACAGAGAGAGAGAGAGAGAGAGAGAGAGAGAGAGAGAGAGAATGGGGGGCTTCAGCACAGACAGCACATACTGTACAATGACACTCACATGAGCTCATGAGCCAGCAAGCAGGCCCTCACAGAGGCGTGAGCATGCAAACACACACCTGCATCTTTGTGAAATCCCAGGTTGATTTTTGCTCCTTTTTCATATTGTCTCAAACCATCTCCACAGCTTCACTTCTTCCTTTATGGGAAGAAAACTATTCTCTTGCCTGACTACAGCTAGCCTTCTCCCCATGTGTGGGAGCCCACTGTTACCGCTTTCCCTCCCAGTCTCCTGACAGTCAGCTTTTGGCTCTGTGAGGTGAACAAGGAGCCCTGCCTAAGGCCTGGGGAGACTCCAAGTGACTCGGGAGAAGCCTGCCCTCTCTTTTAGAGCTGCCTGAAAGAAGTGAGGAGGAAATTCTGACTGCCTGAGTCCACATGGCAGAGGACCTCTGCTCTGTGCTGAAAGTGCCCAACGCTTGTGTTCCCAGGCAGTTCTGGCATCAGCGGTCAGCACTTCAGCATGCCAAGCCCGACCTCTCACATGAGGGTGGACATTAGACGGTTCCACAGTGAGAAACACACAGGTGCCCTTAGGGTGTGTGTGTGTGTGTGTGTGTGTGTGTGTGTGTGCGTGCGCGTGCGCATGCGTGTGTGTGCGTGTGTTACTGGTCCTTGATCCGAGACCTATGCAGGACTAGCCAGGGATAAAGATCCATTCTAGCTAGAGGCATTAATCCAACAACCCCAAACTCAGCCAGAGCCTGGAGCTCCAGCTCGATAACCCAGGCCTGGTGTTATTTAAATTCCCCAATCCTCAGTGTCCTAAGTAGCACAGCTCCTCTTAGGAGGCGGTGACTCTAATGATGGATGCGTGGGGACATGCCACAAAACTGTAACGTGCCATTTCAGTGGGACCTGGCAGTAATAACAACCATGAAAATAATAACAACCGTCATAAAAAACGATAAGCTCATATTGTCTGGAAAATTCATTTATGTGGAACAACTCATTTTTCCAGCAGGCTGGGGAGATGAGGCGTGATGGGATTATGATTCTTTTTTTAAATGCTTTTATCGGAGCCCAGGGAGGTGTTCAGATGGTCTCCAGCTGTGTTGACAGGAGCCTGCTTTTGCCTTCCGTGGCAGGTGGGGCTGTATCCAGTCATCTCCCACATGCCAGAGCCCAGCCCCCAGCCTCACCTTCTCGTCCTGCATCCTCTGGCTTGATCTCCACTTTCACTGTGTCCCCCCACATGGGGGCTCTGGTGGGTTCTGAGGTCACAGAGGTCACGGCTTGGGGGCTGTGTTTGTCGGCTTCCTCTGATGTGGTTTTTCTGGAGAGGAAGGGCAGTTGAGTTAGAGGGAGGTGTCCTGCCTGCTCTGAGCCCCTTTCTGGGCTCCACTGTGTGGACAGGGGTAGAGAATGAAAATGGGCAGCTCTCTTCACATAAACACTTGTCATGCTGGGCTCAATGGACACCAGGCTTCTCCCCTCAGCTGTCCTGTTTGGTGACCATCTTGCTGGCCACTGCTGGGACCTCTGCTTAAGTGCCGAGCAAGAAGCTCAAAGTGAAAGCAGGACAGATGTTATACCTACCTGATTTCCTACTCCTTGCAAAAGAGGTACCTATGTGTACGGACCCTATCTGGACCCTCTTCTCTGGGGTCTGGGAGAAAGCTTCTGGATATAGTTGGCTATGTGCCACCCACCTGGCTCACTCCTGACTCATTCTCTAAGCTTGTAGCCCAGAGTTCCAGGCTGCCTCAGGTGCCTCAGTTCTGAACCCTTTCACTGGGGGTGGGGGTGGGGTGGATATACCCATTTCCCTGCCTCCTGTGGTGCCCACACAGTGGGCACGGACACTGGGAACTCAGGGGAAGGCTGTGCGGGTGAGGAAGGAGCCTGAGTGGAGCCCATAGGTGGGGGGAGGAGTGTCCCTGAGATCCGGTGCCATTAGACAGCGCCTTGAAAAGAATTAATATCCTCGTGTTGTTTTCAGGCTGTAAATGGTGCTGCTACTTTGCCTGCAGCAATCATGGACGAGCAGTCCCTGACCCAGCCTGCAGGAAGGGAGCTACACCACACACCCAGCAGGGGAGGTCTGATGCATCTCCCTCTGTCATCCCTTTGTCCTATCTCGGTGACCATGGCTGACTGAGGGGTGCCATATGAGCTCTTCCTGCCATTCTGCATTTTCATTCTCCGTCTTCATAGCCACACCAGAAAGCCAGAGACCAGAGAGCTGCCAGGCTTTGCCATCAGCCCACCATGCTGGTGTGAGTGCACACAGATGCCTCAGCCTTCCACACAGGCGCTCTGCACCTCCGACAGAGGCAGGGAAGACAGCAGCAGTGGCTGTGGAACTGTGGGCGTGCTAAGGACATGCGGGAAAGCAGGCCCTTCTACATATCACAGTCACAAACTTGCTCCCTCACAGATTCATCCTTGGGGACCTCTTAGGGATTTTTCAAGGGACTCCATGTGCATAAAACATAAAATATAAGCCAAGGATCTGAAAATGCCAGTGGCATTCCAGTCGCGACTGGGATCAGAACCCAATGACCCGTCCTTGCTGGTCTGTCTTCTTCCAGCCCCTGTCCTTTCTCCTCCTTTGTTCAAGCTCTGGGGGTTTTGCAGGAACAAGTCAGATGTTAAAAGATGTGGGAAGTTAGATGGAGCTTTTCCTCAGGACCAGAAAGAGTTAAGTGTCCCCCCACCCCCAGTCTAGCCAAGAGGTGGTCAGGGGAGATGAGTGAGATGAAAGGAAGGGGGGCAGGAGGCCCAGGGGAGAGAGTGGGGGCAGGAGGAAGCTTTTAGCAGGTGCAGGAGTCTGTCAGAGTAATGGCTTTTCCTGGCACAGCTGACTGACTCCTCTGGGCCTTGGTGAGAATCTAGAACTGGAATTGGGGGTGGGGAGAGTGTTCTGATTCCTTCCAGAATGCAGGTTGGGGACCAGTTGACTCCTGGTCCCAGGTCTGTGTTGGGATCTAGCACCTGGATGAATTCTAGGTCCCCAGGCTCTGAGGAGGCTCAGGTCTCCCAGTCCAACCTCAGGGCTCAGGGGTCCTCCTAAGATTCACATCCCTTTCAGCTGTCTACAAGGATTAAGGGTCCTCTCTCTCTACCTCCAAAGCCCCGCCCTTTCCAAACAACCTGGCAGCGTCAGTTAGGAGCTAAAGAATCTGGTGCCTGTTTTCTCGGGGTTCAGACCCAGTCCAGCCTCAGCAGGATGAACCTGAGCCTGGGTGCAGAGGAAGGGCACAGCTACCCTGGGCTCCAAGCTGTCGGAAAATTGAAATCCCCTAGCAAGGCCTACACCTTTCCCAGGGTGCACGAGGAGTGTCTGACAAATTCCAGGCCTCTAAGCCTGGATTACCTGGAGCTCCCACCCCCGAAGGGTGTGAGGGGCCAGGTCCAAGCACAGCTGTGACTGGGAGGGAACAAGAAGCTTTGTGGTGTCTGGTTGGTTTTTTTTTTTTTTTTCTCCTTCAAGGTCACAACTAAGGGAAAATACAGTATCTGCTTCCCATGACTACTTCTATGGGGTTTGGAGATGTGGAAAATCAACAGACTGGAACACAACACACACACACACACACACACACACACACACACACACACACACTGGCATGTATGTATACACATTTAGCTTTTATGCCTCATTATATATATTCTCTCGCCCAGCCCTGACCTGTGTGTATAAGCATGTGTGTGTGTATGTATGAGTGTGCACATGGATATAGAGGTTAGAAGTTGACTGTGGGCATCTTCCTCCATCTCTCTTCATCTTCTTTGAGACAGCATCTCTCAGAAAAGATTTGGCTAGAGTAGAGTAGAGGAAGGCCCAGGCATCCTCCTGTCTCTGCACCGCCAGCTCTGGGTGTACAGGCAACACGGCTTTTTACATGGGTGCTGGGAATTGATCTGAACTCAGGTCCTCACTGACTGAGCCATCTGTCTGTTGTCCCCTTGCCATCTCCATTCCTATCCTTACTTCCCTTGCAGCCTGCCAGCCTAAAGCAGCAGATTGATGTTTTCTAGTCCCATTGGAACCAATCTCCCCCATTTGCCCCACAGTCCTTTGGGCCTTCCAGTCCTTTCAGAACTTCAAAGAAAACTGGGCAGGTCGTCTGGCTGATCCTGAATGCCAATCCCAGGACAGACCACCAGGAGAGCAAAGCAAAGGAAGGGCCTCAATTCAGCCTGTTCTGGTTGCTGGAGTCCTGTCAAGCTTAGTAAGATGAGTAGGACCAAAGCAAGGTTTCCAGAAACAACGGGAAGAAAGTACACAAGCAGGCACCGAGAATAATGAGGGACAGATCTTCAGATGGGCACATGGTGGACAAAAGGTCCTCCTCTCCAAAGTGGTCCGCTATGACTCTGTCAATGGCTCACCTGGAGAATCTAGAGGGAAGACAGGTTCAGACTAGGCGTCCTCGAGGTCAGCTGCTAGGTGTGTGGTTGAGCCTGACTGTCTTGAAAGACCAGGCCATCCCTCCACCTCACCCTCCAGTCTCCTTCAAGTCAGCTCCTGAGCTAACGACACCAGCCTCCCCACCTTCTAAAGGCAGGGGCAGCCAGACTTCCAAGGCTTCAAGCTTACCTTCCTCCTAGAAGGCACTTAGCAGCCTGAAGATTTCTCCCCAAGATGAAGGAGCTACAGAGCTTGCCTTGTGGAGAGGGTCAGGGTCCGCATTCCTACCTCTGAGCTTACCTACCGTGGCTAACAAGGGAAGGTGTCTGGAGGAGGCAGGGCTCACAGAGATGTCCCCAGGAGCAGGGCCCTTTCCACAGTGAAGGCTTGCTGACTCAGAGGAGGCCAGCAGCTGGCTCAGGGCAAGTCACAGGAGGGGCAGCTTGGGCAGTCAGGTTTTTGGGCCTCCTGAGCCAGTCCTTTCTGGAGTTCTCTTTATTCCAGGCCCACTCAGGGTCCTCTGAGGTCATATAGAGGAAGGGAAAGCCCTGACTCCTCTGGACTCAGCCAAGCCCTGTGCAACTGCTGGGCAGGAAGGTGCACCCAGGGGATCCTTAGAGAGAGGAGGGCTGACATGAGGCAAGTAGAGTCCAACTTGAAGCCTTCTCTCACCCCTCTCTCACTTCAGACTCAGCCGGACAGTCACACCCCTGTTTCATGCATCCCTCCCCGGCTCCAATGCTGCTCACGTGCTTGTGGGCTCCTGGCTAGCCAGAGCCTGTCACTCAGGGCATAAATGAGCTGCTATCTTCTGCAAAGTGATGGGGCTCTCACCCCGAGTTTTATTGATTAATTGCAGACTAATGAGCCATCACCAATTACTGGTGGTGTTACACCTGGTGGGCCTCTATGCTGCTTAGTTTTTGTCAGTTTGATATCAACTTAAGACGTTCCTGAGGAGACAGAATCTTAACTGAGGAACTGTCTCCATCACCTTGCTTTATGGAGCACTTTCTTGATCATTAACTGACGTAGGAGGGCCTGGCCCACTGTGGGCAGTGCTATCATTGGGCAGGTGGGTCTGGGTTGCATGGAAATGGAGTTGAGCACACCAGGCTTTGAAAGCAAGCCGGTGAGAAAATTTCCTCATTAGTTTCTGCTTAAGGATTTGCCTTGAGTCCTGCCTTGGCCTCCTTCCTGAGGAACTGTAACCTGTATGCTGAAATTAACCCTTTCTTTTCCAAGTTGCCTTTGGTCATAGTGTTTATGGCAACATGGAAGAAAAGCAGGAGAGCCTCCACTCACAGAAGAGCTGACTGCAGAGCCAGGAAAGTGAGGTCAGGGAGCCTCACTAACAGAAACCGAACTCTGATTTAGTTTTGGAAACAAGAAAGAACATCTGGTCAAACCAAAGCTCTTTAAAGTTCAGGCTGGGTGTGGTGGCACATATCTGATTCTGGCACTTGGGAGGAGAAGATTGCCACAAGTTCGAGGCCAGCGTGGTCTAGATGGCAAGTTCTAGGCCACCCAAGCCTCCATAGTAAGACCCCATCTTAAAAAGCTAAAACAACAAACAAACAAACAAACAAACAAACAAAAATGAGACTTGGTTCTTTCCTTATCCCTTTCCACTTCAGCTGTCCTTAGAGGAACCTTTCGTGAGGTTGAGTAGGGATTTTCCCGTATAGTTCAAGAGAGGACTGTGATCCATACAGCCCAGTGTCTGGGGTAAATTTAGAGTATGTGTGAATGAGGATAACAGATGACTGAAGAGCACATGGAAGTAGTTTTCCCTGAAGCTGTGCTGGGCATGCCTGGCTTAGATGCTGGGACCCTGCCTGTAACTGCAGCAGCCTCTAGCCCTGTCCTGGAAGTAGAAGGCAAGCTCAGATTCCAAGGGCTGTCCTAGTAGAATATCCTTAAAGATGGGGGAAGCAGAGCCTGGTGACTGGTTCTGACTGCCTCAGATCCATCCAGATCCTGGCCTCCCCATTCTCAAAGGGCCTCAAAGCTCGATCTTGACTCTGGTTTTGTTAGACACATAGATCATCCTGTGAGTCCCCAGTCACAGTTCTGAGCTGGTCCTGGGACCAAACTCCTCCAGTACCTTCACTTCACAGCACCTAGAGCACTGTCCTCAGGTCTGAAAATGCCTGGGAAAACCCAGTCACACCTAGCAGCCCTCCCCAGTCCTCTTAGCCCCCTTTCTGTGGGAACTAAGGGATTTTTACCTTTTATCATCTCCAGAAATAGAGCCCACAGCTTTCTCAGGCTGCTCCCACTCAAGGCCAGAGGGGGCAGGTTAGGGTTTAGGCATACAGTGGTTGATCTGAGTCTTGGTTCCTGGCTCCACTGCTATGGATTCAGACTTATTCTCTAAACGTTTCCTCCACGAATGGTCCCAGAAAACATGAGACAGCTCTGACTACATGCCCATGCTTAGGACTGAGGAGAGGCACAAACTGGATCCAGGGCTTCTGGGGTTTTTGGGGTGCAGTGTGAGGGTGCCTGGGGCGGAAGAGACTTCAAGGAGAGAAATGGCACACAGAAGATGCACCAAATGAGTCGGAAGCAACAATATTTGCAGGCATGGAGACTAGAGGGATGGCTGGAGGCAAGGAAGGAATCTGGTCATCCAGGAAATGAGAAAAAGGAAGGCCTCAAGGACAGGGGATGCCTGTTCCCACAGGCAGAGGGACAGTGCCAGGGAAAGTCACTCTCCTGGGAGGAGACCAGCTGGCAAAGCTGGGATATGGCATTGGGTCTGAGCTGGGCAGGGAGGGAAGAGCTATGATAGACCACTGAAGATTCTAGCTAACCAGGGCTTTCTAGCCTGCATTGCAAGCACTGATGGATTTCACATAGAAACCTAGATTTCAACCCTGAGTATGGACAAGGAAAGCCCCAGTTCCCCCAAATCAGAAATCAGTAGGCAGTTGCTGATGTGCAGGGTGCTCTGAGGGAGCCAGGGCCCTTGGCTTTGCCAGGCTCTTCTATGCCCTGTTATATCATACTCCAATGACCTCAGGATTATGTCGCAGGTCTGAGGCTGTGGACTTTGGCATTGTTAGGAAGCCCCTTCTGATGGAAGATGTGTGGCTGAGCAGAGGGTGACAGACACAGGAAGGAGGCAAGGACAGGTAGAGCTAAACTGAGATCCACAAACCCCTGCAGGTGGCCTCCCTCTGTCTTTGCTAGGCACTACATCACAAGACGCCTGTTTCTGAAGGCCACGGGGGCCCAGCAGGGCCAGAGGGAAGGCAGGCAAAGCTGAGAGAGAAACCCAAGCTCCCAGCTGCCCATGGTGTCAGGGGAGAGAGAAGCCCTGTAGGAGTTCTGCACATGCTCAGTGACAAGCTGTGAGGCCAGCCTGTGCACGCATGTGCCACAGACTCCACAAAGAGCCCTTCCTGCCCCACTGCTTACCCTCCTCCAGGCATGCTTGCTTCTGTTGGGCAACATTGCCCTCTAGGCTGTTTCTTAGGAGTCGGGTGCTCTGGATAGAGCTCACGCTGTTAGGGGCTGAAAGCTCATTTCAGACTGAGACATCAGGGGCTCATGTGCTGAGTTGATGGGGAACATCTGGAGAGAATGCTTGTAACTACAGTCTGGCTGGGGTGGGGTGTCTCAGGACAGCCGTACTCTAACGGCTGCCACCAGCTGTGTTTACAGCTCAGGGACACAGGGAGGTTCTCACTGAACAAAAATTTGGAGGCTCTGAGCCTCAAGAGTGAAACCATATGGAGCAGGTGTGGGCAGAAAATTAGGCTGCAGGGCTGGGGCCTTAGAGAATGATGGAGCCCCCAGGCCCACCCAGGATCTGCTCCCCAGCCTTGATCCCTGCTAGAGTCATGAGTCAGGTGGGAGCTGTTATCTTTATCCGCTCCACTCCACAGCCAGCCAGTCTCCTCAGTCCGGTCCTTCACTCTCAGCCTTCCTGGCTACTGCGAGGGGACAATTTCACTTCTTTCTTAGGGCCCCGGTATTATGAGTGTATGGGGGCCTGGATGGTGCTTCAAGCAGGACAAAGTTATCCATGGCCACTTTTTCCTGGAACTGTCCCTCAAGTATGGCTACTATTATTGTTAGTTTTGCTAAGCTCAACCCCACAGTTACTAAGGAAGAGGTCACCTATAAGTCACTTTGGGCCTTTACCTTCTCTGCTCAGATTCTTGCTCTCTGCAGATCCTTGGCCAAAGGTGGAGCAAGGAGATCCAGAGCACAGGTTGGGTCCCCAGGCTGGTCACTGGACCTCTTTGGAAGGCTGAGTTAGGGCCTTGATGGCAATAGCCGTCTTCCAAGAGTGGCAACTGCTGCATAAAAGATCAGTGCAGCCAGGAGGTAGAAAGGACTTTGGATTTCAGAATCCTGAATCCTCATTTGGGGGTCTATTTGCTGTGTGATCTCAAGATCCTAGAAATGCTCTGAGCCTCAGGAAGCCCATATGTAAGATGGGGTCTGAAACCCACACACTCTCTGGGCACACTTGTCATCTATTTCCAATGTCCTTTCCAACTAGTCACATGGGACAGAGCTGTCTGTGACCAGGAGCAAGCTCAGTGGGCATCAGGGTCAGGGCTCACTCCTGATAATGACTGTCTGCCCCTGACCTGTTTCTCACCCTTAGCTCAGCTAAGTCAGGCCTGGCCACATGCACAGAGGAACCACCCAGGCTGGCTCTGTCCCCACTCATTAGCTTGGGATAGCAGGCAGCCAAGGCAGAAGCTGCCAACACTGGCAGCTCTTCCCCAGACTTTGGCCAGGCATCAGAATCTGCAGTCCATCTCCTGGTGCTCCCCCATCCGGCCCACTGGGATACCCCCACCTGTCAGGACCACTGCCTTCCTGGTCCCTGCTGGGCTGTGACTGACAGGTCTCTCTGTGCCAGGCTGGGAGATAGGTGCTGGACACTGGACAAGTTGGGGGAGACCTAGGGGCCTTGGCACTGGCCCAGCAGACCTGGATGTGGAGTCTGTCTTATGCAATACAGTTAGGGAAGTTAAAGAACAGAGAGTTTCCCAGGCTATAGAGCAAGCCAGGTTACCAGAGCTGTACCAACATGGAGGCCAAAGCTCATATCCTGTCCATGGAAAGACTGAGACTTAGAAGACCATGGGGGTTTTGGCAGTCACACCAGAAGGCAGGGGCAATGGGCCAGACTCTGGCTCTTTCTGACCCCAGTTTGACTTCTTTCCACTGCCCTGTGGCTTTTTTTTTTCCTGCTGGGTTTCATGTGCCCAGTGTGAGTACTGGCTGAGGACTCCTTACCCTGTGTCTTGCATTAGACTTGCCAGCATTACCCTTGCCTGACTCTGTCCTATGCAAGGCTCTTAAAATGTTGCTAAATGAGGCATTTGGGCATGGAGAGGTCCATCCATCCATCCATCCATCCATCCATCCATCATCCATCCATTCCATAGGTAATAGGGAAAGAACAGTGAACAACAACAACAAAAACAAAAATCTAGTGGTTGCTCTTGGAAGCAGTGGGAGGGACCTGACAAACAGCACATGAATAATCCCAGGCAGAGCGCTATCACTGTGGAAGTCTATAGTCCTGTGAAGGGCTGCTTGCCTGTGAGATCAGGGGGCTATTCTTTGAGGAAGTGAGGTTGGAAGAGGAATACAAAGGCTTGGTTGGGGTTGGAGGGAACAATGTTCCCTTAAGAACTGGGGGAGGCCAATATGGCTGGAGCAAAGATAAAAAAGGAGGGTCATGCTGCTGGGAAGCTGGAGGAGTCAGAGAATGAAGACTCAAAGTTCTCTCCAACCTGGGACATTTGAACTCTGACCGATATCTCCCTATATTCTCCAAACCCAGACCCTGGCACTACCCTTTTACTCTGTTTTGTGAGTTCAATGAGATGCCACATTAAATGAGATAATGTGGTATTTGTCTTTCTATGCATGGCTTATTTCACTTAGCATAGTGCCTTCCACATTAGAGATTACATATGACATGCATATGTGTATTATGTAATCATGTGTATATGTATACACATATAAAATTATTTCCTCATTCATTCATGGGTAGATGTTTAAGTTCCATATCTTCAGGTGAGTGATGCTATAACAATACAAGGATGCAGATATTGCTTCAAAATGCTGACTTCATTTCCTTTGGATATGTATTTAGATATAGGATTGATTGATCATATACTAACCTTATTTTTAATGTTTGAGGAGCTTTCATGGTGTTTTCCGCTGTATGAACTTGCATTTCTAGCTATGTTGTAGAAAGTTTTTCTTCTTTCTACATCCTCACCACCATTTGAAATTTTTCTTATTGCATTTAATGATTTAGTTTTGTGTACCTGTGTGTTCATGGGGTGGATTGGCACGTGTGCCACCGTGTATGTGTGGAGGTCAGAGGACAACTTTTGGGAGTCAGTTTTCTCCTTCCACGTGTGGGTTCCAGGGCTGAACCCTCTGTCTCAAGTGCCCTGAACTGGCTGCCTCTTGTCTGATGAGAGCCTTCCCAAGGAGTGGGTGGGATGGCATTTAAGCTCCGATTTGCATGTCTGTGGTGATTAGTGTGCTGAGCATCTTTTCTTATACCTGTTCTCCCACTTGTAGGCCTTTCGTTTATTTTGTTTTATTTCACTTTATTTTATTGAGACAGTTTCATGCAGCCTTGGCTAACCTTGAATTCGCTATGTAGCCAAGGATGACATTGAACTTCTGATGTTCCTCAGTGGGCTGACCTTACAGCACCGTCATGCTAGGTTTATGTGGGGCTGGGAATCAAACCCAGGGCTTTGGGCATGCGTGCTAGGCAGGCAGTCTGCCAGGTGAGCCCTGTCCCGGCTTGCTTCTGTGGCTTCTGTGGGAAAGTTCAGGTTCTTTGGGTGTGTGCGTGCATGCCCGCCTGCATGTGTGTGTGTGTCCTGTATGTGTATCTGTGTATAGTGTGATAGTGGTGGTGCTGGGGATCAAACCCAGGACGTGGCATATGGTAGGCAAGCACTCTCCCACTGAGCTATACTCTGAGCATCCTTTGTCCATTTTTGTTTTTCTTTGGTTTGTTGAGACAGGGTCTCACTGTGTATCCCTGGCTGGCCTGGAACTGGCCTTGTAGATCAGGCTGGCCCAAACACCCTGAGATCTGCCTCCCTTAGCTCCCTACTGCTGGGATCAGAGGTGTGTGCTACCACAGCAGGGCCTTTTAAAAACCACGTTGATTTTCTTGCTCTTGGAGTATGTAAATGCTCCGTTTGCTCTGGGCGTTGATCCCTTGTTAGATGTGCGGCTTGTATGCGCTTTAGCGCTTTAGACCATTCTGCTTCTTCATGTCAGTGGTAGTTTTCCTTTGCTGTACAGAGTTTTCAGCTTCTTGTCACCCACTTGTTTATTTTACTTTCATTGCTTATGCTTTTGATGTCAAATTAAAAAAAAAAATCATTGCCAAGACCAATGTAAGGATTCTAGGGAAAACTGTTTACTTCTAAGATCTTTACAGTTTCAGATTTTACATTTGAATGTTTATAATTAAAAAGAACCACATTTAAATATTCATATGAGAAAATACTTTAGTGGACATCTTTTTTGCACACTTTGTTCTGTGTTGTAATCAGACCTGGGAAGGCATCAAATTCCTTCTAGGGTCTAGGGCCCAACTCTAGGACCTTGGGAGTTCATCCCAGAGTCCTCTCTCTGGGATGTCTACCTAGGGCTGGGGGTTAGCCCTGAAAGCCATCTTCAGGTCCTGGCAGCTGGGCCTTCATTCCCAGAAGCCCTCCCTTCTCCTTTTCATTTGCATCTCATTAGCACCACTTGGAGCTGCTGGCAGCTCAGCCTGGAGCTCTGGGACCAGGCTGTAGCCTGGCACAGGCCCTGCTCCTATCATGGAAAGGGGAGTAGGAATGCACACCTCCCACTTTCCACCCCACATGCTGTGCCATTGGGTCGGAGGGACTAGGATCTTCTCAGCTCTCCACACTCCTATCCAGCCTCATGTTCCCTAGGCTCCCTTCCCTTGCGTGTTCCCATAGCAACAGGGTGATGGTGCAGGGGTCTTAGAGTGACACAGCCACCCAGCTACCCTCCCCTCCACAGCCCAAGCTGGACTGGTGACAAGTAGGGCTTCAATCTCCTGAGATGATCAGTGATAATTGGTTTATGGAAATAGCTGAGAAGCCGAGGGATGCTCCCCAATAGAAACCAGCCTCCCGCCAAGCCAGCTTTCTGCCACCTGTCTTTCCCTGGTTCAGAAATAGAGCTGGGGGAGGGGAGGCCAAGAAGCTAGGCTGGGGCTGGTGTGGTTTTTCCAGGGAAACCAGGCAGGGAACCTGTTGTTCCCCAGAACAGCCTCTATGCCTGCTTGCCCTGTGGAGAGGAGATGCGAGATGCCTGCTTGTCAACTTAGCCAGGCTTTTGCTTCCTTGGCCCATGAGTCCATGCTTATGGTGGGTGCACTGTTGGAACAATGGGGCTGGGACAGAAGCCTCAGCTCTGGGGAGACAAGAAGCATATGTATTGTGTGGTTGTTGCTAGGGGATCTGGTCTGATGGCTGCCTGGAGGAGGAGGCATGAGGGATACTTTGAAGATGACATTTCAGTGTTTGTGCGCATGAGGCATTCGCCAAAGGGACCGAGCAGTAGGCAGGAAGTGCCTGATGGATGCAGGAAGGTGTCAGATAGAAGGGTAGGAGGTCCCAGATGCCCAAAGTCTCCTTTCTAGCACAATGCTAATGTTCAACCTCTAGAGGGAGTGCTGGCAGGCTACCATGTTGCCTCATATGCTCTTTGAGGAGAAATGGGGCTCATGAGATGGGCAGAAGACGAGGCTTGACAGGCCCTGGCCACCAGGCTAAACAAGTATGTACCAAGAACAGCTGGGTTTGTGTGTGTTGCATTAAAGGACTAGAAGCTATATGGCAGAAATGGCTAGGAATTGCTGAGGGCCCACAGGAGGGCGATTACCAGCTGCAAGACCTCTTGGGCCCCCCAAAGCAGGAAGAGTCTTTCTGTGACAGGAGGATATGAACTTGAGAAAGCTGCATAAAGATTAAAGTAGGCGAACAGCCAGCCAGTTGGCAGAGAAAGACGACAAGTCCTTCCCCACCCAGGCTCAGGTAACAAACAGAGCATTCCAGGGGAAAACCGTCCTTGACAAGGTGGGATGTAAATGACCATGGAAGGGTAATCAGCCCACGCTGAGTTTTTCCATGTTTGCTTTCCCAGCTCATTAGCCCATCCCCCTCTTAGAAGCACTGTTTCTATTTCTAACTATGTGTCGCTAGTTCTGTTCTTCTCTTCTTTCTTTCTCTCTTTCCTTCCTTTTTTCTCTTTCCTTTCTTTCTTCTCTCCCTTCCTTCCTTCCTTCCTTCCTTCCTTCCTTCCTTCCTTCCTTCCTTCCTTCCTTCCTTCCTTCCTTCCTTCCTTTTTTTCTCTCTTTCTTTTGCCCTGGGACAAACTTCAGACACCCTAGACCTCAGATCCTCTTCTAACATTTCCGCTGACCATCCCCACCCCACACTGAGCCCAGCCTAGGCTCTACAGAAGACAAGGGCCTTGCCCCTGTGAGGTCAGGCCCACTGGGTCCTGGCAGCAGTTACCACACAGCAGTGGACAGGACAGGCTTTTCATTTGCACAGGAGCTCAGTTTCCTAATATTCATCAGATGGTTTCTACCCCACTTTCCCCAGCTACTTACACCACCACGTAGGGCCATGGCTCGGAGCCATCCTTGCAGGTAGGAAGGTTGGTAGCTCCATGCAGAGTGACCATGACAGTCTCCTTATTACAGGGAGCCAGGTGGTTGGTGTCAAGATACTGGGAGGGCTCTGGGGGGTCCTTTGGTTCTTCTGGAGCCTGTGGGGGAAAATCAGGGAGCACTTCTCTTTACCATGACCTACAACCTCTACCAGGCAGGTTGAAGCTTTTGACCTTGTAATTTAGGCTAGGGAATGTGTTTAATCACAAAACAAAACAAAACAAAACAAAAATCATGAAGAAATTTAATAAAAAAACCGGTGATGACAGTGCACACTTAAAATCCCAGCCCTCAAGAGGTAGAGGTGAGAGGATCAAAATGACCACAGTTCAAGGTCACCTTCAGCTCCTCCAGTTTGAGGCCAGCCTGGGCTCCATGAGACCTTGTTACCAAACAACAAATGTGTCAGTGAGTTGCCTCAGCTTTTGCTGTGTAAGCCTGATGACCTGAGTTGGATTCCAGGAACCCATGATGGGCAGAGAAAATTGACTTCTAAAAAAGTTTTCCTCTGATCTCCATGTGCAATCTATGGCACACATGTGCCTGCATAGTCATACGATATGCAATGAAAATAATGTAATTGAAAATTACAAATTCTGTGTTGAGCTGTGTTCACATGTAGCGGTGGCTGCAGGAGGCTGGATGTAGCCTGTGGCTGCAGGCTGGAGAGGCCTGACTGTCTATTCCTTCCAGTACCTTTTCCTCTCTGTAACATCACCCTGCTTCCTGAACTACAGAACAGCAGCCTATGAAGCCATTTTCTCCCTACCTCTGTCTTATACATTGCTTCTTCCCCAGCCTTTGACGTGTCCCCTCCTGCAGCAGAAGTCAGCCCACCTTAGTTTGTAAGCACCCCTCCACAGCCCTCCGCTTCTGCAGGAACCTCAACGCCACACGCTCCTCAGTCCTAGTGATGCCACCTTTCTTCTTTCCTGTGCCTTACCTCAGACCACTGGCACCACCTCACATTCATCCTATGAGACAATGAGGGCTGGGACCAGACATGAAGCCTACTCTGCTCTCCCCTGATGACCCCTAGCACAGGAAGAGGAAGCAGCATGGCTTAGCCATGGACATATTTAGCAATAGGACTTGATTCAACTCTCGGGTCCATGGTACTGCCTGAGTGACCGACCACCTCAGGAGCCACAACTCCCTTATTCATCCCCAGCCTCCTCCCCCAGCCACCTCCCCACCTTTGTCCTGGTATTTCCATGGCCTGGGCAACTCTTTCCAGAAGACGCCAACCCCTGCATCCCCTGCCCCATCCCTCCCTTGCTGCAGGCAGTGGCCCCTGCCTAACAAGTTTTCTCATTATGAGGTGAGAACGGGGCTTCCCAGCCCTAGACATGCCCATTCTGTAGAGACTCCTCCTCTGCCTCTGCCTGAGGAGTAAATCTGCTCCCTCCCCCAGCAGGACCCGGCAGGGCCTGTCACCATCTGCAGAGGTGTTGATGAGAGTTGCCCAACCCCCTGAGAGGCAAGAGTAGGTGGAAGGGAGGGGAGGCTGCCAGTGGAAGAGGAGCAGCTTCTCAGACCACTGCCTCTCCGCACTGTGTGCCCTGCCACAACCAGAGGTCACACAGCAGCTTTGCTCTCCCGTGTTCTGCTGTAGGAGTGGCAGCAGCTGACGAGCCAGGAGGCCCAGGTCGCAGCAGCTCTCATCTCTCCTGAGGTGCTCCCTCTTGGAGCCTGTTTTCCTGCACACCAGTGGGGATGTCTAGAATGATTCATAATCCAGCTTTTCCAGGCTTTGGTGTGTTTAGGGTTCTGTGAAGTTAGGCGAGGAGAAGTGACTGATGCCCCTGGTACTCCAGATGGACACCCTTGCTGCCATGAGAGCACATGCCTGCCATGGCACCCTGGTGGTACACGGTGAAGGCTCTTGTGCAAGACAGTTGTTTACGGGGCTTCCCAGACTCCTAGGGAGCCCTGCAGGGCACCAGGCTTCTGCCAGGTCCAGGGACTGGGTATGTCCTCCATGCCTCCCTCTCAGGACAGCCTTCCAGGAAACCCAGCTTGCAGAGGTTTGGAAGGGAACTGCCTATGCTTCATTTGCGTGCTCGAGGCCAGCCTCTAGGCAGGCACCTCCTGGTGAGGCCTGCAGGCATGTACTCCATGGACAAGCTGGGTCTAGGGTCTGGGATGCTGGGCCCAAGTTATGCCCTGTAGAGGAAACAGGTGGTGAGCCAGGGCTGCGAACCTTCACCTTTGCGTCTTTCCTTCCTTATGGTATGCCTGCATCAGGACCAATATGCTCTGTCTGTCTCTACCCCTGGTCATACCGAAGAATTTGTGAAGGAATAGAAAATATATATGCTAGGTTACAGGGTGAGGAGGAAAGTATGGGTAAAGGTGCTGACCCTGAGCAGAGACTCTTTTTTTCATGAGAGCGAGCTCCGTGCTCACTATGGCCTCTCAGGCTCTATTCTCACTCACCCATGAGGCGCTGCTAAGGTACAGAAATCAACAGACTACAATCTCGCAGACCACAGACAGCAGGCTGGTGGTAAGCACAATTTCCAAGTCTGCTGATTTCCAAGCAGAGTTTCCTCAGCCATTCCTTAGGACTCAGGCCCTGGGCAGCCTTAGAAGCTGCTAATCCCAATGCCTTGGCTATCCATGCAAGTAGACTTGTCTTCCACATTTGCTATAGGTGATCCCTCTACCCTGCATCAAGCCTCATAACCTAAGACACCTTGAAAGGTCAGAGCAGACTTCAGGACACCAGCAGTGGGCTTGTGCAGAATGAGGAGGGGGCTAAATTCAGATCCCCAACACCCACATAAACTCTGGGCACACGGCAGCCTGACTCTGTGGTTTCAGCGCTGGCAGGATTGGGAGTGGAGGATGTAGAAGGGCATCCTGGCTCCCTAGAGCTCACTGGCCAGTCTAGCAAATCAGTAAGCTCCAGGTTCAGTGAGAGACTCTGACTCAAAAAATATGAGGGGGTTGACAAAGGAAAACACTTGACGTCTGTCTCTGGCCTCTGTGCATGCATGCATCATGCACACTCACGCACACACATGCACATACGTACATGCATATGCTCATCAAAGACATATGAATACACGATACTGTAGAAAGGGCATCCTTAGAAAGAGCCCGCTGCCTCTGGTCTGTCCTTATGGATAAACGACACAGTCACAGGCTTGGTTTTGCTACTGAATTAAAGTGAGAGGTGAGCAAGCCCTTATGCCAAACTGCTGGCATGTCACCGCTCTGATCCCTCCTGGTATTATCAAAATGACCACAAGTTCAAGGTCACCTTCAGCTCCTCCAGTTTGAGGCCAGCTTGGGCTCCATGAGATTGTGTCACAGAACAACGAATGTGTAAGTGAGCTGCCTCAGCCTTTGCTGTGTAAGCCTGATGACCCGAGTTGGATTCCAGGAACCCATGGTGGGAGCCTCCTCCCCTGGTAGGTTCTTGCTCTTATCTCACAACTCTTATTTATTGAGCACCTACTTTGTCCCATGCACCGTTCTGAGTGTTGGAGATAGAGTGGTGATAAAAACAGACTCCCCCAAAATGTCTTCTTTGCAAAACATCGGATCTATGTTCAAGGTGAGGACAAGGATGAGGAGAAAGAGGGGTCAGGGGACTATCCGTTCAGGCAACAACATCAGAGGGCTTTCAGGCAAGGGCGGGCCAAGTCAGCAACCACCTTTGAGGACGCTGTGTTTTGTCTCTGAGAGCCTCAGAACAGGACTGCTCCTCAGGACCACTCACACCACAGCAACGACTGAAGCCCAGAGAAGGAACACTTTTGTCAGAGAACAAGGATGCTATCCTGCAGCGGCAACGGACCCTGCCCCAGCCTCACCTGTGTCTTTTGTCGTCCCATCCTCTTGGGGGAAGAAGTGTTCACTTAGCAGTCTTGGGGGTTGGTGTCAGCCCTGGGCATGGGCAGGGGTCAGTCATGAGCCTGGCCAGTCAGCTGGCCCAGGTGCCCGGAGTCTTTGCCCATCGGCGTGGTCTGATGGGTGCCACACACTGGGTTTGGGGGCCTGGACTGCGTAGGGGAAGTCTGAGTGGGTGAATGCAATCTGGATCTTTCTCAGAAGTGAGAGATTCTGTGGGTGGAGGTGCCTTGGGATATTAGGGCCCTGGCTAGCTAAGCAGGGGGTTATGGAATTGATTCTTGGCACCGTCAGGATGGTGACCTGGGGTGATCCTTGTTCTGCCCAGTCATGGGAAAGTACAGAGTTTTCCATTCAGCTGGATCACCTAGGCAACACTGTATGACATCACAGGACAGAATCAGTCACACAGATGCAGCCCAACAGGGTGGAGTTGGAAGCCCTCCTCTTTTTCCCCAGAACTGCCTGTTGACCGGTCCCAGCCGTCCTGTTCCTGGTGACTGTGCCCAGCTAGCCACACTTCGTGCCCAGCCCCCATTGTTCCCATTGCAGTGCAGGAGACCCAATCACCACGTTGCAATAACATCCTATCAGTTGCCATCCAGCCTCTTAGAGTCTTCTGCCTAGCGATAAACACAGGGCTGGGAGAGCACTCGGTCAGTAAGGTGCTCGCCTTGTGAGCACGGAGACCTGAGTTCAGATCCCAGTAGCCATGTAAAAACCAGGGCGTGGCAGCGAGAGAGCCCACCTCTGGCCTGACATCAACCTCTGGCTTCCACGTGTACAAGTACTGACATGCAACCCCACCTCGTGCACCCCATGAGTGTCCACATACATAAAGCACACAACATAACCCTTACAAATCTCAAGGGGGTGCTTTCTCCTCGGAGGGTGGTAGGACTATGGGCGGGGGAGAATGGAGAAAGGACTGAAACATTACTGGTGTTACTTTTTTTCTTTTAAGAGAAGAATTGCTTATTTACATTAATGTGCATTTTCGGCATGTATGTCTGGGTACCGCATTGCTTGCAGAGGCCAGAAGAGGGCGGTGGACACACTGGGCAACAAGAGGGCTCAGGTAGCCGGATGTGGTTCAAAGGCAGGCTCGTTTCCTGCTTCGGTCTCCCCAGTCCCAGGGACAGTCTACCTGTACAAGTCCAGCAAAGTGTCTCTCTTGCTTGGAGGCTCCAGCTAGGCCTCCCTTCTCTCCTTAGAACTCGACTCCACAGCTCTCTCCGTTCCTTTCCCCTTCTGCTGAGCCGCAGGGTTGGATGAGGTGGGAAACACAGGCCGGGATTTTTGTAGCAAATGACCACTCGTGGCTGTGTGATTGTAGGTAAAATATGAACTCTCCCTGGGCTTTAGTCCCCTTCCTCATGCAGTGAGGAATCAGGGCCCCTACAGGGGATGGGTGAGGTAAAGAGAGAGCTTCTTAAGTTCTCACTCAAGCTTGGACTTGGCTTTTTCTGGCAGACACATCTGAGTTAGAGAAGTAACAAATGCCTGCAGACACTAGCCACACACTAACCCAGCGCTCGGCCATCCTGCCCTCCCAGATACCCTGGCCCATCCCGTTCCACTCCCAGGCCCGTTCCCATGGCCACAGCAACACAACCCGCTTTCCTGATCTGTGGGGTCTCGCCAGGAACCCCCCTCCCAAGCAGCCTCCTCTGTGCGTGAGGACACCTGCCTGAGTTTGGGCGGCTTTGGGGCAGCCCTTATACCTTACACTTGTTTAATGATCGTGGAAAGAGGGCTTGGGACCCGGACATGCCGCTAGGTTTTTATTTTGATAGCTGTTAACTCAGGAAGTTCCCTTACAGCATTGACTTCTTCCAGCCCTGCTGGTGTATACAGTAGGTGCTCCCTTGATGGTTGAAAGACATGAGACTGTGCAAAGACCCCATGCTCTGACATGGTGTTGATTCCACAGCCAGCTGGCTAAGCCTCCAGGGGCTGACGTGACCTCGCATCACCTATGAGTGTGAGGCTGTGGGTTTCTGTGGAGATCCTGGATTTCAACACGGCTGTGTAAAGCTGGTTCACACTTTCTACTAAAGTGCTGTCTGAGTCTGTGCTTAAGTGCCTGTAGTCATACTGTGCTAGGAACATCCTGTAAGAATGTTCTGCCTCTCCAGTCTTCTCCCTACCGTCTTTTTGGGAGGGGGTGGACTGTTGGATCCCTTTGTAAGGCCTCCTGTTCCCTCACACCAAAGAACCTGAAGACAGAATGGACCACCTCCTCAACAGCTTGGCAGGAGGGCAGGCGAGCATCTTTCAAGGCAGTTTGAGTCTCTCTGCCATTGCCACTTAGGATGTAGGTGTACATCATTTGGACCCTTGATCCTTTCTTCTTTTCCTCCCTGTTCTGTGCCTCAGTAGATGATTCTCGGCTATGACCGCACTGGGTTCCAGCTGGGTTGGGCTTCCTTGAGGTGCCTGCTGAGATGTGAAAACCCATCCCCTTTGTGGGGTGTGTCTTTCCACCCAAGGTCACCCAGGCTGCTGTCCCGGGAAAGATGTCCTTTGGGCTAAGTTCATGTTCCCTTCAGGTCTGCAGTCACAAGGCTGCTTGATATGACAACCCCCATCTTGTTCTTTTAAAACCCGAGGCAGCTGCTGTTTGAGCCCTCATAGGCCTGTGCCCTCACCTGACATCCTACAATCATCACCACCCTACCCTGGCACCTTTGTACACCCCAGCATTTAACGAACAGTGACTATGAGGTGGGGCTCTGGCCAGCAGCTCTAAGCACACTGTCTCAGTTGAGCCTCACATTCTGATCCTTGGAAACAACTTTTGTCATTCTCTTTGTCACAAGAGACAGGTGCTCTGAGGAAATGGACCTGCCTAAGGCCCCTGGCTCTGAGATAAAGCTGGGATTTGAATCCAGGCTGGCTGGCTGGAGTTCTGTGAGCATCCCCAGCAAGCCCCTGTGGCCTGCCTGTTTCTTTTGGGAGAAGGAATTGAATTCTCCTTAGTTCTCTTTGGAAACCAGGTTACACAGGGTTAAGATCAGATACAAGTATCTTGGGTTGTTTTTGTTCTTACTGTTTTGTGCTGTGGACTGACCCTGGGCATGGTAGGCAAGCCCTCTAATATTGAACCCACCCCTCAGCCACGCTTAATGAGGGCAGGAAGGTGGCTCTGTGACTGGGAAGCAAGCTGCTGTGCCTTGGAGGCTAATCTGAGCAGAGTGGCATGGCAAGTGGAGGAGGCCACCACTTCCTGGTGCTAAGAGATCATTTGCCCTGACCCCAGCAGGTAGTGTCGTGATGTCTGAACTGAGGTTGGTAGCATTAATGTGGCCCTGGCTGTCTAGTTTTGGCCTGTGGGTGCAAGCTGCAGTGACAGGACCTAATGGCCATGCTAGCCACAGTTAACAGTGGACCGTCCAGGAGATTACTTCTGTCTCCCCTCAGCCCTGTAGTATGCAAAGGGGATCTCAGGGAACCTCAGGAAATGGCTACTGGGCTGAATCGGGGTGTGTTCAATGTTCTCTCGGCCCCTAATAACCAGGACAGTTAGGCTAAGCAGTAGCATGTGAGCAGAAGGGATTTCAGCTACAAAGTACATGATGCCTTGGGATCTGTAGGGCCCATCCTTCGCCCTGGTCTGCTGTAGTTCCTTCCTCCTTAGTAACCTCAGCGGCCTCATCAGCTAGGTGACTGCACAGGCTGACTCCTGTGGAGGGGCAGAGGGCTTTAGACAAGAGAATGGGGCGAGGAGGAACTAGGCATCCCAGAAAAGGTTCCACTCATGTTTCTACTCATTTATGTGACAGAGAGCACCCATGGCCCTGGCTTTGTCTCCAGCGGGCACAGGAGTGACAGGTTGGCTAGTTCTGCTCCCATCTGCTCAGCACGCACCCTGATTGATTACCCTGTTGGAAGCTTCTTCTCAGTGTTGAGTAACCAGAGCTCTCATCTGAGGCAGCTCAGGCCCCACTGTCAACTCATAAATCACTTTGCTAAAGATGCAGCGTGGCTTTTGAACATTTTTCTTTTAAAAGAATCGATAACTCGTTAACAAGCGATTGAATAAAGGGTAAGTGAGGAAGCTACCTGCTATTCCCTGCCATTAGGAAGGGGCAGAGGTGGGAGATGTCCTGCCAAGGTGGAGGGTGTCTGTTTACTAAGCAGGAGGCTTTTGGGGAGCAACCAGTCTTAAGCATATTTCTGTGTCCCCTCAGCCCCAGGACTCCCAGCAGTCTGGCCTGCATCCCCAAGAATGTCCATCTCCCTCACTCCATCTCCACCTTATACCCATGCTCCAGCCTCCTCTCAGCGGGTAATGGTCCCTTCAGCCTTGAGATCTTTGTATATGCCGCTCTATCTGCCTGATGGCTTTCCCCCAGCCGACCACCACCAAAGCTTCTCTGACCCCACTCCTTTCCCCATAATGGCATGAGACCCACAGCTCATAGGCACACGCCTTCCAGAGCTCATGGCCCACTATTTACTTCTCTGGGATAGGGTCTGCCTTCCTGGAGGGCAGGGGCTATGCCTGGGGAAGCTATATTGCCAGGGCCAGCACAGCACAAAGTTTGTATCAAGCAGTGCCTGGTGAGTGTGGTGACATCACCAGCATTAAATGCTTCCCTCCCCTCTTCTACCTGGGATAGTGATGTCTGTTTCTCTTGGTGCCTCTCTCCCCACAAGGGTAGATAGCATCTGCAAACCTCAGAAAAGTGACTGACATTTAATGTGCACCTAGTATGTCACAGAACAGTGTAGATAACTTTGTATAGGTTAATCCTCTCTATGATTCCTGTTTGCTTATGATTGTTATAGTTTTGAGACAAGCCTTTGCTATGTAGCCCTGGTTGGCCTAGAACTCCTTACATAGTCCAGGCTGGCCTTGAACTTGTGGTGCTTCTATTGCCTCTGCCTCCAGAGCGCTGGGATTATAGATGTGCGCCACCATGCCTGATCATTGTAAAGACAAGGAAACCAGGGCTAGGGATGTAGCTCAGTTGGTAGAGTGCTTGCCTAGCATACACATGCTCTGTCTTCAGCACTGCAAAACCCTGAGCATAGTGGCAGAGGCCTGTCATCCAGCACTTGGGAGGTAGAGCCAAGGAGGAGAAGAAGTTCAAGGTCATCCTTAGCGAAATATCATGCTTAAGTCAAAGCTGGGTTACATGCTAAGAAGAGGAAGAGGCGGGACAGTGGTGGCACATGCCTTTGATCCCAGCACTCAGGAGACAGAGGATAGCAGATCTCCGGGTTTGAAGCCAGCCTGGTCTATATAGTGAGTTCAAGGACAGCCAAGGCTACACAGAGATACCCTGTCTCAAAAAGAAAAAAAGGGCAGCTGAGAGATGGCTCAGTGGTTAAGAGCACTGTTTGCTTTTCCAAAGGACCTGGGTTCAATTCCCAGCAGCCACATGGCAGCTCACAACTGTCTGTAACTCCAGTTCCAGGGATTCTGACACCTTCATACCAATGCACATAGAATAAAATTAAAATAAATTATTAAAAAAAGAAGAGGAGGAGAACACTGAAGCCACACTAAAGAATTTACATTCATCACAGCATCCTTCCTTACTGAAGTCCTTATAAATAACCTGGGAACAGAGCCCAGAGCACCCATCCCAGGACAAGTCTTAAGGCTGGCTCTGCAGCCAGGACAAAGCAGAAGGTCTGAGGGGCTCCAGTTATAGGAAGCCACTCATTCAGGCAGCTGGGCCCAGAATGGCTCTCTCAGCTCAGCCCTGGCTATGCCTGCCCACGTTGTCTGCTGCCTCCACTAGAGAGCAGAGCTTTTGGCCCTAATCTTATTTGAGGCCATGAAATCACATTTGCAGTGTGTTAATGCAGCATGGAGCTGGCCCAGCTGTCTTGTCTCCTGGCAGAGAGAGGAGCCTAGAAAGCCATCTCGCCGGGAGGGAAGTCTCTTCAGGAACACCAGGAGACAGAAAGCAATTATGCTCTAAGAGGGAGATTAAAATAATGTCTATACTCGCCTTGCTCACCCAAAGGCCTCAGCACCATCCAGCCTGCAGTGACTTGGGGCAAGCTTTCTGCTAGAGTGAGGGGCGATGCCATGACCAGCTCCTCACCTGCCCTCATCACCCCGAGTAACCTCTAAGTCTCCCAAAGGAACCGCCATCTTCCGAGCCCCGTGTCTTTGCCCAGGCTGTCCCCAACCCAGAACGTAGCCAACAGAATCTGCCAACAGCCTGCCTGAGATCCCAGCTTCCTGAGCTCTTGCTGTGTTCTTCTGTGTGCTTCACAGCGGATCTACACTGTGTCAGGATACCTTCCTGACAGTCCTTAAGACCCAGGAATGGAGCTGCACAGGTCCAGTCCCACAGCTGAAGGTCACAGAACTAGAACTTTCCACTACTTCACCGCCTACCCCTCTACTTTACTGTCCTGACTCAGTGCAGTCTGCCTCCATATATATATGGGTTTCAGGTCCATGGATTCAGTCAATCTCAGATTAAAATATTTGAAAAAAAAAAATAGTCTCCAGTGTTGGCGTGCTTGGCGTGCTAAAGGCCTGGGTTCAATTTCTTGCTCCTCAAGAATAATAAAATAAAAATTTGTCTGTACTGAATGTATAGAGTTTTCCTTGCCATGAGTCTGCAGAACAATACAGTACAGCAGTCTACATTGTACCTGCATTCTATTAGGTATTATAAGAAGTATAGAGATGAGTTAAAGTGTGTAGGAAGACCAGGTGCAAGTGCATATTCCCGTAAGCCAAACACTTAGGAGGCTGAGACAGGAGGATCACAAGCTTGAGGCTGGCCTGGGATGTTTATTAAGACTGTATCTCTCACTGCTACTACTACTGCTAACAATGACAATACACAGAAAGATGATTATATGCAAATACTGTGCCATTTTATGTGAAGAACTTGGGCACTTACACGTTTGGGCTTTTGAGGGGCTCTTGGAGCCAATTTTCAGGACACCAAGAGCAATTGTACCATGTTCTCTTCTGTTTCTTTCTTTCTTTCTTTCTTTTTTTAAGATTTATTTATCATGTATACAATGTTCTGTCTGCCTGTACACCTGCATGCCAGAAGAGGGCATCAGATTTCATTAGAGATGGTTGTAAGCCACCATGTGTTTGCTGGGAATTGAACTCAGGACCTCTGGAAAAGCAGCCAGTGCTCTTAACCTCAGAGCCATCTCTCCAGCCCCTCATCTGTTTCTTTAGGCTTCCCAGAGGGAGCCAGTTTGTGTCTCCTCCTATAGCCAATGCTTTCATCACCTCACTGTGTCACTCTCATCTTCCTGGGAGTTCTAAGAGACCAAACACAGCTCAGAATCAAGGACCAACAAACACTGCACTAAATTCAGACTGCCTTCCTGCAGGTGGAAGGAGATGTGGGGTCAGGGCTGAATCCAGGGTACCTTCCAAGCTGTCTATTTTTCAGGGAGTTTGGGAGAATCCTGTCTCCTTCAAGAAGGCTTTCTCGACTGCAGGGAAGCCAGTATTTTTCTTACTCTTTACAGTCATCATGTGAGGGAGGCATTACGGTTCTTCTACAGAGGAGGAAAACAGGAGCAGTAGGAGGCAGTGAACTGGAAGTCAAGCCTGAGTCTAAAGTCTGACTGTGGTACTTGTTGGTGTAAAAACATCATCATTCTTCAGGCAGCATATGGAAGGCTTTACCCGTGTGCTGGGAATTTTTATGCAACATTCCTTCTACATCTCACCAGCCAATTCTAGGGAGCCACAAGGTTTGTCCTGAGCTCCACATATCGACAACCTCAACTTTATCCCAGCCTTGATCCCAAACCGTCCAGTCCTCGAGCCCCTCACTGTGGGTCCAGATGAGCAATGGGTAACCTGTCTTAGCTGGTTTTGGTATCATATCATATCATATCATATCATATCATATCATATCATATCATATCATGTCATGTCACCAGGAAGCAAACTACTTCCTTCTGCTCCTTTCCCAGGGGCCAGGAAGTGAAGCATTAGTGCCCCCGCCAAGGGACTGAGGAAGAGCTTGCAAGCTGTGAGTCTGCCCGGGCAGGGGTACAGCTGGTTATCCTCTCCCTCCTCCCCTGATGCTGACTGCAAAGCAGAAAGTCCAGAATGTGCTGTGGAGAGCAGGGTCCCATCTTGGCTTTGCTGCCGACTCTGCAAGACCTTGCCTCCTTTGGTGTTTAGTTTCATCCACAAAAACTGAATACTGCCAAGGCCACCCTGCCCTCCTCCTGAGACCAGCGTGATGCTCTAATGGGCTTTGTTGGCGTCCAGTGGGGTATGAGCTCTGTCTGTGTCAGTCTGGCTCAGAGAAGTCTCCAGTGACAGAAATCCCACAGCACAACCCATGGAGAAGCCGCCTCCTCTCCATCCCCTAGGCATCCCTACAATTCTCTACTTCCGGATTTCTTCTTGCCGGCCAGTCCCTTACTCAGCTCCATATCCTGCCTCTACACTCAGTGCTCTTTCTGAGCATTTCCTTAGAACCCTTCTCCTTTCTGCTCCATCAATTCCTGAGGCTCAACCATCTTCCCGATGTCTGTGAGGAGCGTTTTAGACCATGTGAGTTCTCACCCTTCTCCTCACCCCAGTCTCACAGCTTCCTCTCTAGACATCACTGTGCCTATTGTTCAGCTGAGGGCTATGAGGACCAAGGAGGTCAGGCTGTAACTGTTACAGGTCCGTCTGAGCTGTAATTGTTCAGACGGAGCTATGAACTGAGGTTCAAAGCTACAGCCTCCTGAATCTTTCCAGAGCTGCCTTTCTGCTGTGACCTGATGCCTTGGGGTTCACTCGTGGATATTGTTGGTCTGGGGTGTCACTGTCACTGCCTCCTACTTCCCCCCTGTGCCTATCTGGACATTTCCCCAAGGGCTGGACACACAAAAACTTAATCTGCTGCTTGGGAGAGTGACTAGAATGAATGAATGGATAGGTGGATGGATGGATGGATGGATGGATGAATAGTTAACACCTTATGGTAAGTGAGGTTGGACCACAGTAGCATAAGGCAGGCTGTGGGAGTCAGATGGAGGAAGGACACCCATGTACATGCTTTGTTTATCCCGGGAAGGGGCTGTTCTCTGCTGGCCTGGGCATCCGCTGACCATGAGGCTTTGCAGACCCAGCCTAGGCTGAGGGTAGCTGTGCTGATCCCTGGTAGGCCAACCCTCATTGGACCAAAGCATTGAGGCTGTCAGCTTTCCCTGCTGCTTGCCCCATCTGCTGCCAGAGTTGTGTTAAATATCAGCTTCACATAGCGCTTTAATCTCACCTCATTCATCACACATGCCATGTCCCCAAGCCTTTCACTTAGTTGGTAGAAACTGTGCTCTGGGGGTCTGTACAGAGATGAAGCCAGGAGGTATGGGTCTAGCTGTGGAGGCATGTGTGCTTCCCAAGAACTTGTCTTTGTGAGAGGACATGGTGTGTTTTTGCACATACATAAGTACTATGTGCAAGTGTGCTCCTGTGAGCCTAAACATCTGTGCAGGCGATTGCTGGAGATGAGCGGTGGGTCCACATTTCTCTGGAGCTGGGGCTGGGCTGGCTAAGAGAACTTCAGAAATAGACACCCGTTTCTTTCCATCTCCCCCAATTCTCTTTTCTTCTCTGTCTCTCCCCCTCCCTCTCTCTGTCTCTCCCGCCACCTCTCTCTCTCTCTCTCTCTCTCTCTCTCTCTCTCTCTCTCTCACACACACACACACACAACATGCAGGCATCCAGGAGGTGTGAGTCAGCAGCAGTCCTTGCTGGTGGGAGAGGGGAGAGGCAGAGAGGAGGCGGGCCAGCAGGGCCATCTGCTCTGTTCTCTTACAGCAATCTGCTAATGGAGCCACTTTCCAGACTAGCACCCAGACTGGCCCTTTCCACCCTGCAGTGTGGTATCTGACTCAGGGACAGTAGGATTCACAAGGCCATAGCATCCCTTTTTGGGGAGGCTGGCTAGGCAAGAAGGAACAATCTTGTTTTTCTAGGTGCAGAGATGGAGGCCTGGACTATCTGCCTCGTTCATCACAGATTTCCCTGTGCACTCACTGCGAAAGCAGCACTCACTGCGAAAGCAGCACGCTTTCATGAAATGCCTGCTGCAGAGCATGCTGGACTGTGTACTATTCCACTTTCACTCAAATCTTCCCAGCAAGAGTGGGCACAGGGGTTGTTCTCACCCATTGCACAGGTGGGGAAGAAGAGGATAAAAAAATCCTGTAACTTCTACAAGGACCAGATGCTCCTAGATAAACCAGAGCTTAACCTACATCTAGGTCATTCTGATCCATTTGCCTGCCTGTCACGGAAAGCTGGCTGCTCTGTCCATGCAGCTGATAGGGCAGGGGGCCTCCATGACAGGACTTCGAGGGCCTGTAGAGGCAGCTTGAAGATCAGGCAGGCTGGAGGAAGAGGCACAAGCTTGTGCAGGTATATAAATACTGGACCCCCACAACTGATATTTGTTGAATAACTATCCTCGGGGAGGGGGGGGGACCCTTGGGTCCCCTGAGGATTCCTTGGATAGAAGTGTTTCCTTTGGGTGGAAACAGGCCATTATGGGTCTAGTCAGCCTTTGCCTTCTCCCCTTGGGGGCGCTTGTGTGTGTGTGTATGTGTGTGTGTGATGGGGGAGGGCTGGAAGAGCTCTCTGCCCCATCCTCCCCAGGGCCAGAACTGGCTACTCCACTGCTCTGCCAGCCTTACCCTCACCACCATAGAGACAGGCTACACCCCTCCCTGTGTAGGTGACAGCACCCTCTGAGAACGCCTTGACAGTGCTTTTGTTCCTCAGAAATAAAAGAAAATCGAGCTACAAAGGGAAACCTCAGGTAGCTTTTAGCAGGGCTCAGCTGCCTGGGGCAGAGTGTGTTTAAGCTGGAGGCTCTTGTCGCTGGGGCTTGAGGGGAGTGCCTCAGACCCCGCCCAGTCCCTGTGTGGCAAGAGAGGTGGGAGGGTGGAAGTGCCCGTGATCACGTTTACTCAAGAAAAAAGCTCTTTCAAATAATGGTAAAGGAGAAAAAAAAAATCAATGAAAATTGATAGGGAAATGTAAAACAGGGCTCTCGCTCTCTCTCCCTTCCCCCAACCGTGAGCGTGTGTGTGTGTGTGTGTGTGTGTGTGTGTGTGTGTGTGTGTGTGTGTGTAGAGAGAGAGGGGGGTTGTCAGGTGAGTGTGTGGTGGGGGAGGCATTTGCCAGGGCCCAAACTGACCTGCTTGGGGCTCCAGGCCCAGGAAGGTGGGGGCTGGGACTCACTCCTTGGCACGTGCCTGCAGACGGGCGCTGGTGGCTGGGGGGAGGGGTGGCAGCTGAGTCTCTAACTCGAGTTAAGAGAGAGATTAATATATTCAATCTGCTCCAGGGTAATTGAGGGAACAATTGGAGTGTTTTTCTAAAGCCCATAAAACTGCCTCATTTGCAAGGCAGAGCTGCCCGGCTGCAGTCCGCAGATTTGACGGAGGCCAGAGGAGCAGAGAAGAGGCAGCTCTGGGAACCCAGTCCAGGGCAGACTGGAGAGCCAGCCTTGCCAGCCAGGGAAAGGGCTGGCAGGTCCCTTCTGACCTGTGCTCTCCTTCTGCACCTCCCATCACTTTCCTTTTGTAGTCCCAGCATCCTTTGTCCAAACCTATCTCCCAACCTGTGAAATGGGCCACAGCATTCTTCTCTACCAGGACTAGAGCTGGTGGAAGCTTTGGAAGACTAGGTAGGGAAGCAGGCTGGCACCGAGGGACGGGGGCATGAACAAAGAGGTGCCCAGGCCTCCTCCCTCCTCGCCCCTCTAGGCCAGCCCCCTGAGAGTGAATGGGCAGTAAAGAGTGGAGTTAATGAAACCCGCATCGTGTGCCTCTCTCGCTTGAACCGCTCCAGTCTCCAGGGCAATGGGAATAGCACATGCAATAGCAAGCAATAAAAGGCATAATGAATTTAAAAGCAGCTCAGAGAGGGAGAGTGAAGACAAGCAGGGCTCTGGCCTGAAGCTGGTGGGTTCCTGGGGCAGCGAAAGTGCTGGCCTGCAGCTCTAGCCAGGATCAGGACTAGGAACAAACAAGCTGAATGGGGGTGGGGAGAGAGAGGGAAAAAAGGAAGGAGGACAGCACGGGATGTGGGGGACGGAGGGCAGAGGTGAGGCTAGCCTCTCAGCTCCATCCTGGCCGCTTGCTTGCTCTCCTCCACCTCTCCTTAATAAAAAATCCCAAGCTTGTTAGTGCCAGAACCATAGTTTGACTCCACAGGCTTAGGGCCAGGTGCTTCGCATTTGGTGATTGCTTTATTAGCTGCTTCTTTCTTTCTCTGCTCCTCTGGGGCAAAAATAAATAAATAAAAATTTTAAAAAGGTGTTTTAAATGGAAGAAATTAAAAAAAAAATTGAAAGCGTCTTTTAAAAGGCTCCAGGGAAACAGAATCATTTCCACGAAACAAAACCACGATTGTCTGGAAGAGGTACTGGGGGAGCGATCTCACCACACCCTCCTCCCTCTTCCTCAGGAACCGGGGGAACGCAGGACCTTGCCGGAAGAAAGTAAGGTTCAAAATGGCAGGAATCCCCAAGGTGGCCCCTGGAGCTATAAGCAAGGAATTAAACTTCATGTTTCCAGAAAGTCCGTCCTGGGAATTTCCAGCCCAAAGTTTCCCTCCGCAACAGCTCTGCCTGTGGGAAGACGTCCCTGAACCAGTGATGAATCGCTGTGGGCACAAGGGCTCAGGGCCCAAAGCTGCCATCCTCCCTTCCCTTCCCAAGGTGGGGGGTGGGGGTGGGCTGGTCAGAGCTTAGACTTGCCTGCACTTACCTCCTCCGTCCCAGGGTCCCCTCTGCCTAGCTCTGTACAGACTTCCTGCCCCCTTTCTGGTCACTGTGCCTTCTTTTGGACAGCTGAAGATTACTCATGTGATCTCAAAGCTGCCAGGAAGTGAATCCAGGTAGTACCAGGTGGAGGCAGACATCTGAGGAAGGCCCTGTGTCCGGTGGGCGGGTTGGGAAGTGACAGCCAGTGGCTGCGGGGAACTTGAGGTAGCTAGGCCCTGCCTGTGTGCTCCAAGGATCCAGCTTGTGAGTCAAGGCACCCTTGAGGGACCTCCCCCCCTCGGCGTGTGGCTTGCCCAGTGTTGGAATTATTCATGGGAACAGTTCCTGCTAACTGGCCCCACCCAGTGGAAAATACTAACTCAGAGGGGTTGTATTTGGTGTGGCATGTAGAGCCAAGGGACCTGTGGCTAGGAAGCAAAGCCAGTCAGCAGATAGTCACACTGAGTCCTGTCCCTGCAGCCCGTTAGATGCCTGCCTGCCGTCACCCCATTGTTCTTTTGCCTCAAAGCACGACCTTCATCTGTTATGGCTTGAGAAAAAAATGGCACATGCTATGCAAGGCAAAAAGCACTCTTGAAACTAGCGTTCTAAATTGAATGGGTTGTCGAGACACCTGCTTCCCAGAGGGCCGGGAACAGGTCGGGATGAATGAAATCCATGCTGGGGAAGAAATGGCTTTGAACTGAAGCTTTTGCTTCTGGAGCCCAGAAATATGTTCCTGGACTTGAACTGAATTTTGGTGAAGTTGCACTGGAACCCCAAAATAAAATTCTCTCTTGTCCCTTTTATTCCTCCCATTCACTGCCTACTTCTTCCCAGCTCCCTTTCTCCTCTGCCCTTGCCAACTAGAAAGCCAGGGAAGCCCTCTCTCCTGGGAAAAGTCCCCTCTTCCTTATGAAATCCTCTTATCTGGACTTCCTGTCCCCGTTCACAAGGCAGGGAGACAGCATGACTGTGAGGGTCCCTATAGTTCTAGGCTACAGGTCCAAAGAGCAAAGGGCCTCATTTGCCATTTGTGCCCTGCCTGAGCCTCCAAGTGACAATAGGGACAGGAGCCTGCCTTCCCTAGGCTGAGCTACTGGGCTGAGTCTGTCTAAGTAGAAGCATGTCCCGTGTTCATAAGAAACCCTTTATTGTCTGTGGGCTCTGGCACTGTCATCAGGCTGTGATTGCTGACCCCCACCCTCCCCTAAGGGGAGCGATTTTCCTCTCCCTTGAAAGCTATTTTCTTGTCTTGGTAGAAGCAGACATCTGACACTTTAAGAGGGAGTATGGCGCAGAGATGATGGCTTTAAATAACAGAAATTAGAGCTGCTGAGGTCGAAGCAGCCATCTCACCAGCCCCTCCCCCAACAGTTCCAACCTCCTTCACCCACTTTTTATACTGTAGCCTGAGTACACTGTCCACATGGCTCAGGCTGGCCAGGACATGCTGGGACACAAAGAGCAGGGACTGCTTGTTCCTGAGTTCCGAGCCTCCTCCTCAGACAGAGGGGCAGGGCCCAGGCTCAGAACAGAGCTTTCAGACTCACCGAGGCTGCCCATCTCATTCGCAGACTTAGCTCCATTCCCAGGGCAGAATGGAGATGAGCACAGGATCAGAAAGGTGTGTTCACTGACTTGGGAGTGTTAAATGAATGGACAAAGGTCAGAGCGGGGCATGTTAGGCCAGGAGATCTGAACAAGAGCAGATGTTTCTGGGTCCCTGTCACATGCTGCCTGCTTACATTGCCTAAAATCCCTTCCTCACAGACTCTCCTGTTCTTTTCTTTCTTTTGGCTCTGAAATACCCACCTCTACTATTTGCCATGAGTGCTTCAGTTCCTCCCACTTCTTCCCCCATTGAACCTTTCCATGACCAACTCAGCCTACTTCCCTGGCTCTACTCAGTGACATCTGAGAGAGAGAGAGAGAGAGAGAGAGAGAGAGAGAGAGAGAGAGAGAGAGAATGGAGGCCTGGCAGAAGTGCTGTGCCTTTTGAGCGCCACCTCAGCTTGCTGCCCTAGTGCCCGCTGAACTGCCTTCTTCTCTTTGCTAGCTTTTACTAGACCTCACCCTAGGAACCTTCTTCCTTAAGCTCCAAAGCACCTCCCCCCCAATCTCACACACCTAGTGTGGGTCTGGAACAGCCAAATATGGATGGAGGAGTAAATAGATGAGTGAAGAGGAAGAAATGACTCCTCTCAAATGACACATCTTCTGAGAAAGCTTTGCCTGAGCGTCCTCTCCCGCTTCAGAGCATTCCTGCCAGCCTTGAGGACCACGTGTAACACCCCCATTATATCCAACTGTATTGTATCTAGTGACACTCCGTGCTTAAGGGCTGACCCAGCCTTGGGTTCACACGCTGCCGTGTTCTGAGGTTTCCAATAAGTGCTGAGATTTAGTGGAATCCAGAACCCTGATTTCACAGGTGCTTTCTCCACCTGTGAAGCGAACAACAGCTTGCTCTGTGAATTCTCAACTGGACATGGTGCCTGGATGCATGGCTATAGTGCTGGACCCTGCCACAGAAGGACTGGAACCCCTCACCTGAGCCTGAGGCTGCCAGGGTCCTGGTTCCCAGCTCAACCTCTCCTGGTCACTTTTGGTGCTGGACAGGCTCACTGAAAAGACTTCTGCCTTGTCACTCAGGACCTCCCATGAAGTCTGCTGGGAATGTAGGAGACCGAGGTTGGGGACTGTAGGTCTGAAGACAGGCAGTTTTACAAGAGGCTGTGTGGCAGGCTGGGACCCAGGCATACCCACCTGTAGCTCTGGGTGTAGTGACGTCAGCTCTGGCTGGCTGGGCTCCAGAAGGCAGTTTGAGACAGAGGACCTAGGGGCCCTGTGCACGTGGAAAGCCACACTGTAGGCCAGGCTCCCACAGTGGCGGGCCGTGGGGTCCTTGCTGGCTCGGAGAAGAGCCAGATTGCCGCAATAGCGGTACAGGTCTTCGTGCTCTGGTGCTGCGAGGTTCATCCGGGGCTCATCTGGTCGTGGGTAGATGGGGAAGATGGCCTCACCTACCCTCTGGGCCGCCTGTCCCGAGGATCCGTCCAGCCTCAGTGCCTCCACACGCAGGTGGGCATCACTCTGCCCATCGTTCTTGCAGAACCCTGGGTGGAGAACACAGCCTTGAAGAGGGTCTCCTTCCCTCTTCCAGAGGGTGAGATGAACAGCCAGGGCCCTGGGGCAACCTGAGCTGAACCCAAGTGGGCTTAGCTAAAAGTTCTCTTGGGGTGGCTTTTCTCAGGCCTCATCCAAGGATCCTTCCCTTTACCTGTCATGTGAGCCCACCAGAGTGAAGAGGTTTATAGCCTACAGGATCTTTCTGCGTCCTGACACCACTCTGAACCAGGGAAGAGTTTAGCTGACCATAGCCTGAGACTTTCACTAGGAATCTTGCCTGGGAAGTCCTCAGTCAAAGCCTGAATCTTCCAGATCACTTAACTAGTTTTGACTTAAAAGTCCTGTCTCTTTGTACCCAGTCTGGAAGTTCCCAGAAGGCAAGACCAGAATCTTCTATCCATCCATGTTTGTCCATTCTCCATTCCTATAATCAGCAGGCACTGTAAGGGCTTCTAGCATTATTTTATGTAATGTTTACTGCCTGAGTCTAAACGTGCTTTGGGATTGCTTCTATTAAATTCATACTGCCTTTTTAGTATGTCCTCACCTTTGCCCTCTAAGAGAACAGTGTCAGCATCCCATGTCACACTGAAGGAAGCAGGAGCTTTGACAGGGCCACCATTTGCCTAAGGTCACAAAGTCACACAGGCAGAGCCTGTCTAGAACCCTGCCTCTGGCTGTCCCAATTCCTCTGGAGCTCCACAGAGTCCTGACAAGGTCCAGAGCAGAAGTTCCAGGAACCCTCCTTCCCTCAACCCCTCAGTTCACTTTGTACCTTTGGGCAAAGTAAAGATAAATTTGTTCCTTGTGAAGGTGAGGCTCTGTCCAAGATCCTGCTGTTCAATGACATCAGTGACAGCAGAGCAAGCTGGGAGCGGGTCCCCATCATTGACTTGCAGCTGCACCCCAGCACTGGAGCCTGCCTGTAGCGGGTTCTCGGCGGACAGCCTCAGGGTGTATCTGCCTTCCTCGTTAAATCCCACACTCAAGATCTCAAACTCCAGATCCAGTGTCTTCTCTTCTGCTTTCAGTCTCTGGCTCAACAGGGAGGCAGGGAGGTAGGGGTCAGGACCTCTGAAGTTCATGGCTCCGGCCAGGGTCAGACTTCCAGGTTGAGCCCCTACCCTCTTCTGTTCTCAGTGCCGTCCTGAGCCCAGTCTGAAAGCAGACAGGTGGGGCGCTTGGGTCCACACCTCACGCTTCTGTTTGTTTGAGAAGGATCCAGGCAACAAGCCAGGAAACTGAGCTGGACTGGGGAGCAAAAGCAGCAATCAATTCTTCCTATTTAGCGCTTGATCTTCCAGCAAATATCTATTGAGAGCTTACTGTATATGAGGAGTTTTAGGCATTTTGAATATAGCAGTGAACCAAACACACATCCGTGCCCTCCTGAGTCCTGTCTTTTAAAAAAGGCAGCAGTCAGAGAAGACAAAGACAAACATGAAAAAAAAAAAAAAAAAAAAAAAAAAAGGATCAGGGCTGCGACAACGGCTCAGCCAGCTAAGGACCTGTTGTACTAGCATGAGAGCCTGAGTCTGAATCCCAGAACTCATGTAAGCTGGGAATGGTGGTGTGTGCTTATCATCTCAGCATTAGGAAGGCCCAGAAAGGGAGAGCCCTGGAGCTGGCCGGCCAGTCTAGAAGAACCAATGAGTTTCTGTCTCAAAAATAAAAAAATAGAAATAAAAAAAAAAGGTTCTTGAGGAATAATACCCGAGGTTGACCTCTGACCTCTGCATATGTACATATGACACACACATATGTACCTGTATATATGTATGTACTTGTAACATATATACACTCTTAAACCTATATACACAGTATGTACACACACACACACACACACACACACACACACACCCCAAATTCTCAAGCATGCTAGGAGACTATATACTCTCTGCATTCTATGGAAAAATGAGGGGCACATGGGTCTGCGGTATTCAAAACTCTATTTCTGAGGAGCCTGTCTCTACCTCAGAGTCCTTAATGTGGATGTGGAGGAGTCCTCCAGGGCGGCAGTGTGTATGATTAGTATCTGCTTCTGCAGCTAGCTTACCTTAATCAAGACACACGGCTTCACTTTACAAAGACCTTGGCTTCTCACACCAAGGCTGTCAATCTAGAATTGGTCCTGGGTTTCAATGCAAATCAGGGGATCCTAGACACTCTTCAATAAAGACCGAGTCTTTTGCCTCCACCACTCTCATCACTATCGCCACCACCACCACCATTGCTACCTATCGTGGCCGGCACCACAGTGGGCATCACAGGGATCTGGAAAAGGGGGGTAAATGGTAGAAATAGACACAGGACAGCTTAAGAATTAGTACTTTTTGTTTTTCCCACTGCTGTTTATGTATTGTTTATCTAGCTACTAAAAAGATGGCATTGTAAGCAGACCATGAGCAAACAGTCTCTTTGACCCCCTTATCTGAGTTCTTTCTTCTGCACTTCCCCCCCCCCCCCCCCCGCTGGAGGTCATTTCTTGTAGACTTTATCTCATGCCTTCTGTTTTTCCACAGTCATGGGGTGACATCTGGGTCAGGGTTTGTGCTTGAGGAAGGAACTTCAGACCATCTAGACCCCAACAATTACCACCATCACAACCACCATTAACAAACTCAGTATCACCACAACATCATCACCACCATTATTATACTCACCATCCTCATTGTTCAATAACATCAATGTCATTACTATTAGTGATACTTTGGTCTGAACAGTTTCTGGGCACCAGACACTGGCAAGTCCAGCTAAGGGCTCCAATATATGTAGCAGGCTCCCTTTACAACTATCAGACTCAGTTTCTTCAGGTCCCCAAGGAGATACAAGGAAGAGTTCTAGTGACCCAGCATATAGGTGATGTTCAGCAGATCCCTTCTCTCTGGGCGTTGGTGTTCCTCCGGTGTGGTGGGCAGGAGTAGGGTGGATAGGCCGTCCTGTAGCTATAGTGGTTTGGAACTCTGTAAGTCACACAGGAAAAAGGCTGCAGAATGGGTGTTGGCGGGAGATGATGGGTGGCAGAGGCTGCCTGAAAGCCTGCATGTGGCCAGCCATGGGCTGGAGGCTGTGATTTGTCTCTGCCTGTCTATGCTGAAACAAAATGGCTTGATAAATCAACTCTTTTACCTTGTATGTCTGAAGCCACTCCGAGAGACGTCATAGATGAGAATCCATCCTGCCTGCTCCAAGACCCAGTGACCTCCCTACACTGCACCCCTCCGACTCCAGCAGGCAAAGCCTGGCTGCAGAAGAACTGAGGGGCTTCTCAGCTGGTTCTCCCAGTCCCTTCAGGACTGCCATCCTCCTTGATGCCCTCCCCATCTTTTTACAAAGCCTCTGAGGTGTCCTGTGAGCTCCAGCATGGTTTAAGACCCTCCCATCCTTTCCAAATATCCCTTTCCTACTCTGTCTCCAGGCTGGGCTCTCTCTCTCTCTCTCTCTCTCTCTCTCTCTCTCTCTCTCTCTCTCTCTCTCTCTCTCTCGTGGTGCATGTACTTAAAAAACAAACAAAACCCCACAAACTAGGTTGATGGGATAGCTCAGTGGGTAAAAGCTCCTGCTACCAAGGCTGACAACCTGAGTTTAATTCCTGGGACCTGCATGGTGAAAGAGAACCAACTCCTCCCCAAGATTTTTCTCTGATATCCACATGAGCTCTGTGGAACAAAAGTTCACTTACATAGATGGTAGATAGACAGACAGACAGACAGAGAGGTAGTTAGGAAGGTAGATAGTGGTGATATAGCTCAGTTGCTAGGCTTCTTGCTTAGCATACACCAACCTATGGGTTTGATTTCAGCACATACAATATGAGTGAATACAGGAGGCAAGGCAGGAAAGTCAGAAGCTCAAGGTTATCCTTGACTACATATCAAGTTTGAGGCCAGCCTGGGCTATATGTAGAAAAGAAGCAACAACCAAACATCAATATATTTTTAATTATGTATATAAACAGATGGATAATGTTTTTTAAAAGTGCAGGTCAGGCTCTGTTATCAAGCTCTAAAACTCTTTATCTCATAAAACAGAAGCTGCCCCTCCCCCCATTAAACAGAGGCTCCTTTCCCCTAGCCCTCATTCCCTGGCAACCTTACCTTCTGCTTCCTGTGTCTGGATGTTTATTGGACAGGCCTCTTCAGGTGCTCCTGTGAATGGAACCTATCAGACTGGCTCTTCCCACAGGATAGCACCTTGGTGGAATGCTGATATCACATCAGGCCTGGTCTGTCTCGTACCTTCACACTGCCTGCCGCTGTGGTGTGTTTCCTCTGCCCATGCTGCCCAATTCCTCCTGAAGTAAGACTGCTCCTCCTGCAGCCTGGCTAAACCTTTAGCTTCAGCCCCTCCAAGCGTGCTCTCCTTAGCCACCTTGTACCCTCTCATGTCCTGTTGCAACCGATGACCCATGTGGTCCCTATTGAAGTTCCTTTAGGCAGCATGTGGTGGTTTGTGTGCCCAGGTCAGGACACGCAACAGGGATCTGGAAGGCGACTGAAGCATTATGAAGAGAATGAATGGCTGGATTCATTGATAAAGACAACTCAGCCAGGGCAGAAGTGAAGCCCAGTTGTTAAGAGTACTGGCTGGGGCTGGAGAGGTGGCTCAGAGGTTAAGAGCACTGGCTGTTCTTCTAAAGGTCCTGAGTTCAATTCCCAGCAACCACATGGTGGCTCACAACTATCTATAATGAGATCTGGTGCTGTCTTCTGGCCTGCAGGTATACCTGCAGAACACTGTATACATAATAAATAAATTAATTAATAAAAAAAAAGAGTACTGGCTGCAGTTCCAGAGGACCCAGGTTTGATTCTCAGCACCCACATGGGAATCACAATCCTCTGAAGCTCCAGCCCCAGAGAATCCAACACCCTCTTCTGCCTTTGTGGGCTCTGCGTACACTTGACACACAGACACACATGCGGTCAACACACCCAGGCACATTAAGTAATAGCACTGAGAAGAAAGTACACAGAGCTCAGCTCCTACTTGTGGCTATGTCATCTGGGTTCCATCTATGAGAAGTAAAGAGCTTTTGTGCCCAGAAGGGAGGGAAGCTGTGACGGACTAGGCAGCAGGACAGGGGTAGGACCTCCTGAGGCTCAGGCTTTTCAGAAGAGCCCTAGCCTCAGTTCTGCAGAGGTGGTCATGGCATCTTGCATGCCACCACGACTGGAGGGCACCCACATTTTACTTGGGGAAACTGAGTCCAACCATGCATGGAAAGACAGGTCTGGACTCCCATTCTTGACAGCTTTCAAAAGGTTCAGACCTCAGGGGAGGCTGTCCTGGGTTGCTTATGTGGAAAAAGGTGGAGGGAACCGGTAGTCTCAGAAGGCCGGCCTCCAAGGCACCTTCTGCAGCCCCAGCACGAAAGCCCTAATGGGGCGCTGGACTCTCCTTTCTTCTGGAGAAGAATGGGCACTCAGAGGCCGATGGGGTCTGGAGGAGCCTGGGTCTGTAATTAGCCACCTCAGAAGGCCTCTTCCTGTTTCCCACAATGATTCTTTTCAGCCTCCCTGCCAGCACCCCTGGGCTCCTGAGGGCTCTTAGGCCCCCATCTCCAGGCACCTACTTCCCACTCCCTCTCCACCCACCCACTCCCAGCCTCTGCATAGAGCTGAGTTCTTAGCAAAAGCAGGCACATCTGAGAGTCCTCTGGAAGTTGCTGGAATCTGTGGCCGAGATACTCATCCCCTTCCACAGCAGAGGAAACGAGACAGAGAGGACAGGTGAGTGGGCTCAGGTCTCCTGATGCCCGGGCTGTGGGACCCTAGATCACCCCACCTCCCCATAGGCCTGCATCCTGCACACACACACACCCTCAGCTACCCCCAAAGCTTTCCTCCTTCTCAAGCCCATTCTTTTCTTCAGGTCTGTCACTGGCTCAGAGTGTATCAGGACTGCAGAGCAAAGCATGGCAACTAGTCCATCTTCACATCACAGACTGAGAAACTGAGGCCCAGCTCGTAGGGTTTGAACTTATAATCACTCAGCTAATAGGTGGCAAAGGCCCAGTTATTATAGAAGCATGGTCCATTCCCACCACAGAGGGGCTGGCTACCTGGAAACTGTCTTCTGTGTGGTACTTGTGAGCCTTTTCCCCTCAGAGTGAGGCCCCCCTCTCTCTGAGCTCAACACTGAGCAAACCAAGGGTGACATGGACATTCCTGAAATCCTCTGGCCATGGCTTTAGCAGGATAGGAGCTGTGCAAGTAAGCTGGGGCTCACAGGGACCCTGGAGATCACCCCTGCAAACCCCTTCATCATCAGCTTTGCCTCTGAAGGCTAAAGTTCCAGGGGTGGTGGGAGGGGAAGGGGAGGGCAAGCTCATTGGCAAACTCAGCAGCACTAGCCTTTGGGAGTCTGACTGGACTGCTGGGACGCCAAGCAGGCTCTGGGATCCAGTGGTGGCTAGCTGGCTTGTGAATGTAGACTGGGACCCTGTGGACTCCAGGCCTCCAGGAACTCCCGACAGACAAAGCAGGTAAACTGCAGAACTAAGCAGGAGCTGGGGGAGGGGGCTACCAGGGGAGCTGGCCTGACCTGGGGCAGATGGAGGCAAGTTGGGGCTGAAACTTTTGGGAGGAAGAAGCAAATTTCATAGGGAGGAAAGGAGGAGCTGTGCATGCGTGTGTGTGTGTGTGTGTGTGTGTGTGTGTGTGTGTGTTAGAGACAGACTGAGGCAAAAACCGGTTAGAGAGGTGAGGCATGATGGACTAGGCCATGGTAAAGTGCTTGTCTTGCAGAGAGGCCCTGGAATTTGATCCTTAGAATCCACATAAAAATGATGGATGTGATGGCATGCACCAGTACTCCTAGCACTGGGGAGGCAGAGGTGGGAGATCCCTGAAAACCTAGTTTAATTGTGAGCTTCAGGCCAATGACAGGCACTGTCATGGGGGTGGGCAGCAGTGCTGACAATGACACCTGAAGTTGCATACACCTATACACACATGAACACCCACACAGACAGGGAGGGAGAGGGAGAGATGCACACATGCACATTCACATAAAAAAGGAAAGACAAGGACATATCCTAAAACAGGCATAATTGCTTACACATGTAATCCTAGCACTCAGGAGGCAGTCAGGAGGACTGATGCAAGTTCAAGGCCAGCCTGAGGAACAAATTTTATAAATAAAGTAAAGATGAGAGGAGATAGAAATACGTTTGGGAACAAAGAAGGAGACCACCACTCCAACTGAAGGGTCTGGACAAAGCAAAGTACTTTTGATCAAGAGGGTGAGCTCAGAAGATCAAACACATTGAGACAGGAAGTGCACTGGTTTTTATTCTAATCAGGTGATGGCTGTGTCTTTCCCCCTTTGGCTGGGGTCTGACCTCACAGTCTTAATTCAATTGGCTAGTCTGAAAAGAACTGGCACACTGGAAATAATGGAAGGGGAGGAAGTCACTTGCTTCAGGCCATCAAACTCCTGGAATACAGCAGCTGGCCTTTGTGTAAACAAAGATTTTACTGCACAGTGTATATGGGACAGTAAAACATTTGCCTAGAAGTCTTACAAAGTGGGAAGATAAAAAAACTTGAATTATTTGTCATAAATACAAGTTTTGTAGTGTTTGATAGAGAAGACGCATATCTGGCATTTCTTACAGAGGGAAGGAAGGAGAGACAGAAAGATGGGATGGAGGGACTGATGGACAGGGACAGACAGCCAGGTAAGACAATGAGAAGGAAAACAAGTTTACTATTAGAGATGGACAGACAGTGAGCAGACAAGCTGCTGGCCACTTGGGTTACTGAACTGAAGGGCTCTTCCCCTTATCCCGGTGTGGGTCTCCTAACTCTAGAGCGGAGCAAGCCCAAGTTATAGGAAGGGATGTTCCCAGGGATGGAGCAGTGTTCTGTAAGGGAAATGGGGATGGGGAGGTATTGAGTAGGAATCTCTGACCTAATTTCTCCCTCAGTTACTGACCTGCCACATTATGTGATCTCTGTGGTTAACTCTCCTTTGGCTGTGATAGATCATGGAACCACATGACAGACTATTCACATTATGGTCTAGCCTCAGCTTAGCCTCCATCTTTGCAGCTTACTGCTCTGTTCTACTTAACTCATGATGTTTGCCTTACAGTCCCAGAAGACTTTTTGAGATCCAGCTTTTTTAGCCTCTCTTAAGAACGTGTCCTAAGGGTTATGCTCAATAGACTAATAGTTAGTCTTAGGGTTGCATCTAGCTGCAAGGGAGTCTGGGGATCAAACAACACTGCCTGAGAGTGGAGTCCACTCAATGCAGCTACATGCTGCCCCAGCTTCTTACCTACATAAAGCTTCAGCACATCCTTACACTTTCCTTTTACTTATTAAAAGATTATACATGTGAAAAAAGTTTAAAGCATTGATTTTCAACCAGTAAAACCTTCTGTTAGGTTCACCCCTCCCCCATGCATTGAAGGTGAAGCATGCAGGAAGAAACAGAACAAGAAAGCCCCCCTCCCCGCAGCCATCTGCTTCTCAGGCACCATTTAGGACACATGACACCAATACATGGATATCCTCTGACACCTGAACTGGCATGTCTGATGGCTGGTAACTCTCTTTACAAATGGTTTGCTTGGTGGTCAGTGGAAGACAGCCACTGCCTCCCCTATTGGGACTGTTACCTCTCGTGTGTTAAAGAAAAAAAAAATCCTATATTCAACCTAAGGAAGACCTTTAGGTAACAGAGAAGGAAATGGGGGCATAACTGTTCCTCAGTGAGACCCATCTTTCTACACCTCAAAGCCCCACCCCCCTCCATGCTGAAGTTCAGACTCATAGCTGAACCTTTTGGCTTTCTGATCTCTAAATTCTCAACACCCAGCCTCTCTACTCCCTTCTCTTTCCCACCCCCCACTCCCACCCCCAGCTGCTAAGATCAGGCTTTCAGGCTCTCTTTTTCCCTGATTCTAACAAATAGTCCTCAAGTTACCTCTGTGTCTTTTTAAAAATTCCTTTATCCAGGAGACCAAGAGCCTGCCTGTATCACATGGCAGCAGTGTGACCACTCTGAACAGTTTGCTGTATGCCTGCCAGATTCACCTTTTATGACCTCAGCCAAGTACACTGGTGATTTCTGTATGGCTCTGTCACCAACTACTGGGCAGTGTGTCTTGGAATCTGCCGTATTGGGAAGAACATTCTTCATCACAGTGAAATTGTCCATTACTGTAGACTATCAAAGCATTATGATGGATACCGGGCTTACTGCTTTTAGTTTAGTTTAGTTTAGTTTAGTTTTCTGTGTTGTAAACAGTGTTGGGCTTCTTGTCTGCATATCTGCGAAAGCTGCTTCACATTCCCTGAAAGTAAGGCTGGCAAAGGCGATTCTTTTGGCAGATGGCTTAATCCTGTCTACCTACCAACAGGTCTCCCCAAGAAGGGGCCGTCAGCGCCCAGTCCCAGCCTTGGCTGTTTGTGTTCCTTCTCTGCCTCTCTCCTGCTAGGCAGCTGTGTACCTCACCCTTGGGTATCGTCCACACTCCTGCTCTCTTCTCCTGGGGCCACTGAGAGCCTATTGTCCCCAGGCCGCCCACCCTGACTGACTGCAACAACTTTCATTTTCAAGCTCTCTAGGTCTTCCTCCTGAGAAGCAGGACTCTTTCTTGTCCTAGCTCTCATCTGTTCTTTCCTTACTCAACCTGCCCCAGGAAAGGGATTGGCAACTCCTAGGCACTTTTTTCTGGGCCCCAGGCAGCTGCTTCCCTGCAGGGCACCTTTTAAAGATAAGTATAGTGAGCGGGGTACAAGTACTGGGGATCTGGTGGTGTCCCCATTGCCTTGGGAGTGTGTAGAAATGTGCTAGGATGACAAGAGTGACACAGAGCTGCAGCCTCTTTGTGATGTGTGGAAGAGGAGGGTCTCTTCGGCTTCCCCTTAGAATGGCTCATACCAGAAATTCCAGCTCCATCAAAGTGTGGTCCCCCTCCTCCCTACCCCATGGTTAGGGCCCTCAGCCCAGCTGGGCAGCAGCAGGACGCTGATCAGTTATTAAAAGCTGAGCTGGTGGCTGGGCTCAGTACAATTCATCAGGCGATGGCCTCCTGGGAGTGATGGATGATGACAAATGAGGGTAGGTGGGGGGGGGGGTCCCTGAGCTACCCATAGCTGCAGCTGGGGAAACTCAGCCATCAAAGCCCTGGTTTTTCCAGTGGGGGTGATTCTGAGGGCCAAGGGGATCAAGTTTCAGGCAAATGGTTTAGGGGCGGAGAAACTCCAACACAGGAGACTTGCTGCCTTGTGTGTTGTGTGGGGCCCCAGCAGCTCAGGGGCACAGAGCTGAGCTGGACAGAAGGGGTTGGCCCCTCTGATCCCAGCACTGCAGGAAAGAGGTCTGGGGGCATGAAGGGGCGGGTACGTCTAGGGCTGGGAAGGGGCTGCTTTCTGGGAGATCAAACAGTGGCTCTTAAGGCAGGTGTGGGGACCCTGCTCCGGAGAGCTACTGTGGTCTCATAACCAGCTAGTCTCAGGGATCCCAGATCTAGCAGGGCTGAGACTCAGCAAAAAAGGCTCTAGTTGGCCAGGAGAACTCTGTGTCTCCCCAGATCAGTCGAGGAAGTGGAAGAGGTACAGAAGGGGAAATCAAGGAAGCTTTCAAGGTGAAGTGGGCTGGAGCCAAGCTGGAAAGTTAGGTAGACTGGTGGAGGTATGAGGGGTGAAAACAGAGGGTGGGCCATTCTTTTCGGGAGGGACCAGATTGCAACCGTTGGCATGGCAGGGGACTGGGAAGTGAATGGGAGCTTGAAGAGAGAGAGAGACCATGTCTCAAAAGTCACTTCAGAGCAGGACCCAATTTCTGTCCTGTGGCAGGTAGGAGTTCTGCCAGCACAAAGCTCTAAGCCTGCTTCTCAAGGCCTCACCGTGGTGGTGTCACCCAGGGAGGACATACGGCAAAGCAGACTCCTATGCCCTTACAGCCGTGCAGTCTTCATGGTATTTGTGTCACTCCAAATCTGAAGCCTGTGTAGCACTAGATGCCGCCAGCATTGTCTCGCCTAAAGGGAGGCTCATTATTTCCTCAGAGTAAGAAAGTTGTCTTTGCCCTGAGCAGATTGAGCTCTCCATCGTCACCCATGGTCTGCCCCAACCTTCCTCTCCTTCTGGGAGAGGGAGGGCAGGCCCCTCCGCTGGAACATCCAGCTAGCCTGCTCTGCCCCACCTAGCAAGAGGTGCTATAGGTGAGGAGGCACAGAATTCCGGGAGGCATCCCATGATGCTCTGACCCTCCTGTTTGGCAGAGGAAGAAAGAGAAAGAACACCCACACTTACCTTCTTTCAAGCTTGGCAACCAACAAGTCTGCTTCTCAGCTCACTCTGTGGAGCCAAGATAGTTTGGCCCCTGTGTGTGCTGCGAGTTCTGGGTTTGTTTGATGTGTGTATGTGTGTGTGTGTGTGTGTGTGTGTGTGTGTGTGTGTATGTACATCTGTACAGATGGGCAGACCCCTAATGCCCTGCTTTCTTGGGGCTGCAGAAGCCTTTCTGCTTACCTGCACGATCTCTGGGGGTGTGGACATCAGCCAGCTCCATAATAGAATGAAGTACCCCATGGGCCCTGTATCTTTCTGTGGGATTGGGGTGTAGCTGAGTTTTGGGTGCTGTAGGACTTGGAGCATGTTGCTGGGTTTAGAGTACAAGGGATAGGAAGATGGCAGGTGTTGGGGGTCTGTGGGCTCTGGCTGCTGCTCACAGGGATTGGACCTTCTTCCTACTCCTCCCCAGGCTGAAGTCCTGGGTTTGTTTGTTTGTTTTCAGTGAGTCTGTGTGCCTGTGAGTTTCTGAGGGTCCCCACAGGAAGTATTGGTGTTCTGGGGTTTATTGTGGAGTTCCTAACATGTAAGAGATATTGCTGAGATCTTGGCAGGCCCTTAGAGTTCTGGGGGTCCTTTCGGGGTTCTGAGGATGCTGCTGCCCTCATTCCTTGAAGGTTGCTGTTGGCTCCTTCTGGGCTTAGCACTTTGTCCTTTGAAGATTTTGATAACCACAGGCACCCACGTGAGCCTCTATTCCTGGACACAAACATTCCTCAGGTTTAATCAACTTGAACAAAAACACCAAGAGGAAGGAAGCCTTAACCCAAAGCTTTCAAGGACCAGCTCCATTCCAAGGTTTCTCCCCACCAGGCCCAGATGGACAATGGAGTTATCTGGATGAGGTCTTGGCACTTTGGCATCAGTCTCATCTCAGTCACCAAGGCTCATACAGGCTCTAGTAGGAGGGTGCTTTACCCTCCCTCGCTCTGTGCTCTTTTTGTCTCTTGCATTCCCTTTCTTAGCTTCCTAAGACACTTTGTTCTTGAGGCCATGCCTAGACTGACGTCTCTGACCTCAGGGCCCTATTCCATATCCCCTCAGCCAGGAAGCTCCTAAGATGGCCTTTTCCTCCCTTCCTCTCCATTCTCCTCTGGTCTCTACAGTTCTTTCTTCCAATTGCCTCTTCTCTCCAGCACCGCATCCTGAGGGCAGAAGAGCTGCTGCTGTTCTGCGTGCATGGGCCACTAGGGAGCCAGCTCCTAGGAGCCTATTGCCCAGGACTTTGCTGAAATCCTTCAAGGGCATCTTAGCATCCTAGGCTCCCAGCCATTCTCCTTATCAGCTCGCCTGCGTGGCTAGATGATATGTATATTTTTTTTAAATTTCTCAGCGCAGTCCTCTGGTTTGCAGGTGGGAGGACCACTCTGTTCCTGTTTCAGGCTGAGGAAGAACCTTGGGTTTAAGAAGTGGGTTTGTCTTTAGCTGGAGGCACATGGTCACCCATTACCCATTGATTTTCCTCCGGCCCCACCGGAGTAGAACCAGAGGATAGATAGAAGGCGTGGGGCGGAGGCCTGCTGACTAGCCAGAGCCAGGCTCTGTGGCTTTGATATGTTTTGATATGCTTGCTACAACAAAGTCTAGTGTGGTGCCTCCACATTCTCAGGCCATGAAGTCACTGAAGACAGTCTTGGGGGAGAAGCCACAATAGAAGAATCTGTAGGCTGGGTGTCGCAGAGGTGGGGCTAAGGCCCAAGGGGTTAAAGCTCCACTCAAGGCCTCGGGGGCAGAAGCAACACTTGAGCACAGCTAGACTGCCTCTCCTGAACCTTTCCTACCCGCTGCCATGTGGGAACCTGTCCTGCTTCCTCTGCTAGTGCTGCTCTGCCGCAGGCCCTGACCCGAGTGCCGATTCTGGGTGCATGCCAATAGAGAGAGACCAAGTTCATACTTTACTAATCCCTGCCAGAAAGGTAGGGCTGCCACCAAGGTGGCCACTGCGCCTCCCTAGGGAAAAGGGAGGTGGTGTTTTGAGATACGGGGCAGCAATTGTAGAAAGTTCTCTTGGGGAGCAGATTTGGTACAGAGAGGTGGGGTAACCACCATGCCTGGCTTTGGCAAGGGGCTATCTACATGGGTTCATCCTTGAGTGGACAGAGGCTTCTTCAGGCAGCCTGATATGGTCCCTATCCCCCCTCCCTTCAGGTTTAGTCTGTGTAGAGCTAGCTGGCTCCTTACTGCCTGTCTCTCTCTTTCCTTTCCCCACTGTGTTTTCTGTTCAGCTCTGATGGTTCATGGTAAACTGTCCCTTTCTACCTCTCTGTGTTAAATCTCACAAGATGACCCTATGTCATCAGCATGATGACAGAACTACCACATAAGATATTGGAATGAGTGAATTAACAAGACTTGGGAGGTAGCAGGGAACGCCTCTAAGGCTGGAGGTAGAGGTGTCCAATCAGGAGTGTCTGTCTCGTTCAGGCAGCTGGCCACCACCTAGCACCAAGCTCTCTTTGTTAAAGGTATCACACAGGGGTCGACTGCTCTCTAGGCTGAGTGTCTGTGACCCTTGAGAGGTGAAGGGCATGCTAGGCTCTGTCACTGGAGCAGAGGGCTCGAGCAAGCCTGGCACATTGCAACCTAGGACACAGGACCATGAGTAAAGAAGAGCCACTAAAGCAAAGAGTGTTTTTGCCAGCTGGTTCCTACAGTCTCTGTGATCTTGGAGCCAGGCACTGTCCTAAGGGAAAGAGAGAGAGCAGGGGAGGGAGAGAGAGAGGTAGGGCCCTGTCCCCGGGGAGCTTACTGAAGGCCTGAGGGGCAGCATCTGCCTCAACCCTGAGATCAGATGGTTCGGTGTTGGCTCCTGAGCTGTGTCTGAGAAAGCTCCATCTCAGCAATTCCTCTGTGGGATGAGTGGGAAGTCAGAGCCTTCTTCCAGGAAGACAGGACATTTGGGAAGGAGGCAGTGAAGGTTCATGGGATAGTTAGGCCCTATCCCTGGCTAGTGGCACAGAGGGGAGCTTGTGAGGCTGAGGCTCTGTCTACCCTGGGCATTCACTCTGGAGTTTCCTTCTATAGAGAACAAGCAAGCTCCTCTTGGCTGTGTGGTGACTAGCTGGTGTCTTTCAGAGCTCCACCCAAAGGTGATTTTCCTCAGGAATCCTCCTTACTCCCACAGCTCGCCTATGCCTCCCCACTGCGACCCTCAGGCTCTGAAGGTTTTTTAAACATGTTAGTAGGCTAAGTCCTCTGAACCGTGCTTCCTCTAGTCCCAGAATCCATAGCAGTACTGGCACCTAGTAGGTGGTTAGTAAGTTTCTGTTTGAAAGAATAAATGAATGAATGTGTCTTTAAAAGAAGGTGGGGGGGGTCCAGGGGTAAAGGTGTTTGCCACCAGGGCCCAGTGACCTGTATTCTGTCCTCCCCAGGACCCACATGATGGAGACAGAGAGACTCAATTCTTGTAACTTGTCTTCTGCCGTGGCATATGCTGAGCCCCCAACTACACACACACACACACACACACACACACACACACACACACACACTAAATAAATAAACGTAATAAAAACGCTTTTAAAGCCTATCTGGGCAAGGCTGTGGCCCAAGTCCCCTGTGGAGTACTGAGGACTGAGAGCCTCTGAGTGTCAGGTTGAGCTGAGAAGGGCTCTCTGCTTTGTCTGCCTCTTGCTCCTCCCTACAGGCTGGGTCAGGGAAGGGAGGGGGCAGCCAGGGGTCTAGTTCCTCTGGGAGGATAGGAAAACCCTCACCCCTTCGCCAGGGCTGGAGCACGAACGAACGGCAGCAGGCAGGCGAGGCTCATCTTCTCGCAGGTCTGGTTTGAGTTTGAAGGACTCATTTCCGCCTGTGGGGTGAGTTATCTTCTTGTGAAATCAAGTCTTAAGAACAAAAAGGTTTTACTAGTGCAACACGTGTGTTCTCTCTCATACATACTTAGGAGACCATGTGGATAGGTTCCCTCCCTGCCTCTGTGGCCAGCCCCAGGAGGGTGTTTCCCGAAATGCCACGATGCTGGCTTCTGCAGAGGGGCTTTGCCTACGCAGGAGAGCTTGGGGCAGGTGCTAGAGGTAGACATGGTTAGCAGCCTTCCATCTGTGGGGTCTCATCAAGAATTATGGTGTGTTCCCAGCACTGAGGCTGAAAAGGTAAAGGGGCTGGCCAGGGCAAAGGGGAGCCTGGGGGGATGGTCTCAGGGGAGCTTTGGCAAAACGGGGAGGGCTTGGGCTGGACCCCAGAGCTGGAGGGGTGGGGAGCCCAGCTGTGGGACAGACCAAGTGGAGCCGGCCACAGCCCGCCCACCCTTTCATCTCTGCGGCTCCTTCCTCCTTGGTCCCCCTTTCTATTCTGTCCATGGGTCCATCTGGGTGGGCTTGAGACAGGGAAGGAAGGGGTCTCTATGGGCAGTTTGCACGAGGGAAATCTTGGAAAGTGGTAACAGGTCAGTTGGCCCACTAGGTGCCCCAGCGAGAACCTGAAACTCCAGGGGTGCGGGAGGATACTGCCAGACTGAGCAAGACCGGGAGGGGGTTCAAGAGGAGGCTCCTTTGTGCACCCCTTTCCCAGCCCTCCCCTGACCTGCGGTCCCAGACAACTTTTCCCAGAGAGCTAAAAGCAAAAAAGTAACTTTTAGGATTAAAAAGAAATGTTCCTTTGTTTCAGGGTTTCTTTCTTTTTCTTTCTTCCTTTTTTTTTTTTTTCTTTTAAGCCTCTTTTCACATTTGTATGCCCTTTGTTTTTTCTTTCTGTCTCACCCTTGTCTGGGGTCAAGGAAGAAGAGCTGGAGCATGGCGTCCCAGGCAGCCGAGAATGGAAGCCAGACCTCCTCTGGGGTGACAGATTATGACAGCAACTGGTACATAGAGGAGCCTGAGGAGGTGCAGCCAGAAGGGTAAGTGTGGCATTTGGCTCAGTCAGCCATCAGAGCGGGTTATGGTAGAGAGGTTGCCAGGATAGAGGCAGAGACACTCTGGGCTAGTGTCTGAGACTGGCACTCCTGTTTATCTGCTGTGTGAGGTGAGGCAGGGCACAACCTCTCTGGGCTTCAGACTTTTTGAGGACAACAGTTCTTGAGCCATTATTAGGAAGGGCTTGAGGCCATCTGGCCCATAGCCAGCCAGGATGGGGAGCAGTGAGGGGGTCACAGACCTCTTTGGTGACTGGTATAGGGTTTATACGCAGGGCTTTGTAAGAGGGGAGAGTCAGAAAAACCTGAGGAGTCGCTGAGAGAGACTGTGGCCCACCGTTATCTCTGGACCACTCTGAGTGCAGTTTAGGGAGGTGTGGAGGGATAGGAGGTCTTGTTGGAGCAAGTGCACAGGCCAGCCCAGGGAGGGTGTGCAGGCAGTTCAGCTCACCCTCACCCCATGACTGTCCTGAGAATTCTTGGCCTAGACCCTTCCTATGTGTGTTTAGTCTGGGCACCTTGGCAGAGGAGCTGGGGTTTTCTGTGGCGTAGTACTCCTCTGCTCTAGGGCCAGCTGCCTCTTGTGACCTGGAGCTCAGCTCTCCATTATTGTTCCCGGCTTCTGCTCCATTGGAGGGTTTGAAGAGCAGGAAGGTGAGGGAGAGGGGTGGGGGTGGGGTGAGATGGGGTGGAAGGGTGGTACTAAGCCAGATGTGTGCACATCTGTTCACCATTAAAATTTGAAACTGGAGAAGGAAAAATGCTCAAGTCCTTCCCCAGAGGACAGGACTGCAGCCTGGCTTGGTTGGGGTCACCCAGCAGGGACTGAGGCCCCACCCTGGCCTGAGGGAAAAAGCTGTTGTTTGGAGGACTTAGGCTTCTGGCCACCTGCAGAAGCCTGTGGTCAGCAAGGCTGTGGCTCTCCCTCCCCCAGGCTCCCAAGTTAAGCTATGCAGACAGGGACTAGAGGAGGGGCCTAGGCTCTCCAAGGAAACCTTGCTCCTAACTTGGGGTAAGGACCCAATCAGAAATTGTGTCCTTGTGAGGGTCAGGGACCAAGCTGGGCACAGGCTGGAGGCCAGGTGCCTGGAACCAGCTGGGTTGCTGGGGATCTGTGTGTAATCTCAGAATAAGGTGCGTGTATGGTGGGGACTGCGTCTGGGGAGAGGTCAGCCGGTAGTGAGAAGGGGATTATCAGAATCTACTTATTTAGGAAAAAAAAAACAGTCTAGCCACCCACCCCACTTCTTTCCCTCCTCCCCCAAAGATGAGAAGGGGAAGCTGAGTACAGGGGATTCTCTAGATGAACTCGGCTTCACCTCTCCATGTGAGTCAGACACTCCAGGGGTGTGCGACATCAAAGCTTTGAAGTGTTCCAGGACGCAGACTTTCTGTACCTTAGTGCGCCCCTGCATGCTAGGGCAGAGCTCGGGTGGGGCCAGGGTCGGACTGCACTCAGCCACAGGCTTCCAAGCTTGAGGCCCCTGCTTGCCTTGTGCAGATGGGCTCTACAGCGTCTCAGTGTCTACCCACGCCAGCTTTAGTTTTGCCACGGTCTTCCTCCGGAAAGACTTGTCTGGTGCCAGCCATACTGCTTTCTTACTACCTGGACCCTTCCCACACTCCAGGACTGCCTCTTCCCTTCTTTTCCTGTGGAGAGGCTGACCTGTCCAACTGAAGCCCCAAAGCCCCGGAAAGCGTACCTTTTCACTGCTCGAATCCGATACCCCACAAGAAGCACAAGTTGCACACTCTCCAACTTTAGGGAGAGAGGGATTGCTTGGCTCCTGATTGGAGAGCACACAGTCCATCCATGGCAGCAGGGGCAAGGCAGTAGGTGCTGCTCACATCTGGGCAATAGGGAAACAGAGCCAGATGAATGCTAATGCTCTGCCCAGGGGGTGATACTGTCCACATTCAGGAAGGGCCTGTTCCCCTCTGTTCATTTCCTCTGGAACAACCTCAGACATACCAAGAGAGTGCCTCACTGATCCCTAGGCATTTCTTACTGCAGTCAAGCTGACAATGAAGACTTGCCCTCCTCTCAACTATTTCTCAGAAGCCTGGTAGAACTTTCTCTCCTCTCTACACTCTTTAGCGCCCGTATCTCTCCTGAGGGAGTTCTTTGCCCTACCCACGGTAAGGGCTATGTTATTCTTCCTGGCCAATGACACAAAGCCTGAGTCCTCGCTCATCACCAGTGAACACACTAAACTAAGGTGTCAGCCAGGAGCCTATGTTCAGTGAGGACCAGAGTTTCCTCAGAAAGGGCTGTAAGTAAGGTTTCCAGGGTTGAAGTGGCTTCTAGTTTGATGTGGGCTTATGAGAAAATAGCCCAAGCTACTCCAGGGACAGTGTGCTGTGTCCCCATCCTGGCAAGGATGGAAGCCCTGGGCTGAGCAGGAACTAGACACTGAGAAGGGTTCAGGGACTTGAGTGGGCCTCCCAAAGCCCTGGGGCTGGTCAGAGCCCCACCCATCCCACACACTGCGCTTGGGTGTGGGAGGCAGCAAGACCCAAGTTCACACAGGATCTCCATCCCCTACACTCCTGCATGGCAGGCATGTTGGCTATGGGAGCAGCTTTGCTGGAGCTAGAGATGGTACAGGAAAGACCCACTTGACCCCTCCACCTCACTGTTGAGCTCAGGAAGTCCTGAGAGAAAGACAGACGGAGCGGGGAGGCTGACACAGCTGATCCCAGGGCTCTGCACACACCTTTGGTGCTCTCTGCTATACAGCAGGCAGGTGCTTAGGAGGAGGGTGGCTTAGCTTCCTGGCAAGGAAAACCAAGCCATGGCATAGACCTCTTTCAGTTTCAGCCTTTCCCTACTCCCCACCCCCAACTCCACTCTCCTCCCACAGCTCTCCCTCCCACACACCACACTCCCATCTTCCCAGGCTTCACTCACATAAAACCTCCCTCCAGCTCTCAGATCCAAGCTGAGCAGGCTAGAAAACCATCAGCCCTGGCACCCAGCCTATTTGCTAACCCATCTTTAGTCTCAGGCTTTCTCTGCCACATGACCCAATGGTGGAAGCCTCCTCTTTTGTGGCCCTCATTGAACCCTTTGTTTCCACTGGCTTCCTTCTGAACTACCTTCAGAGTAGGACCTCTGCCAGCCCCCAGGGAGCCTCTGTGGTGATTAGGAAAAGGGATACTTCATTTAGTGTGTTCAGCTCAGCAGGCACAGGACATGGAGAACTCTATGGCCTGGATTTCTGACCACATTTATTTTCTTGGCCAAGCGTCCCTGTGCCGTGTGCAACCTGTTTCTCTCTACACTAACACTCTCAATGAGGTGGAATGGGAAGAGAGAAAGGACCCTTCCAATCCCGGATGAATCAGGCACCGGAAGCAAATCAGACAGGACTAAACGCTAGATTGCTTGATTCAGGTGGTGTGTTCATCCTCTGCTTCGCAAAGGGGTCTGTGGGGCTAGAAGCAGATGGGAGTTCCCCAAAGGTGGATGGATGAGGACCTTGGAGGATAGGAATTGTGAGCAAGGATATTCAGATCAAGTTGCACACTCCCAAGAGTTTCCTGCCTCTCGCCCCAGAGCCAGCACAATTCGGGAGTATGGGGGTCAGACTGACCCTGAAAAGTAGAACTGAGCAGGCTGGATAGGGGCTGAGGGGGATGCTGGTGAGGCTTCCTCATGAGGAAACGCCTTGAACCCTAGATCCAGCTAAACCTGTGGATCGTTTGCCCCACAGGGTGGATCCCCCTTGCCGGCCTAGTGTACCGCCTGTCCTGTACCATGCCTGCCTGGCCTCACTGTCGGTAAGTCCGACCTGCCTTTCCACATGCTGCCAGTCCAGGTAGAGGGATTCATGCTCCTGTTTGGGATGGTGCTGGAGACCTAGTGCCCCTGGGGATGGTTATCTGGGAATTCTCCCCACAGGGATCTCAAACCAGAAGGGCTAACCAAGTCCAATCTCCCAGACTGCTATCTCTTAGCCAGTCCCCAAGATGTCACCTGCATTGGGTGGGTGAGGAGCGTTTCAAGACTTACAAGGACAAATCTTGGGAATCAGATGTGCAGGAAGCCTGACACCCAAGCCCTGCTCTTCTCTCTTCCTCCAGCTCCTGGCTCTGCTGCTGTTGGCCTTACTGGTGAGGCGCCGCAGGCTTTGGTCACACTGTGCTCACCGCAGGCCTGGACTGCCCAGGTTTGTGCTAGGCTCTGGAAAGCCCCACTTGAGGCCCAGCTGACAAAGCTCCTCAAGGGAAGTAGGTGACTTCTTAGATGCTTTAGAGCCAGCTCTGATTTCAGAAACAGCTCTTTCCCCCAACCTACATCCCACCTGGAACCCTCCCAGTCCAACTTTCTTGGCTTAGGTTGGCAGGTATAGCAGAAGGAGGTAGAGGGGCTGCTCCATCCACCCGCTGGAGTGTTCAGGACATGGGGAAAGGGATTGTAAGGGAATGCAGGTCCTGAGTTAGGGTGGCCATCACCCCCGGGATAGTAGAGCAGAGCTAGGAGCTTGCTCAGTCGTTTCCCTTGGGACTATCCCGGGATCATCTGCTCGCCCGGCAGAGCCTCCATGGCTGTGGCTTTCTTTTCCTTTGGCTTTGTAACTCCAGAGAGTGTGCCAGGTGCCATCCTGAGGAGGCAGGAGTGGGCTCGATGGAGAGGGAGACAGCAAGCATTGGAAAAGGTGGCAAGCACAAGCCCCATGGGAACTGGGGACTGCTGTGGAAGCAGCCTGATGCAGTCTGGTGCAGGGAGAAGTCTGCTCTGCTGGGGGAGCAGAATGAAGCAGGGTGGGGCTGTCAGAGCACCAGGATGAGCCAGAGTAGAGAAGCAGAGAACGCAAGCCTGGGACTGCCGTGCCCGCTGTCTGCCCTCTGCCCTGGTCCACACCCAGCTCAGGGAGGCGGGCGTTGCACAAGGATGTTATGACTTTGTGTGTTCTCTGAAGATCTGCCAGCGCAGACTGACAGATCTATTCCCGAGGAGGCGGCTGTTTCCTGGAGCTCCCCCGGGGGGTGGCGCACCTAGAGCTTGTTCTCACCACCTTTCGCCCCAGTGCCCAGCTCAGGAGGGGGGCTAGGCCCTCCCCAAGCATGCTGGCAGCGAGTGAACGGATGGTGAAGAGGCTTCCACTCTACCCTCTGGGCGGGAGAGTGACTACTTGACAGTTTGGGGAGCACAGTGTGGAGGGGGTGAAGGCTCAGGGACTGACTGCTTTCCTGGTATCCTGTCCTTGTCTACGGCAGCCCCGTGGATTTCTTAGCTAGGGACCGATCCTGGACAGTGTCCACTGCTGTCTTTGTGGTCCTCTTCAGCAATCTGTGCCTGTTGCTCCCTGATGAGGACCCTCTGCCTTTCCTGAGCCTCAGCGAAGCATCCATTCCAGGTATCCAGCATGAGGTCCTGGGGTTGGACAGGGCAGGGTGGGGTCCTGGTTTATTAAGGTTGGCTGGGGGGGTGATGGCAACAGGAACAGCTGTCAGTAGGGGGTACCGCTGGCCGAAGAATGACCTCTTTAGATCAACAGACTCCACAAAGGGTGGAATATATTAATAGATCTAGTTTACAGTAGAGAGAACTAAGGGTCAAAGAAGAAAGCAGTGATAAAACAGTACTTCGTTCATGGAGTACTTACTCCGGCACCACAGTAAGCACTTCTTGGTTTGCCTTTGCTAAAACACTGTGTGGTTCCTTCCTTTTCACAGATGGAGAGATGGAGAGGTCAAAAGGTAACATGGCTAGGCTCAGAGAGCCTTTGCTTAGACCCACGCAAAGTGAGCTCTTCTGCACTGGAACAGCTGAGGGGCTTGGAGAGGAGAGGGTCTGGTGGGTACGGGCTGGGTCCTGAGTCTCTCTCTCTCTAGCGTCTCTCATTTGTTTCACTTTCTAGGGCCCTGGAAGCTCCTGGCCCTGCTCTACTATCCAGCCCTCTACTACCCTCTGGCTGCTTGTGCCACGGCAGGGCACCAGGCTGCATACTTATTGGGTACCGTGCTGTCTTGGGCCCACTTCGGTGCTCAGGTCTGGCAGAGAGTAGAGTGTCCTCAGGACCTCAAGGTAACCCTGACTCACAGTGATCTAGGGCAGAAGGGTGACTCTGCCGGTCTCTTCTCCCCTTTGTCCACACTCTAAGCTTCCCTGCTTCCCTCCATTATTCTTGGGATCGCATGCCTTTCAACCTACGCCTGTGTCAAGCTTGGTTGCTCTGGGGTTGAGGCCTGGGGCAGGGATCTGGGCCCTGTCCCCAGCAGCTTTCAGCCTGGGAGGGCAGAATGAAGGAAGGCAATGGCTACAACACCCCTCCCCTGGTTTCTGGGTTTTTCTCTGGGCAGGAAGAATAGATAGAGGCAAGTGCTGAGTGAGGAAATAGCCTCAGGGTCCAAAGGAGAGTTCCAGAACCCCAGAACTAGCTTCCCTGGCTACTGGGTGGGTTTATGAGGCTCCTCAGTCCAGACCAAAAATCAGTGGTGTATCGGTTTTCTAGCCAGACAACCCGGCTTTGAAGCTTCACCACTTCATTCATTCAATCACTACTTTGTTCATTCAGCAAACATTTCCAGGCCTGTGGACAAACTAAAGTTAAGCCCATGCCTTCTGGGAGCTGTGCTTCTAGAAGCAGAGACACAATACACAAGCAAGGTGCTATTACCTAGTGCTAAGTGCTCTGGGAGAAGTGTCGCTTGTCTGAAACTCAGTGTCCCCACCTGTCAAGTGGAGTTGGTAGCACCAATCTCTCCAGGAAGGTGAAAATTAGGAATTTTCTTTAAAGCCAAGCATCATGGATCCCACCTGTAATACCAGTGCTTGGGATGCTGAGGCAGGGGGATTACTAGCTTGAGGCTAACTTGGGCTACATAGCTCGACCTTGTCTCAAAGTCCACCCCTCCAAAACACCAAAACCTAAGAAGCTCCTTTGCCAAGGGCCTTGGATATTGCTCAGCACTTAGAGCTTGGCATATGTTAAATTCTCAAGAACAACACACTGAATTAAAAATCAAATGAATGAATATGGAAGAAGCCAACTCAGGTAGTTCTCACATGGGTGCTAGGGCATGCACAAGACAAGTTTTCAGAGCCTTTGTCTAGTTTATTTTTAAATTTAACTTTTATTTTTTAAAATGTGTTTGAGTGTTTGTCGGAATGTACGAATATATATTCATATATATATATACACACAAACATGCGTATGTATGTATGTATATCATATCCATGCAGCACCTGTGGAGGCCAGAAGTGGGCACCAGATCCTCAGAACTGCAGTTGCGGACAGTTATCAGCTGCCATGCAGGGCTAAGAACCAAATCCAGATCCCCTAGAAGAGCAGCCAATAGTCTTAATCACTGAGCAATCTTCAGCCCCCCTTTTGTCTAGTTTTTGGTAGTGTGCTGCAGAAACTGAGAAAGTGGGTGGCTGATTGCAGGCCTCACTGGAGCCCATGGAGGTCCAGGAAGAGCTTTTGCCACCTTCTTTGGGTTCTGCTTTGGCCACTGGGGCATAAGATGGGAAGTGGCCTAGTCTGCAAGCCCAAGAACCAGAGGCATACTGTGGCTCCTGGGCCATCCCCAGGGCCCTGTGTGGGGTGGGAATGGATCCTGGAAGAAGGCAGAAGGCAGGTCTGATTGAGTGTCTGTCTGTCCAGATCTACAAGTACTACTCCTTGCTGGCCTCCCTGCCTCTGCTTCTGGGGCTTGGATTCCTGAGCATTTGGTACCCAGTGCAGCTGGTACAGACTATCCATCATCAGACAGGAGTAGGCTCCCAGGTAAGGGCGTGGGCCAAGGCTGCTCTAATGCTTGCCTTCTCATGTCTATTAAAATTACACCTCTCTCCCTCTCCCTCTCTCTCCCTTCTCTCCCTTCTCTCTCTCTCTCTCTCTCTCTCTCTCTCTCTCTCTCTCTCTCTCTCTCTCTGTGTGTGTGTGTGTGTGTGTGTGTGATACTCTGGATCCCCAAGGTATTGGGCTGTGTACAGAGTGGGGGCTCAGCAAAGCAGAACTGAATTCAGGGATTCACTTCTTTGAAACTCCTGAGGGTTGGAGCAATGAGCTATTCAAGAGTCCTGTGACTGCAGAGTTCTGCAGATGTTGGGCTGGTCCAGGAAGCTCACTCTGAACTGAACTGAACTGAACTGTTGAATGATGTCAGATGCAAGGCTCTGTGTGTGTGTGTGGGGGGGGGGTGAATAGTGGAAGAGGCTTCCTGGAGGAGGCAGAGTTCAGGGAGAGTCTGAAGGACAGGGAGGAGCTAGAGTAGCAGAAGAGTGGACAAAGGAAAGAGCTGGATGGAAGCGGTAAGGCTGTGCTGTTCATGCCCACACACTTGTGCCTGGGGCAGAATGGAGCCCATAGGAAATGCTCTACAAGGCTGAGGTCTGTTGGAAGAGGGCTTGCTTATCATGCTTAAGACCTTGGGTTTGACCCTGAGCACCAAGTAAGCTGGGCACAGCGGCTCCCAGAACTTGGGAGGTAGAGGCAGGAGAACGAGAAGTTCAAGGCCAGCCTAGGATACAAAAGATAATGACTTTAAAAAAGAAAGTATTGTTGAGTTGTTTGGAGGGATGGGCGCTCTAAATGCTCATGACGAGAGAGCATTTTTGAAAATACTAAGAACTTATCAAGAAGGCTTCTTAAGCCTCTCCCATATGTCAGGCACTGGCTGGGTGCTGGGACTTCAGAATCCCCTGGCTTGGACTTCCTACGTGTGGAATACCCTGCCTGGCAGGGAGATGGACACAACAGCAAACCCAGTGAGTTTGTAGCCATAGGAATGTAGATGCAGAGCTCACAAGATGTCCTAGGGAGTGAGGGTTTCAGTGTGAGGCCCCTGGTGGGGTGAGTAAGGCCCAGGCTGGAGGGAAAAAGCAAGGGCAGAGAGATGAGTGAGACACCCCTGCAACCCAGCCTGGCTGAGTTTCTCTGGGCACAAGCATGGACTTGAACAAAACAGCTCCCCTGCCTGCCTGCTGACCTAGGGCAGGAAGCTGAGGAGCAGGACCACCCAAGATGCTACTCCTTTGGATGCATCCTGCTGGGGTCACAGATCAGCAGAGGTTTTGGTAGGCACTGAGCTAGATCTAAGGAGAAATGAAGAGTATGAAGAGGGGGAGCCTGTGGCCTCAGGAGGCCTACCTGGTCCAGGAGGCCTCTGCCTCTTGGTTAGGCTCCAGATGTGCTATCCACACGCAGCAGGCTCCCAAGTGCTCACCACTTGTGCCCTTCTGATAGTTACATTCTCTCTGTGAAGTCTAGGGTCCCTCAGAGGACACAGTAGCCCAGGGACATGTATCTAGAGACCCCTTCACCTCCCAGGGTTTTCCCTGCTCCACCTCCTCTCCATGGCAAACCTCTCCTCCAAATTTCCAAAGATATTAAATCCTTTTGGATATTAGTCAGAAAGATCTAAGCCACAGGGGAATTAGCTAAGCTTTGAGCTGTCCCACCCCTGCCCTGGGTCCCCAAGTTGCCTTGGCAACAGGTGACCCTGTGCTGTATTTTCCCACTGAGCGAGACAGAGATTCATCCCCCTTCCCACGGGCCTCTGCCACTGCAGGCAGCTTAAGGCCTGGAATGTGGCTTGGGTAAATGCCATTACCCTGTGATCTCCCTGGAGTAAGCTGTGGCAGGAGGGGAGCCAAGTGTATATGCCCTAGACTGGCACCATCTTGTGTCCTGAGCAGTGTGAGCCCATGGGGCCCAGGCTTCCCTTGGCCGAGAGTCCTGGCTAGAAGGGGCCAGAGAACTGAGACTTGACTAAGAGGGGACCTAGGAAAGAACTTCCCAGCATTTCAGGCTCCATGGTAGGAATTTGGCTGGTCTTTATTTTCGGAGAATGTAGCTTTCCAGGGTGTGACCCTTTTCCCCATAGGTCATAGGTCAGCCTCCCCACACTCCACCACCACTGTCCTAATCAGGAAGCATTGCAAAAACCACTTGGCATCCATTCATTCATTTATCCAGTATCCTAGGCCAGGGTTCCAAGGACTGCTGGCCACTGGTGGCAGGTCTTACACACTTCAACACTTGTCCACACAGGGGCTGCAGACCAGCTACTCCGAGAAGTATCTAAGGACCCTCCTTTGCCCAAAGAAGCTGGAGAGATGGTAAGGTCTGGGCATACCTCAGTAGGCGGGGGGATGGGGCTCAGGAACAATGTGTGGGAGGGTGGGACTGGATGAGGGCTGTGGAAGAGGTTCATGTTAGTGGCATGGTGTTGGGAAAGATAAAGAGTGACCCAGTGTGGAGGAGGCCTTGAGCAGAGGCCTCTCTCCTGAGGCTCAGCCTACCTGGATCTGTCTGCAGCTCCCGCCCTGCCTCCAAGCATAGCCTCCTGTCTCGGGCCTGGGCCTGCTCCCAACACTCCCTCTACACTCCACAGCCAGGTACGTGGCACAGTGGAGGGCCAGGATTAGGTTGAGCCTTCGCCCAGAGAAGCTGGTGGGAAGGGTCAGCTCATTCCAGAACCCTCATCCTATGTAAGGGCAGCAGCCAGTTCTGGTCAGGGGACACACTGGCCTGGCCTGGAAGGGATGGGGCAGAGGCTGGGTCACATTGCTCTCTATGTGCCTTCTTCTGGTGACTGCAGGAGTCCGCCTGCCCTTGAAGCTGGTGATCTCGGCCACTCTGACAGGAACAGCCACTTACCAGGTGTGTCCTGCAGTTTCTAGTGCCCATTGTCCCTTAATCCCTGTCCTCAGGCTCCAAAACCTGGGACAGCTCAGGCCTAAATCAGATCCTCAGGTGCCCCACCCACCCAATCAGTTGTTCTGCCTCTTGGAAACACTAGTTTACCCTGTGGGAGGGATGCCAGCCCTCAGCAGGTTCACATAATGACTCACAAGTCACAAAGTCACTTCAACACGGACTTAAAATTCTACCTCCGTTGTTCGCCTCCTGGGAGACCTTGGCCAAGTTTTTCCACCTTCATGAACCTAGCTCATCTGTAAAATAGAAGAAATAAAATCCGTTTTCCGCATTGGGAGGACTTTGTGAGTTGCCGTGTTTGATAAATCACCAGCACCTTTAGCATAACTCAAAACCAGGTCAGACACCCAGGGGCTCGGGCCATGGCTTAGCTGATAGAGGGAGTGCCTAGGATACATGGAGCCCTAGGTTAATGCTAGCACCACATAAGCATAAGCCTGTAATCCCAGCACTTAAGAGGTAGAGACACAAAGCTCAGAAGTGCAGGATCATCCCCAGCGAGCAACAAAGCGAGTTTGAGGCCAGCTTGGGCTAGAGGAGACCCTGTCTCAGAAAACAAACAAGCAACAACAACAACAAACAAACAAACTCCTGGCATGATGTAGGTCTGGTTTCTCTTCATTTTACAAATAGGGGAAATTAGTCGTAGAATAGCTGACTCAGCCAAGATATTCTTACAGCTAATATGCCAGGGCAGCCAAAAATTGAACCAGGAATGTCTAGCTTTCATACTCAATTGTTTTCTTTACCATGGAAAAGTTGGAATCTCTCTCTCACACCCACCCATGTGTGTGTGTGTCCCCCAGGATCATTCCTTAGTTGCTGATCCACCTTGTATTTTCAGACAGGATCTCTCCCTGGCCTGGAGCTTGCCACGTAGGCCAGGCTGGCTGGTTAAGCAAGCACCAGGCATCTGCCTGTCTCTGCCTCCCCAGTGCTGGGATTATAAGCGGGAGCCACCATATCCAGTTTTTTACCTGGGTTCTGGGAAACAGAATTCAGGTTCACACTGGCATACCAAGCACTTTACTGACTAAATTATCACCCGACCCCAAATTGGAAATGTTTATATTCTGAAGCTTAGATAGACAAGTAGAGGTAAAGAAATAGCTACGACAGCCCCGTCTTTGGCCTGTTGGGCTAAAGCCATATACACATTCACGTCACATTCTGCTTGAAGGCAGAACAACTCGCTCTCAGGGCAGTGTAGGGGCATGTGGCTGCAGCTGGCCACCTTTTCAGGGTGGCAGAGCCTGGTGTAATACTCTGGTCCCCGCCACCCTCATGGTGGGGCTTTTCCAGGTGGCCCTGCTGCTGCTGGTGAGCGTGGTGCCTACCGTGCAGAAGGTGAGGGCGGGGATCACCACGGATGTCTCCTACCTGCTGGCTGGCTTTGGGATCGTGCTCTCTGAAGACAGGCAGGAGGTGGTAGAGCTGGTGAAGCATCACTTATGGGCTGTGGAAGGTGAGATTGCTCGGTGTCCCTAAAGGTCATTGCAGGCACGGGAGACAGGCCACTGGACCTGGTTATAGCCTGCCGCAAACACACAGGATGCCTTCCTGCTCTGGGTCTCCACTCATCTCAAAGTAGGGGCCAGTTGGAGCTTCCATATCTCTTCAGCCTATGACCCTTACCAACCCTTGCGACATCTTCCTCTCCCCCAGCCCCAGTGTCTTTGACCAACTCTCTAGCTGTTGTGATGGAGAAGCCCATGACTTCAGGGTGGGGAAGGAAGAAATGACTAGTAGGTGGATGGACCCTGGGATTTATGGGTAATCCTTTTGGCCCAGGCTGCAGTCTGGCAGGGCCCCTGATTTCTCTTTCCAATACTTATTTATCTGGACTGTTGCCCTCTCCACGCCTCCCATGAAACAAGCCTCAGGCCTGGAAACACCAGCTGCCTCCTTCAGTGGTCTGATATACCTTAAAGCTACCTCCTACCCATCTTCTAGCCTTGTGGGGGACACATACGGAGGGGCTGGCCTCAGGTTGTGCAACAGGGTACAGTAGATAGAATTAGATCCTTGAAGCCCAAGTTAAGGCCCCTTCCACCTTATCACAAAGCCTGATAGTCGTGACTCATGGCACCTGGACCATTGCCCCATTGGAGGTTCCCTTGTTGAAATGAGCATTCTGGCTTTGGGGGAAGAGCATGCAATGGTTGATGGAGGTGTTTGCATGTTTTCCTGACACCAGCCTTGTCCCGCCGGCCAGGGTGGGCTGGCCGTGTAGGGCAGAGTGGAGTGTACAGAGGCATGAGCTGTGAAGCTTTCCCAGAGCAATTCCTCTGAGAGACCTTGTGGGCTTGCTTGAGGGTCTGGGGTGAGGCAGGCTGGCATGTGGGCTCGGAGCATGTCAGCTGCACTCACAATGTTCTTTTACATCTATTCAGAGCTTTCTACCCACCATGACAGGGACTGTGGATCTGACTGTCCCACTGTGTGTGTGGTCAGGGTTGTGAGGCAGAGAGAGAGGAGGAGGGCCTCACCCAGAGGAGATAAGTAACAGCTACCGCCTCCTTCATTATGGTGGACGGTGGGGCGCAACTCTCTGAGGCCTGAACAAAGCCACTAATACAAGCGGGGATGGGTTTATGGCCAGGGTCATCTGGGAGGTGGGCCATACCTCATGGCCATAGAGTGAAGTTTGTGATTGTTACAAGGCTCTCTTGAGGGCCAGCCACATGGGCAGGAAGAGAGGAGCTGCGGGCAGATGCCAGGTAGGAAGGAGTCTCTCATTACAGTGGGTCATAGCAACAAAACCTAGGTGAAGGCCATGCCGAGGCTCAAAGCGGCCCTCTCCGTCTATTGGTTGTCATATGTTCCTGGGGAGGTCAAAGCTGCCCTTTCCCTCTATTGGCTATCATATGTTACTGGGGAAGATGGGGCCATAGAGGATGTCAGGTCAATGTTGGACCCAAGAACTGGCTCAGGGGCTCAGTGGTTTTCCCTTACAGTGGAGTCCAGGGGTCTGAGGTTCTAGAAGATCCTCTAGCCCTTGACCTCCCCGGCTCTCTCTCTCCCATCCAGCATGTTACATCTCAGCTCTGGTCTTGTCCTGCTCATTAACCTTCCTGCTCCTGCTCCGCTCTCTGGGGACACACAGGTCAGTGACAGGCCATGGCACTCCGGTACAGATATAGGGCAAGGATCCAAGACCTGAACACTTGAGGGACCCCAATGCAGGAGTGGAGAAGCCTCTGAGGCCAGGCTGCCACAGAGAGCACATTCCCCACCTCCAGATGGGAGGAGAAGGTGGAGCTTGCCTGCCCCAGGGGTGTTTCTGGTTGTTCTCAAGGTCTTTGAGGGGTGGGAGAGACCACAATACATTGCTGGGAAGTCTGTCTGTAAGAAGGGACCTTCGGAGGGCTGGTAATAAAGAATCCAGTTCCAAAGGACGAAGAGGCTGGGGTACTTGCAAGGCCTCAGAGTTCCTATTCAGGGACTCTAGACTACAGAGATGGCCCTGTTTGACCTGGCATTAAGACCCTCTGCCTTGCCTTCCTTCCTGGTGGTCCAGCTGGGTACCAATTCCATTCCCTGTGGTGCTTCAGGATGTGTCCTCTGTCTGGAGTCTTCCAAGACTCTACCTACCTCGCCTCCTCAGGAGGAGCACCCTGGATTGAGTTAACCTCCAGGCTCCTAAAGCCCTGAGGTTCCCTGGTAATGGCCAGATGCTTGCCCTGGGCTACTATTTAAGGGTGTTGTGTTGTTCCCTAAGGTCACTGTTTGTTCTCAACCCAGGGCCAATCTTCAAGCACTGCACCGAGGGGCTACCCTGGACCTGGGTCCTCCTCTCCAGAGTACTCACCCCTCTCGCCAAGCCATAGTCTGCTGGATGAGCTTCAGTGCCTATCAGACGGCCTTCACCTGCCTTGGTGAGCTCCCTTGCTGTGTCCCTAGAGCTGGGCCCTGGTGGGAGGGATGGGTACCTGGCAAAGGTTTTCCTGGGCTACAAAGGGCAAGAGTCGTAGAAGGAATCTGCTGCCTCCCTTACTCTCAGGAAGCTTGCTCGGGATGTTAGCGTGGGAGCCCCTAGAAAGGGAGGCCCTTCATATGAAGGGGTTTCTGGGTAGTTGTGGGCAGGAGAACCTGGGTCTGGCTGCAGCACCTTCAAGGTGGCACACGGATGCTTCTGTAAGAGAAGGGTGGCCGTAGTGAGCTGCCTCGAGGTAGAGCTTCTCATTCCTGGAGGAGGCAAACAAGTTTCCTCGGGCGTGTGAGGACTGCATAGGGGTGCTCCCTGAAACAGTCTGGTCAGATGACCCTCAAGGACTCTTCTAGACTATGTCTCAAGTTCTCCTCCTAGATACCATAGTGCACAACACACCTGAACTCTGAGGGACTCGGCCTCTCCTGCAAGTCCGAAGGCCAGACCTGGCCTTCAGAGCTCCCGTTAGTACCCGGGGGAGAAGGAAAGGTGGTGGGGGATGGAGAAAATAGTAGAACTAAAAGTGCTTCCCATCTTGGTCAACCATAGGCCTCCCAAGACCTTCTGTATATATCATCCCAGGTGACTGTGTGGCCCAATGGTTTTCATAGCTACACCCAGGACCACAGGTGCTAAAGCCCTGATTCACAGTCACACACATGCTCATTTAAATGGTAATTATGCCCGAGAACTCAGATCAATTTTAGGGCAATACATGGAGTCTGAGGCTCCTGAAGTATTACAACAGCTCTCCAAGGGACTACGATCCTTATTTTATAGAAGAATAAACCAATGCTCAGGCAGTGACATGGAGTGGAAATAGCATAGAAGCCCTTGACTCCCTAGAGCACAGGATTAAGCTGGCTCCCACAGAACCTCTTGTCTGTCCCCTTGTCCCTTCTGCCCCCTGCAGGGCTCCTGGTGCAGCAGGTCATCTTCTTCTTGGGGACGACAGCCCTGGCCTTCCTGGTGTTTGTGCCTCTGATCCATGGCAGGAACCTCCTGCTCCTCCGATCCCTGGAATCCACATGGTGAGTGAGGCAAAGAGTGGGGCTCTAGGACTTTCCAAAGGGCCCAGTAACAGCACCCCTTTCCTCATCCTACCTACACACAGGCCCTTCTGGCTGACTCTGGCCTTGGCTGTACTCACACAGAACACAGCAGCCAACTGGGTCTTCTTAGACACTCACCATGGATATCCAGAGCTGACCAACCGGTAAGATGGCCCCCGAGTTAATGGTTCCCTCAGAACCCAGACTCCTCTCTTTCTGTAGATTTTGCACTCTAAAAATGTCTCTGTCTTACCTGTCACAGACTCACTCTTCTTCCAGGAGATTTTGGGGTGCTGAGAACCCACAGCTTTGCAAACCCAGGGCCTAGTGCATGGCAGACACACACTCTAACACTGAGCTGTTAGCCCAGCTGTCAGAAGTCTTTTTTGCTTTGAGGATCACTGACGTCCTATTCCCTTAAACCTCTCACCTTGGAACAAGAGTGTGGGAAAATGTTGGCTCCCAAGAGGAGTTTGTACTTTGTAGACAGGGGACCCGAGGAGGGAGGTGGGAACGTGGGGGTCATACAGATACAGGTTGAGAGTTGAGGGGATGGCTCGGCTGGTAAAATGCTTGCCATGCAACCATGAGGACCTGAGTTTAGCTGATCTTCAGCCCCCACATAAAAAGTTGGGCACAGTGGCACATGCCAAGGGCATGAGGTGTGATGCTGGCCTGGCACAGGACTCCGGGGGAGGCCAGCCTCAGCCTGTCTCCTCCCTACCCCCAGGCGCATGCTCTGCGTGGCCACCTTTCTTCTCTTCCCCATCAACATGTTGGTGGGAGCTGTAGCGGCTCTCTGGCGGGTGCTTCTGTCTTCCCTCTACAACGCTGTTCACCTTGGCCAGATGGACCTCAGCCTGCTGCCACAGAGAGCTGCCTCCCTGGATCCAGGTAAGGTCACTGAGCAGGGACTGGGGGCTGAGCTGTTCAAGCAACTGCCCCCCCCGACCTCTGGGCTGACCTGCACAGGTAGGCCTCTGTGTCCACGTGTAGCAGGTGTGTGAGCACTGTCAAGGCTCTGTGGCGTGAGGCATGTGTGTGCACTGTATGTGCACTGCCAGGGCTCCACAGGTGTGTGCAGTGTGTCTGCCGAGAAAGGCCAGACAAGCATGTGTGGCAGGGTGGCTCTGGCGTGTTCTGGCAAGGGTGCCAAGTGCCTGTGCACAGGGTGTGCGCCCCATGCTTGGTCTGACGGCAGTGTGTACACAAACTCCACGGAAGCCTTTTGCTGTTTCTGAGTACCTCTGGTCTTCCATGGGTCCCTCAGGCCTCAGCATTCTGTCCCATCCTAGGCTATCACACATACCGGAACTTCCTGAGGATCGAGGCTAGCCAGTCGCATCCAGGAGTCCTGGCCTTCTGCACCCTGCTTCTTCACGCGCCGAGTCCACAGCCCCAGCCCCCACTGGCCCCCCAGGACAGCCTCGGAGCAGCAGTAGAAGAAGGTACTTTGCCACCTGGGCTCAGCATAGAGGCTCCCAGTTTCTCAGGAGGGCCGCTTCCAAGACAGCGAGGCAGGAAGTCTCTCACCCTCTGTCCTCAGTGCCCTGTTGTCATCCTCCCGACTGGGTCTCAGGGTCATTTTGTCACACACACATGCATCTTATGTATGCACAGAGAATGGACTGGCTGTCTTGATACCCCTCCCTGCTTCCTCCTTCTGCCCAGGAGGTCTATGGGAGCAGATGCTAGGCAGCCCTCACTTCCTCGGGCCCCCCTACCCCATGCCCCTTCCTCGGTCTATCCTGACAGCCTCTAGTTCCTTGACCTTATCCCCTCCCTCCTCTTCCACCAGCAGTGTGACATGCTTCTGTAGCCTGGCTTTGTGTCCCAGCTAGCAGCTGGAACCCTGGCTCTGCGTGGGGCTTTAAACCCTTCTCAGGTCTGTGGCCTGTGGAGGATTGGCCGGGACTTACAGAAGGTCTCCTCTCCTCCTCTTTTCTCTCCCTCTGCCCCCTTTCTCTCAGGGATGCAATTGCTACAGACCAAGGACCTGATGGCCAAAGGAGCAGGACCGAAAGGCAGCCAGAGCAGGGCCCGCTGGGGTCTGGCCTACACGCTGCTACACAACCCTAGCCTGCAGGCCTTCCGGAAGGCAGCCCTGACTAGTGCCAAAGCCAATGGCACCCAGCCCTGAGGGTGAGGAAAACCACACCACCCTGCTCTTATGTGCTAATGCGCATTCCTGTCTACCATCCTCCCTCCATCCATGTCAGCAACCCCCTCCCCCAGCAGTAGCCCTGCCAGCCAGCAGATCCCTGTGGGATCAGGGGACTGGAGTCACTGTGTCTACACCACCAGCCTCAAGAGGATTTTGGACTGTGCTCGTCCACCAGGCTAGGGCTCTAGAGAAAACAGCTGACGGGCTCTTTGTTTTGGAACTGGAAGAACAGGGGTGGCCACGTTTGGGCCTCTCCTCCCCAACCTGGCTCTGCCATCAGCTTGCCAGCCTCACTGAGGCCCCTGTCACTCCCTGTTCCGTGATGAAAGGCCTGAGTATCTCCCATCCCAGCTGGCCCCACCTCAGTCCCAGCCCTCCCACCACGAAGGTGGAGCCTGTGCGGCTTCCTCCCTGCCCCAGCTTTCTCTTTCCTCTTTCTCTCTACCACTACCCGCCCCTTCTTGTGTAGCCAAGTCAGACTCTAAGAGGCCTCGCCGAGCTGTCCACTCCAAGAAGCAGATATTTTTGTAGTTTTAATGCCGTTAGTTGTCATGAAAGAAGTTAGTGTGCTCCCAGTAATAAATGTGCCCCTGAGGAACATTCCTCCTTACTGGGGAAGGGCTCTCAGGGGAACCGCCTACACTGTCCGTAAATCTAACCTGAGCTCCATTTGGCAGAGTAGGGAGCACTGGAGGTATTCTGACAAAGCGTTGGGCTGGACACTGGGTGAAGGCAGAGAGAGACCCTGGTTTGGGGTGGTCTGACTGGGGACCCGACAATACCATTCCTGGGCAGTGAGTATAAATGTTGGGCTTTAGGGTTTTAAAGAACGGGCAGGATCTGGGGAGAAGAGGGTGCAAGAATGGTAGAGGCTCTAGGGAAAGGAGTGGAGAGCAGCGAGACACGAAAGCTGAGGAGGCTAATGTCGTGGACTATGTGTGCAGGGGCCGGTGGAGATGCAGACACGGTGGGGTCTGGGAGAAGATGGCACGTGCATGCCTCAGAGGGATGCTTGAGATATGGGTCACAGTGCTTCCCCACCCCGTTTGGAGGAGGGAGCCTCAAAATCATGCATCAAACACATACACAGCTCACCAGAGGTGCCTCCTGCCCCTTTAAACACATGATCCGGCCTGCCCAGAGGCCAAAGAAAGCATGTTCTAAGTCCCCTTTAGCCCACTGCAAAACGCCTTCTATGTGGGGTATCAGTAACCCATGCAGTCACAGGAGAACCACTCCGATTCTGCTCTGCCCTTACCAAGGAGACAGTCACAAGAGAATATAACCTGTCTAGGGTACTTAAGGCAGTGTGGGTCGAAGGAAGGGGCCTGATTCACACTGAAGGTGAAAGAGGATCCAAGAAAACTTCCTGGAGGAGGTGATGTAGAAAACTGCAGCAGCCACATGAAGACCAGGAAAAGGGTATATTGGGGGAAAGGTGGGCACAGGGGATGTAAAGATGAAGATGACATAGTCTCACAGGGGAAGGAAGAAGGTGCAGATAGGGGTGGACCACACGGGGGAGTCAGTCAGAGGGTCCATGGCTGACTGGGAAATTCCCGTTATATCCTAAGGACAGTGGGAGCCCCAAAAGGCAAAAGCAAAGGAGCAGCTAGATCACTCAGTACGGTAGCTACCGTCTGCTCGGCCTCGAGTGGGAGTGTCAGGTGCTAGAACCCAGGGCTAGATGGATCTTCAGTGGTGAGTGGAGCGGGGATGCTGGGCTCCAAGTCAGAACTGTCAAGTCAACTGGACCTTTGAAAATGTCCTTGTCTTTGTGCTTTGGAGAGGCAGGCTCTCACGCAGCCCAGGCTGACCTCAGATTTGCTGTGTAGTACCTGCTCTTCCTGACTTTATTTCCTGAGTGCCCACCTCCCGACCGTTGAGATTACAGGCACCGCTGCTCCAGGCGCTCATGCATGCTACATTCATGTGAAAACTCAGCTACATTCCCAGCCTTTTGTCATTTGATCTCTGACATGCCTGAAGCCCAGAGAAGGGCAGTAACTTGCCCAAAGGAACACAGCATACGGAATCTGGCTCCATCCTGGTGCTTTCTCTCGTATGTTAGGACATTCTTGACCCTGGCTGATTGATGCTGACAAGGACTCAACATGAGCTGCAAGTTGGATGAGGGAGAAAGGAGGCCCTACATGTGGACCCCGGTATGGGGGAGGGGCTGGCCAGCTGCCAAGCTCACAGCTGCTGTTCCAGACTCAACCTCCCATTTTCATTCTGCTGAGCTCAGCAGTCCCAGGGCTCAGGAAAGAGGTCCAGGCCTTCCCCCGAAGGTCACCATCCCTGTGAGCACACATCCAATCTTTAGAGGTGGGGGCCAGGGTGACACCTCTGACCCAGCACGGGCTGGAGTTCTGCGGTACCTCCACTGGCAGAACCATCTACAACCTCACCACTGTGGCTAGGCCCCAGCTCCCAGTCCTACCTTAGGCCAGAGCTTCTCCTCTGCTGGAGCATCCCTTCTGAGCCCATTTCCTTTTCTAGAGAGAAAGCCTGAGAGCAGTGTTTCTCCTTCTTCCAAGCTGTCTTCAGTTTCTTCCTTGTCCTCTGTCCCCTACTTCCCCATCCTTCCTTCAGTCCCCTTCCCTCCTTTTCCCCCATCTGTCTCCAACAATATTCTCCTCTATCCGTAACTCTCTTCTTGGGGCTACAGCCCAGGCCTTCCCATCACCTTACCCTTTTCAAAAAATGTAAAACGCACTGCTCAGGTTCCCATCTCACTGTTCCCATGGGCTAGTGTGAAGACAGAAAATGTGCAGCTTGGCTCATGTTGGGGCTCAGTGGTGAGTCCTGGCTCCCCTCCCATGCTACCTGAAACACCGTGCGCCTACGTCTCCTGTTGGCACGACTCTCACACGTGGCCATCCCATCCTCTGATAAAGACTCTTTGATCCCAACAGAATTCCAAGCAGACAAAAGGGAGCATCAGAAATGCTGTTTATTTCTTCTGCTCATTTCTTATGTTTATTTCAGACTGGCTAGCTTCTCTGGAGGGACAGGCTACTGGTGCATACTTGGAAAGAAAGGAAGAGCAAGTGTCTCAAGAGACAGGCAGAAACTGTGGGGTTTGGGGTGAGAGGGGAGAGAGAGGCACAGCCAGGCACAATTTCCACATCTCAATAGAGAGCATTCGGAGGACAGGGAGAGCTTTTAGCTTTCCTAGCCCTTGCCTGTGGTATCTCTTTTCCAGATCCTATACTGGCCATTCCAGGTTCCCTTCCAGCCCAGCCCCAGTGCAACCTTGGTGGCCTCCCCAAGCTCCTTATCTCAGTGCCTAGAACTCTCAAAGTGGGTCAGGTTAGGGCATCATTGTTGCCCTGTTAGCATGCTGCCCCGATAGGAGCATAGGCAATACTATTAGCAGCAATTAGCACCAGAGACAAAGAGTTCTGGGATACAGTTCTGTACCAGTTGCCCTCTGAGCAGATCAGCAAGTTGGAGCAATGAGTGGCCTGGAAGAGCTTAGAAAGGGAGGTAGGAAAATGTGCAGTCCCCAGGCCAACCTCAGGCCTCACTAATTCCAGACCTCATTAGTAGGAACATTGGCAGGAACATGGTCAGGGGGAGTTAGGAAGGCCCTGGGGCTGCTCGAGCCAGCCGGGGCAGGGTGTGGTTAGAAGCAGGCAAGGAAGAGAACAAGCAGGCTTTGGCCTAGCAATAGCATGCCTGAGAGCTGCTGTGCAGGCTTCCCCTCCGCGGCTATTGCAGCCTCTGGGGGCCCAGCACGGCTGAGATAGATGATGACCACATTGTCCTCGGGTCCGGATGGCTGTACCTCATTGTCAACCGTGTAGCAGCCCTTGCCCTCCACTGCTTTGCTGTGGAACTTGCGCCCCACTACATCCTCTCCTCCCTCACCTGGAGTGGCCAGTGCCACATTCACAGAGCTCTCAGCACTGCCTAGTTCATTGGTGGCCAGGCAGCTATAAGTGCCCTCCTCCAGCTTGCCGAAGTCAGGGATAAGCAGGCTGCCGTTGGCAAAGGCTTGGAAGCGTGGCCGCCCACTGGCCGCAAGGGCACCAGGCAGGGCACGTCCATCGGTGCCTACGTTAGGACTGGTGATCTCCACGGTGCCACCGGGGGTGTGGACATGCCAGTGAAGCTGGGGGACTGGCTGTCCATCCACGTCACAGTGAAGAGCCAGCACGAAACCAGGCCGCAGCTCTGCCCCGTCCTGGCTGGGCTGGTAGCTTAGCTGCACTGAGGGTGCTGAGCAGGGCAGGGGTGGCAGGCGGCTCAGCGGGGTGCCCTTTAGCACATGGGGCGAAGTACAGGCAATGTTGTCCTGCTCTGGAATGGAAACTGCAGTGGCCAGGGCCCAGGTCTTAAACCACACAATGCCGCAGGTGCAGTCAAAAGGGTTGTCATTGATCTGCAAGTGGGACAGTGCAGTGAGCGGTGCAAAGGTGCCCTCGGCCAGAGCGTGCAGGCGGTTGTGGTTGAGCTGCAGAGAGCGCAGGGCATGGAGGCTGCGGAAGGCGTCTCGGGGGATGAAAGACAACTCGTTGCTGTCCATCTTGAGCAGCTGCAAAGCACTGAGATTATGCAGGTCACTCCAGGCAAACTCAGAGATGAGGTTGTGACTGAGGTCCAGACTCTTGAGCTGACCCAGAGGGGCCAGAGCACCAACAGCCACCGAGCGGATCTCGTTGTGTGCCAGCCACAGCGACTGCAGGAGGGGCACCTCCCTGAAGGCTCCCTCCGGCAAGCCTGGCAGCCTGTTGGCGGACAGGCTCAGCGTGGTCACGTTGGCCGGGAAGCCCGGTGGCACACCCTCTAGGTCACGGTAGGCACAGTCTGCAATCTGGAAGCCATACTTCTCCCCACAGTCACAAGGATCTGGACAAGCTTGCACCAGGTTCAGGAGAACAGCCCAGCAAAGCAGGCACAGTGCCCGCATGGTACCTCCTATGGGGAAGGGCATGCCATCCAGGTGAGCCTAAGGATTCACAAAAAGAGCTTGTCCCTCCTCGGACCCCAGCCCAAACTCTCCCCACCAGAAGGCCCTCTTCCACATAATCCAGCCAGAATCCAGCACCACCTAACCCACAACCCCCACCCCACGGGAGAGAAAACAGGCCCAGAGGAGGGCTGGGACTTGCCAAGGTCTTGTAGGCAGGCAGGGTAAAGGCAGGGTGGGAGTCTTCTCCTTTGCACAGAGCTCTTTCTGCCTCGGCCTGTTCCTAGCTGACTTTATGACTTGAAATCTGTTTTCCAGCCACCCCCTCCCCGAGCACTTCACAGAACCTCCCTTCTGCCCTCCCACATCCTGGTTACAGCCCCTCCCACTGGAGCCCCCATAGGTATGTTTTGCTGCCCCGGTCCAGACAAGGCCCCTTTTGCGATGCACACCCCCCCTCCACCCCTCCCACTCCGTGGCCTGTTCTGTTCAAACTACCCCAGGCAGCTGCCTAAATAAACCAGCTAGGACCTCTCAACTAAGGCAGGGGGGCCGGAGGCTCAGCCCAAGTGCAGCTGGGAGCTCTGGGGTTGAGACGGTCCAGGCAGATGATCTTTGGATGACTCTGTGTAAGAGCCTGTTCCAAGTCCCTCAAACCCACAGGGATGTGCTAAGGACAAAGGAGCCCCAACTCCCTCACCCCCAGCTGTGAGGGCCCCTTCTTTCCTGACTTACCTCCAAACTGTTCTTCTGAAGTCAAGCTGAGCCTCTTTTAAGATGGAACCAGAGCACCAAAGGACTGGATTGCTTGCAAGTCCACAGGACCAGGATTTCTGGGGCAGGACCTGGATGCTGGAAGAGGGGGCTGGCTGTTTTGCACACCCTGCTGAACACCGTGCCTGGGACAGCTCTGAGCAGGGGCTGCAGGGAAGGTCTGTGCAGCCTAGACTCCTTTCAACAAAACAAAAATGAGTTTTAGCAACAGGGACCCTGCCTCACAAATGTCACTAGACACTAGAGGGGAAAAGAGGCCAAATTTGGGGTTGTTCATGTGTGTTTCTCTCTCTCTTTCCTCTCTCTCTCTCTGTCTGTCTCAAGCTCCAACTTTCTTAAAGTCACAGCACTATCTGGGCAGGACCCAAGAAAAGATGAGGCCAGAAAGGGATTTTTTTTTTAAATGGGGGAAGGGTGAGAAACTGGATCTCATGGAAAGTGGGAAATTTCTAACCTTGTTTCCAACAAGGAAAAAAGAAACAGCCCCTTCCTCCCTGGCTGGCTGTGCTGGTGTTTGTGTGCCGAGTGTGTGCTGGTGGGGGTAGAGTAAATGTTACCGTGCGTGGATGAGTCAGTATGTTAGGGACATACAATAACAGACACTGTTCATGAGAGTCTGAGACTGTCTGAGGATACTCGTGTGTGTGTGTTTGTGTGTTTCTATATGGTTGTGAATTAGTCTCCTTGTGAGAGTATATTCCTGTGAGTCTCTCTTGGTGTCTGTGTGTGTGTGTGTGCACGTGTGCTGGGGTGTCTCTACAAAAAACTGTAAGAGTCAAAGTGTAGGAAACAGCCATTGGCCTCCAGCCCCTGGGTAAGAAGCCAAAATGTTAGGCCTGTTTTTTGATTTTTTTTTTTTAAGTAAATATATCCTGCAAGCTGGGGCTGTTGGGCAGGGAGTTCCAAGCCCCAGCCCAGCCCCACACTGGGTGTGTGTGCAGGCAGGATGACAGAGATGACAGCATGCTCGACAGAGAGCAGAAATCAGCCTTTGCAGAGGCGTCACTGGCTGGGGATTCTGAACACTCTGGCTTGCAGACAAAGAGGTTCCATGGTCCAGGACCCAGCACTCAGAGCAGTGTTGAGGGGCCTTGTTTCAGGAATAGTCTGTGTGGCTCAGTCCTCATGGTGCTCAAGTCTTGTCTGCTCACGGACGCTAGACAATGTGGTGAGCTTTGGGACTTCTGAAAGCCACCATGCCATGTGGTGTGAAAGGGGCAGGAGGTTAGACCTTTCTCTCCAAATAGGAAGGACTGTGGGTAGGAATGGAGTGAGGAAGAGGCCCAAACCGAAGAAGCTGGAGGAGACCTGAAAGACAGAAAGTCAGGAAAAAAAAAAACAAAAAACAAACAAACAAACAAACAAAAAAACAAACCTAGCATTTCACGCTCTGCCCTCACAGAATATACCTATCCTCCTCCTAATAGCTCACCTGTGCTTCCTCTTCTTGTCTGTTAACCTGGTAGATTTCTGCTTACCCTCTCAGCAAGGCCAGGGAAGTGGGTACTGTGGTTGACTGAAAGTATACAAGAAGCCCACCCCAGTTTCTCACAACCCCTGCCTGTCACGAAGCTATGGAAGACCCCGGAGTGCTGGCCACAGACACCGAGCCTGAAGCTAGGGAAGTTCTCACAGACTCCTTTAGATGTGCCAGCCCTGCCTTGCCCCCAGGAAGCCTTCTCTTGCTCCTTGCTAATTGTGGGGAGAGTTTGGGGCAATTGGGTGGGATGAGCAGAGGGCTGAGGCCTACGTATAGAGACTGAGCAAAGCAGGCAGAATCTGACCACACTGTCAGGGGCAACTTACTGGTGACTAGGGCCTTCGTGGGTTTCTCAGAACACAGCTGCACACACTCTCACCACACAAAGCCCCTGCTACTCGCCCCACCTGCAGGACTCGCCAAGGAGCCCCAGTCCCTATCCTACCCTCTCTACCCCTCAACCCCTTTTGTTGTGGCTGCTTCCTTCTGGCATAGAGGAGAGAAATCAAGTGGTTCACTTTATTCTCAGCACTCGGGAGGTAGAGGCAGCGGGTTCTCTGTGAGTTCAAGGCCAGCCTTGTCTACATAGTTCCAGGACAGCCAGGGCTGTGTAGAGGGAGATTTTGTCTCAAAAAAAATTAAAAGAAGAAGAAGAAGAAGAAGAAGAAGAAGAAGAAGAAGAAGAAGAAGAAGAAGAAGAAGAGAGGAAAAGAAAGAGACTACCTCACCGTGCAGCCTTCTGAAGTCTGTAGTCTGTGGTTGTCTTCCTCACTAATTGTCTTAATTGACCCCCACCCCTTAGGTCCCCACCTTCCTTTCCCCACTCTTGCTATGATCTGCAGTCATTTGTTCTTCCATGTGTAGATACTTTGCAGGCTGCTGTTGAAACTGATACCCAGAAGCCCTTGGGTGAACGAATGAGTTATTGGATTATCAGATGACACACGCACACACACACACACACACACGCACACACACACACACACGCACACACACGCACACACACACACACACAAGTGTTTTACGGTTCATCTGTTCTCTTCCTGTGGCACAAATGGGGTCTCTAGGCCAGATGGGAGGGACATGCCCAAGGAAAGTTCCTCACAATGAAGATGTTTCAGAGAAGGTTGTGTACAATGCAAGGGACTCGCACTTCCCATGGATGGGGGACCACCACTAGCTGTCCCAGGAACAGTAGGCCTGGCCTCCTCAGCCCCATCAGCAAAGCTCTTGATGGTAGCCAAACCCCATCCCCAGAGCCTGAGGGCAGGAAAAACAAGTGGGGATGGTCCACCCAAGAAAAGAGACTGTATGTGCAGTCACTGGTAATTCTCTGTGTTAGCCGAGGTAAAACTGAGGCAGACAGCGCAGAGGTGACTAGGGCCTTCAGTGACTAGACAGCGCAGGGTGCCTCCATGGGACCTTCCTTGCATTTTCACTATGGGGCAAGTGGGCTACCCCCGCCCCCCGCAGGGCACTAAGAGCAGTTCATAGCTGTTCCAGGATGCAAGCTGTTCAAGCAACTGTTTCCTGTTCCTCTGATGATCCCAGATGAAGCTCCTTCTGCAAAGCCCACTCCAGCGGATGCAATGCAGCTCCTATTCTCCTCCCAATCTGTTGCTAGCTCGCTAGCCGCCACTGGGACCACCCTTGCCCAGATCAGAGCGGGCTTCGGGAGAATATGAGAGACCTTGACTGTCACCCAGAGGCCCAAGGCTGGAGAGCCTTTCTCAGATCCTCAAGGCCTGTGTGCCGTCTTAGTCTTCAGCAGCCCTCAAAGGAGGAACACCGAGGAAAGGAGAGAGGAACCCCCCCTTCTGCCAACCCTGGTCCCAGCTCCCAGAGTTCTCTGACAGCTTGCAGAGTGGTCAGCCAACTGCCCTGCATTGCCTGCTGGCCCTTCTAAGATGAAAGACCCCCACGGCTGCATCTAAACTGGCTCGGTAGATGATGACAGTTGGCCTCCCTCAGAGGGGCTGGCGCTCGCTTCCCCCCATAGCTTTTCTTTGCTCATTCTGCAGACTCAGCCTTCTCTCCTCCCTCTCTCTCCCCCTTTCCTCCTGTCCTGCCACCTCCAACTAAGGCAGCCAGTCCCACACCAGCTGCGGCTGCTCAGCCGGAAACCCCCACCCCAAGGAGGCCTGTAGGGGCCTCTGCACCACGCCAGGCCACGTCAGCTTTTCCTGGAAGGCGGAAAAAACGATCCCAAAGAGAACATGGAGGTGCGTGTATGTGTGTGTGTGGGGGGGGGGGCAGCATGTCAGAGCCAGCAGGGAGAGAATGCTGGAGAGAAACAGAAACAGGAATGGAACTGTCTTGGAGAGAGAGAAGGGTAACAGAAAGTCATGGCCAGTGAGATTGGAGGGGACCGTAGGGTGAGGGATGGGGTATGTGTGTGAGGGTGGGGGCGGGGGTGGGGGTGGCAGCCACCCAGAGGTGGAGAGAGGAAGCCAGAAGGAGGCAGGCCAGGAAAGAGATGAAGAAGGGGCTCGAGTCTGAAATAGAAACAGTGAACACTGAACTGACCCGCAAAGGGCAGTCATGCTGTCTGACCCACACCAAATGTCCTCCACATGGCTTGGAGGAATCCATGGGAGGAGGCTGGCTCATGCTCCCTGGAATTTTTTTCACCGATTGGTCTCCTGGGGGGGCAAAGATGGGGTATGGACAGAACCCTGGGCTCTTTCAGTCGGCATGCATGGGAAAGGTGAGCCTCTGTCTGCCTGCTCCTGTGTGCTTGTGTGTGAGAACATGCTAGAGCCAGCATGAGCACATGCTGTGCACACTCCAGACTGCAGATGGGGAAGTAGGGCATGCTTGGTTTTCTCTGCTGCCTTTGCCTCTCCCTGGAGACTCCCATGGCCCCCATTCGGCTCTTCTAGCCAAGCCTGACTGCATGAGGCAGCCTTGTCCACACACTTTCCCCACAGCTCGAGTTTTTGGTTTCAGGGTCCCTCGGAAGCCGTGGGCCTGCGCTTGTTGAGCTCCCAGCTACTGCTGTGGCCTCACCAGCACTCTCAGCCATTTCACACTTCAGTTACAGATCTTCTTGTCTTTTGAGGTTGGTTCAACTGCAAGCTCCCAGAAAGGCCCCTCCAGACCCCCTTACACACACAGCCTTTTGTCACTGTGGTTCGTCTGTCCTTCCCGATCTTTCCCTACTAACCTTTTCTATGTGTTTCTTTCTATCTCCCCAGTCTAAGGGTGAGCCCTGCATGGATGGGGTGTGAGTCTGTTCACTGCTGTTGTTCGGGGCTTGGCACGGGCTCATCATTTAGAAGATGGTCAGAGACAGAGTGAAGACTTCCCTCCAGTCTCTAGTGGGAAGCCTTTCTCCAGACCTCTTCTGCCACTGGGAGCTCCTCAGCCTAACTCTTTTGTCCCACAGCCTTCCTTGTCCCTGTCTGCCCCTGGTCCTATGCTCACTTGCCTCTGACCTTCTCTGCAGTCCTCAGGGATGTTGTGAGCAGTCCAGCACACAGGAACACACTTTACACGAATCTTTGTGTCCCTCCCTCCTGTGCTGGCTGGATTTATGTCACCTTGACACAGCCGGAAGGAACCTCAGCTGAGAGAATGCCCCACCAGTTTGGCCTCTGGGTAACCAGGTGGGGGCATCTTCTTGGTTGATGGCTGATGTAGGAGAGCCCAGATCACTATCGATGGTGCCACCCCTGGGCTCACAGTTCTGGTGCTGTAAGAAAGCAGACTGAGCAGGCCATGATAAACAAGCCATTGAGCATACTCCTCCATGGCTTCTGCATCAGCTCTTGCCTCCGTATTACTGCCATGTTTGAGTTCCAGCTCTGACTTCCCTCAGCAATGAAATGTGACCTGAGTGTTACGAACTGAAATGAATCCTTTTCTCCCCACGTTGTTTATGGTCATGGTGTTGTATCACAGTAAGAGAAACCCTAACTAAGATACCATATTGGTCCTAAAGACTTCAAGAACATAGGCCTAGGGGCTCACAGGATGGTTCAGTGGATAAAGCTGCCTTAGACTTAACAACCTGAATTTGAGCTCCAGAACCTCCCTGGTGGAAGGAGGGAACTGACTCCTGCAAGGGGTCTTCTGATCTTTATACCGGTTTGTTAGGGATAAACAGAAACCACCAGGATTATATGTAGGCGAGAGTGACAGTTTAGCTTTGCGGGTTAATCCAAGTCTGGAATCAGAGAGTAGAAACAGACAGACCATCTGCTGGGTTGAAAGTAGAATGAATTTGATGGATAGAGGTTTGGGGACAGTGCAGAGAGAGGGAGAGGAAGAGAGAGGAGACTGGGGACAGAGCCCGACTGGGGAGACACGGAAACAGCCCTGTGATGGCAAAGGCTGGGGACAGCTGGGCGGAAGGCCAGCCTCTCGCTGACAGCAGAGGGCCGTGTGGTAGAGCTGGCGAATGCACATCATTAACAGGTCAGGCTGTGGTCTGCTTCCATGCAGCACTGTTTCCCGTGAGCAACCGGACACTCCTGAAGGCAGGGTTTGCTCTCTCTCAACCTGGGTAGCTACGAGGAGGTACAGGGCAAGTGACATAAACTTGTTCTGCGGGGTAGAGAGGAACAGGGCACTGAGCTCGAGGCAGATGGACAGGAGGAGGAGGGGATCTGGTTGAGGCGGCTGGGGGAGGGCAGGGGAGGGCAGCAAGCTGTGCTGACGTCAGCCCAAGGGAACTTGAGGTGGAGAAGGAAGATGGTGTCCAGTCTGCCTGGGGAGGTGGCACAGGCTGCGGAGACTTCAAGGTGGCACCCCAGGGCAGGGTGGCCTGTCTCGCCACCACTGAGTGAGTTCAGAGAAGGAAGAACACGGTAGCTTCAACAATGTCTCTAATTTTTAAGGAAAAACGTGCTAATGTTAAAAGAGAAACCAAACAGATGCTTACAACTGACACCCCCCCCCTCCGGCTTATTTCTCATCCCTCCTGGCCCCTCTCTCCTTCCTAAGGTGGTGGTTCTCAGTCTTCTTCAGGTTGTGGTGACCCCAACAATAAAAGTATTCTCCCTGCTAGTTCTTGATTTTGCTACTGTCATGAACAGCAGTGTAAATACCTGTGTTTTCCAGTGTCTTAGGTGGCCTCTGTGAAAGGTTCACTGTGAACCTCCTTCGGGGCGCTGGCTTCCCATGGTGTCTTTTTTTGCTTCTCCTGCGGTCACCTGCCACAGCCCTATACAGAACACTTCCAGAGCTCTGGCAGGGCAACAGTGGGAGGCTCACATGCTATGAATGCATGTATGTTACATACCTGCAAGCTGCCCCCTTGACAATACTCCTCCTCCACCACCTAGAGGACCAAGTTCAAGCTTAGCCCTTGCAAAAGGGGACATTTGACTGGAGTAGGAAGACAGTGCGGAGACAGTGGGGCAGAGGGCGGTAAATGAAGAGGAGGCAGCTGTAGAGGGGTGCATCTACGAGTGAAGAAACCCCTAAAATGGCCACCAGCCCACAGACCCCAAGGAGAAGAAGAAAGCACGGCCCATGGAAGGAACTAGCCCTGGGGACTTCCTGTCTGCATAGCCCTTGCATTCAGGCCTGTAATACAGTATATTTCTGTTGTTTAAGTCACCTAGTTTTGGGTCTATCATTGTGGAAAACGCTCCACGAAAGAGTCAGCTTTCACATCCTAACCCTTATCTCTTTGCTAGTTAAAATATTCTTGGGGCAGGGGGGCTGGAGAGACAGTTCAGTGGTTAAGAGCACTAGAGAAATGGCTCAGAGGATAAGAGCACTGGCTGCTCTTCCAAAGGTCCTGAGTTCAATTCCCAGCAACCACACAGTGGCTCACAACCATCAATAATGAATTCTAGTGCCCTCTTGTGGCATGCAGGTATACATGGCAGCAGAACACAGTATACATAATAAAATAAATAAATAAATAAATAAAACTTAAAAAAAAAAAATACCGGCTGTCCTTCCAGGTGACTAAAGTTCAATTCCCAGGACCCACATGGTGGCTCACAACTGTCTACAACTCCAGTTCAAGAGGATCAGACACGCTCTTCTAATCTCTGAGGGTACCAGGCATGTATGTAGCGCATACACATATAGGCAGGCAAAATGCCCTTATACATAAAATAAAACAACAATTTGTAAACCTTTAAAACATTCCTGGGGGCAGGTGAGGTAGGTCAGTAGGTAAAGGTGCTTGCTGCTAAGCCTGATGACCTGAGTCTAACTACTACAACCCTCATGGTAGAGAGTGAGAACCAATTCCAGCAAGATGTCCTATGGCTTCACACTGGAGTCAAGTACACACCCACACGCATGACACCAACATTCACACAAATAAGTAATGTTGATGGTTACATCGGTTATACTTGAGCACTTAGTAATACAAATGCGTGCAGCGGGACTTCCCACTCCGTGAAGCTGTGATGTACTCTACAGACTTCCTGTTTTAACTTCGAAACATTGGGAAACTCTTGTTTCTCTCTTCCCTTTTATGCTTCCATAATTAAGTTGCTCATTGTCTTTCTTGTACATTGTAATGATGGTAATATTTATACGAAAATCATTAAGTACAGTGGTTGCATTTTGTTCACAGACTCTAAAAGATTTTTTAAAATCAGTAGCCCAATATTATATTTTCATGTCCATGTGAGAACAGTCTTTGCCACTGCTGAGCCAAGGACCATCCAAGGATCACATTTCCTTCTCTCCTGCTCCAGAGTCAGGGTGCCATCAAGGTCAGATGCATTCAGTTGTCTTGCAGCTCCATCAATTTCTTGGAGGTATGTGAGCCTCACTTGCCTTAGATTTGGGCTACGGCCTCTGCGGAAGAGCTTCTGAGTTACCTGGAGTTCTAATTGCTTTCTTTATTCTTATTGTCAAAAGAATAATGAAGGAGCCTTCACCAGATTCTAAAAATAACCCTGGCTTTGTGCACAGCCCCTGTGCTGACTTCGCCTGGTATAAAAGTCACCTAGTTGCTTGCTGTACTGACATTGCAAATGTTTATTTTTGCTTCTCAGGCAACTGGAAGTGCTTTGAAACCCCAAAAGGAGTGCCTTTTTAAAGCCTTCCGGGTTATAGAACCCCAAGAAGTGTTTTCTCTCTTTCTGCCTACAACTTGTGGATCGATGTGAATTCTCAGTTACAGCTCTGGCTCCATGCTTGGCTGCCTGTAGCCTTGCTCCCTGCCATGATGGTCATGGAAGCAAGCTCCTACTTAAATGCTTCCTGTTATAAACTGCCTTGGTCATGGTATTCCCTCACAGCAGTAGAACGGTAACTAAGACACTAGCTAATATAAACTGAAGGATCTGAGGAGAGGGAAGAATAGGAACAAAATACAGTGCATGAAATTCTCAAAAAATAAACAAAAACATTATTTTTAAAAATGAAAGAAATAGGGACGAGCACCCAAAGTCATGTCTCTGATTCTCAAGCTCTTGTCCCACCATGCTGAAGAGGAACCCCACACGTTAGATTGGGTCGCTGTCTGCTAGAAAGGGCAGGATCAAGGACATAAAACTTGATCCAAATCCCAAGCTGGGAAGCCAGAATGCCAGACAGTCTGATGGCTTTTCTCTTGTGTATGTCTAGGAGAAGATGCTGGCGCTTGGATGTGGGATAAGAGCTAGAGTTTAGGAATCCGTCCTCCAATGCAGATAGAAAGTGAGAAGGGGTGGGGGCTTGGAGGAGGCGGGAAAGGACTGTAAGAAGGAGAGATGTTGGAGACAGAGGGGGAAAGCTGTGTGTGGAGAAAAGCGCTAACACTATGACCAGGTGAGCACTGAAAAGGGACTTTCCAGGCTGAGAGAGGAGCGCGGTGATTGCCACTAAAGGGTGATAAGGGCATGGAGCTTCCACAGCCTCCTACTTGAGTGGGCATTCCACAAACACCTGTGGGCTGCTCTTAAGGGGTCAGTGGGTTCCCAGGGCAGGGGAGGGAGAGGGGGAGGGGAGGGAGTGGGGGCAGGGGTGCCGCTGCCTTCACAGAGCTTGTTGCCCCCTGAGAAGAACTTTCCCAGAAGGAGTCCCCCCAAATCCCCTCTTTTCTTTTTGAAACACAAGGGAGTTCTGAGGGCCCTGGTAGGAGCTTCTGGAGGAGAGGAGAGAGTGGGTGTCTGTCATCACCACACTGTCGCCCAGACGAAGCCGACTCTGCCTGATGTCACGCACATTCCTCGGATCTTTTCCACACCTGTTCCTATTCTTCAGTTTCATGGGAAGAATTTTCTTTTCTTGTTTTCCTTATGTCTCGGGTCCCTGGGAGACAGACAGTTGTGAGTGCCCATCAAAATGACTGTGCAAGGCTCTAAGAACAACTAAAGAAACATACAAACTCTGAAATAACCAGATGTCAGGGCTACTTGTTCACTGCTGGTGGGACTGCAAAATGGTCTAGCTACCTCAGAAAATAATGCGGGAGATTTGCACAAAATAAAGCACATACTAACCATGCAACCCACTAAATCGACTCTTAGAATTCAAGAAAAATAAAAACTCATGTTTACACACACAAAAACCTGTATACACATACATATAATAGCATATTCCTAGTCATCAACACTAGGAACCACAAATGTCCATCATCTGCTCTTAAGGGTCAGCGGGTTCTCGGGGCAAGCCACCATGTTAAATGCTGGAAACCAAGGCCAGGTCCTCTGTGTGAGCAGCTGGTGCTCGTAACTGCTTGAACCCTCTCTCAAACCCAGAAAAATACTGTATTTTGATATTGTTTCTGTTCTCTATAGCAATTCATTTTATCTTTTTCCAACTCCTTCTGGATATTTAAATTTTACAGACTGATTCTTGTAATATTAAAATACAAGCTGCATGTGACAGTACAGGTCCTGAGTCTCAGCACTTGGCAGGCAGAGGCAGGAGGATCGCTGTGAGTTCAAGGCCGGCAGGCCTGCTCTACAAATCGAGTCCAGTTATACGGAGAAACCCTGTCTCAAAACAAGACATAAATGTGAGACTTCTAAAAAAAAAAATGTAAATATAATGGGACGGTTTGAACAAATCTTACATTTAATGAGCAACACATGCATTTGATGAACAAAGACCACATGTGTGTTTGAAGAGAGTTCTAGTTTTCCAGTCCCTTGTCTAACAGCACTTCTTTCATTGCCATGGCACACAGGACATCAGTCTTCTATGTAGTGGTGAACACAACTAGAGGTAAATATAAAATTCGCTAACATGTGCAGCTCCGGTCTTTTCAAGCGCACAGGGCTCAGATTCCTAGTGTGATGACATCAAACCAATATCCTCCCCAAAACAGCATTGAAGCATGGAATTCTGGGATTTTTTTTTTTTTATCTACCATGCTCTTAGCCACCCATTTTGATCTCTTTATAAATGGTGCTTATTCTCTTTGGAGCTAAAGGCTTGTTTTAGATAACCCTCATTAGTAGACCAGTGGCCAACTGGAATTTTTTTGTATCCATAAATTCATAATTCAAGCTATCCATGTCTAACCTGTTTGTCATGTGCCTTGAAGACACTGGGCATCATCTCAGGCAAGCCTCTGGTCTCAGGAAGATGGATATAAAACATGGGCTCATACTAAATAAGTTACAGGTTTCTTCTGGCAAAAAAAGAAAGAAAAGAAAAAAAATTATTGGAGAGGGTGTGGGGAAGGAGGAGCTCCTGGCCACTATTGGTGGAAGTGCATACTAGTACAACCATTATGGACATCAGTATGAAGGTTCCTCAGAAAATTATAATTAGGAGTAGCACATGACCCAGGTAGAATGCTTCTGGGACCCTAAAGGTCTCCATATCTACTACAGAGACCCTTAAACATTCATGTTTATCACTCCTAAGTTCACGACAACAAGGAAGTGGAACCATCCTAGTGCCCAGCAATAGATGACTGGATAATGACGATGCAGTAAATATACACAATGGGACTGTATTCTGCTGTAAAGAAAAAAAATGAAATAACGAATTTTGAAGAAAAATGGATGGATCTGGAAAATGTAAGTTTAAATAAGGTGTCTTAGTTACTTTTCTATTGCTGTGTTAAAACACCATGACCAAGGTAACTTTAAAAAAAAAAATAAGTGCTTTATTGAGCTTATGGGTCCAGAAGGTTAGAGTTATGATGGAGGAGTGAAGGCTGGTGGCAGGGACAGCTGAAAGCCCACAGCTCAAACCACAAACAGGATATAGACAAAGTTAACACAGAATGGTAAAGCCTACCATCAGACACACCTTCTCCAACAAGGCCACACCCCCTTCTCAGCCCCACACAGCCACCAACTGGGACCAAATATTCAAATGCCCTAGATTTATGGGGGTGGGGTCATAATCCTTCCAACCACCACATGAGGTGAACCAAACTCAGAAAGACAAAAAACTGGGTGTTCTCCCTTATTTGGGGATCTTGTCCTATAACGTAAATATTTAAATAGGTGTGAGTAGGGGTAAAGTCTATAAAAGAAAATTCTAGAAAAGCGAGCAAGAGAGGGTATTATCGGGTAGCGAGAAAAGATGGGAGAGGAGCAAAGGACTCCTGGGACATGAAAGGAGAAATAGTCTGACAGCAGCTCAGAGGGAGAAACAGAGGTAAAGGGCATGGGGGAGATGGGGGCAGGAGAAGACTCCCAAAACACATTGTTAAAAATGCCACAATGGCATCTAACATTATACCCTGATTTAGAAAAAATATACATACAGATTTTCTAAAGAAGTTGAGCAAGTCCTGCCCTTCTCTGATGATTTGTTGTCGTTTTGTTCCAAAGGAGTCTTATTTCCAAGAGTCAGGACCCCTCCCACCAGCAGATGAGTTTTGGGTGCTCTTAGTTTATCTCTTATCTGGCCTCTCAAATGATGAAACAGTCTTGAAGAAACAGCACATCACTTCCATTTGGCAGTGACCTTTCCATCCAGTCTCACCCCCATGTGTTTCCACACTACAGAAAGACATTTTCCTTTTTCTACACTTTGAAAAGCTGACTTATAGGAGGCCAGTGTTTTAGCATCTTTCCTACAAAACATCTTGTGTGCATATGTGTGAGAAAGCTATCTCATTCCATTTCCATAAAGAAAAAAACAAAAGAGTCTCACCACGTACTTGCTTTGGGGAGGCTGAAAAGTGGGTACAGACCACAGTACCAACGCATCATCTCACAGCTAACAAAGGAGTGGCAGATAGCTGGCAGGTGGATTTTAATTTTTCTTGGTGGCAGTCTACAGACTGGGTTGAGTTTTTCGGTTTATATTTATATCCCTTGCAGGTAGATGAGCATATCCTATCTTGAATTACAGTAAATTGTCACCTTTTTTTTTTTTTTTTTTTTTTTGGAAACAGGGTCTTACTTAGCTCAGGTTGGTCTCAAACTTGCAAGGTAACCAAGGATGGCCTTGAACTCCTGATGTTCCTGCCTCCACCTCACAAGTGCTGGGATAACAGATGAGTGCCATAGCAGCCAGTTTTTGCAGTATGGAGGACCCTACTGTGATAAAACGCTGACCAAAAGCAACGTGGGAGAGAAAATGGTTTTCATTAACCACTTTGTAGTCACTATTGAAGGAAGTCAGGACAGAAACCTGGAGGCAGGAACTGAAGCTGGATGGTGGAGGAACGCCGTTGACTTGCTTGTTGTCTGGTTTGCTCAGCCTGCTTTCCTGTACAACCCCGGCCCACCTTCTTGGGAGGATGGCATCATCCACAGTGAGCTGGACCCTCCACCATGAATTTGCAAATTCCCCACTGATAGGCTCATAGGCCAAACTCATGGGGGCAATTCCTCAACTGATATTGTATCTTCCCGGGTAACTTCAGTTTGTATCAAGACTGACAAAAACTAACCAGCAAATGTGAAAGTATTTTTCAAATGAAAATACCCAGGAGCAATGGAAAACATGTTGCCATCATTCAGCCCATTGCTTACTCTGCTAGAACATGTGTACTTGTTGAAATAACTCACACAACCTGGGGAGGCTGGACCCAGATATCACCCAAACATCCCCGTTAGTTCCCTCACAGACTGTTTTAGCTGCAATCTGTGAATCCTTTATATATATAATCTATTTAATTTTTATTTTATGTGCATTGGCATTAGGGTGTCAGACCACCTGGAACTGCTTACGGACAGTTGTGAGCTGCCATGTGGGTGCTGGGAGTTGAACCCAGGTCCAGTGAAAGAACAGACAGTGTTCTTAACCACTGAGCCATCTCTCCATCCCCCTGCGAATCCTTTTACCTTTACTCCATTTCCTAGCTCATCAGAGAAGCAACATAGCAAGGGGAGGTCCTTGGTGTGATGTGCTCAGATACTAGGGCCACTGTTCCCCCCTTTTTTTTCAAAGAAAATTTATTTTTCTCTCATAGGATACATTCTGACAGCAGCATCTCCTCCCTCTACTCTTCCCAGTTCCCCCTCACCTACCCTCTCTCCTAGATACATCCCCAGAAAAGACCAGGCCTCCCAGGACATCAGCCAAACAAAAAGGCTGCTGTTTTCAACAGGACATTAGTGCCTTCCTGAATGACAGAATTAAAATCCTTGATTTATTCTAAAGCCTGCTTGATTGATTTAAATGTAACCATCTCCTCCTAGATGACAGCAATTCACTCCTGTATTGGAGAGCAGCCTCTCCCTGCCAGAGGCCAGGCTGCAGCACACAGCACAGGCTGTACCCCACCACAAGGATGCCAAACCAGCATCTCTTGGGGCAAAGCAGGGGTGTGCCACCTCCCTAAACTGGAGCTAGCGCTCAGGGTGACTTTTCTAGACTGATGCACAGCTATTCAGCCGTGCAAATGGGAAAGTAGGAGGTGAGGTAATCATCATCCGGGTCCTGGCTTTACACGTGACTGAGAAAAGGGGTCCTGGAGGCTACTGGTAACCACAGGGTGTCACAGGCATAAAGCTCCATGTTGGGTCTGGGTGGGGGTAGGGGTGGGGGTGGGGGTGGGGGTGGGGATGGGGGTGGGGGTGGGGGTGGGGAAGCCAAGCAGATCCAGCTCCTAGCATGCAGCCTACATCATGGCAGAGGGGTTCAGCCGGGCACACAGATCTGCTGACTCCCGTCGTCAGCTACCCACGGGAACCACTGTGTCTGTTTAGTTGCTAGGCTTTGAGGGTGTCGTCCCTGCACCAGCCTGGAAACAAGCAAGCAGAATGTGCATTTGGAAAAGTTTCCCGGGAAAGACGGGCCACCGAGCCACAGGGTAGCCCGTGGAATATTAGTAATATTTGGCCTGTAGCCCAAACCCCAGAGATCACCCAGCTGAAAGAGAAATGCCTCCCATGACTGGATAATTACATTGGTCCTAGCTTGTTGGTGTGACAGAGAAGGGGAATCCGATAAAAATGGACTTAAATGACGTCTTAACCAAAGAGGAGAGGAGCCCATCAGTAGTAAGAAAATTACACTCTAACAATCCTTAGAGATACATAAATATTTGTGAAAGCTTTCCAAAAAGACTAGGATCAGGACTGGGGCACATGATGCAATTGACTGGTAATGTTCATGTGTGCCCAATTTACCTTGCCCAGGCTGGTTTTGTTATTTTTTTTTCCCCAAGTGGGATGTTGGTTCTGTTGAGCAATGTCATTTTTCCAAGCTTCTGGAGCAGAATTAGGGGAACCAGGAAGCTAGCAGAGATGCTTGGCTTGTCAGAGGGCAGATATGGATCCAGAAATAGAACAGAGCTGGTCAGGAACGATGAAGAGATAACAAGATGAAGCCTAGCTGCCAGGGCTGGAAACAGCCTGAGCACTGGATCTGGGAGGAGAGAGGAGATAGAGAGGGGTAGTTTTGATTTTTGTTGACTTAGCTTTTTCAAGAACGCCGAGGCTTATAGTTCAGTTTCCTGCCTGTCACCAGGATAAGCCAAGGGCTGAGAATCTCTCTCTCTCTCTCTCTCTCTCTCTCTCTCTCTCACACATACACACACACACACACACACACACACACACTCAGTGGCAAGAACCTGGATGAGGTAGTAGACATGGAGAAAGTAAGATGAGCAGGCAGGAACCTTGAGTCACCAGCAAAGTATATGTATATATATATAATTTCTGAGCAGTTATTTTAGCTTCATGTGATGCTGTCACAGTTAGCCATATGGACCCAGTTACTGTCAAGCAGTCACCAGCTGCTGCAGCAGCAAAGTGTTAGGGCTCTGCTTTAGCTGTAACACCAGCTACCCGGAAGGTGAGCCAGAGGTGGAAAGTTCAGAGACCTGCCTGGGCTTAAGGGTGAGTTCAAGGCCACAAGCCTTGGCAACTTAGTGAGATTGTTTTGAGATAAAATTTAACAAGTTCATTGGGGATGTAGCTCAGTGGTAAAGTACTTGTCTAGCATATGTGAGGCCATCATACTCATCCAGTCCCTAGTACTAGTGAGAGAGAGAGAGACAAGAGAGACAGACACAGAGACAGAGAGAGACAAGAGAGACAGACACAGAGACACAGAGAAAGGGAGACAGAGAGGGACACTCAGACAGGGAGGCAGACACAGAGAGAATTCTAAGGATGTGACGCTCAGAAATAACGTCAGTTTGCACATCTAGTGACTGTATTTATTTCTGATAGAGCAGGATATATATCCAGCATCTTCAGCGGTAACAGCTGTTCAAGGATGGACCAGGCACCAGCTCTCCCAGCTTCCTTCTCTGTCTCTTAAATCCAACAAGTCCTTCTTCCTTCCTTCCTTCCTTCCTTCCTTCCTTCCTTCCTTCCTTCCCTCCCTCCTTCTACCCTCCCTCCCTCTCTCTTTCCCTCCCTTCATTCTTTGCTTCCTTCCTTCAACATATATATATGAAACACTGGCTTTGCCTCCGGCATGGTTAACTTCTAGGAAAGAAGGGGACCCAGTAGTAGTTCTGACCATAAGGCTCAGTCAGACGCTGTTGCTTTCTGAAGTTATCCACATTTTCATTCCCAGAAAATGGTGACTGTAACACCATTTGTCAACTTAAAAACAGATCTATTCTTAAACAGGACATTGTTAGAAGGAGAGACTGCTGCAATACGGTGGGCTCCCCCCTCTTAGAAATCCGAGACCATCCCAAAATCCAATGAGAAAAGGGTTTTGCTTTGTAGGGCGAAGGAGGGTGAGCAGAAAGGAGCACCAGCTGTGTTATGCGAGCTTGCTTTGGCTAGAGGAAAGCAGGGCCTGTGCGAGAGGAGTCTGCATGCAGCAAGGTCAAGGCAAAGCAGACGGTGAGAAACAGGAGGCTGTGAACACTGGGTCGGTCAGCATCGGGCGCTGATGCTTTCCGCAAGGGTCCGATTGGTGGCTGACAAAGTGACTGCTGATAGACCGTTCCTCAGTCTCATTCCGGAGACGTCCTTTCACACTCCCACCTATAGACAGGCCCATGGGGCTCCCTTCCTGCTGACATTCTGATTGCTTTATTCTGTATTTCATAGTTTTCTAGGCCATTCAGCAGTAGTTCCCTCATGATGGGGGAAAAAATGAACCTAATTATATCTGAAGCACATCCAATAGCCAGAGAAAAATGAGGAAACCAGTTCCAACATATTCCTTTGTTCCTTGAATAAGAAAGGGCCGAATGAACAGAAACAAGATTTGTAGCAATTCAGATCATGATGGGGAAAATTGCAATAAAAATTTTCAAAAGGTGGGAGGGACATGGTAGACAGAAAATTCAAGGTATTCCAAAATCAACCACACATATGTTTATGCAGAGTAAACCTCTGTTGTTATCCATGGAAAGAGAGGTATTTCCCCTGGATTTCTAGAATTCAGTTAGATGTGTGCCATAGTATTTCGCTATTTATCGTTACCTGACAAATACTCCCTGAACTTGGTGTTTTACAAAGAAGTGGTTTATTGCTTTTTGAAATCCTATGGAACTGGCCATCTAGGAAATTCTGCTGGCCTTGCTAGGCTGGCCCACAGTGTTGTTGTCAGCAGGCCAGAGAGTCTCAGATGTCCTCAGTGCATTACTGGCCGTTGGTAATAGGCGACTTGTTCTCTTGTAAAAAGTGATGCCCGGGAGCGATCCCCTGCCCACTGGATCGCATTGCTGGGCATCCATGTATAGAGTTTCGTTGTGCCAATTTGTCAGGAAAGTGCTCAGTCCTGCCTGAGGCTGAGTCCAATCAGGTACATTTATCAACAATGTATTCTAGATTGCTAAATGACACACACCTTAAGATACGAAGGGAGCATGGCTTCAAATCTAGACTCCCATTGTCCCCCACAACCATATTTTAAATGTGAGGGCACTTTTTAAGTGGGGATCACATGAAATAGTGCTGGTAATGAAATCTCCGCGTCTATGGGACACAACACTGTAACTGTAGCAAAAACACAGCTTGTGCTGGCACACACCTTTAATCCCAGAGCTCAGGAGGCAGAAGCTGACAGAACTCTGAGAGTTCAAGGCCAGCTTCTTCAGTGGTTATGAGAACTTGCTGCTCTTGCAGAGGACCTGAGCTCCCACAAGAGTCTTGGAGCTGTCCTTAGCTCCAGGGGATCCGACATTTTCTTCTGGCCCTTGCAGGCACAGACACACATGTGCTACACGTGACTATATGCAAGCAAAACACTCGTATGCATAAAAATAAATAATTAGTAAATTAAGCACACGCACAAAACCTCTCAAAGTTGTGGCTGGGTGTGGTGGACACACCTCTAACTCTAGCACCTGAGAGGCAGAGAGAGAAAGATTACTGTAAGTTTGAGGCAAGGCTGCTCTACATAGAGAGTTCCAGACCAACCAAGGCTATGCAGTGAATCTTGTCTACAAACAAACGAACAGTCTTGTGTGATAGCACACACCTGTAATCTCAGTGAGCAGGGGTTGGAGGTGGAAGGATCAGGAGTTCCAGGTCATCCTTGGCTGCATAGGGAGTTTGAGGCTGGGCTACACCAAACAAAACCAAACAGGACAGCGTCATTGCCATGAAGAAGCAGCCTTGAGATTTGCCAGCTTACCAGGCTGAGATGCTTCTCAGAGCTCTTCTGCAATAATTTTAGTTGGAGTGGGCATGGTGACATTTTGGAAGGCCATGGAAGAGAGGTAGCAGCCGGCTGGGTGCTTCCTTGCCAGGTCACCTCCTCCGTGCAGGCAGCAGCAGGTCTGAAAATGCTCCACTCTCTCCTAGGGTCCTTCTTCAGCGACCCTGACACTTGGACCAGGTATGCATTTAGCTATGTGTCATGAGCACCAGCTTCTCCAGCAAGAGGCCTGTATCGTCAAAGCCAGGGAGTTCTCGTCTGTCCTGTGGGTCCCGGCGTGTGCCCCTGGGTTCCAGCTAACCCTCCGTTCACTCCCACACCGAGCTACATGCACTGGGCTCCAGGGTACGCCTTGCAATGCATCCTGAAGCAGCTTCCGTGATTTGGAAAGGACGGAGCCTAGAAACAGGTAGATGGATGGGTAAATAGATAAGATAGATGGACAGGAATATGTCCACCTAGTGGGGTCTGCTTCTAGTTGAACCTTGACTAACTCTGAGGCCATCAGAGACATAACTAAGACTCAGGAAAATATATAAGTTATAGTAATGGTATGTCATGCAGCTTGATAATTTTCTAAAATTTGTAGTTTGTTTTCATTGCACATGTTCAAAATTTGTAATCTGATGTTGTTTCCCTACTCATGTTAAGGTTATATTTTTGTGATGCATAATTTTCTACTTTTCATTGTTCAGTAATTACATACATCTATTTTTAGTCTCACAAAATTGGGATTCTTACCTGCTTCATTAAAAGACAGTGGGGGCTGCCGGGATGGCTCGGTGGGTACGCACTTGCCTGATAAGTGTGAGGACCTGGGTCCATCAGACACCCAGCACCCATGAAATTTTCACTTCCACAGTAAGCTGGTTACAGTAACAGAAATAAAGAAAATGAGCAAACAAAAAGAACAAGGTAACTACCAACTTCAAGAAGAACAGAAGGTTGTATAAGAAACAGGAGTGTAGGTTTTTACATGGACCAGCTGTGAATAACGTTTGCATAATTATCATAATGACAACTTTGAACACGGATTTAAGCAATAATTGCAATTTAATTATACTAGAAGGAGGGAAGGCGGCATTGAGAGAGAAAGTGTGTGTGTGAGAGAGAGAGATTGTGTGTGTGTGTGTGTGTGAGAGAGAGAGAGAGAGAGAGAGAAAGAAAATTAATTCAACCTCCATAGGAAGCCAGTATCTTGCATTCAAAACTTAAAAAATAAATACAGGAAATCATGTCATTTTTTAATATGGTAGGAAATAGCAGAGGTGGAAAAGTTGAGAATCGTTGCCCTGGGGAACTGGAATCAGAGGAAAGGCACAGGGCTGGATTTTTCCTTTGAGAAATATTTGATTAAAAATAAATTTTAATAATAGAAAAGGATATATTAGGCATACGTTATAAAACAGAGGAAATGAGAGCTGCAGTCTTAACACCAGGAAAGAACAGATTCGGGGTAAAATCACACACAGCCGATGGTGATGACACGTGGACGGACACTGTGGCTCCCCGGGCTGTCACAGACCTCGCATTCCCACAGTTCAGCTTTGCGATGCAGAAAGGTGAGAGAAGAGCACATCTCCAGCCACAGTGAGAGATGTGTGTGTGCGTGCATAGATGTGGGTGTCGTCTGTTTGTGTGTTTGTATAGGGGTGTGTGGGTGCGCGCGAACGCATGTGCCCATGACTTCAGGGTCACTTCTCAGATGTCATCCTCCTTTTCCTTTTAAAGCTTTTCTTACAAAATGTATTATTTTACTTTATTTAATAATGTTTATTTTATTTGTATTAATGTTTCCAGAAGAGGGTGTTGGGTCCCCTGGACTGGAGTTACAAACTCCAGTTTGTTGTGAGTGGCCATGTGTGTGCTGGTGTCTGACCTCTGGTCCTCTGCTAGAGCAAGCGCTCTTACCCTCTGAGCCACCTCTGCAACGCCCTTCCTTCTCTTTGATTTCCTTGAGGCAGGGTCTCCCACTGGCTTGAGTTGGGTACTAGGGTACTGTGCAGGCACACAGCACCTCGCTTCACTTTTTACAGGGGTTCTGTGGATCAAACCCCGGTCCTCACCTCTGCACAGCTGGTACTTCACCAACTCAGCTCTCTCCAGCTTCAATATTTAATTTTTTTTTCTTTTTGCCAGCGTTGCTTTTGAACTTGTTTTGTAGCCCAGGGGACCTTGAATTTGTGATCTGCCTGCCTCAGACTCCTGAGTAGCTGGGAGCTAGGATTTGGGGTCTGCACCACCAGGCTGGCTAAAGTGGAAGGGTTTAAATAAATCTCCCAGAAGTCCACAGATTAGATAGGAGATTAGCAAATATTCGAGTGATTCAGTAATAATTTAGTAGCCTGATCTTAAAAGTCATCTAAAGTATTTTACTCAATAGTTAGAAAGTGTATATTCTCTTTAAACACACATGAAATTAAAACAAACACTTAAAAAATCAACTGGTACAAAAAGCAATCAGTAAAATTCAAAACACACAAAAAATTAGCACATGTGTTTTTTTTAACAAACCCACAAACCATATATTATAAAATTAAATGTTTCTATAAGAAAAAAAAAAGAATAACCAAAAAAAGGCCAGCAAGATGGCTCAGTGAGTAAAAGTGTTTCCTGTCAAAGCTGATGACCTGAGTTAAATTCCTGGAACCCACATAGTAGAGGCAGAGAACTGGCTCCCCAACGTACAAATTAACTAAGTCATTTAGCTTTTTAAAAAGGGAGATTAGCTAAAAGGTATACCAGCAACAACAGTTCACAAAATCATTCACCTGAAAAATTAAAAATTATACTTGTAAAAGTCCTTGGCTTCGGGACTGGCTTAGAGCCTGGAGAGGTAGATCAGTTAAGAGAGCATGACATGGAGGTGGAGAGATGGCTCAGAGACTAAGAGCACTTATTGCTTTTGCAGGTGACCTGGGTGCAGTTCCCAGCACCCGCTTGGTGGCTAGCACCATCTTTAGCTATAGTTCTGGGGATCCACAGCCCTCTTCTGACTCCTGAGGACACATACTGTGCAGACATGCACGCAGCTACACATATGAAATATTTTGAAGTGCACAGTGTTCTTGCAGAGGACCTGAGTTCAGCTCCGCACACAGATGAGGCGGCTCACAACCACCTGTGGCTCCAGCTCCAGGGGATCTCACGCCTCTGGCCTTCAAGGGCACCCACACAAATGCACATAGCCACACACAAGCACATAATTAAACATAAAACAGAACCTAAAAACAATCTTGGCCTCAGGAGGAAATTCAAACTCAAATGATAAACTCTTTGTAGTAAAACATACATGAGATAATTTTCCAGATACTGCACTTTACTTAGAGTCTAAATCACTAACATCCAATTATTTCAAAGGCTCACATGGAATCTTTAGCCTTGAGCAATGCACATGAAGTAAAAATTTAACCTCTTTGATAGACAAATTCCAGCTGTCTTCAGAACAGCTGTCTTCTTTATCAGTTACCACATACTAAAATGCAGACTTTTTGAAAGAAGACTTAAAACATTACAAGTAAAACTTCAACAAACTACTAAAATAATATGTAGAATGTTAAAATCACTTGCTGCTCTTCTACAGGACGAGAGTCTGGTTCCCAGAACCCATGTCAGGCAGTTCACGAACATCTGTACCTCAGATCAAGGAATCCAATACCTCTGGCTTCCTTGGGCACCTTCTCTCCTGCTCTCCTATGCACAGACCCACAAGCAGATACACACACCTACACATCATTAAAAATAATAAAATAGAATCTTTTTTAAAAAGAAATAACACAAAAGTCCAAAACAATAAAAGTTTTTATAAGTAACTGAATTCTCAAGGAACTGAGAAAGAGAGAGAGTGTGTGTGTGTGTGTGAGAGAGAGAGAGAGAGAGAGAGAGAAACAATAAACTCAAAGGAAATAGAAAGGAAAATACTGACAAAGATAAAAGCCAGACATTGATAAACTAGGTAAGGAATACAACTGATTGTCAAACACAAAAGTTGGGTCTTTTGAACAGTCTACAACATGAGGATCTTTTTTAATTAAAAAAAAAAAAAGCAAGAGAGAGCAAATATGAATGAAGAACATCAGGAGAAACGATGAGCACGTGGGCCCATGGGTGAGTCAAGTCAGAATCAGCCCAGGTGATGGCTCTCCCGGTAAGCCCAGCTCTCTCTCAGGAAGACAACACGGAAGCACTGAATGCTGTCAAGGGCTGGTTAGTCTACATTATGAGATTTCTGTCTCAAAAACTAAACAAGAGTTGTCTTTACAACTAAATTTAAGTTAAACACAGTGGCCCCTGCCTGTAATCCCAGCACTTGGATGGCCGAGGAAGGACTTCCGTGAGCTTGGGATTGGTATGAGCCACATAGTGAATTCAAGGCCAGCCTGGGCTACAGGGTGAGACTCTGTCTCTAATATGAAATATTGCCGGGATTCTGCCTCAGAAATGAAAACAAAACAAGAAAAGAAACAAAAGCTGAGCATGGTGGCATGTGCCTTTAATCTTAGCACTGAGGAGCAGAGTTCAAGGCTAGCCTGGGCTACACAGCAAGACACTATCTCAAAAGTAAAATAGTAATAATAATATCCAATATTATAGAATTAAAAATAGCTTAGAAAATCAAGGAAAGAACATTTTTAGAACTATTAGTGAGTGCAGCAAAGTTGTAAGATATAGAATCAACATGCAAAAATAAGCATACTTTTATATACTAATAAGAAACATGTGGAGACTAAAACGCGCGTGTGTGTGCACATTGAAACTATATTCGGAGTCTTTAAGAATGACAAATTACAAAATCAAAGTTGTTTTCAAGAAAGGGAAAGACAATATCATGCTTGTGGATGCCGAGGTTCATGCTGGTAAAGAAGTCTGTGGGTTTACGCAGTTCTGTGCAAGTCTCAGCAAGGCCTTACGTAAACAGACGGCTTGTTCTACAGTGCATAAAGGCAGACACAGCCTTCAGAGTAGCTAAAATAGCCTCATGGCAGGCAAAATAAAGTGGGAGGCATCGCTGCACCTGACATTTGAGTTTACTTTCCACAGCAATCAATACAGTGTGGAGGATTACATACAGAGCTCCGAGGCCAGACCGAAGAACCCGGAAGCTGACCCACCCACACCAGCCCAACTGATTTCTAACAAAGACACATGGCAGCTTGCTGGAGAGAGACAGCCTTTCAATAGGAGTGCTTTCCACCACGCTGCACGCCTCACGCAAAAACCAACTGGAAATGGACTGGGAGATAGATAAAACCTATAACTTTAAAGCTTTATTGGGGGGAAAAAACACAGAAGGGAAAATCTTTAGGATCTAGATCTAGGCAAAGACTTCTCAGATGTAACAGCAGAAACAAGGAAACTTGGTCAATTGGATCTCACAAAAAGTAAAGGGGTTTATCCTGTGAAAGACTGGGCAAAGGGGATCGAAAGACAAGCTACTGAATGGGAGGAGAGATTTGCAAACGGCATATCTAACTGGCGTGTGGCTGGGATTTGTAAAGTGCTCTCCACGTTCAAGGCTGAACACATCATTAACGATCTCATCAGAAAACGACTGCAAGCGTATGCACATCTTATTTTAAGACTTCCGATCCAGAGAGATACCTCACCAAGTACAGCTCTTCTGCGGCAAGCTGACAGAATCATTTCCTGCAAGTTGTCCTCTGGCCTCCATGTGCATGCCACAGTGTGCACACTCAAACACACAGAAATAAACATACAACATACACACAACAAGACTTTTTTTATTATTAAAATGACAGGGTCTTGTTTTATAGCCTAGGCTGGCCTTGAAATCTAGATCCTCTTGCCTAAGCCGCCTTAGCACCGAGGATTATAAGCCCATACCATGACACTAAAGGGCTGTCTAACAGCTTGAGCCACTAGAGAAATGAAACCCAAAACCACAGTGAGGTTCTGGTACACGCCTGCCAAAATGCCTGATAATAAAAATAATGGCAATATTGGACTAATGATAAAAATAACGATGGCAATGCGGAGAAACCGGATCATGTTCACTCCTCGGGAGTAGCAGCGACCCTTCAAAGATGCGCAAGTCTTCACCAAGTGTGGTGAGTCACACCTGTAATCTCAGCACTCAGGAACATCACAGAGCTGAAGCAAGCCTTGACTACAGCCTCGGCTACACAGTGAGATCCTGCCTCAAACAACAAAGCAAAACATGGTGGTACTTGCTCGTGACCTCAGCACTTGGGAGGTGGAAGCAAAAGAATCAGGAGTTCAAAGCTGCCCTTAGCTTAAAAGTGGTACAGAAGACCCTTTCTCAACAAACAGCAAGCCAACAAAGATATCTGTCTTAATTCCAAAAACTTGTGAAAGGGTTAAGAGTGGGGAAAAGAGGTCTTTGTGATAAAAATGGCTGGCCCACCTTGAGATTCTCACTGCGGGGGAGGGGCGGGGGCGGGGCGGGGCAGGGCGGGGAGGGGGGTTGGCTCCTTTCACTCCACACACCAAACAACTTCCAGATGGGCTGTAAGCATGAATGTCAAATAATGCTTTTAGGATAAAATAAGAGAATATTTTAAAGACCTTAGACAAAGATCTCCTAAATACAGGCTGAAAAGGAGGAAAACCACAGGAGAAAAATGGTCAAATTAGAATACATTAAAATGGAAGGCAGCTCCATAGAAGACATCATAAAAGAGTGAGAAGAGAAACCAGAGGCAGAAAGAAGGCATTTTAAATTCAAAGGACTTATAACCAGGGTGTGTAACTGACTCCTACAGCAAGAAAAAGGTAGGCAGGGGCTGGAGAGGTGGCTGAGTCGGTCGAGTGCTTTCCCACTGTGCACCAAACTCTGCATCACAGCGGTTCCATCCTCAGCACCAAACAGTGTGGTGGTCCATGCCTGCAACCCTAGTGCTTGGGGGGTGAGTGAGCTGAAGACAGGAAGAGCAGAGCTGTAAGGCTGCTTCAGGAACTCTAGCTAACCGGTAAGACATGAAGCCCTGTCTGAAGAAAGAAAAAAGAAAGATGGCCCTAGTAAGAGTATTCCTCAGGCAAGGAAAAGCCTGTGGCCATACCTGATAATGTGACTTTGATCTCCAGAACTCCCGTGGTGGAAGGAGTCGTGCCCCCCACAAGTTGTCCCCTGATACTCATATGTGCTCCAAAGCACATGCATGTGATCAGTAAGTGTAAAAGAAAATAAAAAAAGAAAGAAAGATACAACCCAATAACAAAGGGAGAGAGGAACTTTCTAAACATTTTTGATTTCTGGTTGTTTGAGACAGAATGCTGCTAAATAGTTCTGGCTGGCCTTGAAGCTACAGTGGGCACATTTCCTAACAGGATAGATAGCAAGCAGAGGCCTCACATCAGCTGATACCAGTTAGAATCACGACCCCGTGCTGTTGCCAACCCATCAGAATGCCTAAAGCTCAGAGCAGACAGGAGCTACAGCGAGTTAAAACTGGGAGTTTCTGCCGAAGCTGAGCATAGATGCATCATACAGCTTCGACATTCTCCTCCTACAGAAACGCATAGACTCCCCAAAGCCGCAAATAGAACACTCATTGCAGTGTTATTTGTAGTAGCCCCAAACAGGAAACAACACAAATGTCTGTCAACAACAGGGTGAGGAAATGAACAGCAAGTGTGGAAGATCCATGTGAATCCCATGAAGTGAAGGCTGTACAATGAAAGCTGGACGAAGAGCCTGGAATTCCACTCCATAAAGTTTCAGTACAGGCCAAGGGCCAGCAGGGCAGAGTTAGGGAGTGAGGAGGGAAGTAGATCAAGGAAGGTGAGAGCGGCCTGGGCCAGGTCAGCTTATTTCTGACAGCTTTGCATATTTTTCTTTTTGTGGCAATGTTTTATGTTTGTTTGTCTTTTGATGCTTTGGTTTTTTTTGTTTTGTTTCGTTTTCTGTACATTATACTGGTCTAAGAAACAATGAGCCTTATGAAAGGACCTTGAGATCTGACAGTGCAAAATAACACAGAACCATTAGACTAGCTCTCCAGTGGATAGATAGTGACAGGCGCAGGCTGCTGTCTGCCTTCCCAGCATAACAGAATCATAAAGGCACACTACCGTGCCTGGCTTTTGTATGTGGGCTCTGGGATTGAACTCAAGTATTCATGTTTGCATGCCAAACATTTTAGGGACTTAGCTATCTTCCCAGGGCCAAGACAAACACATCCTTTTCAAAGCTGAATGAACATTTATAGAAACTGGCTATGTATCATCCCTTTGGAATAGGTTCTAACAATCACCAACCAAATAGAGGTTGCAACACGCAACCTCTATTCTCTGACAACAGTGCATTGAAGTGCATTGAAATTAGTATTAAAGACATGATTTTAAAATGACAGAAAAACTATACACTTAAAAATGTAAAAGCATGTATCTAAATTATTCATGATCCCAAGAGCAAATCTTGCAGGAATGAAATATTTAAGACTGAATGACAATGCAAACAGTAGCTATCAAAACTTAGGGGCTTGTAGGAATAGTGCTTAAGAGGGCATTAATAGCTACACACATGTATATTAAGGTGAAGAAAGCTTAAAAATTCATGAATTAAAAACCAAACTCAAAAGGTAAACAAGAAGAGGAGGATGAACTGACCAGACAGCGTTTGTCTTTTGTCTATGCAGTGCCAACCTCAGAGAGAATTGCCACATGGGCACAACAGGAGTCAGTAGCCTCCAGATTTTTACTGTGGCATTCACGAAGGTCACCAAGGACCTCTAACCCTACCCAGTGGGAGCTAGTTGAGCCTCTTACACACCGCCTCCTTTGGGTCTTCTGTCTGACCCTGAGCCACAGGCTGACTCCCGATAGTCTTCACAGAGCAGTGACTGGTGGGGCAAGGCGCGGTTGAGCATGCCTGAGACTTCAGCGTTTAGGGAGCAGAAAGCTTGGGGCTAGTCTAGTTTACCGAGTGAGATCTCGTCTTAGAGGACAAAAGGAAGGCCGTAAAATAGCTCTGCTGGGTTTACAGCTGGTACCTTGCTGTGGGACACTCAGTAAGAGTTTCGCCTGTCAGTTCTGTTTGCTCCCCATCTGCTTTGTCTCACAGTATCCTAGGACCGCTGCAGCTAGAGATGAGGAAGAGAGAATCCCCAGGAACCTGGTGGGATGAAGCTGCTTTTGGGTGCACGTGGGGAGACTGAATGGAACCACATGAGGTGGGGTAGTGGTGTTAACTATTTCATGACAAAAATGTATTCAGATGGCACTCATGCAATACAATAAAATGGCTTAGAAGGAGTCTAGCAGAAATGTAAAGTGTTAACTGCGGCTTTTATTGGCGGGGGAAATCATAATTTATTTTTAATAATTTTTTTGTGTATTTCATGAGCTTTCTCTATCCCTTCTGTCAAAGCACAGTAGCCACTGGCCACATGTAGCTGTTGCTGACATTTTGTTGCTGACATTTTGATCATATTTAATTTTAACTAACCAAAAGCTAAAAACAGCTACCAGTGGCTGATGGCGCTCTCTTGGACTGGCTAGAGCAAAAATGAGCACAAGTAACTATGTTTACATTTTGTTTCATTTTTCGTTGAGACAGGGGGTTCTCACCGCATAACCCTGGAAGGCCTAGAACTTGCTGTGAAGACCAGGCTGGCCTCAAACTCACAAAGATCCACCTGTCTCTGCCTCTAGAGTGCTGGGATTAATCCAAGGCACGCACCACTACATCCAGGCCCGAGGATTATTTTTCCATTTTTAAAGTTGAGGTATGGGATTGGGGAGGGGGTGACTTAGTGGATAAAGTACTTCTGCACAAAAGCATGAAGACTGGGGATCAATCTCTAGAACCCACATAAATATGTGGGCAGGAGTGGTGGCCACCCACAACCCCAGCTAACATAAGGATAGGAGCTAACTGGAATAAGCAGAGTAGTTAGTCTGGTTGATCTTCAAAACTCTAGGCTGGATTAGAAGATCCCGACTCAGTAAACAAAGTACAGAGGAAGTAATGGAGGAAGACACCATCAGCTTTGGTCTCCTTCATGTATGTGCACATGGGCCATGCACGTGCAAACATGCATACACACATACAAAAGCTAAAAGGTACAGTGTATTAATACAATGAAAGACATAGATCTTAAGTGCAGCTTGATGGGCAGCTGTCACTTAGATCAAGATTTGCAACATTTCTGGCACCTCAAAAGTCCTCAGAGTCCCTCCACAGTGCGCAGTGCCATCCCACCAACCAACATTCTTTTTTTATTAACCTTACTCGCTTTTCAATTTGCTGCGAGCGACTCCAGGCATTGCTTTCTCCTTCGTGGCTGGCTCCTTCCTTCAACACCGTGACATCACGGCTGTGCCCAGCTGCATTGCTCTTCTTCATGTTTGAGTAGTATCCCACTATAGACTACAGGTTCTTTTCTATACTTTATTTCAAATAATGACACTCCGAGCATTTGTGTGTTTATGTCCACCAGTAGACTCTTTTGATGAATGTAAGAGGTCAGATCTGTTGGGTTTATATCCAAGAGTGAAGCTGGTAAGTCCTGAGGTTCCTTTGACTTTCATATACTGCCATTTTATAGCATTATTAGCATTTATTAGCATTTTCCTAAGAGGTGACTATCCCATTCTCAGTAACAACACAAGGGAACTAGTTTAAGTGGGAATTGCATGTTTACCTTTTTAAAAATATTCTGCATTTATTCCTCGATAACATCTACTCTAACTCTCCCTTTCCTTTCCCCTAGGCTTTCTCCAACATCTCCTCCCCCTCCTTCTCCTTCTCCTTTTTCTCCTGCTAACTATTCCTACTACCCCTGCTACTATTACTACTGCTATGCATCATCATCATCACCACACACTGAGTCCACTTAGTGCCGCGTGCATGAGCATGGACAGCCTACTAGAGGCCACGCCCCTGAAGAAAGATGGCTCACTCTCAACAGCCATCAAATAACTCCTCAGCTAGGGATGGAGTCTCACGAATTCTTCCCCAACCCATTCCAGAATTATTGACCGGCTTGATTTTCATCAGTGCAGGTAGCCCACAGCCATAGTGAGCTCATAGGTGCAGCAGCCATTTCATGTCCAAAAGGTATCAGGAAACCCTCCTCCCCATCCTCTCACTTACATTCTCTTTGCCCCCTCTTCTGAAATGTGCTCTGAGCCTTGGGGTTTGAAACAGATGTCTCATTTAGGGATGAGCCCTCAGTAGTCACTTCTTTCTCTACAGTTTGAGTCTGTATTGACTATCGGCCATTTCAGTTTCTCTGATTAAGTGTAAGAGCAGCACTAGTCTATGGGTTCAAACATACATATTAGGGAACAGTTTGACAACATGTCTGTTTAGAAAAACAACAATAGTATGTCCCCACTCCAAGGCCTATGACCTCCTCAGTCATGGGAGTTTGACCGGGTTTGAGGTAGCAGGCACAGTTTCCCTTCTGTGGAGCAGGACTGAAATCCAGTCGGAATGTAGCTGGTCACCCCATAACAATCACGCCATTAGTACCCATGAGCACATCTTGACTTGTGGGTTGGTATTGCAGCATGCAGTGTCCACCATTGGGTAAGTCCATTGGTGACTTTTCTTCCCCACTGGCCTGAATATCACCTTTTGGTATTATGACAGTCCATAGGAAAGGGATTTCCGGGTTAATTCCCGCTCTCTTTGCTTGTGTGCCACAACTGAAGTGTGTCCTGCCTTCCGCGATAGGGTCCTACCATCAACTTACAGTGGGAAATCAGGAGCAATGACAATAGTCTGAGCAGGAATTTTTTAATTTAAACTTATATTTTTAAATGTTTGTTTGTATGTTTTGTTTGGAGAAGGTCTTGCTATGTCATTCAAACTAGCCTAAAACTTAATATGCATCCCAGAATGGCTTCAAAATAATAACCCTCCTGTCTTGGACTTAAGTGGGCATTGCTTTTATTGTCATGAATAGAATGCTATTTTGAGAAATAAAAGACAGCAAAATAAACCTTTTTTTAAAATACTAACTCCACAATTATCAGTAAATTTAACTGCATACAGAACATAGTATCTTTTGTAAAATCAAATTACTAGGAGACTCAGGAGGAGTTCAACTCGAGTCAGAGAACCAGACAAACCTCAGCTCTGAGAATCACCAGCTGTGTGACCTTCAACAAGTTAGGAACCCTCCTTGTTCTCTGGTTTCTTTGAATGACTATTGGAATAATAATACTGTCACTGGAAGAATTGCCACAAGGATAAATAAAATGATCATTGTAAAGCGTAATGTGGTTCTGGAATATGGGAATATGGTGAATATTCAACCGGTTAGCTTTGGCTATTAATGGTGTTATTATTATTTGTGTTAATAATAGGTGGTGATCACCAGAATATCCACTTTAAATGCTTAGCGAGTCACTGTTATAAAAACACAGCTGGTAATTAATTTCCATCCTTATTCTTTCTCTGTTTCAACACTGACCAGTTCTTAGAAAATTCCCCCCTCATTTCTGAGATTCTGGCAGTTTTTCTCTTAAATGATTGGATACTCTGAATGGTTCCTGGACTCAAATTGAGGGCCAGTTCAACAGAGTGTTGTTAAGAGAAAACACACGTAGTTTGCCCAAAACCAAATTAGCTCCACACACAAGGAAGTAAGCTAAGCCATAAACAGCTGATTAAAAAGATATAAATGTTTCTCTTCTCCTTGTTCCAAACGGACTAAAATTTAGTTATTAAACGTTCATTCACTTGTCCAAACAAAGAACGCACACTAAGCAGTTTCGAAAGCGTCTTATCTCCCAACTGCTCACTCACCAGACTGACTTAACCCAATACGTTCAATTTTGATCTACTTAGCACAGGGTATTTGAATGGCTTTTGGAAATGTCAAGTCTTCCTAAAAATGCTGGGCACACTTTGAACTAAATGCTACTACAGCACAACATGTCATAATGGAATCTGTTTTCCAGGCCAGTCACAGCAGATCTTTCCTTTGCCGTTTGACGCTCTTCCCCCTCGAGCCCTGAGGAAAATCTTGTCACGGAATATACAGGTGTACACCGGCATGTCTCAAATACAATCAGTTAATTGACATGTTACAAATGGAGTGGCCTGGTTTCCCTCACCTCCAGGTTTCCAGCTTGGCTTGCCAATTTCTTTATGTTGCAGGTGGGTAAGAGAAAGTGGCAATCTCTGGTCCCCACATGGAGCCTTTGTTACGTTCTGACACCTGAGGCACAGCCTTCCCCCAATATGCACTTAATCTCTGAGACAGCCCCCCCCTTCCCTGCTCAATGCTCATGCTGGTGTGCTAGCCCCCCCCCACTGAAGCCATGCCTCTGTTCCTTCTCTGAAGAGTGTGCCACATCTGAGCCCTCATGTAATGAATCCTGAGTGAGAGCTGAAGCAAGACTCTCTCCCCACTTTCCCTACCGAAAAGCATTGCTCTGAGAACTAAAAAGGGAAATCAAATCTCTCATCACTGTCAGGAAGTAATAGCCTGCACATTTTTGTCCTCCCCCATTTGTCAAGATGCTAACTTCAGTTCTGGTTGACATCTGGCTATCATGTATTGAGGGCTGGCTGTCTCCTGGACACTGGCCTGGGAACAGAGGTCCCCACAGCAGCTCCCTTCCCCTTCATATTAACGGTCCTCATTCTAGCTGATTCTCAGGAACACTGTGGGGTGCCCTCCTTTCAAAGCACCTTTCTGCAGACTGGCTTCTGGTTGACTTCAAGGCTACATCTAGGGCATCTGGTTTCTATAGTGCAAACAATTACTGCACCTGACATAATGTGCTGATGTTCCTGCTGTCATATTGCATTTTCTGACCATTTCCCAGGTCCCTCAATACACACACACACACACACACACACAGTCTCCCAACTCATCAGGCTCCATCATCATGTGATATTCTTATACATTTTATGATCATAGTGCACCCTGGGGAAGCCAACACTACCACAGCGCCCAAAGCACATAGAGGTGCTCCAAGGAGGTAGACTGAGTGAGGTGCTTGGAGCTCCGGAATGGCGGAGAGAGGTGAGGACGACATTGCCAAAACCCTCCAAGTCCTCACAGGGGCAAAGTCAAGGCCAGAGGGGCGGCAGCAAGGAGACACACTTTAAAAGCTGTTGAACAACTGGCTCCTTGGCGGCGGTGGTGGGTAAATAGGGAGTTCCACAGCTCTGGATAAGGATAGATGAGTCTGAAAATTGAACCTCAAGTGGGTATCTGAATTAGAACAGCCTGTGAGAGAGCAAGGAGGAATGAAGGAGCCTGAATGATAAAACAGACATGGAGCTTTAGAGGGAAGGCAGAGGCTAAGGACCATTCTATGCACGTGCAAACATTTGAACAGAAAACACAGAGCTCCTGTGAGGTCTGTATCTATGAGCACAGCCATAGCCCCAGCCATAGCCTGGCCTCTGCTCCTGCCTATCCTGTTCTATGGTCAGAACCTGCAAGCCTCTGGCCTAGGAAGCAGCAAGCCTAGCTGAGCAGTGTCTGTTTATGTGATTGGGAGCTTGGCCCTAAACAAAGGATTGAACTCTCAGCCCCCTCCGTTCTTTCTGCACCAAGCGCTCAGGCTTGGGGGGGGGGGCTGTCTTAAGAGAACTCCCAATCTCTAGGATGAGGAGGATGGGAAGTGGCTTTCTTCTCTCTGCAGACCCACCTTTGAGCACTCACTGGCCCAGCCAGACCTGTATCCAGGTGTCTGACCTGCGCCTGTTCGGCATCCTACACTGGTCCAAGTAGATCTGGTCCCCATGGAAGCAAAAAGAAAGAGGAAGGATGGAATTTCTATCTACTCATCTCCCCTCCCAACCACTTCCTGTCCTTTCCAGGCCCAGCTGAAAGCCTCAGGAAGCCCAGCCCTTTGCCTGGTTTTGATTCCCCTTGTCTTGCAGTCAGTCTCTGTAAGCAATGAAGCTGGTGCGGCTTCAGAGCTGATTCTGTGTTGTAGCCCCTCAGCAACCCCTGGCAGCTGCTGATACATCACCCTCACTCCCAGCCACCCCAGAAACACACATACACCACATACCAGGCACATGCATGTATGCACACAATCACACGCACACACACACACACCACCACCCATACCAGGCACATGTATGTATGCACACACAATCACACACACACCACCCATACCAGGCACATGTATGCATGCACACACAATCACACACACACACACACACCACATACCAGACACATGCATGTACACATACACACACCCCAGCCCCTTGATCCCCGAGAGCCCTCCTCCCACCCCGGGTGGTATGGCTTCCCTACTCAGGAGTCAGGGGCAAGCACCCAGCACAAGGGCTCCCCAAAGGTTTCTGCGGGTTCCCTCTTCAACCCTCACCTTTCTTCCTTTGTTGTCACCCACCCCCCGCCCCGACTTCCCACCCTACACGCCCCGCCCTACACAAAAAGTCACGGAGCCCTGTTCAAATCGATGACTTTATTGACAGTTCACGTACAGAAGCGTTTAGAAAAGGACGTGGGCCCCGAGGTCGACTCCCCCTGGGGTCACCCACGCTTGTGCTGCATTTCGCCCAGAGCTAGGGCGCAGGGCGGGCGCCCGGACCCCTACCCGGGCGCTTTCCTAAAACAACTACAATCTGACCCTGCCCAGCCCCCTGGCCGTCCCCGCCCTCCCCCGCCCTCCTTCCTCGCCCACCTGCCCGCCCGCTCTCCCTCCCCCATATACTACACGGTCACACTTCACAGGACACAGACGTCTACCGCCCACGCGGGGGCCACAGCCGGGCCCGCCCCGCTCTCCCGGGAGGGGCCGCGCCCGTGGAGCCACAGTGCGCTCTCCGCGCCCCGCTGGGGTCTGCATCCCGCGGAGTCGCCAGAGCCACCGCGGCTCGCACCAGCCTCCGCACCTGCGGTAGACTGACATGGAAACTGGCCGGGGACCGAGGCTGCGCCCTGTGAGGCTAAGGGGCGCGCGGTCCTGCGGCGCTGGAAACGAGGAGAGGCGGAAGAGAACGGACTCCGACTCCCACACCCGACACGCTCACACCCGCTCTCCCGGAAGTTGGGAAGGGCGTGTTAGCACCAGACCCAGAAATGTCTCTGTCTTTGAAAACAACGAAAAATAAGAAAATCAGTGCGCTGGGCTGAAAGGCGCCCCAGGCCCCAGCCTGGCCTAACTGGACAGAAATGGGGCAGGGGCAGGAGTGGAGGGACGGGCCCCTCGGACTTGACCATCGTGGGGAGGGGGCTTTGAGGCCAAAAATGAGCGGGCTCCTGGCACATGCAACCTTGAAGAGGCAGAGAGGGGTCAAAGTGGGAGACACAGCGCTCGGCGCGGGCCCTGCCCTGGGGCCCCGGGCGCGTGTGGCCAGCGGCTGGCCGCTCCCCTTGCCCCCAGACTCCACGGGGTGGGCGCGCCGTGGGTTTCGCGGTGGACGGAAGGCGTGGGCGGTCTCCTGCCTCCCCTGCGCGCTGTCTTGCAGGAGGTAGGAGCCTGCCTGTGCTTCGGGTGGGGGTGGGGATCCGAGGCCGCCGAGCGAGCGGGGGACTGAGCGGGACGCGGAACTCGGCCCACTGCTGGTAGGGACGCCTGCAGAGGGCTAGGGGGCAGGGCGGCTGACGGCTGGGGTGGGCCGGGTCCCGCGGGGGGTCCTGCCGGCCCAGGCTGCGAGGCCCGGGGCGGGGAGGGCAGGCACGCCTGGGCTCAGCCCGCCGTCTGCCTGTAGTTGCCGTTTATCTCCTGGGCGATGTTGACGGCTTCGGCCCCCAGGGGTAGCCGGTCGCTGTACTCGGAGCCAGCCTCGAACTCCTCGTGGTTGGCCTTGGACTGCGACTCCGCCAGCGAGCAGCCCGCCAGGCTCTCCTCTCTCTGAAGGTCCCCTCTCGGGTCCCCCGGCTCCGCGTCCTCATCAAGGCCCTCTTCTGGGACCTCCTCCGGCTCCTCGCCTCCCACCTCGCCCCGGGCGGGGTAGCTTTTCTCAGACTCCAGGTAGGAGGCCCGCGGGTCGAAATCGGCGGCGATGCGCTTCTCCATAGGGTCGGGGGCCTGTGGCCGCAGGATGAGGCGGTAGGGCTTGCCCGGGTGCTTGGCCAGCAGGTGGCAGCAGGCGGCACCCATCAGGGGCACCGTGGCGAGCACCAGGAGAAAGACGCTCACCGTCACGATAACTAGCAGGGACGGCAGCTCTTTCTTTGTGGAGAACACCACCTGCACGTGGCACGCTTCGCCCGCCAGTGCCAGGCACACGGAGTAGTTGGTGCCCGGCCGCAGGCCGCGAAACCAGTAGGCGTTGACCCCCTCCTCCACGCGCGACCACTGGACTGCCGCGCCACCCCCCGCGGGACACAGGTAGAGCAGGCGCGGGGGCCGCCCCCCGGGCCGCCGCGCTCCGGCCGCGCCGTCTGGCCCGGGCCCCCAGCGCGCGGCCAGAGGCGTGAGCTGCACCCGGGCCTCGCGCTCCGCCACGTCCAGCGCGATGACGCCCAGCTCGAAGACGTGAGGCTTCAGCTCCGAGCTCTGGTTGAACGCATGGTTGGAGACGTAGCGAGAGGGGTCCCCGTGGCCGCAGGGCTTCTCCCCCAGCGGCTCCTCGGGGAGCTGGCCCCCCACCGGCTCGCCCTCGCCCTCATCGCTCTCCTCCAGCTCCGCCTCGGTTTCCCCGTGGGTGCTGGCCCGAGCCAGGCCTTGGCCTTTGGTTTTGCCCTCAGGCTTGGAGGGCAGGACGCTGTTGCTGCGGCCTTTAGTGGCGGTCTTGCGCTCAGAGGTCGGAGCCTGGGCATCAGGCTCTCCCCCTGTTCCAGGAGCGTGCTTCGGCGGCCCCGCGGCAGCCACCGTCACCCGCACTGACGTGGAGTTGGTGCCCAGCTCGTTATGTGCGCGGCATGTGTAGATGCCCGCCTCCTTGGCACTCAGGATAGGCACCAGCAGGGAGCCGTTTGCGAGGGCCAAGAAGCGCGGGGTGGCCGGGGGCGCTGGCCAAGCAGGCGCTGGAGCCGGAGTCGGCGCCTCAGTCTGCGTGGGCAGGTCCTCGTCTCCGGCAGCCTCGCCGTCCTCCGCCGTGCCTGCTCCGTCATCCTCCCTGCGGAGCACCGGCGGCTCTAAGACGACAGTGCCACCCGGGATCTGAAGTTGCCATTGCAGGCGGGGGGCGGGGTGGCCTTCGGCGGCGCAGTGGAGCAGGAAAGCCGAGCCTGCGCGCAGAGGGGCGCCGGGCGCGTCGGGCGGCGGCTCGGCGCTCAGGCGCACGCTGGGCGGCGCGCAGGGCAGGGCGGGCAGGCGGTGCACCGGCACTCCCTGGAGCTCGGGAGGCGAGGCGCAGGCGATGGAATCGGGCTCCGGCAAGGAGACCCGCGTGCTGGCGGCCCAGGCCTGCAGCCACACGAGGCCGCAGCTGCAGTGGAAGGGGTTGTGGTAGAGCTGCAGGTGGGACAGCGCGCTGAGCGCGTCGAACGTGCCGGGCTCCAGCGTACGCAGGCGGTTGTTGTTGATGCGCAGGGAGCGCAGGTCCGGGAGCGCTCCGAGGGCGTCCCGGGGCAGCGAGCCCAGGCGGTTGTGGTTCATCTTCAGCAGCTGCAGCGCGCTCAGGTTGCGGAGGTCGCTCCAAGGGAAGCTGGAGATGAGGTTGTGGCTGAGGTCGAGGTTCTTGAGCTGACTGAGCACTGCCAAGGCCCCCGACTCTACGGTGCGCACCTCACTGTGAGCCAGCCACAGCGAGGTGACCTGCGTGACGTTGACGAAGGCCCCCCGTCTCAGCACCGTAATCTTGTTGGCGGACAGACTCAGCGTGGTCACGTTGGCCGGCAGCCCCTCCGGGACCTCGCGCAGCTCCTTGTAGGCACAGTCTGCAAACTGGTGGGCGTACTTGTCCACACAGGCGCAAGGCTCAGGGCAGGCCCTGGCCACTCCTAGCAAAGCCCAGGCCAAACACAGGGCTCCAAAGGGCCCCATCACGGCTCCTGCAGGGGGAAGTCAAGGTGAAAAGGGGAGTCGGTCACTTGAGCCACAGCTTTCTTCCCCCTCTGACTAACTCCTACACCTTTGCGGGCTCTAGAAGCCTCCGGGACGAAGGAAGCCCAGTAAAAAGCCTACAGATTCGTCAGCGCTTGCTTTCGGGAGCCTGGCTCACTTCTCCAGAGGGCATGGAGCACTCCCTCCAGCCTGTCTCCTCAGCTGGAGCGGCCCCTCCAAAGCGTCCAATGCTGTGCTCGGCAGCGGGCCCCAGACTGACCTTTCCTTCTATGCCTTCATTTAACCCAGTGACACGGAGATGCAGAAAGATTTCGTTCGGGACAGACTGTCTTCTTTGGAATCCTTTGTCCCACGCACAGCACTCACACACACTTCCTTGCAGAGAACAACAGCGCAAACAAAAACTCGGGCATCTCGGCGCAGCGGCCAACTACAGGGGCCCAAGACTCCTGGGGGCTTCCCAGTGAATTATGCAGACGCGAAGACCCAGGCACCCCGACACCCCCACGGTGTGCCCTGGAGGGCTCATTGTTCTCTCAGCTCGGCGCAGCCTGGCCACAGGGCCCTCCACCGCGAAGCAGAGCGCTTTCCGTTCACCGTGAGAGCCGACAGACACAGCCCTCGCGCGAACCCGCCCACTGCGGGACCTGCACGCCACGCTGCCCTCCTCGGAGACCGGAGGGAGGGGATGTGCAACCTGGAGAAGTTGTGGGGTGCGGTGCGGTGGGGTGGGGGATCTGGCAGCCTCCACCCCCTCAGCCTTCCTGCCTCCCGCCCTGGGCTGCAGCTCCCCTCAGGGGAGAGCCCCCACTGCTCAGCCACCCCTCCATCTGGGAAAAAAACCCTCCCCCGCGGCCACGCTGTGGGGACGGTCGCTGGAGCTTCCTCTCTGGGTCGCACAGCCCGGGTGGCACCCCCTGCCCACGGGGGCTTAAGGGACCGCCTCTAGCTAAGCGGGGAGAAGGGTCGAGGCTCCACCTCTCTCCAGAGCCCCAGGGATGCCCGAGCGAACCCCCATCTCTAGTCACACGAATGTGTGAGCACAGCCTCCCTGCCCCAACTTGAGGCTCCTGTCCGTCTTGGTAGGACCCTCCTGCACCCCGTCTTTGAGATTACGGGGTCCCCCTCTTCCTCTTAAAGGGGGCGCCTCCCTGCGCTGTCCTCCCGGGCCGGGGCGCTGGGCGGGAGCGAGCCGCGGGCTGCGGTGGTGCGGTCGCCCCCGGCTTACCTGTTGCCCTCTGACCTGCCGCGTGCCACCTCGGGCTGCGAGCCCTTCTCCCGGCCCCGAGGACGGCCGCGGGGGGCGCCGGGCATCTGTTGCTGCGGCGGGTGGGGAGAGAGGGGCGGCCTGTGAGGACTCCCTGGCCTCGGGTCCCGTTTCGGCTTTCCCCGTTCTTATCTGTTCGCCCACTCCTCGCGGGTCGCAGAGTCGCCGCGCGCGCCCCGGGCTCGGCGGGGACGCGCACAGTCTCCCGCCTCGGGCCGCGTTTACGTTTGTTAAAGCCGTCGAGATCCCCCACCCACCCCAGACTGAGTCCGGTCGGGCTCACCTGGGTCCGGGTGCCCACAGCCCAGGGTGCGGCCCTCCCCAGACCACTGCACCCCTATAGTCAAGCTCCTATCTCTCCCGACAGCTCCACACTGCCGCTACTCGTTACGCCTCCAACCCCTCCCCAACACACGCGCCCGCGCGCACACACACACACACACACACACACACACAGGCTTCCACCCTCATGCACACACACGCACACACTCATGCACACACGCGCATACACACACACTCAGGCACACGCGCGCGCACACACGCGCGCAGCCTCTCAACCTGACCTTCGCAGGTGAGAATTACGGCCAACCTGCGCTGATGGCGTCGGCGCGCCTTCTCGCTCCCTTGCACACATTTTCCCAAGCGCGATCCGCTCGGCTTCCCGGTCCCCTCTGCACGCGTGCAGACGCCCGCGCTCACTCACCCTCCGCGCCTGGCCCGTCAAGCGCCCGCGAGCTTTGCTGCTAATTGAATGCGAGTCGTTCTACGCCCCGCAACACGTGAGACAAACCGTCTTTGAGGAATTTGGGAGAAAGAAAGCAGAGAGCTGGAGGGGTGTGTCTTTCCCTTTAAACACTTTTTTCTTTTTTTTAAACCCAAAAGCAAGCGGTAGCGCAGAAAGCGCTCCAGCGGGGCGGCGGAACGGCGGTGCCCGGCTCGCTCGGACCCTTCCCCTCCTGCGGGCTGCTGGCCTCCCCCTCCCCGAAGCCTCGTTCAACACGATGCATAATTGATAGTGTTAGCAGAGTGCCTCGCCCTCCCTGTCAGTTTTGCCTGGCTCTGGGCAGATACAAACCCTGGCTCCCCTCCACCCCCGCTCCCTGCCAGAGCAACTGGCCCGCTGAGAAGGCGCGGCTCCGCGGGGCGCGCGGGGAAGAGCCGCGCACTCCTCGCCCCTCGCAGCCCCTGCCCAACCCCTTTAGCCAGGACTCCACGGCCAGGTCTTTTGTGGCCAAACCAACGCGAGCACTCCACTGCCGGGGGCGGGGGGAATAGAGAGTGTCCACAGCGGGGTGGCTGTCTTCTGAGCCCCTAAAACGCTAGGTTGGACTCACCCAAGCGTCTCACTCTGCTCTTGCTTGCTGTGGGCTGATAGGGTATGGAGGTTGCCACTGACGCTGGGGACGGGGACTGGGGAGGTTATATAAAAAAATAAGTCTGCTTCTCTTGAGAACTGTGGACTAGGGACCTCAGACCCCTGCGTGTTTCCTGCAGCCCTCTACCCTGTATCCGTCAGCGTCTCTAGCAAGCATGTCACCAGCCCCTGCACACTCGTGTGTACACACGCACACACACACACACACTATTCCATTCTGTTGAAGCCTAGGCAGCAGCCACCGCCCTGCCGCCCCACGCCCTCGGGTAACAGCTGGCCTCAGCAGACTCTGGACTGACTGTTCTCTTCGGCAAACCCGGGGCATTTCTTTTAGCAACGAGCAGGAGGGCTTGAAGGAGAGTCTAGGCATTTGACTAAAACGCTACATCTCGGTCCTCTGCCTATGGCATCCCAGGAGACAAAGCTGCTAGAGAGAACTGGTTACGGCACAGGCACAGGTTTAGAGAGAGACGTGGAGTCCCCACCCCTCGCTCTTTCATATCCACTGTAATATTAGGGTGCTCTTGGTACCCCAACCCTCACCAGCCTTCTGTGGGGGGTGAGGCAGTGTGTTTGGGGCCTCTGCAGAGATCGATTTGAGTGTTAAGCGTTTTAATGAGCTGGGAAGGGGTGGTGTAGGGAGATGCAGGAAGAGCTCTGCGTCTAAAGGGACACCCTTTCCGAGGCTCCTTTGTAAATTAAGTATGAACACTGGTGCCTGTACACATTGCTCCCTCTCTCTTCCCTACTCTCGGCCACCAGCTGCTGGGACCAGCACAAACGCAGCCAAATTCGGAATCGAGAACGTCATCACACTTGCTCAGGCCTGGAGGCTCCACAGACATCCAGGAAGAGGGAGCTTGAGCCCTCCAGGGAAGACGTCTTTGAGAAGGGAAGGGGTGTGTGTGTGTGAGAGAGAGAATTCTGACTCCTCTCTACCTGGGACCCTGCCCGTGAGATGGGCCAGCCCAGGACTCTAGCCGAGGCCGCAGAGGTTCGGAACAGCTAACTGCCCTGGCACCGATTTCTTTGTCTGCAAAGCAAGAGGGATGTCGTGTTGTAGTGATCACGTCCTAGCAGCCAGGGGGGTGAGGGGGAGGGGGCGTGCATGGAAGAGGGCGTGGCAGCTTTGGGATGGCGCGACCTGGGGACTTTGCTGGCCCGGGGAGAAGAAGGGGCAAGGCATGGACGCTCCTCGGCTACTGGGCGTCCGCTCATCCGGTCCTCACTTCCAGTTCGCTCTCTTTTGAGTTTGGAGGGACTCAAGCTGGCCGAGGGATAGATAACCTGGGTGGAGCGAGGGGCCGAGGGCTGGAAGGGAGAACGGGCTCAGGCTCTCTCCCTCAGAACTTCCTCGGACCGCGAGGAGGTGCAGGTGCGTCTCCGGTAAGCTGTTGGGACTCTGGCTTCTTCCCCACGGGAGGCAGAAATCAGGGGACTCGGGTGGAGAGGGCGGTTCCAGCACCCACAGGACAGCTTCAGGGCATGGCGACCACACTGGCTGGGGTGCTGATTCCCGTGGACCCAGGCTTCTCACCTACTCTCGCGGAAAATGCTTCTGTTGCCCGATTTTGGACCAGGGAGAAGAAAGACCTTACCCAGGCCAGACAAGGCCAGCCGGAGTCGCCTTTAGCAGCGTCCGCGGGGTTTAGGGGGTCGGAGCTGTAATTCCTGATTCAACCGCTGAGCTCAGCTGACGGCAGGCAGCGCCTTGGCGCCGCCCAGAATCGCTCTCTACTGCTTATAATGTTAATAATACAGTGACCAGCCTGGTGGCGCACGCCTCTAATCCTAGCACTTGGAAGGCAAAGGCAGGCGGATTTGTGAGTCTGAGGTCAGCCTGATCTACAGAGTGAGTTCCAGGACGGCCAGGGCTACAGAGAAACCTTGTCTGGGGAGCGAGGGGGGGAGGGTGATCAAAACAACAAAAATCCCCAAACAAAACCCAAACTATCAAAAAACAACAACAACAAAAAACAAACAAACAAACAAAAAACCCCAGTGACCTAGGGAAGAAGAGCCGGGTGGGCCCCAGCGTAGAAACACGCCCACCTCCCCCTACCCTCCCGTTTTGACCTCTACAGGAACAAGTATTTAATCAGGTCAGTGCGGTAGACTGGGAGAAAGGAGCCCCACAAATCTCCAAGCTCGAAAGCAGAGGGCTCCAGAATCTGCCTACTTCAGGAGCAAGCTTTTCGCCGAGCTGCAGTCCTGACCTTAAACAGACGCAGAGACCGAGAGCTGAAGCCCCCGGACTCCTTTGCGGATTGACTTCAGCCTTGAGGGCTCAGGAGGTTTGAGAGGTGGGAGCATTGAAACCGACGGCCCCAAAGACTTGCTCCCTGAATTAGGTCTGAGAACATCTGGGGTCCAACCCTGGTCCCCGCGCGCCCCCTGCTGGATACTGCCTGCAGGAGGCCTTGACCTTGAAGGGACTGTGCTGGTGGGTCTGGGCACCCGGGAGGGCTCTGCCTGGGGCTTCCGCTGCTGCTGGGCAACGCTATAATGGGGCACACTTAACCAAAACCAAGGAATTTTCTCTCGGTGTCCCCAGCATGCCCCCCTAAAAACACAACCGGCCCTCTTTGCGCGATCAGATTTGGCCAGTTGAGACCCACTGAGTTCCCAACACTGACCTTTCTCCTGGTTCAGTCTCAATCTCCGAGTTCAGCTGTATTGGAGCATCTGCACCTGCAGACCTATCCCTGCCTCTCATTACTTTGCTGGAGGCCTCCAAACTCTCTCTGAACTGACAAAGGAAACTTATTAGCCTTAAGGGGGTGGAAGTGGGAGAAGAAACCTGAAGTAATAGGCTGACGGTTAAGACAGGTAATGTGTGCACAATTCTGCGACAACTGCTCAGTCATGTGCCCCTGTGTTTTAATGTAGCACGTGGGTGATATGATGGACTTGCCAAGGGGTGTGGGAAGAGCTTCCAGGAAGTGGAAGCCTGGCCATCAAACGTTCAAACATCCCCAGCACAGCAGCTACTCAGGAGACCTTCCTTACAGCTGCCCTCCAGCCAGAAGCCCTGGAACACACTGCCTCCCACCTCACAGCGTCTGGCAGAAACGTCACTCCCCAGGGGAGCCAAACCCTGTTTCTACACCATAACTTCTCTTCCCAGCACCAGGCTCTATCACTCACCAGCCACGGCCCCCTTCCCCCTGGCTTCACAGCCCTGCATCTCTAAGAAACAAAGGACAGGGGCCGGAGACATGGCCCAGAGGTTGGGAGCATTGGCTGCTCTTGCAGAAGGCCAGGGTTGGACCCGTAGCACCCACACGGCAACTCACAACAGCTGCCACTCTAGCTCCAGGGGATCCAACACCCTTTCTGGCTTCTCCAGGCACCAGACATAGATGTAGTTCATGGACATATACATGCAAGCATTCACCCTACTCATAAAATAAAAATAAACACACTGTTAGAAAGGGCAGGAGAATTTCCTTGCGGGGATTAAGTGAGCCAAGACACTGCAAAGCAGTTGGTCTGCGGTGCTTGGTGCTTGGTGCTTGGTGCAGTACCTTTTCTCACCAGTAGCTGGATAGAACCAGCCACGATTGTCGTCTTAAAGACTCGGGTCTGTGTACCATGAGCACGCGGCCGCGTGCACTCCTGCTGCTTAGGCCCTGCCCATCCCACAGGGAGAAGAGCTTGGCTCTGCCCCTGGACATCTTTCTTCACCACCTGTCCCTTCTGGGAAGCGTCAGAATTAGGCGTTATTGTTTGTGCAGGTTTTTGGTTTCACATCCTTAGCAGATTGTGATGCATGTGGCTGTCACCAGCATGCCTGCCTGGGAAGAGAGGCTTGCCACTACACCATCGGAGAAGGTTTTTAATTAAAACCACATTCTCTTTAAGTATTTATTGAGCTCCGGGACTTTAATTATTTTCTAGAGAAAAACAAAAGAGAGTCCACATTAGTATATGAGAGGACTGTTGATTTCTGAGGAAAAGAGCAACCTGTGGCAGGTAGCTGGAGGCCATGGGGAGGAATTTCCGGAGTGGTTCAAATGAAGCCTGACATTATTAACAAACCCAGATCTAGCCCACGACCTTCCTCCCGGTGCTTTCATTAAATTAGCTTAACATGCTGGCAAGACCATTTGTTGCCATAAAAATTAACGATGGCTCTTCTGGCAGCAGCTCATGTCATTTGTCTGGGTGTGCACTTGTGCTGCAGAGTCTGGGGACTCCTTCCTGGGAGAGGCAGCATTCCTCATGCAAGACACAGATGCTTAGCTGCCCCACTCCACCAGTGCAGGCTGGCTTCCCACGGAGACAGCCGGAAGTGCCAGCCTCCCAAGGCAGGACTCTGTGATCCAGAGTAGGGAAGGGTAGGAGGAGTGATGGAGGATGGTCCAGCAGTTAAAGGTGTTTTCCACTGAGCCTCAGGGCTCCCATGATGGAAGGGCAGAATGTCAGGTTGTCCCCTATCCCCTACATGCACACACATATTTACAAATAAAATTTTTTTAATATTAAAGAATTTAGGGGCTGAAGAGATGTCTCACAGGTTAAGAGTAAGACCTGTTCCAGTACCCACATTGGACAGGTCCCAACCGCCTGTAGCTCCAGCTCCAGGAGATCGTCCTTGGGGGTACCATGACTCGTGCACAGTTCCACGCACAGATGCACATGTGATTAACATAGATCCTCTTTAAGGGAGCTCGGGGCAGGGTGATGCTGGTGGAGGGGCACAGTTCCGCACGTGGCCCCTTTGCCAATGGTAAAAGGCCACCTTAAAGGGCCATGACCAGTGGCCATGTCATCTTACCAGGCAGGAAGCACAGCTGCCCAGGGCTGGTTCACCTCTGCCACTTCAGCAGCGCTGGTCCTGCTCTCTTCTGTTACCCTTAGAAGGATAACTGGCTGTGCCCACTGAAGCTGTTGGAGGATCCCGACAGCGGCACCGACGTGTGCTTACCGTGGGCACTCTGGTGCTCAGCTCACGAAGCTGTAGGTTGTGACCTCACATGGGGTGGCATGGTTGACTGTGTGAGAGCTTTGGCAACGGTAAAGGGCTTCTGAATGTGCACTGATCACAATGAATTCAAAATATGCCTCTGCCAGAGGAGGCGTTTCTAGCAGGGCTTGTCCATGTTGTAGCTTGCAGTGCCACTGCAGCTTGGTTCTGAATCCACAACAGAAACACTTTGCTCTGTGCAAGCTGTCGTGGCACACAACACGAACAAAAGCCACCAGAGACACTTTGGCTCACAGTGAGAACTGTTTTATGCTACAGATTGCAAGTTTTTTTTTTTTTTAAACTATCCATATGAAGTTTTCTGCTCTTAGAGAAACATAATATTTTAATCAGGAAGACAAAGACAATATTTTTCTATAGTCACTCCCCAGTGTGCAGGTATCAAATTAGTATATATTTGAATTGTATTAGATTAGAATGTTTGATTTCTAAGATTGCTGTTTGAATTCCTAACTTGAGTGGCATTAAAAAATGTTAAATGAATTTCAGCTTGGGATTAAGACAGCACAATTTGGGAAATGGCCTGAATGTACTTCTGCCACTAGTATTGTGTATTTATGCAAAGTGATGTTCTCAGCGTTGGTGATTTAAATCAAAATGTCAGTGAACTCTTCAAAACACTGAAGATGCCCTATTATCTGCAGTGTCAAATATTTGGCCAAGATTTAAGTTTTTATGTAAAAATAAATAAGCACACTCATCTCATCTGCATGAAAGTTAATTTGCTTCCATCTTTCACTGTTTGTGTGTGTGTGTCAAAGAATTGTTTTAAAGATAAATTTCTTTCTGGTTTGCAATTAGAATGATGTTTGATTTGTAAATCCATCATACATACTTGAATTTTGTCTTCCTGATTAAAATATGAGTATAAAGTTTCAGAAACCGTGGGCTTGTGAATAGAAGATGGTTTTCTATCCCAAAGCCATGCCTTTCTTTGGATCCTATTGGTACACAGTGGTCTAGGAAGTCCCATCTCTAAAACATTCCCTAGCCAGGGAGATGAGTGGTCACTAACCTAATCTTGGGTCAGTCCCAAATTTCCCCACAAGCAGGATTCCCTTTCATCAGACAAGTCAGAGTTTTGCATGTTGATAGTCAGCTAAGATTATGTCAGAATGAATTGCAGTGGCTGACTATAGCTAGAATGAGCTAGAGACAGTATTTACATGGAGATGAGGCTGGTTTGTCCACAGTCTGTGACCAGCAGCAAGGCTCAGGTAAGGGTCTGGATCAGGGCAGTGTGTGTAACCAGGTTTGGGGAACTTTCTTTGCTGGGCATGCAAGCCGGAGGACCCTCTGCTTTCACAGAATCCCTGAAAGCAGGGGAGTCTGTTCTTGGAAATGCCTGTGCCGGAGCCAAAGCTATTTTGGTAGCAGCAGACGCTGTATATTTATGAGCAGGATATGTTTATGAGCTCAAAGATGTTCCTGCATGACTTCACATCCTAAGCTTGTCACCCGTCCATGGCAGAGAAAAGAGACATTGCACCACTGGGTGACAACCGGAGGAGGAATGCACGGTGGTCACAAGAAAAACTTGGAGGAAGCAGACAGTTGTGAAGATGTCTCTGGGTTCGGAGCCCACGGCTTGCCACTGCTTTTTCTGGGTTTTCACTCTTTCGTTTGCTGGTTTGAGAGAGAGTCTTGTGCAGCCCAGGTTGGCTGTAGCGGTTTGAATGAGATGCCCACCCCCAGTGCACCAAATCTCAGGCATTTGATGACTTGGTCCCCAGTTGGTGGCCATTTGAAGAGAATTAGGGTGGTGTGGCCTTTTGGAGGAAATATGTCACTGGGAGCCATGCTCTGAGGTTTCAAAAGACTCACACCGTCCCCAGTGTCCTCTCTGTTTCCTGTTTGCGGTTCCCCGTGTGAGCTCTGGGCTTCTCCTTCCTCTGCTGTTTCTGTCTGCCACCATGGATCCTAACTGTCAGAGTAAACCTTGAACACACCATGCCGGACCCTGACCAAGGAACTTTCTGTTCCCCTAAGGTGTGCTGGATTTCCTCACCCCTACGTTGGAAATACAGCCATTTCCCTCACTGCCACTACCTAACTCAGTTACCCACTAACCACCGGCATCATGATAGCCAGGGCAGGGCAGTTTCTGAAGAGAAATCAGCCCTGTCTGGACACTCAATTCAGGAAGCAGAGACTGTGGACTGATGAGTGGCCCCTGAAACTTCATTTAACTTCCCTTTCACCAGACCTCCTCTATAAACTCCAAGCATTGCCTTGCCCCTTCGCAGGTGCCTCTTCTCCCACCGGAAAGTGCCTGGCCCTCACTATTTGAAAGAAAGTCTCCTCTGTGAGGTCAGACCCATGGTCTTCCTCTGCTACCTCAGAAATCTAACAGGAACACTTTGGAACCAAAGGACAAAAGAAACTTTCTTCTATAGGTTGTCTTGGTTATGATGTTTTATCACAGACAGAAAAGTAATTAGGACTCTGACCTCACATTTTACACTAAATTTTTAACCCTTTGTTTGTTTGTTTATTTTTCCGAGACAGGGTTTTTTTTGTGTTGTCCTAGCTGCTCTGGAACTCACCCTGTAAACCAAGGTGGCCTTGAACTCACAATCTGCCTCTACCTCCGCCTCTGCCTCCCAAGTCCTGGAGTTAAAGACACCAGCACCTGGCAAGTTTTATACTGTGTTAAGGATAACCTGTGATTTTTGACCCGCCTCCCTTTGTCTCCTGGATGGCCATGGTTACACCTGTTTAGGTAGGTGCTGGGGATCAAACGGAACTTCGTGCCTGCAGGGCAAACACTCCACCAACAGAGCTACACCCACAATCTCTGGCTGTTTACTCTTGTCAAGAGTGTTGGGGTGCCACAGCTAAAAAAAATGGGATTCTTACAAAGTTATAGCTGACTCTGCTCAAAACTGCTACCAGTGGGCCCTAGAGAGGAAAGTTTTTTCTAAGATAGCCTGTATATGACCCGAGATAGCCTGTCTGGATGGAGGGAGACACAGTATGCTTGCCCAGGGCCCCAGCAGCTGCATTTAACTTCCCATCACCCAATTGTCTGATATAAACTCTCAGCACCCCTCACCTTCCTGCAGGCACCTCTTCCTGCATGAAGTATGTGCCCTTCATTGTTCTGAAGTAAACAATCTCTACTGTTGAGGCCAGACTAGTCTCTTTTCTTCTTTCTGTCTCTTCAAGCTACCTCAGAAATTTAACATGGAGAATGAATCAGATGCATCCAAGGTCCTTCAAGTGCCACCATTACTGAGCCCTGCCTCTGGGGGGTGCCGCAGCCTTAGGAGCAGCTGGTTTTCAGGTTGCATTGGACTTCTTAGGGGCAAACTGTTATTAGAAAGAGGTTGTCCTGCACAAGTCCAAAATTCCTAACCTCTTCCCTCACGGCCTTAGCAATGTCAGCCTTTCCCCTGCCTTCTCATTGCAGCCTGATTTGTCTCTCAAAGTGGTGGAAACACTGGGACCTGGCGAGCTTATCCCTTCCCCCACCACAAAAAAAAAAAAAAAAAAATACTGCACATTGCTCTTTGGGCATAGAGAGTCCCAAAAGCAGTGGGGAGAACCACTTCCCGAGGTTTGAATCTGATCCATGAATAGCTGAGGTGACGGGGCATCCACCAGGGCAGGGGGAACAGGAATGCCTTCTTCTCAGCAGCTCGCCATCACCTGGACCTTCACAGCACAGGGGGAGGGGCCACAGTAAACAGGGACTCAGCTCCTTCCCCTACAGCTTCTCCAGGACACAACCTGGGAGTCACCCTGTCCTTTATTCTTCAGCTCCAAAGCTCTTTCCCATCCACTCACCCCATCAAAGCTCAGAACTGTGCATGGCAGAGCACACGAAGATGGATGGGACAAAACCATATTTCCTCTTGTTCTGTGTGCAAGTGGTTGGTTAAGTGACACTCCAGAGGACAGCAGTAAAGGGGAAGAAGGAAAAGCAGGCCAGGTGGAGAAGTGAGACAGTGGTGAGGTTTCTGGATCTGCATCCCAGGCAGACAGCTCCCCATAGCTCCTCCTACCTCCAGAGAGTCAGGGGGATTTGGCCTCAGGCATGACTGGGGAGGGCCAGGGGTTAGATACTCTTAGGCATTCTCCTCTCTGCGCCTGCATGCAGTTCTAGTAGCTCGGGAAGTCTGGGTAAGATCTGTGCCATCTTAGGGGAGGGACTGCCATGGAGCTATGATGACAGGCTGAAAGTCCCCCATGTCCCCAGACATCATCAGAGGCCTGGGGTCACCTATCCCCTGGTTCTTATCCTATTGAACAAGGGAGACTGCATCTGAGAGAGGACACAGAGCAGCAGAGGAGGCTAGGAAAGGCAAGCACGTGGCAGCTTTGAGATACTCCCTTTCCAGAGCCAGTCCATGTCAGAGATGTGCTGAGCTTGGTGGCTAAGGGTCAGCCCTCTACTTGGGAGAAGCTACTCAGACGAGGCCTCTCCAGGGGGACTCTCTGAAAGGGGACTGGTGCCCCTCCATAAGGTCCCCACTACTCCCTTCCAGAGTTCAAGAGCTTGGGGACCAGAGCCATGACATTGGGAGAGACAGCTTATTCTCTCCTGCTGGAGATCTACAGGGGGACCCTAATGTCAAGTTGGACCTCACAGAGGGGCACCTCTAGTCAGGCCGTGGTATGAGGGAAGGAAAGGCTTGCTGGAGGAGGATGGCCGTGTTACAGACTACCCCAGTTCTGCATCCAGGCAAGGTCAGCTCCAGTGGGCACGTACCCTGGGGACCACCAGGCATAGTTCACCGTCAGAGAAGATCAGGGCTTTACAGCTTACTTCTGCAGGGATTACTTTCAGCTAAAATCCTGTGAGACTTTGGGGAAAATCTGCCTTCCTTCTGGGCCTCAGTTTTCCTCTCCTGTGCTAAGTATTCCTCCTACCTTTTAACCTGAACAGACTCTTTTCTTTTTTTCCCCCCTTGGGTCAGTTCCTACACAATTCAAGCAGAGGAGAGTCCTTCAGCCTAGTCCCTCCCCAAGAGACAACCTCACCCGGAGGCACACACCGTTTTCAAATGCCTCAAATAAGCTTCGCTGGGAAGACAACAAAAGGCTGGAAAGGGGAAGCTCCCTGTGTGGACATCTTGTGAGCATGTGTGCCTCCTCTCCCTCCGTCCTTATCTCCGGACCCAGCTGCAAACTTGATGTATTTATTTGCTCTGATGTGTGTAAGGGGGTCTGCCAGCACTGAGAAAGTGACCTTCCTGCTGATGTCTGTCTTCTAGCCAGGTGGGGGCCAGGAGGCAGGAACGGCTATAAATCCCTTCAGCCTGCCAACAAGGGGGTGACCCCATCAGGGTGAAGGACATTGTGGAGCGGGGCTTGGACAAGTGGGGATAGGACCACCTAAATTCTAAATGCACTGGGATCAGGGAAGAGGGAAAGTGAGAGGAGAGGGGGTAAGGGAGGGGAAAGGAGGAGAGGACGGTGTTGGGGCGGGGGCGAAAGCCTGTTTGTCCTGAGGTCAGCACACAGGCTTCTTTAGTGAGGTGGCTGATGTCCCATTGTGCTGCTTGCCTTGCTCGTTTGTTAAAGGTTAGCACCTGTTTAGTCCTTGGAAGTGATATAATATGTATAATCACCCTTAATTTGCACACAATGGGTGCAGTTTTAGACAATCAGACAGGCAACTCCATTTTATACTGGTCTTATCACTCTGGTATGACTTGCTGGCTTTCTGGAAGTGTTCTGTGCTTAGCTAGCTGGGTTTTGTAATCAGCCTTGCTTGCTATCAAGTGAGGATGTTTATAACATGTATGAACTGCATTGTTCTCCAGGCAGCTGGTGTCGGAGAGAGAGAATTCCTTTGAGATGAGTTTAAGGAAGTTCTCGGAGCCAAGACTGAAGGAATTTTTCCCCTCGCTTGACAACAAACACATTTTGTATGGTTGGATAAGGACTTCCTAACTTCCTGGTTGAGACAGAGACAGAGACGTGTATATTTTTATATGGAGAGAGTGAGTGCAAAGTCTAGATCCTTCTCTCGTCAGGCACCTTCTTCATTCAGGGCCAGTGTGTGTGGAGCTAACACGTGTATTCAGAGACAAAAGCAAATGATGGTCTGGCCTACTCTCGCTGAGCCCCAGCCTCAGCGTGGCCCTTGTGTAGGACTAGGACCTCAGGCACTCTGAGGGAGAACCCTGTGTCCTCAGAGAGCTCACCTGTGTCTTCTTTCCTTTCTCTCCAGCTGTCCCTGCCCCCACAGAAGGCTGAGGAGGCCTGTGACCTCTTCTTACATGCACTGTAAGTGGCTTCTCCAGGAACCGCTCACTCTCTAGAGCGATAGCATCCCCCAAGGGGAAGGAAGCTGGTCCCTGCCGGACAGCTGACACCCTCACAGAAGTCACCCCTGCTATTTCTCACTGTCCAAACAGCTCCTTCCCATAAGCAAAACTGTGTATGAAAGACAAAAACAGAGAGTTATCTTTTTAGAGGTCATGAATCTGGAAGTTTCAGAGAAAGCACAGCATAACTAGTATTAAACCTCACTGGAGGAATGTGGAAATAGGACAAAACTATCCTGAAAGATTCCTTAGGGGTCGGCAGTAATGAAACAAAATGAGGTTGAGAAATGCTGCCCTAAAATTAAAAAGGAAGAAAATTAGAATTAGGATAAACCTGAGCAGTGGGAACAGAAAGTTGAGGGAGGAGACAGGAGCTTCAAGGCCCTTCATTTCTCATCGCCTGGGACTGGACAATCTGGAAGCCCCTGGAGCTACCCGGAGCTCAAGGCCACACACCCTATGCATTGGGGCACACATATGGTGCTGGCCCAGACATGGGCCTCCTGTGGGGGCGGTTCTGCTTCTGCCATGGGCAAGACAGCTGATCCTGAGCAAGGGACTGGCCTTGAGGTTCCCTGCGTCCACTGGCAGGATGAAGGGGGCAATGGAGCTTTCTGTGCTAGTGGTAAGGCCTGTCTGGCATGCAAGCTCCCTCCTGAGAGCTGGGAGACTACTCACCTGGAGGTCCTGGGCTCTTGCCCCTAGAGAGAGCAGCACATGCCTCAGTCCCTCCCATGCTTGGTGGGACTTGGCCCCACTGGGGTTCAGTGAGCTGCAGCAGAGACCTGTCTAGATGCTTTTAAAAGATGGTCCCAGAAAAAGATGCAGCGTGCACTGGGGAGCCACGTTAGCAGGTGTTCCTTAGACGCTTCAGGGACTCCTCTGTTGCTGAAGTCACAGACTAAAGAGTGACTGGCTCTGATTTTTCCTGGATTCCTAACCCTCACTCCAAACGCGACCCTGAGTCTGACCTAACTCCATATCTTACACTTGACCCTCAGGTGGACTGTAGGTCAAGTCCTCCCCACTGAAAACTAGCTTAACCCCGCCCCCCCCATTCTATTTTGGGCCCTAAACCTGGCTCAGCTCTCATCCTCCCATAGTCATCATCCTAATCTCACCGATTATCCAACATTTCCTAAACCGAGACTGCACTCTTCCACATTCTTGCTCATTTTCAGGCTTGCTATGCTTGTGTCCCTGCTGGGATTATAGTTACCTAATATTGGTGATAAGTACGTTAGAATTCCATGTTAGCACCATTCCGAGCAACCGTACATCAGAAAGCTACAGAAGTGGTAATATTGGTTTTTGATAGCTGTTCAAATAAATATAAAGAGCTCAACATTTGAAAATCGTTCTCCATGGTCAGCTACCTAAAGCTGCCTCCTGTAGTTCTGGAAGAACACACAGCACACTACAAAGCATTGGGCTACTTGATGCGTAGGCTGCCGACCTCTGGCCAGACATGCGGGCTGTGGCGCCCTCTGCTGACAGAACCTGGGAGTGGCGTGAGCTTGGCTCCACATCTGTCTGGGCTGGTTCAGCGTCCTGACTCAGTGTTCAGTGCACCACAGCCAGAGACCTTAGGGTAATTGGCCATGCCATTCCCTTAACGGAGACTAAAGAGACAATGTGAGAAGGAAACCCTGAGTTCAGGGGAGCTCATTCTCCCATTTGGTGCGTCAGGAACAGAGCTCTAGCTCAGTTTACACAAGGTTGTGCCTGGCTCTTTTTGGCTTCCACAGAGCTAGACTCTCCTCCCCCAACACAGTGTTTATTATTATTTTGCTAAGACTCGTTGTTTGTTCTCTTATGAAGTGGTAACTCTCATTTGTGTGTAAAGTAATACCTCAAGTCACAAACCTGATCTTTTGATTGATCCCAGAGATCTCAGGAAGTAAAAATGTAATCCACATTATCTTATTTACAGCGGACCAGGGAGTGAACAGTGCCCAGTGGGCCACAGGCTACTGAGAACTGAATTCCAGCATTCTAAAACTTCTGGACCCATAGGTTTGGTTAGTGTGTGTGAGGGGCATGTAAATCTTGACAGGATTCTAAAATGTAGCACACACAGCATATTTAAACTTTGATATATTTTGGTCAAGGTGTCAAGCTGAGACTAAAGCTCTGGGCGAGGAACTTGGGCACACGCAGACAGGAAGTGGGGATAATGGTGGTGTTGCTGAACAAGCCTGCCACCTGGCTGTGCAATCAGTCAGGGAGCACTATCTGAGATGCTGTGCGATGAAGCTTTGAAAGTTTTAAGTTCCATCCAGGATATCAAAGACAACAGGGGAACCACGTGTCACCAATTTCCTATGCTGCCTCTCACCTCCAATTTATAGGATTATATATATATATGTTCTAGAAACGTGAAAACAGGAGAGGACCCAGCAGTGAAGTGCCTGCAGGTCCTGGTCTCTGGCTCCTGCCTCTCTCCAGCCAGCTTGGGGCTGGGCCTCAGCTGAGCCCCATTTTGGTCAGGGACAGACTGGAGGCAAGGCTCCACGCTGTCTTGCTGGCACAGCCAGGCTAGAGTCTCGACCTCCTTTCCTCTCCCATCCTCAGCCCCACCCAGAACGAGAGCACTGGTGGAGAGCTGTCAGAGGTGCTGTGGTAGGAATGAGCTTCTGTAGAATGCCTTAGAGCAGAGGTTCTCAATCTGTTGGTCAAAACCGTTTTGTGGGGAGGTCAAATGAGCCTTTCACAGGAGTTGCACATCAGATATCCTCCTGCATACCAGATACCTACATTATGATTCAGAATAGGTAGCAAAAATAGTTATAAAGTAGCAATAAAATTTCATGGTTGGGGCCACAACATGAGGAACTGTATTCAAGGGTCGCATTAGGAAGATTGAGAACCTCTGCCTTAGAACACCCTAGGATGAGTCAGAGGTGTGGGCGTGCAGCCATTACCCTATGAAAGTAGAGGCCATCGGGCCGTCAAGGCTGGCACTCGGGGCTATCTGGAAAACACCCTGGGAGCAGGAAGTAGGGGTGGGTCAGGGTGAGGAGGTGACAACAGCAGTTCAGGCCACCCCAGGGAACGGCGACCTCCAAGATGACCATAAAGTAGGGGACTGAAGGCTTGGAAAGAGAGGTAGGGCTCATAGTAAGGATGCTTCTTATTGCACCAGTAACCTGCTGTCTGTGCCCAAAAGCCCAGGCTAGAAGAACAGGCCGGGGCCTGAGATGCTAACACAGGCTAGCCCACCTCACAGAACACTGGCCTTTCCCGAACCACACTCAAACGGACACAGCCAGGGGCTTTGTCTGCTTCGCTCTGGGGTGACTGTGGTCTGTGACAGCAGTGATGCTCAGAGCTGAGCATACAGAGCTGCCTGGAGAAGGTGTTAACACTACAGGCCTAGTTCAGAGGCCTCCAGCAGAGCACACGGACTCCCCTTCCCAAGCTCGCGATGCCGCTGCTCCACTGGATGGCGTTAGGAAGGGCTGAGTGCAAGGAGGAGTCGGATGGCCTGGTAGACAGTTTGAAGGGTCAGTCTGTGGAAACAGGGATATGGATGGAGCAACAGCTTCTAGCTCTCTGCTGCTGGAAGGCCACTTTGGAATGAAAGTTCCTTGAGAAAAATGAAAGTGAATACAGTCGGCCTCTGGACAGTGGGGGCTGGGAGAACCCAAATCACGAGGGCAATTTGGTTTGAAAGGCACTTTGAGTGCCCATGGGGCTGCTGGTATAGTGGTCAGCGTCACCTTAAGAGTATCACTTGTGGGCTATAGCCAGGTCACTTGGGACCTGGATTGAGCATCGGAGAAGGGCTGCAAGGCCACCCGTGGTAGGGCAGGTGGTGAGTGGGGCCATATGAGGGCCAATCAGAGAGTCCAGAGGCCATGCCTATCTTACTCAAGTCTCCATGATTCTGGCTTCCAGAGGGATGTCTAGGTCCGGGGTGCCTTTGGTGTCTGCTGCAGGAATTTTAGAGAAAGAGAGTCTGGTCCCAGAGAAAGGGCACCTATTCTGAACTAAATGACAGCTCTGTAAGAGACCAGGACCTGGGAATGCATTAAAGGGTAGGGCCTGGCTCAGGGATGCCCCACCCTCTGTGCCCACCAACTAATCCAGGAACCCCTTACTTTCAGCTCTGCTGGGAGGCTTTTCTGGCAGAGTTGCCTTCTGCCCTGGCCGGGGCATGCCTTTCCAACAGTCCTTCCATGTAGCTGCTCAGAGCCTGCGGATACTGAGCAAGCTGGGCGTGAGCGGGAGCCCATGAGGTGCTCTGCAGGCTCAGGTACCTCTTCAACCCCTCTTGCCCCTGCCTGTGGTACACATCCAGCAACTCCGGGAAGCTCACGTTGTGGAGGGCCAAGAGGCGGGCCTGGGGCTGGGACAGGACCCTCGCCTGCACTAGGGGCCGCAGGGAAGCAAAGCACTCCAAGTTACTGAAAGGGTAGATGTGTTTGACCAGCTGCGGTCCCGGGGAGACCTCGAGGAGGCAGCACAGGTCTCGCATGGCCAGCACAGCCGCCAGGGCGCTCCGTTCGCTCATGTTTCTCGCCAGGTAGGTCTTGGCTAGGTTCCTGAGCTTGAAGCTGCTGGCGCTAGGTATGCGCTCCCGGATGAGAGGCAACACAGCCAGGAAACCGGAGATGGCTTTCTGGAATTCCTGCAGCCTCTTAATGTCATTCAGGGCCTGGAAGAAGATGGGGAGTTCGAAGCCCCACAGCTTCGAACAGGCCAAGATGGGATGGTGCATGGAGGTGAGGAAGTTGAGGAAGTGCTGCAGCCCCACCTCCAGGGAGACGGCCTTAGAGTAGACACTGAAGGCCTCAGGCTGGATGAGTACTCGGAACTTGCTTTCCCGGTTCACAGCTGCCAACTGGCTAATTTTCTGGGCTGGGCAGGAAAGAAGGGCAGGGTGAGGTTTCAAGGTTCAAGAGGCACTGGGGTGGGTGCAAGGGCGGGTGGGCTGCTGACCCACTGTCTAGAGATCCCACTTTGAGGCCTGCTGGCAGGAACCAAATTTCTTCCATATGTAGTTCTTGCCTGGCTCTGACGGAGAGGAGTCAGAGGTGCTCCCCTGCCGGGCAGCTGACTCCTCCTATCCCTCCTGCTCTAGTTTGCCCAACCCTTAGAACTCTGCTCCTTTTGTATTTTCTCTGCCTCTGCCTCCAACAGAGACTCCAGAGTGTTTCTTATGGGCCTTCTATTCTGTTCCCACCTCCAATCTCATCAGTCCCGGCTGGAGCAGGGCTCTGGGCTGCACTGTCTAAGAACATGGCCCGGAGTCTCCCCATGGAGCCTGAAGATGGCTTTTTTGTGCTATTTCGGAAATACTTGATGCTCTGGCCGGCTGGGCTAGCCTCAAGAGCAGAGCCCGTACCTGTTGGCCAGGGTACAGGGCCAGAGCTGAGGGGCCAGGGCAAGGCTGACAGGAAGACAAGAGGCTTCCAGAGAAGCAGTCACAACTCTCTGCAACCCGAGTTCTGCAGGCCTCCCTGTGTATCCATTTGTGGGATGGGCCCTGTCCTAGGAAATGTGTGCGGTCACAGCCCAAGGTCAAGTGTGGATTACTTGTCAACAATGAGCCAACACACTGTTCTCAGCCTCTTTCTATACAGAGAGAAGGTTTTGTCAGAAGTGAACCTATGGAGTTACATGTCTCCCATGCTCAGGTTCCACTCCAGGCAGCCATGGCAACACTTGGCATCCCAGGTGGGTCAGAGTCCTCTGTCCACCTGGCTGTCATGGCCTCCAGTACTAGGGGCTGGCTGGAGACTTAGAGTTGACCCTACCTGTATTTTTCGTGGGGACTCAGAGACTAAGCTAAAAAGAGGTAGGGTGGCTCTTGGGGAACGCACTTTCATTGTCAATCTTGAGGTCAAAGAAAACCAGGGTCCTGTCTTCTGAGCAGGGTTCGGCGAGGCTCTTGTCCAGTGCCTTGAGGGAATTGGGACCCTCCAGCTGGAGGCTGCTGGACTCGCTGCTGCTGTCATCCAGCTCGTGGGAGGACTGCAACACAAAGAGGTCAACAGGTCAGGAGTTCAGAGGCCTGAAGGTGCAAGGCAAGGTGAGCCTGCGCCCTGGAGCAAGTGTGCACGCAGGAAGATGTAGAGATGTTACCGGCTGGCACAGAGTGGGTGGATTAGTGAGGACACGAAAGCGTGTGTGCAGGTGTGAACTGGGCATGTCCCACGTAAGGGTCACACACATGAACTAGGGCACCGGCTTGGGGAGGTGTGAAATGGTAAGACCATGCAGGTGAGCACTGGGCGTGTACAGATGTGTATGTGGGGAAGCACGTGTGAGAGTGGATATGAACTGTGTAAGATGCGGTGGGGCTGGGGCTGCTGTGGTGGCTCAGGGAAGGGGCAAGGCCTGAGATACCTGCTCCTAGTGTCATCTCTCTGAGCAGCCTCGGAGGAAACAGCACAAGCGGGGACAGGAGAAAGGAGCCTAAGCCACAACTCCAGGTGATTTTTTTTTTTTTTTGGAAGGGGAGGAATCTGGCTTTCCTAGTCCTGAAAGCCCGCCTGACCCACAGTGTCAGTATAGGCAATGGCTGCTTGGCCTCCTGAAGTCTACATGTAGGTGGGCACACACTCCCTGGCTGGGAGATGGTCCTCAGACCCTGGAGACATTCAGACCTCAGCTGCACAGGGGAGCCTCGGAGCTCTGGGACCCACTCCAGGCTTCCAGTAAGGCTCTGCTCTCCAGCATCAAGGCTGTTCTGGCTGGAACCAACATTTCAAAGGCCTCAAGGATGGGAAGGGCACTCTCTACCTGAGATTTCCCCAAGAGTGGGGCTACACTCTGAGGATAATAAACAAAGTTATGCATCAGCATAGCAGATGAATGCCCCACAAACAGCACCCTTGGACATTAGCTGGAGCCCAGGAGGAAGAGACAGGACAGGATCTCTGGGCCAGATGGGGGAATTGCTGGGGGAAAAAAAATGCAGATCAGGCCCCAGGTGTGTCTTCTTACAGACGGCTCTGGTCTCAATGGAGTTATCACCTGTGGGGCTGCGGCCTCTGGCTTGAGAGAGTTAGCACACCTGCTGTCCTAGCTGTTGTTTTTGTTAGCTGGACACAGCTCGAGTTGTCCGAGAAGGAAGAACTACAATTTGGGGAATGCTGCCGTGAGATTGGCTTGCAGGCAAACCTGTGGGGCATTTTCTTACTTAGCGACTGGTACGGAGGGGCAAGGCCCACTGTGGGTGCTGCCACCTCTAAGCAGATGGTCCTGGGGTGTATACAAAAGGAGGCTGAGCAAGCCAGCAGGAGTAGCGAGATAGTAAGTGGTTCTCCTCCACGGATTCTGCATCAGTTCCTGCCTTGAGTTCTTGCACTGATTTTCCTGAATGATGGACTACCGAGCTGTAACCTGAAATAAACCCTCTCCTGCCCAAATAGCTTTTGGCCATAGAGCTTATCACCCACCCTTCTAAAACACTTGCTTTCCATAAGGGTTCCACCAAGAGAAGTCAAATTGCTCACTAGAAAGCTAAGGGCTGGGCTTTCCTACAGGAGGCTGCTTTTCACTCAACTTACATTTCGTAGTCCCGCACCAGGCACCCTAACTTACTCCTGACTGCCTTGCACCCAGAGACCCCACACTGCTTTGCCTTCCCTGTGAGGACCTTTATGGAGGCATCTTCCTATTTCTTTCTTATTTTCTTTTATTTTTTTATTATTAGTTACATTTTATTAACTCTGTATCCCCACTGTATCTGCTCCCTCATTCCCTCCCAAACCCTCCCTCCCTCCCTCATCTCCTCCCTGCCCCTTTCCAAGTCCACTGATTGGGGAGGACCTCCTCCCCTTTCATCTGATCCTATCTTCCTATTTCTAAGCTGAAGGCAGGGCACTCTGTCATCTTCTCCACGGAAGAATCTGGCCATTTTCTGTCTGTGGCTTCCAGTGTCCGTTCCTTTGCTCAGGGTTTCTGTCTGAAGGCTTGAGTATCTATCCTCACACTTGGACGGGTAGGCAGAGATGAGCCACCCTGGCCATGTCCTTCTCTAGTCTGGGTTCACTCTTGCCAGCTGCTGAAGAGGCACGTCGCCGGCCAGTCGATTCTGCTACCAATGACATGACCCACGGGCTTCCTCTTCCTTGGTCTTCCTTCTTGCTTCAAACATTACTGCAAAAGCCCCTCTGTGGTCCCAGGTGCTTCCACCCAACTCCCTCCTTCGGGCTATGTTCCCTCAGGCCTTGAAAGTGGTTTTAAGGGCAAGACACTTGGAGTGCCACTTGGCTGTACCTTCTGGTTACTGCCCCCCTCGTCACACCACACTGTTTATGGCAGGAAACCCCATTTCTGAATCTGCCTTCTCTGAGGGAATCTGTGGGCGTCTAACCCATAGGATGAGCTGTGGTTGGAGGAAAGGCTAGGTCTGTCTTTTAGCCTGGACACTGCTGGGAGCTGCCGTGCACCATGGCAGAGGCTGGTCTCACTGGAGCACCGTGTACTTAAACTAGGCAGCTGGAAACTCCCTATTCACCTCTTCTCTTAAATCTCAAACCAGCTTGGCAATAATAGACCAAGACATTTCTAAGGACAGAGCCTATAGGAAGGGCACACAGAGGATCCGGCACTAGCCAACTTTCCCTCCTGGATCACCTCTGTGGTCACACTGGCAGCCCTCACACCTTCATCTTATTTCAAAAATCAGAGTAGCTGGGTGTGGAGGAGGAGGGAGGGGAGAGAGAGAAACAGATACACATAGACAGAAACAGGGAGAGACAGAGACACAGAGAGAGATAGATTAAGAAACTTGCTTGTGGGGGAAAGGGAAATGGAGGCAGAAAGAGAGGGCTGAGAAAAGAGAGGTCTCACTCAGGGGTGAGCACAGCAAAGGGAGGGGTGACATATACTAAGAGTGGAGTGGACTGATGATGACAGCCCAAGGAGTAGTCTGGGGACTTCAATGTCACTGTGTGCTGTAAACTTTCTCCCCTTCTCTGTTGTCCCACAGAGGCAAGAGACAGCCTTTCTTGTCCCTCTTCTACCATACCCACTATGCAAACATCACTTCCTTCAAAACAAAGGAACATTCCCTCTCACCCACATGTACAACTGAATCACCCAGTTCAGTGGTGCTTGACTTTTAGGAACATAGAAGTCCAGGCTGCATATGAGACAATTCAGTTACAATCTGTACTGGTGGGATCCAGCAATGTGCAATTGCTTAAACCCCCTCAGTGCAGAGCCAGGCTTGAAACCCTGGTCTACACGGGCACTCTTTCCATGTTTGATCATCAGCTGAACAGACATAAGCCAAATCTTTTGGGAAGCCAGCATTTAGCTTGAGGAGCCATCCAGTATCTTCTATCAAGGGTTGTGATCCCGAGGAACTTTCTCAGCACCCATGCTTCAGCTATAGCTGGACTCAGTTTAGCAAGACACCTGCGTGTTTCTGGGGTTTACAGACACAAACTTGTGGCTCCTGCAGTCTTGCAGGCCGTGGAGACACAGCACATATATCGGCAAACTGGACCACCTAATGGGCCCGCTGCTCCAGCCCTTCTGCAGGCAGCTCTGCTCTTAGGCAAACAGTTCCCACCTTCTCAGCCAAGCACCCACCTCACGTTCTGTAACCATGGTTGATACCTGCTCCAGCTACTGCCCCTGAGCCTCTCTTCCTCTGCCAGCCATCTTTGCTGGGTCTGCCATAGGCTGCAGCCCCCTGGCTGGACCCCTCCCTGCTTGGTCCTGCTGCTGCCCAGATTCTGGTCATCTGTCACAAAAATGGGCGAGAAGAACTATCTCTTTTGCTCTGACTCTTCAAACCAGCAAGGTGCAGGGCTCACCTGCCCTCCCATTGTTTAAGCACAGTTTTGTCCCATGGACTCTACAAGAGACTAGGACTTGCCTTCTGCTCCAAACCTGAGACCCTGCTGCCTCACCCAAGACACTTTTAAGACATGCCTACCTGCTCAGTCTCTCCCCTCAGACAGGAAAGTCTTCCACTAGACAGAGCTGCAGACCACACTGAGGCCTACCTCTACTGGATCATCTGGAAAAGGTGGTACTTCAGCAAGCCAGTACTATAGAAGAGCCCTTCACTGCAAAGCAGAGCAAAGGCCCTACACAGAGTATACCGGCATGGGTAGCCTGGATGGGTAGCTGCAAAGTGGGGATTTGTGGGGAGGTATGCTACAGTGCCTCAGGGGCTTGGACGGGTCCTAGAAGATGAGAGTAAAATGCATACAGGGACCGACTTCATTTTTAAGCTTGGGGCTCTTGTAAGTTTTTACATGTATACACAAAAGTAGTGGATTCTTCTTTTCTGCTCCCCAGGCTTGCTCTGCACAATAAACAATGCTTTCCAGCTTGTCACCACTTCCTAACCAGAAATGTGTATCTCCCTCCTCCCTTGGTGACCCTGATGCCCCACTGATGGTGGGGTTGGACCCCTCTTCCTCTTCGGACCCCTCTTCCTCTTCCGACCCACTATACTGCTGGTGGCATCTCCTGAGCTCAACTATGCACAATATCCAGGAAACTACTGAAATACTTTTCTCCACTGTTCATTCCTAGGTTTCCACTTCCATCCAGGGTCAGTAGCTTGAACTTTACCAAGAATGGTGAGAGAGAAAGAAATGTCCAGGGAACAGAAGAATATAAGCCATGGAGAGGCAAGGATCAAATTTTGGCTGGAGGTGAGAAATAATTAAAAGGAGTGCCCAGGGCTCTCAGTTTGTAAGCAGATGGTAAGTGATAACACAAGAGGAGAGAAAAAGAGAATGTGTGTGGCACCTACGAGGCTTCTAGGCAGAGCTGTTGGGAGGCCCTGGTCTAGCAGACAGGAGCCAAGCTGTCCATGGGCATCAGCAACCTCTGGGCAACAACTATCAGAGTGGGCTGCACTTACTCAGACATTGTACAGAGCATAGGCAAAAGAAAGCCCAGAACCAAAGCCAGAATGCCAACCTTTACATGAGCAAGGAGACCTAGACTAAAGCACCCAGAGATGCGAAGAGAAAACGGACATCTGGGGAGAGGCCGACCCAGTCAAGAATGCTATGAACTATCTAGGGCCACTGTACTGAGAAGCCTGGTGCTGATGGTCTGCGGTGTAGGCATGGTGGGGAGGTACAGAGAGTAGGATAAGATGCAATGTAAAGCACGGGCTAAGGGGGAACGCAGGGAGTGGGCAGAGACTGGCAAGAAGGAAGTGGTTAATCAGAAGACACAGGGCTGGGCTGAGATAGTGAGGCTTCTCACAGGGCTGGGGCTGGGTTAGCATAGGTGTGGGTCTTAGAGGCAGGCCAACTTCCCATCCAAGTAAGCAGAAGGGAAGATGAAGGGAAGTGACAGCAAATTATAGGCAGACCTGTACTTAGATAGCAGATGCCAAGAGAGTTTGTTTCCTCCCAGAAGCAGGATGTATAGTCAATAGGTTAGCGTGAGGATCAGGATGAAGCCCAGAGGAGAAGGGTCTCAGGGAGCCAAGTGAGAACAGCAGGGTGTGACAGAAGTTCTTTGCTCTTTGCCTTCCTTTGTGGTTTTTCTCCAACATGTCTCCAGGGAGCAGCAAAGAGTCAACAGGGCCCCAAATCTTTGGGTGGTTGTTTCTGCCAGCAGATCTCCATGAGACAATGACTGAAACAGGAAGAGCTGGAGGGAGGTGATGGTAAGTTTGAGTGCTCAAGGAACATGAGGCTGTGGTCTGAGTCAGAACAGTCCATTTAGAGATGGTGTCCAGGCACACGGTGCGGCCAGATGGTTGGTTGGCAGATGAAATGACAGGCTGAAGATCCTTGAGAGGTCAAGGAGTGGAGGTTACATGGTAGGTGCTGAAATCAACCAGGAAGAACGCAAGACATGACAGGGAAGAAGGAATCTATGGGGCAGATGCTCTTATCTTCCCTCCATGAGTGGGGGGTGGGTGAGCAGATGTCGGAGACAAACTGGGGAGATAGGGTTACACCCTAAGAAGGAGCTGCACCTCAAAGCTACCAGGTGACAGTGCAGGCCTTACTCTAATTAGCACTGTGTATGCTCATAAGTGTGGAAGGAAGAAAGCCACAGTCTCCCCCAGAGAAGAGCGAAGTTTCTTGTAGGAGAAGACAAATGTCCCAGCAGGAAAGATCCTACCTGGTATCCAAAGGCCATGGAATAAGGGTTCACAATGGAGATGATTTAACAAGTATTTATTGAGCAGTCATACCTGCCTGGCCTTGGCATGGACAGAATATCTGCATTCATGGGCAGGGATATCCAGCCACAAGACGGCAGAGAGTGGGATAGGATGGCAAGCAGCCATGGAGGAAGGAAGAACTCAGCTTCTCAGAGGCCCATCTGATAGAGAGAGGGTCCAGGCCTGGACTGGTAAGGATATGGCCTCTTGGGGTAGGTAGGATGATGGTAATAAAATTTCAAAGACTTCAAAGTGGGCCCTGAACTTGGGAATCCTCCATGGGGGCTTTGTCAGAATCTCTTTTAGAATCTTTGTTAGAATCTACATGAGCAGCACCCACAGAAGAAGCATTAGGCCAAGAAGCCATGGAGGAGAGAGGGAAAGTAAGTTGCATAGTTACTGGTGAAAATCTGGGGAGCCCTGGGGGGAGTGCCCAAGGGACCGGAAGGCTCCGCGCATCCAGGAGTGCACTGATGCCCCTCTGTGTGTGAGCACTAGCAGGATGCCTGGGAAGCACTGTGGTGGCAGGGGTGATGACCTGAGCTACAAAAGGAGGCCTGCCTCGGAGCGTAATAACCCCAGGGGCCAGGCCCCTAAGGGCACGATGAAGGCAGGTGGCTCTCCTTGCTTTGTTTAAGAAAATGCAGATCTGAGAGACGATGGTAGCGTACTTCTGGCAAGCGGTAGGCTGGCTGGAAGATGCTGTGTCAGAGATGGCAGCTTGCTCAGTGGGATGATGAGAGGGCCAAACTGGTGGGTGCAGGCGCCTTGGTGAAGTCTGCGGGCCCTGCTGGGGTGAGAGGTCCAATGAAGGTGAGCAGCTTTTTGGGTGCTCAGCAGGGAGGAGTGTGCTTGTGAAGAGGGAACTGTAGTGGTATCCAGCAGCTCTGCGCACTTTCCAATGAGGAATATCAGGCTGTGGGCTTGTCGACCCCAAGTCTAAACTCTCATTCTACTCAGGCTTTCCTTTCCTTGGACACTTAAAAGCCTAGTCTCTGATAACATACCTCCAAGTACGGAAGAGTCACTGGTTTCATTATAAGATGCCCTCAAAGAAGTTTTCTAGCACGAAGTAAAATCTTGCATATGGCTTCTGTGATGGTTTGCATGGGAATGTTCTCCATAAGCTTATATGTTTGAATACCTGGACCCCAGTTGGTGGAACTGGTTGGGAAGGATTAGGAGGCATGGTCTTGTTGGAGTAGGTGTGTCACTGGGAGCAGGTTTTAAGGTTTCAAAAGCCCATGTCATTCCCACTTAGTAGCTCTCTTTGGAACTTGTGTTTGTGGATGACAAACTTGAGTTTTTGAGCTCTCAACTGCTGCTCCAGTACCATGGCTGCCATGCCCCTGCTGCGATGGTCATGGACTCACCCTCTGACTATAAATCCCAATAACATCTAGGAAGAGGATATTGGTGCCTACAAGATGCCTTTGTCATGATGTCTCTTCTCAGCAATAGAAAAGTAAATAAGACATCTCCTGTCCATTATTTGTTTTTCCTGGACACACTATCCATCACCACCCTTCACTCACTGATTTTGTTGTTGTTGTTTTGTTTTGTTTTTCAGACAGAATCTCACTACACGGCCCTGGGTATCCTGGAACTCACTACGTAGACCAGACCAGCCTTGAACTCACAGAGATCCATACCTGCCTCTGCCAAGTGTTGGAATTAAAGGTGTGAGCCACACCATGCCCAGCTCATCGATTAACCAGGAAATGAACTCTTATCCAGCTTTCCTCACGGAGAACTCAGCAGACTGCAAATACATAAGGAAGCTCTAGGCAAAGGCTTTGGCTATTCCAGAGGCTAGCCAGCCCTGGGGGCAGCAGCCCAGCAAGCATTCTTGCCTGATGCAGTAGAAGGGCCAGGGCGCACTGAGCATGGTGCTGGTATTTGCAGACTGTCCTTGGTACAGCTTAGGTTTTTATTGCTTTGCTGGAAAATTCCCAGGTGCCAGGTGAGCCTGAGAGTCACCTGCAGTGGCTGTGGTCTTTGGGATCTTGAGTGAGGGTAGGAAGGAGTCCTAGGCTGAACTCCAAGTTACTCACCAGATTCCCGGCATCTGAGTCTTCCGAGCTGCTGATCACCACGATTCGATCCTCTGAAATAGAGAATGAGTGACAGCATTAAATCCTTCCTGGGATGTCCACTGGTTTGGGTGAACCATCCAGGAGAATCCTTGTAAGCCAACGGGCTGAGGGCGATGGATGTGCATTAGGAGGAGAGGGAGTGCATACATCCACAAAGCACAGTGTTTGGCACTGGCAGAGTTTTGGAGGAAAGGAGGCAGAACTAGGGCACAGTCCCTCAGGTGTCCCACAGCCAAGTACAGGGTAAATCAACCTACTCAGAGCAACATAAGCATGGGAATCCCAGTGGCTTTGAGTGCCCAGGTGGGATCAGAATGTGGGGCGGGGCCTAGGGGTGGTCCAGATGTCTGAGGGCAGCATGAGGGTCTTACCCAGGTGATTCCCTCCTACCTGTTTCCCCTGTGTTGCTGGTAACATGGTTGTTGGTGGGCAGGAGGGTCTCTGTTTCCAGGATGGAGCTCTCAGGGCTGGAAGCCCTATCCAGGTGGGGAGGTGAGATGGCCTTGGAAGTGCTGGGCCTGGGCTGTTCAGGAGAGCCTGTGGCCAACCCGTCCTCCTTCTCCCCTGTGGACTCCATCTTGATGATCTTCCTGGAGCAATCTGTGTGGTTGTACTTCCTCTTCATGGGAAGTTGAGTCTGAGAGGCCTCCTGCACAGCGGGGAATTACAGGGGAGTCAGGTACCTTTTCTGCTGGGCTGAGACCCTGAGCTGAGCGCCCGGGGCTTGTGGCATGATTTTGCTCCCGTTCTTTTGGCCTCGGTAACCATGTCTCTGCAAACAGGAAGCTCTCTCAAGTTGCCATGAACACTGGTCAGCTGAGCTCAAGAGAGTGAGCTTGAGAGTGGCTCAAGCTTACTGTGAGCTTCCTGGGGGAACATCCCAGAGCAATGGAGAATAGGGAAGCTCAGAGTCCCACCCAGCCATACCTTCCTGTTGGCTGGAGTCTCAGTCTTTCCAGCTGAGGCAAGACTGAGCAGGGGGCTTACCTCTTTGTAGGTGGGGGCTGCCATAGAGCAGGCATACACTGGCACAGGGTGTGCTCCAGGCACTGACTTTACCACAGCCACAGCTCGGGTCTCAGACAGCTCCAGGGCCTGAGCCTGTGCTCTCTGTACTTCTTTAGGCTGCAAAATCAGGCAACAGAGAGTAAGAAGTGACCAAGGACTTTGGGCTTACAACCCACCTCAGTTGTAAGCTTCTTGGTCACAATGGAAGAAATAGTTCTCCCCAAACCCCCCATGATGTCACCTCCTTCTGACCTTGGGTTGCTGGTACTTAGGCACCACTTCCCAGCACCCAACTCCTCAGAACATGCCTGACAACCAGCCTAGTTTGCACTCCTCTAGGGACAAGCTGCTTGCTTTTGGAAGCAGCACACACACCCCCACCCCACCCCCGTCAGCAAAGAGAAACTCTGAGCTCCACCTCCTATGAGCACGCCTCTACCCCCAAGTCCAGCACACAAGCTGGAATTACTTAAACCCACTGGGCCTCAGTCTCCTCCAGAATATGGGATAATAACAACTGTTTCATACAGCAATGTGGATGAAATGCACCAAATGCCATCAACATGCCTGTCAGAGTAACTAGTTCAGCTGGGCGTGGTGGCACATGCCTTTAATCCTAGCACTCAGGAGGCAGAGGCAAGTGGTTTGCTGTGAGTTCGAGGCTAGTCTGGTCTACAAAGCGAGTCCAGGACAGCTGAGACTACACAGAGAGACCCTCTCTTGAAAAATCAAAACCAAACCAAAACAAAACAAAAACTAGTTCTTACAGAGTCCATTAGTGAGGGTGATGAGGATGGCTAATGAATACAATACTTTGCATTGTATTTGATTTGATTACTACTCCGTGTCAGACTTGGTGGTCAGTGTTTTGTTTATCTATCACAAAATGAAGTAGGAGCAGTTCCTCAAAGGTGAAAAAGGCACCAGAGAAGTGGCTCAGAGGTTAAGAGAACTGGCTGCTCTTGAAAAGGACCAGGATTCAGTTCCCACAACCACACAGCAGCTCATAACCATCTGTAATCACAGTTTTAGGAGATCTGATACTCTCTTCTGGTCTCTGCAGGCACTGCACACATATGGTACACTTACATGTAGGCAAAACATTCATACACATAAAACGAAAGTAAATAAATCTCTTTTTAAAATGAAAGAATTACCACATGGCTTACCAAGTCTCCTCCTAGTACTAGCTCAAAAGGACCAAATGTAAATGCTCAAATGCAAACTTGTACATGGGTCTGGGCAGGCAGTTCAGTGGTAAAGCACGTACCAAGCCCTGGATTCGATCTTCAGAACAGGACCAAAATGTTTGACCATGTTATTTTTGCCTTTATGGCTCTGCAGTTGCCGGCATATAAAAGGCTGTCATTCTGCGTAGGCCTGGAAGAGCCTGTAGGGAAGGCTGGGTGCCTCTGCCCCTGTTCTCACAAAATACCACTCACCAGCATTAAGAAGCAAAGAATAATAAGGGGGAAAGTCACACTGATTTATAGTTATCTTAGAGTTTTAAAATCATAAATACTTTCCCTCCTGGGCAGTGCTGTGAGGTGCCAGAGCTGCCTTTCTTGACAAGACCAACGATGCAGCCATATTTCCCATAAGGGAGGTCTGTTTTCCCCTTGCATAACCTTTGCTCCCACACACTGCTACCCACTTCTTTCCTGAGTCCCATCTGCAGCCCCCAGGGGGTGACTACAGGAAAAAGCAGAACGTTCTGTAAAGAAGAGCACTGCCCAAGTTCAAGGTCAAACTGCTTCACAGCTGAGTCTCTTTGGGTCTTAACTACATCCCTGAAAGAGGATTTTGACTCCATGCTCTCTTGCAGCTCTAAAATTCTCAAAGTCCTGCCTCCCCCCAGAAGCCTTTCCCTATATAGCCCACAGCCATCTCTTTCCCATGGGTCTAGGCAAAGCTAGAAAGGCTTAACATCCTTGCTGCCCACCGGGAGATCTGCTTGTTCTGGGCCCATATCTTGACATGCAGCCACACACAACAGAGTGACCAGGCTGGGTAGGGGAAAGATGCCAGGTGCAGGAAGGAACTGAGAGAGCATATCCTACTTCAGGGGTGCCATGCCTATAAGTGTTGGTGGGGGACAATGGAAGGACATCTGTGCATTTCTACTCTAGGAAGCACTAAGTCAGAGCAATCTGAGCAGGGGGTACCACCTCAAGAAGGAATGAACTTCTATCTCCAAAGGTGCGTGCTTGAAAGCCACTCCCTCAAGGGTGCAGCAGAGGGAACACCAACATGAGATTACCTAAGGATGTCTTCTAACCCTGAGAAATTGTATTTGCAGGGTATATGATGGCTCCGTAATCTGTGGGATTGAGCTCTGACTCTGAGCCTTGAATCCAAGAACCATGTAGGTCAGGGTGGAGGTCCACTTATGCCAGCCACAAAAAAAATGGCTCATACATTTAGGGTGAGCTTCAGGAATACCCAGTGTCACATGCAACAGGGTCACTGTTTACATTTACTTCCGTCACCTCGGAGCTGACCCCTCCTGAACTGGCTCATGGCCCATCAAGAACTACCTGGGCATTTTGACCCTGCGCCAGCCAGCCAACCCTTCCTTAACACTCTTTTCCTGAGAGCTACAGCCCAGCCACTCGCTGTCCTCTCTCGGGCACGCTCCCTGTAGCCACATGACCTCAGGATTCCCAACCACCTCTCTTCACACATCAAACCCCTCTCACCTGCTCAAGGTCAAAAGAGGCCACGGGAGTGCTGGCTGCCTCTGGGCTGGCTCTCCTGGCTACAGCTGCATCCGGGGGAAAAAAAACAGAGAGAGCACAAGGGTACTCTAGTCAGGAGAATTCTGGGCTGGGACAGTGACAGGGAGGAGGTCCTTGTTACTTTTCTTGGGTATTCATTATTGAGCACATCTCCACAGAGGGGCTGGAGCTGACTGCTGTAGGCATGGACCCAGATAGAGCAGAGGGGGTGATAGCACTGCGTCACACCTTTGGCTTTAAATCCCAAATTCGTATCTTTTCATCTCTGGGGAATCTGTCTAGATGGGGAAGATCTAAGTCTATCTCCATTCTAGAACCATCCTTTTATGAGCCCACCATTCATATGGTCGAGGAGGGAGACCCCATCCTTGGAAGCTTCCAGGAGCAGTAGGGGCACCCCTCAATAGCTGCTCAGAGCTAACCTTCCAGCATAAAGACATAAACAAAAGCCCTGGAGGTGTGCCCGTGCAAGCACGGTCTTTTCCGGAAAAGCCCTCGATGCAACAGCCCATTCAGGACGCAGCCCCTGGATTTTGACTCAGAGCCAAGCATGTCTCTAGCTGTGTGGAGTGGCCCAGAATCCTCTCCCAGTTGGACAAGACAACTTTTGAGGTCAGGGAGTAGTCTACCGCTGCTGTACCAGAGCCCCGTACCAGAGGCTCGAAGACCTGAAGGCTGTCTTAGGTCCAAGGGGAATTCTGACCAAGTACCTCACGGCTAGGCTTTCCCAGCCACCTCCTCTCCTAACCTTACATCCCAGCTGACTTCTCTCTTCCTGGACATGAGGTGGGGGTGGGGGGCTTAAGAGACGCCTAGAGTGGGCTGCAATGATACCACATCCGGTTCTCAACCCAGTTCTGCGTCTTCTCAATTTCCACATGCTCCCTGAAGTCACGTTTACTCCACAGTCTTCCTACAAGTTAGCAAAGTGCCCCCTCTGGGTGCCTGCCACACAGATCAGCATATCCTCTTCTTCTGCCTTCTGGATCCTAAGAGCTGATACTTGTCTTTCACCTCTCTTTTCTGTTTCACCTTCCCCCGGGGGCTGCTTTAAGTGACAAACCAGCTGCCTCTGAGTGTGGCCTCAGCACTTACCAGTCTTCCGGGTGATGCACGAGACGAGGTCCTGCAGGCACGTCTTGAACTCCTCGAAGCCACTGGTGCGCAGCTGCACTTTCTGGTTCTGGGGCTCCTCCTGGCGCAGGCGGCGGAGCGCCTCGCGCAGGAAGCAGTGCATGTCCAGCACCTCCTGGTCAGAGGCATAGAGCTTCATTCTCTCGACTAGCGCCCCGCCAGTGCGGATGCGCTGCAGCACCGCTTCCAGGCGGCCCAGCTGACCGGCTATTTCCTGGTAGTCGCGCTGGTATCGCGCATTGACAGCCTCGAGCAGCTCTTGCTCCTGTGCCTGCACATGCTCTACTACCTGGCGCACGCGTGCGCGGATCCGCGCCTCGGTGTCCGCGCGTGCGTGGTCCAGCTGGCCTATGGCTGTGCGCATCTGTGCGTAAGCATTGTCGAAGGTCTTGTCCTGTTCCTGTAGCTCCTGAATCATGGTGCCCAGCTCCTCATGCCGCTGCTCGATCTCCTCACCAATTTCGCAATGGAGATTGCTGTGGCCGCGGTCCAGGTGCGCGCATGCACAACACAAAGGCTTGGCGCAGCCTCTGCAGTAGATGCTGCGGACACATAAGACCCATATGCTGTTTCTCAGCTTACGCTTTTCCCACTCAGTGTCTATGGTTATGGTACTAGATCTAACCATAAAATACCACATAGTAAAAAGATACTACAGGACCAGCCAGATGGTTCACTGAGTAAAGGTGCTCGCAGCGCCTAAGTTTGATCCCCAGAACCTTTAGGGTGGAAGGAGACAACCGATTTCTGCAAGCTGTCCTCTGACCTCTACACGTGTGCCATAGCACATGTGCGCCCACACATATACACACATAAAAAAAGGGTTTAAAAAAACCCACCACAGCAACAATTCTTCCACCCATGCAGCAATGCAGACGCATACAAAAAGCACTGTCCACCGCTTCTTAACATGCCCTAATCCTAGCTCTGACCCTACCCTGCCCACTCAGGCCCCGGGTGCACATGGGATGGCTTCTTCCACACTCAAAGTGAGGCACCTGAGGCGCATGCCATTCCACCTTTCAAGCACTGGCCAGGTATTTTTATTATTCTCTTTCACGGGTGAAGAAACACAGCTACAATCACCTGGTCACTTCCTCCTCTAATCTTTCATTCAGGGCATTCCTTTAGGTCCATAGGGAAAACTTAATGTATTCTTTTAATAGCTCCATTACAGCTACATGGACAATTGTGTAGTTCAACAGGCTCCCTATTAACAAACATTCATCAGATTTCCTATTTGTGCAACTTTCTTTCTTCTCTCTTTCATTTTTTGACTGACATGAACCGTGATTTAATAGCATAACATCCATGTTGAGCAGCCTAATGTATGGATGCCTTTCTCTCTATGAAATAGGCCACAAATAATATATTGCTAGATCAAAGATTGTATATCTCTTAATGTTTTATGCACATAAAATATTAATTATTAGTAAGTATGTAATATCATGGTTACGATAATTAGTTGGATGTTTCCAGTTCTACAGTGTACATCACAGCACCATGGTGTACATGATAAATATATATATATAATTTTATTAGTCAATTTAATATGCATATAGGCTAACAGACTTCCACAGAATTTACTGTAATCATTCTAGCTAGTTTTTAAATATGTTACAAGGTAAAGGGACTTTTAAATGTATGATTAAATTAAGGATCTTGAGATTATAGGAATTGCAGAGATGGCTCAGCAGCTCAGAGCTCAGCGGTTCTTGCAGTGGTCCCCAGTTTGATTCCCGGCACCTACATGGCAGCTCACAACCAGCTGTAACTCTGGTTCCAGGGGATCTGATGCTCGCTTATGTCTCTTATGGTCCCAAGTACTCATGTGGTACACATACATATATCCAGGCAAAACACATAAAATAAACAAACCAGTCTTTGAAAGTGTTTAAAAAGAATTAAGATTGAGAGATTATTCTGAATTATCTGGGTGTTAGCTCAATAGTTGTAATAAAAAAAGGGAGGTGGGCTAGTGATGTCCTCCCTCCGGCTTTGGACAACATGTCTGAAGGAGCATGGACAGCACAGAAGCAGGAAAATGGATTGTCTCCAAAAGTCTGCCAAGGAAGCCAAACTGTGCTGCAACTTTAACTTAACCTCAGACCCATTTCAAATGTCTGGAGTCCAGAGGGGCAAGATAAGGGATCTGGCTGAATTAGTGAGCTCTGTCTTAAAAGATAAACTGGAGAGCAACTGAGAAGATTCTAACATCAGCTTCCAGTTTACAAACACACACAATCATGCAAACATACAGTCATGTACACATACTCACAGAGAGTTACGCACAAACATAGTCATGTAAACATATGCACAGTCACACATGCATAGTCACACACAAAGACACATACACATGCATACACACAGTTGTGCACAGAGTCACGTACATATACTCACAGTCATGCACACAAAGAAATAAAACAAGCTTTATTCTATAGACAAGAACATTGACTGGGTTATTTTTCTCAAATCTGATCTATTTTCACTAAATGAAATGACAAAATAGACTATCCAAAATAATCAGTTAAGGTCATGGGTTAAAAAGGACGGGTTGGATATTCAGTAAGAGACTAAGATAATAATAGCATGCCACTCTATTCAATAAGTAACAAATAAAGACAACCAACTCTGCCATTTACTTATGCTCATCTTGAAATACCATGCTAATCTTAATAGCTTTGTTAGAATATGTTCAAAATGTAAGCTATGACATACCAGGAATGTTATAAAATTCAATGACCAAAATTCATCATTAAATGTTAACAGAGCCGGGAGTGGTGGTACACGCCTTTAATCCCAGCACTTGGGAGGCAGAGACAGGTGGATCACTGTGAGTTCAAGGCCAACCTGGTCTACAAATCAAGTTCAGAACAGCCAAGACTACACAGAGAAATGCTGTCTTGAAAAACCAAAAACCAAAACCAAAAGAACAAAAAAACCCAACAACAACAAAAAATGAAAACAGAAAATTTTTTAAAAACGTTAACAGAATCTGGTGATATACAAAATAGACAGTGATTCCCTATGTGACACAAGCTATTCTGGAATTATCAAGTAAGTTATGAAAATGATTAGTATGTGGCTTTACCTGTATATGGTAGTTCTAATCTTTGTTACCCACTCAAACGATGTTAAGTAAGTTCCCTTCAAAGCATAGTGATATTGTTAGGTGATTAATAAGAGAACACTTAAAAGTAATAAAGTAAAAGGTGTAGTGTTAATGATATCAAAGCAAGAAAAAAGATAAGAAGGAAGAAGAGGAGAAAGAGTAATGTAGGAAAACACCACTGAAATAAACAGAAGTTTCAGATTGTTCCAGAATAATCTGATACAAAATGCTCAGCATCAAGAGAGCTTGGATGTCTTAGTTAGGTTTCTATTGCTGTGATGAAACACCATGACCAAAGCAACTTGGGGAGGAAAGGGTTTATTTGGCTTACACTTCCACAGCACTGTTCATCACTGAAGGAAGTCAGGACAGGAGCTCAAGCAGGGCAGGAACCGGGAGGCAGGAGCAGATACAGAGACCATGAAGGATGCTGCTTACGTAATGTGATCCTCATGGCTTGCTCTGCCTGCCTCCTTATAGAACCCAGGACCACCAGCCTGGGTTGGTCTGGGTTCACAATGGACTGGGCCCTCCCACACTGATCACTAATTAAGAAAATGTCCTACAGGCTTGCCCACAGCCCAATGTCACAGACACATTTTCCCAGCTGGGCCTCCCTCCTCTCCAGTGACTCCAGTTTGAGTCAAGTTAACATATTAGCCAGCACACTGGTTAACTAACAATTTCCGAGAATAAGAAACATCTTTGGGCACGAAGGCAGAAAAGGGGATGCTGGGGAGATGGCTCAGTGCTTGCTGTACAAGCATGGGGACCTGAGTTTGGATCCCCAGAACCTGTGTAAAAAGGTTGGTATAAGAGTGAATAGACAGGATGAGCGCCATGATCAGACAGACCACACCTCAAAAAGTAAGGTGAAGATCAAAAGAAGACAGCCAGTGTCAACCTCGGCCTCCATATGTACATGTATGAGCATGCTCACCCAAACAACCATGTAATTTGCACATATGTTCACTCATACATACATTTTCATACAGAGAGAGAGAGAGAGAGAGAGAGAGAGAGAGGGGACACAGATTGGAGATCAGAGGACAACTTGCAGGAGTCATTTCTGTCTTTCTACCATGTGGCTTCTGGGATCGAGTCATCAGCCTTGGGGGCAAGTGATCTTACCACTGGGTCATCTTGCCAGCCCTTCTAATAATTTTTTTAAGATTTATTTATTATTTATACATTATTATGCTTGCATCTATGCCTGCTCACCAGAAGAGGGCACCAGATCTCATTATAGATGGTTATGAACCACCATGTGGTTGCTGGGAATTGAACCTAGGACCTTTGAAAGAATAGCTCGCGCTCTTTAACCTCTGAGCCATCTCTCCAGCCCTCTAATAATTTTTTTTTTTTTTTAAATCTAGGCACAGAGGTTTAAAATAGGTAAGCTTGGAGGAATCTTTTTGGAAGGTTGGTCTTTCTTTCTTTGTCTTCCTTTTTTGGTGACTGGAGGTTGAAGCCACACCCTCATGCAACTCAGCTGATACTCCACCACTGAGTTACATCTCCAGCCCCCACGCATATTTTGAATTTGCAAGTCTAATTTGTTTTTCTGTTAAATTCAAGAAAAATGAAACTTTACGTTGCTTCAGTGGCATGCTTCCTTTGAACAGTGCAGTTCTAAAGGAAAACATACCCTGGGTTCTAGACAAGCAACCTGCAGGGTCTTTCTGCTAGCTGCAGGCTGGAGGACGAGAGAGTCCACACTGCGGTCAGGAGTCCTTCATTCTGTCCTGTCCTGGGGTGGGACTGCCCTCCTTCTAGGTCAGAACTACATGACCTCCGATTTCATTCTCCTTTGGGCAGTGGAAACAGTCTTAGTGAGGGTCAGGGATAGAGAACATGTCAGAAGATGTGTGGATGCCGTACTGTGGGAGGAAGGAAGGTGGAATCAAACCCAACACCCCATTCTGCGACTCCACTGGAAAGGGCTCCTAGGAGTCCGGGTGCTTTACCCGATGCCAGCTACAGTCCTGTCCTTGGCCCTCATTTCTTGCCCATACCTGGAACTTTATTTTCTTTGATTCCTTTGCAGTAGCCACTTTTCTGAGACACAGTAAAGGCATTTTCCCCTCCTGACAACAGTATGGAATCGGCCTTCCTTTTAGGGAGGATACAGCCACAACTTTGGCACAGGCCAAACTGAGTTAGCCCCTGGCATTCCGAGCAGCTTTTCAAGGAGATAATTTGACCCACTGGAGAGAATACTGAGCCTCAGCTTTGAGTTTGTGCGACAATTTCTTGTCCCCACCCCCCCAGGACTCAAGGTTAGCTTTATGTAACCTCTTTAGCACTTGCAATTCTCTTGCAGCCCTGAGGAGAGAAGCTTTTGTAGATAGAGTGGCCTTGGCAGAAAGCTAGGCCACAGAAATGCAAAGCCTTCCTGTTGTGACAGGATCTACCAGGCCCGGGTCAGGTGCCTGACCACCTTCCTGGCTTAAATGGGCTATCAATCATTTTACACTCCAGAACCTAGTTAAACATTTCTCTCTCATTTTTACAAATTGCTTTTCATGAAACTCACAGAGATCAACATACCTCTCCAAAGTATGAATTAAAGACTGTCTCTTTTTATCAAGGCTGCCTAATCCCGTCACAATTAGCGCCCATCATGAAGCAAACTGTTGCCGCCCTAATTGATTGTTCAGTGGGTGCACAGACAGACAGACAGAGGTGGTTCCAGTTAGCTTCATTTTATGAGTTAGGAATCAATGAGAAAAGCCTGTTAAAACATTAAGTCTCACTGTTAACCACTCTTTTACGCCTTCCAGGGGATCACGCCTCATCTCTGAGCAGCTAAACCCAGCGCTGCAGAGGAGCAATCAGTTTTTCCAGGGACTTACCTCCCCAGCCCTAATCCTGCCTCTAATTATTTTAAATTCTGTTTTTTTTTTCTCTGAAACATCACAAGGCCAGGTGTGTAGGGGAATATGTTTTATACACACAGCAGCCTACCAAATGGACCATGGCTATTACTGGGTCTGAAACCAAGCCTCCTGAGTAAGCGTGTTTGAAAACTGGGAAAGGAGTCATTTGCTATCTTTTCTGTTATGTTGTCTAGTCACTGGCAGCAGCCTTTCTTCTGCGATGTGGCGCTGCTTCGTCCTGGCCAGAAATCAGTCCTAGTACCATCACTGAGCCCCAGGAAGATGCAATGCACTAACTTTCATAGAGACGTGTGGGTTGTTGGTTAGTAAGGGTGGGAACAGGCAGGGCTAGGAAGGAAGTGGCAGCAAGGCATCCAGGGTGCAGAGCTGAGGTAGATTCTGCCTGAGGGTTAATTCCGACCAGACAGGTGGGCGTCTCCTTCAGGTCTGTACGCCTGGCGCCTGGCTTGCCCGCTACAGTCGCCATGCTAAGCGGAACCACCAGCACATGCCCTTTAACAGTAGGCAGCTCTTCCAGGCTTTGTCACAGCTTTGCCACCTGGAGCTGCCTTTCTGTCACCTGTTGCCAGCCATTTCAGCTTCTCATCCTGGAGACTTTCCCCTGGTCTTCTGATCCCATCGATCTTCTTTAATTTGATTAATAAGTCTTTTATTTTCTCCATACGGTTATAGTAACCTCCCATTGACTTTGATGGCTGTGGATGAATTCCCATCCCCCAACCCACCAAACTTTAGGCTCTGACATCCAACTACAGAGATCCCTAGATCCCTGTCACTCACGGGTGAAAGGCCTCTCGGGTGAGCCTCTGGGTCCTATGGGCTCTGACAGTGTGAGACCAGTCTTTCGCCTCCCCTCCTCCTCCCACAGACCTCAATTTTTCTCAAACTAAGATGGATTTCTGGCCAGGAAGGAGCACCACCACATGGCAGAAAAATAGGCTACTGCCAGCGGTTGGACAGCATAACAGAAAGGATAGCAAATGACCCCTTTCTCAGTTTTTGAATGCACTTACCCAGGAGATTTGGTTTCAGACCCAGTAATAGCCACAGTCCATTTGGTAGGATACTGTGAGTATAAGAGATTCCTGATACACACCTGGCCTTGTGATGTTTCGAAGAAAAAACAGAGAATGTGAAATGACTCAGGGCAGAAAGGGGCTTCCTCTCCCCTCCAGATTCTACACTTTGGTTTCTGAACATATCAGACATATGGCAATAAGTCCTGTCAAAATCATTATGAACAAGGGTGAAAGAAAAGCAAGAATGCAGCTAAATGAATAAATATTGGCCTTACAGCTGCCAACGCTGCCTACTTGAGATAAGAACCAGAGTGCAAGGAGAGGAGCAAGCCATGAGTTCAAGCACTGCGTTGTCTCATGAACGCTACAGCTATTCAATGACAAGACATGAGTGTATGTGTGAAAACAGGAACAAGCTGAGCGGGTTGAATGTTCTGGAAAGTATGAAATAAACTCACAATCTCAATTGGTCATGGTGGCAAATGGCTTAATCTCAGCATTCAGGAGGCAGGGGCAGGTGGATCTCTGTGAGTTTGAGGCCAGCACGGTGTACAAAGCAAGTCCAGGACAGACAGGTTGCATAGAGAAACCCTGTCTCAAACAAACAAACAAACAAACAAACAAAGAGTCATAACTTCTCACAAGCCCACCTGTCTGACCCCAGCTCATCTTTCTTGTCTCTGTATAGTGCAATTTCTAAAGCTCACACATTCTCCAGTGCTCTACCTTGCACACAAAGCCTTCCTCCTTCTGACCTTTCTCTTTCCTTCCACGGGGGGTAGGGGGGGTGGGGGGTGGGGGGGTAGGCTACTTGTCAGCTCAATGACAGAGGCCAGGGTGGTTTATTTTGACTTGTGGCCAGAGGGAAATTGTGGGTTATTTATGGTGCTAAGGTTGGTGAAAAAAAATAACGAGCATTTCCAGGACTGCCAGTTGAAAACAAAAACAAACAAAGAAAAAGCAACCCAAGACAGTGACAAAGGAACAACAGCCAAAATTGTCCCCTGGCCTCCATGTTCAAAAGCACACACGCACACAGTCCATATTGTACCTGTACAGACTTTTTTTTTCCCCTTTTATTTTTAAATTTTTCATCAATTACACTTTATTCATTCTGCATCCCCCCATAAGCCCCTCCCTCCTCCCCTCCCAATTCCACCCTCCCAATTCCACCCTCCCTGTACAGACTTTTTAATCATTACTTCCAATATTAAAGTATGAAAATTATTTATAGAATATTTATATCTTTTAGCATTATAAGACTTTTTTAAAACCTGTTTTTTGTTGTTGTTTTTAATATTTTTTTATTATTTATACAGTATTCTGCCTGCATGTGTGTCTGTAAACCAGAAGCGGGCACCAGGTCACATTATAGGTGGTTATGAGTCACCATGTGGTTGCTGGGAATTGAACTCAGAACCTTTGGGAAGAGCAGCCAGTGCCCTTAACCTCTGAGCCATCTCTCCAGCCCGCCTTTTTTTTTTTTTAAAAGACAGGGTCTCGGGGGCTGGAGAGGTGGCTCAGAGGTTAAGAGCACTGGCTGCTCTTCCAGAGGTCCTGAGTTCAAATCCCAGCAACCACATGGTGGCTCACAACCATCTATAATGAAATCTGGTGCCCTCTTCTGGTGTGCAGGTGTACATGCAGGCAGAATGCTGTATACATAATAAATAAATAAATCTTAAAAAAAAAAAAAAGAAAAAAATTAAAAAAAAAAAAAAAAAAAGACAGGGTCTCTCTCTGTTGCACTGGCTGACCTGGAACTTGCTATGTAGACTAGACTGTACTCAAACTCACAAAAGAATTGCCTGCCTCTGGCACCCCAGTGCTGGTATCAAATGCATCCTGGATTATGAGTAATCTTGAAGTGGCTTGGAGTTTGCAGGTAGATGAGCACTTCTCTGGGGGGTTGGGAAAATCAGTCACCCCCTTTGTTATGATGGAGGCCTGCGTTATCATGATTAAATGAATGAAAGATTACAAATTAAAGAGATTACTATAAAACAGACAGGAAAACCTAACACAAAAAACATACACACTGCAACCTAAACTGAATACACTTCCTGTTACAGAGAATAGCCTAATTAAAATATCTCAAAATGTAACCCAGCTAGGAATAAAATTAATAGTATATCATGATCTGAGTTGAGTTTTTCTTCTAAGGCCCAAAATCCAGTTCAAAGAAAAGACTGATTTAATTTATCATACAAAAAGACCACAGAACATATAAGTGATTATTTTTAACATAGGCTTGAGCTCTTCCTTTGACAGATTCAAAGTCATACACTGAGAAAGAGAGAGAGAGAGAAAGAGAGAGATTTGATTGCCTAAAACTAAAGAGTTATTTTAAATATAATACACAATACCACACACTAAGTGAAATAATACCACAACAGTTTCTTACAGAGGACCAGCTCTTCAAAGGAAATTAAAACAAGGATCCGAACAGGCAATTCACAAAGAAAGGAACACAAGGGCCAATAAACAGACAGAACAGCCATTTGATCTTAACAGTCCATAATGAAATGCAAATTAAGCAGCAATATATGCTGCAGAGGAACCCAGCAAGGGACCAGCAAGCATTCTCCTTGTGAGAATCTGGAAGGAGGCGCCTATAGTCCAGAGTTAGTAGGTTAAGGGGTATCCCAAATGAGGAAATGCTTTCTGTTGCCTTTGATTTCTTAGAAGCTGTTAGCCCCTACTAGGAAAAGCTGTATGCAAGCAATGTACTTCTGAGTGGGCAGAAATTTGTTTGTCATATACTATTTTATTGGCTAGAAGGGAGGAAGCAAGCCCTTATAAGGTTACCCGACCTGCATGTATATTCACAAAGAAACTTAGAGAGGAAGCATTCAAAATTAGTAACTGCAACTGCCCTCTGTGGGGGAAGGAAAGTGTTGAAAACCAAGCAGATGGGAATAGAATGGAGACAGCACTCTCTTTTATTTAGCATAAATTTGTTTGCGAGTCTTATAAATATATTTCCTATATAAACATGAAACTAAAATATGCTGCTTAACAAAAATAATTTTAAATGAATTCCTCTTTTCTTTTTCTTTGTTCTTTCGTGTGAACACTTTCTGACACCACTCGCCCATGCTATAGTTTGGACTTTTTAAACACTGTTTACCTGCCCTGTCTCCTAACACCCAGTCATGGGGCCCCCGGAGGAAGAGTCCACTCGAATGACATCTAAAGTACTGTGGTGACTGAACTAAGGCGTACTGTTTCTACACCTCACTTGCAATGGCACTCTGACTTTTTTTTATCCTAAAGACATACTAGGGAGGGAGGGGCACCCTCGGGATGCAAAGTAAATAAACTAATATAAAAAAATTTAGAAAGACATACTAGAAAAGGGATCAAGGATGATTTGCAGCTTTGTGTATTTCTGGGGGTGAGAGGGCATTAGAAACCGCTACAAGCCAGCGGGACCCATTTCGAGCGACAGGTTCTCTAGAGCTCCCACCCCCTGGCTCCCGGATGCTTCACTCACTTGGTCTGCGTAGGGGTGCGGTGGCTGGAGTTGGAGCAGAAGATGTTGGACTTGCGCGTACCGTCGAGGAACTCGCGCACCGAGCTGCTGCGGAGCTCGGCCAGGGGCCGGGCCTCATGCTTGAGGTACCACTGGTGTGCATCGAGGCACTTGCCGCACATGAGCTGCTCGCACTCGAAACACCAGAAGTCAGCAGACTCTTTGCAGCGCGTGCACGCAGCCTGCGCGTCCACGATCTGCCGGAACACCGCCAGGCGCCGCTGCAGGCTCTCGAAGAACACATTATCCAGGGCCTCCGCATCAGCCCTGGCCGGCCCCGGCGCTCGGCAGATGGGGCACAGGAGGCCCGGCGCCTCCAGGCATCCCGAGCAGAGCGTGTGCAGGCAAGGCAGCAGCTTGGGGCACTTGGCTTGGGCCTGGCAGCCCGGGCAGCGCAGAAACTGGAATTCTTCCTTCATGGCTTGCTGGTGAACCAAGGAGGGAAATGAGGCCTAGAGAAACCGCAGAAGTCCTGTCCCCTGACTGGCCGCCCATCCCTTCAGCTAGAGGCTAGAGTGGCTAGGACCTCACATTCCATTCCAGGGAGTCGTTGGATCATGTCCTGGCCCATCAGCACCCCAGTTCCTCATCTACTCCAGCCTTGCAGCTCTCACTGCTCAATTTACGGGGAGCTGTCTACTTCCTAGTAGGCCCTTTGCCTTCAAGGGATCGAACTTCGCTATAAAGACCTTAGCACAGTTTGGGGGTGGGCCTCAAAACGTTATAAATAGGACTACCATATGACCAGAGCTTCCACCTTTCATATATACCCCAGAAGAACTGGGGAGAATGATCCAAGCAGATACTGCTATGCTAACGTGCCTCCTAGCAGCACTAACCACAAAAGTCACAGGTGTCAATTAGCACAGAATGTGTCTGCGCAATATAATGAAACATCCCTCAAAAAGGAATGGAATCCTGATACATGCAAAAACATGGATGAGCCTTGGAGACGTTATGGTCAGTGACATGTGCCCGGCATAGAACGAGCGATACTGCATGTTCCATTTACACGAGATATCAAGGCTAGTTAAGTTCATAGAAACAGAAAGTAGAGCTGTCGTGTAAGGGCACAATGTGCTCAGCACAGTGCTTGGCACCTGATACGTGCCCATAAGTGTTAACTAGCCTTTTTAATTCTTAGCTATGTAATGCTAACAAGTTACGGCAATGTGGCATTGTTTGTGCTTTTGTGAAGGGAAAAATGAGGAAGAGGCCTGAGGTAGCTCCTTTGCAGCTAGGTATGGAAGGTTGAGGCAAAACTTCCAGGAGGACCAAGAACCAGGCTTCCTTAAGTGAAGCTATGTGAGCTCGGTGCATGCCTTTCCTCCCAGCACTCAGAAGGCAGAGGCAGGTCTCTGAGTCTGAAGCCAGCCTGGTTTCCAGAGCAAGCTCCAGCCCAGTCAAGGCTACAGAGTGAGACCCTGTCTCAAAAAAGGAAAACAAACAAACAATTCCCTAAACTTCACACATATGAAGTAAAAATAAATCTATGAAAATCAAAAGAGAAAGAACCATATGAGTCGTGTTGATCTTAGCCAAGACAGCACTTTGGTCTGAGCCACATTTTGTTTGTGGTGTGTTGTATAGTTTTGCCATGTCTGGGGCATGCCTTTAGCTCCAGGCCAGGGCAAAGGGGACAACTGGCCTTCTCCCTGGACTGTATGTGATCTTTCATCTGAGGCAGGAGCTAAATGCAAAGCTCCAGGGAGTAGGCGTAGGAGTGGCGCACCCCATTACAACCCAGCTATCCCCAGGGCTACCTTAACTCATCCTGGTTCCTTTTAAAATTCTATTTTATCAGTTCTACCCCTTCCCAGCCAGGACCTTGGTGTCACTTTAGGATACTAAGTCACCTTTCTATAAAGATCTTCTCCATTATCAACTTCCCCACCAAAGTAAACCAATAAAACCTTAACAGAACTTCATCTCTTAACCCAGTAGTACCTCCTCGGGGCTTTGGTTGTGTTCATGGTCTTCGGAGGCGTCCTCTGGAGGAGGCATGGTGGGCGTGGGGGTCAGGGCAGGGTCTCGTTGGAGGCAGGAAGATCCCGAGGATGCGGGCGCCTTCTGCATGGAGACCGATGCAGTTTCGATTTCGGAATTGGGTCTGTGAGGGCGGGAAATGAACCTTAGACTTGAGCCAGAAAACTGAGGAGCCTGAGCTGTCCAGAGGGGAGGTGCCCGCGGAGGGCCCGCCTCCCGAGAGGAAGTGAGACAGGGCTGGGCGGGTCTAGGGGCGGAGTTCTGAAGTCAACCTTCGGGAGTTAGGAGAAGAGAAAGGATGGGGAGCTGGGGAGCCACTTCGGGTGGAGCCGGAGAGGTTAACCAAACAAGCAAATAAACAAGCCCGGCGGAGTGGCAAGGTTCTGTAGCAGAAAGATCGCTGGTTTGACCGCTCTGTGAAGATCCCGCCACGCAAACTGCGTGCACACCCGGAGAGATGCAGAGCGGACCGCCTGACAGAGGCGTGTCCCTGTTCCAGATCTGTCTGTGCGCCCTTCGACTCACCGCACAGCTTTGTATCTCCCCAGTTAAAGGGCCAGGTTCAGAAATAAAGCCCTCTTCGAGAGAGCTTCCAAACGGAGACTCCGACCCAGTATCGGGATGGGTCCACCCGGAAAGGCATCCCTCAGCTGAGAATGGAACATGCTGTAGGAGGGTCCCCGGGGACTCAGGGTTGCGGAGACGCTTCAAAGAGAGACAAGCACGTGGAAAGGAGTGGAGGTCTAAAACAGGACAGCCTGTTTGGAAAGCAGTCAGGGCCGTTTTCAGATTTGAGGTGGGGCTCCTGAAAAATAATACTGGAGAAGAAGACATTTCTGTTTCTTTAAAGAAATCTCTTTCCGGGAAGACCCATCCCAATACTGGGTTGCAGTGTCCACTTCGGGTGGCTTGGAAGCTCTCTCAAAAAGGGCGCTATTTCTGTCCCCGCGCCTTGAAAGTGTGCTGTACTTCCAAGCTCACCAGTATAGTATCCCTTGGCCTTTAAAATGAGGCCATCAAACTAACAACAGCCAAATGCGGTGGACGGTTGTGTCTATCATATTTTGTTAAGAATGTGTTTGTGCAATATTTGTGTTTTCTTTCCTTAATTTCTGTATCATGTGATGTAACATCAATTAAGAGCATATCAGTGGTTATCACATTTAAGTTTGAGATACTAAAAAAATATCCCTCAAGAGAAGTTGTCGCCTATTCTAAATTTATGTTTGCGGTTGTATGAGGGATAGTTATATCTTACCAGGCGTAATTATGATATGGTTGGCTATACAATGTGCTTTCAATTGTATGTGGGATAGTTATATTATGTTTACATTCCTATGCCTTGCTTACTGTTTTCATTTGAAAATTAATCATGACGTAAGGAAATGTGATTGTGTGTCAAGTTGATAAGGGGGAGTCTTGGATGGCGGATTCTTGATTGTCAGCTTGACTACATCTGGAGTTAGCTAAGACACCAGCCATTCCTGGTACCAACTTGTCTTAGGGCTTTTCATGCTGTGAGTAAACACCATGGCCAGAAACCAAGTTGTGAAGGAAAGGGTTTATTTTGCTCACACTTCCACACTGTAATCCATTAATGAGGGAAGCCAGGACAGGACCTCAGATAGGGAAGGAACCTGTAGGAGGGAGCTGCTGCAAAGGCTGTTGAGGGCTGCTGCTTACTGGCTTGCTCCCCTACTCAGACTACTTTTCTTATAGAACCCAGGACCACCAGCCCAGGGGTGGACCCACCCACAATGGCTGCCTCCCACATCAATCTCAACTTCATAGAGGCATTTTCTCAATTGGAGTTTCTTCCTCTCAGACGACTCTAGCCTGTGTCAAGGTGACATAAAATTAGCCAGCATAGCAGTCACGGGCAGGGGTCCGGGGAGGCAAGATTGGGAAAGCCTCACCCTTTGCTTGCTTTGTAAAATGCCCTCCTGCCAGCCTCCCCAGCCTCCTATTGGAGTACATTTGCTACCTTTATGTGGGCTTTCTAAGGCCAGGGAAGACAAGTAACCTCGAGTATAAGGAGTCTGATATAATGCTGTGATCATCCTGTAATGCCACACCCATTACCGCCTCTGCCACCACCGCTGCCACCGCCGTGGTCTCTGCTTCCACCACCGCTACCACATCCTACCATGCTTCCTGAGGTGTCTGCACGTTGAATTTCACTTTTATACCAAAGTTCAGGCCCTCTGACTTCACCTTGTCCACAGTGACTTGGATCTGCCATCATTAAGCAAGTAAGTACATCACTCTCTATGACAAGCTCTGTTTTCTGGGCCGTGGTCAAACAAGACCAATTTGCTGACCATGCCAGAAGAAAGTCTAAATCTGGATAAAGCACATCCCTCAGTATGTTGAGTTTGGAGGAGTGGAGAAATGGCTCCTGTAATACTACTCCTTTAAAGTCAAATTTCTCTCCTCTTTTCCTAAGGCCAAGTAAGAGACCAGGAAGGAGGTGGTCAGGACCCCTCAAGAGTACACCCAAGGACACATTCCAAAACCGTGTGACCGCAGTTCTGTCCTCCTAGCGCAAGAGGTGCTGTGGGGAGACGGGTATGGAGGCAGGCTGATTCCTGCTCCTGCGCAGCCTCTGTTCCCGGCGGCGCAAGTGAAGCCGGAAGCGGCGGAGGACGAGGCGGGGCGGAGCTGCAGCAGGCTGGGCAGTGCTGGCGTCTGTTGGAGGCTCGGGGCGTGTCCCGGTCGGAAGTCATGCTCGGCCGGTCCGGCTACCGGGCACTGCCCTTAGGGGATTTTGATCGTTTCCAGCAGTCGAGCTTCGGCTTTCTGGGTTCGCAAAAGGGCTGCTTGTCCCCAGAGCCGGGCGGCGTGGGGCCGGGGGCCGGTGAGTGGCTCCCCAGTTCGGCGGACCGGAGAGGGGCTGGCCAGTACCCCCAGACCTGTACTGTCTGCTCCTAGGAGGAGGGAGCATGAAGGGGATAGGATGTGGGGTGGGTGTCAAATAAGGCGTGTAGGTGGTACTACTGATTTGTCCTCACTAGGGCCACCAGCTGCAGCCTTGGAACCAGCGCAGCCCCATCTCCCCGAACTTCAGCCCACCACGTTACTATTTTTAGGATAACCCATCATGCATAGGAAGAAAACAGGGTCCCAGGCAGAGGAAGCCACGAGCAACCTAAAGGCACCTGCAGAGAAATGGAAAAAGAGCCCCCTAGGGTAGCAGCGCGGGGACCATCGTCTCCTGAGGACTGGTGCAGACGCACAGAACAGAAAGGCAGACCTGCAAACTGCGCAGCTTGTTTGCTTTGGCTTTCTAAAGCCTTCCGTGGCTCCTCTGGCTCACATTTCTCAGCCTGACCTTGGAGCGGTCGGGCTCTCTGCGGCTCTCCTGTATTTTCACTACGTTGAAAGCTTTGGCATTGATGAATGAATCCCTCATATTCTGGCCCCTGTATTTAGGATTGCCTTTGACCAAGGTTTAGGATACCTTTTCTGAAGAGATCAGGAGTTAATTTGGGACTTAGAGAGCCCTTCAGGCAGGGGCCTCCTGAAAGATACCACAGACACACCCTTGTCATCTTCTTGTCTAGACTGGGGAGGAGAGCAGAGAGCAAGCTCACCCCAAATACAAGGGCTATTTGCTCAACACCCATTCTCGATCCTTGGTTCTTCAGGGGTCAAAATCCTTGGCTTTAGCCTCATCTTCCCAGCTTTTCCCGCCCAATGTCTTGAATTGAAATCCACATACATTTTTTTTGGAGTATTAAAAGTGGGAATGAGGACTAAGCTAGAAAAGGGCTCTTTAGTCCCACTGCGACTCTTACTGACGAGCAATTAGCTTGATCCTTGTTAGCTGAGGCGTTCTCTCCATAAGGACCCCGAAGGCACACTTGTGGGGCTGTTGGTAGAATGTGTTAGTACCGCGTTGGTTCCACCCGGCATGAGTGGTGGGCTCCAGGTTCGGGTGGGCAGAACACGTTGGACCAGGAGCTGTTGATTCATGCTACATCCAGCAAAGAGGGCATGGCATGGATGGTGTCCTCTGATTCAGGATACCCAGGATCGAAAAGCCTCGTGTCAGGTGCTGTACGGGTGGCTGTGATGGAGGCCCCGAGCTACCCGTGGGGAACCTCTGAAGGTATACACATGGCCCACTGCACCCGTGGTCCGCTGACATGGTGTTCTGTGGTTGCTTCTGCCTCTTTTGTTCCCAGATGCGCCGGAGAGCTGGCCCTCCTGTCTCTGCCATGGCCTCATCAGTTTCCTGGGGTTCTTGGTGCTGCTCCTGACCTTCCCCATTTCTGGCTGGTTTGCTCTGAAGGTAAGCTGGCTGGATGCTGTGGGGAGGTGGAATCCCATATTTGGCCCCTGGCCTGTAAATATTGTTACACCTCTATGAAATAGGCCTTTTTTTTTTGATGGCTCCGCTTGACATGCCTGTAAAGAGGGAGCATCAGCTGAGGAGTTACCTCCGTCCCGCAGCCACATCTTTGGGAGCATCTTGATTGCTGGATTAGTGTAGGAGAGCTCAGCCCCTGGGCACAGCCCCTCCACAGCTAGGCCTGAGCTGGCTGAGCAAGCATCAGTGGGGGTGGGAGTGATCATCATTCCTCCATGGTCTCTACTTTATTTCTGCCCCCAGTTCCCTGCTTGAGTTCCTGTCTTAGCTTCCTTCAGTAAGTTAGCTTCCTTCTGTAACCTGCATGCCAAATAAACTCTTTCCTCCCCAAGTTTCTTTTGAGCACAGTGTTTCTCACAGCAACAGGAGAAACTAGGACAGTTCCCATCCTTCAGATGAGTAAACTGAAGCCCAGACATAATCAAAATCATCTTGGGAGCCAGTAAGGAACAGAAATAAGTTTTCTGAGTCCCAGAATCTGGACCTATACCTTTGCCAAAGGACCTTCATCCTCCCTTTGGCTCAGGACCAGTTGAAAGAAAAGCAGCCAGCATATTCAGCAAGAACTGAGTAAGGCACTCATGTGTCATTTCTCATAAGGGGCGGTGCTTATAGAGAAGGATGAGAGACACAGTTGGAATCAAGCAGCAGGCCTGAGCACTGCTTCAAGGGAAGCCCAGGCAAGCCTTCCCTTTTGCATGGCCTCTGTTTTTTGTGGTCTAGAAAGGAGCACTGAGATGAACCCAGACCCTGCTTCTATAGTTCCACTGAAAGGAAAGCCCTGTGACCATGCATATGTAGCTTGGCCTCTCTAGCCTTTAGTTTTCAATTTAGTCTTAATGACCTTTTGAGGGGCTCCAGGGATCTGAAGCTGGTGAAGCCATTTTCTCCGGGTACTCGTTAGAGTGGCTGGCCTTTTCCTCAACTCACCCAAGAGCAGACAATTCTCTGGAATGAGTCATGACTAGCTTCAGGCCATAGAGTTGAAATCTCTGGATCAAGTACTTGTGACTAAGACATGGCCTGCCACTGAGCGTTCAGATCATGCCCCTTTCACTGAGGGGCTATGTGGTCGTGCTGAGCCTGCCTCTGAGCTCAGTGTCTCCAAGTCCTTGTTCACTCATCTAAACGCAGCTAAGTGTGTTAGTATTTTTGTCACTGTGGCAAAGAGTTAAAAGGGCAGGCTTAGTTTGGCTCTCAGCATCAGAAGTGTCAGCCCTTGGTGTGTTTGGGCTGAGCAGCACAGTGGTGGGTGTATACCACAGGAAGGCCTTCACCTCACAGCAGAGAAAAAGGAAAGCAGGAAGTGGCTCATACATCATACACACCAAAGGATATTTGACTGGTAGGGTGAAGTGGGGAGAGCAGAGAGGGACCTGGCAAATGACATTGGCTAGCCTAGGCAAACCACTTCTAAACCATTTCATTTGCTGTCATGACCAGATCGTACCCACCTATGAGAGGATGGTTGTGTTTCGACTGGGCCGGATCCGTACCCCCCAGGGGCCTGGCATGGTTCTTCTCCTGCCCTTCATTGACTCCTTCCAGAGGGTGGATCTGAGGACCCGAGCCTTCAATGTTCCTCCTTGCAAGGTGAGGGGCTTTCTGTTGCCCTGCACAGAAGGAATGGGGCATGCGTATGATGAGTTGTGGGAATACCTCGCCTTTCACCCCCACACCTGACCACCTACTTGGAGATACCACTTTGCCTTTGAGGAGCGAGCTGCCAGACAGGTGGGGCAAGCTGTATAGTCTCAGTAGGTATGACCTCCCAGTAACCTTTGGCCTTTTGTATGTTATCTCATGGCCTTCTGAAACAGTTGGCCTCTAAGGATGGGGCTGTGCTATCTGTGGGAGCTGACGTCCAGTTCCGAATCTGGGATCCAGTGTTATCCGTGATGGCTGTGAAGGACCTCAACACAGCCACTCGCATGACGGCCCACAATGCCATGACCAAGGCTCTGCTCAGGAGGCCACTGCAAGAGATCCAGATGGAGAAGCTCAAGATCGGGGACCAGCTCCTAGTAGGTACCATCTTACAACATGTGGCTCAGGGTCCGGCAGCAGGGCCTGGCTTTCTCTGCTGGGTCTTGGCTCACTAGGTCTCAACACTAGGAGAATGTGGGTGAGACCCAAAGTTGAGGGTCAGAAGGTGGCTCAGAGCTACACATCCTGAGCACATATGTTCTGAAAAGGAGAAGTGCTCTAGGGGAGAGTTTTGGGCCCTGCTTATGATTACTACGCTGTTACCCCTCACTGCTGCTATGATCTCAGCCCTGGGCCTGGAGCCCTCTGTAGTTTCCGTTCTGGTGGGTGGGAGGAACATTGCCCTCTGGATGTCCCAGGTGCTTGAGATTCCTGCACATGCATTTCTGTTGGCTTTTTTTTTTTTTTTTTCTTGTTTGGAGCAGAACAGAGACATGGGGGCATTGAGTCTTTTCCTGGCTCTTGCTCTACATGTATGAAAAGTTAGCTACACTAGAGTTTACCTTCTTTCCTGTCTGCTACATGTGCCAGTAGCATGTCCCTCCCGTATCCAGCTTGTGCTTCCTGTCCCGTGTGGCCTGACGTCATCCACCTTCATCTAGCCCCCCCCCCCACACACACACACGCACACTCTGGAGTAGGGCCGAGCCACAGCAGTGCTCCTCATGGCCCAGTGGTTGTTTTGTTGTTTTGGGGCAATGCCAGTTGGGGATGGAACCCGGGGCTATGAGCATGCAGGATAAGCATTCTGCCACTGAGCCCACTGGCCCCAGGCCCAGCATGTTCTGGCTTACAGACTCCTCATACCTGCCCAATAATATCTCTGCTTCCCATTTTTATTGTGAGAGGGCCAGTATTTGTTGTTTTAATGGAGGAGGGGGACCAAGGCTCAGAAATTATTCCACTTGGTTCTTGGAACCATTCACGGTTAAGGGCAGTGCTGGACCAGAGCCAGACCATCTGCACCTACCCGTTAACCCAGTGTTCAGCTAACACAACTCAGGTAATACATTGCTAACAGATTTTCTTCATACAAGCACATCCCATTGTAATTCATCTCTAGGAGGATAAAATTGATCTTAAGCAAAGTATGAGAAGAACAGTTAGGAGAAAGTCCATATAGGATGTAAAAGTCATTAGGACCCATTACCCGGACAGACTCTTGGTGCATTTGAGCTGAAAGGAACTATCAGGACATATGTTATTGTCTCTCAAGCCCTGGCTAGAGAAGTGTACACTTCCCACTCTCCTTTCCCATCCGTAAGGGCTGTAGACTCCCCTCTCACCTTTTCCTTAGCCTGCCATTGTAGTAGTCCTCCCGACCCCCAAATCCCTGAATAACAACTCATGAGACTCATTAAATAGTAAACAAATACCTAGGCTCTTGTGTGACTAGCTCATAACTTCAAATAACGCGTATACTAATCTGCATTCTGCAGCATGGCTGGTTACCTGGGCTCAGGTACCGTGTGTCTATCATCTTCACAGGGAAGAGCCTCCAGGAGGGGAGCAGTAAGCACACAGTTACACATCTTGCAGGCTGAATCTTCCTGCACCTGCCTCTATCCCAGAACTCTTTCTGCCGTGCAGGTGTCTCATCTCCTGTTTCCTGCCCATAGGCCATCAGACCTATTATTGACAGGGGCTACATCCATACAACACACAAGACATTCCTGCTTCCCCAGTTGCGTTCTGGCCAACAGCTTTTTGGCCCTCCACTGCTCTTCTGCAGCTTCCTCAGCCCTTGCTCTCTGCCCCACCCTGCCTCTTCACTGAGAGACTCCACACAGAAGCTTCATACCCTCTGCACCTCTGCTTAACTGTGTACTTACTGCTTCCCTCCTGGAGGCTCTTCCCTGTGCTGGCTGGTCCCTGGCTGGTCCCAGGGATTCTCTTTAGCTTCTCACTCAAGCTCTCCTAGTTAGCTTCCCCCTAACTTCCAGAAGGTTCTGTTTCTCTCCCTCCATTCTTAGCCTGGGTTTTGTTCAGACCTATGAGCTAGCTCTGCCTGTCACCAGTGACCTCCCTCTGGTCTGATGAGTGGGTGTTTCTCAGCCCTTCCCTTACTTCATCTCGTGGCAACATTCTTCTACTTCGGATCTCTCTGGCCCGCACACAGCCCCCAAGGTGCTTGGTCTCCTGCACTACGATGCCCTGTCATTGGCCTTCTCATTTTAGGCACATACCCCCCCCACACACCCTACTTCCCCGGGAGGATTCACTCCAGGGCCCCCAGCAATACTGTTCTAGTCTGATGCCTGTGCACCCCGCTCCTCTTTATCCTTTGGAGACTTCCTAAACCATCCTTACTAAACTGACAGTATTAAAATAGCTGTTATCCCGCCCCTCCCCACACCTGTGTGTCCTCCGCAGGTGCAAGCCATCATGATCTGCCCAGGAAACCATGCCAGGAGCCTGCCTTCCTCCACCCCTGTGCCATCTATGTTCATTGTGTATCCGGTCTCCCTCTCCTGTGACTTTTTCAAGAGTTTGCAAGGCAGGCCTCCCTTGCCGCATCTGTCTCTCCATGCCATGCCATGCTCCTCTGCTGTCTGCCCAGCCCCTGTAGTTTCTTGTGTGCAGTGTGAAACCATTCTTCTACTCCCAATCCTCTCCTGCACAGTGTCCACGCAGCTAGGAGGATCTTTCTCTAAAAAGGGAGTCTGCTCAGTTGGCCAACTCCATGTCTACAAACTCTCTGGGATTCCTTGCTGTCTCAGAACAAATCCAACTGAGCAAAAAGAAGCTCCCTGGAACCCTCAGTCTCACCAGGGCCGCAATCCATACTTGAGAATCTAAGTGGAGCTCTCTAGGGTCTACTCTCTGGGGTTTGCTGAGAGGGTTTCCTCTACCTAGAGTCCCACTTCCCTCTCCGGCTCAGCTCTAGGCTGGCCAAGCTGTTGGTGCTTCTCTGATATGTCTAGACCTCCATGTCCATGTGTGGCAATAGCGAGCTGCCCAGAGAAGGTGTTCAGGGAACCCTTATGAAATGACTCCCCTTTCCCCTCCCTGCCTTCAGCTGGAGATCAATGACGTGACCAGAGCCTGGGGCCTGGAGGTGGACCGCGTGGAGCTAGCCGTGGAGGCTGTGCTTCAGCCGCCCCAAGACAGCCCAGCTGTGTCCGGCCCAGAAAGCACCCTCCAGCAGCTGGCGCTCCACCTGCTGGGGGGAAGCACTTTGAACACAGCAAACACAGCGCTAGGAGGAGTTCCATCCCCAGGGCCAGGTAAGGAGTGTGGCATGCTCACCAGCTCGTCACACAGCAGGCTTCTGGTTGTTTCAGCTGAGCTGATTCAGCCTACCCCGTTTCTAGAGCCAACCATGGAGTTGAGGCCTCATGGAGAAAAGCCCAAGTGTGCAAGTCTGGAGAGGCCCTAGGTAGCTAGCCTCTGTGAGAAGAAGCTACAGTCCCGCAAGAGTAGCTGGAAGAAGGGTTGTGTGTCCAGGCCAGAGTAGCTTAGACTTACTCTTTGAGGTGTTTGCTGGGAGGCGAAAGTCAGCTTCTCCGGAGAGGAGGCCACTGCACAGAGCATGAAGGGCTCTAAGAAGAAACTTCGCAAAGGGATGGGGTGCTCCTGACCTTTGCAGAACCGTGACCTGTCCTCTGCCTCCCCCTCCACCCTGTTGGCCACCAGTGGACACCTTGGAAATGATAAGTGAAGTGGAGCCACCTGCCTCTCATGCTGTGACTGAGCCCAGCCCGAAGCAGCCGGTGGCCGAAGGGCTCCTCACTGCCCTGCAACCCTTCCTGTCAGAGGCACTGGTCAGCCAGGTGGGGGCCTGCTATCAGTTCAATGTCATCCTACCCAGTGGCACCCAGAGTACCTACTTCCTGGACCTTACTACAGGTGCGGCTGTCCTCCCTGCTCTCCCTTCCCACTCAGGTTGCTTGTGCCCTTCCCTGTGGTCCCTTAAAGGCTGTCCTCTGCTCCTGACAGCTGTTTGGAATGATGAACCCATAATGACAACCCGGGCTTTGGGCTCCCTGGGATCAGCAGGACAGCTCAGCCAGATAACCAGGAACCCTCATACATAGCCATAGCAGGCCTATCGCATGCCAGGCACTGCACTGAGCACTCCTGTCTGCTTGTCACTATCTTAGAACCTGCCCCAACCCCACCGTGTGCGTGCGTGTGTGCGTGCGTGCGTGCGTGCGTGCGTGTGTGTGTGTGTGTGTGTGTTGTGGGGGGAGTTAATCTAGACCACACCCACAGCTCTAGAACCTGAACTAACCAATGCTTGCTACTGTGAGTGGGGATGTGCTACCCTCCCCTCCTCACCTAGCATCCTCCTACTGATGCTGATGCTACCTCCCAACAGGACAAGGCAGAGTGGGACATGGAGTGCCTGATGGCATCCCGGACGTGGTGGTGGAGATGGCTGAGGCAGACCTACAGGCCTTGTTGTGCAGGGAACTCCGGCCCTTGGGGGCCTACATGAGCGGCCGGCTAAAGGTGAAGGGTGACCTAGCCGTGGTCATGAAGCTGGAGGCTGTCCTCAAGGCCTTGAAGTAGCAGTATCTGTTGTCCATCCATCACCTAACCCTGAACCTGGTGCCCAGCCAGAGAAGCCTCAGGATAGGAGGTGGTGTTGGTTCAGGCCATGGAAAACTGAGGCCGGAAGATGTTTCAGGTCCAAGCAGGAGCCCGGGAGGCCAGGAGACATCTGCGACTGGTCACGGTGCAGTCAGGTGTCCTGTCCTTCTGCCTGTGGTAGTTCTCTAGACAGGCCTTTGCTCTTTCAATCCCCAAAGTGCCTAGTCCTGAGCTCGCTACACAGTGAAGACAGACAGAGCCTGGCCTGCCCTACCCAGCTGATAACCTAACTGGAGAGAAGCACAGAAGCAGCCTGTATGGCACCCATGTGAAGGACCAAAGCACGTGGATTATGGCTCTGAGATCCAGGGAGATCAGAGGGAAAGGAAGGGAAGGGAGTGCAGCCCCCAAGAAGGGATTACTGCAGTGGATACAGGCGGACCCACCTTCCTATTGGCAGGCCAGACAGGCTAGGGGGGGAGGGCATGGGACAGAGCATTTTGCTTTTCCTGTGTGCCTGCACCTGAAGACGTGGCCTCATCTACCAGCTCCAGCCTGCATGTTTGAGGAGCTGGGCTCAGGGCAGCATGAGGGAGAGCCCTACTGTCTGTGCTTACTAGAGGCTTGGAGCCTCCATCAAATAAATGTGGCGTTTATGATGTGGAGTGGAGAAGTGCAGCTGGCTGTGGAGTATGGTGGGCAAGGGAGGGTCCTATGCCTAGCCAAGGGCCAAGGCTGGAGACTGACACAGGCTTTCAGAGCATCTGAAGCAATTCTTCCTGGGTGTCTTAAGCCCCGGAAGTCAGGGTGAGGTAGTTGTGGGTTGTTCTCTTGTTTCTTTTTATATTTGGGGAAATTGATTCCCCGGGGAAGTAGGGCCTAACTGCAACCACTAACTTCCTGAAGAGTGTGATGAGCGGCTCCTGATGTGTTCAGGAGTGAAGTCAGAGCCGCTGTGAGCAGCCCTATTGCTGTACTCAGATACGGTTGCTTCTGTGGATGATGAGAGAGACCCAGCTGAAGGCCTGGCTCTGGGCTCAGCTGGTTTCTGCTCCACTGGTAGCGCCCCAACTCAAGGCTAAGAAGTGAATCTTACATTCCGAGAGGTGTGTAGAGGAAAAAACAAACGAACCAGCAAACCCACATCCTTCAGCTTGCCTTGTGCTTCCCCCGGGCCCTTTTACTGGTACCAGGCCTACAGTGTGTCCCTCTGTCCTTTCTAGTGCCAGATACTGTCTTGTATTATTGTATGTCGTTTCTCTGGCCTGGGCACTTCTCCCAGGGCCAGCATGGGCCCCACAGACAGTGGAGAATCTCTTGAGGATATGGCCTTGTCTCTGTTCTCCTGGAGAGCTCTCTTGGACGCTCTAAAGCTTTCCCACTGGGGCTGTATTCTAAAGCTTTCTCCCACTGGCTGCCCGGTGGCCCCTAGAGCCTTCCTTCCTGCCTGAGCTCTCTTTCAGCTCTTACAGAACCATTCCTTTTTCTTTTCTTTTTACAGAATGCAGCTATCGTTACTATATTTTTTTAAACAACTAGAATTTATTTTTTTAACGAAATAAAATATATTAAGGTAAAATGAAAACCATCAAATCTAAGTTGGACAAGCCAAACCAGCAGAAAAATAAAAGAACCCCAAAAGAAATACAAGAATCAGAGACCCACTTGTTTATACATTCAAAGGTCCTAGAAAAGAACTAAATGAAAGCTATAGTATATTTTCAGAGGCCCTAGTGCAGAACTGTGCAGGCCCTATGCTTGCTGCTTTAGTCTCTGTGAGTTCATGCAAGCTTTGCTCTTCTGGTGTCCTTTTTCCCCTCTGTCTCCCCCTCTCCTTCCTCTTCCTCTTCCTCTTCCTCTTCCTCTTCCTCTTCCATGGTATTCCCTAGGCCCTGACGGGAGGATTTGGTGGAGACATCCCATTTACAGCTGTGTATTCCAAGGTCTCACTCTCCGTGTAATACCTGGCTGTGGTCTTGCCCTTGCTTTTACCCTAAGTCTCTGGGCTATCTAGACTCCAGTTCTTGGTCACCCAAGCAGTGTCAGCTATGGGTTCCATCTCGTGGAGTGGACATTAAGTCAATCAGACGTGGTTGGTTACTCTCACAGGGTAAATATGCCCGAGCATATTTCACAGGTGGGCAGATTATAGGTCAACGGTCTTGTGGTTGGTTTGTTACCTTTTCATGTCATAGACATTAGAACTAGACCCCAGCTACGTAGGCCTCTCCATGTTTAACAAGAACTGTGGTTCTTTTCTGCAGCAATAGGGCCTTGCTGTCAGTTTGTGAAGAGAAACCTATTGTCTTGGCAACATCCTGGGTTGTTTGGGCATTTCCATGTGTCTTGGGGTTTCATTGCTTCCAAGAGACACATGTCCATGGCAACTCTTATAAAGGAAAACATTTAATTGGGCTAGTTTACAGTGTCAGAGGTTTAGTCCATTACCATCATGGCAGGAAGCATGGCAGCATATAGGCTAACACATGCAGTGCTGGAGACAGAGCTGAGAGTTCTACATCTTGATCCCCAGGCAGCAGAAAGAGACTGTGCCACACTGGACATAGCTTGAGTGTATAAGACCTTAAAGCCCGCCTCCACAATGACGTTTTTCTTTGAACAAGGCACACCTCCTACTAGTGCCACTTCCTATGGCCAAGCAGTCAAACACATGACTTTGTGGGGCCATTCCTGTTCAAACCACCACACTATGGGGCCCTTTTGGCCAACAACTCATTTGGGTGAAACCCAGTCCTGAGTTCACTAGAAGCTTTGTTTGGTAACAGAGATGTCAAGTAGGGGTTCCACGTCCTCCATTGTTCAGAGATTATTAGAATCGCCCTTGTTTATTATAGGACGTTTCCACTTCACTAGGTTTCCATATCACCCTTCAAATGCCCATCAATTCCAGTGCCTCTCCCCCTCTTCCCTTTGTTAGTCCCATCTCCCCTCCCCTTTCCACCTGATCCTCCTGCTCTTGTCTTCTGAACCCCCTGCTTCAGTCCACCCATAATATCTATCCTATTTTCCCCTCCGGGGAAATCTGTGTGACCACTCTAGTCCCCTTCTCTCTGCCTTACCTCTCCGAATTGCAGCTTGGTTATCATTTATTTAATGACTAATACCCAGATACAAGCAAATACATACCACGTTTATCTTTCTCAATAATTACCTCACTCAGGATGATTCCCCCTAGTTCCGTCCATTTTTCTGGAAAGTTCATGATGTCATTTTTATATTTATTTATTTATTTTATTTGGGGAGTGGTTTTTTGTTTTTTTTTTAAAGATAATCTTTTTTTTAAAGCTTTATTAATTATTTATACAACATTCTGCCTGCACATCAGATTTTACTATGGATGGTTGTGAGCCACCATGTGGTTGCTGGGAATTGAACTCAGGACCTCTGGAAGAACAGTGAGTGTTCTTAACCTCTGAGCCATCTCTCCAGCCCTGGGGAGTGGGTTTTAAGGCACAGTTTTTCTGTGTAACAGGCCTGGCTGTCAATGGAACTCACTTTGTAGACCAGGCTGGCCTCAGCTCATAGAGATCTGCCTGCCTCTTCCCCTTGAGTGCTGGGATTAAAGGGGATTAAAGGTGTGTGCCACCACCTCTGATGATGTAATTTTTAAAAATAGCTGAGTAATACGTCATTGTATAAATGTACTATATTTTCTTTATCCATTCTTCTGCTGAGGGAGACCTAGGCTGTTTCCAATTCCTGGCTATTATGAATAGAGCGGCAATGAATGTGGGAGCCATTTCTTTCCTATGCTACCCTTCTTCCCCACTGGGCCATGAGCCGCCTGTGAGCATTCACCTGCCAGCGCCCTGCACCTAAGGCACCCGGGCCTCTTTACATGCTCCCTCATGCACACTACCGTGGTGGCTGGCACTGTACCCTGGGAAGGTGTCAGCAGCAAAGATGAGATCATAGCTTAAGGAGAACTTGAGAAGATTAGCCTACCTGTTCCAGGAAATAGGAGTTTCTGTGTGTCCGTATGTGTAGGTAAGGCCTACACCAACTATTATGGGTGCCTCTCTGGGCGTGGCCAGCACTCCAGAGGTGTGGCCCACAGGCTCTAGGGCCCCTGGGCTAGGAAAATGAGCAGACTGGGCAGTCCACAGGGTAGGAAGCACGAAGGGAAGATACAGGCTGGCACCTCTAATTTGAGTAGATGGAATTGAAATACAAGGGCAATACGCAGGGATCCTGAGGAAACAGACAGCAGCTCTTATTGTGTGCCGGCTATGTCCTGCTGTACGCTGGGCAGACACTTCTGTTTCGTTCTCAACATGATCTAGTAAGTAATATTAATGGTTATTCCTTGCTAATTGATATGTAAATATAATGCGGTATTTTAGTGTCATTTAAAGTAAGTCCTCTCCCTCTCTTCCCCTCTCCCTCTCTCTCTGTGTGTGCGTGTGCGTTGTATGGTGAGACTGAGTTCTGGGTTCACAGCTCCAACCGCCTTAGTTCTCAATATGCATCCCAGGCTGAGCCCCAGCTTTCCCCCTACTGTCTCAGCCCGTGCTGGGATCTTGGGCATATGTCAACATGCATGTCAGTCTTTACATTTTGAATAGGAGTCTCAGTTATTTTTCTATTGCTGTGAAGAGACACCATGACTGACTTATAAAAGAAAGATTTAATTGGAAGTTATAATTTCAGATGGTGCGTCCATGGCCATCACAGTGGGGAGCATAACTGCAGGCAGGCAGGCATGTTGCTGGAGCAGTAGCCGAGCATCTTAGCAAGTAGGAGGCCGAGAGAGACACTGGGCATGCTGGCCCACCTCCAGTGACACACATCCTCCGCCCAATAAGTCCACACCTCCTAATCCTTCTCAAACAATTCTACCAACTGGGGACCAAGTATTTAAATACACGAGCCTATGGAGGTATCCCATCTCACTTAAACCACCACAATAGCTAATATATCCACATGGTGTTAAAGGGGGGGCGGGGCTAGAGGGATGGCTCAGAGGTTAAGAGCCTGGCTGCAATTCCAGAGGATCCAAATACCCACACGGCAGTTCCCAACTGCAACTCCAGTTCCAGTGGATCTGACACTCTCTTCTGGCCTGGGCACCAAGGATGCACGTGATCCACAGACATACGTGTAATCCAAGCCCCAAACCCATACACTTAAGCTAATAATCACTTAAAGTTAGGTTAAAGAGAAATGCTGTAAAGAGTGACTGACACCTCCCTCCACACAGCTTCGTCCTCCCTCAGTTTCTTGGCCGTTCTTCCAGAAGGCTTTTTAAACGATCACGGTGCCCACTTAGAGTTGCTCTCAGGTCTCTGTGCCCACTCAGACTGTTCCCTAACTTTGACCTTGGGGCTGAGCATAAGAAAATTGGCCTTGTAGCGTCTAGCTGGCTTTAGACCCGTGGGTACCCAAACCACTAGGCTTGCTACCAAGATGAAAATAAGTCCTGCCACTCACCACAAGGAGCCAGAGTCACCTAGAAGAGAAAAAACTAGGGAGGGACTCCCAGAGGTCTCCCAGCCTCCCGCCTCCTAGTCTGACTGCCAAAGGAAACCTGAAGTGACCAGCCTGGAGTGTGGCGCCATCTAGTGGTGCCTGGGGGACAACAGCTTTTCTTCCAGTGAGGCTTTCAAGGATCCGGGAAAGGTTTTAAGGGCAGTGAAGCTTCCGGGGAGGGAAAATGTGGGGACCCAGGAGAGTTCACGCGGCCTGATTACTACCCATCTTAACATCAAGCAAACATCCCTGCTATACCTGGGCCCGGTTGGGTTTGGTGGGACTGAGGGTCGAAAGGGAAGTGAGGAGCAGGCTAGCCAGGAGAAATTGGCCAACGTTGGCTAGTACAATCCAGAAACTGCAGGTTTGGTGGTGGGCTATTTATATCAAAGCTCATTTCCACACATGTTATGAACATTAAAACTGAGGATCCTACATAAAATATATCACCTTGTAAGATAATACGGTGCCAGTTTTGTGTTTTTCCACGGGGATGACCCAGCTAAGAGCAGTTCTCAGCCTCCTCGATGACGCCTTTCATTCCTGATGTGCCCACAGAGTTAAAAAAATCTCCTAACTCTGCAAATCATTTTCAAATATAATGCAACTCGTGTGATTGCTACATTTATTAATAAAGCTGACATGAAATTGATGATGCACATTAACAATGGATGACAGCTTATAAACAATTAAATATTAATTAATTTGTATAATCTTTAGTTTTTCCACTTTACAATCGAGTCTTTGTCTTAGGTTCTAACCATTTATGTGGGCCCCTGAGACCCTCCAGGGCTCTGTGCCTGCCTCTGGGGAGGGCCCCTCCTTACCTGCTGGGTAAGTGAGTGGTCTTGATGGTAGCTCCCTTTGGAAAGCCGGAAAATTAAACGTGAGGCAGGTTATGGTGGTGCACGCCTTTGATTCCAGTACTCCGGAGGCAGAGGGAGCTGACTCTCTGTGAGTGTCCGATATAGCTCTGGCTGGCCTGGAACTTGCTCTGTAGGAAGTTCCAGGCCAAGCAGAGCTATATAGTGAGACCCTGTCTAAATAAAAGGCTGGAATAAAAGTGGCCTAGCAGTTAAGAGTGCTTACTGCTTTTGTAGAGGACCTGGGTTTTGTTCCCATCACCCCCATGGCAACACGGAACTGCCTATTACCTCCTCTTTCAGGGGATCTGACGCTGTCTTTTGGCCTCTTGCACTCCTGCCCACACACGACGGCCACACATCTCTCACACACATAAACATTAAATGAAAATAAATAAATCTTTAAAAGGTAAAAATTAAAAAGAATAAAAATGGCTGATGGATGAGAGGACAGCACAGAGCTCGCTGTGCTCTTAAGTACCCCATAAAAAGCAGTTGATGTTATTAAACATATCCAGTGCTTATTAATTAATTAATTAATGCATAAACTGTGTTGGGAATGCCAGTGGCTGGAAAAACCACTGCTGTTTTGCTGGACGGACACGGCAAACCTGTCAAATGCCCTTCTAAATATTTCCGCTTATGCCCACAGAATGGTGCTGCTGTCAACTTTTGTTAGAAAATCTTTTCTGTGTAGTGGTCAGCAGTGAGTGCAGAGACTCATGACTGGTCAAAGTACGGAGAATAAGCGACCCTTGAGTACCCAGCCATAAACGGAACATTAGTGTCACCCTTCAATGCTCAGGGAACATCGTGAAGAAGGGTGGGAAGAGTGAGAGTGCTAGAGGAAGGGTAAAGTGAGGTGTGGAGTGATCACTTGTAGGTGTGACATGGCTGTCGCATGCTTGAGCACACCGCAGCTGTGACCACCTGCACAAGACCTGTGCGAAACTGGGTCTGTCGGCACCCTGTCATGGAAGGGGAAGAGACTCATGGAAGCTCTACTTTTTATTCACATTCTTGTAAATAGCTCTGATGTAACCCAGGCTCTCTCTCTCTCTCTCTCTCTCTCTCTCTGTCTTTCACACACGCGCACACACACACGAAGGTTAACAGGAGTAGAAGCAGGACAAGAAGATAATGGAGGGTGACTGATTGAAATGTATTATTTATATGTATGAAAGTGTCACAGTGTAACCCACTATGTATAACTGATACATGCTTTAAAACTAAACATTTTGCTGGGCACTGACTTTGTGCTGGATAAGGCAGTGTTCAAGGAAGCACTGTTAAAACAGTGAACCAACTCAACTAAGGTGTGAGTCCTGTGGGATTCTCATTCTAGGTGGGAACTAGATCAATAGTGTTAAAGGCCGAGCGTGTCTTAGAAGGCTTGGCACATTCTGGAGCACCGAGAGTCTGTGTGGCTGGAACAGAAAAAGGCAGAAAGTGGCAGATGAGGCCAGAGGGTGAATGGACCAGATCAGGTGGGGCACAGCAGGCCATTGCAAGGCCTCAGTGTGCACTGGGAGATTCTGAGCAGATGCTCTGGGAGACTGAACAAAGAATACAACAGTATGTAAAGTAGAACTCACTTACCCACAGCCTGAGCCATCTGCAGGAAACCACTCCCTTATCACAGTCAACGTCCAAGAAGCCAGCTTGCGCTAAGCCACGCTTTAGGAAACCAGATTGGGAGCCCAAGCAACCACCCAAGAAGCAAGACAGCCTCTACAGTATGAGCCCAACGGCTGGGGCTGTGTTGTGACCGAAAGGTCTGTCCTTGCCTCCAGGTTAGGGCCAACCAGAGAAAGACAAATATGGCCCTGCTGTGATTACGTGATGTCAGAAACATAGGTATGTTTGCCTTTCCACAATGTCAGGATTTACTGACTAACCAATACATTCACAAGCTACATGGTTTTATGGGTTATGATAAACAAAAATAGTCCCAGTTGCTCTCTCTAGTTAGCCACTGGCAAGCAGGGGTGTTTTGATTCCAAACTTAGTTATTAAGCTACATTAACCTACTTTATTTATTTACTCTCTGTGTGAGCACATGATATGCTACACTGCGTGTGTAGAGGCTGGAAGACCACTTGTGGGAGTCCTTTCTCTCCTTCTAGCATACGGGGTCTGGGTACCAAACCCAGGTGATGGTAGCAATCACCTTTACCCACTGAGCCAGCTGCCCAGCCTCTTTGTCACTAATGCTAACTTTCAGATCACACAACAACACTTTGCACAGCAATACACAAATGCACAGTTTACAGAATGGCAAAGAATGGGCTGGAAAAGGCTGCAGAGTAATAGAAATTGTCCTCAAGTTGGAAGCAAAGAGCTGATGATGCAGTGGGCCAGAGAGAGGGCTCAACAGTTACATTCCTTTGGCAAGTTGAGAAGCTTCTCTAAGTATGGCCTTTGTTCCCACATCCTGGGGCAGAGCTCTTCAAACCCAGGACCGTCTTTGGTTATTCATAAGAAGCCTCTTCACACTGGAGTTAACCTAGCAAGATGGCTATCTAGGGAATCTATTTTAGGGAATCTAGTGACAGGATGCAGGGTGCTCACCAGGAAAAGGAAGTATTTAGAGTTAGAACTTTCACTTGACTTCTAGGGAAGGGAGGGGAACAGGGAATGAGCTCACTAGCCAATGACAGATGTTTTATGTGATCTATGCAAACGGCATAGAAATTGCTCCATTAAAAAAAAAAACTCTAAATAGGGGGCTGGAAAGATGGCTCAGTGGTTAGAAGCTCTACCTGCTCTTCCAGAAGACCTGGGTTCAATTTCCAGCATCTACATGGCAGCTCACAACTGTCATTCTCACAGAGACACATGCAGGCAAAACAGCAATGTACATAAAATAATAATAATAAAAATACCTCTGAAGAATGCAGTCTAGAACACTTTCAGGTCAGTAGACACACAGTGATGCTGGGAGAGGTTGTTCCTTGAACAGGTGTGCTGGCTAGTTTTATACCAACTAAGTAAGCTAGAGTCATCTGAGGAAGAAAAAACTTAACGAGAAATTCTCTCCATAATATCAGTCTGTAGGTAAGCCTGTAGGGCATTTTCTTAACTAGTGCTTGACGTGGGAGAGCCCAGCCCACTGTGGATGGATGACCGATAGTCTTGGCGCTAGGAGAAAGCAGGCTGAGCAAGCCACAAGGAGCAAGGTAGTAAGCGGCACTCCTGAGTGGCCTTGAGCCCTGTTGGAGTTCCTGCCCTCACTTCCTTCAGTGGCAAACAGCGATGTGGCAGTGTAAGCTGAATAAACTATAAACCCTTTCCTTCCGACACTGCTTTAGGCCATCATTTTTATCGCAGCAACAGAAACACCCCACCCCGCGCCATCACAACAGGCAAGGACGCCTTCTCCAGCACATGTCCCCCACTTGGCTGTCCAGAGTCCTATCCTGTACACAAGCCAGTAACCAGTAAAGAGCATGTTTTGTTTTCTTTGAACCGTTCTAGCAAATTGCCAGTTCTGAGAACCAGGCTTGGAGATGGCTAGGCAGAAATGCAAGGGTAGTACTTGCGACTGGCATTTGAAACAGGTTGTCTGTTGTCTGGTGGGGCCAAGCCCTTAAGACCTTGAAGCTGGAAGCTAACTCCAGGTAGTTAGCATAGAATGGAACTGAGCTGTGGGAAGACAAGCTGCCCGAGAGTCGTTTGTTGGAAATGACAATGGCCATTTGGCCTGTGGCGGTCAGGCTGCCTGTGTAGCCAGGAGCTACCAACACACAATTGCTGGCTCCCTCAGGCTGTCCCCTTTAGGGTTACTACCCTCTTCCATTCCTAGCCCTGTGAGCAACTCACCTGTGTCTGTGAATCTGTCATTTCACCCCATGGGAGTATAAATAGATTCCTGCCCATGGAATCTACTTTTGGAGATAGGCAGTTTCATTCAGCATTTTCTCAGGAGGTCCACGCACTATAGTTGAGTTGCTGGATATAGCTACAGCTCATGCTTCATTGCCGAGTAACAGTGTGGGATGTGGAAGGACTACTGTGTTTAAGTACTCACACTTGGGGAGATATCTGAGTATTTTATTTATTTATTTATTGGGGGCTGTTACAGATAAGGCTGCTATGAGCATGTGTGTACAGGTCATTTTCTCGTCATAAACGCAAGACACTGGGCCTTCTGGAAAGTCCATTTTTTAGTTTTAAAAAGAACTGGTTATGTTTTGAAGCTCAGGTTGACCATGGTAGATGGGACGAAAATGTGATAGGAAAGAAAAGAGTAGGGGGATGCTGACTGAGAATAAGGAACATACCTGGATGGTAGTGGAACCGTGCGTGGAGGTGGTGGCAGCCAGCCACGCCAGAAGCAGCTGTGGCTCAGGCTACAGAGAAGTGAAAAAGCCTCAAAGACACTTTTAGCTAAGGACATTGCCTCAGAGGGCATGTGGTATGTGGAAACCCTTTGATTGTTTGCATATGTGAAAAGTCGTTCTTAGTCTGTAGAAAGCCACAGGAGAATTGTCAGTTATGTTCTAACAGGAAGAGCCAGATAACCTATGAAACCATAATTTACTAAAGCTGTCAGAGTTGAGGTCAGAGGCAAGTAAGAAACTGAATTCCAGTGACAAACTTCCTGAGAAAGACAGGACCAGCTGTTCTGCTGGGCAGGAAATGTGGGGGTGGGCAGGGCTGTGCCCTCCCCATGAGCTCGAGAGGGCCTTTCCTGGGTGTGCAGGGGAAAGGCTGGAGGCGGGCAGCACTGCTTGGTGCTAGCACACACACCCTATACCTGGTGCGCGCGCGTGCGCAGTACAGGCAGCACACACCATTGCTTCCCTAGCATAGCTCCAAGTGGGCTCTCCAGCCCCAGGGCGGCTGCAGAGGAAGCAGGAACCAGGACTCTCTGCTCTTGAGGCAAGACAAAAATGTTTGACACCTTTGCCCTGTAGATGAGGCAGGAACGCTGAGGACCCCACCTTCTGAGACCAAGGACACAGGCTCCGAGGAGGGTGGGCCCGAAGAACCCAGCAGCACCCTGCTGGCCACAACACACTGATCCACATTCCCACTCAGCTTCTACGATCTCTGCAGAGAATAACAGTATCGCTTACCACTAGTGCAAGAGCAAGAGGAAAGAGAGAGAGATGAAAGAGAAGAAAGAGAAAAGAGAGAGAAGAGAGAGAGGAGAAAGGAGAGAGAAGGGAAAGAGGAGAGACAGGAGAGAGAGAGGAGAGGGAGGGGGAGAGAGAGGAGAGAGAGAAGGGGAGAGAGAAGAGAGGGGCAAGAGAGGGGGGAGAGGGAGGAAGAAGAGAGGAGAGAGGGGAGAGAGAGGAAGGGGAGAGAGGGGAGGGGAGAAAGTTAGTTTAACCCAAATTAACTTCAAACTTCCAGCAGGAGGGTTGGAAGTTTGAGGTCTCTTTGGGTTGTGGTGAGATCCTGTCTTGAAAGATAAGGTTATGTAAACAATAGTCAAAAGAAAAGTAGTTCAAAAGTAGTGAGAAGAAGTAGACTTTGGAGTGAAGAAGGGCAGAACTTAAAGGGGTGGCCTCATCAAGAGGAGATAACAGCTCCCAAGGGAATACGCTGGAGAACAGGGTCTCGAGATACAGACAATTAAAGCTATGGAGCTAAAAGAAGAGCTGGAGAAAGTCTCCAGTGAAAAGCAAGCACACAAAATTAGAGTGGTTATGGGTAATTTGAAGAACGCTGACCAATTTAATCTGATAGACATGTATTTATGAGATGTTCCACCCAACAGCAAAATCCGCATTCTTTCCAAGTCAATGTGTAACCTCACTAAGACCATGTTCTGACCCACAAATCAAATTGTGATGACTTAAAAATAATTGGAATCATTCAAAAATATGTTCTATCGTGATAGCGTAAGCTATAAATCAATAACAAAAAAATATCTGGAAAATCCCCAAGTATTTAGAAAGCAAACAACAGGCTTCTAGAATAAGTGATGGTTCTAAGAAGAAATTAGGAGGGTATTAGAAATATTTTAATTAAGTGAAAATAAAAACACAATTTATCAAAATGTGCAGAGCACAGTTTAAAGCAGTATTTAAGAAAAATGTCTTCAAAATAGAAAGGACAGAGTGCTGGAGAGAGGACTCAGCATTTAAGAGCACTTGTTACTCTTCTAGAGGACCTGGGTTTGGTTCCCAGCCCCCACACGACTGCTCACAACCGTCTCCAATCTAGTTCCAGAGGCTCTGATCCCCTCCTCTGGCTTTCTCAGGCACTGCACACACACAGTGCACAGACATTCCATTCAGGCAAGAAACCTGTACACTTAAAATAAATCTATAAAGAAAAGAAAAAAACATGTGATTTTGTTTAAATAAATATTTTTTGATAGGATAAAAAGAAAAGCACAGTTCATAGCAGAAAAAAAAATGCTGATACATTGCCTCTCACTAAAGTTAAAACACTACTCTCTGGGCTGGAGAGATGGCTGAGTGGTTAAGAACCATGGCTGTTGTTCCAGAGGACACAGGTTCAATTCCCAGCACCCACATGACACCTCACAACTGTCTGTAACTCCCTGGCACTGACCCATAGACACACATGCAAGCAGAACACAACGCACATTAAATAAAAAAAAATCATTTGGGCATTTGGGCTGGAGAGATGGTTAAGAGCACTGACTGCTCTTCCAGAGGTGCTGAGTTCAATTCTAAGCAACCACATGGTGACTCACAACCATCTGATGGCCTCTTCTGGCATTCAGGGGTACATGCAGATAGAGCACTCATATACATAAAATAAATAAATAAACCACTGCTCTTCAAGAATTATAGTGAGAGCCAGATGCAGTTATGATCACCTGTAATCCCAGCACTCAGGGAGGCAGAGGCAGATGGATCTCTGTGAGTTTGAGGCCAGCCTGGCCTACAAAGCAAGTCCAGGACAGCCAAGGCTACACAGAGAAACCCTGTCTCAAAAAACAAACGACAAAAAAAGATAGAAAAAAACAATTTTTAGATACTGATTTATTGGTTCATTTTGTGGTTCACTTAAAGCACTGATAAAATGCCTGTTGCCAAGCATGGCTTTGCTCGATACCTGGAGAATGGCCTGGGGAAGTAGCCGAAACAATGGATCGTTGCCCATAACAACTTGCTGACTGACACGTAGGCTTTTTGCTGGCTGCCATGTAAGTGTTTGCAAAATCCTGCCCACCTGCTCCCCACCTGTGGTTTTAGAGTAAAAATGGGAGTGCAGACTGGGCCGACATGAGGCCTTTCAGGAGCAGTCCTGGCTTGGTCTCTTCTCTCGCTGGTGTGCTTAGTCCAAACGTTCCCCACAACAGAAGCAAAGGAGGAGTGGGATTTTCTGTTTGTTTGTTTCTTTTTCATGTGCCGTGTTCACACAGACGGGCCTTGGTCCCCTAGAACTGGTGTTACAAATAGTGTGATCCACCACGTGGGTGCTGAGAATTGAGCCTGGGTCCTCTGGAAGAACAGGTGTTTGTAGTTGGTGAGCCATGCCTCCAGCCCCAAGAGGGAACTTTGAGGGCAATGGACTTTTTCCATATTTTAATTGTCAGGGTATTTATATACTTATATTTTTTCAAAACTTATCAGACGCTACACATAAAGGGGATAAATGTGACTATGTATAAATTATTCCTTAACATTTCGTTGTTATACTGAAAAACCAAAAGAGACAATGGCTGCGACTCAGAAATGATGTCATATATCCAAGAAAATCTCATCTCTCAAATAGCCCTGAGGAAACAAAGTACTGCTCCCCCTGGTGGCCTCCATATGCAATGGCAGTCTGTTCCCTGACAGGCTGCTGGGACCCCAGCCAGGTTTGGAGCAACTTGAGGCCATAAAGTAGATGTCAATGTACCATAGGAACTGTTCTAAAGTTTTGGGCTGCCTTAATTCCTTCTCTATTGCTGTGATACAACGCAACAACCAAAAGCAACTTAGGGAGGAAAGGGTTTATCTCCGGTCACAGCTCTCAGGCCACAGTCCATCACTGAGGGAAGTCAGGACAGAAACTCAAGCAGAAACCTAGAGGCAGGAACTTCAGCACAGACCATGGATGGACGCTCCTTACTGGCTTGCTCACGCCCCATGGCTTTCTCAGTCTGCTTTCTTGTACAACTCAGGATGGCTTGCCCAGGCTTGGCAGTGAGCTGGCCTTCCCCCATCAATCATCAATCAAGGAACTGTCCCCACAGGCTTGCCCACTGGCCAGTCTCATGGGGGAACCTTCTCAACTGAGATTCCCTTTTCTAAAGGGATTCTCATCTATGCCAAGCTGACAGAATACTAACCAAGCGGGGCTGTGCATGTTGACACAGCAAAGATTCTGAATGTTAAAATCAACGGCAAGCCTTGTAAGAAGTAGGCAGAAAGGGCAAACTATTTAAAAACACAAAACAAGCCAGGTGACATATGCCTGTCATCCGAGCTATTCAGGAGGCTGAGGCAGGAAGATGACAAGTTCCAGACCTGCTTGGGCTGCATGTGGGCTTATGGTCAGACTGGGAAACTTAATAAAGCCTCGTTCTCATCTTTTAAAAAGTGAAATTAAAGGAGCCAAGAAGATAGCTCAGTAGTAGAGCATGCCCAAGACATTAGGTCCATCCTAAGTACCACAAAACACCCAAGAGCTTCTTCAATTTAGTGTGGTAGCCACAACCCTTTAAATCCAGTATTTAGGAGGCTGAAGCAGGAAGATGGAGAGACAGAGGCTCTCTGTGTAGCTGAGGCGACATAAAACCAAAACAAACAGAAAGTCTCCAAAGGTAGAGAGATGTCAAATTATCAAGCCAATGGGCTCTTCCAGCTAACCACAAGTTGCCAGCAAACAGCAGGACTCCAAGTGGCAGCCCTTTTGTGTGGTATTTTTACAAGCTGTGCACACTGGCTCTGCTGGCTTCCTCTGCTTCCTGGAGGGGCATTTAGGACCACACAAAGTTGACACTGTGTCCAAATTGCTTGGACTCAGACCTTGGCTCCCTGCATTGCCATAGCACACATCTGAGGTTCAGGGGAGCAAGCCAAATGCCGATCGTGTCAGACTGCACAATGGCTCTGACCTCTATCTGCCAGCATTTTAGCCAGGACTCTGCTGCCCACCACTGGGAGGGAGTAAATAGGTCTGTGGCTCTCATGTGAGCATGGGTGGGCAGGAAGGCTATCTCCCTCAGAGTGTTGCTGTCAGAGTTATATTTACCTCATAAAATTGGCTAAGGAGCCTAAAATCAACCCAGTGTTTGCACAGTACTCTGGAAGGGTTTAACTAACAGATATTTTTCCACTTCACAAAAACTCATTCTAGAATTCTCTTAAGTCTGGCATCCTTTTTAGAGATGACAATGTCTAAAAATCATTTGGTGGATAATTGGTCATTTTTGTGCTTTGTACTCCTCTGTATTGATTTTGGCAATTTAAAACATATATTCCTAGGGAAGTATTGAATATTGAAACACTCTAGCTTCTAAGCATGTGTGAATCTTAACTTTAAAAATATATATATTTATTTGCATGGAGGGACCTGGCCCCCTCTTCCTTTAGGGTTTAATTTCAGAGGCTTTGTTTGCATGGAATCTGTAAACATCAAAGCCCCCAGGCCCTGGCCAAGCAGTCCAGTAAAGCCCCCTTGGAGACACTCAGGTGACACGGCCCTTCATCCAACAGTCAGGTAGGAAAAAGGTCAGCGTCCCCATTCACAGCCATTGACAGCCACCTTCTGCTCCAGGTCTCACTGTGGCCCTTACAGGGATTGCTGTTGAGTGGGTAAAGACAGGAAAGGAAATGCTTTAGGAAATCAGCCCAGGGTCTTGTGGAAAGGGCACTACACTCTTGGGTAGCTGGATGCTGGAACTATCAGCATCCTGGGGCATGGGGCAGGGTAAGGTCAGGGTGTGATCATCATGGTTAACAGTAGAGGCATCAAGCTCTGGCATCATCATGTTGGCTTTTGTAGCCTGTCTACCTTGCTGAGTGGCCCTGAACACCTTGGTCTCAGTTGGAGGCTTTCGGGTCCTGGCTTGGGGCTCTAATGCCCCCATGGCAGGTCTCTGTTGTGGTGTCTTCTAAGCCAGGCAATGTCACAGCCTGTGCAGGCTACAAGCCCAGCAGTCTCTCCAGTTACTGTCCTGACCCAAGTCCAACAAGTGGTCTGCTCTTCCCCACTGCGCTGGACTCTGCTCTCAGTTCCTCCCTTTTATCATAACCTTCCTCCTCCTCCTTCTCTCTTTTCTTCCCTGTTCTCTCTTCTGTGCCAGACAAGGAACAGCACTGGGGCCCAAAAAGCCAGACCGTCAGATACAGGTGGAGGGGCGGAGGCCCACCACAGGGTAGTTAAGGCCTCTGCTCTGTCAATTTTTCCTGAATTCCTTCCACACTCATGCCCATGGTACCAAATAAGGGATCCTGTAGGTCAGACCAAAGAGAGGCTGCAGGCCCAATGCAAGCCACACTGTTCCAGCAGGCCTTGGGAGAGGCAGTGAGGCCCTCAGTACGAGGGCTGAGCCAGGGGTGGACAGTGCATGCCCTCCCAGTCAATGAAGCACGGATGGACCCTGTATGTCCTTGGTAGTTGTTTCTGAGGGAGGCCATAGAGGCCCCCCACCTCCACATCTGTCCATACAGCAAGGGTGTGGTTGAGGACATGCAGTGGTCCCCATACTCAAAGGGAAGGAGGAAAGGCCCAGACTTCACGAAACAGGATTTAGGCTGGCCTTTGAAGGGACATGAGGGAGACTGAGGTGGTAGGTGGACCAAGCCATGAGCCCTGGGGCCTGTGCTATCTACGGGTCTGTCATAACTCTGTCTGTGTGAGGCTTGGGGAGTGGTCCAGGTCATCTTCTGCCAGGTGAGCCCTGGGGAAGGTCAGAGTCAGGTGAAGGGAGACAAGGGCAGTGATGGCTGTTCTTCCCCAAAGTGACACAGTGAGACAAACCTCAAGAGGGACCCCCTCTCCTGGCTCCCTCCCAGCTCTGCACCTCCTGACTACAACATCCTTGCCCAGCCACTGAGGACTTTTCTCCTCAGGAGAAGAGTGGCCACAGACCCTGCCACTCTGTACACAGACAAATGCCCCATGAGCCACTTCTCTGAGTTGGTTGGAGCCCACCTCTTCTTCCAGAGAGAGGAGCAGTCCTGACGAACCCCCAGACCACAGCAGCTCTTCAGAAAGAACAGTGGCCACCCAGGGTCCCTGTGTATCCTTGCTGTCTTATCTCCTGTGAGGTGGACGCTTCCTTTCCTTTTTGCCTCCACTCCAGACTGGTCAGAAGGTCCTGCCAGACAGCTCAGAAGGTCCTGCCAGAAAGTGGGGACTGACCCATTCCACCTTCAGGGCAGAGCTGCAGTCATCCGTCCAGCCTCTGGGGCCTGAGCTCCAGGGCTAGGGTTCATGTGCACCGAGGAACCCTGTCTAGATTCTGAGTCCCTTCCCCATGGTTTGAAATGTGCCTCCTTTGGGAAACACCACCCCCATCTCTCCTTTCACCCTGTCCAGTGTTCTGGCCTGAGTCTGCTTTAGCATCACTGATGGTAGTGTGTGTGGAGGGTCTTCTCCCCAGAAAACTGCACACACCGGCCATCTAGCCTAGCTGGGGCTCAGAGATCTGGGTTCCAGTCCTGCTCGCCTGTGGCCTAACATGGGCTCCCATACAGATCTGGAATTGAGGACCCTTGGCCCAAACTTCTAGGGTCCTTCTGACTTTGGGTTCTGGCTCACTCTGGGGCATCTAGAGAGGAATGACATGGGCGGGTGTGAGGTAGCATCTTTGAGGCTCTTCTCTGCCTCCTGGTCCAGCCCAGATGCAGAATGGTTGGCCAGGACACCTCCTCCCACCAGGAGAGTTGGGTCCTGCTGTCTGGGCTGATGCCTGGCCCAACCACTCCAGCAGGCTGGAGCCAGGAACCTTCTGGGAGGTCTTTCTATGCACCTACCAGAAGACTTCGGTTGGGGGGACTTGTCGGGGGGAGGTGACGGCCTTACGAGCGGAGTCTAAATGGGGTGAGGGGCAGGCGCTGATGCTGTAGCTCACCTAGTGCCTCCCCTGCAGCAAGGACTGTTGGTTCTCCATGACAGTAGCGTTGCCAGGCGGGAGAGCAGTGCCATTTTATTAATGATGAGATCTGAGGTGAGAGGGATAGCATGCCTGGCCCAGCATCAAATAGCTGGAACTAGCCCCTTGAGCCAAGTCTCTTTCCCTTTCCTCTTTTCCTCTAGACTGGCAGAGGCAGGTGGGTGGAATGAAATCTTGAGGGCTGGTGGGAGAGGAGGAAAGGAGCTGACATTTTCTTTCCACTTCTTCCCGGTCCAGACTGGTGTTGAGGAGTTCTAGACTACCACATCCAGGGAAGGACCGTGGCTCTCCCTCCATCCTGCACTCCCTTCAGCCTCCAGGCCCGCCGCACTACCGTGTTCCTGACATCCCCTCTGCCGAGAATGCGCGTGTCCTCTCCCTCTGGGAAGGTGGCCCTTTCCCACATTAAGGTTTCTCTGCCCCTCCCTAGGCACAGAGTATACCGTTATTATATGGGGTGGGGGCTGGGGTTGTGCTGAGGATGCCCAGCATTGTGAGAGCTGTGGTTAGCTCCCAGGGCTGGGGCCGGGGTGGGGGTGGGGTGGGGGGGTGGCAGTGGCAGTGAGCTACAGTCTGAGAAGGAAAGGAGGGCCAGTAAAGGGTGGAAGAGTGAGGGCGGGAGAGAGGCTGGGAGCTGGAGCCGCCTATCACCTCTGCCCTCACTCCATGAGATGGGGTCCTCTGTCCTGGAAGACAGCCTAGCCTTGGACCTCACCCCACAGCACTTCCCCGATGGATAAGCCTGGTGTCCTGGAGGCTGCTGAAGTCCTGGCAGGCCGGCAGCCACCCTTTCCACATTTTCCTACACAAAGGCTGAAACCCCAGAACACCTCTTGGACCTGACCGGCTGTGGTCCACCGAGCCATGAGGCCACAGCACGAGTCCAGACTAGAAAACCCTTGTTTTATTCAGCACCCGGGCAATCTTGCTGTGTGGGATGGCCAAAATATAAAAATTTAAAAACCAGCAACAGACAACATTGATGTTGTAGAGGAGAACTAGGAACATAATAGGGCCTGGCATTCAGAATCCCTGTGGTTTGGGTCCGTGTTCACTCCCTGAGGCTGGCAGGGAGGGATGCCCCAGCAGCCAGCTGCCCTCACCCTTGGGCTAGGCAGCTGGGCTTCTTGAGGGAGGCTGCCTGGAAGCAGGGCCTACTTTTTAAGGAGAGACAAGGGGGCTCTGTCCACTCAGAGATCAGGACCTAAGGAAAGAAAGAGAGTTGGTCAATGGTGTGATATCTGCGTGGTGGCTCCATCTCCCCAACTGATAAGGTTCCCTGTCAGGGATGGTGGCGGCTCCATCTCCCCAGGAATGTGGGCTCAGGGCAAAAGGCCTGGATACTCGGCTTCCAAAGAGCTCCTTTAGGGCCTCCCAGCTCTCAGGGCCCAGCCTCAGCATGCCTCCTGCTGGCTGCCCCCAAGGCCCAGGTTCTAGCAGCCACTGTCAGGAAATACTTCTCTGCTTCATTTTCTAATTCTGATGCCCCCCTTTTTTTTTTCTTAAAAAGGAGAAAAAGAAATTCTCCTCTCCCCTCTTCAGAATCATGATGGAAACCCACATTTGCCAGTCCTGTGGCCTTTCTGGGAACGCTCTGTGCTGCTTCCTGTGCATGCTAGCCCAGCAGCCTGCCTGTGGTCAGGGTCACAGGGACATTAATGAGACCGGGGCCTTTCCAAGCATTTATGTAAAGAGGCCTTAGGAGGAAGGGCCTTGGCCTCCACAGCCATAGGCCTCAGGGAAGCACAAGGGCAGCCCAGATGCTCCTCTGTCTACCCTCTGAGGGCCCTTACAGTACTTATGGGGTCCCTGTGACCTGAGACACACTGAAGGGTAAGCAGGCATTGGAAACTCGGGCTTATGAACGCTAAACTGCCAGTGAGGAGCAAGAGTCAGTCATTTCTCCCACTGGCCATGTCCTGGGTGATGGAAGCCTGATTCTACTCCCAAGTAACCTGACCTCTGTATTGAAGTGGACATGACAGGACCCTTTCTTTCAGACGTAAGCATATGAGTGGGTTAATAGATGACATAGGCTAATAGATGAAAGAGCTATCTTTAAATGTGCTCTTAACCTTTATCCTGCTCACATACTGAGCCCTGATCCTGCTCACACACTGAGCCCTGACCCCACAGGATTAAACCTTACACTTGCCATCCTTTGACAAGCACACAATCTGGGGTAAAAACATCTCTCCAGGAGTTGCAGTTTCTACAGCTCAACTGCAGTGGACGAAATAAGCTTAAAGTGCTAGGAGACTTTTAGTAGAAGAGTATCGCTTTGGCCTAAGCAAAAACATTTAGCAGAGGATTGTCTTCCTTCCTGGAAGGAGAGATTAAGGAGACTGAGTTCAGCTGGCCTGGGGCAGCAGGTGCTAAGAACCCTGCTTAGAACCATATGCCAAAAGCCCAGGCCTATTAACTTTCTGCATGGAGGCCCAGGGACAGAAGTTGGTTTATTCCAACCAGAATTACTTCTAAGCTGGGGTTATTTAACCCAGCCCAACTGCTAATGACACCAATAGTCATGGCTTCTGTTTTGTTCCGCCACGAGCTGGGGACATGAACATGCTGGCATTGGGCCTGAGGTCCTCATCCCTAGCTTATGTGGGAAGTGAAGAAAGTAGCTCTGAAAGCAAAGGTGTTGTCAGAGCAAGGACGCACACATTTAACCAAACCACCCTGCCTTCTGCCAGCTTCTATTTGAAAATCCTAGGGGGCCATAGGATTGGATGGATGTCAATACCGCATAGCCTGAACTCTATCATGAGCATTCAGCTCGGGACTGGTGCGTGGCTATGTTTGACCATTAATGACTCCTCCCCAAAATGCAGGAGTCTCAGGTATTTCAGGGAGCCCTGCATGCTCCCCGGTGGGAATGTGCTTGAGGCAGGAGTCAAGGGGTGGGCAAACACGTACTGGACAATTTTGCAATTTGTCGTAGAAACGTAGCGACCCGTGTAGTGGATGTTGCATCTCACCACGTTGTTGGTGAAGTCAGACTCCAAAACGATGTACTTGGGGTTCACGTGCACCTGGAGAAGAGAGAAGGGGCCTGTTGGGAAGCTGCGCCTCCCCCGCTTGCTAGTGGAGAGGGAGACAGACACAGGGGTGACAGGGAGGGAGACGAGGAGCTGGACACAGATGTGGGGGACAGAGATCGGGAACAGAGACAAGGGCGGGAAGAATGGGCAGTTGTGGTTCAAGAAAGCATAATCTGTGTCCTCAGCAGAGACTGGAAACATCCCCGAGCCAGAGCCCACTTCAGGAGGCCCCTGCATGGGGCACTGTTGCCATTTTCCGCCCCAGAGAATACTGCAGTGAGGGGTAGAAACAGGCAGTCAACACCTGGTCTACTTGACTCTAGCACTCAAAGCTATTAACCACATGATAGCCACAGGTCCCTGTCCAGGTGACCTGCTGAGGGCCCGGCTGTTGCCAGGGTACTTCCCACACCCTGAAGCCACCATTTTTTGAGAAGATGGCCCAAGCATGCCCTGCACCCTCTGTCTGAAAGAGCTACAAAGACAAGCCATGCCAGTTTGGATTAGCAGGGGTGGGGACCAGTCACTGAAGGACATTTAAGCCTGGATGCATTGGAGGCGGTGTGCAACTCTGTAAAAGAGCACCTGCCTAGCTCTTTCAGAGGACTCAGGTTTGGTTCCCAGCACCCACATCACAGTTCACAACCTTTTGTATTGCAGTCCCAGAGTTACTGTACATGCACAGTGCACAGATATTCATACAGGCAAAACACCCAGACAGAAAAAAGAAATTAAAAAATACATAGATAGATAGACAGATAGATAGATAAATAGAGAGACATAGATGTTACTTGAACTCCTAGTGTATTCTTCAAGCTTAAACTATGAACTGTTTATGAGTTAATTTGCCTGCTGCCTGGAACTCAGATGGGCCTTCATTAGTCTTTGATGAGTAGCTCATCAGGCACGACTCACACACATACAACCTGTGGAGCAGAGGTCAGGCTGTGCAGCAATGAGTTGCTTCTGTTTTGTGTTTTGAGGGCCATCTCTCCTCTCTCTTCTAATTTGAGGGTCATTTCTCATTTCTCCCAGCATCCCTGGCTGTCCTGGAACTCTTCCTGCAGGTGCTTTTATGGAGAAGCTTTAAATAGCCCGGGATCAGGCCACAGGGACATGGCCCGACACTGTGTTTTTGGGTATGCCAAGCTAAGCTGTGTGTCAGCAGCAGGATTTTCTATTTTTCCCAGTACCAAAGGGAACGTGTGATAGGGTAAGCTCACGCCATTCCATGTGGCAAGAGGGGTTCTTGCCGGAAGAAACTCAGCACATGTCCTGAGAGGAGTTGAGAGCCTGACATCCCACACATGGGAGGACTGGCTAACTATCTCTGTGGGTCTTTGTCACTTAGACAGGATGGTGTCATCATCACTTCCCCTGTCACTGCAGCAGGGCTGAAGATTCTTTGGGGTCTTTAGGAACAGAGAAACAATGTCTGCTTGAGAAAGAAACCACCAGAGAGAGAACATTGCAGATGTCAGCTCAGCTGAGCAACTGTGGGTGTAGGGGTCCAGTCAGAGAAGGGAGCATCTTTCAGAGGCAGGAGACAATGAGTGTGGGCATGAAGTTGGCGAGAATGTCCAGGCCCAGAGGCTCACCTTGAGGATGTAATTCCCAGGCTGCACATCAGTGATATCGATCCACTGGCAGTCAATGTCCGCATTGTATGTGTCGTAGCAGCCTGGACTCAGGCCCTGGGGAAAGGAATGAAAAGTTGCAGCTCAGAAAAGTTGTATCTCAGAGCCACTCCACGCGCACTTGAGGCAGTCTGGGGTGTTCTGTTTCTGTGCTTCCTCCCTGACCTGGGCCCATATCGACTCAAGCTCTTGCTGAGCCACTGGATGAATGAGCCAAGAAGAAGGTGGAGATGCCATAGGCTGAAGGAGGCTGAAGTGGATGGGGCAGATGCTGCAAGATGCTTGACAGAGATGGCCTGAGGAAGGGATGAAAAGACAGATGGGCATATGGATGTTTTGTGGATGGAAAGATGGATTGGGATAGACCTTTGTCCCTCTTCAGGCAAATGAGGCTTGGTGTTGCCTAGACCGTATGGCTTTGTTTGTTTGTTTGTTTTTTGAGATAGGGCCTCTCTGTGTGGCTATGGCTGTCCTAGAACTCACTCTATAGACCAGGATGGCCTTGAACTCAGAGGTCTGCCTGCCTCTGCCTCCTGAGTGCCAGGATGAAAGGCGTGGGCCCCCACTGCCCAGTGTGTCAATGTTCTTTTATCTCCAAGACAGACACCCCTTGAAATGAGGGAGGAAGGGACTTGTGCAGGGCCCTTTGATGGTCTCAGCATTAGCAAGAAGATCCTCAACCAGAACTAAGTGGGCGCCGCCTCGGCAGCTGTCCATTCTTCGCTTGGCTGGCCCACTCCCCATCCATATTCCCGTGTCCACCCTGCCACACAGTACAACCTGTGTGTGAGAGGTGCACGCATAGCGCTTGAGGTTGCCAAAGTCACAGGTGCTGTCTTCCAGGCAGAAGCTGGCCTTGTGTCCCTCAGCCACTTTCTTGCCTGTGGCTGCATCAAGCAGGTCATAGTGGCTGAACTCGTCCATGCTGTGGTAATGTCTGGGGGAGGAGAGAGAAGAAGGCCTGGTTCCCCTGGGGCTTCTCTTCATGTCCCCCTCCTGAGGTGACCCAGGTGATCTGATATGATAGCTTCCTAGCCCCTGAGCCCTTCTATTCTGAGTCCCACAGGCTAGCATCTTGGTGCTAGGTCACCTCAGAACACCACCTCCTCAGGCTCCTCACTTCTTTTCTGGACTCCTTCCTGTTCTCTCATGGGCAAAATCCTGTATTTTAGACATGTCCATCCCTTTCCAACACTGATTACGGCCCATCTTTCAACCCAGTTTTGCTGAGGGCCCTTGACCAGCAACACTTCCCTAGGGCAGGAACAAGTACCCACATCTCCCAGAGTGTGAATGGGGAGGGACTCAGGCACTGAGGGCCCTGACCCAGGAGAGGAATAAGCAAAGGCCAGTCAGAGTCTTACTGGTGGCAGCTGTGCCACTCCCAGGTGTGCCGTGGCCGGTTGGGGAGGAAGTCCGCTGTGCCCTGGTTCTTCACGCGCTGGGGGAAGCGCAGCAGCACTCGGAGGTCATAGTCAGTAGCCTCAGGGGCATAAGCTGTGCTGTGGAAACAGGTAAGGGGACTGGAATGGTCCTGCGACACCAGCAGTCAGCGTATGCTCTTCAAAGTTCCTGACATTTGACCCTTGCATGACAGTGAGGCCGGGCCTCTTTTCTCCTGACACCACCGGACTGGGCCTCCTCTCCTCTCTGACCTTCTGTGTGTGACCGGGAGCTGTTAATAGATTCTGACCACAAGCTTCCAGGCCACTCAGCCTGGGACAGTGCCCCCACCACTACCCTGGGAGAGGTTAGGGTCATGTAAAAATCTTGAGAGGATAATTTAACAACAAGCAGTTCTGGGCCTATGAGGGCAGCAGAGCTGGCAGCTTGCCTTGAAGTCTGTCCAAATCTCAGAACCCAGTCCAAACCTGGTTGTGGAGTTGTGTGTTTCTAATGCCAGCCCTAGGGAGGCAGAGACAGGGGAATCCTTGGAGCTTGCTGGCCAGCCAGCCTAGACTAGATGGCCTCCGTGGCAATGAGAGACCCTGTCTCAAAGAAGGTGGGCCACATCCTGGAAGATGACCTGAAAATTATCCTGTGGCCTTCACTTGCACATGAACACACATCACCTACACACACACACACACACACACACACACACACACACACATAAGTAAGAATTAGCCCTAACAGCCGCACCCAGGAGCTTCTCAACTCTTCCTTCTTCTGGACAGAGTTTAACTGTGAAAAAAGTGCGCATGTCTTGCATATGTGACCAAAACCCAGGCCTGAGCATCTTGGGCTAAGTCTTCATGTTCCTAGTCCCATGGGCCCTTCTGCTCCTCTACAGAATGAGTTCAGGTCCCAAAGACTTGTTCTCCCATGAGACTTCTATCTTTCCCCTTCCTTCCATGCTGTTTGCATGCCCATAGCTCTAGAGCTCATTACTTAAGCTCCCTAGACCCAATTCAAGTCCCTTCCTCCATGGTTCATGGTTGCTGTACTTAGAAGCACCCTGGTTTGCCTGTGAGCTCCTGCAGTTCTTCCTATGGCTCACCCTGACGTCACGTCACCCTGGGCTGGTGCAGGTGTGATCAGACCACCTCTCCCTTGATGCTGGCTTCAGGACCAGCCATGTGCACTTTGCCTTCCGGAAGCCTCCTTTCCATCCATATATGGCTTTAAATTCCCAGAAGAAGCAGGAAAGAATGAGAAAAGAGGGATATCTTTTCTGAGAGAAGGACACACACACACACACACACACACACACACACACACACCAGGAAGCCCGGCTGCCGGCTCTCCTCTTTGCAGCTGACTGATGACAGCTGTCCTGGCTGGCCTCATTTGGGGTTGTAAGGCCAGAGGCGAGAGGTGGGGATTAGCTCTCTCTGAGAATATGTCTGGACAGCAGGGGACTCAGACGCCCGTCTGCCAGGACATAAGGCCCTTGGCCCTGTCTGGGGGAGGTTTGGAATCTGTCTGTGTCTGGGTTGAAACAAAACATCCTCCTTGCCTGTTTGGTGAAATCCTGCCCTGCTGTTCATCTCAGAACATCGTGGGAAACCAGCAGGATCTAGCTTCTAGGCCTAACTTGGCCACAGGCTTGTGGCAAGACTTGAAGCAAATCCTCTGCCTTCTCTGAGTTCAGCAATGTGAGACCTGGCTCAGGGCTCCAGCCCACACTTGGACTGCTTGTGGAGAATCCTCCCAGTGCAGGGCCCCAGCTCCGCAGGCTTTTCTGAGTCTGTAATCCTGTCCCCAGCCTTCTTGGAGGCCACATCCCTGCAGGCCCCTCCTTCTTTGACCTCACTCAGCCCTAGAGCTGTGCATCCTGGCTCTCACTCCACTCCTGCCTGCTTAGCTCTGTCACCACAGCCTAGAATGAGGGCTCCCTCTGGCCTGATGAACAAGTCACCCAGGACAGAGGGCAGGCTGCCTTCTCCTCGCCCGACTGGGAGCTCAGGGCTGGGCACTTGAAACACTCCAAAAGGATGTGGTGAGAATTTGGCTTTGATTAAAATGATCTAGACCGGTGCAAGCCACTAGGAGACTGAACCCTTATCACTGAGGAATGTCAGCAGAAATGGTATGTTCTCCTCCCAAGGACAAGGGACAAAGGATAAGGCCTGAAAAGTCAGTTTCGACACTTTGCCCATCTGTGATAATATAAGGAACTTTCACCGGAGTGTGAATCAACTGCTCTACCCATCACTCTGATTAGCAGCATTTTAAAAACAGATGACCGTATGAAAGAAATAGTCAATTGAGTTATATGCTGATGAAAGTTCTTTATCTTAACATAAGAGCTTATGGTCAGCTACTCTGAGGAGGACAGGGCTAAAGGTCTAGAAATGAGTAAATGTTGGCATTCCAAATGGTTTCCTAGAGAGTAAAAGCTAAGAGAGTTCATATGTTTAAAAAAAGTTTTTAGAGTGATAATTAAGAGGGAAATGTGCTTTGTGCATCGATATCCAGAGAGCAGCAAATCGATGTCCCCTTTAGCCAGGTCTTTTAGCACAGAGAGGGCACCCCAAAGGACAGAAGCTGAGCAGAATATTAACTATTGCTAAGCCAGAAGTGAGCTCTGCAGGAGCAGGGCAATGGTCTCCTCATCTCTGCAGAACACAGCAGTCTGGAACTAAGCCCACATTGTTACCCATGCCTACTCATTCCCTGCCTTGATCAGTCAGGCTGCCTGGGCCTACCTCAAGCCACACCTATCCTCCCCACCCTGCAGCTCTCTGCCCTCCAGGACTTCCCTGATACCCACACTGACCACTGGAAATACAGACTTAGTTTCCTAATGGGGCAGCCCATTCTGCCAGGGCTGGTGTTAAGATTAATGTCACAGTATAGTAAAGGTCCTTGTAGGTAATGAATGTAGGTTGACGGGAACCCACCCCTTCTCTTTTCTCCCCCCCCCCAAGTCAGGTAAGGTGGAGGGCATGGCTCTGAGAGGCTTGGCTACTTTGCCAGGCTCTGGGTGACTCCCTCAGACTATCCCAAGGCCCTGTTTTGTGCTTCGTCCCCAGCTCCTTACCTGGCCAGGCACTTCTCCTCTGCCGCACAGCGCAAGGAGTACAGGTGGGCTCGCTGCACATACGTGGAGGCCTGCACATAGTTGGGGTCCGGGACCAAGTCAGGGAGGCCTGGAGAGAGTGGGAGAGGAAGAGCACAGCACTAGGAAGGTTAGTCTGGTGACTGCTGGCCTGTGGGCCGTTCTCCCTGGTCAGTGGCTCCTGGGTTTGAGGAGGTCAGCAGCAGTTAACTGCCTCCACAGTTAGATAGTATGGGAACCACTGACACATCCTAGAAGATTTGGAGTGAGAAGAAGACCCAGAAGGGAAAGGTGTCTGGAAGGTGGAATGGCATGCCATGAGTAAGGCTTAGAGACAGGACCAAGGAGACCAAGGGATTTCCTGAAGAGCCACTCCCCCTGTCCTCCCTCCCCAGGCTTTTGCACACCAGCCAAGACACTCCTCTTACCTCTAAAGCCAGCCTCCTTCAAGGACCACCAGGACAGCCTGGGCTTATGGCCTAGGGTGGGCCCCTGAAGATTCAGTGACAGAGTAGGTGGGTGTTAACTGGTAGGAGGGGGTGGGCAGGAAGAAAACACTTTCCCTGAGCCAGCAGAAGTCTTAGGCTGCTGGTGCCAGGTGCCAGCTGAGCTGCTCCGGATATCTTCTTGGCACCTCCTGCCACTTCTGGTCATCAGACTCTAGACTGACACACAGTTGTCCCCTGTGGGCAACCTCTGGCGTCCATCATAAGGGAGGGAGGGCCTGGCTCCCACCCCTGCAGGGTCCAGGGGAAGTCTTAGGCCTGCTCCACCCTTTGGACCACTTGTTCTCTAGGGTCAGGGGCCTCCCCTTTTTGCTTCCACTAGTAAGTCCAGGTAAGTTATCAGGAATAACAGAAAGCACAGGCAGGTATCTCATGATGGACTAAGGACAGGATGAATTTGAGGTTGGGAGTGAGGGTACAGGTGGAGGGTGGGCTGAGGGTGGAGGCTGATCCTTGCCCCACAGCTACCCTATAGGGCAGTGCCTGGGGCTTTTAAAGTCTCCCTTCTCTCAGGCCTTGGAGATCCTGTCCGGTAAATGATAAAAAGAGACTGTAAGTCCCTCCTAGCATCTTAGGCCTCCTCTCTTGGGGAGGGGGGGTAAAGGCAGGAATGGTGGGGTCCTTGAGTCATGGAAAAGGGCTTCTAGACCCCTGTCTTCCAATCCTTCCATCAACTTAAGGGTCCTGACAATGAGGCAGACAAAGAGAAGTCTGGCTTCACCGCCTTTGACAGAGGTATGTGCCTGCATTCACTTCTCTGTCTCTGTCTCTCTCTCTCTCTCTCTCACACACACACACACACACACACACACTTACATAATTACACTCTTGACACACACACACACACACACATACACACACACAGACTCACACATTCACACATACACATACATATATACACACAGAGACACACTCACACTTACATATATTTCTTGGGCCCCTGTGGACCTGCTCTCCCTGGGGCCTGGACCTCAGGGACAGCTTGGTCCAGGCAGCAAGGATGATCTCACCTACTTGGAATGGAGAAGAAGCTCAGAGTACAGGGTGGGTGAGGATGAGGTGGCTCCTGGCAAACGGGGGACTTCTTGGCTGGCCTAGGCTCTATGACATGAGCCCCCTGGAATGTTTGCAGTAATTTCCCAAGGGACCCTCAGGACCTCAAACCAGCTGGGAGACGGTTCTCACCCACTGGTTCCCAGAAGTTTCTGGAAGAGGGGTAAGGAAGGGAGGAGGGGTCCCTTTCCCCACCCTCTAGCAGCTCAGCAATAGGTGGGTGTGGCAGCTGGGCTTCAGCCTCATGGGCCCAGTGTTCAGCACCAGACAGTCTGCCGCTCCCACCCCAGGCCCTGTTTCAATAAATACTACACAGATGGCTCCACAGAGCTTTCCTGGCCCGACCCTTCCTCTCTGGGCTGTTTCATGATCTGGCTGTGCAATCCTGGACAGTTACAAGAGCCAGAGTCCTAGGCTAGGGGCCCTTAGGGCTAGTTACACTGCTCTTGCTCCGTGGTTGAGCTTGACCCTGGCCACAGACTGAACCTAGTGACCACACAAGAAGCCCTGGCTGAGGTTATATAGTGAGCATGGATCCTGGTCACACTTTGACTTGACCATGATCACTCACTGAGCCCTGATCCTGGTTACACTGACCTCTGATTGTGGTCACATGTAGAACCCTGATCCTATTCACATACTGAGCCCTGATCCTGGTCATATTGAGACCTGACCATTGAGCTCTGTTCTATCAACAACTCTGAATCTTAGTATGTTGTCCTTAGTTTCTTTCTCTACATAGTAAACTAAAGCAATGTGCTAAGAGAAAAGACCCTTCAAAAGGAATTGTTTGACATCATCCATCCTCTCTGATGGAGGAGTGGCTTTGGTGTAAGTCCAGGAGCTGTGGGAGGAGGTATCTGAGCGTACACGGAGAGAATAGGGACAGGCTGTGGCCAGTCCAAGCAATGGTCCTCAGCTCTTGATTTGGGAAGCCTTTCCTGATAAGCACTGACATCCTGGACGCACACATTCCATTCCCACCTCACTACCCAAGAGGATTTCTCTGCAGTTGGACTTCCTCATATTCCTATGTGGGGTCCTTCTGCTCAGGCAGGGGCTCTCTGAGGGCAGGACCTACCTCTGAGTCATCACTAGCAAGCCGTAGCCTCTGCTTCTTTTAACAGTTGGTGACTTAATTCACGGCTGTCCACATCCATAAGTGTGTATGTACGTACCTCTTTAAGACCACGGGGCACACTATACCTTTGGAAGTGTAAGGAAGCACATCTAGAGAGGGCAACGAACATTTTTATATTCACACAGTGAGTCGAGGAAGTCTTGGGGATCCCAAGTTTCAGCTCCCTCCTGTCATTCTTCTTTTCATAAAAATTAATTTCTGGGCTGAAACCATGGCTCAGGCAGTTTAGAGCAATTGTTCTTGCAGAAGATCAGGGTTCAGTTCCTAGCACCCATGAAGTGGCCCAATTTTAACTCTAGTTCCAGGGGATCTGAAACTATCTCTGACCTCCATTGGCACTAGGCATGTAAATGGTACACGAAACACTCATACAAGTCAAATAAATAAATAAAATTGAACTTCTGTTTGAAGTCTGCTCTACACAGAGAGACACAGATTTTTCAGTGCAGTTTGGCAAGTTTCTGACAGATGTACACTGTTATTAACCACCACAACAGGGCCAGAGCTAGGGAAATGTCCCCAGCTGTGGCACATACTGATAGGGTTCTGAATCGCTGTAGATTGTTTTGTTGTTGTTGTTTTGTTTTTGTTTTTTGTTTTAGTAGTTACATGAAATCACTGCTGTCATGATTAGCATTGTCTTTGATTCTGACCTCTATCAGCATCTTGGTGACTCAGCTAACTCCTCCCACCCAACTGTGCCCCATCCTATCCTGCCCTGGCTGTCCTGGAAGTTCAGCCTGGTCTTCCACCTCAGCCTCAGGACCCCTTGCTGAGGACCCAGGGTGCTCAGGCTCCTCCCTTAGCTGGTATGTTTTTCCAGGAAGGAACAAAGCCTCCTTCTCTGGGCTGTGATCCCAGGGGACATTCAGTCAGCAGCTAGGCTCTCATTCCCTTTGTACGAGTATGGGGAAAGATTGCATGATGAAGGGAGATGAAGGAAGCATTGCGTGGAGGTTGGCAGGCATAGGTCTAGGGGAGTCTGGCTGGCTGCTGTTGGCTGGTAGAGCACAGGCAGGGTGGTCAATGTGGAATGAAGTCCGGGTATCATCAGTGTGGTCACCCTTGTTCCAAGATGGGCCAAATTTAGGGGCACCATCAGTTATAGGGTGTAATTCTGAGGTGGGGTGGGGGTTGGGAAATATCTTCCAACAAACATGGAGCCTGTCACTCGACCCTCAGGCCTGGACCTGGAGACTAAAATCATGGGTTCTGATAAGAGCTTTTCGTGATGTTTTTGTAACTATGAAGACTAGGATAAACTTCATGTTTGATTAGTTCAGCTAAAACTGGTCTTCAGTCTGTGTACAGCTTCTCTCATTTTTCCCTTCAGCCCTCACCTCCAGTCCTGTTAGGTGACTGCACATCTATACAGACTCAGCAGTTCATGTCAGATGGGTCTGTGATTTAAAAACAAATGAGAGGCAGGCGTGCAGGCTTTAATCCCACCACTTGGGAGGCAGAGACAGGCTGATCTCTGAGTTCTAGGCCAGCCTCGTCTACAAATCAAGTTCTGGGACAGCAGCCACACAGAGAAACCCAGTCTCACCCAATCTCAAAAGAAGAAGAAGGAACAGGAGGAGGAGAAGAACCCTGAACCATAAATTAGGGGACTGGAAAGATGGGTCACTTGTTGCTCTTACAGAGGACCTAGCTTCAGTTCCCAGCACCCACAAGGCAGCTCAAAACCATTTGTACCTCCAGAGCCAAGGAATTTGACGCCCTCTTCTGATGTCTTTGGGGATCAGGCATGAATACGGTGCGCGTACATACACACAGATAAAACATTCATATATATAAAACCATAAATGATAGTCCTACAGGACCTGACTGTGTCTTCATTGTTTTTCAGTCACTGCAAACCTTCAGGACATTTTGCATGGCTTGGCACTGCTAAAGAGGATGCTGTAGAGTCGCCCCCCCAGCATCCCATCTGACAGTCTCCTGGGAAAGAGTGGCCTCTGAGCACTGTTCCACACACCTGACTTGACACGAGCTCGGGCTTGCTGAGCACACATAACCAGATCCCTTTTGAACCCACAGGGGACCAGCAGCCCTGCTCAGCTTCCTCCCTCGTCACAGTGTCACAGGTTGAAAGTGGGTTAGAGCCCAAAGGCTGTGTGGACTTTACTCCACTGTCCCCTCTGAAGGGCCTGGGTCCTATCTCTGTGCTGCCTGGGCTCTGCCCTCCTGTCGTAGACTTGGATGAGGTCCTCTCCAGGCCTCTCTGCCTCCATATATCTGCACTGATCCCTTCATCTCCACGGCTTGGAGCCCTGGGCCAAGCCCCTGAGTTCATTCTTCCCTAGGAAGGCTGTGCTGTCCACAGCCTGGGCCAGTGTGCTGGGAACACTGAATCAGAGGACATCAAAGACCCTTGGGGTGACTAAAGCTAGGGCTCGGCTGGAGAGGGCCTGAGTGTGAGTGAACCAGGTCCCAAGCCATTTTGTAGGCAGGCAAAGAGCCTCCTGCCACACTGGGCCCCTGGGCCAATGTAGTGAAGATGCAGCCCAGGAAAAGGCCAAACATTGCATCTCAGCTCTGTCCTCAGGCAGTTCTCTGTGGCAGTCAGGGCTCCATGCAAAGACCAGCCACACTGACTCTTGCAACCAATGGCCTCAGCACAAGCCCACCCTGTCCTCTCCTGCCCTAAGCTAGGTCTAATACTGCTGGGCCCCTCCCATGATGGCCTCTGTGGACATGAGGACAATGATCATGAGCATCTTCCTGAGCACAGTCCAAGTGGGTTCTTCTGGTGGGCAAGACTCCAGAAGTCAGCTCATTACTGTTGCTCTCCCCACTCTTCGGGCCCATTCCCCTATCTGAGGCGCAGTTTCCCTGTCTAAAGATGCAGGAAAGGCTAACTGGCTCCTGAGCACAGGTTGGGTGGATCCATAAACACTTGGAGATAAAAATACTTTTTTTTTTTTTCCCCAGAGCTACTCAATCCATTTTCTAGCCTTGGGCAAGAGCCTGAGCCCTCTCATGACCTCAGCAGCCTATGCTTCAACAGTCGGGAAATTATCCCACAGGCTGACCCAAATCCTTCTTGCCTCATTAGAGATCTGTTCCCTCCTGCCCAGCACGAGCATCTGCACGGGTCTACACCTCACCTGTTTTCCTCTCGCTCTGCAGGTTCTGTGGGTTCCGTAGCCCTCCCCTGGCATCTGTGTCCCCTAAGCCCCTACTGCCGGGGCACTCGAAGGATGGCAGTGGAATTCAACAAAGCCCTAATCTCTTGAGCCCAGGACTGGAGGATAAACACAGTCCAGCAGAAACCCATCACTCGGTTGTGAAATATGTGCTGAGCGGGATGTTTTGGCAAATGAACACAGCCAGACTCCAGAAGAGCCCCTAGGTGAGGAAAGCAGAAAGCTCTGCCCGGCTTGGACTTGAATAGAGATGAGCCGGAGTGGGGCAGAGCTGGCAGCTCCCAAACCCAGGAAATTATTAGCTAATAATTGGAACATTAAGTTGTCAGCACAGGCCCAGAGGTGCTCCACCTGTTTTTGCTAGCTCCCAGGCAAGCTTGCTGCAGAAGCCACTCTGACCCGTGGGGAGGGGGCAATTCCAGACTGGGAAAGGAGGCTATTATGGCTACAGAGGCAGGTCTAGAACCTTCAGTGGCTCTCATAAAAGGTGGACATTTCAGGGTGGCATCAAAGGCCTTCTGTGGTCTGTCCCTACCCTGCCACTCTGGCTCTCCGAAGTACAAGCATCAGCAAGCAGCTCCGTAGCAGAGCAGCCTGACCTCTCCACCTCTAACCTCCGAGCTCACCGCGCCTTCTGCGCATGAACACTTCCCGCATGCTCATGGTTGATTCTGCCCATGCGCAGTCTCATGGTTGATGGGGCCACACCATCAGGAGCCCCCAGAGCCCACCTGTCAAGCCTGACTTCCTCTTACGGCACTCGCATCCCTACCTAACTTCCCAGCTGCAGCCCTTAGGCTCCTGCAGTGGCTCCCTAGAACACAGAAACTTCACAGCGGCCCCGAAATTCTCTGTAGTCTGAACTCTGCTAATCATTCTGCCCACTCTCCTGTCCCATCTCTATTTCCACTTTACTCGACCTAAGCACACTGGAGCACACTTGGGAACTCCTGCCTTCAGGTCTCTGCACTGGGCAATCCCCATGTCTGTAATGCTCTTCCTGCAGACGGCTGAATGGCTCACTCACATGCCCCCTTAAGTCATGGTTCAGATGTCACTTTCTTGAGGCTTGCAGTGGTCACCTCTTGTGAACTGTCCCCTTCCCCTTACTCCTGATTTCCTTAGCTATCTCTGTGTTATCCACAGCACTGCTTTACCTGTGAATTATGTATGTAGATGACACCAGAAGATTCAAAAAGGCAAACATTTCATGTTCCTTTTCACTAACACACAGTTGTAAGTGCTTAGCACACAGCAAGGTGCTAACACGTACTCTTCAGATGACTATCCTTCCTCAAGAGGTGTTATCCGCAATCCTTGACTGGACAGGAGCTCCCGGGAGCAGTCGGGTTTATTTGCCTGCCCTGAGCTGCCAGCCTGGGCAGGAAGCTGGGAGTGGACAGCATAAGCCAGGCATCTGAGTTCTTACTGGTTGGCTGAGAGTTAGAGAGGACAGGAGTGAGTCCCGGGCATTGTCAACCTACCTGCCCGGGTGCTCAGTGTGCAAGTGTGTGAAAACCAGCATCTATAAAGACCCTGAGATCGCCTGCCTATGTAAGCCTTTCATTGTTACGCAAAGTTGGTATTAGCTCCCTAAACCCTTTTACTGTGGCCCTGGGAAACATGGTTTCAGTTGGCCCATGGGCCTAAACGGTGGGCTGTCTCCCAGGGTTTGACACTCTGACAGAACTGGCCCTCAAGAGCTCTCCTTTCTTCCAGCATTCTGACATTGCCCCCACTTCCTGGAGAATAGTTAGATGCCTGGTTTCTAGGGGCCTATCACAAGGGGGAGGGACAAGGGACCCAGGCCCAGCCAAAGAATCCTGAACTCACATAAAAGGCCCTGGGTCCAGCTGCAGTGGGGAGGAGGCAGTTAGGTCAGGCCATGGGTGGGAACAAGGCCCAGCCCCCACCCCACCCCCGCTGCTCCACAGGAATGCACCGGGCACAGGAATTGGAAGCAGGTGGGGCTGCCTGGCTGGACTTCTGGCAGCCTCCTGTTCCCTTCCTCTTCTGCTTGTTCTAGCCACCGCCTGGGGAGTTTTCCATGTGTTCTTGGCTTGGAAAAGAAGTGGGGTGGACTTCGGCAGGGTGCTCCTAGGGAGAGGTGCCCCTTGTGAGACTAGAAGACTACAAAGATAGCCCCAGGGGCATCAGGAGAAAGGAAAAAGGACAGAACTCTCCCTGCTGCCAGCAAAGGCACCAACAACCCTCCCTCCCCCCACTTCTAGATTTGCTACCAAGCCAAACAGCTTGGGGGAGGGAACAGTGTCTGGAACCTCAAGGCAAAAGCAAAACAAAAAACAACAACAACAAAACACTGACGTTCCCCCTGACCCCCCCCCCCCCGGGAGGTTCAGGCAAAAGAGTCACTGAACTCTGAGTCAGATATCACTGAACAGCATAGAAGAGCGAGGGTGAGGCAGAGGGGCTTAGAATCCTTTCCAGGTTGGCCGCCTGTGACTCTGTGGCCCTGGCTTCCCGGAGTCTCAGTCTTCTCGTGTATAAAGTGGGTGACAGTGCTATCCTATACTGTAAATGAAAACTGGGAAGAAAGTGCTGGTAGAGCAAAACTCATTTGTAAGCGGTGGCAGCTACCGTCTGGACGCCTGTTTAAACGAGGGAGGGCTCCGCAGAGACGGTCAGGTTGAGGGCAGGGGAGTGGAGGCCCTATGAGAGGATGGTGAGCCAGGAGACGGGAAGTCTGCCTAGAAGGAAGCTGCTGAGAACTGTGCTTGTTCCCTCAGAACAACCTCTCTTGCTGCCACGCACCTGTGTGACCCTCTACAACCTTCTCAGCCTGGAGACTCCATTGCTCACTGAAGGAGCAACTGAGACTTCACAGGAAGAAGAGGGATGCTGAGCTGTGCTTCTGACTTTAGGCATGTCATCGAACCCCTCTGGGCCTCAGTTTCCTCACCTACAGAGGTGCCATCTTATACAGAAATTATAAGGATGAAGTGTCTTTAATGGCGACGCTCTAAGAGTATGAGGGACTTGGCAAGTACTATGACGACAGGGCTATATTGTCACAACCTAAACAGCCATTGAGTGATTGAATACATGAACAAATGAATGAGAAAATAAATGAAGTGTCCATGATATGCAATAAATACAGAAAAAATTTAATGCATAGCTGTGAACACACAGTGAGTTCACATGGACTCAAGTCCTGGCTTCACTATCAAAAGTGTAGCTGGAGTTGGCTACTTTGTGGGTTCTTTCTTCTACCCTTTCAACTCCCTAACACTAGACAAGAGAGAAAAAAGGATAGAAAGAGATCCCTGAATAAAATCAGGGGTCAGAAAGGGGGCAACATTATCATTGGACTTCTTCCTGCTGGTTAGGGGGGCGGCAAATTCCCTGGGGAAAGTTTGATCTTCACTGTCAGGATATCAAATTTCTTCTTCCTGTTCCTTCTTTGTGCATGACTACTTAACATACAATGTCTATCAACAACCAAACGTCAGACCAACAACCAAACATCCGACCACCAACCACTGATCCCACCTATTGGGGCTCTAGTATTTATATAGCCTCTGGAAAATTCCCAGAATTCCAAATGTCACACAATCGCAGAAACCATCTGCATCTGGAAAAACCACGCCTCTGCTAGAAAACGAAGCAAATCATAATCAGCTGCTTCGAAGCAGGCCCCATATTCCCCACACCTGGGATTAAAACAAAAACAAATTCTTACAATATTTCTGTGTTTCTTAAAGAAGCCAAAATTCCAGAATTCTCACTACACAAAGTCAGCGAGTGAGCCCTTCATCCTATGAAATGGGACAGTTAACAGCACCTGCCTGAGACCCGAGGACTGAAGGAGATAAATGGGAAGTCACTCTCATTTGTGAATACAGAGGGAGGTCCAGCTGGCAGAGAGGCCTATCTTGGTAGAAAGCTGGTGAATGGTGTCCCTGAGCCATCTTACTAGACTCCCCTTCTCATCTTCCTAGTGCCTGTGACCTGTGTCACTTATGGGAACAAATGTAACCATGAAATCCCATATGTAGGTCACGAGGCCCAGAAGGTGCACAAAGTTCGGCAAGCTGCTACTTCATCCCTGCCTTAAGGCTCTGGTTCAGAAAGCTTGCTGGGTGGAGGCCTTTGCCTCTCTGCCTCTACTCAAAGTACTGTGGAGGAGAGCACAGGTCCTGGAGGGGAAACAGAATCAGGCTCAGATAAGTGAGGGGTATAGCCGCTAGGGGTGAGGGCAGGAAAGCAGGGCTGCTCCCAGGGACTGAGGGCCTCTGCAGGGCCTCAGGCTGGTTAGAGGTGGTACTGCTCTAGAAATGCCCTTAGGCGTTAGGGGTACTCGTGGTTCCTGAAGCAGCACAGTGGCGGCTGTGAATGCCTAAGAAAGGAGGAGGAAAGGAAGGGAAAATAAAGGAAGAACCTTAGATTCTGAGGTGCCAGGCGGAAGAGTCAGGTCCGATTGGCCTTGTCAAGACAGGGATAGATGACACATGCCAGGCAAGACTGACACAGCCACCAGGGATCACAGCCATCTTTGGGACCTGATCCAGATTTGGTTGTCTGGGCCCATGAGCCAGGTAAAAGTAGAAAGGAGGCCCTGGGAGGAAAACAGGTCTTCTGGAGCTGAGGACATATCAGCATTGAGACCATCATGCCAAAAAATATGAGGCTGTGGTGAGCAGGAGCTGGAGAAAGGATGCCGGGAGAGGGGGGTCTGGCAGCGGCCTCAAGGATAGGTGACATGGGGGTTGGCACAGGGGCTTGGATCTAGCAGCCCTGGGAGGCAGCCAGTCACTATTCAGGCTCCTTTGAGTGGATGTGCTGTAAGAGAAGAATGAGGGACGTGAGCCTCTCTGGGTCTCTGTAAACACTCCTTTACCTTTGTGACCCATTCCACAGTTAGAGGCAACCACACTGCAGAAGCCCTGGGCAGCCCAGCACCCAACATTACAAGAAAGAGGAAAACTGAGCTCAGGAACGGGGCGTGTGGGCGGTGCTCACATGTGTTTGGAGTTGTAAGGACAGATGCACACCCACACACAAGCACAAGCTGCCAGCACTGGGCCTCAGACCCCTGGGTATGTGGCCAGGAGAGATGAGGTCAGCCTCAGAGAATCCACCCTAGGCTCCCACACCAGGCCTGGGGGGCTGATCTTAAGTACAAAGCTCAGACCTCACTGGGCTGGGGTTTTTCCATGGTCCTAGCCTCGCAGGGCGGAGAGGGAGAAAGCAATAGAAGGGAGTCTAGTGCCCCTTCTCTGCTTCTCTGCCCCAACTCCGTCCCCAGCCCCTACCTCTTCCACTATCAAGAGAGAGGAAACTTAGAAGATGCTGGTTGCCATCCCCTGTTCAATGCTTGGCCACTTCATCCTCTGAGAAGTCCTTGTTCCCCTCCCGAATCTGATTCACTCCCAACTCCAGCGATTTGTTTGTTTGTTTCGTTTTGTTTTGAGACAGGGCTTCTCTTGTTTGGCCCTGGCTGCCTTAGACCTATTTCTGTACACCAGGCTGGCCTCGAACTCATAAAGATCTGCCTGCCTCTGTCCCCCAAGTGTTGAAATTAAAGGTGCTTGTTGCCACCACTACCTGGCCCAGCTCCTTTGATTTTTGAAGTTGAATCCAGAACCCCACTCAGGGATGAACTGGGAGACCCTCCTTTATACCTCCACAGCCCTTGTTTCCAATACTGACCTAATCACAGCACCAAAGTGTCCTTTCTGCTATGCTTCTCTCAGGGCCTGAATTTGATGCATGCCAAACTGGCCACTGGGGTACCAAGAATACTGCCGTCAGGGGAGAAGCATATTTGATCCAAAATGTACTATGGGGCTCAGGGGCAGTCGCCAGAGCCTGCTGACATCAAACAGGCCACTCCAGACATGGACCTTGCCCTATTCTATCCTCCTCTGGACCAAAGGACTTCCTTGAAAATTCACAGGCCACAGAGGAGCCCTAAAAAACCCACTGGCTCAAGGCCCAGACGTGCATTCCCTGGCCTGTCTCTTCCGGCCTTGTGGCATTTGAGGTCTTGTTTTTTTGTTTTTTGTTTTTTGTTTTTTTTCCCTTCAGCCCAGAGGTAGGGGGTAGGGCCCTCCTGGCTGTGCTTCGGCGAGCTGAGGTCTTGCATTCTAAGAAAAGTAGCCACAAAAGTCAAGCACTTGACAGGTAAAACACCACCCTTCTCCCAGGAGCTCCCAAGGCAAGTCAGAACAAAGCCATACTAGCCGGCTGCAGGCTGGTGACAGGGCTCAATGGAGGTGTTTGCCATTGCATCCTAGACACCCCCATTCTGATTCACCCCCAGTGGGTTCAAAGTGGGATTCAGAGTTAGACTCGAGGCTGTGCAGTGGGTGTGACACAGGAGGTGCCTCCCTGCCCTCCAGATTCTCCTTCCTCCAGCCTTCAGCTCCAGGAGTCCCCAAGCAGCTGCCCTTCGATCAGGCCATTCTGGCTGCAGACAACATTAGCCAATGCTGCTGGACACTGAGGAGCCAAGGCTGGGCTGGCACATCTTCATCTGAGAGCCCCGGTGTAGAGAAGAGAATGGTGGGCGGAGCAGGGCCACAGAGTACTGTGTGTGTGAGAACTCAGCAAAAACCTTGACCAGAAAGCAGACAGCCCTGTATGCAGAGCATCAGCAAGGGGATTCTAGGACAGCCGAGGATGGGCTGATGGCCATCCAGCACTGGCCAGACGCAACAGTTGGCCCCTGTCACAGCAACAGCACATGTGGAAGCTGCCCATCTGGCAGAGGAAGCCTGCTCCACCCTGACCCTTGTGTGCGGATGACCTGGCCTTCCCAAGAATAGGTCGCATCTTCATCCCTGGGGAGAGCCAGAGGGTGGCCTCTCTCCAGACATTTCCTGGGACTCTCCCTCAGAGCCAAGATGAAAGTGAGGCAGTGGAGCACTGGTCTGGGCTATGTTTTAGGGAGCATCATAAAGCACAGTATCCAAGATAAGTGATATTTAATACGATATTTTCAAAAAGCAAAATTAATGCAGAAAATCTGCAATGCACAAATATCCCATTTCAAATAAAGAAAGGACTCAATGTTTTTGTTTGTTTGTTTGTTTTGTTTTGTTTTTCAGTTTGCCTCAGGTTATGGAAACATTACTGAGCCTACTTAAAACTTGGACGTATTTGTTCATAACAGATTTTTAATACACTGGAATATTACTTATCTCCATTACTCAGGTTTTTTTTAGCGCTCAGTTGAGTTTTACGTCCTGGCCAGTGGGCTCTGGCATTCCAGCTTTGTGGCTCCCTGCAAATCATGTCTGTTCAAGCGCTCCTCTCTCACCTCCTACTTACCTCACTAAGGGCTAGCTAGCTCACAGGGGTCCCGGCACGAGGATACCGCTGTGCCTCCAGAAGCATCATTCAGGCCACTTGACCCTGAAGGTCCAAGGTTCCCATGACCCTTGCCCCACTCACTGTATGCATGGGCATACAATACTTTCTAAGAGTGTAGGAGATTCCTTGACTAGAAGAGGGAGAAGTGAGGAGAAGGGCTTTCCCCACTTGTCCCTAGATGACCCCAGCCAGATCTGGAGAGTACTTATTCTTAAAACATGGCTAGTCCTTCCACGATTACCCCAAGGCCAGACTCAGAACGCAGACCTGCCAGGTAGGCCTTTGACCCTGATAGATATGGGTGGATTCAGGGAAGGCTGGGAGGAGAGGCCCATCCGGGCTGTTGGCTACACGGGTCCTTGCTCAGCCACGGGAGGCTTTTGGTAAGAGGAAGGGGTCTGCACCCCTGAGGCTGCACTCTCCAGTGGCCAGAGTGGCCAGCTACGGCGCCCTGTGGAAGGTACTCACCGCGACCGTTCTGGTTGGGTCTGTACACACTACCCACGCTGAGACGGCCCTGCTGGGCGCCGTTCCGCTCCCCACCCGACGAGGGCGCATCAGAGTTGCGCACAGGCAGGTAAGGCGGCTCCAGCACGCGGAAAGGGGGCTGCGGCTCCACTGCACGCGGAGGGACGTAGGCCTCGGGCGGCACATTGGCTGCATAGGGCGGGTACCAGCCGAGGCGGGGATCGCCAGCGCCAGCGTAGGTGCCACCGGCCCCGGTGGGGGCCTGCGCCACGTCGGTGCTGGGATCAGGGTAGGCCTGCTCGAAGCCCGGCGTGCCTTCATTGTACAGGCTGTGCGAGTAGCGACGGTCGAGGCCGTCGGAGGGCTGGGGTTGGGGCTGCGGCTGCGGCTGCGGCACGTAGGGTCTCTCCGGGGCTGGGTAGAAGCCCTGAGCCGGGTACTCGGGCTGCTCCTCGCCGCCGCCGCCGTACTCCTCGTAGCGTGGCCGGGGCTGGAAAGGATAGATGACCCCAGCCGAAGCTACAGCAGCTGCCCCCGCAGCCACGCCGCCGCCCGCGCCGCGGTAGTACACGTAGCCCTGGTCGTAGGTCCGCGACGCGGGGTCGTAGTTCTCATACTGGCTCACGAAGGGCCCCTGGGGGTAGGGGAACTGCTGCGGGTAGGAGGCTGGCTGGCGGTAGGTGGTGGCGAAGGCCGAGGCCGAGACCGAGGAGGAGGCGGAGCCCCCGTGCCGTTGCTGGGAGACGGAGGTGCGGGCCCGAGCCATGCCCGTACTGTCCCCGACGGCCACCTCTCTCCAGTTGTCAGGCACCTGGCCGAAGCCGAATGGGTGCCGCGTCTGGCCGCGCACAGTGTCCGAACCCACGCGCCCGGGCAGGGGCAGGGACGGCGCCTGCCGACGCCGCGGTCCCCCCGAGCTGCGCCGCTGCGACGTTTGGGGCGCGCCAGCTAGCAGCACCCTGGAGCTACTCTCCCCTCGCTGCGGGCCCGCGGGCACGTACTCAGAGCCCGAGTTGAGCAGGCTGTACACCTGCCCGTTGTTCTCCCACTGGATCAGCTGCCGCCAGCGTCCTGGGTCTGAGCCCTGTCCTGGCTGCGGCTGCTGCCCGGACACCAGGACGCACAGGCAGGCGCCCCACACCAGGCTCCCCAGCTGGCTGCCGGCTCCGGCCAGAGCCATCGTGGCTCTTCTGCAGAGGCCGGGTGGGCAGAGAGGCTCTCAGGAGTGGACCCCGATGCGTGCTTCTTTTTCCACGGCCTCGAGGACAGGAAGGCTCCTCGCCTGCCCAAGCCCTAGCTTTGTCCATCCTGGCCTTGTCCCGAGCGGGACGGCTCCTCCGATGACAGCATTTCGAGGCCAAGGGGTCAGGGCAGGGCAGGGGCGGTGCCCAGGGCTCCACGAGGCTTTCCGCAGGGCACGGGACGGGCAGGACCTCCTGGGGCCCTTACATGGCCAGCCCCACACTGGCTGGCTGCACGCTAGGCTGGCGCTTTCCCACTCTGAATGAATAAGCAACAGGCTGGAAGTGTCTGGAGGTTGCCGAAACCTGGTCTGCCTGCCGGGGCCTCCTCCGCGGGGCCCTATGGCCCGCCGGGTTTTAGCTATGTGGCCTGTCCCGCAGAGCAGTGCTCCCTTAGTCCTAGTAGCTTCCAGCCAAGCCATAGATCTGCCTCTCAGGAAGGGAATGAGGCAGGGAATAGGAGGGAATCCCTGGCGAGGCCTGGTGAGTGGGGTTTCAGGCAAACACAGTGGGATTAAGATGTGGGCACTGCCCTACTGGTTCCATTCATCTCTGGATACAGTTTTCCTGAATTTCACTGTCCTCATTGACCTCACCCCTTCCTAGGGCTCTTGGGGTGCCTTCTCCCTTCTCCCTTCTCCAAACAGACATCTTCTCTGGAGAGCCTCCCTGGGGAGATGCCTAACTCTAGCTGGGGCCACACTGTAATTCTGCATTCGGAGGACACTTGGCACTTGGTCCTGAGTGGACAAAGACGCTGGACCTTCAACTCTTCTACCGGGTCTCAGTCCACAGGCGTGGAAACTAGGGTGTCTCTGGCCTGAGCAAGACTTGGAAGCTCAGGTAGATACTGACTTCATGCATCCCAGTGGTTTCTGTCCTGTGTTTTGTGAGTAGCTAGCCAGAAATATTCCAGTGTGCACATGGAGAAGATGAACCCAGCAGCTGGCTGCCCTGGTTATGGGATAGAGTCTTTGTGAGGCAGAGAAACTTTTAGCATAAAACAGCAGAGAGGGAGGACTTAGGAATCTGAAGTTCCTTCCCAACTCTGATCAATGGAAGATTATTCTGCATAGCTGCATTTGTTCTGGCCAATTCTCTGTTCCCTCTGGGGATGGCAGGAATAATAACAAAAGTCCCAGGAGTTTCAACTTGGTACCGAAGTAAGTTTTCACTTTTGCTTGATACTCAAGAAGCCACACTCTAAACGCTTCCCCGAGGCTGTCTCCTCCAGCTGTGGCCTTGGGAGCTGGACGGCAAAAATTACCCCCCTGAGACTTATAAACAAGGTAGGAAGGGTTTGTCCCTGATGCCTGATGACTCTGTCTCAGAAACTCCCGGAACCCATCTAAGGAAGAACAAGCCAGAATGGTACTCTTTGGGAACAAGGACCCCTCTGCCCTCCATCCTTACCAGGAAGCATGCATTGACCCACCAAACTTTTTCAGGACTGAAGGTTAATTTTTTGTTTTGGGACAGTAGATATTTATCATCTAGCTAGAGAACTGGGGGCTTGCAATCACACTCCTGCCAACATCCCCCTAGCTCCAGTATAAAATCCCGGATTCCTACAACAGGGACTGATTAATCTAAAGACAAGCAAGTCTTGGCTCAAGTGAAGCCTGGGACCTGGAGGGTTAAGCCTTTCCTCCCTCCTGCTTGCCCCCTGCAGTGTTGGCCTCAGCTGCTTAGAATCCCTGGGGTCCTGTAGGGCCTTCCAGCCAGCCAGATGGGCAGCAGGGGAGGAGAAGTGGAAACAGGCCTTAGGGTACCTTGGGCTTGGAGGGGAAGGAAGCAAGAATTGAGGGAGGATATGGGATGGTTTCGAGGTGGGAAGGGGGTTAACAAGACCCTCTTTTGCTGACAGGGTGGGGTTGGGGGAGCAGGGAATAGGCGCTGCCTCGGGGTTTTGGGGTGGGGAGATCAGGGCACAGGCCATGGTGCTCAGCGCACTGCTGGGAGCCAGCACTTGGCATGAAACCCTAGCTGAAGTTGGCTCTGGTTCTTTTTTTCTTTTTTCTTAATAAGGTCGAATCCGAGTGAGTCAGAAGAGCCAAGTTTCCTGTTAGGCTGTGTTTGAATATACTGCTCTGAACAGAGCTTGGGCCTCTGCACAGAATCCCTGGGCCAGGGCTGTGGGCCTGCCAGCCACCTTGGCTCTGTCCAGAGCCCTGGGGTCCACAAGATGGCTTGAGCCAGGGGCTTGACCCAGCTGGCCACCCCCCAGGGAATCTGTAAGCTCTCTTGCATCCACACAGTCTTGCCTCTGACCTGGGGAGGGGGCAGATAAAACCTTTGTTGTAGCAGTTTGGGGAAGAAGAAATGAGGGATTATGAAAAGTATCCAGAACAGCGCCAGACATATGGCCACTGGTTTCTTCCTTTTGACTCGTGAGAGAAGGGAGGGATTTATCTCTGGAGGGTGGCCCACACCTCATTTTCTCCATCCCTTTCTTGTTGTTGTCCATCTTCATCTTTCCTTACCCAGGGAAGGTTGTTGTCTGTCTGTCTTAAGGACAAGATCCCTGGCATGGAACATGCCTGTTAGGCCAGCCTAGGGAGAGCCCAGGGATCCTCTCATACCATTTTGGGCATAGCTGGGCCCGTCCTCTCCCCTTCTTCCCTTTCCTGGAATCCAGGACACCAGTTTGCCTCTACCTCGCCACCTTGCCTCCAAAGCCGGCAGTGTCTCAGGGCTCCTAGTTTGATCCCATGCAGGCAGCATGGGGATCTAAAGGACACGTAGGCCAGGTTTGGAGGGTGCAGAGCGCAGGTTAGATCAGGGGTCGGACCCACCAGGCTAGCCGGGGACAGAGCTGTCTTACGGAGAGGTAGCTCCTTGGCCAGCCTGGACCTACTGCAGTTCCCATCCATGATTTTAGGACATGTGACTGGGTGAGTGGGGCATACTGAGAGTTCCTGGCAGTAGGAACTGGTCTCAAGGGACCCCTGGAGGGCTGAGGCAAGGCCAACAGAGGTCAGTACTCCCATAGAACACCATTGCCCTATAACCCTGAGTTGAAACTCCAGGACTTTGGGCTGAGGGGATGAGTCAGTACTGTCTGTCTTGCAATCGTGAGGTCCTAAGTTCAATCCCCAGAACCCATGTGAAAAGAGTTGGGCACGAGAGTGCTTGCTTGTAGTCCTAATGATAGGGAGGAGGATATGGGGCTTCATGGCTTGCCAGTCTGGCCTAGCTGGCCAATTCCAGGCTAGAAAGGGACACTAACCCTAAAAAAGGAGGACAACATGTCTAGTCATTGAATACTTGCACATATGTGTATGCGCAGTACACATACATGCTTCCCCACACACACACACACATGTACACACCCACAAAACCAAAAACCCCTCGAGGTACTGGAAAATCCATGGGGGAAACATGAAAGCAGTAGCAGGCTTGCTGAGAACAGAGAAGGGGTAGAAGCCATGAGGTGTCCTACTTGCTTTGTAAAAGAGGGGATCAGGGGGCGAACTGTGCATCAGAATTTTCTGTGGTTGAACAGTTGAGGGCAAGCCCCAGGAGGAGCCAACTGATCTCTGTCACTCACACCAGCCTGGCTCAGTCTCCTGACCTCCCTGTCACTGGCGGCCCAGGTTAGGCAGCTCAGAAAAGACCACTGATAGAGTTTGTACTGAACTGGGATTCCAAGCTGAAGCTGGTGGCTGGGGACTGCGTTGCCCCATCTGCTGCCTTTGGAAAGAGGGCTGGAGGAAGTGCTGAGGAGGCCAGGCGAGCTGGCACAGGAAACGCTGACTCTGCAGGGAGAGGACCACCAAGTGACCACTGCCAGCTGGGCCCTGCGCCCACCCATCCCCTGCAGCCACATCTGGCGCAATGGGGGGGAATGGGGGGGGACTTTGGTTGGTCCCCAGAGCCAAGGCAGTCAAGGAGGGGACCCAGGGAGGGGGCTAAGGCCCTTTGGTTTGGAAATGTCTCTCTTTAGGTCTGGAACTTCAGAGCAGAAGTGGGGGAGGTGACAGCAGAGACTTTTCAAGGGGCTGATGGAGTGAGGGAGACCCACCCTTCTCTAGGAACCAAGAGAATTCTGTGACTCTGGCCACTTCCCTCTCAGTTTTCCATCCCAGTCTCCTTAGACTCCTCCTGAGGGTTCTTGGAACAGTATAGTGTAGGCATCAAGGCCAGACTCCGTGGAGGCAGGAAGTCCTTTTGGTTGTGCTCATAATTCTCCCTTGAGGCATTCTGCCCTGGTGAATCAGGTCAGGATGGTAATGTTGCTCACCTCTGACCCCACCCAGAATTGCAAAAAGGAAGCTGGTGAGGAGGGGGTTCACCTCCAGGAAGCTGGTACTGGTGGAGGGACTTTGTGTGATTGCTGGAGCCTGCTGGGTGGGAGAGTCCCATCTGTCAAAATTCTAGGGATGGACATGAACCAGCTAGGGTGGAATGAAGGAGGCCAGAGAGCTCCCCGTCCAAAGGAGCTGGCAAAATCAAACAAGATGCCAGGCCCTTAGGCAGAACTATTGGGGAAGCAGAAAAATTAAGACTCAGGCTCCCTCTGTCTCCCCCTTCTCTCTCTCCCTCCTCTCCCTCTCTCCCTCCTCTCCTTCTCTTCCTGCTCTCTCTGTCTCCTTCCTTTTCCTCCTCTCCCTGTCTCTTTCCTCTCCCTCCTCTCTGTCTTCCCTTTTTCTCCTCTCCCTCCACTCCCTCCTCTCCTCCTCTCCCTCTCTCCCTACTCTCCTCCTTTCTCTCCTCTCCCTTTCTCCTTCTTCCTCTCTCTCTCCCTTTCTCCCTCCTCTTTCTCTCCCTTCTCTCTCCTTCTTCGTCCTCTCCCTCCTCTCCTGTCCTTCTCTCCCTCCTCTCCCTCTCTTCCTCTCTTTTGGCCTCCCTTTGATGTTGGCCTTGTGTCTTTAACTTTCCCTTGGAGCTCTCTGGGCTTCTCCATCTTTAAGCCTTCATCTCCAGATTCATCCATCCACCTGCTGGCACTGTCCTCTCCAGCTCTCTTTGTGTCTTGTGGTCTCCATCTGTTTCCACTTGTTCTCACTACCGTACTCTCGCTGCCCCCCTTGTGCCCATGTTTCTCCCATGTCTTCCTCCCCTTGTGCCCATGTTTCTCCCATGTCTGCCTTAGTCCATTTGTTTAGTATGTTCCCTGGGTGGCTGCCTAGTGCCAGGCTTTTGTGCTGGCACAGAAACAGGGCAGGGCCACCAAGTCCCCAAAAGAACCCCTAGCCTAGTGAGGGAGATGCAAGAAACAGTCCTGGGTGGAGGTGAAGTCGGGCATTGCACTGTGTGTGTGTGTGTGTGTGTGTGTGTGTGTGTGTGTAGAGACCAGGAGCTTCACCAGTCAGTCACTTTCTATCTTATTGTTTTAATTCATTTATTTAATGTGTGTGTCTGTGTTTGTGTGTACCACAGTATGTTTTTGAAGGTCAAAGGGCAACTTGCTGGAATCAGTTCTCTCCTTCCATCATGAGGGTCTCAGGAATGGAACTCAGGCTTAGCAGCAAACATCTTTACCCACTGAGTCATCTTGCTGGCCCCTCTTTAGTTTTTGAGGCAAAGTCTCTCAGTGAACCCGGAGCTCATCGATTGGCTAGACTAGCTGGCCAGAAAGCCCTGGCTTCACAGCACTGGGGTTACAGACACACTTCACTACTCCCAGCTTTCTGCATGCTGGGGATCTGAACAAAGCTCCTCATGCTGTGCAGTAGACACTTTTGCTGGGCCGTCTCCCCAGCCCCTTTCCCTTCATTTCTTTTTTAAATTAAATTTTTATTTCTAATCAGAAAAGAAACCCAAATCCCAAGTAAGAAGTAAGGAAAACAAGATAAAACACCCCAACCTTCCCTCTGTACATGACAGAAAGCCACTGTTCTAGGTCCTGTCTCTTACTCACTCAAATAGCCATCGGGACCATACGTTATTTATAGCCTGTGTAGCAATCGCCAAGGAACATTTCTCCTGTCAGCATCACTGGGGCTCAGGGCTGCCCAGATAAGGGGGAGGTTGAGCCATTGTTCACCCAGATGCCCCCCATTGGGGGCCATGGGGTTGGGGAGCTCAAGTCAGCCTTAACTTGGTCATCAGAACCAGACCCTGCAGGCTGATTGCCAAGTTGCTCAGAGGCAGCTGTCTGCACATGGCTCTAACTAAGCTGTGGGTGCATGAAGGGAGTGAGGGAAGACAGGTGTCTTCTTCATTCCTTTCTTTCTGATGGCACAAGAAATAATGAGTTTCATTATGACATTTCCATACATGTATCATTAAACTTTGCTCATGCTTTAACCCCCTTCCCCAGAGCAGCCATTTACTGGCTTTCTCCTCTCGAAATAGGCTCCTTTCTGCTTCCATGCCTCACCCTGCGTATGAGAGGAAACTTGTCTCTTGTTCTTTCTACTCTCCACCCTTTAGATCCATTCTTCTCTGTCACATTTCCCTTTATGGTCATGCCATATATGCATACATACATATGCATTATACATACACACACACACACACACACACACACACACATATATATATGACAGGATTGCTCACTGGACTCAGAACTGGCAGATTTGCCTAAACTGACTGGTCAGTGAACCCAGGCTTCTCCCCTCTCTGCATCACCAAATGCTGATACATGTTGAGCTGGTGCACTGTGCATTCTGCCTCGAGATCTGGTTGCAGTCCAGATGGACATTGTCATCAATGTTGTGTAAACACTGCTCCCCATCTATCTCTGGTTGGTCAATAAACAAGTTGAGCAGCCTATAGATGGGCAGAGAGGACAGGGATGCTGGACTTCTGTGCCTAGTCTGGGGGTCTCAGGTAGGGATCATGAAGTAGGGGGAGAAGGAAGAAGAAGGTAGAAAAAGGAAGAAGAGAGAGAGAGATAGGTGGTAGCCATGGGGAGGTGGCCATGAGAACTGACCTGATGGAGCAGAAGCAGCCCAGGCAGAACCAATATGGCAAGAAATTCGGGGTCTGTGATTAGGAAGTAGCCAGACTAGCATTGAAGGTTAGAATAGATGAATATCTGCCCAGCTCTAGTGCTTTAAAGCTTGTTGAATAAACTTGTACTCTGTGTTGGTATTTGGGAGAACGAGTAATTGGAAAAGACCCCTAAATCATGCTTTATAACCACAGATACTGGCACAGATCTCTATGGTTGGCTTTTTTATGTGAGTTCTCGGGGATCAAACTTGGGTCGTCACACTTGCGCGGTAAGCACGTTACTGCTTCTGAGATTAAGTCCTCAAGCTTCCAGGACAGGCTCTTCACCAGCTGAGTTATTTCCCTGGCCCTCAGCTAGCAGCTTTTAGGGAGATGGTCCAAGCTGTTCTCTGCACCTGGGTACATCTCAAACAAGCTTTTTTAGATGAGTTTTTGTTTTTAAAGAAAATATTCATTTATTGCTAATCTTAATTTTTAAAATTATTTTATATGTCTATGGGTGTCTTGCCTGCAAGTATGTAAGTGCACTCACTACATGCATGGTGCCTGAAGAGGCGAGAAGAGGGTGTCAGATCTCCTGGAACTGGAGGTATAGCTGTTTGTAGCTGCCAGAGGGGAGGCTGGGAAGCAAACTGAGGCCTTCTGCAAGAGAAGCCAGTGCTCTTAACTGCTGAGCCATCTCTCCAGCCCCTAGATGAGGTGGGCTTATTTGTTTTGTTTTTGAAATAGTGTGATAACACACAGTCCTCAGCTTCTGAGGTACTGGAATTATGCCTGTACGCCACAATACCTGGCTTAGATGTTTTTTGTTTTTTTTTTCTATGCACACGAGCAGACACAAGTACCTCCGGGAATTGCAGTTGGGTTAATTTGTAGATTAATTTAGTGCTAATTGGTGTCTTCAAAACCATGCTTCCCCCCAGGAGCACAATGCATCTCCCACTATTGAGATTTTCTTTTTTGTGGCTATTTGGTGAAGCATTTTGTGACGAATGTTTGTACTTGAGCTTCCCCTCATGACATGTTGCAATTCCTTTATGGCGCCAAAGGAACCCAGCCTCTCATCACTCCCTTGTGTAGGGCCTACACATGCTGACTGGCTTCACAGATTAGATTCCAAAGGGTGTCAGGCCCTCTCTCTGGCCTGCTCATTTGACTGATCTGTGAAACCAGCCGCCACTTTGTGTGGGCTGCCTTATAGAAAACCCTTGTGGCTAGGAACTGAGGCACCTCCAGCCAATGATTGGCTAGTTTGGCACTAGGTGCATGGCAGTGCAGGCGGGAGCCAGTCTTCTTCCAGCCGAGTTGCTAGATGACAGCCATGCCAGCTGATACCTTGAATATAATAGTCTGGTGAAAGATCCTGAGCCAGAGGCCCAGCTGTAGTTCCCTAACACACAGCATCTTTGAGATCACTGGTATTATGGTTTTAAACTGCTGGGTTTTGAGGTAACTTGGTATACAGTAATGAATAAAACAACCCGTTTTGTTCAATATGCTTTTTGACAAGCAGTAGAAAATGAAAAAGCTAGTAGCCATTTTATAGCTGTTTCAAACTGGCCACTTTACCCAACTCTGTGCTTTTATTCCTTTGCCTTTACTTTATTCGTTTATTCTGCAAAGGCAAATTTGAGGATATAGAAGAAAAACAAAATCAGTTTCTCTTAGTGTAGAGCCAGCAATTCTGCAGAGAGGCCAGCTGTCCTCTAAGTCTACTTAATTTGGAGGCTGTCACCTGGAAGGTAGTGTTAGGTCCCATGGTTGGAGGCTCAGCTGTATAAGACTGTCTCCTGCTTCAAAGTCCAGTTCTGGAACTTCTCACTGACCAGGCTCTGGAACACGTTTCCCTGACCTGTTCTCGCACCTCCCTCTGGAACATCTACATGTTCAGCTACCTGAAAGCCTCCCAAAACATTTGGGCAGTTCTTGGAGGTTTAATGATGTGGGCGCATCAGTGATGAGCTCCTCTCCAGGAGATTGGCAGGTGGGGCTAAAGGTCACAGCTCATCATGCTGGGTCTTTGCAGTGATCAGTGCTTGTCTTAAAGATACCTAAGGGCTCAGCCATCAGCAACTCATTACCGCACCAAAAACATATCACCTGGGAGACCCCAAGGGGCTTAGGGGTGCTGAGGCAGGAAACAGGGAGCATGGCTAAGTAGGTCCTTCACAATACCATATTTGCTGATAATTGCTTCCCTGTCTCTTCATTTCTGTCCTAATTGCATTAAGTAGGACCTGCAGAACAGCGTTACATAACGAGACAGCGGAAAGCACCTCGTATTTAATCAAGCCCTTCCTGCTTCCCGTGCGGTTGCTGTCAGCAACCAGCTTGAAATTCACTGTATTTCTTTGTGTGTAGATGTTCGTGTGCACGAACATGTATGTGAGTGTACGTGGAGGCAAGTTCTACGTCCAGCATCCTCCTCGGTCACTTTTCACTTTAGTTTTTGCTAAGATTTATGTATTTTCATTTTATATATATGAGTGGTTTTGCATGCTTGTATGTCTGAGTGCCATGTGTCTTCAGTGCCTGTGAAGGCCAGAAGAGGGTATCAGATCCCCTCGAACTGGAGTTACACACAGTTGTAAGCCACCAGGGGGTGCTGGGAATTGAACCATGGTCTTCTTCAAGAGCAGTCAGTGTTCTTAACTGCCTTCTCTCTAGCCATCTCTCTCTCTCTCTCTCTCTCTCTATCTCTCTCTCTATCTATCTCTCTAGACAGGGCCTCATTATGCAGCTCTCTCTGTCCTAAAACTCACAATATAGGATCAAGTTGTCCTTGAACTCACAGAGATCCACCTGCCTCACAAATCTGGGTAGGCTGGCCAGCCAGCGAGCCCTGCGCTGGGAATCCTCCTGTCTCTCAGTGTTGGGATTACAGGCTCACGCTCCTGTGGCTGGCTTTTCGTATGAGTTCCAACGGATCAAATTCAGATCCTCACACCTGCACAGCTAAGCCTGCTACCGACTGAGACAGACGTCTCTCCAGCCAGAGATTTATTATAGTCCGCGTTTTATAAGATAAGTATACTTTGACTTACTGAAAAGAAATAGTTAAGTTTGCCTAACTTCTCTTCAGCATGCGAGCTCATCTTTCCTCTTTTGACCTATGGCAGAGATGAATTGGTTTGCTGCAGTCCCCTATGGAATCATTAAGCTCACAGCAATGCTTGCTAAGTGTGTTTGCTTCACATATTGCTGGATACAGGTTGGACCTAATCTGACTGTGTTCATACTAGAACTTGGCATCCCAGTAAATGAGGCTGGTGTACGAGATCGCTGTATGACTCATTCATTCCTTCTGTGTTTTGTGCCAGTTTGTCGGGTTTTAGTGTCAGGCTTATTCAGACGTTATAGAAAGAACTAGGAACTCTTTGAATCAGGGTCTGGTCAAGAAATACCCACCAAAAATGGTTTAACAAGACCTTAACAAAGGGTCAGGCTATACCAGTCTGTTTCAGGCTCTGGGAGCAAAGAAGAGATAACAATAACAGGGCACGTTCCAGTGTTGAAGGCTTCAGGGACCAGAGAAGGAGCCAGTGTGACAAGAGTCCAGGAAAACGAACTGGAACTGGGCTCAAGGAAGGGCTAATGCTGTAAAGGGACAATGCTAATGACTGCCTCAAAGGCACAATACCCAAGGAGGCAGGCGGAAAGTACCAACCTTCTCTCCTCCATGCCAAACTCATCCAAGGCCCCAGGGAACAGACTGGCGTGATTCAGTCTCCTGAGAAATTTTTTAACAGCTTTGTAACATTTATTTCCTGATCTTTTCTATATGGCAATTTCCCCACCACAATGGTTTTTGTTTTTTGGACTCTTGCTTGTTTACTAAGAACAAAGCTGTATTCCCGCCTCTCCTCCATTAAAGGTAGAACAGTCTATGGCATATACCTTACATTCTGGCATATAGGAAAGGCCTGCTTTGTCTTCATTCATCAATACATCTGGCAAACTGTTAACATTCTACATTCCAACAGTAAATTCTCAAAATTCTGTAGATCGGTTATCAGCGTGCACTGCCCTGGGCTCTGGTCCTATTGCCTAAACTGTAAAACAGGGTTTTATAGTTAACTCAGTCTCGAAGACTATTCTTTTACACTGGCAATTTAGTAATGTTTAGACCAGGGTTTAAAAACCCCAAGAGAGCTTCAACGTAGAGTTTGGTCTTGTTTGCTTAAGTTAGCACTTCCTAAATTCATTCTGTGGAATCTCTCTTCCACCCATACATTTTAAGAGATGTTATACAACCAGGCGTGGTGGGCTCGCTTTTAATCCCAGCACTTGGAGGCCGAGTGGTAGGTGCATTTCTGTGAGACTGAGGCCAGCCTAGTCTACTTACCCAATTTCAGGTCAACCGGGGCTACAGAGTAAGAGATACCCCCCAAAGAAAAGAAATTGTGTAGGCATTTCCCCCGTTACCTGTTACACCGGTGTGAATGCATGCTCCCCCACCCCCACCCCAGGTGCTATCGGAATTACTGTCATTAAAATTAATTCCTCTGGTAAATTCGTCCTCTTCCTCCTCCTTTTTGAAGGTTCTTAGTATGAAATCCTTACTGGTCCCAAACTCACTATGCTGACCTCCGTGGAATTTATGGCAATCCTCCTGCCTCTGCTTCCCGAGTGCTGAGATTATAATCATAGGCCACTGCGCAAAGCTAGTGTTCACAGCTTTTAATCAGTTTGGTTAGGATAAGAAGGAACTTTTCAATGCACAGGCTTTTACCAGCAGCTCAGGAATGTTTTTTGTCTTTTTCTTTTTCTTCTTCCCCACCCCCCATCTCTCTGTCTTCTTCCTGGTTCTTGCTTTGTTTATCAAATTTTTCTCTTTGCTCTTTATCCCTTTGGGCTTCTCTTTTGTTTTTTCAGCGAATTTCTCATATCGGTGCTCCACATTCCCAGATTCAATTTTCTGTCCTCTCAGTTCTGCTCTTTGCCTTTGGGACAGAATTTTAAATCTCACCGCCGCCTCCTCAGCTTCCTTACAGCCTTCCTGTCTGTCCCTCCCCAGGCCTTGGCTTTCTACCATCTCTCAGCCAGCAGCCTCCTCATCTTGTATTCAGCACTCAGTCCTTGGGGCTCATGATTTCACAGAACAAACTGAGTACAAAGTAGATGTCATCTGAAGGTTTTTATATTTTCATGATAAATCATTTGAAATTGTTGGTTCTCCAGTCAGCAGTCAGCTAGCACGGGCCCTGTCTGCTCCAGATAGAAATTGTGGATAGGCAAGGAGAATCTCCTCCACTCTGTCCACCTCTGGCTCTGGAGTAGTGTCTGTGGGCTGAGAGCTTCAGGCCGGCAGCTCCAGGCTTTGGTCAGGGCCCTCTCTACTCAGGCTGGAGGCTTATTGCTCCAGGCGTTAACTGTTAGCAACTATTGTAATGTGAGCTGCAGTATCTGGGTAGACCCTGCTCCTGTTCCGGCTGCTGGTGGGCCTTGGGTGTTGAGACCCTTGGCTCCCACAGCCTCTAATAGAGTATTCAGGCCTACAGTGTTGGGGTCCTTGGGCCTTAAGGCTTGGGCAGCTACTGGGAACTCTTCCAGTGACCGGAGTACACATCACTATTTCTCTAAACCTTCACAGACTTCTCTCTCTCTCTCCCTGGCTCTTTGCCTCTCATGCTTTCTCTCATAATTAGAAAATATTTATTGGATATGGAGTGAGCAGTGGCACACACAGAATTGAAGGTCAGAGGACAAACTATTGGAGTCAGTGCTCTCCTTCCACCATGTGGACCCAAAGATTGGACTCAGGTTGGCAGCCTTGGCAGCAAGCACCTTTACCCACTGAGCCCTCTTGCCAGCCCTTTAATTCCATCTCTGTGCTTCTGTGATCCCTTATCTCTTCTCCCCCACCCCATTCTTTCTATCACAGCCTCTCTCTGGAGCTCTTTTGCTCTCTTTTCAACACTACTGCTGTTTCCAGGGCAGTTACTGCCACCTCCACTGCTGCTGCCCCTCCCCTCCCCCACAGTTGCCGCTGCCAGTGCTCTTCTTTGTGGCCTAGCTTAGCCTGCTTTACTAACAACAAAGATAAAAATAGGCAAAGGAAAAAAAAAAAACCTTCCAGAGAAGCCTTCTTTAATGGGCCTAGTGTTGCATCCTGGGACAGCATGGGAAGATGTCTCCAGCTAAGCTAACGGCTGGAGAAACGGTTCTTGGTTAAGAGACTTGCTGCTCTTACAGGGGACCTGAGTTTGGTTCCCAGCACTCATGTTGGGAGACTTCTTTCTGTCTGTAATTCTAGCTGCAGGCGACCTGATGCTTTCTTCTGACCTTAGCTGGCACCTCCACATATATGGATATGCACACTCGGACACAGAAACACACACACACACACACACACACACACACACACACACACACAAGAATAGATGAAAAAAAAAACTTAAAATGAATTGAAAAAACATAGCAAAAAACAGAGAGCGTGGCAATGATTTCTGTACCAATCATGGCAAATGAAAATAAAGGATTATAATGTGTACCAACCACAGGCCTTCTTGCTGGCCATCAGCGAGATTATCCCCCCTCAGGCTTAGGTGAAGATGGCTGCAGGGTTAGTTAGAGTTCACACTGGCTTATGCTTAGAGCGCTGCCTTTTAAGCCTACAGAAACTGTCTGGAATGGTCATGACTGGAGCATGTCTTCAGTGGTCCTCTGCAGCTGTTAGAGCAACCTCAGAGTTACTGTAATTGCCCCCAAGCCACTAGGCTGCCTTTACGGTAGTCTGGCTGGTCTCCAGTAAAGGAACGCCTTGACTGACAGCTCCCCACTCAAGGCTACCAGGCAAAATGGAAGGCCCTGTCAAATGTCGGCTTTTGACAAGATGAGTGGTCCACAGAAAACATTAAAAGAATGTTACAACGAAGACTTAATGGAAAGTCAACCCAGAACTAACATTCTGAAAGTATGTCACAGTACTTCATAGTATTTAGCAGTGCCTAACAGCACTCAATTAACTCCCTGGCCAGGGAGGAGAGGGGGGTCCCTGTGAAAGACATCCAGGTGGTGGTGGCGAATGACTTTGATCCCAGCACTAGGGAGGCAGAGGCAGGCAGATCTCTGTGAGTTTGAGGCCAGTCTGGTCTACAGTGTTCCAGGACCGCCAAGGCTACACAGAGAAACCCTGTCTTGACCTGCGCCCCCCCCCAAAAAAAAAGACACACCTGTCTCCTTTCATGACGCAGACTCTTTTCAAAGCTTGTGTAGGTGTGAGTATATGGAGAGGTATATGTGCAGGTAGGTGTATGTTTGTCTCCTAGACAATCCTCCTTTAAAGATAAGGACTTATAACATTTTATGATTTTGTTTTTTTTGGTGATGGAGAGGTGGGTCAGCAGTTAAGAGCACTTGCTGCTCTTGCAGAGGACCCAGGTTCGGTTCCCAGCACCCACATAGACTGTCTTCGACTTCAGTTCCAGAGGATCCAACGCCCTCTTCTGACCTTCAAGGGCATCAGGCACGCCTCCCCCAGAACACAAGGGCCGCGCAGAACCAGGAGGAATGGGTTGTTTAGGGCTGTGAGGAGGGAGTGAATCTCCTCATCAGCACTAACCTATAAATCTGTTTGGAGGGGTGTGTGTGCACACACACACATGAACATGTCCCCTGTGTCTTTTCACTTCACGTTAGGATTTCCAAGTACCACCAACAGGTAAGGGCTTAAGCTTGGAACTAGGGGTGGAAGGTGGCAGGGGTCAGCTCAGCAAAGGCCCCTTGCCTGTTAGCAGGGTCACTTCAGCGTGCCCAGTGTCCCAGGGTGCCAGGCTGTTCCTCCAGGCACGGTCCTTCTAGAACTGGGCCCTCCCTTTCAGGGCAGGAAGGACGTGGTATCCTGAAGAACCGTGTCTCTGGAATGGCCCGGAGTGGCCATCACTGGCATCTGACACTGAGACTACACCCTACAACTCTGGTGTCAGCTTCAGCCATTACAACAGTTCCCCTCTCAATCCCCAAGTCTCCTGTCCATCTTCTCCTACCGTTGCCATCTGTACTGTCTTAGTCTCTGTTCTATTGCTATGAAGAGACACCAGGACCAAGGCACCTCTGATAGAAGAAAATATTTAATTGGGAGCTCCATGGAGACATGAAGGATGTCTTCAGCCACAGTTAAAGTGATGTATCAGCTGTGTGGGTCCCACTCTCAGACTTCCCAGTCAGCTCCTTCAGAAGGGATTGCCAGATGCCGCATCCTCGGCAAGCCCAGTGTCCTACCACCTGGCCTCCTGCCTCGGGGACAGGTAATCTACTAGGATCTCACCTACGACTCATGGCACAGTTCTTCTGTCTCTGGAACTGGTACCATGATTCCATCCTGGAGGACAATGGAAGACATACTCCAGTCCAGACCCTGCACATCTTACGGAATCTTAGCAGTCCTAGCATAGGGATGCTCACTCCTTGGCTTCCAAGCCCACTGGCTCCCCCTCCTGGCGCAGGCGTCTCACCAGCACCACTGGGATCAGGAGGAGGTATCTCTGCAGATCAGGAGAGGCTTTGAGGGTTTGGACTATGGCATTAGGAGGGTCTCTGTGCTGTGCTGGACTTTTCCTCCTGTCCTAGAACTGCAGCTGGAACCCAAAGCTGAGGATCAAAGCTGCAACAAACAAACAAACAAACAAAAACATGAGGTACTGTGTACTGAGCATTAAGAGTTGCCTGTAGGCTACTAGAGGGTCCCCTAGTACCACTTCTGAAAGGACAAGGAGGAAGCAGGCGTGGGAAACAGCCTAATAGCATTTCACAGTACTTAACCTTGCTTAGCAGTTAGTTAGCAGTGTTGAGTATTTACAGATGGAGAGTGCAGAACAGGGCTTGGGCAGTGACCACTTGCTCCCCTTGCTGAGTGAGTAAGTGGTTCCCTGCAGTCATGGAGCATTTCCTATAGGGAGAGACAAGTTTCTCATTCCTTGGCTGGGGCTTCTAGATTGGGGGCTTGGTGCTGCTATACCTATGAGCTTGCTGAGCAGGGGAAAGAGGAAACAGGACAGATGGTCAGTGGAAAGAGATTACTGTGTGAAGTAGTTGGCAAGTCACAGCGCAGAGAGCAGAGAGGAAAGCAGCTAGAGAAGCAGGGACCGTCTACCAGAGACAACACAGTCATGTGACTTGTTTCCTCCCCAGTCTCAGGCCTAGAAGAAGGAGAGGAAGGATGATCTAGATCAAGATGCCACGGCTTCGGGCAGTGCCTGTGAGGCAGTGGTTTTGGGGTGGAGGGAAGGGGTTACCAGCTCCAGTGTGAGCAAAGGTGGGGGGGTGATTTGAATGGGAATGGTCCCCACAGGCTCATATATTTGATCACTTAGTCATCAGTGAATGGTACTATTTGAGAAGGATTAGAAGGACTAGGAGGTGTGGCCTTGCTGGAGGAAATATGTCACTGGAGGGGTAAGCTTTGAAGTTTCAAAAGCTCACAGCATCTGTATGTCTGTCTGACTCTCTCTCTATGTCTGCCTTCAGATCAGGATGTGGCTCTCAGCTATCACTCCAGAACCGTGCATGCTGACATCTCCTGCCTTGATGATAATGAACTAAACCTCTGAAGCTGTAAGCCCTCAGGTAAATGTTTTCTTCTGTAAGAGTTGCCTTGGTCCTGGTGTCTCTTCACAGATAGTGACTAGGACAGTACAGGTGACAATGGGAGGAGAAGATGAGCAGGAGACTTGGGGAAGGACGAGGAACCGTTGCATTAGCTGAAGGTGACAGCAGCGTTGTGGGATGCAGTCTCAAAGTCAGATGTCGTGAGGACCACCATCACCCAGCAAGAGGGGGAACTGAGCACATCCTCCCAGCTTCTTGACTTTGCTTCTTGCTGCCTCTCTTCACAGACTGAGTTAGTCCATGGGACCAAGCACCGGCTGTTTCCAGGTAATTTTTAGCTCCTGCCAAGGGGAAGAAGTGCCTCTTCATGAGTACCTCCAGGTGGAGCCCAGGTGGGCAGCACAGTCCAGGCAGCAACCTCGGCTAACAGTGAGAGGGCAGCCCCGCAGAGGAGCCAGGCTAGCCAGCCGCGCCGGCGCTCCCAGCAGAATTCTGGAAGTGTGACACTGTGGCCTTCTGCAGAGATGTGACACTGTCCAACTCCCTGTTGCACACCTCCCAGAGTGTCATGCCACCTGCAGGGCCTCATGTGAAGCCCCTGGCCAAGGCAATGCGACCACAGTGGTAGCCCCACATAAGGTAGAACAGCATTGTGACTTATTTCATGCTCATGGCAATTGTATGCTTCCTGATCACTGCAGAAGAGGACACCGGTTAAGAAGTAAGAAGGTGCCCGGCCCAGGGCACAGCGGATATGTGTTTGCGGATATGCAGGCAGTGCAGCCAGAGATGTTTCCTGAGGCCTGGGTCTGTCAGTGCCACCTGGAAGTTTCCAGAAGGTCATTATGAGATCCTAAAGAGTTGATAGCTGTGAGTGGATCTTAATCCTGGTGGCTTTGGGAGCAGAATGTTACCAGGTTGGATTCTCTTCTTTCATTCCTCACCTCCTTCCTGTTTTCTTTCTTCTTGCCCTAGGCATGCTGGGCTTGCAGTCTCAATTCTTTCTCCCGAAGCTGCTGTAGGCTGCAAACAACACTGTAGTCAGCAGAGGGCGCCAAAGCCTCTCCACATTCCAGAGCCGAAGGCTGGCTCAGGGCAGGAGAGTGGGACCCAGGGGTCTGTGCTTCAGGAATCCATGCTGGGGTTCTGTGTTCCGCGCACCTATGCCGCCATGCCTTCGGTTTCAATGGGGCAGCTACCTGTGCACAAAGCCAGCCAATGTGCATATATTCTTGCACGTGTGCGTGGTTACCTGTGGGATTTGGCACTTGTTTGTGTCCCTATGAATCCACATAGCTTGTGTAGCATTCGCCCCATTTGTATCGGTTCTGGTGTGAGGCTGTGTGTCCTGTTTTGTGTGGCTGGCTGTACCTGGGTCTTTGTGTTGGTAAATATCTGGGAATGCTTGTATATGAATTGGCATGGAGGATTTTGTACATTGCATGTATCAGCTCTGAGTTTGCTCCGCTTCATCTGTGTGTGAGTGGTGGGGACAGGGCTGGAGGAGGGAGTAATCTGGCGCCTTAGAAAGCACATATGACGGCTACATAGTGTCAAACAGGAAAGTCAGGGGCAGATACTATGCGTTCAAACTGATCTCAGATCTCAATGAATTAGACACCCTAACTCTAGATTCTGTTCTATTGTGGGCCAGGTAAGAATGGCTTTCCATAAAGGCAAGGGAACAAACAGCTGTCCATCTCTGCCCCTGTGCCAAGCCTCGGCTAGAAGCTCTAGATCTGTTATTCTGATCGACCATCTTGACAGTCTCGCGAGTGATGTGGTGTTAGCCCCACCATATAGACGAAGACAACAGGGCTCAGAGAGATCTTGTGGCTTGCCTAAGGTTGACCAGCCAGGAGATGGCAAAGCCAAACCTCAAACTCTAGTCTCTGGTTCTAAAGTCCATGTGGGTTTCACATTCCCAAAAGCTGCCCTTTCAAGATGTGCTTTCTCTACCCCCGCAAAGATGGCCTGAGTTCAGCTTAGAGCATTCCAGGAGCAGCAGCTGCTCGTGGCTGGAATGACTGAGCTGAGAAATTAATGTTGATGGACAGTTCCTAGGAGTGAAAGAATAAGGGACTATATTTAGCTGTTTGCTGTGGGCTAGTTAGCTGGTAGGGAGAGAGAGGAACAGAGAAAGGGAGGAATAAGAAGGAGGAGATAGATAGATAGATAGATAGATAGATAGATAGGAGATAGATAGATAGATAGATAGATAGATAGATAGATAGATAGATAGACAGATACATAGGCAGGCAGACAGACAGACAGGAGAGAGAAGAGAGAATGAGATCCAGTTGTCTCTGGCTGTCTCTGCAGCCAGCTCTGCATGGAACAATAATGGGCAGGGACCTCTTGATGAGGGACATACCTGATCATGTCACCAGGCCAGTGAAACAGGTAAGACTCTTCCAGGTCTCTTCTCCTCATGTCTGATATCATGCTATGATTCATTCTAAGCATGGGGAGCCCAGTGACCCTGTAGGCTAACACAGCTAGGACACAAGGAACAATTTCTCGGCACTACAAAGATTCCCTCAAAGGGACTCAGGGTTAGATCTGCCCTCTGATTCATCTCATCTCAGCTTCCCCTCCTCGTGGGCCAGAATATCCTACCTTGCAAGTGGAGGGCAAGACATTTGTTCTACATGAACTGGGGTTGGTTGGCCCAATCCTGCACTTACCTGGGAACAAGTCAAGGACAGTCTTCTCTCCCATTGAGCTTTGTGGTCCCCCAACTCCCACTCATTTCCTTTTCACCAGGCTTTGTCTCTCTTCATGTGACTTTTGGAGCTGGTCCCTCATCCTTCTCAACCTGTCACATCTCTTCCTTCCGCATGCCATCTCTGCTTGAAGAAATGAAGGAGGACAGCAACTTGGGCAGTGGTTCTGGAGGACCTGAAATCCTTCTCAGACATTTTTCTCTAACATTTCTCTCTACCCCTCTCCTGGCTCCTCCTCTTGTTAAAGGGGATTTGAGTGCAGAGGGCAGCTGCTGGAGTGTGGAGGGACACACGGATGGTTACAGGAAAGGAGGTGGTGTCTAAGGGAGAAATACAGAGAGGAGCTTGGAGGTGTGTGAGACCTGGCTGTGCCCATAGAGAGAAGGCCAGGGGAGGAGCTGCATAACTTTCTGAGGCTCATTTACATAGTGCCCACCCAGTAAGTTCATGAGGGCTTTCTGAACGTTGGTCCCTTGGCTGAATCAAGCTCAGGTAGGCTAAGGGCTCTCAGTTGTTTGCTGTTTCTCCTCTTACATGTTACCTCTAGAGTATCCTCCTCTGCAGCAGTTTGAAAGCACTAATAACACACCCAGAGTCACCAATAATGCATCAGTGTGTGTGATGGCTTGAGCGAAAATAGCCCTGATAAGCTCACATATTTAAACATTTGGTCTCCAGTTAGTGGAACTGTTTGGGAAGAATTAGGGCTATGGCCTTGTTGGAGTAGATGTGGCTTTGTTGGAAGCCCATGGTGGGCTTGCCAGGCCTAGTCTCTGTCTCTCTTTCTCTGTTTGTCTGTGTGTCACTCTCGCCTCATCCCCTCGGCCCCCGACAGCTGATCAGGATGTAAGCTCTTAGCTGCTTATCCAGCACCATTCCTGCCTGCTGCCACAGTTCCCACTAAGATGATCATTCACTAACCCTCTAAAACTGTAAGCCAGCCTCCAATTAAATGCTTTCTTTTATAAGAGTTGCCTTGATCATGGTGTCTCTTCCCAGCGATAGAACAGTAACTTAAGACAGTGTCGCATTGAGGAAAGAAATCAAGATGCTTTCCCTGGTGTCATTTAACTAAGAATTTACTAATTATCTTCCCATGTCTTCTGTCCTCCTCTGTGTGTCTGACTCGTGAATCTCTACCTGCCTGCAGGCTGTCCTGTGAGTCTGTCCCTGTGTCCGTGTTTGTGTGTCCCTGTGTGTCTGTCCTTCACAAACAGCTTTGCTCTTTCTCTTACTGAACAACACAGAAAGCATCACATGGGGAAGGAATGAGGGATAGTTTACAGAAAGCTCCAACAGAGTTATACAAGAAATTGACTCACTGACTCCAACTGACCCCAAATGACCTAGATACAAACACACACTATCAAGCAATATCAATAATATGCTGCTTCCAACATTTATGGTTAATATTCATTTTCAGCTTGCTCTCTGGTTCCAGCAAATGATGTTATAACACATATGCAAACACATATGCTTTACTCTTGGGTCATGGCATGGAAGAGTACATAACTTAAGATTAAAGCTTTAGCTATGCATTGACTTAGGCTGTAACGGGAAATCCAAGGCAAGGAAGGTTGTTTGCTACATTCTTTTCTTAAAGACAGGTTAAACAAACAGGTTGAGGATCCAGTAGAGTAGCAGTCTTGAGTCTTAAGTGACCTCAGGGTGTACTTTGGCTGTGAGGTCCAGCAAACCACCCCCCCCCAGTCTCTTAGAATGTAAGAGATATTGTCATAGTTACTGCGTTGCCTCACTCCTTCACCCCATCCCTAGTCTCCTGTGTACTCTCAGAAACTTTTGGGTACAAAAGAGTGGTGATCCTCCTTCCATAGATACATGTCAATCATGGATGTAGATGCTGCCTAAAGGGGATCACAGAATTCTCTCCCTTTCCTGTCCGTGGCTTGGAGAGGAGGCTCCATTTCAAACTTTGCTCTTTTCAGGTTAACAACTGACTGGTATCTTCAAAGTGTCATTACTTTTGCTCATAATCATTGCTGCATTTTAGAAAATACAAATCAACTTATTGAGTTTAAAATACAAGGACTAAAAGCCTAAAAACAAAAGCACGAGGCTCCAGGGCTCTTATTACCCATAGTTGGCTCCTCATGGGTCCAGAAAGAGAGCCTAATTTTGATTCTTGATAGATATTAGAGTTTAGGTTTAAGTATACCTGAATCATCTTCTTCAGTTTTATAGGGTTTTGTTCAACTGTTTGTGTTATTAATCCAAAGTCACATGCTTTGTTAAGCTTTTCACAGGCTTTACCTGGGCTGCCAAAACATGTAAGACCCAGGGCTGTTTGTGGGAGAGCCAAGACTTTCTTGTTGTGCCTCAATAGCAACTACAGTGGCCTCCCGTGTTTCTTCTAATGCAAAGGACAGGTTTTGAACTGACCTCTTGAAATTTAAAACTCCCGTGGGTGATAATAAGCCTCTCAGTATACTTCAACCCAGTCTTGATTATTACAATAGCGAACTATCGATTTTAAGCCACTGAATTCAGGAATGTTTGGGACCTATGGAGCTGCATTTCTCCTTTTTCTATAAAGAGGACATAACAGGCATATTTTGAGAAAATACCCGAAGTTGCTAGCATATATGGAAGTTAGAAAATTCTCTCTAGTATATTTTATTAGTTCTGGGGAACTGAATACAGTGGTACATCAACCTTGCCATCTCTGAGGAAGGACAGAAAATATTCTTGTTCGACGTAAGACACATTTAGTGTCCTGTAAACTTAAAGCAATACTTGTCCCCTGGCTGTAGATATAGAAAAGGTCTAAAACGAGATAAGAGATAGAAGGGTCTTATGCTTCCCAAGGCCAACAAAAAAAGGATAGTTTCCAAGGAAACTGTCACTTGTGCATAGTGGAGGAGAAGAGGTGCTCCCATGGTGAACTTTTCAGCCACAAGCCAAGTCCCAAAGGTCAGAAGGTTGAATGGTGGAGAATAGCTTGGGTAGCCCCGGCTATGACTGGATGGTAACAAAAACCCATTGTTTTGATGGAGGCATGGCTGATTCAGCATGGTTACTAGAGAATAGCTAAGCATCTCTTGCTCCAGGACACAGAGAAGATTAGGTCACAGGCTGAGCGCTCATCATTCTCTGCTTTCCTGTACAGTCCTTTGCCTTTGCATACACTGAAATTGAACAGGGATACAGTTAGCATCCCTATGAATGGCCAGTTCTACCAGAGTGAGAAAAACAGAAGCTTGCTCTTTTTTGAGAGTATTTATGTGTCTCTTTGGCTCAAAGATATATCCCAAAGAGGCAGCGTCCCCATGTGGATACCTGGGACTTGGGCTGCCTCCTCCTCCATGGATGACGTTTTCATTTTATAGGGTGAATTTTAAATGAGTATTAGGCCTGACACGGGCTATGTCCTCCGTACTGATTAGGAGGTCTCGAGAGATAGTTGTTCTCTGTATAGCGCTGGCATCTTAGGGAACAGCCGGCAGTCAGAGGAATCAGTGAAGCCAACCATCTTGTTTAAAGCAGGAACCAGCAGATGTCTTGTTTTTGTGGAATGAGGAAGAAAAATTAAAACCAGGACAAACGAGTTTATCTTGTCCAAAGAAGGCAAGCTCTCTCTCATGCGGTGGTTTAGGGTTAGGGTTCACAGGGAAGCAAGAGGAGCCCAAGAAGGAGTGCTTCAGAACATCCAAGTCAATGGCCATCAAGGTGTTGCTTCATTTTGAATTTTGATGAAAACCTTTGAGATCTACTGGCTCACAGGAGCAGGCCTTCTCCCCAATGTTCCAGTGGGATCTTCTATTTTGACATCGCTGCTTTTATCTTGGAGATTTATGAACCCAGCCTTTGACTCCCCAAAGCCCCACAGCCACCGGAGCTAAAGACCACTTAGCAAGGTTCCTTCCACTGAGGACCCTATTGTTCTACGGGTCTTTCTCTCCCAGTTTTAAGGTGGATCCCATCTCCAGATGTACAGACTTTGTGATCCCATTTGTTGCATTGAGAATCACCTTGTTCCTAATGTATTGAGGCCTCTGGTTGAGCTCAGTCAAACACCAGATCTACCGCAAGGAAGGTCTTCCATATAATAACCCACAGCTTATAATAACTGAGCTTGGTGTCTGAGTTTGGTGCTGTTCTAATGCTCATGAGGGCAATGGCCAATAGTTTCAGGCACTGTGGTTTCCTGACAAAGTTTTGCTAGGACTAGGTTAATAGCTCAGTTAGTCCTTTCAACTTTGCCTAAGGATTGTGTTCTCTAAGCAGAGTGTCGACAAATTCTTTATCCCTAGAGCCCTAGGTATAGACTGAGTCACCTGGGATTTAAAGGATGGTCCATTATTGCTGTGTAATGAGAAGAGACAAAACTTTGGGATTATTTCCTTTGGGGAGGAGAGGCTTTGTCATCTCTGGATTTTTCAGACCTAGTAGGGAAAGCCTCTGAAGTGAAGATGTCTACAAACACCAACACATGCTTGAAGCTGGCAGGAAAAGGCATGAGAGTAAAGTCTGTGTGCCCAGCCTCACCTGGTTTAGTGCCTCCTTGGGATCTCTTTAAGATGTAGAGGACAAGAATGGCTGGAGATAGCGCAGGCTTGACACACACTCTTTCCTCTTCTCCCTGCCTAGGATCAATCGAGTTACCATTTCTAGCATGGCACTCCTCCCCAGTCGAACTGAGTCATGTATTCCCTTAATTATTTTTCCACTGGAGAGGCGGGGGAGTAGTGTTTAATTCTCTACACAGATCCATGATCCCCTTTGGTTGCCCCCTTGTTTTAGAGCCCATTGTCTCTCCCAGGAGTATAGTTTAGATTTATATAATACTTCTTTGGAGGGACAGTGATAGCTCTCAGGGGATCTGTAAGACTGTCTTTTTTGTCTCTTTGTCTGCCAGCCTATTTTCTTGGACAATGTTCTCCTGGTAGCCCTTGCAATGAAGACTGCCACTTGTTTGGAGAGCTGGGTAGCTTCTAATAGATCTAGAATTTCTTGTTCAGGTTTTATGGGTGAGCTGTTGGCTGTTAATAGTCCTCACTCTGAGAGCTGGAAAGATGGCTCAGCAGGTAAAGGCATTTGCTGCCAAGTCTTACGACCAGAGTTCAATTTCAGGAACTAACATGGAGGAAGGAGGAACCAACTCTCCCATAGGTTAGCCTCATGCCTCTGTGTGTACGCCATGGTGTGTGCACACACACAACAGATAAATAAGTGTAATTTTAAAACTCACTCCTCATTCTTTGTAGATGGCGCGTGGACATGTAAGACCATAAAGGCATACTTCAAACCAGTGTGAATTTTTTCCTTTTCCCCAGAATAAGTCCATTCTCTTGTGCTAGGGTAGAATGGGGTTGGGGAAGCCTCAAGCATTCTTCTCTTCGTGACCACTGAATATCCTGCTTTATGTTGTCCTTTAAGAACATAATTGCTCCTACCAGTAAGTACAGTTCCTTTAGATTATCCAGCAGCTAGTTGTCTATGTCAGGGATGGGTGAGGATGGTCTCAGTACAGAAGTCTGACAGATCTGAAGTTTCCATGGGCTCAAGTGAGGCAGGATTTAGGGTGCCACAAATTTTGTTAGTTACCTTTGTGTTGTCTAGAAGAATGGCCTGACAATTTGCTGGCTTACTTCCATTAACCATACTTGTCCCTTTAATTCTAATATGGCCTTTACTTAATCGAGTATGAAGGCTTCTAATGTTTGCCTTAAAGATAGCTCAGATTTTTTTTTTAACTAGCAGAGCTGTGGCCGCCACAACTCTTAGAGGCAGGGATCACTCTGATGCTACAGCGTCCAATTTCTTTTTTCTTAAATATGCTGCATGCCTCAGCTCTGCTTCTAATTATTGAGTTAACATCCCGAGGCAAGGCCTAGTTTTCTGCCACAAATAACAAGAAAGGCTTTTGGAGACTGGGCATATGCAGTGCTGAGGCCTCCATGAGAACCCACTTACCTGTTAAAGGATTGTTTCTGTTAAAAGATGTTTTATCTTTATGGACCTAGTTCAGCTATGACTCAAGATGGGGATAACCGTCATGTCCCCAGAGTCAAAATATATCCCAAGTATTGCACTTGCAGATGACTTATCTCAGCCTTGCTTTCTGGGAGACTCGGTAGTCTTGAGTGGATAGGAAGCCTAGGATTCTGGTGGCAGTTTGGTCTGAATTTGCCTCGGTACAGCCATAGATCAATATATATCAAAATATCATCCACATATTCAGAATGGCTCCTTTTGGCAACACTAGGTCCCTAAGACATGTCTGTGGGGGATTCCCTGTACCTCCACCATACCGACAAACCAGGAGGGAAGAGTTCCGTGGAAAAAGGCAAGAAATCAGTAAGTGGCCCAAGTATCTATAAACAGATTAATTTTTCTTAGCTACCGTGTCTAGTGTAACTTGAGGTTCTTCAACAGAGATCAAATTATCAGAACCAGCCAGCCAGCTCCCTGAACCCTCAGTTCTGTAAGGTGGCCATGACATTGGGGGTTGGATCCTGTTTACTTTTTGAATGAGTGTGATATGCCTTCCAGTGCCAGGCCCCAAGTTCTTACTCACTGGATATGGTCATGGAGAGGACAGGCAGTCACATGCTCAGTGGCCTGGGCTTTTGTACTTGAAGCAAGCCTGAGTGTGACCTTCTGGTCTCTGAGTATTAATATGGGGATCCCTTGGCAGACAGATCTGGCCAATAGCTCCGTCAGAGATAAGCACAATCATTTAGGTCCCTTTCTCTTCTCTCCTCATTTCCCATTAGTCTTCTTTAAGATGTTGGCTGCTGACATTGAGAAGGCAACATCCAGCAGCTGAGCTCTGAAACTAGCTGTGGATGTCAGAGGCTGACTGGCTAATAAAAGGCTGACCTCAAAGGGCTTGTCCTTTGTGGGGTGAGGAGTCTCAGTTGGCCAATTTAGTGAAGGCCTCGGATACCCTGTTGAGAAATAAAGCAGGATTCTGTTCCCTTCTTTGATTGACTTCCCTAATCTCATTATAATTAACAGACCTTAGTGCAATTTTTCATTCTTGCAGTAAGCTTTCTGTCATCATTGTATGACTGATTTCCAACCAGTGGGTTCTTGATCTAGAATGACCTGTGTCCTGGGATGAGGAACATTAGGATTTTGAATAAGTAACTCATCTGCATGCTCTTTAGCTTCCACTCAGAACTTCTGTGTCCCTTAAGGAGCACAGCAGGAAGTCAAGACTGGGTATAGATCTTTCTGTTTAAGTTCACAAGCTAAAGCAAAGGCCTATACATTACTGATAAGTCTGGATGGGTCCTCAGAGAAGCCTCAGGCCTTGTTACATTGTTGGAGGTCTGTGACTGAAAAGGAGGCATGGGGTTGTGTTGGCTTCATTGGACCAGGAAATTCCCTTATAGGAGTGTTACAGGCATAGGAGAGGCTGGCTGAGAGGAGGCCTAGAGTGCTGTACAGGGTCAGATTCCCTTTTGTCTGGGGACTTGGGGTAAGTGGAGGAATGTGGATGGAGGATAGAGCTCTTTAGAGAGGGTGGAGACACCCAGCCCTATTGCCTGTTATTTGTTTTTTAGACATAGCCAGGGATTATCGAAGATAACACAAGTTTGGTTTTCCCCTTAGGGTTTTCTTTGCATGGTTTCCTTTCCCAGTGGAGAGCCATGAAAGCCTGGTCATAAGACACCCCAGGCTGTTGCCCTTGATTCTTGCAGATAGAGTCAGCTGTACGATGCTATTATAATTTAAAAGGCTCCCATCCTTTGGCCACACTTCCCCCATTATCCAAGCTGTATTGAGGCCAGAGAGTAGTAGTATAGTAAAATATTAGCCTCTTTTTCTTTGGGTTCCCAGTATTAAACTTGAAGCAACTCTTGAGGACACAACACACAACACAGTGGAGAATCCAAGAAAACTGAAGAGGAATTTTCCATCATGATCCTAAGGAGAATGAGACAAGGACCAGAGCTTCTAGAGTGGAAATGGACAGCCCAAGACCAAACTGCTAGAGAGCCCTCCTTCCTGTCATCAGAATCTATAGGCAAACGTCCTTGAGGCTGTCCCTGAGCATAGCTGCAAACAGATTCTACATACTGGTTTGTGCTCTGTAGGCTCTTGGGCTTACTCTTCCTCAAACCAGGGTTCACACCCTCCCACCCCAATCTGGGTCCTGAAACACTGGGTCAAAGTTCCTGCTCTCAGAACCTCCGACTATTTCCTTCATCTGAGTAGAATAACATCTCTATATAAGATGCTCTGGGAAGAAAAAAAACAGAACAAAACAAAACAAAACACCTCACCCCAAAAGAGTAATAGCATAAAACAAAACATTATCCCATTATCCTGAGCTATGAGGCTGTTAGTTTTGGACTGGAGACAACTTGCTTGTATGAATTGCCTTGGCCCTTTTGTTTAAAATTGCCACACAGATTAATCGTGTTTAAAAAAGGGGCTTGCTTTGAAGAGCACTGGCTGCTCTTCCAGAGGACTTGAGTTTGGTTCCCAGCACCCACAGGGTAGCTCACAACCATCTGTTACTCCACTTCCAGGGGATCGAATGCCCTCTTCTGACTGCCAAGGGCACCGGTCACACACAGAGTGTACAGAAATACATGCAGGCAAACTACTCAGACACGTAAAATTAAATTTCAATTTTAAAAAAGGCAGATGAAGTGGGGAGTTCCGGCTTTGACTCTAATGCTTATGTCCTGAAGAATTATCTCTGTCCTCATGGGAATAGGATTGTGTACAGTAAATAAACAGCAAGGAATTTAGATCAGCTAGGATATAACAACAGAAGGAAATAATCATGGACTGTAGTTATGAGACTTGAGACAGCAAAGAGCCTATTGGGTTAGCCTGACTTGAGCTCTTTTTTCCTCAGGGAGGGAGGTTAGTCTTCAGGCAGAGAAGCAGGACAGCACTCAGTCTGGATTTTTGGCTGTCCTGGTGAAGTGTCTTACTAGTTAACACTTAGGTCCACTGCGCTGGGGCCGCAGATTCCAAGCCCTTGTCCCACAAGGAATTATCCCTATGAAGAAGAGAAATGCAAGCCTGGGGCACCAGGAGCTGTTAGTGTTCAAAGCCGGGGGCCAGCAAGGTCATGCAGAGAATGATCAGTATTCACTTCAAAAACGTCCTTTTCCCCATCTCCAGAGCCTTTAGGCAGGGGCAGGTCTCTGGGGAGGTTGTCTCGGGTGTGAGGAGGAAACAGGAAAGAGCTGCTGTGGTGCCTGTGTTGGAGTACTGTCTGGATCAGCTGTGTCTGCAATTCTGGAAGGCATCCAGGAAGGTAAAAGGAAGAAAGAAACTAGAAGAAGATGGGGGCGGGGGTGTGCAAACGGATTCCAGTTGCACAGGGTGGCCTGGTCATCTCCTGGGATTCAGGGTCATTGGGGAACGTAAGCAGTGTGTGAGCACTGCCATTTTGTCCAGTCACACGATGGTTGCAGTCCTAGTTTACATGATCATTGCCGTCCTAGTGATGTCACTAGCCAAAGGCACATGGTTACTTTGTGACAAAGGCACATGGTTACTTCCTGAAGCCTGTGGTGAAGTCAGCCCCCAGGATAATATGAGCCGTCTACCACCAAGGCATGAGTCCCTGTGGAATCCAAGCATCTCCCAGATTCTATATGGACAATCACCTGGTAGCTGCCTCCCACTCTTAAGTCGGTCAAAGCATACATTTTTCAGAGGATCTAGGGACTCTCTTGGGCCCCATTCATGGAGTAACATCACGTGAGGAGGAGCAAAGTAACAAGAGAGAAACTGAATCTGATTTCCACCGGCCATGGTTAACTCACCTTCAGAAATCTGTCTCTCATTTCCAAGTACTCAAAGAAAAGGGCCAGGTCCAGGAACACCTTGCCATTCTCTCATGGCTGGCTTTCGAAGATGTTACATGCATCAGTTTGAGTCTGGGCGACTCAGGGGACTAGACCAAGTGGCGGTGCTCACACAGCTTCCCCAATGTCACTGAGTCCCAGGGGATCACACACCCTAGAATTTCCTGTGCGGCTGGCATTCATTTGTATGTCCCTGATATCTCCCAGTCCTTTTTTCTTCCTTCCCCTTCCCAGACGCCAAGCTCTAATGTCTCTTTACAATGAATTGCCCAGAGACACACGGATACTTGCAGCAAAGGAGAGAGTTTATTAAAGGAGAAATACAGACAAGCTTGGAAGTGCACCAGACCCGGGCAGTGGCCCAGCTCCAAGAGAGGGAGGGAGAGATGTGGAACGGCACAGCATAACCTTTAATGTGTCATTTACATAGTACTCGCCTCTCTCAAGTTTATAGAAAGTACCTGGAGTTGGTGAATGTGCTCCTTTGGTTGAATGAAGCCCAGGTGGGCTAGGAGCTTCCAGTCTTTTGATGTCGGTGTTGCCACCTGTCAAATGTTAATCTGTGAAAACTCTTCCACCTAATTCCCTATTCTCCAGCCTCACTCTCTCTTTGCCTTGTCATCCTTCAAAGTGACAGAGCTGAGGGCTGCTGGGACTCTGCTTCCCAGAGAAAGTGGTGGAGAATTATAAATTTACAATAAAATTTTCCTATCTACAGATGCAGTGCCATAAACCCCTGGCTCTTTGCATCTGAGTGGCTTAGACTGGAGCTCTGCAGGAACATGAGAGAAAGGCCGGGCCAGATCCTGGGAGGCTGCATAGACCGCCAATCCACAACATTAGAGGCCAGGAGGCCACCTAAGCCATGAAGCCGCAGCATCAGAGGGCAGGAGGCTGCCCAGATCACAGATCTGCAGTGCTAGAACCCAGGAACCAGTCAGTTCCCTCCCTGAGTCCAGGATGTCTGACTCCGCCCTGGCATTTGGGCAGGTGTGCTGCTTTCCAGTCATACTGCCTGGGTGGCAAGGCACGGGACTCCTGGGACATCCATTTCCCCCAGGCACATCATTCTGCTCTGTCCCTTGAAGCATCCTCACAGGTAGGACCTGGAGCAAATGTTAGAAAGCCTCAAAAAGGTGGAGGGACCAAAGGTTTTAGCATGTGGAAGGTAAGTAAAGGCTGTGGTAGCACACCGTCAAGAGAGGTTGTAGCTATTGCCGATTCCTGTGGCATGATAGTCCCACCACAATGAACCTCAGCCTCTCACCATGACACAGCTGAGTGTTGAATTGGGAAAAGATGCACACATTTCATTTCTTTTCAAGCCAAGACAAACTGGTATGTGCACACCTTACACAATGGGGAGGTGCCTCAACCTCAGATCCCCTCAAGTATTTAATGAGGTCAGGAGGCAGAACTGCCAAGCAGGACCCGAACAGCCTGGGCTCCTTTCCCAGGTTGTCTTATGAAAGGACTGTAAGGTGGGTGTCATAGCTCATTCCCGCAATCCCAGAGCTCAGAGGTGACCACATAGGCTTGGGAGATGGTCCCAGGAAACATGAGGGAGCAAGGAAGTGAGGCAGGAGAAAGGTGGATGGGGTGTGCTGATGAGCAGGCCACACTGAGGGCTTCTGGGACTCAGTTTCAGTGAGAACAGGCCTGAGAACCATAGCACCCGGGGAGGAGCAGCTGGGAGTGTCCTCCCCCTCCCCCCAGTTCCTATCATCCATCCAGGTAATGCTCCCGGCATAGACATCTCCCTGACTTTCCAGTCAACCTTACCTGTGGGCCAGGTTCAGGCTGAGACCAGAGAATGCCCTCCAAAAGGGAGGCTGGGAGGCTGGCGGGAAAGTACAGTGTGCAGAGGTGGGAACAGCAGAGAGCCTGTTACCATTAGGACCCAGTGGAGTCTCTTGGACTGAGCATCACGGAGTTGTTGTTTGGTGATCTGGGAAAAAGGACAAAGGCAGAAAGCAATGTGATATCAAGAGGATAAGAGGGAAGGCTACCCAGAGACTGTGTGCCATTATGAAGAATGTAAAAAACAGAAAACTTCTTGAAGCAACCTGGTATTGAAAAAAATGAGCTGGGAGGGAGCTGGGAGCTGGGAGCTTTGAGCCAGGGGGTGTGAGTAGGTGGCCTTGCAGGAGCAACCTCATGCCACTCCACCCGTTACCAGCTACCTGCGACCAGCTACCAGCCTGGATCGCTGGCCCCCAGAGTACCACAGCCTCCGCCGAGTCAGACCGAGCAGTCAAAGCGCTCAGCTGCCACCTTGCACTTTTGTCCTCTTCCTTGGGAATCTTGGAATGGCTCAGCATGACCCAGTTCTGTAAACATTTATTTGATTGATTGGACACAGACAAGGTCCCTGCTCTCCAGGGAAGCAGACCCCGTACTAGGCATCGCCGCTGCAGAGGTGGAAAGAAGGAGGGGGTGGGGGGAAGGACGAGAAAGACCTAACCTAAAGCAGAGAGGAGACGATGGCCTGCAAAGGCTGATAGATGCATGAACGCGGCAGGCTGTGGGTGTGCCCAGCAGAGGTACCAGCGAGCAATGCCAGAGGGAAGGCAGCTGTTTTGCCTGTGTTGGGGAAGGTTTCCTGAAGCAGCAAGGTCTTGAAAAGCCACTATATTTAGAGGCAGAGAAAAAAAAGGAGACAGGCTGCTTATTCCTTCCTAGTAGAAGGCAGCCACATGCCATCGGGACTCAGGCATTATCGGGTATTGAGGCAGGCATTCACGGCCAAACCCTTCCCTCTGTCCTTGGATAGGATGAGATCACCCTGGAGGGGCAGTATTAACAGGATGGTTAGCAGGTGATGAGAAAGGCCATCGTAGGATCTCAAATCTTTTCTTATCCCAGAACTTGTTCTCTTACATGGCAAAAGGACTCCTCAGATTCAGTTGTTAAAGATCTTAGAGAGGGGTAGTGGAAAATCTTGGGTGAGTTAAGTGGGTTCTGAATGTAATCACAGGAATTCTCACCAGAAGTTGGCAAGTAGGTGGATCGAGAACTCAAGAGGTATGAGAATGGCAGGAAGAGGTACCCCTTGGCTCAGCACCTGTGCTCTCCCACCCGTGCCTCATCTCATTTGGCTCCACAGCTCTGGGCCTTGGGTACGGGAGAAGAGGGAGAAACAGGAAGAAATGCAGATGGCTTGTGGCTTTGACTTGTACCCAGTGTACAGTCTCCCTCAACCCTGGTAGACGGAGCAGCTGCCCCTGAGAGGAAGTGACGGTGGACATCTGGTCCACACTGGGCACTTTCTGCTTGGCACAAGACACTGCCTGCCAAGGGCTGCTTGTGCCCAGAGGGGGGCAGCCTGGTTTAGTTCTTGCACAAGCCTTGTGTTGGTTCACAGGGGTGTGTGAATTCCAAGCTGTCTTTGCAGGAGTCAAGGGCTTACAGCTCGCCCCTCAGACCTTGTCACACCAAGCACAGAAGGACAGTAAAGAGTGTATGGGCACAACAAGCAGGTCCTCATCTGACTTGAGTCCATCCAGAAGCAACTAACTGAGCAAATCTTTCCAGGGAAGCTGCCTGGGCATCCCTGCACAGAGGGGTTCTGTGCCTTCTAGATGTTCCTCCTTAGAGTCCTTGGCTCTCTTCTCTTCGTAGATCTCTGACACAGAGGTCTTAAGATGAGCTCCCTCAGGGGATATCTGGGCACGGGGGTCTTTTATTTCTCCAAACAAGGACCGTGTATGGATGCAACCTAGAGCCCCTGCTCAGATGTAGCCCTTGGTAGCTCAGTATCCAAGTGGGTACCCTAATAAGGGGAACAGGGACTGTTTCTGACATGAACTCAATGGTGGGCTCTTTGACTTGACTCCCCCCCCCCCCCAGGGAGGAGCAGCCCTGCTAGGCCATAGAGGAGGACTTTGCAGCCTGTCCTGAAGACACCTGATAAACCAGTATCAGATGTAAGGGGAAGAGGTTCTCCCTTATCAGTGGACTTGGAAAGGGACAGGGAAGAGATGAGGGTGGGAGGGTGGGATTGGGAGGGAAAGAGGGAGTGGGATACAGCAGGGATATAAAGTTAACAAACTGTAACTAATATTAAAAAAATAAAAATTAAAAAAAGATGAGCTCCCTCATCTTCAGAAGGTTGCTGCCCACATTTTTTTTTAAAAAAGATTTATTTATTTTTATGTATATGAACACTGTTCTCACATACAGCAGAAGTGAGGATCAGATTCCATTCCAGATTGTTGTGAGCCACCATGTGGTTGTTGGGAATTGTGCGCATACACACACCCAATGGTTCCTTCTTTTCTCTTTCCAGGCTCGCCTCTGTCCCTCTGTCGTCTCCTGTTTCCTACATCCCACATCTATACCTTTGCCATATGGTCCTGCTCTCAATCTCTTTCTTACCTTCTTCCTGGTATCGCCTAACTTCCTTTTAGCCTCTTATAGGGTCTGAGGACTTCTCTGCCAGTCAGGAGGGGTGTGGTGCAGGACAAGAGCTCTGGGGCTTCAGATTAGCATCTTAGATGGCACTTAGGACTGAGCTTGGACAGAATTTAAGATGAAGCTGCTGCAGGACTATACCCCGCTGTGACCTAGGGGCCTAGAGCCAGCATATTGGTTCCCCAGGAGGTGCTAGGGCAACATCAGTGGAAAAACTAAGGGCTCAGCTCTCAGGTCACAAACCTCAAGCTTCTCAGACCCTTTGCCCATAGCTGCTATAGGACTCCTGGGACAGCCACCAGCCTATAAGGCAGGCAGTATGGTCAGGGTGAGCACTGGAAACCAGAAGATGACAGGTGTGGGTTATAAAGACACAATACCAAAAATATTGTCAAAATTTTTTTGTTTTTGTTTTTTTACTTTTTGTTTTGACAGGGCCTTGCTATGTGGTCCAGGCTGGCCTATTCTGCCTGCTCCAGTCCTCCAAAAGCTGAGGTTATAGGCCTGCCCCACCGTACCTGGCTCTTTTTTGCTTTTTAAATGACAGTTAAAATAATTAGAAATTCATGTCTTCATATTTGTGTCTGTGGAACATAGCCAGTCTTAGCTTTGAAAGACATCAGAGAGGCCTTTGAGTGGTTTCTCACAATCGGAAACAGGTCGTAGAATCTTGGCTTCGTCTCTAGAACCACACTGATCCCTGACTGTGGTCAGTGCCAGCATCTCCCTGTCGTCAACGGTAAGACCATTGCAGTGGCTCCTTTTCCTGAGAGAACAGCCCTTCCCTACTTCAAACCACCCCCAGGAAAATGGGCCACCATCTGGGCCATTAAGATAAAGTTTATAGTCACAGTGAATCACAGTGGAGCGGGGAGGAGAGAGAAAGAGGAGAGGAAGAGAGAGAGGGAGAGAGAGAGGAGGGGGAAGTGTTAGGGAAGAACTCATGTCAATAAAAAAGGTATGGGAGCAGACGTGGTCCTTGCCACCCCTGCTCGTGGGCTGCGGGGCTGTGAGCGGTCCACGGTCCATGCTGCACCTGCCCTATGAGCCCTTCCCAGCACATCTGCAGCCAAAGCAGGTTTAGTGCTCCTGAGAGCCAGACACCAATAGATTCCTTCTCCCTGCCTCCCCCTCCCCGCAGTGCAGCTCTCACCCAGGGGATTAGGTTTCCTCCCCTTCTGCCACTGGGGAAGTGGCAAGAATGAGCCAGTGACTCTCCCGGCAGGGGAATGAAAGGTGAGGGGGCAGGCCCCCTTTTCTGGTGGGGTCTGTTGCTTCTGGAGGAGGAGAAGCACCCTTTGCAGAATGTCATGTGGAGATGCGTGTTCCTCAGAAAGGAGTTGGATCATGGAGATGCACCAAGGACCTCCTTACCAATGTGGAAGCTACCAATCCTGAAGAGGTCCTCTGTGTTGCTTTCAGGATGATCTGGGACACTCCTGAAGTGTCATCTGGCTGTGATAGTTAGTTTTAGGTAGCAAATCACCTGCTAGAACTAGATTCTTCCTGCTGGCTTGAATATCAGAACTGCAGGTGCGCTGGCCTGCAGACTCTAGGACTTAAACTATTAGCTCTGGTTTTTAGGCTTAGAGCCTCAAACTAAATTACACCATTGGCTTCCACAGTTTAGACCTTTGAACTTGGACTTGGCCATTCTGTCAACATCCTAGGGTCTTTAGCCTACAGATGGCTCCATCATGAGACTCTCACAATCGTGGAAGTTACTCTCCCTATTGGTTCTACTTCTCTTGAGACCATTGACACCATTCTTCACCATGACTTTCTTCGCCCTTACCGCTCCAGTGGCATCCTTTCCGTGATGGTAATTAGCATGAACTCTATGGTCTCTTTGTTATGTTTCAGGTAGTCCACTAGAGATGACCACTCAAACACAGCTTACAGCCTATTGAAAGTCTTTATTCCAATGAGTTGGGATTACACTCAAGTATTCAGCACCCAAGTCTAGTGCCAAGTTTTTGTGTTTTTTTAAAGATATATTTATTTATTATTTATACATTATTCTGCCTACATGTATACCTACATGCCAGAAGAGGGCACAGGATCTCATTATAGATGGTTGTGAGCTACCATGTGGTTGCTGGGAATTGAACTCAGGACCTTTGGTAGAACAGCCAGTGCTCTTAACCTCTGAGCCAGCTCTCCAGCCCTAGTGCCAAGTTTTAAGGGTAGGGATTTTTAAAGGCAAAGAACCCCCCTCCACACACACACATACAATTCTGGTCTCCTGTTCAGTAATCAAGCAGTTTAACAGAAGCTAATTTAGCTAGGGCACCTTGACCTTGGGTTCCTAGAATAGAGTTGGGTAATGTTCCATGGTATTTTCCATTAAGGAGATCAAATTCAAGTTAAACCAAAAATGGCCTCAGTGAGAATACAAGATGGAGGTGCCTCTCTCCTATCTTTCCCTGTCACATTTGCGCACAGCATCTTGTCCCTCCACCTGCCATCCTGTTACCATTCCTAGCACCGGTAGTGACACTGTTTTTGTGTTAGTTACCATCTCTAAACCCACTCTTTTTTTTTTTTCTTTCTTTTTTTAAAAATGTATTTTATTGTATGTACATTAGTGTTAAGTTGTCAGATACCTTGGCATTGGGGTTACGGACGATTGCGAGCTGCCATGGGTGCTGGGAATTGAACCTGGGTCCATTTGGAAGAACAGTCAGTGCTCTTAACCACTGAGCCATCTCTCCAGCCTCCCTAAACCCACTCTTAGCACTGTGGTCACCATCATTGCTCTTGCTCACATCACTCCCATCACCAAAAACTTCACCTTCACCTCCATCCTTGCCTTCTTCTCAGAGAGATGCACGTTCTTCACCTTCTGATGGGACTGTGCGTGCCTGGACCATCCTTACAAACTGAAAATGCCCTAAGGCAAAAATGCATCTAATCTACATTGAACGTAGGCACCATCACAGTTTAGAGGCACAGTGAAAGAGGATGTGCTGATGGCTCTGCTTAGTCTGAGAAGAAACTGAAACGTAAAATTCAGCCAGGTCTGTTGGTGAAGACCTGTAATCTCACTTACTTGGGCAACTGAGGTAAGATTTTCAGGTTCAAGAATAGCCTGGGTGACTTAGCTAGACCCTGTCTTAAAAACAAACAAACACCTGAGCATATAGCTCAGTGATAGACCACTGCCTGGCATGAATGAAGCCCTAGGTTCAATCTTCAGTGCCTTGAAAAGCGGGACAAAAGTAAACAAGCAAAATTTAGATCTATGGTTCAAACAGCGTGTGCATCACATGTGCGCCGCTGCAAGACTGAGAAGTTCTGTTTCAAACCATCTTAAATCAAGGACCTCGTAAGCTTTGGGAGAAAGAAAGACAGACAAGGGAGTGAGCAACTCAGTGACAGCACAGGCCTTATCAGGGGAAAGACCTGCAGAGCTACTGTAAGAAAATCAGAGCTGCTGTCTGCTTATTGACTGGGGTGGTTGAAGAGCAGAAGGAGGAACAGGAAAAAGGAACTGAAAATCTTCACTTTGGGGCCCGCATTGGCTGTTGCTAGGACTACCTAGGGAAATACGGTGGTTTAAAGAATGTGGAACTGAAAAAAAAGAAGAGCATGCCAGATGATCAATAAACACCTCTTGTGGTTGGTTATTAGGGGGTGGTGATTAGAGACAGACTCTAGATTGACAAGGTTCTTTAGTTCTAGGAACTAAGTTACTTTGTTTTCAAGAATTGTTAGTGTTTAACCAAAATGGAAGTTTTACAAAATGTCACGACTATAAAACCACCATCTGTATTTCCACCTGTTATTTCCACCATTATCTCTTCATTTACCTCCATCACCTTCACCACCCCATCGTGACCTCCATTCCATCAAAGTTCAGTGCCTATTGGAGCACAGTTTCCTCCCAGATAAAATATTCCATCTTGAAGAAAAGTTGGTTATGATACCCATGAAATAACATTGTGTTCACCAGGGAAGCTGCTCAGTAGACAACTTACAGGCTTTAGGAACTCCCTGAAACTGACTAGAAGTACTAGCTTCCCTCCCTCTCCAAGCTTATGTAAACAGCAAAGACTGCTAAAAGACACTCAAAAATGCTGAGCTTCCTGGAAGAGGCAGAAAACACTGGGCTACCTACAAGAGGCTCAGACCAACTAATTGACCTGAAAAAGATACTCTCCAATCTGTTGAGCTACCTGCAAATTGTGCAGTATGTTCCAGGCTTTCAGTTTTCGTGAGTGCTTCACCCATGCTGGGTGGACTTTAGTGACACAGCTGTCTTTGAGTCATTTCTGCTCCTGTAAGCAAGCCCTCATCCACCACACTTTTGTAAGTAACTCCCAATTAGACTCATTGGTTCACCAAATGAACTTTGGTGATATCCTTACTTTGGTCTGTCATCAGTTCCTTGTCTAGGGTGAGTGGACATTTTTTCATGCCTCTCTGGGAACACGAATTGAACTTTTGCGGTGTTTTTATTTTGGTGTGTCGTCAGTTTCCTGTCTGGGGTGAGTGAGTAGCTTTGTTCAGAATACAGTGTCTGGTATTAAAAGTGAGACTCAAGCCCCTGCTCCACTGCCACGTGCCCCAGGCAGGGCTGAAGACACCCAGAGGGCACCCCCACTTGCCACCATGCAGTACAGGCAGCACAGATGACACTGCAATGAGCAAGTATGGGGAGAAAGAGAAGCAGAATGGGTTGAGCTTATGAAGAGAGGTGGATCTCGAGACTGAGGTGGTAAGGAACAGCCTGATGTGAGTAGCCTGTGCTGCCACCTGAGGCCATGGTGATGCTCTGGCCTGTGCTGCCACTGAGGGCCATGTCTGGATTCTTGGCCCTGCAGCTGCAGGGTCTGTGTTGATGGCCGTGGCCCATATTATCACTAAAGGCCATGTAAATGTTCCTGGGCTTAGCTGAGCCTGGGGCCATGTTGATGGGGCTGCACAGAGATGACCCTGCCCCTCACTGGATGAAGCACTCAGGAGAGCATGGGGAGGGGAGGTTGCACCTAGCCTAAGCAGTGAAGAACAGCTGGCCCTATTGGCATGGGTATAGAGGAACCGACCCCAGAACTCCAGAGCAGGAGAGCTGGCCCCGCCCCTTGCTTGGGCAAAGCTGGAGATCGGGTCCTGGTGATGCCCTGTGCCGGGGAGCTGATGGGACTGACCAACTCAGCTACTTCACAGGCCCAGATCCAGGGCTTTGAGTTGGCCCACCCAACATCTGTCCTGTCTATGAACTGCTGAAGTAGAGGAAGGGGCAGAACCAAAGCATCAGGATCTCCATGACACAGGGCAACAACAGGATATCTGACAGGAGTCCCGGTGAGGGTCCCGTACTGATAGCACAGTAGAATCCAGAAGCCTCAGCCAGACCCATGACTCACTGCAATGAGCATTTGTAAGTAAAGCTGTTTGTGCAACACTGTGACACCGTGACATGCTGCAGCTTCCACAGAGAGGTTTTTATTATTATTATTTTTAATTTATTTTTATTCTTTGTTCTCTTTGCAGGGGGAGGTTGCAAGGGTGGAGGGCAGATATGGCAGAAGGGGGAGATGAGTGGGATTGAGGTGCATAATGTAAAATTCACAAAGAATCAATAGAAAGTTAAAAACAAAAACAAAAATAAAAATAAAAAACCCTGAGACTCAAGACCAGGACAGATCAGAAAACATCCTGCCAGGATGATAAACACACCCAGACTTTCAGAGCAAAGGATCAGCAGGCCAGGTGTCTGAACAGTCTCCCCTCTTGACCTGAGAGCTGACCCTTCCTCAGGATGCCTCTAACAGGATCCATTCAGCCCTGTCACCATGCTTATCCCTAGAGAGACAGCTGCTGCCTGGTTGAAGGATGGGGGCCATTAATCTGGGGCTGCCCTTGTTTGCATAATTGTTGCATACATTTGCATCTATTTACTCACAGCCTCTGAATACTGCACTGTGGGTGTTTGGATACAATTTGCATATCACTGCAGGTGAGGGTCAGGTCTTTAAGACTTGGGTACTTATTAATTCCCCACCCTCAAGAGATTCTTTTATGTGGTAGTTCAGAAAAAAATTTGGAATGCTTATTTCTAGAATGACCCTGGGGAGTGCTCTTGGTAGAGAGCAGAGGAAGCTCCAGAGCTGCCAGGAGATAATAAGTGTGCTCACTCAGGAGAGCTCATGGCTGGTGGAGGATGTCCTCTCCCCATAGGCTCTGGATCCCGCTTCGCCACCTCTCCACCTGGTCATGCATATCCACCTATTCTTGGGCCCCGGGGTTTGCTGCATAGGATTCCATGTGTATACTCCCAACCCCTTCAGGACTTCTGCTCACTCCCTTGAAGACTGATTTCTTAGGAACAGTGGAGCCCCAGCCCAGCCTAGGCCCACCCCCAACACCCACACAGCACTTCCCTTTCCATCCTGAAGAAGGAATGTCCAGAGAGCCAGAACTTGATATAATGGTATGGCTACCTGGGGCCTTCCCCCAAATTAACTGGGGAAATAACTGGCTTAGAGAAGGAAAAGGAAAAAATGGATGAAGCCTCCTGCACACCCCTTAACAACTTGGCTCGTCAGCATCTCAGCTTACTTGTGGGTCCTTCGTTGCTGAACATAAGGTGGTCTTTGAGATGAGAGATGGCCCTGAAGAGGACCAGATCTGTTGAGGGAGGATAGCAGACCTTTGAGGTAAACCAGAAGCAGCCCCAGTAATCATTGTAGTGTTACCTGGTCCCCACTCAGCCCTAAGTGCCATGTCTCTTCCATCCAAACAGTTGAAACTTGGACAGTGTGCAGCTTCCAATTAATAGCTACTATAATTTCTGTTGGTGTCCCCGAGGTTCATTTAGTGGAACTTAGGAATCATGAGGAGGTAGGTCCAGGGAAATGATTGACATTGTCTTAAGGACTCCACCCTTACGAATGGGGTTAGCACCCTAATGAAGAGAGGAACTGGGAATTAGCTCATTGGTGGAATGTTTTCCTAGCATCCATGAGGCCCTGTGTTTGATTCTCAGCACTGCATAAACCAGGCTTGATGGCCCACGCCTGTCATCCCAGCACTGATGAGGCAGAAGCTGGAGGAGTAAAAGTTCGAGGTCATCCTAAGCTACCTAAGCAGTCCCAGGTCAGTGGCTCCATGAGACACTGTCTTAAACAACAAAAACAAACAGCTACACAGAGTTTGAAGGGAGCTCCTCTTACCTCCTTTGCCATTTGTGGAGAAGGAACACACCACAGCATCTTGTGCTGGAGCTGTTAATCTCAAAGATGGAAGGAGAGAGACCCCCACCTACCCACCCCAATTATTATGGCCAAATTAATTAAAGCAAGCCTTTTCATTCCTGTACACAGGGTGCCTCTCCTTAAAAGGGTTCAAGTGAGCCATGGACATAGGGAAGATAAGGGCTTTTATAGCTCAGGAGTAGAGGGTTTCCAAATTAGGGATTTGGCAGGCAAATAAGTGGGATTATAGAAGCCAAATGCAACAAGGTGGTCATAACAAGGTAGTCATGACAACAGGTGGTTAGAATAACCTTTTGAAACAAACGTAGACTTGCAAGATGGTCATAACTTTTGAAACAGAGACAGGGTTGCCATTCCTGAAACAGGCAGTCCAGAACCATGTGTAGTTAAGGCTAAAGTGGAGCATAACCCAGTCCTTGAGACACAGATTTAATCATAAACAGGATTTTGCTTTACCAGAAGATGGCTTTCAAGCCCAAGATGGAAGCAGGCTTGTTCATCAGGAACACCCAGCTTCTAGGGTAAGAGGCAAGCATTTTTGTTTGTGCATGACTTGGGCTGAGATATTTTGTTGAATTCTGAACACATCAAGATAGTACTCAGTATGTACTGACATAACCTTTTATACCAAACACAGGCCCTTTAGCGATGCAGACTGGGTTTGATGACTCTAGGACTTTTCCATAGTTCCATGCCTAGACCTGAGCAGAAAAAGCCCACTGGGTGGTATAGTCAATGTGCAGAGACTTGGCTCAGGTAATATACAACAAGAAAAAGAGGAATGTCTCAGCCATGGCCTGATGACCCCCTGGGAGTGTGGCAGATGAGTAGGGGCTCCGAGCTCATGTCCTGCCCCTAATTTTAGGTTTTATCTGGATTGTTCAGTGTCCAGGCTTGAACCACCTCATCTTTAAGACCTCACAGAGATTTCAAACCTGTTCTCCAGTAGGCCAGAGACATTGCAAGGAAGAATGTGAAATTCAAGGAGGGTCATAGCAAGACAGGCTCTGAGACTGCCATCCCAGCTTCAGCCAAGGGGGAAATTGTAAGAATAAGCTCCAGTGATTTCTTTTCATATTTATTTATTTATTTTTATTGTGTGTGTACATATAGAACGAATGTACCCATACCACAGCATATATGTGGCAAGGAGCTATTGGGATTCAGTTGTATCTTTCCACCACATGAGTCCCAGGGATCAAACTCAAGTTGTCAGTCTTGAAGGTAAGTGTCTTTGCCGTCTGAGCCATTTTGCTAACTTCTGCAGTGACTTTTAAAATGGGTTTGTGGGGTAGGAGAGAGGGAGTGCATCCCACAGTTCCAGAGGACTTTGTGTCTGGCTCCCGGCACCCATGTTGGGTTGCTCACACTTGCCTGGAACTCCAGCCCCAACTCCAGAGGGGATCTGATGCCCTCTTTTGGCCTCCTCAGGCACTTGTACTCACATAAAGATACCAACACAGAGACACTTACATACATACACACATGATTCAAACTAAAAAGTATTAAGAAAGAAGAACAGGTTGGGAGTCCATTCTTAAAATTTTTTAAAATTATTATTATTCTTGAGCTGTGTAGTATTGTGCATTTATTCCAACCAAAAGTAATGAGTTAACTTATGCCACCAGGCCAAAGCACCATGAAAGAGTATGAAACTGCTGTTCCAATGCCAATGTTTGGTCAGGAAAATGTTTTACTCGGGATGGTTATTTGGGAAAATAAAAAAAAAAAAAGTTTCTTCTTGGAGAAATGGATTTTATGCAAGAACACTAATCTACATTGTCTTGTCTTGAGAACATAGAGCTAAGAGGACACAGCATATGAATTTACCCTGATGCTTTGCTGCCAGCAAATGTTTTCTTCTAACTGTGCAAAGAAAGCCCTACTGGCAGGCCAGAGTCCCATTATTCAGTATCTCTATCTCCATCAAAAACAACAGCTAAGAGACTCAGAGCTGGCCATTTTGGGGAGAATGTCACCTGAGAGGAAAACCAGAAAATACAGAGGCTCAATACCTTCTGAAAGATGTTTTCTGAGACTGACATTTTGAGAGCAGAAAAGAGGGTCTGTGGAGTAGAGAGTGAGAAGGATGGTTGTCCCTTACCCAGAGGTCAGATTCTGCTGCAAGACCAATGGACTCAGTGGCCTTCCTGGAAAAATTAGCACCTGGAAGTTGTGTGCTTGTGTGTGTGCCTGTGTGTGTGCACACACGTGCTCATGCGAGTGTGCATCCGTGCATGTGTGTGCACACATTCAAGTGTGCTGATGTACAACACCGAGGCACCCAGCCGACCCCAGCTCCTCTGTAGGCCCATCCCTTTCTCCGTGCCTACTGGCATAAAGGCTCTCAGAGCCCTGGTAGGCTGGGTGTGGACTTGGGGGCCATGGCATGGTAGGAGACCTGTGCCTTTTACCCCAGGAGAGAGTAGCTTCCTGGGCAAGGCTTTAGACTGCGGTCTCGGGAGTCTATGAGGAAAGCTGGAATCCCAGCCCAGATCGAGGAGACATTTGGAGGAGGAGGAATAAAGGTGCAGTTGTGAGGTGGACTTTGAGACCAGGAGCGCTTGTTTCTTCCACAGATGGTGGGAAGGCTGGGGTGTGGGAAAGAATGTGATGACTATGTTGAGAGGAAGGGGATAGCAGCGACAGATGCAAAGGCCAGAGCTCATCTCCCCTTCCAACTTGAGTCCCAGGTGCGGTCCCTATATGTTTACTCTTGTCTGTGAGAAGTGTCTGGTCTTACCCTCCCCATTTTCTTCCAGGTGTGTGCACCTCTGAAGACCCACCAGTCGGGAGAGTGGCTGTCCCACACTGTCCTGTCCCAGGGCACCCTCACAGTGGACTGATCACTTACTGTATGATCTCAACCATCACGCACTCCAAAGTCAGAGGAGACATGTGACCACCATAAACCAAAACGCAGAAGGTTTTTTACATGATGCTGTATTACCTATAGCCTCATCCCAGGACTCATTCGACTTGGTCCTGACCCTGTGGCTGAAGACTTGCCTTCATCCACTGAGGGCATGTGTCCATTGTGTCGTTCTCAGAGCAAGAAATCCATTAATGCCTGAGGAGCCTGGGGTGGGGAGATTCAGGAAGGAGTGATGTGGACAGACACTATCAGATTTTGTTCTCTCTCCAGTCTGTCTGGCCAATGACATTCCCCTGAGTCCCGGGGGGGGGGTCCTGGTCTGTACTTGGACACAGGGAATGTGAGATGAAGGCTGTGAGCCCAGGAATCAGACTTCCCGTGAGGGTGTCAATAGTGACAGGACCATGCAGAATAACTTCTGCAAGCTGGTGGGAGGAAGCATGGCACAGAGTGTCTCTGAAGCCAAGTGTGACCGCTACAGGCTGGGTATAGAAACCAGGGCTGGCTTCTTGGAGGAGGAAGAGAGGAGAAGGAGGAGGAAGAGGATGGCGAAGGAGGAGGGCAAATCCCTGGGTAACTTACCTCTTTTTGTATGAGCTCAGCATAAACCATGCAGGCGGCAGAGATCAGCTCATCAGCATCAAGGTCAATGAGGTTGTTGCAGGCCTAGGAAGGAGACACATGTGCATGATGTGTGGATAAGTGTGAGCGTGTGTGTGCCTGTGTCTGTGCTTGTGTGTGTCTATTCTTGTGCCTTTGGGCACAGGCAGAACAAAGGTAAGAAAGCTACTGCTCACAGTGGTTACTGGGGCGCACCTGATGTCTCCACAAACTACCTAAGTACCTACAAATTTGCATGCTTTGAGGGTATGATAAACATAGCCTTCACATGGGGGATAAGGAAGCCTTGGGCTTCTTCTGCATGGCTTGAATTCCTAAAGGAGACTTGGTTTATTGTTGGAGTACCTCCTAATTTTTTTCCTGGTACGTCAGCTGAATTTTAAGTACATCTAAAAACCATAGGCCTTTTTGCTACATGGCCAAGGGTTATCTTCAAGGCAGTAGAGTTTAATGGTTAGACCATTCAGGGCCTCAGTTTCCGCACATGCTTCTGTGAGGAAGCATGTGTAGGCTCTGTCGCTGTTGCGCGGCCTTTGAAGCTATTCTGTTAAAAACCGTCAGTGTGGAGCGCCATACTTCAGCTCTCCTCACTTGTTCCCCTCTGGAGGCAAAATGGCCATAAGCCAGAACACCACGGGCCTGCGTCCTTCTGTGAAATGGGTGCAGGGATCAGGCTGGGAGCTGGAGGGGAATCATGTCAGGGGCACGCTCACCAGGAGGATGGCATCGCCACTCATGCTCTCCAGCAGCGCTTGCTCACGCACCATCTGTAGCATGCTGTAGGCCACCAGCACCTGGAAGTTCCTGCACGGCTTCCCTGTCAGCATGACCTGTGGGCAGCCAGCAAGCCTCAACCCTGTGGCCTGGGACCAGTACACTCAGAGTAACAACCTACCATAAACCAAACACTCCGAACAGGATATGGAAAAACCTAGACTTTGAGGGCAACCCAGGGCTTCCCCAAAGCCTAGGGCAGGGGTGCTGTGTTAGATTTGGGCATGGAGACTGGCAATCCAGGATGAAAAGGTGAGCCAGGCGGGGGCTGCATTGTGGGACAGTACGTGCCAGACTGGCAGTCAGCTGGACCCTCTCGCTGAGAACAGCTGTGAGGCAGGCCAGCAACAGGTCATGAGTCTGCTCCTAAGGGGGAGTCATCCGCTGGTGGCCCTGGGAACTGGGGTTGGAACACTCCAGCTGTCCTTGGGGCCTGCAGTGGGGGAAAGCTGTTTCTAAGAGAAGCCAGCATTCTAGAGGAAGGAAGGCTAAGGAGGGGCCGTGCAAGACAGCAGAGGGCGGGGACAGTGGCTGAGCAGCAGCAGGTGCCCCTGTGCCAACTGCCCTGTGGAAGGCCAGTGGAGTCTGGCATCACACTTGATGGACAGATGCTCTGGCATTCTCCAGCAAGGCGGGGGTAGGGTTGCTGACCTAATTAAAGCCCAAACCACAGAGCATCCTCCAAAGCCAGGAAAAAAAGGAGGCAGAAAAACTCGACGAAGGAGAGGCTCTGTCCACCTAAAGCGTCCCCGGCTGCACGAGTCTCACCTCCCAGAGCCTCCAGACATCATCGAAGGATTTGAAGGCGTGCTGGAAGCAAAGGCAGAACCAGGGGAAGAGGGACTGCACGGCTCCTGAGCCCTTCCCTTCTGTGGGGAGAGAGGCAGGCGCTTAAGCAACTACACAGGGAAGGCCGCACCGCAGAGCTTGGGGGACGTGGGAAACCTGAACATTTCAGCTGCTGCTCTCCCAACAAGCTGTGGAGCCTGTTTGTAGCAGATGCTCAACACCATAGGCCCAGGCTCCCCCACGTCGGTCCTTCCCCTCCTGAGTGTCTGCCTGGCGGAGCCCTGGCCCTCCCACAGTCTGCCTGCTGGTGTGGGCAGCAGCGGGGACTGCGAGCCACTCACTGAGGTGTTCAGAAAATTCAGGGTCCAGTAAAGCGATCAGGCTGTTGAGCATGTCCAGGTTCTTGCCTACCCCGACATTGATGACACAACTGTGCTCCTGCAACAAGACGGGACCGGGAAACAGTGCTCCTCAGCTCAGTTTGAGGGCGCCATGGAACAAAGTTCACCTCCCAGTGCCAGCTCTGAGAGGCCATGTGTCTGAGTCCTTCACTTGTGTGTGTGTGTGTGTGTGTGTGCATGCGCACACCCCTATGCCTGTTTGCACATGTGTGCATCTCTGGGCAACCATGTATTCATGTGCCTGTGGGGGTGGGTGGAGCTGCAAAGACATCCTGCTTGTGGCAGTGACCCTGATGGTCAGAGCCAAGAAGGAAAGTTCAGCAAGCACATTATTGAAGGGGTGCAAAGAAAGGAACGGGTGTGGGAAGCTTCCAAAGCCTCCCAGATGGCAATGCCCTGAGCCTGCACCCAGGTACTACCGATTCCTCTGGGCTGTCTGGACTATAGGTCAGGGAAGAGCAGCAGGGGGAGGCAGGAACAGAGAGGCAGCCTTGGAGGCCTGAAAAAGGCGACTGGACTTTATTCTGGAGACCTGGGGAGCTACAAGGGATCAGAAGGGAGATTTGTGTTTAAGGGATGAAAGGCGGCCACCATGGGGCCTGATGGGACTGGGACTCTGAACAGCCCTCCTGAGCTCTAAAGGCCTCTACCACCCATGCCCTGACCTGCAGGGTGTTTGGGGAGGAAGTGTCTGAGGCTGTCGGTGCCTTGGGCTTGGTGGTGAGGAGCAGGAGATTTGGACCCCTCTTTGTCCTTACTGTTTTCTGCAGGAAGAACTGGAAGAGCCAGAAGGTCTCATGGTCATGTTCCACCATCAGCTGGAAAAGCATCATCATCTCATGGAAGCCTCGCTGGTACTCTGCGGGGAAGGGCACAGGTGAGGGAAAGCTGGTAGGCGCTGGGCCAGGATCCAGCAGGGAGGCCACAGGGGGCCGCAGCTCCACACTCAGCTCACCAGCCTTTGTGTTGCAGACATAACTCAGCAACAGGTTCTTCTCCAGTTTCTTCTTGTCCACCAGCACGTTGCCCAGGGAGTCTTTGTCACAGAGCCTCTGGAGGTCGTACGCTAGAGTAGAGCAAGGGACAGGAGGTGGCACTCAGTCATCTCCAGCATAGAAAGCATGGATAAATTCATCCCATCCTTAAAAAACACAAGCAGGGGTCCACAAAAAGGCCTGTCATCCCCACCAGGCCCAATCTCTTATCATACTCTGTGGGTCTGGGCTTCTTCTCACCTCCAAATCTTTGACCAGGCCATCCCTCTGTCAAGGAAGGCCCCGCCCATCGAGCTCAAATCTAATCTAGTTCAAACTCAAGGGATGGGAGGAAAAGACAAAGCAACAGGCATAACGAGTGGCCGGGAAACACATCTAGGGCCTGGGTGGGCGGCGTGACCCAGGTTTGCCTGGGAAAGTTCCGAGCCAAAGTCAAGACAATTGCCGAGCCCCAGGAGTCGCCTGTGCCTTGAAACCACCAGGGGAAGACCCGCATGCCGCCTGCTCGGCCCCCCTCTCCTCTGCTCACCAATGTTGTTCCGAGTCTCTGTGAAGTTCCCGTGCAGGTTCTCCAGCAGGGGCTGGATTTTCTCATACATCTGGCACAAGGCTTGATAGTTCCTCCTGCGAGAACAGCATTGGGGCCGAGTGAGGCGGCCTTCCCCTTCCAAGAGGGGACAGTTCGGAGCAGCAGCTGCTGCTGAGCTCAAGGGGAGTAGGGTGGCCTTGCCCACCTGGTCCCCACCTGCCCGTCTCAGCATGAGTGGCCTTGAGCGAGCATTCCCCAGCCTGCAGCTGGCACAGTGTGGAGACAATTAACATGGGCTGGGCTCTGTGTTTGAGCAAAACCCGAACCCTGGAGCCACCACCTGCCAACCTGCAGAAGGATGTCACCCTCCCTCTCTAGGCCTCAGTTTCCTCATCGGCAGAGTGGGGGCAATCCTGGCAGCTCCCTGACTTGGAGGAATAGCCTTATGCTGAGCGCTGCAGTTTGATCAGTCGGCTCAGGAACTGACTGGTGACCTCTAAGGGTTATCACGCCCTAGAAGCGGCCCCTAGAACCTGTAACATGGTCTTATTTGTAGAAAGGGCTCTTTTCCAGTGTGATTGAGTAGCTCAAGATGAGATCATTCTGGATTTTCCAGAGGAACCCTAATCAAATGACAACTGTCTTCATAACACATACACACACACACACACACACACACACACACACACACACACAGAGGTGGGAGGACTTGTGTCCACTGAAGCAGGGAGTGAATGGATGTAGCCTCAAGCTGAGGAAGCTTCCGTGGGAGGTGTGAGAAGAACCTTCTGTCTCTCAGAGCCTTCCCGGGAGGCCAGCACACAACCTCGTCTTCTGCCTCCAGGATGCCAGAGGAAAAAAAGTCTGTCATTGTCAACCATCCTATTTGTGGCTCTTTGCTTGTTCGTGGCTCTTTGTCTCAGCAGTCATGTGTGCTGACACACACAAGGCTTGTTTCCTGGCCTTGGTACCTGGTCTGACACATCCTTACTGTCCTGACTATTCTCTGCTGGTCCCTTGTGGAGCTGTCTTTTCCATACCCTGGCTGGGAGCCACCTTAGGGCTGAGCTCGGCGTCTGCTCCAGGCCCCCAGGCTTAGGCAGGCAGCCTTGGAAGAACACTTCTGAGAAGGAAGCAATTCACTGTGGGGTCACTCAGAGCCGGCCTACCAAGAGGCCTCACACAGACAGGTGAGGCCTTCAGTGAGCCAAAGACAAGGTGCCTGGAGGACTCGTCTGCCCTGGTGGCATGCCCCAGGCTCAGCAAGTCAAGCCTCAGGGTCACAGAAGATAAAGTCAGTGGCCTCTGGCTTTGGGGGGCATTCCACCAACATGAACCCTAGCTGTTCTTTCTCTTAGTGTGATGACATGCCTGCTTCTAGAATTAGCTCATTATAACCACTCAGAACTGAATTCTCTCCCAAACCTAAGACTGTTCCAGGTTCAAAGCTTGTGAACTACTGTCCTACAAAGATCCTCCAGTCAATCCGGGCATGCTGGAGGAAATGCTTTGTTTGATTCGGGCCTTGAAACAAGCATAGAGCTTTGTATTTATTTATTCAGTGTGTGTGTGTGTGTGTGTGTGTGTGTGTGTGTGTGTGGTCTACTCACATGGATGTGCCACATACTCATGGAGGCCAGAGGACAATTTGTGAGAGTCTGCTCTCTCCATCCACCAAGAGACTGAACTAAGATTATCAGGTTTGGTGGCAAGTCCTTTATAACCTGGGCAATCCTACTGGCCCAAGGGTGGGATTTCGGGAGACAGACAGTAGGGAGAGCGTTGTGGGTGGAGGGAGAAAGAGTGACCCAAGAGCAGAGGGCGTACAAAAGAACAGCCAGCTCAGGCACAGCTGAAAGAGCGTGCCCCTGTGCCTGTCAGTTTTATATCAGCGTGACACAAGCTGGAGTCATTTTAGAGGAAGGGACCAGATTAGCCTGTGGGGAAGCCTGTCGTGCATTTTCTTGATTAATGATTGGTGTGGAGGGCCTAGCTTAGTGTGGTTGATGCCACCTCTCAGCTGGTCCTGAGTGCTGTAAAGAAAGCAGATTGAGCAAGATGCGAGGACCAAGCCAGTAAACAGCATTCCTCCAGGGCCTCTGCATCAATTCCTGCCTCCAGGTTCCCGCCCTGACTTCCCTCAGCGATGGCTTCAATGTGAAGCTGTAAGCTGTGAAACAAGCCCTCTCTCTCCTCCCAGACTTGCTTTTGAGCATGTTGTTTCATAGCAGCAATGATACCTGACTCTGAGACAGTCCCTAGGCAGCTGCTGTGGTCAGATGGAAGGTCCTCGGATGAGGGAGCAGGATTAAGAAAGGACATGCTGCTATTTGAAATGTCAGTAGACATGCTTCTACGACTTGTTTAACCTGAGGACACGAGCAGCCCATACTAGGCACCGGAAACTAGATGTGGACAGGGCAGAGAGGTGGAGCCTAGACTCAGGAGGCAGTTTGGCTATGGGGTTTTGGGGTAGCAGTTGGCAGGAGAGGGGATTGGGCCCAGAAAAGGAAATTCCTAGGGCCCTTCACAGCTAGGCCATGCAGGGAGTGGTGAGGCTGGGAGCAAGGCAGTAAGGGAAGTCTCGGGACAGGCCTCTGCCTACAGCTGCTTATGTGGTCAATGGGACTGGAGAGGAGGTGCCCGCTTAAACCTGGCTACACTGTATGTGAGTCCTTTGCAGGAAGCGCCAGGGGTCTTCTCGGAGTAAAGACGCCAGATGAAGAAGAAACCTAAGTCTCCAGGCTGAGAGGCTACCCCAACCCCACCTCCTACAGCCACCGGAAGCCCCCACTACTCCACTGAAAGAGGTTCTGGAAAGTTCTACCTCCTGTTGCCGTCCACCATGAGCCGCTCATCTCGGGAACTCTGCCATGAGTAGTAGCCTGTGAGGAACTTCCAGGCTTCGGTCCTCACGAAGGGGTGTAGACCCTGGCACGGGAGATCATGAACTCTGAAGATGCCTACTCAGAGGGCTTTGCCCAATAGCGTACCCGACCCCCGCCATAGGTGCCCCCCCCCAGTGCCAGGGCAAGGCTGAGGGTGGCCTGGGAGCCGTACCCTTTCCAGGATGTTAACACAGATGAAGTCTCGCGACTTGGCTAAGTGACCATTCTCATCGAAGAAGCTGTCCCATTCAGACTTGTCAATGGGGGGGTTTCTCTTTGCCTGTTGAGGACAACCAGATTAGTTCTGTGCTAGCGGCTTTGGGTTTTCCTTCTAATGTAAGGTGGTTTGCAAACGCTAGGCTCCGGACTTTCTGAGGGGTCAAAACTCAAGTCCAGAATACTCTATCCTGAGGAAATTGCTGAAAGTAAGTGTAAAACGAAAATCCACAATGGACACCGCACATATCTTAAACCCAGTGAAAAATGCAGTACTCTGAATGCTCTGCAATAAGGGAATAATTAAGTAAACCGTGTGTGTGTGTGTGTGTGTGTGTGTGTGTGTGTGTATAACACCGTGAGGCCTAGAAACACATGTCTATGAGGCATAAGCAATAATCTGAAACAAATACACAAATGTCTGCAGAAAAGAGCGGAATGCACAGATTGATACCTGGCACTCTGTGCGCCAGCACCACCTCTCCGTGTAGCCTGTGGCGTGACAGGAGCATGGCCCAGCTACACGCTGCGCCCTCTAGTCCAGCCGCAGGAGTGTACACAGAACTACTGCTCGTCTGTTCTATGGTATAAAAGCCGCACCACATCATAAACTCAAATGGCCCGAAGAGTCTTAGAAAAAGACTGCAGCGTGGACATGCTGGCGCATGCCTGCAATTCCACCCCACGCCTGGGAGGCAGAGGCAGGTGAATCTCTGAGTTTGAAGATAGCATGGTGTGTATAGAGAGTTCCAAGAAGCTACACAGTGAGACCCTGCCTCAACAGCAACAACAAACAAGTAAGTAAATAAATAAGAAAAGATACTGAAGAAAACACCCTCCACCACAGTGATGCTAGAGAGGTGGCCTAGCAGTTAAGAGCAGTGGCTGCTATTCCTGAGGGCCCAGGTTCAATTCCCAGCACCCACATGGCAATTCACAACCAGCTATAACTCCAGTGCCAGGGTACCTGATTCCTCTTCTGTCTTCCTTGGACACCAGGCACATGTGTGATGCACAGTACCTGGCATCACAGTACCTGGTATATGCAGGCAAAACAGTCATACACATAAAATGTAAAGAAAACAAAATGGTTGACGGTTGGAAGGTGGCTCAGTTGGTCGAGTGCTTGCCTGGCACACAGGACGCTCCAGGCCTGATCCCCAGTGCCATATACCTGGCGTGCCTACACCCTCCCATGGAGGCAGAAGGACCAAAGTTCAAGGTTATTCTCAGCTATAGATAGAGTGAGTTCGAGGCCAACCTGGGACGCATAAGACCCTGTCTCAAAAAAAAAAGTGATTGTTTTTGAAGGTTGGGGAGTATAAATATTTCTTTTTTCCTTTTTAAATGTACTTTATGTTTTTCTAGAATTGTGCTGCTTTGATAATGGAAGGTATAATGTAGGCACAAATTAAACAATTTATGTGCTCTATTTTGTCTTCCCTGAAAACGTAAAGCAGCCTGTCACAGAGATAGTCGGGCAAGGAGAAGTGTGTGTGCCTGTGTGTGATGCGCACACTCATCTGCCACACACTGTGTGTGAGCTGTAATCACAGTGCCCACAAAGCATTTCTAAAACAACAACCAAGAGTGAGGCTGAGGCATGAGCGAAAGATCGTTCTCCCCAGGGTACCTGCTGAAGAGAAAGGTCTTGAAATGCCACACTGCAGAGAGAGATGGGCTGATGGGCAGAGCCCAGAAGCTGAGCGGACGTGTCCCCCTCTTTCTCTTAATGCCAGAATGTGTGGACACACAACTCTAAATTAAGCCCGAATCCAAATCACTTGAGGGTCTTCTGGTTCAGGAAGTTCGGGGACCAGCCTACGGAGATGCGTTTGTGACGAGTTTCCTGGGCGATGGAGGCTGTGGCTCACAGATGGAGTAAGAAGCCAGGTGTCCGGAAGTGGAAAAACACTTGACACTAAAAGTAGCAGCGGAGCCGCTGTCTGCGGGCGGGGCAGTCTCACTGCGCTGAGAGCTCCCTTTATTGCTGTTGTCGTTATTGCTGTGTTGTGTGTATGAGAGTGTGTGTGTATGGATGCACGTGCATGTACGGGTGTATGTTTGCACGAATGTGGGCACGTATGTATGAGTACATGTGGAGGCCTGAGGCTGCCATGCTGAGACTCGTCTTTGATTGCTCATTCAACTTTATTCAATGAGTCAGGGTCTCTCAGTCAAACCTAGAGCTCACTGATGCGGCTAGTTCCCCTCGTCAGCTTGCTCTGGGGACCCCCATCTCTGCCTTCTGAGGCTAGAATTACAGGGGAACCACCACAGCCACCCAGCATTTCACATGGGATCTGAACTTCTGTCCCCATGTTTGAAAGAAAAGTGTCTTAGTGTTCAGCCTGAACACTGTTCTTTAATCACTCGCACATACCTTGTGCCCTGGGCCAACACTGAGACACAGGGCACTAGAAGGTCCAGGGAGCCAGGACAGCCGTCTGCCCTTGCTTAAGTGAGGCCTCCCCAACACCGGCAATCAGCTCCACACTTGGGAGTTCATGAAATGATGAGAAGGACTTGTCAGCTCACTGTCTGGGTCTGGAGAACAGGTCTGCCACTGACTGGATACCTGACTGTCGGATGCAAAGGCTCCAAGATCCATTTCCTCACTCATCAAATGATAATAGCTCCATCCCATCCCATCTCAGAGGGCTGGGATGAGAAGGAATGACTATAAACAGAGCATCTACAACATCATTTGTACGCACCAGCTGCTGTATGGGAACTTATTCATCACTATTATTATTAGCCTTCCCTAAGTTTGGAGAATGGAAGAAATATAGAAAAGCATATTCAAAGCTTGGTGATCATCTGCGATAAAAGCGCAACATTTAAACCTCAGGTGCTCACTTTGCATTTTTATGTATCATTATGTTAATCGCATGACAAATGGGTCTTGAGATTGGTTATGACCATCGTAATTAGTAATTATTTTGAAAAATCGTGCGTGGAAAATTTTCATGGCGCGGGTGGACTAAGGACTATTAACTAAGGTTATTAACTGGGCCTAGGAACTAGTAACAGAAGCACTACTGCCACCTGGTGGCAACATACCAAAATTGTTGGCAAAAGCGCCAAGAAAGCGCACCAGTAAGTTTAGCCTGACCCAGCTGAGGAGGAAGCCATACTGGGCTCTAAGATCTCCCAATAAAGTAAAAAGGGGTGGAGGTGTCCACCCTGTGTTTGGTGTTGAAGGTGAACTGGCCGTGCTCCACCTTCCTTGTCCAGCCTTCACATTCAGCAGGGATAAAGAGTCCCAAGGTAAACCAGAGGAGAGAGGCACCCGGAACTGATGGACAACATGTGTCAGTCAGGGATGGTGGCATGAACTTGTAATTCCTGCACTCAAAAGGCTGAGGCACAAGGATCACAAGTTCAAGGCCAGCCTGGGCATCACAGTGAGACCTTATCTCAAACCAAAGAACATACCAGGATGAAGGTGGCGGAGCGCTTCACAGAGAGGCTGCTTTCTGGAGAAAGGGTGGTCATGCTTCCTCTAGCTAACTCTTTGGAGTTGCCGGTGTCCAGCTGTCCCCGGGAAGCCCTAGGGGTGCTTAGAGAGCTAGGGAAGGGGATCTTCCTTTTAGGAGATGAATTGCATTCCCCAAAGGAACTGGACCTTCCTAGGTTTTCCACGCTTGAACAGTTTCAGCTGGATGTATGTCACAAGGCTCTAGAACCCTCATCACAATGACCCTGGAACACACATAGTAACTATACTGGTCACCACCCAAACTTCTGTGCATACAGATTATGTGCTGGAGTCTGAGTTAAAGGGATCAGGTGGCTTGGGCTAGCCAGGGCGGCCTGCCTGGAAGAGGTGGTCCACAAGTCCCTTCTCCATCTCTCTGGCTGTTATTTACCAGATCAGTACCAGAGCACAGTAATAACTACAATCAGAGCCTCAGGTTTAGCGAGGACTTTCCAATTTGACATGATTTATATGATTACACGTCTGGTCTGGAGTCGAGGAGTGGATTTTTGTGAGTCTACTTACAGGGCTGAGTGGCTCCTGGTGTGAGTGTGAGTCTCCACCTTATTTTTTGAAACAGGGTTTCTTGCTCAACCTAGCTCTACTGGCAGGTCAGTGAGCTGGTTCCAGTTACCCACCTCTCTCTGTCCACAGCACTGGAGTTACAGATGCCTACAGCTGTGCCTGACTTTTTACAAGAGTGCTGGAGATCCAAACTCAGGTCGCCATGCTTGCACAGCAAACACCGTCCATTGTCCCATCTCCCCAGCCCTCTATTTTATTTACCTGTATACTCAGAAAGCATGATCTTGACCAAAGTAAGGCCACTGGCTTGAGAACCAGCTGACTGAATAATTTAGTGGAATAGGAATAAATGAGGCCGAAGGTGCAGTGGCCAGTACCTTTCATCCCAGGACCCACAAGGCAGAGGCAGGCAGGTCTCTGTGGGTTTGAGGTTGCCTAGTCTGCACAGTTCTAGGACAGCAAGGGTTACACAGTGAGATGCTATCTTGGAAGAAAACAAACAGAGGGATATAGGACATACATTAAATAGGATATGTTTAATTTAGAGAGGAAACAGGATGGGAGCCTTCTATAGAGGGTTCTCTGAAAGGCTCCACCCAACAGGGGATCAAAGCAGATGCTGAGACTCACAGTCGAACTTTGGGCAGAGTGCAGGGAGTCTCATGGAGGAAGAGAGAAGTGGGGATAGAAAGACATGGAGGGGACAGGAGCCCCACAAAGAGACCAACAAAGCTAAAAAGTTTGAGCCTAAGGGGGCCTGCAAAGACTGATGCACCAAGGGAACACCATGCATGGAGAGGACCTAGACCCCCTGCTCAGATGTAGCTGACTGGCAGCTCAGTCTCCATGTGGATCCCCAAATTAGGGGAGTAGGGGCTGCCTCTATCATGAACTCAGTTGACTGCTCTTTGATTACATGCCCGTGGTGGTGCAGCCTTACCAGGCCACGGAGGAAGAGGATCCAGGCAGTCCTCATGAGACTTGACAAGCTATGGGCAGATGGCAAAGGAGGAGAACTCTGCCTTTTATCGGACTAGAGAGAGGGGATGGGGGAAAGAAGGAGAGAGAGTGGAACTGGGAGGAGTTGAGGGAGGGTGAATAAATTGTGGAAAAAAAAAGGAAAAAGAAAACAGAATAACTGACACCTTGTCATACCCCTTTCTCTGTCTTCTACATGTCCCTTTTCCCTCCTATCCTGATTTTCTTTAGACCAAGCTCACTCCTCCAATGCCACCTCCACCCCACCCCCTACCCCAGCAGCTTCCTGGTGCGTGGTGGGAGTTGCTGTTAAATGGGTCTGAGAAGATGACATCTCTTGCCTGCAGAGTCATGTTCTCTGCCCCCAGCATTGCTTGCCTTTCTCCTCAGGTCTATTCTGGATAGAAAGCATCTTTAGTCATTACACAAACCAAACTGCAGTCAGGAGCTCCAAGGTGGAACCTCAAACTTGACCTCAAACTTGAATGCTACCAATCCCCCGGATTCCCCAGCTATGAAATCAAAACACAATCAGCCTCCGCCTTTCATATCCTTACTAACTGAGTTGCCCATATGGAAGGCTTGCGTGGACACAATTTATTGTCTCATTGCCTGTGTCTGTTCTGCCGGCTGGAGGCACTACAGGAAGTCACTGAAAGCCCAGCACCTGTCCTCTGCCTCCTGCTTCCCCACCCATACACAGGAAGATCCCGAGGGCCTCTGCCCCTCAGCCTGCAGTCTACACAGAGCTGGAGGGGTGGGCAGCACCAGTGGGAACTGAGTGGAACAGGAATCGAGTCTGTGTACATCAGAGAGACTTCATTTGGAGGTCTGTGAGGTTTCCAAGTCAAACGTGGGAAGCAGGAGACACGGCGTGGGCGTTCCTCACCTCGCTCATGACGGATGCCTCTGTTCCTCCACATTAGCAATGCACATTGCGGAGAATTAACTGCAAGCTTCCCCGGAGAAGAGGAGGACTGGGCAGAAACAAGTTGGAACCATTCTAATGCTAAATGAAACTTGTTTTTAAAGCGAGGGTGGTGGACATAGATCATCTGCTGAACTTCCTTTAACCTTCCGCTCCGTGGGTGCAAATGCTGGGTCATAACTCTGCTCCAAATGAGCCAGCCCGTCTACTCATATTACTGAAGCCTCATAGAAATAACACAGAGGCTTAATATTCAAACAGAATCAAAGGAACCACGCAGAGTACAAAGGGCCTGACCTACATCTTTTCAGATACTTAAAAATAATGTATTTATTTGTGTGTGTAAGTGTATGTCCACGCAAGTGGGTGCACAATTGTGTGTGTATGCACAGAGACCAGAATAGAGCGTTGGACCTCCTCCTCCATCACTGCCCATCTATTCCATTAAGGTAGGCTCTCTCCTTAAACCTGGGGCTCCCACTTTCTCCACTACCCTGAAAGACAGCAAGCCTCAGCTCTCCTTCTGTGTCGTCCTCCACGTCAGAGCTGGGGTTAGGTGTACACCAGATGCCCAGCTTATTATGTGGGTGCTGGGGTCCAACTCCCTGCCCTCATGATTGTGCAGCAAACACTCACCTGCTGAGCCATCTCTCATCTCGTTTGCAGATGCTCACCATTGCTTCACGTCTCCTGGGGCTGAACAGTCCTTGCATCCATTTGTGTCTATAATTTCCAAAGATTTGGGGGTACCAGGATTTACCTTCTTGTACCTCTCACTCTCTCACATACCTCTAGCTTTCTGCTTTAAGTCTCTGCATGGAGATGCTTCAGGGCACGAGAGTCATAGATTCTGCAGTGCCACACTTGGGGTTAGCATTACAGAAGCCTACCTGGGCCATCTCTTCCCTTAGCAATCTGGCTGTTAGCTGATGGGCTGCATTGGTGAGAGAGGAGGTTCTCCAGGGGTCAGGGAACTCTCACCTTCAGACATTTCAGACCTTTGCCTTGTTATTTTTGTTTTGTTTTAAAATAGTATACCACTGACCTGGAATTTATTAAGTAGGTTTGGCTTACTGGCCAGCCAGCCCAGGGGTCTGCCCGCCTCTTCCTCCCCAGAGCATTGAGTGTAGGTGTGTGTCTGAGTTCAGGTAAGAAAGCTCTTGAGTTGTGGTGCCAGGCAGACTTGTATCTAAATCCAGCCAGGGTTTCACCAATGATATGACATTGGTCCCAGCAGTGGGTAAAAGTGACCAGGTACACATCACCTTTGGATTCCTGCTCGACCTCAGGAGAGTGGCTGGGAAGCTTAGCCCCTTCCTCCCAAGAAATAAGGTACACTAAGCTTGTGTGGGACACATCACTTTTCTGAAAGCATCTTTGCCTGTTCCAGGCTCGAAGCGTGCTCCTTTGTTCTTCTTAAGCTTGTGCGTCACATGGCTCCTAGCCAGCCCCACTGCTAGCTCCCTTCCAGGTGGAGCAGGAATGAGGCTCCCTCCCGTTGCACTGAAGGCTACGTGAAGGTCATCGTCCTATGCTGGTGGAGGACTGAGACCCCTAGTCACAGAGTACAGACACCCGCTGTTGAAGTCACTCTTTTTCTGTCTCTGTGTGACTGAAGCGTGATTCCGCCCGGTGCTGGGTGACTTGCGTGTGTGTCTTGGTGACACCTGCCAGCCATGGAGGGGGTTGACACCCTGAGCTGCTCCTAGCAGCAGGCATTGTTGTGCCATTTGCCGGCTTCCACACAATGAGACTCCTCCTGGGAGGCGGAACAGAAGTCATTCGGTTGACACCATCTCTCCTTCCCCGTGTGAATCTGAATCTCGGCATCCTCCCAGCGCCCTGGGGGATGGTAATGCCTGTTGGGCCTGAAGGATAGATGAGGCAGTGTCTGTAAGGAGCCCAGCATGGCTGGCAGGCACAGGGGTGCCAACGCGCAGCACTTACTTCACCCCAGCTTTACCATCGCCAATCCCTGCTTCCAGAGCTTGTCCCTAAAAATCACTGATCAAGACAGTCAAGATTCCATGAGGCTTGTAGTAACATCTGTGCCCATGTTCAAAGATCCCATAAACCTGTCTGTGTCTGCTCCCCTGCATGTACCTGCGTGAACCTAAGAATTACTAGAAAAGTGGTGTGTGAGGAGCCGAGTTGACTTGCATTCCCTCAGTGCCAACACCTCATCACACAACTCTAAGTTGTCACTACTCATGGCTTCTCTGTTAATTGTACTAGCCCCTTAAACGTATATCTCCCAGAACCCTGAGGATGTGGGGCAGTTCTCCAGGGAAACCCTGCCCGTTGAAGAGGTTGTGCTGGGCTTTTCTTTTTGCCCCTCTGTGCGGGGAGCCAAGATAAGTTTAGATTTTGGGTGTCAGGCTTTCTGCCCTCACTCCCACGGAGCAGGGTATTTCTGACAACGCTGGAGATGGCTGCATGTCATGTGTCACCTGTGTGATAGGAACGGGGTGAGGGTGCAGCGGTGCTTTTCTGAGCACTGAGATGCTGGAGTCTCCCTCGCACCAGAGCAACCCATCCTCACTGGAAATCTGCTGTACTGCTTGGAGTGCCTAGGAGTTATTTGTTGCATTTTGGGTCACCTCCCAGTTCTCAGGAAGCCCACCTGCCAGCCTACTGCCTACAACATCGGAAGTGACCCACAGGAACCACTCCGGATAAAAGCAAGCTGGGGCGACAGTTCTCTGGATCCCATGCCATCCCAGAGGACTTTGCTCCCACAGCCCCGTGGGGTGGGAGGTTGGCACATTCCTCTGGAAGCTGCACGTGGTAATGATGGGGTTGGGTGGGGGTGGAGGGGTGGTGAATGCTGCAACCCAAATTGTAATGAGAATGGAAAGAGTGAAATGGAGAGGAAAAAGGACAAGACATCCCTGAGAACACCAGGGACAGCTAATGGAGGGAAATAATGTGGCTAATTATGTCTCTGAAGGCTATCCATTCCAAAATAAATTTTTAATGAAAAAATAATGCATTTTCCCTGCAACTTAAAGCTGGTAGAGAAGGGATGAGCTGAGCCTCTTGGTGCAGGCAAAAGCAGCGATGTGTGTCCAGAAGCAACGGCGTCTCCTTGACAGTCATTTCCCTTGTGTCCTAATCCCTCGCAGACTTTCAAGGCAGAGTTTTATGGAAACCATAAGCATGGGCCAAGGGAAACTCACTTACAAACTGGGGGTGACTCCTTCGTACCGTGCAAGCTCATTCTCTGCAGAGGTCTCCTCCATCCAGGAAGGGACCCTTTCAGTTTCCTCTTCCATTTTCTCCGCCAGGGAGTGCTGGATCTCAAATCCCAGTTATAAAGGTAACTCTTTTCCTGAAATGAAAGATATTACCCAACAAGCTTTGTTTAGTAACTGAGGCAGGGGGAGAATGGGCTCCATTCCATTCTTTTCTCTAAGTCAATCTGTAGACAGAACATAGAGAAGCCAGCGGCTCAGAGTCTGACACAGCTGGACTCACAGCCTAGTCTTAGAACTTATTTGTCATACAGTCCAGGGTAAGTCATCCTTGTCCGTAGAATGGGGCCCTTGCTAGATCTGCTTGTGTTCTAAGTCACCTCCATAAAGCCCTCATCTCGCAGCGGTATCTTAGCACATTGCAAGCATGTAAGTAAGAAGTAGTGGCTCTTTGGGGGTAGTGTGTGTTCCAGAACACAATGCAGCAGATCTTGAGCCCTGTCATGGAACTTGTGATTTCAAGCCCATCAGTGGCTATCTGGGGTGGGCAGCGAGGAACATTGGATTAGCTGGGGGTTGCTGAGGCTGTTGCTGGCCGTTGACTTCAGATAGGCTATATGATCCAGTACACAGGAGGCCAAAGGCTGGAGCCAGCAGAAAGCCGCTGAAAGCAAAGAGTAGCTGATGTACATCAGGAGCTCAGGGAAGGCCAAAACACACTGGCCTCAGGCATTCTGTCGTTTTCGTGACATTCCTCAAATTCAGAAGTGTGAAAGTCAGGATGCTGTGCTTCCAATTCGCTCCTCAACATACTCAGAGGCGCAGACACAATATGAACACAAACCTGCACACTACACACTGCAGCAAGCCTGCACGCCCACACCTCCCCAGACAGACCCTCCCCTCTGCGCAGGGCTCACGCTCTGCAGTGCGCCCTGCCGCCCTCCCCCCAGCACACAATGACTCAGGTACTCCGCCATGTGCCCTTTACAAGGACAGCAGCTCTGGGCCTTCGTGGTCATGGTGGCAATTCCCAGGAGAAGTCATCTCCTCTGGTGAGATTCTAAGCAGCAAGGAGGAAATGAGCAGAAGAAAGGCTCATGAGGGACTCAGAAAGGGGGCCACAGGACTACTCTGTTGGAATTGGAAGAGGTGAAGGAGGGTGCTGAAAGTCAACAATAACCCTTTGGGGACCTGAAGGCAAAGTTTCCAGAGCTAAACTGGCTCACAGCAAGCATATTGCAGAAGCTTTCACACAGGAGATATTTCTTTCCTGCTTCATTCTCCATTCTTCACACCCTGGGTGACTATGGGAGGCTCATCTGGCTGATGGACAGCTATTGAGCTCTACCACAAACTATAAAGTCCCGGCTTTGCAGCCAGGAACTCCGCAGCCACCAGGATCAGAGGTTCTGATTCACATCAGGCTTGTCATCATGGAGCTCATCTCAAGCCAAGATCTGGTCAGTGGATGCTGAGCTTACCCCACTGCCCATACACACATGGGTGTTGCTAGGATTCTCAGACATGCTTGGGGCCTGTCTCTGACAGGCAGGAGATAAGCAGGGCACCTGACTTGATCTACGTCAGTCTGCAGCTTGGAGAGAGAAAACTCCCCAGTGTCCACGGGCAGATTTGTCCTGCCCCTACGGACACACCAGGTCTACTCATCTGCCTCTTCCAGCCTCTGCTTTCCCTTCCTAGCCTTTCAGGTTGCAGCAATCCTGTAACGCTCTGGGCCACCATCCCTGAACCAGCTAGAGGCAGTGCTGATGAGAAATGTTTCTGCCACCGTTCCCCAGAGGACAGAGCCGAAAGACTTGGGGTGTAGCCCAGCCTGCAGAACAGCCCTCTGCACTAGTGAGATTATGCAGGAAGATGTTTGGTGGGGACAAAAAGGAGCCAGCGAGGTCAAGATTACAGCAGCACTGGGAAAGAACCTTCTACAGCCTGAACCTTCCCTGAGCCCTGCCCTGTCCACAGGCTGGTCTGGACCATCTAGACCACGAGTTTTAAACTGAGCCCTGAAAGCACTCCCAGAAACTGCGCTTACCAGGGAAAAGGAGCCCCGGAGAAGGGCAGTAACTTGCTCAAGGTCACAAAGCGTATCAAAGGCAGACCTGTAACTAGAATCCAGACTCCTGCCTCCTGGCCCAGCATCTTTAGATCTCAGCAAAAGGTGATGTTTGAAAGCAGACTTTGAAGAGGAGAGAGTGCCTGGGCAAGGTGGGGGCAGGGAAAGGGCTGACTGAGAGTCTCAGAGGGCCTAGTTTCTTGGCACTTAACATTCATTGCCTTTTCTTCCTTCTGTCTGACACTGATCCAAGCGGAGGTCAGAAAGGGGCAGATATCACACAGGCCCCTGCCCCCAGGGGTGGTAGGGAGGCAGAGCAGGGTTGGGTTCTGCGTGCTCCGCTTTGGGTTTCTTGGCCTGCATTGGCACAGGACGCACTGCACTATGCAGAGGCTGAGATAAGAAGGAGGATTGATCTTCTCGCTGCTTCAAAGGGAACTGAAGCCAGCCCTGTCCTTGGCATGGATCAAAGTTCTGCAGCGTATGTCTGCGTGCCTACCCAGCCCCCAGCCAGGACCCTATGGGGAACAGCCCTGCTGCTCTTATGCCTAGGCCTTCCTCCGGCCTGACTGCAAGCTGGACAGCCCCTGTCTTCCAGCCAGGGACTCAGGAGCCAGGGTTCCAGTTCCCACCAGCTTGTCTCCGGGGCCATGGCTTTCTGGTCAGTGGACACTGAAAACATCTCCACGTTCAGAGCAGTAGGCGGGGCAGAGAGAGGTCAAGTCACTTGTTCACGTGCGTGTGCCTGTTATCCCTAGGGAAAACCCCCTTCTTGTGTGCATGTGTTCGTTCACGTGTGCAGTGCTGTGTTTGTGTCTTTGTGTGTGTGCACGTGTAAGTGAAAGAAAATCTTGGGTGTTGCTACTGCGGACCCATCAATCAACCTTGTGATTTTTGAAACAAGATCTCCTACTGGTCTCCAGCTTGCTAAATATGTGAAGCCGAGTGTCCAGCGAGCCCCACAACTCAAGGGGCCTGATTTCAGCACACCGCACTTGATTATTCTGAGTGGGTTCTAGAACTAGAACTCCAGAACCTCATTCTTCTGAGGCAAGTAACTGCCCAACTGAGTCGCCCCTCCAGCACTGGAAAGACCCTGTCCTGACTGGATTTGTTCTTAGAAAGTCCATCTGGTACTGGAGAGGTGCTGTTCCTCTCTTAGAGGCTGCGGGATCAACAGGCTTGTGTACCTATACACTCCCTAAAACCTGCAGAATTAACCTGTGTAAAAGGAAGGACAAGACTGTTTCTAGAATAGGTTTTTGTTTTTGTATTTTTAGAAATTCTCATTGTAAAAGAAAAGAAAAAAATTTCTGTTTTGTTTTGTTTTGTTTGGAGACAGAGTCTCACTCTGTGGCACTTAATGGCCTAGAATTCACTCTGTAGACCAGGCTAGCCTTGAGCTCATAGAGATCTGCCTGCCTCTGTCCCCTGAGTTCTGGGATTAAATGTGAGCGCCACCATGCCCAGCTTAAGATTTGTTTTTGGGTATGTGGGTGAGTGTGTGTCTGTGCAGGGAGGTGACGCGGTGCACATGAGAGCAGGTCCCCATAGAGGCCAGCGGCTTCAGGCCCTCCTGGAAGGAAGAAGCTACACAACATGGGCTCTGGGAGCATGGATCTCTTTGGAAGAGCATTACATGCTTTCAACCACTGAGGCATCTTGCCAGCCCCCGCCCCCATTCTTATTTTGTGAGAAACCCTAATTCACCATTTCGAATTGCCTCCTTTGTCCCGTCTTTCCCAGACATTCCCACAAATCATACCAGACTCCTCTCCTTACAGTGTTCTGTCTCATGTGGAAAAAAAAATCCTTAACTGGTCATTCTTCAAAGCAGTGCAAACCCCAAAGTCCTTGGGCTCATGGTCAAGGCTCTGGAGACCCATGCACGGGCTCCTGGGGCAGAGAGTGCCTCAAGCCCTCAGGCTCACAGCTTTGGATTCCGTGGCAGTGGCTTAATTTCCAGTACCATCCTGTTCCACATGCCTACACTGTAGACAGTTGCTGGCTACATAGACAAAGGTTGCTCCGTAAGATTCTAACACCCAGTGACACAAGAGCCATCTTGGTTTCTGAAGCACAAGTGACCGCCGCTTAACAGCATATTTCTAAGACTGTACTCCTCTTCATTACTGTATTAGGGGCTTTCCAGACATAGCACCCCACTTCTTGAAATTTGGCTTTGCAGAGTTTCAGTTATTTTTTATTAGTCATTATTTGAAAACACTAAATTCAGGAAGAAACAATTTGTACGTTTGAAATCATGCACCCTTCTTAGGAGCACCATGAACTCTCTCTGGGTCCTGGACCATCCTACCCAAAACAGGACTGTCTTTTTTTTCCAGGAAAAATAGGATGTTTTGAGAGAAGAGAGACTATGCTCACAGAACTCTTTATCACACTTTATTGTAACATTTGTTAGATTGTTCCGTTTTATTATTAGCTGCTATTGTTAACCTCTTAACCACAGCTAATTTACAAATTCAGCTTTATCAGGCTGGTGAGCTGGCTCAGTGTGTAGACACTTGTCGCAAAGCCTGACAAGACCCGTTCCACCCCGGAAACACACGTAGGCAAAGGAGAGAACCAACTCCGGCGGGTTGTTCAGACAGGAACAGTGTCTTCCGGTCATGGCAGGACTATTACAGGACTTCTACATTATTGAAGTCAGTGGCTGCGGCTGCATGAACAAGATCAAGCCAGTAGCGTTCAAATAGTCTAGCCATGGCCAAGGAGCTACTGACGGCTGGTGCAAAGAGAGTGGGGTTTGTTTGTTTGTTTGTTTGTTTGTTTTTAGCGGTGTGGTCCCTTGTAGGTTGACTGCGCTCCAGAGCATGCTTTCATATTCATGAGTGTATGGACACCAAACTGGCATAGTTGGTTACAAAAACAAAGCAAATAAAAAGTGGACAGGAAGTTGACTGAGAGTAGGGATGGTGGGTAGACCTGAGAGAAGATGAATATGATGGATATAATCAAGAGATGAATATGATCAAAATGCACTGTATGCGTGATACGAAATTCTCAAAGAATTAATAAAAATAACGTATTGTAAAAAACTGTGGCATGGAAAGCTGAGTATATCCACCGTTCCAGCATCCATGGGAGCATGTCCCCCTAGACAGGAGAGGGCTAGCATACCTCTCTCTGGCTCACTTTTAGTTTATTTCCATTCTTGACAGAGAGCAGAGTTATGTTCATTGTTACCTGATTCTAAGTTAAGGTTTGTGTTACACTCAGAATACCTTCTCTGTCGGAGCAATTGGAAAGAATGTGCATTCTGCTTGTCAGATACAAAGGTCAGTTCCATCGTTCGTTGGTTGTGTTCACATCCCCTGTGTCCTCACTGGTTCCCCTCCACTTTTCTATCAGCTGTTGAGCCATGAGGGTTAAACACCTCCCAGTACTGGAAGACTCGTCTGTTTTCTATTTCCTCTTTCAGTTCCCTCACACTCTGAAGTTCTATTATTAGACAAGCTCCTTTAAGTCGTCGTGTCTTCCTGATGAACTGATTCCTTTGTCCTCATGTAAAATCCCTCAACATAAATCTTCCTATGGCATCTATTGTCTGGTATTAAAATAGCCACTCCGGCAGTTTGTGATATACGATATACTTTTTGTTCTTACGCTTCTATAGTAGGCTGTGGTGAGGCATGGTCTCATGTTGCCAGGCTGACCTCAAAGTGACTATGTAGCCTGGCCTTGAACTCCTAATCCTCTTCTCTCCCCTTCCCAAATGCTGAGATTACAGGTCTGTGTCAGCATATACAGCTTGTCCTTTTTCTTTTAGACCACCTGTGTTATTATATTTAGAGTGCATTTTGTTTGTTTGTTTGCTGAGACAGGTTTCTCTATGAAGCTCTGACTATTCTGAAACTCATTATGTAGACCAGGCTTGGCCCGGAATGCGCTGACTTACAGAGCTGCGCCTGCCTCTGCCTCCCCAGCAGAGATTAGAGGCCGCCATGCTCAGCTTTAGAGTACACTTCTTATGACTAGCATATGGTGAGTTGGGTCTTTAAAAAAATACTAACCTTGAAAATCTTCTTTAACTTATGTCTTTAAGTCATAAGTTAAAGTTACATTCACATGGTCCAGGTCAGTTCTCCCATTTTGTTGTTTCATCTGTTTTTAATTCCTATTTCCTCTTTTCTGTCTTATTTTGAATTTTTTGGTATTGACTATAGTATATCGCTTTTGAGTTTCTCTGTTAGATTTTAGTCATGGTTTGTTTGGAACTGTCACATGTTGCTCCGATTGGCCTCAACTCTCCATGTAGCTGGGGGTAGCCTTGGACTTGGACTTTGGATCCCCTCCCTCCATCTCCCGAGTGCTGGGAGTATAGATAGTTATGACCACCATACACCAGAGCTCTGTTGGATTTCTTATTTTATCTTTTTGTATAGTTTCAACTAGAAAAAAATGTTTAAATCATTGGTGTGTGTGTGTGTGCGCACATATGCAGATCAGAGAACAAAGTCAGGTCTCACCTTCTACCTTTATGCAGATTCCAGGGACTGAACTCAGGTCTCCAGGTATGTGCTTTTGAACTCACTGGATCATCTTCTTTCTTAAAGATGGCTGCTCTAAGGTTAAAGTGTGCATGGCTGACACTTCATGGTGTACTTAGAGTTAGTTTTGCTGCGCAAGAGGAACGTAGAAGCCTCGCAGCTCCACAGGATCCCGTTTCTCCCCTCGTTGTGTTATAGCTGTTTCATGCAGGACTACATTTTTTGCTAACACTTTCCCATGGAACGGTATACTGTTCGTTTCAACCATCCTGTGCAGTTAAAGGTACCTCGCTGTGTGCGTGAACCTCCCATGACTATAAAAGAACTCCTGAGATAAGCTTACTTTGGCTCACAGTTTGGGGAGGCTTTGTCCACGCCTAGGTGACACTATTGTTTGGGGGCCCGTGGGCTGGAACACACGACAAAGCAAAACTGTTCGCATCGTGAGCCAGAGAGGAAGGGGGAGAGTCCCATCATTCTCTCAAGGACATCCCTAGTGACTAAGGACGGCTCCCAGTCTCCCAAAGGCTCACCCTGTGCAAACACTGCCAGCTGGAGACCAAGCCACAGCGCACCAGGCCCGGGAGTCAAGATCCAGACGGTAGCACCAGCTATGACCATTTTCTTTCTTTTTCTCCTGTAAAGTTCTGCATTTCCTTCAGCGATTACTCTTCTCTCTCTCCCAAAGAATTCCTGTTCGCATTTCTTTTAGCGCTGGCACAGTGGCAAAGAATTCTCTTCATTCATCTGGAAACGACTTCATATGGCCTTCGAAGAGATGCTTTCCTGATACAGCATTCCGGGTCAGCACTTCTTTCTTTCTGAGCACGGGCGATGCTATCGCCAGCTTCGGCTTCTGTGGTTCTGATGAGAAATCTTCAGTTATTGAAGTGTTTCCCCCCTTGTGTGTAATATATTTTTCCCCTCTGGCTGCTTCTAATATACTTTTTTCCCCCCAATGTTAGTAGTTTAAGACATATTTGGCTTAGATTTTCTCTGAATTTATTCTTGTTGAGGTTGGACTCCTTGACTATAAATTTATGTGTTTTCACTAAATTTAAGAAGTTTTTGCCATCATTTCATCAAATAGTTTTTATTTATTTATTTTTTTTTATTTTTCCTGCACCAAGCTTCCTCCTATGTGAGACACAGCGACTGGAGTGCCAGGCGTTTGGTCTTGCCAGCCCTGCAGCTCTGCTTAGGTTTCTCGATTATCTTTCTCAGCTGTGCAGATTAGATTATTTCTGTAGGTCAAGTTTATTGACTCTCTGTTCTGTCAGCCTATCGAGTGATATTTTTCAGGTGTATTTTTATGTGCCTGTGTGTGTCTGTGGTGTATGTCACATGTGTGCAGGTACTCTCGGAGAACAAAAGATAGCATCAGACCCCGGGAGCTGAAGCTATAGGTGTTTGTGAGCCAATTGATGTGCGTGCTGGGAACCGCACTCTTGACATGTTATTGTAAGGTCGTTAGTAATGAAATGTCTGTTGTGTGTGTGTGTTGTTGTTAATAGCTGTGTTAACATCATCTGCATCTTCTTGGGCTCAGCATTTGTTGGGTGTCTTTTCCTTTGCCAGCAGCTGAGGTTGGACTAAGGCAGAACATTTTGACTCTTATGTAATCAATCTTCAGGACCAGACCTGGCCTCTGTTTTGGGTGAGTTTGACTTCCACAGCTGAAGGGGTGTCACACCGAGACTTCAGTGAATCTTTTCCCTAGCTGTCTATGAATTCCCTTACATTCACAAGTTTTTTATGATCCTTAGGACAGAAGCCTAGGAGCTTAGCCTCCTCCTAATACCACACATTCCCCTGAGCCAATTCCAGGGTGAAGCAAGATCAAAGGGTGAGAAAATTAAAAGAATTTCCCTAAAATCGAAAGGGCCCCTGCCTTAGCTGCTCTTTTATGGCTGTGATGAGGCAGCATGGCCAAGGCAACTTACAGAAGAAAGAGTTTATTCGGAGTTTATAGTTTCGGAGGGTGAGTCCACGACCATCACGGCAGCAGGAAAGCAGGCATGGTGCTGGAGCAGTAGCTGAGGGCTCTCATCTTGAGACACAGCTACAAAGCAGAGAGAGCTAAGTAGAATGATGTGGCCTTTTGAAACTTCAAAGCTCTCCCCCAGTGGCACACCTCCAACAAGGCCACAACTCCTAACCCTTTCCAAATAGTTCCACCAACTGGGGACTAAGTATTCAAACATATGAGCCCACGGGGCTCTTCTCATTCAAACAACCACATACCCCTTTTCTAGCTCCTCTAGCCAGAGAGCAGGGTTCTTCTCCCAAAGAAAACTCAAGGATGAACTGGAACACAGTTTCTGATTGGGGTTTTCCTTGCGGCAGGCTCAGGAGAGCTTAAAAAAAAGAAAGAGGAGGAGGAAGCAGGTGATGTGCAGTTTCATCACTCACTCTCAGTCCTGAAGGGTCCCTGTCCTCAGTCCCTTGGTTAGAAAAAGGATTGCTTTGGGAACATAATTGTTTCTTATGCTTCTCTGCAGATCTGGGGTTTGGCTTCTTAAAATTCAAACCGGTAGATATGAGAGGAATAACAAAAACCCCCTGGAAAACTCGCTGGTGTAGTGATTTTTCCTTGAGTGTTTGTCTCCCATCCGCCAGCTATTGTTTGCTTTCCAGAGTCTGAGACTGGGCTGTGTTTACTCCGGGTTTCTGTTTGTAACAAACGGGAGCAAGAGAGTCAAGTGTGCTTACCCCATCTCAGCGCAATCACAAGGCTATAGAGAGGTGATTTCAAGTTGAAAGGAATGGGAGAATTTGACTAATTTTGCAAGCAGTATTGCAGTATTTACAGGGATGTAAAAGTCGCTCTATTTATACATTTAATTTATTAGATTTTATAGCACTTTCCAAGCACACATTGAAAGGGGTTTGGTTGTTCAATTAGACATTTAAGTTACTTAGAAAAAAAATCAAATAGATTAAATGTTTAAATGCAGTTGAAATTGTTTAAGCAAATTTAATTAAGTTGTACATGGCACGGATTGTTTAAAAGAGTATAGTTTTTTAAGTCAAGTTAATCAAACTTTAATTGAAGAAAAGTAAAGGTCTCTTGTTCTTATTTTATTACATTTATAAATAGAACTAGGAGATCAGTACACGGAACTCAATTCCTTAAAAAAGCGATGTTTTAATATGTGTATTCTTAAATTGAATATTAATTCTGAAAAGGTAGGTAAAAATAGTATTTTTATGTGCACACCCCCTCCCTTCCATACCGGAAAAGTTTGTAGCAGGGGCTCACCACCTCCACTCAGGAGCTCCCACAGTTGGGAAGGTGGCTCTTTCCATCCGTTATTCGTGGGTCATATAGCCTGCAGAGGCTTCTGCAGATCATCTGCAGGAGTTGCTGACACTCCTCAGTTTCCATATTTATAAAATATGAGTGAAAAGAGACCTATAGGAAAGGGTCTCGTTTTGAGAACAGGGCTGTGTGTAGTCCGGGTCGGCCTGGATTCACAGTGTAGCCAAAAATTAACTTGAACTTCGGAGTCCCCTGCTTCCATCTCCTAAGTCCCGAGGTTACAGGCTAGGAGCGCCCACCACACACACCCAGCTTTAGAAAGTACTGAGATCAAGCCCAGGACTTTGCGCATGCTAGGCAAGCCCTCTCCCAAACGAGCTACACTGAAGATTAAATGAGATGTTGTCTGTAAAATGCATGTATGTGTAAAGTGTTGAGTACAGAAAGCCACAGCAATAATGGCAGAGGTTGAGTCAGTTCCAGACGGGCGCCGTGAGTAGCAGTAAAAGGCCAGGCAGAAGGAAAAGTCTGGGGCTTGAGACCCGCTCTTCTGTCCTGCTGCCTGCAGCTTCCTCCCTGGTCTAGCTGCTGCTGGACCAGGTGCTTGTCTTGTGTGCTTGGGTGGTGGCTTTGGTCTCGGAGAGGCCTGTGTTGATTTGGAGCCTTACCATTTCCTTGTGGGAGGATCTCCATGCTTGGAGAACTCAGGTCATGTAGCTAGTGACATGGATTTGAACATTGGCTGAGGAGCTATGCAAGATGCCCAGCCTGTGGCTGCACTGCTTGTCCACAATGTCTTCTGGCCTGGGAACCCTATTAACCTCTACTCTGCTTTTCTTGCTTGTCTATATTGAGTCAGCTGAGGAGCAGATGGCTGAAAGTCTAGTCCAGGATCTTGATTCTTAAGCAAAACCCTCCTTTTTACCTGGGCCGCAGTTTCTTCATCTGTACATTGGGTATGACAGTCTCCCCTGTGCTCCACAGCCCCCTCCTGGCTCATGCTGCACACAGTTGTGGAGACCTTGGTTCTGAAGGTCAGTTTGCATGGACAGCCGGGCAGGATTCCCTACCTCCTCTCACCCTGGCAGGAATTTGGGTGTTCTGTGCTTTAAAGGCCTACAGATGCCTTCAGCCTGACTGAAGGGCACACAGATGCGCGCAGGCCCATGTCTGAACTGCCTGTTCCTTAACCGCGTGCTCCCTCTTTCCGGCTATTGTGACAGAAGCAGAGGCTTTAAGGGCTGAAAGGGCTGCAGGGCCATCACAAAGCCTCCCCTGGGAGTCCTCGCCAGCTGCTGTCAGCTCCCCTGCTGTTGGGATTCTGAGCACAGGGCTCTGGTTCTAAGAACTGGGGTGAGTGAGAGTGTTTTCTGGAGCTGGCTCTCTCGCCTTCGGGGCCATGGGACTTTAATCCACCCGGTCCACGCTCACCTCCACAGCAGCTAGATCTTACAAGGCCTGGATGGGCCTCTTCCCTTGCTCTAGCCACCCATCCTCTCCCGCCTCTGATCTATACCTCACTCACACACCAGCTCCTGATCATGTTCTGTCATGCTTCTCACCATTCTCTGGATGGGTTGTTACCCAAGTAGGACACCCAGGAACACCGCCCTCTCTAACTCCCTGACATCTCTGCCCCAAGTTGGGCCCAAGAAGGACTGATGGCTAAGAAACATAAAAGCTGACCCCAAGCCCATAAAAGATAGACACAAAGAGAGATAAAGATAGAGACATCTAAAAGATAGAGGCCTCAGACACATTGGGCTAAAGAGGGGAAGAGAAACCTCTCTGGTATCAGTATTGAAATTATTTCCCGGAGCCTTAGGGTTTCAGGAGGTCATTCTCAGACCTCTGGCCATTTCACAAAGGGAGCTTCATCACCTCTGACTCACGGAAAGAAAGCCAGCCAGCAGCCAAAGAAAAGTTGGACTTCCCAAGATCTCAAAAGTTTCAAGAGCAGACACACTCACAGTCTGCTTCCAGGCTGTTGACCTTCATCTCCAGCCTTTGCAGGGGTGAGAGAAGCTGGGGCTGGAGCCAAGCAGAAATTCTCAGCTCCCCTGCATCCACCCAAACCTTCTTTGCTCCTTTAAGCCTTCTTGGCTGAGGGGAGAGGAAGACAGGGAGGACTGGAGTGGAGGAATTTGGAAGCCTGGACCACCATCATTCCTACATCCTACAGCCCTACCCCGGTCTTAGAGGCCCCAGTAAGTCCTGTCGGAGGCTCCTTCCTGGGGTCCCAGGGAAAGGCATGCTGTGAGCATCTTTGGAGTTGCCCTAACTCCACAGGGTCCTGGAGCTGAGGCTGGAGTGAGTTGAGTGAGTGAGTGAGTGGTGGTGCTGACAAGAAAATTCAGGAGACTGTTCTAACCCTGAAGCTCCGGCCTTGCCTTCTAAACGGGGGCCAGGCTGGAATCTGGATCCTGAGCTCTTGTATCCTTGTTTTTGTGAGCTGCAGTGATGAGGTCTTCCCTTCTCTTGTTAGTTTTGCACTGGCCCATTTTCCCTCCTCTCCTCATCTGCCTCTAGAGGGTTTTAAAGGGGAAAAGGCAGCCAGTCAGCATTCTTTCTTACTAGCCCAGCAGAAGCTTCGGGGAGAAGAGCGTTGGGGGAGGAGGGTGGATGTGGGGTGTGGGGTGGTGGTGTAGGTTTGTGTGTGTGTGTGTGTGTGTGTGTGTGTGTGTTGTGTGCTTCCTGAACGTAGACCAGGCTTCCTCCTGCCCCTGTCTGCTATCTTCCCCCTCCCAGGACAGGCAGGGACCCAGCCTTGCCCCAGGAGAGCTTGCAGAAGAGATGCTTCCAATACTTAGGCCTCATTATCCCACTGGCAGGTTCAGGAAGCGGAAGGTGCTGACTGTCAAAAGAAGCCAGGCCAACTCATTAGCTACCACTAACTATGCCTGGGCTAGTAAGCAGGTGGGCGACTCTGACACACAACCCGGCCAGGAAGGAGTGGTGGGAGGAGCTGAGCCAGAGCTCACAGCGGGCTGGAGACAAAATCGTGCCTCACAGATAAGATGCTCAGCCCTGTCAGGGCGTGGGGCAAGCCCCTCATTATACACATGGGGAAACTGAGGCCCAGAGAAGGGCAGGCCTCTGCCAAATGTTGTAGAACAATCAGGCACTGAAAATAAAGCTTGAAGGGGTTTCCACTGGGGCCTGTTAGGATGGATTATGGAGGCCAAAATCAATAGCTGGAAATCGTTCATCTCTATTCCTTGCCCCATCGGGGACACCGTGTGCAGCAAGGCCTGTGCGGAGACTTGGAGAGACCTGGTGTGCGTGGGGCTGCTCCCTGTGCAGCCAGGAAATATTTGCAGCCCCTATGACGGGACAGTCCCACGTTCTGAAAGTCCCATTGGTGAAGTCGCTGGCAGAGCTCAGTGAGACACGGGGCAGCAGAGACGGGAAGAAGATGGGGGAATCTCATTCAACTACACCCGGCTTCATTCCCAAAGGACTCACAGTGGCTATGACACTAGGGAAGGCTTCAGGGTATGACCTGGAGGAGGAGCAGAATTCAAAGAGAATGAGACAAGAAAAGGCATTCAGAAGGGGAAAGTTTGTGCAAAGATACAAGATAGGCATGAGGTCTTAAGTGGAGGGGCAGGAAGCAGAAGCACCAGCTGAAGATGGGCTCAGCTGCCAGGTGCCGGGCTACTGGGAGTGCCGTGATGGACAAACTTGTCCTTCTAGAAGCTGGCTGTCTAGGCTTTGGTCACTATCCTGTCATGGTAATGCTGTGTGGCACACTGTTCCAACTGCAGGGGCTTGAAAACCTGACCAGAGTGACGAAAGAATAGAGAAGGACACACAGACACCTCCAGAATTTCCAGGATCGGGTGGTCTGTGGTCACTCTGCAGGAGCAGCAGAAACTCCTGCAACAACCCGGAAGCTCAACACTTTTTTCATACAGTGTAGGAGAAGAAGTTAGCTAGTCTCAGGTAGGGAGAAGTCTCAGGCTGCAAACATCTGGGAGGAGGGTCCATGCTTGCTGTAAATGCTGTCAGCATCTGCACGCTGACCAGAGAAAAGGCTTTGCCTGTCCAAGTCTGGGAAGGCTTTGCATTCTCCTTGTTCTTAGGGGTCCTTGTCAATAGACATCCTCACAGGACTTCATTTGCTCCTTACAGTCTCACCCAGGCTTCCTCTCTTCCCTACAATTACAGTGACTATTCCATGCTCCGCAGCCTCGGGCCAGCCCCGCTGGCTGGTTCTTCAGGCTCCAGTTGGTCTCGCTCACATCTGGAGGCAGGTTCGCCTTGGCTAGGTTGGGAGAGTAGGGCGACTGGCCTTCCCTACGCGTCTCATATTCACAGCAAGGTCATCTCAGGCTGTTCTTAGTGACAGCAGAAGTCCAGGAAGCCAGACTCCTGAATACACACCCATCCCCATCTTCTGCTTACAGCTGTGTGCTGGTGTTCATTGGCCAGAGCAAGTCACGTAGCTGAACCCAGAGTCAAGGAGGAGTCACAAGAGGAGGCTGAGGCAATGGTGCACAGCTGGGGCCCGGATGGAGGAGCGTGGCATGGAGGATTGGAGGCACTCGCTCAGTCCTTGATCATTTGCCACCCAGCTATGACATAGGCATCTTGTACAGGTGCAGAGCTGGCCTCTAGAGCTCAGTGGAAACTGACCTTTCTGGGGAGCCCCCCTTGCCTGGGCCTGGTGGGCAGGGTGTGTGTGTGTGTGTGTGTGTGTGTGTGTGTGTGTGTGTGCTGCTTTAAGCTGCTGGTGGGGACTGGGTAGGGGCCACCTATTTCTTCATCACCCTCACCATTCTCCTTCATGGAGCCACAGAGGTGCCTCACATGTGGACCCTTCTCCACAGAAAATCCTGTTCTCTTTGAGAAACACGCCTACCAGTAGTAACGTGCCAGCACAGCAAGTACCAGGCTCAAACACGCTGCACACAGAGAAGGCTGAAGGGCATGTCCAGCCTGGCAGCCAGACAAGTTTGACTCAGAGCCAGAGTCCCCCAGAGGTCCAGGATCTAGGAAGGCTTGAGGTCCCTGACTGCCAGCAGCCGCAGAGACCCCCACCCCACCCCGACACTAGGGCAGGAGCAAGCTTTCTCTTTTCAGCCACCTGACACAGCCCCTGCTTCCACCTGCTGCTTCTTCATCTGACACAACCTGACGTCACAGCTCAAGGACAAAGAGCAGAGGGAGCTTGATAAAGGCACCAAAGACAGGTGGCAGAAAAGTCAGTTTCCAGCTTGTTCCTTCCAGCTTCAAACTGGCTTCAGATGCTCCCTCCGGCTGGTGGCCTGAGGCCACACTGTTCACTAGGAAGGCTTTCAGTCACATAGCCCTCCCCTGGAGAGCTTCAAAAGCAGTCTTGCAGGGCTGGCCTCCTGTTTCCTGCCAGGAGCTGGAGACCAGATCCTGCCTGCAACCTGGAAGTCCTTGGTACCATCACCTCTAAGCCTCTGGCTGACACCAGCTCAAGGGGCATCCTCCCCACTGCAGGGCTTCCTCTCACCTCCAGTCTTCCCCTGGCTAAGGATCTGTCACCCGCTGTGCCCACCTGGCCCAGAGCATGGCTATTCTGCTCTAAGAGCCAAGGTTCCTGGCACTCCTGAGTCTGGTTCAGGCTGCGGCAGGCCCTGAAGAGCTGCACGTAGCTCCCAAGCAGCTGCTAAGGGACGGAGGATTTCAGCTGGGTACTGCTCAGTGGTAGAGTGCTGCCTTGCAGCCCTGTCTCCCTAGGTTTGATTCCCAGTACCATAAATAAGTGAGCTAGTTAATTAACTTTCTGAGCAAAAACATGGAAGTATTTTTCCCTCCCTTGTTTTTTTACAAGAAGGAGCGATAGGACAAGCCCCAGCTGCAGAGACAGGTTTCCAGCCTTGCCCTGATGCTGCTGCTTTGAGAAACCTCTTTGGGTTCAGGTTTCTTCTATAACAGGCTGATCTTTAATTCAATAAGATAACGCACCCTCCTGAAATTGCTTCATAATGCTAGGCATGGCATACACACTCATTTTCAAAAACTCATTCAACAGGCCACACCAACTTTTTATTCTTAGGATAAGCCTGGGAAAAAGAAGGTCCTGGGAAGGAAACACTTTGGAGTAGGGGCCTTATTTGCTATTCAATGACCCTACTCCACACTCAGGGTCAGAAGTGCAGGTAGAGCACAGCAGGAGTCACAGGGGACAGCCCTGTGCAGGAGCATGGGAACAGAGGAGCACGGGTTAGAAACAGGTTAGAGATGGTAGGGTAGGCAGGGAGCCAGGAAGGAGGTCTACTGGGAAGGCAGAGAAGATGGGGACAAGCCCGGTGAGTCCCTGCCCATGGGTCCTTCAGGGACCCGAGTCTGAAGAGAATGAAGAGATGATAGAAAAGGTCCTCAGATCCTTGAATCACAAATGTCTGGAGCACAGCCTGCTGGGCTGACCGTGCCTTATTAACTGGGTGCAGTTGTAACCATTCTTAGGCCCACCTAAAACTTTCTTTTTCTGTGGTTGTTTTCAATACAGCCTGCTTCCTCGTTTCCTGACACAAAAACCAATATATCCCATGTCTGCTGTCCATGGTAAAACCTAATGGTCAATGCCAAAGTCATATAAATAAGTTCTGCCCTTTGCTTTTGTGTTCTGTAGCCAATCTGTACCCACCTAAAGAAAGCCCAAAGATTGAGGCCTGTGGATGTTAACAGAGACACAGCCCCTGAGGCATGTATGCATGTTCCCTCTCTCTCTCTTTCTGTCTGTCTGTCTGTCTGTCTTTCCTCTAAACACACACACACACACACAGTGGGGGTGAGTTCTTTGTGGCCTCTGAATTTCCCTGTTGGCCCTGTTGGTATCCTCACTGCCCAATCCTGACAACCACCCTCAATCCTAACATCTCTCACTGGGATACTATGCTCTTATGCAGCAGATATTTTGGCTTATGACTCTCAAGAGACAGATCTCAAGTCTAGATGGCAGAATGCTTACCTAGCATATGAAAAGCCTTGGATTCTATCCCCAGCACAGCATGTACTAGGCATGGTGGCACAGGCCTGTAATCCTCATATTTGGTAGTTAGAGACATAAGATCAAAAGTTCAAGGTCATAGCAAGTTTGAGGCCACCCTACATGAGGCTCTGTCTTAAAAAAAAAAAGACTAAATTACAATATTTACTTATTTTTAATAGATCACAACGCCCAGCGAAACCAAACAGATCCTGTCTGCCTTTTGCCAGATATCCTTGAGGTCAAGAAGATGAATGTCATGGCCTTGGCCTTTGCTGCCACAGAGTCACCTGTGTTGTGACAGAAATGTCAACTGATCCTGCAAGACTTATGGGAGAGACGTTCTCACCTCTTCAAGGTGGGACTGGGAGCCTGAACATTTGAAGTTACACAAAATGTAGGTCACGGTCATTTCCAGGGCATGGGACATGTGGAGTGGGAATTGTCCCTGCCTTCAGAAGCAGGAACTGGGGTTCCTGGGCAGAGCGAGCATGACCAGTGAAGGTACAGAGATGGGCAAAAGAATCAGGGACAGCAGCCTGCATACCACAGAGCCCAGCCATCTCGGTGGAGGCAGGAATCAGTGTTTGTCAGATTTATTCAGTGAAAGATCTAGGAGACTCAGTCACTGAGATAAGGACAGACAGAGACAGACAAATGAAGAGATGAAAAGAAATGTATACTCAGAGAGGGAGACAGAGGGAGAGAGAGAGGAGAGTGAAAGGGAGAAAGCATTAAAATAGAGATAGTGAAAGAGAAAGCTCTCGCCAAGCCCCCAGCAGCAACTGCTGAGGCCAGCAGCCTTCCCCGAGATGGGCCTTTAGTGGGGGCTGCACTCAGCATTCTCCAGCCTGCTTGTTAGTGTCACTGAGTACAGTGTGTGCTGGTCGGAGGTTGTTCTGAATTAAGAGTCTGAGCATTTGTTTGCATCTCTTTCAGTGACAGGTTTCAAGTAGCCTTAACTTAAGGTACTTCCTCTTCTCCAACCTTCGCCTATTTGAAAGAAGGCTGCCCCACTGTCTCTTACTTTTTATTGATTCTTTGGGAACTTTATATCATGTAGCCCAATCCCACTCATCTTGTTTCTTCATATCTGCCTTTCACCCTTGCAACTTCCCCCACCAAAGAACACAACAACTATAAAAAAAAAAGAAAAAAATTTTTATTTTTTTATTTTCTTTCCTCAAACAGCTTTACTTGCAAATGTTCATTGCAATGAGTCACTGGTCTGGTTCAAGGCCTCTGGCTTCTGCTACTCTATCAATATCGGATCCTCACTGGGACTGCTCTCAAATATCCTGTTGTTGCCCTGTGTCATGGAGACCCTGAATCTTTGGTTCTGAAGGACTTACCCCTTCAATGTGCTCCATCAGTTCAAGGATGAAGTAGATGTTGGGAGGGGCCAGCATCCCAACATCTGGGCCTGGTGGCAGCTGAGTTGTTCTGCACCAGCTCTCCTGCTTTGCTCAGATGAGGGGGCAGGGACAGCTTTTCTGATTACGGCAAGGAGCAAGCTCTCCCAACTCACACAACCAGGGCTGGCTCTACCAAGCTGCCCAGGTGACGTGTGGTGGCCCTGTCCTTTTTTTTTTTTAAGATTTATTTATTTTACATATATGAGTGCTCTATCTGCATGTACACCTGCACTCCAGAAGAGGTGGTTGCTGGGAATTGAACTCAAGACTGGAACTCAAGACAGTGCTCTTAACCGCTGAGCCATCTCTCTAGCCCCCGGCCCTGTGTCTTAAGGAAACAAAATCTCTACTCCAGCCAGATATGAACAGCAGCTTGGCTGGCTTCCATTTCTCCTTGGGGTAAAGTGAAAAAATTCACTGTTCCTCATATCATGAAGAATCTTCATTATATGTCAAGACTTTTTTATAGAAGAGGAGAAGAAGAAATAGGTAGATAATGATGACTAAGGGCTGGAGAAAACCCAAGGTCAGTTCCCAGGACTCACTTGGCAGCTCACAACTGTCTTTAACTCCAGTTCCAGGGGCTCTGCTACTTCTCTTGACTTCTGCATGTACATGGTGAACAAACATACATTCAAGCACACACACATACACATAAAATAAAACAAATATATTTTTTAAATATATGGAAAATTAAGTTGAATGAGTGTCACAAGAAAGCCCTCATCCATCCTAAGGAAAATTCTAAACTTTTTCTGTAGACTTGTACTTTTTCTGTAGACTTTTGTAAGTCTCCAAAATGAATCAATTAGGCTGGGCATGGTGGTGTATTCAGGGAGGCAGCAGCAGGTGGATCACTATGAGTTCAAGGCAAGTGGTCTACAAAGCAAGTCCAGGATAACCAAGGCTACACAGAGAAACCCTGTCTCAAAAAAAATAGATAGATAGATAGATAGATAGATAGATAGATAGATAGATATACAGATAGACAGAGTCAATTAAAAGTTTTGAACAGAACACCTTAAACAAACTTAGGAGTACATGAAATAATGATTGGACGTGGTAACACAGTTCTCACCGCTATGTGAGATGAAGTTTCGAGCAAGCAAGCGTTGCTCCTTAGATGATCCAGCCACTTTGGGGGACACCTAGCTGTGTGAGCTTCCAGCCCCTGTAAAGCTGAAAGGCAGAAGATCATGGGTAAATCGAGATGGTCCTTTACTTCCGAGAGTCGGCAGTGCTCTGCGCTGAAATGAGCACTAGCTGGAAGAGGCGGCCTGTGATTCGCCAGTTGAGAGACTGCGTCAGATGAACTTCCACAGGTTTGAGGAACCTGCTCACGGCTTTCAGGCCAACTTGGCCTACGTCATGAGTTCCAGACAGGTGCTGTCTAAAAACAGTATCTGTTTATCTAATTAATTTTATTTTACAAATTTATTAAAAGTAAAAATATAGATTGGCAATTAGTTAGGTCACCCTAACTAAGAAGAGAGTGGCATAATATGTAGTGGGTGCACTTTTACAGGGCAGGCACCGTGGCGTGTTGCATGCTTACTTCCGCTGTATCATTTATTCCTCACAAAAAGCCCACAGTGCCTTTGTTATCATTGCATGTTCCAAATGAGGGAGTTCCAAATAGAATGACTGATAATGTTCCAAGGTCACCTAGTTGGTTAGTGAAGAAATTAAGGTCCTAGTCCCAGTCTGCCTACCTTTAAAGCCCATTTCCTGGGCTGGAGAGATGGGTCAGAGGTTAAGAGCACCAGCTGTTCTTCCAAAGGCCATGAGTTCCCAGCAGCCACACGGTGGCTCACCACCATCTATAATGAGATCTGGTGCCCTCTTCTGACGTGTGGGCATACATGCAGGCAGGATACTGTATAAATATATAAATCTTATTTTAAAAGCCCATTTCCCTAAACAGATGGCCCTAGGAACTTTCTAGATGTAAGGCTAATCGTTATCATGAGTCTGCCTTCCAGGAGACTTAAGGAGATAGATATGGAGGGTGGATTTCCTCTCTCTCAGCAAGCCTGGGTTTGTATAGCCAGCTAGTAAGCATAGGTGTTAGCAAGAAGCTTAGTCCCAGAGGACCAGCATTGCAGAGATGCCATAAGGTAGTCAGGTAGGACCTGATGCTAAGATGATTAGCATGCAGAGCTCATCCAAGCACTGTCTCAGACCAATGCTTATGTGAGGAGGGAGAAAACAGGGTGGGGGAGAGGCAGAAACTGGGCAGCAGGGCAGCCTCAGCAGAAGTTTCAGGTCAAAGACAAGGCGACTCTTCAGAGGTGAGCAGTGTTGGGGTCACTGACTGGTCTGTTGTGTGGAGTGCCCTAGGTGGGGTGTTACCTAGGGCAAAAGTGCTTTTTTTTCATCTGAGTCAACCCCAGAGAGGCTGGCAGATGTGAATTGTCAAGCAACCATCTTCCAGCAGCTGTGAGGACAAGTCCTTTATCTCCAGAGGGGCCATCAGGATGGTTGGCAAGGTTCCTTTATGATACTGTCCCCTGTCTTGATAAGGTGAACACACAATACACAGAGAATTCTGGGGCTAAGGGTGGGGGAAGATGCCATTGGACAAGAGTTTGAAAGAGCAAGAGGAATATGGTGGAGGAATAGGAAGGCTGGGCTTCTGGAAGATGCCGCGACGTTTGACCATGCCCTCTCAGCTCCCTGTCCCGGTGATGTGGCCAATATAAGGAGAATCCAAACTGCAATCCCATGGCTAGTGTGTCCTCCAGAAAAACTGACTTGCTGAGTGCTGCATTGGGTGGGAGAAAAGGACACAATGAGAAAGCTGAGCGAAGGACAAGCTGGTCCTGTTAGAGGCAGTCGCATTCCATTGGGGTGCATTCTTGTATGTGGGAGAAGGCAGGGGAAAGCACACGGAGTGCTTCTGGGCTGTCTTGGATGGTTCTGCCAGACTGTAGGGAAATTAATTCACAGGAAGCAAGCAAGGTGGGAAAGTCAAGGAGAAAACCTCGGAACAGAAGACTCGGGATGAGTCCTGAATAATGGAAGGCAGGGATCTGCCCTCTTCAAATGTTCTCATTTCCATGCCCTGCAGCCAGGTGGGGGTGGTGTGGGGGTCATCCAAGTTCAGTTCATCTCCAGATTCCGAGTTTACCCAGAGAGGCAACACTCCAGCTGTCTTGGTCTAGAAGCCCTCCTTGTCTTGCTGCCCTGGGCCTGTCCATGGTGCTGAATCCCAAAGCCTTGTCCCCAAGCCTCTTCTTGGAATGATCAAGCACATAGCAAGATGCGCCTCCTCACAGAACTTAGACCTCTGAGACCTCTTCCCAGACACCCAGTCCCTCACCTGCCTCACTGGGCAGAGCTTGATAGGACAGGCAGACCAGCCTTGGGGCCTGCGTAAGGCACAAAGTGGGCAATCTGCAGATGTGCCCTGGAGTGAGATCCTTTTACAGCGACAGCCATTCTTTACCCTGACTTTGGTGGGGGCAATAATGGACTTACACATGGGGCCAGTATACATATACACATGCAAAGAGCACTCATGAAAATGTGGCAAAAGGCAAGTCATGTCTTTAGATTGGCTAGTTAAGCTGTGCCAGGGTCCATTTTCTAGTTACCTGTGCTGCTGTTATTCTTTCACACCAAAGAGGGAAGGAAGCCAGGGGAGAGGTACCTAGGATGCTTTTGTGCTCTCTCTGACTCTGTCCCTGTCTCGGTCCTTCTCCCTCCCCCCTCTCTTTCTCTCAGTGTGTGTGTGTGTGTGTGTGTGTGTGTGTTCTAGAAGATAACACTAGCTGTCATCGCTCAGGCACTATCTATCTTCATTTCTTTGCTTGCTTTTGAGACTGAGTCTCTCATTGAACTGGAGCTCACCAGATGCCAGGCTGAAGAGCCAGAAAGACCTGGGTATCCACCAGTCTCCACTTCCCAAGTTCTAGGGTTGCAAGCTTGCACTGTCATCCTGACCTCTGTTCTGAATAGGAACTGGGAATCAGATTCAGGTCCTGGTGACTGCAAAGGAAGCATTTTACCAATGGAACCATCTCTTCAGCCCCTACACCTTCTTAAAGTCTATAATTACTTCAAGACAACACTTTCTGGGGTCTGTATTTTTTGAATGGTCCATACATTTATACAATGTATATCAATCATATCCACCCATTAATACTTCCTAGTGCCCCGTCCCTCTCCCAGCTTCATGTCCTTTGATTGTTTGTTTGTTATTTAAGCACAGGGTTCCCAGTGGCTGGGCCTGCTTGAGAGTCTTTTAGTATTTGTCTCTTTCTCAGTCACCTAGGTCCATTGGTGGCTTAGCCCAAGACCTCCTTTCTCCAGGATACTTTTATGTCCTGAAGCACTATGCTATGACCTCAGGGTCAAGTCTTTCTTTATGTTGCTCTAAATGTCTCTTTGCCCCCACCCCTTGGCCATGCTTAGAGTTCCACGAGGGTGTAGGTCAAACATCCTGGGTCTTCCATCTCCTCGGATCCTTAGGACAGTCAGCTGGTGCTCAGTTATTACTTGATGACAGATGGATGAAAGTCTGTCTCCCATAGCATCCAGCACTCCCAAGTTCTTAATCACCTGCTTTTCCTGATGCTGACTCTGTTCTTCTCCATGGTGGCCTGGATTCCTGTGAGGACATGAAGAGGTGCAGGACTCACAGTCAACAGGACCTCCGTGTCATGAACCAGGCATTAAGAATTGTGCATCACAACAGAGATTGACTGATGACCACTCTGAAAGGGGGCTGCATTTTACAGATAGGGACAGATACACTGAATGAGGAGGTAATGGTAACAAAATTTAAAGCCAGTTCTGCTTTCCAGTCTCCCTACCTACAGAGAGAATAAGTGTGGGCCTCAGTGTCTGACCTTGCTTATCAAGGTGTTTCCTCACCTGTAAGGCAGGTAGACTGATGCCTGCCTCCTAGGGATTCTGTGCAAGGGCAAATGGAACATTCAGAGCATTTGTTATCCAGAGGGTTCCTCAGAGGCTGGACCTTGACTGACAATGCTGAACTTTCCCTATGTGCTTGCTGGAGTAGTCTGTGAGTAAATTCATAATTGGAAGAATGAACTGATATTTGCACAGCCTGAGTTCAGAGCAGGAGCTCTGCCAACATTCCTTCTTAGTTTCCTGCCCTTCTTGTCTTCTTCATTCCATCCCAGCTCTTCTGGCACGAGCCCCCATCTCAACAGTGCCAAGCAGTAGAGAAGCTTCCAGTGCCTTCTGCTGTGAAGGAAGAACAATGTGCCACCTGCTGTTTCAGGAGCTTGAGCGTAGAATGGGGGATCCAGGCCCTGGGTAGATGTGTATACATCAGCTCCACACAATCATGGAGCATCTGAGAAGAGGGAACTTCAAGTGAGAAAATGCCTCTATCAGATTGACCTGCAGGCAATCTGTGGGCATCTTCTTGACCAATGACTAATTTGGGCAGTGCTGCCCCTAGGCAGGTGGTCTGGGTTGGATATGACAGGAACAAGCCACTCGCACCTCCTTCCACGGCCTCTGTGTCAGTTCCCACTTCCAAGTTCCTACCTTGAGTCCCTGCCCTGACTTCCCCAGGCGATGGCTCATTACCTGGAAGTAAAAACGGAAATAAATTCTTTCTTTCCCAAGTTGCTTTTGGTCATGGTGTTTATTACAGCAATAGAAACCTAACTAGGACAAGTGCCTTCAGCCTGAGGCTGGCCAGGGCCAGGGGAAGGCAGGACAAACCATTAATCTGGGTCTCTTTCCAAAGGGCTAGAGAGTGAGCTCCAGGCTGGGCCTGCAGCCTGCTGTTCTCCCACAAAATAAATGTGTATGAAGGAGTCAGCAACCCCAAGGATGTGGGTAGAAGGTTCATTAGAACTTTACAGTGCACGTCTGCCAGTCACTCTGGATGTGTGCCTTTCACAAAGGTGAAGGTCCCTGCCAGTCATCAGTGTGTCTCCAGGGGACTGAGTCCTTCTTTCTTCAGAGCCAGTAAGAAGGACTGCACTGCACTGGTCCTCTTATTCTCCAGGGAATACAGCCCAAGACCTTCAGCGAATGCCTGATATCAATGTATCAAAGTCAATCTATACTATTTTATGCAAACATAAAGAAATGATAAAAAATTTATTTATAAATGAGACTTACCAAAGATTAACAATAATAATTAATAATAAAATATATTAATTATAGTATGCTAACATAAAATTTATGTCAAGCTTATGAATTGTCTATTTCAGATCCTGTTTGACTAAAGGCCACTGAGGCCATAGAAAGTAGTTTTGACATTGACTTCTGTCTCCTACCTTTTCAAAGCTTGTGCTCCCATTGCATCAAGCCGGATAATCCAGGATCATCTCCCAGTTTCCAGATCAACTGATTAATGGCCTTCTTTCCATGTTCAATCTTAGCTCCCTTCTATCACATCAGTGTGACACATTCATGGGTTCCAGGATTAGAGTGAGGGCATTTGGGATGCTACCACCCTGCACCAAACATCAAGTAGAAGAGATTGCAGTGTGCTTGGCATCTACAGGGGGAGGTCTGTGCCCCAACCCAAATCAGAGGTCCTGGAGTCCCCAAAGTTGTTCTCGATTGGTGTGTGCCTGGAGCAGGTCTTTTCCGGGGCCTTCAGCATCGCCTGTAATTAAAGGGGCAGACTAGATGATTGTTAATCAGCATGAAGGGATGTATAATGCATCTACTTTACTGAAATTTTGGTTCTGGGATGGTACTCTGTTACAAGGAAAAGTAGGAAATGCAGTCCATAGCTGAGCAGCCACATGCCTAGCTGTGACTCTCATTGTGAAGGAGAGAAGGCCCAGGGTTTGGTCTATAACTAGTGATCTCCACAATTGCTAAGATCTCTTACAATCAGGAAGAGGAGTGAGAATTTTCATGTCTGCTCTGAATCACAGACTCATGAGCCAAAGGAATCCAAAGGTTTGTCTTTACCTCTTCCAGTTCAGCTCCAAGCTGTGCTTGGTGGCATATCCCTGGCAATCTCATCATGGGATGTGAAGGCAGGAGCCCAAGGCTGGCTTTAGCTAAACACAGAGCAAGCCTGAGCTGCATGAGACCCTGCCTCAGAACAAAAACAAACCCAGCATTTACCTTGACATCAGTGGCCCTCAGAACAGCAAGGTCAATTCTCTGAGTGGAATGTGGGTGAGCTAAGGAGGGTATGGGGGGTAGGCCACATGATGTCTTGCCCATCCACATTTGAGTAGAACGGGTTGAGCTGAGCCAGGCATAAGAACTGGGCATTTCATTTTCATGTGCCCTTTAGGATACAGAAAACACTAGACATTTCCCCAGATAGTCTAAGGACAGCAGGAAAAGAGGCACACTGGAGACTGCCCCTCCTCTCAGGAGCACTACCAAACATTTATTGAGGCTCTATGCCCCATTCCTGAGCTGTTTGCTGAATGAGAGTGACCCTGACAGCTCAGGAACACCTATGGTGGGGCAGCTGACTGTCCTTCTCCCTCCTGCCACATTGTTCTAGAAGCTTCTGAAGTTTAAGATGAAAGGCCTCCTTCAGACGAGGCGTCACCACAGACAGAAACACCGGCTGTCCTTGAGTCTGGAAACCTTGGGGCTGGGAGCCTCTTCTCTCTCCTCACTCACCTGGAGCACACTCATTCCTGTTTTCTCCCCATGTCACAGGAATGCCTGCTTTCCTCCTTGACCCAGGTTTTCTTACCTTTCTAGCCCATGGCATTCTCTAACACTGTCTTCGGCTGTGCTTTGGGACAAGCTGCCGCTTCTTCAAGCAAGGTATTGTGAAGAACACGTCTGTTTTCTATGGAACTCAGGAAGATTGCTCTCCAGCTTGTAGCTCAGTGTACCTTAAGTAATGGCTCCCATGATAAATTCCACTTAGAATTTAATGCCAGGAGCCTGTTTATGTCCCCTAAAAACTGGCCTTTTGTTCTGGCATGGAGAACGGTATATCCTTTTGCTTCTACTTTGGTCTGGGCTGCCAGGACCTCAGAGCTAAAGTGGGTGATTAATTGCCACAAGCTCAGTATTTTCAGTGCAGGCTATGGCTCTCTCTTTCCCATTTACCGAGCCTCCTTGGAGAGAGGAGGGTCAAAACCCGAGAAGGAAGCAACTTGCTGGCTCACACGTTACTCACCCCACCTCATAGCTAATGAGTAAGAGCGCTGGGATGCCGCTGGGAGTCTTCACATCCGAGCTCATCTCTGCAGTCTGAGAGCTGCTGCCATGAGTCACGTGGCTTCTTATCACAAACGATTCTCTGCCAGAGCTTTGCTTTCCTGTAAAGCCACTTCAAACCTATTTGGACACGGGGAGACTTTTTTTAAAAAAGTGTGATATTGCATTTAATTGTGTTATATGAAAAACAGAGATGACAGCATCCAGCCTTTGTACACAGCAGTTGAAAATCACCGTAAGAGTAAGACTGATAAGGTTAAACTTAAAAGCAATTCTAAATGTAAGATACATGGGCACCTACGGTAAAGAAACCAAAGCCAAACCGACTGGACATCGACAACCAAAACCTAGTCTCAGAGCCTGATTTAGCACAAGCAGAAATGACAGCGAACTTGTCCTGATCCCAGCCAGTAAACAGCAGTGTTAGAAGACACGAGAATGTGTTTTCACTCTATTAAGTCATAGGAGAATTAAAAAACCGTTAATTTGAAAGATGATTCAACTAATCACAGTGGCTGTTTATAAAGTCGGCTAAAGTCACATCATGTTGCTCAGTGGTTTCCTGTGTGTGATGGTGCTCTGACCCTGTAGGGCCCCATCAGAGAAAACCAGAGATTTCAACAACAGTTCTGAAGTTGGTGACTGTTCTCCAAGCTCTCTCTTGACTCACAGGTAGCCGCCTCCTGCTGCCTCTGGTAATGTTCCCAGGTTCCTTCATCGTGGTGTCTCTGTGAGCTCAAATTCCCTCTTCTGGTAACTACTATAGTCACATGGATCCAGACTCACACTATGGCCTCCTGTTACACTAAATATTCCTCTAAAAGGCTGTCACACCACAGACACACTCAGGGCACTGGGGTTAGAGTTTCACAGATGACACAACCTACTCAATCATGGTGAGAAAGATCTATTAGTTTGGGGCTTGAGGTTTCAGACTTAGACCTTGGCTCAAATCTGACTCCATGCTAGGACCCTAAGAACACCAGGTCAGCATATCCCACATCCGTGTTGCTTTCAGCACTAGTCACAGTCGTGAAGTGGCAGGTGTCCAACCACAGGGGAGTGGATAAAGAGATGCGGTGAATCTATACACAGTGGAATTTTCCTCAGCCTGAAAGAACACATTGTCATTTGCAGAAAGTGAATGCAACTAGAGATGACTACATCAAGTGAATTAAGCCAAGCTCAGTACCATCTATGTTTTTTCTCTCATATGTGGTTTCTAGATTTTACACAGATAAATAAAATCACATTTGTACATATGACATGAAAGAAGGAGTGAAATCTAGGGAGACTATCTTAAGGAACAAAAGACAGAGGGCAGAAGTATGAGTCAGTTTGCTCAATATATAATACATACATGTCTGAAAATGTCAGGACAGTCAGTATATACAATGAAGAAGAGCAGTGAGGGGAGAAGAGGAAGAAGTCTCATGAACAGAAGGAACACCTCCTCCTGAAAGGATAGCTTTTGGGGATCCCCATAGTGTGAGGACAAATTAGAGGTGCTTTCTCATGGCTCACTTGATACATGGTTCTGACTTCCATCTGCAATTCCAGGATGCTCACACTTACTAGGCTAAGCCCTGAAATGGTTGATGAATTACTAGATCCCCTTCGTCAATGAACCCCTTCGTTCTATGGAGGCAATGGGAGAAGCCCTAAATGAAGAAGTGACGTCAGGCCACACAGTTGGCACCTGGACTCACCACTAGCTTCTTACAGCCATCCTGTCTGACCCGCAATGCTCAGACTCCAATAGCAAACCAAGTCAGCACCCATTAGGGCTTGGATATAGAGAGGCTCATGATTGGCAGCATGACCCCAGCTATTTGAGAAAATTCTGGAAATTTCAGAAGGTACAGCCTGGCTGGAGAAAGTAAGTCCTTAGGTGTCTCCTGTCCAGGGCCCCTCTCTCCCCCCCTTTCTGCTTCCCTTGCATCATGAGCTGATTCTTCTCTGCCATTTGCTCCTGCCACCATGATGCTCTGTCTCACTACAGGCCCATTCATGGCACCAGGAACCATGGACTGAAGCTTCTGAAGCCATCAGCTAAAACAAACCCTTCTACCTTTAAGTTGTATCTGTTGGGTATTTTGTCAAAGTGATAAAAAGTCTGAGATCAGCCTACCTCCTCTACTACAGCTCATTCTCCCGGGGCCTTTCTCCGAGGTCAGAGGGTAGGGCTTCTCCCACGGGTGAGCCTGGCATTGCTGAAAACAATGGAGAGGCTCTTCCAAAGAGGGCTGCCAGTGAGCGCACACATATCTAGGAACATGAGGGACAGTGAGACAGAGATAGAGATGCTTCAGAAAGACTGCTCCTGAAGGAGACAAGGAGTGACGTAAATTATGACTTCACGTCCCCAGTAAATATCGCTGTGACAGACCAGAGTTCTGGCAGCAGGCGTGAATGCTGGGCCTGTGACGGATGGATGGATGGGGTGCTTGAAATGAAAGAGCTTCTCCAATCTCCCCAGTGATGCTGGCCTGTTTTATGTTCAGTATCCATAACAAGGATGTGCCCAGCAAATGTCAGGACCAACTTGTCTCAGTTACAACCTCTCTGGTGGCCAGAGAATGAAAGGTTGGCCCCAGAGCTCTCTTCCAATTGCCCAGGACACAGAGGGACTGGTTCACAGGCCTATTCATCCATGTGAATATGGTCACCTCTCAGCCATGTGAAGGTGCAGAGTGACTGATCACTTACGACCCCCACACTAGATAGTTGTCAGTTTATTCAAATCTGGTTTTTGTCTTCTGCTCCACACATTCAAGGAGAGCTACAAAGGACCTAGTCCTGTTTGTAAAGATGTGGCCTAACCTCCTGGAGACCTGGGGGAGGGGCTTCATGTCTAGGTCCAAGGTTTTCTCACAGAGAACATTTGACCTACAGCCATCTCACATCTGCTGAAGCCATCAAAGCTCTCTCTTTCATTTCCTCACCTTAGGACAGTCCTAATGCTCAGAAAAACTCTCTCCACACTGCTCCCACTCTGTGGCAATCAAGCACACCAGGATGCCCTCCGTGTTTTTACCTGTGTGTGTTATAGATGTGTGGTAGTATATGTGTGTGTGCACTTGTGTGTTGGGGGTGGTGCTTGTCCAAGCAGTCACGTGTGCAGCCCAGAGGTTGCCAACAGGATGGCTTCTCCACCTGTGTCATTTTCCACCTTATTCTTTGAGGCAGGATCTCTCATTGAGCCTGGAATTCACAATTTTGGCTAGACTGGCTGGGCAGTGAGCCCCCAGGATCTGCCTGTCTCTACCCTCCAGAGCTAGGGTTGTAGACATGAACTGCCATATGTAGATTTTGGCATTGAGTGTTGAGGTTCTAAACTTAGGTCCTTGTGCTTCCACAACAGGAACCCATGGATACTCAGAGCCATCCCCCAGCCGCATCTTCTCAGTTCTGAGCCATTGTTTCTCACCTGTACAGTCAGATCTGTCTCTCTTAAGTAGCTTGCACTGGCCGCTCCCACAGCTGTGCTAAGTTGATCCTTCCTTCTGCTCTGCTACACAAGGCCACATGGTGCCTTTGCTCCTGTCTAGTTGTTTAGAAGGTTTCTATCCTCAAGAAAACTACAAACTATATCCTTACGCTCCACAGTGCGCCAGTGCCCTGCTGGGTCCTTGTACAGAGTAGATCCTCAGTAAGTGGGGACTGGACCACTGCCTTGGACTGAAATAGGAGCCTTTTCTCTCTTGCCAACCTGAGCACTCACCAAACACAAAGAAGCCACTTACTCAGCCTGCCTCGTTGCCCAGCACAGAGAACTGGCACAGGATCTATGGAGAACGGAGGCCAATAAAGCCGGCCAGTGCCATCCATCTCAGCAAAGCTAGGCTGGCTCTCAGCAGTGGTTGGCAAAGCAAGGCTTCCCAGATGTTGGTGCTGATCTCCCAATTCTAGAATGACTCACCCCCAGACTGTGGTCACCCACCTCCTGTGAGGTTCTAGACAGACTGTAGACACAGCCCCTGGGGTTCCGCTATTGCCAGATCCAGAGCCAGGCAGCCTGTCTGCCTCCGCTGTGGCCTCACATCTGCTCTGCTTCTGGACAGCTAAGGGTCGGTAGTCCCAAGGGCTAAGAAGGCATCCCTTAGAGAGATCCCCATAGTGTGTCCATCCGCTTTCACAGAGTGTGACACCCTGCTCACCCAGCTCTGGCCGGCAGGAAGGCTTTCGGACTTGTGACAGGCAGAGCCCCTTCTTTTTGACCACTGCCCAAATGCCACCTACTTCCACCTGGACAGCATTCTCATTTAAAGATGGAGTCACTTTCCATTACACAGAGTTTGGAACGGTGGAATTGTCCAGAGTCGTGTCAAAACCTGTGCAGAAGAGACACACGTATCTGTGGGGAAATGAAATGCATTATACGTGTGCCAACATTTAACCCCTCTCATCTCTGGGAAGTTCACCCTCTTATCTGACCTAAATCTCTTGCAGTGCTGCTGAAGCTCTCTGTCCCCTGCATATCTTGGCTGCTATCTGAAAGTTTGTTCTTGCCTCCTCTCTGCTGGTTGTGTGGCCAGCACAGGCTTGTCCTGTGACCTCACTTTAAATACCAGAGCCTAGGGAATGGTTTTCATCCTTGCCAGTTAGTTCCATCTGCCTTAATTACATTTTCAATCTTGTCACTTACTGTCAATTTGTATTTCCTCTAACAGATGAGAATGCCCATGAGGGCCCAGGCGTGGGGGCTCCTACCCTTCCTGGGCTACTCCATCACTGAGAACTGGTAAATTGCTGTCACCTGCCCTGGGGCATGCTGACTAACAAGCTGAGTAAGTCCGCCCCCACCCTCTACCCCAACTCAACAGTGCTGGCTGCTGCCCAGCCGGCTGTCCACCCGCCTGCTGACTGCCCCTGGGTTTCAGGGTGACCTGGCACTTGTGTCCACCAGTCTGCCCTGTGCTGGGCACCTGCTCAGCTGGCTCCACGCCTGAACTTCTGTGAGAATACTAACAGCTTTTTGCTCCCATGAAGCCTGCACACTCGGGCTTCTCCCAAAGGCCTCTGAGGTCTGAATCACAGGCTTGGGGGAAGACTAAGGAGGAGGCCCCAGAAATCAAATGAAGGGTAAAGATGACTCAAAGGAAGAAATGACACATAAACCAGCAGAGCCCCAAATTTCGCTTTTGTTATCTGATCAACGCGTAAAACGGTATGAAATCGATCGGACTCACCCAGTGTTTGCTTCGTGCCCCTTTCCTATCACACCACCTGGACCCCAGACCCTGGCAGAGCTTGTGCTGGCGCATAGAGGTAAGGACCTTGTCCCAGACTAAGCTATGACCCAAGGCTTAGGCCAGCCTTGTCACAAACTGATCTCCATCTTGACCTAATTTCTAACCTGCCCAGGATGATTTTCATACCCTGAAGAGTCCCACATTTCAACCTTGACCTTGGTCTCTGAATGTGCATCCTAACATCTGCTCTGACCAATGGGAGATCAAGAGAGACCATCTGACTGGGTGTGGGCCAGCCCCTGCGTCTGCATGTAGGTCCACGATAGTCATTAGTCCCTAGGCTACAGGTGAGCTAGCCTGAAGGAGAGGCCACAGGGCAGAGAAGGCAAAGGCAAGCCAATGTTCAAGGCTCTTCTTGAATGTGTTTACTTGGCCCTCGGCACTGCCTTATAAAACCATCCTAACCCCATTTCTTCTCCTCTTCCAGGCCATCTTGCCAGTCTCCAAACTGCCCCACCACAGCACCCTCATCCTTGTTTCCTGCAGGCCTTATGCCCTCCTTCTCCCAACCACAGGTCACCAGCAGTGCTAGCCCTCAGTGGCTAACGTTGGCAGCAAGGCAGGCTGGCAAGCTGACGTAGCTCGGTAGTGGAGAGGAAAAAGAGACCTTCCCTGGAGAGCCTTTTTCCTCTTCTCCATGTCCTGCAATGTGATGTCTTTTCCAGGAAGTCTAGCCCAGCAACGCAAGCCCTCTGAGCTCCCTCCAGCTGCCCTGAGCAGATCTACTGGCACGGGCCTCCCGCAATTTTGAAAACTGCTTTGTCTGCCCATGAACTATTTCTCTCCTATGGATGGCTGGGCTAAATTGGTCCTATGGTTGACATCAACACCGCACATGCTGGAAGTGACACCTCTCAGACCTCATCTTACACTTCCCAGAGGTGCCTCGGGACAGTGGCTCAGCACTTCAAACAGTGACTTCAACAAGGCAGAAGTTTATCACTCGTTTGCACAAAGGTCTCGGCTCTGTTGGCATCATTGGGCTCACCTGGCACGACCTGGCCTTATCAAGCAGCTAGCAGAAAGGAGTAACAGTGATCATTATCAGGTGGTATTCAGCCTGGCTCCTCTCCATGTACACACTCTCTGCTCTCAGGGTCTGCAAAGACTCTGGGTCTTGGAAAGCTTAGGGACTACACTGCTCAGGCTCCTTTGCAACAAGGCTCTGGCCAATGGACTGCTCCCTGCTCTTCAACGGAGAAGGCTGAGGCCTTTCCCCTAGGCAGCAGAAGTATGTGACACCCCATTCCCCACTCCCAACCCCCCCCCCGACTCCCTACCTGCCACCCCCGCCTCCTGCTCCTGGCAGTTTCCACAGGAGTTACCTCTTCCAGTCCCCTGTCTGGCCAACCTTACATCTGGGACAGCTATTTCCTAGGACTTCCCTCAACCTTCATGCTTCTAGCCTTGATAACAGTCTGATGGCATTGCTATCATTATTTTAATCTGGGTGTGTGATGTGTGTGCATGTTTGTGTGTGTGTGAGTGTGGAGGCCAGAGGCAAGTCTCAGATGTCGGGTCTCAGCTTCTGTCTTGTTTGAGACAGGGCTTTTCAACACCGCATACACCAGGCTAGCTGGCCTTTGAGCTTCTGGGGTTCTCCTGTCGCCACCTTCCATCTCACCAAAGAGATACTGGGACTCCAGACATGTACATTACTGTATCTGGCTTTATGTGGGTTCTGAAGCTCCAAACTCAGGTCATCATGCTCATGTGATGAGCACTTTCATTAAGCCCTCTCCCTGGCTCCTCATTTTACTTCATGAGCACTCAACCCTCTGTTAAATCCCATTTGGAATACCTAGAACAATATTTTCTTCCTATCCTGCACCCACGCTCACTGTCAGAAAACATTCTGGGCCAGAACTCAGCTCAGGACCATATCCAGGGAGGCCAGGAAGAGATTTTTATTCTGAGGGGACCTGAGCTCAGCTCTGACAATGCAGGGCTCCTAGCTTGGAAGGAAGCAGGAAGGATGTACGAGGAAGAATAGTAACTACCCACCCACCTCAGGTTTCATGATAAACTCTCCCCAGAAGAGGAGAGTTCTGGCTCTGCAGCAGCCCAAGGCCACACAGCTGCTAGGATGCCATGATTCTAGAACACCACCTGGAAGCCCACATCTGCCCCCCACAGGTTCCTCTACTGCTCTACCACAGGCGACAGTGTCCTGGCACAGCACTCAGCGGATTCAGGCCCTTGCCATGAAGCCTAACACCTGCCTTCCATTCCCAGGACCCACGTGGTAGAAGGAGAGGAACTACTGGAAGGAAACCCTGACCTCCACCTCCACACAGTGGCACTTGCAAACCCCACCCCACCCTGTGCCCCAAATAATAATGTTTTAAAGGTTGGGCATGCCTGCTAAGGGCTATTTGCTTTTCTCCCCTCTGGGAAACGATGTGTTTCACCCTCTAAGACCCCGAAGCCAAATGTGGGACACCTTCCCAGACCTCCAGGCAGTGTGAACTACCCCTCAGACTCTCCTTCAACTCAACACTGGCCATGGCGGGTTGTGGATTGTCTGCCTGAGGCCCCATCTATCCTATAGACCCTCAAATGCCAAGTGCTGCACTCTTGCTCCCAAGCCCACCCCTCCCACCACGTTCCAACCAGGCCCGTCTCAGACCTGCAAGCTTCCTCCCACCACCTGTGAACTCTACAGACAGTGCTCCTCCTGGAACACAAAGGTTCTGGGAAGGTTGCTGGTATGGACTGGAACCCTCTGCCTGAACACTTGGATTTCCCACCACAGTGTGAACTTGTTCTGAGAGCACAGACATCTCTCACATTCTTCTCATCCCTCTCGCCTTCTCCAGTAGGGTCACTTAATGTAGCCAATAAAAACACAGGACATCTCATTAAACCCAAATTGCAGGTGAATGATGAATTTGAGAAGGGGGTCTAAATATGGCTTGTACAATATTGATAATATATTTACACTGAAAAAATAAATCAGCTGCTGTTCTGAAATTCAAATTTAATTTACATTGTGATTTGTGTAAAGTTACATTTAATTTGTATTTTCTCTACAACCCTCTCCCAGCCCCTGCCAAGTCCCTGACTTCATAAGAAGCCTTTCAAATACACTTATTGAATGAAGGCTGATTGGAGGAGCAAATAGGAGCCTCAGTAATAAATCAAAGTGGCTTGCCCACCTCATCTGCTTCCTGTCATTGCTGCTAAAATAAAACCAGCAAGAAGTTCTTTGAAAGCCTGGCCTCAGTGAGCAACTGTGCTTGTTAGGAGCGACATTGCCATCATTCCAATGGCCCAAACACAGCCAAGCTAGGCATTTGCAGTATTTGTATATGTCAGTAATTCTTTTCTATTGCCCAGATCCATCTGGGTTTAGCACATTAGAGCTGATGACATTCTATAATAATCACGTTATTACTATTATTATCACCGCTGTTGATATTGTTATAGCATACCACTGTATGGATCACTGTGGTTATTTTCCCTGCAGAGAATTGTATGTTCTTGTCTGTGATTTTATTTTAAAAATGAAAACCCAAACCCTTCCCCAGAGTTCTGAATGACAGCTTCCTGGAAGCGCCGCCTCTACCTCATAAACCAGGGAGGGACTGAGCTGGTGCTAGGGACTTCTGGTGGTCTGAGGCACAAGGTTTCTTCTCTAGGGCAGCACTTCCCAGAGGGCAGTCATTGGCCTGACAGTGTTGACACCTCCTAGTAGCTGTTTACAACTACAAATTTTTGAATGGCCAAACCAGCAGCTAAGGCTCTGGGAGTGGCCAGCTATCTGCTGATCTGACTGTCTCCAGGTCTGGACAATCATTCATCTAGTTGGTTGATGGAGGACACATTTTGATGATTACATTCCCATCGTGTTCCCCAGGATTTTGGGTAGCAAGAGGATTGGAAGAAAGCATGGACACCAGGAGAAAAGTTGGTTGCTCTTGATGCCAGGATACCATTGTCAATGTCTTTCTTCAGTTTCAGTCTCTACATTGAGAATAAATTTCTACCAAACTGAGGAAGAGTGCCACGGTCCTGGGGTGGGCTGGGAGATAGCTCAGTTGGCAAAATGCTAGCCACGAAAGCATGAGAACCGGAGTTCAGATCACCCAGGAAATACACAAAGCTGGATGCACTAGCACAGGCCTGTAACCCCAGCATTCTTACAGCAATATGAGAGAGAGAGAGAGCTAGGGGAATTCTTGGATGCTGCAGGCCAGATAGCCCAGGGCACAGTGATGAACATAGACCTTGTCTCAAAAGGTAGAAAGTAAAGATCAATACCCAAGTCATCCTCCGACCTCCACATATATATCATGGCCTAACACTTCCATACACATGTGCACACACACACACACTTAAGGTCCTGGGGCCCGAAAGCAAGGGGCAAATTTGAGAAAGAGTGGATTCAAAAGTTAAGCTGGGATCTATAATAGGAGGGAAGATGGTTCCGAGTCAGAAAGCAGCAGCTGTTAGACACCAAAGAATCCATTTGTGTTTCATGCATCAGGGTTTGAAAGCTAGGAAGGTTTCTGATGGAAAGGGGCAATGGTCAGAGCTGAGCTTGTGAAACAGAGAGGTAGAAGAACTGAGACCTCAACGCAGAGGTTTCAGTGAGGGCTGACTTCCAGCTGCACAGGTGGGCCCTGTGGCCACACTGCACGCCACCTCACAGCCTTGGCTCTCAGAGTAAAGTTGGTTCTGCCGTCACGTGACTCACTCACCCCAGATGGATGGATGATGATGACAAAATGAAGTCTGGCTTTGTAAACCTGAGTTTACTGGGGTTACTCACCAGTGCGTGGGCATCTCAAAGGCAGCTACATCGCTGAAAAGCCTACTCCAGCGTGGATGACAGCTCATAAAAACGGTACCTCTGAACCTTCTGCCCAACCTGCAGGCAGCTCCGAGGAAGAGGGTCTCCTATCCCCAGCAGCTGATTACTGCTCCCATTACACTGAGGAGTGACCTTGCGAGTCTTGCAATCTTCTGAGCTTGCTGAGGTTTCCAAGTATCTTGAGCCCTGTGAGACTTGTGCACTTTCCTTCTCCCTTCGGGGTGAATAGCAGACTAGAATTCGAAGCTCCTTGCTTGCTCAAATTGACACAGACAGGTACGCTAAGCACCCCTTGGCAAGGCCTTGTGCCTCAGGTTTTCCAGGTGGAACTTTGATCTGACAGCCGATCTTAGCGTGGACACTTTGGAGAGATTTGGGAAAGGTGGGGTTGGATGGGTAATGGCAGTAGGCTGCTGCCACCCGGACCTTTGCTTGCCTATCCACATGTGTGGAGGGAGCTGTCCTTGAACACGCTCTTGCCAAGTAAGGTATGGAGAAGAAGAAAAGGCAGGAGGTCAAAGAAAAACAAATTCACATCATACCTGTTTCTCCTCATTACCACTTTGCCCTGCCCCAACCTTCCCTGAAGCACGTGGGTGCTGGCTTCCTTGGAGGAGCAGTGACATCAGAGAAAGCATCAAGTCCTTGCACCAACAGCTTTGGGAGTGTGAGCGTCGTGGTAGAATCTCTCCTGACCCTCACGTGCCTCCTCTTGGGGAGGAGGCACATCATCACGTGACAGTGGTATTGTGGACGTTTTGGTTTATGATATGTAAACGTGTTAAAATTCCAAGTTGGGGATTTCAGCTTGTCCACACCTGTTAAGAGTCTCGTGCAGAGCGTGGTCTTTGCCAGGTGGAATTAGTTGAATTCTGAGGACCTTGAGGGGTGTAAATATGACAGGCCAACGTAAGAAGGCGTGGCTGCCTGGAGGAGGACTGCTGGCTGCTGCTCCTTCCTGCTGCTCCAACATTGCTGTTCGCTGATTTTTCTGGTTACCTGGACGGCTAGATTTCTGGACGGCTGATATCGGTATTGCCCCCAAAAGAACCCTATGACCCTACCCAGGATAAAGTAGAATAGAGAGCTCCGCCCCCTGTCCCCCAAACCTTCTTTCCCTCCTACCCGGTGTTGGGGGGTTGGAAGGGAGGTAGAAGCATTTAATAGTCCTAAATAAAGTAGTTTTGCTAAAAAATCAAGGTCAACACAGTAGCAAGGGCTTGTCCCTAGGTGCAATGCAGAATCTCCACCAAGAGTCCAAGTTCTGCATGTTTGGAGGTGTGGTGTCTCTATGGGACCACCCCTTCAATATCGGGCAAGGCAAGAAATAATGACTTGTGACTGTGCCTCTGAGAACTTGCTGATGATCAAGTTTCCTTTTGTTGTTGTGACAACATTCTGACCAAAAGCAAATTGGGAGAGGAGAGGGTTTACTTGGCTTATATTTCCATGTCATCAAAGGAAGTCAAGGCAGGGATTCAGTCAAGCAGGAGCTTGGATCAGAAGCCTCCGCTCTATCTGTGTGCACTCTGCCTCACTCTGGCTCGTGTTCAATTAGCTTTCTTAAACAGCCCAACAATGGAGACAATGTCTACCAGATAATGCCCATAGACCAGCCTGAGAAAGACAATTACTCAATTGAGATTCTTTCTCCAGGTGATTCTGGGCTATGTCAAGCTGACAGTTAATGCTAACTAGGACAGCAGACATGAATTGCATGGAAGGGACCCCAGGAGAAACCAGGCTTCCCATCAGGGCTCGAGGATGAATGAATATTTCAAGAGTGGGTGTGGAGGGGTCTTGGGGGCCCAGATTCTTCAGCAGCTCTTTGGCCCCTGGGCACAGAGCCATTGATGCCTGCAGAGTGTAGGAACTGACCAGTCACTCCTGCTTTTTCACAGTCTTACTCTCTGGTGGGAGATCTCCAGAGGAAAAAAAGTGTTTCCACTTTATGAAGCCACAATGTGAGAACTTGTCAAGACTTTGTCACAGCCACACATCATAGCTCCCGCCAGCAATCCCAGCACTTGGAGCATTGCCCTGAATTCAAGGGCAGCCTGAGCTAGGCCAGCCTAAACTACAGTATAAGACCCTGTCTCAAAAAAACAGGCAGGCATGGTGGCTTGTGCCTATAATCCTAGTACTCAGGAGGTGGAGGAGGGAGTATAAGAAGTTCAAGCTCAGTCTTGCCTACTCATGGAACCTGATACCTGAAGCCCTGTTCCAAAACTTAGCAGCAGCAGCCACAATGCAGAAAGGTTTTGCTGCTAACCATCTTGCACATAGAAGAACTCTCTGAAGAAGCAGAAGCCCAGGGTGGAAAATGAGGCAGCCAAGGACATAGTCAGTGCTAGAATCTGCTGAAGACTGAGCTGAGACACTTCTCCCTCTGCAGCAGCATATATATATATATATATGTTTTTATGTGTGTGTGTGTGTGTGTGTGAGAATGTGCACATCCCACAGAGGTCAGAAGGTTTTAGATCCGCTGGAGCTGGAGTTGCAGATAGCAGTGGGTTCTTGGAACCAAACTCTGAGAGAGCAGGAAGTGCTCTTAATGTCTGAGCCATCTCTCCAGCTCCTATGCATGCTTTTAATCTTTAGGATCAGCCTCAGAGGGGATGGAGGAAGTTAGCCTAAAAGAGTGCCTTGGCGCAGAGGAGCCACAGCACCATTGCTTGAGATATCCTGGTCCTCAGGGTTCCTGTACCCTTGAGCACGGTAGGACACAGGGCATTGAGCTGTTGGAGGCCAGTGGCGCTACCCTGGGCAGCAGAGCGCTGAAGGAAGAGTGTGGAGCCGCAGTGGGCTCACATCCCTGTGCTGCACCAATGCTGGCCCACACCAAGACCTTCCAGCCCCTCCCCCACTGCCTGGCAGAAGGGAAAGCACCCTCTCTGAGGGCTGGGCTGCTTCTCTGCACCACTCTTATAAAGTTCTCTTTCTGCAAGAGAAATTCAAGTGCACCAGCATCACCAGCTCCTTATCAGCTCTTGTCGGGCTCCTTTTGGAAGAGGGCTGAGGGCCCTGATCGCCCAAAGACCTCCAGAACCCAGGAGCCTCAGTCTCCAAACATATAGGCAGGAGTCCAGGCATCCTGACCTCAGCCTCTCCCTTTGCCACCCTCTCCAGGTCCCTTGGGTTGGGGATTTCACCATGCAGGAGTTTTCTATCACATCATGAACGCCTTGGAGGAAAATCGGCAAAATTAATTGGAAATTAAAGTCACCAAATGAGCTCTGAATTAAGAAACCATTAACTCCAAATGACTGCTGGAAGGGAGCGGAAGTTAATTACAAAGGCTGCCTGGTTATTGTGAGTGTGTGTGTGTGTTTTATTTATTTATTTGTTTATTTATTTTTTGCGTTGTGGCGATTGTCTTGGATGCTGAATCCTGCATCTGATTAGCATTCTGTGGCTATCCATGCTGTTTTGATGGCTGATGTGGCCCACCCAAGTCCTAGGGCTACTGTCAGGCATCCAAGAATCTACCGCCTGCCTAGGATAGGGGTCTCCTACGCTCTGTGTGCCTAATCCATTGCAGTGTCTTCCCTGCTGCCTGATACCTCGGTCCCTCCAAGGAAAGTCATTGTCAGTAGCACTCCAGGGACTCCTTGCCCACACATTGTCATTACATAATGGGTACCACCATCCACTTCATTGGGCTCTGCTGGGGATCAAATGGAAGAGGCTCATGGCTTATTAGCCAAGGGGCTGTGGGAGAAGCGGGATGCTGACTGCCGGCCAAGAGAACCTTCCAGATGTGTCCTCCTGACAGGCAACTCTGAGCCACTTTGCTCTCCCCTGGGAGCAATCTACAAGCTACTGAGATGCCCATTATGGTAGATGCTCAAGAAAGGCGGGAGCGGAGAGGGTTTTGTCCATAGTTCTATCTCAACAAATATTATTGAATGAGTGAGTAAGCTGGAGCCTCTCCAAACCTTCACTTGACTATGAACTGAAGGGTTCTTACCGGTTTGTTGATGGTGTGTCTGTGATATGCATGTCTGAAGCCAGAGGTCAACTTCAGGTGTACTAGTCAATCACCTTATCGCTCTCTTGCTGAACCTGGAGCACGCCATTCAGACTAGACAAGCCAGTGAGCGACCCCCCAGGCTCTGGTCTGCCCTCCCTGACCCCTGCACTGGGGTTGGGACTGCAGGGATGCACCATTGTGCCCAGCTTTCATGTGGATGCTGGGAATCTGAACTCAGGTCCTGTTGCAAGCGCTTGCCCTGCTTAGTTCTCTCCCTAGGTCCTGAAGAAACGTGTTTGAATGGCCTTCCAGTTCTGGGAGCTGGGTTATCTCCCCTGCAAGATGTGACTGAGGCCGTTACCTTTCATTGGCCACGTGACTGAGCCTCCTCACTGGTACCCTGTACCCTGCCTTGCAGTGCTACATTCCTCTCGCACTCTACATTATAATCCAGAGCAGCTGATCTAAACTGCCCATCTTTCCACATCTCCCCACCTCAGTACTTGCTCTTCCAAGACTCTCTGATGCCTACTAAATAAATGCCCTCAGAAAAAGTTCCAGCCTACCACTAGAGACCTTAAGAGATTTCCAGTCCCAAGAAAGTCCCTTATTCCAGGAAGCCCTCCCTGACCATCTGGGCTCATGGTAAACCTAAGTTTTATTTTTCTCATATGATTTTTTGGTCATGAATTTATTATGTCACTAGATACTTAGACCCTGTAGTGTCCCATGGGTGGCCTTCTCCTATATTGATCATCATTTCCTTGAGCAACTGTATTCATATTTCCTTAGGGCTCCCATTCAAAACTGAGGAAAGGCCTGAGAACATACAGCTCCCATTCTAAAGCACACCAGTTGACCAGCCAATAAATCCATAACCTTCTCTCCTTGTTCCTCTCTGCCCCATCTCCCACCACAGCCCTCAGCACATCTATGCTCGGTAATTCCCACCCTTTCCTTACGCCCATTGATTTTTCTCATCTGGGCTCACCTCCACCCCCCCACCCCCAGGCTGTGGGAATCTCTGAGAACAGGTGACAAATGCCCCTTTTCAGAATCCCAGAAGCTGGCACAGTGCCTCAGTAAATAAGAGATAATGAAATGATCCTTCTCTGGCAGGCTGCCCCTCCTCCACACGAGGGGCACCTTATCTCTTCCCTTCATGGCATTAGCTCCTTCACACACTCATTTATTCATTTGTTTGTTCAGCAACTGTTTATTAGGCATCGACTATGTGTCAGGTGGGAGGGGAAAAACCGGAGCGAGACCGAGGGGAAGACAGCCCTTTAGATGGCTTCGTTTCCCCATCACACAGCGACTTCAAGGACACGCCGGAATCACTTCCGTGGTTCCATCGCTTATCTTACTGCTTGACACATAAAATATTCATTGAGCATCTACTGAATTAATTGGGAGTGCACCTGATCAGCTTTCCGCCCTCTTTAAGCTGGTGGTCTCCCCTCGCCCTGCAGGCATCGGGAGGGCGTGGCATTGCTGTACGGTGGAGTCAGGGAAGCTACACAAAAGCCAAACTCCTTGAGAAGAGGTTTTTATTTAATGGCCACGGCCTAAACATGCCCTTGAGAAGCTCAGACAAGAGGAAAGGAGAGAGAGACAGACAGAGAGAGAGTGCTGGGAGAGAGTGCGGAACACTCCTTGTGAGGTAAGGGCAAGCTTAGGGCTACTGTGGGACATTTGGAGATGAAGGGATGCATTCTTGGAAGAGGATTCTAAACCAAAAAAGGTCTAATGTGGTCCAAGCTAGTGTTGAACTTGTGGCTGAGATTGTACTGAACTCCTTACGCTCTGCCTCCACCTTCCAAGTAGCGGGATTACAGAAATGCACAGGTGCTTCAGGTTTATGCAGTATTGAAGCTCAGCCCCAAGGCTTTGTGCTTGCAAGGCGAGTACTCTACCAACTAATCTACACTCCCAGTCCCAGGGAAGAGAATGCTGGATCTGGATAGTGAGTTGCCCAAGCTCTGAAGATAAAAAAGAGTGTGGACCAGAGAAAGGTATGTGCTAGCTAAGAAGGAGCACAGATTTTGTCGTGTGAGCTGGGGGGACTTGAGCACTGACATAGGCCCCAGTAAAGACGGCAGAGGAGAAACAGCAGCCATGAGGATGAAGTAATTCCAACCCAGCATGCAGTACATGTTTTATCCGTCCTCCTTACTTGGCCAGTACCTGCCTCCTCCAGTCGGTAGGAACACTTTTCTCTGTGTAACACCTCTGTCAAACAAGAATGCTTTCCTAGATAACCACCCCACTGTCCTGGCCATTATGGTTGACTAGGATGATCACGTGATCTCATTTGAGCCACTGAGGCTCAGAGCTTGGTGTATGTGTGTGTGTGTGTGTGCATGTATGTGTGTACGTGTGTGTGTGTGCACATACATGCTTCAGACTGTATGTACATGTGTGAGCATGTTTTCCTCAATCTTTCACCATCGTATTTGAGACAAGTACAGTCACTGAACCTGGCGCTTTCTGATTCCACTGGACTGGCTAGCCCAGAGTTGGGGCTACCAGGACATGACACTGCTCTGGCTCTCACCTGAGTGAAGACTGAACTCAAGTTCTTGTGCTTTCACAGCAAGCATGTCACCGACAGCCACCTCTCCAACCCCTCTGGACTACTTTGTTAGAACAAAGGGACATGTCTCTTTCTGCTGAGGATGCTTGGACTTCCTGCAGCCCTCTGCTTAAGGTCTGATAAAGATCTGCCTGAATAAAGTCAGACTAAAGAATCCAAAGACAAGAGTTGCCATGTGATTGAGTTATGTACATGTGCCTGTGTTCTGGGAGCGGGGCAATCCAGTTCTGGAATTTTCTGTGCAACTCTTTTTAAAAGCTAATTTGGATCATGTTTCATGTTTCTGTTATTTGCAAATGAAAAAAAAAATCCTAACTTGCTGAGAAAGGAGCTAGAGGTGCTGGAATCTTCTAGGGGAAAACACCAGTCAACTGCTTGTGTTTTCTGGACTACAGGCTGGGTTGTGGATCTGAAGCAGAAGACTGTAACTACAGTGGGTGATTTGGAGTAACATCTTCACAGAAAGACCAGAGTATATCCCAGAGTTCATGTCTGAGGAGAATAATTTGAATTTAAAGAGGCAAGATGGAGCTGGGACCCAAACCCACAGTGGAAGATTAGAACTGACTCCCAAAGCTGTTCTCTGATCAATACATGCACAGTATGGCTCAAATGTGCACACAACCTACACACACACACACACACATTAGCTGTGTAAGGAGGTGCACACTTGTGATCCCAGCACTTGGGAGGCAGAGGCAGGCAGAGCTCTGTGAGTTTAAGGCCAGCCTAGTCTACAAAATGAGTCCAGGACAGCCAAGGCTACATGGAGAAACCCTGTCTCGAAAAACAAACAAAAGAAATCCAGCCTTATGCCAAAGAGGAATGTGAAGGGAAGCAGACCTGGGAGAAGCAGCAGGAACCACACATGGCCACCTGGGAGCAAGGTTGATTTTAGAAACGCCCTGAGGAAAAAAGCCCCGTGTTACAGGTTTGAAGCCAGTCTTTGTATCTACTTCCATAAGGCAAATTATTAGGGTCAGGGGGTCCTGGATGTCGTAGATGCTTTCTGAGTCCCTGGCCCTGGCCTCCACAGCCAACGCCCTGGCACCGTGTAACTTGCGAACTTCCTTCTTAAGGGGCCTAAAAATAAACGGTATCACACAGTGGTATGTCAGGTGGTGTGGCTGAAAGGGGCGCCTGAACCCGCTCTTGAAAACGTCACTTCTGCTCTTGGTATCTCCTCTTCCTCAACTGTCAAGCAGAAGCACTAATTACCTCCCTGCCCTGCTCCCAGGTTCATCATGATGATTGGACAAGACGAGGGATAGAAAAGTGCTGTGTGCAGCAGAAAGCGCAGGTGGGCGAACCGAGGCCACACAGCCAGTTCTCCCTACCTGCGGTGACTCTCATGCCTTGCTTCCTTACAGTTAAAAATAATCACCTTTTCTGTGCCAGCGAGGACAAACACGGAGAGGAGTTTCAGTCTCATCATGGTGGATGTTGCTGATTACTTACCCAGCCTCACCCTCCTCCAGTCACTTCTATTCAGAGCTTTCTGTGGCTCACCTGTGCTCCAAGAGCCACACGTGGCTAAAGATAGCTACGGATGCAGCCGCACACAAAATCCTAAATTTATTTGAAAACATTGTGTAGTGTGTGTGTGTGAACTTTGCAGATAAGAATACGGTGTTCTCGTATCAAAAGATTGGACACGCCTACATTGAACTCATGTTATGAGGCTAAGTGGCGGCTGCCTTTACTGGCTGAGCCCTCTCACCAGCCCTAAGAAAAGGCCATTTGAGCCATATCTCAGATGATATTCAAAAGATAGACATCTGGGAGACATGAATAACGATCTTACATCGATTAAAAACACTGACAAGGCACACACAGAAACTGCTACCTCTCACAAGAATAATGTGAAGCGGAGGGTGGGAAAGAAGAGCTGGGCCTGATTCATAGCACCTGGATCCCATCCTTGTTAGGTAAGCCATGAAGCTTCTTGTTTGGATCCGCTGATCTCCAGCCCCGTTGTCATGGTGGCTGAGGGGGCTGGGAAGCCCTGCAACCTCATCATCTCCTGCTCCCGGCTCCTCAGCCTCAGCCCACAGCATCCTCCATCCTCCTTCATGGCTTCACGTGGATGCTCCACAGGCCTGAGATCACCTTCCGAGAATTCAGGAAGGCAGAAATCTGAGGTTGAGTGGGAGAGGGCTAGCCAGGAAATGTGGTCCTGCCTACCCTTTACAGAGTTTCCTCCTGCACATACAGGCCTCTCCCACAGACCCCTGGCATTTCAAAGGAAATGTTTACTCTCACTTGAACCAAGAACGGAAGAAGGAACTGTGACTGAGGGAACTTGTCTGAGGAAAGCTGGAGTTAGAACTCACAGTTGGGAGCACAGGGCCAGAGCCAGGGCCCTCAGCTTGATACCACAGCTTCAGTCTGAGATAGAAAGTTCTGCCCACTACCAAGAAAGGAGCCCACCTTTTACTTAGTGTAGAGAGCTCTCTGGGGGTGATGGGTGCTCAGAAGCTTAGGCATGGCTAAGTCCGACACGGGAGGCCATGGGGAGGTCCAGAACTCCTTAAGAATCAGAAGCCCTGACTGAGAAAGCAGAAGCATACAGCCTGGCTTGCTGAGGTAGCAAGGATCATGAACCTCAGCTTCAGCATCTCAATGTAAGTTCACAAGGGGCATGAGATCGTAGATTGAAGCTGAACTAGGGACTTCAAGAAGGAAATGAGGCAGGTTCCTGCTCCTGAGGGAATGAACCTGAGGGCGGAGTCCTGCGGAACCCGGGTCCATTTTGTTATAGCACACGCTTTCTTTTTTAATGTGTGTGTGTTATTATGTGCAAACAAGGGAGGGCGCACTTGTGTATGCACATGGGTGGAGGCCAGAGACTGGCACTGGCTGTTTCCCTCAGTTCTTATCACTTTATTTTTTGAAGCAGGGCCTCTCACTGAACCTGTAGCTCTTTGATTCTGCTAGGCTGCCTAGCAAGACAGCCCTGGGAATCTGCCTGCCTTTGCCTCACGAAGCTAGGATTACAGGTGTGCACTGCTGTACCCAGCCTGCCTAGTGGGTACTGGGGATCCAAACTTGGATCTTTCATGATTTTGTGACACTTAGTTCTTTTCCCAGCCAAAAGACACAAGCTTTCTGCTATACCCCAGCTCATACTCTGCCAACAGACAAGAACGACAGAGGAAGCTGCAGACTCCCCAAGGCAGAGCTGTGGAAGTGTGGGCATGGCCTGGAGGCTGCCCACTCCAGCCCTCTGGCCTAGAGACTTTCAGCCACCCCTACTCACTCATTCTTGCCACCACATTGCCCACGTCCAATTCAGCCCCATCTCTGAGCCTGAGAGCCTTCAAACCACCCCCTCAGCCCGGAGTATCTTCCTCCTCCATCTGTTGCCCTCACTCTGGAAGCTTTGGTTCCCATCGCTGTTAAAATGTTCAGTGGTTCTCCATCGCCTGCAAGGTGAAGTCCGAGGGCTGGGGAGAGAGCTCAGTTGGTCAAGTGCTCACTTTACAAGCCCAGAAACCTGAGTTCAATCCCTAGAACACGGTGTTTTTGTTTTGTTTTAAATATGATGACCCATGTTTGAATTCCCAGCTAGGGAAGGCAGAGTTGAGCAGATCCCAGGGGCTTCTGGGCTGGCTAGCCTGAATACTTGGCGAGTTCTAGGCCAACAAAATTACCCTGTCTCAAAAACCAAGGTTGGTGGCACCTCAAGATTGGTCTCTGGCCTACAGCCCCTTCCTCCCACCACCACCAAACACACTAAGATGAAGTGGTGCTCGTTATTATCCTGCCAAGATCCTTCTCAAGCTTCCTTCTCACTCATCTCCTTCTTGAATTAAAGTATTGGCCACATCATACCTCATTCAGGTTCTCAGAATGCCAGGTTCTCTTCCATTTCTGAACCTTTCCAGGCATTCCTTCCCCTTCCCCAAACAGTCTCATGCTCCTTGGCTGTCCTCACCTCTCCCGCTGCTCCCATACTTGACTGGCTACCCTGTCTATCCTTCAGTTTTTACTGATGACATTTCCAATGCAAAGCCTCCCATGATGCCTTGACACAGGCCCCCTTTTTTCCATAGGTCCCTGAATTTAGTTCCATTAAGCTTGTCACAGTATCCAGCCATGGGCCTCTTTACTGATCTACCCCCCACTCCCTTACACATATGCTTTTCCACAAAGATGTTCCAATATTTGACAATGTTTAACCTACATTCATACACTTCAACTGAATACAAGGACCATGAGTACTCTGTTACCCGTTAGAGCCCGGTGCTCAGTGCAGAGCCCCAGTCACAGGGGTGGGTCAGTAAGCAGATGTCATTTTTGGTGTGATGCCAACTTGAGGGCTTTATGCCTGATGGCCAGGACCTGCAAGAACTGCTTTAGCTCTAAAACAAGGGTAGTGTGAGCCAGCACCTCCTGCGTCATCACGCGCAACCTACCACATCACTTGGCACTGACTGCAAACGCCAGAAGCCCTACTGTTTTCCTGAGCTAACCGTCTCCAGCTTTCTCCAGCCTGAGATGTATATGCTAGTCAGGCCCTATGGCACGTTCTCAGACTGAGAACCTGGAACCAAACCTGAAGATATATATCTCCTCCTATCTTGGGCAGCCATGTGTCATCTCCTGTTTGCATCTTCCCTTGCAGGGGCAACCCAACAGAGGAAGAGCGCCCAGGCAGTAAGAGGGGAAGAGGGGTACAGCCCCAGGGAACAAGGCTCAGTTTTGATCTGGGAAAAAAAAAGAAGCAGTGTATGAAGAAAATATTTTGGCAGCGTTGTCAATTAAGAGAGCAGAGCTGCTTGGAGAGCTATGTGGTAGTTTAAGACCAAGGCCACTAGAAGTCTGAACCTGCTGATGGCTTTCACAGTGAACCGAAGAGGCAGCAGAGAGAGTTCTCTCAGACAGATCTATCAGATTATGGAGTTCATTGGCTACAGACAGTCGAGGTTGAGAGGGGGAAAGCTGACATAAAACCTGGGAAAAGGGAGAAGTTGATAGAAGACTGTCAGGGATTTCATGGGTTCAGGAGGAAGATAAGAAAAAAAGAAGAAAGTGGATATCCAGAGATAAGAGGAAAATGGAGAGGAGAGAGAGAGAAACAGACATGCAGCTGAGACCATATGAGCCTGTTCTGTGGAGCAGCTACATGGAAAAAACAGCCAGTACCCAGAGGCTGAGCTGGTACTATGAAGAGTTCCATTTCTGCTACGAGGAGCCTGAGACCCTGAGGCACCTGATTTGTTCCCAGAGCTTATCCCCAGAGGACAATTCAGAGGTTGGTTTGGGCCAGACCCTGACCTGCGACTCATTCTCCCCACCCTAATCCCACCCTGGTACCTTCTTGCCTCCTGCCAGCAGCGCTCACCGGGACCCTCTCCCTCATCTAGAGACTGGAGTCTGCAGTCTCAGGGAGTGGGCCAGGGTGCAGGCCTGGGACAGAAGAAAACACGGCCTCCACCAGCTATGGACGGCCCCAAGGACACTCCACTACCCTTCAAAGACGGCCTCTGTGCTTAGCCAACCACGCAACGCCCTGCACACACAAGCTTCCCTTTCCCCTGTGCTGCCTGGACTGTTGTCTCCCTGAGAGAGAAAGCCCAGTTACACCAAGCACTGGCAGGAGCTACACTCTCCAAACACCAAGTCGTTCCCTCCAAAACAAATGACCCAAGACTAACTTCCCACCACCACACGAGCACAAACACACACACACATACACACACACACACCATGGGGGGATGTTCATGGGCTGATAGTAAGGTGATCCAGGAGAAGAGGGTCTGGGATAAGGGCCCTCCAAAGAACGCTCATGGCACATGTCAGCCTCCCTGGTTGGGGAGAGGAGGCGCCAGGCATACAATGCTCAGAAAAGCCTGTGGCCACCTATTCTGGCTCTTACAGGCAGTCTGGCTTCCATTTTCAGTACCTGTAATGTCTGCTAGAAAGATTCAGCTCTTCTCTTTTACATTGCCTGTTGTGTGGGTGTTGAAGTCTAGGGAAACAGGGCACCCCAATAGACCAGCATCTGAAGACCTAGTATGGGCCAGGAGGAGGCTCCAAAATGCTGGGAAACTCCCACCAGGGAGTCACACCGTCCTGGATGCCCTGGCCTCAGATCACAGCCCCATAGCACTGGGCTCCCAATCTCTGCCCCATTAGCTCAGTTCCTTTTCGAAGCTTATAGCACACATGTGCTCAGAAGCATACATCAGGCCAAGGACACATACATCAGGCCAAGGATGTACATGCGTGTTCATGTATACATGTCCACACACAGAGGCACACATGCAGGAGGCTGGAGCCAGGCCTAAGTGGCCAGGAAAAGCTATTCATAATTTGCCAATGGCCCTCTGGGTTATCCTTTAGGTCCAAATGCCAAATGGAGCGTGTTGCCACAATGTGCTCTCTTGGCATGGAACTGTGACTGTTAAATGAGCCTGGATCCCTAGCATGAAATGCAACATGGCAGAAAATCGTGTGCCTCCCTCCATCCGTGGCCTGTCACTGGCTCCTCCCCCTCTGTGGGCCTCCTCTGCTACCCCCTGCTTGTTAGGCTGCAGGGAATAAACCATGATTCAGGAAGCATTTTCTTTATTTTTATTTTTTATATTAATTATAGTTTATTTACTTTGTATCCCAGCTGTAGCCCCCTCCATCATTCCCTCCCTCATTTCCTCCCATGCCCCTCTCCAAGTCCACTAATAGGGGAGGCCTTCCTCGCCTTCCATCTGACCCTAGCCTATCAGGTCTCATCAGGACTGGCTGCAATCACCTCCTCTGTGGCCTGGCAAGGCCACTCCTCCCTCGGGGGGTGGGGGAGAGCTGGTCAAAGAGCCAGCCACTGAGTTCATGTCAGAGACAGCCCCTGTTCCCATTACTAGGGACCCCACTTGAATACTGAGCTGCCATGGGCTACATCTGTGCAGGGGTTCTAGGTTATCTCCATGCATGGTCCTTGGTTGGAGTATCAGTCTCAGAAAAGACACCTAGGCCCAGATTTCTTGGTTCTGTTGCTCTCTTTGTGGAGCTCCTGTCTCTTCCAGGTCTTTCTATCTCCCCCTTCTTTCATAAGATTCCCTGCACTCTGCCCAAAGTTTGGTTATGAGTCTCAGCATCTGCTTTGATACACTGCTAGGTAAAGTCTTTCAGAGGCCCCCTGTGGTAGGCTCCTGTCCTGTTTCTTGTTTTCTCCTGCTTCCAATGTCCATCCTATTTGCCTTTCTGAGTGAGAATTGATCATCTTACCCAGGGTACTCCTTCTTGCTTAGCTTCTTTAGGTGGATAGATTTTAGTATGTTTATCCTATATTATATGTCTAATATCCACTTATACGTGAGTATATACCATGTGTGTCTTTCTGTTTCTGTGATACCTCACTCATGATGAACTTTTCTAGATCCCACCATTTGCCTGCAAATTTCATGATTTCCTTGTTTTTTAATTGCTGAGTAGTGCTCCATTGTATAAATACATTGTATAAATGTACCACAATTTCTGCATCCAGGAAGCATTTTCTAAACAGAGAAGTTGAGATTCAAAGGTAAAGGAGGGTCAGATATAGCCCAGAAAGACCACTGTATGGAGTCAGGGGAGACATAGTGCCCCATGAGGAATCAACCAGACATCAGAGCAAAGAAGGGTGCACCTTCTAAATATTCCAAAGATCTACAGTAGCCATCTTTGGGGTTTTGAATGTGTAAATTTATTAAGCGTATAAAAGAATAAATAGCGAATAGCAGACGCAGTGGAGAGACAGTAAAACATCATCAAAATCAGGCACTCAAAACATCCACAGAAACCAGCTGGGGAAGTTGAGGCAGTCAATTCCCAGTTGAACTTTCTTTCCTGAGCTTCTAGCTTCCCATCTCCACTGCAGACAGTTTCATTCCATGGGGTAAATAATAGTAAGCTCTGTTGGAAATGGTTTATCTTCTAGCCATTCTTTTTGTTGTTGTTGCTGTTGTTGAGACAGGGTTTCTCTGTGTAGCCCTAACTGTCATGAAACTCACTCTGTAGACCAGGCTGGCCTCAAACTCATAGAGATCTGCCTGCCTCTGCCTCCCGAGTAGTAGGACGAAAGGTGTGTCTCCACCTACCTTCTTCTAGCCATTCTTAAGAACACAGTGTTTTTGCTCTTGGGCTGTTTTTCTGTTCTCTTTCCTCCCTGTCACAGAGCTAGTGGGGCCAGCTATCCCTAGATAAGGAGTCTTGGTGAATACCTAAGGCAAACATACTTGGCTCTAAATGGGGGTACCCACCCCACCCCAGGAGCTACCTTCTCAGTGAACCCAAACAACACCCAACAATTTAGCAATACAGTATATATTACAATGTGAGGCACAGAGAGAAAAAGGAAGACATAGCTGAGCAACTGGTCCCTTCACCAACATCAGCACTGACATCTGGGCTTCAGCTACCAGAGGAACCCTCATTTGACAACTTAAGAGGGACAGTTCCAGAAAAAGGACGGTCAGTCATGATCCTTCCAGACTGAGGGCTGGAGTCTAGACTAGCACAGGAAAACTGAGAAATGGTATTTGCTGTTCCTGGTTCAAGCTGGCCTGACCACTAAGATGGAGAAGACTCTAAGACACTAAGATGGAGGGCAGACACAAGCTCTAGCAAGCAGGGTCACACGTCTGTGTGTTCACCGTCTGTAGGTGTGGCCTCCTTGCCAAGGCCTAGACTGTCCCATCCATCCAGGGCCCCAGGCATTCCAGATCAGACTTGGACATAGAGTGTGTCAGGAGCCCCTTATCCTGGGGCAGTTAAGTGGATGCTGATGGGGAAGGGCTCTCTGCTCCACACACACTTTACTAGATGCTCCCAAGGGTTCTGTCTCTTCCAGGATCTGAGAAGCATTGCCTTTTAGAGGGTTTTTGTGCTGGAAAATAATGGAAATCTAATTTGAACGAATTAGGCCCCAAAGGGATGTCAGAAGATCACAAAGCCAAGTGATAGAGGAGGCCAAGGACAGGAAATGAGATCAGAAGCCCCAAACCTCCCTTGGCTTTTCTTGCAACTCCTCGGAGCTGTTAGCTTCTTTATTCCTTACAGCTTCCCTATAGGCCAGCAGAGAGCACACTGGCTGCCCCTGGGCAGCTTCTACTCAGGGTTGCCTGCATGGAAGGGGATGTTTCCTAGACTCTAAAAGTTTCGATCTCAGAAAGGATACTAGCTGTGAAGGCTTGGAACACAGCCAGCTCCTGACAGGAGCCTCCATTGCCAAAATGGCAGGAGAAGGGCTGGACAGGTTCCTCACGTCACCTTTAGCACCCATCCTGCAGCTCTGGGCTCACAGGAGTTGGAGATTGTAGCTGTTTTGGTGAGAAAAGGGTCCGAGTGATACCCTGAAGCTGTCAGTACTCCTGTCATATCAAATCCACTCTCAAAGTTTCTCTGGCACTTAAGTCCCTTTACAATTCCTGCTCAATACGCCTGCCACTCCAGGCTCCTGCACCAAACCCTGTCTGCAGCCATTTAACTTCATGCAGAATGGCTCTAAGTATGGTCTCTGCAGCTAGCTCATCTTGGGTTCAAATCCATATATTCTGTGGGTTGTGTGACCCTGGACTTTGGGTTGTTTGATGTCCCTGAGGCTTGGTTTTAATAAAACTCAGCTAGGTACATGCCCTGGAACAGAGCCTGGCTCTCCATTAATTCCTCAGGAAATGTGAGCAGTTGCCCTGGCCTATAAGTTTTGATTGACAGCATCTCACAGGTAGGATGCCCTCTACTTGTTCAAATACTCCTCCTCCTTCCCCCACTGACATACCTCACCACTACACAGATCATCCTCGGGGCCCTCACACCAGCCATCTGATTGCCTGACATCCCCTAGAAGGAAATATGCCTGCCTGTCCAGCCCAGAGCCCTGGCTCTGACTTCCCACGGGCAAGCCCTGGCTCCGGAGCCCTATGGCTAGGGTCTAGGCACACTGACACATTCCTGACTCTTTCGTTAGCAACATCAGCAGGTCAATGGAAAGAGGATGCTGTCTCTGACACAGAAGAACAGCACTGGGGGAGGGGGTCACTGGAGCTAACCAAGCATAACCCTTCTCCCAGCTGCACTATTCTTCCCTTTACCTATGATGTCACACATTCACCCCAGAAATAATCTGCACATTTCAGCAGCCAGGCACAGCCAGCCCTGTGAGATGACAGGTAATGAGTGCCAGTTAGCGTCTGCTGGCTGAGTGACACCCTGCCTTCTGACCCTGAGCAGGGAACATGCTCAACCATCTGCAGAGGTTTGAGACGGGGAGGGATGGGAGAGGCAGGAAGACAGACATAAGGCAGAGCACAGATCTCTCAGATTTAATTCTAGGCCTGTCTGCCTAGTACATCATCTTCCTCAGCCCTGGGACTGAGTCTCTAGGCCTGTTCCTGTGTTCCTGAATCTTAGCTGAGGTAGTGCCCAAAGCTGCAGGTGGCAGGAGAGAGAGTTATAGGAGTTTGAGTAAGACAAACACAGATTAGTCAAGGTCTGTCAGACCCAATTACATCTCCATGGAGCCCATAGAGGCATAATCCAGTCTGCAGGCCCCTCTGACAGAAGCATGCCAGGCCCCGCTGTCTCCTGTGGGGAACACCCTGGCTTCTGGCCGCACAGGGAATCAAGAGTGTCCCTCCCAGTCACTGAGTAAAGCTAGGGTCAGAAGTGCTACCTACAGTTCTTTGGGCTCAGCAAATGAGCCAGGATAGAGGGGCTGTTACATTTCGCTCCTAAGCTAGGATGGCAGAATGAACAGAGGCAAAGATTAGGCTGGTGTCATTCAGAGTCCTTGGCCCCGGCTCTAACCTTTTTCAGCATCTGGCAGGTTGTTAGAAGCAAAACTATGGTCCAGGAAAACATAACAACTGCTGAGTGGTGTGTGTCTGTGTGTGTGTGTGTGTGTGTGTGTGTACAATGGAGAAGATTTCTATAGGGGAGACGGTGAAGGAGACTCCTGGCATGCACATTTCTGAGCTAACCCTCCTCATTCTTCTCTCTCATTCCTATTTATCCTGGCAAAGAGTGAGGCCAGATAATCCCAAACACCAAGTCTATTTAACTTGGGCCCTCATTACAGAATTATTTTTTTCATCAGGAAATTTACTGAGGCAAAATGGTGTTTGGTGTTAGCAAATATTGAGCCAGTCAACTTTCCCAGGGATCCCAGTGGAGGGAGGGTGCTGGGGGCTATGGGCCTGGCGCTGACAGGAAGAGCAGCTCTGTTGTAACTGTTAGTCTGATCCAAGAAGATCCTACAACTCTCTGATTTGGCCTAGGCTACACCCTCTGCCTGGAATGCTCTAGAACAGTGGTTCTCAACCTGTGGGTCACGACTCATTTAGGGGTCAAATGACCTTTTCAGGGGTGTCCTTAAGACCATCATTAGAAAACACAGCTATTTACATTACAATTCATAGCTAGGAGAATTACACTTATGAGGGAGCAAAGAGAATAATTTTATGGTTTGGGGTCACCACAACATGAGGAACTGTATTAAAGGGTCGCAGCAATAGGGAAGTTGAGAACCAGTGCTCGAGAATGTTCTCCCTCCCTTAAGAACCTGCTGAAGAACCATGCTTTCCACTTTTGGCCTTATCACTCCTGGGCACTGGGCTTCAGCAGCAGCAATGGTCCTGCACAGAGGTTTGCTCAATCCTCCAGCCCCAGGACCTATGACCCAAGATAACGTACTCTCACCACCTACTGTTGCCAGGCCACTTACAAGGAGTCCTTTCGCCTCTCAAATCAGCTTATAGGATCAATTCCAAATTAAATTTTTTGGTGTTTGAGACAGTGCCTCCTGTATCCCAGGCTATCCTCAAACTTAGTTAGCCAAAGCTGACCTTGAACTTCACATCCTCCTGTTTCTGCTTCCTAAGTGACAAGATTACAAGCACGGGCTACCACTCCGTTTATGCAGTGCTGGGTACCTAGCTCAGGGCTGTGTGCATGCCAGAGACGCATTCTACTGAAGGAGCTGCACCCCAGTGGCTTTATGAACCTAAAGAGATGGTGGTTCCCAGGCCAAGAGGTCGACATTGGACTCTCGCCCTAGGTTGGGTTAGGTTATGCCGCTTCCCTATGGAGATGGAAGTTCTGAGCCCCTGCATTGTTTTCAGTTCTTTCTAACCTGATGCCTCAGTTCTCTGCCCATAAAACTGGAGGGTTGGTGAAACTGGAGTTAAAAGTCTACAAACTGCAGGAAAGCCATGGCTCTTCGAGCAGATCTCCCGCCGTGGAAATTAGCTTCTCTTTATTTTGGTCCAGCTTCTGCCCTTGGTTATAGGGATTCTGGCTGAGTCTGGCAGGTGTGAAACCACCAGGGCATGCCTACTTGTTCCTGGTAGTTTGGAGCATGGGGCTACTCCTGAAACTGGGATCTCGGACACGGGGTTTCAGGTCTCTCCTGTACAGGCACCTCGGTGTGCTTTGCCATACCCAGCCTGGAGTCTGATGTCCCCAGCCAATGAGAGCCAGATGAGGTGCGTGACAGCCATTGCTGCATCGCAGGCCTGATGCAGAGTGGCTTCTCCGTATCTGAGGGGTTTTCACCTAAGAACTACTGAAGCTCTAGATTACGCCTTGCCCCACAGGGGAACTTAAGCCACGAGTTCCCAGCTGAGCAGGAGGACCATAAGGTAAGCCATGCCCTGGGTCCTGGCTGCCTGAGTGTCCAGCTGTGCTGGTGCCATCCCCAAGCATTCCCAGACAAGCTTGCCTACACCGGCCATACTCAGGACAAAACAGCCCTGTAAGGCTGAATCAATGACCCTGAGCCACTACAGCTTGAATGCTGACTCCCCTCCCTCCCCTGGGTTCCCAGCTCCTCTCCATGATGCCTCTCCCTTTCTCCCCTTCCCTTGCTTGCTCTTCTCTCTCTTTTACTCTCTCTCCCACACAGATGCCTCTTAAGAATGCCAGATGATGGTGCCTCACTGCTTTGTAGTCCCAATGCTCCATAAGGCCACAGGATTGCCTTTTTACTGCTCTTTCTCCATTAGTGAAAATTCCCCTGGAAGTGGACAGCCCTATTCAGGGGTCACCAATCTCCATCAACAGGGTCTTTGCCCTTCTCTCCAGCCTTTACCTCCACTGAAGGTTTAAATGCATACGCATACATCCAGGCATGCATACACAAATACCCTCGTCACCACTCTCTACCCGATTATATCAGGGACTGAATAGATGGCTTGAGGATGTGTTCAAGAGGTGGGAAGGTGGGAGGCCCTCTGGCAGGCAGAGGAGGGTTTCTTGGCAGATGAAGAATGGTAGGCTGGAAATGAATGGAAAGTAAAGATGGAGGCAAGTATTTACATCGTCAATGTGCTGGGGAACTGTGTGTCTGCCATCTGTGCGATCAGCTGACGACCTCCTCAAATGGTGGCATATAAACCTCAAAGAGGTCCATATAAACCTAGAGGTCACCTGAAATCCATCTCTAGTCAGACTTGGGCAGCACCCATGGTCTGGGTGATCAGTGGACAGCCTCAAAGCTGGAGTGTGTCAGCCATTCAATAAAGTCATAAAGGCCACAGAAGATGAGGCACTGGCCTGGGCCAGGGTCAAAAATCCCACAGAAGCCATAGAAGGAGGGATTCTAGATGTCCCAAACTAACTAGTCTGTTGCAATCACTGCACCAATCTGCCAGAGATCACAGGTGATGGGTAGACACTTCCACGTACCATAAAACTTTATTTGGGGGCACTGAAACTTGAATGCCATAAAATTACCTTATGTCATGAAATATTATTTCTCTTCTGACTTTTTTAATCATCTAAAAATGTAAAAAAAAAAAAACAAAAACAAAACAACAACAAAAAAAACAGTCCTTCATTCACAGGCTGTATAAAAATGAGCAGTGAAGGGCTCTGCTTGCTGCTTCCTGAGTCAGTGGGGTAGGAGGCAAAACTGGGCCTCCTTCATGAGACATATGCTGTCACACGGAAAGCAACCCCCCCCTCCCTCTGCTTCAGGTCCCCCGAGCTTCTTCTGTCAGGGGAGAGCAGTCAGGGGTATACCAGCACCCAGGGCCTTCAGAAGTTCCAGCTCTTGCAAACCACTAACGCAGCATTTTGATGGTAATTCACTTCCCATGTAGCCTGCCTACTGGGAGAGATGTTCTTCTGCCAAGACAAACATCCGCTGCACTTGAGTAGCATCTTATTATAAATTAATAAATTGGCATCAGGCGCGTATATAAATATCAGTCCCCGTGAGCTCGGTACATGCGTCTGCCACCGGAAGATGAATCTGCTTAGCACTCAGCTCACACACGGCAGCCTCCCAGGTCTCCGAGTCTAGCAGTCAGGCCCTCTGTACTTTCTCTAGGCCGATGCTGTCTTTAAAGGCCTCCAGTCGGCCTGCTGGTGAACCTCTCACTGCTCTGCTGTTAGGTAGGAGTGGATAGAGGGATCAGGGTGGCTGGCAGGTAAATGCAGGGTGCTGGTGGGGGGCAAGGATGGGTGGATAGAATCAGTACGTCTGTGTCCACTGGGAAGAGTACTTCAGAGGATGGAGAGGTGACAAGATAGGCACATATGTCCTGAGGGGGGAAAAAGTTAAGAGCTCCCATGTGGTAAGCGCCTGATACATTCCAGCTTTAAGGCATAGCGCCAGTCCTGACTCACTTTTCTCCCTTTCTTCCTGCTTTAATGACCTCGTGTTCATGAGCTTCACCCTCACATGCCTGACTCAGTTATTAATTAAAAGCCAATTCTCTATGCTCTGGCTTTTCAGGAGTGTCCGGGCGCACCCTCTCAAGTGAGGAAGCCTCCAGCCTTTGTTTATGATCGATACTAAGTGCTCTGCACCAAATCCCACCTGCTGGGTCAGAGCTCTGCACAGGAGATATTTCCCTCTGGCTTAGGCTTCCAGAATGGAGTCCCATGTCCCTGCTCACCTTCACTCCTCCCTTCTACTCCCATCCCAGCCTCCGACCTCCTGCAAGTCAGGCTGGCTGCTCCTTCTCATTCTCCAATCTTCGAGTCCTTTCTTCTAAGAAGCCCTTCGTGATTGCCTATGGGATGTTATGGCTCTGCACCCATGCTTCATCATTTCTCACAGAGATGTGGAAGGTGGTGTGTGTGTGTGTGTGTGTGTGTGTGTGTGTGTGTGTGTGTGTTGGGGGCTGCTCTGAGGCCTCCCCACCTCCCTTTTCTCTTGTCTTGGAGCTGAGCCAAACTGAGCCTCTCTAGGTGCTGAGCAGTGACTAGCGGGGCTGATTGCTGCATCTTAAATGAGGACTCGCTTAATTTTCCCAGCACAGCTTCCACGGGCAGATGCGCTGAGGGAACTCGGCAGGCCCGTTGGAGGAGGCAAACCGCTAGAAAATAAACACCCAGCCCAGCTATTATTACTTTTTGTTGTTGTTCATTTATCCCCTGCTTGGCTTCTGATAGGCTCCAGGATGGCTAAATAAAGCCAGGAATTGACTCCCCTCTCTTCAGCACGCCATCTTCAGCGAGGGAGCGCTCGGTCTGCGGCATAAATTAGCGGAAGCCGGAGTGTAAAAATATGATTCTGCGAACAAACAAAAGCCTCCAGTCATGAGACCCGCGGTGGCTGAGCCGTTCCCACTGCCGTCAGCTCTGTTTCCAAGCAATTAAAAGGCAGAGGGAGGAGAGAGATCGGCAGGCCTCTGGTGGGCAGGAGGAAGGTGGGTAGCAGGCGGCACATCCCTCTGAGCCCCACTGCCACCCTTCAGCACCTCTAAGCTGCTGCTGGTGAGCCTACAGATAAAAGAGCTCTCTCTCTGCCCTCAAGGTGTTAGGGTACCTCCAGGCCTGGCTCTGCTCTTTTTGCCTCAGTTTCTTTATCTTTCGAATAAGCATAATAGCAGGGTGCGTGGCTGGTACCTGTCACTCCAGCACTAGGAGAAGCACAGGTAAGAGGATTGCCTCAGGATTGAGGCCAGCCTGGTCTACATAGTGAGTGCCAGGCTAGCTTGGACAACACAGAGAGACGGCACACATATATACATGCAGACAAGCACTCGTACACATAAACTAAAAATAAAGCACCATCGTCAAGGCAGCTAGCCCTAGCCCAAGGTCACTGCAGTGATCAATGAAGCCCACATACAGACAGAGAAGCACAGCTACCCCGAACGACCTTGTGTTCAGGCTAATGACTATGATCCCCTGAGCCATGGGCTGAGCTGGTGGGCAGTGTACTGCTGACCTAGGCCTGTTTTAGCCAGCTGATCTCCCCAGTGACAGAGGCTCCAGCTCCAGCACCTGCCAGCACAGTTTGGGTTAACACAGCTCTCATCAGCTCTCTGTTCTTTTAAACAAAGGGATTTAGGGTCCGTGATGAATGCCCCTTGCCGGTCACTGGGGACACTGGGGATGGAAAGTAAGATGTAATCTTTGACTCCAAAGGGTTCCAGTCTGCTGCTGGCAATACTCTCATAGACAACCTTCAGGATTAGATTTGCCTGGATAGTATTTCTTTTGCCTGGAATCCCAGATGAGAGCGAACAGAGCTGGCCCTCACCATGCATCAGCCTGGTGGACCATGCCCATTCTGTGCTACGGTCCAGCTGGCTCTGAGGAGCCTCCTATCTGTGCCAGCAGACTGCAACAGAAGAAACGGGCTCCGGGTCCTCCTGCAGTGCGCCAAACCAGATGCAGTGTAACACAGTGCCTGCCTGTTGGGATCGGCTATGGAGAAGAAAGCAGGGAAGGGAGGACACAGTCTTAAGTCAGATTGTCTAGTGTTATTCTCAAATGCCCTTCATGAGACAGCCAGGAACAGCAAGGCTCACAGAGGTTAAACAACTTGTCTGGGTCACACAATGAGGAAAGAAGGAGCTAAGATTTGAGACAAGGTATTTTCATGGGGGGTGAGGGTGGCTGCCATATCCACCAGGCAACCTTTGCTCCACATTATAGTTCAAGAGACAGATGTCAATTCAGACAGGAGGCCAACAGAAGGAGGAGCCACCTTTACCATGGGCATTTAAAAAGGCTTTGTGTAGGAGGCAACAGTGCTGGAGGCTGCTAAAGGAGAGGCCCTCCCCACCACCATCAGTGGTCTGTTGGGTCTGACAAAGGGCAATGAGATTGGCTCTGCCTCCTCCACAGCCTGGAGGTATGTGCCATGTTCAGGCCAATCCCTGCCTTCTGGCTGACAGCTTGGAAACCACACAGGAGTCAAAAGGCCTTTCCTATGTCAGTCCATGCCAGACTCACTGCCAGCCCAAAGCTTCGACTATTCCCACCTGCCTGTGGAGTTCTGGGCAAGTTCTGGGCATCAGCCTTTTGGCCCAAATGAAAGACTCCAGGGTTCAGGGGAAGAGTTTGGCTGAAGAAAATGTGGAGTGAGAGAATCGATTTTTTTTTCCAGTCACACAGTTGTAAACATAAACTGAAAGATGCATCTCCTCCTTTATGGGAAACAATCAAAAGCACAATGCAAGTTTATGGAGGGAATGTGTCTTTCTAGAGCAGGATATTTCCCTCAAACACTTGGCAACCACTTCATTCTAGAGATAAGTGATCAAGTGGAAGAGGAAGGGAGGGCGGGAGACCCTGAATTTCACAAGCTAGAGACCTTCCTCAGCTCAGAGACCAGGAGCCATGCCATTCCTCATTTTCCATCCAAACTGAAATTCTGGGGTTGTCTGAGGCTAGCCCAGAGCCCCACATTCAGCCTCAGCCTGCCAGGGTGGTCATCACATGCTAAGTCTTTCAGCACAGTTTCTCTGGATATCTATGTGCCAACTTCCGTGTCGGAGCTGAGGATACAGATGGATGCCACCTGATTGTCAGCCTTGAGGTGCCAGTCTGCCGGCAAAGAAGAAAAATGTCTGAGCATGTGATGTTGCCCATGAGCCAGATGACGAGAGTGTAGTGGTGCCTTCTCTTTCCTCGGCTGTGTCTTCTCTCTCAACTAAACTCCAAAAGACTGTGCCAGGATTGGTCAGGAATGCTTGCCCACTGAGGGCAGGGCCCTTCCACGGCAGTGAAATGCCCGGGGTTGGGCTCTAAGAATTACATGCAATGCCTGGCATGCTAGTGCACACCTGCAAGCTCGGCACAAGGGAGGCTGAAGCAGGAGTTCCGGAGCAGCCTGGAGGCCACATCTTGCTGGAGGTCTCCAGGCGAGAAGAGAGGTTGTTGGGCTCCCTCTCTGTCTCCTCCCCAGAGTGATGGAAGATTCGGCGAAGCCGTGTTCCTGTGGCTCTGGGTAGGGCTCAGCCCGCTAGCACAGCTGTGACTCTGGATGAATCAACCCCTCAGCCTCCTCACTCTCCAGAGTTTTCCTCACTCACACGGAGGAGCTGTGAGAATGAAACGAGGTCGTGTCTGGAAGGAGGTCCAAGAAGAGAAACAGGAACCGCTATTTTGTATGATGTTTTTTCTCTCTCTCTAAACAGAGTGATGATTCCTTGAAGGCAAGGACCTTCCTTATTTTTTTCCAGTCTCCCCCACAGCATCAACGGAGAGCTGGGTACGGCGGAAGCTCCCCCTGAAAACTCCTTGGATGATGCTTTGAGTGGCCCGGTGATGGGAGGCTTCTCTGAGCATGCCCTGGGCTGAAGGGAGCTGGGCTGGTGCTGGGCTTCCTGGCGGCAGGAAAAGCCTCCTAAGCTCGGAGGGTGGAGGGTAGCCAGGCCAGACGGAGGAGGTGGAGAGCTCATCCATGCAGCTATTCCCACGCCGAAGAATGCAGGGATGACAGTGTCAGGCCTTCCATTAGCCAGGGCTCTGTTTAAATAACGGCAAAAAACTGGCTTCCTCTCTGAGTCCAACTGCATCTGGCATCTGGCAGCTCAAAGTGGGGTGACTCACGAGATCCTTACATTCAAGGAAGTGGGGGAAGAGGGAAAGAGGGAGCCATCTTCCAGAGGGAGGAGGGGGAGCAAGCAAGCAGGGGGACGCAGCTGTGATGCTCAGACAAATGAATCATAGTCAGAATGGAGAACCCAGAACCCAGGGTTGCCCATGTTTGGGCTCAGTGACAGGACTCTGTTGATCTAGGGAGACTGTGTTCCAGCAGCCCAGGCAGGAGCTGAGGTCAGTCCCTTTGTCCCTTAGCAGTGTCTCCCCAACCCACTCAAGGCTGTTCTCTTGGACTGAATTTGAATACAGACCTCTGAGGCTACTATAGAGCTGGCTAATGATGGTTAGGGAGTCTGCCAGAGAAAGGCCAGACAAGAAGGGGAGCAGTCACCATGTCCCTGGAGTGATGGCAGCTCCTAGGGAAAGTATGGACATTCAGTGTGCTCTATTCCCAAGATCCCTCCATGCCGAGAACGGTGACTGTGCCTGATAACTTACTAAATTCTGCTTAGTAACCTAACTCTGGCTCCCGTTCACTCATAAATCCCTTCACTCACTCATTCAACAGAGGCTTAGCCATAGAGCGGTCCCCAGCTCCCTGGGAAAGCCCATCCTCTTCAAGCACTCCTGCTTCTCCAGTCCTCCCGACCCTCACCTGACCAGTCAGCAGCCACAGCCTCTGCCTCACCCTGACCCCAGCCCCCACCCCACCCTCCCTGCACCTCCGAGACCCGGCCTTCGAGCTGTCCTGCACAGGCATCTGTTGTCAATAGCTGTCAGGGCTCAGGCACCAGCGCCTATGTGAACCAGCTGTCTTAACCCGAAGTCTGCAAATGCATGTCTGGAGGAGGCAGACAGAGGGTACAGCAGGCCTTCCTCCCACTAATGTGTGTGGATGCTTCAGCTCACCTCCAGCCAGTGGGTGCCTGGGCCTCGCCTTACCTACCACCTGTGGACAAGCTATCTATCCTTAGCCCTTCCTGACTCAAATAGATCCTTGCCCTGCCCACATCACTATGTGACCCAGGCTACCACTGGGCTAGAGGAAGGGGAAACTGAGGCCCAGATCAGGCTTTGTACCATGTGGGATAAGGGATCATCTGTGCAGCTGGGAGTGGAATGCATGTCTACCCCAAGCAGCAAGTAGGTGACATGGAGGACTATGCAGAGCACAGCAAGTCTAGCTGGGGAGGCCAAAGCTGAGGGCAATGTGGGCAAGAACAGTGGTTCCCCGGGGTCAGATGTCTAGCCAAGCTACAGAGCCTCGGAGCAGCACAGTTCCCCACTCCCCAAAACAGAGGTTGTGTCAAGGGGCCAGCTGGTTCGAGCCAGGGTGGCCAGCTTGGCTTCTTGGGACTTTCCAGCTTCAGCCCCAGAAGTCCCATGTCCCAGGAAATTCTTCAGTCCCTGGAAGAACGGACAGATGCTCATTTTTCTTCCAACTCTGCTGACATCTCAAGGCTTCTCCAGGAGCCTGGACCTCCTGGGTAGAGCTGAGGCTCTAGGGGACCTGCTCTGCTCTCCTATAAGGGTTCTCAGGAAGTTCCCAGGCCTGCTGTGGCCCCAGCTCCAGGCAAAGGTTCTAACTGGCGGAGGAGAACTTGCAGCCTCATCAGGACCCTCTATTATGGTAATAAGACACTGACATACAGTGCTGCTGCAGCCTTCCTGCCCAGGGAACAGGCTGGAGCCTAGGCCTCTGGCCTCTGAGAGGCAAAGGTGTGACTCTAGGGGCTTCTAGGGTCACTGGCCAGGTTGTCTTCTGGCCCTCCCCTACCGGCTCAGCACCTCTAACTGGGTCACCCCCACCCTACCCCTACCCCAGGCCTCCATCAGAGATAGTGTTTCAGCTGCAATTAAGAATTTCAAGTGGCAATTAAAAATTAATTGGAAACTGTGGGTTGTTTATGTCTCTCTGACCTCTGTCACTGTAGGGGAGGGGGAGGAAGCCAGGTGACAAAAGGAGGAGGGGGGGAAGAGTTTCAGAGTGATTGACCATGGGAGAAGGGATCCTTGGCAGCAATTTATCTTTGAAGCAGGAAGAAATAGTATCAATCTTTGAGCTTCAGAAGCCTCGATCCCTGCTGATAAGCACAGCACCTTGGAATTTGGGTAGGGGGTAGGGAAGGTGGTAGAAGGCACACAGTCAGGGGAACTCTGGGCAGAGTGAGGCCTGAAGGCTGGAGGCCTGAAGAGCTCAGACTACCAGCTCTTCTGAGAGGCAGGGGCAGAGCAGAGCATGAGCAGCTTTCACAGGGTGTCACATACACACACACACACACACACACAGAGGCACATGTGGAGACCACTGGTATCCTGGCCCCAGAAGTGGCCCTGAGTCTCTGGTCTCAAATCCTGCTGAACAGTCCCCACAGATGAGGCTCTTCTACTGTTCTCAAAGGGAGAATATATTTGAATTCATACTCCATCTCCTATTAGAGTTTGCCATGATCCCTTTGTCTTCAGATGAGGCTGTGCCCCCTGTTCAGCCCCTACGGGAAACAGAGGCAACATCCCCTTAGCCTTGTGCCAACCCACCTCCAGGTGTCCTCCCACTCCTTGCCTTCTCTCAAGGCTTGCTGCACTAAGCCCAAACCTCTGGAATTATGACTCCTCCCACCTCCAGGAAGTCCTCTCTGTGTCTTATCTTCTCTCTGTGCACAATGCCTCTGCCGACCCCTTCCTGAAGCCCAGAGAAATGTCATCCATATTGATAACAAGCAGTCTGTGGGAATCCAGTGTCCCCCTAGGACTTGGCAAGGACACAGTCTACTATCTTTTCTATTATGCAATGCAGAATTTTAATTTAACAGTAATAAAAGCAAAGGGCTGTCAATAAAACAGACACCACATGTCAGGTCATGGGTTTGCTCCCAGAGGCCCCAAAGCAGTAAGCAACAGTAACCCAGCCCTTGGGCTGCACACTAAGGCAATGGTGAAATCTCCTCACTCAGAGATAACAGCCTTCTCTACACTAAAATTATATGAAAAGCAGTGTGCCCATCCATGTGTAGTGTATCCACAGGGGCTCCATCTTTTACATTCTCAAAAGCTCAGTGCACTTGCTAGGTTCTGAGTCCATTGGATAGTAACAGAACCCAGATGCAGTGACATAAGCATATAAAAAGTTTATTCTAAAACCAAAAAGAAAAAAAGAAACCAACCAAACAAACAGATCTATGCCAGGCATGGTGGCTGACACTTTTAATCCCAGCACTTGGGAGGCAGAGGCAGGATCTCTTAGTTGTGGGCTAGCCTGATCTATAAATTGAGTTCCAAGACAGCTAGAACTAAACAGAAAAACCCTGTCTCACAAATGAAATAAAAGGAAGGAAGGAAGGAAGGAAGGAAGAAGGAAGGAAAGAAGGAAAGAAAGAAAGAGATCTAGAGATAAATGGTGCACAGCCATATAATAGCTCTATCTTATCAGGAATTCAGTTTCTTCCAGACAGATATCCAGAACATACCCCCCTTTCTAGCAGACAGCTTTCAAGCTCAGGGCCCCAGGATGTTTGTTTACGCTCCAACCGTCATAGTCACATCCAGGGCAAGAAGCCTGAAAAATAACAATATGCCATCTGCATATTTTTCACTTAAGAGGAATTCCCCCCAAATCCTCCCTACAACATCTGCTTAAAAATACACCCTACAGCCGGGTGAGGTAGCACATGCCTGTAATCCCAGCACTCTGGGAGGCAGAGGCAAGTGGATTGCTGTGAGTTCAAGGCCAGCCAGTGTGTGTGTGTGTGTGTGTGTGTGTGTGTGTGTGTACACATTATTGGTAACCTCTATCTGGAAGGAATCCTGGGAATTGTAGTCTTTTAGCTGGTTATTTTGCAACCTAGAAAACTAAGGGGGAAATAGGGATATGGGTGTAGGGAATGTGGCGTGAATTCTACCAACATGCTCAGTAAGCCCTAAGACCTTGAGTTTGGGTGCATGAACCAAAAACCTCTCTCAGGAAGAAGAGGAGGGCCTCTTGCTATCTGTCTGTGGGCAGGAGGAGTGGCCCTGTATGGAGTCCTCTCCTTCCTGGATGAGGTCATCTCCCATCAGCAGTTTCATTGTGCATCTAAATTGCAGGTCTCCAAATAACACTTCTAGGAGGCAGTAGGTACTGTGACCACCTCCTCCCCCAACTCTCTTCTAATGAAACACCTTTGCCTGCCTCTGGCTCCTGCCAGGAGAGGCAAGGGATGCTTGCCTAGAGCTTGCAATCCACCCTGCTGTTTCAGTTAGAAGCGATGAGCCTTCGGAGGATCTCCACAGTGAAGCTGGTAATTAGGAAGCAAATTAACTGTCTGCTCCTTCCACGTAGTCCTGGGCATCATGAAAAGTGCTGCCTGATCAGGTACCAGGCCCTCCTGCTTCCCTCTTCCACAGCCCCATCTGAATCCTTCATTCTGCAGATTTACTCCGAGGTCAGGCAAGGTTGAGGTCAGGAAGGCAAGCTCCTTCCCAAGAAGTCATTATAAAGCTAGGCGGCAGGGACCAGCCATTAAATTGGTGAGGCAGAAGAAGAAAGGGATGAGGGAGAAAAGGGGGTGAAAAAAAGGAGGAAGAAAGGGTGAGAGGAAGTGGAGAAAATAAGGGGAAGAAGGGCAGGATGAATAAGAGAAGAAAAAAGGAGGGAGGAGGAAAGGGAATAAGGGGAGGAGGGGGAATTGAGAAGGGGATGGAGGAGGGACAGAGAAGGAAGAAGAAGAAAAGGAAAAAGAAGGGGGGGAGGAGGGAGAAAGGGGCCCTGATGTCTCACCTATGGCCTAGATCAGGATGCAGTGAGGCTCAGCCTCATGGAACAGAGGAGAAGCTCATTCATGGAACCGACACACACCACTTATGAGTCAGGCTGGGCCCTAAGCCCTAAGGCCTGTCCTGGGGGGAGGGTGCAGCTAGCTAGCTAATGAATAGTAACAGGAAAAGCATTAAAGCAACAGTTTTCAACTTGTAAGTCATGGCCCCTTGGGGGTAGGGGTGTCAGACGACCCTTTCACAGGGTCTCATATCAGATGTCCTGAATGTCAGATATTTACATTACGATTCATGACAGTAGCAAAATTGCAGTTATGAAGTAGCAACAAAAATTTTTTTCTTCACAATTTATTCAGTATATATCCGACTGAAGCCCCCTCTCTCAACTTCTCCCTACCTCCCTCTCTCTTTCCCCCATCCCCTTCCCCTAATCCACTGAAAGGGGGAGTTCTCCACCATTGCCATCTGCCCACAGCTTGTTAAGTCTCATCAGGATTGCCTGGATCCTCTTTCTCGGTGGCCTGGCAAGACTGCATCATCAGGAGAAAATAATTTCCTGTTTGGGTCGCCACAACATGAGGAACTGTATTAAAGGGTTGCAGCGTTAGGTCGCCCTGATTAGAGCCAAGCGCTAAACGATAGGAGTGGAGCGATGTAGGTACAGGAGATGCCATCGTTGGGCCAGTGGGCAAATTTACTTACCGATGTGATGCAGCCACATGGAAGGAGCCTTGAGAATTGCTCAGGCTAGATGAGCAGAAAGGACGGCAAGGGCAAAGGCCTGGAAGCAGGTGTGCGCAGCTGTCGCCGGAAGCGGAAGCGGCATGGCGGCTGGTGTGGCCAGAAGAGTTGGAGGGAAGTGGAGAATAACGATCACGAGGACAGGTTGGTGAGGAAGGGCAGGTCTTGGGGACTCAAGGGGCCGGTGTCAAGGACTCTGCCTCTAGCAGTCTGAAGGCAGTATGAAGGAGCGAGGTGGACAGGAGCTCAGAGGGAAGAACATTACGATCACGGGAGGATGAGGCTGTTTAGGTGAAAATATGTGCATCTGGTTAAAGAAAAACAACTAAGAACTGGGAGGTGGGGTGTGGGGGTCACGGGGATCGACAGGAAACACACGGGGATCGACAGGAAACATGGCTGAATGTTTCACAAACTGGACTGTGTCGCAGTGTGGCTTAGAACACCGAATCAAGTGTTCAACTAGTACTGCCTGGATCCCTGTCCTCTGTGCCCCGCTTCCCTGGGCCCACAGCAGCCCTCAGCACACACCCAGGCTTAGCGGCCCAGCAAAACTCTCAGAACAGGTCTGTTTTGTAACATGTGACAACCACTACAGCCTGAGTGAGTGCCCTTCCTTGAATCTAAAGGGTGAGGTGTACTCAGGCGAGAAGAAGATGTGACTTCCAAAAAAGAAAGAACTGACCCCAGGAAGTAAAACACGGTAGGCATGCTTTAGAAGACACAGGACAGAAGGGAGGCAGGCGGGCTGGACAGCCGTAGACTGCTGGGAGAAACAAAGGGGAAAGAGAGAGAAGGGACGGCGGGAGCTGGGGAATCCCTGGGGGTGGTTGGTGCCAGTGAGATGACTCAGCGGGTGAAGGCCTTTGCGCCCCAACCTGAGTTCAATCCCCTGGAACCACATGAAACAGGGAGAGAACTGACTTATGAAAATTGTCCTCTGAGCTTCACACATGCACCGTGCTATACCCACTCCCGCCACACTAATACATAAACAAATGCAAAAAGAAAAGACTTTAAAAAATAGAAAAAGACTTTCAAGAACTTGTGCCTGAGGGAGAAGGAAAGAGCCATCAGTAAGGGCTTCCTGGAAGCAGAGAAGCTGACTCAGAGGCATACACCCCTGGAAGGGGCAACTGGCTGCTGCAGGGCCTGGTGGGTTACCTGGGTAGGAAGAAGTAATTCAGCTGCCCACCCCATGCCCTTGGAGGCTGTCCCTCCAGCCGCCTCCCTGGCCACCGTTCTATTTGTGGAGCTGTCATCGCGCCCTGTGTTAGGATACCTCTGCTGTTCCAAATGGATTATCGCAAATGATTTAATCACCTTTATTAGCACTCCCGGGCTCCCACGTGTCCTGTTCCCCACCCCCTTCCTGCCCCCAAATTCTCCTCTCCCATCCACCCTGGCAGAATTTGTACAGTTTATCCAAGCTACTTATAGTCCATGGAGAAATAGGAACCCCTTGGGGTGGGGAGAATACTGGAATTTCTATTTGTATTTTATTCTTTTTCTTATCCTTTTACAATTGGGTCCTCCCATCCCCATCATGTATTGTTTTTCTTCGCTCTCAGGTATTGTTTTTCTTTTCTTTTCTGAGGGAAGTGGAGAACAGGTGTTCATCTTGTTGGATGGGGCAGGAGGACAGGTTGGTGGCTTGGACTTCCACTCTCTTGAAAAGCATGCAAATTAGGAAGAGCAACCAGCTAGAGGATGCCAAAATCAATTACAGACTCCCAAAGTCTAGGGGTTGGAGGGACCTCTGGGAAAGCCTGACACCTGCTCTGTAGAGTAGGGCCTCAGAGCTGGAAAAGACACTTGGATCTGCGTGCACTCCTCTACACCAACCCACCTGCCTCCAGCTAAGGTCTCCCAGGACTTGCCAGCCTGCAGAAAAGGGGGGCCGGTCCCGTTGGCCATCTAGCCGTTACTGCAGTGCGCAAAGGCAACCTTGGGGCTGGGTGGCATGCGGTCAGACGCAGGACCTGCAGGAAGAGATGATCTAGCATCTCCTGAACACTTGCTAGGTACACACCGGGGCTGCAGTTAAAGCCCAGCTTTTCACCTTCCAACCTTCAGGCACTGCTGTGGCATACACATGAGTCTCCAAAAGCTCCTGCTGGAAACTTAATCCCTAAGTAGCAATGATGGGATTGAGGCCTCATCAGAAGTGTGGGAGAGAGGAGAGCCCTGAGCTCATGTGGGAATTAACCTCTGTCACCACATCGGGACTTCCAAAGGGGAAGGTTCCTGTTAGGCCCCTACCTGTTGGGGTTTTTTGGCTTGGTTTGGTTTGGTTTTTTGTTGTTGTTGTTGTTGTTTTGAGACAAGGTTTCTCTGTGTAATCCTGGCTGTCCTGAAACTCGATCTGTAGACCAGGCTGTCCTGGTCTATAGAAATCTACCTGCCTCTGCTAGGATTAAAGCCGTGTGACACCACTGCCCAGAATTTTTTTTTATGTGTGTGATTATGAATGTCTGTGAGCACATGTGTAGGCCCAGAGCTGATGCTGACAGTCTTCTATATAGCTCTGCCTTTCTACCCACTGAGGCAGGGTCTCTCAATTTAGAGTTTACCAATTTGGCTAGTTTTGCTACCCAAGGCTGGAATTACAGGCCTCTATACCCACATGACAGCTACATGTGTTTCTGGAGAACTCAGGTCCTTACTTGCATGGCCAGTGCTTTAACTACTGAGCCATCTCTCCAGCTCCCAGCAGGGACCTTTTAACAGGACATAATGGCTCATTTTGTCCCCTCCCTCCCTCCCTCTCAGTTACTGAAACGGGGTGCCAGCGTAGCTGGGGAAACCTCATCAGATGGCAGACCCTCACTTGTGGACATCCCAGTCTCCCAAACCATTGGAAATTAGTCTCTGAGAAACACAAAGTGTATCAAGGAGATATAAAACATTATCCTCACTTACAGGTGAGTAACTCAAGGTGTGGACTAAGGCTCAGGACACTGCTGGCAAGTGTGAGCCAGGGTCAGTACCCAGTCTGGGTTCCTCCACAGCCCATGCTTTTAAGCAGTGGCCCTCAACCTTCCTAATGCTGCAATCTTTTAACACAGTTCTTCATGTTGTGGTAACCCCAAACCATAACATTATTTTGTTGCCACTTCATAACTGTAGTTTTGCTACTGTCATGAATCATAATGCAAATATCTGATATGCAGGACCTCTGACATGAGACTCCTGTGGGGGTCATAACCCACAGGTTGAGAACACTGCTCTTGAGGCTTCCATTTACCCTGCTAGAGCAGGCAATGCTTAAAACCCTGTAATGAGGCTGAACTATGATCATGACCACAGACTAACTCCCTAACTGTGGACACACATTAAGCCCTGACACAGGTCTCACACTAACCCTCATACTAGTCACCATAGACTGAACCCTGACCCTGGTCTCTTACCAGGTCTTAGTTGCCCATTGAGCCTGATCTTAGCCATACATGGAACAAACATGGTCACACCCTGAACCTGTTCATATCTAGCCCTGATCCTGGCCACACACTGAGCCTGATCATGGACATACACTGATCCTTGATCTTGACCACATCCTAAGCCCTCGCAGTGGTCACAGGTCCTACCTTCACTTATAGTCTGAGCCACGATGAAGTCTACATTCAAAATCAAGGTATTCCCAATACGACCATTTGTTGACCAAAGAGTTGCTGTTGGCCTTCTGAGACAGGCTTAGGCTGTGACTTCTCCAATAAAGATTTGGAAGGTTTAGATCATTGTGAGATGCTGAGCAGGGGCCATTTAGAGTTTGGATGGAGGCCCAGAATCCATAGGTGCCTCTTCTAGCAGCCAAGCTGGTGCTGGGAACCAAGAGGGCATAGGCAGTTTGAGGCTTCTGGTGAGGCTTTTGGCACAGCACAGGAATGGACAGGGAGAGCTGTATCTACCTGCCATTTGACAGCTCTACCCACTGGACACACGGCTGGGTCAGAGGAAGGGCAGATCTGACCCCAAGGGTTCTTTCCTGGCAGTGCAGGACGTAGATGGGAAGTGGGGTGACCCTGTTCCGCTGAATGTGGGGCTGAGCCCCTTTCCCAGGAGAACCTCAGTCACCTTCAGAAATTGCTTGTTTCCTCCAGCCATGACCTCCTTAGTCACCCCAAGGTGGGGGCAGCTTTTGGCGTGCAAAGGTGACATCTTGGTTCCAGAGAGGGCAGGAAGTCCAGCAGAGGGTCCCAACATACTTCTCCAGGAAGCACTCCTTGTTCCTTTGATCCTCTGAGAGCTCTATCTTCTTCCTCAGGCAAACAGGACTCTGGGCTTCCCCATGAACCAGGCTATATTCTGTCTATTCAGTCAGGCAAATAGATGCCAGGGATGTGGTGGGACAAATGAATCAGCCAAAGCACTTACTCCTGGGTGGCTGGACTGCTGCATGGATGGAACTTACATCAATCTATCAGGTCCATCCAAATGGCTTCTCCATCCTCCCCAGTGGCCTGGCCTCAATTGTCCTCTCCATATTCACTGCAGAAGTCAGGCTCATCCCGCTGAACTGTGTGGAGCTGTTAAATCACTGCATGTCCTTGGGAAAGGCATGTCCATTTCTGTACAGGTCTCTCATGGGAAAATGGGGTAGCTATAGTGTCCACCTCAAGCTTGCCTCAAGGGTTCCAGTGAAGAACATCAGGTAGTGAGAAGGTCCAGCCGAGGGCCTGCCATAATGTCTGACATATAGTAGTCCTAGATCTTGCATCCTACCTACTGCCTTCTCTAGGCTCAGCTAGCAAGAGCTGGTTAGAGAGGCTGCCTCGGTAGACACAGTGTGAGAATAAACTTGAGTATTTGAGTCTAATCCCGGCATCCATATAAATGCTGGGCACCTCTGTGGGGTGTTGGGAAGCAGACAGAGGCTCCCAGAACAAGATGGAAAGCTAGAGTAATCAAATCCCCAAGCTCTGGGTGCAAATGAGAGCTCTTGCCTCAATAGATGAGGTGGAGAACAGTCAGGACACCCAATGTCAATCTCTAGCTTCAACACACCTTCGCCTGAACACACATGCACATGCACACACACACCCAAACATGCATGCACACCACATAGACATACACATGCAAAAATAAAATTGTGAATATAAAACAGTTGGGTGGAGCCGTCCTTGCCTGGCCTGGAAGACTTTAAATCTCCATCCCTCATCCCATATGAGTCTGGGACACCTCCCAAGCCCCAGCTCCTCCCCTGCAAACTCCTTCCGGCACTTTTTCTGCTCTGCCTTCACTCTTATAGTTTCTGGTTTAATGTGCACAATACAATTAAGGCAAAATGAGTTTCCCATCAAAGCCCAATGACTTTCTTCTCCTCATCCTACCCCAGATCCGCCAGCTGGGCACTGCTCCCCCTTCTTTTGGGTTATAGAGCGTAATTTTCCTCCCCTAAACCCTCTCACATACCCCACAGACCCCTCTGTAGCCAGGATGGGCTTCTGTGGGACAGTAGTCAGGTCAGAGTCCAGCAAGAAAGAAATTCCCCAGCCAGGAATTTGCTCACCAGCTCACTGTCTTGACAAGTCTTTTCTCTGGTCTAGACTGAAACCAAGAGGGAAAGGTGGAAAATTCAAGGAGAGCTGAGAGAGTGTGCAGCCTAGCAATTGGCCAAGGTGGAGTGGGAAATCCATTTAGAAGTCCTCTGAAGAGAGTTAGGTTTTAGGCAGTAGGAGAAGAAAGGGAGAAGGGCAGGTGCTGAATCAAACTGTCCAGCAGGTTAGAGCTTTATTAACACTTAAGGTGGCAGTGGACGACAGGGTCTGAAGAAGGGTTTCAGTCCCATCAGCCAAGGAACGTGTCTCCTTTTAAAGGTTTCTGGGCAGGGGTGGAAGGTCTTGCATCTCAAGGAAGCAGGCTTGGTTAACGCATCTCTGCTTTGTAGCAGAGGTAGGGGAGCGGGGTATTTGTGACTGAGGCTACTTGAGGAGGACCACTCTCTAGGGAGGGCCATGATGCTTGGCTAAAGTGTGACTCCTGTGAAGTGACAGTTGTCAGACTGCCTTTGATCTGAGCCTTGGGGATGCAGCTTAGAGCCTGATTACTTAGAGGGCTGCGGCTCTCTAACAGGAAGTACACATGCAAGTGCTCTCTCCAACCCCCCTCCACCGCCCAAGGCTGTAGTCACATTCATTCCTACCCTTCCCCTAGGAGGTAGGGAAAAGGTATCAAATGCAATGTCAGCACTCTGCTTATATCCAGTTACTTTTGAGTTGACTCTGCCCTGGGCTTAGACAATTCTCTGAGGCCCACAAAGACCTGTCTTAGGGTGTGCTTGAAGAGACACCACCAGGACAGCACAGATGTGGGCAGTGAAACCAAGGTTTGGAGCTCCATGATGCTTAAAGCTTCAGTGGCCCCTTTTGTTAGAGTGGAGATCATGACCTTCTCCACTGGAACCATCCCCTGCAGACAGTGGCTCCTCCTTCAAACATTTCTTGAAGCATGCTGCGTGCCAGTCCTGTGCTGGGCATTGGCATTGCGGAGATGAACCAGGCAGGCACTCTCCCTCAAGTTCTTCCTAGTCTAGGGAAGGAGGCAGAGCCATGCCTAGGGGGATCCTGGAGATCTGGGAAATGGAAACAGTGAAGAGAGTTTGTTTGGGCAGCTTTATGTACCAGAGCTGGTGCTAGCAACTTAGGGAAAGAAAAATGGATCTTGGGAAGGAATTTTTACAAGCCCAGACATTCCAATCTGATGGTCACAGGGGTGATGTAACCTGGTACCCCAGACCTTCAAGGCTTATGTTGTATGGCTGTAGCCTTGGGTACACACATGTGAATTTGGAGCCTGGCATCTCAGTGGCAAGGTCTGGGGCAATTTGCCATCTTCTCTGGACTTCATATCTGCATACTGAACGATGAGAGTTGCAGGAGATAGCTACAGTGGTCAGAACACACCCCCAAACGCCAGGACTAGGGACAGGTGTGTGAATGACAGCTATCACCGTCAAGTGAATTACTACTGTCCTTCAGAAGGAACTATCCAGTTCATAGACCCCGAATAATGAAGGCCACCCAGTCAGGGCACTTGCAGACCTACAGGGACACTGGGATAGAGCTGGTGCTGGGAACAAGGAGGCTGTGCTGAAAATCACCCTCCAAGCCTTAGCCCTGGCAAAAGAAGAAGCCAGGCAGGCTGGGCTGGGTTCCTCTTTTGACAATTTCCCCCTCAAAACCTCCCGAACTCCGGCTCCGTTCATTAGCATGAGAATAGCGCGCCGGCTGGGATCTGAGGGTCCAAAGGTGTTTGTATTCGAAAGAGCTTCCTCAGTTCTTGGCTCAAAGTCACTGCTGCCAGAGCTGGGAGGCTGGGCCGGGATCCAACAGACACTGCGGGCATCCGGAGAAGAGGGGAGCCCGACCCAAGCGGCTGCTCCTTGCCAGGGTACACACTCAGAAATGCAGCCCAGAATACCCAGCCCACCATGAGCCATGATAATGGATAGGAGGCTCTCCTATGTAAATTCTTGGATGTTTTCCCCCCTCAACCCCTCATTTTTTTTTTTGACATTTTCAATCCTGTGTGGTAAAATACAGGGGTTTGAGGCTCTCGTGCTTCTCGAAGAGGAACCTGGAGTTTTCAAAGGTGGAGAAACACTGCCCAACAGGATTAGTAGTAATAACCATCATTATAGCTAAGGGTTGGGCGTGCTGCTTCTTGCCAGGCATTGCACATACATTATCTTTCTCTGTGTCTCTCTTTGTGAAATTCATGCCACAATCCTGAGATAACAGTTTTAAGCCTCGCTCTACAGATCAGGAAACTATGGCATGGAAGATAGAGTTAACTTGCCAAGGATTAAGAAAAAGAAAAAAAAAATATTGTCTGGAGTATGGGCCACCTGATGGCCCTTCCAGCTGCCCTTTGGGAAGGAGCAGCATGCATAGTGGAATGAATGGATAGTTTGGGGAATTGTGATGAGGGCCAGGTCCAAGCAGAAGACCCTCAAGCCCTTCTCTACCAACCCTTCTCTGGCACTCAGGATTGTTCATCCCTCAGTGAACCTGGTGTGTAATGTAGAACCCAGTGTGATGGCATTTCTAAGGGAAAGGCAGAAGAGGCAGGGAGCAGAAAGACACTCACCTAGTTTTGGTAGAACAGCACCCTGTGTCATACTCAAGGAAGAACCCAGAACCCAGGATGCCCCCCTCTGCCCGACTTGTCCCCCCATATCATTGTCCTTCAAGCAGATACCTCCTTCTGCTCCCCAACCTCCCCTCTTCCTCCTCATCCTTGCCAAAAATAACTGGAGAACACTCAGTGCCTTGGTCACCTTGTAAAGTTCCCAAGGCCAGCCTCAGCTGGGTTATCACATGTTACCAGGACGAAGGGGTCTCCTCTCAGAATTCCTAGTTTCATTAATAAAAGGATTTAGAATCAGACTTGGAAGGAAGCACCAAGACAATTTTATAAAAGTTTAAAAGAAAACACCAGGTCAGGCAAGCTCTAACTCTGCAGCTGTCAGGAGGAGGCAAGGTGATGGGCTTTGCCCCACCTCCTGCAGGATATCCTCCAAGATCTCTAGTCTTAACTTCCTACTCCATCAGTACTTTCAGGTCTCATACAAGCCAGAAGCTCTGATGTCTGCCTCTGCCCCATCTTTCCCGTCTGTTCTAGGACTCCACACTGTTTCAGAAGACTGACCCTTCCCCTACCCTGGGGTGGGAGGACTCTGTGTAACCTAGACAGAGATCGCTGCTCAGTCTCTGGAATGGTGGTATCACACAAGGCCCAGAGCTACCTGGGAAGCCAGTCTCCTTCACTCTAAGCCCTCAGATGCTGGATGCAGGGAGGAGCAGGCTGAATGCTCAGGGCCACAGGATGAGCTGCCTTGCCAAGCTTTCCATTGGTTCCTCATTATCCTCACCCTCTGCCTGAGAAGGTAATTAAATCTGTCTCCCATCAAAAGCTGGGGTTGGCTTTACCCCAAGGCCTAGCTGGCATGGCAGGGAAATAATGAGCACTCTCACCAGCCCTGGAGAGGAGGCGGGGCCTGGTTGGCTCCACCTTCACCTTACACAAATCTAGGAGCCAGCGTTCAGTTCTCCTCGGGACTAAAGAAAGAATCTGAGTCTTCCAAAGGGTGTGCAGGCAGTGGAGAATAGAGCCCGGTGTCCTGGCCCAGAGGCTCAGAGGCTCAGAGGTTCAGGACCCCCAGTGGGGAAGCTCGAAGGAAGAGTATGTGCCATGAGCTCTTCTTTTAATTAATGGAACACAGGACTGGGACCAGCTCTGCTTTGGAAATTTAGAAGAGAGACACAGTTCCCTTTCTTCCCTTTATTTCACCAAAAAGATGTGAAGATGAAGGTGAAGGTTAAGAAGCTGACAGAGCTCTCTGTGACATGCCCCAGTTACAAAAGAAACATAGGAAGGCTTCAAGGAAAGGGAGCGTTAAAGGACCAGAGGATGGCAGGAAGGCACAAGAGAGAAGAGACAAGGATAGGGTGCAAAACAGAGAAGGAAAGGCTAGTGATGTGGGAGGAAGGCAGCAGGTGGGTCCTGGAGGTAGTGGGAGCCACGGAAGGCTTATGAACTCAAAAGTAACTGTGCCCCACATGGAGGGCTGGAGAGGTGGCTCCGTTTCTGCGGCAGAGGACCAGTGGTACTGACACCACAATGCACAGCTCACAACCTCCTGAAACTCCAGATCCAGATCCAATGCCCCCTTCAGGCCTCTGCCGGTACGTGCAGTGTTGTAGGATAGAAAGAAAGGGAGGGAGAGAGGCTAGTATGCAGCCTGGTTTGATCCCTTCACCCTAAGGCCCTCATTCTGTCTCTGTCTGACTCAATAGGGAGGCTGTTTCCTGGAGCCTAGCAAGGGGGACTCTGCCTAGAGTCACTTTGGCTGCAGCACTTGACTGCCCTGACACAGGGATTCAGGGATACCTTTGTGAGCCTCAGTTTCGTCTCTTTGAGATGGCAATGATGAGGACAGTGATGGTGAAATATCCCTCACAGACTGGTGAGCATCAAGTGTCATATCTGTGTCAGAAGAGACCTGATCTGGTCTCCACAGGGTGCCTGGACGCTCTCCTGCTTTTTGATGGGAGCTCTCACATCTCTGGCATGAGCGTATTTTAGTGGGTAGGTTTCGGGCCAACCTCCAACTTTCAAGTAGCCTGTGAGAGCCTCTACTCAATTACCCTTAATCTTCTTGATGAGGTGGAGCCCAGCCAGCCTTCGCAGGCCCCAGACCAAGTCCCCAGGCCCTGGTCACAAATTACCCTGACCCAGCCCTCCCCTTACAGTCTTCAGATGGACAAAGTGTCCTCTCTACCCCACTGCCTCCTGGGGTGGGGGTGGTGATTAGATCCACATCATGGAAGAGACATTCTGGATCTCAAAGTCCTGGCTTCAAATTCCACCATCAGCCTTTGGCTGGAGGCCTGGAAGGCCCTCTTCAATCTGCCTATCTCTAAGTGCCCTGTGAGCCAGGAACGCTTTCTGGAAGAGGGGTTTCCTTAGATCCAAGGAAGCCAGCAGATCTCTGGAAGGAGCAGATTTGCATGATGGCATTGCAAGGCAGAGGGCACTGGGGGCTGCCAACTAAGCAGGCCAGGCAGTCATCCCAAAGCTGGGGGTGGGGGGGCGCATCCTCCTCCCAGATGGGGCTTGAAGTTTTCACTATAGGAATACCAAGAAAGGGTACCCTATGACAAGCCACATGCATGAGCTCACAGCATGGCACACACTGAAGCAAGCGGGGAACCCTTTCTGGCATTTCTGGACTGGCCACGGTGCCACAGTCATTGGGAAAAGACCAGACCAGACCTTGCTTGGGTGTAGACTCTTATCTTTCTGCATATTTTTCTGATGTCACATGACCACATATGCCCTCCATGTCTTTGTCCTAGAGCTGTTTTAAAAGTAGCAAATAGGACCGAGCCATGAGACTGGAAGGCAGATGTATGATCCTTGCCTTGGGGATGACCTTTTACTGCCTGCACTAGTACTAGGAAGCCAGTGGACAGAAACAGTACCTGAAGGGGCTGCCCTCTGTGGGGCAGGGAGATAATGTGGCCATGGTGGGAGAGAAACACAGTGTGTATATTATACATATATATATATATATATAATATCATATATACATATATATATATCAAGCAGTTGCTGCCACAAGGTGTCACTAAAGGCCCAGAGAGGTTGACTGACTTGCCCAAGGTCACACAGGCCTTCTAAAGTCCCATCCCTGAGCATTCCCCACTGGACAGAGAATAGATCTGCTCTGCTTCTAAAATCAGATAGGAGAGTCACAGGCAAGTTCACAAGAACATTAACAAGCTTGCTCAGAGGCAGGATGGGAAGAGTACTCTGAGCCCCAAGCCTGGAAGTCAAAGGGCGTGCCCAATAGCATCAGCAAAGACAGAGAGGAGAGCCCAGTGGGGGCAAGAAGGACAGGCCTAGTTCCCAGACACTGTGAGGCTGACATTACCCAGAAAGCAGCAGTTCAGCCCATATGCTCAAGCCTTCCTGAGTGGCTGTGAGGTAACCCCTCTGCCCACAATTATCTGCACACCTCCCTCCAGCCCGTAGAGGAGGCTGCTTCAGACATCGGTCTGACAAACTGGCCATGCCCTCCACTGGCCCTTTTTGACAAAGGTAAGAACACAGCACTTGCCACACTCGGGACTCAGTGCTGTGCCCACCCAGGGGTCTCTCGGTGTTGCTCTTCCTTTCCTCTGCTGGGCTCCAAGCTCGGTCCATTAATGCCAGTTGGAGAGAGGCCTTGGCAGCATGGTAACCAGAACTGCCCACCTGAGGCAAGAGTTGCTCTGTTTTCTTGTGTGTGGTGGGAGTCTTCTGAGTCTTCTCTAACAGACTAAACTCCGGGATCATGTAGTCCCCTCTTTCTCTTCAGAAGAGCCTAACCTCCTACCTGGCTCTGTGCACCCTTCAAGGCTCAACCCAGGAAGTAACTTCTCTGGCCCCACTCACCCTGTGCTCCACAGCACCCATGGCCATTTATAGCATTGCTGGTGACCAAAGACATACGTGCCACTGGTGTGTCCATCTCTGCCACAAGATGAGCTTCTAGCTGCAGACACGGCGGGTTATCGGGCCATCACTGGTCCCGACACCTTGCTCTGGAGCGTGTGAAGGATTTCCTAGACTTCCCAGTGTGAGGTAGAGTGGTGGACCTATAGCCTTGCCTCGTGGATCTATAGAAACAGTCCCCAAAATGGTGATCTTAGGGATGGGTTCTCTAAGCTGCGTGTGGAGCACAATGGAACTTCACAGAGCAGGAGGAAGGATGTCAGCCTACAGTCAAGAAAACTAAGCAGACTCTCATTCTTACATTCTGTCTCCTCCTCACAGCTGGCTTGGCCAATGGCTCATGTCAAGATGGGGTTGATGAAGGCTCCATGTCGCCTAGGCTATGCACCTGCAGAAGTAATCATGGAGCTCTGCTGTGTGAGTCAGACATGGGAGCTGGGAACCAAGGAGGAGGCAGGAATAGTGGATACCCCTCTGGCCATATCTGGTCAGGGGCTCACTGAATGGAGAAGTTCCTGGTGATGCTCCGTCTTCAACTTGTCCGGATGTAAAATCACTCAGGAGACGTACCTCTATGTGTATCAGTGAAGGCATTTCTAGAGAGGTTTCATTGATGCGGAAAGACCCTCCTTGAACGTAGGTGGCACCATCCCTGTGGATGGGGGTCCCAGACTGGATAAAAACATAAGAAAGAGGAATCAAGCAGAGTGCCGGCATCCAGCCTCTCTGCTGCTGCAACATGCGCTGTGCCCGGCTGCCTCATGGGCTGTGCGCCGCTGCCTCAAAGTACTCCATCGACCCAGCGAGAGCACCTCTTGCAGCACACCATGAAACAGAACAAGCTCTTCCTTCCTGCAGCTGACTGTGTCAGGCTGCTGAGCTCAGGACCGTGACTCGGCTGGTCTTGCCTGCTTCCTGGCTGTGTGGGGGTTGGTTGTCTGAATATGCCCCCACAACCTTGTCCTGGCCTCATATGGGCAGCAGCCTGTAGACTTAATTCAAATCTCTTAGGCACTTTAGAAAGCTCAGGCCTACAGTCAGAAGAGTTTTAGTCTGTCCATATGAACCAAGTTTCCTAACAAAGACTATAGCTATCTCCCAGTGTTGGAGGTATAAAGCCCAAGATCCAGGCAAGAGGGGTGTGGGGTTCCTACAGTGGAGGTCTATTCATTTGTCCTCACAATGCAAAAGGAACACGTGCATGGTACACACGTATGTGGAGGTCAGAAGACACCTGACAGGAGCTGGTTCTCGCTTTCCAACATGGAGGACCCAGAAAGACTGAGACCATCAGGTTCTCTAACAAGTACCTGTACTCACTGAGCCATTTTGACAGCTCTTGGATTTCTTTTTAAGTAGGCACTGACCACATACGTTAAGGCCTGTGTGCAGACACCCTGAGATCCAATCAACCCCCCAAGAGGCCCCACCTTCTGACACCATCACAAAAGGGGTATTTTTTTTTAATTCTTATGTTTAATCACATGTGTAAGTATGTCTGCCTACAGGTTTACACATGTGGGTATGTGTCCCCCAGAGGCCAGAAGAGAGCACGGGATATCCTGGAGCTGGAATTACAGGCAGTTGTGAGCCACCAGATGAGGGTTCTGGGACTAGAACTTGGGTCTTCTACCTCTCCAGCCCCAGGATTTGCATTTTAAAATGCGAATTTTATAGAGGGCATAAACTTCTAATCTACAACAAAGGAAAAGGTGCTGGTTTGCATTCTGGTCCTCTTCGGCTCTAACAGAGAGAGAAGTGCACCAGGCGCCCAAACACAGTGTGAGGAGGCCTGCTGTGGCTGGTCTGTTACAGCACACAAAATTCCTCACAAGCCCAGGGTCTCCACCCAACGCCAGGTATGCACTGCTCTTACTGTCTTCAGAAAAGGAAATTTAACAAACAGAAGGGAGAAATAGAAAACAGGAATTACCCCTAAACTCGAAAACAGGTTGAATATTATTATTATCATCATTACTATTAGTGGTGGCTTTTTTGAAACAGGGTTTCTCTATGTATCACTGGCTGTCCTGGAACTAGCTCTGTAGACAAGGCTGGCCTCAAACTCAGAGCTCCACCTGCCTCTGCCTCCATGGCTACTGGGATTAAAGGTGTGCACCACCACGCCTGGCTTCAGATTGGATTAATCAAAAGTCTGACCCAGAGAATAATCCAGTCCTAGAGGTTTTACCCACTCAATTAATTAAAAAGAAAGAAATAAAGACATAGAGACAAAGACAGAGAGACACACACACACAGATTTATTTTTAAAGTTTTCTGGAACTAGGAAAGGGGGGAATATTTCTAAATCATTAGGTGAAGCCAGCAAAACATTAATCTCCACTTCTCGCATCCCCACAGTGGGGAAAATAACAGGTTGGGGGGGGGGCAATATCAAGGGCCTTGTGTGCATGGCATTTAACATGCCTCCTATGTGTTCCATGTGTGATAGTTGTTTCCACGAGGCCACGCCAGGATTCAGGCTGAAGCCTCTGTCTCACGGAACCATCTAGAATAGCATGCCTACGACAAGAAAGGGGAAGGAAAAAGGGAACTATGGTGCCTGACTAGAGTCCCCAACTCCCAGTGGCACACCGGCAAACTAGATCTCACTGAGACCCTTGAAGGCAGCCACACCGGGCAGTTTTGCAGACGAGAAAAGTAAAGCTCTGAGAACTTGGAACTAACACAGCCAGGGCCATTCGAAGACAAAGCTCAAGATTCTCTGTGTTTTCTCCTTAGGCAGGTGCACGAACCAACCAAGCCACAGCCATGGAATGAATGCTTGACCTTGGGACTCAGGCTGTCTTTAGATGTAAGAGTCCCCATCTTTAAGATGGGCAGTGAAGCTGTTCTGTGGATTCCTGAAGGAGGGATGAAGCACTTGGAGTGACCTGGCCCAAGACAGTCATACCTGTCGGAAGATCACTGCCTATCACAGTCCTACCTGGCACTCGAAGAGGCTGGAACTCATCTCCTATGTACGCGCTTTCTCTGTTCTTCCACTTATGTAAGTGGAACACAGACACGGCCTTCTGTGACAGCTACAAACATGCTTATTTCAAAATATTTCTAATTGACAAGTTCCCCAAACCCACTTCACTTTGCTCTCTAACCTAAAGACACAAACCGTTCAAAGGGTGGGGTTAGTCTGGGTCCTGGCTCACACCAATCAGGCATCATCTTGGAGTTGTTTTGAACACCTGTTCTCCTCCTGTAGGAGAAGATAGGGTCTTACGGCCTGCTTTCAATTCACAGCCACATACATGCTGCTTCTGTCTGTGGGTTGTGTAACTCATGTAGGTGTGCTCACCTAGAAGCCAGAGGTCAATGCCACTCTTCCTCAGTCACTCTCCACTTTGTTGATTGAAACGGGGTCTCTCACTGAATTTGAAGCTTACGGAATAGACTAAGCTTGCTGGGCAGAACGCCCCCCCCCCCAATCCTCTGTCTTTGCCTTGCCAGTATTGGGATTACAGAGTGGGCTGTCCTGCCCATTTTCTAAAATGTGGGTTCTGGGGTTTCAAGCGCAGGTCCCCACACCTGTGCAGCAGTCACTTGCTGACTGGGCTATCCCCTCCAGCCCTGTCTACATACTGTGTCTATCTTCCCCAGGTCCCCAGCCATAAGAGTCCATCATGGTGCAGGGTACTGTAGAGTGGCATGAAGGGCCAGTCACTGATGACTTGGACTGAAGTCCTGGTCCTGGCCCTGCATCTGTGTAATCAGGGACCATATCCTAAGTTCTCCGAGCCTCAGGTTCCCCATCCGGAGAAAACAATAGGTGTTCTGCATCAGCTTGGTTCTCAACCTTCCTAATGCGGCAACCCTTTAATACAGTTCCTCATGTCGTGGTGAGCCCCAAGCACAAAATTATTTTGTTACTATTTCATAATGGTAATGTTGCTTCTGGTAGGAATGGTAATGTAAATATCTGTGTCTTAGGTAACCCCTGTGAAGCAGTTATTAGAGCCACAAAGGGACTGAAACCCTCAGGTTGAGGACCACTGGCTTGGTGTAGAACTATGATACTCGGTGGTAACAGATCCTCAGGCACCTAGGAAACCTGAGAATTGGGGTGTAAGTGGCCTGGAGACTAGGAGTTGGTCAGATGGACCTCACATCTCACACCTTTCTCTCCTCTTGAGGCAGAAGAGCAGAAAGAAGACGGACTGACTTTGGGGTTCTTTAGCTACTGGGGGAGTGCCAAGGAAAAGGATGGTGTCCTTAGAAGTGGCAGATGGGGTCTGTCCCCTACTTTCCCTAAAATAGGAAGAAGCAAGTTGTTCCCAGCAACGGTTGCTGTTCACAGTCCAACTACCTGCCCTTTAACACTGGTTAGAAGCTGCCTCTTCCTGTTTTGAACATGGGGAAACTGAGGACAGAAAAAGCCTCAACATACCATCTCCTCCAGATCCCTTATTTGGCCCTGAAGGGAAGAAAGCAGGGAACACAAACACAGTCCTTAGTACATCTTCTTAGTACAATAATGTTCATGTCTTTGGGAGCAGAAGTTGTCTTGGTTCTTACCCCGACCAATCAAGTACGTGTCATCATTTGTCTCCATTTACAAGTCAGCAAACTTAGGCAGCTTCCTCAAGGGCCACCCTGAATAGCTGCAGAATTAGAGCTTCAGGTGTCTCTCTCTCACTCGCCCCCATACTCATCACTGCATCTCCTACCAGTGTGACTCCCAGCCTGGTGGACCTCATGCTCTCCAGGCATACACCACGGGCTTTGGGGCCCTAGAAAATCATTCTCTTATGCCCACCACTCTATTCTACCCTGATATCCACGACTCCTGAGCATCACTCAAGGAACTATCTTGTCTCCAAGCCAGAGAGTCCCAAAGAGGAAGGATCCAACTGGTTTATCTGATTCATCACTGGGAGCCACATCCAGCACCCGGCCAGGCACAAACACAGTTCATTGTGAATAAGAAGATTTGTGGAAGAAATAGACAAATGGAGTGAAGGAAGAGAGGATTAGAAGCCCATTCTCTCTTCCATAGCTTTCTCAACACAGAAGCAAGGCCCTGAGTGTTTACCCCATACTGATTAACCTCAATCTTTACCATCACTGTTACACCCAATCCCCAGCTCCCCTGCCACACTGCCCACAGCATTCATGAACTGCCCTGCCACCCTCAATTCCACTGGGGTACATACCACTCGCCTTAGGCAAGTGTCCAGACCTTGACCAGCCGAGAAAGGACTTGGAAGCCTGGCCTGGGCCTTCAAAGCTGTAGAGCAAATGGCCACCTTCTTAATCGGTATCATCCTTTGCTTACTGGAAACTGGTGAGGTCTTTGCTTCTTCCCTGAGGTGGGGAGGGGGCTAGGGGGACTCCCAGTGTTTGTCAGCAGAGTATGGTACTAGGGAGGATTGTGTTTCCATGGTTACTAGCCATGGGAGCTGCAGGGAGATGGGGCCATGGTGTACACAGACACAGATTCACGCGGACCTGCAAGAAAAATAGCAACAGATTTGCTGAGTCATTGGCCCCACATATTTATAGTCTCTGGCGAAGGCAGACCTGCCTATCAGTGGCTAATAATACTGCAGCAGTGTGTTAATTGCAAAGACAGAGTCTTCAAGCATCCATTCAGACACCCGGGACTGCTCCTTGAATAAAGAGTGAGGCCTCACAATGAGACAGGCTTCCTGCTTGGTAGCATGTAGCATATATAGTTAGGAGTGTGCGTGAGTTGTGTGTGTGTGTGTGTGTGTGTGTGTGTGTGTGTGTGTGTGCAGGTATATAAAACCTGGCTCTGGCTTGGCAAAAAAAGCAGTGTTATATCAAGCAGACTGAAACCAGCCCACGTCATGGTATGACAACACATTCTTCAACCCCCCTAATGGTGTCTGGGATTCACCCACTCTACAGATGTCCAGGGCACAGAGGGGTCCAAAACAGGACATGAGGCTGCTTGTGTACATCCTAGGGATGAGAAGACATGAGGCAGGATGCCAACAGCACCTCTGTCCCTGGGGACAGCTATTGTCCTCTAGCTCTGCATAGCTGGGTAAGTCAGAAGAGAGCGTAAAGGACCTTTATCTTCCTGTAAGTCAACTAGTAGGCCACCTGGCATAGCCAAGATCACAGTGGGGCTGGATATAGAAGGCTGTGGGCCACCCTCAGTTAAGTACTGAGAGCTGGGATGCCATCTCAAATAAACATATAAGGGCCAGGTTCAGCCCTGGGGAAGAATCTCTGCTTCACTGTCTGTCTGTCCAGACACGGTAGTTCTGCTCCAACACTGCCCTTTGGTGGCAGCAACCGTGCTTTGCCACTTGGGAGTTCCACAAGTCCCCAGCACCTGGACACTTAGGCCTTGAGTGGAGCGGTAGGTGAAATGGACAGAACCCCCACTCTCTGATGTTCTTGGTCCCTGTCAGTCTTCTGACTGCTTGGCCTGGGTGGGGATCAGTTCTCCAAGGCCCTGTTTCTCTCTGGACTTGTCCCTTCTTTTACTTGGCCTCACTAGAAACAGGTTAGAATGTGAGTTTCCCAAAGAACCTTAGGTCCATTGTCCTCTGCTGCTTGTCGCTCCTGAGTCCACATTACCTTCAGGTTGAAGAGGGCAAGAATGGCTGACCGCAGCTTTCTCTCAGCTGCGGTTGCAGTGTTACTTCCAGATCAACCTTGATCCTCCTGCTCAGCCTGGAAAACAAACACGTCCCTCTCACCTAACAACAGACAGCTGAAGGGCAGTGGCCTCCAAAGACATCAGGGGGGAGCAACAGGGTAAGCTCGGCAGGAGGGAGGTAGCTGGGCCGGCTGCATCAGCCGGGCTTCCATCTCGCCCACTCCAACCCCCAAACAGCTCATGCTCTCGTGACTGAGTCCACAGTACTCTGTGAAAAGAAGTGAGGAGGCACTGAGAGAGCAGGGCATCTCTCCGGTTCTCACTTAAAAGAAGGCTGACTGGAGAGCTGTTATTAATAGTGAATTAAATAGTGCGGCTATTCTGAATAATAAAGAGCTCTTCTGTTCCAAGTCCCCACAGTCCTCTCTCCAGGGAAACACTTGTGATGGCCTGAGATGTGGTCTCTGTGATTGGCATTTGTAGGGCGAAGCAGGGACAGAAATATAACTCAGTAGAGTGTTTTCTTATCATAGTAGAAACCCTGGGTTTGATCCACAGAACCTCCTAAACTAGGACAGTTTATGAGGCCTGTCATCCCAGCACTTGGGATGTGGAAGCAGGAGGATCAGAAGTTTGAGGCTATCCTCAGCTATACAGCAAGTCTAAGGGCAGCCTGGGCCACACAAGACCCTTACCAAAAAAAAGATGAAGCCAATGTTCTTGCTCTATGTAGCCATAGGCTGCCAAGTTCACCCAAGACTGTCTCCCACGACCCCCAGTTACCATTAGAAGACCTTGACATTTGTTATGATCCCATCATGGAGCCAGGTCTGGGTACCTCCGAAGGTGGGAACCTCATCATTGAGGTCCCTACCCGAAGTGGCCCTCCCATTCACTCTCTGTGTGACCTTTGGGAAGCCACTGAATGGCTCTGGTCCCTCATCTGTGACACAGAATAATGATTGCATCTCCCCTGTGAGTCTGTAAGAAGGGTTAGAATTAGTATATACTGAATGCTGTTGATCATACAGAGTTCTTACATATGAAGGGCCTGTAATTGTGCCTGACACTTGCTGGATACAATGTAAAGGTTTGTTAGATGAATTAGCCATGGTTCAAATGTGCAGAAGAGGAAGCCAGAGACCCAAGGTCCTATGTATCAGGGGCTTTGGGTCCAACACCCTGACTCCCAGTAGCTCCTGTCTCTGAGTTAGGGCCTGGCTGGTGGCGGAGAGGACACAGCACTTTCATCTGCCACCTTTTCTAGGCCTCAGTCTCTTCAGTGGCAATGGAGGAAGTGTGAGAAAACCAACCTCCCTTGACCTGTGGCTGGAACAATAACTAAAGTTAACTGAGCTCCTGCTGCATGTCAGGCCCTGTGCTAAGTGCTTTCCTGTTACCCAGGCACTGTATGAAACACTCACAATGCTAGAGATGGGCACTCTTCTCTATAGATGAAGAGACTGAGTCAGGGAGGTGGAAAGAAACAAAAATCCTGCCCAGCATCACACAGCTAACAAGGGGACAAGCTAGAAATTAAACTAAGATCTGTCTAAGCCCACAACCAAAGCTTATGCCCCAGAAGCCATCAAACTCAGGGATGGGTCAGCAAACGAGGAGGGTGGTGGCCTAAGCTGTGCCTACCCACTCCAGGTTTAGCCACCAAACAGCCTTTCGCTGGATAACAGCTTACCCAAGAACTGAGCATGCTCCAGCTAGCTGCTGAGCGATGGTAAAGATAGAAAAGTGATTGGTGAGGTCAAAAGACCCTGGAAGGAAGCGGCAGGACACTAGCCTGAGGCTAGATGGAGGTGAAGATGGGAAACAGAGAATCAGGCACCAGCCTCTATCTAGAATGTACTGCAAACCTAAAGACTCAGACACAGCCATTAAGCCCCCCTCCTGCTCCTCCCAACATCATCTGGTTCCTCCTGGGCCCACTTGCCCCCCTCCCTGCATCTCCAATGGCAGCAGCTTTGGGGGAACAGTCTCCCCTGGGGCCTGATGCTGTACTCAGTCAGTGTTTATAAGAAGGAAACAAGGCCGGCTGTGTTTTCTAAAGAGGCTCCAGGGAGCTGCAGCTGCGTGCCAGGGCTTCAGGCCTCCAGGATCCTCTGCTGCTAGAGCTGGGACAGTGAGCATGGCCAGTCGCTGCCCTGTGGAGGGGACGCAATCAGGGTGTGCCCACTATTGGAAGCAATGTGTTCCACTTGGGGCTGGTTGAGCATCTGTCCTGGAGATGGCTCTGAGCTCAGAGACAGAACTGTGAGGGATCAGGCGGATCCTCAGCATCCTGGGGTTCCTGAAATACAGGGTTCTCACTACCGGGTAAGCACCAAAGAGGTCTTTGGCACAGGGCCTTACAACTTCCAGGTTGGGGAGCCTCCTCCTTGCAGTGACATTGAGTTCTTCCTGGGGAGGAACAAAGGAAGGGAGGGAGGAGAAAGAGAGGAGCAAGGAAGGGGGGAGGGAGGGTATTCCAACAGGAAAGGTCCTCTGTGAGCTCCAGAGCCTCAAGAAGCTTGGGTTTGACAGCTGCCAGGAGTTCTAAACAGTTAAGGGGTAGAAGCTGAGAATGGGAAGAGGGATACAGGTAAAAAGGCTGGCTGTAAAGGGCCTAGGCAATGTGCCTAGAGCTTGGGTCTTCTGCTAAAGGCAGCAAAGAAGGAGGCTGTCTGGCCTGATGGGTCTTTAGAAAGCTCACTCTGGGACTGTCTCTCCCATCCAGCCCTCCTGAGCCCCAGTTCAACCCCTTGGGTCATGGCAGTGTGTGTGCCTGAGATTCTGCTCTGGAACCAGGGAACAGTGGAGCCCCAGGGACTCAGGCACAGTACAGATGCCACCTGAATTCCCTACCCTGACCCCGGGTCAACCAGTCTCCTCTCCATTCCACAGACATCTGTGTCAGAAATGATAAGAAAGACATATCAGAAAACAGCCCATGTAATTAATCACATCAGTTATCAGAAAGGGAAAGATTATGTGACCATCTTAACAGACACCATAAATGAATTTAATAGAGCTGGCCATCTACTCTGCTGAAACTCAGTAAAATACTAATAAAAGTTTCCTTGACACAATAAAAAGCTACATCTGCAGCCAACATCGGCATCATTCCTAGTAATAAAACACTATCGGGGGGCCTTCATATTTAAGTCACAGTGGGACAAGGAAGCCTGCTATTACCATAATTATGTTATATTGTTCTGGAAGTTTAAGCCAATACATTATTACATTAAAAGAGAAAAAGAAGCATAACATTTGAAAAGGAAAAGAAATTGCTATCATTATTTGTACATGATAGGATTGTTTATTCAGAAAACTCAAGAGAATCAACTGAAAAACTAATAACAGGGTAGGAAGAGGTCAGGAAGATGGCCAGTGTCAAAATAATACACTAGCAAAACCCATTTGGAAAACGTTAAGACAAGAGAAAAAAGAAGTTCCAGAATGAATGGAGAAGTGATGAGAGGGCATTCAAGGATCAAGAATAAGACCCTCTCCAGAAGCGGAGGAGCTGGGGTACAACTCAGTGGCGGAGACTGGGGTACAGCTCGGAGGCAGAGCCCAGCCTTAGAGCGAGCAAAGCCTTGTGTTCATCCCAGCACCAAAAGAGAAACAGAAAGAATAAGGCTATGGCTCAGTTGGTAGAGCACTTGCCTAGCATGCATGACGCCCTGGGTTGATTCCCCAGTATCCCATGAAACTGGCCTGTGGGCTGAGGAGATAACTTAGTCAGTGGGGTATTAGCCTTCCAAATGTGGGGACATAAATTTCATCCCAAGACCCAATGTTATGAGAGAGAGAGAACGCTGTGGTGGCCCACATGCTTGTAACCTCAGCAGTGGAGAACAGACAGGTCAGCTGACCTAGCCTACTTGGTGAGTTCCATTTAGTGAAGAAACCCTGTTTCCAAAAAAAAAGAAGAGAAAGAAAGAAAGAAAGAAAGAAAGAAAGAAAGAGAGAGAGAGAGAGAGAGAGAGAAAGAAAGGAAAGAAAGAAGAAAGAAAGAAAGAAAGAAAGAAAGAAAGAAAGAAAGAAAGAAAGAAAGAAAGAAAGAAAGAAAGCAAAGGTAGCTGGCACCTGAGGAGCCCCACTAAAGATTGCCCTCTGACCTTCACATGTAGGTGCACATATAAACCCATGGACACCATGGGCATGGTGACACAAATCTGCAATCTCACTGCTCACAAGATAGAAGCAGGATGGTCAGAAGTTCAGGGTCATCCTTAGTTATAATGTGAGTCGGAAGCCAGCCTGGGCTATATATGACTTTGTCTTAAACCTCAAAAGAAAGAAAAGAAAGGAGGGAAGGAAGGTCTGGTGATGGGAAGGAAGAGAGTGTCTTAGAGCATCTTTACAGCCTGGCCTGCAGCTGCCCTAAGTTGGGAGAGGGAAGATGACCCTTGCCTGGTTCCTAGCAACCCTGGCAAACAAGAGTTCAGGCCTTGAGACATAGGCAGCTGTTCCAGATGGTTCACTAAGCCTGAAATCACTGAAGGGCAGTTCATGCCTCCTGGGGGGCTCTGGGCTATATGCTATAATGAGGATCTGTCATCCCTGCATTACTCAGACCCCCAGTACCTGAGGTTCCAGCTGGAAGAGAAGATTGGAACATTCATGTGTCAACCAGGACCTGCTCCCTGAATTCACTGAAGCAGATTTTCCCAAGAGGACTTGTCCTGTGTAAAGAGACACATTCAGCTAACACCCAAGCTCCCTGGATGGCAGACACTCCCTCCCTGCCCTCCGCCTCCAGGCTCTTGGCAGAGGGCCCTGACTGGGCAGCATGCTTCCTCTGCCATCAGGGCTGCAGTGGCGCAGCTGTCCGATTCTTACGGCCTGACTTTAGAAAGTCAAGTCTGTAGACTTTAATTCACCCACAGTGTGCAGAGCGTGGCCTGACATGGGCTCTTGGTTCCTCTCACCAGCTGAAGATTCCTGGATTTCTCTATCCCTTACCCTCAGAGAGAGTCCACAGCCTAAGGCAGTTCAGCCTGACAGCTAGACATTACTGAGGGACAGTACAGGGCTTCTGCACCCTTCCAGAGGCCTTGGCCACTGAGTGGTGTAGAGGAGGGGAAAGGAAAGAAGGAAGAGATATACCACATCGAGCTCTGCTAGGTTACACATCCTGTGCTAAATAACCCACAACCTCAGGGTGCAGGCTGTCTGCACATCTGGATCAAACCTGATCACGGGGCTTTCCACTGCACATGCTCCCAATCTGTTCTTCAGAAAATCCATCTTTTGATGGCCAGTCCTGAGCCTACCAGAGGCCAACCACCTTGTCTTTCACACCCCTTCTCTGCTGTTTCCTGCTAGCCTTGTCTTCTCATCTGCCAACCAGACAGTCATGCCTCCTCTTGGGAACTGCCCTCTGTGGCTATCCCGTGGCAGTCAGCATTCCCTAAAGGGAAAAGCTCAGTTCGTGACGCAACCACAGGGAGCCTTCTGAGAAGGTCAGATGGGCATGGGACTCTTTGTCAGGCCCTTCTTTGTGCCCCCGCCTAGCATGCTCTCAGCCGTATCCTCCTCCCCAAGCTCCATGATGACACGGAGTCCTCCCCAGCTCCAGTGTCTAGGATAACACTCCAAGGATGGTTATTTGACCTATTTCACCAAGTCCCCCTGGATTCTTGGTCTTATCACCATGGAAACCTTATGAGGTCACTAGCACCATTAAAATGGGAAAAGGAAAAAGTCTCTCCCCACCCAAAAGCGAAACCCCACTTGGCTCCAGTGGCTTCTTCATGGCAGGGGGCAGTCTGAGAGGAGACCTTGGCTCCATCTCCAGGCCCAGGGAACCCTTTTGATGCCTAGGATGGTGGCTGCTCAGACACAAATCCTGAAGTCTTCCAGACGTCCTTGCCTGAGGAGAGAGTCCTACAGCTTTGTGCACACGCACATGCACAGCAGGCTTCGTGTTGTACCTGGGGATTCAGGGAAAGGGCTCTTCCCAGGCAACGCTATTAAGTAAAGAGACTCGGGGGAACTGCTGAGAGGTAGAGCAGGGGAAAAGAAAGGGAGCCAGAGTCTGGGCCATGCATAAGCCCTGGTTCATAGCCACCTTCATACTTCTCCATTACTCCAACACTATCCCCCAGAAAGTCTTCAACACCACTTCAAGATACCTATCTCCTCATGCCTTCCTCACTGCCATGGTGACCAGGCACCATGCTTTCTACCACAGCTCACAAAGACAGCCAACAGCCCACTATTGTGTCAACACTTCCATCTCAGTTGCCACCACTGTCACTGACAATTTCAACACCTCTATAGTTCCCCATCACTAACATGTCTACACCATCACAACTGCCATCCCGTCAAGACCACCACCTCATCTTCTTTAGCAATGCCACATTCACCACGTCATCCCCCAACCTCCATGACCATGATCCTGGTCAACACTGCCACCACTGCTACCCGTGACATTGTACTTGTGATCCACACCATACTCACCTGTTCCCATCTGCCTCAGGATTACCTCCACTCATCTTCGCAGACATCATAACATCAAGATCACATGTCACTGCCATCATTGTGTCTCACTCACCCCTGCCTCCGACATAGGAAACCGTCTTCCTTCATCAAGCTGCTCAGTCCAGTTTCAACCCTCTCCTGGACACTATGCAAGAATCTAGTCTGGGGGGCTGGAGAGATGGCTGAGCAGTTAAGAGGATGCTCTTCCAGAGGTCCTGAGTTCAACTCCCAGAACCCATACGGTGGCTCACAATCACCTATAATGGGACCCAATACCCTCTTCTGGCCTGCACATGTACATGCAGACAGAGTATTAATATACATGAAATACATAAATCTGAAAAGCAAAAAACCTAGTCTGGGGAGAGCAGCTGAATCTTGTAGCCCCCACTCCTGCTTCTGAGACCCTGCATCCTTATAGGGATCTCTTACCACTTCTCACTGTTCTACCACAATGGCCATAGTGTTCGTTCTTGAACTCTCAGGACATGGCTGAGACAAAGCTAGAGCGTGTATGACAGAAGCTCTTGATAAGGGTGTAAATTGCCACACCACGGACTTCCTGAAAAATAACAATATGGCAACATCTCTGGAAAGTGCATTTTCAGAAACTGCACTTCTAAGAACCTACCCTGAGGAAATAATTAGATAAATGTGCAAAGACGATGTGTGGGTGTTATAATAGCAATAATTGGAAACAGCCTAAATGCATAGCAACAAAAGTTTAAAGAAACCACATGGATTAATATGCAGCCATTAAAACAGAAAACATAGGTCTATTTATCGACATAGAAATAGGCTGACTCTATAGTGCTGACTTCAAGGTTGACTCTAAAGGCTGATTCTAGAGGTACATTTCCTATGTAGAACATTCATTCCTAGAAATAGAGATATACTCACAAAACAAGGTTAAAATATTTTCTTTTCTTTTAACAGCTGGCACTGAAATTCTGCTTCAACAGGAAACTTTTTGGGGGAATAATGATTCCTGGGTCAACTGTTTAGACATATGCCTGTATCAGAACTCAAAGCATGAGACAAAAGGGGACTTCCCTTTGCCCCCAAGGAAGGTGGCAGATGGGGTGAGATGCCAGGAAACGCCTGGTAGGCTGGGGAGTACAGAGAAGCTTCCAAACACTGGGACACCTGCTGTTTCTCAGAAGTTGATTGTGGCAGGGTGTAGAGGCATACACTTTTAATCCCAGCGCCTTGTCACTGAATCTTTCCAACGGAGAAAACTATGAGTGGTTTAGATAGATATTTAACATAAATATATTATTTTTACATAGTTATGATAGCTATATTTGTTTTACTTGTTTTTTTCTTATTTTCTAAATAAGCATACCACAAGAGGTAAAATCCAGGGCCTACTAATTCGATCTTGATCATCACAGTGTCAGAATACATGATCTGGGTTGCAAAGCATATGTTCCCTTCCCCCACAGACCCTGAAGTCTGCTGTGGGCACTAGCTTTGTTCTCACTACCCAGAACAACACAGATGGGTGTCTCAGCACCCTGAGGCCTGATCACTGTGAAGAATGTTCTGGAAAGAAACAAAGAATGTCCCCACTCTGATACATTTATTATTTATTTATTTATTTATTTATTTATTTTGTGACAGGGTTTCTCTGTGTAGCCTTGGCTGTCCTGGATCTACTTTGTAGACCAGGCTCACTTCAGAGAGATCTGCCTGCCTCCTCCCTGAGTGCTGGGATTACAGGCGTGCACCACCATGCCCAGCTTCCCACTCTGATTTTTAGTCATAGACCCGGCTTTTGACCACTCTTCTTGGTGTGGATGACTCTCTCATCATGCCCCTCTGAGGTCTTGGCCGCTCAGCGCTTCCATAGGTGAGTTCCCACCAGAGAATCATAAGGTAACACTGGAGTGGTCTGGATTTTCATTGTAGAAAAGAGGTGTGATGGCCATAGCGGTGGTCACTGAGGGGGCACATTGGGACCAGGCATCAACCTAGAACCTCCACTCTGGGTTACCTGGAGATGTTCCCAAAAGGTTACAAAGAACAGGGACTCGGGAGAAGAGTGTTTGGTCCGCATCTCCTGTCACAGCCCCCACCCCACAAACTCTGCCTGGTTCATTCACTGGATGTTCAATGGAATAATGTAGTCAGTAATGAATTTGTTTTGCATTCAGTTGGATAACACTGTTAGTTATGAATTTATAATTTGCAGAGGGATAAGCTTTTTTTCTTCGAGGCGTCAGAGAAGCTGTTGCTTACAAACTCGTAATTCACCGCTGCAAATCCATCTGTAAATGACACTATTGCAAGCTAGAAAATCTCACAGGCACAAGAACTACAGACTCAGAATTAAATTGTGTGCTTGACAAGAACCTGCTGTTCCATCCAGCAGCCCTTGCCCTTCCTGGAAGAGTTCATCTTCAGTCTCACACCTTCATCCTTTCAATTTATCCTCGGAAGCCCTGGTTCCCCAGTCAGCCAGCCTGGAGATCCTGTTCTTCCCTTTCTCAACTAGAGGGTAAAAATGACCAGGTGGCAGGGCTCTCTGGGGAAGTGCAGAAGCAGTCAGGCTCTGCCAGCACCAGAATAATGCAGACCCCAGTCACTGCTTTGAACCCTCACTGGGCCTTTGTTTTCCATCACTGCTAGGACCGTCAGCAATCCCTGGGACCATTTCCTAGATATACCTATATACCATAGTTATGGTTTGAGTGGGAAATCTTCTTTTGATGTTGAGACAGAGTCTTATGTGCCCCAAGATGGCCTAAAACTCGCCATGCAGCAAATGGTGATCTCGAACTTTTAACCCTTTGGGCCGCCACCTTTTCAGCACTGGGATTACTGTTCACTCTCACCCTGGTTTATGCAGCGCTGGGGTAGAACCCTCAACTTCTCAGGCAAGCAGTCTACCAACTGAGTTACATCTCTAGCTCCCTCTAAAGAGTAGGGAGGTCCCCTAGCCAGGGTCAAGCCCAACCACAGTGGAAAAGTGGCAAGAGCAAGAGCGAAAGACTGAAAGTCGAAATTGGGTAGGGGCAGTGACCATGTTGGCAGAGCCAATAATATTTGCCTCAATCATTTCTAGCCATTGTGTTTTAGGTTTTTTGTTTGCTTGTTTGTTTGTTTTTTGTTTTTTGTTGTTGTTTTGTTTTAATTTGTGCTTCTACCCATGACTCACAGATTTATTCTCTTCCCCCCTCTTTCTCTCTCTCTCTCCCTCTGCTTTTTGAGAAAGGATTTCTCTGGCAAACCCTGGCTGTCCTGGAATTAGCTGTGTAGACCAGGCTGGCCTTCAACTCAGAGAGACACCTGACTCTGCCTCCCAAGTGCTGGGATTAAAGGTATGCACCACCACCACCCAGCTTATTTTTTATTAGTATAACTTTTCCTAAAACTTATGTGGAATGAAAATAAAAAGGAGACATAATCCATAGCTGGGCTAAGGAATTCTATTGGTGCTTGGTCCAAAATTAGATCTGGAAAAGAAGTTAACCAGAAGTCAATCAATACACACTCATAGTCCTCCATCCCCATCCAGTGTGGAACTCAAAAGTGGGAGCGTGAGAATAAATAATAAAACAATATGGTCCTTGCCTTAACAGATTACGGCTTAGCAGAGAAGGGGCACCATTGGACAGCCAGCTACAATGAGGTGTGACTACTGTTAATAGAGCCATGTGCAGATGTGGTAAGAGAGGTACCAGAACTAAAGGTATCTGAGATGAAGCTCACCTGCTACAGATGAGCTGTGTGACCGCAAGCAAGTTGCTTAAGCATCTTGAACTTTCCCAGCCAGTGTCTGTCCGTTCCACAGGGGAAGCAGTGTCCTCCATACAATAACTGAGCCACACGGGGCTGAGAAGTCAAGGCCGCAGATCTGGGTTTGGAAGGAGCCACCCACACTGGTGGGATCCGCTCTCACCAGAGAAGAGGATGTGGAGGGGAAAGAGTAAGGTGAAGAGAAAAAAGATGCAGAGCTGAGCCCTAAGCAACCTTAGAGTTCAAAGATGAGCAGGTGGAGAGCCAATTAGTTGTGTGCCTGGAGCCAGCAGAAACCCAGCAGGCCTAGGTGTCCTCCAGCAGCAGGAAAGGAGATGGATGACAAGGGTTGTACAGCAGGATGAAAGTCAGATGTGGGATCAAATGTGTCCTGTGGGTGGAGCATCTTGGAGGTCAAGGTGACCCTAGCTTTGAAGGGTCGTCAGGTAAGTGGTGCAAGTGAGTGGCAATTGCAGAAGAAAGAGGAGTGAGCAAAGCAGGGCCAGGAGAGGCAATGACTACCAGGCAAGTGTGACTGTGCAGGAAAACCTGGGGAAAGGAGGACCTCAGCCCTAAGATAGAAGAGTCTGGAAAGCAGTTTCGAATGTAGACGGAAAAGAGCCAGGGCCAAGAGATAGACAGACAGAGAAGGAGATTTAAGGGACAGAAGAGTGGAGACAGGAAATAAAGCAGGGAAGACGGCCCAGAAGGAAGCAGGGATAACAACCACCCAGCCCCCCCGTGCTGCTGGCAGACTGATGGGTGCCATGTGGCTGTGTCCCACAGAACACTGTCTTCCTGGAGTAGCTGACCACCTTTCCTCAGAAGATGAAGCTGAGGCACAGCAAAGTGGCTCCTCTGGGGTAGGGTCTGAGTCACAGGACAGGGAAAGGGCTATGCACCATGCTCCTGCTTTCAGAATTTTTGTCTTATGTCATCTAAAACAATATATTGTTTAATAAAGATTTAAAACAAAATAGGTTAGCAATTCATTCAATATTCATAAAACATACCTTGAAACTGACAATGACAACTCAGATCAGTTGAGCAATTTGTCTCTCAGATATATTGGGTGGAAAAAGTTGTCTCTAGATATTTGTATATGAACCCTTCAAAAGTCAAAATGTTATTGTAGTTAACAGGAAGTTGCTGTGAAATATGCAACAAAGCGAATGGAAAGCAAGGACTTCCTAGCTCCTTACATCATGTAATTCAGCCAAACATGAATCCAACACAAGACCATGAACTCTGAGGAAAAAGTCCTCCAGGCACATTTCGGGCTTAGGTACGAATGCCAAAGGGTAACTTGAAAAAGACTTTGGGACCACTACAGCTAACGTGGGTGTTTTGGAGAAGTGGCAGAACCTAGCTGAGCTATTCATGAAAGCAGGCACCAAAGCTGAGCTGAACAGTTACCACAAGGTCCAAATGCCTACTAACTAGATGGATGGAATGCAACCATAAGACCCCAACCCTGTATTCCCTCCTCTGGGTCATGATAGCTAAAGCAAAACTCAACCTTTAATCCCAGCACTTGAGGCAGAGGCTGGTGAATCTCCCTGACATTGAGGCTAGTCTGGCCTATAAATCAAGTTCCAGACCAACTAGGGCTACATAGCACCCTGTCTCAAAAAAAAAAGGGGGGGGGAAGAAGAAAGGAAAGAAAAGAAAAAGGAAAGAAAGAAGAATCAGGTCACCAACATGTACCTAGAAGCTGAACTTCCAGGTAGAGCAGCACCACTTCCTCTATGACTTTTTATAAACCAGAAGATAAAGTCACATTTCTGAGAAAATTCTAGATTTTTTTCCTAACAAAGATTTGACTCACAGAAACAGGACATTCAATAGAAGACTGGACTAAAGGCCTTCGCTCATGGGGCAAGTTGTTGAATGAATGCATCTTCCAGCTCTGCTGGCCTTTGGGGGAACAGGGAAGCACGGTCCAGTTCCCTCAGCAGCGTGGTCTTATGGACAAAGCGGTTTGCCGTGCCGCTATACAATCAACACTGCACTTGCATTGATGAGGGCTTTATGCTAGCGTAGAAAAGGGACTCACACACAGGAAGAAAGTTCCAGGAGGGCCTGACCTGGTGAAGGAAGAGTAGTATTCCAGACAGAGTGATCAGGGAGAAGCTGCAAGTAGCTCAGTCCCCAAGAGTATAGGGCAAAGGGTGAAAGAGGGCAACAAGACTGGAGCACCAGCCGAGGAGAAGCTCCTGCAGGGCCTAGCGTCACACGCCTTTAATCCCAGCACTCAAGAGGCAGAAGCAGGCAGGTCTCCCTGAGTCTGAGGTCAGCCTGATCCACATAGTAAGTCCCAGGCCAGTCAGGGCACACAATGAGATCTTGTAGAAAGAAAGAAAGAAAGAAAGAAAGAAAGAAAGAAAGAAAGAAAGAAAGAAAGAAAGAAAGAAAGAAGGAAGGAAGGAAGGAAGGAAGGAAGGAAGGAAGGAAGGAAGGAAGGAAGGAAAGAAAGAAAGACGCCTAAAAAGACATTGAGGCCACACAGAGGAAATGAACTTACCTTGTGTGGACAGGAGAGCCTGGGGTAATTATAAATGGGCAGGCCAGAAAGCTGACACCAGGAGAATGCAGCTCAGCTGGTATAGTGCTTGCCTAACAAGCATGAAGCCTGAAGCCCTGGGTCCAATCTGATATACCGCAGAAACCAGTCATGGTGGCACACACCTATACTCCCAGGACTAAGGAGGCAGAAGTAGAAGGCTCCACATCTAAAATCATCATTGGTTATATGGAGAGATCGAGGATGGCCTGGAATATACGAGACACTCAGGAGAGGGTGGGAAGAAGGCAAAGAAGAGCAATTACGAAAGAAAGCTAGCTGACTCCAGCCTGAGAGCTGGGGCTCTTGGTGAGGAACAGAGAGGCTCCTCACAGCAAGTCTGAAAGCGGGAAGCTTTAGCAGAAGGCCACGGACTCCTGGAGGAGCTGGTGGACACAAGATCTTGTCTGCCATCCACAGAGAGAAGATGAACGCTGTCTCCAATGCTGAAGGGCTAGAAGTACAGGGACAACTCCACACATATGAGAAATAGAGACAAGAAACATCATAAGTTTGTGGTGTTCATGGAGGGGCAGCTCTTCTCTGAGATGGTAAGACAAAAAAGGGTGCAGATAATGGGTCCGTACTTGGGAACATTGGGTTGGAAGTAGCTGCATCATCATGGAAATGTCCAGTGGGCAGAGACAGCCTCATTGAGAAATTGACTTAATCCCAGCACTTGGGAGGCAGAGGCAAGAGAATCTCTGTGAGTCTGAGGCCAGCCTGGTCTACACAGAGAGTTCCAGGACAGCCAAGACTACATAGAGAGACCCTGTCTCAAAACAGCCAAACAAAAAACAAAAAAAGGATAATGTAGTTAAGGCCTTAGGGGCATGGATGTTCTAGCACCAAGAAAGATAAATGTCCTGAGAAGAGGACCACTGACCTTTGAACACTGGAGAGAAAGTAATCAGAGATGCAAGACGGCAATCAGGAAGGCAGAGCCATGCCCCTTCCACAGAAGACAGGGCTCAGGAGCAAGCAGAGTCCCCAGGCTCAGGAACCACAATGCCAAAACCTTAGACAAAAGAAGAAAAGCACCCTGTGGTCTTGGAAGAGCACGTTCTGCTGGGCAGGACTGATTCCAAAACTTCAGTGTTGCAGATGGGTCAGAAGGATTGAGGAGCAAGTGGGGAGTGCAAAGCAAGCGCAGTGGGTGGGGACTCTTGAGAAGCTTGTTGGGGATGTTGTGATGGGCAGATAAGTGGTGCGAATGGCCTTGGATAAGGCTTTCCCAAGATGAGCCTCATTGTTGTCTAGCCAAAGAGGGCTAGATGAGACCCTGTCAGTCTGAAGTGGCTTTTTCTGAAGACTCAGATGTGATTGTCTAGACCTTTTATTGGGAGACATTTTTCAGTAAGTTTGGTGTGATCCGTTAGTTCCAACCATGTTTTCAGAAAAATTCCCCAGATCCCAAAACCAATACAATATTTGCCGAATGCCTGCTAAGTGCTATGCTGAATACTATACGTGGATCATTTTACTTAGTCCTCAAGTCAATTAACAGGAAACTATTGATAGAGAGGGAAACTGGGATTCAGGAACTGTTATTTAGGCATGTGGTCAGTAAAAAGTGGGCATTTGGAAGGCCATTCGCCTTCTTAGGGACAGAGGGTCTTACTGGCCTGGCAATCACCAATTCAATTAGGTTGGCGGCCAGGGAGTCTTTCTCAGCTGCCCCAGCATTTGGATTACACACTGTAACCACCATGTCTGGCTCTCAGGTCCTTATGCTTGCATAGAAAGCATTTTCAGTACACTTGACTGAGCCACCCACCCCCAATCCCGACTTTGCTCACTTTATAGACAAAGAGTCTCAAACAACCCAAATGGAAAACCTGGATCCAAACCCAAGGTGACCTGATACAATAGCTTCCCAAGTCCCCAAGCTTCCCTCCATGGTCATAGGCAGCCATTCCTAGCCCAGGAACTTTGAACAGTCCCCTATGAGGAATGAATAACAGGAGAAGTTTTGAAGGAGGATAAGATCTTGCAGTAATGAAAGAAGAGCGGCAGGAGCCAAGGTCACAAGGAACACAGCTGGCAGTCCGTACTACCACCATCTTCTCTAAAGCCCTCTCTCTCTCTCTCTCTCTCTCTCTCTCTCTCTCTCTCTCTCTCTCGCCCTGTGTGGCTTCCTACACTGGGTAAGAAAGATGCCCACAGCATGCACCCTGAACCTAAACAGGAAGAAGCCTTCTCTCTCCATCACTAACATCCATCCCAGGGAAGGAGTTTGAGGGAGTTTGATTGGTTCTACATCCTCCCCTTGGACCAATCACTGTAGCTGGAGGATGAGGTTCTACGGTTGGTGCCATCCAAGTCACATGTCTAGCTGATGGAAGTACAGCAGGATGGATGAAAGGAACTGGTGCTTTAACTGACAATCCTCCATGAGTTTGTGACAATAGAGAGAGATTTCCCAAAGGAAGAAGATGTCAGAAGTGAGATGATGGAAATCAGGCAAGAGAGGTAAGAGTCTCTTGCTGTCACAGCCCACTACACTGGCCCTGTGAGAGACAGGGAGGACACACACAGACATCACCATGTGGCCTTTGCAGCCTCCAAGAGAAATGCGTTTACAGACATGAAGACATTAATAAGAGCTGATAGCAGCTACCAGCTATGAGCACTCACAGAGGCCAGGCATTAACCTGGAAAGTGGGTACTGCTGTTGCCCCATTTTTTCTGAGCCTAAGAGACAGTAAAAAAAAAAAAAAGTAGGAAATACTCTCACATACACCTCTGCCAATTCCATGAGAGCCAATTCTGAAAATTATAGAAATGTTTATGGGTCCCTTATCCTCACTCAGAGAAGCTAAGTGACTTCCTTGAGGTCAAACAGCTATCGCACAAATGAACATCCTGGGAAGTATTTGGTTAAGGGCAAAAGAATGCTTCCTGTAGACTGAAGGACTAGGGAAGGCTACCTGGGAATGGAAAAGGTAGTAGAGGGCAAACCAAAGCAGAGCCTGGAGGATGGAACATCTGGGTGTGTGCAGGGAAGGGGGGTCAATCCCCCAAAACCCAGGGAGGCAAGTCTGAACACTCCCACATCTGTCTGTCTGTTTTCTGGCAGATCTTTCAAGGTTCCTGATCAGAAAGGCCTTCCCTGAGCCTGCTCTTCTCCAAGCGACCCTAGCCAGCCCAGCCACTCTTCACAGGACTTGTACACTGGTCCCATCACCTTCTGTCCTGGGTGTTCTCCTGTGTAATACAGCTTTGGACAGGTCCTAGGCACAGTTTGAGCCATACAACAGACAGAAGAAATGTCACCTCCCTTTTCTAAGCATTGAACTTCCTAACGAGCCCCAAGATCTATTAGTATTAATCTGAAGCCTCCCTGGCCCCCAGCACTCCCAGACCAAGGGCATCACCCCTCTGTGATCAAGAGCAAGCAGTTCCAAGCCTAAAATGAGACCCTCATTTTGGTGCTTTAGGCTTAGTCCATGCTGGCTGCACCACCACCCCCAGCATCATAGCTTCTGCAGAAGCAGGGCTGGGGCTGTGTGACTTCCGCACAACATACCTGATGCCACAGAACTATGGACAGATGAAATGGTACATGTGCTACCACATGCATTTATTACAGGTTTAAGCCAAGTGTTTGGTAGGATCTCTGGAGTCACCTCCTCTAGCCAGCCTATCCCCAGCCCAGGCAGGTAGGAACCCTCAAAAAGCAGCAGAGGAGAAACTCCTGGTACTTGTAGAAGACCCTGAGGACTCAGAGGCCAAGTGAAAAGGTTGATATCTACACCCCAATCACTGTCCTGAATCTAGGACCCCTAGGGCCACCTTAAAATTTCATCTGGCTCCCAGTCCCCAGCCCTCCCTGTCCTGTAGTTCAGAAGCTCGACTTGCCTCCACTACCCACCTTTTGAAAAGTCTTCCTCCCCAGCCATTCAGTTCTAAATGCCCAACAATTTGGCTCCTGTCACTCCCTGCTCACCCACACACACACAGCAAACTATCCCTGCCAGTCACCAACGGCCTCCTAAGCATGAAGAAGGCCAATGAACACTTTCCTTCTCTCATGAGCAGCCTTTGACACCAGGGTGTCAAGATCCACAGTTCCACTCCCTGGGCTCTAATCCTTCCTCTCAGACTGCTACTTCCCTTCTCACTCCTGGGCTCTTCTGAGCAGCCAGCCTGGTCCTGATGCTGCTAATGTTACTTCTGCACAGCTAGCCTGCTTATAGCTCATCTTCTCTGAGGATGCTCCAGAACAAGCGCCACAGAGCCACCACTGTCAAACCCCAGACCGTCTATGAACACGGCTTTTCTTCTGATTCTTTCTATCTGTCCCAGACTTCTGCTCTTCACCCCAGACCGCTCAGATGCACACAACCATTTACTCTGCCTGTAATCCGGAAGCACAGGTCTGTCCCTATGTCTCAAAAAAGGAAGCCAACCAAATGATTTCACCAAGCAGCACCCCTTCCCCACATCCCTGCTGCTACTCTGGCTGGCCACCCACATACAGCTCAAGACCTATAAGGACCTCCTAATTGGGCAGCCGGCTTGTGACCTCCTCAAAACCACCATTGACTGTCTGGAGTGGGGGTGAAGGTCCCCTAAGAGAGCAGATAGGACCTGGCTTCCTCCCAACAGCACAGACCCCCTCTGCCAAAAGATAAATTTCAAGCTTCTAACCATGGCTTCCTGTCTCCTGATCCAGTCTTCCTCTGTCCTATTTCATACAGTTTTCCAAATGGTTTGGACAGAGCCACTTTGACTGAAACTTGCCCTCCCCCACTTCTGCTCCTAAGCCCTTCCTCCTACCCAGCTTCCCTCCTGGGATGCTGATCCCTCCTTTCCCCAGCCCACACCCTCCCAGATTCCCACTTCTCTGCTAAGATTCAGCTCAAGGATTGCATTCCTGGGAAGAACCTCTGGGGATGGGAGAAGGAGAGGGGGCAGGGGAGGATTGGCCCATGCTTCCTCCTCTTCACCCCATACCTGCCATGTCTCCAGAGCTTCTAGAATGTCCTGTGTTCTGCGGGCACCACCCTTTAGTTTGCCCAAGAATATCCTCATGGGGGAAGAAAGAAAGAAAGAAAGAAAGAAAGAAAGAAAGAAAGAAAGAAAGAAAGAAAGAAAGAGAGAGAGAGAGAAAGGAAGGAAGAAGAAAGGAAGGAAGGGAGGAAGAAAGAGAGGAAGGGAGGGAGAGAGAGAGAGGGAGAGAAAGAAAAAGAGAAAGAAAGAAAGAGAGAGAGAAAGAAAGAAGAAAGAAAGAAAGAAAGAAAGAAAGAGAGAAAGGAAGGAAGAAGAAAGGAAGGAAGGGAGGAAGAAAGGGAGGAAGGGAGGGAGAGAGAGAGAGAGGGAGAGAAAGAAAAAGAGAAAGAAAGAAAGAGAGAGAGAGAGAGAGAAAGAAGAAAGAAAGAAAGAAAGAAAGAAGAAAGAAAGAAAGAAAGAAAGAAAGAAAGAAAGAAAGAAAGAAAGAAAGAAAGAGAAAGAAAGAAAGAACGAACAAGAACATCTGGAGAACTTGGATGGGGAACTAGGGGAACTGAACCATCTGAAACAGCCCAACAGCACTCACCAACCCCTCCCTCTAGGCCAGAGCATGGTACACAATAGCTGTTCAGTGAATGTTGGCTGGATTCTATTTACTGAACTGACACAAGATTTGGGGCAATCTGAGGCCTGATGGCAGAGGTGAAAAACAGAAGGGGAACCCCGGGGCTTGCAGCCGTGTGGGAAGGAGGGCCGAGGGATTCTGTGAAAGGAAGGTGAAGGAACTTGGGAGTCAACTCCGGGCCACTGTGCGCCCCAGGCAGCGGGCAGCTAGCGCCCAGACCTTCCGGCTCCCGAGGGTGGCGAGACCCCCCGGCTCGCGCGCTCGGCTCCGGGAGCTGGGAGGCGTGTGTGTCGCTTTAAAAGCTCCCTCCCGGCGCGCGGGGCCGGCCCCTTCCCTGCCGGCGCCGAGGCGAGCGGAGCCGCGCGAGCCCCGCGGCCTTTGAGGGAGCCAGCGCCCGCCCGGGCGGCCAGTCCGGCGGGGCGCGGCGGCGCTCGGGAGGAGCCGGCCAGGCCCGCGGAGCCGGGCGGGCAGAGCAGGGCAGGGCAGCGAGGGAACGAAGCCGCCGGGGAGAAAGGCCCGAGCCGTCCCGGCCCCTCGTTCGCCCCAATCGGCAGCCGCCGTGCGCCCGGGGCCGCGAGGCGCGGAGCCGTGAGCGAGCGCGCAGGAGGCGGCGGAGCCGAGCGGAGGCTGCGCACCCCTTGCGCCCGGCCGGGCCCGCCGCGCCTCCTCCATCGCCTCCCCGGCGCCGTGCTCGCCTCCTCTGCTTTCCTTTGCTCTAGCCCCGCCGCGCCGAGGCCCCCCCGACCTCGTGCACCCATCTGCGCTGCGCCCGACACCCGGTCCCCCAGGCCACGGCCGCTGCCCCTCCCCCGGGACCCAAAGGCATCCGGACTTTCCCCACCGTGGATGGAAGCGACTGCCGGGCTGGGCTGAGCGGTTTCTGCGGCCGCTCCGGACGCCCGGGGCCGGAGCACGGACAATCTGGGTCCCGGCTGAGTGCGCCCCGGACGCCTGGCAGTGCCAGCTCGGGAAGGGCAGGGCAAGGCAGGGGCAGGACAGACCCCGGAGGGGCCCAGTCCCGCCGATCTGGACTGGACAGAGAGAATCGCGAACCCTGCGGAGCCCGGGGAATGCCAGGCGTGGGCTGAGGGGATCCCGGCGCCCTCCCCAGCCCTCCGACTTTGGCTGAGTCGCCCGGACCGGACCGGCATCGCCTCGGCCCGGGTCACCTGTGGCCTCGGGGCCCCTAAGCCCGCCGGACCCTCGCGATCCGGAGCCTGGCGGGCGTGGTGGGAGATTTTTTTTTTTTTTTTTTTTTTTGCCCCCTTCCCGGGAGCGAGGAGGCCCCGCCCCCTCCCACCGCCCAGATGTCTCCGGTCACTGCTTGGAGGACCTTCCTGAGGCCAGGAGCCGAAGGGTCTAGAGAGAGAAGCCCACCCTAGGGAGCCTTGGGGGCCACCTAACCTCGCCTTGGGGCTCGGCCCCCGACGCTGCTTGGAGGAAAGGCCGGTGCCCCCACCCTCGGTGAGTAGGGGAGTCCGGCTTCGGAGAGAAGGCGGAGCTGGGGGAGGAAGGGTCCGCTGAGGAGGAGGGCACCCTGTGGGCTCTGGAAGAATGGAGGATTGGAGAGGCCCTGCGCCGAACCAGCCTGGCCAAGCTTGGTTGGTGGCTGGGAGCGGGGGTGGGGGGTGCCACGGCTAGAGTGCCCCAGAGGAGGCTGAGGACTTATGCCTCTAAAGGAGGGGCTCCTCCTCTCTTCCTGTCGAAGAGGGGTGTGCTGAACACCACCCCTCCCCACAAACAAAAATAAAGAAAGAAATCTCCAGCGAGGAAGGAGGGTGCAGGCAGGGAGAAGAGGGAGGCAGCAGCAGCCGCGGCGGCAGGCTGGTGCAGCAGCCAGGGAGGGCTGATGCCAGGCTCGCTCTTTCTGCAGGGGGCTGCCCTCCTCCAATCCAGTTCTCTCTTCAGCGCTTTTCACATCTGGAGCCCCCTCCACATCTGGAAGACCCTGACCACCATCGCCTGCAGGTTCGGCTGCATCTAGAGACCTATGCCTTTGTAACTGCCTAGGAGTTGCGAGGGGATTGCTGTCTTTCCCCCATCCCAAGGGCATCTCTTACCCTTAGTCCTTGCAGAATCATCCCCCTGCCTCCGCATCAGAAGACTCAGGCAAAGATTAGCTCTGTACACCACAGGCCCTTCACGTCCTGGAAGCTGTTCTTGGGCCCTAAGGTCCCTCCCCTTGCCCTCCTGTGTCCTTACCTTGACCCCCCACCTCTGTCAGACTCTGTCTCCCTCTGGGTGCTCCATCCCCCACCCAGAGGCAGAGTAGGTGGAGTGGCAGGCTGCAGGGGTTGGGTGAGGGCCGCCCAAGGCCAGGGTAGGCTGGGGGGCCGTTAAGATGTGGAGCTCTGCCCGGCCGAGGGGGGCTCCGTGGAGGCAGACGAAGCGTGTGCCCCGCTGGGGAGAGCATGGGCAGGCTTTCGGCCACGTTGTGAAGGATGAACATTCGGGGTGCCCCGGACCTCGGGCAGCCCAGTGAAGACCCCAACAGTGGTGGAGAGAGAGAACGGATTCGACAGCGCATGAAGATGGTCATCGGGCAACTTGAAGGCATCCTGAGGGAACTCAAAGAAGTGGCTAAGGAGCTGAGGGAGGTGAGTGAGAGGCCAGCAGGGGCCGCGGGGGGCCCTAGCCCTGCCTGGCTGGGCTCAGCATCAAAACATTTACGCGTGTTTGAGTGTGCAATGTTATGTGCACATGGGCTCTTGCACTGAGGAGCACCCTTCCCATTCTCCTTGCCTCAAATCTGCTTTGCTAAAAATCCCTGGCCTCAGAGCTGGTGGTGGGGCCTTGGTGTGGCAGAGACTGCTTGAGCAGGCGTCAGAGGGCCCAGCTCAGCGGTTTATTGCTCAGGGTGTCCAATGAGGACCAAATCCGCCCCACTCCATCCTTAATGGGACACATTCTTCTGAGACCCAAGCTGTCCCTTGACCCTGCTGTTTACCTTTCGGACTCTGAGCAAGGATTGATGGCTCTACTTAGTCAATCCCTACTGCTTGAGACTCAGCTCAAAAATATTACTTCAGGGGTCAGGCGCTCCGAACCCTTAATTTACAAAGGCAGGGCAGGGTTAAAACCAACTGTGGCCTCTCTGTCCTAGAGTAAGGATGTGGCTGGGAGGTGCTGGTGGGAACCAGAGGTCTTTCTGTGCATTGAAGAAGAGATGGTTCTTTCTTATGGAGATGAGTCCCCCCTCTCACAGGGCATGCTTCTGGGTGGTTTCTGCAAAGCCCAAAAACTCACTGAGAAACCCTCTCTGTCTTCCGAAGCAGAGCCCAGTTTAATTACTGCTTCCCACATTGCTGGAGTAATGAGGTACACGTGTCTTCCACCCTGCCCCCTGGGCTGCGTTCAAGTCCAAAATGCATGACCAGCGTTCTGAGCCGCTGGCCTGAATTTGCCCACTGGGCCCCATTTCACCAGCCAGGTGGGCTTTAGGCAACTTTCAGCTCCTTGTAACCAGTGCCCCTGCAGAGTGGAGGGGAATGGATCATTCTGAGTTATGGACTCAAGCTCCCCCACCAGCCGTGTATGGGGAAGGAGGCTGCAGGAAAATGAGGAGATGGGCAGGCTTTGAGCAGTGTGACTTTCCAGCCTCGCCTGGATTCAAGCCAGGGAGGGCGGTTGTTTGAAGGGAGCTGTGAGATGGAGTCCAGGGTGGCGCCAGGCCTCTTAGAGAAGTGCAGCCCAGAGGGTCCAGGGTCTGCTTCATGAAACCTGCCAGGAGATCCAGACATGGGAAGGGGAGGTGACGGTACTCCTGCCCATAAGCTGGGCTGCTGGGGTCTGGGCTCCATAATGCAATTGGGAAGCCAAAGACCACAGCCCTGAACAACATTTCCTCTAACCTTTTGAGTCCAAAGGACTCTCCTAACCTGTCATATTCTGCAGTTTTATCAGGACCCTGGGAACTATCCAAAGTCTCGATCTCAGGCAGGGACATGGGACCTCAACAAGAGCTGATATCATATATAAGCCCGGGGTCATCCTTTGTCTACCTCTCAATGAGGCATCTTCTAGACCCCTGCCTCTTCTCTCTCAGCATAACCCTTCAGAACTTGAAGGGAGCCCACAGGGAGTTCAGACAATCCCTGTGCATTTACTATTGAAGAAACTGGAGCCCAGAGAGGAATAAGGGGTTGTCCAGGGCTACACAACCTATTCATGCCAGAATTGAGCCTAAGACTCAAGGTTCCCAAGCTTCAGCAGGTAGGCTAACTGTATAACCTCAGCATCTTGACAGGAGCTTCTAGAGATGGCTGATGTTTGAGCTGTGGTACCCAAGTGCCAGGGTTAATTTATGAGCTTTTAGATGTTCCCCTCTTCCTTTCATACTTACTGATTCCCCATCCCTCACTCTAAAGCTCCAGGTGATAGTCGGTACACCTCAGAGGTCTGAGCCAGGGCAGACTGATGAGTCCCCTCCCCCACATCTGTAGGCCATGTGTCTCCACCCAAGACTTTGGCAGGTTGCTATGGAAACCAGAGTCTACCCCGTATGCCACTGCCTGCCCGCTGCCAATGGTACCCAGCTGGGTGGGGGGTAGAGCCTCAGATCTCCCTAGTCCCCCAGAAAGGGGATGTGTACATAGGGTGATGGGCAGAGAGAAACACTCAAGTAGAGAAGAGATGCCATACACCTTCCTGTGAGCTGGGGTGTGTTGGGGACAGGAGTATCTGTGGATCTCAGGTCCTGGTTTCAGACTTTGGGTGGGCCCATGGTAGAGTGAACAAGCCCCTATTTCCTCATTCATACCCGACTTCATGGGCAGCACCTGCTCATCCCCACCAGCTCAGAGCAAATACCTGAGTATGAGGACAAGAGTTACGTACAATAGTTGGTAGGCGCACTGCACAGAAACCCTGTTGAAGGATCCAGGCAGCGAAAAAGCAGGGGCTGCCATTCTCCTCTCTCCTCCCTTCACTATCCTCCTGCCTATTTCACTGCCTCTCACCACTGGCCCTGAAGACACACACACATGCACACAAACACTCTCTCTCTCTCTCTCTCTCTCTCTCTCTCTCTCTCTCTCCTGATCACAAAGCCTGAAACTGACCAAAAGATGAAAGCCATCAGAGCCTCTGCCCTAAGCCCTTGAGTCTTCACTTGTTCTGAAAGGGGGCACCGAGGACTTGTCCCTCAGTGATGCTGCAAGTGATGCCCCCCATGGTGATGTTGGAGGCATAGAGTGAGGGAGGAGGGCCAATATCTGCTCACACTTCCAGAGGATTTGGATCACCCTCTATCCCCACTACAGCTCCACCATCAGCTGCCTGGGGGGGGGGGGGTGGCGGAGGGGGAGGGACTAAGTGAAGTAAGGAATGCAAAAGCACTTTGAAAACTGAAACTGAACTGTCCAGGGATGTGACATGACAGTCAGACATTAATTAGCTGTCATTTCTCCCAGGTTCCCAATACTCCAAGATGCTAGGCCAATCCCAGCAGGCTCTCTAAGCTCCCCAGATTCCATGGATCTCCATTACAGACACCATCCCAAGGGGCAAAGAGCGTAGGCCAGCCAGCCAGAGATTTCTGGTTCAGTCCTTAGTGTTCTGCCTCCTGAGCTGTGTGAACTGGGAAAGTTACTTTGCTTCTCTGCTTCCATTGGCCCATCTGTAGAAGGTGGATACCAAATAGTTCTTTGCTCCCTTACATAAACGACATAGCAAAGCCATGTCTTTTTTGTTTTGTTTTTGCTTTGCGGTGTCAGGTATCAAACCGAGGGCCCAACACATGGTAGGCAAGTGCTCTCCCATAGAGCTAGGCCTCAGCCACCCACAAGGCCTTGTTTCTGAGGCCAGCGCTCCTGGTGAGGCCTTGTTTTCCTTTTTAACCAAAGCAGGAGGTCAGGGACAAATCCTGGCTGCCTGGTAGAGATCTCAGAGGTCACCTGCAATAGTGGACCTGCAGCCCAGTCTCCTACCCAGGGAGGAAAGGGGAGAGACTGTGACAGGGCTGGAGTGGTAAGGGGACTCCTATGAGGTGGTTTTTCAGCGTAGACATGAGGGAGAAGGTCAGCAGAATCCAGGGGGAAGAGTGTGGCAGGCCATGGGAGCTGTTATACCAGGGTGTTGAGGAGATGGTGTGCCTGATCACCAGGAAGCCAATGGAGAGTGGAGCAGAGAAGGGCAGGGGTTTCAGGGGACAAGGGGGGCCATCCCATGGACCCTGTGCATCAGAGTGTGAAACTCAAGTTTGCTGTCAATGAGAAGCCCACACACTTTAACATGCCTTGGTTATGCTTCTGGCCGAGACTCTGCCTTCCTACCCACCACCCTGCTCCCATAGACTCAGAGCTCCCAAAGCAGGGTGAAGGGGTCCTTGGCCAATCAGGCTTTGAACTCACCTTGAACATGTACTTGCTCCTTCCTGTTCCATGGGGGATCAAAAGTGACCACCTGCACCCCCACATCTCCTGTGAGTCCTGAGTAGGATGTAATTTAAACGTGTGCCGTTGCCTCTGTATCCCCAAAACCTCAGGAGAATGGAGTAGGCATAGCCCCTCCTCAGCCTGAGGTGGCAGTGGGGGGTCTCACCACCGGGCTGGCATAGAAAGGAGGTGCTGTGGCAGCCTGTTTCCCAGCTGTCCGTTGACCGGGTGCCATGTGTAAAGGTGGCAGGGGAAAATCCAGACCTTGCTAGTAAGAGATAAATAAATGTGGCCTACCAGACCGCATCCAGGGCAGGGGAAGCTGGCACCAAGGGGCTGGGCCGAAGTGGGTCTTCTCAGTGCCCGCAGCTCAGTACAACTTGGGTGGATTTTTTTTTCTTATTATTTTTTTTTCTTGCCTTCCTTCCCTCCTGTTTTCCTTTGCCTTCTCCTCCTCCGGACAGATTCACAGAGGCTCCCTAGCCAATTAGGCCAAATTGCAGGATGAGAGCCATGAATCATGGTCAGCTCACTCCCCATCTCCACAATGCCACAGCCCCCCAGGAAGATAATAAACAATGTAATCACAGAATTAAAAAATAATCAGTGGTCATAAATAATGCAGGATCCCCAGTTATGTAACCAGCTGCCCAGGGAGCTGGGAAAGGGGGGAGGAGTGGGACACTGGGTCTGGGACTCTGGGGCCCTCAGCAGTGGCTGTTGGGCCTCAGGAGGTGTGTGTGTGCGCACACACACACACACACACACACGCACGCACACAGTCATGTAAGAGGGAGTTCAGCCAGGTGTACCATATGGTCCAGGTCTGTGACAAAGAGGCCTCCCGGCCTTGGTGGTCTACAGCCGTGACTCTAGACTGGGCTAGTATCTTTGCCAAGCCGGGAACACAGTGGTGGGTGAAACAGACCCAACTTTGCTCTTTCTTAGGCTTACTTTCTAATAGGGAGGCAGACATCAACCACATTACAACATGAAAGTATAGCTGTGACCAACATCGCCCTCAGCTGGGGACCAGCAGGCTTCTTCCAGGAAGTAAGGATGGGTGGCGGAGGGAGGGCACGCCAGGTGAGCCCAGTGGCAGCTGGAGCTCAGCTCTGTAAAATGTGCAGAGCGATGAGGGGGAGGCCGCTTGCTGAAGGGAAAGAGGGTAGTGTCTGGAAGGCTCAGGAGCTTTTAGAGAGAGGAAGGGCTGGAGGCAGAGGGCTGACAGGGTCCTGATGCTGATCAGAACATCCCTAATGCAGAGCATGGTCCAAGCGCTGACAGGGAGTTACTGTTGGGGGAAGGAGTTGGTGGGCCAAGACAGAGGCAGCGGACACCCTTGGAATGGGGGCTAGTTTCTGTCTCAGCCCTCAGAGCTGTACTTTCTCTCAAGTGCTCACTTTTGGCCCTTCTGGAAGAGTTTAATCTTGTTGTAAGATGGCAGACCCAGGAGTCTGGCTATAACTCAGCTCTTTTCAGGTGCTAGGCCTCAGTTTCCCTGTTAGCAAGCACAATAGCACTGGTAGATTCGTCAGTGTCTCTCCAGTACCCCAGCTTTGAGACTTTTTTTCTGGTTCTTTCTCCACCTCTTTCCTTCTGTGTATATAATTATTTCTCTGCACTCCAAGACAATCCCAAATTACATGTAGGCAAAATGATTATTAAATCTCGGAGAGGAATCACAGATTTCAAGACAGCCGGATCAGAGTGGCAGGTAGCATGGGCCTGATCCACACTTGCTCATTGACCTAAGAAACAGGGCACCAGGGGAGGATTAGCAGGTTTATGAGCTGATCACCGCGTGCCACAGAAGCTGGGTACGGCAGGCACATGGCTTCCCTTCCTCACCCTCACGTCTGTTTACCGAGGAGTCAGGAAGCCAGATCAGCCTGTGAGTCTCAGTCATGGGCCTTATGGGCCTCTTGTAGTTCTGTTCTGAATGGACACACCCACACTACAGGCAGAATGGGCACTACTGCCACACAGGGCTGTGAAAGGCACATTACCCCATCCTGGTGTTCTGAGCAGGCGCTAGACCCGCCCATCAGTGTGGCGTGTCTTAGGTGAGAAGCTGATTCCCCATCTGCTCCTGGGCCTGCGTGTGTGCTCATGCTCACTGGCGCGTGGGGGATGTCTGTGTTCTACACTGCTCTGCGCGCTTTCCCAGGGGCCTTTGGTTAAGTCCTCACAGCAGCTCTTGGGCAGGGAGAATGCTGTTAAGAATTTTCAGGTGAAGAAACAGAGGCTGAAAGTTGAGTGACTTTGATTAAGGTTGTTCAGAAGTAGTGAAGTCAGGGCTGGAGTCAGCTTTGGCTCCAGAGGCCAGGTACTTATGGATATAGTGTCCTAACACTGTAGTTTAAAATATGTGTATATCTCTTCCATCTTATCTCCCTGAGCAAGGAGAGGGGTGTCAGAGCTAGTGACAATTTGGAAGTGGATCATAATCTTTCTTCAACTCCACTGCCAAGAGAGGGCAGACATGAGACCCAAAGACCGCCTCCCTCCCTCCCTTCATACCCTGATGCAGAACAAAAAGAGGGTGCTAATGAGGAAGGGAAGGACCCACTGGGAAGGCCTCTAGAACAGGTGGCCAGCCAGGGCTTCCTCCTGAAAGGACCACTTCAGGGTTTCAGGGCGTCCAGGCTCCTGCTGGGTGCGCTTGGGCTATCCCCGCCATCCCTCAGGCCTGGGGCCTGACAGCGCTCATTCCTGCTGAGCTTCAAGAAGCCTGGCCTCAGCTGAGTCTGTGGGATCTGAGCCAAGCCATTCAACTCCAGCTTCCTCTTGGCACCCCCAGCCTTGGGCTGCCGCAGCTGGTGACAGCTCACACCAATCAGAGTCCCATCTGAGCATGCGGTGGCGGCCTGAATGGCAGAGCAGCTCCTAAGGCTGCCCCAGCGCCCAGCCGCTAGGCCAGTGCCTTTCAGAAGAGGCAGCCACTGGGCCACCGTGATCTCACGGGTGTAAAGTGGAAGGCCTGGCACTAAGAGGCAGTGATCTGAGCTCTGCAGTGACGTCACTGGGATCCCAGGGGCTCCTCTGAGTCCTCCCACTGTCCTGTTGCACCTTATGATGGCTGGCCAGGCACTTGGTGCTAAACGACACTGAGTTCCTGCAAGCCTATGTGGCTCGCCCAGTCTGTCCCCCAGGGGTCCTGACTCCTCCAGTTTGCTGCCAGGCCTAAATACTTTCTCATACTGACTCTTACAGGCACAAATTCCTGGAATCTTCCTTAGAAGTCAGCTAGTTCACCCACTTGGGACTGAGAAACAGACCTGAAGAGGGAGAGGGATGGTCAGGTTACTTGCAGCCTGAGCCCACCTCCCGCTGACCCAGACGCTTCAGGCAGGGTCTTTGCTTTCTGCTTCACCTCGGGGCACTTGCCACCCACCCCTCACCATGCATGAAACAGCATCTCATGGTAGTGGTTCCAAGGAATAAGCTTTAGGTTAGGACTTGCTTAATTAACTTATTAACTGACCACCCTGAAACCAGGAAGAAAATGCCAAGCAGAATTTGGGAACTGGATTCCGTTCCTGGTGGCTTGGATGCTTGTTCCACTCACTGGCTTTTATTGTTTTAAGTTTTGGTCCTAGCCTGCTGCCCCTCTCTTCATCCTCATACTCCATACTGTCCCTAGCCCTTTGCCTAATCTGCCTCCCTCTTCCTCTGCATGCTACCCTGATTATGTGCCTACAGCAGCACAGACAAGTGTCTTTCTGCAGGGGTCTGCCTGCTCAGAGGCCCAGGGCCTCCCTTTGGCTGGTTGGGAGGTGGGCAGGCAGAGCAGGCTGCAGCGACCTCTACAGATGAACTGCCCCTTGAGGGCCTTTAACAATCATCCCCAGGCCAGGGTGGCTGGTCCTTTATTGCTTCCAAAGAATGCTGGCTGGCTTTATTCTTTTCTTCAGCAAGCCAGGATTGATCTCCATCAATGGACAAGGAAGGCAAGGAGGGAGGAGGTTCCAGAGCAGGAGGGTAGAAGAAGGGGAGGGTGACTCAGCCAGTGCCACACACCTGTTGCTCCGGTTTGTAGTGCTGGAGAGAGATCCCCGAATGAGTCACTAACTTGTGGCAGTGCTGGGTCCAGAATGCTGGGCAGGGTCCTCTTCATGACTGTCCCCCTGTCATTCAAGCCCAGCTACCCTGCCGTGTTATAGTCCAAAGCTAGGAGATTTCCAGGGCAGGGTCTTCAGGTCTCGCTGGAGTCCCTCAAACCCTTTTATTTGACAACCCCCCAACCAGAACAAGCGTAAGCCCTGATCACTATCCTTTCCTCACCCAACCAGTGGCTGTGTTCGAGAGAGAGGCTGTATGAATGGACAGGGTGCCTAGGGAAAAGGCAGTACTCCTCCCTCCGGGGACAAGCGGTCCACCCTTGTCCAATTTGGCCTTGTGTGTGTTTGAGACCGTCTCTCAGTGGTCTGGAACTTGCCAAGCAGGCTTGGCTGACTGGCCAGCAAGCCCCAGGGATCCTCCTGTTTCCACTTTCCCAGATCTAGGATTTTAAGCACCCACTGCCATGCCCAGCTTTTTTCTTTTTCTTTTTTTAAAGATGGGTTCCAGGAATCAAACCCAAGTCCTCATGCTTGTAAGGCAAGCACTTTGCCAACTTAGCCATCTTCCCAGCCCCAGTTTGGGCTCTTAACAGTATAAACAAAACCTGTGACTTCATTTCAGCAACCATCCTTCAGAGTCACCTATCTGGAGGTCTCTGGGACAGGGCAGAGGCACACACACACCATGGTAATCCTGGGTCCCACCCAGTCTCTCTCACCTCCTCTCCCTTCCCCGGCCAGGTGGTGAGTCAGATCGACAAGCTAACCTCTGACTTTGACTTTGAACTGGAGCCAGACGACTGGACCACGGCCACTGTGAGCAGTACCTCCAGCAGTGACAAGGCGGGTGTGGGCGGCCCCTTTGACCTGGGCCACCTGGACTTCATGACAGCCGATATCCTCTCAGACAGCTGGGAGTTCTGTTCCTTCCTGGATGTCTCTACCCCATCAGACTCCGTGGATGGGCCTGAGGCACCACGGCCAGGCCCAGGCCCTGACTACCAGCTCATGAATGGTGGCATGCCCATCCCCAACGGGCCACGAGTGGAGACGCCAGACTCCTCCAGTGAAGAGGCCTTTGGTGCTGGCCCTGCAAAGGGTCAAGTGCCCCAGCGGACCCCAGGGACGAGGGAGAGGGTACGGTTCAGTGACAAAGTGCTCTACCACGCTCTGTGCTGTGATGATGAAGAGGAGGATGGTGAGGAGGTAGAGGAGGAGGAGGCGGGCCTGACCCCAGAGCTGCCCCATGTGGAGCCACACACAGGCCCCCTCAAGCCCTCCCCAGCCCCCTACAAGACCAGGCGCTCTCCATTGGCCACCCGACGCTTGGGCCCCACGTTGGCCCCAGAACAGACCCGAAGGGTCACAAGGAACAGCAGCACCCAGACAGTATCAGACAAAAGCACGCAGACAGTGCTGCCCTATACGGCCACCAAACAGAAAGCTAAGGGCAAAAACTAGGGGCTGGGAGGGGGATGCATAGAGCTATAAATATATACATATATATTTAAACAAACAGTCATAATAAAATTCATAAATACTAAGGATCCGGGCCCACAGGCCCTAAAGCCTTCAGAAAGCTCATCCTAAAAGAACGAGATGCCCAGAGTTCACCTTCCTCTCCATGTGGCAGGGTTCCCTGATGGAAGCTGAAGCCCACTCCAAGTGCCCAACACCACGGAAGCCTGTGATTGCTAGCCTGGGCCATTTCCTAGGGAGAACTCAACAGCCGGAGCAAGCTAAGGGAACAGTAGGCCAGGGCAGGGCTCACCCAAACGACCAAGAACTTAGAACCCGTGGTTGGCATCACTCTGGCTAGACCCAGAAGTACCCCTGTCCTCTTGGGGAGACCTGTCTGTACCTTGATAGACAATGCTGTCACACACACACACACACACACATACACACACACTCACCCACCTTAGGGTTGTCCCAAACACTGTGAAGGGTAGCCTGCTGTGGGGAAGGCTGGCAGCCACGCAGCTGGTGGAGCTGCAGGACCAGGCAGGTGCAATCCAGGAACCCAGTCCATTCTGATTCCTTCAGCTCCCATTCTTAACTCTGGGGTTCAGAATTCTCAGCTCTTGCCCTGAGCAGAACCAAGGTCTGTGGACAGTGGCAGTGGCCATCACAGTGCTAGGAACCAAGACACAGAGGCACTTACCATCTGCACTGGGCAGGCAGTAGGCTCCTCCTCCTTCACACCCAACCCCTTAGCTCATCTTGGCAAGCCCTGAATAGAGTCGAAGGAAGATACAGCAGCAAGAGCGCGTCCCCCACTGCGTGATTTTCCTGGCAACAGATTCCAATGTCCTGAGGGCGAAACAGTCACTGTCCACACCGGGCAGGTCACTATGCTGAATGCGCTAAGTACCATCACCTCATTGCCCCACTTTTCAGATGAGAAGACTGAGGTTCAGAGAGGTGACATAGCAGATGCAAGGCCACAGAGCCTCTGCTTTCCTGTCCCCAAGAACAAGTAGTTTGTAGGCTGCCCTGGCCCTGCTGTATAGCGGCTGTGTCACCTCGGGCCAATCCGTTAGCTTTGACCCTTTTTACTTCAGCTGTAAATGGGTCTGATACTCTTCACCACCTCAGTAACGGTCACAGGAATCCAGCATGGTGGTAGACAAATTGAAGGCCCTGTATGCCTACTGTGGGCAGTGTGTACCAGCCTGCATCTCCAGTGACTTCCAGGATAGAGGGCCAAAGTGGAAGCCGCCCTGAGTCAGAAGTATCACATGGCTTTGTCCCTACAAACAGCTTGAGGCCAGAAGATGGCCGCAGCATGACTCATTAACCCCACCTTGGAGCAGAGAGGTAAGGTCGGTGAACAGTTGAGAGCATCGGTCCTGAGGCCTTCCTGGGCACAGATCTATTAGTGCAGAACCACAACCCACCAGGGGGCCTTGTGTTCTACCAGCACCTGCTTTCTCTGCCTGGGGAGGTAGTGTGTGGTCCCACGGTGGGGGCTGGCCTAGAGGGGATGGAAGGACATAACTGGGAAATCTGACAGACCTAGGGTATCACAGGATGAGATCTGTCCCCCACCATGGTGAGGTCAGAGCCCTACGAAGCCAGAGTGGTGCAGCCGCCAGAGCAGGAGTCCAGTGATGCCAGCTAGAGCTAGCTCATGCCAGCGGGCCAGCGAGGCCCTGCCCTCCCTTAGCTGAACAGTTCCCACTCATCCCATTCCATCTCTGAGGCTGGCTTTTTCCTCATTAGTGATGAGACTGTTTTTCTCATCTTTTAACCATTATGGAGATGAAACCTACGGAGTAGTTCTCATTTCATAGGCCAGGCTCTCTGCGAGCCCAGAGCAAGGGATTTTTTTCCTGTCTTAAATGCCTCCTCGGACCCAGGCTTATACACTGTGCTTGGTCACAGATAACCACTTGTGCCCAGGAGGGGCAGAGAGTGAATGTGTCCTGGTTTTGAAGTAGATATAGGTCCACCATGGTGAAGGCTCAGAAAGCTCTTGGTGTACTCACCAGATCCAGACCTCACTGGCAGTGGGACAGGATTGCCTGGACTTCTTAAGACTTGAAATACAGGCCTCATCCACCCAGGGAGAAAAGCATCAGAGCGGGGGCTCATATCCTTAGAGCACACAAAGCCATCCTGGGCCCCTCCCCCACCAAGTCAGCCCTTCCTCCAGCTCCTCCCTGCCTCCAGGCCTCTGCTGGTGTCAGGCTTTGCTCCTAAGGAGCTATCTGCTTCTAGGAAGTAGGATTTCACCTGCCACCTGCTGTGTGCATTTTCTTGTGCTGTAGGTGCTCTAGAGGAGGTAGGAGGGAGCCAAGCCAGCCCTTGTCACAGAGAAGGGGCTAAGCATAATAAATAGCTCCATTAATGAGCACATACTATGCACTGGAATTGTGTAAGCATGTGCCTTATCTCATTCATTCCTCACAGACATTACCAAATATGTCATTTTACTTGTGCCTATTTTCCAGATGGGAAAACTAAGGTTCTGAGAAGTCCTGTCATTTACTAAACAATACAAGTTAGGAAAATCAAACTCAGTTTCTTAGCACTCATGTATGTGCTGACAAGAGGTGGCCCAAGAACCATGTGAGCCTTGGAGGGTAAGAAATGTGTTAGAAGGAAGCCAGTGAACCTTCTGTTTGGGGAGACCTTAGCTGCTGTCAACCTACATGTCACAGGCCCTCTCTCAGCCCAAAACTGAATGGATCATAGATTTGATAAATGATTGTCAAATGTATTAACGAGCCCCCTTTGCACCCCTTTAGTCCGCCATCACTGAAGTCCTGCAGTGTGGGAGATCTCAGGTTGCACAGGTGCATACACTCTCACGTGCACATATAGCTCTCTCTCCCCTGTGAGAGGCTGGTTTGGGATGTCTCCAGGCTGGGCAGGAATGAAGAATGTGAAGTTTCAGCCTTGTCAAGTCAGGGATGTTTACTGGGTCTAGCCTTACCAAGATGCCAAGGGGGGGGAAATGCCAGAAGCCAGAGGGGCCAGTTAGGTGAGGAAGCTACTCAGAAACATGTCCTCAGAGCTGGAGGCTCCTCAGCCTGACACCACTGTGGTAGAATTAAGCACACTGCAGTATCCATGAGCGCCTGAGAATAAGGAGGATCCCAACTATATAGTGGACAGAAGTGGTTTTCTGAAACCAACAGCAGAAAGGAGAAGACACCATTCAGAGGCACCCCACCCCACCCCGCCCCCCAGCACCATCCTCTGTCCTTAGACAGAGCCAGGTCATGTTAACAAAAGAAAGGGTTGGGGTGGGGATCCAAGAAGCAGCAGGCCCAGCCCTCCACACCCCATCCTGAGTCCCCTCTCTCTGCCCCCACCTCTCCTAACTCCTCCTATCCCCATTTCTCCTTCCAAAACTGAGACTTGTGTAAGAAAACTGGTGTTTTTTGACAACCTTGTATATGCCAGGCACCAGGCCATGTCTTCTAACCAACACTAAATAACAGATTCAGCTGGGCCCTGTGCAGAACAGGTTGTTCAATACTTATTTATTGAGCAAATGGATTAACCACAACCATCATTTTACAGGTCAGACAAGGGGACAAATGAACAAAGGAGACTTAATGTTGCTATAGTTGAGAGCAAGTGTTTATGACCCTTCCTTTGGAACGGGGTATCCCTGGGTATCTAGAAGGGGGAGTAAAGGTCATTTGGGGATGCTGGGACCTTAAAGGTAGATGGAGTGGCCATATGCTGGGCAAGAGAGTGAGGTCCTGTTAAAGCAGGGGAAAGATGTTGGAGCTAATGCAGTAAAATGAAAAAACTGAGGGGCACTCCCCGCTAGGAACTTCAGACACTCCTCCCTCCCTCCCCCAGCTCTCACCACCTCACTCTGTTCTCTTGACAAGGGTTGAGGTAGGGAGACAACATCTGCCTAGTCTGAGATGAGAGTCTCTCTTTAAAACAAGTCAATAATGTGCTATCCAGCAGGCTGTTACGATGGGGACTCATTCAGTGCATAAATGAAAACAGCACAGTTAGCACCTTGGTAATTTGGGTATACTAAAACCCTCAAAAAAAAAATACTGTATCCTACCATTCTGTTCCCCACAAGCCATCTAGACAGGTTCCTGAGGCTGTGTCCTGATACACATGAGCCAGCTGGGATTTTCATGTGACCTGACTCTGCTCACCTGCCTGCCCTGCACCCCGACACAGCCACCATTATCATTTACATCTCTTTATGGGTCTCCAGCAAACAAGCTGAGGAGAAGGAGGGTCTAGGGCAACCTCAGGCCAGCATTGCTTAGGGCTTGGGCCACACACTGATCGGCTCTGACTCCCTGCCAGGAATCCTCAAGCTCACACACCTGCCTGAGGCTCTGCTGTCCCTCCTGTTTCTCCTGGGACATGCAGGGGTCAGGCTCATCACGTGACAGGGGTTCACCATCCAGCCTCCTGCTGCCATCTCAGAAGTGCTACCGAAACCCATCTTAAGGGCTGCCCCACTCATCCTGAGCTCCCTAGTAGACAGGGCAGAGCAGAGCTCACTGCAAAATACAACTCATGAAAGAAGTTTGGAAAGAGGTCTGGGGCAGGGCCCGGATGCCTTTTGGTTCTTTTTCATTTTGTTTTTTAAGTTTTTATTAACATGTGTGGGCTTCAATATGGCAGTTTATACATATATAATGAATGTTGATCAATATATATAAGGTGGTAATCTCTTATTACCCTCTCGGTCCCTCCTACTCCTGTTGATCCCCTCACTCATCTCAGCTAATCCTCCTGCTTCTACTCTCATGTCCTCTTTCTTTCTCTTTTCTTTCTTTCTTTTCTGTGACTCAGTTTTATTAGGTCTATTTCCAGGAGCACAGGAAACTTACCAATGATGACTAAAAAAAATGTTTCTTCCTCACCATCCGTTAGCTGCTTTTAGATTCTAAGGGAGGGTTGAGGGCTCCATGAGCCTCTCTGAGAGCCCCAGTCTTTGTGGGTTTCCTGTACTCCTCCTGGTCAGGGATGCTCCTGTAGGAAAGGAGAATTTCCTCAGACACCATGGTGGGAATAACTGAGCCCACCTTGGAGAAGGTGAGAAAACCACCTAAGGGAGGGAGGCCTCACTTTGGCTCCTGGTTTCAAAAGATTCAGTCTGTGCTTTCCACCTGATGCAACAGAGGGGGAGAGAGTTACAGAGCAGCTGATGGCAGCTGGAGAGCATCGAGACAGACAGGGAGGGGCCTTACACAAGATTTACCCTTCAAAGACAATATCTGCTCCCCACCCCCCATATACAGCCTCCTTCCCCCAGCCAGGTTCCACTTCCTAGTTTCCAGCAATCCCCAGTAATGTCATCAAATAATGAGTCTATCAGTGGCTTGAGTCATTGATTAGGTCAGAACCCTCATGCTTCAGTCACCGCTCAATGATTGGATCTGTCAGCTGTGGGCCAGGCCGTGCACACACGAGCTTTTGAGGGGAGACACCACATCCAAACTGTAAGAAGAGGTTACTAGGTGACCCAGGAGTTTGGGAAGAGTTGTTGAACCCCAGTGGACCCCCTCCCCAGAGTCAGCAACCTAGGTACTCTCCTTGTTCCTTCTCTCCTTAAAAGCTAATGATGCCTGGCATCAGTGCTAGGAAGAGGCCCGTCTGCTTCAAGGCTCAGGAGGGTAGACGGGAAGTCACCTGTGAGAACAGGTGACTCTGCAGAGTGATAAAGCAGCCTGCAGGAGGTGATGGTTGCCATTGGCCTGAGAACACAGTCAGGAACAAGACAAGAGCTCAGCTTGGGAAGTCCCACGTGGCTCTAGGACTGTTCCCAAGAGTGCTCAGCCTGTGGCACTGTAACAAGAGGCCTGCTGAACTGGTCCCAGAGCCTGAAAGTAGGACAAGGGCCCCTGTCAGTAAAGAATGTCCTCCAGGCCTAGTAGGCGTCGTCTTCCCCTGACTGACGCCAGAGGATCTGAGAGCCCTGGAACTCACACATTCCTTGGTCGAGCTAACCATGCTACCTCTCCTACTCCCTGAGCACATTTCTGCCCCTTAGTCAGAGCTCACACAGACTGCACACCTGTTTTACTTCCTGTTTAATGTTTTGGGTTTTTTTTTTTTTTTTTTGGTTTTTTGTTTTGTTTTGTTTTTGTGTTTTGTTTTTCATTTGTTTGTTATTTTTTGATTATTTTTTGTTTTTGTTTTGTTGTTGTTGTTGTTGTTGTGTTTTGAGGCAGAGTTTCTCTGTGTAGCCCTGACTGTCCTGGAACCAGTTCTGTAGACCAGGCTGGCTTCAAACTCAGAGATCTGGCCACCTCAGCCAGAATTAAAGGCCTGTTCCACCACTGCCTGGCCATTTTGTTCTGGTTTTTTTTTTGTTGTTGTTGTTGTTGTTTTTAAGACAATTCTAAAAAACAAAACAAAAAACAGATTTCCTGGGGGAGGAAATCAGTAGATGCAACAACAGTGGGTTGCCATTCTCACACAAAACCAGGCAGCAGGTCCTGTCCGGATGCGGCCCTCACCGGTGTCCCTGTCCCACCCGGTATCTCATTCACTGATGCTGGCACCTGTGGCCATGTGGCTGTGATTCTCCTCCAAATGGTGCCTTCCCTGCCATGCTTTCTTCCTGCTCCTGTCATGTCTCAGCACGCCTGCCCTCCACCCTCCTCACTGCACTAAAGTTTGTCTCCCATTCCATAGTTGTCCTCCCTCCCTAGTAGGTCACAGCCCTCTGAGGAAGAGAAATTCAATGGACTTCTGGGAATGTGACTTCCCAAAGCCCTCTGGGACTCCTCACTAGCAAGTCTCCATCCCTTTCCCCTATGCCTCTGCCTCAACCGCATCGCAGAACTTCACTGGGAATGTTGTCTTAAGTGAATGGCCCTCAGAGCAACTCCCCATCGGGCGTCACAGAAAGATGTCTCCAGGAGTCAGGCAGCTTGGGGATTCCAAGTCCCAAAGACCCTTCGTCCCAACTCGGAGCTGGCGTTAGCAGAACCCTGAATGTGAGGCGGGGTGTCCTCGTGCTGCATCCTTCAGAGCTCCAGGCACCTTTGGCATCCTCCCCCTGCACATGGGGGTTGAAAGAAGTTCTAACAGGAAATAGAGCAGGAAGAGGGCAGTGTCTCTTATCAAGTCTGTTGCTAGGATAAAATTTTCTGACAAAAGCAACTGAGAGGCGAAAGGGCTTATTTCAGCTTGTAGTTCCAGGTCACAGCCCATTGTTATAGGGGAGACACAAAGAGACTCAAAGCACCTATTCCACCATCAGAAGCAAAGAGAGACTAAGCATACGCTTGCTATGTGCTGAACTTGCTTTCTTTCATACAGTGCAGCCTAAGAACTCCACATTCAGGGTGGGTCTTCTGACCTAAGTTAACAATCGAGACAACCCCCCATAGACACAGGCAACCTGATCTGGACAATCCTCACCGGCACTTCCCAGGAGAGTCTATATTGGCACAAATTGGCAACATGAGTAACCATCACAGAGGGGTCTGCTGGAAAGGTCCACACTCGCAGGTCAGGCTGGTCCCAAAAGGACACAGTTCCTCCCCACCGCCCTAGCATTTGGACAGAACTCAGAGAGCAGGTGCTATGACAATTCAGGTTCAGCATGCTCTATCCCAGGTTAGGAAGCTCACAATCACTGATTTCCCATGGCCAGAGTCAGAAGCTAACTGTAGCCTGGGCCAGGTGGTAAGAGAGCTAGAGCCTATAGGTGCCTGGTTCCCAGATGGCATCCAGAGAGACCTGAGTCTGAACTGGGAATCCAACTCTTGCAAGCTCTGGGCCTGGCACTGGTTGCTTAACCTCTTAAAGCTTTGATTTCTTAATGTCACAAGATCTACCAACAGCCTTACTGTGGAGGCTCAATGACAAGTTACTTGCAAAGATCCCTGGAGGGACTTTCACCTCAGGGGCTCACTGCCTCCCTGCCACATTGGCCCTAGGAAATGCCCTGAGCTCAGGGCCCAGTGGAACATTCCTGTGGCTGCTGTCAGGGTTCCTGAGCTCAGCCCAGAAAGGGACAGTCATCACAGTAGTGTGAAGGAAGGGAAGGCTAAAGCAGAGTCTCCCAGGACAGCTGAGCTTTGCAGACAGTGGGCTCCTGGGACTGTAACTAGCTGTCCCTTAGGGAGGGTCCATCCTCCTGTATGTGATCTCACCAGGTATTCGATGGAAACTTTCCTTATTCCTGGAGGTTTTAGGAACTGGACAGAAACCTACCAGATTTGTGATAGACAGAAATCTGCACAGGGCTGGGCAGCCGTGGCCCACGTGAGCCAAGCTGGAAGGGAAACCAGGAGTGACAGAACCCAGAGAGCCAGAGATATCCCAAACACCTACAACTCCAAACACTTATGCTGCGCCAGCAAATGAGCAGCTAACCCAGCTGCTATTAGAATATTTTCTAGTCACAAGGGCTAACTCTACCTTCAGCTTCCTCTGACAGGAAGAACCCTGCTGCCTCTGCCATGCTCTCCAGGAGCTGGCCAGTAGATGCCAGTACACGCCTGACAGGCTCGGTTTACCCTGGCGAGCAGGCGCCCTCAGCCCTGCCCTCACTGAGATCCCACTGGCCTGGGGCTGAGGTCCCAGGGCATGAGCTCGCCCGAGAAGGCCAAAGTGCACATCACCCAGGCTGCAAGCACATCCTCCCCAGTGCCCATCTGTTTCGGTGGGAGCTCCAGGGCCCCGTCCTTGTGGAAAGGGAGACTGAATAGTCTAGAAACTCACCTTCATTTCTTCTCCTTCCTCACCCCATGCTCCTCCTACTATTTCAATTCCACCTCCATTTATCAAATGCTAAGCAAGCATTGTCCAGTCATCCTTCACCTCTTAGAAGCTGACACTGTTTAAACTGTTTAAAGATGTGAGCTCTGGGCTGCAGACACAGCAATAGCAAAGCCTTCGGTACATGAATCACTCGTTTGCCTGTCCGTCGCCATCATCAGGGGGTCATCAGGGACCTTTCAGGATGCTTGCAAGAGTTCAGTTCTAGGAAAGACCTATCCACAGCCAGAGTGCTCGGGGTCAGGCCAAGGGTGGGGTTCAGTCTTGGGTAGAGGCCAGCCTCAGCATGGGACAAAATCAGAAAACAGTGTATGAGAAGTTCAAGCTTAGTGTTTGATAGGGTTGGGGCTTAGTGCATAACTAGGGTCAGAACTCAGTGTGTAACCACATTAGGGTCAGAGTGAGATGGGGATTAGGGCTCAGCATGTGAACATGATCAAGGGTCAGTATGTGACTAGAGTCTGAGCTAGAGTGTGATCAGAATTCACAGTTCACTGCATGACCACAGAGTTTAGTGTGTGACCAGGGCCAAGACTCAAATTTCTATTAGACACAGCTCTTCAATTTCTATTTTAAACCATTCTTCATATACACAATGCAAAACAGCTTGTTTCTGCCCCTCCCTTTAAAAGATCCCATGGAAGCAAAGGATAAAAGAAAGAATTTCCAATGGTCCCTTGTGCCCTTCGTTACAGCAACTTGCAGATCCCCATTACCTTCCATAACGGGTCTCCGCTGGTCTCTGCTCCTCTTGCTACCTCCATCACGGAGCCTCTTGTGCACAGCCTCTGAGCTGCTGAGTGCTCTCAAAGGGACCAGTTGCTCCAGTGGGGCTGCCCCTGGCCCCTCTGCTGTGCTGTGTGGCACTGAGAAGCTGAAACTAGAAAAGTAACCAAAACTGGATTCTAACTCTGTCCCCATAACCGTCTTGCTAAAGGACTTTGGGCGAACAGTTTAGCCTGTCTTTACACCAGGGCTATGTTCATCTGTGGCTGGGCTGCTGTGAGGCCTTCACCTGAGCCCTGACGTGGTCAGACAGGGGCTGGAAAGCTAAACAGGCAGCTGAGGTTCTGCATGTGAACTGGATTCCAGCAACCAGATACGTACTGACGAAGTTTGGAGGGTAGAGCTGGAGGCTCTCTATGGCTGCTCTGGGCTATTTTCAGCCAGCAAACCTGACCACAGAAATGAAGCAGTGTTCCTCTGTTGAGTCTTCAAAAGCCTGGGTGTGGGGAGGCTGGAGCAATGGACCTCCAGTGCTTTGATCAGGCTAAAGCTCTTTTTGTCTGCAGCCTCCCAGGCACTGGGATTGAAGGTGGGTGCTACCATCCCTGGTTGAGAGCATATTCTGGTCCTCCTGCCTCTGCCTCTGGAGTGCTGGGGTAGCATGGACCACCAAGCCTGGTTTGATGTGGTGTTGGGGGACTGAGCCCAGCACTTCATGCACAGTAGGCGCTCTAGCAACTGAGCTACGTGCCCAGCCTGGAAGCATGTTTCTAAACTCAGCGCTCTCTCACATTCCGAATATTTTGGCTGCTGTAAGGAGTTATGATGAACCTTTGTCGTGCCACAGACCAGCAGTTTAGGACAGTGCGGGCTAATATCCAGGTCTGAGCAGAGCCATGCTCCTTCGAGAAGCCCAAGTGGGCGGGGGCAGGGCCTGTATTCACACCTTTTGCAGGCTACGATGCCTCCTACGGTCCTTGGGTAATGGCCTTTGCTTCTATCTTCAGCCCAGCTCCACTTTGAGCATTTCACTCAACTTTCCTGCCTCCCTCTTCTAGAAATGCTTGTGATGATATTGGGCCCAAATTGGATCATCCAGACAATGTCTTAAGATTTTTCAGCTGTCAGGCAGACATGCTATTACGACATTGTCATCTATGGAGAAGTTTGTATTCAAGAGCCACATAACTGACTTACAAAATATATGCCAAAAATGTCTCATAATGTTTTAAGTAAGCCTACGATTTTTGTATTGGCCACATTCATGGCTGTCTTGGGGCACAGATAGCTTGTGTAGCAGCCTGGGCATGCTTGAATCCCTTTCGCTGTATGAGGTGGCTCCACAGGCTGAGCCTTCCAATGTGGACATCTTCAGGGGCTGTCATTCAACCTACTCCATCACCCGGGTAGCTGTCTTCTAACCAGTCCATTCTGTGCTCCAGCAAGCATTGCTGGAGATCCAGCCTCAAGCTTCTTAAGATCTAGCAATCTTCCTTTTTCTTCCTTGTTTCTCCTCCTCCTTCTTTTGGGGGAACAGGGTCTCATGTAGCCTGGGCTGGCCTCAAACCTGGTAGATAGCCAAGAGTGACAACAAGCTTCTGATCCTCCTGCCTCCACCCGCCAAGTGCTAGGCCTATTCTATGTCAGGAATCAGACCCAGAGCTTTGTGTGTAGTAGACAAGCACTCCATGAGCCAAGCCACATGTTTAATCTCATCTAAGGCTTTTGCAAGCATCTAATACCCTATATGAAAGTCCTTTTTATTTGAAATTCAGTGGCTCCTATTCACTCCACCCAACTATGATTGACATGTCAAGCGTCCAACACTTAACTCAAGCATCACCATACCCAGAAAGTCTTTCTTAATTCTTCCAAAGTTCTTTGTTTCTGCCCCCAAGGCCCTAAGATCCTCCTTGATCAAATTAGCATAAATATCTAATTCATCTAAGGGTTCATGGCTTAACCTTCACCATAGTACAGAACCTGACATAAATGAAGGCTGCATGGAGAAATTAGGTAGGAGGAGCCATGGGATTGGAGCAGGTTATCCTTGCTGTAACAGAAGCAGGGGATTATCCTGGGATAGGAAAGCCATCTCAGCCTCACCAACTACCCTCCAAAGCTGGACACAAGCCAAATCATGCTCTTCAGCTCCTAAGCTTGTACCCAAAATACAGTAACAACATGTAACAGATGACCTGATACACAGAAGATTATCAGAGATTAAATCTATAAGCAACCAGTCAGCAGGCGAGCTTTTTCTTTACTGCTTGCCCATGGGCAGATGTGTGTGCATGTGTTCTGAAGGCCAGAGGATGACCTTGGGTGTCATCTTCAGAAACACTGTCTACCTCCATTGAGACAGGGTCACTTAGTGGCCTGGAGGTCACCAACCAGACTAGGCTGGCTAATCAGAGAGCCCCAGGGATTCCCCTGTCTCTGCTTTCCCCGCACTGGGATTGCAACTATAAGCCAATATGTCCCACATTTTTATGTGGGAATTGAAGTCAGGTCCTCATACTAGAAAGGCAAGCACATTACCAAATGAGCTGTCTCCCCAGGCCTGGAATGAACATTTCTTGATTGAGGACAGAAGAAGAAACTGACAAGAAAATGTCCTTCATCCTTATATCACAGCATTCCCTGAGTGTACATCAGCTGAAACAAGCTAAGGGTGTGACCTCAGAACCCAGAAGGACATGCCCAAGCCTGGGTATAAATAGAACAAAGAAACCGCTCTTTCAGTGTATCAGATGGGGCTGGGGAGACAGGTCAGTAGTTGAAATGATTGTCTTGCAAGCACAAGGACTTAAATTAAATCTCCAGAACCCATGGGATCTCAGTGCCGAGGAAGCTGAGACAGGGGCAGCCCTTGGCTTCACTGTCCAGCTGGCTTAGTGTTCTTGGTGAGCCCCAGGCCACTGAGAGACGCTGCCTCCAAAAAGGTGGGCAGCGCTTGAGGAATGACAGCCTCGCCTCATGCATACAGAAATTAGGTAGGAGGAGCCATTGGACACTCCCAGAGATGTCACTTATACCGCAAACTGAGGACATTTTGTCATTTTAGATAACGTGGATAAATAGATGACACCCAGTAGCTAGACCTCTCCAAGGCCGCTTCCTCTGATGGCAAGCGCTGAAAGAAAAAAATCCAAATTCAGCAAACTTAAAGGTCGTTGTCATGTACACTCTGACACCAGACCAACCTCTGCCCTCCTTAAGCCTCAGTATTCCTCTATCCAACCAATGGGAATAGGAGGATCTGTGCCCATGAACATAGGAAATGGGGAAAGAATGGTGCCCAGCGAAAAACAAGGAAGGTCAAGGAAGTAGGAGATATAATCCACGGCTGGGACAGGAAAGGGGCTCCAGCTGGGGAGGAAAGATGGGGGGTGTGAGGTATCAGTAACAAGGTCCCAGCAGACAGGACTTGGCATGAGCTCGGAGAACGGACCTGAGAACGGACCCTCCTCCTTCCTAATGCTCAGTACACTTCAAATTAATAATTAAAATGCTTCCTGTCAGATTCCAGCCTGACACATAATTAGAGCAACTCTAGGCTTCGGGCGACTGGGATGAGAACAGCTTATGAGAGGGACTTTCCTGAGGACCAGAAGCCAGGTCAGCTTCTTCATCAGGGCCACCTCTGTCCACATGCTGAGTAGATGGGATGAGGTCTTCCTTCTGATGGGCAGAGGCACGGGACCTTGGTGTTTCCACCTGCCCCTGGAGATTAGATGAGATGCCATCGTAGGTGAGTATGAGAGTGAAGCTCCAGGAGTTATGCAAGAAAGAGGGTACCATGGAACTGTACAGGCCATGGGGGCAGATTTGTGACCATGCACGGATTCCAGCCAACACCACAACCTCCGCACAGGGCCCTTCTGGCCAGGGCTGCTGGAGGTAGCTAAGGCCTGTGGGGTTGAAGCCACCCCAGACTCCTCCTCACTGAGCCACAGCACCCTCCACTTCCTGCTAGAATCCAGTCCTTCTCCAGACCTGCCCACCTAGGCTGTGGGTGCCAATTTATCTCAACCCCTGCGGAGCTGCTGTCCGTGGTTCTAAAATAGAATCTTCACCTCTACCAGAAGCCAGGCTTGTCTCCCCACCCCCTCAACCATTTGCCACAAAGTCTAGTTCTGGAGTCACACTGTCACACTCCAGGCCTGAACTCATTTCCCCACTGCCAGGCTCGGCGATGGAGAGACCTGAGTGCCTGCCACACAGGGCTTCAAGCAATGGGGCCACCTTCTAGAGCTGAGTAATGGGAGAGAGTCCAGGCTCAAACTACCTATTAGAAGAAAATCATTTTAAAGTGATGTTGTGTTACTTCATTGAAGTTGCCTTCATAAATATTTCAGAGGTGTTTATTAAGAAAACCACAGGAGCAAAGAGGAGGTTGGCGAGGCTGGGAGGAGAGATGGCTGATGGGATTTCAACTTTTGCTGCCACCACCACCAATAACATGTTTACTCTCTTGGAGGAGCTGGCTCTGGGAAAACAGGAAATAGGGAAAACCCTATTTAAAGGGGGGGGGGGGCGTTGGCAGCTCAGACACCCCTGCTCTTGTTCTTTGAAAACAGAGCAGAGTCTCAGGGCATTAAGCTGGGGCAGATAACATCCTGGGCTTATTCTCTCAGGCTTGTCTCCAGCGTCAAGACAATTCCACCCTTCCTCCAAGCTGAACCACAGAGTGGAGAAGAGACGGGGGTGGGGGGGGTCCTTCCACAGCAGGCTGACATTTGCAGAATTTTTTATGCCATCCTTTGCCCTTCTCTCTCACACCCCTGTCCAAGACCACCACATGTACCAGGAGCAACAAAGTAGCCTCAGGCCAGAGCATCATCCCTACAAGGCCCAAGGGCCTGTTTCCTTCCACACACAGGCAGGGAAGATCCTGCCGAAGGCCTGGAGAGGTCAGTAGCCTGCAGGCCATCATCCTCCTTGGAGGAATGACAGGAATGGAGGCCCAAAGGCTGTCTTTGATGACGCTTCTTTCCTCAAGAAAGCTTTCTCTTACCCCAAGGCACAGCCAACAAGGCAATTAAACTCTGGGAGTGCAGAATCGATCTGCAGGTCAAGAAATGACATTGATCCGTGGTGCTGGTACTATCAGGGTAGACCCATCCAGTTATACTGTGACCTGCAGGTCATGTGGCCCCATGACGCTCTGCCCATTTCAGTCATTTGGGAAGAGGGGTGCTGCTGACCCCATTTTTCCAGCTGCAGCCTACACGGACACTGAACGTTTGGTACTCAGCTCCCAAAGGAAAAGCAAAGGTAGCTGATCCCGTCACAGAACAAAGGAGTGGGCCATCAGCCTTCTGGAGCCTTCTCTGGTAAATAATAATAAAGAATTACTTGCAATTGTCATATCAATTTTTCCTGGGTAAATAAAGGGCTTCTCAAGGAGCTTATTCCTTTAAATAGGTTAAGGGCCCTTTGTAGCCTCATTTGCATTATTCATTTTCTGGGAAATCTTTTTTTTTTTTTTTTTTTTTTTCATGGAGATTGCAGGAGTAAACTCCAGCCACAGTCAATAGTTCAGAGAACTGAATTAATGTGGTCTGGGTCTATCCAGAGAATGGTGGGACTGGGGGATGGTGCACAGTCTTGACCAGCTGCTGGGGATACAGGGTGCCTCTGGGAAAACAGTAGCAGCTCTTTGTGTGGCTGGGAGACACTAAGTGCAGAGATGAGGTGAGAAAGATGGGAGTAGAGCATAGGATTAAAAAACAAAAGCAGAAAAGGGAGGGCAGGTGCTGGAGGAGGGGAGCCTGAGTGGATGCTGAGAGACACAATTCTGTGAATAAGAGACTATGGCTGTGAGTCAGGCTGCTTCAGCCACTCTGTCCTCTTGTCCTTCATGATCTACTCCTCCATTTCCTAGGTATTGCTCCCCCCAGATGAAATGGAATACAATCTCCTATATACTCCTCCAGTGTCCACAGTGTTCAACCCACTAGCACACTCTCCTGCTGGGCTGACCCAGATCTTCCTGGACATAGCCCACAGGACACTTAGGAGAGCAGAGGACAGACACTGAGGAAATCAGCACTCTAGCCATGGCTCCCCGGTCACTAAGGTCCTGAGCCTAGCCTCCTAAGGAGGCTAAGCCACCTCTAGAACCTGACCAACATTGTTAGCAGTGACAAGGAGCTTGATCCAGTTGCAAAAACCATAGGAGCATGGGACTGGAGCAGCCATTAAGAGCATTGGCTGCTTTTCCAGAGGACTGAGCTCAATTCCCAACTATATCCCTCTTCTGGACTGTGTGGGCATCAGGCACAAAAATGATGCACAAACATATATGCCAGAGAAACAAGAAATAATGCAGCCACTGTACTGGAGAGGTGGTTCAATGGGTAAGGTACTTGCTGACCTAAGTTCAGATCCCCAGAACCCACGAAAAAGTTGAATATGACAAAGCATGCCTGTAATCCCTGCACTGGAAGAGGTGGAGACAGGTAAATCCCGGGAGCTTGCAGTCTAGCCAAAAGAGGTTCAGTGAGAGATCCTTCCTCAAAAACTAAGGTGGAGAATGAATTAAGGAAAAGATCCTGAAGCCACCCTCTGCCACATGTACATGAATGATTAAGGGACCTAACTGCAGGGACATCGACACAGACAACACACACACACACACACACACACACACACACACACGTTCTCTCTCTCACACACAAGTGCATTATTTTACTATCAACACACACACACACACACACACAAGTGCATTATTTCACTAGCAGAAATTCCACTGCATTATCTTAGCAAATAAGGTTTTGCAGACATGTTGCCACCTCCTTTTTACCTCCAGCAGCACAGTACAGGGACTTTCATGGAGGAGACAGAACAACATAGGGATCTGATGGAAACAGGCCACACATCTAGACCTGGGAGCACGCTGACCTTGAACTGTGGGCCTTGGTGGCAAGTCTGGAGCCTGGAGAGGAACTAGAGGCCAGAGGCCTGCAGGAGGGTGCAGGGGTGGAGGCCAGTTGCAGGGGTGGGGGCCCAGGGAGATACTAAGTCCAGTCACTCTGGCTAGTGTGGGTCTACATTATAGTCAGAACTCCAGAACACTCTGGGGTAGGAGCGCCTCTGAGATAAGGGACAGGAAGAGAGAAGGCTGTTTCCTCTCTAGTCTGGCATAGGCTCACAGACTGACGGTAGCTTACAGGAGGGAGACAGATGGTTCCTCCCCACACTGAGCGCACAGTGCTGGAGGGAAGAGGGAGCTAGGATGTGACAGCGGTGTGACTGTCACATCTGGAGGCCTGGGGGAGAGGGGTGACAAGAGAGAGACACAGAGGGAGAAGGTGGAAGCGGGAAGGAGAGTCCCATTTGCTACCAGAAAGCTAGAGACTTAGCAGTCACACAGGATACCACATCCCTGTCTCTCCAGGGCCTGGGTGATCTGACTGATGACAGGAATGTGGGCTTCCTACTAACTCTCCCCTGGGTCCCTCAACACATTTGACCACTTCCTCTAGTCTTCCTTACTTCACTTTTCTGATATTCTGGCAGCTGAGAATCCCTTGGTCAGCTACAGCAACAATAGAACAGCCGCCTGCCTTGGTGCCCCCTCTCCAAGCTCTCTGCTCAAGGCTCTCTCTCTCTCTCAGAATTCTGTTTTGTATTAACTTGCAAACTCTGAGAGCACACATCAAATATTCAGCAATGACCTCAACCAATTGCATCAGAACTTCTGGGGAGGGAGCCCAAACATCAGGATTATTAAAAACTCCCTAAGTGATTTTAATGTGCAGCCAGAGTCTACTGGGCTAAATGGAGCCCAGAGCTTTGTCCCTGGGAGCAGTGTGCAGGATCAGGGAGGCTGATCTAGCATGAGTGGACACAGTATGCTCTCAGCCAGGCCCTCAATCTAGAAAGAACAATACTGAAACATGGTCAGAGGAGAGAAAAAAAAAATCACATTAGCTAAGGGAAGCTGAGGGCTGGGGATATTTTGCAACACAGATACTAGGAAAAGGTAGGAGGCAAAGGTCATAAACTTTCAACCTAAGGGCTGAGATCTGTCTACCCCCATGGGACCCAGATTTTTCCCTGCTCCCAAAAAGCCCTGCCTCATTAGTAATAAAATGATGTCATCATAATAACCTGGAGCTGGTGGAGCCAAATGGCAGGTTATGAACGCCCTGGGATTCAGTGCAGCAGAAGATCGCCCTGCCCCAAGGCGCCGGAATCCAAGATTCTGCTGCATTTTCCCATCAATTAGAGTCCAGAGTTCTGCACTCAGAGCTCGGCCTGCCATGCTCAGACCACAGGTCTGCACCCACACAGCCAGTGGGTGGGCAGATGTATTTGCCCAGGATCGAGAGTCCAGAAAATGCACACAGCTCCCAGGGAGATGCTAAACAGTCCAGAGGGATAAGAAAGGAGTGGTCGCAAGTCCTGGCCACTGCTCAACTGGGGCTTTAACCCTTTGAGTCCTTGAGAGCTCAGATGGAGCACGGATTCTCAGCACTATCCTTGTACTTTCTAGAATATTTTGCTAGTGACCTTTTTGTATGGGCCCAGCTAAAAAGGCAGCCCAAACAGCTGGTAAATACACCAGCATTTCCAATGAACTCAGAGAGCTAGGGGTGTAGCTCAATTGATAGCATGCTTGTGTAGCAGGCATGGCGCCCTGGGTTCTCTTCCTAGCACTGTCCAAGGTGGGCACCGTGGTGCATGCTGTAATGCCAGTCTTTGGGAGGTAGAGACAAGAACAGAAGTGTGATGTCATCCTTGCCTATATTGTAAACTTGGGGCCAGTCTGGAGTGCAAGTTGTTCTGCCCACACAACCCAAATAAGATAAAATATGCCTAGAAATCCTACTTGTAGAACCTCATAGTATGAAAACCTATATTAGTTACATCCAAAGTACAGGAACTGACAAGACCTTTCTAAAACAGGCACTATGAGCTGATACCTCTCCATCTAACAAGGAATGAAGGAAGTCTTTACCAGAAGCTAGATACAAAATAGCATCATTGTAGTATTCAGCTACTAAGTTCAAGAAGCACGGCTAATCTGCCCAGAAAGCAGCCAGATGGTGCCCCTGGGTGGGGCTGCTGCCTGAGGAAGGACATAAGGGAACTTTGTGGGATTCCAACATTGTTCTAGATCTTGATCTAAGTAACAGTGACACTTGTGCAAAAATCCATGTACCCGCACACTGAAAATCAGCAAAATTGAAATGCTAGATGTGTCCAATATCGATGGAAAAGGTAAAGAGGAAGACGGAGGAGACCTGGGAAAGAGTAAGGAAATGCTGCCGAGCAATGTCCTCTGATCTTTGGAATAACTACATGACCTGGAGAAACGTCAAGCAAAGCCTCCGTGTGAGTGGACAAGGACAGTGGGAGAACCGCTCAGTTCTCACCCCTGCGGAGGTGCCTTCCAGCCCTCCTCAGGTGAGGCAGCCCAACCTGGCTCCTGCTTCTCTACAGAGAACCTTGAGAAGTGTTGGCTTATCAGGACAACACTGGCCTCACAGTGCAGCTTAAGACTTGGCCTTACTGGCTGGGGAGATAGCTCAGTGGGTAGAGAGCCACACAAGAGTAAACACTAAATTCAGATCCCCAGAAGCCTCACGAAAGGTGGCTTGCCTATAATCTCTCTGGAGCAAACTTCCTAGAGAGACTAGCTGAAATGGTGGGCTGAAACTCTTCTCTGGGGTGACCCTGCCTCAGCAGAGAAGGCCAAGAGTGATCGAGGAAGACAATAAATGTCGACCTTGGGTCACCAAATGTGAGTGCACAGAAGTATGAACACACATTAAAAAAAAAAAAAAAAAAGACAGGCTTTGTAACTGGAGCGTTAGAAATTGCTCAACTTGGAATCAGGTCTCTGCTCATGGGCTCACAGGTACACGCTTCTCATTCAGTCTCCACATCCTAGAACTGAACAAGGCAAGTGCCGAAGGGTCCCCACCTCACCCCACCTCCAACCATCATTCAACTCTATGTAACAAGTCCTTAGGAGAGGCAGGGGGACTTAGGACCCTTGCCATACCATCCCTACTCTTTCTGTTCCCTCCCCATGAACGACAGGGTGGCCAGGTCCACTAATTGGTCGTCACAGACCAGGTTACAAACGGTGCTGGAGGCGAATTCCGGTCACACCTCCAACCAGGCGAATGGACCCTTGCTCCGTCCTCTCTTTAATGAATGTGACACCTGCAGGCTACAGCTTGTCGCACTGTGAGAATTATTTCTCCATTAAAATGCAGGAATTGGAGCTTTGCCCAGGAAGGGCAGCTAAAAATACTGCTCTCCAAGGCACTTGTCATCAGGGGACTCGGTGGCCACTCTCCTCACCCTTCAGCTTCCAGGCCAGTCCCACACCTGCCAGGTCTCAAGCCCTGGATATTGTCATGTCTGATCCTCACCTCAGCCTGACAGGAAGAAAAGACACCAGTAATCTCTCTTACACAGATGGGAAAACAGGTGCAGACTTCTGGCCCAGGGTCACTGCGCATTCTACAAAATCAGTGAAACAGCAACAGTGTGGCACTGTCTGCAGCAGGGAAGCCTCAGCCTCCCCAGCGCCCAGCGTGTTCCCCATCAGCCTTGTTTGATACTCACAACCAACCTTTGATGCTGTCATCCATCCCCGGGTGAGGACTGAGGGAGACAAGGTGCATGAGGCACTGAGGGTGGGGGTAGTCAGAGCTTTTGGAGTCTGAAACCCACCCAGAGCGCTCAATGTTAAGACATCATCAAGCAAGGCAAATCTTTTTGTTACCGGAGCCATCGATTTTATAACTAACCTTCCAGTTTAGGGAGGTTAGTTAGATCCAGTGAGACAGGATCACACGTGGCCCAGGCTGGTCTCAAACTCAGTATGTAGGCCAGATGACCTTGAACTCTGATCTTCCTGCCTCCAACTCCTGAGTGCAAAGAATATAAACGTGCACCACCGTGCCCCATTTACACGGTGCCAAGGATCAAGCCCAGGGCTTTGAGCATGTTGGGCAAGAGCTCTGCAAACTGAACTACATTCCCAGACCCAAACCATCCAGTTTGTAAAGAATGTCACGTGCTTTTCCTACAAAACTAGTCAGTAAAGAAATCATCAGCGCTCCGAGGTATGAGGGATGTGGTTATATGAGATGCTGAGCCAGGGTAAAGCCCAAAGACCTAAGCCCTCTACCCCCTCGGTGACCGCTCCCCAGATCAGCCTCCAGTTCATGGTTTGTGATGTTCTGACAACGTGGAGTTCTGAAGCTTTTCCCCAAGGAAAAAGGATGCAGGATAGCTTTCAGGCTCCCCCATCCCTGATTCTGGTTCTCTGAAAATTTGTCCGCCAAGCTCACTGTCCTCCCAGATTTCCTAAGTGGAAGGTCACCTAAGTGATCCAAAGGTCAATGCCCTGCTCAGGGTCACAGAGCAGAGCTAGGTCCTTGCCTCTTCTCCATGTCACTGCGTCAGCCAGGAACATCAGGCACACTCACTTGTCTAGTGTTTGCTCCCTCTAGCCTCTCTGCCTGCTTGGGGTCTTTTGTTGTTTGTTGTTTTTCTCCTCAACTTGATAGAAGTTTGGAGCAGTTGAGAAAGTGCCTTCATAAGACTAGACTGTAAACAAGCCTGTGGGGCATTTTATTAATTAGTGGTTGAGGCGGGAGGGCCCGGCCCACTGTGGGTGGGGCCATCGCTGGGCAGGTGGTCCCTAGGTGTGTAAGAAAGCAGGCTGAGCAAGCCAAGAGTAGTAAACCGCAAGCAGCACCCTCCATGGTCTGTCCCAGTTCACGCCTCCAGGTTCCTGCGCTGACTTCACTTCCTGAGGACGGGGCTCACGATAAACCTTCCTCCCCAAGTCGCTTTGGTCTTCCCCATCATACAGTGGGGACATTAGCAGAGGCCCTAAACTAGGCTAGAGTTTGAGACAAAGAAAACACGTGCACTAGTGGGAGGAGCCACTGGCAAAAGAACCAGATTCTGCCCAACCAACTTCACTTTTCCAAGAAGGAAATTGCATCCAGGAACCTGAATGAAGAGGCACAGGACCACGGAGAGCTAGGAAACCCTACCCCAGGCACAAATACCCAGGACAGATACCTTCCTTCTAGCACCAAGCCACCCCACTGTTTCACTGACATCACAGGCAACAGGCTACGGGAAGACAAAGATATTTAATTCTCCCAAAAGACACCCAGTTTACAGAATCCCGTATTTATTTTATTTTAGTTTAGTTTTTTTGAGACAGTTTTTTGAGACAGTCTCTGAGTAGCCCTAGTTGTCTTAGAACTCACTCTGTAGACAAGGCTGACCTCGAACTCACAGATCTGCCTGCCTCTGCCTCCTGAGTGCTGGGATTAAAGGTGTGCACCACCACACCTGGCCAGAGTCTGTTTAAATTTTCCTCATTTTCTTCAGTACCAGGGTTGGAGACATGCCTTCAGGGGGACATCAGCAGTTCTGCTTTGCCAGAAGCCAGGGCTGCCAGAGACAAACCAGGTATATGCCCCAGCTCCAAAATAGCACCGTGGTAGGGAGCAGCCTCCCCAGGCTCCAGCTATTAAGATGGTCTCAGCATGGCGCAGGCTGCTGCCCCAACTCAGGTCTGACTAGCTGTGGCCACCTGCCTTCCAGTCCACATCTAGAAAGACTGGAAAATAGCCAGCTCTCCAGGTATGGCAAGGGCTGGGCTTTCTCCAGGTTTCTGCCCCTCCCTGGGCCCTGGGTCAGGGATAGTGTAGGCTGAGGGTGAGGTATCCAGGAGTTGTGGGCACAGATGGGTACAGTAGAGAGCAAACCCATTTCCAAGTTGGGGCGAGGTCTAGAGGGAAGAGCCTCCGATTTTCCTGCAGGACCCTGGCGTCCAGCAGTGATGACCCCCGTGGTTGCTCAAGTGATTGTTAATTTACTAAGAAAGCAAAAGTAACAAAGATTGCAAACATGGAAAAGCATAGGGTTGAAGGCTGATGCCCTGAGGGCCCTGAGAAGCAGGGGGACCAGCACCTGCTTCCTGTGGGGAGAATGGACACACCCCAGGGCAGCCAAAGGAGACCTCGCAAGGCAGGTCTGCACGCATTCCAGCACGCACAGCTGCAGGTATGCTGGTACCTGTGTGTGTAGATGAGGAGCAAGTCCCCCTCTCACCTAGCTAGGGAGGGGGACAACCAAAGCCAGGGTCAGAGCTGGGCAAGAGAGTCAGGATGAAGACCTGGGAGATGCTGAGGAGATGGGATCCTCGGCAGTCAGAACAGAGGTCGAGGGACGGTAACTAAGATAGGCCAGGGCCACGGGAGAAACGACCAAGAAGTAACTGTGCGGCTGTCTTCAGAAAAGTAAGGCAGGGGTTCGTCTGAACGGCCTGTGCCTCGGAGCATAACAGCAGTCACACGGTCCACCTGGCTTTGGAGGAGCAAGGAGGTGCGGGTGGTGTGCGTGTGTCTGTAAGACGTGAGGCCGAAGGCAGGTTCGTGTGTGGCATCTCTGGAGAAATAAGGCCACTGGATGACTGGAGGAACACGGAGGCAGAACGGTCTGTGTGTTGTGTCCGTAAGAAAGAAGGCCGCAGAATGGTTCGTGTATCGTGTCACTGGAGAAGTAAGGCTTCAGGATGACGGGAATTAAGTCCATCAGAGAAATAAGGCTGTAGGTGGCCTACACACCACATCCTTTGATGAACAGGTGGACCTGCAGAGCCGAGCCCTTTCACTGGGGGCAGGGCTCACATTGAGGCTCAACACAGCCACAGGCGGGGCCCCGACCTGGGAAGGCAACATCTCCCCGTCAGGCTATTTCTTGTCCATCATCTGCATTTCAGGGGAGGATGAAAGGGAAAGGGGAGAAAATGCATTAGAGGCTAGAAGTTCTCCTCCTGGGTTTACGTCGGAAGTCACATATCCAGTCGGGAGGGTGCCCCCTAACCCGTCCTGAGGATAACGTGCGTGCGGGACGGGTAGAGCCAGGGAGTGTGTTTCCTTACACTGCTACACCGGAGGCCAGTATGTACACAGAAGCCAGGCAGGAAAGTGTGTCCGCTCACCCTATATACTCACTCCGACTGGCTGCTTAGTCATCTGACTCACCCCTCAAGGCCTGGCCCAATTCCCTCCTCTGGCAGGGTGCCCCTTCCCACTCTAGTGACCTGAAGAGGAATGCTGCAGGAAACCCCTTCTCTCTGACTTTGCCAACCCTGACGCCCTGGCCCGCTCCACATCCCAGCTTGCACCAGCAGTTTAGAAGGCCTTGGACACATGTGGTCCTGCTCTTCTCCCTTCCTTTGGGTTCTGTCTGTCCTCAGGAAACTGGACACAGACTAGGTCCAGGGTGCCTCCCTGGGGAGCAGGGAAGCCCACTGCTCCACCTACAGAGCTACTCTGAGCAGCAACTCTCTGCAGATGCCCAGCTGGCATTCTCACCAGCAGGGCTCCATTCTTCTGTGCTCACTGCTTCCCAGCGACAGCGAGGAGACCTCTCATTTCCTGTCTCCTAGCAAAGCTGCCGATGTGAGCAACAGCGGCTGCTGTGCTGACTAGCCACCTATGTGCCAGAAACGTGACTGCCCAGATGAAAGCTACACTTCCAGCCTCACCTGAGAAATGGGTCACATGACGAAGGTTCTGCCCAATGGGATCTATCTAAAGTGACAGGAGCTATTCTTGGCCAAGCCCTAGAAAGATGTTCCCTGCCCTCCTTCTCATCCCTTGCCTCTGGAGGGGCCATGGCAACTGCAGCAACCCCTTGGACCCAGGGATGAGCGCTTCATGTTGCAGCGGACAGAATCCAGGCCCCAGGCTACCTGCAACTTTAAGACTATCAGACAGGAGTGGTAGAAACGCCTGGTGCGCACAAGCCTGCGAAGGGCGTTTGGGTCCTGTTGGAGCAGCTCGGACCCAGGTTCCTCCACCACAGCACCAGGAGCTGAGTGGGTGCTGCTCTTCTGGGGCGAAGCACAGATCACACCAGAAAGGTGATGATGGCTGCCCCGCCCCCCAGCTTCCTCCACAGACACACAGACATACATTCAATTTCGGGCAACAGATCTTTACCTTCTTTGTTTTCAGAGTGTTTCAGAGGCCTCAGAGCTGAAAAAAAAAGGAAGGAGCATTTGATGAGAGAAGGACCCTAGGGAGGAAGGGTGGGATGCAGAAGGGCGGGCAGGGATGAGCAGGCCTCGGTACCCTCTCAGTGCCAGGGAGGGAGCCCCAGAGCTCTCCCAAGCCTCACTTCACAAGTCCCCCCTCCGCCCCCCTCTAAATAAGTCTCACGAGTCTCCCCTCGTTCCTATTACTACAGAGTGGGGACAAGGACCCATCCCCAGACAAGCTGGAAATGTGGCAGTACACAGAGCCCAGGCCATAAATGAGGTGAAATGAGGATCAAGGGAGGCTGGCACGGTTGCATATGCCTCCAGAGGCCCTGGGTCACATGGCCTAGAGGCTGACTGACTCTCCAACCCATCCTCCCTCCCTTCTTTCCTCTCTCCCTCCCTCCTCCCTCTGCCAACATCTGCCTCTGAGAGTGAGAAATGAGGCCTGATCCCAGCCCATCTCCATGCCGGCCACACGGGTACCAACAGGTGGAGAATTAATTGCCATGATTTATAGCAGTCCACAGGCATCAGTCTCCTTCTCTTCCTTTTATGGGGGTTCGTCGGGAGCTGTTGTCAACTGAAACAGTCCAACATGGCTCAGGGGAATCCGGCCTCTCTCAGCCCCGTTACTCCTGGGCCTGCAGCTGTGGGACCCACCCTAAGACCTGACTCAGCTCAGACCCTCTGCAAAGCAACTACTTCTCTAGGCTCTGGGGAGCCTCAGAAGAGCCCGCAGGGAGCACGAGAACAGGGCCAGGATGGTGCTTCACAGGTGAGACACGGAAGCCCAGGGGAGCAAAGCACATCACCCCCGCTGCATAGCCTCTAAGGGGAGTGGGGCGCCTCCGTAAGCTCTTAACCAGACACAGGCATGGTACTGTCTTCTATGTAGACCATCTCATAGAAAAACCTAGAGACCTATTCTCACACCCATTTTTTTTTTAAACATATGGGAAAATAGGCCAAACTGACAGTTATTTGCTGAAGACTCCTTTGTTTGTTTCTAAGAGACTTCCTCTCTCCCGATGCCCTCCTCCCAGCCCTGGGAAGCCCCCAGTTGGAACAGTCCTGATGGACTGGTCAAGGCAGGAAGGAGACTCCTGGGTTGGGGCCTCCATCAGTGGGCACTTCGTTCAAACATCAGAGTACGAAGTCTTGTCTCCTGCCCCGGATGCCTCCTCAGGTAAGAGGGCCAGACTCACCTGTCTTGGATCCTTCTCCATCCCCATCCTGGTCCTCAGCCCCTAGAAGGGTGAAGAACAAACTGTCTCAGCGCTTTTAGTCCTGAACGTCCACACCTGGTGACTGAACAAATCTGACTTCTGGTCTGAACCCTGGATTCAAGGTTGGAGCTTGAGACCAGAGCGGAGCTGAACCTAGGGTATAATGGGAGCTGCAGCAGGAAGCCCAACACTCCCCTGGCCAGGGCGCCACCTACCCAGCTTTCTACCCACGCAGCCTGCCGCCCCACACACCCACTCATTCACAACTCAGTCTACGTCCCCACAACTGCCCACATCTGCACCCACTTCATGTGTGTGCGCGCACTCTGGGGTGCACATCAGGTGTCTTCCTCAATGAGTCTCCACCTTATTTTTTTGAGACAGGGTTCCTCACTGAACATGGAGCTCACTGAGTCAGCTAAGCTGGATGGCCAGTGAACTTCAGGGATCTTTCTCTCTCCCTAACCCCAGTGTCACAGAAGCAAGCTGCCACGCCAGGCTGTACATGGATACTGGGCATCCAAACTCAAGTCCTCATCCTTGCACGGCAGCCACCTGACAGTCATCTCCCCGGTCCCTCCATACCCCACCTCAGGCCATCTCCCCATCCTCCACCAGACACACACAGCCCACCTAACCACCTACGACACAAGACCGCTCACCCGTAGTCCAACCAAGCCTCCACACTTCTTCCTCCTACCGAGTCACCTGCCGGCCTCCGCTGCCTGTCTGCTCTCATACCTCAGTTTATACAGGGACACCCAGCAGGGTCCACTCAGCCAACTACAGTCACCAACACCAGCTCCTAATCACCGCAGAGGATGGCATCATGAGGTTCTGCGCACTCCACACGCCCAGGAAGACACGCTCTTTCCAGTGACACACACTAAATGTTCACACGGCTCTAAACCTGTTCTCCCTCACAGACATACCTGTGACACTTACACCTTCCATTTCACACGTTTCCACAGACACACTCGTTCCTTGTCACGCTGCAGCCTGATACACCCACCGCCCTCGGGACGCGTGACACTCTTGTTGACATCCACTTGCCATACTTACACACTGACTGGCAGGTTCACACGGATTCATACAGGATGTTAGCCTTGAGGTTCAAAGCCTAGGTCCCTCTGTGTACCCCGTCCTGTCCATCCTGTCACAGACACGGCAACTGCTGTGTTTGAATGTCTGTTTCCCCTCCCAAATGCACACTGAAGTTATCTGCCATCAAACAGCAAGAGTGGGCCTTCTGGGCTGGAGCGAAGGCTCAGCAGTTATGGAGCTCTGTCTGCTCTTGCAGAGAACACGAATCTGTTCACCCACAGGGCAACTAATATTCACCTGCAATTCCAGTCCCAGAGTACATGCAGGCAAAACACCCATGCACAGGACTTCAATGTTTAATGAAAAATTTATAAATTTTAATTTTAAGTCAATTTTTTATTTTCTAAAGAGGTGACACTTGTAAGGGGTGAGTGGCTCTGACAGCTCCACCCTTGCAGATGGCATTGGTGCTGTGGCCTTTTGCCCTTTCACCTTCCACCGTCCAATGATCAGCAAGGCCTCACCTGGTACCTGAATGAGGCCCTGACTTATTTATTTTGTGTATATGTCTGAGTGTGCTGTGTCTGTGCATGTGTGCATGTGTGTATATGTCTGAGTGTGCTGTGTCTGTGCATGTGTGCATGCCTGTTTCCATGTGTGTGGATGCCCATGTATGTAGAGGCCCACGGCTGATGTCAGGAGTCTTCCTTGATCACTCTCCAAGTTACTCATGAAGGCAGGGTCTCTCCATGGAGTCCAGAGCTCACTGAGGTGGCGGGTCTAGCTGACCACTCTGATCAGGAGAAGCTCCGTCTCCTCTGTCGGAGAGCTGGAATCACACACACATTGCCACGCCAACTCGACGTTTCTGTGGAGGCTGGAGCTCCAAACTCCAGCCTTTGTTCTTCTGCGGCAAGCGCTTTCTCTGCCCACCCTCTGCCTGGATATGGTACCCCCAGCTCGAGAAGCACAAGCCAGCACATTTCTGTTCTTTTCGTGAGCCTGTCTCAGGCATTCTGTTCAGCTGCACTACACAAACTAAAACAGTGACATGCCCCAAGACACGCAGGCACGTATGTTCATGTGCACACACACACACACACACACACACACCAATCTCTGTCACTCACCTGCATTCTCCTCCTCGCAGCTCTGCTTGATCTTTCTCCAGCACACAAAGGCCAGGGCCACCAGCAGTACCACAAGACAGACAGAGAGCCCCACGGTCACCCACAGAGCCTCAGGGGGGAATGTCACAGGCTGCCCTAGAAGAGGAAGAAAGAAGAATGAGACCATCTTGTTCCAAGGTGTGAAAAGGGGCGCTCAGACTCACTGTGCCCCGCCAAGACGAATGGAGCTCACTCAGGCTCCCATGGCCATAGGCCCATCCACCAGACCAAAACCTGCCACTGTGGCTATGGGAGTGGGAGGGGCTAAGATAGCGGCGGGAGAGCCTCGCTGCCTAGGTTAATCATCCCGTCCTCTAAGATAGCGGCGGGAGAGCCTCGCTGCCTAGGTTAATCATCCCGTCCTCTAAGAGGGGCTCAAGGTCTCTAAGCTGACCCAGCTTCTCGTCTCCCAGCTTTTTTCCAATGTCGCTACAGGAAACCCCACCTCAGCCATTTTCCTCAGAGAGCCTGAATCCCTTCCAGGCTCTACACAGTCACCTCGTGTTCCCTTCCTAGCAGGGTCTCCCAAATCCTCCACCTGGCTTAAGAGTCACCTCTTTAGAGGCCTCCCTGATGGTTAAAGTCCCACCTGGTTTACGTCATCCTGAAGGTCAGACATCAGCCAGCTACGTACAGCCCATGAGCCAGACTGTGGCTGTTTTTGACAATCCATGAGCTAGTATTACCTCTTATTTTTGTAAAGGGCTAGAAAAAGAAAGGAGAAAATAAAAAGAAAAGAAAGGACAGGAAGAAAAGCTATAGTACTCCGGAGATGTAGCTCAGTTGGGAGACCATCCGCCTAGAACACATGACGCTCCGGGTTTGATTCCCAGCACCATACGAACTAGGCATGGTTTCCCACAATGCCTGTGACCCCAGAAGCAAGGAGGCAGAGGTGGGAGAAGAAGAAGCTCAAGGTCATCCTCATTACATATTGAGTTCAATGTCAACTGAGACAAAGAGATACTGCCAATGAACGAATGAACGAACAAAAGAACGAGTAAGTCATCAGCAGAGAGGGAGCACATGGCCCGCACCGTACTCGCTCTCTGCCTCTCCTCAGAAAGTGCGCCTAGGTCTCAACACAGATGGGGACCTGGAGTGAGAGTCTAGGTCACTCGAGGATGTACGCCACCAAGGGAACATCCATGCACAGTCCTCAGGCTCCGCTCGACCTCAAGTCAAGAGCGTGACGGGAGGTTGTGGAGTTCAAGCTGGGGTTGAGGGCAGCAGCTGTTTTGAGCACACTCTGAAATGACCCCAGCATAGGCACTCAGCCTAGTGCCACACTGGGTCCAGGGTGAAGCCGTGAAGCGGGGGAAAAAAAATCTAACACACCTGTAATCCCAGCACTCGGGGAGGCAGAGGCAGGCAGATCTCTGTGGGTCCAAGCCAGCCTGGTCTACAAAGTGAGTCCAGGACAGCCAAGGCCACACACAGCCCCCCCCCCCCCAATCTAACAAAGCTGATTCCTTATGCTCTCCGGAGACAGCATGCAGCAGGGCAGCAGCCGCCTTCATAAGGTACACAGGCAGCAGGCCTGGCACTTGCACCCTGTAGAGTGTCAGGTCCACGGGCATGGGGTGGGGTGGGCATACTGCTGCTCTGGACCCTGGAATAAGAAGAACAGAAGAACAGCACAGGAGCAGAAGGCCACAGCTGTGGTGGGCGGCTGGAAGGTCAGGCTGGAGCACTGGAAGAGACCTCTGGACATTTCTAAGATGGAGCTCCTGCAGCAGTGGACAGAGCAGAGCAGCAAAAATACCCCAGGGACTCCACCCCTCCCTGAAGAACCACAGGCAGCTAACGGTGGCTAGGGGAAGGAGAGACATTTTCTTCAGCAGTAGAGCCACTTGATAGAGCGCTCAGGCTCCTATCATCAACCCCTCCCTTGTGCTCCTAATGAAAGCCACTGTGTCACAAAAAATAAAGAGACATTAAAATGGGAAGGGGAACACCCCGATGACGCCACTGGTAAAAGACCTACTGGCAAATGACTGATGACATGCATGCTAGCCCCAGAGCCCATGGAGGAGAGAACCAACTCCCACAAGTTGTCTTCTGAGCTTTACACATACACACACAACAAATAATGTTTAAAGTAATGAAAATAGGAGAGGAATAACTGGGCAGAAGAAGGGAACCAGCAGGAATGAAATGGGGACATGAAATGGTATCAGAAGTGAATATGATCAAAACACATTACAGACATATGGGAAATATCATGATGAATCTATTTGATATTTAATTAATATAAGCTAATAAAAAACTTAAAAAGAAATAGTCAAAGGGAAAGTTTCTCTGTGTTCACCCCAATAGTGTGCCTGAAACATGCTCAGACTTCCTTCATTCTCCTCGCAAAGGACACAGTCAGCTGGGGCTCAGACCTATAGCTCCAGTTTTTGCTCTAGAAAGCCCTCTCCAGAGAGGCCTGGCACAGCACACTCAACATCGCTAACCCCCTTCAGGGGGAGGCAGACCAGCGAGAGGCCTGAGCATCGAAATCCCAGAATGCTGTACAAGGCAGATCTGCCCGAAGCAGAATGCAGGCCAAGGGCTCCAAGGTAAGCCAGCTCTGCTCTAATGAAAACAGGAGGCCAGACGGCAGGGAGGAGGGGAAACTGGGCTAAGAGGCCAATGCTGGATTCAGATCCTGGTTCATCTGCTTGCTGCAGAATGCGGCAAAAGGATTCAGTGCATGTATATATAACTGATGAGGGCAGCTCAGAGAGAGTTCAGAGAAGCTGGGAATACTGCAAGCCATGGAGAAGCCATTTCCTTTATCACTTGTCAATTTTCAAAGTGATGACTAGACCGCAAAATATTTGGAGCCACTGTGTTAGTCTGTGGTCTTGGAGGTCCCCTCTCACTGGACCTCAGTCTCTTGTCTGAATTGTGCTTGACGACACTAGCCCAAATGAGATCCCTTTCCTACTGAGGTATGAACTTTCTCTGACATGGGCAAGTGTTCTTTCCACATACCAGCGCTTGCCTCACAGCATCAAGTCGGCAGATATCCCAGCCCACCTGGCACAGGATGGCTGGGTCCTCTGTCCTGCCTGCCAGCCTCCACACCTCTGCCCATCTCACTCCACATTCCTTGGTCTTGCTGGTAAACAATCTGCTTTCCCTTTTAAAAGAAAAGATTTACTGTGTGTTCGCATGTGTGCGTGTACTCACAGAGGCCAGCAGAAGGCACCAGATCCCTTAGAGTTGGAATTATAGGTGCTTGCGAGCCACCTGATATGGGTGCTGCAATGTAAACTCTGGTCTTCACGACAGAGCAACAATTCCTAACCACTGAGCCATCTCCGCAGCCCCAGCGAAACACAGTTTTCCTGCGGTGTTCTCTGCAAGAGCATGGCGGTACCTCAGAACACACAGAGCTGAGGAAGCTGCTCCTTCAGAGGAGGCACAGACCGGCCCTCTTCAGAGAAGGCAGGCTCAGTAGGAGGGATAAGACTTATCCCTGGAAAACAAGCGTGAACAGGGGCCACTGGCTGTGAGTTCATCAGGGGAGAAGACCACGTAAGGGCCAGCACGCTGGAAGTAGAAAGCTGGCTGGGCTGGGGGTGTCAGGCAGAAATTGTGAAAAGAGAACAGATGAGGACCGGTGATAGACAACCTGCTGTCCTGATCTCAAAGATGTAGGAGGTTCCTGGAAAAGCTCACACAGCCCAGGGGCAGGCCCTGGGGAGCTAGACCTAGCACACAGGCCTGGGGAAAAAAAAAAAAAAAGGACTGAACAGAGACACGTCAAGACCAAACACAGAGGGTGACTGTCTACATTGAGCCCTCTTTCCAGCCCCAAGCACCGAAGGTGCCTACTTGGTCTAGTGCTGACCTGGAAACCAGAAATTAAGTGATCGCTGCCCTCCACCCACCATGTAAGAGTCTCAATCTGCCTTGGACCACATGGGGGCAGTAGAGACAATCCTGGATAATCCAAAGGTGGTGCTCTGGTCTGCAGGGACAGCACTCAGAGGAGTGAGATCTCCCTGTGAGGCTCCCTGAGCTCCCAGAGCTTCACGGCTGGACAAGGCAATCCCTTCACGCTGAAGAAGTGCCCGCTGGGAAGCACACCCTCATTCACTGCGTCTCTGAGCAAGCCTTGTGCCTTGTGCCTGAGCAAGCCGAGTTCTGCCCACCGCTCTAAGGTTCCAGGAAGATAATTTGTGGTCCACGGAAAACACATGTTCCAAACAATTTGTCAGCTCAAGAAAACGAGTCCCTTAAAGACTTCTCACTGGGGAGGCGTTGGGATGCATGAAATCTATGAAAATGAGCATTTTTATATTGATATTCCAGGCTAGCTGCTCCCTCATGCCTTCCTCAGCTGACCGTCTCCCCTTACCTGTGATGGTGACGGAGCCGTGAGCATCTTGCTGCAACACTGGGTTGCGCACCAGGCAGCTGTAGGTGCCATTAGCACCCAGCACCACCCTCAGCATGCTGTGAACGTCAAACAAGCCCCGCTCGTTGGCCATCTGGGATGTTGTCACATTGCTGGTCAAGGGCAACCCCTGTCCGTCCTTCCAGAACACCTCGGCCTCGGGGTAGCCCTGGTAACTGGAGCACGTGATGTTCACCATGTCCCCTGGGCGCAGGTCCTTGTTGGGTTCCAGGGTCATGCTGGGCTTCGAGTAGGGGGCTGGAGGGTGGCAGAGGGCAAAGATCAATGACAGTCAGCAAGGCGATACAGGGAAGGAAAGGACATGAGGGTGAGAGTTAGGAATCAGCCTGGGGCCATTCTTTGATGGTGGGATCGTCAGGGGACAGTGGGTGGGCCGCCTGCAGACTGGGCCAAGAGGGGGAAATGCTCCTGCCTGTAACTCAACTGCCACCTGCAGGCTGGCAGCAGCACTGCGAAAGTCCTGGATGCTCCCAAATCCGGTGAAGCTGCCCTCATCATACATGCAGGGGACCCTCACAAACACAGTGCCCTATGGCGGCCAGGGAAGATCACTGTGCTGCTAGGATAGGCCTGCCCTGGTCCTGGCCTAGAGGAAGCTGCACACCAGCTGCTTAGTGTCTACCGGTTGCCAGGTAAGGTGCCAGGCTGAAGCCAGGTTGGGCAGAGGAGCAGCATAAGGTGGTGTCACTGTCCACCAGGGCCACCGCAGGTCTTCAGAGACTGGACCTCCATATGTCCTTCATGAGGATCATACAGACAAGGAATTACGAAAGGACTGAGCCTCTGTAGCCGCTCCACAGGTCTTCCCGCATCACGACCCAGGCCTTGTTCCTTCTCACTCTCTCAAGACAGACTGAGTCTCCTCTCAGATTTTCACAGCAGGCTGGCCTTGTCTAACGAGAGCCATCCCTGGAGCTCAGTCTTGGGGTAGGGGTTGTCGAGGGCTCCTGTAAGAACAAGCCCTTCCCTAGAAGAGCTCCTTTCCCTCTCCTGCCCTGAGACTTCCTGCTGACCCACATGTATCACCGTCCTTCCAGGCAATTTCTATAGCCTTGGAGACTAGGGAGTCAAGGCCTTCGATCAGTGACTCCACACTGAGTCCCTTGCCCCATCACTGTCCCATCACTACCAAGCATCTCGCTTGTTTGGGAGACTAAAGACAGAGAACTAACTTCCTCTAACTTCAATTGATAGAACTGTAACCTCCTCTTTAAGGTGGCCTTTAAGACCCAAGAATAAAAATCTGTGGGTCATAATGGCGACTGAGCCATGAGCACCCCACTGTAGCACCAGGTCGAGTGCTGGCATCTGAGGTGCCGTCAGCACCCAGACCACCCTAAGCGTGCTGTGCACAGCAACACGCTCAGAGTCATCCTGGCCTTTGAGTAGCTGGAGGGCGGCATAGGGCAGGGGTCACCAACACCATCAGTCAGGAGACGGTGGAAGAAAAGACAAAAGGCTGTTAGTGCAGGAGTCGGCTCCTGTGGGGCAGTGTGGGAGAGCAGAAGCGGAGGGCGCCCTTCTCCACACTCACCGGCCACCTGCAGGCTAACAGCAGCGCTGTCAAAGTCCCGGATGCTCACAAAGCAGGTGTAGCTGCCCTCATCGGTTACTCGGACACGCTGTAGCCTCAAGGACGCGTTGCCCTGCACCAACAAGTCAGGGAAGAGTGCTGTGCGGTTGGCATAGGCGCTGCCTTGGTCCCGCCCCTCGGTGAAGCTGTGAATCAGCTGTTTGGTGTCTGTCAACTGCCAGATGAGGTTGAGCTGCGCCAGACTGAAGCCAGGCTCTGGGGAAAAGGAGCAGCGTAGGGTGGCATCGGTGTCCACCAAGGCCACCACAGGGTCTTCAGAGACCTGGACCTCCACAGCTCCTGGGGGTGAGTCGGAGGGGGCAGGGCAGTTAGGGAAGGTGGTTTTTTCAGGGTCTTCTTCCCCAGCTACCTCTAGGCTCTACACACCCTTCCTTTTACGTCTGGGGCTCAAAGTAAGTTCCTATCTACGCTCTTCATTGAGAGCAGCTATGTGCCAATGTGAATTAGGAATGCAACAAGGACCAAGACCGAGGTCATGCCTGGAGCTCATTTACATTGGAAGGGAAGACAGAAGCAGTTTGTGATGAACACAGATGTTCATCAGCTTGCGATTAGATTATAAGAGAGAGGGAAAAAAAGGCTGCAGACGTGGCTAAGTGTTAGAGCACTTGTCCAGCTTTGGGTCCACTCTGTTCCAAAAAATGAGAGAAAAGGGGAAAGGGAGAAGAGGAAGAGGAAGAGGAGGAGGAAGTAGAGAGGAATTACTATAAGGAAGGAAGGAAGGAAGGAAGGAAGGAAGGAAGGAAGGAAGGAAGGAAGGCGAGCGAGCAACCAGGGACTCTAAAGCAAAGAGTCAGCTTTCAAGCCTGGCAAGCACTCTCCACCTACCCAGTCATTAGTGTTTTCCCACAAATACATACTATTTGCATAATTAGGAAGGAGTGCCTACAAAAAGTATACAAGCAACGTTCTTAGTAATTTTCTTTGAGTGAGGAAACTTCATGGGTGCTTTCTCTCTTCTTCTCTTCCTAAACAAGCACACTTAACTTCTCAACAAAAAAAGAAGACCTGTGTCTTTAAATAAGGGTGAGGCACGAGCCCCATGGAACACAGAGCCGGTGTAAGTGGGTGACCGGAAGAGAGACCAGCGGGTAGAAAGGCCCTGAAACAGGGGCCAGTAAGAGCCTATGGGAAGGTAACCCAATGGGAAAGCCCACTAAAGGTGGGTCAACAGGGCTCTGGGAGACGCTGGAAGAAACCTGGGGTTTCCCGCCGACAGGGGCATGTCGCTAAGGACAGCACTAATTACTAGCTGCGAGTCTGGGTGGTTGGAGGTTCAGCCCGGCTGCTCCATAGAGGGTGACTCCATTGCAGAAGGGTTGGAGGGAGAGTAGTCAGGAGGCCACCTCAGGGGTCCTTGGAAGAAGTGATGGTGATTCAGTGGAGGAAAGGACACATCAGGCTGTTAGCACAGGGGTCAGCCACAAGGCTTTAACCCCAGCATTCAGAAGCAGAGGCAGGAGGATCCCTGCATAAATTTGAGCCTGGACAACACAGAAAGTTCTAGACCAGCCAGGGCTACATAGTGAGACCCTGTCTTAAAAAAAAAAAAAAAAAGCGCTGTAGAGCCAGTCAGGAGAGCTATCAATGTTTGCTGATTGCTGACCGGTGAGAAGGAAGGAATGTTTGGTGGTCACAGTGATTGCTCCAGGCACCAGCACAGGAAGCCGGCACACTCAAAATAGGTGAAGCACAATCAGTCTTCAAATTAAGCTAACTGAACACAGCGCCCACAGGCAGCTTAGAAGTGTCTTTGTTTTGTGGTTAGCGTTTTTACTGGGAAGCCTATGCACATTCTTCCTTAGTATGTGATGTCTAGATGTCGAAGCTGGCCCTGGATAGCCTTCAATACCCATGAAGCCTCCACCCAGTTCTCATGCTCGTCAACTAGACCTAGGCATCCCCAAGAGGACATGGAACTTAGTCACCCAAAGTCCCTTCTTTCTAAAGAAGTTAGAGCCAGACCAGGTGTAATGGCACACACCTTTAATACCAGCACTTGGGGGTCAGAGACAGGTAGATCTCTGTGAGTTTGAGGCCTGCCTGTCTACACTGTGAGTTCTAAGACAGTCAGGAATGCATAGTGAGACCCTCTCTCAAACAAGCAAACACACACAAACAAAAAAGGAAGTCAGAAGGCAAGCAGTGATGGAGCACGCCTTTAGTTCCAGCACTTGGGAGGCAGAGGCAGGCGGATCTCTGTGAGTTCAAGGCCAGCCTGGTCTACAAATGGAGTCCAGGACAGCCAAGGCTACACAGGGGGAGGAACTCTGTTGTGAAAAACAAAACAAAACACAACAATTGTCAGAATACCCACGGGTAGAGATGGTGTTGCCTGTGGTGACCACTAGATGGCACCAGACACTCGGCTTTGTTTTCTCCGTGGGGTGGCTGACTACCCAAACAGGGCATTTATTTCGCCAAGCACCGTGGGAAGAACCTTCATCTATTCATCATGGTGACTGAGTACTGACTACATAACAAGCACCCATCGTGTCCCTGAGGAGAGACCCTGCCTTACGAGCAGTGGGACAGCAGGCAATATGTTAAGGAACCCTGTGTCAAGTGGAGGTAAATGCTGGGAAGAATGTAACAAAGCAGGGGGATAGGGAGGGAGGAAGAGCGCGAGGCTATTTATACAAAGCAGCCAAAGAAGCATGCTGAGGAGCTGTCATCTTGGCAAAGGCTTACAACCAAATAAAAAGTGGAACCATGCCTGTGTCTGAGGACAGAAAGTTCTGGGCAGAGGAAACCCTATGTGCCAGGGTCCCGAGGACTGCTCATACGGAACCTGCATTATCATGGTACACAGGGCTCAACTCCCACTTTACAGATGAAAGAGTAGAGCTAAGGGAAGGAGGTTGCCTATGGAGCCCAGAGACAGAAATCAGTATGATTCTTCAAGAATCAAGTCTGATTCCAACCTGGCAGGAGCCCAGGAAGAAGTTGGTGTCCCCACACACCATGACCACGATCCCTCCCCTCACCTGTAAGGCAGAGGCAGAGTACTCCCAGAGCTGCGTGCACACACACACCCACACTGGGGACGCCCCATCCTCGCAGCATCTTCCTCTGGGGCAGCTGACAGCTGGGCTCTCCGTGGCAGGTGGCTGTTCCTGCCTGTGGAGGAGAAAGAGGGTCCTCTGTCCTCCTAATTCCTCAGGGCCACCCAAATCTAAGCAGGAAGAGGCCAGGCAAGGCTGATGAGCTTGGGGTCCAGGCTGTCCTCAGGTCACTCTGGCTGATGGGAGAGTAGAAGAGCAGGCTTTAGACAGACGCAGGGTTCAGCTTGAAAAGTCCACTCTACCCTAAAGGGTAGAGAGCCACAGAGGGTTCTAGAATAAAGAAACAGCATTGTCAGGACTAATTTGATAGCATCTGCGGAATAAATGAGAAGCCAGCCACGTGACAAAGCAGGTGTGGGTAAGGGTGACAGCATTTGAGAGTGCAGGAAATGAGGAAGGCAACAGTCGGGACAGCTGGATCTGAGCCCTGGTCACCGGGGCAGGAAATTCGTAACATTTGGTCTAAGTCACGTTGGGTTAGGGGTATGTGCAGAAACTCCAGGGCAGGGTTCTAGGAGCAGCTGAATGCAAGGCTGTGGAGTTTGGGAGTGACATCTGTTAGTTTAGTACAGATGTACCAAGCAACCAAGACCCAGAAGGAATGAAAGAGGCCAACAGCAGGGCTGGCATCGGGGTCAGGCCTGAGCAAGAGTGGAATCTCCTGCAACAGATCAGACCTGGGCCAGAGGGTCCCAGACTTCCCTGGATTCAGCTTGCAGTCTGGCTTCCCCAGGTGCCTGACCCAGGCAGGCTGCATACACAGCCTGGGTCCCTCCCATTGCCTGCTCAAACATGTGACTCATGTCCATCTGTCCCACCTACCAATGACTGGCAAGGATAGGAACATTTCATATCCTCCCGACCACCCCCAGAGACAGACTGGATGCCTTGGTCACATTTAGCAGGAGAAACAAACAATAAATAAATACATAAACAAACCCAAACATAAGAGTTCCTTAGGCCGCATCATTTTCACTGAGCAGAGCTGAAAAGAGCCCAGTCCTGCAGCAATCCCTTTCTACCCCTGATGGAGCAAAAGCTTACGTACAGCCAAGCATTTTATCTAGCCTCAGGTATCCAGGGACAGCCCTTCCACCCTATCAAACACCCTTCCCCCTCTCCCCATGCCAGGCAATTGCACAGAGGGAGTTCCTCAGCCAAACCCTGCATCCTGGCCAGCCACTACTTCCCTGGCTGCCCATGGTCCACTGTGGGGAAGCCCTGGGCAGCCACTTCCTTCCCAGATGCTTCCGGCCCAAAGTCTGGCGGCCTCAAAGCCTTGCTGTTTGGGTGCTGAGTCAGCAGCTCCAATTCATGGAGGCATCCTTGGGGACACCACTTCCTGCCCGACAAGGGCACAGGCAGCCTGCAGGAAAACCTAGCAGGCAGCTGCCTGTACTACTGATCACGTGACACAGGAAGCTAAAGCCTGCAAAGCTGCCAGCTTCTATGTCTTCTGTCCTCTTTCACCCCCAGACAGAAGCAAAGTCTGGGAGCTGGGATGTGGCTCAGCTGGTGTGGTGGTACACACTGTAATCTGAGCGCTCCTGGCAGGAAGACTAGGAGTCTGGGGGCATCCTTAGCTACATGGTGAGTGCAAAGCCAGCCTGGGCTACAAGAGACCCTGTCTCAAAACAAAAAGAAGCCCTGCATCTGTCCGTGCTCCGTGGGCCCCACCTCCTTCCCCTTCTCACTGCTGCTCGTGCCACCACCTGGCCCTCCTCACTGACCCCAGGCATCCCACATATCACCCCTACCCAACCTACTCTCTCAGGTGCCTTCTTACCAGACCTGAGGCAGGAATCGACTCATGCTCTCCCCTGCTGACGAATCTCCCATGGCTCCCCAGCAGTTACAAGACAGGGCCTACCTCTACCTGACACTCAAGGCTCTTTCTAGGGTGTCTCCCCATGCTTCAAGCTACTTCTCGTTACTGGGGTTTACTCCCAGGATAACCTGTGAATGCCTGTTGAACGTGGGGAATCAAGGAGTCAGTCCCTCTACCGATCAGACCAGTTACATTTCCCAGAGTAAAGCTGTCCCTCACTCCAGTGGGTCAGTGATGGGCTCCAGAGTGGACACTAGATTTGCTGCCTTTGATTCCTTTTCTCCATTCTGGACCCAGGAAGCCCACCGCCGACTTGCTTTGTTTTTGAGTCTGGGGGGGTTTGCACATGTGCGGGTGTGTGCACAAGCGAGTGAAGGTGCCCGGAGTGTGGCAGCAGAGGGCGTCAGACCCCGAAGCGCGCGGACTGACAGCCACGAAGCGGGCACTGGGAACTGGACTTGAGGCTCCCCGCAAGGGCAATGCATGCCCTTAACCACAGAACCACCTCTCCATCCCCACCCCAGGGTCTACCCCACACCTCCCAACCTCTTACAAAAAGGACAAGGGTGAGAGAGTCGCAGAGCTCTAAAAACATCCGCTAACTTCCAGGGTCCAGATACGCCTGGAGCAAGATGCAGACCTCGCTAAGCTTCTGTCATGTGCAACGGAAGGGGTCCTGGTATGTGGTAGATTAACCTGTGTATTGGACGATTCCTTTAACAGTGCACGGAACACCTGCAGGAGAGGCCAGAGGGCAAAGGTGACTAATCTGTGTGCATGTTCTCAATAGCAGACCTGCAGACCTCAATGCAGAGGGTGGACATGCCTTTCAGAGGCCATTAAGATTCTGTGAGGCCCCTCAGACTTGGGACGGCTCTCCAGGTAAGGCCGGGAAAGGTGGAACTCATCGTAGCCCTATCTGCTGCCTCTCGAGGAGGTTTCCTTGACATGGCAGCAAATGAAGACCAAAGAAGAACTGAGTTTGGTCATCAGGACGGGGAGGTGGGGGCGGGGGGAATGCCAGGCATAGCTGTAGACACTTGTAACCCCAGGGCTGGGGAGGTGAAGACAGGCAGATGCCCAGGCTCACTGGCAAACCAACCCTGCCTACCTGGAGAGCTTTAGGCCAGTGAGAGGGCCTGTCTCAAAACAGAAACAAAACAAACACAAACAAACAAAAAACCAAGGCAGAAGACAACTAAGGAACAACAGCCAAGGCTGTCCTGTCCCCCTGGCTTCCGCAGCTAGTGACCACCAAGGCCCACGCACCCACACACATATACACAGGTGGTAGAAAATGAGCCCAAGGTTGGGGTTCTGCTCCAAGCTCTGACATGTCACTGTATAGTCTTAATAAGATCCCCCAGTGTGGGAGGCTGAATGAGGATGGCCCTGATAGACTCCTAGAGTTAAATCTTGGGTCTCCAGTTGGCAGCTGTTGGGGAAGGCTTAGGAGGTGTGGCTCTGTCGGAGAGGGCTGTCACCTGGGGCAGGAAGTTTCAAAGGATTGGTACCATTCCCAGGGTGCTCTGCCTCCTGCTGCAGCTCAGGGGGGGAGCCCTCACTGTCCCTGCCGCCGTGCCTTCACTCTGCCATCAGGGGCTTTAAATCCCTGGGGCTGTAAGCCCAATTAGACTCTCTTTTATAGGTTGCCTTGGTCATGGTGTTTTATCACAACAGAAAAACGAGTACACCTACCTTTCTTTAAAAAAAGTACAGGGCTGGAGAGATGGTTCGGCGTTAAGAACATTGCTGCTCTCTCGGAAGACCCAGGTTCAGGGCCCAGCAACCACATGGTGGGTCACAACCATCTATAATTCCAGTTCCAGGAGATCTGACCCTTCTTCTGACCTCCTCAGGTACCAGACACATACTCGATGCCATACATACATGCAGGCAAAACAGTCATACACATAAAACATAATAAATGACTCCTTTTTTAAAATTTGTAATTATCTACATTTATTCTGTGCGTTTAAATGCATGACACAGCACATATGTGCAGGTAGGAGGACAACTTGTGTGAGTCAGTCCTCACCATGCGGGTCCTGGGGATTGAACTCAGGTCGTCAGCCTTGGAAATAGGCACCTTGCCTTGCTGAGCCATCTTGCCAGCTCAGCTTCTTCTCTCTGAGTTTAATGTTTCTAAACAAAAAACACAGCCAAATCTAAAGGCCCTCCGTTGATATTTTAATTTTATGTTGCACTAGCATGCAAGTCACATCGAAATGCATATAGCCATGTTGCCACAGAAGCCACCAGTTATTTCCTTACATCTGTTCTCCCCTTTGGTAGTCAGGCATGGGGCTACTCACCTAAGACTACAGATCCCAGAGTCCCTTTCAGCTGGGTGTGGCGACGCGATCATTTTCTGGCTAATAAGATTTGAGAGGAACTAATACATACAGTTTCTGGGTCATGTCCTTAAAGATGGAGGGCACACTCTTTTTTTTTTTTTTTTCCTCCCCCTTCCAAGGCATGGAACAGAGATGGACCACACTGCCAGGGCAGCACTATAAGCATCACCAAGCAGTGAGACAGAGAATCCCTGGGGATGGGGCTGCAGCCCTGTATATAGCCAGATGGTCACATGGGTGAGGAATCAGCATCTGTTCTAGCATAAGTCACTGTTATTTTGGTCTTTCTTACGGCATCTGAATGAACTAATTTAGGGAACCATCCTTCCCTGCTCATCTCTTCCTTCTCTCTCCATCCTAGAAAAATTGCTAGTGTTCAGAGCCACAAAAGAAACACTATAATAGATGTCTCAAAATTTGAGCTAGAGACAGTCTCAACAATCACCAGTGGATGACAGAGACCAGCTAAGAGATATTTCAAGGATGGAAGAGAGCCAGGGATTGTATGAAAAGAGAAGAGAGTGATGCTTAGAACAAATGGGTGAATGTGGGCCCAGAGATTATGTGGGGATGTGGAGATGAGGGAAATGAAGCGTGTTCACCGAAAGGAAAAAATCACACTGAAATTACACTAGGTTTATCCACGGCAGAGTGAGAGACAGGGGAAGTCATTCACATAAGGGTGACCACAGAACCCAAAAGGCTGGGATCTGGGGGAGACCAACAGAATGAGAAGAGGCCCCAGGGCAAATTCTAGAGCAACTACAGAAGGCTAGGTCAGAACAGGGGACCTTTCCCTGGCTACCCTAGCCAGCTTGTATGCTCTCTCTGAGGATGGGAACCAGCCACCCCCACAGGCTACCTGCTTGTTTTGAGGCAAATCTTTGGTGGAAAATGCTTCCTTACACTAAGCCAAAATCTGTCTCCCAGGACAGCCTGTATCAGTCCTCATGAATCCCCTACAACTACACAAAAAAACATGTGCCCTTTCTCATGGCCCTGCAAGGATGTGCCCCTCCTTGGCAAGGTCATTCCTAGGCAACTGTGTCACACAATTCACCAAAACACTACATCACCAAACGTGTAGCTCAAAACCATAAGTCCTTGAACTCGGAGCCACCTTCCCAAGTCTAGGTTGTGTTGCTCTAACAGTTCACTGAACCCACCCAAGTCCATCCTTCCAATTCCCATGACTGACTAGGCCACCTCCCCCAGGGCTGGAATATATGGGTACCCCTGAACCCAGCTTTTACTTGGGTTCTGGCAATTCAAACTCAGGTCCTCATGTTTGTAAAGCAAACATGTAACCAACTGAGCTATCTTCTCAGCCCCTAAAATGTCATATTTTAATAATAATATAGGGGAAGATTTGGGGACCAACTGTATAATGAAAGTACAATATGGCCAGTCTTTTTGTACAGGTGCATATTGGTGACATGACTGTGATGGATTAGCAATTCCTTGACAACTTTCTTTTCTTTTCTTTCTTTTTTGTTTGTTTGTTTTGAAACAGGATTTCTCTGTGTAGCCTTGGCTGTCATGGACTTGCTTTGTAGACCAGGCTGGCCTTGAACTCACAGCGATCTGCTACCTCTGCCTCCCTGAGTACTGGAATCAAAGGCATGTGCCACCATGGCTGGCTTTGGAAGGCTTAGGAAGGAATGCTCAGGGAAGGGGACATGCCTGCATCTGGGAGAGGAGGTGGCAGAGAAGGTGATGGAGGAGTGAAGGCATGAACGTCACAGCATATTCTGGGAAGGCAGAGCTCTGGGAGAGGGATGCTGCGGGAAGATGAGGCAAGGGTCACTTAAGGATCCCACATTGCTTCTGTGCAGTGGGGAGCTGGGGTGTTGGGACCCACACCTCCACCCCCTTTCCCCGTGTTCTACCCCAGGCTGTCTGGAAATGTCTCTGACAGGTTCTTGGAGATAGTGACTCTAAGTTCTCTCAGCAGAGGAGAGCCAATCCCAGGGGCCGGATGCAATTAAAACAGACCACCACTTCCTCACCTGACCGGTTCAGCTCCTCCTGGACATCTGTGCTTCCCGCCTTGGCAGTGGAGTAACACATATTTTAGGCATATGCGCGTGCGCGCACACACACAAACACACACACACAGCTGACAGGCTAGTCTCCACATGGATGCTTATTTTCTCCACAGTCTTTGGTGAGTTCCTCTTTTATTCTCAATGGCTTCTTCTGATACCAGTCATCAGCCCCTTGCAGGGAATCCACCCCATATAATGTAGGGAGGCTGTGGCTCACCCTCAAGCCTGGGCTTGGGAGCAGATGTGACTCAGGGAAGAGCCCTTACCCCACCCCAAGCTCAGGGATGGGACGTATGCCAAGCAATAACCACAGTCTTTCCTCGGCTTTTCAACAGGAACTCTCAGTAAAGACTTTTTTTTTTCTTTTTTTTTTTTAACTGAGGTTCCTAGGAAGGATATGGTCTGGGTTGTTAGAAACCAATTTGTCAACTATCAACAATCTAAAGGAACCGATCCAGGGACCAGGGAGCTAGCTCAGTGGATAAAGTGGTTGCTACACAAGCATAAGGATCTGAGCTTAGAACCCCCAGCACCTACACCAGTGGCTCTCAACCGGCAGGTCACGACCCCATGGGATTGCATGTCAGACATTTACACTGTAACTCCTAAGTGTAGCAGTGAAATAATTTTGTGGCTGGGGGTCACCACATCGTGAGGAACAGCAGGGTTGCAGCAGTAGGCTGAGAACCGCTGACCTACATAAAAGCAGGGTGTGATGGTACACATACAATCCCAGTGCGAGGAAAGGGCTAACAGGTGAATCCCCGGGGCTCCCTGGCCAGCCAGGCTTACCAAATCTGTGAACTCCAGATTCTGTAAGATACCTTGTCTCAAAAAGCAAGGTAGGGCTGGGTGCGGTGGCCCATGCCTGTAATCCCAGCACTCAGGGAGGCAGAGGCAGATGGATCACTATGAGTTCCAGGCCAGCCTGGGCTACAAAGTTAGTCCAAAGATACACAGAGAAACCCTGTCCTGAAAACAAACAAACAAAACAGAAAAAGCAAGGTGGAACAACCGAGCTAGACACAGACACCCAAGTTTGACTTCTGGCTTCCCTTACTCATGCATCCCCGTATGCCCACATGCACGTTTGCACTAGATGGACACACTCACATACATAGACACACACTCATAAAACATGTGCTGCATCCAGTCATCTGCTTCCACGGGTGTCGCCTGCTCATCCATTTGGAATAACAGCTCAGCTCCAAGGGAGCCCTATCTGACCTGGCTCTGCCCACGCTCCCACATCCACTTCCTCTCACTTGCCCCTCACTGCAGTGAGCGGCTTCCAGCTTCTAAGGCCGTCTTTGCTACCTCATAAGGGGTTGGTTTTGTCACTATAGTCCCTTATTCTGGCATGATGTGGGTGAGACCTCTTTATCTTGAAGGCACACTTGAAAGCAGAGCCAGAACCAAGTCTGCTGCTTGAAAGAGGTCCTTGCTACTCACTGCACCTTGCCTGACACCTCAGAACCTCCCTGGGTAGCAACCGTGTGTGCTTCCATGAACTCTCATGTCCTTAATTCTAGCAAAGACTTGAGCTCTAGGGAGCTCCCTGCTCTGTGCACCAGGGTGGATGAATGGATGGGTGCAGTGCTTAGATGGACGAACAGACAGATGCTTACAGGTGAAGAAAGGATCTACAGGCCTGAGAGTGATAACCTCCCCCCGGAATGTGGGAATGAGGAACAAGTCCACTTTTGTCTTCTACTTGATGCTTTCTGGGTTTTTGTTTGTTTTGCAGTGGATGTGCAATTCTTTTGCAGGAAACAATGAAACAGCAGTATCAAAGATGTGTGGACTTCACGTCCTGGCTCCACGGCTCATGCTAGGCTCTTACTCTTACTCCCTAAGGAAGATCCAGGCTAAGGTTATATAGTTCAGCACTGACCCCTGCAGAGATTATAATTGCATGATGGGGTGGCAACATTGCTGAAGGTTGGTGGAAGTAGGCCTTAATGTGGCTTTGGAGTTGGACATTCAAATCCACGCTCTGCCATTCCCAAAGTCATATGATTTAGGGATATATGCTGGCCCTCGGTTTGCTAGCTCATATGATAGGAATAATAAGCCCCTCTTAGGTTGGCTGAGAGGTCTGAACTGACCTAACAAATACTATACGCTCTGGATGAGGGACTTGGGCAAGGGAAGAAAGGTCTTTAGAATCCATTCCCTGGGGAAGTGTCTCCAAGATGGCTTTCTTTTCCTCACAGTCTGAGTCAGTTCAGGCCTTTTGTGTCCGGGGCTACCCACTAGATGTCCCAACAATGTGAGTCTACCCAACAGACAGTCTACCCAACCCGACTTCCTCTCAAAGTGACTGTGTGAGTCAGGACTGTGGTAAGTCATCAGAACCGCCTGAGGGGTGGTCCAAGGTCTTCCCTGCATCCTCGGCTATTTCCCCCTGCAGGAAGCACACAAAAGAAGGAGACTGACCACAGGACAGGCTGACTAGCCTCCCACGCAGAGGTCAAGGCTCCAAACCCAAAGAAGGCAAACCACAGGCCTTGGTGGCCTATGAGGTATGCATGGTAAGGCACGTGCTACAGAGCTCCCCTCTTTTCTCGCTCTCTTCTGCTCAGGGAGAGGCCCTCCAGTCAATGAGCAGCTTCTAGGATGCTCACAGCCACTTAAAGCAACATGATGCCATCTTGAACTCAGAGTCACCTGCAGAAATAAAAAGCGGACCTAGCCATGCACAAGGGAGCATGCACGTGTGCACACACACAATCAGAGGCTCAGTGCAGGGCCAGCCGGAATAGAGAGAAGGAAGGGACAGGAGCATAGGAGCCCAAATCAGAGGGCAGATCCCAGGCCAGATGTGGACAGACCACGAAACATACAACCTCTGTTGACTCTGCCAGGTGTCCACCTAACCACACCTGGAAATGCCAGCCCAGCCAGAAGCCATGCCAGGCTCGAATCAGATGTGTCCCAGTCAATGCCCCTCTGTCTCTAAACCCTTTCTGTTTCTGCCCTGAAAGAGGCTCTGCCTAGCAGAGAATTCTCTTTTTCTCTCTCTAAGGAGCATGCCCCACTGCCTCTATCAGGGACAGGTCTCAGAGTATAAGAGGCCCTGCCAGTCCTCAGAGCTGTGGCCTGGGGCCTTGACCAGGTTCATATGACAATGCCAGCCCAGAAAAGACGGTATTGCTCTAGGGCCCACAGTCATCCATCACCTGCAAAGGTGACTAATGGGTGCTAGCACTAGCTCAGGAATGCCCCCTAGGCCCAGAGTCCTCGCTTGTTGGCTAGAATTGCTGGGCTGTTTAACCATCCGGCACACAGCTAGGCTCGGGAGCAGTCCTGACACAAGAAACTCTCTGAGAGCCACAACCAAATGCCAATGACCATGGCTGCCTACTCGGGACTCATCTATAAAACAGGAGTGATGATTCCTAACCTACAAAGATGCTATGAGAATAAAGACAACAAAGATCAATACAAGTGGCCAATACCAAATCAAACTTTGGTGAATCTTACTGTTGTGTGTGTGAGCAGTGTGTGTTCCTATGTGATGCAGGCACACTGGTGTCATGGCATATGCGTGAAGGTCAGAGGACATCGCTGGGTGTCAGTCCTAGCCTTCCAACCTGTTAGAGACAAGGTTAGCTTCTGGCAGCTCTTCTGGCTCCACCTCCCACCTCACCACAGCAGCTCTGACCCTGCAAACACATTCAGCTCTAGTGGGTTGTGGGAATGCAAACTCAGGTCCTCAGGCCTCTGGGGCAAGTGCTTCGCCCTGAGCCATCTCTCCTCTGCCCAGTTTTATTGTTTTTTGAGTCAGGGTCTCCAATAGCCAGGAATGGCCTCAAATTCATTATGTAGCTGAGGCTGGCTTTGAACTCCTGATGTTCCTCCCTCCACTTCCCAAGTACTAGAACCATAGGTTTGCATCATATGGCCAGCTTCACAGAGGTAGTTATTGTCATTACTGCTATTACAGCCACAGGCACACACCAGGCCCCCTGAGTCCTTCAGGATGAGCTACCCCATCTCTTCCCAGTCAATACCTTCTCTGTCGGGCTGTACATCTAGGTCCCTGCAACTGTTAGGCCTCCTGAGTGTTCTCCTTTCTGCCGAGACCCCACCACCACTGGAATCCAAAGCAGCAAACACAGCTCGGCTTCACCTAGGTCTGGCTCATTCTATGCTCCTTTCCCTGTGCTTGACCAGAAACTGATTCACAGATCCACACATCAAGAGTTCTAGTCCCTGCTGCCCCTCTCTGTCACCCCCAGGTCAGGGTCTCTTTATAAGCAAATATTCCAGGGTTTTCCTGGGAAGGGTGAATGCCCAAAGTTACAAAGGCTACTTTGGGAAGTATCTTTCCCAGGACTGTAAAGAAGCTGAGAAGGAGCATGGGGCTGGCAGCTGGAGGACTAGTCAGAACTGGAGGACATAGGAGGGTCTCCTCTCCAGGATTGGAAAGCACCATGACAAAGACCAGGACTCTGGCAGCACAAGGGTGTTCTGTCAAGGACCACAAGTCTCTGTGGTCAGGCCTGTCCTCTTCCTGGCACACCAGATGAGTTTCTCTACCCAAGGGCACCCTTGGCACATTTGCCAAGATCTAAACTGAGAGGTCAAACCTAAAGCTAACTCTGGAGTGACAGAAAGAGCCAGTGGTGAAGGCAGACAATAGATTGACCTCACCATTTGCCCATTCTGTGTCTCTGGGTATGCGACCTGCCCTTGATAGACTTGGGTTTCTCCTTCTCTTCAGTGATGTTAAGACAATTAATTACACGAGACAACGTTCATCCAGCATAACCCCACCACAAGTCCTGAAAATCCAGTGTTCCCACCCTGCATACTGCAGGAACGGCTGACTGGTCTCCAGGTGATGGCAAAGCCTGTGCAACAGTATATGTAGCTCTCTCCCAACGTATGGTCCACAGTGAGCCCCTCTCTCTAATGAAGGCTCCCCCCTTGCTGGCAGATTTCCCTGCCATTCATGCCCCAGGGTGTGGGAAAAAGCACATCAATGAGAAGTTCCCACCCACTCAAAGGACAAGCTTCTGAGCAGTGACATCATCCTCCTTGCCCCTCTTCCTTCTTTCCCAACCCTATGACTCAGATCCACAGCTCAATAGCCCCATGTGGTCATAATCTCAAAGGGTTTGGGTTGTTTTCTGCACATAGCCCAACCCAGAAGCATCTGGCTATAGGTCAGACACTCACTCAACACTTCCTAGGAGTCTTTCTGAGGATGTAGAATGCCAACTCACAGCTCTGGGATCACACTGCATCCTAAACTGGATTTCTCACCTGGGTGTCTAACTGAAATCCCACCCAAAAGAGCGAAGGCTTCCTCCTAGAGGCCAGCACGGTAGGAGGATGGCTCCTGAAGAAAGCTCCAGGAGTGACCTCTCCAGAATAAGGATGCTGACTCCCCAGGGGACTGCTCTGAAAGGCCACCACTTCTATAACTCTTCCGCAGATAAACATTAAAGCATCCAGCCCAGCTGCCAGGCACCCAGCCGCCAGGCATCGGAGCATCTTGAATATTCAATCACCCCGTTCCCATCAGGTGCCTGGACAGAGCTGAAGGGGGACAGGGATGGGAAAGAAAACTGGGTCAAAAATCCCAGCTCTCCTCTGAAAACAGGCTGCTTCTCTCACAAGATGCAGAGCCTGCCCTCTCAAAGCACTAGTCTGGAGTGCATGTGCAGTGCTCGCAAGCAGGAAGAAGCCACCATGGAAGCCAGGACAGCGCAGAACTCTGTAGACCAGTCATGGGACCAATGAAGTCACCACGGGGGTTACTGTGCACAGGCAAACACTCTCTCTCTTTACTGTTTGTCTCCTGACACTTTGGTAGCAAAACTGATGTTCAAGGGCTAACCTCAAGTGATGAGGTAAAGAAAACTTCTTTTATCCTTTCGACAGAGCATTGTGTATCCCAGGAGAGCTTCGAACTACGTACCCTAGGATGACTTCTGACGCTCCTGCTTCTACCCCCAGTGCTGAGATTACAGGCCTGCGCCACCACAACCAGCTTGTAAGCTTTGCTGGTTGCTGGGGTCTAACTCAGGCTTCATGCATGCTGGGCGAGCACTCTGCTAACAGAGCCGTAGCCCCAGCCACATGATGAAAATTTCAGTGACATCAGCTGACTGTGATGTATTGTAATGGGGGTGGGGGGAGGCCACATGTCCACGGGCCACAATTGGCCAAGAGTCATCGCTGACACTCGAGAACTCCAGCTACCAGGAAAATGCACACATCCAAAAGATTCTTACCCCTAGCAAGGCGGAAATACAGACCACCAGCCATACCCCTGCTCCTTAGCCCTCCACAGTAGCCTGCCATCCAAACAGCCCAGTCCGTAAGGCAAGTTTAGGTTTCAATTCCAGGTACACACTTGAGATTCACCTATTTGCAGGTCCCCAAACTACTCCGAATGCTGTTGCTCAACAGGAGTCCTGGGAATCTCTGAGAGGTCAGAGGAATGAGAAGGGAGACCCAATTAAATAAATGACTCTTGCACAGTCCAAAGAGCTTCATTAGTGTCCCCAGCTGAAAGTAGCTACTACAAACACTTAAAAGGACTTGACTGAGCCTGGCAGAGTGGTGCACGCCTTTATCCCAGGACGTGAGAGACAGACGCAAGTGGGTTTATGGGAGTTCAAGACCGGCCAAATCTATACAGTGAGACCCTAATCTTAAATAAACAAATAAGGATTTAATTTAATCAATACTCATTTACAGATCATCTGCAATCAGTTTGAAGGAAAACAGTTTTTCACAAGTAAGCAGGCGTCTTCCCAACACATACACAAAAAACCCCAAACACACACTTACGAACTTCTGATTTACTGTTTAGTATTTCCCTTCAATGATAAGCTCTCAGGTCTGAGTCATCCATCATGCATTTCTCATTAGGGCAGGTTTGGCTCACAAATAAAACCTTCTTTCTGCCAATTCACTGCCTTAAACTCCCAAATCTGCAATTGGGTGGCTGGGCTCTGGTGAGGAAGGGCCCTGGGGAACTGGATTTGATCTTTTATCTTCTGTGTTCCACCCTGGGCCTCCAGCTTCTCCCCACCTTCCTCCGGATCTCTTCTCTATCCACCTCTATTTGGCTAAGACACCCCAAACGGCCCCTTCCCTACTTCCTCTTCAGTCTTTGACTTTGAGGGGCAGTCTTTAAAGTTCTTCCCAGAAGCTGTTCCCCACCCCGTGCTCTTCTGCAGCTTGTAGAAGTCGCCCTGCCGTCCACTCCTTCATCCTTCAGAGCCGAGAACAGGGACCACCTCACCTCGCGCTCCCTTCCCCCGTAGCTTCCCCCCTCCGGGCTGGCATCCACAGTGTTTTCCTCCTCCCTGTCGGGAGAATGTTTCCCTCCTAGTCTTGGATAGCAGCTTCCTTAAGCTTGAAGAAGAACCTACCTGCCTGCATGCCCACTCCACACCCAAGGCCTGAACAGTCAGTCACCCACCCAGCTTCCGGTCCCCCAAGTCTTCAGATCCAACAAATCTCAGGGAGTCTCAGCCCCCAAGGGGGGAGCGGCCAAGCAGGGGTTCTCTCAGCTCCTCCCGGCCCTAGAGCCCTAGCGGATCGGCGGGCTGGTGCCCTGCAGGGAAAGGCCGCGGATTCCAAGCTGCATGCACCCGGTGCCCGAGCGCGCGCGGTCCAGGCGTGGCCGCACACAAAGGCGGCCCCAGCCCGCGCCACCCCGCGCCACGCAAGCACTCACCGCGCCGCGCCGACTCCCGGGACTCGGGGACGCAGCGGGGCGCAGCCCAGTCGCCGCCACCGCCGCCGCGAAGCCCGGCCAGACTGGGGCCGGGGGCGGGAGTGCGAGGGGAGGGACGGCCGGAGGAAGCTGCGGGTCCGGAAAGGCCACCGGGTGCGCCCCAGACGCTGGATTGGCCCCGCGGCGGAGATCCGAGGACGAGGCCTGAGCCCGCCTGCTGGGCAGGGCCGAGGGCCTGGACCCGCCCCCGACCCGGACCCTAGCTCGACCCCGGTGGGGGAAGACCCGGTACTCCGACGAGAGGGTGTTGGGCTACCCGCTGCCCTTCCCCCTACACGGATCCTCGCACTTGCAACAGCCGAAGTTTCTTTTTCGGTGAGAAAGGACAGGTGACTGGCCATTGACCACTCCCACCCTGCTGGCTCCAAGCCCTGCTGCAATCCAGCTGTCCTATCTCAGTCCTGAATTTCGCCCCTTTGACACCAGGCCGGCACCGCGGCTCGGAAAGGGTTAACTCGACACCGAAGAATTCCGAGTTGCTGGGAGCTCTCTATAAATACAGTGTCGTGGGCGCCTGAGCCAACCGCAGGGCAGTTTCCACTGAGATGGTTTTCCTCTTTTTCTTACACCCATAGCAACCGGACTAAACCTGCCTCCAGCCCCGTGCCAGCTGTTGCCAGCACAGGTTCCAAATGGAAGAGTAAGCCTGGCTGCCCCGCCACCACCCTTTGCCACCCTTGCGGCCTATCTATTCCCACCCAATTGGACTCTGTCCTTAAAAGATCTAGCTCCAGCCTGCGGCAAGAGGAGGGCAGGGGGTGTTTAAGTCTGTCTGGAATTTGCCAACGTCACTACACCTGTGCTTGTATCTGTCTGTCTCACGGGAAACAGCAGCAGCGTCGAGGGCCTCCCGTGAGCTCAAATCTAGGCAGATGCTCTCCAAGCCGGCCTCTGTAGATCTTCCCAAGGATCCCACCAGGAAGATAGTATTTTTTCTGTTTTGCAGATGGAGAAACTGAGACTCAGGGGACGAAGGAACGCTGACCTTGTACTGCCGCCAGACTTAGCACCAAGGGACAGCAGCTATCAGAGAGGGCTTAGGAAACATGCGGGTCTCTGCTTGTGCCGGCCACTATTTTAAGCTCTTCACAAATCATCAGAATTCAGTGAAATGAATGCTGTTATCCTCATCTTTGCAGATAAGGTAATTCGGACACAAAGAGATTTTATAGTAACTCACTTGAGGATACCCACCCAGTATGGGAAGAGCTAGAATGACTTTATGTCCTTGAGTTTATGTGCTGAGGTCAAACATAGCTGCCGAATATAAGTTGGGCATTAAAAAAAATGTGTATGCCAATGTGGGCTGCCAATGTGCCCAGCTCTCATGTGGAGGTCAGAGGATAACCTTGGGTATGAGTCCTTGACTTCCATCTGCCATAAAGCAGGGTGTCTCTCTCTCTCTCTTTCTTTCTTTCTCTCTCTCTTTCTTTCTTTCTTTCTTTCTTTCTTTCTTTCTTCCCTTCCTTCCTTCCTTCCTTCCTTCCTTCCTTCCTTCCTTCCTTCCTTCTGTTCTTCCTTCTTTCTTTCTGCTATGTGCACCAGGCTTACTGGTCCATGAAACCCAACTCAGCCATGATAGGTGGTGAAGGAACATTTTATCCTGGGGAGGCTTTTCTTGTTCTTGCTCAAGGGCACAGTCTAAGAGGGAAGAAAATAATGAGCATCGATTCTCAGTTCAAGGAGCGCTGGTAGCCCCAGGAAAGGGAGACAGCTTGAACATGGCATAGTGTGTCTGAAGGGCCGTTCCACAGAGATTCAGCTAGGTGGCCGCAGACAGAAAGCTGGGATGGCCGTTCTGGCACGCCAGAGTCTCTTAGCTTAGAAAATGTGGGTTTGTTATTTCAGGGAAGTGACTGCAGGGATGTTTCCAACAGAGTCCCATCTAAACAGAGGCATTTGGGATGGAGGGCATTCTCCACACACTCTGACGGGTCGAGGGTCCTCTGCCCCTCTCCTCTGTTTCCTGGACCAGCACTGTGGTGGTTTGAATGAGACTTGCTCCCATTGCTCACATGTTTGGATGCTTGGTCCCCAACTAATGAACTTGTTTGGGAAGGATTAGGAGGTGTGGCAGGCTGGTTGCCTCTTTTGATACAAGATCTCATATAGCCCAAAATGGCCACAAACTTGCTATGTAGGCAAAGACGATTCTGATCCTCCTGCCTGTGTCTCCTCAGTGCTAGGATTGCAGGCATGTGCCACCATGCCCAGTTTACTGCAGAGCTAGAGATCAAACCTAGGGCTTTGTGCATACTGGGCAAGCATTCTAATCCTGAGCTACATCCCAACCCCAAAGCAGCTCATCCTGAGAAAGCAGCTCAGAGACATTGCATGCCTCATTTGAAAACAATACTCAAAATCTGTTTTATCTGCTTCAACAAGAAATAAAAGTCAAGCCTTGGCAATGCCAGAGACCACAGCCCTGTCTGGGCATTTTCTAGAGAATCACTGACACTTATGCAATACCTTGGCACTGCCCTCCAAGCTCAGCCTGAAGTTGTTTACATTTTCAGGCCCCACGTCCTTGGAGTTTTGGCAAGGAGCACCACCCCACCCTGTCCACTCATGTAGGGTTCACAGGGCTTCCCTCCAACTTCCAATCAGACGGGGCAACCACATTTCTCCAAATGACCAGGACCAATGCAGGGCTGGAAACAGTAAGTGGTGGTCACTGCAGGCTCCTTTCTGGCTTCCTATTCCTGGGAATTGAGTCTTAGAACAGGCTTCAAGCATCTAGATCCAGATGCTTCCAGCTGGAAGAAGCTGGAAGTCAAAATAGCAGACACAAACTCAAGAAAGAGTTGATCACCCAGAGAGGATCATCTGAGGCACACCACTCAGTACACACACTCAAAACAACAAACTGCAACCCGCTTGTCCAGCAGTCTGCCATGGTCTGACCCGCTATCCCCACTTCTTCCCTGTTCACTCTTCCACATCTGTCCTCCTCCCCCATCCTTGATGAAGCCCATCAGCTCTCTCTTTTCCCCCAAGAGCTTTTCAGAGCCCAGGCTGACAATACTCCTCATACCAGGAATCTATTTTAGGCTTTCTTGGAGGTTCTACCACTGGAGATTTAGGACATCCTCAAAATCAGAGGCCCAGGACAGTGTTTAAAAAACAAACAAACAAAGAAACGGGCTGGAGAGATGTCTCTACTGGTTAAGTCTGCTGCGCAAGCATGAGGACTGAGCTCAATCCCAGGACCCACACAGAAGTGCAAGGTGGACCTGTAATCTCAGTGATGGGGAGGTGGAAGCAGAAGGACCCCGGGCATGTTGAACAGCCAATCTAGTCTAATCACAGAGCTCCAGGTTAAACAGGAGACCCAGTCTCAAAATACAAGGTTGGAAGCCAGACATGTTGTCACAGTCCTTTAAGCCTAGCACTGGGGAAGCAGGGGCATGCAGATCCCTATGAGATAAAGGCCACCCTGGCCTGCATAGTGAATTCCAGGCCAGCTAAGGCTACATAATGAGACACTATCTCAAAATAATAATAACAATAATAATAAATTAATAATAATAAAGTAGGTTAGAAAGTGGTTGTAAAAGATACCTGATAGTGACCCTTGGCCTCCACAGGCATGTACACAGCCACATGCACAAACATATGTGTACAAACATGTACACACACAAATACAACCAGAACAAAATGAGGTCTAAACTACGGTGCAGGGATGAAGCTTGCATCTTCCTATATGGCCAGTTTCTAGTAGCTTTCATGAGTGAATACCAAGATATCCAAACAGGCTTCTCACTGTGCTGACCTGAAAGTGAGCTCCTTCCTTGATTTTCAATTCTAGAGGGTCTCACTTCACAGCTGTCCTGACCTTTCTCTTAGGTTGGTCCACGACAGGATCCCAAATGACAGCATAGTCCAGAACATGACTGAGAATAAGTGGCTTAGAGAACAGAGGTCTAGCCTGTGACACTGACAATGGCGACCCTTTAGAAGGCAGCAGATAGACCAGAGGAAATCTAGAAATCCTGACCTTGAGCCAGGCGCTGAAGCTAATGCTCCTCTGTGCAGAGTCACATGGTCCCTCTGTGTTAGCTGCTCCCAGGTAGGTTTGAGATACTCCGCTGGGGCGTCTTTGGGCATCTAGTTACAGCCTTGACCCTCAAAGGCTGTCCCAGCAGGGAGAGTACTCCTAGCCCTCCTGCAGCACTCCTAACCTTGCCATCCTCACACACTTTCCTTCCCACCTGCCACCAGAAGCGGGGCTCTTGCCCACTGGTCTCCCCAGCCCGAAGTTACCACAACAGATGTGGAGCGTTCTCCATTAGCTGCTTCTTCCACTTGACAGTGAGTGCACTCTCTTCTTCTTTTTCTTTTTCTTTTCTCCCCCCTTGGGTTTGTTTGAGACAGGGTTTATTCTTTGTGTAGCCTTGGCTCTCCTGGACTCGCTTTGTAGACCAGGCTGGCATTGAACTTGGAGTTCTACCTGCCTCTGCCTCCCTGAGTGCTGGGCTTACCGGCATTCGCCACTGAGTCCAGTTTACAGTCTTATTTTCTTAAAACAGAACGTTTAGCACAGTAATGGCTTTGGCACTTCTTCGTCCTTCCTCATTCCCCATGAGATCATCATAAGCATGCCTTCTAAGGAAAGTCCTTTCAGAGGAAGCACAGCATTCTCCGGCAAGCACGGGGCCTCCACCCTCCCAGGGGAACCTTCACTGTAGTGGCCCTCTCTCCCCTAGCTCTCAACATCCCCCAATTAAGGAACGGGGTGCAGCTCAGTTGAAGGACTGTTTTCCTGAAGCGCTGAATTCAGTCCCAAGCACTAGATTAAAAAGAGTGCTAGCACCCCAGGAACTTTGGCTCTTGGCAGGAGGATAAAAGTTCAAGGTCATCTTCAGCTACATAGCAAATTCAAGGCCCTTTCATTAAAAAAAAAAAAAAATTCTATTCAGTCCTTTGATGCACTCCTGGAGTCTGTATTGCTATGACAATGTGGTTTCTCCATTATTCCTCAACACTCCTACCCTGCTATAAATAACACAGTCCACTTCCTCTCCCCTGAGGGGGAGGTCTATCATTGGTAGTAGACTCACTAGCACCAGAACCAATACAACTTGTAAAAGAAGGCGTTTAATTGGACTTACAGTTTCAGAGGGTTGAGTCTATGGCGCCCAAGTAAAGGCACAGTGGCGAAACAGCTGAGAGCTCACATCTTGTTCTTAAAGGCAAAGGCAGCAGTGTGTGTGTGTGTGGGGGGGTGTCACCTCAAAGCCCAACCCCAGTGACAGCTCCTCCAACAAGGTCGTACCTCATACCCCCTTGCCAAACACTTCCACCATACTACGCATTCAAACACACGCACCTATAAAAGCCATTCTCATTCAAACTACCGCAGCGGTCAACTTCACCCCTGCTCTATTTAGACGTGTATTGCCAGGGTTCTCTGTTCTGCACTATTGACATAACTTACCTTTCAGCATTGGGGGGCGGGCGGTCAGGGTCTACATATATAGCTCAAGCTGATCTTGAACTCACTATGTATTTTATGCTGGCCTCAAATTCACAGTGATCTTACTGCCTCTGACTCTTGGGTCCTGGGCTTGTAGGCATGTAACAATATGCCTTTGGGCACTTTAATAATCTGAGGGTACTGGGGCTGGCAAGATGGCTCAGAGGGTAAAGGTGCTTGACTTCAAGCCTGACGACCTGACTCTGACCTCCTGCTGGACGCACGCAGTGGGAGGAAAGAACTGGCTCCAGCAAGTCATCTTCTGACCTCCACATGTGTCATGGCATACGTGCACACTAGTTCATGCGCTCCGAGTCAAACACACACATGCACACCCCCCACACACACTAGATAAATACATAAGTGTTAAGAAAAAAAGAATTCCATGAAGACAGGGACTCTGTTCATTGCTTCCATTCCCCACACTCCTCTGCCACTGCTAATGCTGTAGCTGCCTGAAAGCTCAGGCCCTGGAGGGAACGCCCTACCTCTGGCTGGTGGAAATGGGCTGGAGGGTAGATAGTTCAACAGCATGGAGACCAGGCTACTAGGCTCCCCTCCCAGGCTTGCTATGGAGGAGCTACAGGGCAAGAGAAAGAAGTGGCTTGACAGGCTGGGCTGTCTCCTTTCCTTTTGTGCATCCTCCTTAGACTTGCCTGCAGCGTGTTGAGCCACTGACTATTTCTCTCCAAGGAGGACCATTTGCTTGGCCCTGCAGTAGGATACCCAAGAGGCAGGGTAGCACAGTGGGCAGGAAGCCTGTAAGGCCAGGAAGAGACTAAGAGTTTGATTCCAACTTTCCAAGTGCTTCCCACGGTTGACCAGGGCACTCCCCTAGTGGTAACTGGTGGAAATGCAGCTGAAGTGTTTTGTTTGTTTTTTGTTTTTGTTTTTGTTTTCCTACCCATGCTGACACCTTGCATATAGAATGCAGCCATCCCTTGCGTTCCATTCACCTCAGTAGGGGCCACTTCTCGTTCCCATGCCTCTCTGTAGCCCCTCAACATTGGGGAATCCCAGGACTGAGCTATCAGGTTTATTTTCTTGTGGGGTTTTGTTCATCCCTTTGTCATCTCACCCTATTTGATGGCTTTGACTGAAATCCACACTATTTTCTCTGAGAAAAATCTCCAGCTAAGACAGAGCCTTTGAGATTTGCACAGCCAATGAATTACTTATATCTTCACTTAACTTTTGTCTCCCAGAACTTTCACACTCCCCACCACTGTCCACAAGACAAAATGAGCCCATTTGAGTCTTGCCTGCCTGGTGATGGCAACCCCATTCTTCCAGAAGCTCAGGCTATTTTGTAGTTACCTTTGCTTTTTCTCTTTCTTGGCAAGCCCACATCTCCCACTCTGCTATAAGGCTTTTAATGGAGAAGGGGTGTGAGTGTTAGTCTATAGGTCACGACCCAGGGATGGGGAGAACCTTTCCTTACATGAGTTAGAGGGAAGGATAGAAGATGGGTAGTGAAATATGAAAAGGGAAATTGATGGATCTGGCTGGCAGCTTCTTTTCTGTTGTCACCTCTGTGACACATAAGGCAAGATAATCATCTATTGAGAGGAAAGGAAACATAGGCTGAGATCAGGAAAGCATGGAGATTGTGGGAACCTGCTCTAAGATGCGGAAGAAAGTGATCTGTCCTATATGTAGCATGTTTGTTTTGTTTTTCTGAACTAGGATCTTGCAGTGTAGCCAGGACTGGCCTCAAGCTTACTATCTTCCCCCTAAGTCTTTCCAAGTAGCTAGGCTGCTGGGCAGGTGCCACTGCCCCATCTCACAGCACGGGCATTAAAAGAATCTTTTATATGTATGGGTATTTTTCATCATGCCTGTGTCCAAGTCTTGCCTAGCATTTAAGATATGTAATGCCCTGGACTCAGTCTCAGTATTAAAGTGGGTGGTGGGAGTGGGAGACGCTTTGTAATATATAAGACAAAAAAATACTAGTAATAATAATGAAAAGGAACATTGTAGGCTGAAATTTGATTACTATAAGTTGAAGATTAATAGAATCTAGTGTAGCAAAAGTCCACAAAAGCAAAAATCAATTAACGGATATGGCATTAATGATGATTCATTCACATGCTAAACAGATATAGCAGAGATTTAAATAAGTTAGAGACTTTTTCTTTGTTTTTAGATTTGTTTTATATGTTTGAATGTTTTGCCCACATGCATGTATGTACCTGGTACCCACGGAAGTAAGAAAACGTCATTAGACTCTCTGAAACTGGGCTTACGGATGGTTGTAAGCTGCCATGTTGATGCTGGAAATCTTAGGTGGGTCCTCTGTAAAAGCAACAAACGCTCTTACCTGTGAGCCATTTCTCCCGCCCAGACTTTCTCTCTCCCGAAGAACTTCAAGGATCAGTAAGGGCCAGACCCAGGAGAAGAATGGGGAGTCATGAATCAGAGATGTGCTCTGAAGAGCTGGCCAGCCTTTCTCTCTTCTGCCCCTCTGTCTGGCAGCCAGCTGCAAAGTGTGACCGAGACTGCAGGATCCAGAATGACTGGCAGTCTCTACTCAGACAGGAGAATCTGCCTGACAGGCAGTCTTTATCAGCTCTTGAGATCAAAGAAGAGGGCTGGGCCGAGACAATCCCGGGATTTCAAAAGGTAAGCGGAGGAAAAGAAGAAAGAGAAAAAGAGAAAAGAACAGTTCCACCCCTGGCTAACATAAAGCACTGACTCCCTGTGAGGCCTTTTCCTTTATACACCTATTGGAGCTTAACAATGGCTTCTGACCTCATGCTAAGAGTTCTCCCTCAATCTTACAATTAAGGGAAAATGCCAATCATGGAACTGGAGCTTAAACTGTTGAGAAAGAATGACTGGAAGTTAACTATGAGCCTAGTCTGACACTCATGGAACATAATGGGCAGGGACCAGCAGGTAGCTGGGTGTGATCATGCCTGTCGCCTCAGAACCCAGGGAAACTGAGGCAAGTAGGTTGACCCAAGTGTGAGGCCCACCTGAACTGCAGTGTGAGTTCCCAGTATCCTGGGCTGCAGTATAAGGCAGTATAAGTATAAGGACCACAAAACTGGAAAAGCCGTATACAGCTTAAGGTAACCAGTAGAATAAGTGAAAACCAGGGTAAAAACGTGGCATGCTCAACCTGGAAAGACCCAGAGCTAATGCAGTGAACACAAGGACTTTAAATCTTTTTTTTTTTAAGCTGTGGTTGAAGGTGTAGCTCAGTTGGCAGAGCACCTGTCTGTCTTCCATGAAGCCCTAGGTTCAGATCCTAACAGTAAATAAACCAGATGTAGTGAGTGGCAGATACCTGTAATGCCAACATTCAGTAGGTGGTTACAGGAGCAATTCAAGGTCATCCTCAGCTACACATCAAATATGAGGTCAACTTGATACACATGAGACTTGTAGCTCAAAAAAAGAGTATTTTAAAGAGAATTCGTCTTTGAAGAGAGTCAGAGGAGCTTGCTGTTATGAAAAGGTTAATAATAGGAGAACAGAGGAAATATTGACATTTATAAAATGAGGTCCTCTCACCAGCCCATGTCCTGTTGTTTGCTTGCTTTACATATAAACAATGAAGTTTTAATCAACCATAATGAAGAACAAAGCTATGTCATTTCAGGAACATGGATGAAACTGAAGATCATCATAGGAAGTGAAACAACCCAGCCTCAGATACCATGTTTTCACTAATTTGTGGAATCTAGATGTGTGTGTGTGTATATATACATATATATATATACATATATATATACATATGTATATACACATATATGTACACATATATATGTATGTATGCGTGTATATGTATGTGTGTATGTATATATGTATATATATGTATATATATATATATATATATATATATATATATATATATATAAAACTTTCCAAGACTGGTAATAGGTTAGCTCTCACAATGCCATAACTTAAAAATAGAAAACAAATCAAACTCAAAATACCCTCTCATTTTAGCATATTGTTTTATCAACTATGGTGGTTTTTTTGCCAATGAATATATATGTATATATATATATATATATATATATATATATATATATATACAATCATGTATATAGATCAATATGTATCCATTTAACTTAAGGCTCGATACATCCTTTTCCTAGCTTTCATTTATTTTTACTTTATGTGGATGGGTGTTTTGCCTGCATGTATGTCTGTGCATCACATGCATGCAAATGCCCTGAGGAGACCAGAAGAGAGTGATGTACATGCCTAATCCTAGCACCTTTGAGATGGAGGCAGAACACCAGAAGTTTCAGATTAGCTTCAGATAGCCAGTTTGAGGCCAGACTGGTCTAAATAGTGAGTGCCAGCCTAGCGGAGGCTACAAAGTAAGATCCTAGCTCAAGGGGCTGAAGACATGGTTCAGCAGTTAAGAGCACTGGCTGCTGTTGCCAAGTACTGAGGTTTGATTCCCAACACCAATATGATGGTTCACAACTGTCTATAACTCCAGTCCCATAGGTTTTAATGCCCTCTTCTCGCCTCTGTGGGATCAAAGAACAAACGTGGCACACAGATACACATGTAAGCAAAGCATGCATACACATACAAATACATTTTAAAAAGGGAAAATGGTCCATCTCAAAAACAGAAGTCAAGGGAGAGAAAGGGAGGAGAGAGGGAGGAAAAAGAAGAAAAAAAAATTAAAGAACTGTATGTTCTTTGTCCTACCTTTCCCCCATTAATCCACAAGTCCATAAAGTATAGGCAAATATTTTCATGACTCAAAAAAAAAAAAAAAGGTAATCCTTGTAACTAACGACTTCCAAACTCAACTGCATACCTGATTTATCTGGATTCACACTTATTTGTTTGTTTACTGATTGATTAACTGTTTAATTTTTGGTGCTGGGGTTTAAACTCAAAACTGCATATGCTCACACATATAGTCTATCACCCTTTTCCTAGAAGATGTTTTAAAAATATATCTATTCTTGGCTTTTCAAACCCAGTGAACTAAAAATCTCCAAAAGTTGGCCTAGGAATCTTTTTCATAGGATCGTTTATTTTCATTTCAGAAGTTATATTTAGTGATTACTTTAAAAATTGAACAGTGTGAGCTGAGTGATGGTACCACATGCCTTTAATCCCAGCACTAAGGAGACAGAATCAGGCTGATCTTTGAGTTCTGAGTTCAAGGCCATCCTGGAGTACAGGGAAAGTTCCAGGACAGCTAGGGCTATGCAAAGAAACCTTGTCTCAAAAAACAAAAGGGAAGTGGGGAGAAAAAAAAGAACAATATAGATACATATAGAATATAAATTCTTTTTCTTCTTAATCTCTATGCTTCTAAGACATAATTTGTCAATGTATGTGTAAATGTGTCGAGTTATATCTATTATTCCATATTTGTCCTGTGATTGAACAAAGATGAATGGAATCTGTACTTGAAAAATTATTCCCAGATGGCTATAATGCAATACTTTCTTGTTCCACTGTTTGGATAACTTTAAGATAATCCAAATGCCAAGAAAACATGAAGTGAGAGATAATTCCTCTGTAAGGTTACTATAACCCTGACCTCAGAATCAAGGAAAGACCACTCTGAAGAAAAAACAAAGTAGCCAGGCATGGTGGCACACACCTTATAAGCTCAGCACTCTGGGAGGCAGAGGCAGGCGGATTTCTATGAATTTGAGGCCAGCCTGGTCTACAAAGCAAGACCAGCCAAGGCTACACAGAGAAACCCTGTCTTGAAAACAAACAAACAAACAAAGTCAAAAAAAGAGAAAAGAAAAAAACGAAGTTTATAGAACACTCATTTTAAAAGACATAAACATTACAAACATAATATTAACTGATGCTGGAGAGATGGCTTGGGGATTAAGAGCTCCCGCTGTGGGGCTGGAGAGATGGCTCAGTGGTTAAGAGCACTGTCTGCTCTTCCAAAGGTCATGAGTTCAATTCCCAGCAACCACATGGTGGCTCATAACCATCTATAATGTGAACTGATTCCCTCTTCTGGCAGGTGTAAATGCAGATAGAACACTCATAAAATAAATAAATCTTAAAAAAAAAAAAAACAACTAAAAAGAAAAAAAAAAGAGCTCCCGCTGCTTTTGCAAAGAAGCTGCGATGAATTCTCAGCACTTCCACAGGGTGGCTCACAGCTGCCTGTAAATCCAGCTGCAGGGGATCCTACACCCTCTCCTGGCCACTGCAGAAACCTGCACTCAGCTGCACAGCGAGAACTTTGTTTTGTTTTAACATAAAAATGCTATGTGAGTATGTTTTTGCTTTAATATTAGTTGTGGGGTATGGGGTTGCTTCAGATTGTCCACAGCAGCTAACTATGATTTGTCTGGTACAGGGTGCGGTTTTGCCAGCTGCTGGTAACTGGAATTCTGGGGACTTTTCAGAGGGTGTATAAATGCCAGAGCCCTAAGAGGGACAGCTGCTGCTCCTGCCCCTGCTGCTCCTGCTGCTGTTGCTGTTTGCTGGTTGGAGATATCCTGGGTTGATGACAACCATCAAACACCCCTCGAGGAATCTGACGCCCCTAATCAGCAGCAAGTAGTGTAATAATATCAACGATCCCTTTCCTCTCTAACCTTTCTTTCCCACAGTGTTGGGAAGTTGGAAGGGATAATGGTGTTTCCCACAGTGATGGGAAGTTGGAAGGGATAATGGTGGTACAGGGATGTAGAGAAACAGAACCCAATAAAGTAACCAAAAGTCTGACTATACAGGTACACACGCACACACACACGCACACGCACACGCACACCCGTGTAACTGAGAAAATAAAAATAATTCTGTAGCCAGGAGTAGTGGTACATGCCTTTAATCCCAAGACTTGGGAGGTGGATATCCAGGAGTTCAAGGTCAGCCCAGTGTTCCTAGTGAGTTCCAGGACAGCCACAGCTACAAAGTGAGACCCTTCTCAAAAAAATAAAATAATAAAAAGAAGTCTTTTAAAAATTAGGAACAATGGTAAAGAAAACACACTTTTATCTTTTCTTTCTCCGGAAACTGCATTAGCATGATAATAAAGTGAATGGACTTTGCACCAGAAAGAGAATGAGAATGAATGAGTATAGGAAGCTGAGGAGGAAGCTGGTACTCCTGGCAGAGCCCACAAGTTTGCAGGTGAAGAGAGGAGAGGTCCAAGGAGAGAAGACATGAAGAGGACATCTCTTTCCATAAACACCTTCCTGAGGTGTCCCTGGTGGCCACCGTGTCTTCTCACACAGAGCTCAAGCAGATGGCATTAAGAAAATCAAGGTCTCGAAGTGGGTTGTCTTGGCTTCATTTCTGTTGCTGTGATACAATATCCAGTCAAAAAGAATCTATGTGACAAGGGCTTTGTTTGTTTTTTAATCCCAGATAATAGCCCATCACTGTAAGGAAGTCAAGGCAGGACCTTGAGGTATCTGGTCCTACTACATCCAGAAAATTAATGCTGCCTATCACAATGGATAACTATATTTCAGAACGAAGCCTCCTCCTGTCGAGGTGTTCCCTGTGGGAAGTGTAAGCAGAGGCAGCCTTTTCTCTCAAAGGGTTAAGTAAGACAAAAGTTCCATCTTACACAATTGTAGCAGGCTGGAGAGATGGCTCAGAGGTTAACACTTGTTGCTCCTGCCAGGGCCCTGATTCAGTTCTCAGCACCCACACAGCAGCTCACAACTCTCTGCAACTCCAATTCCAGAGGATCAGAAACCCTCTTCTGGCCTTCATGGGCACCAGGCACACACATGGTGCACATCTACACACAGACAATAAAAATAAGGAAATCTTTAAAAAATTATGAAGAGGCAAATCTCTCCAGCCTCAGTTCTTCTTGGAACCAAAACATGCTTGCTTCTTTTTTTCCTCGAAACTGCACTGTGCTCTATTAGCCAAATCACAGAAGAGTGTAAGAGGAACTCTGAATCCTCAGTGAGGCACAGGATGTTTCTCACTGGGATAAAACACCAGAGGGACCCTAAGTGCTCACTTGCCCAACTGAGGGTGGCTAGAGCCTCTCTGCAGAAAGAAAACATTTTGCCTTGTCAAAGTACTTTGGACCGTATAATCATCTTCTTGAGACCTCAGATCTACTTCTTTCACCCCCAGGGCCCATCTCTGAAGAGTAACAAACCTTGTTCACAGAACCTCTGGGCAGCCTTTTATTTATGGAGACATAAGATAGAAAAATAGACCTAGACTCACAGAACATATAGAGAATGTATTCCACCAACTCAGGCAAATCAATATGGTTTCCCTTTTATAAGTATAAAACAACAAAAGCAGACCACTACATGGACAAATGAAAGAAGAACATCATGTTGAAATATTTTTTAAAACTTTTAGCCCTGGAGAAATAAAGAACATGGAAAACAGAAAACCTTTACACATTTCATTTCAAGAAAGACTTTAAGGTGATAGCATATCCACAAAAATGGTACAAATTGTTCTGATAAAAGAACAGTAATGGAGTAAGAAATTGCTCTTAGAATTTTAAGAAGTATAATTTCTGAAGTTAGAAATGTCAAAGAAAAATTGGCAGATAAAGGAAGTCTTTTAGAATAAATAAAAAACATATAAAAGGGATGGGAATTGTGAAATAAAAGATAAAATAGAGAATAGATTCAGAAAATCAAACATTTCAGAAAGAGAACAAAGAACATGGAATGTTAGAATCCACCTTGAGTGTTAGACATTAATTTTCAGATTAAAAGATCCCAGCAGTGTTGAACAGAATAAGTGAAAATAATTTGAATGCTAGTCAGGATGATTTCACACTTTTATTTACTTTGTGTGCCTGTGTGTGGGCACACACATGCTCTGACATGTGTGTGGTGGGGACAGAGGATAATTTCCAGGATTTGGTCCTCTCCTCTCCTTTCCTGGGTTCTGCGGAATGGCCCTAGGTCATCACATGTGGCCACAAGTGCTTTATACACTGATCCATCTCACCAGACACTCAGACAAATCTAAACCTAAAGCAGGCTGACTTCCAGGTAAGACAGAGGGAGGGTGAGAAGCTGCCTCCATGTGGGCCAGTCTTATTCTAAGCAGAGACTTAGAATAATCATAATAGAGAAAATAAAGTTTGTTCTACAGAGAGAAAGTGAGGAAGATCTTTTAGAAATAGCAAAGGTGGTGGGATCCCTGGAAAATATGGAAAAATCAGCAGGTGATGTGCCAAAAAGATGTAAACCAAAGTCACTTTCAACTCCAGCTGCACACCTCCAGAGAGGGTGAGAAGCACCTAAAAAGGAAAGCAGGCCAGCCTCAGGGAAAAGTGACAGCGAATCCTACCTCACAGGACACGCTCATAGCTTTCACAAACTGTAGATGCTGGTTTTAGCCCAACAAGTCCATCAGAATCTTCTTTTGTCTTGTTACTCAGCATGTCCTGGAAGGCAGTGGTCAGGGCTATCTTGATAGGAAACTTGTTATTTAAAATTGAGCTAGCCTGGCATCCTGACAATGGGAAACACCCGCAATTTGGGGAACCTGAACATTACCTACTGAAGTGTCGGGGTGAGAGATAGCTCTGCAGGGCAACTGGAAAGAGAGGAAAGGCCAAGCAGATGGTCACAAGGGGCTTGGATCAGTCAGTGAGGTACACAGGAAATGGTGGCTACTGAAGCCAAGAGGGCCTCATCAACTGACAGTGAACTTGGAGTCTCAAGTCAGCAAGTGGATCACCTCTGGAGTACCCACCTGCTGTTCCCTGCTGTAGAACCTGAAACTCAGAAGCCAAAATGGGCTCCTTGATACCGTCAGCTGTGTGGATCCAGCAGGACGATTGATATTCAGGGGGTTTTGAGAGCTTAGAGAAAGGTCCAAGCTACAGAATGCAGTGTGGCCATTGCATTCCCCACTCCCGACACACTCAAGGATACCCTCAGCAGGAACATTAGCTACCCTAGTGAGTATGGTCTTGGAAGTCTTGTGAGGGTGAGAGTACCTGCCAAGACCACAGAGTACGGCCAGCATACGTGCTTAGCTTCACAGCACATTCTACATTAGTTTTACCGTGATCTGGTTTGTGTTTGTTGGTGATGTGTTTTTCAGTGATGTGAGCTTTAATCACTCTTAAATGAATTTCTAGATCTCATATGGTTGGATGTTGTTGCTGTTACAGTAGTTTGTTGTCTCCTTTCTGAGTAGTCTGGAAGATTGGGCTTCCAAGAGTAGTCTACTCATCAAAATTCCCACCCTTATCTCCAGTTGGTGTGGTGGCATTTGCCTATAATCCCAGTGCTTGGAAGGTAGAGCAAGGAATTCAGTTTAAGGACAGCCTGAGCTACATGAGACTATGTCTCAAACACAAACAAATGAACAGGAGCTGGAGAGATGGTTCAGTGGTTAAGGGCTCTGGCTGTTTTTCCAGAGGCCTTGGTTCAATTCCCAGCACCAACATGGTGGCTCACACGTGCCTGTGAATTCAGTTTCTGGGGATCTGATGCTGTCTTCTGGTTTCTGAAGGCATCAATTAAACAGCAAGGTGCACACACACATGTGCAGGCAAACACCTATACACACAAAATAAAAATAAGTCTTTAAAAATTCAGCAACACAGAACTATTTAGCAAGGAAATTGAGATTTTTGAGAAAAAAAAATAGAAAGTTGGAAATGAAAAACTCAGTGAGCCAAGTAAAAAGCATACTCACAAGAATATTCAATAGACTTCTCTGCTAAAGCAGAGAAAAAGATCAGGGATGGAAGACAAGGTCAAAGAAATACTACATTCAAACATCAATTAAAAAAATGCTATATTCACTGGTAATGCCTATAATCCCTACTGGGGAACAGACACAGGAAGACGTGGAGTTTGAAGCTGTCCTCAGGTACATAGAGAGTTCTAGTTCAGCGTGGACTACATGAGATGTTGTCTCCAAAAGTATAATAAAACAAAACAAAACCAAAAAATGAGCATGACCACAACATCCTAGAACTCTGTAACACAATCAAGAGGCCAAACCCAATAATCCATAGGATAGAACAAAGAGCTAAGAGAAAACCAAACCAAACAAAATTCCCATAGGTATAACGAATCTGTTTCATAAAATTACAGCCAAAAAACCCCCAAACAAAACAAAACAAAAACAAAAACAACAGCAACAAAAACCTCCCCAAAACTAGAGAATAGACGCCTAAATCCAAAAAGCATTTAGGACCCCAAATATACATGACCAGAGAAGAACCTCTCCACGACATATGATCATCAAAAATCAAACATACTTGGCAAAGAAACAATATTAAAAGCCCCAATAGAGGGGGAGGGGGACTTCTCTACAAAGGCTGACACTTTAGAGTAACATCATCTCTCTTATCAGCAACCAAAAAGCTGAGAAAGCGTGGAAGCGTATGTTTAAAACCCTGAGAGTAAATCTGCACCAACTGAGATTGTTATAACCAGCAAAGCTATCTTTAAAATTGATGGAGAAGTAAGGGCTTTTCAAGACAAATACAAACTGAGGCTCATGTCCCCATCCCTAACAGAAAAGATGTCTAAAGAAAAAGGTGGACACCAACTTATTCTTGCTAGGAAGGATTGTGATTCCACACAAGGCCTGAGGTTTGATTCTCAGCACCACACATCAAGCATGGTGGCTCCCTCCAACCTGCAATTTCAGCAACTCCAGAAGGATCAGTGCCACTGAGAAACTTGCAGACCATCATCAGGCCACAACCCAGCCCAAGTGAATCAGAAACTCAGGGAGCAGGGCTCAGCAATCTATCTTTGAACAGTTTTCCGTGTAATTAAATTTCAAGCAACAGGGGTTGGAGCTGCAGCTCAGTGATAAAGCATTTTTCTAGCATGTGTGAAACACTCAGTTTGATTTGATCCTTAGCACTGCAAAACATATTGAAAAAATAATGCAAATTCATTTGAACATCTATTTTCAATTTTGGCTTTAAATTGGAATCAATTTGAGTCTTAAAAAAAAGATTTATTTATGTGTATGGGTATCTTACATGTGTGTGTGTGCCCTGGTACCCATGGAAGTTGGAAGAAGCCACTGGGTCCTCTAGAACTGGAAGTACAAATAGCTTTGAGGCACCATGTGGATGCTGGGAATAGAATCCAAGTCTTTTGTAAGAGCAGCCAGTGCCCTTAACTATTGAGCCATCTCTCTGGCCACAACTGGGAGAGACTTAGCAATAAAAGCAATACACTTCTCTCCAAGATTCTCATTTAATTGGTAAGGTGTAGGGCATGAGTTGTTTTTTTTTTTTTTTTTTTTAAGACATAGACAATATTTTGTTTTTTGTGTTTGTGAGTGTGGTGTGTTTGCATGTGTGTACATTTTCATGTGTGCATGTGCAAAATCCAGAGGAGGATATTGGGATCCTGCGCTATCAATCTGCATCTTTCTCCTCTGAGACTCAGTCTCTCAGTGAAACTAGAGCTAGGCTCACAGCAAGAAAGCCCCTGCCCTAGGACTGAAATTGTTTAATAGTTCTCTGGTTGTTCTAAGGTGCATCAAAGCTTGCAATGCAGAACATTTGCACAGCAGCAGCGTATTAGAGTCTTTCATGCATCTACATAAATTGGGCCCCACCCTCGACAATGGACTTGAAATCTCTTGAGCCTTAGATCTGAATGTTGGTGTGCATATCCCTTTTAGTGCTGGCATTTTATCTATGTTCCCCAGTTGATTCTAGTGTGTAGCCACAAAGGATCATTTCATTATTCTAACTTTCATGGCTTCTCTTTACGCACATCTCTCCCTGTGGGCTCAAGAGTGAGGTTTCCGGTGAGCCATTGTGGGAAGGAATTGAGCAAGTTTAAGACCTGCCACCCACAGAGGACAGGTAAGTGTTTGGTTTTTCTCCTCTCTGCTGCCCTAAGTTTCCAAGTAGTAATGGGAAACTGTTTTCACTCCCTGCTGGTACCTGTATTTGCACATAAATGCTGCATTCAGGAGCAATTTGCTCCCAAGCTGGTGTGGCTAGTGGACTACTGGATGTTTTCCAATATAACCTTCATAAAGGAGACACTTTAATCTCTATAGGCACACTCATGTCTTTCCCTCAATTATTTCCAAATCTGAGCAGGGAGTAACCCCTAAGATCCAACCCCAACCTTAGAGAGCCTACTCTGGCTGTTAGGTTGCTGTGCCTCATTCCTACATTAGTCATCAGAGATGATATGGTACCCAAAGTTTTTCCTAAAGAAATGATAAGTATTCCATGCTACTGTCAGGTAAACAAAACATTATTCTAACCTCAGCAAACCCTGCATGGAGAGCTTGCCCAAGGATATTGCTTTACTCAGAAAAGATTCATATTGCATGAAGGTCATTCATCGCAAGAGACTGTCTTCCTTTAGATCAGTGGTTCTCAACCTGTGAGTCATCTAAGACCATTGAAAACCACAGATATTTACATTACAATTCATAACAGTAGCAAAATTACAGTTATGAAGTAGCAACAAAAATCATTTTATTGTTGGGGGTCACCACAACATGAGGAACTGTATTAAAGGGTCGCAGCATTAGGAGGTTGAGAACCACTGCGCTAGATGATGTCTCCACCATCTTCAGTATATTCCCTTTGTGTTCAAAAGGACTTTGATTCAAATTCTGTCTTGGTTGCTTGCCAGGTAGGAGCTGAGAAGTTATTCTCCTTTCTAAGCCCTGGTTGTCTTACAAAAATGATCATTGTGATAACCTTACAGGATAATATGGAAATGCTTTCTACGTTTTGAAAAGGTGCAAGAGATAAGAGGTTACTAGAGGGGCGGGAGCGATGGCTCAGAAGTTAAGAACACTCGCTGTTCTTCCAAAGGTCCTGAGTTCAATTCCCAGCAACCACATGGTGGCTCTTAACCATCTATAGTAAGTTCTGGTATGCAGGCAGAATGTTGTATAAATAATAAATAAAATCTTAAAAAAAAGAGGTTACTAGAATAAACTTGATTTCCTAGATGGAGAGACTGGAAGTGGGACTGTGTAAAGCTGGTCTGTATCACTCATAGAATGGTTCTAGTTTTCAAGAGAAGAGGGAGGAAATACCGAGAGCTAATTTGACAACCACTAACATCTTATGTGGAGGCAGAACCATCTCTCCCTTCCTCTGTGCTTCATCTCCTTTCCCTGTAGAGATAGCAGCCCTTATACTATGGCCTCAGGAGAGGAGGAAACATGCCTCTTTATGTTTTAACCCAAGGGACAAGTGTCCCTTCTCTCAATTCCTGGAGACTGACTCTGCAGGAGACAGTGAGACAAAATGCTATTAGTAGCAGAGAGTGGTACTGGAGAAGCACGCCATCGGGCTTCTGGAGAGTACGCTGAAGAAAGTTAGTGATTGCATTCTGCTGGGTAGAGGTCTAGCTAGTAGGAGGAGAGAGGCAGTTGGTACTCGGAACTCTAATCCTAAACCTCCTGTAGGATCCTAAATCCTCTGTGTGTTCTATGCTGAGACAGGAAGATGGTGACTACAGAGAAGGCCAGTCAACTCTAGACTGCAACTTACTGTGAAGAGCAGAAATACGTCCTGGCCTACAAGCCTGCTCAGGTGATGAGACAGGGCAAAAGCATGTTAGTCATTTTCACCGGCGACTGCTCAGCTCTGAGGAAATAGGAAATAGAACACCATGCCTATAACGGCCAAAACCTGTGTCTATCATGGCAGCAATAACACTGAGATGATCTCGGAATAAGGGAAATACAGAGTATGTCCACTGGTGATCACAGATGCTGGTAATTCTGACGTAAGAAGCATGCCAGAACCAACTGGTGGGAAACAAACTTATCAGAGCTTATTTTTGCTTGTACTATTTAATTTTTTTTTCCCTCGGTGTTGAACCCAGGGCCTTGTGCATGCCAGCATAAAGCCTTTCCCCCAGCCTCTCAGATCATATGTCTTTGTGTGTGTGTGTGTGTGTGTGTGTGTGTGTGTGTGTGTGTGTTGCATCTCCCCAGGAAAAGCATCTCATATAATACTACCATGCCAGGTACTTTATTAGGCACTGGATCAAGATTTCACCCTTATGGAGGTTTAGAGAACAAGCCATATGCAAGTGAAATTGTACATGAATAAATAGCAGATCCCAGCTGTGAAGAGATAGAAGGAGCAACGAGTCTGTACACCAGCGAAGCTTAGCCCAGCCAGAGCAGCTAGAAAGGGCTTCTCCAGCTATGAGATTGTTTCATTTTCATTTAAAAACTGGGATACACACACACCAAAATGTATCCAAGGTAATTTTGTTAGGGTAGGCATCCTTACGTGTATGGGAGTTCGAGTTTTTGCACATCTCCAACAACACTTGGTATTGCCAGGTTTTAAAACAACTAAGTGAATGCACACGACACATAACCTCATTTGGGTGCTAATTTCATAACAGAAGGAATGAGGTGAAGCTTCTACCTAAAGGATGAGAAATAGACCAGGTGCTAAAGATGGAGTGGTGTAACTTCCGTGTGAAACCAAACCAAACCCCAAATATTCCAAGCCTTTGGGGTGGGAAGAAACAAAGTGATCACAGAGAACTGAGAGGGAGTGAGACGCGAGGTGAGGCAGTAGCGATGGACAGCACTGGACCACTCGCCTCCAAGGGATCTGGGCAGTGCAACACCAACAGGCGCCAAAGTTAATAACAACAGAAAGCGAATGGCAGGGCTGGAGAGGGGCTCAGGGCTTTAGAGCAATGCTACTCTGCTCCAGGGCCCTCGGAGCAGCTCTCACTCATCTGTCACGCCAGGCCCGGAAGTGTCCTGGCCTCTGAGGATACTGAGCGCACATGGTGCATAGACATGAATACCCATATACACAAAACCAAAAAGCAAATGTGCCACGGACTGATAAAACCAGGAGTGGTGCTGCATGAATGTTATCCAGCACTTGGGAGGCTGAGGCAGGAGGATTTCAAGTTTGAGAGCAGCCATATGGTGAGTTCCGGGCCAACTCGAACTACAGAGCAAGAACAAACCTTAAACAACCAAACCAAAACAAAATAAACCAAGACAAACAAACAAACAACAGCTGACAACTGCAAACTGATGAAACAACCAATCAAGCAAAAACCCAGGAATTTCCTGTTACCTTGGGAAACAGGGAGGAAGGTTCAGAGTGACCAAAATGTAATCTGTTGACATCTCAGCAAACAGGTAAAATTGGAGTGAGGTAGAAAGTGAGGCATTTCTTGTATGTGATCACTCTAGATGCGAATTCAGGCTACGACCTAGAGAGCAGGCTTGCTGGTGAGCGCCTTTTGTAGGTTTGCATTTGCGAATAGAAAGTGAAATAATTCGGGGTCTGGAGAAACAGCTCAGCCATTCAGGGCACAGAGGACCTCAGTTTGGTTCTCAGCACTGCCATATTGGCTAATAATGGTCCAAAAACCCAATTTCAGGGGATCTGACACCTTCTTCTGGCCTCCATGAGCACTGCATGCACACTGCACACAGACACACATGATGCAACAAAACACCCACACATAGAAAGCTAAATAAAAAAAAATCTTTATTTCTTCTTCTTCTTCTTCTTCTTCTTCTTCTTCTTCTTCTTCTTCTTCTTCTTTAAAGAAGGTGAAATCACATTCAGGTGCAGGCGTGAAACCTCATTTCAGACTTTAGTTCCAGGTTGTGGTTGTCTCAGGAAAAGGCTGGAGCTTGAGGGGTAAGTGAGTAGTTATACCATGTGTTCCACAAGAGAAACTGGTAAGATTGGTGGATCAGTCGTCCTAAGTGCATTGAGGAATTATAGCAAATGGTTTACTTGCACAAGGAAATGAAAGGGTAGGTGTCTGTTTGTAGAAATTAGAGACTGTTTTGTTTGCTTTTCAAGACAGGGTTTCTCTGTGTAACAGAGCCCTGGCTATCCTGGACTCGCTTTGTAGACAAGGCTGGCCTCAAAACCACAGAGATCTGCACCACCATGCCCAGCTCAAGAGTAGGGACTTTCATAGTTCCCTCTGAGAGTGGATTATTAAAGTCTTCAAGTGCACGTTGGTTGGTTCCAGTGAGAAGATTGTTAGAAATAAATAGATAAAAGAACAGAGACACCAAGGTGCTGAATAGATTGTCAGTATGGTTGCTGAATTCATGTACAGAGTTCAAAGACAGTGCAAGGAGCTGGAAAGACAAGGAGAAGATTATATTGATTGGAAGGTGAGTTGCTGTCAGGTGACAGCAAGCAAGATGAGTGGGGCAATATATATCAATAGAAAGAGCTTTCAAGGTGCATAGATCTTTTCAGGATGAAGAGAGAAAAACCATTAGGAAGTTCAAGGTTATCTCTAGGAACCCTACAACCGTATCAACTTGACCAACCTTACAATAGGCAAGTTAACCACATCAAACCAAACCAAAGGAAGCCTTTCCATTTGGAAATCACAAGCCTTATCACCAGGGGGCGCTACCAACACTGGAAAGAAGACCTCTGATGGATTCCCTGGAGGCCAGGAGAGCGGTTCAGCCTTAGCTCTGAGACCCCTAGGACTCTTCTGACATACTACAAGGAGCTAAACAACTCTCTGGGCACATTGGCAGTTGCAGTTTTCTTAAGGTGTTTAAATAATACTTGGTACTGTTTTCAGACAGGGTTTGTAGCCTAAGCTGACAGGATTTAAGACAGGATCTGCAGCCTAACCCGGATCTCACTATGTTCACCTGACCTGGAACTTGCAGGGATCCTCCTGCCTCAGTCTCCCAAGTATTGGTGTGAGCTACTCTGTTTGGTAAGCCGTAAGCAACAATAAAATCCCTGCATTTCTAAATTCATTTAAAGAAGTTACTGCATTAATAGGAGATTTTCCTTCCTTTCTTCTCTCTCTTTTTTCAAGACAGGGTTTCTCTGTGTAGCCTTGGCTGTACTAGACTTAGCTGTACTAGACTTTGTAGACCAGGCTGGCCTTGGACTCACAGAGATCCAGCTATCTCTGCCTCCCTGAGTGCTGAGATTATAGGCGTGTGCCACTGCACTTGGCAAAAGGGTTCTTCATAACTGAATATCTTGAGAATTGAATGGTAACACCCATCATTAAAATGTTGTTCCGAGTCACTTTTGGTAATCATGATGTTGTGCCATTGGGGAGGGTCATTTTAGGCTGGAGTCTGAGTGTCACGATCAACATTGGAGTGCTTTTTACACACCAGAAATTGTCTGAAACATTGCACATAAACTTATCCTACAGTCTTTTGAGGTCGCAAAGATCACTGACAGATAATGTCAAGAGAAATTATTAGGGTATGTGGGCAAAGATGCATAGATACTAGTGATTGGGGGAGTTGGATTTTGTCATTCCTAACCCAGGATAGTTCAGGTTGTAAGAACAATCACTGGTGGCTGGAGAGGCAGCTCAGTGGGTAGGAACACTTTCTGTTCTTATAGAGGACCCAGGTTCAGTTCTCAGCACCCATATGGAAGCTCGCAACCGTTTATTACTTCAGTTCCAGGGATTCCGAAGCTCCCTTGTAGACTTTGCAGGCATTGTAATTCACACAATGTACACACATACACGCAAGGAAAATATTCACACACTTAATTTCTAAAAGTGGAAAAGAACAAACATCCTTGAATCTCAAGAGATGTTATCTGTTCTGTGTAGGTGGCCAGGAGGGTTCAGTTTATTGTGCTAACTCAAGGTTTCAAGCAGTCATATATTTTCTAGTGACATGTATTATCACTATGATAATCATTACTCATTATTACCAAGGCAAAAGAGTTGAAACCCCGACAATGAATACTTCAACACTTCTCAAATTTCATTGGCTGAGACAGTCACATGCCATTCTCAACTTCAAGAGGGCAAGGAGATACACTTCCAAAAGAAGCCTAGAAGCAAGTGAACCAGACTGTCTGGCATCAACAGTTATGCTTGGAGATCCTGAGTAAAACATGCCATCTCTTAGCCTCAGTTTCCCCTCCTGCAAATGATAATTTTATAAGGATTCCTCATTACAAGGATAAAATAGGTATAATTGTTATGGTTTCTAAAAGGCGGAATGATTGCGTTTAACCAAAGCTTTCATCAGCTGAGAATCTTGGCTTCACTAGAGGCAGCCTGGTAGCTGTCCTTCATGGTGTCTGCAGAACGGGCTTTGCTCAGACAAAAAATACCCACCAGTCCTTTTATCACACATACACATTTGGAACAGCTCTTCCTCTGTGAACATACCACAGTTACGGCCCTTGAACTTGCTGGAAAGCTGTCTGTAGTCACTTGTTGCCTGTTCCTGGGAAAACCGAAGAATTTGTGAAGGTCTTTCTCCAAAATCTCTAAACCCTTTGAATATAGTCAGGTCAGTAGGCCGGTTAGGGTGTCCACACCCGAAGATGTCTGTTGTGACTAACAGATGAGCCGAGTAAGCCACGGAAAACACTCCTTTGCTAATCATATGTGCCAAGGGTGCTACAGGAAAAAGAAATCAAATCCCCCAAATCTGTGTTCCTATGAGTGAGAGTGCATGCCCTTGGAGGCCAGAGGGCAACTCTGCGTATCTCCCTTAATTCGGTTTTTGAGGCAGGGTCTCTTCTGGAACCTGGAGCTCACGGATTGACTAGGCCGGCTAAGCTAGCAAGCTCCAGGCCCTCCAGGTCTCCCCTTCTCCGGTGCGGGATTACAGTGGTAGCCCTGGTGGCCATCTTTTCCCTGTCATGCTGAGAACCTCAGGTCTCCATGCTTGTGCAGCGAGCATTTTTACCGACTACGCCACTACCCCCGCCCCGCAAAAGGCGGCGTTTCTCAAATTTCCGTGCAACAAGGGTAAACTCCCTTTCGCTGGCTCCTTTCCTACGGGTCATTTGACTCTTCCTCAGTCTCTGATAAGACTAGGCTGAACCGTGAACTGAGTGGAAACTATTTTCCTACGAGTTTCCTCTAGCAAAGGTTCTATCGCCGGGCACACGACGACTTCCTTGTAGAATTTTATCTATGGCCCTGCAATTAGGCTAGTTAACTTCAGGTCCTCGGAACCTGTGAAGCTAAAATAAGGCCAAAGGGGGGTGGGGAAGGCACAGGTAGGGAGGAAAAGGAGGACACTCGAAGGCTGAGGTAACAGATGTCCGTGCGGCGCTGGAAGGCACAGGGAGCGTAACACTGCCTGGGACGAAAATAAACACGGGGCAGGGAGCGTGCGGCCAGGCACCTCCAGCGGTCTCTGGGCAAAGCCCAGGGGGAAGAAAGAGAAGGTTTTTGACACGGGACAATGACAGGAAGCTAGAAAGCGGGGTCGCGGGACCGCGTGAAAGGCAGGATGGGTGGAGGAGAGACTGTTTTCTTGACGCTTCCTCTAATTTATGAGCGCTCGGATCCCTCCGAAGGGAAAACTGCACTCCGCCGTCCTCCCCCGGGCGCGAGCTGGCGGGCGGAGACCCCGCCTCGCCCCGTCACGTGGCCAGAAGCGCCCTCTGCACGTGACCTCCCTCGTGCTAGGCCAATCAGTCTCCGCAGGGGCGGGGACGTGAGGCGACGGCCTCTTCTCGCGAGCCTTCCTCCGGCGCTCCTGGACCGCCCACGGTCGCGAGCGGAGGTCTCGCGAGGCTTGGGCGCTGCGGCGGTAGGAGGAGGACGGGGAAGGACGGAGCTCGGCCGCGGCTACCTCCCTCGCTCACTCCCTCGCGCTCTCGCCCGCCCCCTCCCTCCCTCCCCTCCCTTCCCCGGCCCCGGCCCCGGCCCATTCGCTGCGCGCTCTCGGTCTAGGGAGGATGTCGGGCTCGTCGCTCCCCAGCGCCCTGGCCCTCTCGCTCTTGCTGGTCTCTGGCTCGCTCCTCCCAGGGCCAGGCGCTGCTCAGAACGGTAAGCCGAGGGGCCGGGGGCGGGTCGGGCGGGGGCGCCGGGCTCCTGCAAGCCGAGGGGCCGAGCCTACGCCTGAGGGGGATGCCGGAGCCGGAGCGGGCGGCCCGGCTGAGGCAAGGAGGCGCTTTGGTGCGAGCCCGGGGTTCTGTAGACAGATCCGCGGCGTAGGGCTCCTCGCGCACCGGGAGCTGGAGTAGCGGGGGCGGCTCTGGAGAAGGCGGCGGGAGACAGGCGTTCGAGTTCGAGCCGGCTGAGGGATGGTGTCGGCGAGAGAACCGGGCTGACACCCGGGATTCTGCTGGGGCCTTGGAACCCTAGTGACATTCTGCAAAATGGGAGGAGGGAGAGGCTGGGGTCAAAAGGATCCTGAACTAGGTGTGGGAGCCGACTGCCTGAGTCTCTAAGGAGAGGGAAGTAAGGGATTCGGGGAACCTTGGATTTGGGGTAGAGGGAAGGTGGGCGGAAAGATGATGGAGTGGGCTGACTGCAGTAAGGGGACCGGGAGAAGAGAAGCAGCAGTGTCTCCGAACGAGCTGGGGGAAGAGGGCTGGGTTTTGCCAAGGAGGGTGGAGTGCTGGGCATTCTAGGATAGCGGTTGGGAAGGCAAAAGGGAGTTTCTAAATAAGGAGAGGAAAATGAGCAGAGGATGGGGGGAAAGCATTAAAACTGAGGTAGAGGAAATAATCGGAGAAGTAAAGGGTATCTGGGTATAAAGATGGGAGTCAAAGACGAAAAATAAGGGAAAGGAGTAAAATGCAGGAAGTCGGGGGTGTAATGTTGCTTTGCAGGGTGGCGATACATTGGGAGGGGACGAATTGTGGCAAATGCTGGATGGTGTTAGTTCGGCCTTCAGGGAGGACTGGGACACAGCCACACTGCAGTGGTGGGGTTGAGGGCAGTGAGCGATGATGGCAGGGAGATGGAAGAAGTGGGCTTTTAGAACTAAAAGTTTCAAGACTGCAAAGATGTTATTTCTGAGGAATATGAATGTGGACTCTGGGTCATGTTTAAGGTACAGTGGAAGTGAGAGAATTGGGTTTTAAATTAAAGCTTTTCAAAGAAGCTGGTGAAAGATAATAGGCATGAGGGGGGTGGTCTAACATAACAGATTCTGTTTGACGGTATTGTCAGTCTGTTGCTGAACTGATTTTTCAGAAACAAGCCTAAAAGGATAATGAACCTATTTCAGCTATTGTGGAAACAACTGTTAGAGGTTTAAAATTTTGTTTTTAATATGAAAAAATTATGAGAAGTCGGTTAGCGATAGGGAGCCATAAATTTTAATTTCCGTATTTCTTCGTTATTATGCTAAAGAATTAAAATTGTTCTTGACTAAAATTAAAATGGCTTTCATTAAAACAAAATCAGTCAGATCCGTTGGAATTCAGTATTCTGAAGAGAAATTGAGCTTAAAATACTAGAGGTTACAGTGAAAAAAAATCACTTTAAGTATTAAATTGTACTAAGGGAATTTTATGCCCTATGGCTTTATTACTGCATGGGTCAGAAAGGAAACATTTTTGTGTTTCTTGCATTGCATATCCTAAGGATATAGGCCCCCATCTCTTTTTCCTTTAAGTCTGAAGCTATCGAAGGGAAAGGTAGAGTTAGCCTGAATTGCTTGCTCTACTCTATCATCTATCATGTCAGTCATCTATGTGATAACAAAAGAGTTAATTCTGATTTCACTTATTTGTGAAAATAGCACAGTTTCATTTTGCTCTATATGTGATTTTAGATGTTTAATCTCTGCTGGCATAAGTTGTTTCTGATGATTTATAATATGGTAAATTGTAGTTTCTTAGCAACTAAGGCAAGGTTTTTGGATAGGCCTACAAAGACTCATCTGGCTGCTCTTAGTGATAATGTGTTCTAAATACAGCATAGTACAGTCTTTCCCTTGAAATGAGCTTTGATTTAGTCTTGTGATATGACTAGTAAAGTAATGATGAGGCCATAGTTGACCTAAAAGAATGTAAATTGAATTCAAGAAAGAAATAGTTACTTCTGAGTTTATATGGTTAAGGATGTCATTTTAAAGCTTTCTGCAATGGGTCTCAGTGATAATATTTAAGCTTTCTGTTGATTACATGTCTATAATGGTCTGATTTTATGTCCTAAAGGTTTTTTACTTTTATGCGTTGATTCAGAAAGAGATACCATGTTCCATATAATATTGAAATGTTAGACATACAGATTATAAAAATAATGCTTTGGAAAATCATTGGTAGACTCACTGTTAGGCATGTAGAGGTTTTTGAAAAGGCTTCTGTTTTCATTATTCCTATTGTGAATAATTTGGCCTATATGACCTACAGTGTCTCTTAACTCGGAAGGAATCTGACAGATTACCATAGGGATTCAAGTAGATTTTGTTTTCCATATAAATATTTAGATTTGTAAGATCTCTGTTTCAGGTGAACAATTTTTTTTTAAATCCCTTGTTTTTTGTATGTATCACCCACCAATAATTAAATTATTATTATTATTGAGACAGGGTTTCTCTTGGCTATTCTGGACTCGACTTTGTAGACCAGGCTGGCCTTGAACTCACAGAAATCTGCCTGCCTCTGCCTCCCATATCCTGGGATTAAAGGCGTGTGCCACTGTACCAGCCAATTAAAAAATTTTAAGATATTCAAAAGTTTTAAGTTGAAATTGAAGATTAAACCAAGCAGTGTGATATCTACAGCACAGACTTTGGACACAGATAGAACTGGTGGTTGTTTTTTGTGTTTTTGTTTTTTTTTTTTTTTGCTTCTGTTTTTTCTTTTTCTTTTTTTCTTTTTTTTTTTTCCAGTGTGTTTGTGTTACCAGAGCTCAAATCCTTCTTTATATGTACTAGGCAAGCATGCTACTGATGAGCTATGTCTTCCCAAGAACTGGGTTTGAATTCTAATTCTCTACAGTTTAGTGACCTTGAGTAAGGCAAGCCCTTAGTTTGATCTGTGAAATGGGGATTACAGTGTTAGTCCTGTAGGGATGTAAAGATTAAATGAAGTAATGGGGCTAGTTGGATTTCATTCTGGCAGTATAGCAAGTCTCAGTGTTAGTTTGCTGTTACTGTTATCCTTTTAAAAATAGCATCATTGTTTTTCTTGTGTGTATTAAACACTTGTTTTTTTTTTTAAGATTTTTCTTTTATGTACATTGGTATTTTGACTGTGTGTGTATGTCTGTGTGAGGAGTTACAGACAGTTGTGAGCTGCCATGTGGGTGCTGGGAATTGAACTCAGGTCCTCTTGAAGAGCAGTCAGTGCTCTTAACCTCTGAGCTATCTCTCCAGCCTCCTATTAAACACTTGTTAAGTTTCTGTCATCATGAATACAAGTAAATAGGTCATTTGAAATTTGTGCCAACCATGTTGCTGCAGTTAAAATTCTGGTGAGAAAGTCTGTATTTCCATTTGATTGTCTGGAGAGTTTTTGACATTCATTTCTCCTGACCATTTCTGCAATGAACACATTTTCATAAGGGTCAGGCTTTGTAGTACCTGGAAAGTACTCAAGAGTTTTACAGATGTTAGCTAAGTGAATGATTTTGGGATGGAGTGTAAATATGTGATATGTTTATCCTGAAACTTAGAAAATTTGAGAATTAATATTGTGGGGGCAAATAGAATTCAAGAAATTTATTGTTAATTGCTGCATTCTTACTTAGGCGATTCTAGACAGCCGTATGCATTATGTCAGTATCTGCACTCACTAGGTGATTCATGAATCTCTTTGTCAAGTGTTTGCTTCAGTTGTTTGGCAGTTTACTATTGACTGTCTTCCTACTTGGAGTAAACTAAAGTGAACAGCAGAAAGATAAAACCTTATCAGTGGTAGTCATGGCACAAATGATATGATAAATGTCAAGCAACAAATTTAAACATAATTAAGATGTTATTTGCTCAGAATAAGGAACCTGTCTTTGAATAAAGCCTTTCCTAAGGAGACTATAGGTCTTCAATCTCTTCAATGACTGAATAGAGCACCAGGCACAAATTTGTCAGGGGTCTGGGAGGAAATGCCATGTGACTACATTAGAACCTATTTCTTGGCTTGTTTTATAGTTACTTGGTCCATATTAGAAAGAGAGAGTTATATATATATATATATAACGTAGAGCTTAACCTATGAGAATGCCAAAGGTTAACAAAAAAAATGAAAGAAAAAATTTTTAGAAAAATTCTTAAATTTAGATGTGTTTCACAGTTAATTTACTTGCCACAAATTAAGATTTGATTTCATTGTAGATCAGATTTCATGAGTTATATTTTCTTGAGAAATTAGACTATTATAAGAATTTTTTTTGCTTCCTTAAATATAGTATTGCTGTAAATCATTTCCATGTAGGTTCTCAGGCAGTGGTTTGTGGGTCATGACCCCTTTGGGGGGGGTCGAATGACCTTTTCACATGGGCCACATCCTGCATATCAGGTGTTTATATTATTCATAATAGTAGAAAAATTACAATTATGAAATAGCAACAAAAATAATTTTATGGTTGGGGCTTACCACAACATGAAGAACTATATTAAAGGATCACAGCGTTAGGAAGGTTGAAAGCCACTGCTCTAAGGTAACATGTTACTATACTATCATCATTTTAATTTTATTTAAAAAAATTTTATACAGTGCTGAGATTAAATTTAGGGCTTCTCCACATGCTAAGCAAGTGCTCTACCATTAAGCTCTATCCTTAACCCCATGATCTTATGTGTTATTTAAAATTTTCTTATACTTTACTGTTTTTATGTATTTCTGTGTATATGTGAGTGGGTGTACATTCCTTGGTATGCCTGTGTCCGTCACAGGACAACCCTCAGTTTGTTCCAGCATGTAATCTTGTTGATTGAATTTAGGTTGGGTGAATTTGGTTGGGTGGCAATGCCTTTTACCCTCTGAGCCATCTTGACAGCCCGATTTTATTTTTTAATAAGAATTTAGCTAGACCTCAAAGATTACCACATGTGACTTACAAAAGTGCTCTTTGAGCTTGTATGTTCTTACAGTGTTCTTTAGAATTGGAACAATGTAAAATGTTTGTTTCCCCCTTTGTTTCATTTTGCTTTGTTTTTTTCAGGCAGGTTCTTGCTGAGCAGCCCCTGACCTTCAACTCAGATCTTCATACTTCACCTTCCTAAGTGCTAAGATGTGTAAAGATTTTTTTTATGCTTTGGGAAGGAGATAGGGTGCTGTTATCTGTTAACATGAAATATATAGAAAAATGAGTGACCATGTTGAATACTATACAAAAAATATTCAGAGAAAGTTTAACAGTTTGATAGTAAAATTACACAGAAAAGCTTTAGAAAATGGGATTTTGTGCAATAGTTGCTGATGTTTAACTTATTCCAACTCCATATTTGTGCTGGACAGGATCAAACATACTGCATGAGGTTTTGAGAGAAAGGGAAAACCAGAAGGTTGTAGTAGGACAAGGAGAAAAGTTGGATGTACGAATAAGGACTAGATGGATGGATCTTCGTTTGAGGAACATCTGGAGGGATAGGAGCTGCTGGAAAGAATAGTAGGTAGGGTTTAGAGAAATGACTGAGTGGCTAGGAATGCGTACTGCTCTTCCAGAGGACGCATACATAGGACGCCAGGTCTAAGGGATCCAGAAGCCTTTGGTTTCCATGGGGAGTTGTACTTGTGCACACTTATATAGATACATAATTAAAAATAATAAGGATAAATCTTTAAAAAGAGTGGAGACTTTTAACTACATTAACAAATCAAAATTGTAAAAGTATAAAAGCACTTCCTCTCAACAACTTGACTTTGATAATGACTGAACAAAAACATTTTACATAAATGAAAAATGACATTGATAATGTAGAATTTAATTTTAACAACCTCAGCTAATACGTTTTAAAACTCATTTGTGAGGCCTTTGAAGACTATTTTTTCAAAGTTCCTAATTTTTTAGTTGTTAAGCATTACTTTTAGGAAAATAGAAAATGTTCCTATAAAAATGAATTGATTATAAACTGGTACATTTTATAGGGTTATATATACATAAACTCACTGAAAAGTGAGCATGTGTAAAAACATGTCAAAATTTAAAAGTGACTACATAATATATAATTTAATTTTCTAGTGATCTTTTGCCTCTGCGTGTATACAATGACAAGACAAACTGTATCTTAAATCTACTTAAATTAAGTTATTTTGAACTGATTGCTCAAAACTTTTAATTGGACTGTGTGGAAATAAATGTTTCAAGAAAATATTTATGTTCCTCAGATACCCGATGGCTCTTTGTTTTGTTTTATTTTTCAAACTAAAAACAAACAAATAAAGGTCACATCTGGCTTGTTATTTAAAATAATATGACCTACTTAATGGTAATACCCTGTGCTATTTCTTATGCTAACAATTACTAAGTGGTGTCTTTGCATTTCTGAAAAACAACTGTTTTAAAACTAAGCCTTAAATAATGTTAATTATATTGTTTTATGTTTTTTTTCCAAGACATATATCAGTTTGGATATGATTTGCTTTCCATTGCATAAAGTACTTTTCAAATTGATGAAGCAGTCATGAGATGATGTGAAATCACTGTATGTTATATAAGATTATATTATAAACCTTTAAGATCAGATTACACCAACAATTTTTCCGGTTTATTTATTTTGCACGATTTCTCTGTGTAGCCTTGGCTGTTGTAGAACTCACTCTGTAGACCTGGCTGCTCTCAGACTCACAGAGATCCACCTGTCTCTGCCTCCCACGTGCTGGGATTAAAGGCGTACACTGCCATGCCCAGCCACACCAACAGTTTTAATCACATCCAAAGTTTCCTTTTAGTCTAAAGATGAATAATCATAAAATGCAAATCAAAAACTCAGGACCTGTCCTGATGGAATGCTGACCAGGTCCAGGCTGCTTCTGCAGGAGAGTTAACAAGCTGTGAGAATGCTGCATATTTGGCTTACTGTTTTTGACTCTTCCTGGCTTCCCTGCCATGTTTTAGATTGTAGGTTTGATGATACCTCAGCTGCTTCCAGTTCTACAAATGACTGAGTTCTGTTGATTTTCCAGTGTAGGTTCTGCCTCCAGTGGGTTTGTATAAATTTCTATTTTTATAAGCTTTTAGAAACTTCTTTAGGGAAGATGATAAAACATTAAGACATACACTGTTTTGAAATTTTACTTTCTCTGAGTATATCTGAAAAAATACTTGTTTTAAGAAAGGCAGACAGTATCTGTTAGAGATTGCAGCTCAATGCAGAAGTTGGCAGTGTGAATTAAAAACAATTAAATGAACATTCTGCCAGGTAGGTATTTTGTATTCCTTTCTGTTGGTTGAAAACTGGCTAATGGGGCCCGGAGAGATGGCTCAGTGGGTTAAGAGCAGTGTCTGCTCTTCCAAAGGAACCGGGTTCAATTCCCAGCACCCACATGGCAGCTCATAACTGTCTGTAACATCGATTCCAAGGGATCTGACCCCTTCATACTAATTCACAAAAAAATAGAATTAAATAAATTATTAAAAGAGAAAGAAAAAATGGCTAATGAAGAGACAGTGATGTAACACGTAACTATTATTACTTTGTTTATTTTTCAAGACAGAGTGTGTGTAGCTTTGTGTGCCCTGGAACTTTCCCTCTGTAGACCAGTCTGGCCTTAAACTCAGAGCCATCTGCCTCTGCTTCCTGAGTGCTGGGGTTAAAGGTGTGTGCCACCATTGTGCGGCAACTATTACTATTGTTTGTTTTTGAGACAGGGTTTCTCTGTGTAGCCTTGGCTGTCCTGGACTTGCTTTGTAGAGCAGGCTGGCCTCGAACTCACAGAGATCTGCCTGCCTCTGCCTCCCTGAATGCTTGGATTACTGGTATGTGCCACTGTGCCTGGTTTACTTTTTAAATGTTAACCTTTGAGGAAATTTGTTTTTATATATAACTTACTTTCACCAATTATTTATGTATCTAAAATAGACTCCAAATCTCTTTGTGGATGAAGAAGGAGGCAAACCAGATATTATCTGAATTAAACCTGAGGACGTTTCTAAGTTAATAGCCCCTAGAAACAACACTTAAAACTAAAAATTACTGTGTGTGTGTGTGCATATATGGGTACTCCTGTGCCTCAGTGTTTGTTTTGAGGTCAGAGAACAACTTGAATCTACTGTCTCCTTTCAGCAAGTGGGTTCCCAGGGTTGAATCCAGGTTGTCAGGCTTGGCACAAGCACATATACCCACGGAGGCATCTCACTTGTGCAAACCAGTATATTTAAAGGACACAATTTATGAGCTATTTATCATGCTTGTTGGGTCCATTTCTTCCTTTTCATTTTTGTTAGACTTGCAAACATATATAAACAAACTACATAATGGTGGCCCAACTACATACGGTGTAACCCCAGCATTTGGGGAAATGCAGACAGGAAGATCAGGAGTCTAAAGTCATCCTTGGCTACTACATAACAAGTTGGAGACCAGCCACAGCTCAAAAACAAAACAAACAAAAAGAACCCCCCCAAAACAAAATCAACTCAACAAACAAACCAAAACCCAAACAGATCATATTATCTCCTCTGCACTGATAATCTAGTTTCAGTAGCTGTTTCAGCCACATCTTTGTTGCTTATTAACTGAAAATAACCTAAGAAATGCAATTTTGTGTTACAAGCTAGAAGTTTTCATTATCTAAAATATAGTTCAAAGGATTTAATTTGTAGTACAACAGTGTATTTGACTCACAGGATGTTGAAATAACTTTAAGATTCTAAGAATTACTGTTGGCAGACATGTTGGTGTATGTTCGTAATCTCAGAATCCAGGAGGTTGAGATAGGAAGGAAAAGAGTTTGAGACTAGTCTGGGTTGCATAGAGAGGCAGGCAGACAGACCGACAGACAGACAAGAGAGTATGTCTGTGACTCGGATAGAAGAATAATTTATTTATTAGGCCAATGAGATGGCTCAGTGGGTAGAGTTGCTTGCTGCCAAGCCTGGTAACCTGAGTTCAAGTCCTAGAACCAGCCTCTTTCAAGTTGTTCTCTGACCTCCACATAGTGTGCACTGTGGTACACATGCCTCCTCACCCCATGCCTGGACCCACAGAAATAGTATAATAGTTTATAACCAATGCAGTATATTTAGTGACTGGTGAAGCAGTATCTTTTCAGAAATTATAGTGACCACTTCAGGTGATTAACAGTTCATTATTGGTCTATGACAATTTGAAAATAATCTTTTCAGTAGAAATATTGATGTGTTGAGTCACCACAACATGAGGTGATATTAAATATTAAATGATTGAAAGGAAGATTGGGAAGAATTTTTTAAAATGAAATAGTTTTTTTTTTAATCGAGTTATTTTAGGATTTATTTATTTACTTATTTTTGAGGCTTTTTTCCCTCCTCCTTCCGTACTTCTTACCACTCTTCTGGAATTATGCTGCCTTTCTCAGCTTTTTGAATTGTTTGCTTGTTTTATTTGTCTTTTCAGACAGCCAGCAGAATGTTGCTGTGTAACGTAGGCTGGCCTTAAACATGCAGTTATCCTTCTGTGTTATTATCCTGAATGCTAAGATTACCTGGGTGTCCCTTCATACCTTTATTTTAAAGATTTTTTTATTCCTATTCTATATATGTGTGTGTGTATGTGTGTATTTTACTTGCATGTATGTCTGTACAGTGTGTATGCCTGGTACCCACAGAGCTCAGAAGAGGGAGTTCCCTGGAACTCAAGTTACTGACAGTTGTGAGCTGCCATATGAGTGTTGGGGTTCTCTGCAAGGGCTCTTATCTGCTGAGCCATCATTCCAACCCATTTTTATTTTTTTGTATGTCATTTTAGTCTTGAACAATCTGATGGTTTTCACCAGGCATTTATCAGTACTATCAGCATACACTGTTACTAGTATGTTACTGGCAAAGTATAAAATTTTGAAAGTTAGGATTTTCACCCTCTCTTATTTGAACTTAAAAGGGTAGTGGTAAAGTGAAGCCACAATACTTTTGAGTATTGTAATGAAAACAACTTTTCTTCTGGTATGTTTAGTTGTCCTTAAGTTAGGGATTGTATTCCTTGCTCTCTAGCCCTGCCTGCCTTTTTGTTAGTGATTGAATGCAGGGCTAGAAGCACTGCTATCTTCTGAGCCGTGTGTTCACTGGACTGCTGCTGAAGAGACAGTGAGCAAGTGAGCAAGAGAGAGAAAGTGCACACAACTGAAAGTGATGGGTACTTTCAGTTATTGAAGAATCATCTTTTATGAAACGTCTCCCCCCCAAGACAGGGTTTCTCTGTATACCTCTGGCTGTCCTGGAACTCGCTCTATAGACCAGGCTGGCTTTGAACTCATAGCGATCTGCCTGTTTTCTTTGCCTCCCAAGTGCTGGGATTAAAGGCATGCACCACCACTACTCTATTTTATGAAAGGTCTTTAAGTTTAGGATTGTTTTCTTTAATTTAGGCATTGCTACTTGTAGGGGGAAATACAGTGAGACATCCTTCCTTCTCATGGCAGCTGTCAGTGAAATGCTTTTAAATGTATAGTTTGAAGGAATATGTTAGATTTAACTCCATATTTTTAAATTATACAAGTTTAACAAGTTTGGGGACCATTACAGGACAGAAGGAAAAGAAAATAGCACAGCAATTCCAGAAATGAAATTATATTCATTAATGCTGTGTCTTAAGTCTTTCACCAAGGGAGATGAGTGAATGGCCTTAATGCAAACCAGGAAACTGCTACCTGGAAAAGCAAGTACAAAGAGGTTTCATATAGTTGGCAGTGAACTGTCATTGAATTACCCTTAAAGACTAGCAGCATTGTGACCACCTAACAAAATGATGGTACAGTAACAGTGATACTATTTTCTTATTTGGATTAAGCTACAAATAATAAGAATGCCTTCCAGCTACATTTAGGAGAGAGTGTGGATAATATTGCATTGATGGTAGTTTAAGATTCAGGAGCTAAACTTAGGAAAAGGGAACACTAGGGGGGATGTGGTTGTCTATTAATATCTTCAAGGTAGCAGTGTAAATGAAGTAAGGGAATTAGGCAGTCTCCAAAGATGGATGGGCTATATGAAAGAGCAAAGGCCTAGAGCTTGGGGAAGAAAAGCAGAGGGTTAGTATTTGATGGTTTTTTTAATGAAACTAGCAGAATAGAATTATATATACCTGCTGTTGTCAGATTCGTCATAAGTAGGGCAAAGAAATGCTTGAAGGGGGCAAAACAAAACAAAAATCCCTGTTGCTGGTAGTGCTTGTTTTGGAGCTCAGTAGGAGAAGAATGGTAAAAATAAAAGCTAAGAATTTGAAATGAAATGGGCTTTCCCAAAGGATCCGAAATCATTTCTAGTTCTAAAGTTCTGTGACAAATTTATTAGTTTGTGGGAAATTGGTAGTAAATAAAACGGGATTTTGTTTAACTATAACCTTCATAAGCAACTTTTTTGTTTAGTTATCAAACAATCTAAACTGTAGATCTCACAGAATGCACAGTAGCATAACAAGTTCACAGGACCTCAGTTGGGATCTACTAAATTTTTTTTTAGCTGTTAGGATTTAGGTCTTTGTTTTGTGTGGTAAATGTGTGCTATTAAGAAAGCTGTACCACCTGAAAGGAGAACTTTTATTTTACTTCATAAAACTTGTAGTAGTCAAAATTCTGCTGGATTCTAGCCCCAGCCTGCACAGTAGGAGCTGATATAACTGTGGTAAAGACAGAAACTTATGTGTTGGAGTGGAAGATTGCCAGATAAAATGTTTCCTGGCAATTATATATGATTTTCAAAGAAGAAACTGATTTTGTCACTAAATGTGACAAGCCTTTATGTCTGTTTTTCCCTCCAGGGAGGAGTATGGACTCAGTTTCAGTGTTTAGCCTAGACTAGTGTTGGTGCTGAACTTGTAAGAGAGAGAGCGAGCATACGTATATTGGTGTTTTCATTTAGAACTTTAAAGACATAGAGGCTTGTAATGATTGTGTGTGTGTGTGTGTGTGTATTTGTGTATGAAAAATCCTGTCTGTAGTCTCAGCAGTTGTAAGGTGGGAGCAGGAGGATTAGAAGATCAAGATCATCCTTGCTTACATATGTGGAGTAAGAGGCTAGCCTGATCTACCTGAGATTCTCGAATAAAACCAACCCAGAAAGCCTTCTAAAGTAGGTTAATATGGGTAAAATTATGTTACATTGTATGTTTTGTGTGAGAAAATACAGGTTAGATAACATATGCATTTATATAAACAACTGATCAGATCTCTTTCCTTTTAATGGTTCAGAGTAATTTTTACTTGCTGAAATATAACCATCTGATTGATCTAAAGAATCAGAGAAAGTGTAGTTAGCTCTTGAGAGACTAGGTATGTAATCTCTTTGCGGTTAAAATCAACAGTAAGGGGCTGGAGAGATGGCTCAGAGGTTAAGAGCACTGTCTGCTCTTCCAAAGGTCCTGAGTTCGATTCCCAGCAACCACATGGTGGCTCAAAACCACCTATAATAAGGTTTGGTGCCCTCTTCTGGTGTGCAGGTATTATATGTAGGCAGAACACTGTATACATAATAGATAAATTAAAAAAAATCAACAGTAAGAGAAACATTGGTTTCTGAGGGTTTTTGTGGTACCGGGCATTGAGACTAAGGGTTTGCACGTGCTGTTCAATGCTGTGCAGTTGTTTTCCTACTGAACTGTATCTCCAGCCCTTAAGGGTTTGGGTAATAAGGTCTTTTGAATAGTGCCATATCACTGTATGTCAGTAATTCAGTTTAAGAGATCTACCTTCTTATGATTCTTCTGGGAGCCAGGAAGAAGATGGTGTGTATAGGAATAAGTAACATAACTTTCCTGGAAGAGTGGTATTAAGTGGAACATGAAGCATGATCATAGCTGAACTTCCACATTTTCTTTTGAAATCTATTTAATATAGTTTTAACTTTAACTATGTAGCTAAAATAGTGTTTTTATGAAACTGGGAAATTATAATCTAAATTTTCCATCTAAACTTATTTGGAAACAGTGTTATAGAATAAACTGATACACTCCAAAGAGTTCTGTCAAGAAAGATCAACCTAAAGCTGTGTGTGGTGGCGCAGGCCTTTAATTCCAGCACTTGGGAGGCAGAGGCAGGACAATCTCTGTAAGTTTGAGGACAGCCTGGTCTACAAACTGGGTTCAGGACAGCCAAGGCTACACAGAGAAACTCTGTCTGAAAGAAAGAAAGGAAGGAAGGAAAGAAGAAAGGTCAAATGCGAGGCAGTGAGCTGGAGTAAAAAGGCGCTGATCTTGGTAGGGCTCTGAAATTTTCTTCTAAACTTTAGTTCCTAAGTCAGTTTTAAAAATCAGTATAATATTAGTCTATAAAGTGAGAATAAATGATAAAGGAATAGAAAGGTACTAAAATCGGTGGTTGTTAAGAAATGGCATATTTTTGCAGTTTTAATTTTCAGGGCCTGAAAGTTAATAGCTGTCCTGTAAATTCACTGGAACACTGAGTAGTTCAGTGAAAGTAGTGTATTAAAGAAAAAGGCCAGATTATTTCATTGTTTTTTGATACTGAGTCTCACTATGTCGACCAGGCTGGCCTCAGGCTTGCACCTGTCCTTTTGCCTTTGTTGGAGTTAACAGGTGTACTCTACCACATCCACATTTCATTTATTTATTTATTTATTTTACGTATCAGTGTTCTATCTGAAGAGGGCATCAGATTCCAGTATAGATGGTTGTGAGCCACCATGTGGGTGCTGGGAATTGAACTCAGGACCTCTGGAGGAGCAGACAGTGCTCTTACCCACTGAGCCATCTCTCCAGCCCCCCACATCCACGTTTTTAAACAAATGATGACAGTGTAAGGATGCACATTTTAGATGGTTATGAATAGACTAACCTCTCCATTGGATTATCATCAGCTGAGACAGGTTCTTTGAGACAGGATCTCTCTACATAGCTCTGGCTGTCCTGGTACTCCCTTTGCAGATCTTTTGAACTCACAGAGATCCGTCTTGACTCCCCCGTGGCCTGTATGGTATAAATTTCTGTAATCTTCCAAGTATGTCTGCTACTCTTATTTTAAGTTAAGTGTAGTTCCAGAGACACTTAGTTATTTTTCTCCTCATATTCCTCTGTCCCCCAGGTATGGACAAGTAAAGTCTCAGTTATTTCTTGTTTCTTTCTTTCTTTTTTTTTTTTTAATGCTAAGTTTGTGTATAATTTCCTTTTATTATCATGAAATGAAGTTCATAAATGTTTATTATACCTTTAGAAGCTCCAAACTGTTTGATATTCTATAAGGGAGAATAACTTAAGATATTTAGATTAACCCTTCTTAAATATATATAGGAAAACCAAGATTTTTATAGCAGATGTGTGCTAACTGATACAGTTGTGCTGTGATGGTGACTTACATTCTGCAAGTAGCATCATTGTTAATGTGAATTTTTTTTCTTTTCCTTTTTTTCTTTTTGTTTTTTAAGATGAGATGAATAGTTCTGGGTTAAAAGCTAGTCTTGCTCTTACCTCACAAAGGAGTTTTGTTCTGGAGAATTGAATGATTATTAAAATCAAGCAAGAATACTTGTGTTTAAAACAGGGTTAGAGGGGCTGGAGAGATGGCTCAGAGGAAAAGAGCACTGCCTGCCTTTCCGCAGGTCCTGAGTTCAATTCCCAGCAACCACATGGTGGCTCACAACCATCTGCAATGAGATCTAGTGCCTCTGGCGTACATGCAGATAAAACATTGTATACTAATAAATAAATAAGTAAATAAATAAATATTAAAAAAAAACAGGGTTAGAAAAAACCTTTTCTAGGAACTGAAAGACAAGGGTAGTTGCTGTTTACTTGTCTTTTTTCTGTTGGTGAACTGCAGTGAAGTAGGGATTGCAAATTTACCTTGGGGACAAAACACATGTCATTTGATAGACTAGAGTATAAGTTAAACTTAGTCCTGATTTTTGACAAATCTCCTAATCTCTCTCAGCTTCTTTTCTGTTATAGTTATATAATGTACACTTTTTATAGGATGGTAACAATAATCTGGTATACATTAGTACCTGGCACAGTGTTCAACACAAAATGTGCTTGATAGAATTTATCTTTGCCACTGATAACACTTTATTTATTTTTTAATTTTTTGAATGCTAGCTATGTACTCTATAGAAAGTATTAAAAATTGTTAAGAAAATTTGAAATTTTAATGTAGGGAATGTTAGTTTTCCCATTTAAAAAATACTACATTTAGAAGATGGTCCCATGTAGACTAGACTTGCTTTGAACTTCCCATGTAGCCAGTGTGTTTTCAAATTTTAATGGCAGAATTTAAAAAAAATTATTTTAGTAAATAAGACAATGAAATAAATGATAAGAGCAATAAAAACCTTTATCCTTGTTTTTATAGCTCTATCGTTCTATTTCTTCTGCAGTATGATTTTTGAGTCCCATTAGAGCTCTCTGTGCTCTATTTTCTATATATCTTGTTTTCTGAAAAGACTTATTTATTTATTTTGTATATATGGGCACTTGTCTACATGTACATCTGCACACTAGCAGGTGGCACTAGACAGTTGTGAGCTGCCATGTGGGTGCTGGGAACTGAACTGAGGACCTTTGGAAAAGAAGCTGAGTGCTCTTAACCATTGAGCCCCAGGGTAGATCTTAATTTTTACAATGTGTTCTTTATCTTGTTTTTCCTGTCTTGATTTTTTTAAAAATAATATTTAACATATCAGGTACTCTCCACAGTTCTTTTTCTTTTTAAAGATTTATTTATTATTTATACAGTGTTCTGCCTCCATGCAATCCCATTATAGATGGTCATGAGCCACCATGTGGTTGCTGGGGATTGAGCTCAGGAGAGAAACTGGTGCTCTTAACCTCTGAGCCATTTTCCAACCTCCCTATTTTGATTTTATTTCTCCTTTTCATACTTAAGTGACTTTTGTGTTATCTTCAGTTGTTTCTAGGTAAGCACTTCGAGTTTTGTTTTTTATTTTATTTTATTTGACTGTTTTAGCTAGAAGGTGACATTGTTACACTTGTAACAAACATTTAGTTTGCATCTTTGGATGTTTTGAGTAGAAGACATCACTGTGCTGTATACTTGTAACAAATGTTTAGTTAACATCATTGGGTGTTTTGAGCAGGAATGTTTGGTCATTGGGATTTCACTATATTTCCTACTTTCAAATTTTTAATGGTTTCTTTTTTGGTAGATAGTTTTCTAACATGCTTTTTTAATCTTTTATTCTCCACAGGGTCATAATGTTCATATTTCTCAGAAATAGTTCAGCCAGTCTTTGAGGACTAGGCACAAAGAAAATTAATTCCTGATGGAGCTAAGAATATTAAGGCAGAAAGAATTCAGGCAGGCTCCTAGAAGTGAATATTGATTGTGAGCTATGAAGTACTTGCTGTGGGCAGCTCAATTTTAATGTTTTCCTGTAAGGTTATTATATACGGTGCCTTTGAACTGTCTGCCATGTAGCATATAATCTAAGGCAGGTAGATATAAAAATTCAATTATGGGTTGGGGTGGTATTAGGGAGTAATCCAGTTTTACAGCTGGAAGAAGAAAAGGGCAAATTCTGATTTGCATTAGAGGAAAGAAAAATAGTATAGAGTGGTACTTCTTGTGTAATAACCAGAGCTAAGAGTTCCTTAGCATTTGTATTTCAGTTACGAGTATGTTTATTTTAGCATTTGTTCAAAGCAGAATAGAAGAGTATATGGAGTGTGTTTTAGCGGTAGTTTGTGAGGTGTCACTTACTTTGTGTAACATAGTATCTGTTTGTCACCAAAAGAGCTCAAGAATTGTATCAAGTCTAAAACTCTTAAAATAACACCACTGGAAAAAACTTGACAGCCTTGGCAGTACTAGGTGAGCTTTGGGTAACCAGATACACATTCTTGCCGTTTAACTCAGTGCAACTTGAGGGTTTCATTAGGCTGAACATTTAGAGAAGATAGAACTAACTGAAAATACTAGCAGACAGCAAGGATGAACCTTCTGGCATAGAGTAGTGGTGAAGCAAACTTTTAACATAAAATTATTTCAGTTTTTAAAACAAAGGGGAAAGGTTATTGTATTTCTAAAAATTATTAATGCAAACTTGAAAATTTCAACAGGGAAAATTCTGCAAGTGCATTAAAGTGAAATAATTGAACTTCTCCCCTTTCCCCTCCATGAGAATAAACCCTTTCAGTTTGTTGTGTATGCTTTCAAAGGTTATTCTGTGTAGACATCATTTATATACTGTGATACTTTGTATTTGGTAGTATTAGCTATGTTATGGTTTATACTGTTATAGTTTTTTTGAATACAGAATTGGAGTGACATTTTCACTTATAAAGTTAGGGCAGCTCTGGAATATTTGCTGTTATTACAAAGGAATTATGTTGTTATGAGTGCATTCTCATGCTGAAATTGGCCTACTGATAGGGTCTTTAGTATCCTAAGTAGAAAGGCTTCATTTAATAGAAAATAACAATATAGTACTCTGATTTTTATTCTTTCTTGTACTTTTAAGCAAAAATTTTGAATGTTCATTCATATATCTAACAACTTAGCTTTGTGAGTAATTTCTGGGTTATCTGCTAGTTTTCAGCAAAACCATTCTAGAAAATTTCCTGTCCCTTTCGAGAGAAAAACGATATTTTGTTTATGCAAATAATATTGGTCATAAATTGGTCAGAATTAATAAGTTCCTTGGTATTTGCATTTTAGTAGCGAGTATGTGTATATTTTAGCATATCTGGGACTCTGGGTAACTAATAAAATTTGACCCTCCATCTCATTAGAGGTAGAGATTCTGTGTGTGGTGATGAAGTAATAAAGTCCCCAAACAACTACAAATAAGTAATTATGGAAGAAAAATAGACTTGGATAGTTGGCTCAGTTTGAGGATTCTCAAGGGATTGAGGAGGCAGTAGCATGTTTAGTACACTTAGAATGTTAGTGAACAAAAGTATTTAGATGCCAGGTAGAGTTTAACAACTAAATTAGAACCAGGGGACTTAAGTTTTCTCTAAATGCTAAACCTTCAGAGTAAATATTGCTTTTCATCTTGATATGAAGTAAAATTTCACTTTGTTAAAGGTAAACCTTTAGAGTAAAAAGTTTTCTTTTTAATGTAAAGCATAATTTTACTTTATTAGTTAGATAAAAGTATACCTGAGGTGTTACAGTGTTAGAGTTTGAGGAGTTGAGTTTTTCTTAAAAATTTATTTGTATTTTATGTACATTGGTGTTTTGACTGCATATATGTCGGTGTGAGGATGTCAGATCTCCCAGAACAGGAGTTACAGACATTTGTGAGCTGTTATGTGGGTGTTGGGAGTTGAACCCAGCTCCTCTGAAAGAGCTGTTAGTGCTCTTAATCATTGAGCCATCTCTCCAGCACTGGAGGAGTTGGATTTTTTAATTAATGGATTTTTTAATTAATGGAGAACTCCTTTGTAGACTTACTCTAAAGCCTTTGGACAAGAATATTTTGTACCTTTGGTTCTTGATCTGCTTAGTCAGTCTTGATGCCTTCATGGACAGGGTCTTAGTCATATATTTGAAAAATATATGTTAATGGCTTTACTGAGAACAAAAGAATAAGACAGACCCTTTAAAGCTGAGACAAAATGTGCAAAATAGTATGAAAATAATCCTGTAAGTTACTTTATACCTTTTGTCTTAATTTTGGTGGAACTGTAGGTTTAATTTGAGGCCTTGTACATGTTAGGCAGGGACTGCTTTACTGGCTATATCCTTCTGCTCCCCTTTTAATTTTTTTAAGCTTCAAGAACTGTTTGGAGCGTGGTGCTTGCCTGAGCTTGGGCATGTGGCAGTCAGGGGCAACTTTATGGGCGTCTTGCACCTTCCACCTTCCTGTGGTTCTAGGTATTGGATGCAGGCTTGAAGGCGAGTGATTCTACCCGTCTTTCTGGCTGGTGTTTGCTTAAGATTCTTTTATGTGTATGAAGGTTTTGCCTGCATGTATTTATGGGCGCCACGTGTGTGCAGGGCTTGAAGAGGGCATCTCCCGGGACTAAGAGTTAAAGACAGTTGGGAGCTGCCGTGTGGGTGCTAGACTCCAAGCTGGGCCCTCTGGAAGAGCAGCTATTGCTTATAACCGCAGAGCTGTCACTTCAGCCTTAAATATTTTTGAGACAGGGTCTTATTCTTAGCCCGGGTTGGTTCCAAATTTACTTTGTAACTAACATTGATGCCTTGGTGTTGTTAAGTGCTGGGATTATATGTGTGAGCTATCATGCCCACTCCTAGATCCTGTTTTGTTTGAGAATTACTCAGGCAAGCCTTGAGTTTGCTGTCTTTGGCTCCCAAGTAGTTGAGAGTCCAGGCCCATGCCATTAGGACTGATCAATAGAATAAATGCTATTACAAAGCTTGCCATCCTCTTTATGGCAAAGAGTTTACTTGTCTTACTCTGACTTTGAAATCTAAGGATAGGAGTGTACAGAAGCATACTATTAAGTCTGTGCTTGGGAAAGGGAAGAAATTATTTTTATCCCTTCTTCATGGGAAGAATATCTTTGTGAGTATAGTTTTAGTAACCTCCTGGGAGATACACCAGTAAGGACTAGATGGAGATCTAACAAAGTTCTAGTTGCTGGCTAGGAGCACTAGCTCAAGAAAATTAGAAATAATCTGTCATGCCCAGCAGTCTTCAAACTCCATGCCTGTGTACGATTTCTGTGAAAGGCAACCAAGATAGCACTGGATGGTATCTGTGGTTCTGTGAGAAGGAAGCAGTGTGTACATGTCAGTCATTCCAGGATTCGGAAAGTACTGTCTTCTGTGCTTAAAAAGTCTGTAGCACAAGATGGATGTTAATGGCTTGTCTGACGAGAATCAGTGCCGTTGCTTTAAAAATGGTTTTTCTTTCATGTTTCTATTTATGTATTTGAATTTAATCAGCTTACTTAGACTCAAGGCAGGTAACCTTTAGAACATAAGTAATTTTCAGTTAGTGAAGGTTTTAGGCTCACAACAAACGAGAAGGCACAGACAGCGCCTCCTCCCGCCCTCGTCCTTCTACACACACTCGCTCTTACTACAGCATCTCCCAGTAGGTGCATTTATCACAGTGGCGCAATCACAATTCCTTTTCATTAAGAGCTCAACATTGATCTTGGGGTTCATTCAAGTGTTTTATGTTCTATGGGTTTTCACATAGTTTAAAAAATATTTTAAAATGTTTATTTATGTGTATGTGTGTCTGTGTGCCATATCTATGCAGGTGCCTGCAGAGGCCAGAAGAGGGCATCTGAACCCTTGGAGCTAGAATTATAGGCAGTTGTGAACTGTCCAGTGTGAGTTCTGGGAACCCAACTTCAGTCTTCTTGAAGAGCAGCGAGTACCCTTAACCATTTAGCCAGTGCAACATAATGTTTTTAAACTTAAAAAAAAAAAAAAATTAATGAGATGTGTAGTGGCTTTATTCCTGTAACTCCAGAACTCAAGAGGCAGAGGCAGGAGGATTATCAGAAGTTTAAGACCAGCCTGGTCTACATCATGAATTTAGGCTTACTAAGGCTATATAATATGACTTAAATTAAAAAGGAAAAAAAGTTAATAAGGGCTGGGGAGTCAGCTAAGACAGTGAAGCGTTTGTCAAGCAAGCACGGGGACCTGAGTTTGTATTGCCAGTGGCCAGGGTTAGGCCGGGTGTGGCAGCATGCCTCTGCAATCCCAGTGCTGGGAAGGTGTATGTATCCAGCTCATTTGCCAGTCACCCTAGCCAAATTGAGCAGCTCCAGGTTTAGCGAGAGACCCTGCCTCAAAAATTTAAGGGAGAGAGTGATTGGGATTAACCTCCAATGTTGTATATATCAGGTCTGTATATACATATACACTTACATACACACATGCATACAAACACATAGAAAACAATTAACTATAGCAGCAACATAGTTTTTATTATAAATATATTGTTATATATACAAATATGTATACTGGTTATACATGAATACATACATATGTGTGTGTATATCTAGTATTACAGTACCAGAGAGTAGGTTCACTGCTCTAAAGTCCTCTGCCCTTGTCTGCATACTTCCCTCCTACTTACCTCTTGGCAGCCTGTGACCTTTTTACTGTCCCCATAGTTTTGCCTCATAAAGTGTCATATAATTGAAATCATCCAGTAGTAGCTTTTTCAGACTAGCTTCTTAAGTTAACACACATTTTAGATTTCTCCACATCTTAATTAGTTGAGATTCATTTTTTTTAATTTGGATTATTGAAGGAGATTCAAAACTTTTCTGACATTGTTCTTTATTTCTGACATTCTTTGTGTTGCCACCATCCAGATCATAATATTTGTTCATAGGAAAGAAAGAAGCTCAGGCTACTCCTCATAGTCTACAGGATTCTTTTTTTTTTTTTTTCCTAAATAACATCAGCAACTAACAGGTACTTGGGATATAATAGCACTCAGGAAACAATGAGCCCTTTCTACTTTTATTAGAACTGGAAATCCTTGCCCCCGCCCCTTTTTTTTAAACAGGGTTTCTCTGTGTGACTTGGCTCTCCTGGAACTCACTATGTAGACTAGGCTGGCCTTTTACTCAAAGAAATTTGCCTGCCTCTGCCTCTTCTAACTCAAATCTGCCTGCCTCTGCCTCCCTGATTTCTGGGACTAAAGCATGTGTCACCACCAGCTTTCCTCTTTTTAATGCTGCTCAACTGTTACCTCTCAAGATAATCTTTCCTCTTCTGACCACTGACAACGATGGCTCCACTCAGATTTGATTACATTTAAATTTTTAAAATCCCATTTTTTATTGTATGCACGTGTTCTGAAAAAGGCCATTATTATTTGTGTTGTATTTTGATGAGTACTGTGTACTGTGGGGCTGATTACACTTTAAAAAACTTTCACAATCTCACAGTAGATATGTACAGTGTATCTCAGTCATATATAACACTAACTCCCCTTTTCTACTCTCCTGGCATTTACCCATACATGTGTCCTCCTCCTACTTTTATGCTCCTCCTCCCCACTTTAAACAATGCGGAGTCAGTTAGTGCTGCCTGCTACAATGATGACTGATCTTTCTGTCCTGATTTTGTGCATGTAACCATAGCTGCAGTAAGTTCATGAATGCAATAGCCAGATCATGTCCAGAAGATAACATTTCTCAGCATTCCTCCCTGTCCTCCAACTCAGTGTTCATCTTTTCTTCTGCAATGTCTCTGAGAATTTAGGATTGAGTGAATTATGAATCTTAGCATTAACTGCTGCTATCCATTGCAGAGAGAGGCTTGTCTGGCCATTTGAGAGTGTGATACTGATCTGTGGATATAAACATAAATATTTAAAAGGCTGTTTGGCACTATGTCCATTTAGTAAAACAACAGTAGTGGTATCTCCTGCTCATGGCCTATGGTCTCCCCAGCCCTGAGACTTTGATCAGGTTTACAGTATCAGGTATGAATTCCCTCTTGCGGAGCAGGTTTTTCATATTCAATCAGAAGTCAGTTGTTTTCTCTTATAATGTTCATGTCACTCTTGGACCAGTGGGTGTATCTTGCTTGGCAGGTTGGTGTTGTAGCATGCAAGGTTCACCATTGATGGCTTTTCTCTCCTAGTTGCCTGCATAGCACCTACTAGCATTATGACAGCTATTAGCAGGAAGCAAATTTCCAGGTGAGTGCCAGCTAGATTTCTTTATGTCCTGCAACCAAAGTGTATTGTGTCTTTAGCAGTAGGGTCTTAGTTATGATAGACAACCAAGAACAATAATAATAGTCTGTGTTGATTTACAGGCCTCTGGGTCCCCTTTGGTCAGTATCTTGTAGGGCACTCTCCCATACTCTGGCACTGTGCTTTTTCTTTTGATACCTGTGTCTACCCATGCAAGGTACTTGTGTTCAAACTCCTTTAAAAACAAATATGTGTATGTGATAAAATTGTATATTATATAGAAATATATAACTATTTAATTAGCTTGCAAAGTAGTGGACTTTCATAGGAATTTTTCAAAGTACCTTCCAGCACTATGAAAGCTAGCCAGTAGGGATGAAGGTTTCAGGTAAGTACCAGCTTGATTCTCCAAGTTCTCTGACTCAAGTATCTTAAACAGTAGGGATTTACTGTCATTTTTGAGTAACCAAGAGCGTTGGCATAGTCTGTAATGATGAACACTTCTTAAAATGCTTGCTAGCCTTTTGATTTTGATTGGTTGATTGAGAACTCTGTTCAGTACCAAGACACAGTTTATTATTATTATTTTTGTATATTTTAGATACTAATCCTGTTTGATACATAGCTGGCAAAGATTTTTCTTTCTGTAGATTGTTTCTTCACTTGATAGGCAGTTGCCTTTGCTGTACAAAAACATTTTAATTTCATAGTATCCTGGTTGTTGATTACTGACCTTATTTCTTAAGTGATGTAAGCTCTATTCCTAAAAGCCCTTACTTGTGCCTGTATCTTGAAGTCCACTTCCTACTTTTTTTTCCTCCTAGTACATTGATCCCTTTGGGGTTGACTTTGTGAAGGATTTGATTTCATTCATCTACATGTAGATACTCAGTTTTCTTGGTACTTTTGCCAAAAATGAGGCGGCTGTAACTGTGTGGCCTTATATCTAGGTTCTTTATTCTGTTGATCCATGTGTTTGTGCCCGTACCATGGTATGTCTCTAGTAAAACTTGAAACCAAGCATAGTGATATACCTAACAGCATTCTTCTTGTAGGGCTGCTTCAGCTATCTCGAGTCTCCTGTATTTTCATGTGAATTTTAAGATTGATTTTTTTTCTATTGTAAGAAAAAAAGACACTAGAATTTTTGATTAGGATGCATTGAATCTCTAGGTTGCTTTTGAAAAGTAAGAAGCCATTTTCATATTCTCAATCTGTGAGCATGAGAGATCTTTATCTTCTAGTGTCTTCCTCAGTTTCTTCAGTGTTTTAAAGTTTTCATTATCGAGTCTTTCTTATTTTTAGTTAGGTTTGTTCCACAGTTGTTATTGTTATTGTTTTGGAGGCTATTATAAATGAGATTATTTCTCTGATTTCTTTTTCAGTTTATTATTAGTATATAAGAAAGCTACTGATGTTTGTGTGTTAATTTTGTGTCCTGCGATGTTGTGCAAAGTGTTACCAGTTTTAAAGAGTTTTGAGTCTCATATGTTTGGAATCATACCATCTGCAAATAGAGATACCCTGATTTTTTTCCTTTCCTGTCTGTATCTTTATTCTCTTGTATTACTGCTCTAGCTTACACTTCTAGCACTTTATTGAATAAGAGTGGAGATATTCATGCCTTCTTTCTCTTTTAGTGGAAATGCTTTGAGTTTCCCCCCTCCATTTAATGCAGCATTGTCTGTAGTCTTGTCTTGTATAGCCTTTATTATGTTGAGATGTGTTCCTTCTATCCTGAGGTGTTTTTTGTTGTTGTTGTTTTAAAATTTAGGTGTTCTCCCCTTCTGAGATAGGGTCTCACTATGTAGCTCTGCCTGTCTTGGAACTAATTCAACTATGTAGACCAGGCTAGCCTCAAATTCACAGAGGTCTGCCTCCCCAGTGCTGAGATTAAAGGTGTGTGTCACCACACCCAGCCTTTTCAGGACTGTTAACAGTATGGAATGCTAGGTTTTGTCAAAAATGTTTGTTTGTTTGTTTGTTTCCTGAATCTATTAAGGTGCTGTATCTTAGATTTTGAGGAGCTAAGTTTCACTGTTCCTATGCACAGTACTTTGAAAATAGTTCAGCAAACAAATTGGATTGATGGGATGTTTCCAATTTATAGATTAATAAATTGGGAAGACAAGACAAACCAGGGATGGTAGCACTTTTTTATAATCCTAGCACTCAGGAGTTTGAGGGAGGAAGATCAGGAGTTTAAGGCCAATGCTGGCTACATAGGGAGTTTGAGGTGCCTCAGACCCTGTATCAAACCAAACAAACAAAAAATTAAAAATACAAAGCAAAAGTCATGGCTTTGGAATATAGTTCATGGTTTTTGTTGTTACTTTTGGCCTTGCAACATAAATTCAACTGCTAGAAGACTTTCTATATGGTTTTAAAAATAACTGTGAGGTACTTCTCTTTTATTCTGTTTACAAAAGTTTTCATGGTCAGGGGTGGTGGTGGATGCCTTTAATCCTGGCACTGGGGAGGCAGAGGCAGGCAGATCTCTGCGTTCCAGGCCAGCATGGTTTACAGAGTGAGTTTCAGGACAGCCAAGGCTACACAGAGAAACCCTGTCTCAATAAAACAAAAGAAACAAACAAACAAAAAAAAAAAAAAACAAAGGAAAAACTTGGACATGTAGCAGTTTTAGAGTATCTTAGGCATTAGTTGTTAAAGTGTGGTCCGTGGACCAGATATATTTAGCATCAGAATTTGGACACATTTCCAACAGTCTGTTTTAGTAAGCTCTCCAAATGGTTTTGATACATGAAAACGACCAAGAGTCACTGCTCTTAGGTTTTATCATCTAAGGAAAGTTTTGCCTTTGATAAATAATAATAAAATTCCTGCTTTGGATTTAATTCGATAACTGAAAAGATAGCTAATACCACCTAACATCCTGGAATGTGAATGATAAATTTCCCACTGTGCAATGTAGTTATCTGGTAAATATTAAAAAACCAAACAAACAAAACAAAACAGAGAGCAGGTTGGTAGTGGAGCATGCCTTTAATCCCAGCACTCCAGAGGCAGAGGCAAAGCAGTTTTTAGGACATCCAGGGTGTTATACAAAGAAACCCTGTCTCAAAAAAACCAAGCAAACAAAAACCCCAACAAACAGCAACAAAACACAGGGATGGGTATTTGCTACCTCTTTGAACTAAGATGTTTTCTAGAGTATATTTAAATGATCAGCTTGAACAACTTGTCTTATGCTCATGGGATGTGTCATGATGGGAGCATGAGATGAATTTTGGTGTTGGTTGGGTTTTTTGTTTTGTTTATTTTTTGAGGCAAGGCCTCTGTAGATTCAGCTGGCCTCATAGTAGTCATCCTACCTCAGTCATCAGAATTCTGGAAATACAAGTGTAAACCATCAAGCCCATCATAAACTGTTTTTCTGTAACATTTAAGCCTAAGTAGTTGTCATTGATAGTGTATCAGAAGCTACACTGTAGACTGTTATGTTTCACAGAAAACATAGTGGAGATTAGCTTTTGTTTCTAATTACTCAGTCTCTGAGAATGGTTTATTTAACTTAAGAAAAAAAAGTATCTGGTGGTATTTGTCAAACTATGATAAAGAGGATTTGTTCAGACAGGAAGTATAGGGACCACTTTAGTTGCACTTTAAACAGAGTTAGATTCCATGCTGAATACAACACAGGAATTTATAGCTAAGGTGAAGGGTGAGGGTCAGTGAATGATTCTGCTCAAACCAACCTAGCAATTTTTTTTTTAATTTTTTATTTTCTTTTTTTTGAGACAGGGTCTTACTATATAGCCTTGGTGTCCTAGAACTTGTAGACCAGGCTGGCCTTGATCTCAGACCTGTCTCCAAGTAATGATATAAAAGACATGCCACCCTGCCCAGCTACTAACAGGATTCTCATGGAAGACAGACCACAGTGATCAGATCTTACTTGAGGCCTGGCAGAGGATGCCTGATCATATACTAAGAGTTGGCAGATACTGAAGATAGATGAATTGTTAAACTGATTTAGCAGAATTTGCTAGAAGTGAATCTTACAGGGACATACATAGATGATCCTAGAAAGATCAGAAGCATGAATTAATTTTAGTCAAGCAAAAAAATTACCGGATTGCTATATTCAACCTTTATAGCACAGGACCAGCTGAAGCACGTATCTAAAATGCTCATCTACAGTTTTGTTTTTATTTTTCTTTTGTTTTTAAATTGCTTCTCTTCTCAAAGAGTACCATTTTTGTCCATTGCTGTATTTGGTGGTCTTTTGGGATTAAAAAGGTTATATAAGTATTTGCATAAATATTGTGAGGGTTTACCTTTTGAGCCAAAACATTCTTGGCTTACAAACAGATCACAAAACAAGCTCTGCTGGGTCCAAGTGTGGGCCTAGCTTTAGTATTATTTGTGGAATTAAAAAGTGAATCACTTTTCTGCCAGGTGTACCACACCTATAATCCTAACCATTCAGCAGACTAAGGCATGAGGAGGGTGAGGTCAAGCCAGCCTGGGCTACATAAAACAAAACCTCCTAAGAAAGGGGGTTAAAGTTTCCAAGGAAAATTAACTTGACAATTGCTTGTGGCTGCTGCATTTTCCCACCTGGGCATAGTACTAGTTTTAAAAGGCCAATATCAAAGTCAAATAGGACCAGATTTATATTTGGTTTCCCTTTCTTTGTTCTGGTTTTCTTTGCTCTCTGGGTTAAAGAAGAAATGTTTTTTTGTCGTAAGGTGTAAATTTAATGATGAAATTGTTTACTGGAAGACAGTCAGTCTTTGCAGTTTTGATAACTTATAAGGAGAGCATTCTATCTCTTAGAGCACACACCAGGGCTATTTGATACTGAGGTAGCCCTTGGAACTGTAGCTGTAAGAAAAATGTAAGCGCTAAGTCCGTGCTTCTGATTCTTTAGTGTGTTACTAAAATCTTCCAGTTTAACTAGATGTAAAGCATGCCTTTAAGTACTTGGGAGGCAGGGCCAGGTGGATTTCTGTGAATTCAAAATCAACCTGTTCTACATAGTGAGTTCCAATACAGCCACATTACATAGAGAGATCCTGTCTCAGAGAAAAAAATAAACTAAAAAAATAAAAAATAAAACCAATCAAACAAACAATCCCCCCATCCTAATTTAGTCTGTTCCTTAGATTTTGTGTCATTTTCTATATTTTAAGACATTTATTTGATACATATTGGTGTTTTTGCCTTTGTGGTTCCCTGGGTGTCATATGGGTGCCTAGTGTCCATGGAGGTCAGAAAAAGGCACTGGATTCCTTAGAACTGGAGTTAGACGATTGTGAGTGTCCATATGGGCACTGGAGAATTGAAGAAGAGTCCTCTGGAAGGAAGATCAGCCATTGCTCTTAACCACTGAGTTGTCTCTCCAGCTATTTCTCCAAGAACATCTTTTTTAAATGCCAGAATTGATTATAAGTTGTTTTTATTTTTACTCACAATCTTACTTTATTTAAGGTTAGTCAGTTTCTATTTGAAACATGTTGGGATTCTTTGTGCTTGTGGCTTCTGATGTTCTTTTGGAAAATTAAAAAGTGAAAATTTAGATAGGCCACTGGGATGGTCCAGCAAGTACACTTGCCACACAAGCCTAACCACCCAAGTTTGATTCCCAGAAACCCACAGCTAAAGGAGAGAATTGACTGCTCTAAGTTGGTCTCTGGCTTCCACACACATCATGGTGTTCATACTCTCAAACACACAATGAATAACAATTAAGAAATTCAGAGCTGGGCTGTGTTTATGCCAGCACTCGGTAGGCAGGTGGCTCTTTTGAATGAGTTTGGGTCCAGCCTGGCTTTGGCTCCTGTCCGTGACAGCCCAGGATACATAGTGGGGTTCTCCACACAGCACAGTGAGATAGTCGATTTCCCCACCCCTCAAGGAGTGAGTCTCTGAGTCAAGGTGCTGCGTTCTTCCAGCTTCTTTGAAAGTATCTCCACAGAACACGTAGGGCTGGTTTGGACTGAAAGCTATATAGTGGAATGTTTCCATAATGCACATTTTAGAATACTGGATTTGTAGCTTCACAGGTTACAGGTATTTTATATACATGGTTCATATGAACTTTACCATCATGGTTAAAATAGTTACTGTTCCCATCTATTTCCCTATAAGGTGAGCTCTTGGCTTCTTAGAGAGACCCTCTTGGATGTCTACTTATCTAACAGTAAACAGTAGTACAGTGTCAAGCCTTGAGTCTACAACACTACAGTCTGCCTTTTAGTCATGCTTCTAACTTTTTCTTTGTCAATGACTTGTTTGTTTGTTTGTTTGTTTGACCAAGGGTCTTACTGTGTACCCTGGTTGGCCTGAACTCATATAGACCAGGCTGGACACAGACTTACAGATTTGTTGCCTTTGTCTCCTTGATCCTGGATAGAGGCCTGTTTGGTCAATGACTTCTTTAGGCCCACAGAGCTCAGAAGATTATGCTTGCTTTGTCAGTGGGAATTGCCAGCAAACTGAAATCAGAATGCTTGTTGAAGATCGCTTCTCTTTAGTACTTCTTTCCCCCCTCTTCCTGGAGTTATTTAACTTGTGGATTGTCCTCTACAGTTTTACAGAACTGTTCCACACATGTTACATATCTTCATAGCATCATTCCTGTTTGAAGAAACTATTGTAAGTGCAGAGAATTTAAGTTGTGGAGATATTGACTCAAGGTGTCATACTATTTTCAGGCTGAAGTTAAACAAATTTGATCTGAATAAAAACCCTACAACTCCTATTTATCTCCTATTTTTGTGAATTTACAGTTTGGCCTAACCAGTATCCACTGTTTTCCTGTATTTCTATTGTTAAGCCAACTTGTCATTAATAGGCCTTGTTCTGAGTTGATGAGATGACTCACTCACCTCAGTAGTTTTTTGCTTTCAGAGCTGATGACCTGAGTTTGATCTTTGGGACCTACATCATAGAAGAACAGAATTGACTAATGCAACTTGTCCTCTGACCTTTACATGGCACATGGCCACTAACTCATATATTCTTGTACAGACAGACAGAGGGGTGGGGGAAGGGAGAGGGTAGGGAATTGTTTCTAAAAATAGGCCTTTTTTGTAAGAATATTAATTACCTCTCTATATTTTTTGAGTTGTTGTTTACTGTGTTTTTGAGGCAGGATTTTATTTGTAGTCTGGGCTGGTCTAGAATGTTATTCTACCTCCATTATTGGACTTCCTGCATTGTTCATAATCTCTCAGTTTAGTGGCTTAGCAACTCTTAGTAACTGCCAATATCTTGTGACAATATAAGTGTATCTGTTGTTACCACTCTTACCAAGTTTTCTTTAAGAATAGGAAGGAATGAAGAATTCTTTTACTTTGCATCATCTTGTTAACAACATTGCCACAGTGGTTCTCTGATTTTATTTGACAAGTTACAGTTAATTTTGGGGGGTATTTTTTAAAACTTGGATTCTAAGTTAAACTTATTTTATGTGTGAAGTTCTGTTTCTCAGACTGTTGTAAAGCAATGCTAAAGGTTGCTGTATGTGGTCTGTCCAGCATTTATTTCTGTGGAGACATACAATAATCGGTAACATTATTGAGTTACTTAGTATGTGCCATGTGCTGTTTTAAGCTGTTGTTTTGTATAATCCTCACAATAACCCTCTAAGGAAATTGCTATTATTAGTTCCTTTTTACAGCTTAAGCAGATGAAGCTCAGAGAGGTTAGACCACTTGCCTAAGGCCATACCATTAGTAACAGAGCCTCATGTGAACTCAGACAATCTGATTGTATTCATTAAATTTCATCACTAAACTATGCAGACCATTTTTTTTTAACCTTTTGTGCCCTCTATTTTTCTTTTTCCAAAGCAGAAAAGTTACTTAATTTAGGCTAACCAAAATCTTACTGCTTTTTTGGATAGTATAATTTTAGACTCAAGGGTGGGCTTTGTTTTATAATGATCTTAATACCAACACTTTTGAGGTGTTTGCTTGATCAAAAGGAGCAAGCTTGACTTTGGAAAATGCTTTGTGTTGCTGTCTTCTCTTCCTAGTGCTAGTGATCAAGATAGTCCAGTAGTTCAGCACCAGAACTACCCTCCCCGCATCTCTGTTGCAGAGAATGAGGTTGCCCTAGTTTCACTACCACCAGATCTTTAAGCCTACCTTTCCCATGGTATACATGGAGTGACTGCCTGTGCACTCTTGACTGGTTTGATGTTTAAGTGATAGTGGTACATGGTTTGCTTAATTAACAGAAGATAGGTAAGCTGTATTGGCTCAAATCTATGACATTTTTACAGCAATTCTAGGTAGATTTGAAATACTTATTTCCTGTAACGACCTCAGCTATTGGTAGCTCTTGCTCGGTCTTTATTTTTGAGGTAGGTGATTTGAGTATGTGTATGTGTGTGAGAAAGAAAGAGAACAGACATTTTGTAGCATCTTTTGTTTGTTTGTTTGTTTTTCGAGACAGGGTTTCTCTGTGTGGCCTTGGCTGTCCTGGACTCTCTGTAGACCAGGCTAGCCTCGAACTCAAAGAGATCACCCTGCCTCTGACTTCTAGAGTGCTGCCTTTATGGGTGTACGCCACCAGGCCTGACTGCTGTCATTTCTTTATTTTGAGATATGAAGGAAAGAACAGCATAAGCCACCCACAGGAATCAGTTGTAGAATGGCTTGAAGGGAACAGCTCTTTCTCCTTTTGTTTCCTTCCTTCCTTCCTTCCTTCCTTCCTTCCTTCCTTCCTTCCTTCCTTCCTTCCTTCCTTCCTCTCTCTCTCTCTCTCTCTCTCTCTCTCTCTCTCTCTCTTTCTTTCTTTCTTTTTAGAAGGCAGCAAGTCTAGGCAAGATTTAAAGGCTTGGCTTTAGCAGTAGTCAGCCAAAGTCTTTGGTTGCCTTGAAGTCAAGTGGTAAAAATTCTTTTCCGTAGGGCATATGTGGAGATAGCTTTCTTGAGATTGGGTTCAGCTTGCTCTTCTGCATTCCCTCTCTTTGCATTCATCTCTTTGTACACTTTTCATATCAACACATACAGTTTTTCCTGCCAGAAAATTCCTTCTTTTCCCTGCTGCTAGCCCCAGCTGTCATCTTCGCTTCCCATCCCCCAACCTCAGCCATGCAATTTTCATTACACTTTTCTGGGTTTTGCTGCCTCCATTTTCACCCCTCTTTAACACTAACTTTTATACCTTGCCTCTCTAAAAATCCTCTATCATTGTTGTTCAAATAAGTGGTTCTAGTGGCCCCTAACCTCTGGCAGTTGTGTACTTTGATGCTGAGGGCACAATCTATTTGAAATCCCTTGGTGATGAAAGCCAGGGCAGTGAGTCAGGTTCTGAGCTGCTTCTGAAAGCTGGTTCTTCTGAATTGGAGCTAATTTGGGGTACATAATGAGGCAGATGATTGCTAATAACCTTCCCTAGGGCTAATTGTGATTTATTTCACAGTGCTTTATAGAATTCTTCCCTCTTTTGGAGGGGAAATGGATCTATTTACATGCTTTTTTTGATGAGTTTTCAGCTATCACAGAACCTCAAGTTTCTGTAGAGGCAGTACAGTTTGTGGAAAAGAGCCTCAAAATAAGAATTAAACTTTAGTTTCAGGTTAGACACCTAAGTGATCTTGGTTAAGTCATTTTAGTGGAAGATGCTTAGTATTTTGTGTCCAAGAATTACCAAATAATTTACTAAATTAAATGAGAACAGAGTATATCTTTAATTTTAAATGATTATGGCAACTTTTCTAGCCTTGTAAGACACATTGATTACAGTTGTGGACCAGGCTTTGGCTTTGGCTATATTTTGGCTCTAGGCTAGACTCTCATGATGATGGGTAAAATATCCTTGCAGGACTCTTCAGTGCTAGGGATTCAAACCCAAACAAGGGCTTGTATATATTAGGCAAGCACTCTTAGCAATGAGCTGCATCCCTATCTTGTAACACAACATATAAAGTGCCTGCAGTATAACACATACTTAGAAAACGTTGCCTTAGAACTCATGAGCCTCCATCCCTGATTGAGGAGCTATTGAAAGTTAATGACTTCTGTAGGACAGAGAACTTTTTGGGTTTTTTTTTTTTTGTTTATTTGTTATTTAAAGGGTGTGTCCCCTAGTTAGCTGTACCACACTTAATTGTATGGCTCAAAGTGGCCTCTGTGAGTTATTAAAAAAGAGATAGGGGTGGATTTGGGAGATTTCGGGGGTACAATGAAGATGGATTAATATGACTAAAATACATTGTATGAAATTAAAAAAAACAATCAATTATTAAAGAAGATATTGCCTATTAATGTTTTAATAGTAAGTTATGATAATAGTAGCTTTAGAATGTAGGATATCTGTTGTCTATTTTAAGATAGTTTCAGTCCTTTTTTTTTAAGATTTATTTTATGTGTATGGATGGTTTTGTCTGCGTGTCTGTGCAGTGTAAATGTGCAGTTCCTGAAGAGGCCAAAAAGGAGTCAGATTCTCTGACACTAGACCCATTTGGTTCTGGGAACCAAACCCAGGTCCTCTGCAAGAATAATGAGTGTTCAGGACCACTGAGCTGTCTTTACAGTCTCATTATTATTAATTATTATTGTTATTTTTTTAACGGCACAATATTTATTGGGGAGAGGTCATCACCCTTCTTGTCGAGGATGTGCATGCACACCCTCTTGGTGCGCTTCAGCGCTTGCTTGTCCTTAGACACCTTGAGCTGCTCATAGAGTGTGGAACCACATGCCTCCCTGATCGTGTCTGGCACAGACTTGGTGTGTGTGGTGCGGCGCTCACAGCAGCAGCCGTGCCCCAGCTTGTTGATGTTCTTCATCACCTTGTGGGGCCATGGCTGCCGATCACCGATGGTGGCTGAGACAGGAAGCTAGTTTTATTTATTTATTTTTTTAAGTTTAAATTTGCATCTTATAATTTACCAATTCGAATAATAATTTTGACTTGGTATTGGTTTCATTGATACAGGTAGGCCTTTTTGTATGTTTGTTTTGCTTTTTTTTTTTTCCTCCTGAGGTTGTCTGTGTAACAGCCCTGGCTGTCCTGGAACTAGCTTTGTAGACCAGGCCTCTAACTCACAGAGATCCACCTGCCTCTGCCTCCCAAGTGCTGGGATCAAAGTTGTGCGCCACCACTGTCTGGCTTAAGCCTGGCCTACGTGTAGGCATTTGAATTGAATTAGATTAACATTTTTTTCCCTCCTTGTTAAGGAAGACTTGTCTGTGGTAGCAGGATCAGGCCGAGTAAATTCTTTGTTTTATGCAGTGGGAATCATGTTTAGGTCTCTTTCTTGATTTCTTTGAGTTGGGGTTGCACTGGAACTTTATGGGTTGTTTGGTTTTTGAACATCTTTTTTTATATTAGCTGGTCAACAGATTGATAGGCAAACTTTAGCTTTAGTCTAATAACTGTGCTATTTAGAAGAAAGAAGAAAATAACAAAAGTTCACCAGTGGGTACTAGGACATTGTCAAGTACATAATTACAGCATCTGAGGGATGTGTGATTTCTGTTAAGTGATCAGGAATATGATTAAAACAGTCTTCAGTATTTCAGGAATTTACCAATAACTAGTTTTCCCTGCTGATTGCACTGATAGTTAAAATAAGCTTTCTTAATCTGTCAATCTGTCCTCTTCTGTTTGTAAACATTGACTTTTTAGCAGTTGGTAGCAGTTTATGAGGCTGACTGAGACATAGTCATTTAGATCAGCATTTTACCTAGCAGCAAGCTCCTCTCTATACAGGACTCTATACAGGACCTTGGGGCCGCTTTTCTGTATTTTATTAAGCAACTTTTGTGTCTGAGATTGACATTTGTTTGGCAGGTTGGGTTTGTATTAGGTAGTTTCTTATAAGGAATAAATCCTAAATCCAAAGAGAAGTTTCATATAGCATATTTAACGTACATTTAGTCTGAGCCTGTTGATGACTGTGTTTCTGTACTATTTACTCTGAAAGCTAGTGAAAGGTCACTGTGAATTTAGAGGTCTTGATCTGTACTTAAATATAATAGTTACTACCTCCTGAGTATTCTTAGGTCTACAGAATGGGTTTCATCTCCAAAGGCAGACACTACTATAGTTACAAACAGGAAAATTTCTACTCAGCAAACTCCCATTTTCAGTTAGCTAATTATATCCGTGGCTTCTAGACTATAGAAAAACTTGCATTTTGTTCTCCTGTCCTCTGGAGTGTTCTTAAGTCTAACATTGGCAGATTCTGACCTGGTAATCTGGTCACTGCAGGCGAGCGTTCTTAGCTCCTGAGCCAAGCCAATCAGAGTGCCCTCCTTTAAAATCTTGCCTTAAACTTTAGGGCATCACTTAATTGGTAGAAATTCGAAAAAACCCAGGGAATGAATGAATGGATGATTGCGCTGTAGTATCTTTTTCACTATAGGCTTTACTCCAGGTTTTAAAATAAGCCTAGATGAAGATTATGATTTTTTAAAAAACTCTTTCTGCCATTACTACCTTGCCTTATAGAAAACAAGTTATGGGCAGTTAGAAGTGGGCGTCAGATAGAGTTCTGAGCAGTGCCTACCTAGAATGCAAGTTGAGGCGTAACCTTCACCTTGCGGTTTAGCTTAACTCATCACTGTACATTTCTTACCCTCTTTGAATTGACTGCTAGTAGCCCGGCAGTTACCCTTTTAGGGATAGCCTGTCAGAAGCCACAATTATTTCAAAGGCTGGCTTTTCAGGAGATTTTACTAGTAGAATTTATAGGATCGTAGAGAATATTGTCCCTCTTTTCATTGGCATTGATTGGTTGCTGTTAGTGTTGGTTTAACTCTTGAGCTGAGTTCAGTAGCTCTCACTTTGGTGTGAAGTACAGTTTGTGCCTTATTTTTCTGTTCCTGGGGGTCTGTATTAAGATAGATGCATAGGCAGCTGGGCTGTTTGTTTGCTATGGGCCCAGCGAAGATTAGTGAAGATTAAACTAAGGATACTATCCTGCATGTGAGAATTTTGCTGCCCGTCAGCTGAAATTTGGACTCTGAATAACAAGAGAAGTTACCAATAGATCAGTTAATATTTCTTGTTGAGGCTTAGGAAAGATACTGCATCTCTAATTAAATGTTTACTCATTCAAAAAAGATCCTGACTTGGCATAAAAACCCATTACCACTTCCTGTTATCTTTCATCATTTGCCTGAGTTTGGAAAGGTAATGGTTTTGTGCTCTATGGAAGGATGCCCTTCCCAAAACCTAAGGCTTTCTCATTCCTACCAGCTGGGCGCATTGCTAAAAATGCTTTCCAGTGGGCTTGCTTTTGCCTGGCCAGCACCTGGGCTGCCCAGCTTGTAATTGGCCTGCCTTTGCTTCATAAGCTTCCCAGGGTGGTTCTTCTTCTAAAAGCTTGTATGAATTGCTATTACTGTCTCTTTATAGTTTAAAAATGAATCCTTTTTTGTTCTCTGCAACTCATTTGCTTTTTTCTTTTCTTTTCTTTCCTTTAAATTATTAACACCTGTTGATTCTTTTTTTTTTTTTTCTGGTTGGCCTGTCACTGCATTCCTGCTCCCCCTCCCTCTAGCTGGGTTTGTCAAGTCGCCCATGTCAGAAACTAAGCTCACGGGGGACGCCTTTGAGCTGTACTGTGACGTGGTCGGGAGTCCCACGCCAGAGATCCAGTGGTGGTACGCAGAAGTCAACCGGGCAGAGTCTTTCAGACAGCTGTGGGACGGTGCTCGGAAGCGCCGTGTCACCGTAAACACCGCCTACGGGTCAAACGGCGTGAGTGTGCTGAGAATAACCCGGCTCACCTTGGAGGACTCTGGGACTTACGAGTGCAGGGCCAGCAACGACCCCAAGAGGAATGACTTGAGGCAAAACCCTTCCATAACATGGATTCGAGCCCAGGCCACCATAAGCGTCCTTCAGAGTGAGTCCAGCACCCTACAGTAGTAGTACTGTAGTCTTTAGAGGTGGCCCAATGACCCTTCCCTTCTTTCCTCCTTTCCCTCTACCCTAGTATGATCGCTTACCCCACCCTTTGTCTTTGTTTTTTTCAAATCCGCGACCCTTCTGGTTGTAGTGTATGAAAACATTTGTGGCAACTTTATTTTTCATTTATTTATTTATTTATTTGTTTGTTTATTTATTTTGCCGTCCTTCTATTTTCCTTATTTCCCAACCCTTCTTTGTGTCTTTTTCCTCAGGAACAAAGAACATGAGAAAATCTATGACTGTCCAAAGTCAGCTGCGCTGGGAAGAGGTGGGGAGGGAGAACTGGGGAAGCAAAAAAACATTTAAAAGTACAAATGCCAGGCAGTCTAATGAGGGTAGTATTGAAACTGTTTCTTTTCTTCCTCCTTAATTTTGTAGTAGGTTTCCTGCTATCCTTTTGCTGATTGCTTCTCTGGTGCCTTTCTATTTTTGTTTCTCTACCCACTCTAACTAATTTTTATTTCCCCTGTTCATTTGTTGGAAGTTCTCTGAATATAGCTAGCTGCCTTCACCTCTGTGGTTTTAAGTTTGTGTCTGCCCAGCCTTTTTCTTCACTGTGACTTGGTGTCATCCTGTTCTGTTGATGGGAATGTTACCATGGTGCAGTGTGGTGGTGTGTGTTTTGTTGGGTGGCATGAAGCTTGGTTATTTCCATAGCTCCAGCTCTTTTTCTTTTCTAAAGCAGTGGCATGTGCTTCTCTGACAGCATCACTCCAATGCAACAGCACAGTTCTTACTGGGCCTGTTTTCTTAAAAGCAGCCACCCAGGAGCCTCTCCTCTAGTCTTGCTAACAGGAGCTAGGTGGTCTGAAGCTGAAAATTATATTGTATTTAAAACTATCATGCTGTCATGAAAGTCAGAATTGCATCTGGTTTCTATTTATAGACAGCTTGACTTTTATGTTTGCACAAAGTTCCTCATCTTGGTGGATGATAACCCCTAAAATAGTTTGGAAACCATTCATACTGGCTGTTTTTTGTCTTAAAAAAAAAAAAAAGAGGAAGTTAAATCCCAGCCCAAGTCCCCTTTGAGTCCTTTGTCTGTTGTATAAGTTAGGTCTGGGTGGTCAGTTCTCTTTCTGAAACTTGTGTGATAGGAAACAGCCCGCCACAAAATCAGTGCTCTCACTAGGAAGGGTTCTAGTCCTGCATTTGAGTTGGCTATGAATGAGGGGCATTCTGAACTTAATGGAGGGGCCTCTTACACTTTTGCATGATTTTGAATGGCTCTGTGAGAGACCTGATTGATAGAGAATGAAGTTTAAGTAGTAAAATAAACTATTTTTGTGAGCAATTTGGTAATAACATAGTAAGGAGAGGGACCCTAAATGTATAACTTATAGAAAAATATCAAATTAGTATTTATTTTGTATCCACTTGGAAAACTTGGGGAGGGGATGTGAAAGGGAGAGACAGGAGAGGCTGTTGCAATTGGCACTGCTGAATCAGAGAACCTGCTTCTGTGAAGGGGAAAAGAAAACCTGTCTCTGTAAAAATGGGGAACATTAACCCAGCGATTTTTCTTTCTTTCTTTTAACAATTTTCCCCCTTGCACGCCTCCTTCTCCTGCCCCCTTGCTCCTTTCCTTAAACAGAAAGCAGAATTATCCAAATGGCCACAAAGGTCTCTAGAAATTCATAGTCATAGACTGGGCATTTGGTAGTTTTACTTCCAAGAACTTTAACTTGTAGCTAAAAAGACTGTGTCTAGAGAGTATAGATAGGGCTTTGGGTTACCTATGCATTAATTCCTAAGAGCATATAGTACTTCCCCAATTTACTTAGAGACAAGTTTCTTATGGGTATCTGCATGGACTTGAGAGCCACAGCCTGGCTGGCCAGTCTTTCTCTGGATATCCATACCAGTTGGTTAACACAAGTTATCTCTAATGCCCTGAATTTAACTTAATTGAATTGTTCTGTGATCTTAGGTCTCCCTAGAAACATTGCCTCCATGTTGAATTCTTCTAAGAATGACACACCAGTACTTTTCCTAAAGCTCTTTCAATAATGTAAACCAGAAGAGAAATAGGTCCAGCTTTTAGGCTTGCTTTGCCATAATATACTCTTTACATACACATGGTGGTTAGGGTGAGGGTCCTACTGTTGTTTCTAAGCAGAAGTCAGCGATAAGTAAGTCATTTGCATTTCTAAATGTTCATCTCTCTTGGTCTTTGACTGGGTAGTACTGGGCCACAGAAACAAATGTCTCACCTTCATTCTGGTGTAGAATACAAATGTACTGCAGCCAAAGGAGCTCAGACTAGCACTAGTTTCACATACAGTAATCACAGGAGGCAGGTTACCCTACACTATACAGTCCTCCTATGGTACAGAATCATATTGAAACCTAATCAACTTGCTCCCAGCTGACTCTTTCCTGGATCCTTAACATTTAAGGGAAAAAGTACTTTCTTTTACTTTCAAAGATTTCTTGGCAGAAAGTCTACCAGATTGCTTTTATCACCTTCTTAATCTCCCTGAGCTGCAATGATCATTTGCATCGTCACAGGTAAGAGTAGCTTTTACTTTACCTCGTTGTATATAAACATCTGGAAACTCTTGGCCTCATTCTCAGAGTTCACCCTTTCTCAGTGCAGTCTGAGAGGAAGAACCGGGAGATTCCTAAGTGAGACAGAAAATGAAATTGGACAATAAAAATTCAGTGAAAACTTGAAAGTGTGTTTGGGTTTAATGTTGCTTTTGGTATATTTTTAATTTCTCTTCTGTGGAGTACTGGTTCTATCTTTTTCTCTTCCGTTTTTGCTTGGTTTTAATTTTTCTTGGAATTGTGATGCTTTCTGCTGATGGTGTATGTGCGCCTTCCATTGCAGGGTTGCAGCTGTTCTGCTCGACTTCTTAAAACCCAGGGATTTGGCTTCTGTCCAGTGTGTCTTGAAACCATGGGACACCAATGCGCTAACGTGTTTACATGCATCTGCTTTTGTCTTAGTGGCTGCTATGCCTCCATTATTTGTATATAGAGAACCTGTTTGGTGTTACTAAGTAGGACCAGTACTGAGTGGAAAATAGCTATTATCCTGTTGTCAGAATTGGAAATAAGTAAGAACCAGTTTGTTAATTGAGGCAATTTCAAGATTTGCTTTATCATAAGATTATAAAGATTCTAACTTTTTAAGCAGAAATTTTACATTGGTTTGGAAGTATCTCATGACTTCTCCATCCTCTTCCCTCCTCTGAACTATAAAAAGAAGCAGTTTCAGAAGAGGGAGACTCTTTATAAAATGATGAGAGGAGCTGCTGTGACAATACATACTAGAAGTAGCCAGATACAGGGAAGTGGGAAATCAATCATGGTTGTTTGAGAACGGGTGTGGGGAGGAGGCACATACCTTTTGATGTGGATGGGCAAAGGTGATTTGGTTGAGACTTCACCTGAAAGAAAACATTTGATCTAAAGTAGGGGGGGAAAGAAAGAAAACCTATCAAAACCCTAAACCTGGGAAAAGATAAAACACAAGCAACATAGTCCTGATTATAATATGGAAATGAAAATTTAAAAGTCCCTTTAAGATAACCCTTCCAGAGATGATTCAGTGTGATTTATAAACTTCTGCTTAATGGGTTCCATTTAGCTAATTGTAGGTTAATTTTTAGACAAATGTTATCTTAAGTTATCCAAGCCCAGAATAGAATCAGAAAGAAAAGTCTTTACCTTGTTAAGGTGAAGGTTTTTGGGGGCTAGGAGGTGTGAGTTGGGGGACAGAAATAGAAAACACAGTCACCTGTATTTTATAGGGCCATTTTTGCCGCTGATAGTAATTTTGGCCTTTCACATGTCGTTTCACTTTTCTAGCCCATAAAAGAGGGGAGTAAACCCTAAGGGCCTTGCAGTTCTAAGTTTCAAGGAGCCCTTATGCCAAGACATAGTACACTTTAGTATAATTGTGTTGTCTTGCAGTGAAGTGTGTTCTAAAGTGCAATTCTGAAGAAGGTTGTTTTGGGAATAAATACAGGCTGGAAAAAGTCAGTGGTGGTTTAAGAAGTTACCCTCCTCAAGATTTTAATGAATGCCACAGACTTCCAACGGGAAGTTTACTTTTAAATTTAAAACCTTTTCTATATGGCAGCCCTAGTTGGTTTCCACTGGGTTTAGCAGGTTTCTCTGTGGAGCAACCACACGTGTATTATGTGCTGCTTTTCCAAGGCCCATGGCTCCATAGAGTCTTGTCTGTAAATGACACAGCGCCTTTGCACTCAGAGCTGCAAGGCAGATCTCCATTTTCTCAGAGATGCCGAATTGGCTGGTGGTCCTTCCTAAAATTTTGGATTCAAAACTGTAAGTGGATTGTTGCCAGTGCAAGCACATGTGATACTCCCATTCTTTCACGTTTAGGCCAACTGGTTTTCAGGCTGTTGTCTGCGCTAGTGGTCATTTGCTTATAATCATTGTTTTTCCTTTTTTTAACTTCCTCCAAAGTGGTAAAGTGAAGTCCTAATGTAGTCCTGTCTGCCTTCCCTCTTCTTCTAGTCTCCCCGTCCTACCCCATTTAGCTCTCAGGCCAGGGCTGCAAACAGTGGAAAACTATGGCACTCTATCATTGTACACTCTTAATTACAGAGCCAAGAATTGTCACCAGTGAGGAGGTCACTATAAGGAAGGAAGACAACTTACTTTCTGTCACCCTGCAGTGTAACCTCACTTCCAGCTCTCACACCCTTATGTACAGCTACTGGACAAGGAATGGGATAGAACTCAGTGCCACCCGGAAGAATGCCAGCAACATGGAATACAGGTGAGAGGGACTAACCTGTTCTTGGGAACAAGTGAGAGTATGGATAAGATTACTGTTGATAAATCCTTAATCATTAGCAATTTATATAATGTGATTATGAGTATGAAAATGCTACTTAAAAGATAGATTGTAGACCTGAGTTGGCTCAGCAGGTAAGGATGCTTGCCACCAGGCCTGATAATCTGAGTTTAGTCTCTGAAATCCACATGGAAGAACCAACTCTGGCAAGTTGTCTTTGTGTGTGTGTGTGTGTGTGTGTGTGTGTATACATATACTAAGTAAATTATTTTTTAAAGATATGCTGGGTGTGATGGTGAACATCTTTTAATCCCAGCACTTGAGAGGCAGAGGCAAGCAGATCCCTGTAAGGCCAAGGCCAGTCTGGCTTACATAGGACAGCCAAAACAAACACACCCAAAAATATCAAAACAAAAAGGGTGGGAGATAAAGAGACACAAACACATTGTGAATTATTTTGTTACAATAAGCAGCTGATTCCTAAACTGGACCACTGCCTCTCTCATGATGTGTATTTTCGTACTTCTCTAAGGTCATTCCTATAAATGTATCATAGCCTCATTAGAAATTTACAGCATGTACACGTTGAAAAGATCAACTTGTGAATGTTTCTATTGAAAATGTCATATGATCTCATTTATTTCAGTGAGCTGAACTCTTTTCCAAATTCTGTACTTTGTTTTGATAGGCAGTTGACCCTCTACTGATTGTGTGTGTGTGTGTGTGTGTGTGTGTGTGTGTGGTGTCTCTTTGTAGTTGTAATCCTGGTGTCCTGGTACTCTCTAGGTATGGGCTGGCTTCCAAATCACACAGACCCTCCTGAGTACTGGGATCAAAGGCATGTAACACCATCCTGGGCCTTGTCCCTCTCCTGGTTAGTCTAGTCTGGTGTATCTTAGGCAAGGCCTAGGATTCTGTCAAAGAATTCTAAATGGTTGTAATGGGAAGTCATGTTTGAGAGCCATAGACGACCCTCGAACTGTGATAATTGAGAAATTGAGAACAAGAGGGAGTCATTTGCTCAGGGAATCAGTGTTAGTTAATAGCTGAGTCACAGAATACAGGCCTTTTGAATTATTTCATTTGTTGGAGAAGCAAATTGAAGTCAGCTTTGAAACTGGAACAAGGGATCTTTTCTGTGGGTAGATGCCCTCCTAATCAGGACCAGTCGATATAGTGATTTTTAATGATCTGGGGGTGAGGTTGGTAGTCTATAAATACCCTCTGAATAACAGAGGATATTTGCTGGTCTGAGTTACCTGGAACCCCAATCATATGGTGCCTTTTATAGTGTTGAGAACATTTTGTATCTCATCGTTTAGAAAAGTTAGTTTTGTGTTGCAAAATGATCTGGAAAAGGATCAGCTAATCCTTCTTGGCAGAATAGTACAAATAAAGAAATAGTACTTAAGGGAGACCAGGAAAGCCTATGGACTTAGCAGCAAGAACATTCTGCAATATTTCACATCACTTAGATTTTTGTGCTCTTTATTTAATTGATATAACTGAGTTTTTAAGTCCTCATCCTTTTTTTCAGATGAGGAAACTAAGGCTTAGAGAGTAATAGGTCCTGTCTGCCTTTAGGTCAAATACTACAGTATATTTCAGTACCAGTGTTAGATCCTACACCTGCTTTGAATTGTTCCTGGAATGCTTTCTTTCCCAACGGTACCTTACCACCTAGTGGCAACTTCGTCTGTCTCCACTGTGATTTCTTCTGATGCTGTTTTGAGAATGCAGCTGTATTTTCATAGTTTGGAAAATGTTAACTAGTTGGGACTGTTGGATGGTATTTACTTTTACTTCTGGCCTGTCCATTTTAAAGATTTTTTTTTTTTAATATAATAGCTTTTCCAAGAAAGCAGGCATCCAGTCATTTCCCCTGGGATTACTGTTGCCCACAGAGCTGTCAGCTCTAAGTGAAGTTTTGGCTTGACTTTATCAACTATGTCTTTGCCACTGTTCCCTTTTGCCCCAGTTTACTTGATGGTCTCTAGGCTATGGATTAGAGTTTAGATGTTCTTGGTCTACTCTGGTAGTCAGCCATTGAACCAGCTTCAGAAGCCTGTTCTTCCTACCCTGTAGGAAATATTTCTGTTTGCTTTGATTTTCTTCCCATAGTTAGTCCAAGGGAATGGTTTTAGGAGAATGTAAACACATAGGCTTATGGGGCTGGAGAGATGGCCCAGAGGTTAAGAGCACTGGCTGCTCTTCCAAAGGTCCTGAGCTCAATTTCTAGCAACCACATGGTAGCTCACAACCATCTATAATAAGATCTGGTGCAGGCACACAAGCAGGTAGAACATTGTGTACAAAATAAATAAATAAATCTTAAAAACAAAACAAAAATCCAGAAACAACCAGCAACAACAACAAAGTAGGCTCTTCCTGGAACCTGGGAGTCTCCCCTCCCCCCTAACCCCCAAGTATTCCTTGTGGAACTTAGAGTCAGCCAAACCAGGGTATGGCTCTTGCTCATTCCTCAAACTCTGGAACAGCCGACTTGTGTGTGTTTTCCTTTTGAGAGCGTAGATTCAAGGTGGCGGCATATTTTTTTCAAGTTGAGAAGAGATCTTGACTGTTTCTTTTAGAATATTGTACTGACATAGATATGCTGAGTCAGTTCTTATCTGTGGTTTCTTAACTTGTGTGTATTTTTTTATTAATGAACAATAAGATGGGTAAATTTTTTGGATCAGTAAGTGGTTAAAATTAGGAGTTTTTATTAAACATTAATTTTTGCAGTGGAGGTTTGGTTATCTTTTAAATTATCTTCAGAAGAATATTTTGAATCCACCCCTGTATTAATATTTATCCTTTAATCTGGGGGCGGTTGAATTTTTTTTTTTTTTTGCAGTTACCAATATTTGTCTGTCTCTCTGTCTCTGTGTATGTGTGTGTGTGTGTGTGGAGGATGGAGTGTATTGAGGCTGTATGAGGTTGGCATCAGCTGTGAGAGTTAAGAGAAATTAATGTCCTGGCCACACATTCTTCTTACAGTAATTTTTTAACTTGTCTGGATCCATGCATAGTTTGCTCTGACTTTGTATTTGTTCATTTATTCACTTGTTTACTCAATTCCTTACTACAGTATGTGTACCAGGTGAGGGCTGAGTATAGAATTTTGTACCAGTTAAACAGTGCCTACTTACATAGAACTTGGTCTGTTTATAGAAACAGATGTCAATCAAATAATCTGGTAAATACATGATTATGCATTGTGATGAGTGCTGTGAAGAACCACAATGTAAGAGTAATGGGGGAGAAAGAAATTTAGATGGGGTGGAAGTGAGATGTGAGCCCAGACCTGACAGAAGAGGACTCAAGTATGCTAGGTGATAAGAACAGTAAAGAAGATTTTGAGATGGAAACAAGTTTGGCATACTGAAATACTGCAAAGTATCATGAAATTTTTTTTTCTTTTTTCAAAAAAGCTAGATCTCTGTAGATTAATATTCTGTTGATAGGTTTGGTTGTTTGCCTATTTAAAAGAAGAAAGGAAAAAAAAAATTCCTGAAAGGCATGCTACTAAATCAGATCTTCAGAAAAGCTCAGAAAGGCTCATGAAACACCCCGTTCCCTGTTTGTCTGGAACCTCCAAGAGAGCGAACTTTGATTGATGGTTCTTCTGTATTTCAATATAATACGATTTCTTGGTGAAACCCTCCATTTTTGATTGTTTTTTTTTTTTTGTAGTTTGTTTCTTCCAGTAAACTGTTGGTGGTAAGATTAAGGACCAGAATCTCATTCAATTTTTATTACTGGTTCCCATTAGTGAGTAAAACATTAATATTTGAGAATACGTAAAAGAATGCTTTTAATGAGGAAGAGGTGAATTACAAGAAAGAGTGGGATTTGTAAAGTATGGTCCCTTGTTGCCTGTTTAATTTGCCTTCTGTAATATTTTGGCTATTCCTAGTTACCTCATTTTATTTTTCTTATCTCTGCAGGATCAATAAGCCAAGAGCTGAGGATTCAGGCGAATACCACTGTGTGTATCATTTTGTCAGCGCTCCTAAAGCAAATGCCACCATTGAAGTGAAAGGTACAACCTTATCAAAGGCTTCAGTGTTAGCCTCTTGTCCCTACTGAGAATTCACCTCACTCTGGATGCCTGGTCTTTAGAAATTCTTATTTCCATTTTGAGAAGCAATCTCATTTATGACTAAGACCACAGGATTAGAAGCCTGGCTGCCTGGTTTTAAATCCAAATTCCATTATGTACTAACTGTAACTTTGGCAAGCTCCAGACTTCTATGCTTCCATTCCCTTATTTGTAAAATAAGGGCATCAGTATTGTTTTACTTGATACATTTGGTAGGAGTAGTAATTACAGTAGACTTAGCTAAATGAAATTACTGTTTCATATGTTAAAATGTTTAAGTAGTAGCATCTTATATGACCCAGCATTGTGTAAGCTTTAAAACCTTATAGGTTTGAGTATATAGGTGTAAAGTGGGCCTGGCCACATTTGTGAAAGTACATTGTACAAGTTTATTATAAAGCTATTTGTTTTTAAGGAAATCTGTGAATGTATGTTATCTTCAGTATGAAGCTATAGCAAAGAGTTCCACAAGCAAATAGAACTATATAAGTTGGAGCTACCTAGTAATACTAATCTTAGTTTTTATTTCATTTACAAGGAGAGTCTGAGACCCCCAAAAGTGAAACTGTTGTGTCCTGTAATGAGTTTGTGTCAGAGACAGCCTAGAGTCCAGGTCTTGACTTCTCAGGGCAGTATTTTTCCCTTTGTTATGATGTCTAAAAAGAGGCAGAACTACTGTTTAAGGTCCTATTTAGGAAACAAAGTTTTAATTTTAGTTTTATTTTGTTGAGGAAGAACTGTACAAAGACAAACTTGTGCTGGAAGGACAGATTTGGGAAAAAGAAAAGGACCCAAACAGTTACTTAGTTCTTCTTTAAAATATTTGGAAGATTAAAAATGCAGATTGAAGAAAGAGTCATTTTTAGCATCTAGTACATCTGAAGGGAAAGTAGTGTCATGGTGATCCCGTCCTAACTTACCAGTTGATAAAGGCGTTGTCAGTGCCACCTCTGGCTGCCAGATCACATTCTGACTTGTGGAGTTTCAGTAGTTGCAGCAGGTCACAACAGGCCAAGACTTGTTGCTTGATTTCTTCCTAATTTTGAAGAGTGTCGCATTTGTTTAACACGAGAATGAAAGGTATTGGAAGACATTTTCTCTATGTCAGTAGTAATGGACCTTCCCAACTGCAAGTGAGCTGAGCTGTGTTGAAGAGATTTTGACTCCGTAGTTGAAGCCTTGTGTCATTTCTGCTTGAGCTCTTGGTACTGTCCCAAGGGCTGTGGGAAAGGATAGGTTTATTAATTTATTTGGGATAATTACACACAGTTGTAAGTACTGAATAATTGTAATTTTCATGGACTTGGCATTTGTGATTTATAAATAGTACTTTAAGAATGCAAAAAAATTCTCTTTTTGTTTAGCTGTCTAAATAAAGAGTTTAGTGGGAGAGTTTAGGGCTGGTGAGGTGACTGAGTAGGTAGGAGTGCTTGCTGTGCAGAGCCTCTGGTTCAGCCCTCAGAACTCCATAAAGTTAGAAAGAGCGCCAGCTCTGCGGCTATTCTCTGACCGCCACGTGCTCACCATGTTTCCAGTGCACACAACAAACACACAGTAAATAAGTCTTTTTTTGTTTGTTGTTGTGTTGTTTAAGAAGGTGGGGTTCAACAGTCTCATAAGTGTCCTTCATATTTCTGTAGCAGATATGAAGTAATAATGAAGAGGGGCAGAACGTAGAAGGCTGCTGGCTTGGTTTTTTAAATAAAAGTTACAACTTGTGTATTTTGGGGAGTGGCTCAGTGAAGTCCTTGCTATTGTCAGCATGAGGATCTGAGTTTGAGTGTCCAGAACTCACATGAAAAAGGGGCACCTGCCCCTGCAGTCCCAGGTCTACGGAGGAGGATCCCTAGGTTTTGATGCTGTCACAAAAATATAATGTGGAGAACAATTGACAAAGACACCCAATGTTGGCTTATAGCCTTCACTTGTATGCACAGTTGCACGTGTATCTGCGTGTTAATTCGTGTGCTGTCATGTTCAACTTGTTTAGTGCACTGTTGATTTTTTACTGTGTTACAACCCTGGGAGGAAAATGAGAGCAAATAGTGATATCCTGGTTTAAAAGACTGAGAAATGTCTGTTATGTGAAACCCTAAGTCGTTGTGAGTACGTTGGTCAGATACATGTATAATATACAGTGTATTAAACTTTCTAAGGAGTTTTAGCTTTTGTATTCTCTCCCTTAACATTTGGATAAAAAAATCAGAGTGTGTAATATCTTGAGTATTTAAGGTTGTTGATGGTTTAGCCTGGTAAAGTTTAGGAATGTTGAGCTTTTCTATGTTACGTTCAAAAAGCTTTGAATAAACCCAGGATCATTTTGTAAGCTAGCTTCAAATTGTGGTTTTGACTTAAATTTAGAGGGAAGTGTGTTTTAATTTTAAACCACTGTGGTGTATAGTGTATTTTATCGGTGCCTCTGGGGTAGAGTTAGAGTCAGTTGCCATTTTATAGCTGCAGATTGTGAAAATCTTGCAGAACAGTAAAAGGTTATTATACTTGAAAAATTAAAGATTTGGGGGAACATAAGTGACCTCTTTGCTGACAGAATCTTCAAGGTTCTTCCTCCTGTAGAGATTTAACTCAACCAGCTCTTTGGAATAACGGAACTCCTAAATACTTGTTGACTGAATTGTATAGTCAGTTCTTTTTCTTCACAGTGAAGAAAGGACATGTGTTTGGGTGACCATGGCTCTTTCTTTATAGTCCACACATTTCTTTTGAGTAACTTGGGCTGAAAGATGGCTCAGTGGGGAAAGTGTGTGCTGCATGAGCATGAGGGCCTGAGTATGTATCCCTAGTACCCACATAAAAAGCTGGGTGTGGTAGTGTGGACCTGTAACCCGAACACTGGGAGATGGAGACAGAAAAATCCCTGTGGCTTGCAACTGGTAGTTCTAGTTAGTCACTGAGCCCTAGATTAGTGAGACACATCCTGCCTCAAAAAGTGGGGTGAAGAGTTACAGAAGACAATACCCAATGCTGACTTCTGACCTATACACACATGTGCATCCCCCAAAATAATATATATTTTTTTACCATCCTTATCTTGTAGGATCTGTAACCCAAACTGGCCTTGTGATCCTCCTGCCTCAGAATCCCTCCACATACCTTAAGTATTTCACAAGCAACTTGAGCATCTGTGGGTACAGAAGAAGGAACAGGACTGGCTAGGAGAGGGGAAAAAGTTGTGATAATGTCCTGAAGTCTTTCTTCCCTGGGATCTGCCAAGCTTATTCACAGGACAGCACACTTCTCTGGCTTCTCTAGTCTCTATAGCTTTTTACTATAGAGACTGTGGCTTACAGGACTATACATACAGAGGACTCATTGATATTCTAATAGATGCTGTAACTTTTTCTTCATAGTTTCTTAATCCTTTGCCTGTTTCTGTTCTTGACCTGCCTTCCTTTTTTTGAATTGATGTTATTCTTCTGTCTTCCCTGCTTAGCTTTTTTTACATGTGAATATTTCTTTTTAGGATGAAATCCCAGGATTTCTGGAAGAACATGCCCTGCTTACAGCTGGTCAAGATAGTGCGTGGTGATGATGACTGTCTTTATTGAAAGGAGTAAAGTAACATCATCTCCCATCTGTATAGCACCTTGAACAAAAGCAGCATTTTCATGGGCATTCATTCAGGAGGCTGCCCAGAAGCAATGTGATTTAGGCCGCAGCTGATGTGAAAGCTGGTTTTGACTCCAAGTTATTTCTACATGAGAAGTCTTTGAAAGCATAATCATAGTATCTTTGGGGCATTAAGGAACATTATCTTCAGCTCGAATAACTATTCCTGCTCTACTCTTAGAATGCTGCTGACCTTTCATAATAAGAATAGCTAACATTTTATACTTACTATATGTCAGGCAGAGTTTATTTCCCTCCTTTCCGTTAGTCTTCACAAATGTATGGAGTAATATTATATCTACTAGGCTGGTGAGAAAAATAGGTTTTGTGGGATTAAATGACTGGCCTAGTGTGGCTATGTTAACTAGTGGGTACCCTGCTGCCACGTTCAGCACAGTACAATTGAAAGGCCTTTGACAGTTAGAGGAAATGGATTCTCTCTTGTTCTGTAACTAAGCTTACCACAAGCTTGACCTGTCTACTTTTCGCCTCCGGGCCCTATCTTTCCCTAGTGTCAGATGAAATAAAATTAAGACAGTAATCTTTAAGGTTCCCTTATAGCTCTAAGTCTGTGTTGCCTTCAGTTGGACATAGGAGAGTTTAAGACTGAAGAAAACGAATTCTGATTCTATTTTTCTCATGGCAACAACCAACTTCTCAAGATGGGGAATGATACCCAGTGTATCTTATACCTTTAGCTGTGTAATGGGATAGTTCTTTCTTACAGTCTCTAACTTTTAACATTGGTGCTAGAAATGGTTTTATTTTTATTTAATTATTAACTGGGGATGGTGGACAGAGTCTCATGTATCCCAAGACTGGCCTCCAACTTACTGTGTAGTGAAGTATAGCCTTGAACTTCTGATTCTCCTGCCTCTACCTCCCAAAGTGCTAGGATTATTAATGGTATGCATTACTGTACCTAGTTTTAATGTGCTAGGGATTGAACCTAGAGCTCATGCATGCTGAACAAACAGTCTACTGAGCAATAGCTCCTAACAATGAATAGTTAGACTAGTGTTCTAAAACTTAATTTAGTTCATCTGAAATGCCTGGACCTGAGACCTCTAAAAGCACACCACAAAGCCAGTCATAGTAGCACATACAATCTCAGGTCCTTAGGAGGCTGGGGTAAGAGAATCACTCAAGTTTACCAGTTTGAGAACAGCCTAGGAAACATAGTTAGACACTGTCATTAAAAGGAAAATGAAAAAAGAAGGAAAGAAAAAGAAACCAGCTCCCAGAAAACCCAGCACTCAAGGTGGTTCCTTAGTCTATGGCCAAGTTTATAAACCACTGTCTTGAGTGTGCCATCTCAGCGATGTTACAGAAGGCCACACAGCTCTAGAGTAGTTTGAGTCTTCTCACCAATAAAGAGTATAGTGTGGAAGAGGCTGTTTGGGATATAAGCCTACATCTCCCAGGAGCCAGTCTCATATGCCTTTGGGGCTTAATTATTGGCCTTAAGTTAAATCTTAACTCTTCCCTCTGCCTTCTGTCAAGCCTTTATTTTGCCTGTGGCTGAGATGTCTCTGGGATTTGATAGGTTGCATAAAGGAAGCAGAATGTGTTTTCTTGGAAATAGATCACTCATCGATAACACATTTAAGAGTAGATTTTCTTTGAAAATGAGTTCTTGATAGATTAAAGGCTTATTTTGAAAGGTGAACACCAGAAGATCCTATATGTGAAGCCTTACACCTTCCTCAGGTCCATTCTGTTAATGTGCATGTCATCTGAACAGTGTTTTGCTTGCCTGAATTGACACTTCCTCCAGCCTGTAACCTGACAGAGAAGTTGGTTGCCTTTTCTAAGAGCAGTCAGGTTGGGCATCAGAAGATGTGGAGAAAGGTGTGTTTGCCCTTGGCTAAAGGTCCAGACTGCTGAGGTAATGAAATCATGTCAAGTACTCTTGGGTAGCTAAGTCTCTTTTGGAACTCAGTAAGTAATACGTGACTAGAACATGTGACCAAGAAGGCAGAGCAAGCTAATTCCCAAGTTAGGTCAGAAAGGTCTTCTAAAGGAGTCTTTGTTGCTTTTTTTCTCCTTATTCTTGCTACTCGGTCTGTTTCCCCTGAGAAGGGAAGGGGCTTTTGCTCTGTCTCCATATGAAAGTTTAATTAACTATCTCAGACCAACAGGAACTAGTTAAGTAGTATTAAACGGCAAGCCCATATAAGGCAAAATACTACAATAGACCATTAATCAATACAGTTTGTCATTGTCCTGAGTAAGCTTCATTTGAGCTATAGTGAAAGTCCTGTTTATATGAGCGGGTAAGAAGAACACATAAAAACTAGCATCTCTTTCATTCCTGCTACTAATAACTCAGAAGTCTAAGGCTTAGGTCTCTCCTTCATGGAATGATAGATAGTCTAAGTGAATTTATTTATTTATTTATTTTTGTTCCTTTTTGTTCTTGGTTTTGGAGTCTCACCATGTCTCTTAGTATCTTGGATCTTACTATGCAGACTAGGCTGGCCTCAGATGCAGTATCATCCTCTTGCTTCTACCTCCCAAGTTCTGGGATTATAGGCATGCACTATTCCTATCCTTAGTGTTTATTTCTGAATGAGTTCTCAACCATCTGTTAGATTAGTATAGACATGTGATATAATCTCTTTAAGGCCTTTGTGAAATAATGTATCAGTATTGGTCCCATTTTATAGGAGGAAACACTAAAATTCAAAAGATTTTATATTCAGTTTTTTTTTTTTTTTTTTTTTTTTATTCTTCTCTCACATATTACTTCCCAACCACAGTTGCCCTCCCAGTCTGTCCCTGCTCCATTTCTCCTCTTTCTCTTGAGGAAAGGGTAGGCCTCCCAGGGATATCAGTCAGATGGCATATCAAATTGCAGTAAGACTGGGCACCTCCACTCTTATTAAGGCTGGATGAAGCAACCCAGGAGGAGGAAAGGGGTCCCCAAAAGCAGGCAAAAGAGTCAGAGACAGCCTCTGCTCCCATTGTTAGGAGTCCCACAAGACCAAGATACACAACTGAAACTTATGTAGAGAGCCTAGGTCATACCTGTGCAGGCTCTCTGGTTGTCAGTTCAGTCTGTTTGAGCCCCTAGATTAGTTGATCCTGTGGATTTTCTTTGGTATCCTTTACCCCTCTGGCTCCTACAACACATCTTCCATAGGATTTCCCAAGCTCTGCCTAATGTTTGGCTGTGGTCTCTGTATCTGCTTCCATCAGTTGCTACATCAAGCCTTTCTGATGACAATTGGGCTAGGCACAAATTTATGAGTATGTATAGCAGAATATCATTAGAAACCATTTCATTGACTTATTTTTTAGTTTTTACTTTTTGTGCCTATCATGTTTGGTTCTATCCTATGCTTCTGGGCTATCTATCCTCTGGTTCTTGGCCCTCCAGGCAGTGTCAGGAGTGGGTTCCCTCTTTTGGCATGGGTCTCAAGCTGCCCAGTTATTGTTTGACCACTCCCACAATTTCTGCACCCCCTTTGCTCCAGCACATCTTGCTGGCAGGACAAATTGTAGGTCGAAGGTTTTGTGTCTGGGTTGATATCACAATCCTTCCACTGGAAGTCTTACCTGGTTACAAGAGATGGCCAGTTCAGGCTTCATAACCCCCACTGCTAGGAATCTTAGCCAAAGTCACCCTCATAGATTCCTGGCAGTTTCCACTGCACGAGGTGTCTAGCTTGTCCATGAGATGCATGCCCCTCAGGTCCAGCTGTCTCACCTAGTACTCTTTTCCCCTCACCCATCCCTCCTTTTCCCACCCCACTCACCTACAGTCCACCTGCTATACCTATTCTGTTTCCGCTTCCCAGGGAGATCCATGTGTCCCTCTTTGAGCCGTCCTTGTTTCTTAGCCTGAGTCTGTGTATTGTAGCATGGTTATCCTTTATTTTACAGCTGAAATCCACTTAGAAGTAAGTACAGTATTTTGTCTTTCTGGGTTTGGGTTACCCAACTCAGTGTGATTTTTTTTTTTCTAGTTACATCTCTTTTCCTGCAAATTTCATGATTTCTTTTTTTTTTAACACTGAGAAATACTCCATTATATAAATACACCACATTTTCTTTATCCATTCTTCAGTTGAGGAGCATCTAGATTGTTTCTAGCTTCTGGCTGTTAAGAGTAAAGTTTCTCTAAACATAGTGAGCAGGTGTCCTTGTGGTAGGATGGAGTATCTTTTGGTATATGCTCAGGAATGGTATAGGTAGGTCTTGAGGTAGATCAATTTCCAATTTTCTGAGACATCACCATATTGATTTCCAAAGTGGCTGTAAAAGTTTGAACTCCCAGCAGTAATGGAGGAGTGTTCTCCTTGCTCCACATCCTCTCCAGTAGGAGCTGTCGCTTGAGTTTTTTATCTTAGCCATTCTGACAAGTATGAGATGGAATCTCAGAGTTTTGATTTTTATTTCCCTGATGGCTAAGGATGTTAAACATTTCTTTAAGTGCTTCCCAGCCACTTGAAAGTCTTCTGTTGAGAATTCTCTGTTTACATCTCTATTCCATTTTTAGATTATTTAGTTTGTTAATATCTAGAATTCTCTCTATATTTTGGAAGTTAGCATGGTCATCTCATTATATGATGAGAAAGCTTTTGACAAAATCCAACACCCCTTCATGCTAAAAGTCTTGGGTAGATCAGGGATACAAGGAACATATACCTAAACATAATAAAGGAAATATAAAGCAAGCTGATAGCCAACATCACATTAAATGGAGACAAAATCAAAGCCAATTCCACTGAAATCAGGAACAAGACAAAGCTGTATTCTCTGTATCTATTCAGTATGGTACTTGAAGTTTTAGCTAGTGCAGTAAGACAGTTTCTGAAGATCAAGAGGCTACAGATGGAAAAGGAAGAAGTCAAAATATCACTATTTGCAGATGATATGGTAGTATACAGAAGTGACCCCAAAATTTCTACCAGGGAACTCCTGTAGTTGATAAACGCCTTCAGTGAAGTGGCTGGATACAAGATTAACTTTAAAAAAAAAAGAACAAAAACCCAAATCAGTACCTTCCTATATACAAACAATAAATGGACTGAGAAAGAAATCAGGGAAACAACTCCCTTTAAAATAGCCACAAATAATATAAAATATCTCAGTGTAACTTTAACCTAGCAACTGAAAGAGCTGTATGACAATAACTTCAAGTCTTTGAAGAAAGAAATTGAAGAAGATATAATATAGAAAGTTCTCCCATGCTCATGTACTCGTAGGATTAACATAATAAAAATGGCCATGTTACCAAAAGTAATCTACTGGCTCAGTGTAATCCTAATCAAAATTCCAACATAGTTCTTGACAGACCTTGAAAGAACAATACTCAACTTCATATGGAAAAAGAAAAACAAAACAAAAAAACGCATCATAGCTAAAACAATCTTGTATAATAAAAGAACTTCCTAAGGTATCATCACCTCGGATTTCAAGGTCTGCTGCATAGCTATAGTAATAAAAACAGTATGTTGTTGGCATAAAAACTGACAGGTGATCAGTGGAATCGAATAGAAGACCCAGCCATAAATTTACACACCTTTGCATACCTGATTTTTGCCAAATAAGCCAGAATTACGCAATGGGAAAAAGAAGGCATCTTCAACAAATGGTGCTGGTCTAACTGGATGTCAGCATGTAGAAGAATGCAAATAGATCTCTTATCTATCACTTTGCACAAAACTCAAGTTCACGTGGATTTAAGACCTCAACATAAAACCAGATAGAACCTGATAGATGAGAAAGTGGGGAATAGCCTTGAACATTTTTGACACAAGAGACAACTTCCTGAACAGAACACCAATTGTGCAGGCACTAAAGATTGACAATTGATAACTGGGACTTCATGAAACTGAAAAGCTTCATAAGGCAAAGGACACATCAATAGGACAAAATGGTAGCTTACAGAATGGGAAAAGATTTTCATTAACATCAAAAGATTTTAAATGACTGGTTGTTAGTTTGCTCAGTTGGTAAATAGAGGCTTGAAAGCAACTAGGTAGCTTTGATCTCTAAATTCAAAACTTTGCTCTTTATATTATGTGGCATAGTTAAACTCTTGAGAGGTTAATAAGTCTCACTTTATGTTTAGAGTATTTCATCATATATGCAAGTAAGAATAATGTGAGAAAATTTGTTTTGCAATTTGCATTTAATCATATTGCATATTTTAGTTTTTTTTTATGTACTCTTTTGTTTTGTTTTTTACAAAATGCATGGTTTCTGGAGTCAGTCATGAGTTACATTTCAGCTTTGTCTTTTACTAGCAGTATAATTTGAGACATCAAGTAATTTCCAAACTTAATTTTTCCAATTCATGAAAATGGAGGAATGTATGTTTTGTCAGTTGGTGTAGCTGTTATCTATTACTTGTTCTGGAGTCACCTGAAGGCTTGACTAAATAAGACTTAAGGATCTGTTCTCAGAATGGTTCGCTCACATTTATTTTCATGGTCTCCCTTCTGAAGGCTACTACAGGTGAGTGCTCCTGATTATACCATCACACACCCCTCAAAGCATGGTGCTTTTATAAGTAGTTTAATAGACTCGTGTAGTTTTACTCACCATTTTACTTGATTAGAAGGGAATCATTAAATTCAGTCCCAATTCAGCAGAAGGGAAATGAAGTTTCATCTCTTGAATGGCAACATCTGAGAACTTGGTTGAGCCTAAATAGTCTCTTACTGGTACTCTCAGAGTACCTGAGTGTCTTGGTGTCTTGCTGTAGGTCGACTGTCTTGCCCAACAGGTGAAGCAGCAGCAGGCTTACTGATTGAGCTGCTATTATAAGATAAAGTGTTAGATCTTTGTATTGATCCAAGGCTAAAATGATAATTATTATAGTCATTATCTTCAGGGATGGGCTAGCTTAGTTTAAATTGTCTTTCTCTCTGCCTAGTGTAGTAGTGATGCTTTTCCTACCCAAAGGGTGAATAATCAGGGCCTTATTCTTTGAAATACATTTTTATGCAGTCTTTTTACTATATTTATAAAGGCTTATAAACATGACCAATAAAGCGTAGTTGGGGTTAGCTAGGCTAGCAATAGCCTTTAAGGTCATGTTCCCATATATAAATAGAAGCCTCTATAGAATGGCTTTATTACTGAGTAAATGAAACAGAAAATTGTGCTTTTTTTTTTTTTTTTTTTTAAACTCAAGCCTGGAGTGAAGACCGTTTCTTTTCTTCTCTCTGTTGGGACCATTTAAGTTTGAGTCCTTTCAGAAACAGATTTGATAAGAGGCTCTGGAGCTATATACCAAATCAACGTTTGCCCTTCTAGGTCAGCAGTTCTCAGCTTGTGGGTGGTGACCCCTTTGGGGTCAAAGGAGCCTTTTACAGGAGTCACATATGAGATATCCCATGTACTGTATATTTACATTACTATTCATAAAGTAGCAAAATTACCATTATGAAGTAGCAATGACATTATTTTATCCTTTGGGGGTCACTACAACATGAGGAACTGTATTAAAGGGTCACAGCATTAGGAAGGTTGAAAATTACTGTGTAGGTTGTTTGGATACATACTTTAGAGATGAGTTCCTGTGTTAGGGTTTTTTTTTTTTTTTTGTGGCTGTAATAAAAATATCAGAAACATTGTAAGGGAGGAAAGGAAAGCTTTATTTTGCTCATTTTCAGAGGAATTTTAGTGCATCATGGCAGGGAAATTGGGGTGGGGGGATGGTTCTATCATTGTTTTGCAAGCTTAAGGTAGTGGCTTGTTCCCATTGAGGCAGACAGGAAGCAATATATAGCCCAGAATCATGAGTGGGTAAGCCCTACCTCTTGTGACTTGTTTTCTTAAGCAGTGTGTCCTAAAGGCTGTTTAGCCTTCAAAACAGTGTCACAAGCCAGAGACCAAGCACTCAAAAGATGAACAACATGAGAATAGTTAAACTTCAAACCACAGCAAGCTGAATCACTGAATTCACATAGTTAATGGCATTAGGTAATAGTCCAGCATAGAGACCAAGTCAAAGAAGAATAAAAGTAAGATGTATATTCTGTTTTCTGTCTGTCTTAGATCATTCTCATAAGTTATCAAAGAAGCCTGCCTGACAGCTAAAGTTGGATGCTGTCTGTATCTTTTTAACAACATTTAATCAATTCCTGGTTTTCATTATCATTATTGCCTTCTTCCACAACACAGCAACAAACCTTCCAAGTTTTCTATGGTCTTCCTTAGTAACTGGCAGCTCCATTCTTGAAGTTACTCAAGGAAGAGAGATCTTGGAGTTATCCTGAAGCCTTGCTTTTTTTTTTTTTGTTGTTTTTAATGTCCCACGTCTAATTAACAAATATATGAGCTCAGTGTATAAACTACACCAGTCTCTTACCTCTCCTCACTGCTGCTACTACCATCATGTGACTCTTACCTTCTTGTCTGGATGCCGAGTACCATTCTGGTTGGTCATACGTATTATTTACTGTAAATTGTAAACTCTTATCTAAAACAAGTCCATACCTGCCTTAGGTATGGACTTTTTCTTTCCTGTAGTGTTCTTCCTACAAGATAACTTATGACCTAGCCCGTAATTATTTTCACAGCTGAGCTAAAATATACCTAAGCAGAAAGGCCTTACTTGACTCTTGTAAGATATGCCTTGGCCATGTAGAAGGTACTAAACAAATGTGTTAAGTCAGAAAAATGCAGCTGGAGAAGATGGTGGCTCTTCTGCTCCTTCTATATATTGTTCTCTTGGATAGCATCTTGAGTGACCATATATCGATAGAACTTTGCTTGCCTTGAAATGCTTAATATTTTGTTTTGTTTTGTTTTTAGGTTGTACTTTAATTACAATATTTTTTCCTTTTCTTTCCTCCCTTCAAACTCTTCCATATATCCCTCCCCACTCTCCTTCAGATTCATGGTCTCTTTTTTTCATTGATTGTTATTGAAAATATATAAATGTAACCTGTTGATCCCATATGTTGTTACTTGTATATTTATTTTCAGGGCTGACCGTTTAGTACTGGACAACCAATTAGTGTGTTCTTCCATGGGGAGGACCCCCTTCCAGCTCCCAGCTTTACTCAGTTGTCTGTGGTTCTTTGGTAGGGTTGAGGCCTTGTGGGCTTTTCTCTCCATCTAGTTTAACATGTTTGTTATTATCGTTCTTGTTCAGCTTAAGTTTGGGCAGTCATGTTCATGAGACTTCGCAGTTATAGCTTCTGATGTTACTAAAAGGCACAATCTCACAGAAGATTTCTTGACCCCCTGACTCATTGAATCTTTCCATCCCCTCTTCTGCAATGGTCCCTGAACTTTAGGTGTGGGAATGTTTTATAGATGTATCCTTTGGGGTTGGGCTCCACAACTCTGAAATTTGATTGGTTGTGGTTTTCTGTGGTGCTCTTTGTCTATGGCAAAAAGAGGTTTCTTTGATGAGGACTGCACTTACCAGGCTGTCCTCTGCGGAGTATATGGAAGTATGGCATGGTGTTGGGGAGTGGTGGCAGCACAGGGGGTCCTATGGGTGGATACACATCTGTAATATTTTTTGACTGAAGAAATCTCTGAGAAAAAGTGATCAGTAGATCAGAGTAATGGCAGAGTAACTGTAGAAAAATTGCTTTTATGGGAACAGCCTGATACTCCTTGGGTAGTAAAGAATTTTTATGGAAAAACAAAAGGACACTTCCTTGGTAATATTGAACCTTGGAAGCATTTCACAGAGTGATACTAAAGCAGATTATAAATGTAGCTTGGAACATTACCGATACCATTTCCATCTGACGTGCCTCTGGAAATTGCCTGCAAGTCAAATCTGCTTGGAAAGCACTCTGTGGACTGTAGGACTTTGGATTTTTTCTAACCCTCCCCCCAAACAAACAAACAAACAAACAAACAAACCAGTAGTTCAGAGGTGGTATGTGGTAGCAGACCATGATTTGATACTGTTCTCCCGGATTTTACAGTTTCAATGCATGTTTGAACGTCTTACTTACCTATTTAAGAACACTGGGAACTAGGCAGGTCCAAGAATTATCTTCATTTGATGAGTATAGATCAAAGCACAGAAGAAAGCTCCAACTCGACTAGAATTTGGACCAATGCCTTTTGATTCTCTTTCCTACCTGGGCCAACAAAGAGATACCTGGCCTACTTTTGAGTTTTAGTGCTTTCAGATGTCTTGTCAAACCTTAGTGGAAAATATAATTAGGATAAAAAAAAATTTAAATTCAAAGAATTAGTTCCATATCAGGCTTCTTCAATCCTTAAAGCCGTTCTGAAGCAGGCATTGTTTATTTCTTAAGTGAGCCTTAAAAGTGGAAAATAATAGCCTCTAGCATGTCTGCATCTTGAAATGCTCCAGATATTGGGCTCTCGAGATTGCAGTAAATTGGCTGGATGTGGAAGTCATCATTTTGTTGTTGTTTGGTTGGTTGGTTTTGGGGTTTTTTATTTTTGTTTTTGGTTCCCTCTTTTCTAACATGGTCTTATGTATTTGAGGCTGGTCTCAAATCCTTCCCCCCCCCCCCCCGCCTCTTAAGTACTGAGATTGCAGGTATGAACTGCCATACCCAGCATTTCCTCCTTTCCTTTCCTTCTTCCAAACATCCTTCCTTGTTTTCTTTCAAATTCATGGTCCCTTTTTTCATTAACTGTTGTTATATACATGTGTGTGTGTGTGTATTCATATATATTACTAATAAACACAACCTCCTTCCTTGTTTTCTTTCAAATTCATGGTCCCTTTTTTCATTAACTGTTGTTATATACATGTGTGTGTGTGTGTATTCATATATATTACTAATAAACACAACCTGCCCAGTTTGTATAATGTTACTTGTATGTATATTTTCAAACCTGAACATTTGGTATAACCAATTGGTGTGTTTTTCCTGGGGAAGGCTGTTTGTCCCACTGTCAGCATTTCTTAGTTGCCTTTTAGTTCTTTGTGTAGGCTTGAAGACGTGTATTTCCCCATCCATTTTGGTATATTTGGTATATCTATTGTTGGCCTCATTCAGCTCATGTTTAGGCAGTCATGTTGTGAGACTTTGGGTTTATCTTCTGGCATTACTATCTTCTGGCATCACAGAATTTTTCTGTTTTTTTTTCTGCAAAGATCCCTGAGCCTTAAGTTTTCCATGGGTGTTTTGTAGCTGTGTTCATTGGTACTGGGCATTACAGCTTTGTATCTTTCTTTCTTTCTTTCTTTCTTTCTTTCTTTCTTTCTTTCTTTCTTTCTTTCTCTTTCTTTCTCTCTCTCTCTCTCTCTTTTCCTTTCTTTCCGTCTTCCTCCCTCCCTCCCTCCCTCCCTCCCTCCCTCCCTTCCTTCCTTCCTTCCTCTCTCTCTCTCTCTCTCTCTCTCTTTTTTGTTTTTGTTTTTGCTTTCCAGACAGGGTCTCTCTGTGTAGCCTTGCTTTGCATTTTCATCAGTTGTGGTTTTCTATAATGGTCTATCAATTGTAAAGAGAAGTTTCCTTGATGAACCTTGAGGACTGCATTTATCTTACATAAAAGGACAAGTACTTAGAATGTAGTTAGGGCTTATGCTGGTTTAGTAAGATGGTGGTTGTAGGTTCTCCTCCAAGACCCATGACCTCACTAGCACTGGGTAGTTGGCTGGGTTTCCAGTTTCAAGCACAGTGTATATTGCTGAGTGGCTCTTAAGTCTACTTAGAGAGTCGTTGGTTACTGCGAAGTGGTGTGCTGCCACTGCTGTGCCCTACAGTTATCATGCCATTCTGGTGGCTGTGCTTTATAGATAGGATAGTGGGGAGGAGTGTTGGCTGTTGCTCTCCTTCTAAGCTTGCCTGCTGCCTTCTGGTACCATGAAGGCCAGTCCTTTGAGGAGAGGCATTCAGTTCACTTCCAGCTCAGGGGCCTCTGGTCTTATGTATGAAGTGCATGGTGTCTTCAGCCTAGTCACATGACTTTCACTTTTGTGGGGCAGCCAAGGGCAGTAGCAGTAGCTTGTGTATTTTGGTAGTCTCTCGGACAACCCTGACCAACAACCTCGTGTTTAGATGCTCTTCGGCTTTTGGAGGCAGTATTGTCAGCCCAGATGAGAAAATTTCATTTAAATCGTGCACACCCGTTACATGCGTGCACACGTCATAGATTTTTTTAAGGTAGTTAATAGTATGACTTCTTATAACTTTTTCAGACATCCTCACTGTCATTTCACCTTCCTCATTCTCTTGTATTTATCTCCTTCCTCCCTAGTTAGCACCTTTCCCTTCCCAGTTCTCTGATCAGATTATTTGTACCCTGCTATTTTTCTCTCTCTCTGATCTCCCAACTTCTTTCCCACAACAGTCTCTTTTTTAGTGTCCTGGTTTCTTCAGTTACTCAGGAGATGTACTCACATCTGAAGATCTGGAGCTCTGGGAGCTTCCAATGGGAGAGCTCTTGTGATGGTTGTATTTCTGGATCTGGGTTACCTCACTTAATAGGATCTTTTCTAGTTCTAGCCACTTATCTGCAAAGTTTATGATATCATTTTTCTTTGTACCTGAATAGTATTCTATAGTATATTTGTACCACATTTCATATTCCATTTGTTGGTTGAAGAGCGTTTAGGTTGTTTAAATTTTCTAGCTATAGTGCATAGAGGAGCAATGAACATGGCTGAGCAAGTGTCTGGAGGATGATGTCGTTTGTTGGTCATATGTCAGTGGTATAGTGGGTCATTATTTTTACTTTTTTAAGAATTCTCCAAGAGGATGGGGGAGGAGACTATAGCTGGGATACAACATGAATAAACTGTAATTAATAAAAATAATAATAAAAATTCTCCACACTGATTTCCATGGTGACTGTTAGTTTGCAATCCCAACAGTGAGTGAGGGCTCTCCTTTCCCCCAAATACCCTTCAGAATTTGTTGTAGGTTTGTTTTGTTGATCTTTGCCATTCTAACTAGGGTAAGATGAAATTTCAAAGTTGTTTTGGTTTGCATTTCCCTGATTTCTAGAGATGTATTTTTTTTGCGCTATTTTTTAGCTGTTAGGTTGTTTAGAGAAATTCCTGTTAAGTCCCAGGCCTGATTTTTTTGTTTTGTTTTGTTTTTTTGTTTTGAGTATATTTTGAATATTAATTCTGTCAGATGTATAGCTGGCAGATTCTCTTTCATTCTGTGGACTTCTTTTTCACTAGTTGGTTGTTTCTCTAGCTGTGCAGAAGCTTTTTAGTTTCAGGAATGCTCTGAACTTGTCAGTTGTTGCCCTTTATTGTTAGGCAAATGGAGTCCTATTCAGAAAGTCCTTTCCCGTCCTCTATCATATAAGGTATCATAAATCCCGTATCATAGAAGGTATGATTATATTTTCTTCTAGCAGTTTCAATGTTCTAAATTTCAAGTTTAGATCTTTGATCCACTGGAGTTACTTTTTGCTTAAGGTGATAGATACAGGTCTAACTTTATTCTGTATCTATTTTCACAGCTTCATTTGTTGAAGATGCTTTCTTTTCTTCAGCTGTTTTTGCCATCTTTATCAATTCCTAAATGGCTGAAGTTATGTGTACTCTGAGCTCTTCAGTTTTGTTAGGTTGATCTGCATTTCCGGTTTTGTGTCAGTACCATATTGTTTTATTACTGTGGTCTATAATGTATCTTAAGATCTGGAATGCTAGGACAGTTTTTTTTTAAGTTGTGTGTGTAGGTTGGAGGACACAATGTATGTGCAGTTCTTTCCTTCTATCATGTGGGTTGCAAGGATCTAAGTCAGGCTGTCAGGCTTGGCAGCCTTGTTTGTCTCCTTTTTGGATATAGGGTCTTGCTGTGTAGTCCTAGGCTGCCCTTGCAATCTCTAGATACTGGCTCTGCTCCCCAGTAGACAAGCCACCACACCTGTCTCAGGATGTTTTTGTTTGGTTTTTGCTTTTTGGTTTTTTAAGACCATGCTGGCTGTCCTGGAACTGATGTGTAGACCAAGCGGCCTTAAATTCACAGAGGTCTGCTTGCCTCTTGCTTTTTGAGTGCTGGGATCAAGGCTGCTGCTGCCACCACCACCAGGCCTTAAGTCGGGTTTTTATTCTGCTTACAAAATCCTTGGAGATGTTAGTTTGAGCTCAGTCCCTGATTGTTCCTTTCCTCATTGTTAAGCCCAATGGGCTTGATGATGGTTTTCTTGGAAGAGCTCTGGTTCTTGGTTTTCAATCAGTAGTTCTTCAAACATGCATCCATTTTCATATATCTTTTACTAGGCTTGATTTTATGTATCTAAATCTCAAGGAACTTTCATTGCCTTAAGAAAATATGTGCCATTTGACATGATGCATAGTTATTGCAGGTGTTTAAAGAAAAAAACTTGAATTATATAAGTGACAATGCTTCTGTTTGTATGTTTCCTGAGGAAGGAATTTGTAGTTAGTACAATTGAGCTTCTGTGTGTTTTTCAGTAGGTTCTACATTGGTAGAAATTATTTTTTTGGTAGAAATTTCTATATTAATAACCCTGGTATTTTTTTTTTATGCTTTGATAAGTAAGGGCAGGGAATAAAATTGGTCCTCTTACACTATTCTGCCCCAAAAGGCTCTTTAGACACACCTTTATATTTAGCTTTGATAAAGATTGATAGCATTAGAAGCAGAGCTCTGAGCCTATAGGTAAGGCCTTTGGTATCTTAGGTGGTAACAGTTTAACACGTTTTCACAGCTGCTCCTGACATCACTGGTCATAAACGGAGTGAAAACAAAAATGAAGGGCAGGATGCAATGATGTACTGCAAGTCAGTTGGCTACCCCCACCCAGAATGGATATGGCGCAAGAAGGAAAATGGTGTGTTCCAGGTGAGTAGGAGATAGCACTGTAACTTATACTTAGATCTCTGCACTTACTGGGTTTTTCCTGAGGAGGGCCAGGCATCTTGACAAGCTACTGCAACAACTGTTTCTTTGATGTAGGTATGGCTTGGGCCATTGTTGAGTGAATTACAGTTTACACTTTGACCATAGAGGTTAGTCTCTATCCAGCATTGACTCTGTGCATGCTTTGCTAAAGCTGTCTGTGGTAAAGGGTTAGATTGCATGCCTTCACAGTAGAGCACAGAGCTAAATGTTTAGAGCTAATCTAAATGTTCTGCTACGATTCTGGAATAGGTTGTTTTTGTTTGTTCTTTGGAAGAAAAGGAACCAAAAGATAGTGTAAGTATATTCCTAGAATTCAGAAAATACTGAATAAAAATTGGGGTATTCTTGGAGAGAAAGAACAGCCATAGGCATTTTTTTGTTTTTGTTTTAATTTGTTTGTTTATTATGTATACAGTGTTCTGCATGCCAGAAGAGTGCATCAGGTCTCTTTATAGATGGTTGTGAGCCACCATGTGATGCGGTTGCTGGGAATTAAACGCAGGAGCCATCTCTCCAGCCCCTAGCCATAGGCATTTGTAATCTGACAATATTTGCTTCAAAAACAAAGCCAAAGAACATTTTTTCCAGTCTGTGGAATTATTTTTTTTAAAAGACTTATTTTATTTGTGTATATTTGTAAAGTTGTGTGCAGCCAGAAGAGAGTGTCAGATCACTTGAAGCAGGACTACAGTTAGTGTGAGCTGCCTGTTGTGGTTGTTGGGAACTGTATTCCAGTGCTCTGCAAGAGCAGCAAGTGCTTATAATTACTGAGCCATCTCTGCAGCCCCAAACAGTTCTTAAGCTTTATTTGTGTGGGGTGGGGTTCACCCCACCAGTGTATATTTGTGGAAGTCAAAGAAGGTGTTAGGTATCTTCCTCTGTCAGGTTCCCCATAGTGAGGCAGTGCCTTTCCTTGAACCTGTCTCCACCCCTTCTCAGAGCTGGGGTTACAGGTGTGTTCAGGATGTCTAGCTTTTTACATGTGCACTGGCATCAGAATTCTGGTTCTCATAATTGCACAGCAAGTGCTCATAACTGCTGAGCCATCATTTAGCTCCTGCAGAGCTCTCCTTAATGGAGTTTAAATAGTGCCTTGAGTTCTTTTATTCTCTGACTCAGTTTTCTTTTCTGACAGGGGGTTTTCAAACATCTGATTCAGCATTATACTTTATAGGCATCCTTTTTTATTACAGTCCTCAGAATCAGAAAGGACCCTGCAGATCGAAGAGGATCAGGATGAGGAGCTGGGAGGTGAAGATGCTGACCTGAGTGTTTTAGAAAAAGCCATTGTGTTTTCTAAAGTGCTAGGAAGGAATATGTTTCTCTATTAGCCATTAGATAGGAAGTTCCTAGCCTTCACTAAAACTGATTGAAATTACTTGACATTTTCATGTCTTGAGAGATGAAAGTTGGAATTTCACAGTGAAGGCTGAGGTCCCCATTTCAACTGTGTATCATACTCAAAATGCAAACATGCTGTGACTGGGATAATGTGAAGGATAATCTTCCCCTTCCTCTGCTATTTTTGTATGTTGTTAGTTGTTGCTAGTACAGGCTGCAGATGCAGCGTTCCACACACACACACACAACCCCATTTCCTACCATGTCCCTTCAGACCAGTGCACAGTTCCTGCTCATGTGCTGTTCTGTTCCTGCCTTACAGACATGCACTGCCGAGCGTGCTCATGCCTGACACAGCTACCCTTCCTCTACAGCCCTAAGGATAAAGCCAGTTTTTTCCAGCTCCTTTTGGTTTTCCCGAAGTGGCTCATCAATACCTTACAATTCTCCATCCTGCACTATTTTTTGCCTTTTTTTTTTTTCCCCTCAAAAACCACATTCCTGAAGTCAGTATTGCCTGTGGATGTCTGTCCAATACCATTATGTACACAGTTGTCAGAGGACAACTTTGGGGAGTCTGGTTTTTTTTTGCCACCTAGGTTCTGGATGGAACTCGGGTTGCCAGGCTTGTGTAACAAATGCATTTATCTATGGAGCTCTCTCCTTTTTTTTTTTTAATTATTTTTATTTTTATTAATTACAGTTTATTCACTTTGTATGCCCCCTGTACCTCCCTCCCTCTTCCCCACCCGTGTCCCTCTCCCAGTCCACTGAAAAGGGAGGTCCTCCTCCCCTTCCTTCTGATCCTAGTCTATCAAGGTCTCATCAGTAGTGGCTTCACTGTCTTCTTCTGTGGCCTGGTAAAGCTGCTCCCCTCGGGGGGAGGTGATCAAAGAGCAGGCCAATCAGTTCATGTCAGACACAGTCCCTGTTCCCATTACTATGGAGGCCACTTGGATACTCTGTGCAAGGGTTCCAGGCCATCTCCATGAGTGGTCCTTGGCTGGAGTACCAGTTTCAGAAAAGACCCCTGTGCCCAGAATTGTAGGATCTGTCGATGTCCTTTTGGAGCTCCTGTCCTCTCCAGGTCTTACTATCTCCCACTTATTTCATAAGATTCCCTGAATTCTGCCCAGAGTTTGGCTATGAGTCTCAACATCTGCCTCGATACCCTGCAGGGTAGAGCCTTTCAGAGGCCCTCTGTGGTAGGCTCCTGTCCTGTTCCCTGTTTTCTCCCTCCTCCGATGTCCATCTTCTTTGCCTTTTTGAATGGGGGTTGAGCATCTTAGCCAGAGTCCTCCTTCCTGATTAGCTTTCTTAGGTGTACAGATTTTAGTGTGTTTATCCTATATTATATGTCTAATATCCACTTATGAGTGATTGTATACCCTGTGTGTCTTTCTGCTTCTGGGATACTTCACTCAGGATGATCTTTTTCAGTTCCTACCATTTACCTGCAAATTTCATGATTTCCTTGTTTTTTATTGCTGAGTAATATTCCATTGTGTAGTTGTATCACAATTTCTGTGGTCCATTTATCTATGAAGCTCTCTCCTTCCTTCTTAAAGCCAGAGTCTTGTGTATTTTGTGTCACAATTTTCCATGTGTATCTTAACTTCCCTTTAGTAGGATATGAGATGTACAGGTATATGTTAACTAGTAGGTAGTTGTTGATTAGTTAAATAGTCTTTTCTTTAATCCCATAGTTCTGGAAGGAAAGTTAGCGTTTTCTCCCTGCTCCCTCCTGAAAGCAGGTTTTTAGAATTGCTTCTAAGAGAAGTGTAAAGATTTGTGAGGACTGATGAAGTGAAGAAGTAAATGTGCTGGCTCTGAAGTGAAGCTCCAGACAGGCCTGAGGTTCTCAGCACACCTAACAGTGGATATCGCTTGCTTCCCAGCTTCTTACTGCTACAGTCCCCCCCCCCCCGTTTCTGTTTGAAGCAGCATTTGTTGATTTGTTTGTCTGTGGGGGTCTGCAAGCAACAGAATGCCAGGCAGTCTGGAAGTTGGAGAAGTCCATAGGATCAGCAATAATGCAAACTTGGACCCTATTCTACAAGAACTGTATTGAACACTGAAGGAAAGTTATTAGTTAAGTGACCAGATTCTTTTGAACAAAGATGGTGCCTCATTCCAGCCAGTATCCTGATAAAAATGGAGTGCAATGTCACCCTCCCTTTGGGTAGCTCATCCTCTCTGACTGGTCTTTTTTTCCTCCTAGGAGATTTCCAATAGCTCTGGTCGCTACTTCATCATCAACAAAGAGAATTACACAGAATTGAATATTGTGAATCTCCAGATCACAGAAGATCCCGGCGAGTATGAATGTAATGCTACCAACTCCATTGGCACTTTCTCCGTTTCCACCGTCCTCAGGGTACGGAGCCACCTTGCCCCACTTTGGCCTTTCTTGGGAATTCTGGCTGAAATCATCATCCTTGTGGTGATCATTGTTGTGTATGAGAAGAGGAAGAGGCCAGATGAGGTTCCTGATGGTAAGAGCATCCCAACAAAACAGTAAAGTTGGGGTTGGTTCCTTGGGTAGTTTCTAAGTATTGAAAGAGGAATATAAGGACTGGGATTAAGTACCTAAAGAAAAGAAAGAAAACTTTCATACTGGTTACTAATCTGTGCTCCCCACTCCCTACGAAATCCCCACTCCTTAGAGATATAATTAGCTTTCTCCCTGTTTAGGTGTTCTCCAAACTCTAGGCCTTGTCCTTCAGGCCATGTGGTGAATGGTCAGCTGTCAAACTCTTTGTTCAGCTCTGTCCTCCTTCAATACAGATCATCAGGCAGATTGAGCTTGAGGAGAATCCAAGTCAAGCCTAGAAGCCACCCCAAGATCACAGGCCACCTGTCCTTTCAGGCAGATTTTAAGGTATCTAATTGGTTGTCACATGATTACCTGGCATAGTCCCTGTAGGTAACTGCCCCAGCCTACTTTAGAGTGTTCAGAAAGCCATTGGAAGAAGCCAGACTTTGGTTCCTTTGTTGGTCCCTTTGATAGGTTTTTAAGAATCTCTTACCTTCTGAGGCTTTTCTGTCTGTGTCTCACAGACAAGAATGGTAGGGAGGATGTAGCTTACTTTCTAGGTTTGAAAGAGCTAAGTGCCAGCTCCTCACCCTACACTCTAGGGCATTTCTCCCACTTTTGAACCATTGTTAGAAAGTATAATAAGACTAGAAGTCTTATTTGTGGGATATGCTTAAAATCAGGAAAGTTTTGTGAAAGTCTTATGTATTTAGTTATAGATTTTCATTTCTAGCCCTGTGAATAGAACAGAGAATCTGCTTATGGAAGGTTCTATCCCTGGTATTTCAATTCCTAAAAAGCCCCTCATCTTTACTCTTATGGGCTATAATACTATATCAGCAAATAGAAATTGATTGGTCACCCAGCCATGACTACCCTTGCCTGTCATTGAGAATACTGGAGGATGTGTCCCAAGCTCAGTGCATATTTCCTGGGTCATTGAGGGTGCTGGCTACCATCTGCACGTGTGCTGCAGTGTTTTCCTCCAGAGTTGATGGCTCCATGTGGCTGAGCAATAACTGGAGTGTGTTGCCCTCTCTCCACAACATACCCCATCTGTCAGTAGACAGCACGAAGTGAGGCTTTATACTCCTTTAGAAAGAGAAAGCCTCAAAGCCATAGCATTCTGAAAGGACATATTTCAGAGCAACAACTTTTTACTTTCTTCTCAGCAACTCTTAAATCATCTCTTGCCTGGACTACGTAGAGTCTTAGAGTGAGCACTGAGATTGGCCAGGGGATCTTTTGATATTGATCTTTGCAGGAAGACCTGGTGAGCTTCCCTCCCGTGTACTTTTCATCAGTGAGCTGGATGGAAAGATGGGAAAGACTTGAGCTGGAAGCAGAGGGGCCTTTGCAGAGGGGCTCCAGTTCCTTGCAACAAAGGGTGTCATTGGTTTCACTTCCTCATTTAATGAAGTGAAACTGCATTCTTAGGATTTCCATGTATCCCTGATGCCCTTTCCTTCAAACTTTTCTTCTTGTTAAATGTTAGGACTTCTGAGGTAGAGCACTATAGCTATTCAGACCTGAGAGTAAAGGGAAGGAAATGTTGCTTCCCTTGTATACGTTTACAACTTGGGTATTTAGGAACAGTTACATTTCAGGGCCATTATTCCCTCAGAATGTTTTAAACCTTGGCCAGTTAGGAACCTAGGGGCTTAGATTTAGGTCAGTATTAGTGTACAAGACCTGGAGTTTGTTCCTGGAAAGGGAAAACATATTCGAAAAGACCAAAGAGAGTCTTGAGATACCACACTAGCTGTGCCAAGTGCCATCTTCTATTTTAATAAAGCCAAGGAGCCAAAAAGTCAACTAAAAAAGGCAAAGATGGGCTTCAAAGCCTAGTTTTTAAATTTAAGACGGGTGGTTGCCATTTTCACAGCAGTTATACATTGGCTTAGCCTGTCCCTAGAGGTACAGGTCTGCCTGCCTTCCTCCTTCCTTCCCTCCCTCCCTCCCTTCCTTCCTCCCTTCCCTCCCAGAATGCTGGGATCACAGGCATACACTACCACGCCCAGCTGGTACAAGTCTTATAAAGCCACTTTTGTTAATGTTTCTGTCCCAGCATATTTCAGGTTAGACTTTACAGTGGTTAGTGGTAGTTCTTTCTGTCTGACAAGCAGATGCCTGCTCATGGAAGCAGCTTTCCTCTGAAGAGTTCCTTGGTGGTTAAACTGAAATGGGGGTGGGGAGGCCAGAGCCAGTTTTCTGAACAGCTTCCTGGATGGAAAATAATAAGCCAAATTACCATGTACAGTGAATGAAAACAGATGACTGCAGGGTAAGTGCAAAGTAAAACCTCCTTGCACTGACTGGTCTCCTGGGAGAGTATTATCATGCAAGTAGCTTTTACTTCTTTCTTGTTGTATTGGGTGAAAATCTGGGATTCTGAAATGTTTGCAGTTTACCTTCTCTCCTTTCCTGACAGCCATTGTTGTCCAGGGTCCATTTCCCATCTCCATGTCCCTGCCCCACTTCAGCATTCTCAGGTGTCTCCCTGCTTCCATCTAGCTCTTCAGTTTTTGGCTTCTCTTATGGAAGAGGATGTGTGTATGTTGATGCTCAGTGAATTTTCCTTACATTGTGGCCTTTTCTTTGTTAAATTTCTCCTCAAGTCCAACTCACTTCATGAGGACTACAAACCCACTAATATGCTTTCTTCCCATTTGCTCCTCTAAATTTACTTATAGATTGGTTTGTAGTCTGTTGAGGATGAAGTACATTCTTTCAGATACAAACTCAGTATGTTTCAGTGATGAAATTTTACCTATAATCATGTCTGTTATGCCTATTTATGCCACTATGAAAATGGGAAGTTTTTGTAGGTCTGGTGTGCTTTTTCTTTACCAAACAGGCAATTTATTACCAACACTCATGGTTATTTGAGCCTCAATGAACTCTCTAAGTAAGAACTCATGCATTTATATTTTCAGTAATCTGTAGATATTATCTCCTTAAGTAGAAGAGCACTTGGTAAACAATGCAAGAATATAAAAGAAGACAAATACAGATACCTAGTTTAATTAGAAAAGCATGCATCTCTTTAGATTTCTCACACTGAAAGTGTATATGTTGAGGCTAAGTGCTGTCTTTGAAAGCAGCTTTGGTCCTTTTATCTCCTGAGTACTCAGGCCATTTCACAGAGGAAATCACAAAGTCCTTTAGATCTTCTTGAGGATCAGTACCTCATAAGTTATCTAATAGGTAGATTATTTACACACCCACTTTCACTTTTAATTTTCTTAGTAACAAGTCAGTAATAGAGTCAAATAAGAGCTTTGCCTTTTCATTGAGAGTAGTCCCCTTGACAGGGTTAAAGTAGGGTAGTCTCCTTCTGCTCACTGGGAGACAGAGGCTGGGGTAAACTTCGTTCTTGGCCTTCATTTCTACTAGATATTTTGGTGTCCTCACAGGCATTGAATTTAACAGCTGATTTAAGAAAGAAAATGCTAGCATCAGGGAATCTTCTGTTTTCACAGTAGGGTAATTTTGTAAGTTGGTCAAAGGATTTTTTCTTAAGTTGCTGGAGGACAAGGTGCTTGCAAGTTTGGAGGGTAGAGGAGGGAGAGTACTGTTTAAAAACTGTGGTCTGAGTTCTTTTAGACACTGAACTGAAGACTTGTTCTGGTAAGACAGCAAGCTAGAGATGCTGGAAAAGAGGTGACTTTTTAAAGTAACACCGAAAACACACTTTAACTAGGGTCGGTCACAAGCACTGTACGAGGAAATATAGTTAAGTGAAACAAGGAGAAATGATTGTAAGAACCATTACATTTTTCTTGGGTTTAGTGTTAACTCTGTTGAGATCAAGCAAAATGTAAGTGGATTTAGTAACTATAATAAATTCTAGCACTTGGGAGGGTGAGGCAGGAGAATTGTAAGTTTGATGTTAGCCTAGGCTAGATAGCAAGTCCTTTTGGGGAGAGGGACAGAGGACAGAGGGGCTGAGGCTGCAGCTTACTTGGTAGGGGACTCGCCTGGCAGGCCTAGTCCTAACTTTGATCCTCAGCAACCCATAAACATCCATATGCCTGGAATCCTAGCATCTAGGAAGTTGAGGCAGGACTATAAGTTCAAGGCTACCCTCAGTGACATAGAAAGTTAGGCAAGTCTGGGCTATAACTCCACCCAACCTCACCAAAAAAAAAAAAAAAAAAGAAAAAAGAAAACAAAACAAAAAAACATATGGGAGAGGGTGGGGGAGGAGCAGGGGCCACAAAAATCTGTGAGTTAATTGTAGTGGCATAGGGGCTTTGAACAGAATCAGCTCTTGTTTTGACTCTGCCATCACTCTGTATTGTATAGTGGGTGCAGTATGTTTCCTACAAGAAGAGGTCAGTGCAGGGTAGGGGTGAAGGTGGGGCTCAGGCAGCCATACTTTCAGTGAGGACAGAGCATGCAGGGAAACCAGTGTGTGTACCACTCCGCTAGGAACTTCACACTCATCAGATGGATTCCAGAGCATCTTGTTTCATTCTCCCCTCAGTCCTCTTCCTCTCATCTAGTCAGTGGCTGTGAGTAATCCCCAGGTGGAGAGAACAGTCTCTGTTTAAGGCTGCTTTGGCCTGAGGGTTTGGGGGTATGTTGATATTTGTCGGTTACTGTGACTTCTTTTTTTTCCCCCTTCAATTGCATCAAACCCTTAAAACATGGTGGTAAGTGAGCGATATGCATGCTTTTGGAGTTTGTTTAATCTCCGCTTCAGTCTATACAATGCACAGTTCATAATGTTAACACTTTTCTTCAAGTTTACTTCATTCACTTTCACAACTAATTTGGGTTTTTAGTTTGCCGTTTAGTCCCCATTTACTTTATTTTGTGCCTTTCTCTGTAGCTCTGTTCTCTCCTGACCTTCCTGTGGAGGTCAAGTTGTTCTTTTGTCTGGCCTGTATGGGAGAGTGATACTGCAGACAGTGGCTCAGTGCAGAACAGGGGGGTGGATGTCCTCCTCTTTGTGGTATCCAAGTGGATTCAGGACTGAAAGGAGGTTCCTGGAATTTAGACCCAGTGTGGGTTGAATCACGGCTGCTCTCACTTTCAGGCATGGCCGCTACCCCAGAAACACTGTTGCTCCCATACTCACATGTAAACCTTTGCACACGGCCAGCTTGTTAGGTTGGAAAGAGGCATTTGTAATTAGACACCAGGCTACACCCCACACCAAAAGAAAGACCTACGGTGTGATGTTCACTTGGCTTAGTCTAGTGTCCTGCTCGGAAAAGACTGACCTTGCGATTGTGATTCCCCCCTCTCCTGTTTTTTAAAGTTGGGAGTCTTACATCCGAATTTTGTGTTTTAGAGTGCACACTAAAATTAGTTTGTTCCTATGTCTTCTAATTCCCAAGGTGCTTAGCTTCTAGCATGTTAACTGATTTGCCTGCCCCAGGTGCTGAGCTGTAGGCTGTGGTGAGGGGAGGGTTCAGGCTGGGCTTGTGTGTCTTAGTGCCTAATATGTCTTCACATCTTTCCACTGCATACGTAACAAACAGTTGTCTTGGGTGTCCTGAGTCCTAGCTTGTTCTCTGTACCTGTTTTAATAGTACTGTCGTTAGTAGTGGACTCCTGTGGACACTGGTATGTTGCTAGCCTATTGTTTTGCTGATGAGTCATTGGTTTGTGGTTAGTTTTGGTTTTGTTTTTGTTTTTTTTTTTTCCTTTTTTAATCCTGTTTTGCTCCAGTCACTGTGTGCTGGCGGTGGCTTTGCCTCTCCGTTGCCTGAAAGGAACAGGTGGAGCAATGTCTCCCTGACAGACATTGCTCCTGACATGTGCCCCTGCAGTGCCTACACCAAGACTGCAGCTCCATAACTGCTTCATGTGCGCCCGCCCCTTGTGGAATCCTGCTGAATTTTCCTAGATGCTTCAGCGAAATCAAAATGTCAAAAATCTTTTAGGTCACCCAACTTTTTGTACAGTAAAAACAAAGGCTGCTTACTGGTTTCCTCCCCTTGTGGATTTTTTTAAATAACATTTTTTTATTCTGATAACATTTTTTCAATGTATGCATATCTAATAAGTTGAGACAAAGTTGTCAGAATCATGAAGTATTAATAAAGCTTCTAAACGTAAATAACAAAAACTTTTTAATTTAACAAAAAAAAAAAAAAAACAAAAAAAAAACTACCTCGTGGTTCTTCTTGTTTTGGCCAGGGCACAATAACAAGCCCATCTTTTTGTGTGGAATCTTTTTTTAGAGAGGGGTGTCACTGTTCAGCTTTCTCTGTGATGTCACAGAACATCCTCTGCTTCTCATACGTGTCTTACTGGCCCAGAGCATGGATAGCCAAGGATTAGGCTCCTCTTATGGCTTCCTCCTCGTTGGTCTCATTCTTCAGATTAATGACCTCATAAAGATTATAAAACAGAAGGAAAAACAGTGCCTTATGTGGAAGTGAGGATGTGTGGTTAAATGTATAGAATGTACACATCCATTTACATTCAGGAACTGCATACATTCTCCACAAGAAAATAAACAGCAGGATTTTACAACCGAAATGTTGGTTTGTCTTCTCATCTATTTAAGAGTGAACCACTGGAACTTGGGGACAAGATGAGTTCAATGATATTACAGCCTATCTGTCCGCTACAGTTGCAGTTTTTCATGACGAGCATTCAAAGTGTTAACTAAAAACCATTGAAACAGCATATCTGTCATTAAAACTGAATCTAGAAATAACTTCATGAGTGTTTTGCACCTCCAGATGGAATGGCCTTTAATATATGCTATGAATAGCCATGTTTGCCACCTGCAGTTTACTGCCCTGTTCATTTTTAGGCAGAGTCTAATGGTTTTCTCCTCTCTTTTCTTATATCTCATGGATTATTAAAAACGGAACACCTTGTTCAGATGATGAACCAGCTGGGCCAATGTGAGTACTTCATTGGACATAATTTTAGTTTCTGATTGAATTGTGTTATGTTTGCAGTTTAGTCAAAAGGAATACGAAAGATTGTAAGAGAAGACAATTCCCTTACAATGAAATTTGTGGTGTACACTTTTTAAGCATGAAATAATTCTGCTTGGTGATCTCTTGATTCCTAGGCCAGGTCTTGTTTTTAGCCATACACATGAATAGTATGCAAAGGGAATTGAAAAAAGTTCATGCATTTGACATGCTTAAACTGATAGTATATAAGTAAGGAGAATAACCAAGTTACGTCAAACTGAAGTATAGAATTAATAAACTTCCCAGTTCCTTTAATAATTGCTGACATCCAAGAGAGACAGAGCTGTAAATGTGGAATGAGTTAAAGGCTGCCAGGGTTCCTAGAGTTGGAGATTATAAGCAGCAAGTGGGGCAATTGGTGGCTGGTAGGTTAATGGCCAGAGGGCTCAGTGTGGCTAGTTGCAGGTCAGATTTTATCAGTTAAGAAATTAGTATTCAAAAGAATAATTCTCTGTCTCTTGTAAGTAATTGTAGTTTAGGAATCTAAGAAAAACTTACCTGTGTGTTGTCTGCCTTGAGAGTATGAAGGATCTAGCAGTTGGAAGTAGGAGGCACTTTATGTAAAGAATATACACTACTGTTAGACGTAGTCTGCTGCTACACCGGGGATGGGAGGGAGTGAAGAGTCTCTGTGTTTCCATGTGCTGCACTTTTCAAACAATGTGACTAGTGGAACTCACACAGTGCAATTTTCCCTCCAAAGGAAAACCAACTCTACCAACAATCACAAAGATAAAAACTTGCGCCAGAGAAACACAAATTAAGTACTGCTTATAATGTAAGTATGGCCTTCTTTAGAGATTTAAACATTCTGTTCAAATGAACTATGCCCCTGCTCACTTTGCTACAAATTCTTCAGCAATTGGTGTTATGTGGTAAGACTATATAGTTAATTTCAGAATAGCTAATACTGATGGAACAAGTTTTTTTTCACTGCAGTGGATGGATGGAATGTCCTTCAGCTGTATTGACTCACATATTTATATTAGGTTCATTTCACACTGAATAACTTGCACTGCAGTCTACTTAGATAGTTTTAAAAAGTAGTAAAAAGAAATAAATTGGGGCTGGAGAGATGGCTCAGAGGACAAGAGCACTGGCTGCTCTTCCAGAGGTCCTGAGTTTAACTCCCAGCAAGCACATGGTAGCTCACAGCCATCTCTAATGAGATCTGGTACCCTCTTCTGATGTGCAGGCATACATGCAGACAGAAGATTGTATACCTAATAAATAAATCTTAAAAAGAAAGAAAGAAATTGTTAACCTCAGAGGCCTTTAGTACCTGGTATGGTCTCTGCTGAAGGCAAGACACAGATGGTGGCCATAAGGCAGCATTCTTAGGTACATGGAGATCAGAATTTCATACCACATCCCTGAGCATGCTGTTTGAACCAAAGCTTTATTTGATGTGGCATTGACAGAGTTGTGACAGTGCATATTCTCATAATTTTCAAATCTTTTTCTCTTTACAGCTCTTTAGGTTCCTGAAAAATGGTGGCAACATGACCTGCTAAGTTTTCTGCTTGGACCTCTTTGGTCTCTCCCTTTCAAGTGAGCAACACCACAATGACCGTCTAAAGCATGCCTTATTTAGCCTCTCTTATAAGGGTGACCTAGCCAGGTACATTTTAAACAGTGCTTCAGTGTAGAAGGTGTAAACTATTTTGGGCTTGATGTGCTGTGAATGTTGCTTTTCCTCCCTTTGTTAAAATATTTAAATTGAAGTAAAAGGTCCCCTGAGGATCAGATCATGCATGCGCCATTTTTTACTTATGCAGCTGTTAAATTGGCAAAGCTCTAAATGCACTGCTGCCATCTAGTGATCATTTTGTAAAGTACAGCAAAACCTACAGATATATACAGTATATAAATATATATATATATATATTTATATTTTTGGGGGTGGGAGAAATCCAAAATAAAGTAAACGCTTGTTTCATTTTTAAGCTGCTGACATTCATTCCTTATTGTCTGTTGTCAGATGAGGAAGCTGCAGTTCTGGTACATAAAGATGAGAGTATAAACTTAAGTCTGTCATTCTAAGGGCTTACCCTATAACTTTAAGAACCTGAACAGTCCACTGAACGGCTATAATGAATTGCAGTATATATGTATGATTGCTTTTAAGTGACTATCTTTCCTTTGTCAAATCATGTAAATTATGAAACCTTTTGCACTGATGTGTCGAACCTTATTCTTGTACATTCGATCAAGGCAACTTTTATAATTTCCCTTTTGTTTTCAATGACCCTGAAATGTTAATAGCATGGTAATATTCTATGCAACTCTAGTTATACCTTTTGGTTTGACACTGTATTTTTCACATTGATTTAATGATTGATGATAGATTTTATAACCTGACTGGGTTCTCATGCGGTACTAACTGTAGATGCATGTACTTGTGTTCTGTGTAATTATTGAAGTGCAATGGTGTACAAAAGTGGATTCACCTGTTTTTAACAATAAAACATTGATAAAAGGTGCTTGGAATAATACTCTTTAATTCAGATACCTTCAGTTCCTTAGTTGCATATGTGTGTGGGGCTTTAGTTTCTCAGTCCTATGATCTTTTTAAGTTCCTTCTCCACCTCTTCCACAAATGCTGGGAAGTTTTGATCCATGAGGCACAAGCGTAGAAAGGGGCCCAATTCTTCTGCTCCCCATGAAGACTGTTCATAGGCTAGGGTCAGCTTCTCCGAATCCAGGATAGACTGCAGGGGTGCCAAAAGATGGAGGGGTTGACTATAGGTGGGAACATGATCCCAGATAATATAACACAGAAAACACCGCCTTAAAATGTACAAAAACAGAAACTGTTACTGGTTCATATGTGTTGGAGACTCACCACACTAATGCTGTCAAAGGTAACTCCTTTCCTATGGGTGTACTACATGGCTGAGTACAAGAGTATTTCTCTAAGAACAACATGTATTGTTAACAGAAATTTACCTTTCTAAATTTAAGTTGGGTTTTCAGATTCTGCCTAAAGGAAATAAAGAGAAAAGAAAAACACTATGCAGCCATGTTCTCCACTGAGAGCCACTGTTTGATGCACAGTGGATATTCTTCCAAGTTTAGTAATTATGAAAATGGAGGAGTAATATTTTATAGCTTCAAAAAAGCCAATGTACTGACAAAATTTTTCCATGTCAGCAACAGAGCTTAACATCAGTTTGCTTTGCTTAGTTTCTAGAGGAGGTTGGGGGAAGGTGTGACATGTATGCTGTGACATACACGTGGAGGTCAGAGGACAACCTGCTGGAATCAATTCCTTTCTTCCCAGGAATGGGTCCCTGGAATCAAACTAAGGTCATCAGGCTTGGCAGCAAGCACCATTAGCCACTGAACCACCTTGCTGGCCCTGACCACAGTTCTGACCTGTCTGTGGTAACACTGCACTTTAGCCACTCAGGAGAGTGGGCATTTATATTGACTCCATTCCTAACTGTAAACAGTATGATGATGAAAAAAATTCTTCCATTTACACCTGCACAGCTGAAATACGGCTTTCAGAAAATAGGCTACTAAACTTGTTTTATATCATCAATATTCCAGGAAGTTTATCCAACTTTGTATTCACAGGATGATCTGCCCAAAAGGTCAGAGCAAACTCTGTTTGCTGTTTCTGGTCTCACTGATGCTTTGTAAATCAGTTGCTGGGACGGCACTGACAGCAGTGCTTTCTCTAAGAACACAGCACACAGCACCTTGGCCTGCTCAGTCGCTCCCCAGAGGGCTGGGGGAAAGACAAGACAAAAGCGCTGCCTTCTGCTGGACAAGGTTTCTTGGATATTGAACCAGGAGCCTCAGACGTGATAAGCGTTTGCTCTTCTGCCTTCTCCCAAGTTCTTTATCTGGAACTAGTCCTACTTTACCTGTAGGGGCAAGCCAGATGCCCCACTACCATGAAAGCCCTTATTTTCTTTATGTATCACTAGATACTATTTAATAAATACTATTAAATAAAGATACTATTTAACTAAAAAGGACTCCTCATCCTTGCACACTGAATATGCAAGTTCTGTGGAAAGCATGAGCCCTTTGCCTGGTACAGCCAGGATACAGAGAATAGCCAGCCACCTTAAGTGGAGCGACAAGTGGGTAGGAGCTGTCTGCAGAGAGGTCTGAGTTACAAGGCAGTTGAGAAAGTCGGCAAGCAAAAGTTTCTGAAGGTTCCTGCAGTTTTTTGTTTTTGTTTTGTTTTGTTTTGTTTTGTTTTGTTTTGTTTTTAAGGGCTGGATAGGTTCCCTAGGCTCAGGCAGACCTCACCATGCTCACTGTGGAGCCAATGAAATTTGTTTATGAGCTGTGGCATACAGCTGTTGGTCCATGGATTTAAAGAATTGGTAAAAGACATGGGCAACTCGTATACCAGCTTTTATCCTCCTGTGTCCTTGGAACCAAGGCGCTCATGTTAGATGTTCTGGAATTGGTTCCAGGGCCATCTTTACCAGAGCCCATGTTCAGAAAAATAGCAATAGGGACTTTTTGATGCCTTCCTCCTACTTTCCACACTCCTTAGTTGAGACTGGAGCACTGAAAGTTAGCTCTGAAGCTATTACAGAGTCCAGATTTGGTAAGTGTGTATAGAATAGTTTATAAATCTTAATTCCAAAGATTAGATTGAATTCTTTCATTCCTTTGGGGAGGTGGTGATTTAAGTTCCTCATAGCACATTAAGCCCGATTCCTGTTCACTTCCTCAGGCGGCAGTCTACACAAGCCATCCTGTGCGATCTAAGGGCAGGGGTCATGGCTAATGGAGGTAGCCTATCCCTGACCTGACTTCATCCTCTGTTCAATAACACTTTAGATTTCTTTTCTAGAACAAGGGAAAGAATCAAGGAATACAAATTCTTGTGGACTACCATTTTTAGGAACAAAACCCAACACAATACCTGAGCTAGATGGATCACTGAAGTCCTTCCCTCCAGAGCACCAGCGCCAGCTGCCACACACACCTGCTGCTGCAGAGAAACACAGTGTGAGAAGAGGAGGGTTAGAGTTAGTCCAGTGCTGTGAGCTCACTCTTTGAGTCCTCAGCTCCAAGGTTCACCTTCAAAGACAGACAAGCACATAAAGAAAAGTAGTTACCAAGCACACTTAGGAAGGCGGGTCACTGAGGGCTTGCTTGTTCTACCACAGCACAGACCTGGTAGTCTCAGGAGCTGATGGGAAGTTGGGGCCATGTTAGCCACCACAGCTCACATCTGTCCAAAGAACCCTGCATGACTCAGGACTGTCAACCAAGGACAGGAGTACCATGTGCTGCCCTGTGTTCTTATCGAACCCCTTGAGTTTATTTGCATGAATCACAGGAAATGCAAAACAGAAAACCCCTGACTACTGTGAGGCAACATTTTAATTTAAGAATTTCATTTTGAACACTGTGCAGCTCTTGAGTTTTTTATTAAACAAAATTCCTTATATCTAGCACTTGTATCTGCTTTATACCAGACACTGAATGGTAACAGGATGGGCATTAGCTCTCTAGCACTCTAGCTTGGTGAGAACCGAGTAGTAGCCAGGGTGCTGCCTTTACCCAGGAGGTTGGCTCCTTGCATATCCACAGGCCTGGTTATACTCTGGGAACCTGTGGCCATACTGCTACTCTTGAGAGGAGTGTTCCTGTGCTTGATGGGAACTGAGGGTGTAATAGAAAAAAAAGAAAATTCCTCTCTGAGGGTTCCTCTTGTCCATCAGAAATGAGTCTATTACTAGAGGCAAAGGTTGCTCAGTCCTGCCTTCCCTCCAGTGTGGAAGCTGACTTGCTAGTCAGTAGGTTGCAAAAAACCAAAATTGGAAATACCCTCTGGTCCCATCTCCCACTACCCCAAATAGAGATGGATAAAATGAGAACTAGTGGATACTAAAATCAAAATGAGAAAAAAGCAGAGGTGGAGTATGGGACAAGAGCCTTTAAATAAGCCTGGTTATAAGTTCAATTTCTATATTTTCTTGTGTGTTACAGAGGTCAAAACTCTGGTGCCTACTTTCCCTCCGCCTCTGCTGTCAATGCCTTCCTGGGGTACCTACGAGCTCAGCTCACATGCACTGCAACAGTGAGAAAGGGGTCAGCCAAAAACCCACCTCCCAGCACTAAACACAGCTGAGGGTGGTCACACTTGTGAGTCTGGTGGGCTCTCGGACTAGGTGGTTGAGCTCAACAGCAGAGGAGGGAGGCTCTGTGCACACAGTAAGACTGCATTGCTGCTACTGCTTCTGGACCTGTGTGCTCACGGGAGAGTGTCATAAGAACCCTTCTTCCTATCTTTGGCTCCCCTCCTGCCCAGCCCTCTCCTGTGGGTGGGTTGGGTTGCCTCAAGAGCCCTCGGGTTGAGAAACACCTGGCCACAATTAACAAAATTACCAGGCTGAGGAACAGTAAAGCCTAAAACATAAGCCAAGGAAATGACTCAAGAACCTTAATTATTCCTGTCTGCAAGGAGGAGAGCAACTACTTTTGACTAGAAAGTCATGGCATTGGTAAATGATTCTCCTCAATGCAACACAGCGACCTGAACTTGTGATGCCGCAACTCTTAAGGTAGACTAAGCATGTATCCAGAAGTCAGGGGTCAGCTTGGGAAATGTCCTGTCTGAGACGGGGCTCTCTAGGCTGTGCTTGTGCTTGGTGGCTCTGTCTCACTGCTCTGCCATGTCAGCGAGTCTTCTGGGCTCTGAGGATTCTGACCTTTGCTCATAGGTAGGAAGGGCAGGGTTTTAATGCTGGCAGCAGCGGTTGTAATGACAGTGTGGTTTCTGTTTTGTTTTCTAGGCCCTGTTCAGTATTCTTTCGCAGTATTTCTCGATCACTTCACAGAGGAGGTTCTTGGCTTGTATGAGATCACACAGCTACCACAGGACTCTGACCCAGATGTGTTCAGATACTAGAGTTGTGGCCTCTGCATCACATCAGGCTGTCTCACCTACCCAGAACACCAAATTACAGATGAGAAGAGCCCCTGAAGAGAGACTCAGGATGTTCCCACCTGCACAGTCTTGAACTAGCCTTTCAAGTCAGCACCCTGGAGCCTTCATCTGCTGCTGTAGCTTACAGCCCAGTCTGCGTGTGCTCGCTCCCACATGACGCAACCACGCTTGGCTGGCTTGTTGATAGGCAGGTTGCATAGACTGAGCCATAGCAGTGAACTTGAAATGCCCCGACACACAGCCACTGGCCTATTTTGCATTTGGCTAGCTTTCTGTCAGCCACTTAGACTCTTCAGGCATCATGCACTGGTCAGCTATAGATACTGTCCAATAAGGCGTTAACACATTCTGCCACCTGTTCATAAAGGACAAATCTCATTTGCTTAGGGAGGCATAAAAGTCTTGGGTCAGGAAGGCCTGACACCTGTGTGACAGATGCAAGTTTTCTAAGACTCCTATGATCCTGGTACCTGGAGGCTGGAGCGGGAGGATCAGTTAAGAGGGCAGATCCCGTCTAAAACCAAAAAACTCGACCTTCTGCTATGTCAGTAAAAAGTGTGTCCACTGTTATCTGGGATGAAAGGTCTGGCTTCCCTTTGAAATGCCCATTGAAATCGGCACTGCCGTGGCTGCCCATGGCTCCATGAAGCACTTGGTGAAGGCAGAGGTCGTTCAGCTGCAAGTGTCTTGCTTGGGTACTTTCAGAAAGAATCAGTACTTGTCCAGTGTGGACCCTTTTACCCTGCATGCCTTGTGAGGGTGTGGCAGCTGGCCGTTTGGTCCACTGCTTGTCTTGTAGGGTCAGAAGCCTGACCCACAAGTCTTTCAGTCTTCCCAAGGCAGACAATGAAAGTGGTAGATAATGTTTTACTGTGATGAAAATGGTCTTGACCTTGAAGTAGGGTCCCAGGGCTCACACATTGAGAATCTCTGATATTAGGATACAGGTTGGGCTTTCTGTCTTGTTTCTTAGCCTTTAGGCAGCTAACCTTGAATTTAAAAGATCACTCAACATTAGATACTTTTAAAAAATAATTTTAGGCTCTGCATATGTGTGTGTGCGCGTGTGCTAGTGTGCCTACACCTGCGTGCATATGAGTGAGGAAGCTAGAAGAGCCTTTTGGATCACTGGGCTGGTGTTACAGGTGGTGATGAGCAGCCTGATGGGTCTGACAGTCCCACCAGGGTCCTCACAGTGCGTTACATCATCAGGTTTCCTGCGTGGCCAGCACGCCAGCACTTACCCCCAGCTGCAGTGCGGCCCTCCCTTGGCTTTCACCTGCCTCCAGTGGGCCTGGGCTCTGCCGAAGATCCTGGGTGATGCTGTCAGGTACCTCAACGGTGACATACTGGGCCAGGGTCTGCACACAGCTGCCGCAGTGCTCCAGCGCCTCTTCCTTGGACTCCCCGCTAAACTGCACACGAAACATGCGGCTCTTGTTCTGTGTGTGAAAAGCTAAAGGTCATCACTGAGTCGTCCAGTGGACACGCTTGCTGTTGGGGCAGGTGCAGAGAAGCCAGGAACTAGTTTCTGTGCCTTTCTAGAAGCCTGTGCTCACACAGGACTCACCTCCCTCAGGCAGCTCCCCCGAATGCTGGCACTAGACATTAGCAGCCTGGAGGGTCGCTCCACTGACTTGAGTGGAAGGTCAGTGTTTCCTCTTGCTCTCTATAGACTTTAGAGCTGAAATTTTTAATAAAGTTTTAGATTAGTCTACAAAATAGTAAGTTTCTCAGCATCTAATTCCTTAAATAGAAAAATCTGAAACCAATATACGACAGTCCTGGTTCAACAAAATGTTTCTGAGTGGAGTAAAGGGAAGAGCAAGCAGGGTAATGGCTCCGTGGGTAACATGCTTATGCACACAATGAGCGCCTGCACTGGCTCCCCAGCACTCGGGGAAAAGCCAGGCACTACAGCTCTGCCTGTAAGCCTGCCCTGCGGAGCACAGCCTGGAGGACCCCGGGCCTGAGGGGCTAGACAGCCTAGCTGAGAGAGCAAATTCTGAGTTCAGTCAGAGAGCCTGTCTCAAAAATTATGCTGGAGAGTGATGGAGGTCGGATCTCAGCGAGCACCCTATAGACAGGAAGGAAAGGAAAGGCAGCAGCTGCCATGTTAAGGAGGCAGGGAACTTAGCCTGGTGGAGGGCAGGTGCTCAAAGCGTGTGCACATCAGTAATCTCTAGCACCCTTTATCCTCAGGGCACCTGGCTGCTAACCAAGCCACAGAGGGAGCTGCCTGTCGTTTCCCGTAGGAGGTACATCCTTAGGAAAATTGTTAAACGTGGGACAGGTGCAACTAAAAAGAACAAACCAAACCAAACCAAACCACATGTGGCAACTCATCAGAGTTACCTGATTCTAAGCTTAAAAACAGACCTGGGTTGTGATAACATGAAACCCTTAGTTTAGTAAGTTTCCTATTTGCAATCTAATGGTCTGTCTAGATGAGTCAGTCCACATAAAGCTTCCCAAGGACACTGAATGCATTTGTTCCAGGTGTATTCCCATAAAGAAAGCAGGTTAGCGTGTACACCGCCTTTACTAAATATGTGAACCACACACGTTAGTGTGGAAGATTCCTGACCTCAGCAAAATTCTAAAACCTCCTATAAGCAAGTTGTTGCCCCCCCCACAGAGCCAAGGCTTGGCTCTAGGGAGCGCGCAGCATGTCCCTCCCCTTCACGCGCCCCTCTCTAGGCTTTGCGTGTCTGTTAGTTGTTATCACCCCGTTGCACAGTCTTGTGTATCTGGATCTGTCAGAAGTCTTGGAGCTCTCCGATAGAATACATAATATATAGGTTGTATTTTGTGCATATTTTTAATCTACAGTGCTGTAGCCTAATTTTCTATTCAGTGGGGGTATAAAAATAGAAGTATAGCTCATTACTTCTGAAAGCTGAGGCATATCCCTTTATTTAACTGGTCTCCTACTGACATTCAGGTTGCCCCAGCCTTTCCCCTATTATAAACCACAGAGAAAACATCTTTGTATTAAAATGCCTAAATGCAGACTTGCCCACGTGCCCACTCCCTGTGCATTCTAGCAGAGATGTTTATTCATTTTTGTCACATACTAGGAAAACAGATTTTCAAACTTGCATTTCTCTGGTTATAACTGAGCTTGAAGATTTTTCTTCAGCTTCACAGTTAATTTGTATTTTTCTCTTGTGTGTACTTATAACTGCCTTTAGCACTTGAGTCTTTTGGATGAACAATTCCCAAATTATCAAGTCATTAAAAGCAACCTGCCGCCTTCCTGAGGAAAAGGGTCAAAGTTCAGAAGAGGGCATCAGATTTCCTGGAGCTGCACTTACAGGCCCTGGGAGCGAGCGGCCTGGGCGGGTGCTGGAAACAGAACTCCGGCCCTCGCAGGAGCAGCGAAGTGAGCTTATCTGCCAAGCCATCTCCCCAGCTCCGAGGAGAATATTTTCAAGTACACAAACTGTCCAGACAGTGTGAGTTCACCACAGCTGTCAGTCACCTAAGAATTAGTTTCATGAAGAAGTGGTTCTGCCGTCAAGTGGATCCTTGAACAATTTCAAGTTAGTAATTTACAGGAAACTCCGCCTTCCATAGACCTAAGGACAGAGGGAGGCAAGCTAGTGCTATCTCCACACACAGCCTGCCGAGGCGTCTCTCCACTGAGGTGTGGAAACCCCTCTACAGCAGATGTTGTCATCCTGTCCAGGAAGGTGTGACACCCTGAAAGAATCAGACTAACTTTGTAACCTATGTTTCTTTTAATTGCCTTGTAACTTATATTTGCAAGTTTTAGGCACATGTTAATTAAAGCCTCTTACTGCTTCTCCAGAGAACAGAGGAATGTACAAGTTCCTGACATTAGCCATCTGTGAGGGCAGAGATAAGGAAGAGAACAAGCAGAGATCCCTACTAAATGGAGAAGAAATCACCGGCTGCGCCTGTGAGATGAGCTTTGTTTGGAAACTGGGCCAAATGGCCCCAATCCTTCTCCTGAATAACTCCTGACCTTTGACCCAAAGCATGTAGCCCCCACTCCTCAGAACAGACATGGGATAAGTTAATCACTCTCCCACCTTTAACTGTGGCTATATCTCATATGGCAGGAAATTCCAAACTGACTTGAAGATCAGATATTTACGACAGGGCTGACCGGACCTAAGGGTGCCCAGAACCAACCAATTACTTTAAAAGTTAAATACCTCATCCAATCATGAATTGCCAAGAAGGCAACCCCTGGAATTTCCCATGCTTTGCCTTTTAAAAACCCAAAGCCTTTGTCTCCCACTGCCACACTTTGCTGACCAGCAAGGGTGACCCCATTGTGCCATGGTCAAAATGAACCTCTTGCGATTTTGCACCGATGGGTGATTAGTTTCCTGGGTTCTCTTCATACCTTCTTAAAATCAGGCTCATGCTGGGCCTAACAACCCCGTGCCACACAGCCAGGGTGGCCTCAGAGATCTCAGGCACCCACTGTCTTCCTGTTAGCTTCAGATTACCAAGGTCCTAAGGAATACAGCACCACTATCAAGACTCCACCTGCTTTCCGTACTGTTGGAAGGTGCAGGAAGAGCAGAAAAAAGCCTCGGTGCTGAGGGGCCCAAGAGGACAGATACTAATCCAAGAGTGTTGAGAGGCCAGGCCCTTCGGAATACAGAAGGTCAATCAGCAGTGCCCTAGCGAATCTTGGGGACACTTGCTTGCTCCCTGGTTCTTGCCATGAGATGCCTTGTACCGCTTTGAGACTATGTCAGCAAGAAGGCCCTCAGCAAGTGCCAGTCCCTTGAGCCTCAAGACTGCAGGCTATGTAAACCACTTTTCTTTATAAAGTAACCTAGCCTGTTAGGGCATTATAGCATTGGAAAATTGACTAATACACTCAGAGAACAAATTTCAGTGTATTTGCTTTAAAGCCAAGAGGTAATTCTCAAAGCCCAAGACGGACAAAATCAACAAAGTTTCTTTGGTGAATTGCTGGGATGAGAAGAAACAAAGAAGGCAGTGGTTTAGGTTTGCTCCTTTTACCCAGAGTGCCTTTCAGGCAGGAATTGCATGCCTGCTGCTGGCCAACAGGCCAGGACTCTCATCAGCGATTAGTTCTAGTTAAAGGGAGGAGACCCACCTTACAAGCCTATTTTTGTCTGCACATCCTACTAGAGGAGAGAAAAATACAGTGTTTGCTATCTATAGAACCTAAATGATATTAAATTTCTGCTACAGGAGTGCAGACTCTATCTCTACAGTCAATAGGAACAACAGTATATGTTGTATAGTGCTTATGAGTTAAAAGTGACCCAAAGCAAGAAGCCAGCTAAGACAGAAGCAAAGGCCAACAGTTCTGTTTCCACGTGCCATCAAGGCAGCAGAGAGGAAAAAAAAACATGACTTTGCTAAGTGTCAACAGTATTTGACGGAGCCTGTAAAACAGCTCAGGATAAAGGCACTTGCTCCAACTCTGATGACCCAAGTTCTGTCCCTGGAACCCACATAGTGGAAGGAGAAACCCAACTCCCCAAAACTGTTCTCTGACCTGGCACTCCCATACCTCCTACCAAAAACAGCTTTCTTAAAAGCACTTGATGGAATGCGTCGTGCAAGCCTGGCAAAAGTCTTGGTAAATACACTACAATGGAAGCAATACCTCCTTGATGTGGAGAAGGCCTGGGCAGCCAGGGCTGTATTTGCCACTGGCACACCACCACCCGTGCAGCCAGGGAGCGCTCAGGGTACTGGCACAGCCACAGTGTGCCAAGGGTCAGCACAGAGGCAAGTCAGCTTCGGGCTGCTGTGACAAGTACTTGACTGAAAGCCACTGGAGGAGAGGAGGGTTTACACTGGCTTGGGTGTTTTATGGGGCTCCACTTAACGTGGAGCGGAAGGCGTGGGAAGGCTGGTGGCTGGTCACTGGCCATCTGCAGAAAGAGATGAATGCCAGTGTTCACTGCCTTTCCTGCTCCCCCCCCCACTTCCTTCAGTCTCGTACCCAGCCCGCAGCCAGCACACCTCTCGTCTCCACACTGAAACCTCTCTGCAGACGGCAGTGTAGACATGCCTAGAGATGTCTTTCCTAGGAGATTCTAAAAACAATTCAAGTGTTTTTATTTCACTTTACAATGAAGATTAACCGTCAGAGGTGGGGAAAGTACTACAAAATGTGAACTACTGGAAATAAATAATCAGTTTGCTGAATAAAAATCACTTTACTAGAAACTTAAATATTAACATGTTATTGTTAATAAAAGTTCAGTAAGGAGGTTAAATTTAAATTGACTCAAAAAAAATCAACATTAACCAGCTTGGAAATAAGTTGTGGTAAAGAATATTATTTATATAACAGCAAGCAAAATACTTCTAGTTTTAATTTTTAGAAAAGCGTAAGGGCTGGAGAGACGGCTCAGCAGTTAGGAGCACTTACTAAACTTTTCGGAGGGCCTAAGTTCAGTTCCCAGCGCCCATGCTGGGTGGCTCGCAAGCACCTGCAACCCCAGGGGTGCCCAGGAGAGAGAAGCCTCTTACCTCAGGGGCATGCACATACACATTTAAATATTAAAAATAAATCTCTGAAAAGTCTAATTATGACTAAACATACATTAATCTGAAGTAATTTCAAGGTTTTACACACATGCAGTCTCAGAGCCTCAGAGCTCTGAGCTAACATAAAGAAGTGCAGGGGTGGCTTGGAGGAGAGACAGCTGTCTGCCGACATTAGCTCACTGATGGGGCCGTGGTGCCAATCTTGTTTGCGAGGCCACTTTCTAGGCCAGGCTTTCACAGCAGGCTTCCTGCTGTGGTGGCTCTTAACAGTCTTTCTGGCCCTCTTCCCCAACATTTCCTGAGCCAAAGATGCAGGTCACCTGTTGGAGCTGGGTTGGCTCTGTTGACCTCGGCATCGTGTGCACTTGTGGTCCAGGACACCAGTTCTTAGGGTGGGTTGTTACATTATTAAACACCACCTGGAACTGCTAGTGGAGGCCTCCTTGTTAACGCACAGCACGGGTGAAGTCAGGGCTGTAGGGATCTGGAGATACAATGAGCATCTGAGATCAACAACTGTGCCTGGCGGGGCCGTGGCTGCGGGGCCGAGGCTGTGGGGCTGCGGGGCCGAGGCTGTGGGGCTGCGGGGCCGAGGCTGCGGGGCCGAGGCTGTGGGGCTGCGGGGCCGCTGTGAGGAGAGCCACACTACTGCAGGGGTCACCTACATCCACGGCAGAGAGAACTGACAAGTTCAAGCTAGAGGTCACTGAAGATCCCTGTGATTCACAGAGCCCTGAACTCCGGGAGGCTCTTCCGGGTTTATGCTCCAGGCTATGATCCACTCACTAGATGTTGTTGACCTCTCCTGCAATTCCTAAGGTCTGTGTGTGAGTTACTTAAAAATTAGTTTCTTTTTCCCCCAAAATTTCATTATTATTATTATTATTGCTCAGTGAATGGTAAGAGATTGGTTTTCATGGCTTTTTGTTTTTATTTATTTATTTTGATTTTGGTTTTTCGAGACAGGATCTCTTGTTTCCCTGGCTGTCCTGGAACTCACTCTGTGGACCAGGCTGGTTGTGAACTCTCTACCTGCCCACCTCTGGGATGAAAGGCGTGCCACTGCCGCCAGCTTCATGGTTATTTTTTAAGGGGCACTGTCTAGGTGATGAGTTTGCATGTTTCCTTGATAAGGATCATCCTTTATGCTCTACACAGCTAGCAAACAAATAAAAGGCATTTATTTTTTATTTTTTTAGATTTACTTGCAGTTGGGTGTGGTGATGCATGCCTTTAATCCGGGAGGCAGAGGCAGGTGGGTGCTGGTCTACAAAGGACAGCCAAGGCTCCACAGAGAAACCCTGTCTCAAACAAACAAATAAAAACAACAACAAAAAAAAACCCACACACATTTGCTTGCATTAAATATTTACGTCTGTATGTGTAGGTCTGTGTATGTGTGTGGGTCCCCACAGACAGGTGTCTGTGAGCTGTCCACGGCGCCATCCCTTGAGGGTCAGAAGACATCTTATGGGAGTGGGTTCTCATATTTTATGGGCCTCAGAGACTGAACACAGGTTATCAGGGTTGGCAGCGAGCACCTTTACCCACTAAGCCATCTTACTGGCCAGGGTTTATTTTGTTTTGTTTTTTCTTCATTTTGAGACAAGGTCTTCCTACATAGCCCTGGCTGAACTCACTACGTAGACCAGGCTAGCCTTGAAGTCACAGAGCTATGCCTGCCTCTGCTTCTGCCTCCTGAGTGTATACCACCACACCTAGCTTCTATTTTTAAATATTACAAATGAGAAAAAAATAAAAAATATATATTCAATGGAACCTTCAAAAATACCCTTTTAAACATCTAAGTAAGCAGACACATAGCGCTGGCCTTGCTGCTCCCAGGGCTTAGCGCAGGGAAGCTGCACGGCACTATGCAGCGATGGGAAGAGAGGGCATTAGTGTTAACGTGGCCGGCCATGTCACTCAGTATCACCTTACCCTTATGGTCGTGCCAAACAGAAGACAGTCCATGCGCCTCACAATCTTCAACCAGCTCTTGCTGCCAATGAGCGAAAACCCTTCCTGAAACGGCAATTAGGTGGAGTTAGCAACAGGAGCAGAAAAGGACAGCTGCCCATTCCTAGTTGACACCCATGGGAGAGCCGCCACCAGACGCTAAGGTGACCACCTTGCTGGTGGCGAGTCCTGGCACTCCTTTAAAAAAGCAGTTCTCAACCTCAGTATTCAAATGAAGAAAAATACCAAGATAGTAAACATCACGTTCATACTTGTGGGGCCATTTGACTTTGTGAGTATTCTGTTCTTTATTTGCCTCTGACAAAGAAAAAGAAAGAAAAAAAAAAAAAAACAACCAGCAGACAGAGCAGTAGAGGGCACACAAGTCTCAAAAGAGAGCTAAGAGGGCCTCGCACTGTTGCATGACCGCACTGAGGAGCCTGTGCCCGGAGCTCTTCGGCTGCCGGCACACTGCTGGGGATACAGCTTGAGTTGGAAAGTGTTCAGCCTCTCACCCACCATGAGCAAAACTTCCTTTGGAAAGCCTCCTCACCCAGAAGATCAAGAACTCAGAAGACAAAGGAAAATGCCCTTGGCCATCCCAGCCTCCCTAGTATGCTCTTCCCAAATCCCTGAGATGCTTGTCCACTTCCATGACATTCACCAGTAGTTTCTTTTTAAAAACAGAACAAGGCGGTGAGAGACTCAGACTGGCCTTATCAGCTATATTTTGAATTCTCTCAGTGCTCTTCCAGAGGACAGGAGAATGTAACAGCCCCTCCTGACCCCAGCCATCTGCACGGACGGAGATAAGGAGAGGACCTCCACCCGGTTACAGAAGGCAGTACTGCGGATCCAGATGGTCCTAATTCCCCTCCCAAACAGCTCCTGACCGTTTGACTAAAGGCACGTAGCCCCATTTCTCAGAGAGGCCACAGGATGAGCAGATCGCTTTTCCCACCTTTAACAGTGGCCTGGTCTCACCACAAAATGTACTGATCCTTTCCCCAGCTTTAACAAGAGCTGAATCTACACATACCAGAAAAGAACAGATATACTCCAGATATCTAGCTGACTGGACCTGGTGCCCACAACAGATCCTATATCCGCTCCCATGATGTCAGACCTGTAACCCCCTCCTCTACTCCTTTAAAAACTGGAGGCTACTGAGAGTCAGTGCTGACTCTAACCTGGATGTGGAGTTAGCCCCAGCGCACTGGTGTAAATAAAACCTCTTGTTAATTACAACGATTCCCCGATTCCCCAGCCTCAGAGTCTCCTTCTCAAACCTCCAGGTAGTTAGACCCCTTGCTGGGCCTTTCAGTGGTGGCACATGCCTTTAATCCCAGCACTCAGGGAGGCAGAGGCAGGTGGATCTCTGAGTGTGAGGCTAACCAGGAAGCCAAGGTTATACAGAGAAATCTTGTCTTGAAAAACAAACAACAGAAGTCAGGCGAAGCCTCTGTGGTATCTTCCTGTGAACTCATGCCCCTCACAGTGGGCATGGTGCATGTACCTGAAATTCTTAGGAGCACTGAGTCAGGATTGCCACAAGTCTGAGGCCTGCCCAATTTTCTTAATGAGACTTGATATCAAAATAAAAACAAAACAAATATCTCAGATTAGTGAGAGGAAATGTGTAATTCTGACACCCAAAATAAGCAGTTGTTTCTGGTGGCAGGCTGGGGAGGGCACAGAGCACAAGGAAGTGCAGGGCTTACAGGGGACAAATGGTGATGCTGATAACACACATGTATTTCTCCTCTGACCTAACAGTCCAAGCACGGATGCATTTACAGAGCAACTGCACTCATCCCGACGAGATGCATGGCCAAGGTAGGCATTGATGCATTACATTACTGCATGTGTTTATTTGGCAGGAGGGAGAAGGTGGAGGGGTGTCGTCATGCAGCTGCAGAGACCAGAAGATGCCTGCAGGGATCAGTAGTCTTCACCATGTGGGTCCAGGGAGAGAGCTCAGGTGTTGGGCGTGGTTACAGGCACCGTTACCCACTGAGCAGCCCTGCTGCATTTTAAAAATTACTTTATTTCCTGTGCCCATATGTATGTAGGTTTGTATGTATATATGTATCTATGTATGTATATTACATGCCTGCAGTGCCTGCAGAGTCCAGAAGAGATCATCAGATCCCCTGGAACAGAAGTTACAGTCAGTTGTGAACCATGCTGAATGCTGGAAAACAAACCTGGGGCTTCCGCCAGAGCTGCAAGTGCTCTTCCCTGCTGAGCCATCTCTCCAGGCTCCTTCCTGCATTTTAGAAGGTGAGAAACAACTGGAGTGCACATCAGAGACGGGCTGATTAAACTGTGGCTGCTGTGCAAGGCAACACCCTAGAGCTATAAACCAATGAAAACCCATCAGTGCTGTCCAGGAGACACACAACTGCACCACATACGTAACTTTAAACTGTCTAGTTATCATTTAAAATATCATTATTTAAAAATAGTAAATGTCATTTTAACATTTAATATTTCAACACTTTGTTAATTTAACTTAATTTAGTTTACATATAATTTTATATAATTATAAAGTTATAATATAAAATTTTATATTTATATATAATTTACATACTCATACATAATTTTTATATATTACATATAAGTTGCTTTTTAACCTAATATATGACAAAGTAAGCAGTGAGATAGTATTTTTAAAATAAGTAAAATTGGTCTGTGAAATCTAGCATGTTTTACACTGTGGGTGGTACATATTTTCTCTTTATCATTGGTGTGTGCGTGTGTGCAGGTACTCGCAAGCCCTGGTGCACATGTACAGGTCAAAAGACAACTTGCAGCATTTTCTCTGCTTCCTCCGTTTTCAGGGTTCCTGGAGTAAAATCAGGCGGTCAGGCTTGTCAGCAAGCACTTTCACGGCTGAGCCACCTCCCAGCCCCAGAGGATGCTGGAGTTTGCTAGTTAATGTGAAATGTAAGTGCTAAGAAAAAGTAGAGTTTAATATAAAATGTTTTATATCACTTCCACTTTTAAAAATATATATTAAAATTAAATAATATTGAAATTTGGGTTCCTGGTGTTTGTTTTTGTTTTGCACTTCATATCCAGCCTGTTTGTACACAAAATGGAGGAGCCAGTTTCAGGCCTTTATTTTGCTGGGTTTGGGCAGAGTATCCTGGAGGCCATTTGGCTAGAATGACACTGGATTCCAAGGGCCCTGCAGCTTGCGTCTGTGAGGATAGCATGTCCTAAGGCTTTCCTGCATTACAAGCATCGTGCAGTTCATTTCCGGAGTCTCCTCACCATGGGGTCCCTGACCTCCACAGTTACACCTAAAGCTTGTCATGGCGCTCGTGTCTATACCCCCAGTACCAGGGAAGCTGAGGCAGGGGGACTGCCACAAATTCAAGGTCAGCATGAGCTACACAGTGAGGTCCAGAGCAGGACCCAATCTCAAAAACTTAACAATAAAAAGCCTCCATAGACAAGAGGAAGACATGATGATGGAGCAAAGGACACAGACGACTCAGGTGCTGAGCTGTGAACAAGCATGGCTGTGGAGAGCCCTCAGTCCTCCCTCAGGTCTTCCCCTCGCTGACCTGGTTTCCTAGGGGCTCTGATGTGCTTCTCCTGCCCCTTTCCAGGGTCTTGCTAGGTAGCTCATGCTGGCCTCTAACCGGGTGTCCTCTTGCCTTAGCCTCACAAATGCTGAGATGACAGGCCTGCATCTCCACACTTGGCCTCAGATGCCTCCTGGTTCCAACTCTGCTGTCCAGTGTCAGCCAGCTGCTACCCAGGAGGATGTCACGGCAGGTAGGGTCACTGGTAATAAGCAAGATAAATCGGCTTTAAACCCATGCCAAGTGTGACTTCAAAGCTTTGAAGTAACCAGGGCACTTCACGTTCAAGACAATGAGCGTGCTCCCACCTGCTCCAGAGACCCTGTATCTGAGGAAGCAGCATCTGAGGAAGCAGCGTAGGAGACAATGGCAACAAAAATAGCTCGATGACTAACTGCTGATAATCCTCTCAGGCTTAAGCTCTGGGTGCCAAAGGCTTCCTGAGGAAGGAGAGCGGGTACTCAGGTGCCAGGTGATGATACATTTAAAACAAGATCCCGTCTAAAGCTTCAGGGCTGTGTTTCCACTCACTCCTGAAGCTCTGGGTTTATGAGGTTCAAATTATACTGAAAACAGGAAAAATATCCATACAGTAGAGTCTTTGCAAGACACAGTAATGTGAGGGAAGAAAAAAGAAACAAAAGGAATCCGGGCCCTAAAATGTGCACTTTCAGGAGTTATCAATGGTTATTTATTAAGTTAATAAAAAAGGACAATGAGATAGGCAATAAAAATAATTTACAGCTGGGTCAGGATTAGATTTAGCCTAAGACTTGAATGTGGGTATTTCTACTTCATTAAAAAATCTGCAAAGTTGTGACAGAGAAGAAACAATGGTCTAATCCCCAGGGGCCACCTCACACTTCCCACAAAAATAAACATCCTATCTCAGACTGAAGAGACAGTCCAGGCTGGGATTCCACACAGTAACTTCCCGAGCTCCTATGTCGTACCTTCCTGGTCTATGGCAGAAACACAACCAGGTGGTCTCATGATGACCCACAGGCGATTTAATAGTAAGACACAGTAAACAGCAACCACAAGTAAGGACCACCATGCGACACTGGTTACACCAGCCATGCCTGCCAATCACTGGATCAGTCAAGAGGCTGGGTCACAGCACCCGCTGCAGGATCTGCCCCACGTGCTCACCCCAACAAAGCCACTTGTGGTGACCTGGTGATCGTGACTGGCCTCCAGTGGTAACCTCAGGCTGAGCCAGCCAGCTCTCTCAGGCTCTCCACAGGGCTTTGTGCCATGGGCTTTCTCTCAAAGCACCTTCCGAAGCTTACGCTTCCTAAGAAAACCTTCAGACACACCAGAGGACCCTTGGGCTGGGACTTTCCCAGCCTACAATCTTATTCCTTGTTTATTCCCAAATGAAACTTTTTGCTTGAAGATCTATTTTCTGTTTTAATATTTTCAGACATGGTCTCACCACACAGTCCAGACTGACCTAAAACTTTCAACCTTCCTGCCTCCACCACAGATTCTTTTTTTTTGCATCTTGTAATGTAAATAGAAGTGATCTCCTAGTTGCAACTGTCACCACGAAGCCCATCTTTACTTCATTTACACCCACTCAACCGCCACCCGCTCCCCAGATCATTCTGAAGCTAAGACAGATATCTGTAAATATTTCAGGATGTATTTCTTCAAAGCTAAGGCCTCTTAGAATGTAACCACAGGCCTCTGTGTGCAGTGTTTGGGGGGGGGGGGGACTGGGCGGGTTGCAGAGGGTAGGCACGTGGAGGCCCAGCCATGTGTGCAGGTCAGGTGTCCTGGCGCTGCTGCTGCTGCTGAGCTGCATGGGGTGGGCAATTGGCTCCAAGGATGTTGTAGGCTGTGGCAGCTTTGTGAAGTCAGATGTGGACATCAACTTACTCGATCACTGAGATAACGTACACCAAGCATGCCACTTTGAAATGTCAGACAGACTGTGTTCCTAACAACAACACTTATGATCCCCTTGCATGATGGGCTGGCCCTGCTCCTCGCTGGCGGCAGCACTCGGAAGAGCTGGCCCCACTCCCTGCCTGGGCAGTGCCGGAGAGCTGGCCCTGGTGGTGGGGTGCAGGAGAGCTGGTGGGCTCTATCCAGGCTCAGATCCAGAGATTTGAGTGGGCCCATCCCAACATGTACCCCATCTCTGAACTGCTAGAGCATGTGAAACAAAGCTGCATGATCTCTATGACACAGGGCAACAACAGAATATCTGGGTGGAGTCCCAGACAGTTTCCAGTATTGATAGTGTAGCAGAAGCCAAAGGCCTCGAACCAGACTAATGACTCACTGCAATGAACATTTGCAAGTAAAGCTGTTTGGGCAAAAGGGTAGTCTGTGGGAAACACTGTCACACTGCAGCTTCCACAGTGAGATTTCTTTTTAAATTTTTTAAATTTACTTATATTTTTTGTTTTCTTTTGTAGGGAGGTAGCAGGGGCAGAGGGAGATATGGAGAGATGGGGAGATGAGTGGAATTAGGGTACATGATATGAAATTCACAAAGAGTCAATAAAAAGTTTAAAAAACATACCACAAAACCAAATCTTTAAAAATTAACAGCTCCTTCCTGTTATCAAATGTGTCTGACAGTATCCCATTTCCCTGTCTTGTAGCTTTCCTATGGCCCTTCATATCCAAATACCGTGCACACACTGATGTGGGGCTGCTGGTCCCTTCAGGCTTGCAGTCTTCTCCCTGCCTTTCTCATCATCCTTGCAATGTTTGTTGAGACATTAAGCCAAGGGGTCTCTAGATCAAAGATCAACAGCTTTCTCTCTGTAAACGGCTGAGGAGTAAATATGTTAGGAGTCTGAGCTGGGCAGTGTCCAGGCCCCTGCTGAACTGTGGTGGGGAGAGCAGCCACAGGCAGGTGTGGCTACTGTCCAACGGGCTTTACGCGATCACTGAAATCAGAATTGCATAGAAGTTTTCTCACCTCACAATATGCTATTCCTTCCTCAATGCTCTTTAACTATTCAGAAATGTATAAATCATTTGAGTCTTGGAATCCACATATAAAGCTAGGCACAATGATACATTAGAATCCTGGAGCTGGCAAGGAGGAGACAAGTGGGCCCCTGGGATAGCTGGCCAGCAAGTTCAGCCTCGTCAGCAAACCCAGGTCCCAGAAAGAGACCCTGCCTCAGACATAAAGTGGACGTTCCTAAGGAACGACACCCAGGTTGCCCTCTGGCTTCTGACAAGCACGTGCACCCCCCCACCCCGTGAACACATGCATACTACATCAAACAGAAAGCCACTCACAGCCCACTGTTTGCCCCTTCCCCTAACTCACCCTCGCTACACCTCCTTGGAGGATTTTCATACCTATCCTGTCTCCTGCATTCCTCATAGATCGAGAAGGTTGATCTAGTTCAGGCTCATCATCTCCTTGGATTTGGTTAGGCGACTGATACGACTCTGCTATAGGTACACCCTATCTCTGTCCCATGTGTGTGAACTTGGCAGTTACTATGAGCACTGCCTACACTCATTAATTCATTAGAAGTTGCAAAATGGTATTTTTTGTTCCATGTTCATGTATGAGCTTGAGCATCTATGCAGAAGGACTTCAACCTAGCATGGTGGCACACAGCCATCACTCCCCCACAGATCGCTCAGTCTGCAGCTCCACTGACTTGGTTTTAAAGGAACTAGGAAAAATTAAAAAGCCATTTTACCATTTCTGCTTGAGAGTCACAAATAAACATTATAAACAGCTTACGGCTGAACAACTGCTGGAAATGCTGTATACAGAGAAGAGAACAAGTGCAGGAGGGCTGTGGGACCCGATGACAGGGAATCAAGCAGAGCGAGCCTGTGCTCACCTAGGCTTTGTGCTTAGAATCAGTTTCCAGACTGAAGCCAGGCTCACGGGTACATCTGTAATGCCATCACTTGGGAGGAAGGAAGATCAAGTTCATGGTCATTCTTGTCTGCTTATCAATTTCAAGGCCAGCCTGGGCTACATAAGATTCTGTCTCAAAGCTTAAAAAAAAAAAAAAAAAAAAAAAAAAAAAAAAAAAGGGCACAGTGGGGTGTGGTGACGCACACCTGTAATCCCAGCACTTGGGAGGCAGAGGCAGGTGGATCTCTGTGAGTTTGAGGCCAGCCTGGTCTGCAAAGCGAGTCTAAGGCAATCAGGACTACACAGAGAAACCCTGTCTCAAAAACAAAACAAACAAACAAACAAAAATTATAGATTTTATTTTATGTAGGTGAGTGTTTTGCCTGTATGTATGTATGTGTATCATGTGCATGCTTGGTGCCCAGGGATCAAAAGAGGGTGTAAGATCCCCTGGAACTGGAGTTACAGATGGTTGTGAGCCATCATGTGGGTGCTTGGAATCAAACCAGGATTCTCTGCAGGAAAAACAAGTGCCCCGAACTCCTGGCGCATCTCTCCACAACCCCTCTCCATCTCAAAACCTTTACATTTTAATTTAAATTTTTCAGACTAACAAACAGAAGTGGAACCTACTGAATCTGAAGTCTTAATGAGTTAAGAAGAAAGAGATGGGAAAAAGACTGATGTGGCTAGAGCGGACCACAGGACTGCTGGAAGAGCAGCCTGCTCCCTGGCAGAGCCTCACAAACCTGCCTCAAGGGTCCTGAAGCCTCTGGCTGACCTGCAGTCTGGGCACTGCAGATATGACACCAACCCTGCTCAAGAGCAACCTCTGGAATGAGAAAATAGCCCCGGGGAGATAGCCAAGCAGTCCCAGAGTCCCACAGGCGAGAACTGTTTCTGCAGCTAGAGCTGAGAGCCTGCCCTGAACGCAGACTGCTCAGGACACAGCACACCTCAGAAGCTGTGGAATCTGCTGCAGGGTAAAGGCCGCCCTGCTCCACCCTGCAGAGTCAAAACAAGCTTCCAAAGGGTCAAGCTGATTATAAACTACTTCTTAAAAATCTCTAAAACTCTTTTAATGGGCACAAAAAATGCTAATGCTTCACTGTGTCAGAATCATGTCTGATCAGAAACCGCCAACATACAAAATATTAGACAAAACAGGCTAATGACAAGCATTCAACTTCAAGAAAAGTGAATCACAACAAACTGGAGTTGCAGTGCTCATCCCACAAGGAGTAAAGCATGTTTTAAAGAGCTACATGTGTCCAAGCATTAAAAAGACTAAAAAATTATCACAGTAGAGAGAGGGCAACAAAATATAAGAGGACTAACTGGCGGTTTTTTTCTGGCCCCCAACGTGGAAAGGGTTATCTCTGAGGATCAAAAAGAAGTCGTTTATTTTGACGGTGGGGGTGGAGGGCGTCCAGATGACTGTCAGTATATGTAAGTTAGACCTCAGTAAAGAGAAGCTGCCAACATCTTCCCCCAACTGTACACTGTCACTTAAAAGTGTAAGGTCCTGGGTAGAAAAGCAGGTTATAGTGTGGGTGAAGGCAGAGAGACAAGAGGACAGATGTGACTGAGGAAGTGCAGGCACCCACACTTGGCTGTTGCGTCATGGGCAGGCTCAACAGAGAGGCAGAGTTTCTCAGAAAAGCCTTCTACTATGCTAAAAGGTTCTAGCTATCAACATGATACCATTTTTCTACCTTCCGACAATGTGATACAATAGTTTGGGTTTAAAATACTAAGCTCATTGGCCCAAATTTGTCATCAAGATTAGTTGTTATCAGCTCTAGACAGGAATAGCAGAACACTGCAAGGTTAAGGACAGCCCTTCCCAATCATTAGAACAAGACCCAGGGCCCCTAGGAGCTACCCCAGCAACAGAACCACACTTCCTTTGCGTCAAAGGAGAGTGTGCAGCGCCCCTGAAGGCACTCACATGTATTAGAACCTATCTTTCAAACAAACAACCCTAACAGAAAGAGCCTTGTGAAAGGCTTCTTTTCCCAACAAAATGAACACCTGCTAGCCTTGTCTGGGTAGCACCCACTCTTCTTTCTGGGAACACTTTCACTTTCCTTTGGGAAACCAGCTGACCCTAGCCACAGGGTCCAGACAAGGCTGGCTCCTCCCCTGCCCTTGCGCTGGGTGCGCAGGGACTGCTTCTGGCCACCATGCTGCATTTATGAGTGCACATATAAGCTAGAGAGCGCTGTGTAAGTGCTGTGCTCTCTGCTTCAGCTATGATGGAGAGGCTCTTTCCAATACAGTTGTTTGTTTGAAAGATAAGTACGTTGCTGGTACGCCTCTGGGGGTCTCTGAAAGCAGAGCTGGGAGGCAGAGGCAGCTAGCGATGGTATTTGAGGTCTGGGCCCCCTGCATTGAAACCATGCCTATATCTGTACATTGTAATTTGTGAGGCAATAAGTCTTACTCATTTACAGGAAGATGGGCTTGTGTTACCTGCAACCCAGTTTACAGCTTAAGAAACACAATAGCCAAGCTAATTTGCTTTCACTGCTCAAATATCCATCCAAATTCCCCTGCTCAGTTGCCACAATGTTTTCAAAATTCCACATCTGCTCATTTAACAATCTAGCAATTGATTTTTAAAAATGGTGCTCAATACTGTGGCGGCAGTTCAGCCGGCCTTGCTGCTTCCTGATCTCTCCACACTCTGTCTCCGCCTGTTATTCCTTTGCTACCTTACTCTCAGCATTCTGTGCTCACCACACCTCAGGCTCAGTCACACTTTAAACAGCAGGCCTCCAGCACAGAGTGTTCTAAGACCTTCAGAGAAGCCCAAGGCTAAGGGCAAAGAGCAAAGGACTGATGAAACAGAAATCTGCTTGAGTGGCTCAGAGATACCATAGCTCAAACTACCTAGAGCCGTGAACACCATACACCTATTTCTAACCCTGGCTCTTTTCTGAATTCATAACTCAGAATAAGGGAAGAAGGCCACCTTCAGAAAGCTGAACAGACCAGAATTCTTCACATCTCTCCTACCTCAGACTCACTTCTGAATTTCTGCTTTCCCTTGCCCACAGCAATTCCATTAAGCTCTCTGACCTATGGTGACACTTCCATCTTCTTTCTTGATTTACTAAAACAGCCTTCTCTGTCTTCCATGGATCTTTTATGTCCCTCTTGCTCACCCCTCCTATTCCCACACAACTGCAAGAGATAACGCTTCAATCTAAAATGTAACAGGCTCTCACTCAATGGCTTAGAATCTGTTGGTAGTTTCCTATTTTTCTTGATAAAAATAAAATCTCTTATATGACCTGCAAGGGAATACAGAGGAAGAATGAAGAAGATGAACACTGTGCACCTGACTGATAAACAGGAGATGTAGAGATCATAAACTTCCATGAAGTCCTAGGAGCATTCTGACCCTGAAGCCTCATAAGACAAGGGCGGGCCGAGGTCACAGAACAGTGTGTCTAGTCCAGTTCTTAGCTCCCAGAGGAAAGAAAATCTGAGGAGTAGTCTCATAAAATACCAAGGCATTGGCCATCAACACCGTCCAGCACCTTCTCTGTGGAGACCTCCCTGGCATTGACCCCTCATCTGCACTCTCTGGGGCTGTGTGCCGACCTTGGCTTGCTTTCTCCTGCGCATTGGCCTGGGAGCATTCTAGCCTCCCTGGGAGCCTTCCCATGTCTTGGCTTTGGTTTTTATGGTTTAGCACTCCCAGGAAAATATAGTTTTGTTCCAAACTTCTAAGATCACGAAAGTTCACGGTGGGTTGTTTTTAGGCTATTTGTGGGCATCTCTCTCAAGTCTTCAGATACTCAGAATAATCAGGATGGAATTCTGTTGGTAGCTTAAAGCTATAGAAAGTGATCTTTATGTTCAATTCCTTTTCAGTAAAATAGATTGTGGGAGCTGGGAAGATAGCCCAGTCAGTAAATCAGTAAATTCTTACTGGGTAAACAAGAAGATCTGAGTTCAGGTACCAAGTACCCACGGGGGGGGGGGGGGGGGGAGCCATGGCAGCATGCATCTGTAATCCTACCACTGGTAAATAAAGACAAGAAGATATCTAGGACTTCCTGCCACGTAGAAAATCATTAGGTTTAGTGAGGGACCCCGTCAAAATGACTCCCCAAAGCATCTGCCCCAGAATGTGGCCCTGCCTTCAGAATAAATTCACATTAACAGACAACCAGTATTCTAACTCCAGATGTCCTGGTCTCATAGCAAAAATACAAAGAGTAAGGTAAAACATGACAAAACACCTGCTATCAAAATCACCAATCCCACAGTGATGTTTCTCAAGGACAGCAACTTAGACAAAACTTAAGACACATAATTCAAAAGAATAATTGTAAAAATGCTCAATTCATTCAAAGCATTCAAGGAGGGCACAGATACCAGAATTAATTTTAAAAGGACATGAATAGAGGGGACAAGATGGTGGCGCCAGGAGAACACTGCATCTGAGGAGCAGGACGACATTTTCTGTACAGTGACCAACAGACTGAACTCTGCGCCCTAAAACAACAGCCATCGTGTTTCCCAGGTGAGAGGAAACCCCCACGGTGTAGGAATCAGTCGGGTCCACTCTCAGGCCCCCCAGCCAAAACCCAGAAGAGATCCTGCGTCATGCAGGCACTAGGTCCAGAGCCACACGCCTGTGTGTCCCAATCACCTTCCCAGGCTGACCGGTGGGCACAAAAACACCAGAGACTGGGAATCCCAGTCGCGAGAAAACCCCACAGGGAAGGAAGGAAACGATACTGACTTGGGTCACCCAGTCTTTCCCTGGAAAAAGTCTCACAGACTAGCGGGTATGAGCTGCCATCACTGAACTGGGCTCCAGCTGCAAGCACAGACACTTGCTGCGCGCCCAGCTCTCTAGCACACACAGAGCTGTGCACCCCAGGGCACCAGAGACTGGGAGTCCCTGTCGGGAGAAAACTCCACAGGGAACGAAGCAAAGGGGACGGACTCAGGCCACCCAGTATATTCCTGGAAAAAATCCCGCAGACCAGCCCAACCCAGGGACCTGCTGTGCACCAGATAGCCTGCTGTTACCAGGAGAGTGGTACCCACCCGCCACAGATTACCGCTTGGGTACCGGGGCACAGAGCCCCAACCTCAGACCTACAAAAGTCCGGAATCCCTGAGATCAACCCCCAGATACTGCTCCAAGGGGCAACTAGTTATCCCTAACAAAACTGACCAAACCACAGGACACACAGGTTACAGCAGCAGATCACTAAATTTACAGCAAGAAACCCAGAAGCAGGGCAGCTGTCTTCAGGACTTCTCCAGGTGAGAGGAGAGCCCTCTCAACTAACAAGGACCACAGTTACCACTCAGGTCTCTATGCCTGAGGTGAGCAGCGGCAACTCCTGAAAAACATCGGCCATCCAGTGACTATACCTAAAAAGCTGAGGAGGTTTCCTTCAGGAAAAACCATCTTCCTGCCAAGGGGGTTCTCTCCACCACAGGATTCCAGGAACCACCAGAAACTAACTCCAAACACCTAAGATAGCCCAATGGGTAGAGGCCAGCGTAAAAGCTCAACCAACAAAAGACAGAGCAATATGGCATCTCCAGAACCCAGTTATCCAGGGACAAGTAGCCCTAGACACCCCAGCATAATTGAAATGCAAGAAGAGGACCTAACATATATGATCATGAAGAGAATAACAGAGGAAACAAATAAAATGAGTAAAGAAATAGAGGAAGATAAAAACAAACAGTGTATGGCCATCTGTAATGAAACAGAGGAAGTTACAGCCAAACAGTTTGTGGCCTATAGAGAGGAAATGCTTAAATCACTGAATGAAATAAAAGAAAAAGAGGATTGTTCAAACAAACAGCTGAAGGAATTGATGGAAAAACAGTCAGACAGGTGAAGGAAATCAACAAAATGGCTCAAGATCTGAAGATAGAATTGGAAAAATTAAAGAAAACACAAATGGAGGAAATTGTGGAGAGAAAGAATTTAGGGAAGAAAACAGGAACTACAGAGGTTAGCATAACCAACAGACTACAAGAAATGGAAGAAAGAATCTCAGGTGTGGAAGATACAATGGAAGAAATAGACGTATCTGTCAAAGAAAATGTTAAATCTAAAAAAATTCCTGACACAGACTGTCCAAGAAATTCAAGACAACATAAAAAGACAAGACCTAAGAATAATAGGAATAGGGGAAAAAGAAGATTCCCGGTGCCAAGGCCCAGAAAATATTTTCAACAAAATCATTGAAGAAAATTTCCCCAACTTAAAGGAGAGGCCAATAAGAATACAAGAGGCCTACAAAATACTCCATAAATTAAACCAGAAAAGAAAATCCTCCTGCCACATAATAATCAAAACAGTAAGTATACAGAACAAAGAAAAAATACTAAAAGCTGCAAGGGGAAAAGGCCAAGTAACATATAATGGCAAACCCATTAGAATCACACCTGACTTTTCAACAGAGACTATGAAAGCCAGAAGGGCCTGGATGGATATCATGCAGACCCTAAGAGAACACGGATGTCAGCCCAGGCTACTATACCCAGCAAAACTCTCAGTCCTCACAGACGGAGAAAACAAGATATTCAATGACAAAAACAAATTTCAACAATATCTACACACAAATCCAGTGTTACAGAAGACACTAGAAGGAAAAATACAACCCAAGAAAACTAGCTACTTTCAAGAAAACACAGGAAATAATTAACCTCACTACAGTAAAACAAAAAGCAACCAAGCACACAACCTTATGACGACAGCCAACATCAAAATCAAAGGATCTAACAGCCACTGGTCATTAATCTCTCTCAATATCAATGGACTCAACTCTCCAATAAATAGACATAGACTAACAGAATGGATACATAAACAAAACCCAGCAATCTGTTGCATACAAGAAACACACCTAAGTCACAAAGATAGAAATTACCTGAGGGTAAAGGGTTGGAAGATGGCTTTCCAAGCAAACGGACCCAAGAAGCAAGCAGGAGTAGCCATTCTAATATCTGATAAAATAGACTTTCAACCAAAATTAATAAAAAGAGATGGTGAAGTTCACTTCATACTCATCAAGTGAAAATTCCAACAAGAAGACATCACAATCCTGAACATCTATGCCCCAAATACAAGGGCACCCACATTTGTGAAAGAAACATTGATAAAACTTAAACCACACATAGATCCCCACACACTAATAGTGGGAGACTTCAACACCCCACTCTCAACAAAGGACAGGTCAACAAAACAGAAATTAAACAAAGAAACAATGTCTCTAACAGAGGTCATGAATCAAATGGACCTAACAGACATTTACAGAACCTTACACCCAAACACAAAAGAATTTACCTTCTTCTCAGCACCTCATGGAACCTTCTCCAAAATAGACCACATAGTTGGTCACAAAGCAAGCCTCAACAGATACAAGAAGATTGAAATAATCCATTGTATCCTGTCTGATCACCATGGAATAAAGCTGGAACTCAGTAACAACAGAAATAGCAAAAAGCCTACACATACATGGAAACTGAACAACTTGCTACTAAAAGACAGCTGGGTCAGGGAAAAAAAATAAAGAAATTAAAAGATTCCTAGAACTCAATGAAAATGAAGACACAACATACCCAAACTTATGGGACACAATGAAAGCTGTGCTAAGAGGAAAGTTCATAGCACTAAGTGCCTTCAAGAAGAAATTCAAGACAGCTCATTCAAGCAACTTAATGGCTCACCTAAAAACCCTAGAAAAAGAAGAAGCAGACACACCAAAAAGAAGTAGATGGCTGGAAATAATCAAACTCAGGGCTGAAATCAATCAATTAGAAACAAAACAATTCAAAGAATCAATGAAACCAAGAGCTGGTTCTTTGAGAAAATCAACAAGATAGACAAACCCTTATCCAAGCTAACTAAAAGGCAGAGAGACACCATCTAAATCAACAAATCAAGACACTAAGGAAATCCAATCATTAAGACTTACTCCAAAAGTCTATATGCTGCAAAATTTAAAAATCTAAATGAAATAGACAATTTTCTTGATCGATTCGACTTACCAAAGTGGAAACAGGACCAGGTAAATCAATTAAATAGTCCTATATCCCCCAAGGAAATAGAAGCGGTCATTGAAAGTCTCCCATCCAAAAAAAGCCCAGGACCAGATGGTTTCAGCGCAGAATTCTACCAGACCTTCAAAAAAGAGCTAACTCCAATTCTCTTCAAACTATTCTACAAAATAGAAACAGAAGGAACATTACCAAACTCATTCTATGAAGCCACAGTCACCTTGGTACCTAAACCTCACAAAGACTCAACAAAGAAAGAGAATTTCAGGCCAATCTCCCTTATGAACATTGATGCAAAAATACTCAACAAAATACTTGCAAACCGAATCCAAGAACACATCAAAGATATCATCCACTATGACCAAGTAGGCTTCATCCCAGGTATGCAGGGGTAGTTCAATATACGGAATCCATCAATATGATCCACCACATTAACAAACTGAAAGAAAAAAACCTCATGATAATCTCCCTAGATGCTGAAAAAGCATTTGACAAAATCCAACATCCATTCATGTTTAAAGTATTGGAGAGATCAGGGATACAAGGCACATATCTAAACATAGTAAAGGCGATATACAGCAAGCCTATAGCCAACATCAAACTGAACGGAGAGAAACTTAAAGCAATCCCACTGAAATCAGGGACAAGACAAGGCTGCCCACTCTCTCCATATCTCTTCAACATAGTGCTGGAAGTCCTTGCTAGAGCAATAAGACAGTTGAAGGAGATCAAGGGGATACAAATTGGAAAGGAAGAAGTCAAATTATCACTATTTGCAGATGATATGATACTATACGTGAGTGACCCCAAAAACTCTACCAGGGAACTCCTACAGCTGATAAACACCTTCAGCAAAGTGGCCGGATATAAAATTAACTCAAAAAAATCAGTAGCCCTCCTGTATACAAAAGACAAAAGGGCTGAGAGAGAAATTAGGGAAACAACACCCTTCACAATAGCCACAAAGGACAAAGTACCTTGATGTGACCCTAACCAAGCAAGTCAAAGATGTGAGTATAACTGAATAAAACTAGATACTAAACCCAAGAGAAATTACAGAAAGTCCACAAACTCTTAAAGATTAACAATTAATTCATAGAACAATGAATAGGTCACTGAAGAAATTAAGTAAATAAAAATAAAGAACTTCTAGAATTTGAATGAAAATGAAAACACAACATACCAAAAATTATAGGATACAATGAAAGCAGTTCTGAGAAGAGAGTTAATAGCACTAAGTGCCTACATTAAAAAAAAAATTAGAATGATCTCAAATAACTACCTTAATAATGTACCTTAAGGTCATGGAAAACCAACAACAAATCAAACCCAAAGCAGTAATTAGGGAGAATTAAGATTAGAACAGAGATTAATAAAATAGAAATAGAAAAAAGCAGCAAAGCAAGGAATTACTAAACAAAGAGTCGGGTTTTTTGAAAAGATGATGGAGACTGACAAACTCTTAGCCAAATTAGCCAAAAGGGAGAGAAAAATGTAAGTAAATAAAATCAGAGATGAAAAGGGAGACATTACAACAGACATCAATGAGATTAAGAATTAATTGGGATCATACCTTATATTCCACTAAATTGGGAAAAAAATCTAAATGGATGCATTTCTAAATGCATATGACCTAACAAAACTAAACCAAGATAAAATAATTTAAACAGATCTATAATCAGCAATAGATAACCAGACTAAAGCACTAATAAAAAGCCTACCGAAAAGAAAAGCCAAGAATAAGATGAATCTAATGCAGAATTCTTCCAGACTTTCAAAGAAGAGCTAACATCATCTACGCAAATTATTTCATAAAATAGAGAGGAAGGAATGGATGCTTCCAGACTCCTAATGAAGACAATATTACACTAATACCACAACTAGAAAAAAAATATGACTATAAGAAAATTGCAGACTGATCTCCTTGTTGAACATACATGAAAAAAAAATTGTCAATAAAATATTTGTAAACTGAATTCAAGATTATCAAAAAGATCATTCATCAAAATGCAATTGGCATTTTACAGAGATGGTTTAACATGTAAATAAGTGCAACCCATTACATAAATGGAATCAAAGACAGATATCACATTATCTCAACAGATACAGAAAGGGCTTTGACAAAAATCTAGCATCTTCATGCTAAAAGTCATGGAGAGGCTAGCGAAGGAGGGAGCACATCTTAACATATTAAAGCCTACAGACAACAAGCCTATAGCCAACATGCTAATAATCACAGCTAGACTTAAAGCATTCCTACTAAGATGAGGACAAGATAAGATATCCACTCTCTCTACTCCTATTCAATATAGTGCTTAAAGTCTTAGCTAGAGCAATAAAACAAGAGATGAAAACAAAAAAAGACAAACATAGAAAAATCGTTGTCAGAGACAGGCAGATCTCTATGGTCTACAAAATGAGTCCAGCCAAGGCTACACAGGGAGACCCTGTCGTGAACCTCCCATCAATAAATAAACAAACAAACAAACAAATAAAATAAATAAGAAATCATTGTTGAACTATCCCTATCTACAAATGATACTATTTTATACACAAGACCCTAAAGATTTCACCAAAAATCTCCTAGAAAGTGGCAAGATACTCAAAATCAACACACAAATCAGCAATCTTCCCAGATACCAATGAAACAAACTGAAAAAAATCAGGAAAAGCCCATTTATAACACTGAAGAAAAGAAGAAAGGGGAAGAGAAAGCAGAAAAGAAGGAAGATGAGGAAAAGGAAGGAGAAGGAAGAAGGACAATAACAAGAGAGAACACCAACCTTGGAATAAACCTAACCAAAGACAAGAAAGACCTCTACACTGGAAATTTAAAAACATCAAATAAATAGGGAAAAAAACACTAGAAGATGCTTCCATGTTCACAGATAGAATTAATATCTGAAAATGACCATCCTATCAAATGCAATCCACAGTCAATCCAATTCCAATTCCAGTGCATTCTTCACAGATACAGAAAAATCAATCTTAAGACTTATATAGAAGGGCAAAAGACTAAGGGTAGACAAAGCAGTTTTGAACAAAAAGATTATTGTAGGGCTGGAGAGATGGCTCAGCGGTTAAGAGCACTGGCTGCTCTTCCAGAGGTCATGAGTTCAATTCCCAGCAACCACATGGTGGCTTACAACCATCTATAATGAGATCTGGTGCCCTCTTCTGGCATGTAGGCAGAACACTATATATGTAATAAATAAAAATTAAAAAAAAAAAAAAGATTATTGTAGGAGGCATTACCACACCTGACTTCAAGTTACACCTCAGAGCCACAGTTTGGGCACAAAAGCAGTAACATAAGTCAATGGAGTAGAACAGAGGGGCCCAGATATAAGGCTACATAACCACAAGCTATTGATTTTGACAGAGATGCCACAAATACACACTGGAGAAAAGACAGCATCTTCAACAAATGGTACTGCCCCAAATATTAAGACTGTGACAATTGAGGGCTCCAAACGACCACCCCCTCTAAGGCTCAGAGAACACTGAGAAGAGGGGTTAGGAAGGACATAAAAGCTCCAAGAGGAGACTGAAGTATGTAAGAGCCAGAAGTCAGGGTATAAGGCTGTAAGTGCCGAGCTCCAGCCTTCACAACCAGTGCAGTCATGAACTTGGCAACCGCAGTGACCTGCAGTGGGCCCGTGTAGGACTGGCTCTGTCACGCATGGGGGAGGGGCTCATGGAGCACCCTTTATACACTACAGAACTATCGGTTACAGCAGACAGCGTCTGGGAGAAGGGGATCATTGTCGAAAGTACCCACTGCTGAGCCCATTATCTTCCAACGGTGAGCTGTGCTCTACAGTCACACAGGTGGACCTTGCTAAACTCAGTGGGACACACACACACACACAATACATGCAGGTATGATAAAGAGATTCATAGGGAATGGACAGGGGTAGGAGAGAGAGATGGGAGAGGGTAAGAGTAATCAGTTTGCATTATTACATGTATAAAATTGTCAAAGAACAAATTTAAGTAATAAAAAATATTTGGAAATTAAAAAAAACTTTAAAAAAACAAAATAGAATCTGACAGAAGGAAATGATGGTAGCCAGGCAGTTTCCATCCAAGCCCCACCCCCACCCCGAGACAGGATTTTGTTAGGTAGCCCAGACTGGCCTTGAAGTCAACAGTTCCTCAGCTGTACCACTGTGCCCAAACAGAAAGAAGAGGGGAGTAGGGAGAGGTAGAAGGGAGAGGAAAGGGGAAGAATGGAAGGAAGGGAGAGAGAAAAGGTGAATTTTAGTCACTGGTACTCAGACTTATTCTAATTGCAGGATAATAAGTATCCCTTCTTGTTTTCAAATTTTAAGGTATTTCTTCCTTGTTTTTCTTTTTCTTTTATAATTATACTTAAGCTGTACTTACATTCTAAAATTCGCTCTGTTCACTGAAATTACAACAGGGCATTTTTCATGCTGCTAAGTATTTGTAAGGATTATCATCTTTAATGTCCACTATATGGACCCAACAACTTTTAAGAACCCCTCACTTTGCAGAAGGAAAAACTGCAGGCACTTCCATTTCACCCCTACCGTGAAGAAGACTGTGAGGGACCCTTTTAGGTGAATCTGCCCCTCCCTTTTATGTGATGCTACTAGAGAGGAGCTTGAGGCCTTGTTCCTGCCAGACAAGTACATTAACAGTAAGCTCTGCCCTCCGCCCTGTTCTTTTATAGTTTAAATTATCTTCATGTTATTCTAAAAGGAGAATTGGATCAAAGGTTAACAACTGTATACTTGGGGAGGTCTTGATAAATACTGGCAAACAATGAAAAGGCTTTAGGGAAACAACCCACTCCGCCACCAGAACAAATGAGCACAATGCTGTCAGCATTCTCCCGTCAGTGCTGTAGGTTAAAATTCAATCTCTTCTTACTAAATGAATGAGAACATTCCCTCCGTTGATTCAATAACCAGAAGGCACACTCTCTGACCTCAAAGAGCTTGTAGTTTTGATTCAGAGGCAGAAAACAACATGCAAACAAACTCCTGATTACAGAAGAAATTAGTGCATGACCAGGCAAGCACAGGATGCCGTGGGGACATGCGGAAAGGCCTTTCCCTTGACCGAAGGTGCTTAGGCCCTACTTCCTGATGAAGTGATGCCTGAACTCCATGATGATTACCCCAGACAGCTTAGGTGGTGCCCGCTTTCCTTTCTGTGTTCTGGGGCCTTTGCTTTTTACACACTGGTCTTCCAGCTTTTCGTTAATTCACACGAACTCTGTTATAACAAAACCACTGTCATCACTTTATGCACCCACTGTTGTTTCAAGCCTATATGCTAAACTATGTGGTATGCACACATACATGCAATAGCTATCGACTATTTGTTTTTACGAATGGAGAGAGAATAACAAGTAAAAACACGCTGCTTTGAAAGAGTAAGTAAGTGCTCTCTCAGCCTTGCCACCAGCCACCCAGGCGGCCTTCTTGGGCCCAACCCTCAAGTCAGATTCTTGCAAGTCCTACACCTAAAGCACATTCAGCCAGCTATGTGTGTGGGGTGTATTTTTATGTGAGCATTCTAGCCACTGCTGTAGACAGTGCCTTTGCTGCTATTTCAGCAGGGTTGTACTTTATTAACTGAATTTTAGGCATTCATACACACGGGAAATGAATGTTCTGCTTTGAACTAGTGTTCCAACATCAGTTTTCTCTTTCAAACCTTGTTTATGCTATTTTCTCCATATGAAGTCTGGATGGCTTCATGAAGCAAACTGTATCAATCTTTTATTCTACACATCATAGGGTTTGGCTTGGTTTTAGAAAGAATCTCATTATGTAGCCTAGGCTGGCCTGGAACTCACAGTGATCTGCCTAGCTCTCTCTCATGAGTGTTGGGATTAAGGGCATTGTACCCCTGCACCTAACTTTAAACTGTAGGTTTTCATTTCTAAGTTAGAAAGACTTTCTTTTCTTTCCTTTTTGTTTTTGTTTTTGGGGTTTGATTTGGTTTGGTTTGAGAAAGGCTTTTTCTGGCTGTCCTGAACTTAACCTGTAGACTGGGCTGGCCTCGAACTCAGAGACTCACCTATGCCGAGATTAAAGGCATACCACCACTGCCTAGCTAGAAAGGCTTTCTTACTCTAAGACCTTTTTTTGGTTTTTGTTTTACTTTGGTTATAGATGCCATTTGACATACAAAAGCTTCCCATTTTTATATGTTTAGCACGTATTAATCTTTTCTTTGGTGATTTTTTTAAAACTTTCCTATGGAGCGGGTACTCGAACCTCCCAGACCTATGCTGCTGTTCATGCTCTAAAGGACTCCATGCCTGCCACGGTCACTGACCTCTCAGGTAGATAAAAGCATTTATAAAAGCCACTCATGAGTTTACACCTGTTCCCTCACCACAGCTGTCATAACGGCTCTACAAATGACCAGATATCCTTTTGATAAGAACACATATGTGTGACTTAAACTCCCATTCTTGTCAAACCAGCTACGTTTGTTCCATTCACATTTCATGCTGACTTCCTGTGGAATTCCTGGCCGATGAAAACAGCACTTCCACCTGCACTTGCTTCTGGGGCACTCCACCCACAGTGTGCCAGCACCATGGGCATCTTTTTAGATTCTGTAAGTGGTACTGAGCCTAACAGCAAACAAACTGACTTAAGTTCAAACGCCAACTCTCGATTATACAGTAAGAAGTCACATCAACAGCACAATCAAGAGGACACAGCAAAGGTTTTAAGGTTTCCTTCCACTGTGAGAAAACAGATGCAAAACCAGCCCAGATTCAAATCAGTTTCTAAGAAACAACAAAACCTTCTTGCTTATCAGTATGAAGTGGACCCAGTAAGTAGACAATGAACCAATAAGGCTCTATGGAGCCATTCTTTACCAAATGACTAAGCAGTGTGAATACATTTGTTTACAAAAAGAGAAAAAGCAATGGGATATTCATTTGTCATTTCATAAAAGATGTGTGTGTATGTGTTCGCCATATGAACCACAGCTCCCAGGCAGGTCCTCTTCAAGGTCCTCTTAAAGAGGCTCTTCAAGCTAAGACTATGGTGCTCCCATAGCTACAGACAAGGGATAACCAGAATATTCCTGTGAACCTTAAACAGTATGAAAGAGAGAGAGCTGCACCCGAGTGAGAGGAAAGAAAACACAAGATAACACAGGCAAAGAGCACTGGGGAAAAAGAAGAGGGTCCTAACTAGTTGTGTCAGAGACAGGGAGAAAGTAGCTCCACATAACAAATAGGACAAAAAAGCTATTTGCATAGGAACCTAAGTGGAGCTAACAATTGAGACACACAGTTTAAGAAAACACAGCAGGCCTCATAATAATTCTACATACACATTTAATTTGGAAACTTACACTGACTGTTGAACCAATTTATTAAAAAAATAATTGTACGTATGAAGACTATCACAAAGTAAATATCAGATAATTAAAAAACACACATAGGCCACTTATTATTATTTTAGTATCTATTATTTTAGTAACAGTTCTAAGCCTGCCCAATTTCAAAACTGCTGTTCTGTGTCCAAACTCCTCCCAGGTATATTTCTGAGTGAAACCTCAGGTAACTTATTTTTGAGAGGAAGCAAGCAAAGCCTTGCCTGTGACTGCTTCTAAGCAGCCAACAAGAAGGGAAGCAACAGCTGACTGTGGGCAAGAAGGCAGGGTCAGGTTCTTCTTGCCAGAGTCCAGAGGGGGAAACTTAGCAACAGATGGGCAGCACGTTCCTAAGGGAAAAGCAGGTAGCTCTCTGTGAGTTCGAGGCCAGGCTGGTCCACATAGTGAATTTCAGAACAGCCAGGATTACACAGAGAAAATCTGTCTCAACAAACAAGCAAAACAACAACAACAAATATGAAAGGCATGAAGAAGCCTGGAGAGATGGTTCAGCAGTTCAGAGCACTTGTTGCTCTTGCAGAGGGCCCAGGTTGAGTTCCCAGGGTCCACATGGTAGCTCACAACTATCTGTCACTCCAGTCCTAGGGGACTGGGATGCCCTCATCTGGCCCCTGTGGGCATCAGACATACGTGTGGTGCATATAAATTATATGCAGGCAAAATACTCAGACAAATAAAATAAAAATAAATCTTAAAAAATCATGAAGTACAAAAACATGAATTGACAGACCCAACTATACATGAAGCTAAAACTTACATAGTGTGAAAGCTACCATAAACTAATTGAAAAGCCAACTGTGTGGTGCTAGAGAGATGGCTCAGTGGTTAAGAGCACTGTCTGATCTTCCAGAGGTCCATAGTTCAATTCCCAGCAACAACATGGTGGCTCAGAACCATCTATAATGAAATTTGATGCCCTCTTCTGGCCTGAAGATGTACATGCAGAGGGTACTCATACACTATGTAAATAAATAAATCTTGAAAAAAATTAAGAAGGAAAGAAAGGAAAGGAAAGGAAAGGAAAGGAAAGGAAGAAGGAAGGAAGGAAGGAAGGAAAGAAGGAAGGAAAGAAGGAAGGAAGGAATAGAAAAGCCAACTGCAGGCTAGGAACCAAGGCAGAAGCTAGCAGAGTGGACACAGAAGCAAAGCAGAACAAAACATAATTCAGAGGTGAGGAAACCTAGACTGCCAATACAAAAAGACACTAAAGATCATTAGAGTTGGAAAACAAACCACCAAGCACCACAGCAGGGCCTCTCGAGCTCCTAGGAAAGCACCCACACGCTTGTGCTCTGCCCGTCACTCCCAGAAGCTCTCATCCCATCTCACTGGGCAATTCTAAAGGAACTCAAAACATCAGTGCATTACTTCATATGGATTCTTACCTCCCCTTCTCTCCTTCTCTTCTCTTCTCTCCTCTCCCCTTCTCTGTGTGGGTATGTGTGCATTTGTGTGGATGTTTTAGTTATATCTTTAAAAGAAATTAAGTCAGAAAGTCAGGCTTATCAAGGAAGAATTTATACACCTTCTTAGTGTGCGGTTCTGAGTCTGACAAACACCTACAGTTGTGCATCCAAAACAGTCAAGACAACACGCTCATCATCTCTCCAAATTACCTGCTCAGACCCTGCAATCAACCTCCACCTGCTCCTCCTCGCTGCCAATCACTCTTTTCTCCTGCCTTTTCCGCCATTCTGTAATGTCAGGTAGACGGCAGCGCACCCTCCACACTCCGAGAGCCTGGCTTCTCTCCTCGCAGGTGTGCATGGGACTCACCCATGCTGTGTGTGCCAGTAACCCCCTCACCGCCGAGCACAGCAAAACTGGGCCCTAGCTCCCCTTATCTCCTCACTGGGCTCCAGACCTGGGGGGAATAACACAGCTACAGCCTTTAAGAAGGAATGCTTATGCATTTTGATTTCTCTTGAATAAATATCTAAGAGCCTTTTCTGCTAAGAGCATTATTTAACTTTAGAAGAAACTGCCAGAATTTTTGCCAAAGTAGCCATACTATTTCATGTTTCTAACAGGAAGAGACTACAAGCTAAACTGACTGACATCCTTGCAAACAGGATTATAGTTCTGTCTAATCCAGGCCACTCTAAAGATCTGTAGTAGTGAGTTCAGTAACACTGAAAAATGCTGAACAGCAGTAAAGAATGTCAAAGCTGGGGGTAGATAAGATGGCCTTTCTTTTCTCTTTATTTTCTTTTTCTGTTTGAGATAATGTTGTAATAAAATATCTTTAGCCTTTAAGTCTTCTTTTGTAGTTATTTAACTTCAGTCTCAGTAACGCCGGGAAGAGACTTCCTTCTGGACAAGTCACCATTCATGAATGGCTTTGGGAGGGGTAACTATAGTCTGAAGAATTGGCTAGAATTTCACAGTCATAAAATTTCAAATATTTATGCCAGGATAAAATTTTAACCAATACAATTTAGTAAAATAAAATTTAAAACTAATTAGAATGCTAAGATGAGGCTACTGTAGAAATTTAACCATCAGCTTTAACATTTTCGTTATTTTCCGTAGGATTTGCTAGTTAATGCCATGGAGGGTGCAAAGTGTGCAAGCATTGTGCTCTGTGTAGAGGAACTTACTGACTCTCCTTGCTAAGACCTTCGCCCTCAGAGTTACACGTCTGACAAATCCTGAGGAAATTTACAAAGGAGTATGCACTTAGGACCAAACCCGCAACTAGACTGCAACCCTTCCTTCGCAAGGAGACCAGCTTGATATGTACAGTGTGAGTATGCATGCTCTCATCACATCGCTGCCCCTCAGGCCCTGCTCTCTGGAGAACAGCAAAAATCAGCTGTCTCTCCTCACGGACAAAACTGGCGGTGGCCCTTGAGATAGTCTCCCGCCATTACAGACCTTCCTATGAATTACTGCTTTTACCACTTTTTCTTCAACAGTGAGAAACTTAGTATAAGATGCACCTTACCCTAAGTTGCCCTATGTATTTCCCTATGGTGTAAGACAACTGTTTCCTTTAAGCATCAGGCAACGGTGACTTACCCGGCGTCTATAAGCCATCAGCTTGAGTATGTTGCAGCAGTAGGATGCTCACCACTGCATGCTTGGGCTGTCTTTTTACTTCAAGCTGCACACTTTTCCCACACCATCACACCTTCTGCACATGGATACACATGTCTAACGTACTGACCTTTGTCACTGTGACCAAATACTGGATAGAAACAAACTGGGGGAGGAAAGGTGTCGTCTGTCCCACAGTTCCAGACAGGTTGGTCCATGGTTGCTTGGCCCTGTGTACTTCAGCAGAGTATCACAGAGATGAGCGTGTGCAGGAGAAATTTCATCTCATGGAACACAAGACGGGGTCAGGGCAAGCCATGGTCCCTGACAACACATCCATGTGACCTGCTTCCTCCGCCTGGGACCCATTAACACTCCAATAATGTCAACACATCATGAACCATCAAAGGATTCGCCACTGGGCAGAGGAGAGGCTGAGGGGGGCACTTCCCAATCCAACCAGGTTGAAAATTAAGATTAGCCGCCATAGGCAGGTAAGAACAATCACGAGCGGTACTTAAAGCCTCCTGTAACCTCCATTAGTGAGGTTAATTCACTGCTTTTCCGAAGCATAACTGCTCTGAGTCCAGTGCTACCACAACTACACATGAGCAAGCAGTAAGGAGGCTGACTTCCTCTCTAACTCTTGAAGCTAGGAGACCCCTGACACATGGAGGTGTTCCCAGGCTGGTCTGCACTCAGATGCCAGAGGAGCTGCAGATGAAAAGGAGAGAAGGATTATACGATGGACTCGTAAACTGAGAGGACCAAGTGTGCAAAGAATAGGCCAACTCCAGTTTTTAAATTTTAGTAATAATTTTAAAAAGATAATGCTAGCCAGCAAAGGAGTAACTAAAAAATGTTTGTGGGGGCAGAGCGCAAAGAACACTGAAATGCAGCTTATACACAGTAGAGCACAGACATCTCAAGGGTAGGCGTGAAGATGGCTCAGCGATTAAGAGCATTTGTCCTGCAGAGGACCAGAGTTGGCTCCTGGCACCTGTCTATATTGGGTGGACCACAAAAGCCTTTAACTCCAGTTCCAGGAGGATTTGATGCCCTCTCCCGGCCTTCACGGGCATCTGCTCATATATGATGCACATCCCAACAAACAAGTGCGTGCGCGCACACACACAAGAACAAGAAATAAACTGAAAGCATTATTTTAAATAATACAGAATGAAGGCAGAGACTCTAGATTTTCATACTGCTTAAAAAAGTAAAACCGTAGCCAGGCAGTGGTGGCACACAGAGGCCACACAGTGGTGGCACACTGAGTTCAAAGCCCGCCTAGTCTACAGAGTGAGTTCCAGGACAAAGACACCCTGTCTTGAAAAACATGATGATGATGATGATGATGATGATAAACCCTTAAGTATGCCAACTGATACACTTTATACACATATATTTAACTATCGTCCAAATCAAAAGAGAATACTTTATGTTGTAACCTCAACCACCCCAGATAACCTACTGCCCCAGGAACCTTCCACAACCACAGAGATAATCCCTACCTTTTTTTTAATTGTTGTTTTGGTGTGGTTTGAGGTTGTTGATTTTTTTTTGGTTTTATTTTTTTTTATATATACAGGTGCTTTGTCTGTATGGTTGCCTGCAGATCAGAAGGGGCATCACAATGTGTGCTGCCATGTGGGTACAGGGAGTTGAACCCAGGTCTGGAAGAGCAGCCAGTGCTTTTAACTGCCATTCATCTCTCCAGCCCTGGTTTTTATAACAGGGTCTTACCGGGTAGCCCAAGCCAGCTTCACACCCAGGAACCTCCTGCCTCAGTCTCCGGTACAGGGATTATGGGTTTGCATCACCATGCTTCCGTTCTACTTTTCTCATGAATACAGTATGTATACACACAGACACAGTTTGTGCATGCATCCTCGGGAAGCAGTGAGAAAAGGATAAAGAAAGGTGGAGATGCACGGGTTCTCACTTTATCCTATTTATCTGACACCTCTTAGACAGCAGTGTCCATGTCAGTTACAGGGCACTCCAGGGGAAAGCATACACCGTTACAGCACTTACAACCCAGAGGAGCAAACAGGTAGGTGAGCATGGCAGCCCAAGCACAGGACTGTCATGGCGCTGAGGAGCACAGGGCAGAGGGGCGGCCTCGCTTACTGAAGCCCTGCAAGTCTCCACTTGAAGACTATCCTTAAGAAAAAAAAGTCCCGTTGAAGATTTGCTACAAATGTTAAGACTATGCAACTGGGTGAGGAATTCATAAGGGACCATCATATTACTCTATAATCCTGTGTATGTTTGAAAGAACCTTGATAAAAAGGATTTTTAGAAGTTTAAATTGTGTCTTGAAGTATGACGATGAGCTAGTCTGTAAGACAATGGAGTGCCAGTCAGAGAAACATTGAAAGTGAGAAGGCAGCTGGCAGTCCCTGGGGAACCTCATGTCACACTGGGAAAAGGCAGAGTTTAGACTGACAGGTCAAAGAGGGTTAGTCACAAAGGGCCCTCGCTCCACACCTTATCCTACGGCAACTGGAAGCCATGAAAGAAATGGTAAGCGAGAACATGATCTGATCAGACTTGGGTTTTACAGAGGTTACCTGGACATCAGTCCACTGAGAAGGAGGAAATTGATCAGAGGGCAGCCCCTGCAGTGGCCCTGACAGACAGTAAGGGCCTAACTGAGGTAATGGAGATAAAGGAGGACAAGCTAGGGTTACAAACACTTGGTTTCAAAATGATTAACTAAAAACTACCTACTTCTTTGTCAACCAAACTGGAAGACTTAGCACGAAGACTTAGACATCAAATAACCAAACTGAGTTTTGGTGCATAGATATTTAATTTTGCTTTTTCAAGCATTTATTAGACTGTAGCAATCAAAAATATTTTTCATATTACTTGCCCTTCATAATTTGTTCAGCCCAATTAAACAAAAGCACAGCTTCATTAATCCGGAAGTATAAACACCTTTCATAGTGGTTTAGGGAGAGAGCCCACTCACCTAACGTGCCAGCAATGTGGTGGATGGGGTTGGGGTCCAGCAGAGCACCACACAACAGATAAGTCAACAAGAAGAGCACCCAGTTCCCAACCAATCCAAAAGCTAAACCGAACCCCAAGTCTCGAGGTCATTTGGAGCATTTCCTGTAATCTCGATGTCTCAGAGGATTTTACAAATCCACACCAGAGACATCCACCCTGTACAGGACTACAGTACAATGACCCCCTTGTAACAGCTTCTGTTCCTTTTCTTGGCTTTTATACACACGTACAACATCAAGGCAAATGGCTTTCTAATCCTTTACTGTATTAGGGAACAAAATAGCCTAGATCCATTCATATAATCATTTCCTGTGGACTTTTTTTTTCTCACTCTAGTTTCATGCCTTTATTTGCTGAATTCATTAAGATGAAATACCAAAAAAAAAAAAAAAGCCAAAAAAAACCACCCCACACTATAGTGTAAAAGCTGTTTCCCCAGTTACAAACATTTAACAAAGCAGAGAATCATTTACTCTCCTTGGATATTTAAAGTCCAAGTACGCTATTTCTACTCCCTGTTCCCATCACTGACAACTGCTGAAGTCAGGAAACCTCATTAGGATTTGCCACCTCATGGTGCTCAGGCAGGCCGACCTACTTAGCAGCTTAGGTGACTATTTTTTCCCTGATTGTTGTGACAGGAAGAAATAAAACCTTCTTTGCCAATGACAGGCAGAAGAAGAAAACAACCTAACTTAAGTTACAAATTTAGTGTTCAATAGATCCTCTAAATATCTACACCAAACAGGATGGAGACATAGATGATCTTAGTCACAAGGACATATGTATTGATTCAGAAACTTAATGAGAAGAAGTCACATCAAGGACTTGTGACACACGCGGTATTGTCACAGGTACCTAAAAAGACTCACAAGCAAAACTGGGAAAAATGCAAACAACGACATTCACAACACCATATGCACTTCACAAATCCTTAATAACGCACACCAGAGGTAGTATTTCAAACCAAGGAACTGTTTTAGAGGCAAGGAAGTGTCAGGTTTGGGGGCCGGGGATATGGATCAGTAAAGGGCTACCAGGCAAGCACAAGGAGTTCAAATACTGAGCACCCAGCCAAAAGGCTGAGCTCGGAGGTGTGAATCGTTAATGCCAGTGTGAGGAAAGGGCAGGAGCAGGTGGTTCCCAGGAGCTCACTGGCTGGCCAGCCTAGCCAAACAGATGAGCCCTCAGGTAAGAGACCCTGTCTCAAAAATACACAGGACAGTGAGGAAGACACATGACTTCTCTGGCCTCTTGCACATGCACCTGGCATGCGTGCTTGCGTGCACACATTCACACGCATGCGCATGGACCACACTGACCACACAACAGATGATAAAAACTGTGTTTTCAGAAACCACATTGGACTGGCAATTTATTTTTATATGAAATAAGGGAGGAGTTTTAAAAACTAACATTTAAAGAAATTGATTTCTGAATGATATTCTAGGGAATTCTAGAATGATATTCCAGAAAGAAGTTTTATAGCAAAATGTGAGAATGTGTATGAATATATATGCTGCGACTTGCTTGGGCTTTCTTCTGCCTCTGACTCTTACACATCTGGCTCTCCTTTCATCGTGGCCCTCAATGTGTAAATAAATGGGTGGCCTTAAATGTTATGTCTGGTCCTGAGGAGATTCAGTTCTCTGTTCACTCACAGATGATTAAAAACCAACACCCACCATATTACTGATGTGTTACATTTCATATTTTACAAATCTACCATACATATAGCAGAGCACATGCTACTGCTCATTGTACCACTGAGGGCACTGAGGAGAGAGAACAGTTCAACATTTTATCTAAAGTTGAATTTCATGACACATGGAAAGTTCAGAAACTTTGATATTTCCATTGATAACACGGTGCTAGGGTCAAAATGATGGCAGTAAAGGATAAATGCTACTGATAAAGTGACCATCCACAAATATATATTTACATCATCAAATAAATGAATATAGACGGAAACAGAAGAAAAGATACACATCTGTTCCCAGTAGAATTCTGATTTAAAAATATAAAAAGAATAACAGGAACAGAAAATCATTTGTAAAGACATCAGAACTGAACTACAACAGGCAAAAAGAAAAAAAAAAAGAAAAGAAAACCAATAGATGCTAAAATTAGTGGGCAGGAAAATACTGAGAGGGCTGGAGAAATGGTTCAGCAGGTCAAAGTACTTGCTGTGCGCCTATGCCCCGAGTTCAGTGCCCACAACGCACAGCGAAGGAGCGAACCGATTCTCCTCCGATTCCACACGTGCACTGTGGTACTCACGCTTCCATCCCCATCAAACAGGAAATGGGATTTGCTATCTCAGATTATCTCCTCAGAAGATACTAATTACCAAGGCAGACAGAATGGAGGAAGACAGTAGATGTCACCTTAACTAAATGATCAGTGGTCAGTGGCGCCAGCAACAAGGCATGCGAGTGTGTCCTGAGATGAAGAACTAGGAAAAGGCTAAACAGCAGTTGTTCCTCAGAGCTAACAACATACCTGGCCGGTACTCTTTTTTTTTTTCTTTTTTTCCCAGAGCTGAGGACTGAACCCAGGGCCTTGTGCTTGCTAATCAAGCACTCTACCACTGAGCTAAATCCCCAACCCATGGCCAGTACTCTTTGAAGGTGTCAAAATCACAAAAAAAAAAAAAAAAAAAAAAATGCAAAGACCAAGCAACAGTCATAGAATGGAAGAGTCCAAGGAACCATAAAAACGAAACACATGTATATGTGCATGAATGCCGTGTTAGCCCTCTCTATGTATGATCGGATATCTAAGAGCTACCTAGATCCTGAATCTGAAGACAGGAATAAATACTGCTGCTGGGAGGGAGTGGTGCACACCTTTGATCCCAGCCCATGGGAGGCAGCGGCAGGCAGATCTCCGTGAGTTTGAGGCTAGCTTGGTCTACAGAGTTTTCCAGGACAGCCAGGGCTATGCAGAGAATCCTTGTCTTTAAAGAAACAAACAAAACAAACAAACAAAGACAAGAAAACCACACCAGCCCCCACCCCAAGCCAAACTGCTAAGATGTAAGTCTGTAGGTCAGTAGGTTAGCTGCCATGCGTAGTACCTGTTTATTCAGCCATCACAGTCAAGGTAGGTCTCTCCCACTTCAATTAACCTAATTTAAATAATTTCACAGTATGCCCAGAGGCTGTCTTAAATGATTCTAGATCGATATGAACCATCACAGATAACAAATAGCTTGCCTCTAATAATAGCCCAAGACTCACTGTTTTAAAATAATCCAGATAAAAACGCATCCAGTTGGATCAGGTGTATATTTGAACACCAAGGGAATTGAAACATTTAAACAAAAAACCCCTCAACCTGTAAGCTCCTAACAAGAACAGGGCTCTAGAAGCCAGTCAGAGTACTAGGAAATAATTAACCTTCCCATGACATTTAATTTGATAAGAGCAAAAAGGTATAAGTTAATCCAAGAATTGCTTTGTTATGGTTGAAAAAGAAGTAAGAGAAACACGAAAACATTTTTCAAAGGTTTACTTTTAATAATGCGTGTGCACATGCATTGTCACACAGGTCTGTGCCTGCGAGTGTGCACATCTGTGCAGGTGTCCTCAGAGGCCAAACCACGGCATCGGGTCCTGAAGGCTGTTGTGAACAGCTGGGTGTGGGTGCTGGGACCCAAACTCGGGTTCTCTTCCAGAGTGTCAGTGCTCCTGACCACTGAACCATCAGCTCCACAAGCGAACATTTAAAGCCAGACTGCAAAGCGTCTCCAGAGCTCCAGAATTTAGGGTGTTTTGTTCTGAGTTGTGGTATCAATAAATGATGACTAGTAAGAGTACACTAACACAAACTTCAAGAAACATACAAGTCAAATAGAATTAGCCTTAAAAGAAGCAGTTTTCTGCCCAGACTAAAAATCCAGTAACCTAAAGAAGAGCTCTGCAATAAAGACACAAACACTAGCAAGTATATCTGACTCCAGTGTATTAGGGGAGGAAGGGAAGAAGGATGCCAAGTGTCAAAACTACCTATCCCCTTTGTGAGCATGCAATACCCTTTTACAAACACTGTCGCAAAGTCACAACTCACTTTAGAGAGAAGAGATAAGGAGAAGAAATGAAACAGCCAATATTACTGGCTTCCCTTTCTTAAGACTTTCATACTAAAAACAAAGTAGAAAAAAGTACAGTCCCTAAGGAAAGAGAGGACCAAAAGTGCATATAAAAGTGGAGAGGAGAGTGCAGCTGAACAAGCACGTGATTACAGCTTTAAAGTAGAGTGGGGAGAGAAGGCCCTGAGGCCCCTTCAGAGCCATCACCCCATCAGCAAAGCTCCGACAGACACTTTCCACACAGCACTTAGCACAGCAAGGCACGGGTCAAAGATCACTGTTCCAGCTACCCAATTAGAGGGCCTCTGTTATCTGATTACAACTAGTGAATTATTTACATCCTCCTAAATGTTCTTGGTTATATTTGAGTATATATAGCTTAGGCCACTCACCTTAGATTGCCCATTTAAAGAAACAATTCCTATGAGACACCATGAGTTACTAAACCTCCCAAAAAGGTACACAACTTTTACCTGTTGGTTATCTTACAATGAGAAAAGAGGCATATTAACACTTAACATTATTTTAGGGACTAGGGAGACAGCATAGTTGGTCGTGATTGCTTCACAAGCATGGGACACTAGTTTGATCCCCAAGCCTCACATAATTTGTAATCTGAGTGCTCAGGAAGTGGAGGAGAAGTGGGTTCCTGGGGCTAGCCCATACTCTAAGTGCACGAGAGGCCCTGACTGATGGCTCATGAGGAAACATACTTGAAGTCCTCAGCACCGAGGTAAAAGCTAGGCACAGAGGCATACCTCTGTAACGGTCGTACGTGCAGCAAAGACAGATCCCTGGAGTTTGCTGACCTGCCAAGCTAGCTGAATCAGTAAACTAAGGCTCACTGAGATACCCAATCTCAAAATAGAGATGGGGGAGATGGGGGGGAGGGGTCACACACCTTTAATCCTAGCATTTGGGAAGCAGAGGCAGGTGGACTTCAAGTCCAGCCTGGTCTAAAGAGTGAGTCCCACAACAGCCAGGACTATACAGAGAAACCATGGATAGATGAGAGAGAGAGAGAGAGAGAGAGAGAGAGAGAGAGAGAGAGAGAGAGAGAGAACTGAGGAAGACTTTAACAATATTTCTCCTTAGAAAATTAACATGCTAAAACAACTGTAAACTAGAAGAAAATCACATCAATGCTAGGAACTGATTCCATGCAGGTGACAGAACTGTTGAAGAGTTTGTGGAAGACACAGTGAGATGAATCTAGATGCAGAGAAGATGTCAATAGCCCACGTGGCTTGGCTTTAGGGGCAGGGGGTCCAGTGAGAAAGGATGTGAGGCGCTGCTGGCAGGAACGCTGGCAGAGAGCTAGGGAAGGCAGGGACAAGGGGAAAGAGCAGCTCTTCAAGTCTGCTACTGCCAGCCATGAACATTTGAAACAACGCGCCTTAGGATGTCTGCAATCCAGGAGATCAGTCTGTTTTAGAAACAATGGGCAGAGACACCAGGAACATGGGTGAAGACCTACAGTGTGCAACGGGCTTTGTGGCTGGAAATATTGATTCTTTACGGAAGGAATCACAGACAATCCTCTGCTCTGACAGGCTCAGTCCATTTCGCTGAGGCTTCTGGGTTGGTGAGGAGTATAAATTTATATTAGCAATGTCTCTTTTGTGGTATTCTAGAGGAAGATCTGTTTGTGTCCAAGGGTAGTGAGGTTGCTGCAGACGGACCTACCCACAGGTCTCTCCAGCTATGATGTCTCCACAATAAGGATGAAGGATGAGTGAAGCAGAGAAATGGGGAAAGAACTGACAGCAAGAGCACACAGAGGAGAAAAGAAAACGCAAAACCAATGTAGGGTCTATGCTGAGAGTCTGAAACAAAACGGAGGAGAAGACATTACATTTACTTTTGTCACTTTTTTCTCTCTTCTTCCAGTGCTGAGGACCAAATCCAGGGCCTTAACACTGGGCTAAACTGCTAACTCCAAGGCTCAGTTTTCTAAAATAAATGGGAAATGGAGGTAAATTGTAATTAAGGCTATACTTTGCAAAAGTAAATAAATCTGTAAGGTACAGATTTGAAGCTGTGGATGAAGCTCATTAAGCCTGAGCAATAGAGTAAAGATCTGAAGAATTAAGATAAAAAATAATAGAAGTAAAAACTGTACCAAATATAGCCTGACAGAAGAATAATTACTGGGAGAACTCACACAAACAAGGGATACTTTCTGCTCAATAAACATCAGAAGTATTCATTCAGCAACTCGCAGTCTATTTCTGTGGTTATAGCAGACTACCTGAGGTCAGCAACATGCACAGAGTAGAAATTTGTTTTGGTGCATGAGAGAGGCTGGGAAGCAGAAGGCCTGGATGGCACTGGGGACTTCCTGATTTCTGGAGAGGGCCCTGTGCTGCTTCTCTTTGTGACAGAAACGTGAGGAGGCCACGTTTACAACCACCATACCTGCTGCAACCAATACAGTCCTGAGAGAGCAGCACTACGGGAGGACAGTAATCCATCAACCAGAGTCCATCCCAAGACCGGAGCAGCTTCTGTATCCAGAGTTTTCAAGGGGAAAGCCTGTGCTCCAGAAGCCAGAACAAGCTAGGCTCAGTCACCAACTCAAGGGACAAGCAATGGTGAAAAGAAGAATATTCCGTATGTCTACACTGGAAAGAGGTACAAATACAGGGGATCCAGTGGCCCCACATCTATCCTTAAGGTTTAGGTTCAAACAGGAGAAGAACTGGGTAAGGAGGTGTGTGGCCCGGCATGCCATTACCTCAGTTTTAGCTCTGCGGGGCGTTCTGGAGAACTCACCAGGGTGGTCCTCAGGAGATGACAGCCTCTGTTTCTGAGAGCGACATCCCCATCATAGGCAACCACTCTCACCTGGGAGGTCCTGCTGTTCCGGGGTTCAAGGTGACTGGTAGGTTTAAGGTCACAACTTGCCTCTGAGCCTCTTCAGCCTTGAAGAAGAATGAGATCAGTTTGCCAGACATGCCACAGTGATGAACAGGCCTATGTGTAGGTAAACAGGTGACCAGAAGACAGAGAACAAAGGCAGAGGCGTCAGGCTTTTATCCTGCATGTTTTCCTTGTGGATCCACGAAGAATCAACGCTTTTTAGCAATGGTAGCTGCTACTGAATGTCTGTTTCAGCCATGGGAACCAAGCCTCAGTGTGTGTTTTGGTAGGAACAAACCAGATTTGAATGATAGTAACCCCACTGCTTAGTTATGATATGTTACAACCATAAGGAGGAATCACAACATAGATACCAAAATGGCTAAAATAAAAACAGAAAATTTCAGGAAGGGATTGCCAAGAAAGCAGAGAACTCTCCCTGTGACTCAGAGTCATGTAAATCAGGCACATGGAAAGCTTCTTCAGCAGTGTCTGCAGCAGTGTCTGCCAATGCTAACAGGTATGTCTGCCATCTTGTCAGAGGGCCGGATCTAGAATGGGCATCACCCTGGAGTCTGCCAGGATGCCCAAACCTGCTGGCTCACCTTCAGCATTCTTCTACATTTTTATTTATTATTTGTGTGTGTGTGTAAGAGAGAGAGAGAGAGAGAGGGAGGGAGGAAGAGAGAGAACATGGAACGTGGGTGTGTGGGGTCGGAGGATAACTTCCTGGCGTTGTTCGTCACCTTCCACCTTGCTGTGGCAGTCTCTCTCTGCTGTTTCCACTGCCGCATCACTATGAACTGCAGGGTAGCTGGCCAGCAAGCATTGGGGGGCGTTTCTCCTCTTTCCTCCTATCTTGCCACAGGAGTGCTGGGAAGTCAGATGCATGCCACCACATCCAGCTCCTCTCCCCACATTTTATTTTTATGGGTGTTTTGCCTGCATGTACATGTGCCTGAAGAGGTCAGAAGAGGGCACCAGATCCCACAGGACTGGAGTTACAGACAGTTGTGAGCTGCCATGCAAGTGCTGGGAATCGAACCCTGGTCCTCTGAAACAGTAGCCAGTGCTCTTAACCAGTGAGAAACCTGTAAAGACCCCACAGCCAGCTTTTTATGCAGGTTCAAGGGTTAGAACTCAGGTCATTGAGCTGGTATAGCCAGTGTTTTTACCTGCTGAGCCATCTCTTCAGCCCACAACCGGCATCTTAACAGAGGATCCAAATAGTCACTGAGAACTCACTGAGAAGCACTGTCCTATAACTCAGCTACTTCACCGGGAAGTCAGTCAGTTCATTCCTCATTAGGATCACGAAAACAACATACAACATTCACCAAAGGACAAATACTGAGATATTCATAACAGCGTTACTTCAGAGTTAAAAACTAGAAATGACCCAAACAACATGAGGGCTCAGCTGCCGTGACAGAGTCATAAAAGTCAACAACTACACCCATCAAGCCAGATGAGCCCCGCAAACCAGTAAAGGGCGAAAGCTCAGACACAGGCGAGCCCTACACTATCTCCTGCATGTAAGGTACAAACACAAGGAAAACTAATCTTTGTTAGGCGCCACATTGCCAGCTGGCCTCTGGGGAGACAGACATGCAGTGGTCACTGGGAGCATCACAAGATGGGCTTCTGGAAGACAGAGCTGGTAAGGTTAGCCAGCATCCATATCAACAATGTGCTTCATCAGCCATCCAGGAACGAAAGCACAATGGTACAGGCGCAGAGCAAACGAAACTGTAAGACTAACAATTTCACTCAAATAAGCATGCCTGGTGGGAGAGCAAAATCCTCCAATTGCCTTTAAAACGTCACGGAAGTTTCTTGTGAAGTTAAATATTCATTCACTATTGGATCTGGGAATCCGACACTTAGGTGTAAGCTAAGAGAAATTAATGCAACACATGAAAATGTGCATGTAAATGTTCCCAGTACTGGCCAGGCAGTAGTGGTGCAGACCTTTAATCCCAGTACTTCAAATGCAGAGGCAGGTGTATCTCTGTGAGTTCAAGGCCAGCCTGCTCTACAGAGTGAGTTCCAGAACAGCCAAGGCTATACAGAGAAACCCTGTCTTGAAAAATAACCACCACCAAAAAAATAAAATAAAATAAAAATGTTCACAGTAGCTTTATAATTGTCCCAAATTATAAATAATCCAAATATCCACCCACAGGAGAAAAGGGTGAGCAAGCTGTGGTTTACCCATAAAGGGAAATGCAGCAAGCAACAAAGACCATGGCACACTCAACAACAAAATACAAGTCTCAAAACCATACTGAGTTACGGAAGGGAGATACAAATGGGCACTTTTTTATTAGGTCAAACAAATCTTCAGTACCAGAAAGAAGAGCAGGGAGGACGTTTTGGCACAGTGACCGAAATAGCAACTAATGCAGTGGGCACAGGGAAAGCTCCACAGGAAGTGGATGTCTATCACACCACAGTGAGCTCAGCTCCTAGAAGCTACGTTCCACTAAAGCCGAGTCAATCAAGAGACCTAGAAAAAAAGACTTTAAAATCTATAGAGAAAATGCCAATAATGCCAACGACAAAACCTCAGTACTACCGCACAGAAAGCATGAAGGACACTGAATCCGGAACACTGGGAAATGTGAGCTGGGCAGCTAAGCACTGATGGATTTCTATCGTGACATAATGCAAAGGAAACCAAATGCTTTTAAAGATTCTGTTAATTAGAAGCTGACTGTAGTAGGAGCACCTCTTGAATGAGGAGTAAGTTCTGAGTTTAGAGGGCTGTGGTCCAGCAGAGAGTCTGTCCCAGGCCTAGCAACAACTCCTGAAATCAGAGAATAAAATTCAGAAAAGCCACCTTGAAAGCCACTCTTATTTACTCTAGCCCAGGACAGTCACCTCACTTCTACCGAAATAGCTTCCTTGCACTGAAAAAGTAACTTAATCCCAATTCCAGGGCACTGGCTGTATTTTCTCCTTCTACCCTGAAATGCCACAGTCAGCATCCAGGAGTGCAACCAACAGACACGCCATCATCTTCATCATCAGGTTGGAAGGCGTGTTAGGCAGGCAAGCAAGGGCCTGGGGTCTGTGGACAGCTGGAGGTTATCAATTTGTTTTGTCCTGAACTCATGGATTACACCGCTCTGCTGTGATCAGAGTGTGTGCCCAGAAATATCGTGAACTCGGTCTCCAACACGACAGTAGAAGGAGGTGAGCCTCAGAAAGGGAATTAAGTCACAAGGGCAGTGCTCTGCTGAATGAGTTCAGGCTCCGAGGAAATACTCGAGGAAGTGGGTGCACTTGCGTCTGCTCGGTCGTTCCGCCCACAGTGTAAGGACAGAGTGCTCCTCCCCTGGAGGATGCTACAACACAGCACAATCTGGACGCAGAGGGCAACCTCTGCTCTACGCCAGGCCCCCTAAGCCACGAGAAGGAAACTAGGACTGTCTGTGTCTTTTGTTACAGCAGCATGCTGGTTCTTCACAAAGTGCTAGAATGATCTCAAAGGGGAGATTAGAAATTAGAAATGATTCCAAAGGGAAGCTGAAAAGCAAGACATGGGAATCCGGGCACAGAGCCCTGAGCTCATGCACCTCCCAGGCGAATAGCTGGGACTTCTTAGGTACACAGTGCCTGTAATCCAAAGCATATTTGGATGTGGGAAAGTATAAATGTAGAATAGTAAAATGGTTTTACTCTTGCTAACCCAACTATGTCTTAAAGGATGCCAATGGTTTTAATGTGTGAAAGGATGGTAATGCTGTGGAGAATTTTGCTTCCCCTTATTTTTCTGGGAAAACTTGCCAAAGTAAAGATGAGTACTGTGGTGACATATGTAGCACTCAGGAAGCTGAGGCAGGAGGATGGCGAGTTTAAGGCTAGTCTGGATTACATAGTGAAACTGTCAGAAGACAAAGAAGAGAAGAGGAGGGGAAGGAAGGGAACTGGAATTAATTTAAATAGTTTAACTGTCTGAATAACTTAATTTCAAAATTTAGTGTTAAATCTTCCTTCTTAGAAAATTCTCAGGTTGAGATAGGGGAACATTTTTTAAAAACTAACTGGATTAAAACAACATTTGAAGGTTAGAGAGTTCACTTACATAGGAATGTAACATTTCTTGATGTTAAACAAAGAGATGATTTCTTTTTGAAGAACATTAGCACTGGGTGTGAAAAATAAAAAGGAGATGAAAGCAAAACAACATGAACTCCATCATTTCCAAGATGACCCAGGCTTCCAAAGAAAAACAGGATTAAAATTGCCTCCAAACTACTTCACTTCTCAGTCTCAGGCAGGACATCATTTAGGTGAAGACAAACAACCTGGGTCAGAACTAACTAAAATAAAAAGGAGTGGCTGAAAACAGTGGCCGAAGTCCTGGGAAATAATTTCCCCACTGGCTGACTATTCCTAGGATGTCGGCTTGAGACTTTGACTTCTAGGTGGAGAGGGAGATGAACACAGTATGTTTTTAAATTCGGAGAAACAGCCCAAAGGAGTCACAAATGATCCACTTACTTATTTATTTTAAACTCATTTTTATTGTTTGTGTATGAGTGTTTTGCCTGCTAGATGTATATGTTCTGTTTAGGTCCCTAGTGTCTGCAGAGGTCAGAAGAGGATGTCAGAGGCCCTGGAGCCAGAGTTAAGAATGGTTGTGAGCCACCATGTAGTTGCTGGGAACAGAACCAAGTCCTCTGCAAGAGCAGCCGGTGCTTTTTTCTTTTTCTTTTTCTTTTCTTTCTTTCTTTTTTTTTTTTTTTTAAAGGCAGGGTTTCTCTGTGTATCCTCGGCTGTTCTGGACTCACTTTACAGACCAGGCTGGCCTCGAACTCAGAGACCCTGCCCTGCAAGGCCTGCCTCTGCCTTCCCAGGTGCTGGGATTGTAAGTGTGCACCGTGGAGCACAGCTGCAGCCGGTGCTCTAACGACTAAGCCATCTCTCTGGCCTCACTCCACACTTTTTAAAGCATGAGTTTGCGACACAGGAGGAAGGCCAGCCCTCTGAAGAGATCATCACTATTGTTAGGATCTCTGCACCAGGAGGGAAAGCAGGACTGTGCAGACAGAAAGCGGGTGGCAGGGGTGATCCTAACCTGAGTGTGCCTGGGAGAGAGCACAGCACTGCCCAGAGCCCATCCCAGAAAGCCACATTTACAAGTCTCTCCAATGAAAAAGGCTCTTAGTGCTCAGCCAATACACCCCTTGTCTGTGCTATAAGAATAGACAGGCAGAAAAGACCTAAGGAAAAAGAGCCATGTTCTCTGAGCGTGTCTGTGTTACACACATGTGCTGTGTGTAAAGGGTCAGAAAGGTCAATCCTGCAGTCAACAGCACACCAAAATCCCAACCAGAAGCTGAGCAGACCTCTCTCTGAAGAAAATCTATAACTGGCCAACAAACACAGACCAAACCCAGAGTCTCCTGAGGGCTAGGTAAGTGCTGTCACTGAGCTGGACATCCCCACTCTGAAGCAACAAAATCAAGTACTGGTGAGAGCACCAAGAGCCCGGGACGTTGTGACTGTTAGTAAGAACGAGGTGGTACAGCCGCCCCGGAAAACAACTTGACAGTTCCTTAAAAAGTTCAGCCCAGAATTACCATGGACTCAGTGTCAGGCTTGTTAAAGCTGTGACAAAATACCTGAGAAAAGAGTTAACCCAGAAAAGGTTCGTTTCGGCGCAGCACACGGTCTCGGTCCTAGTAGCCTGGCTCCGGGTTTCTGAGCCTGCTTTTCCCAGATAAACTGCACCCTTCAAAGGCATACTCCCATAACCTGCTTCTTCCCACGATGTCCTACTTCCCACAGTGCCACCAGCTTGCAGCATGTGTTCAACTTTTTAAACTGCCAGCGACTTAGGCCATTGGTGTGAGCCTTCACGAAGGCCAGAGCACGCCTGATGTAGCGACTCTGGTAATGTCCTGACAGGCATTTAGGAATGTGTGCTCCATTAAGCTCTTACATATTTTTCAATTCAATCAAACTGACAGTCAGGATTAAGCACCTCATTCAGCAGTTCTTAAGAGTATGCATCCAAAACAACCGAAAGCAGAGTTTCACAGAATACATGTACACATTTACAGCAAGCATTATTTACAATAGGCAAGAGGTAGAAGCAACCAGACAGCCGCTGACAGGCGGATCTGTAAGCAAAATGCAACATGTAAACACAATGGAGTCTCATCCCGTCTTATAAAGGAGAGGAACTGACACATGCTCCAACATGGACAGACCTCTAAGACGTGCCAAGCGAAAGGGGCAAAACTGCGTGACTCCACGCACACAAAACCATCCTGAGCACGCAGATTCTCAGACGAAAGTAAAGGGTACTTACCTCAGTGAGGGGATAGGGAGGGGAAGTTATAGCTAATGGATTCAGAATTGCAAATTTGCAAGATAAAGAGTTCTGGAAATGGATGGTGGTGATGGCTGTACAACATGGACGTATTTACTATCACTGACATATATGTGTAAAAATAGTTAAGATAGTAAATTTTATGTGTGGTTATCACAAATTAGAAAAAAATAAAAAGCCCCAAAATAGCCAATGGAAAATCTATATTAAAAGCCCAGATTGGAGGTGGAATCCATTTGAGGTCAAGTGCAAGGTAGAATGAAAACCACGCGAAGATCTTGGTCTTCTTGCTACAGCAGCTCTTTGATGTAAATAACAGAGTGGCCAGGCAGGTCCGCTGGACCCCTCCAGCTCCAGGACAGCTGCCCAGTGCACACCACCAACACGGAAACCTGTAGAGTTAGCACACAGCACCCACACTTCAGTCTGAAGCAATACGCTCCCTGTGGTCTCACGGAGGGTAGCAACCAGAGACCTAGGAATGTGTGAAAATTTAAGTTTAAAGGGATGTTCAGGGCCACCCGAAAAACAAAGCCTTGCTGACCTGTTCAGATTTCCAGGAAAACCTACACAGCATTGTTTTGAGTCACAGCCATCAGTTTCCCTGAAGACCTGACTTGTGGTGGGATACAGTGCAGCTTCCACAAACACTTGAATAGAAACAGAGAACAATTTCATCCATGCCAACAGCCAGATTTCACGCTAAGATAGATGTGGCCCAAACTTTCCAAAGATTCCCCGTTTCCTACCTTTTGTGAGAAAAACTCTAAAATTACAACACAACTTAATTAGTATTCAAACAGACGGCATATATGCATAAGGGCACCATTGCAACTTAAATTTGTTATAATCCAAATGTGTTTGCTATTTTATGTTCTTATTTTGTGGATACATAAAAAATGTTATGTATAAAGTGACAAAAATTATTTCTTAAGGAGTAAAATCTTCTTTAAATATGATTCTTAGCTTTACCACACTTACACATGTATTTAATTTTTGAAAGTCAAAAGCTTCATATTCAGGATTAAAAACTCAGCACCCATAGTAGAGAAAATGATCAAGAAAATGAAAAGGCAACATACACAGTGAAAGTAGATGTTTGCAAATCATAAGTCTGACAAGAGGCTGACACCCAAAATATAAGAAACTCAATATAATAGTAATTCTATAAATATCAGAATACTTCTGTTTTCGTTTATCGAGACAGAGTCTCTCTGCAGCTATGGCTGTCTTAGAACTCACTACATAAACCAGGCTGGCCTCAAACTCAGAGATCTGTGTCTGCTTCCCAAGTGCTGGGACTAAAGGTGTATACTACCAAGCCCAGCATGAACTGAGTATCTTTAAGTGTTATTACAGTAACAGAATTTTTAAAAAGACCATCTTAACAGATGCCAATAAGCATTCAACAAAACTCAACTTGTATCCAGGATTAAAAGCTCAGCAACCAGAGCAAAAGAAGCAATTAACCAAATGAAAAAGCAACTCGCACAATGAAAATAAACGTTCGTAATTCATAAATCTAACAAGAGGCGAATACTCAAGATATCTAAGAAGCTCAACATAAGAGCAAAAGCTAAATAATCCGTTTTACAAATGGGCAAAGAACCTCATGCCAGTCAGATTCCACCACTGGCACATGCCAGGCAAACAGCTGAAGGAGAAACATTTTTCTTTGACTCCTTCTTTTGCTTGTTCTAGTCTCTGATTAGCTGCTCTCGCTGCTTTGGGCACGTAATAGTGGTGGCATTATATAGAGAGATTAAATGTCAAAGAATTTACTTAATAAAAAGGACAAATACTACATATCTCACTTATGTGTAGAAGCTTTAAAATAACTGTATGTGTTTGTTGCGGTTTTCCTGCATGTATGTCTGGTACCGCGTGCACACCTAGTGCCTGTGGAGGCAGAAGACGGTGTAATATACCCTGGAACAGGAGTTACATTTGATTGTGAGCCACGATGTGGGTGCTGAGAATCAAACTCAGGTCCTCCGGAAGAGCATCTCTCTAGCTCTACATTTGCCGAATCTTCACATTCTGAATTTAAGTCAGCATAGAGGCTCATGTCTGTCATCCCAGCACTTGAGAGACTAAGGAAAGCAGACTCAAGTCCAGCTTGGGCTAAGAGTGAGAAATTAACAAGAAAAAAAATAACAATAAAATTAAAAATAAAATTAACAAGAAAAAAAATGAGTTCACAGAAGCAGAGAGTAAGGGGCTACAACAGGTGAGAAAAGGCCACGGACACAACGGGAGATGCTGATCTAACGGTACAGAACTTCAGCTCCTTCCTGGGCCGACACAACTTCAGGTCCTAGACACGTAAGGCATAGCGTGTGACCAGTCAGACACTGGTGAAAGTGGACACTTGCACATGTAGGCACACACGTCTATCACTCTTTTTTTTAACATGGTCTCTCACTAACCCTGAATCTTACCCTTTATTTAAGCGAGGCCAGCTGGCTAGGCAGTGAGCTTCCAGGCTCTGCCCACCTCCACCTGCCCACGCTGGGGTTACACACACAGGCCATGCCTGCATTTACATGGGTGCCAGGGAACTGACTCAGGTCCTCTTGCTTCCACAGCACAGCAAGTGCTTTTGCCAACGAAGCCATCTTCCTAGGCACTGAGAACAGGTCTGGACTGTTGAGCTAGATGAGCAGGACCTCTCTCTCCCTGGGGCACTGAGCAGCTGCTACACACTGTTAGAAACCCTGTTAAACGTTATAAAATCAATATTAACGCTAACAATACATTACTGTAAACACTCCTGATGCATATTTTCCTGTAAATAAGCAAAGGCTTCGCAAACTAGAGGACTTGCTTTCTAACTGACAGCTATTAGGTTCTCTTCTGCTGCTCTAGCTCCCCTGAAGAAAAGGACTGTCAGTGGAGCAGGCAGGTTAAACCACTCTTACTCCAGAGCCAGTTACTTTGAAGGTTTTATAAATGCCTTGAGGAAGCAACATGACAATCACAGCTCCCTGCTCGAGCTGTGAGGGTGCAGCCCAGCACAGCTGTTTCCAGAACCTTGCTCAGGACTGTCCATGTGACGACCTCCACCTAAGCCAGAGGTGGAGCCTCTCCCAGTGACCTAGGGCAGGGGATGCTGTAGCTGCTTCAAGACAAGCTGCCTCTGCTGCTCCCCACCCATTATTACAATTTTAAGCTCAAGATCTCTCTCTCTCTCTCTGTTTGAGACAGGGTTCTCTATGTAGCCTGGGCTGTCCTGGAACTCACTGTGTAGACCAGTAGCCTACAGAGATCCCCCTGCCTCTGCCTCCCAAGAGCTGGGCTTAAAGGTGGGCGCCACCACCCAGCTAAGAGTATTTTCTTAAGTGGTGTTTCTTGCCTACTTTTTCTGAAACAGGTTGAACTAGGAACACAAAAAGAAGCAGCAGCCGTTACTGAAGCAGAGGTAGCTGTGACGACAGAGTGGCTGGCAGCCATGCTGCACAAGAAGTGGAAAGGCCAGCCACATGGACAGCCACACTCCATGGGACGCCTCGGGGCCACTAGCCACCAGTGGTGGAGGGAGTAACAGCAGAATCCAAATACCTAGACTCAGAAGCCACTGACCAAAGCCGAGGAGTCCTGGATTTCTGGGCCTACACTTGCTCTAACATTTGTACCAGAGACCTACACAAGAACTCTAACACTAGAGGGCGCCACCTGCTGCTGCTCCTACCCGCAAGCTGTGGCTGCTTGCTGCCATCAAACACTGGGGGATTACAAAAGCTTGCCAGAGGGCAACGGAAGTCTTTTATTTATGCAAGACTTATATTTCCATAAAATGGAAAAGTAACTTTCTACACACCCACACACATACACACGGAATCTCTGGCTATTGTAAGACACTGCTGCGAGAAATTCAAGCAGATATAAATAAATGGAGAGTTAAAATGTGCCCATGGGTTGGACGACTCAATAGTAGCAAGTAAATTCTTCCCAAATTGATTTACAGATTCAAAGCAGCTCCAAACAAAACCCAGCAAGCTTTCTGGTATGAAAGCTCATTCCAAAAGTCACATGGAAATGCAAGTAACAAAATAGTCAAAACAACTCTGAAAAAGAACACTGAGGAATTAAAAATATGATTGAAATTATGTATGCATTACTAGAACCTGCATCAAATAATTGCAGAGCTAGAGCTCCTCTTACATTTCTTTGAAGGGGTTGTTTTGAATTTGGTGAGCTTGGTTTTGTAACTTCAGTGGGGAAAATAAAAACCAAAAACACTTCACACAGGATACAAAGCAACCTTGACTAGTTTTTTAACATTGTAAAATGACAGATGAATAGAAAGCAAGCACGTGGTGGAGGCCTACATCTGAGGAAATCACACTGCAATGACACCACCATTCAGCAAGATGGTGGCTCTGATAGGGAGAACGAGCTGGACATTTCTCAGAAGCAAGGCTACCTTCTAGAGCAGCCTTTAGAGCAGCTGTGAAGTCTAATCTTGAGCTACCCTTGGCGTAGCAGGTAAAGTGGAAGCAAGGCAACTCATGCTGTGACTTTGAAGGGCACAAAGGATGCAAAGCTGGCTCTGCAGGGCTCACATTCATGATGACACTCTTTCACGTTCATTTTACCTTTTTTCCCAAGACAGGGTTTCTCTGTGTGGTTTGGCTGTCCTTGACTCTGCAGACCAGGCTGGTCTCAAACTCACAGAGATTCACCTGCCTCTGCCTCCCTGAGTGCTGGGATTACAGGTGTGTGCACTGCACCTGGCCTTGAGTGTTTTTTTTTAAACTTTATTTCACTTACGTGGAAAAATGAAGCATTCTCACACACGTGTGAGATCCTGCCGTCATATTATAACAGAGCTTGGAGGGGAATATGTACAAGTAAAGGTCTTTAAATACACCTGGCCTGCTTGCTTATCATGATCTCCTCACTAGAGCGGAACTCCACAAGGACAGGGCGTTTGCCTGCCCTGTGCACTCTGGTATCCCCAGCTCCCCGCAGCAACAGCAGAAAAGGAAGCTAACTGCTCAATAAGTATCTGTTAAATGAATAAATTATGACCATACAGGCATTTAGTGAACATTTGCTATATGACTTTATGACATCAATATAGACACTATGCTCAGGAAATGATGTAATGCTTTCATAAACCTTCTCTTTCTAGGACTTCTATCTGTCTGTCTATCTGTCAATCTATTTATCTATCTATCTATTTATATTTATGTATACAGTGTTATACCTGCAAGCATGCCTGCATGCCAGAAGAGAGCATCAGATCTCATAGGTGGTTGTGAGCCACCATGTGGTTGCTTGGAACTGAACTTAGGACCTCTCGAAGAGGTCAGTACTCTTAACCTCTGAGCCATCTCTCCAGCCCTAGGACAATTTCTTTAATCAGATTACAGGTTATCTTCTCTTTATTCATATTATTTATACTAAACAGAAGCTGGACTTCCCAGCAAAGCGATCTGATTGGATGATTCTCCTCCCTTTCTCCCTCTCTTTGCTCTCACTGGTCTCTAACTTACTAATGTAGACTAACCTCAGGCTGACCTCAAACTTACAGTAATTCTACCTCTGCTTCCTGAATATAGGAATTATAGTATAGGAATTATACTGTGCCCAGCCATTATATTTCTTTATTCTATAATTTCCTAAAATATATACATAGTCAGAATAAAAAATGACAAGTGCGTCTTTATAAAGTCAGCATCTTACGGAGGCCCTATCAATGAAATGTAGCATACTTTGTTTTCTTTCAGCTGTGTCTTTGGCTGTATCCATCCCACCCACCCGAAAAAGTCACTAGTCTTCTCTACAAGCTAGCCTGTCTTCAATCAAACATTCCAATTAAAAATCCTTTATCATTCTGGCTAACAGAAATCTTTTGATCTACTTTGATCACTAGATCCAAAAACTTCTTCAAGGCAGGAAATAATCAGCATGTTTCTGAATTTCCCTGTTAAAACATGCAAAAAAATCCTTAGTTAGCTGAACTTAAGTTTAGAAAGATGAAGCTTGAAGGCACAAAAATATGACAAAGCTACAAACATGAAGAAAAAAAAGAGTACAGATTGGGCTATGAAGCAGTGCGACTTACCAGCAGTGTCTGTCCTTGGGAAATGAAGAAGTGACCAGATATGACGATGGTGACAGTGAGGAACCCAGATTCCTCACTGGACTCAAAAACCTTGAAGAGAGAAAAATTGTGAAAAGTATTTCTATGATACACATAAAAGCAATTCTGAAAACATTCTCACACTGACTCCCATCTGAACCTTTCTTTTCATTCACTCTGTAACTGGTTTTCTTGTCAAGCTTCCTTCATATATATATATATATATATATATATATATATATATATATATAATGGTGAAAAATATATTTTAAAAATAAAATTAAAAACCAGTATTTCAAACACAAGGAAGACAAGACAGGTGGGTCTTGATATATGCGTTTCAGTGGTATTTTAATAAATCATCTCTTCTAGGGATCTAAGTTCCTTTCCTTCCCAAAGTCACTGAGGGACCTCCGAGCCCGGGTTTCTTCAGCCAAGTAATCCACTTTCATCACCCCACAAACCTGCTGCCTTCCTTTCCTGACCTGAAGTGTGTCAATGCCACTGAAGGTGGGGGCGGGGGGGACTATAGCGTCCCACAGCCCTCTGGGTATGACTGAGTCACCTTTGGAGCTTGCAGCCGGTCAGCTCACATTAACCTTTCCAGGAATAGTCCCACTCAAGAGTTCCATCTGAAATCAATAAAACATCCTGGAACTCACCACCTATGTTTGTAAATCTTATTTTCCCTTTCTTATGTTTAACCTAAATAAGCGGCCTTGGATTTATCTCCACGGTATTCTAGTTTATTAGCTTTACTTGGTATACTTTTTCAGACTAGGGAGTTCTGGAGAGGAAACTGAGGCACTTAAATCAAAGTGTCACGGAAGACATGACAAACACATCCTAAAGAGGGAATCAAGTCTTAGGTGACTGGATGACTAAAACAACAAAACAAAACAAAACAATAACACTGAAAGGTAAACAACTTTGTAGAGCAAACTTCACTGCTTAAAGTAAGTAATCAACATTCAAATAACTCTAGCTAGGAATATTTTCATAAAGTCCCACAATCTCTACCCCATAGTTTCTTATGTAGGTTACAGAATTTTAGTCATATAGTGAAATCCACAATTTCCTGCGTTTTAATCCATTTTAAATCCCAAACTTCAACATCAAACATTTCGGATGTCAGGAGGGATGTTGACAAGCCTGTCCAGTCCCTGGAGCTGCTGCTCTCTGCCCTTTCCCCGTACGGGGCCCTAGTTACTACAGAACATGCTTCCTGCCGGTTTACATGGACGAGCTTATGCCTATGACCACTTAGAGATACACACAGCTTTCAAAACTACAGTCCAGACAACAAGCCATTTGGATTACAAAACTTTAAGCGTGATAATGTAACCTTAAATCTTTTTATTTTACGTGTACTGGTTTTAGCCTGCATGTATGTCTGTACAGCACTATGTGCCTGGTGTCCATGGAGGCCAGAAACCAGTATCAGGTTCCCTGGAACTGGAGTTAGGGATAACTGTAAACTGCCTGTGGGTCCTGGGAATCAAACTAAGATCCTTGGGGAAAGTGATCTGGTTCCCCCTGCCCTGAGTGGGTGGCGGAGGTGGAGGAGGACACACCAATGAGCCAGCTCTCCAGCAAAGTAACCAAAACATAAACGCACAGCTTATGTCCTCCTAAGACAATCTCTGTTCTGACCTCCAACAGCAGTGTTTCTTTTCTTTTCTTTTTTTTTTGAGACAGGGTTTCACTATATAGCGCTGGCTATCCTAGCTTTGTAGACCAGGCTGGCCTTGAACTGACAGCTGCCTGCCTCTGTCTCTTGAGTTCTGGGATTAAAGACATGAGCCACCACACTTGGTTCCAATAGCATAGTAATAAATTATGTGTATGAGAATGCACACATCTGTTTGGTACCTAAAGAGGCTAGAAGGCAGTGGCCAGTCCCCTGGAGCTGGAGTTACAGGCAGATGTGGACTTGGGTCTCCTGTTAGAGCAGTAAGTGCTCTTAAACTCTAAGCCATCTCTTGAGCCCTGATTTACGTAAATTGTTTTTAATTTACGTAATCTTTATGTCTGGCTTCAGCCATGCTGCTGTGTGTGCACCCAGTGACATGGGTGTGAGTAGACATACACACGCATTGCCACTATTGCAGAATACCATTACACCTATGCCAGAGCGTTTTTTCATTTCTGTTAGGGACTTTCGCCCCAAGTATAGTTTTTGTGCAAAGTTCAGTTATGAATATTCTTGTTAGTCTTGGAATGTTCATTTTGAAGATACCATTTCCTTCTAAGTTACTTTTTCAAGTGATGGCTATGAACTTCTAGAAGAGTCTGTTTACACTTCTCCCTGCTCTCCAACTCGTTGGCCAGGCAGCATCTCTATATAAAAGGGTCACAGATATCTCAAATTTAACAGCCCAAAACTTGAGCTCTTTACCTTCTCCTACATTGATTCACTGAGCGCCACAGTTTTCCTGCCTCATAAAATAAAGTATCATTCCAGTTCTTTACGGGAAAACTACAGAATCATCCACCTCTCCTTTTACAATATCCAAATCCAATCCATCAGCAAATCCTTCATGTCAAAATACACAGAACCAGACAATTCTTCTCAGGTCTGGTTGGATCTATTTATCCTTATCATTGCCAGCTGGGCCACTATAAAAACCTCCTGATTGGCTTCATTTCTGTTCTTGCTTCCTTCTCCAATACAGTTTATTTCCATCCAATAAATAGCGAAAGCGATCCTGTAAATACTTAAGTCAAATCTTGACATTTCTAGCTCAGAGCCTTTCACGGCTCTCTACCCTTCTGTCTGCTCTCTGCCCCTGGCTCCTTGTTGCTTCCTGTACCCTCGGGCCTGTTTGGGCTTATAATCCTCCATGCTTTTACTGTGTTGTTAGCTGGGATCTCTCCTAGATTCCTGCATTACTCTCTTCTCTAGACTGGTGCTTCAAGGTTACCCTTCATCTGAGACACCAATCAGCCCACTCATCCCTCCCTCGGCTTTGGTTTTCTCCACAGCTCTTACTGCCTCTAGTCTCTATTTTGTTGTTACTTATTGCTAGTTGTCTAGCCAGAGCAGATTTTTTTAATCTCCAAAAAGACTGGGATGGATTACTGCTGTATATCCTATATATCCTAATGCCTCAGATTGTGCTTGACACTTAACACATATATTACTTCTTTCTTACTGGATAAATGAGATTGAAATGCCAATGAAGGCACTGTATTAAAATGCACCATTTTCAAAGGAAACAAAGATGTTTTCAGAAGGAATTCATCATTAGGAAACTATACCAGAGGGAAAAAAGTTAAAAGTTGTCCTTCAGGCAGAAAAATGAGATCAGATGAAAAATGAGATCTCCTAACCTAGAACCCCTGCACAGATGTAGCCCATGGCAGCTCAGTCTCCAAGTGAGTTCCCTAGTAAGGGGAACAGGGACTGTCTCTGACATGAACTCAGTGGCTGGCTTTCTGATCACCTCCCTCTGAGTGGGGAGCAGCTTTACCAGGCTACAGAGGAAGACAATGAAGGCAGTCCTGATGAGACCTGATAGGCTAGGGGCAGATGGAAGGGGAGGAGGACCTCCCCTATCAGTAGACTGGGGGAGGGGCATGGGAGAAAAAAAAAAGAGAGGGAGAGTACAAGTGAGGGGGCTACAGCTGGAATACAAAGTGAATAAACTGTAATTAACAAAAAAATAAATTACTAAAAAAGGAAAAATGAGCTCTCCATGAAGGAGTACAGAATACTAGAAATAATAATCACCTGGGTGACTCTAAAGGCAGAGGCAGGCAGATCTCTGTGAGTTTGAAGACAGCCTAGACTATACACTTAGTTCAGGGCCAACCAGGGCTATACAGTAAGATCCTGTCACACACACACAGGAACACATGGGCCATATAAAGACACAACAAATAGCAAATGACAAACTTAGCTCTATCAATAGCCACAATAAATGTAAATGATTCAATTATCCCAATTAAAGACAAAAACTTTCAAATTATATTAAAAACACCTTTTTTTCAGCCAGGAGTTGGGGAGAGTTGAGGGAGTTGGCAAAAACCTTTAATACCAGTACTCCGGAGACAGAGGCAGGCAGATGTCTGAGTTCAAGACCAGCATGGTCTATACAGCGAGCTGCAGGATAGCCAGGGCCACATAGAGAAACCCTGTCTCAAACAAACAAACCAAAACAACAACAAAAAAACAAAACAATTTTCATACAATATATTTTGATCATGCTTTCCTCTCCTTCAATTTCCCTCAAATTCTTCCCATCTCCCTACTCACCCAACCTTACATTCTTCATGCTTTTTCGATTTCAAAAACAAAGAAACACAAAGACAAACATCAAAATAAACAAGCAAAAGACCATATCTTACTTATGGATACTACTGCTGCAATGAAACACCATGATCAAAAGCAATGGGGAGGAAAGGGTTTATTTGGCTTAACTTCCACGTCACTAGTCACCATGAGTGAAGTGAGGGTGGGAAGCTGGAGGCGGGAGATGAGACAGAAGCTATGGAGGGCTGCTACTTCCGGGCTTGCCCCCATGGTGTTCTCAACCTGCTTTCTTACAGAGCCCAGGACCACCAGCCCACAATGGGCTGGACTCTCTCCTGTCAACCACTAATTAAGAAAATGCCCTACAGGCCTGACTGAGCTAATGGAGGCAGTTTGTTATTAAGGTTCTTTCCTCTCAGATGACTTTAGCCTGTGTCAAGCTAACAAACTATCCGGCACAACTGACCCCTTGTCAACTTGACACATAAACACGTATCTGGTAAGCCACCTTTCCTTTCTTCTTCACCCCAAGATCACACATTAATATCAACATCACAGTATTTTACAAACTTATGCCCCACAATCTTTACAAATTAAAACACCTCAAAATCCAGCCTCTTTAAAAGTCCAAAGTCTCGTTTAAAACCTAAAGTCTCTTTTAAAATACAGTCCATCAACTGTGGGCTCCTGTACAATGAAAAAATAAGTTAAATACTTCCTTACGTCAAGAGGAAAGTACCAGGACACAGACATGATCAGATCAAAGAAAACCAAACTCCAACAGTGTAAGTCACTCAACATGCAATATCTGGGACTCACTCATGGTCTCCTGGGCTCCTCGTCTGCACACACAGCTTGTCTTGCTAGCAGGCTCCACTCCATGGATGCCACTATCCTTGGTGGTCATTCCATGATACTGGCACCTCCAAAATGCTAGGGTCTCAGCTGCAACTGGGTTGCACTGTCACCAACAGCTTCTCCTGTTCTTTCTCTATGGCTCCTTCAAGTCCAGGGCGTCAACTGATTCTTGAAGCTGCCCCTTCTCCAATGGTCTCCTGGCTTCACACAATGTAAAGCCTCAGCTGCTCTTCATGTCCTCTTCATACCTTCAAAACCACTATCACCTGGGAGACTCTTACACATTATCAAGTTCGGCTGCCAGTGTGAGGTACAACCTTGGCTGCCTCTGAGGAAACACTTCCCAAAAGATTTCACCTCAATGCTTGTCTCTTTTTCATCACTGTTAATTTCTTAGCTCCATCTGACTAGCATCAATTCTCTCAATAAAGAAAAGGATTTATGTAAGTGGTTCTGATCTCTTGTTAACCACTGATTCTTCAGCCCCTGCAAACCAGAACCATAGATTCTCATCTCAAATTAGAAAACAGCCCTGAGAAGAGCCTCTAAATGACTCTCAAACTTCCCTCTAGAGTCTAGAAGTTCACAAGCCAGGCCTCATCATCTACATTGCTGTTAACATTCTTTTCTTCCAGGTTCCCACAGAAGAACTCATCAAACTTTGAACATTCAATGGCTTTTCTAGCACAAAGGTCCAAAGTCCTTCCACAATCCTCTCAAAACAACATGGTTAGGTCTGTCACAGCAATACCCCTTGATCCTGGTACCAATTTGTCTTAGTTAGGCTTACAATTAATGTGATGAAACACCGTAATCAAAAGCAAAATGAGGAGGAAAGGGTTTATTTGTCTTACAATAAACACACCACTGTTCATCATCAAGAAAGTCGAGACAGGAACTCCAGCAGGACAGGAACCTGGAAGCAGGAGCTGATACCAAGGCCACGGAGAGTGCGGCTCACTGGCTTGTCCCTCACGGCTTGCTCGGTCTGCTTTCTTATGGAACCCAGGTTCATCAGCTCAGGGATGGCTCTACCCACAATGGTCTGGAACCTCACCATCAATCACTAAGTTAAAAATTTCCCTCCAGGCTTGTCTACAGCCCAATGTTACGGAGGCATTTTCTCAAGTGAGCTTCCCTCCTCTCAGACGACTTTAGCTTGTGTCAAGCTGACATAAACCTACTCAGCATAGACCACTAAGACAAAAAAAATGTCAAAACAAAGAAAAATGAAATATGGTGAACAGAAACAGAAGACACACAAGAGTGTAAAGGCATTCCATGTTCATGTGATGGAAGCATTAATGTTGTCTAAATGTCCATGCTACCTAAACAAGCTAAACTGAAGTACACATAAAAAACCCCAAACCCAAAAAACAAAAACAAACAAAAAACCCAAACCAACCAACCAAACAAACAAAAGAGACAATTAACGTAACTAAAAAGAACAAAGCCAGAGATCTCAGCCTCACAGCCCTCACAGCCACAGGAACATAAGCAGCATGGGAGCACCAAAACATGCACGAGGGCCAAGGGGAAAAGTACAAGAGAACTGAGAGAAGCTACACCCTTACGGTCAACAGGCTTAACCACACTACCAACACTCAGTGGAAAGTTAGTGCTCACTGTCCTTGAGCTGCCAGAAAAGACACCAATATGTCTAGCCAACTATACCATTGGAAAAACAAAACTTTATTAAACAAAACAGGGAATACAAAATGATTAAAGTCTTAAATATAACCCCAACAACTATGAAAATATTGGGAGAAAACATAGGAAATGCTCTATGGTTCAGTAGATAAAAGCATTTGCTGTGCAAATATCAGGACCTGGGTTCAAATCCCCAGAACCTACATAAAAGCCAGGCTTGGCTGGGCACACAACCATAACCACTTGTTATAGTGCTGGAGGGAGAGGAGTTGAAAACAAGAGAATTCCTGGGACTTGTAGGCTGTTAGCAGAGTCTAGGCTCAGTCACACTGACACCAGCTACACACCCAAACATGTATATAGAACCTCTCTCTCTTTCTCTCTCTCTCTCACACACACACAGAAAACAAAGAGTTTTAGAATAAGAACCTAAAAGCACAGATAACAAAAGCAAAAACAAGCAAATGTAATTACATTATCCTAAGAGCTGCTGCGCAGAAAAGGAAAACAGCCTAAAAATGGGGGAGATATGTGCAGACTACACATGTGACCAGGGCAGTTATCCAGAGCACACAAGGCATTCAGACAACTCAGTAGCAGACTCGGAACAACAACACACTGTAAAAGTGGGCAGAAGGCTTGCACAAACATTTCTCAAAAGACACACAAGGTAAACAGGTACATGAAAGCCTCAACCTCCTTAATTACCAGGGAAATCAAGTCACTCCCCAGTGAGCTATCAGTAAACTCTTAACAAGAATGGCCATCATCAAAAGACCAAAGCTGACAGATGAGGAGAAGGAACTCATAACCTTTTGGTGCAATGTGAATGGCTGCATCCATTGTCAGAAAACGTGTGCACATTCTTCCAAGAACTAAAATACGAACTCCACTCATGATCCAGTAATCCCACTACTGGGTACACACCCAAAGAAATGAAATCAGTTTGTCAAAGAGATCAACACTCTCTTGTTCTGCAACAAGAACATGAACTCTCTAGCCCAGATGTTCACCAGCAGATGGAGAAAAAAACTGTGGTTATATACACAATGAAACACTAGCCGACCACAAAAGAACACACTCCGTGGGGACACAGCTCAGAATAATCACCTGGTTTGTGCAAAGTCCTGGGTCCAACCCACAGCAAGACAGGGCAAGGGCAAAGTGACCCCAGGTAATACTGTACCTACCGGAGGATTTAAGTTGTTCTCACAACAAAGAACTGATAAATGTCTGCACAGATATGCTAAGCACCCTGATTAATTATACTGTGTATATTTACCAAATCTTCACACTGTATGTCCAAATAAATCACAGAATTTTCTCTGAATGCAGTTAAAAAGTCAGTAACAGCGTGCTGAAAAGTTGGCCAAACATTTTATAACTAAATAGCATAGGAACAAATAATAAACTAAAAGGGAAATAGGGAAGTTATTTTGAACTCCATGTCATACACCAAGCTATTGCAACGAAAAGCTGTGTGGTCAAAAAAGGAGACTGCAGAAGAGCACAGAATGAACCCTGTCACCTGTTTATGGTTTTAAAATCCAGAAAACCACAAACTAGATGACACTTTCCAGATGACACGGTCTATATGTGACACTGACAGTTAATACGACACTTCATGGTGCTGGCATCTCTCCAAACCCAAGATGAGAAGTACTTTCTTTCTATCAGTCAATATTCACTACTGGGGAGTTGTTTACTGTGAAGAGACAAGAAACAAAAAGCACTCAGACTGTAAAGGAAGAATTAAAACAACATTTAATCTCAGACAGTGGTGGTCTGTGCAGAAAATCCAATCAACTTTACTAAATAAGTGAATTTTGAAAAGTTTTTGAAAATTTTTTAATGAAAACAAATTATATTCATAAATGTCAGGTGGTATGGATGTAAGCTATCTCCCATAGACACATCTGGTTGACTCTCTGGTCTCCAACTGGTAGTGCTGGAACAGGCCTGGAGAGCCACTTCTTGTCTGTTCTCTGTTACCCTCCTCACGGTGGTCCTCTGGGCCTGTCCCTTTGTAGTGAGGAGTGCCTCTAAAGCTGTGGACACAGCCGGGCGGCCACCCCAGGCTCTCGCCTGCACGCTCCCTGCCACACTGAGCTGTAGCCCCTTCAACTGTTGCCAACACAAACCCTCTTTCTTTTCAATTCGTTCTTGTCCTCTGGTCACAGAAAGAAGGAAAGTAACTAATATCCTAGTAAGAAACGGAAACTTGGCTTTAAAAGCACCAAAATTTATAATATCCTCAAAAACATAAACTACTTAGGGATAAACGGCAAAATATGTGAAAGAATGGCACCTTACAAGTTGAGATTAACTGAAATCATAAACACATGGAGTGTTGCTCATGGACAGGGAGACTTAGTGTGACTGAAGTGCTGGTAGGCAGGCTTATAGCTCCGTGTCCGTGTCCTAATACCTGGGACCTGTGAATGTTATCTTCCAGAGCAAAAGGGACTTGCTAATGGAATTACGTAGCTTGAGATAGGGAGATTATCCTGGATTACCCAGGTGGGCCCACTGTAATCAGGCATGCCATTAAGGGAAAGAGGGTGCCAGCCTGGGAAGGAATGTGATTGCTGACAAGGAGGTGGAGGCCAGGCAAGAATGCTAGCGCAACGTGGATCCCCTCTTGAGCTTCTGCGAAGAATTCCGTCTCCCTCGAATTAACTTAGCTGCATAAAACATCACTCTAGAGTTCGGACCTGCAGAGCTATAAACTATAGAATGCTGTCTTGGACCAATAAAGTTGTGGTCGTTTGTTATGGCCATAGTAGGAAGCTAGGATAGGGCTGCTCAGATGGCTCCAGCCAAGCCAAATCAACGTTCTGAGCCTGGCAGTGGCTCAGCAGGGGAGCGCACTTGCTGCACAAGCCTGATGACCTGAATGTGATCCCCAGAACCCATAAAAAGGCGGAAGAAAGAACTGTCCTCTGTCCTCTGTTTATGTGGTGAGCACACAGCAGTGCTCTCACACATATGCACACATGACACACAAAAACAATCAATAAAAATTTAAAATTCCTAATTTTGTAGATTCCACAGTTCTAGAATCCATATAGATAGGTAATAGTCTTAAAACACAGAGAACGTGTACCAAACATTTAAAAATTTTTAAATACTTATTTTATGCATATGTGCGAATACTTGAGTGTAGATATGTGCACATGTGTGTATGATCCCATGGAGGTCAGAAGAGACAGCTGGATCCCTTGAAAGTAGAGTTGCAGATGGTTGTGAGCCTCCATGCGAGTGCTGAGAAGCCACGCTGGGTCCTCTGAAGAGCAGTGGACGCTCTTCCTGCAGAACCATCTCTCTGGCCCCATCCCAGGATTTAAGCAATCCAGTTAACATTAACAGCTACCCACCACATTCAGAAACTACTTACAAATGACAGAAAAAGGGGGAAAAAAACCAGAAGAGCCTTGACCTTAAGCTTCATTCATTCATCTGTTCATTCAACAAATATTGCCGAAATCCCATTAGATAGCAAGCATTATTCAGGATGGGGAACATCGCTGAGCGAAACAAACAGCCTGCCCTCATGGAGCTACGTGGCACAGACCTGCACAACAAAGGGGCAAACAGTGGTGAGTGAAGAGTGGAACTCGGGTGGGTAGGGCCGCAGTCCATCCCAGGGAAGGCTCTGTCCAAAGGGAATTGACAAGTGCTCAAACTGAGCAGTCTACCTTTGTATTACTACTCCAAGCCACCAATTCTCCTTCAGGTCAGTGCTAAAATGCACCCTTCATCCGGCTGACTCCTAAATGCTGTTAGCCTTTGAATGAGAAGGAGGGGAAGACAGAGGTGCCTCTGCCTGCACTTTCTTTACCCTCCTTACTGTGGTCCTCTGGGCCTGGTCCTTTGTGGTGAGGAGTGCCTCTAAAAGCTACTGTGCCCTGTACTGTGCTTGTCGGTCATGCAATACTTGGCCAGGGTCTGTTGCGAGTTTATTGTCAGGAACTAGAGCTCTATTAGGGCCTGTCTCATTGCTGCTTGCGCACGGTCCTCTCCCTCAACAGAATCACACTCCAGCCCCCAGGCTCCAGGGCGGGAAAGGCACTTCCTGGGGCTACACTCTGTGGCAGCCTGCTGTACAAACACACCTTCTTTGGTACCCTTCCCACACGGAGCCATTTCACCATTCCCCCGCCTGGCTCGTCTCTGCACACAGGCGTGGCCGGCGTGAGGGCGATGCTTCTTGCTCTGCATGCAGAACCAAGCGTGTGGCCCTGCCAGGAGCTCCTGGGTCTCAGGAGAGGTGAAGGGGACGAAGCTGCTCAGCCCTCTCCAAGACCTGCTGTTGGCTGCTAACTGAACTCTGCTTGTGACTTCTGAGTCCTTCAAAGTTCTGCCAGCCTATGTGGACCAGAGGCCTGCCCGTGACACAGTCGGATAAAATGTATTTTGTAAGCCACACACTGTTTATGTGGGACACCTGAGAAATCACTTCTTACTGAGAAAATCATATTTCTCACGTGAAAAATGTGTGGGAACCGACACATCACTTTTATTGTGATAGGCAATTTCCTGACAGATGGACAGCTCACACAGAGACGATCAGCGTGGCACAGTGTTTAAGCGGACGCTGGTGGTGCCTGAGCTCACTGCACACGCAGCAGGAGGGAGCGTGGAGCCACAGCTGTCCAGGACAACGCAGCCGCTTTAGACTGTTCTGATGTCACGCTGCTTCTAAAAACCTCTCCACCGTGGATGGCGTCATGCCCACTCTGCTTATGTTCTAACTAAAAGTTTTTATTTTTTTAAGTTATATATTATCTACTTATGTGTGTCTGTGTGTCTGCCACATGTGTGCATGCCCGCAGAGGCCAGAGGGTGTCAGGCCCATGGAGCTATAGCTACAGGCTGATGAGCCACCTGATGTGGGTGCTCGGATCCGAATTCAGGTCTTCAGCATGCCCCTAACCACTGAGCCATCTCATCAATCCCCACATTTGTACCTTTTTATTATAGATTTCATATGTTTTATGATGGTAAATGATGAATTAATCAATTATCCATGTTCATTTTATGTATACATAATATACCAAACTTTTCTATGTAATTTTTCCCTAAGTTTATAGTTAGCCCACAAATTTTTCCAAATCTCTCCCCCCAAAAATTCTTCATATGCTCACACCCCGGACCTTCAGGGGCACCTAGAATTGCTGCGGTAACTGCTAAGCTGTGGTGGCCTGAGTGGGAAGGACCTCCAGCTACAGCATTTGCCCTGGTCCCATCGGTGCTGCTGGAAGGGTTAGGCGCCCCAGCCTTGCCGAGGACGTGCCTCACGGGAACAGGCCCTGAGGTTTAAAAAGCCTTGCCTGCTTCCGGTCTGCTCTCTTTATTTTGTGCTTCCAGTCAGGACATAAGCTCCCAGCTTCCTGCTCCTACCACACCAGCCATCGGCTGCCACGCTGTCCCCACCATTACAAGCTCTAGCTTTCTGGAACCATGAGCCCAAATAAATCCTTTCTTATATAAGTTGCCTTGGTTACACTGCTTTGTCATAGCAATAGAAAAGTAACTAATACAAAGGCTTAAATAGTACAAATCTAAGCATCACATTATCAGAGTTGTGTTGTTTATCTTTAAACTGTTCTCTATATGCAGGTTTGTTTGGAGGGTCTCAGCGACAGCTGACCCCCACACAGACCTAGACACGCACGCTCGTTTCGGTGATAGTCCAAATGCTCTGCTATCAAGGCTACTTCCCATGAAGCCCTTTCCAGTTTTTCTTCTCCCATTCTGCTCCCTCACTAGCGCTGTGGACGCACTACTCAAGCCTACATCTGAAAGGTAGTCTCACAACGAACAAAGACAGAACGGTGACTGTCAAGTCCTCATCTTAACGGACGTTTTGACATTTATATCTGAGTTTAAAATTCAAAACACTGAGATGAAATATAAGTATTAAGATGTCACATATTTGTTTGGTTAAATGAAATTTTTAACTCATGCTCAAAATATCTTTACTAAATTTGAACATTATCTTTAACACTGAATAAATTTATCTCATCCTATAGACCAGGTTGGTCTCAAATGCACAGCAATCCTCCTGCCCGTCCAAGTGCCAAAATTATAGGTATGAGCCACCATGCCCAAAGAAATGCATTCTTTCAAACCCATTACTAACAAACCCACCAAGATGGCTCAGAGGGTAGGGGAATGCGCCACAAACGTTTGCTCCTCGGGGCCGGATAAAAAGTGGATGGAGAAGTGGAGCGCAGGGGTCTACACCTGGAGCCCCAGCCCTGGGGGAGGCAGAGGCAGGAGGACCCCAAGATTTCCAAGTCAGCCTGGTGTACAAACCAAGGCCAGGACCGCCAAGGCAGTCCTCTCTCAAAAAAACAAAACAAACAAACAAAAAGAGTGGATGGAGAGAATGGGCTCCACAAATTTGTCCTCTGACCTCTACATGCAATCATGGTTGTGCATGTGTGTGTGCACACAGGTGCCCAACATACACATACACACATTCGCGCGCGTGCACACACACACACACACACACACACACACACACACACACTTTTTTAAAAGATTTCTTTATTATGTATACAATGTTCTGCCTGCCAAAAGAGGGCACCAGATCTCATTATAGATGGTTGAGAGCCACCATGTGGTTGCTGGGAATTGAACTCAGGACCTTTGGAAGAGCAGCCAGTGCTCTTAACCTGTGAGCCATCTCCAGCTCAATTAGTATGGGTTTTTTTGTTTGTTTGTTTTGTTTTTTGTTTTTTGAGTCAGGGTTTCTCTGCATAGCCTTGGCTGTCCTGGACTCACTTTGTAGACAAGGCTGGTCTCACAGACACAAACATGTTTTAAGTTTACTAAAGGCTTTAAAACTAAGAAAAATTGTGGTTTTATGAGTAGTTGACTAAACTGCATCCTTTATAGATATTTATTAAACAATTTGGTTTACTAAAAACAACTCTATTCATCAACAAGCAAGTAATTATGTAAAATATATCAGCCTGTAACCAGGGATTACAGTTCAAATACCTGACAACAAAGCCGCTGCTTACATGGTTGTGAAATTTTTACTACCTTATTCTGTAATGTGCACTTTCTATTTATTCAACTAGTGTGATTAGAACAAAAGTAAAAGTCTTCAGCTTGCATAATAAGTGAATTTAATTAATTTCATAATCATTTTTGAAAATAATTTTATCCCTTGGGGAAAGAAAGTGTCAAAAATTATCCGTTCTGGGTGTCAAATATTCTAGGTACAATACTGAACACAGTAAACAACTGTCTAGTTTGTAAGAGAAATAGAGCAAATGAAAGAAGACAAGAAAGGACATGAGTGTCAATATGAATAGAAGCTGGGAGGTGGTTCAAGTCTGATTTCCAAAAACCATGTCAAGCGGCTCACAATCACCTGTAATTCCAGCTCCAGGGTACCCAGTGCCTCTGGCCTCTGGGAGCACCTGTACGCGTATGTACACACACATACACACCCAAATACACTTAAAAATAAAAATAAAAAAGCATGAATAGGGAGTCAAGAGCGGGATCCTCACTGAGAGGATGAGGCCTGAGCAAGTAACTGAAGGTATGAGAGAAGTAGCCAGGTGTCAGAAGAGGGTGCTGACAGGCCTCAGATCCACAGCAACCCTATTACCCCAGTTTCCCAAGTGCTAGAATTGCGGGGGTAAGCCTGTAATTTTTCACATATCTGCTACAAACCCTCACTTAAAAACTCTATTTAGTAAGTTCATACAGTTTTAAAATGTCGAATTTAAGAACGTCTAAGTAGTTCAGGAAAAAATAATGGTAGCTGGACTCTAGCCTGTGGTTTTCCCTTTCCCAATGCAATCCAAATACCAATTACCTTCCTGGAGTGTGATTAAGATCAGCATCCAAGTGGTTCTAAAGAGTGGGCGGAGGCCTCAGGGGCCAGATAAAAGAGTAGGCAAAATGTTTTTCCCTCCAGCAGGGAGGTCCTGAAACTCTGAGCAAGCAGCCCTGGGGAGGGGCAGCATTGCAGGGCCCAGGTTAAGCCTTTCCCTAAAGAACAGACACTGGACAGTGTGCTCTCAAGCTCACCGCCTCCCTGGCTCCAGCCAGGACTCCCTACTCCTCTGCAGGAGGATGAACCCCATTATTTTTGTACAATTAATATATGGGGAGGGGGGAGAGAAAACCCAAATAAGGACAACCTGGAGGAGTAAAACTGTTCAAGGAGACTGACAGCCTGAACAAAAGTAACAATTACTAATATTTAAGTAGAGTCCTGGATTTAGAGTTATGTTTTATGAAAATAAACATTCCATAGGCAACTGAACACTACAGAGGCCAAATTAAAAGTCAAAAAGCGAGAACTACTTAGAATTGCAGGGGGAATAGAAAGAAGAAGACATCAAAAGTGCCAGTATAAGATACCGGCGACAAAGACTCAGAGTCAGGAGAAGAAATATGGATGACAGGGGTGGAAACAGACCAAGGGAAGGCACCAGCTAAACAGAAGAAGTATTCCAGAGGGACATGAGACTGGATGAGGACAGAAAGGGATCAAGTTCCAGACTTCAAAGGAGTAGCAGAAGCAAAAGAAAACACCAAGACCTGGACACAGCCAGGTGGAATTCCTAAGTTCCAGGTAGAGAGAAAGACAGTCAAAGCTCCCATCTAAATACACAAGGCAGTGCTTCAGGATTCTAGGGAACTGAGGGGTGTGTGTGTGTGTGCTTAAGTGCCAAATTAAAAGGAAGAATCAAGCACCGACTCCACTTTTGCCATGTAATTTAAAAATGGGGTTATTTAAGGCAAATGTGAGGATGGGGCGGGGCACAGAGCAGTTAAAGAAATAAAATTAGAACAATAAATCACTATTTTACAAATCCTAATTTATGTATGTAGGCTTCATACATCAAGAGCAACAACAGAAAGAGAAAATTAGATGCAACGTCCTCCTAGCAAAGGAAAAGCACTGTAAGCTGGTCCCAGTGCGATCAGCTTGAGTTTGCTTGACCTCCAGATGCTTCCACTAACCCACAGAAAGAGAGTGCAAGCAATCAGACGTAACTGCACCAGAGCTGCCCCGTTGCTCAAGGTTTGGTTCAGGGTCTTTGGTGCTTGCACGATAAATTTTATTTTATTTATTTATTTTTTAAGTTCTGTGAAAAATGACTTCAGTATTTTGATGGTGACTACATTGAATCTGTGGATCACCTTGAATAATATGGCATTTTTACTATATTAATTCTGCTTATTCTATCTTTTGTACTTTAAATTTCTTTTTATAGCGTTTTATAGTTTTTATTAAAGAAGCTTAGGTTTAGAAATTCCACTATTTCTTGAGGTAACTGTGAATAAGATTGTGTTCCTGATTTCTTTCTCAGCAGGTTTGTTGCTGGTAAGGCTACTAGCTTCCTGTGTGTCAATTTTGTGTCTGGCTACGTTGCAATATTTGCTTATCAGGTCTAAAATCCTTCTGGTATAGTCTTTAGGTTTTCCTAAGGATTGAATCATGTCATTGGCCACCAAACTATTTTTATACCTGTGATTATATTTAAGATTATTCAGAATAAAAACCATTACATGAGCAATAGACAGGTTTGTAAAATACCTTATTTCTGACTCTTTGGAAATACTTTTAATGGCTAATAATTTAGCATTTTATTAGAATGTTCAAGTTAACACAATATAGAAAGTTCGAAGAAAATGTTCAATGATCAAGCCATAACAAAAAATATTTATTGTAAGGTGTTGAGAGAACAGAGATTACTTTACTATCAATATGAAACCATATGCTGAGAATTGAGTGCCCACCACAAGCTTATGTATGTTACATAATCAGAGAACAGCTTAAACCCTGACTAATACAGATTCCTCGTAATTCAATGTCTACATTGATGCAATCGTCCCAAGAGAAGTAGAAAATGAAGTAGAAAAAAGTTAAAAGAACTATAATTTTTTAAAATTTCCAAATGTACTTATTTTAAGTTATATATACTTGAAGGATGAAATAAATTAATCTTCAGATTGTGATGAACTAAATTATGTTCCTGTTTAAAGACCTGTTTTCTGCTTTTAAGATCTCTCAAAACTGTCACAGCTTTGCATGTTGGTCCAAACTGCTGATTGATACGTTATAAAATACAACCCTGCGCAAACATGCTGGTGGACTACCAGCTGCCTCCCCCTGGCTGCCGCTCACTAAAGAGTCTCCTAACTCATTTCTACAGAGGTCTAGAGTGGAGCAGGCTAACAAGCATGGTCCTGCGACATACTAAACTGTATAATTTGGCTTTTTATTGCACAGGAATACAATTTTAACAATAAAAATCAAGTATAAGAACAGTAACTTCAAGACCTCCCTCATGCACCCCTAAAATTAATGATAAAATTAATGATATACTTTTTTCTTTTTGAACTTACAAAATAAATAAAGTATACCATGCATGAGACATAATTCTGTCTTTTGCCACATACTCCTAAGGATAAGATCACTGGTCATGAAAGTCTCCAGGTCTCTAAGCTTGGCCTTTGGAGTTAACTCAAGAAGTTAGGGAGTCAGGAATTCAAGGTCATCTCTGGCTACCCGGTAAGTCTGAGCTATATGACTCTAACAATAACAAAAATAAAAAACTTGAAGCTTCCTCAGACTGGCTGTGGCAACAGTTCAGCAGGTACAGCGACTGCCGTGCAAGCATGGAGACCAGAGTTCAGATCCCCAGAACCCACGCTAAAGCTGAGTACGCAAGACAATGCCCCAGAGCCCAGGAGGGGCAGACAGGGGATCACCAAAGCAAGCTGGTCAGCTGCAGGAGCGGAGTTGGCAGGCTCCATAGCTGGAGACCCTGCCTCAGGACACGGCAAGTCTTCCTTGATCCCTCAGTGGAGGTACATACATCCATGAGCACATGCCACAAATAAAAATCTGCACAGAATAACAAATCCCACAAAAGCAGGTACAGGGTTGCACGCCTGTAATCACAACACCTGGAAACACTTGGGAGGCAGGAGGATCAGGACTTAGAGGCCAGCTTGTATTAGGTAATGAGACTCTGTCTCAGAAAAAAAACATTAGCAACACCAATTAGACTATACAGCGAGCGGTCCTTCCCACTGGCACAATAGGTTTTGGTAACTCTCACATTCTCCTTTTACGTCTTCTATCCATTCACAAAGCCGGGAAGCACCTAACAGCTCCAATATCCAAAGCATGTTTCCAATGGGAGTGAAAGTGTCAGCAGCAGGGCTGTCATTGGGGAGCTGAGGAGGCCTCTGGCGCCCACATCATCAGGCAGCTGGGCTCAGCTGGCCAGCCCTCTCACTGGTGCAGCCTCAGACATCTCCAACAGAGTCTTACAGGGTCTGGAAATAGTGGGGAGGAAAATCCTAAAAATCGATGGGATTTTAGTATTTGTGAGCCTCACTCTGAACCGTAACTTCCTCAGACTCCTTAACCACTAAGCTACAAACACATGCCACAAACACCCTTCTTCACTGCATCCGTCCAGATGAATTCCACCTTAAATCATTCCACCTTAAATCATGTTGTGCAAACAAGCCATGGCCTCCATGGAAACTATGTCTGCTGTACAAAATTAAACTTTTGTTTCTGAAAAAAAGAGAACAGAGTCTGACCCCAAGGTAGAAATATGTATTTATAAACTAGATTGTTTTGGAACAAGGATAACATCACTTACAGGTTTCTTTTTCAAAGTCTGAGGCAACCTATAATGTGTGGACCATATGACCCTGTGAGTGTGAAGCACGTCTGTCGGCCAGTATGTGCGAGAGCACACTGCAGACACTGGCGTGCCTCCAAAACTGCAGAGCTGCATTTCTCCCTCACTCCCCACCGTCCTTCCCGCCCTCCCGCTATCTCACGCCTCACTCCCCACCGTCCTTCCCGCCTTCCCGCTATCTCACACTGCCTGCCACTCTTACCGCAGCACCAGCTGTGTGCCCAAGGAGAAAGCAAGGCCGATTATGCACTGGCTCTTTAAGCTTCTGCCCAGGACATGTGCCAGCTGTGTTCACACCTCACTGCCCCAAACCAGTCGCACGCCAGGCATGTGTAATGGCACGCACGCCAGGCATGTGTAATGGCACGCACGCCAGGTGGAATCATAGCGCGCTTAGGCAGCAGCAGCAACTACCACTTTGTTTATTTATTTAGGTTTTTTGAGAAAGGGTTGTTCTGTGTAACTGTGGCTATCCTGGAGTTCATTTTGTAGACCAGGCTGGTTTTGAACTCACAGAGATCACAGAGATGCCTCCGTCTTGCTGGGATTAAAGGTATGTGCCACCACACTACTGCCTGGCTACAAGTACCACTTAATAAAAGACATTATTAGAGTCAGGTGGATGGAGAATCAAATCTCAGCCTTACCACTTAGAAGAAAACTTAATGTTCCCGTCTATAAAATAGAGATAATACTAACTACCTTACAGTCTTTTGCATAGCTTGTTAAACTGTGGGTCATGGCCCCATAACGGAGTATAAAGGTTGCGAAGTCTAAAAGAGTAAACTGTTTCTGATCACCCGCAACATGGTGAATCTGACGTTCTGGGAAGTTCCGGCAGCACTTACCCGTGCTGCATGACGGGACTTCCCTGCACCGTTAGGACTGAACCCACGACACGTACACTTTGCCCTCCATATACTTATGCCACACACCAATGAATGGCACTTGAACCCCTCTGGCTAGGGTTTGAGCCTGCTGTATGCTATGAACTGCGGTGTGTTTACTGTAGGTCTGAAGTCTCCTGTTCTTATAGATAGCATGATTTAGCAGTGGGACACAGTTACTTTTAGTATTTTTTGCTGTTAGTCCTCAACATGCGAGTATCAAATCAGTGTACCTCTAGATTATACTGTGTTAGAATGTTTGATGTTTTTAAATTGCTGTTTGATGGGAAGGCAGAAGCAGGTGGACCTACGTGAGTTAAAGGCTAGCCTGGTCTACACGGCAAGTTCCAGAGCAACCGGGGCTACAAAGAGAGGCTGTGGGGTGGTTTGAATGGGAATGGCCCCCATAGGCTCATATGTGGATGTTTGGCACCCAGTTGGTGGACTGTTCAGGAAGGATTAGGAGGCTGGCCTTGTTAGCGGAGGTGTTTCACTGCAGAGGGGCTCTGAGGTTGCAAACCCTCCACCAGACCCACTGTCGTTCTTTCTGCTGCTATCTTGTGGATCAGACGTAAGCTCTCAACTGCTCCAGCACCACGCTTGCCTACAGGACACCATGCTTCTGCCGTGATGATCACTCTGAGACTGTAAGGAAGGTCCCAATTAGATGTTTTCTTTTGTAAGTTGCCTTGGTCATGATGTCTCAACATAGCACTAAAACAGTAATCAGAACAGAGCCTGTCTTAAAAGTCCAAAAAAAGAAAAAAAAATGCTGTTTGAGGAGCTAAAGAAATGTCTCGGTAGTAAGAGTGCACCTGAAAGTCTGGCTCCCAGCAACCATGCAAGGCAGTTCACAACTGCCTGTGACACCAGCTCCACAGGGAGCCAATGCTCTGATATCTGGCATCCACCGGCACCTGCACTTACTTGCACAAACCCACATGCAGGCATGTGCACATAGATGTAACTTAAGTTAATTGTTGATTGAGGGCTAGAAAGGTGGCTTAGCAATTAAGAGCACTGGCTGCTCTTATAAAGGACCTGGGTTTGATTCCCAGCACCCACATGGAGCTCACAGCCATCTGTAACTCTAGTTCCAGGGGATCTGATGGCCCTTTGGCCTCCATGGATACTGCATTCACATGGTACACATGCATACACATACACACACACACGTACATTAGATAGATAGATAGATAGATAGATAGATAGATAGATAGATAGATAAAATTTGATGTTTGAGTGGTTGGCTTGGTTTTATAAAAACTGTTAAAGAAAAAGTTCACTAATGAATTTTGGCTTGGAATTAGAACAGAATTCCCAACAAGTTTTGCAATAGCTTTAAACATGCTTTTGACATTCTGTGCTACTTACTGATACGAAAAGCTTTCTCATCACTGATAATTATAAAATCAAAACCAACCCTGAAAAACACTGACAATACTCTAATTCTACAACTTAAAAATCTGCTAACACTTACTTCTATGTGTAAAATTAAACAAGTACAGACAAAGAGCTGTTTTAAAATAAATGATTTATGATTTATTATCAGTAAATGTTGGATTTCTGTATCTATTTTATATACATATACACCCAACGCTGCATAAAAATTACTTGGGCACAAAGGGTTGGGAATAGAAAAGGCTTAGGAAAGCCTGCTTATAGACTTTAAATGGTAATTGAGGTCACTCACTCAGCAGAATGATTGGCTTTCATTCACCCATTCAGTAAAACTTTATGGGACATCAGCCAGGCATCATGTCAGGAATAAACATACAGTATTTACACACAAAGTAAAAGTTAATTTTGTTACTTCTACTAATCCATTTTCTGTTGTATAATGAAATTCCTGAGACTGGGTGCTTTATAAACAGGTTCATTTAGCTCCTGGTTTTGGAGGCTTAATATTAAGTGGCTCCGTAAGTCTAGGCTCTGATGAGGTTCCCCCGTTCTAACACAGTGTGGAAGCAGAAGGGAAACACGGCTGTTTCCTAAGAGCAGTGAAACCTTCACAGTAGTTCCACATCTTCAGGAGAAAAGATAGAAGCAAGGGGAGCAGCAGCAGAAGCAGGGTAAGGTCAAGATTAGAGTCTAACCTTCTACTTCCTGCATCAACCTTTGGTAAGCTATTTAATTAGTCAGGCTTCAACTTCTTGTCTGTACACATAGACCCAAAGAGTTGTTTCAGTCAAAACAAGCCACAAGACCACACACATAACATAGAATAGTAACATTTAATGACAAGGCCTAACTCTCCACTCTGATGTTAGTGTAACAACAAAATTGTCTAATGCTGTGGTACTGCTGAGGGTCACATGACTATATTTAAGACTGTGTGAGGCCAGGCATGGTGGAGTAGCCCTGTAATCCCAGCCCTGGAAAAGCGGAAGCAGGAGCACTGACATTACCCACCCCCACGTGGTCAGACCAACAACAAAAAGACTGAGTGACTCCCAAGGACACTTCCACCACGGCTGGTGCCTAGCTGAATGCTAAGAGCCCAGCAAACAATAGGTGGTGAGTGGATGGTCTGCAAGTGGAGAGAGGCAAAATGGAAGGGACCCAAAAGGCCCACTGTGGACTTCCTTCTCAGGCTAGCATGAAGTAACAGGGGTCAAATTTGCTCTCCTGCCTACAACAACTAAAACACTGAGTAATTCAGAGTATCCATTTTCAAGTTATTGGGTACAAGAAATGAAGGCTAGGATTTCTGAGAAACTTCAAGAAACGAAGTGAGCTCTCCTGCTACTGCCCCAAAGACTTGTAAAATGAAGGTAAAAAGAAGTTAGAAAAACGCAAATTATAAATAATATAGACAACAACAATGTCTCTCACTGCTTGGAGAATTTCCATAGTCAAGTGAGAAAACAAAACCAAAACCAACCCAAGCAGGGTATGGGTGGGCTCCTGAGTTTAAGAGATGGGGCTGGATGTCCAAGGAGGTCAGAGAGGCAAAAACACACAGGACAGACTGCCAGAGGAGCACACCCTGAGTGAACACCAGTCACTCCCAAGGCCTGTCTGCAGGGCGGCTCTGCTTAGCACACACGGCCGGGAAGGAACCACATCCAAGCACTGAGGGAAGCCTTGCCTAGACCCACACAGAACAGCCAGGGTAGAAGACACTTCATTTCTGGGGCACTGAGTAGTGTTCACTCAAGAATTTTCCGTCAGCAGTTGCGGGGGTTCGGGGGAGGGGGTAGTCCGAAACCAAATGTTTTGCTGATCTCCATATGGTTTAAAAACAGACTTGAAAAGATGCAACTATTTTCAAGTAGCTTATCCTGTGTGTGTGTGTTGGGCAGGAGTGGTGGATGAAAATTGGCCCCACAGGCTCATAGGAAGTGGCACTCTTAGGGGGTGTGGCCTTGTGGGAGGAAGTGTGCTACTGGGGGGGGGGGGGCACTTGAGGTTTCAGAAACTCAAGCCAGGCCTAGGGGCTCAGTGTGTCTTCCTGCCGCCTATGGTTCCAGAGGCAGAGCTCACAGCGACCTCTCCAGCAGTCTAGCTTCAGGCTGCTGTGCTTCCAGCCGTGACAACAGACTAAAGCTCTGAACTGTGAGGCAGCAACAGCTGAATGTTTCCCTTTATGCGAGCCGCGGTGGTCACGGTTTCTCTTCACAGCAGTAGAAGCCCTAACTGAGATGGGGGGTAGGGAGCTACAGTATTTATAGGAACAAAAATATTTTCCTGGACCCAAGTCAAAATTCACAATAAATTATTCACTAAAAAATTAGCCAGCATACAAAGGAGAACTGCTATTTTGCGATTTTTTTAAAAAAAATAATTTTCTTGACGTTTTACTGAAAACTAAATTGTCCATAAGACATGAACAAAATCATCTTAATCATCAAAATCATCTTTTCACCTTGTACGCTAATTTGAAGACTCCTGAAATACTAACTAACATTTCTAAGGCAAGCAGCACTGTAATTAAAAGCACAAGCTTTAGAGACAAGAAAACTAGAGACTAAATTACTCCCAACTACTCTCTAAAACCTTCGAAAAGCCACAGAGCAGCTCTCAGTTTCAGGGGATTCATCCATAAAATGGAAACAATATTTGCTTGTTAGGGCTGCTGTCACAACTCTCCCCACGTAGAGCCAGGCACAGTGCTGTAAGCCGTGGATCCCAGCACTTGGGAAGCAGAGACAGGCAGAACTCCGGGAGTGCAAGGTCAGTCTAGTCTATACACCAAATACACAGTGAGACCCTTGATCAAAAAAAGAAAAAAGTAGCCATGCTACTATTCAGCCAAACATTACTAAGGATTTATCACAAGGCGCAGAGCACAGAGGCGCCGGTCATAAGGAAGATAAAGGTCCTCAAAGCATACTCTACAATGAACCCATGCTAAAAGCTCATCTCAAGTGCAACTTCATACTCCATTTCTTAATTTCTAAGCAGGACAATTACTTTAAGGTCTTCCTACAAAAATTAAAGGATCATTCTTTTTCTCTGAAAAAAAAAAAAAAAAACCTAAGAAGTTGTCAGGTTCAACCAATTAAGGTATGTCTGAGAAATATTTAAAAGCTGAAAAGCATGATAAAAATCTTAAGTTAAAAGCAACCTGCAATTAACATCACCTTTCAAAATTCCCAAATTAACAGACTAAATTATATACAGACATAAAATGGACCAATCTGTTATGATAATTTCTGTCAGGAAGGCTAATAGCTATAAGGAACTAAAATCAAGTTCAAGTTTGTATTTCACTTGCTCATTCCACTTAGGTGATGACAGATGGCTTAAATATTAACCTTGTTGATAAAAGTTTGCCTAGTCGTCATACCTCTATAAATTCATTTTAATTGTACCCTTCACTCAAGGTCTTCCAAACCCATCCTCTCAAAGCACAGGCCCCTATGGCGACAGAATTTCATTTCCCATAACAATCTATTCCGATTAAGGAAGAATTTGCATTTTAACAAAATCCCTACAGGACAACTATGCACACTGAAGCCGGAGTAGCACGGCTGTAAACTGCGGTGAGTTTGGGCTTTTATTTTGTTTTGTTTTTCACTGTTACGAGAAGTTTACTCCAAAGTGTGCAGCATGTAATAACAATTCGGAGAAGTAAGTAGAATCAGCAGTTTGACATTTTCTGTCTACAGTAATCTATGTTGACGTCTCCTAACTTGACCCGACCTCTCAACAGGAGTTTCTAGTCTGAGGAGTCTCATTGGTCACCTTTCTCTTGGATGGACAGTTAGGTCAGCATGTGGCCACTGTGGTGAGCATCTCTGGGGCAAAACATCTACACATACGGAACCAGAGAGCAGGTCTCTCTGTAATGGGGAGAGGTGAATTCCAAAAAAAATCAAAATGGGTTTATCCACATTTGAATTTGAAACATTCCATATGGAAAAAAGATACCCTACCAGAATGACCTTGTTATAATAAATCTCTGTGTTTCACCTAATAGATAGTTCTATTATAGGTACCAAGTGTTCTTAAAAAAAATTCTCATGGGACTTGAAGAATACAGTATTATTATTACTGTCATACACTAGTCGCAGGGCCTACGAGACAGAACAAATCTCATTTCTCTTTCATTTAGAAGAAATGAATGACAGACGCAGGCTGACACAGACCACAGCGGGCAGGATGGCTGGGCACAGTCTCAAAGCAAGGTACAAATGTCCAGTTTTAAAAGGCTCTGCAAATGCCAACCTCATCTCTTGTCACTACAGCCATGGTGTTATGGCAAACATCTGAAAAATGCTGAAACGCGCTGCTCCTTATAAGCAATTATGAAGAGCTTTGCAAAGAGCAAATAAAAAATTGTAATAGTAGTTGACATCTTAAAATGTTCAAAATGCCCATGCGCTGGTTTGCAATATAAGAGCTCCCTGGCTGAATCTGAGCCAAAGCAGCCAATATGGAGAAAAGGGTTGGAAGGGATTAAAGAGCTGTTAGGGGAAATTACCAAGGAGCCTAATGGAGCATTCTTGGAGGTTAAATATGTCCTTTACCACTCCTGGCCTTTTCTAAGATTCAATTGTAGACTGTCCTCCTTGCACTCAACTCCTCCTCAGTCCATTTTGCATTTTTGGTCTCTATCGTCTTACAGGATACACAGTTCCACAAGAGCACAAGGTATTTAATGATTTTTTTTAAATGGACCTAAATATACTGATTTCAAGTTTTAGAGCACCCTTACTCTAATATCCCAGAATGCCATGAATAATTCACGATGCCCTATTTCTATTCACATTCCCAGCCAAGGCTCTCAAAACTGCACTTGCGTGTATTTATTCACCTATCAGTCACTTTTCAATCCACCTCTGTCTGGCTTCTACACCCTTCACTCACTCCAACTCCTCTTCGCAATGACCATGAATAACCTTCATCATTTTTCTTTACTCGACAGCATCATTCAACAAAGTTAAGCAAGCACTCTGTCCCTCTTGAGAACTAGCAGACCTTCACTCTCCTAGGCACTTTGTAACTCTCTGGCCTTGTCAATCTGGGAGGTTCTGACACCTCTGTCTCCACTAACCTCTTGACTGTATCACCTTCCTGATGCTGACTCACACCTTCACGTCTCCAGCCCAGGTCGGCCTTTCAGTCCAGAAGAGTACACTCGGCTGAGTACAGCTGGCATTTCATCATGCACATTAAACTCAAAATGCCCGAATCTGACGCCTCAGATCTGTTTTCCCTCTTGCGCTTCCCGTTCTCCTGCCAGAAGGCGAATCCCTTCACCCTCACCACTCACATTCAATCAATCCCCAAGCCCTTTCATTTCCATCCTCCAAATGATATGTCCCATTTCCCCATCTCTACTGTCACCGCCCCCTCAGGCCTGAGGTGTCATTATCTTTTGTCTTCCTGAATTCACTGACACAGTCCTCTAATTCCATCTACAAAGGCAGAATGATTTGTCAAAGAAGAAAATGATTAAAACCCTTCCTGTGGCTGCCCCTGTGGGCTTCTAAAATAATATTCACAGGACACCTATCTTCCTCTCCAGACGTCCTCACTATCATTCCCTTGGTTCCTAAGCACCAACCTTTCGGCTTCTCTCTATGTATTAGGCCTGCTGAGGTCTTCTCAGTTATGGAGCCTTTCCCACGTTAAACCTTCCCTTCTCTTTTTTATCTTACCCACGGCTATCCAAAAGCACATAGACAACTCAGTGTACATGCTCACTACGAACTTAGATGGTTATTTTTATTCCTGTTTTGTCTCTGCCATACTTATTTGAATATAACATTAAGATATTATTTCTATTCTGTGGTAAATAATGTTCAGAGAAACTAGCTTAACCAAAAACATGGAAATTCAGCTGGATTTTAGGGGCTGGCCGTGTAGTTCAGTGGTAAAGCCCATGCTTAGAACACAGAGGCCTTGGTCCAATCCCCAGCACCGAAATAAAAACAGCTAGAGTCTAATTTTAGTTTTGTGTCGCCTGACTACCAAAAAGCATGACAATTTAGCTATGGATGACTTAATGATCCTTGCCACAACTGACATAGGTGTCTGGGTAAATAATATGTCCTCAGTAAACAAGGCAATGGGTCTGGCAATACAACTCAGAGATGGGGCACTTAGATCCCCACAAGAAAGCAAGCAGAACCATTCATGAGAGCGCGGACCATTTATGCCGCACTCCATGCTAAATCTCTAGCACTCTAACCTGTGTCTAGCACGCAATCCATGGTCATTCAATATGTTGATCTCACCCTTGCATAATTATTTTGAAAATGAAATGAGTTACAACTGTGCCTCTTGTCCTCTTATTCCTGAATAAGCTACAACTTACTCAGACGCAAGTTTCCTAAGTTAGCGGTCACCCCCTCAGTCCTCACGGAGGTGTGAGGGTGGGACGCAAACCTATGTGGCTGCTGGCCAGGTCCGCCCTCCCTCCCTGGCGATCTGGCGGCTAGTGGTCCTTCCCTCTCTCAGGTCTCACCTTCCACGTGGGTGAGGACCCTGCGGCAGCTTCCGGGCTAGGCTCAAGCGACTCCCCAGTGTCCAAGAGCATGAAGCGGCCATAGCGCTTCAGAGGCCACTGGGAGACCTCTCCTGGAAGGCCGAAGCCCGAGGCCACAGTCGCCGCCTCAGCCATGCCCGCCTCCTGTGCTGCCAGCCCGCCCCGCGTGACACCTACGGCAACCGGCTAGCCAGTCAGGAGGCGAGGTGGCTCAAGGCCACGCCCCAACCCCTCCTTCCTGTAAGAGGAAGTGGGGGATTCCACTACCGGTGCGGTCTTTGCTGGGTTGGGGTTTTTCGTTGTTGGTTTTTGTTTGTTTGTCTTGGTTTTGGTGTTGTTTTGGTTTTGGTGTTGTTTTGGTTTTGATGTTGGACGTTGGATACCCAAGAGAGATTATCTCGACTCTTCCTGGGAGTGAGGCGATTATGCTTACAATTTGGAAGATTTCAGCGCCAGCCGGGGAGCCTTCACCTTCCCTCAAGGCAGCCCATGTTGTTCATAAGCACTGCGCCTTGACCTTGAGAGATTTCTCCTACTGACTGACCTCCTCGTAACCCCCGAATCCTAGGACTAAGCTGGCTCTCTAGGGTGTCTCCAACCTCACAGCCGTCTTGCGGATAACGGCACCTCTTCACATCTTAACTCACATCTACCACAACGTAATGGGCCTTTCAGGAAACATCAACCTGGACACACTCCCTTCCTTTCTTCGCCAGAAGAGAAGAGCAGATGGGTAGGGGGCGGCCAAACAGCAAAAGGTGCGCCTCCACCAAACTGCAAGCAAATGACATTTCTGGGTGATTTATAGCCAGCAAGACATTTCCACATCTGTTAGTTCCTTTATCTTCCCAACAACCTTGTGGTGAGCTAAAGAAACACAGTAGGGATTACTGCCTGACCCCAGAACTGATGGTGGCAAAATAAGATACAAAAAGCAGACATGATTTATCAATGGACACAGCCTGTGAACGGCAGAGCCAAAGCAGAACTGTGGACCCCACAGTCTCGTCCTGTGTCAGCTCCACAGTCTCTGTCAAGTCAGAACAATGTATACAGAGAACGGAGGCTGAAGTTATTTTAATTAGGCTGTTTGTTCATTTATTTGTTTATTTGTTTGTTTGTTTGATATTTTGAGGCAGGACCTTATTCTGTAGCTTAAGCACTCCTCAGACTTATGGTGGGTCTGCCTCAGCCTCCTGAGTGTTGGGATTATAGCCACAAGCCATCAAACCCAGTTCAAAGCAAACCATTTTCAAACTACATTAATGTTTAGAGAATGGTTGGGAAGGTAGTGATTTGTTCGCTACAAAGCATCAGCTATCTGCAGTGTGCAAAAAACTATGCTAGTCAGCAACTGGTTACAGACATGGTTACCCATTTCTTAAAACGCATATCTCGCCTCAGGGACCTTTGGATCGAATAAGGAAGATGAAGCAAGGTGCAAACAAACTCATTTGTCTAAGGTCACGTGCCCAGTGAACAGCAGAGCCACAGAGCAACTATGGGCTCCACGATGCCTCCGTGTGTCAACCCCACTCACCAAAAAAATGTAAGTGTAAGACTGGGCCAAGTCAGGAGCTTGGTTGACAACTGACAGGTAACGATGCAGACATCTCAGAGTTTAGAGGAAGTCATAGTCTACCGGCAGGAGAGGCAATGAATGGCATTTGACTTAGAGCTCGAAGAGGACCAAAGATACTGAGGTGGCAGTGTGGCTTCTAGGAAGTTAAGTCCTGTTATAAGGACGAGAGGCGTTTGGGGCAAAAGAGCACAGTAGCAGGTGATGAGGGATGTGGACATTTTGCATAAGCAAGAGACACTACCTTAGCTGTGGTCCAGGCAGATAAACCTCTCAGAGGCAAATGAGAGAAATTGAATTAAAGACAAGGGGAAATTGTTACTCACCATTTTGTTCACTTAGTAAAGTTTACTGAAAGGGTCGAGTTTCAGAAACTGTTCCTGGAGGTCCTTACATGACACGGCAGTCCTGTGTTTAATGTGGTAGTAAATGGTTAAAGCTTGAATCCCAGGGCTATGGCTTGCCAGCTGTGTGACCTTGGGGAAATCACTCAACCTCTATATAAAATACTGTCATTAAACAACTACCTTACAGGACCACAACAAGATTTACAAAGAGAAAAAGAAAAGCACAGGGGAGGAAACACTTGGTAAACTCTAAAGTGGAGTGGTGCACATGTTGATCCTTTCCGTCTCCAGGGTTAAAGTGACTTTCTGTGGGCCTGCTAACAGGAAGGGGGGATGGGAACAGAAGCCTGACATTGGGTCTCAGGGGCACTCACCTTCCAGGTCCAGGGCGGCGGCTGCTGTCAGACACCCTTCACAGGAGCAGATGGTGTTCACAGTTGGGCCTGTCAGTGCCCAAGGACGCCCAGAATCCTGCTGAGTTCCCACCTGCAAGCTCCCTTCCTAGACAATACACCTGCAGCCAGCTTCTGGGCCGCTGGCATCTGCCAAGAGCAGGTCATGTCTGCAGAGAAAGATAGATGAGAACGCCACAGCCTGGTGAATGGAAGCCTGCATAGACTTAGAGTATTCATGGGAGTCGCTGGAACTCCCAGAGGCTTAGCACATAGGAGGAGCTTAGATAGGTAGAGTAAGACCCACCAGGCTTCTACCTCTTCTAAGGTTTGTGCTAGTAGGGGTCAGAACATTGACCAAACCATCACATCTTTTTTTTTGTTTATTGTGGGTTTTTTTTTTTTTTTTTTTTTTTTGACAGGGATTCTCTGTTTATCCTTGGCTGTCCTGGACCATTGTATCTTCTTAACAGCCAAAGTATCTTCTTTTTTAAAGATACAAGTGAAGTGTTTATTAAGGTACAGCATTATACAACAAAAAAAAGCACAGATATTCAATGTTTAAATAAGTTTGTGTTTTGTGTTGTTTTTGTTTTTGAGATGGGGTCTTACTATATAGCCCTGCCTGTCTTAGAACTGTAGACCAGGTTAGCCTGAAACTCTCTCAGATCTGTCTGTCTTGGAACTGACTACTACTCCCTATGTAAACCAGGCTAGCCCAAAAACTCTCTCAGATCCACCAGTCTCTGCTCCCCGAGTCCTGGGATTAAAGATGTGCACTACCACATCCAGCCAATTAGGTGAGTTTTAACACACACATAATTCCTGTAACCACCTCAACAGGATATAAAACACCTCGTAAACTCCTAAATTCCGTTCTCTTCCATTTAAGGCTCGCCTCACAAACAGCTGGTCTGGTCTGGTCTCAGTTTTATCACTGCAGCTTGTCTTTCCCCTCCCAGGACTCCACATACTTGAAAGTGTGCATCATGAGCCCATTATATCTACTATTGTATTTGTTTTTACCTCTGCCAAAAATGACCTTGAACTCCTAGTCCTACTGCCCTCCATAAGTGTGCCAACACACACATACACACACACATATGCTCAATGTTCATGTAGCCACACTCAAGTGGGTGCACACACATGAGCACACATGAATGCATATGCAAAAAAGAAAGTTTTATTTCTCAAGTGCGATAGGGATAAGTGGCCAGCTCATCTCTGGGATGACCAAGTGTCCACACTAGAGAGTTTGGCCCAGAAAGGGTGAAGGAGGGCATAGGAGGTAAGGCACAGCACATCTTGTACACTGTGGACAGGATGAGATCTCACTTTTACTTTTAGAAGATAATAACTTATTGATTACGTCCCAGGAAATCTATTTGTCTCTTATCCTCCTCACTCCTCAGGTGGGATAACGCTGAGATTCGTGTAATACCCTGTTTCCCAGCATTCCCTAGTGGGATTCAGCTTTAGTTGGTAACGATTCTTTTATATCTAACTCTCTTCTCCCTCCCTCTCAGTGTTTTCTGGGATCATCTCTCAAATAAATTATTTGTACTTGACTCCTTATCCCAGGATCTGCTTCTGAAACAAACGTAGAGGGCAATGAACAAGACCAAGAGAGCTTTGTGTCTACTTTTAATACAGTTGCAGACAAGCAGATGGTACAAGAGGTGTTTGGGAAGAATCATCCTCAGATCTGAAGACCCTCCCATGCCTAAGTAACTCACTGTAGCCACAAAGAACTTGTGACCTAAAGTACTGAATGACAGGTGACTATGAGCTAACATGTCACCCTGGTGCATGAACTCACGGTGTGTGTGTGTGTGTGTGTGTGTGTGTGTGTGTGTGTGTGTGTGTGATATAAACAAAACTTGCTCTCCCTTAGACAGGTACCAGTGACAGACCAAAGTCTGAGTTGGTAAACCAACAATTTTCTTGTGCTTTCTTGCAGAGCGTGGGTAAGGGGCTATTTACAGAAACAGAGTGACCCCAAGGCAGCCACACCACTGAGAAGGCTCACCCCACGATGGCCGACAACTTCCCATGGCTGCAGTGATGGGGCCATTTCTCCAGTTACCTTTCAATAGTCTCTGACCCTAGCATCCCCGCACTCCCAGACCACAGGACCAAAGCTGGCTGGGAGGGGTGGGAGGGAGTGACTGGGATAACAGCTGAGGGTTTAACATCCCTTGCTGCTGCTCCTTATATGAAGAGGATCTCAATAATCTACCGGCTCCATTTCCAGAGCTGCCTGCAGAAGGTCACAGCTGCTCTGGCAAAGATAATGGCTAATTTGCTTTGGAGGCTAGCTCTCTACAGCCCCCCCCACCCCCCGAGACTGTTACCAGACAGAAAAGTTAAATCCCAGATATTGAAAAAATATATATTTCATTAAATATCTCTTTAATTTTTTTATATGTAACTATTTTGCAGGTGACATGTGACACAGTGAGGCACTTCAATTGTTAGGGTCACTGTCCAAAGTGTGCTGCAGAACTGATTGTGGAGGACTACATATGTGGCTCGGTGGAGGGCTTGCCTAACATGCTCAAAGCCCTGGGTTGGATTCCCCAACCCTGTAAAAACTTACTGGACATCATGGTGCATGCTGTAATTTCAGCACTCAGCATGGTGGAGGCTGCAGGGTCAGAAGTTCAAGGTTCTATTTGATTGTGTAGTGAATTTGAGGCCAGCCTAGACCACAGAAGACCTTACTGAAGGAAGAAAGAAAAAAAAAGAAGGAAGGGAGGGAGGGAAGGAGAGAGAGAGAGAGAAAGGAAAGAAAGAAAGAAAGAAAGAAAGAAAGAAAGAAAGAAAGAAAGAAAGAAAAGAGGAACTAGTTTTAGAATCTGATCATGTCCACTTCTAAACAGACTAGGAACTATAGGCACCCCTTCTCCCCAGGATGTTAAGTCGGCAAAGGAAATGATGGCTCAGTGTCCTCAAGTCCCTTGCACTGCAGGATGACAAAGACATCTGCACTCTTGCTCTGCCTGCTGGGTCCCTTGGCTACTGCACACAGTGTCTGAGAGATGCAGAGCACGGTCCGTGGCAGTGGGGGGGTTTGAGGAAAACCCCTGTTCTCATCACTATAGGCAGATGATCTGTCTCCATGATATCAGACCCCAGGTGGCAGGGGGGAGGTTCCCGTGGAACTTCACACTCACAGCTAGAAAGCAATTATATTCATTTCTACCCTATCCTTCACATACAAAGACCAGCTGTCCTATTGCAGGTAATTGAAGGGACTTCAGTGTGACACAGACAATTCCAGCTTGTACGCAGGCTGCAGCTCATTGGCACAACATGCAAAGAGAGTAACACTGACTTTTCCCATTCACTAAAAGTCCCTAGAATAACAGGCTAGTTAAAAACATGCTTGCCAGCTGGTAAATTTGGGAGCAAGCTTTGCAAAGCTGAGTTAGAACCAGAAAGAAACTGAAAACAACCCCTATAGAAAAACTGCAGACTCACACCTTGAAAAGGAGGACTGTCGTGTTAATACTGAAATCAGAGTTCCTGGCATGGTTTTCTCTTTTATGAAGGGCTGCAAATATTAATATGGAAGAAATGGATGATTTAAATCACTTTGACAAAGGGCTAGCCTGGGGAAAATGGCTAACACCCCTTTCCCTTCCTAATATCCTTCTGTGAAGGAGCAAACAGGGAAGTAGAAATTTAACATCTCAAAAATCTTATTCTGGTAGCTGGTCTAGTTGGGACATTTTAACTGTGATACTGAACCACATAGGCAGGAGTGTGGACCCCTCTAGAAATCTATTCCAATTTGCTGCATCACTTATTTCGTCCTTGTTTCTTCCTAGGAGAAATCATTTTACCCACCTCTGTAGACTGGGGCGGGAAGGTTTGCAATTCACACCTCAGAGACAGATGAAAGCATCATGAAGAAAAAGCTTTGTGTTGGACAGTGACTCAGCAAAAGCATTCTGAGCTTGGTTGTCATTGTTGAGATAATTTGAATAATTTAGCCTACAGCCACTGATGTTACATTAGGACTGGATGAATGAAGCTGGGGGGTCAGTTTTAGGGGGACCTCTGGGAATGATCAGGGATACTTGCATGGTCTGCCTGCAGCAAACATTTTGTATTTGAGAGCATCACAATATACTTTAGAAAGAAAATCCTTCCTTTAGGGAAAATTCTTTATATATTTTTTAAATTAATTTGATTTGCTACCTGCACATATGTGCCACATGGTGTGCAATTGGAGGTCAGAGGACAATTTGACCGGTACATTGTAATCTTAAAAATAACCTGCTGAATGGTTTTTATCACAAGAAATAAGAGTTCACCTTCCGAATGCTGTTTCACAAGTGGTCTCTGCTTCACTGGGGACGTGGAATCCCAGCGTTGACAGAGCCTTGGGTCCTGCTTGTGTAGCCTTGCTTGTCCTCACTCAGCCCTGGGTTTGTGACTTCCTGGAAACAGTCATACTCCACACCAGGTCCACACCTTTTAAGGAGGATGTACAGTGTCCTAGAAAGGTCATACAGAAGAGTTTGCCTGCATGTGTCAGATTTACAGTATGCTTACTGCAATGTTTGGGGGGGCGGTTGGTTTTGCTTTTTTTTTCTTTTGATAAAGAATTCACCGTTTAAAACAAGCCCTGTGCATGGAACTAGTGTGTCTTAACTACAAAACTATGGTGTATCTTATAGAAAAAAAATATGTGTGCTGGTTAAACTTCATTCAGGTAAGAATCAGAGTCAAATGAATAAAAACTTTTTAAACAAGATGTAATTAAAGAAATACACATGAAACAAGATCATGTATTAACTGGTTGGTGAGTGGCCTTGTTGCAGCCCAATTCTCCCCTACATTTCTCCCATTAACAACAGCTCACTGTTCACTGATCCAGTATGCATGGTGATTGTGCAGAGCAGAATTCCACAGACAGTGACAATCAATCAGCTCTACAAAGCATTTGTACTTTGTGTACTTTACATTGCAAAAAAAGTTATGCATTTGGGACTTGGGAGAAGTATTGGCCTTGCAAGCACAGGGACCTGAGTTGAAACACCAGCATCCACTTACAAAGCTGTGCATAGTGGCACATGCCTTGTGACAGATCTGAGCCAATGATTTACCATATCGAGATAGGGCATAAAAATATGGGGAGCTGAAGACATGGTTCATCAGAAAAGTGATTGCTATGCAAGTTCTAAGAAGCCGAATTTGGATGCCCAGCATGCACATTCCAAAAACAAAAAACAAAAAAACAAAACCAAAAACCAAACCAAACCAAATAAACAAAAACCCTCTGGGTTCAGCAGCTTGTGCCTTTAATCTCAGTGTTGGGGAGGAAGAGAAAGAGGATCCTTGGGGCTCACTGGCCAGACAGTCTGACTTAATTGGTGAGCTTCAAGCCAATGAGAGACCATCTCAAATGAAACAGATGGTACTCCTGAGAATGACGCCCAAGGTTATCCTTTGGCCAATCTACTCATGGGCACAGGAACACAAACACAAACACATTCATAAACGCACGCACACACACGCACAAATATACACAAACAAAAAAAATGAGAGAAAAGAAAATACAAAATGTTTTAAAAATACATGTACCAATTTTCCTTGTCATCATTCCACAAACAATATAGTAGCACAACCACTCGCATAACCTTTTCATTGCATTAGGGATGATAAATAACCTAGAAATGGTTCAAAGTCCATGAGAGGATTTGAATATGCAAATGCTTCAGTAGTTTATCTACGGGGCTGAGCATCTGTAGAGCTGGCATCTGCAGGAGTTCTGGCAGCCCCTCATTGGGTAACAGGATGACTGCAATTGAATGCCAGGAAGACCCTGTTTGGATCTTTGCTTCAGAAGATACAAGCTAAAAGAAAAAAAAAAGGTTCTTATGTTTCACTATTACAGAAGGGAAAAAAAGCAGGGAAGAGGACACAAACACACACACACACAAAACTCTGTTTTATTCTTTTGCTTAGGTTTCTTTATTCCCACGAGTGAGTTATTACCTGAGCTGCTGAGTCATGTCTGCTCCATTTTTATCTTATTTGAAATTGACAAGTTACTTTTCCATGTAAGTAACAACTCAACACTTGTCCACAGTGTAGGACACTCCATGTTCCCACATTTCCTTTGACAGTGATGACCTGTGGTGGTTTGGATGAGAGTTAAATGCGTAGTCACCAGTTCTGAGAACTGTTTGGGAAGGACTGGGAGGTATGGCCTTGTTGGAGATGTGCCATTAGGAGTGGTCTTTGAGGTTTAAAAGCTTCTACCAGGGCCCAGTCTCCCTCCCCCACCTTGTTCTGTCTCTCTCTGTCTCTCTCCTTGCTGCCTGCAGATCAGGATGTAAAGCTCTCAGCTACTGCTCTAGGGCCATGCCTGCTTCCTGCCAAAATGATCACAGACTAACCCTCTAAAACTGGAAGCAAGCCCACATAACATGCTTTCTTTTTGTAAGAGTTGCCTTGATCATAGTGTCTCTTCACAGCCATGGAACAGTGACTAAGAAATGATCCATTATTGTTTTGACATGTATTCTCTTAATCATTATCTCAGTTAACCATCACATTCTAGGTTCGTCATTTAGTGTGTCATGCCCACCCCACCCCCTTCACATGTGAATTGCTTATTCCTCCTTTCCACTCATTTTCTACTGGTTCCATACTTTTGTTATTTGCTAATAGCACTCTTTCATATATTCTAGATACTATTTAAGTACCTACTAATTACATTACAAATATTTTCACTTCTCCAGTGTTTTATTTTCTTACCTTTCTATGATACTCAGATTTTTCCAAATACCTTTGACAATTGCATACATGTGTATAATATCTTGATTCTATCTGTTCCCAACTCTCCCACTACCCCAGACATGCCTTCCATGTTCCTTTTCCACCTTCATGCTTCCTTCTTCATTTTAACCCACCTGGTCCAATAAGTGCTGTGTGTGTTCACTGGTTCTGTGGGCTCACGCTTTCGTGGATAAGCACAGCTGCCGTGAGCTCAAAAGGGTAACAACTGCCATGTCATGCCCCGAAGACAGCCTTTCAGAGTGCTTCTCCCCGTCTTCCAGCCCTAACATTCTTTTCACACATCTTTTATTTTTAATGCAATCAAACTCCTTTCTTTATTGTGATATTTTATGTGTGCATATGGGAGGGAGTTGTATGTGCCTGTGTATGTGTGCTTGTGTGGGTGTGGCGGTCATAAAAGGGCTCTAAACATTTTCCTTTATCAGTCTTCACCATGTTCCTTTGAGGCAGGGTCTCTTAATGATCTTGGAGCTCACATTTCCAGGTTGGCAACTGGAAAGCTCCACCTATCCTATCTCTGCCCATCTCAGTGCTGGGGTTGAGATGTAAGTGGTACCATGTCCAGCCCATGACGTGGGTGCTGGGTATCTGAACTCTGATCCTCTTGCTTACAGAGCAAGTACTTAACTGCTGAGACATCTTTCCAGCCTCTACCATGACTTTTTTAAAAATGTCTTAGGAAATCTCTTCTTTAGAAGGTTATCACAGTTTTGACTATTTTCATTTTTCGTAGCCTTACATTTCAGTTTTACATTTAAATCTTCATTACATTTGGACTTTATTTCCAAACATGGTACAAGACAGAACTGTTTTCTAGCTAGCAAGCACTGAGAAGAAGCTTTTCTTTGCATTAAATAAAAATGACATCTTAGCATTTTGCTTAATTACATTTTTCAGTCCTTGAAATGGCAGAATGGTAGAAAAAGAAGGGGGAAAAAAGCCAAGATGGTAGAGGAATTTCACATTTCATCCAAATGTAAAGACCTTATTTGGGCAAAGCAATCATCCAAAAGCCACTTTTAAAAGTTTGCTATTGGTCTCAGTTGTCCACAGGTGGCACATTAAGGAGTGTTTTTGGATTCCCTCACTTCCATTAGCCGGTTGAAATAGACTCTGGAAAATTGCCAAAACTACTAAAAAGGAAAATAAATAGCTTCAGTCTGAGCTGAACACAATGGAAAAAGAAGGTTTGTGGTAAGACAACTGCATTTCAAAGTCCAAGGTACAGCCAAGGGGCTGCTCTGCTGCTCTGGCATAGCTACGCAGTCTGCATTCCTTCATTATATGCTAAGACCCTGCTCTTTCCAAGGAGCATCCTGGGAGGATGTGAACTATAGGGATGAATAAGTCGCTCTCCTTGCCTGCTCCCTTCTAGCCAAAAACATCACAAGGAAGTGAATCTCTTCTCTCTGGGATAAACGTGAAGGTGGTCACTGTATGTTCTTTAGACATAACTTAGAGCTGGAGGAATAGGGAACTGATAGGGAGGGGGACAGTCTAGGAGTTGTTCCTGGAGAAGTCAACATTTGAAGAACTAAACCAGTAGGGGACCAGGCAGATGATGCAGTGGGTATGGATGCCTTCAAAGGACATTTCAAGTAGAGGGAGCAGAGAAATCAGACATGGAGAGACTGATCCCCAGGTGGTGGTGAGGGAGACCACCTCCAATCAGTTCCTCCTGATAGTCTATCATCACTCCTCTGCTGCTGTGATAAAACACTCTGGCCAAAAGCAACTTGAGAAGAAAAGGATTTATTTGACTTATGAGTCCAGGTCTTAATCCACCCCTGAGGTAAGTCAGGACAGGAACTCAAGGCAGGAACCTGGAGGCAGGAACACTGCTGAATGGCTGATTCTCTGGCTTATTTGTTCAGCAAGCTTTTTTCTACAGCCCAGAACCACCTACCTATGGATGGTGCCACCCACAGTGGGCTGGGCTCTTACATATCAATCATCCATCAAGACACTTTCTCCAAGACTTGCCCACAGGCCAGTGTGAGTGATGCAATTCTTTAACTGAAGTTCCCTCTTGCCAGGTGACTCTAGGTTCTATCAAAATGACAATAAACCCTCGTAAACACACTCTTGAGTTTGCACTTGTCTAAGGTTTGAAAAGGAATTACACTTTTGACAAAGAAAACAAATAGAAGCTGAAACCCGTCGTCTTTTATGTATGTGGCTAGGTGGATTTTATTCATCCGATAAACACCTTTTGTCAGTCATTCACTGTGTACCAGATGCTGGAGGTAATGAAGAAACTCTCGTGGAAAGGTGGAAGCACAGGACTGCACCTGGCCACATAAAGAAAGTGCCTGGTTCTGCCTGGAACAGTCAAGGAAGAGATAATGACAGGGACTCAGGAAACAGGCTTGCCGGGTAGAGACGCTGGGAGGTCCAGGCAGGGCCTGTGAGATGCTCTACCAGAGTGTCACCAAGCCCCTTCAACTTGCCACCAGCTCAGCTACAAGGGAAGCAAACCTCTTAAAAGATGGTGGCTGCTGACTGGACTAGAGTTTTCCTCTTCACAGTTAATGACCTATAAAGTAGCCAGACAGAAAGGGGCTTTACACAATCAGGAGGAATTGGAAAATAGATTTTGCCAATCAGAAGGGGGTCTCAAGAATTTAGAGAATGAAAATTAGTTTGTCTACTCTTCAGAGTAGAAGGGTGATGAAGTCAGTATCCAGAAAGAAGGAAGGAGCTGTTTGCCCTGGACAGCTCTGTGATACAGGATCCTGTCTCTGTGTGTTTGTACAGTAAGGTTCCTTTCCATCTCCAGTGGCCACGCCCTGCACCTCTGACCATAAACACACACACACACACACACACACACACACACACACACACACACACACAGCATGCACATCACAAAGGCTGAGCGGCTTTTGACTTCAGGTCCCTTGCAGATATTTGGGACAGCTCAAGGACAAGTGTAAGCAAGGTCAAAAGAATTAGTATTTACGGAGTGATTCTACCCTAAAAACAAGTACAAATTCATCTCATTAAAAAAAAAAAAATCCTCATGAAGTACCAGGCCCACATATCAGTAATAAAACCCAGGCTCAGAGAAGGGAAGGAATGTTCATTTGCACAGCTGGCAAATGAGAGAGGATTTGCACTCAGTTTGGTTCTGGACTCCTCAATGTCAGCCCCATTTTCCTTCTGTAAGGTCAGAGACGGTACTGTGGACCTGGGGAGATGGCTCAGTTGATAACTATTTGCCTTGCAAGCATAAGGACCTGAGTTGGATCTCTAGAACCCAGGGGTTTTGTTTTTGTTTGTTTGTTTGTTTGTTTGTTTGCTTTTAAATCAGTCAAGTACTGGGAGTACTGGGGAAGCAGAAACCGGAACTCCCTGGCTGGCTGGTGAGCCTCTACTTGGTGAGGTCCAGACCAATGAGAACAAAAGCTGAGGTTGCCTCTAGACTCGACACATATGAACAGCCACACACTTGTGTACCTGTACAGTAATGAACACACACACACACACACACATGCACACGTGCCCGCATGCAAGATGTTTTTGCGGAAGTAGGAAGGGGGACAGACTGTGGAAGCCCTCCCGTGGCCTTCCTAAGGAGTCTACACAGTGCAGCAGAACAGTTCCTCAGCTACCTGCTGTACACACGGTATTTCTGCTTGAAGATTCCACTGCGACACAGGTCTCTGCTTCTAGAACCTCCAGAAGGCAACTACTTAGGACTTCTGAGACAGGGAGTGAGTGACATGGTCTTATTTGCCTTTCAGAAAGATCATGCTAGCAGTGGGGTGGACAGTGAGCTGGTCACATGGGAACCTACGGACGGGAATGCTGCCGTGACCCAGGTGAGAGAGGAAGAGGTTTGATATCGGGTGCTACGGAACAGAAGGCAGGCAGAAGTGGGTGAGAGACACAGTTTGGAGGGGGGAGGAGCAGGACTGAAGAGACTGGACTTGGCAGGGGTCCTGGTGGCTTGGACCTCACATTCCACATACACATGCCACGCCCCGAGAGAGGGCAGACCGGACGGGGACACATCCTCAGGCCAGCAAATCCGTTTCTGTACTCAGGGACCGCGCTCAAGGTCACACCCGTACATCTCCTCATTCTCTAGGAGAGACAGTTTGATCTAAGCAGTTCTTAACCCAGGCAGTGCCACCCTACTCCCACTACCCTAAACTGAACTCACAATCCTCCTGCCTCCACCTCCACACAGCTGGAATTCCAGACATGCACCACCACACCCTGCCAGACAGGTTTAATTGTTACAATGACCCGGACCTGCGATTGACCCGGACCTTAACTGCCCAGGGACCAGAGATGAGAAACATTATTCAGTTTTTAAAAATGATCTGCTTCCAGAACTAACATCACTTCTGAGAAATACTGGCAGGGCTTTGCAGTTGAAACGCCTAGGTTTGAACCCAGCTGGGGCAGTTAGGGTCCGTAAGCCTTCATCTCATGATTTGTAAGAAGTACTTGCCTCCTTTTTTAAAAACAAAACAAAACACACACACTCTCTCTCTCATGTGTCTATGAGTGCATGTTCATGTGTGTGAGTAGTGAGTTCTGCTGCAAGCATAATGATGCTGCATGAACCGTGATCAGAGACAACCTCTGGAGTTGGTTCTCACCTTCCGCATTGTTCACGACAGAGTCTGATTTCTGCCTGTGAGCTTCCATGACTCTCCTCACAGGAGTGCTGGATTACAGCTCTCAGGACCAGCCTTATACAGATTCTGGGAACTCACCACTGAGCCAGGTCCCCCGCTGTTACTTGAGGTCTTAGTCGGGGTTACCATTGCTGTGATGAAGCACTGTAACCAAAAGCAGGTCGAGGAGAAAAAGGCTTACCTCAGTTACACTTCATTCGCCATGTGTTCACTCGTAATTCATATTGTATTGTATTGTAACTCATATTGTACAGTATTCATATTATAACTCATCGTCGAAGTCAGTCAGGGAAGAAACGAGGCAGGACCCTGGGAAATCCATGGAGGAATGCTGCTTACTGGTTCGCTCAGCCTGCTTTCTTATAGCCCAGGGGTGTCACCAGCTGCCAACGACCACCCCCGAACGAGGCAGTTATCAGCTGTGGACAAACTAAGGCAGTCTCACATCCCAAACTTAGGATTAAAACAAAAACATACATAACATAACTAGGTTTTTAAAGAAAGCAAAACTTCCACTACAGATGGGGCGTTCAAGCAGGAGTCAGACGTGCTTCCCCTCGAGAGGCAGGGGGAGGGGCGGAAAGGACGGGCGCTGCTTTGGTGTGAAGCCCCTTCCTAACTGAGATGGGATTCGAACTCAGCTGGCTTTACCCCTGGGCCACCCCCAGCCCTGCTGCCTGCCCTTGGCTGGGACTCGGGGAGGTGGCTCAGCGCCTGCCGCACACAGGGTTCTTGGTAAGAATAGCTTTCTCCCTGTTAGCAGCGATTTCTTTTCTCGGCTTCCTTTTATGGGTCACGAACCAGTGTGCTAATTTCCAAGAAACAAATGTTGTTTCCACCCTCTCATGATCCCCGGCGCAAGCCTAGCCTGTGCAGTCCACTTGCGGGCTACGTGATTGACAGCAAAATGTCCCTTGAAATAACTTGTGAACAGCTTGTAGAGGCTGGGCTGTCGAAACTCCAGCTCAGAAAGAGCTGTTGCCAGCGCCAGTGGCTGTCAGCTTGTTATATTTAGACACAGGGGCAGTGTGGACGAGTGGACAGTTGAAGCTCAACGTGGGGGTGAGATGGTGGTGAGGCCAGTGGCTCTTTCCATGCTCCAGAAATCAGAGAGCTGATCTCCCTTCAGAGAGTGTATAAGCTCCTCAGTTGTCTGAAGTTTCCCCAGTGGTCTCTTGAGATAATGGTGAGTGACCCTCCTCAATTGCCTCCCCTCTTCGGTGCCGAGCCCTGAGCTAGACACCTCATCGACAACCCTTCTGTGCAACAGTGTAAGTGTGGCTTGTTTTGGAGGGTTCGGATTTGGTACATTCTAGTGGGGTGTGGTTACGTCGCTGAGGCCCCGTCCTCAGAAGGGATACAGGTGTTTTTCAGGGGCCCTCAGCTAGCTTTTGAGAACATGAGTTGTAACAAAAGACTGAGTCCAATCTCTAGCTCTCCTTCTTGTCCCCTTCTTGTCATGTCCCTCTCACATGTCCTCCTGCTACGATGACATCCTAACATATGACCCAGCTAAGGAAATCCTCACCAGAAACAAAAAAAGGCCACTTGGATTTCAGTCTCTTAAGTATAAGCTAGATATATTTACTTATCTTTTACCCAGGCTCTGGTATTTTGATATAGCAATGGAAAACGGATGAATATACTCTAAGTTTTCATAACTGATTTTAGAGGCAATTCTTTTTTTTTTTTTTTTTTTGACATGGTTTTTGTGGGTAGCCTTGGCTGTCCTGGACTTGCTCTGCAGACCAGGCTGGCCTCAAACTCACAGAGCCTGCCTCTGTCTCTCAGAACGCTGGGATTACAGGCATATGCCACCATGCCCATTTTAGAGGCAATTCTCAATTCATCTTATAGATGTGAACGCTGAAGACTGACAAGGTGGGTCTATAAATAACGAAGGTAATTTGAATACTAGTTTGTCTTGACTCCAGTGCAGCAAAACTTCACTAAATGCCACAGCAGACTGTGGAGGATTTGGGTGGATTTGATTTTTACTTTCTTGAGTCCACACTTCTGTTAGTATTTGAGAGTGAGGCTTTCCCTTGAACACCTGTGTCTGGTGGTGAAACCTATGGGCTGGCATGCTGATAGGCTGAGGATGTTGGACAGGTTTATATGACCTGAGCTGATGGTGGCTAAGTTATGGTGGCTATGTCCCTGCTTCAAGTCACCAATACAGTGCAATGGCAAATGATACCTCCCACAGATTGATAACTGTACCATGTTACCAGTTAAATAGTTTCATATCTCCCCTAGTTGATTATAAGATTGAAGATGATTTCAGAATGATGGCTTTATTCCACATATTCCTAATATGATAAAGACTAGTAAAAGCAATTCTTACTTTTACTTCTTAATTAAATGATTTATTTTCTGTGTGTGAACGTGTGTGCCACAGCACATGTGTAGAGATCTGAGGACTCTGTAGGAGTCAGTTCTTTCCTTCTACCATGTGCAGATAGGGATCACGCTTAGGCCATCAGCCTTGGTGGCCAGCACCTTGAGTGGGCTGTGCTTTGACTGAGATTAACCAGGACAATGAGTCAGAGGTGGAGGTGAGACATGGTATGGACAAGAAGACTCAAGCACCTGTTGTCTGGGGCTTATTAACACAAGGGTCAGTGTGGCAGGACACTGCTGTCATGATGCAGGGGACCAGCCTCAGCGGTCAAGCCGGAGCCACGGAGAAAGAGCAGAAGGAGGCCCCTGCAGGTCCTCAAAGGCCACCTCTGAACTGAATCAACCCTAATCTCACCCCACCTCTAGCCTTTCCAGTTACATGAGCCAAAAAAATACTCCCTTATTTATTTATTTATTTTTAGAGAGTTCAAACTAAGTTTTCCAAATTTCTCAAACTGAAATCCTAAGGGTCAGATCATTAAAACAGGTTTAGAAAAAAAAAAGTTCATCACTCATAATTCTGCAACCAATTCTATCAGTACTTTAGTGTGTTTTCTCAAACCTTTCCTTTCCATCGTAGCAACAGAGCCATCTCACAGATCAGATGAGATGGTGTATAAAATTTCTCATCCATGATTCTCTCTAGCATCTTGGCACAAGCACGCTCCTTACTCTTAAATTTTCTTCGTACCTTCTTTTCAGTGTAATAAAGAATATAGAACATAAAACCTTCCCTCTTAGCATTTTTAAGTGCATAGTTCAGCAATGTTAGGGATGCACGCATTAATGCAGGCTGCCAGAGCTTTTCCATCTTGCAGAACTGCACTCTATCCCTGTTAAACACCCATTCTTTTTCCCTTCTATGAGATGGCCTGGTTCTGTGAACCGTTTTAACTGCATTCTGCTATTCCCAGCCTGGCGCGGAGACACACGCCTTTAAACCTAGCATTTGGGAGGCAGAGGCAGGCGGATCTCTGTGAGCCAGCCTGGGTTACATAGAGCCCAGGACAGCCAGGGCTACAGAGAGACCCTGTCTTAAAAAAGAAGGAGAAAAAAAAAAAGAGGAAGAAGAAAGAAGAAAAGACCCCATTGGCTCCCCCCGTCCCCAACCTGTCTTAGTTACTATTTTTTGTTTCTGTGACAAAATACCTTCACAAAAGCAGTTTAAGGAAGGGCTTATTTTGGTCGAAGTTTGAGGGTACAGTCCGTCATGGTGGGAATGGCACGTGGCAGGAGGATGAGGTAACTGGTCACTGCAGCCGGAAAGCAGAGAGAGAGAGAGAGAGAGAGATGACCGCTGGTTATCAAGACAAGACTCCAGGTCACAGGATGTCACCGGCATACAAGATGGCTCTTCCTTTCCAGTTAGACTTTTCTAGAAATACCCTCCTAGACACACTCAAGGATGTGTTTCTGCCAGGCTTCTAAATCTGAACAAATTGACAGGTTTAAACGTCAGACCTGCTTGGTGGGGTATCTGAAGACCCTTTTACTGCCTCAAGTGCTTCCACTGGGCATCCCCTAAGCCTGAGGCAAATTTTATGCTAATTTCTTAGTTTGGGTTTCTGGACTATTAAGGAGAGTAAAATTCAAGCAGCAAGCTCAATGTCAGACATAAACAGATAGTTACCAAGATAATTCTCCCAAGTAAGGAAAGACAGGCTTTTTTGACACCATCCTTTCCGTTGGGGGGAGCAATGGGAGAGAGCTTCCTTGACACCTTCCTGGGGGGGGGGCTTTCTTGACATTTTCCTTGGGGGTTGGGGAGTTTACTATACATCTTCCTTTGTGTGCAGGGTTACGGCAGGGAAGGAGGTGGAGAATTTTAACTGCATACACACTGTCAAGGACACACTCACCAGGATCACACACAGGAACCGCGCTCCACTGTGAATATCTGTGACTCACAGGACTTTTACTTTTTATGAGTGAGAAGAGCCAGGAAGTTCTGGGAGTAATGAAGGCCCCTGAAGCAATTCCTTGCCGGTGACGAATGGGAGATGAGTGCTTGGCTCCATGGCGGACTTCTCCTGAGCTCCTTCCCTTTCTGTCTCTCTCTTCACTTTCTCTACCCGACTCAAGTTTGGGAACACCATCAAATAAGCTATTCATTCCCAAGTTCCTTTTTTACCCTAAGAAAGCTGGTGCCAAAAATGACCCAAGGAAACAGATCTTCTTAATGGGACCCTGCTATTATGTCATCTGCTAACCTGAGGGCAGTTAGTGGGACACAGGGTGATAATACCAGCTGTTATGTTAGCATAAGCAAAACTCTGTCCCGTAGACTGGGCTGGGAGACAGAAAGGAGATGCTATGCTTATTCAATAGCTCTAGCATCTAAAAGATACAGGAACTGTGGTAACCATAGGGATGGCTGAGTTGGTTGTCTATTGTCACCTACCTTAGAAACCTAGAAGGAAAAAAAAGTAGCAGCTTTTATATCAGCCTAGTATTGCATCGAGACACTGAAAACCATGGGGCCTGCATAGCAATGTTCAAAGTGATCCTCATCTTCTGCAGCTAGAGGACAAATTGTGCTCAAAAATCAGGCCAAGGTCTGATTGCAAGAGTGGTAAAATTACCAAGGAAGATGAGGATTGGGATGGCTCAGAGGTAGAGTACTCGCCTGTGTGAGGACCTACGTTCAGTCTAAGTGCACACACACACACACACACACACAATCTCCCTCAAAAGAAGGGGGGGTACAAAGGAAGATGACTCCATAGCCTTAATGAGTTTCTTAGTTCGAGGGTACTGGAATGGTGACATCAGGACCTGGTGGTGGGGTGGGGCTATTTGTTTAAATGGATGCCTTTAGGAACCTGAAATCAGGCTGGAAGAGTGGCCCAGTAGGTTAGAGCACTGGCTGCTCTTGCCGAGGACCCAAGGTCACCTGTAACTCCAGTCCAGGAGATCTGACTAACCCTGGCACAAGCATGCACCGTAGCACACAGACATACATGCAGGCAAAACACTTGTATACATTTTATTTTTAAAATCTTTTTTGATTTTTTTTAAGAGGAAAAGAAAACCGGATTCTTCTGAGCCAGCAAATGTGTCCCCTCGCCCCCCCACACCTATTTGTTAGGATGGCAGCTTCCCGCCGCCACCCCTCCTTGCCTCTAGACTGATAGCTAGGGTCAGGCTTCAGCCGGGCAAGACTGGAATAAAAAGAATCACTAACCAAAAAAGCTGTGGAGATCGATCACTGCTCTTCCAGAGGGCCGGGTTCAACTCCTAGCACCCACATAATGGTTCACAACTGTCTGTAACTCCATTCTAGGCGATGAGGCTCCTTCCTGTGTCCTCCGCTGTTCACTGCACACGTGTGGTAACAGACATACATACAGCCAAAACACTAATACACATAAAGTTGAACTAAATGAATCTCTATTTTAAAGGGAACCCTGCAGGAGGGGTACACACACAGCAGCTAGACCAGCAAGACAAAGAAACAAAGGGCTGCTTTTTCCTCAGCCCTTTTCATATCCACTGCCCAAAGGCACTGCCCAGTCTGGAGGAAGGTCTTTTCTGCCCAGAAGCAAAGGCCCCAGAGATGTTTTCCTTAGTTGCTCTCAAGTCCAAGATGATAATCAAGATTATCCCCTGATTATAACAAACCCTTATGGTTTTCGATTTAACATCCTGTTAAGGCTAGCTGGACCTGACTCTACCTTGATGGTTGGTGAGGGATGAAGTTGAGGTTTCTTAGCTGAGTCCTGAGGAGGCAGTCAAAAGCCTCAGAGCGCTAAGCATGTCAGAGCGCGTGCATTATATAAAACCAAGAACCCTCCAGCTGAATATGTTCCCTGGGAAATTTCAGCAGACACTTCTCTCATTAAAGTAACAAGGAATGTGCTGGTGAGGTTGCTCAGTGGAGGCTGCCTTTGGTCCAGGGTTAATGGTGAGAGATGTTCTGCAAAACTGGGGTCCCTAGTGTCAGTGAGATGATAGAATTCTGGAACAGCACAAATCAAGGGACAGTACCTCACCTGTCAAAGTCTGGGTAGGTGTAATTACCACGACTCACAACAAGACTGCAAGGAAATCAAAGGCCTGAAACCTCAGGGATCCAGAGCAGTGCTGTTTCTAGGGGTGAGAGACGTGGATGGCAATGAGAAGGCTGCTTTACTTGTGTGATCAAAAGCGACCGAGAGAAGGTGAGTAGAAGGTTGATTACAATGGAAATCTCACACCACATTTCCAGGCCTGGGCCGGGTTTCAGGGGCTTGATTTAAAAAGCATGCTACTTTAAAAAGGGAACTCTATGACGATACAAGCGTAGGCAGCAGGTGTCCTTACCCCCTCCTCCAATGTGACCTGGTGCTCACCCCTTTCCTCCTCACCCCTTCTGCTCTCCAGGACTCAGTGTCCTTATTCCTTCCCCTAAAGGGACCTAGAGACCTTATCAATGACCTTAATCAGGGGAACATCTATAGATCTTTTGAAGGCCATAGGACGTGGGCCTGAGCTGACATCAATATCATGGGACACAAAATACTGCCATAATGGCGCCCTCACCCAAGCTTAGAGGAAAAGCTTCACAGAAGGCCAGTGTTACATGGAAACCCGGTCCAACCACACTTTCCAGCGTCTAGTTACAGAGTGGAGATGGATATACTTACTAGTAGGTTTCCTGGCTTGTGAGAGAAGGGTCACTGCAGTATGAAAAGCAAAAAACGGAAGCCCCTTGCACTACCTCCCAGCCAAATCAGGGGTGAGACTGCATCCTAGGCAGAGTTGTAGAGATCAGCACCACTCTCAAGAGCTCGAAATCAGTTGGATTAATTGATATAAGTTCCAGAAACTGCCGGCTGCAATCCCAGCTATTGTGTCAGACCAAATGTTTAAAGGTTTTCAACGTATTGATTTTTATCTTATGAATGGTTGGCCAACATATACGTAAGCGCCCTGTGAGAAAAGAAGAGGGCATTGAATCCATTTAATTACAGGTTGGGTGCCACCATATGGATGCTGAGAACGCTCTCCGGGTTCTTGCAAGAGCAGCAAGAGCTCTTAACCATGGAGCCACCTCCGCAGCTCCTGAACTTAGTGTTTCTGCCGAACAGATCAACACAACCTTTGGTAACTGGTGGAACCCTTCAAGCTAGTGTGTGTATTATCCTCAACCTGTTACTAACGCAGGTCAACAGCTGTCTGTACTTGCCCAGGGCCAGGAACGGTGCTCATCTTGCTCCACAGCCAGAGAAACTCTCCTGTTTCTTGTCTCTATATCCCTGCCACAAACAGCCAAAAATAGATCTTTTCAATATTCTGGAGAAATGTATGTGTGTCCACCATATGGCTAAAATCACATTAATCAGACCTAGGAGGGGGAATGACAAGCATTCCGGAAGACACTGGAACCAGAGAGTAGGTGAGAACTCCTCCAAAAAAAAAAAAAAAAAAATCAAGAGGCCGCCCACACCAGTGAAGTAATATTTCAGCTGCCCAAAGTGTGGGATATGCTGAAATATTCTCACCAAGTAGTGGGGATGGGGAAACGCTTGTGTTTTATTAGCCTCACATTAAGAAGCCCAGTCATGCTTGGAAGGCCTCTGGGATGTGGAGACAGCACGGACCATGGTTGTGATGTTGTTCAGTTCCCTTTATCAGCTGAATTGGAAGGCTGCTGGTTTCTAGCTAAGAGCGGGCTCCTCAGCTGATGCAGGCTCTACTAAGACAGTGCTGTCCCTGAGCTCACATGGACAGGACTGGACGTGGTGGATAACGACGTGACACAGAATCTCTGGTACGTTCTCTCAGGGCAGTAGCAGCGCATACTGAGGCCAAGGAAGGACTGGTATCTGAGGACAGCCTTCACTTTAGCAGCAGCTCTTGGTAGAGAATGAGGACGTGACCATGGAGCATCTGGGACTTGGTGACTAGAGATGACCTTACATGTTGGATCATAAGTCTGAGAGCCACAAGCAGCAAGCCATCATAGCCTAGAACCAATGCATTTGAAATTGTGTCCAAATAAAACCGGAGAGCCCAAACTGCTAGGTGTCCCAGTGGCACCTCCCTCCATTATACCAGTGAAGCATTCTGTACTTGCAGGCCTAAACAGTCTGCTTTGTGAATGGAGTGCCTTGATTGGTTGAGGTGAGCCAAAAAAGGTCTTCTGTGCCATACAATTCATTTGAGGCTGTAATCTTCCTAGAAGGCTAAGCTTTCTGCAGAACACCTTCTCATTAACATTTGTGATGAGAAAAGGTGGCCTGGGATAAGAGTATTAGCATTATAAATAACGGAAGAGGCTACAAGTTCCCAGAAAGAAAGCTGACATGGATTACTCTTCAGGCGAACCTTATCAGAAGAGCTCTAGCATCATGGCCAGAGATGGGAGAGTGAGACAGCCAGGGAGCGCTCCCTTAGAAAAGACAGCCATCCTGGGCAGAGTGACAGCAGCATTATAGGGAGACAGCTCTCAGGGCTTTTCAGTCCCAGAATACTAGGAGAGTTATAGTGTCACATCATGGACAACATGAGGTCTCGACGGGAGAGGGAGCTTTGATTCCATAGGATAAAGGCAGTTTCTGGTTCTTAGGAATTTTTACGAGAGTGTGGGGGTCTAAGTTCCACTCTATGGGACCTAGCTTATATGCCAGGGGTTAGGATGGAGACAGGTGATAGTTAAGAGTCACAACACACGGTTGTTTAGGGTCTAGGTACCAGGAGGTTGGGCTTTATCACAGTTGCAAAAAGGAGGGAAAAGTTTCCAGTCTTTGTAAGAGTTTCAAGGTCCTGGCAACTCTCTGTAGTTAGGGAAGGGGGGCAGAGGAGGAGGAAAGATATACTGCAGGAGGTGGGGATGCTGATTTGGGGGAGAGAGCAGAAGATAGAGGATGCGTGATCTAACAACAGTATTCTGTTGTATGGCCATACTCACTCTGTTTCCTCGTCCATCAGTTAAAAGGCACTTGTGTTGTCCCACTTTCTGACAGCAGCATATAATCCTGCTGTAAACATTCATGTATACATTTTTATTAGAATGCTTGTTTTCAGATTTGTGGCTGGAATGGCTATGTCACGTGATAATTGTTTAACTTTTTGGGAACCAGCCAACTTTTTCCTTGTTTGCTGTCCCATTTTATGTTATCACCAGTGATGTACTCATCTTAGTGGGTATGAACCGATGTCTCATTTTGGTTTTGATTTTAATTTCCTTAGTGGCTGGTGAAAGGTTCAGTTGTCTTTACTTGTGAGCTTTAGCAGTCATTAATAATATTTGTTATATTTTATGTCTAAGTATTGCAGTGAGCACACCCAGAATGCTTTTCCATTCTAGTGATCATGCTTTGGTTAGAATATTTCCCTCACCTGGGCAGGGTGGGGCATGCCGGTAATCCCAGCACTCGGGGAGGCAGAGGCACGAGGATCCCTGTGAGTTCAAGGCCAGTCTGGACTACAAATCGAGTCCAAGGCTACACAGAAAAATCCTGCCTCAAAAAACAGAAAACAAAACAAAACAAAAATTCCCTTGGAAACTTAAATTTACAAATTCATGTGTTAGAGGTATTTGGAGATGTGATTTGCAGGAGGCTACTGGATCAATGTATAACTAAATCAATGCATTCATAGATGAATAGGTCACTGACAGGTTTGGTCATCTCTCACGAGCCCCTTATCATGTGGTGCATGAACTACTCTGGGACCCTATAAAGTCCTCCCCTAAAAACAAGAAGAGGCTCCCCAGGTGTGCACCCTTAATCTTGTTTTCCCAGCATCTGGAATGATAAGAAATAAAGTTCTGTTCTCTATAAACCACCCAGTCTCTTCCAGATATGGTGGTTTATACCTAGAATATTTCGTCATGGGATTGGGAAGCAGGAAGATGAGGAGTCAAGGAAGTTCTTGGCCATAGGCGAGCTTCTAGTCAGCCTGAGTTGCAAGACAAAGTTTCATAAATGAAATGGTGCACTGGGTAGTTTGTCTTGTCACCCTGATACACATTAGAGTCTTCTGGGAACAGGGAACCTCAGCTGAAGCATTTCCTAGGTCAGACTGACCTGTAGCCTTGTCTGTGGGGAACTGTCTTGATTGTTGATTGATGTGAGAGGCCTCAGTTCACTGTGCCACCCCTGGCAGGTGGTCCTGGGCTGTATAAGGGAACAGACTGATCCCAAGCCAGAGGGAGCGAGTCGGTAAGTAGCTCTCCTCTGTTGCCCGTCCCTCACCTTGGCGACAATGAGCTGACAGTGTGGGCTGATGAAACCCTCCCCTCCCATGGTCATGATGTTTACCACAGCGACAGACAGCAAACTAGGACAAGGCACTTGGGAGGATGGCTCAGTCACTAAAGTGCCAGCAAAGTGTGAGGACCTGAGTCTGCATCCCTAACAAGCTCATACAGGCGGGTAGAGTGCTGCATGTTGGTCAGCCTGGTGCTGGGGGGAGAGAGGCTGAGACAGGTGGCTCCTGGAGCATCAAGCACCCAGCACTGGAGGTGGCGGGATAGATGGTGGTCCACAAGTCAGGGCCAGACCCTCTCGCTAATCTTGAGGTACAGCCATAAATGGAACCGAGTAGCCCCCAAGTGGCCCTGCTCCTCTGCCTCCTTCCGAGTGTCTACCCTCGGATAGGACAGTGGCTTCTTTGAGGTGGCCCCATGGTCCCCTCAGAAGGCAATTAGAATGATCCAGCTGGGGACTGCCAAGTGTGTACTTTCACAAAGAGACAATCTGGATTTAGTTAGGGAGAGGATTCCATTAACCTATTATTCAATCAATCGAAAGGCTCTCTAACCTGAAGATTTGGAAATGCAAATGAAGGCAGACACAGTCAGAGTGATTTTTAATATCTAAGTGTCCAAGGGCCAGATTACAGCTCACTCCACACGCACAGCTAATTCTCTCCAAGCCTTTTCCCAGTAATTACTGTAAAAAGCTTTGAGATACCTTGAGCATAATCACAGTTCCAGGAAAACACATTAGACAGCACATTAATTACATTGGTTGCCGAAAATATGGGGGGCGGGGCAAACAATTCCATAAGGGACCGGGCTCCGGGACAGCCTGGAAGAAAGAACGCACTTCTGTCTGTAAACTCTGCAAGAGCAGGGCACCTGGGAGAGCCGCCACCCAAAGCCCAGATGGTCGCGGAGAACACTGCTGACAAGGATGTTCACAGGCCTTCAGCAGAGTGCTGAGCACAGCCCGATCCTGCAGGCACCTCTGCTGTGATGGGGGTTCGGTGAGCCGGAAAAAGATTCGTGCACGGGCCGGGGAGATAGTTGGAAAAGTACCTGCAGTGTAAGCATGGGAACCGAGTTCAGATCCCTACCTCCCACGCACAGAGCCTGGCTCGGCCCTGTGCTGAAGACAGATCCCCGGAGCCTCAGGTGTGGTCAGAGACCTTGTTCCGAAAAATAAAGTGGTGAGCAGTTGAAGAGAACACCCACAGCAGCTTGGTCCGCACGTGCACGCTCGCCTCAAACGCCTCCACGCACGTATGCACACGGCACATCTACCACATACGGAGACACAAAGCTCCAGGACCTTTAAGACAAGCCTCACAAAACGTCACCAGAAAGGGAGCCTCCAGGTGGTGAGAGAGCTAATCAGGTCAAGGTGCTTGCTGACAAGTCCGAGGACCTGAGTTCTAGCCCCGGGATCTCCTGCAAGTAGTCCCCTGGCTTCCATGTTTGTCAGGAGCCCCCGAATAAACAAACAAACAAATGTTTTTTTTTTTTTTTTTTTTAAAAAAGAGAGAGTCGTGATATACTTGCACATGAACAGAGTGCTGAGGACTGTCCCTCCCAGCAGCCAGAAGTTTCCCCACAATACTAGCACTGGCTACGCTGGAAAACCTTCCATTCTTTCTCTACTCCTCAATTCCCATATGCCCTTCAGGAATCAGCTCAGGTGTGTTCTCACGGAGCAGCTGGCCTACATTGGGCATTAGTGACTTACAAAGGCCGTGTGCTGGCCATGGACCACCTTGTAGTGTTTGTGGGCATGAGCCTTTTCCTGCTCTCCCAGAGCACACACTTCCTATCTTTTAGGTTGTGTTCTCCAGCAAGGGCACTGGGCTCTTAAATCAAGGAGAGCCTGCCCCTCCAGCCAGGTTTGTAGGTCCAGAAGGGCCGGCCAGGGAGAGTGGAGCACGGCAGGGCAAGAGGAGCAACGCCACTGCCCAGAGCCCCAGAAGCCCCTAGAAGCTGCTGGAGCTTCAGAGTTAAGGACCCCAGTCACAGCTCTTTCCACTGCCTGGACCGTCAGGCGGGGCTAGGGCCCTCAAAAAGAATGCTTCTACTTGTCTGCCTTCGCTATCATCTAGGCTACATGGCAAACTTTCCCATCATCATGGTGGTCACTCTTGGGGAACAGAGCTGGTGTCTGTGCTGGGAGAAATGTAAAGTAGGTTGGAAAGAAGCATTTACGGCAGGTGGGAGGTCTGGGCTCTATTCTTGAGTCTGACTATAACCACTGACCCCTGGAGACAGGCCACTTAAAGCTCTCCAGTTCAACTTCCCCTTCTGGAAATGCGGATAAGAGACTGACCTGCTAGATGGGGTGGGCCTGTGCCGCAAGCCTTCTTGTATTCCCTTCCAGCCTGCTATGAATGGTCTTTGCACTTTCCAGCATTTTGCTCTGAAATGCAGTACCATGGGGAAGAGCAGAGTGTGAGCCCAGGTGGCAGGGGGCTCATGGGAGGTGACAGCTGGAGTCCCACTGAAGCCAGCTCTGCCCCTTTCTATTCACAGCCTGGGTCCTCCCTAACAGGGGCCCCGCCTGATAATCAGGGTGCTCACTTCCCCCTGAATGAAATAGGCAAGTCGGTTGAGACCCAGCAGCCCGGCTTGACAGTCTTCAAAACGGTGCATAGACGGGCTCATGTAGGGTATATTCATTTGCACACGGCTTATTCTGTTTAAAACCGTGTTTATGAGATTCACTTGGGCTCCTTTTGTTGCTGTACACTGTTCCATTGTGTGAACACACCACAATTTAAATATTCTAGTATTGAGGGCAAGTCCGAGGATATCATAGGCAATGCTGTTCTTGACACTTTTGCCTTCCTTCATTCGTCTAAGGAATTTCTGGGTCATTAAGTATGCACTTCTTCAACTTCGTGAGCAAATACCAGTTGTCCAAAGCAGTAGTACCGATTTACACTCCCACCAACAGTGCAAGCGGATTTCCCCTTTACCACACGCCGCCCAATGCCAAGTGCTGCCAGGCCTCTAAAAGCTTCATTCATCTAATGGCTAGACTCCGACTGTGACTTCTCTTTGATTAAAAGATTGGATCCATTTCTTTAAATATATTTTTGGCTTTGTGATACTCCTGGTTTTCCTATTTTAAAAAGCATATCATCGATTGTCTTCCCCGACTCATTTATTCCAGCCCCCAACTCCAGCAGGCACTCACTGGGAACCCACAGCCTACTCAAGGCCCAGCTATGCCACTTTTTGGCATATACCCAAAGGATACTTCATCCTACCACAGAGAGAGACACTTGCTCAACCGTGTTCATTGCTGCTCTATTCATAATAGCTAGAAATCACAAACAGCCTAGATAACAACAGATAAAGAAAATGTGGCGCATTTCGACAATGGATTATTACTTAGCCATTAAAAAATGAAGTATGACATTTACAGGAAAATGGATAGAATGAGAAAAAAAATCATCCTGAGTGAGGTCACCCAGACCTAGGAAGACAAATATGGTAGGAATTTCTTTATATGTGGATATTAGGTATTAAGTCAATGATAGCCAAGCTACAATGTGTAGGACTACAGAGGTTAAGAATAAAGTAAGGGGACTAGGAGAGACAGATAGATCTGTGTAGGAAAAAGAAATAGAATACGTATGGAGGGGGAGGGGCAGCTGGAATGGCTCAAGCGAGGAGGTGGAGGGGAGAGAGGAAGGGGAAAGTCAAGAGACATTGGAGGGACAGTGTGGAAACCCAACACAGTGGAGGCCTTATAGAATATATACATATACGAAGGTGATCTGGCTGAAATTGCCAACTCACAGGGGAGACAGAGTCCCACAGGCTATCTGTCTCATCACCAAGTGAAGCGTCCAGTACAGGGATTGTGGTTCATCTAATTGAGTTGTTGGCCAAACAGCCCACGCTATAGCCAAGACTATAGGTTGTTCTCCACAAGCTGACAGCAAGGCCCCGTTGCTGACGGCAACGCCTACACAGCTTATTGAACATGGAAAGTCAATCTGGAGCCTACAAGCAGCCTTCACTCCTACATTCTAGAGTCTTTGGAACAGGAAGGTACTCTGCACTCTACCAAAGAACAAATAGCAACCCAGCCACAAACCCTTGACTCTACAGTGGTGTCGGCCTGAACGGCACACTAGTGCAATAGTGGAGCAACCTGCCACTATCTGATTTGACCTAAGGCCCACTCCACAAGATGGAACCCATACCCAGCACTGCTTGTGTGATCAAGAATCCGAGACTAGATAGTGCAGGGACCTAGGGTAAAACCAAATAATATTGGCATAAAAGTGCAGCAATAAAATGGCTCCCAATGACATTGGGCTACACTAATAGAGCATTGCCTTGCTCAGCCACCATCAGACAAGCTTCCCTGCAGAAGATGGGAGAAGCCAACCTGGCGCCTACAAGGAGCCTTCGCTCCTACATTCTACAGTCTTTGGAACAGAGACCCACAGCCAGGCATTACGCAGAGAGTGAGAGAACTTAGAACACTTAGCTCTAAATGAAATGTCTCCATCAAATCCCTCTCCTCAGGGCTACTTGAGGGAAAGGAGGCAGAAAGGGTGTAAGAGCCAGAGGGGCTGGTGGCCACCAAGAAAACAAAGCCCTCTCTCTAAATCAACATGACAGGTGCACATATGAACTCACAGAGACTGAGGCAGTGCGCACAGGGACTGTAGGGTCTGCACCAGCACGACCTACAGCACGAAGGATAAGTGAACTCAGGTTTGCATCCCTAACCCAGAAGCGATCTCCAGTTAGAAACCACTTTCAAGGGAAAATTTAGTGTCTTTAAGGCAGTACCACAGAAAACAGGCTGCTCTTACAGTAGGAGGCATGCCCTGCAGTAGATAACCAACAGAACACAAACTCAGTGGCATTTTAGGCGGTTGCTTGTGGCGCGACCTTATCAAGGATCTTCTTTCTTTCTTTCTACTTTATTTTATCTTTTTCTTTTCTCTTTTTACCCTATGGGTTCTTTGTGCATATGTTACGACTTCCAGGTTAGGGTTTTTGTGTGATTTCTTAGTGTGCAAAGGATTGGGCCTCTGTTTCCTGTGCCTTCTCTTGGTCTCTTTTCCTTCTGTTTGTCCAATTCCAATGTGTTAGTCTTTGTTGATCGAGAGCCCAGGTCCTGCTTATTCCCCTCGGAATGCCCAGGTGCCAAACCTGGACGGGAAGGAATGAAGCTTAGCCAGGTGGGTGGGTTTGCAGGATCCCAGTCTGGAAGTGACTGCCTGGAGGGAGAAAGCCTTTTTTTGACCTAGCTTTTCCACTGAGAAAGCCCTCCAAGTGACACAGCTCTTCCAGTGACACAGCCCTCTTTACTAGAGGGGAATAAGGGCTGTATAAGCCTTGGGGACGTGGGTGGGGGGTTTTGGGTGAGTGACCGTCATTGCTAGGGCTTAGGTGCTGAGAATGCTTCATTTGCATGGAGAGGATTTTCAGGCGCTAGGCCACAGGACACCTCAAGAACTGAGAGGTGGGGGGTTGTAAGACTGTTCCGGGCAGGCAGGTACAGAACAGGGAGGCAGCAATCCTTACTCCTGTCGCTCTCAAGACTGAGACGTTTTGACCAGGCAGTGGTGGCACAGGCCTTTAATCCAAGTACTTGGTAGGCAGAGGCAGGTGGATCTCATGATCTCTAGAATAGCCTGGTTTAAGACAGCCAAGGCTACACAAAGAAACGCTGTCTCGAAAGCAAAAACAACAATAACAACAACAAAGACTGAGATTTTCAGGGTTTGACTATATCTAGACCTAACTCTAGCTCCAGGCCAGTTTCCCAGTCACAGTCCTAGAAGTTTTTATTAGGTTTTATTATTATCTCTTAGACACCCATTTGTTTTTTTGTGTTTGTTTTGTTTGGTTGGTTTTGTTTTTTTTGTTTTTTGAGACAGGGCTTCTCTGTGTAGCCCTGGCTATCCTGAAACTCACTCTGTAGACCAAGTTGGCCTTGAACTCACAGAGAACCACTTGCAAAATTCCTTTAGAGTGCTGGGATTAAAGGTGTGAGCTACCCCCACCTAGCACATTTGTTGTCTATTGAGAGACAGAAAGGTGGGTCCTGATGGGAGGTGAGGTGGGAAGAAACTGGGAGGAGAAACCATAATCAGGATATATTTTCTGAGTGGTTTGTAAGGGGTACTTGGTAGAGCAATGTGCGCAGACACTGTCTCCTTGCTACAGCTCATCTGTCCACATCTGTACCAGCAGCTTTTGAAGAGCAACACTCTCGATGCAGAACAATCTTTTACAGTTAGTTCTGTTTTGTATTGTATGAAATCTTTCTACCTTAAAGTCACAAAGGTAGTCTCCTAAATTATCTTTTAGAGTCTTCACTGATGGTCTTTAATTTGTAGGACTCCAACTGTTGAGAATTTCCCCGTAAACCTGAAATTTATTTTCGTCATATGGGGAACTCGTTTTGCACCCTTAGAAGTTACATACAATATACTCCCTTGGTTCATTCCCAGTCCTTATACCCATACTGTGCTGTCTTCACTATCACAGCTGGCTTCATAGAAAAAAAAGTATATTTAGATTTACTTATTTTACGTATGTGAATATTTTGCATTATCTGTGCACCGCATGAATGCAGTACCCACAGGTGCCAAAAGAGGGTGTCAGAGCCCCTGAAACTGGAGCTACTAGGTGGATACAAAGAACCAAACCCACATATTTTGCAAGAGAAACAAGTGCCTTTAACCACTGATCCATCTCTCCAGCCCTACCTTACAATAAATCTTGATCTCTTTTAGGAGAAGTCCTCTTAATTTTTTTTTTTTTTTTTTTTTTTTTTTTTTTTTTGCATGCTGGACCCAAATCTAGTTTGGTCTGTTTGTTTCCTTGCCTGCTTTGAGTGCTGGACTCAAATCCAGAGCTTTGGGCCTGCTAGGCAAGCATTCTATCACCAAGCCACACACCTATCCCTTATCTTTTATGAACTCCTTGGAAAACTTACCTTTTACATTTACATGCAAAGCTTAGGATCCAGCCTATAATACTGCATGAAAAAGTAGTGTGGTTTCAGTTGAGTTTGTATTTAACTCATTAACTTAAGACATGTTTATATTTTTACAATATTGGTCTCTTTTTTATTTTTTGCCCTTTAAAAATCTCTCACTCAGGTTTTTACAGTTGTCTTCACCGACACTTTGTAATAAACTACGTGCAGAAGCATCATCCTCGGGACCATCTCAGTGCTCCGTGATGCCACCCGGTATCCAAGTCCCTCTGTCCACAGCTACACTTGCCGTGCAAGCTTAAGCCAATGAATCCAACGCAGCAAAGGACCTTCCTCTACCTAACCCCTTCCCAGGCATGTACCTAGTCCTGCTTCTTTTCTGAACTATCCCAGAGAGCCACCGCACACCTCTATACATCTCAGCGGTGAATGGCGTTCCACAGTAGCTCCGGTTCCTGCTCGCTGGCAGGTGACCTTAATGAGCGGGAGGGGCTGGCCGTAGACTCCCCTTGGACCTCTCACCGCAAGTTGTGTGTCTCAGTGTAATGCTTCAGCTCCAGGAGGACCACTTACAGTCTCCAGTTTAGTGATGTCACTGACTCTACAACTTTGTTTTACATCCTGGTTAGTTTAATGCCAGCTTGACATGACAGTGTTATTTGGGGAGAAGGAACCCCTATAGAGAGATGGTGCCCACCAGACTGGCCTGTGAGGCATTTTCTTGATTGATGAGTGATGTGAAAGGGCACAGTCTACTTTGAGTGCTAATCCAGCGATAAGGAGCAATCCAGCAAGCAGCACTCCTCCATGGCCTCTGCTTCAGTTCCTGCCTCCAGGTTCCTGCCTTGGGTTCATGCCTTGGTTTCCTTTCAAGATTGATAGTGCTTTATCATAGTAATAGAAACTCTAACTAAGACACTGTCTAAGACACTGTAGGGGTGCCTAAAAGAAGAACTGAGGCCAAGGAGGCTAGACTGGACATTGGCAAACATCACCTCTCTTCATGCAAAGCATGGTTCACATGAACAGAGTAACACGCTCTCTAGGCCGATAGATGAATGAGTTAATTCAGGCACAGCATATCTTCTCTCAGTCTGAGACTGCTCATTTAGGATAACACTTTTCCTGGCAGACAGTATGGATCAGCTGACTTAGCATCTGTTTTAACCACATTTTCTCCTACCTTACTCTAAAACAAAACATACCAAGTGAAGTTCTTTGTCTGGGGTGGCAGGTATGAGTGTAGGGGGTGCCCGTTCCCCGTGTGCGCGCGCAGAGGCTGCAGTCAACACCAGGTGTCTTCCTCTTTCACTTCCCGTCTCATTTCCTTTTTTCTGAGACAGGCTCTCTCTGACCGTAGAACTTACTATATCAGCTATATTGGCTGACCAGAAAGCCCCCAGGATCCTCCCCAGCACTGGGATTATAAGGAATCACCATTCTCACCTCCTATGTGGGTGTGAAGATCTGAACTCAGTCCCTCATGCAGGTTTTTACGCACTGAGGCATCTCTCCAGCCCACAGCGACATCCTTACCACTCCACACTGCAGAGCAATGGAGCCAAGAGACCACCCAGCCCTGCCAACGAGAGGCTGATGACAGCAGATGAGATGCTGACATTAGACCATGAGGGGGTTGTTCTTTCCTGAGAACAAAGACAATGCCTGGAAGGGATCTGACTACCGAGCCTTACTGCTTCCCTTTTGTCTCCCTCAACCTCCCTTCCTTCTGTCTGCAAGCTAGCTGGGCTGCCTAGAGGTGAAGAATCTATTTTATTCAATTTAAGGAACACACGTGTGCACGGTGTGCGGGCACACACACACGCACGCACACACACACACACACACAAGCACACACATGTGAGGTGACTAGCTACAAGAAGCGCAGTTCCTCATAGTGGCTTTGATCAGCTTATACTCCTGAATTTCCCACCATGAACATGTTTTTAAGGGAAAAACAAACAACTTACTGTTCTTTTGTGTTTCATTTTGCAGTGCTGAGGACTGAAGCCTTTCATATGCTGGGTTAGCACTGCATCTCTTGGCTACACCCCTATCCCCCCCCCCCCCATCTAATGCTATAACCAAGAGCACTCCCTGGGTCTGTGATGTAGTAGGGATTCAATACCCAGAACTCTATAAATTATGTGTCATGGTGAATTTCTGTAACCTAACATTGCAGAGGCAGAGGCAGGAGGATTAGAAATTCAGGGTCACCATATGGTTACATAATGAGATGGAAGCCATTATCTCAACAGATGATTGATAGATAGGTAGATAGATAGATAGATAGATAGATAGATAGATAGATGATAGATCACATCCCTAATACACTACACTATAGCTTCTTTGTGGTCAGAAAGACACTGGTTTCAGTGTCCCATCATGCCTAGTGCTTGGTGATCATTTAAGAAATAGCACATATTGTTACAGACCTCTGTTGTGAATTCACGCATGCAGAAAGTCTAGGGACTACTGAAGACAGGACCCAAGAAAGTGGTGAACTGGGCCCAGTGAGTGGGCTCAGTACAGACTAAGTTTAAACCAGACTAGCTATTCTGACAGAAGATGCATGATTCACGTTCTGTGTGGACAAAGAGACTGCTCCAACTATTTTACACAGAAATGGAATTAATACAAAGAAGGAGGTGGGCGTTAGAATCTGTGGTGTGGAAGGAAGGGCTCTGCTGCCAGGCTAATGACTAAATAGTCACATCACTCAAGCTGTGATGACCCTGTCACTGCCATCATCTCTGCAGATACCACAACTGGCCCTCACCCCCAAAACTGTACACTAGTCATCAGAATTCCCATCTTCGGCCCCAGCTCCAATACATTCGCAGCCTTGACTAACAGAAACAGCAGAAAGACAGCCTCCCCTCACTTCTTACTTCCAAATAGCATTTGAGTGCATGGGTTTGGTAAAAACTACATTGAAGACAGCAGTCTACATGCAAAGGAGTATGAAAATGTCTAATGTCCCTAGCTAGAAGAAAGAAGATGGAGGATGCAGAAGAGATGTAGAGAGGAGACAAGATGAGAGAGAGAGAGAGAGCTGCAGAGCAGGGTGGGGCTGGGGGATGATGTGTGCAATTCAGACATTTCCTGTGATTTTTTTTCTAGTGAGGAAAGGGAACCAAATTATTATTTTCTAGTGCCTGATGGTTTTGCAACAGTCAGTTCTGACAGGTGAGCTGACAGCTCATGGGGGAAGGAGAAAGGCAGAACACATGTCCATACCTATCTCCTTCTCTCAGAGAAAAATCGGTAGATATGGATGAGCTGAAGGAGGACAGACTAAGTGGGCAGATGTCTGATGTCTTCCTCGATGGATCTCCACCTTAGTGTTTGGGACAATGTCTCTCATGGAACCTGGAGCGGATGGATCAGCACGACTGTGTAGCCAGGAAACTCCAGGGTCCCCTCCTGGCTCTCCCTCCCCAGTACAAGGACTGGAGGCTTGCCTACACCCAGCTTTTTTAAAACATGGGTGCTAGAGACCCAAACATATGTGACAAGCACTTTACTGACTGAGCCAGCTCGCCAGTCCCATAATTTTAAAATAGTTGTCAAAATAACAAAATAAAGCAAAACCAAAAGGTTAGTAAGACTAGCCTAACTGAAACCTACCCAACTTTGGGGAGAATATGATGGAAATAATTAGATAACATTACTGAGGTAATTTAAAGAACAGGTAGATAATGTAGGGATTGCAGCTATCCTTAAGTTAGTCTACAAAACCATTGCTCTTCTAGGCAATAGGGTTTTCTGTAGAAAACAACAATGTGATTCTAACGTTTATATGGAACAGTGAAGTATCAAAAACAGCCAAGACCCTCTGGGCAGCATCATGGTGGCGGGCAAGAACACGGTGCCTCAAAGGAGGGAGAAGGCAGTAACAGTCGCCGACCTACCTTCTGAGAACAGTCAAGGGCTGGTGTGATGGCCCGGTGGGTAAAAGCATTCACCACATAAACCTGAGCTCAAACCCAGCAACCCACATAAAAACCCAGAGGTAGTAACACACATCTAGGATCCTAGTGGTCCTGTGGTGAGATGGGGGAGAGGTAGGGAGAACTCAGAAGCTCACAGGCCTGGAGTGTGCAAGGTAGCAGAAGCAACAGCAGAGGCTCTGCCTCAAAAACAAGTTGGAAAGAGAGAATCATTGTGAAAAGTTGTGCTCTGAACATCACAAATGCTCTATGGCCTGCCCACCCTGTCAAGATGATAATGATAAGCTAAGTAAAATTAACATTTCAATCAGAATCACTGTCATTAAACTATCATACTTAAGCCAGTGTGGTGGTGCTCGCCTGTAATCCCAGCACTCAGGGAGGCAGGGCAGATGGAGCTCTGTGAGTTTGAGGCCAGCTTGGTCTACAAAGTGAGTCCAGGATAGCTGGGGCTACACAGAGAAACCCTGTCTCGAAAAACAAAACAAAAATATTACACCTAAAGTTTATACCTCACAAAAATAAATTCCAGATAGGCTAAAGAACTAATCATGAAAGTCAAAATTTAAAAAGAAACTTTAAAGGAAAACAAAAGAGAGCATTGTATTACCTTACGGTAAGAAAGTGTGTCTTGGATACAAGGGAAATGATCCAGTTATATATATTTTTAAGATTTATTTATCACGTCTTAAAGCAGATGCTGAGACTCATAGCCAAACTTTGGGCAGAGTGCAGGGAATCTAATGAAAGAAGGGGGAGATAGAAAGATCTGGAGGGAACAGGAGCTCCAAAAGGAGACCAACAGAGCCCAAAAACTGAGCCCTGGGGACCCTGAAGAAAATGATACCCTAACCAAGGGGTTCCCTAATAAGGTAGCAGGGGCTTTCTCTGGCATGAACTCAGTGGCAGGCTCTTTGATCACCTCCCTCTGGGCGGTGCCGCCTTACCAGGTCACAGAGGAAGACAATGCAACCAGTCCTGATGAGACCTGATAGGCTAGGGTCACAGGGAAGGGGAGGAGGACCCCAGTGGACTAAGGGAGAGGCATAGGGCGAGAAGAGGGAGGGAGGGTGAGATTGGGAGGAGAAGAGGGAGGGGGCCACATCTGGGACACAAATTGAATAAACTGTAATAAATGACAATAATAATTTAAAAGGGAAAAAAAGAAAAAAATTGTCATTTTAATGTTGTTTGTAGCAACAAAACATTGAAATTAACCCAAATGTTCATCAATGCAGAGGATCGATGTATTAATCAGGAAGAGCATAGCTAAACCTTAAAGCATATGATTGATAAAAGTCCAATGTAAAGCTCTCAAACATGATGTGATTTGTGTAAAGTTTAAATATGTGCAGCATGATATGATGTCTGCAGACCCATAAGCATGTAGAGTTTAGGCAGGAGAAATGAACATTACATTCTAGAGCTTAGTTATCTTTGAGGACAAATCAGGAGAGATGAGAGTCAAAGACAGGCTCACATGAACTTCAGCTGTATCTGCATTTTCTTTCAGTTTATAAGAAAAGCATGATGGGGCCAGCAAGACGGCTCAGCAGTTAAGAGCACTGGCTGCTTTCCCAGAAGACCCAGGTTCAATTCCCAGCACGCACACGGCAGCTCACAGCCATCAGTAACTTCAGTTCCAGGGATCTGACACGCTCTTCTGGCCCCTGTGGGCACGGAACAAAGATCCATACACAGAAAACAAGTAAGTCTATTTTAAAAGAATGAGGTAGATCTGAAGTAAACAAGACAAAATGTTACATTTGGACATAATGGTAAGTACCTGGATGTTTGCTAATATTTTTTAGACTTCTTTTGGCATCTAAACTACCTCTTGACTTTAGGTTAGGATTGAGTGTGACAAAAAAAAAAAAAAAAAAAAAAAGTAAGCAACCAAACCAAACAAACATGAGGCCAGGCTCCCGTCTCAAGAACTTACTTGTCATCACAGGCCAGCTTCTTTGAAGAAGGGACGGCAAAAGAGAATAGTCCTGAGCAGAGTACCACGCTGTTTGCTGATGCCCTATATAACTAGAATCTGGGAGATTTAATCAGGCCTTTACTTCAGATCCAAAAGATAACATCCCATTTTGTGTGCATGTTCACATGAAAGCCAACTCAGGCTTTTTCTTCAGGAGCCATTCACATTGCTTCTTTGAGACAGAGTCTGATTGGCTTGGAGCTTGCCAAGGATGGCTGGGCAGCATGCTTCACAGATGCACCTGTCTCTGTCCCCCATGTCCCCCAGCGTGGAGACTGCAGGTGCACACCCTCACACCCAGCTCCTTATATAGGCTCTAGGTATTTGAACTCTCCCCAGCCTGAGGTAGCATAACGGTTTTTTATAGAGCTGGTAGATCATAAAGGTCCTTGCACTGGGGTTTCAGTCCTGCATTTCTCCTTGGCTCTCAGGGAGAAGCCAGTCACGGGGTAGGAAGCATCTTTGAGTCCTTCTTTCCTTGTTTGCTCTGCCTTCCCTTGTCCCGCAACCTTTCTGTCCTTGCCCACTTTATTATTTTTTGTTTTATATTATGAAACATTTGAGACATAAAATGTAGAAAGAATGGTTAAAGGAACTTCCATAAATCATCACCCATTTCAACAATTATGAATATTAAATACTTGCCAATCTGATCTCATAAATCTCCCTTATGCTTTTTTGCTGCAGTATTATAAAGCAAATCCCAGACACCATTTTATCTTAACCGTAAATACTTCAGCATTAGCGGATGACTTTTAAAAATGACCCAAACACCATTACCCCCCTAAGAAAACGAGTAAGAACCCCTCAGTATCTTCAGATACAATGGTCCAGGCTGGCTGTCAGTGCTGAACTAAAGCCCAGTCCCACCCCCACCACCCCACGGCCTAACCTCCACTCTGTGACTAATGACTCTCTAGTCTCAGAGAATCGCTTTTCCGCTCTTCTCCCCCTCAGGCTGTCCATGAAAAGGTGTCTCTCTCCAAACGCTGAGACATCAGGGCTGCGCTGCTCTGGAGGGGAGAGATGGGTCCACCGCCCCGAGCCTGTGGATCTTCGCAGAGGAGCACTTAAGTAGAGAAAGACAAATTAATTAACTTGTCAAACCTTTCGGAGAATGTGAATGCAGTATTTTCTTGCATAATGAAGCGCCTGCCCAAGTAGTGTCAGAAGAGCATTTTCTTGCTTCTCTTTATATTCCAGTTCATGGTTTTGGAGACACACATGAATTAATAGAGTGCAGCCATATGTGGAGACTGAGAGATGTTTTATAAAACCAAACAATTCGTGTTACTGTCTAACACGCCAGACTTAGAAGTAATGTCAACATGCGTGGTGCTGATTCTTACATGGGCAACCACTGTACAGGGAACTGTTCTAAAATTGTGTGTGTGTGTGTGTGTGTGTGTGTGTGTGTGTGTGTGTGTGGAGGGCTGAGGCTGGCATCAGGTGGCTTTCCCTATTATCCTCCTCCTTATTTTTTCAGACAAGATTTTTTTATTTTATTTTTTTGAAACAGGGTTTCTCTGTGTGGCCTTGGCTGTCCTGCACTCACTTTGACTCACTCTGTAGACCAGGCTGGCTTGAAAAACTCATGGAGATCTGCCTGCCTCTGCTTCCCCGAGTGGTGGGATTACAGGCTTGTGCCACCACGCTCAGCTGATTGTGGTTATTTTTTAATAAGACTATTTCAAATATAACAAAAAATATAAAAAATTTCAATTTTACCTCATATAATTTGCATTTAAACTTTTGATTCTAAATTGTTATGACTATGATTGTTGTTTTCCTTCCTAGCTCAACAGATAAGTTAGGCCAACACTTGGCACTTTCAATGAAGAGCTACATAGTAAAGCAGTGAGGCTTGGGGTCACATATGGCATGCAAAACCTATAGGCTTCTTTGTGTTTGATTTTTCAGTCTTTTCAAGATGTGTCAGCCACAATAAGGTACCTGTCATAATGACAAGAGTGCCTCAGGTAAGGAAGGCAGACAATAAGTGTTAGCGTGAATGTGGAGAAATAAAACTGCCCAGGACAATGTAAAAGGTACAGCCTCTTTGGAAAACTGGCAGTTCCTCACCAAGGGAAGCATGTAACCAAGCAATTCTACCCCTAGATCTATACCCAAGGGAACTGAAAGTGTATATTTATACAAAAATGGGTTTGTGTATATTCATAATAGCAAAAAAAAAAAAAAAAAGAGTGGGGACAATTCAATTGTCCATTAACCCGTGAAGGAATTTCAAAATGTGGTCAGTACATGTAACAGTAAAGACATATATTTGGCTTCTATCCTTATTTTCTGGCACTTAGTTTCTAAAGCCTTTAGACTGTCTCAAGTGTTAGTAATGTCTTATGTTATCTATAAGACATCTCTTTGATTACACTTGCATCTGTGCTAATGACTCAACGCACGGCCCCCTCCCCCCCAATCTTGGGATGAAGTCTACTAACCAGAAAGGCAAAAACTGCTTGAAGATAGGTGTGGTGGCACACGTCTGTAATCCCAGCACTTGGAAGGCAGAGGCAGATGGAGCTCTGTGCATTTGAGGCCAGCCTGGTCTACAAAGCGAGTCCAGGATAGCCAAGGCTACACAGAGAAACCCTGTCTCAAACAAAACAAAACAAACAAAAAACCTGAGATGGGAACTGTCAGCATCTTCTCCCCCAGTCCCTTCCCGCCTCTTCTTGGTGAAGAGGCCTAGAGACTGGTTATGAGAGCTCACTGAGAGGACCTGAGGGGCACCCGGGTTGCTTATTACATGGAGCTGCAGGAAGGGTGGCATGCCCAGGGAGAATAGGGAGACTTCGTGCTACCTCCCTTGCCCCGTGAATCTCTGTCTTTATTATAGACCAGTAAATGTGAGTATTTTCCTGAGTTCTACAAGTCATTCTAGCACACGCCTGAGAATGTTCTGGGCATCCACTTATAGCTGGCATCTGAAGTGCAGGCAGTCTCATGGGACGATGCCCTTGAACTGTGGCGTGGTCTATACTAGTCCTGGGTAGCTAGTGTGAGAACTGAATTGTTGGCTACCAAGTTAGTATCAGAGAACTGAGTGGGGGTGGTGTGCAAAAAGACAAGTATTTGGTTCCAGAGGGTGAACAAAGAAACCACACACACTTGATGGTATCAGAAAAGGATGCATATGTATTTATACAATGGCATGATTTTTACATATGATATGTGCTTCAACATGAATAGTTCTTGAAAATATCATGTTTAATAAAAACAACTCTGGCTTATAGATCCATGGATCTAGAAAGTAGATTGGAGGTTTTCAAGAGCTTGGGCTGATGCAGTAGGTGATGGCAGCTACTGCTAAAAGGCCACCTGTCCTAGTCTGCTCTTTCTGTGATAGAGATCGTGGCCAAAAGCAACTTGGGAGGAGAGGGTTTATTTCATCATGCAGCCCTCAGGTCACAGGCCATCAGGGAGGGAAGTCAGGGCAGGAGCTCCAGCGGAAAGCGGAGGCTGAATTTGAAGAGACAACGAAGGCGTGCTACATTTTTGCTTGCTGCTCATGCTTGCTCATCTTGTTTTATACACAGACTACCTGTCTAGCAACCACAGCGTGCTGGGCCCTCCTACATCAATCATCAGAGACTTGCCTACAGGCCAATCTGATGGAGGCATTCTTCTCAATTGAGGTTCCCTCTTCCCAGATGAGGGGTGATGTCTGGGAGTGATGGAAGAGTTCCAGAATGAGATTGTGGTCACCGTTATCCAACTCTGTGGCTAGTCTAAAACCCTGCTAAATTACATTCGTTAAAAGAGTGAATTTTGTGAGGAAAATGTATTCCTTAATAAATCTGTTATTTAAAATTCATAAAAACTATTTTCAAGTCCAGGGCTGGATTTAGTCTTCACATGTGTTTGTCAGCTCCTACTCTAGATGGTAAAACTTCTCTTTGGAAACAAGCAAACAACATTGGTTTCTACCCTTCACCTGATCTCTATTCACACAAGGAACCATTCTGAGGTATCTAATATCTAATTACCTTCATGTTTATCAGATTTCTTTAAGAAAAAAAAAGTCAGTTAACACGTTTATTCTCCCTTCTCATGGCCCTGTCCTTTCCTGAGTAGCCTCTGGAGCCACTAACGGTCCTTCTGTATCTGCTGTTTCTCATTCCATGAGGATGTTGGAAAAGGAATAGGTCCTCATATTGCTGGGTCAAACATCGAAACTGCAAATAGATCTTTATTACTAATGATTCAAGAGTAGAAACCCCACACTTCCAATGCAATCATGTCATTTGGGTAACAATGACAAAGAGCTACGAGTGGCTCCGGCTGGGAATGGTGGAGGGAGAGGACAGATCTGGTGCGGTTAGTGTAGCCCGTAATAAAATGAGTGCAAGGGAGAAGTTCGAGAAGAACCCCCTCTTTGTTAGCAATTATGCTATTTCCTCTCATTCTTGAGTTAGCCTGGAAAATGAGTTTCCACCAGGATCTGGGCAAGCAGGAGACTGCAGTAATATTTAGAGTTCTATTTTGTGATTTTATGGAACCGCTGAAAAGGTCAAAAACATTTCTTTAAATGTCAATGGCCTGAGGGTCCAATTACCCAGGGGAGGACATTCTTGGAAGAGGAGCTTTGTAAGGCTGGCAAAATGAATGGTGTGGGAAGAGCTCAGGGAGTCAGAAACCAAAGGGTGGCCCCAAGCTTCCAGGAGAAAACGTCCTAGGCAGAGCCAGAGGGAGGACAGGGTTCTGCAGACACTATCGCCACTGTCTTCCCTGAAGGAGAAGGCCCGGCAACGCTGCCTTCTGCAGACAGCTTGATGCCCCTTCTGTCGCTCTCTGAGAGACTGGCTCTCTTAAACTGCAGGCTGTGTTCCCAGAGTCCTCTGTACAATACTGCAGGACTGGCTGGAGAGAGCCATGGGATGGTCAATATTAACTGTCAACAAGGCACAACCCAGAATCTCCTAGGAGCAACGTCTGCGGGATTAGCTGGGTCAGGCTGGCCTGTGGGCAAGCCGGGGGCAGACTGTCTTCACTACCTTAGCTGAGGTGAGAAGAACCAGCCTGAAAGTGCCCCGGACCTTTCCCTGTCTGGGGACCTAGACTGTGTAAGAGTAGAAAACGGTTCCAAGTTCTCATTTTCTCTGCTTCTGACTGTGGAGTGATGTGACCAGCTGTCTCAAGTTCCTGCCACAGTGATCGCCCACAGGCACTGTGCCCCGGATCGTGAGCTAAACTAAACCCTTTCTCCCCTAAGTTGCTTTTGTCAGGATAGTTTCATCACATCAACAGAAATGAAGCTGGGAAAGCCAGAGTCTGCCTCCTAGGCTACATGGGATCCCCCTGAACAGGTGTTGGCGAACTTCATGAATGGAGTTATCTTCCAGAGAACACATGGAAAATGTAGTCTTGAGCCACCCTCTAAAGCAATGTGATATCAAAGATTTTAAAATCAACGACACTCTTTTAATCATGGGGAAGGAAGCTATTTTCAGTGGAGAAAAGCAGTTTGCTGAAGTGCACATTCCTTAGTGCTTGGAGAAACGGTGCATGGGAAGAGGAGGACGCCCAAACACTGGCCACCTCAGTAACTTGTCCGCACATGTGACTTTGAGGATAAGTCTCTCCAGACCTTACTGCAAAAACCAGTGCATTTGCCTGGAGAGTTGTGTGTCCCCTGCTAATCTCTCCTTTGGAAAGCTGAGTCCATTTTATTACCCACACTGGTGGCTGAGCAGGTCTTCTAAATGAGCAGACCAAACTGGAGCAGGTTAGCAGGCTCTGTTACTGGTATTTGGCCACGGGAAGTGTCAGGTAGGGCTTCTGGTCCAGGCCATCTGTTTCCCTCTGCACCTGGGCATGGAGCAAGTGTGTCTGAGTGTGTGCTTAAATATGTATCCTTCTTGTGGTCCTGGGTCAGCACCATAATTATTATATCATCAACCCATAATCCAGGGGTTCTGACCCAAAATAGGAAGGGGCTTGCTGGTTCCCTGCACATGGCCATAGCCAGCTCCTCAGAAAGAATAGCTGGTGCTTACACAGGAATATGTAGGCACAGATGCAGACCAGAGCCCCTTGGACCCTGTCTTCAGATTTCCCCTGGATGGCCTGAAGCGTTTAGAAGCATTAGAAGGTAGCACAGGGTGGATATAGCCAGAGTTGTTGTCCTGATGCTATTGGCTATCAATCTTTCTCCAAAGGGACAATGGTGACTCTTGAAGCTTTCACCAGGGTCTTCCCATTCTCCCAGGCAGCAGAGGGTTCCCCAAGTCACCTCAAGAGATATGTGTGAACTTAGCTAGGGAGCGAACTGAGATTCTCTTCTCTAGCTCATGGCTGAGGGACAGCCCCAGCACCCTTGTCTAACCTGTTATAAATTTTTCCTGCTTGATGATCTTTGGCTTGAAAGGGGAGTCAAGAAAATTCTACATGTTGATGCAATGTTTTCAAGTGCCATTTTACAGAGAGGAAGCAGGACTTGGTACCACAGAAATAAGCATCTGACTCAAAGCCGGCTACACACGGCTCCAAATCCTGGCATTTTATCTTCGGGCTCTGTGCTGGCTCCACATCCGGAATCAACTAAAACCCAAGCAGCTTGGCACATCTGTGAGTTTTTCTTAATTCAAACATTTTAGGTAGGGAGACCCATTGTAAATCTGGGCCACATGTTCAGGTGGCACCTGCGTGAAGGACATGGGAGGAAGGGAGCGTTGGCTCAGTGTCTGCTTGCCTCCTGCTTGCTGGCAGTTCATCTATCTTGCTGCCGAGGAATTCCCTCACCGGCGTTAGACCCACTCTGGGATTGCAATGTAGGGCTGTCTGGGGTAGTCCAGGACTTTTCTGGTATAGTAGCACCAGACTGGGACTGCTGAGACTTGTACTGAACACCTTCTGGATTCTCAACCGTTCTGTTGGGAGACCGCCATTGTTGGCCTACCTGAACCAACTTGTAAGCCACTCTAATAAATCCCTTTCTGTCACTTCTGTTCCTTCAGGGAACTCTGATTAATGCAGGCTCCACGTCAACCACTAAGCAAAGCTACCAAGACGATGCCAGAAGAAGACAGTGTATGTGGCTTACCAGGGCTAGCATCTGAGGCAACAGTGAGAACAGCTCCTGAGTGGGGATGATGAGCCAGAGCTTCAGGTGAGGGAGAAACATGTCCTGTTGTGCCAGAACTGACGGAAGAGAATAGACTCACGAGCTTCTCAGAGATGACTGACAAGGCAACCCCTTAGTCCCCTCAGAGAGACAGCAAAGGACAAAGACACCCACTCACCGGCTGTCCAACCCTCCTTCCGGGTATGCACAGATCCTGCTCTGCCCAGTTCTCATCTCCGCCCTCCTGCCCACCTGTCAGTTGCTGTGGAAGCAGCCATTTTGTTTTCTCCTTGGGTTTGGGTTTGTGACTTGTGGTGTTGGAGCATCAAACCAGGGCCTTATGAACAACGTGAGACAATAACTCAGTCACTGAGCTGCAACTTGGGCCCCTGTTGCTATTTTATTATTATTATTATTATTATTATTATTATTATTATTATTATTATTATTTTGAGGCCTTACTATATTGTCTAGGCAAGGCCTGAACTGGCGATCCTTCTGCCTCAGGCTCCTGACCAGTGTTTGCCACCACAATCAACTTGAAACAGTCTTTGTCTTACTCCAGTCTCTGATCATATGTGACGATCCAGAGAACTGGGAACATAGTTGAGCCAGCATGACTTCTTTCCTAGGAGTTTCTTTTGACTTAGAGATAGAGCCCACTTCTCTTCAGGCTGTGAGGGAGGGGACAGGAGGTGTGAAAGGCCACTCTTTACTAAGAAGCAGAGACGGGAGGAAGAAGACAGATTTTGGCAACAGACAGGAAGCATTCGTGAGGCCCTTTGTCCCCAGGGTTGACGGTTCAACATCACAGAGGCACCTTTACACTCTGCACAATGAGAAACAGTTGTACTCCATGTTGGAAAAAGCAATTGGCACATTCATGTCATTAACGCAAGAGCTTAGCACGTACACACTGGTCATGTTTTGCTTCCTCTAGGTTTACCCCCTCCTGGTCCAGATGCCCTAGTTGAGTGTACAAACTTGACTCAGCATTTCAGGATGTGCCTGTGCCCTTCAAACATCCACAAAATGAGAGAAGAGTGCAAGGGATGAAGCGGGGGGGAAGCAGAGACATCCCAAGTCTCCAAAAGAATGGCTGACCACCTGACCAGAGGAGCAAGCTTTAGCCCCAGAATGACTGACTGCCTTTGCCCTTCCCCCTCTATAATCTCCTAGCTGGAGATGAAACAGAAGACAGGATTTTAGGATATTAGTCCACTGTCTTCTCAGAATGCCGGCTATCTGAATAAAGGACAGTTTTATAGAATGAATGTCCCCCTCTGTACATCTGAAAGTACTGGTGAGTGCCAGCGTTGTGCTATGGACTCTGAACGACAGCCCAGCCCCCCTCCACATCTATCCACGCTGTCCTATTCTGTGCTAAGGTTTAGTGCCAGCTGGGTTTTGTCCCTTGTCACTAAGAGACCGGACAGGTCATCCCTTCCTCTAGCATTGCTCCATGTGGAAGAGACAATCTGCCTGCAAGTTCCAGAAAGGTGAGGCAGTAGAGCCAACTGGAAGGGTGACATGGTGTCAGGTGTGGGCACATCAGGCCTGGAAGAGCTGGTCCCAGAGCTGTGGAGCAGGGTCAGCAGCCCACCTTCCAGCCAGGCTGACTTCCGGTACCCAGCACGGAAACCAAAGAGGTGGGGTGGGAGGTGGTGCTGCTACTCATTCCAGTGTCAGAGCTAGGACAACACCATGCCTCCTGAATCTCAGGAAATCACTCTGAAAATCACTGCCCTTTTCCTAGAAGGCTGGCACTAGGCAGAGGTCCTCGGAGCCAATGGGAGGGAATAAAGGAGATGGACAGGAGAGAAGTGCTCTTGGGGACAATGACCAGGGCCTACAGAAAGACTCATCTTTTCTGCTTGCTTTAAGACAACATCTCACTATACAGCGCAGACTGGCCTCAAACTCACGACCCTCCTTTCTGCTCAGAAGGAAGGCGATGGTAGATACCCAGCTGATAACCAGACTGCAAAACTCCCAGACAGCCCTTCCACATCTTGGCTGCTTTCTAGAGGCTTCTATGACATGAGTAAGGATCTATGAGCATATCCACTTTAGGATGGAGAGGGCTGTGCCCTGAGCCTCTGCAGCTTGCTCTGCTGGAGCAAGCTGAAGACCGGCCTCTGTTTGCTGACTGAAAAACTAAGGTGCAGTATGAATAAACGGGGCCCAACGGCAGTTGTGTGAAGGGGCTCCTGCTGGTTGGACATCACAGTAGGAAGCGACATGGTGCCCTGCCTTCTCCCCACATGCACTGCCCACTACTATCTTTCTGCTTTCCAATGCACTTTCCCTTGTGCCATCTCAGGGCAGAGTCCCGGGAGTCCCAGGAGTAAGGTCCAGGAAAACCACCGGTCCCTAATCCCAGAGGCGAAGAACTAAAGTCAGTGACTCCCCCACTGAGAATCCACAGTGTAACCTGCAGACTTGACTTCTACCTATCACATGACTGCCTCCCCTCATGGTTGGCCTTCCCTCGGTGCCTGCCTGTGGCTCAGTGCTCCCCTGGGTTGGCCTCTCCCAAGCTCTTCTTTCTCTGTGGTAACCTAACTGTTTTGACTGCAGTCCCGATGGATGAAGCAACATGGCAAAGGTCCAAGGGGGTTTCAATAATTCTTTATTGTTGTCCCCCCATCTCTCCTCATAACCTTTTACCCCTTCTTGGCGACCAACTCCTACCTCAGGTACACAGGGGCACTCTGAAATATTAGGGGAAATACAGGCCGCCCTGTAAGGTTGCGGCACTTAGAAAGCTGCTCGACTCCATTCTAGTCCCTCCAGCCACCTCTCCCAGCCTCCCTAGACACCCTTAAGGGTTGGTTCTTCAAGGCAAGCCCAGAGCTAGGTAACCCCTAGACTGTATGTTCGATAACATTCACTTTGAGGGAAGTAACTCACCAGAGCCATTTGCTGCTTAATTGGTTCTAAACTGGAGGAAGAATTCTTATTAGTCTGGGGGTGATCTCTAAAGTGCAGCCTGACGCAGCAGGGAGGAATGGGAGCGGAGGAAAAGACCCTTCTCCCGCCAGCTTCCCTCTAGTCTCCACCTGACATACCTAACACTGAGCTTCAGAGCCAAGCTTCGGATGCTTCTTCCTCCAATGTTTCTCAGGAGGCCTAAGGATATAGTCGCACTCCATATGTTCATCCACGATGCAGCCTCTAAGATGACCATATGAAGACAGGAGTATAGGGTAGTTAGCTCATGAAGGTAATGCTATCAATGATCTGGCCTGGTGTTCTCATAAAGAGGCCTGAGGGAACTTGCCCATTCCCTTTCCCATATGAAGACTCAGCTGGAAACTGTCAGTTTGCACTCTGAAAGGAGACTCCTCCTAGAACTTGACATGCCAGTACCCGGCCTTAGCTTCCCAGCTTCTGGACTATGACAATAAACTTTTGTCATTTGTAGGTCACATGGTGTCTGGTAATTTGCTATAGTTGCCCTGTCAGTGGCCTTTGTTCTGACCACCTAAAGGAATGGCTCCCAACCACAAGCTTCTTCGGCACCTACAGTAAGCACCACGCAAGCTGGGTAGCGTTTAACCCTGAGAGCCAGGGCTTTCTCTCTGCTCTTCTCTTCCCCTTTCCTCCCATTCTCTGCCTCCCTCTTCCCAATCATTTCCTCCTTTCTCTTCTTCCTCTTCCTTGGCCTTTTTCCAGCATCCATCTATCCCTTCCTTGTGGAAGATGAATCTTCCACAGTCACCTGTCCCCATGGCTAAAGGGAGCACCTGACCAGTGGATGGCAAAAAAGGATGCTAAAGACAACCACTCATATCATCCTCAAGTCAGGGCCTGTTCCAGCTTCCCAGCACACTGCTGTTTTCTGCAGGAGAGTAAGGGAGGGAACAAGGAGGCCAGGAACCCGTTTTATGCAGAGATGAAGAACCAGAGCTTAACTAGAAGAGAGAAAGACTGAAGAGGTCATGGTGACACTTCCTATTCCTGTAGGGCTGACTCAGCGAAGTGAACAGCCTTGGCCTGTGCAGGCAGGACAGAGCTTGGGACTGGGGACTGAACCAAAGGTTATGCAGAGAAGCTGGCCGAATAGAAAACACTCACTGGTTCTGTTTGCCCAGACTTCTAGAAAAAGCATTCCTCTCCTGGGGAAACGTGACCTCCCGCCCTCTACCTGGCTCCAAAATGGCAACCACTCATGCTTTACTGGTTTCTACTCTCTGATCACAGGACATGACCCAGCTGACCTAGCTGCCTGTAGCCCTGTCCACAGTGATTGGCTCAAGAATGAGCATGTGACTCAAAGCCTGCTCCATCTTGGTCCTTCCCTGGGGATCTATGTGTAGTCACTAGGAGAAAGAAGCTGTCTCTTCCAGTACACCACTTACCATGATGTGTGTTGGGAGTCACTGGCTGCCTCACTTCAGTCTCACAGAGGAACAGAATTGCAGAAGACAGAGACACACAGAGACAGAGAGAGTGCTCCGGCAACCCTGGTCCCCTGAGTCCTTGCAGTCACCTCCCTTCCCTTTCCTCATGAGCCAGTGTGTCAAGTTCCTGTCACTTCAACTCAAAGAGTACCTAACTGACAGAAGAACTTTCTTGTGGTCACCATGGCCAAAGGGGGCTGGGCCACCTCAGGAGTTAACAGCTCCCCAGGAAGAGCTGGACAACCTCCTGGCAGGGACACCACAGAGGAAATTTCTGGATCCAGCTGTGCCAGGTAGCAGCTAACATTCAAGTACCTGGTGTTTTATAAGCGCTGTCTTGGGTGGTTTTCACAACACCCCCGGGAAGAAGGAAGTATTTCCTCCACTTTGTAGATGGAGAAACAGTTTCAGGGAGGCTCATTTCCTTGTCAAGGCAGAACGTTCTTTATGGCCCCAGAACCCATGCTCCATAGCACAAAGATTTGGAAACCCTTGGCTCTCCTCTTCCTCAAAGCTTGGACACCTCTGTAGGGGGCAAATGCAGACCTGGTTTCTGCAGTCAGCTCAGCAGCTCCTAAATAGGGCAGTCGATAGAGACACAGCAGCACCGTGTCCAGGTGAGCAGAGAGGCACACGGCCCCAGCTGGCTCTGGGGACAGGCTGCCTGCAGAAGCACGGGAGTGGAAGAAACCCAGAGGGTGGAAGGGACCTCCAAGGAAGGGACAGATGAATGGTAGCCACTTCTTCTCCCAGTGCCCTGGAGAAGGGGCTCGGGGCCTTTCTGTGTGGCACAGGTGCTTCAGAGATTTGATGGAATCCGGAAACATGGGTATGTACAAATGCAGAGACTTTGCACACATTTCAGGGATGGATGTCTAAGACCCTCCTCCCCCAGGAACCATGCTCGGAATCCTAGTTGCTGAATGAAAAGGTCCTTGAGAATCATGCAAAGTGCATAGTGGCCTGCCTCAGCCCAAGGAGCCATGCCAAACAAACCTTAGAGAACTCGGCCAGACCTACATCACCCAATTATTTTACCCAGCTGTATCCAGCTGGGGAAGCCGGTGGCGGTTCCTTAAGCCTTGGGCCAGTTTGCTTGCCCAGGACTCCTATCTTCATCTCCTGGAGGGCCTCTGACTTACACATAGTCCCTGTCTATGCCAGCCCACCTGGAAGTGCTTAGATGAGGAAGAACAGGAGAGGGAGGACTATGGTTAGTCCTCTCTCCATTTCTCTCTCTACCCCCATACTTCCAAAGAGAGTGAATGTCACAAGCTAGCAATTTGATCAAGAAGGATGGAAGCTGTGAGTCCCGGTGGGCTGATGAGGAAGGAGGGTGAGCAGCCAGTGAGGTGGAGGTAACAGATAGGAGGAGGGAGGTGGACAAATGCAGGAATGGACGTGCTTGGAGAAGCTCTGGCCTCGAAACAGGACTGAGGTGGGAGGAGCTGCTGAGTGGTGGGGGCTGAGGCTCAGGCCTGCGCATCAGTCCTCCACATCCCCCTCCACCCCAATCCCTTCCTTCTGAGAGCTTTCCCCCGCTGGCTTGAGGCCCCCTCCATCTGAGCAGCCTGTCCCGAATCTCTGTCTCCTTGGCCTCTGAAGTGTGACTCTTATCTGGAGAGCAGGGCACTCACAGCAAGTAGGAGACAGATCGGTCCAGAATGCTTGTGGGTGAAGTAGAGCTGTGCCTGGGAAAACTCCAAGAGGGGCGGGCATGTGCAGTGTCTGCTTCCCATCTCAAGCACCCCACCTGACCTTCAGCCCCGTGCTTTCTCTGGACTTCCAAAGCTGGGTGCCCTTTCCTCACTGGAATGGCTTGATTCATGGCCTGTCAAGTTAATACACAGTCCACAGTCGTATCACCAGGACCTAGCATGCTGCTTGGCATATAGTAAGTGCAACAGCATCTAGAAGATGCCTCACCAACATCTGTTTATTAGAAGAACTGGTCACACACTCTCCATCTGAGAAGAAAGTCCCATGTGAAGTGGCATAGCTATGGGACAGCCCTACAGAATGGGAACACAAGATGCCTGAAGTCTGCTTTGATTGCCTGCAGCTTTGGATACCTTCTCTTTCTGGACCTTTTTTCCTTCCTTCCTTCCTTCCTTCCTTCCTTCCTTCCTTCCTTCCTTCCTTCCTTCCTTTCTTTCTTTCTTTCTTTCTTTTTTATCTGAAACTTAGACTTGGTTAGACTTACCAACCTGTGATACTAGCACCAACAGAAGATTTTTTTGTTTTTTTTGTTTTTTTTTAAGGATCATGATTAATACACAGGGATCTTGACTCACCACCACAAACATTGGCAGCTTACCCTTTCATTTCCACTTGCAGCCTGGCACCATGAGTATTTTTATCTGTATATGTTCCTGGTCTAAAAAGAGCCCAACTCTTCATCCAGCCATGTAAGGGCTCCATGCTCGAAAAACTAGCTAATTAATCAATATGCTCACTCATTTGTTCATCCCAAATATTTATGGAATGCCTACCATGAGTCAGAGACAAATCATATTTCCTTCACTGTCTTTGTAGGAAGCCAAAGGAGAGCTGGTAGGTACCAGGGATGGAATATAGCTTGAGTAACCCCTCCCTCCTCATTTTGTTCCATGTCACCCCCACTTCTGTTAGCAAAGGCTCTGCTCTTCCAAAGCCTCTCCCTAAGGCACTCTTACCGACACCAGAAGGGGAGGCTGCCCGTCTAGATCTTAAGCCAGAGTTAAGGTCAGAGGCTGTCTGTCCTCAACAGCCAGTTAAACAAGCAAGAGCAAAAAGCAAGTCTGATTTACTTGATATGGCCACACTGGGAAGAGGAACAAGAGGACCAGTGACTGCCCAGGTCTTTCTTCTTGGTCTTTAGGTGAAGCTTTGTTTTAAGTAAAGAGCATGAAGCATCTGCAAAGCATCTGCAACTAAACAAGCCTAGTTAAGGCGCAGTCCCGCCGATCATCATCCTCTCAGCTCCAGAAGCTCCTGAAAAATGGTCTGACAGGCTGTCAAACTGTGAGAAACCGTCTGGGAGACAAGCTTCCCCTCTGGCCAGCACCAAGGTTCAGCCTGTTCCTTCTCCCAGAATGAGATTTCTGGGGAAGTTCCAATTTCTTGGGGTCTGTTGATTCAATTGTCTGCTGGTCAAAGGGAGGACATAGCGCCTCTTTACCACATCTGCACTCCTCCAGGAGAGGTACAGCGAGGTGACCATCCAGCCTGAGGCTGGGTGCTGCCTGGGTCTCCTCATGGACCCTGACCTCCTGCTGAGCACTGGTCTAATGACGTGCTTTTTTCTCTAGTGTCTGAATGCCTGCCCATGTCCACGCTGGTACAACCATAGCAAATTGGGCATCCATTAATATACTGCCATAGCAACAGCTGGACCCTCCTTCCAATAACCCCTGAACTACTCCACCCTTAGGAAACTCTTACTTACTTCTGGGGTACAGATAGAAGTCAGGGTATTGGTGTGCAGGACCCAAAGAAGGGGGCAGTTTCATTGGTGTCCTTCAAACTAGCTCATACCAGTTCAAGGATGGTCTGCAGAGCCCTGGAGAGCAGAATGCGGGATAGCTCTCCCCTGGCTGTGTCCTAGGGGTGACATTTGATCTATGCTGGGCATGCTGGGTGCAGTGCTGGATTTGGCTAGCTTGCTTCACCCTCTGCCTACACAGTCCTGCTGAGGACCCCCAGCATTGACTTCAAAGCTTCCTCCTCCAGCAGTGCTGGGGTCTCCTTACTGCATGTTAATTCATTTAGAGGAAGAGTAAAACAAACAAACAAACAAACAAACAAACATTGTTACTGAACCTCCTAAAAGCAATACCAACACCTTTGAAAAAATTAGGAAAAAAAAAGTTGTTTAAAAAAGTTGTTTAAAAAGCCACTGCTAACTGGTACACATTTCACAGTCTTCTATAAAGACATGCTGCATATTCTTTGCAGATATCAGATTATTACGTTCATATTCGTTCAGACCTGGTCTCATCTAATCCCAAGGTAATCTTGAACTTGCTAATACCTGAATATGACCTTGAACTTTTGATCCTTCTGCTTCCACCTCCCAAGTGTTGAGATCACAAATGTGTGCCACCATTCCTGTTTTTTTGCAGTGCTGGGGACTGAACTCGGGGCTCTGCACATACAAGGCAAGTGGTTCTACCAACTGAGCTACATTGCTAGCTCCTCATGTTAGGTTCTGAATGAATATATTCCTAAATAATTCTTTCATGTCATCAGGTGTTACTTATGAACGTCTGTTCACTGCTGATACTGGCTTCCCCCTTCCTCTTGCTCCTCTGTTTCTCCTTGGATATTGGGCATTCAAAGTAGGGCCTTGAGCTTTCTGGGTAAATTTCTAAAATCAACAGACTAGGTCAGAGGATGTAGGAGGTGGCTGAGTTCCTATCATGTTCAAGGCCCTACTTTGAATCCACAATACCCAAGGAAACATCATCATCATCATCATCATCATCATCATCATCAACAACAACAACAACAACAACAAATCAGTCTGCTCTAACTGTCTTAAGTCTTCAACTCATGCCATCTAAACACCCTGGTCTTCCTTCCACTGAGAGCACTTTCTTAGAGGTCCCCTCTACCTATCCACAGCTTCCCAGACATCAGTAAAGTCTACTGACTTCAGCTGCCCTGGAACCCTCTCTGTCCCCAGCTGCTTCCTCACTCCCCTTTTCTGCAAGCTTTCTCTCTTCCACAGTCACATAAATGTTGGCACTTTGTTAAGTTCTGTTGCTCTTGTTTAGAATTTAACCTCCTCTGAATTTCACCCACACCCACAGTTTCAGCTCATCATCCCGCCCTCACCCTCAATTCAGAGCAAAATCTAAAGACTTCTGGGAATCATGGTGGCTTAAATGCAGGTTTACAAAACTACCCTCCCCAAACTTGACAGAGATGAACAAAAAGAAACAGAAATGAGAGAAAAGGCTGCACCAGGGCTGAGACCTTGGTACGGTTCTTTCTGAATACAAAAGGAGACTTAAATAGAGGCAGGACGTCCTCTTGGAGGGAAAGATGCAGAAATGAACTGATAAACTCGTTGTGATCCTGATCACAAATACCATTGTGATTTTTTCATTTATTTATTAATTTAATCACTTTACAGAGAACTGTGATTTTTTAACATAATCAAGTCATTTTAATGAGATAGTTAACCTGGTAAGAAATCTAGGCAATTCCTGGAAGAAACAGGTAGTAGCAGGTGTGGGGGGTATTAAAGATAATAGTATCAAAGTGACTGAAGAAACGCCATCTTGTCCTGCTCTTACCCTAACTCCACATGTGTCTTTCCAGCCCTCAACCCTTTGAACAATGATGTCTGCCTTGGTGGACTTTGGGACTTTCCATGACCCTGCACCCTGAAGCATAACCAGAATATCTGCTGAGTGGACAGCCCAAACAGGCGTCACCAGGTTCACCTGACCCACATCCATTATCGATCTCACTGCAGTTCTGCCTTTAAAAATGCTGTGTCCCTGAGCCTCAGCTCTCCACTGCTGTGTCAATAAAGGACTTTAACTTGTCTTTTATGTGTGGTAGTCTGTAACTTTCTCAGCTGGACCAGAGCAGTCTGTCATAGTGATTTAGGAAAAAGTATCGTAAGGAGCAAGCCTATGCAAGTTAGTCAAAGGATCTGATATAGAATCCAGGAACATACATCCACGTGCATATAAAAATGCAGTATATGAGAGAGGGGACATTGAAAATTAATGGTAGAAAGATGGATTATACACATACATGAGGATTGATTTTATACAATGAAAATTCAAGTGGGTATTTTGTTGTTTACTTTGTATCTCTTTTGTGGTGCTGGGGTGGGACTTTGGGCTTCATGCTAAATGAGCACCCCACCACTGAGCTCAGCTCCTAATCCTCCTCCACGGCAGTATCCTCTGTGGTAAGGCAGAGCTACTTCGGTGTGAAACCCAAGTGAGAGATCATCACGGAAAAGGCCGGTATGGAGAATTCTGTATGGTGGACAGTGCCTAACAAAAGGAGTGACTACTGGGAAGAAGTGGGTGTTTGTAGCAGTAAAAGAGAGACCAAGGGATGTCTAGCGCCCATGTGGAACACGCTCCCACACCTTTACGAGGAAAAGATAAAAATTGATGAAAACGAGAAAAGAACAGAATTGCTTAGAATCCTTCGCCTGCTCAGTCAGATTGGGGAGGACACTGGGAGGGGTAGTGGGCTAGGAAAACTGCATGACAGGATGCTATCAGACCCTCTCAATCTGTGTCTATAAATAAAGTTCCATTAACACCCCTAACCCAAAGTCCCTGCTGTTTCTCTCCTCTCACCTACAGAACCTCTGCTCTCTCTTCCTCCTCTGCCACAGTATTTCTGGGAATTCCAAAAAGGGAGTGCAAACACTGAGTCTTACCTGTCTGGAACTCTCCTGCCCTAGATCAGACCTGCTGCCGACAGAGCCCCTAGAAATAGCCTGAGCATGCTACCCTGCTGGTGGCCTGTGCGTGACTGCTGCCCGAGAAGGTCTCACCTTGAGTGTTTTCAAAGCCACCATTCCCTGGCTCAAGTAAAGACGCAAATGTTTCCTCTGCTGCCCGTCAGCCATCTTAACCCCGCGCTTATCCAACACAAGCCAGCAGCAGAGGGGAAGGACAGGAGGGGACTGTGTTTGTTTCGTATTGCTGGTCTGACAAATCACCACAAACTTGGTGCTTAAAAGAATACGTGTTTTAGGTTTGGACACGTGCCTCACACCTATCATCTCACTATTCAAGAAGCTGAGGCAGGAGGAGGATTGCTGTGTATTCACGTCAGCCTTGTCTGACTTCATGAGTTCTAAGACAGCCTGAGCTACAGATTGAGACCTTGTTTCAATACCCAAAAAACAAGGGCTGGAGAGATGGCTCAGTGGTTAAGAGCACTTGCTGCTTGATGACCTCACTGCCAGAGGACCTGAGTTCCAATCCTACCACCCATGTCAGGCAGTTCATAGCTGTCTGTAATTACAGCTCTAGGGACTTGGATACCCTCTTCTAGCCTCCCGGGGTGGGGGGACACACACATGCACGCATGTACACACACATGCACGCATGTACACACACATACACATAAACAGATAGATGGGAAAAGGAAAGCAGAGAGAGAAAGGAAGATGGAGAGAAGGGGAGAGAGATCAAAATAAATTTTCAAATAAACAAAAAAGAAAATGAATAATAAAATTTTAAAATAGCACAAGATTTAATCGGGGATGGGGAGACTAGGGGGGAGGATGAGTAACTGGAACTAAAAATGCATGAAAAACCCACATGGAAACACACTACTTGTAAGCTAATTAAAATATGATTTCAGAAAAAAGCTTGGACAGAGGTACCCTACATGGGCGGATAATGTCAATCCCAGAAGACATGAGTTATTAAAACCAAATGCTAGGTATGGACTGCCTTCCTCTGAGTTGTCAGTTAGGAAGGACTCAGAGGAAGGCCCAAACAATACAACCTCTTGCCATTGCTCTCCATTGCCACCAGAATTAGATGTGCGACCTCTGAAGATATCCTACACTGTGGTTTCAGGACACAGAGAAATCAAGCTGAAACGGAACCATCAGAAGCTTCTTCCTAACACCAGAAGGTGCTACTCAAGCAGCTGTGGGGTCATCAGTGATCTTACCCACAGTGGACCCTACGTCCTACAACACCAAGCCCTGGTGCCATGGCAGCACAGCTGCTACTGTCTGCTCGGCTTTCAGGCCTGCTTCACAAAGGCAACTTGTCACGGTGGGAAGTGGTTAAAGCAGAGACTCATAACTGGTCAAAGCGCTGAGAGTGAGTGACTGGGGTGCTCGGCCCGATGCAGGAGTCTTTGTCACCCTCCCAAGCCTCAGAGAACATGGGGCGAGAAGGAGCAGAAAGGATGTGAGGGCCAGAGGGTGTCAGAGTGCTGCAGAAAGCTATCTTCTGGAGATGGCATTGGCCACTCCACTCATGAACTTACAGCACTGTTGCCTGCAGAGACTGCATGAGGCTGGTCCATCAACGCTCAATCATGACTGGGAGAGGAGCTCCTGAGGTCCCAGTCCCTAGCTGGGGGGCTCTTGGCAGCTAACGGCTGCTGGAGGAGGTGACTCATTTTCCTTCAAGTGATGTAATAACGGATAGACTGCTCAAGCTCAAGTAACTAACCCTTCATTCATACTCAGGCAAGTGACTCCAATTAAACTCAGTGGGTATCACACACACACACACACACACACACACACACACACACACACACACACACGCACACGCACACATGTACACACACATGCATGCACGCACTGAAACAGACATGAAAGTGGGAGGTGGCTTACTGGGTGAAGAGGGATTCACTGAATATGATAAAAATACACTTAATACCTGTATGAAATTGTCAAAGAACAAATAAAAAAAAACAAAACAAAAAGAAAAAGAGAAACAAAAACAAACAAAAAAAACCCCTCACATTTATTCTCTTAAAATTCTGAAAATCAGAAGCCTTAAATAAGTTTCACTGGTCCAGAATCAAAGGCTTCTGCTGTGCCCTCTCCCAAATCCCTAGGAGAGAATGCTCTTGCTTCTTTCTAGTCCTATGAGCATTTCTTGGCTAGTGAGTCTCTCTCCCATCTTCAAAGCTTCCACAGCTGCACTGCCTTCATGCTCCATGTCAAACCTCCCTTCAGCTCCCTCTGTGAAGCCTTGAAATAGAAGGCCAACTTGGATTGACAGAAAATGCAATGACACGGTCAAAATTTCTTTGTCATATAGAGTGGCATCCATAGGCTCCAGGGTTGAGAACCCAGTAATCTTTGGGTACAGTCATTGAGGCTACCCAGGACAAACGCCTCTTCAGCACCCTCCTGCCTGCTCCCCTCCTTCCTTCCTACCCCCTGCTCTTACGTGGAGAAAAACTGCCTCCACGCACGCTCAGTGTACTGTCAGGGTCAAATACGCTGGAAGGAATGTGCTCTGCCTCTGGTGTGTTAGGACCCAGCTTGGCGAGTGCCCTGTGGTGGGGCTCAGACCACTAGTCCCAAGTGACGGTACTCTGCAGGTAAGCCTCTGAAAGTTCAAAGCAGGCCCCTCAGCTGGTCACCGAGGGGGCCAGCAGTGAAGAGAGGACCCAGCTAGCACCAACGGCCTGGATCTCCCTGTGGCTCCTTTTCCATGAGCCTCAAGAGCTGTATCCACGTCCCCACAGAGCGCTGATATCAAATCCTCACACTTGTCACTCTCTTCCATCACCACTTCTGCTGCTCCATCCCCACCGTGCCGGCTCTCAGTGCTGGACAAAGATAAGCACGAGGCCAGGCGCGGCTTCAGGATGCTATCTGAGTCAATGCGGGAGTTAGCAGACCCTGACCCGGGAAGACCTAAAGAGCCCCGAATAGAGATGGTGGCACACACCATCAGCCTTCCGGAAGATGGCAGGAAGAAGCATCCGCTGGCCGGATGGAGTCTTTTAAATCGCGTCAGTGTTCTGAAAGATCCTCAGCAAGAAGGGGATGGCAGTGAGCTCAGTGCTTGCCATGCAAGTATGAGGACCTGAGTTCAATCCCCAGACCCACAAGAAGGATGTCCCAGGGTGGGAACACAGGGGCAGGGGGATCACTGGGGCGTGCTAGCCGGCCAGGCTAGCCTAACTGGTGAGCTTCAGGCCAGGGAGAGACCATCTCTCAAAAGATGTGGTGGGCACAGGTTAGGAAGGACACCAGAGGTTCTCCAGCCTCTACATACAGTAATATATGTGTGTGCCCACACACAAACTTGCTCACACACATACACAGTCACACATACACACAAACACATACACGCATACACACTACACACGCTCTCACACATACAAACACACACGCTCATACACACAGCCATACACATACACACAAACACACACACTCATACACAAATATACACACACACTCCTCAGCAAGTAACCTCTCCATAGTCACAGGCCCAGCACTGCCCTGTGATCGGTAGCAGAAGGCCTCCGGGGGCACACTGTGCTGGGGGCGGGGGGAGGGAGGCTGCGCACTGGCTGCAGACTGGCTGTGGACTCGGCTGCAGCCAGGCCAGAAGCGGCTTATTTGCAGGGGTCTGGGCTTCATCCTAAGGCCAGTGGGATTCACTGAAGAGCTTAAGCAGCCATGGCCAGCTTTACATTTAGAAAAGCCATTCTGGCAGCATGGTGGATAATGGATTCTAGTAGGTTAGGGCTAGAGTCCAGGAGGCCAGATGCTATAGCCCCAGCAGGAAATCATCTGGAGTTGTGTGCAGGGATGTGCACAGAAGCGGACACACAGGGGGAGAGAGACTGGTGAGGAGAGGGAGTGGGACTTTTGAGTGAACTGGATTTAGGAAGCCGAGGAAGGAATCAGCCCTGGTGCCCAGGTTTCCGGCTTCAGCCCTTGGATGGATGGCAGTCTTCAGTGAGCAGGAAGAGCAGGGGCCTTTGAAGATGTTGTGGGTGTTTAGACACTTAAAGCATGGGTGGGTTCGGTGAGAAGACTCAGGGGTAGAAGTATACATGCCTGACAGCCTGAGTTTGGAGCCAGGGATCCCACCAGGCGGTAGGAGAACGGACACCTGAGAGTTGTCTTCTGACCTCCACAGAGACGTCACAGCACCTGCATGACTGCTCTCTCTCTCACACACACACACTAATTAAGTCAATCAAAGGCTGTAGGATACACGCAGACATCCAAGAGGATATTTAATAAAAAGGTCTGGAGACTACTGGAGAGAGAGAGAGCGTGGACAGTAACCAGAGGCAAGGGCCTGGCTAAAAGTGACCAGGGTCAGAGATCTGAGCGGGAAATACAGATCACTCACCGAGTCAAGGGCAGAACTCACATCTGAGGATCCAACAGAGGCTCAGACATGAAGAGAACCAAGGACTGGTCAGAGATGCGGACAGAAAATCTGAAAAGTACACGTCCCTGAGGTCAGATCAAGGGACGGGCATGTCAAGGAGGGAGAGGCAGCAGCTTGGTACAGTTTCCCGAGGTCAGTAAGGAAATAAAGTATACTTGGTCCTCAGTGGTCTTGCTTAAGACCTAGTGAGGAGTGAGGCTGATTACTGAAGGCTGAGGAATGGGGCGGGGAGCTAAAAAGAAAGCATATGAAGTTTACCTTCAAGAAGCATAGCTGTGATGAGGAGAGAAGAAAACAAAGGTATCAAGGAAGACTTCTGAACAGCTGAGACTCCCCCCGCCCCCAAGCTTTCTACTGTCAGGAAGGCTTCTACTGGAAGAGGTGGTGATTTGGGCACAAAAGGTGCTTAAATAGAACCCGGGACTGGGGACGGAGACCTAGCACCGCTGACAATATTCTCGCCTGGCACTTGTAAAGCTCCGGGTTTGAGCCCCAGAACCACATAAAATTGATTATAGTGGTGTATGCAGGCAAACCCAGCTCTGGAAAGGTACAGGCAGGCACATAGAAATGTACACATATTCTTGGCTATAATGTGAGTGGGAGGCCAGCCTGGGCTACATGAGCCCCTGTCTCAAAAACAGACGAGGGGCTAGAGAGATAGCTCAGCAGTTAAGAGTACTAGCTGCCCTTGCAGAGGATGCAGGTTCCATTCCCAGCACCCCACACGATGCTCACAGCTATTGGTAAGTACAGATTCAGACACCTGTAGCCAAGATACCTTCTTTTGACCTCTGCAGATGCTAGGTACACACATGGTGGAAATAAAAACATACAGGCAGGCAGAACACTCATACACACAAAATAAACAAACCTTTAAAAAGATCAAGCAAAAATCCAACGAGCTAACGAGTAGAGCTGGATGAGGACCGGGTGATACAGGAAGACCACCTGATCGCTAAGCAGCAAGAGGCACAGCACAAACTGGATTTGAGGAGGCGCAGCCTCAGTGGCTGCATGATTGCCTCTGCAGCCTCACAGGGCAGCTAGAGACAGTGCACCTCCTGCAGGGGGATCAATGGTTGGGCTGATGCAGAGCTCAAGTGGGCAGGTTGATTCAGGAGCTGGACAAGCAGAGAGGGTGGAGGACACTGTCTATCGAGGTATTGGGATCTAAGCTGAGGAGGGAGGTGATGGGGGTAGTGGGGTAGCAGGTGTGTGCAAACAGGCCACAGACAATCGTAAGGCAAGCTGGATGTCCACCTAGCGGCAGGGTGGGCTTGACTCAGTGATGTCTTTTGCAATAGGTAAGAACCCAGTTTGAACTGAGCTCAACTCCTCTGAACAAAAGGCAGATTTTTAAGGGCTGGGTATATAGACAGGAGATCCAGGAGGGAGGAGCAGGGGCTTCCCCAAGTGGCTAGACCACCTGGGTTTCTAAGTGGTGTTTAGAAAGTGAGGCTTTTACCATCACTCAGAGAGTGGGAGGCAGGGCCCTGCCTTCAAGCGTTGGCTGGAATACAAAGTAAATCCTTCTGACAGCTTTGAGCTTTCCCAGGCAGGAGCCACACGGGCCAGAGTCATCATCCTAGAGACAGTACTGATCTATCAGAAGCCACGCCAGTGTTTGTTTAAGTCACTTAGTGCAAGGCTTTGGTCGGAGTCATCCTGTGCTAAAAGTCCTTCTGAGGTTCTCCCTACGTCCTTGAAGGGCAGCAGAAGGCAGAGGGCTAAGCTCAGACCGGAAGGCTGAATATCAGTTGCAGAAGGCAGTTTTTTTCTAGGTTGAAACCAGCATGAGAAACAGGTAACCAAAGGCCATTGGAAATGAGAAAAATCAGGGCCAGAGATAAGAAAGAGCCTCTCTCAGGGAAGCAGGGATGAGGTGGAAAGGGAATCAGGTGAGAAAGATGCCCAGGAGACAACCATGGGGTAGCAGACAGGGGAGCCTCTGAGGGTTTTCTAGGGAGATCTCATCTCACTTCCTCAGCCGTCAAGGACAGAAGAGTGACCATCTAGGAAGAGCCTGCAGTGTGACAGTGACTTACAAATAAGCCTGACCACAGTCCTTGTGGACACAGTCCCCACAGTTGTCACAGGGTGAAAGAATGTCTCATGAAAGCACCATCCAGTGCAAGTATGAAGATGCCGTTTTCACTGAAGACATCTCTCAAATTCAAAATGCAGAGTGACCATGGCAGCTGTGACTAGGAAAGCTGCTGTGGTAGACAAGGATGAGAGCCAAGGTTAGGTCAGGTGCGTCTTCCCCAAACCCCTACGCTCTTTGTTTAACCTTGGAGCTTTTCAGTCAGCCCTTCAGAGCCTCAATTTAATCATCTATGAAATGGGGATAATACCACTTACCTGACGGGGTTTCTGCACGGATTACATGTGCTAATCCGTGCTGAGCACTTGGCGTGCTGCCTCGCACAGAGCGGATGATTCAAATGTGTTAGTTATCCTAATCATGAGTTCATTTACTCTTTAATACAGATTTGTGTTTGGTCCCTCACAGAAGCATCTTCCCACACCGGGGAAAAGACTGTTCATGCGATGGAAAGTCCACCGCTGACTCGACCAGAAGGCTGTCCTTCAGGCTTTGCAGTAAATCACTTGGAGTTTCACAGGTACCCTCACCAAACCCATACTTGCACCTAGCTCACTGTGTTAGCTGTTCTCCAAATGGAAGCACTTTCAAAAAAACACAGGCCCAGAGAGCCAGAGTGGGAGCCAGCCTGCCTGTACTGCAATTCCAGACAAGGTCAGTTTCCTTTAATGGAAGAAATCAGAATAGTGCTGCACACACCTATGGACACGGTTACTCCAGAAGCTGGGATGGGGGAAGGGGGGTAGCTTCTGCCCACGAATTTCAGGCTGGCCTGGGCTACATAGTGAGAATCCCTCATCCCCACCTTGGAAGAAAGAAATGAAGGAAAGAGAACAGAGAGGAGAGGGGAGAAAGAGAATGAAAGACAAAAAGAAGAAAATAAGCTTATGCTTCAGTCACTTTGGTCATGTTACTCTGGCTGTGATGGCAGAGAACTTCACCTGGGGAGTGCAGGGTGGCGGAGGCTGCCCACCTCTTCAAGGCTGTGGGCCCCAAAACCAAGAAACTGGCCTTGCAATATCCCCTCAAGGACACCACCTCCTCCCGGAAGTGCCGCCTGCTGGCAACCATGGCTTGACATGTGACTTTGGGGGGCATTTCCGATCCAGAGCACAGCAGCCACGGACCTGCCCACAGACGGACACACGCATCCGCAGTGGCGCTGGAGGAAGCAGCCTTCCTCAGCTCTGTTTCGGCCTCCCGCCTCAGCTTCGGCACACAGCCCGCCCGCCTCAGCTTCAGCACACAGTCCGCCCGTGTCTCCACACACGTCTGGGCCTGGCTGGGCCTGTGTGTTGCTGCTGTCACCGCCAACTGCTCTGTCGACCGTGGGAGTATGGGCCTGGGATCCAGGAACTGTTGTCCCAACTCTGATTGTGGTTCCAGATTTAGCCACATTTCTGTCTCAGCTCCTGTCAAAGCCGTACCAGAGGCCCTGACTTAGGACCCACCACAGCTCCCTGCACCTCCCCCCATCAGAGGACTTGTTAGAGCCCCTTCACATCCCCTGGTCAGGCCCTGTCACAGAACCTGTCAGAGTCCTTGCCAGTCCCAGTCCTAGCACAGCCTCCACCACAGTGGAAACTGACTGTTTCCTGTCAGTCCCCGTCAGAGTCCCTGTCATAGAACCTGCCGGAGCACCTGTCACAGTCCCTGTCAGCCCCATAAATCCTCTAGGATGGCCTGGATTGCAGCCCCTGTCACGATGTCTGTCACACTCTCCATCACAGTCTCTATCACAACCCATTACACAGCCAGTCTCTGCCAAGCTCTATGTCATAGCCTTTATCGATACTCCTGTCATAGTCTCTGCCACAGCACATCAGAGTCTCTGTCATATACTCTGTTACAGCCTTTGTCACAGCCCCTTTTAGAGATCATATCAGTGCGATGCTGCAGTGTCACGGCCCCTACTGTAGATTCTGCCTCAGTCCTGTCACAGGTCCTGTGTCACTGTCTCTATGACAACTTCAGTCTCAGTCCATCACAGCCCTCATCACAGTCCATGTCACAGTCTCCATTGCCCTCTCCTCGGCTCAGCCTCTTCTGGCCCTACAGCGTGGCCAGTGGGGCACAGCTCTCATTACACAGCGGAACTGTCTCCCTCTGGAAGGCGTCCAGCGGAAGGCTCATGTAATAGCAGGTTATCCTGATGTGCAGGGCTTGTGGGAGGGAGGCTGGGCCATGGAGCCTGTGCAAAAGACACACTTCACAGGGAGCTGGGAGTACAGCTCCCAGACCCACACCGAGGGTTGGCTGTGCTTATTCTGTGTGGCTGCAGGGCTCAGGGGCCAGACCCTGCTTCCCGGAGGATGGCAGAATGACTCCACAGCATCTTTCCGTCTCCTTGACCCCACTCGAGTCTCCAGGGGACAGGATGCGGTGTATTGTTTCCTGGCTTGCTCCGCAGCTAAGCCCAGGGCCGGGTTCCCAGAGCACACAATTCAACGGTTCTTCCAAAACTGCATCTTAAATTGCCTCCGGTAGTTTCCCCATTGTCTCTAAAACCAACCCAGGTATCCTTGTGGCTGGCCTCTCCTGGCCTGGTCACCTATCCCCATTCGTGGGTTTCCCTTGGCCATTCTCTGCTCACCATGTGCCCTTCACCCGGCATTCCCCCACTTGTCTGTCTCCACTTCTCCAAATGGTACCTGATTTCTTCAGAGTCAGATCCAAACCTACATTCCATGCCCCTCCTCCAGAGACTCCTTCCTCTGCTCTCCAGTCACCTGGCCATATCACATACCCTTGGGCCCTGCCTGCATTCTGTGATTTAGGGAACTTGTCTCATTCTTGCCACAGTCTCTGGTGCCTGAGATGGGATGCTGGTTCTTAGAGAATCATGTCAGTGCTCAGTACATAGACAAGTGGTTAAGTGATGGGACAAGTGAAAAATGATGTCAAGTTGGGGAAAGAGGAAAAGATAGGGAAGAGGGCCGAACAGACACAGATGGCGTGAGTGTGAGCCGTCCTCTCTGGGTCAGCGGGGTTCCATGAGCCAAGTCTATGCCCCAATCATCTTAGGGTCCCTGAAAAGGCCCTGTCTCCCCAGCTGTCTTCAGTCCCCACTCTCCTGAGACACTCTGTCTGCTCCCCTCCCACCAGCTCATTCGAGCTCTCCCTTCTTTCCCTCCTTTAAGCCTCTAGTCCAGGCTGTTTGAACTGTCCCTCCTGGTTGTGTGTGTGGCTGTTTGAACCCATCACGGCCCTGACAGATGGCAAGATCCAGACTTGGGGCTAAGGAGCCTCTTCCACTTACTTCTTGGCAACTCCTCTCTGCTGGCACCTCTGGGGCCTTCCCTCCCAGTGCCCCCTCTCTAGTCTGGCTCCCAGTCCAGGTGGCCCAGACGTTCTGGAGCCCTGGCAGGACACAGAGACATAGTCCAGGCCTGGCTGAGCTGTCAGCATGTCTTTCTCCACCCCATTCAGGGGCAAGAGGTGGCAAGAGACCCCACCCATGCCCTGGCAGTCCCTAGGAAGCAACAGGCACACAGGATGGGAGGCAGCGGAAAGAGCAAGCACAGGGCACCAAGGCGGCCTGAAGCTGGAAGGGCTCTGAGCGCTGCTGGGCCCTGGTTCATACATGTAGGAGGGTCTCAGGGTTTCCAGATGGTGACTTGTGCCCAGGCAGGGGACGGACCATGGGGAAGGTCAATAGTTTCTGCTCCTAGATCCTAAAGAAATCAGGCAGAACTGCCAAGAAAGCAGATGGCAAGCTCAATAAGCAGGGGAGCCTGTGGGGGCTTTTTGGCTCACTCTTGTCTTAATGAGATTGGTGGGTAGGTGGGCATGCTGGCTCACAGTACTTTTTATAGCCAGGATCTTACCCACGACCCAGTGGAATTCCCAGGGAGTGGTGGGTGCACAGGATGGGAGAAAGCTGACAGATGAGGCATTGAGGATCCAAGGCTGGCCTGGAGGGTGCTGGGGGAGAGGACCAGGAGGACCACTTGCCTCATATGGACACGGCGGATTTCTTCTTAAAGACAACTGAGAACAAAAGATAACCCTCCAAGATGGGCACCTGCCTCTCACCCTATGCTTCGTGGATCCCACTGAGTGAATACAGCAGGCATCATCATTGCCAAGTTATTCCATATTCAGATTCTTCTCTACCCTTCCTCTGCCTCCCCTTCTTCCCACTGCCTAGAAACCCACTCACAGCTCACTTGTTACCTCCTCCAGAAAGTCCACCTCGACCATACTCATGAGAACCATTGCCCTGCACATCTGAAATACTTCCCATGGTCCTCACTCAGCTTCATCCAGCAAGGCTTCTACCGGCTTTCTCAAGCCCTAGCTATGGCAGTCTGAGCACACACAGCGGGGCACCCAAGGCTGGGTCAAAACTGGCTGGCTAACTTACTCTCCTGTACATCAGTCCCCTTGCAGCCACCTGTGTGCTCCTCCATCTCCCCCTGTATTCACCAGGAAGCCTAGGGACAGGGTTGCTGCCGATGCCAGCTCTCTTTCTCCATGTCAGGCTCTGGGCAGGAAGTCTCTATGTCCATGTCCCACTCCTGACTGCTCTGGGCAGGATCAGATCCCCACAGAAGAAAAAGGTGGAGAGGCGTATGTGTCCAGAGACACCCCTCCTGCCTCCTGTGGAGGGGAGGATCCTGATCATAGGGTCAGGGCAGTGGCCTCTGAGCCAGCTGCCTGCCCATCTCCCCAAGAGAAGAGCTTCCTTGGCGACCCAGCTAGGACTTACCAGAAGTACAACTTAAAAACAACCAAAACCAAAACCAACACCAGCTCTGTCTAGTGAAATACCTCTTTCATCCCTACAGGAATTTTTAAGATGAACATATGGCCTGAATCTGGATTCAAAGGGCCAAGGGTCTTCCCAGCCACCAGCTGATTTCATTCCAGCTTCCACCATGCAGTGCTAACGTGGCACTTAGTGCAGGGGGATCTGGTGGTCCGTGTGTGCATTTCCTCACGCTGTCTTCATGACAGCTCGTGAAGTGCCTGTTACAGAGGAGGAAGACCAAGGCGCGCACACACACGTGCGCGCGCGCGCGCACACACACACACACACACACACGCAGCAAGCGGCAGAGGAGAACTGAACCCTATGGCTTTTGCTTCCTCTTGCCCCTCTTTCTCGTCTCTAGCTGGGGTTCCAGCCCTCTGGAACTCACAGACAAATGTTTCCAAAATGATTTTTTTTTTCCCCTTTGGAACAAACACAGAACAGCAAGTCAAATTTTGTTATTTGGCCAAGAACATTGAAAAACAAACAAACAGAAGAACCAAACACATTTCCCAGCACTATAATCCCATAAAGTGGCATTTTAACACTGAAAATATGGCAAGGGTATTATCTTAGAATATACAGCCTTCCAAGAAAGGACAGGAGACAACTTTACACTTAAAATAGCTACATTATTCTCTCCCCCTTATCTCTCTCCCTCCCCTTTATCTCTCTCCCGCCCCCTTTATCTCTCTCCTTCCCCTTTATCTCTCACTCCTTCCCCCTTTATATCTCTCTATTTCTTTCATTTTACATGTGAACTGGCCAAAATCTTGGCACTGCAGGAAATGGGAGTAATATCCTACCCCAGCGCTGCCTCTTTAAGCAGGAACAGTGTTCTTGTCCATAAGCAAACCGGGTCTGAGCTTGACATACACAATCAGCTACTTCTCATTTCAATTCTGGCAGATCTTCTGGATTTCACCAATATTTAGTCTCCAGAGGAGGCTGCCATATCTCATCAGGCCCCCTCTCTCATAGATCCAGATCTGCAACCCAGCAGGGGAACCAGAGGCAACCCCACTTCCTAGGCGGTGAAGGGCAGGCGTGGATGGAGCGGTGGAAGAGCAGACCACACAGTCCCCACTCCTTTTGCCACTGTCCTCTAGGCCTCACCACCAGTCAGCAGCTTGAGCCCCTCTCTCCTGCACCTGTGCCTGCCCCTACCCCTGTTGCCTGCTGGGAAAGGCAGCTGGGCAACAGGGTGGATGGAGGCTGACTTGTAGAAGGAACCTTTGTTGGAATTTCAGCTCCACCATTTTCTGGCTGTGAGGCATCTGGCAAATTCTTTAACCTCTCTGGGCTTTTGTTCTCTTGCTTGCAAACAGGATTGAGAACAGTGCCAGAACGTGGCAGGAATCTGGCACAACAAAGTAACAATTTTAGGTAGTTTAAATAAACAAAGCTTTAAGTACTAGTCCCAGGGGCTATGGAGATGTGTTCAGTGGTCAAGATGCTGGCCCCGCAAATGCAAGGACTTGAGGGTTTAATTTTTTTGATGTATTAACTTTTATTTTATGCACATTGGTGTTGTGCCTGCCTATATGTGTGTGAGGGTGTCAGATCCCCTGTAAATAGAGTCACAGGCAGTTGTGAGCTGCCATGTGGGTGCTGGGAATTAAATCCAGTCCACTGGAGGAGCAGCCAGTGATCTTAACCACTGAGCCACCTCTCCAGCCCCAGGATTTGAGTTTTAATATCCAGCTGCCACATAAAAATCTGAGTGTGGCTGTGCATGCTGTGATAACGGCACAGAAACGTGGGGGACACAGGAACATCCTGGGGACTTGCAGGCCACCCATCTCTCCCAGCTGTAGGTTCAGTGAGAAGCTCAGTCTCAGGAAAATGGAGCTGAGGGTGCTAGAGCAGGACACAAGACACCTTCCTCTGAGTTGGTATGTGTTTCTCATTAAACCTGACCCCCTCCTCCAGGAAGCCTTCCCTAACGAGGCCAGGCTCAGCCAGCTTCCAAATCTCTTCCAAATCTAGCTCCCAGCACGCAGGTCTCAAGTTGCTGGTTTTCGCTCCATTCCAGAATACGAGTCTAACCTCCTAACATGGAGCCCCACGAAGGCCCCCTCCTCCTCCCAGTCTCTCAGATGTTGCTGGCATACCACAGGTGGCCTGTCAAAATCCTCATATGAAGGATACAGGAGCGGCTCAGCCTCTGTAGGAGATTATTATGGACCTGGCTTATCTAAGTGTCAATTCTATATCCAGAGTTGGCTCTAGATGGATGGTGTTAATCGAATTGAAGGTGACTGGGGTGTCAGAGGTAGGGTCAACAGGAGCCCCCTGGCTGGCCTGGGACAGTGGTTCCCAGGAAACAGAATCTTATTCATATCCTCTTGCTTCCCCTAGGCTTCACTTCATCACCAGCAGATAGCTTTCAGGGTCTCTTGCTTCTAGAAGAATTGATCTGCTTTTGGTCTACATGTTTCTGAGATCAAGTTAGTCTTGTCTTTCCCTTAAGGGAAAGAACTCAATCCAGATGGACACAGGCTGCCTGATGTCATTGGTACTCAGATTAATGGGGACTCACTAGTTATAAGAACCAGAAGAGTGGACATGACCAAGATCTGGGTTAGTCAGGAAAAGATGCGCTGTGTGGCCTGCCTCCCCGCAGCCGGGTCCCTACAGAGCAGTTCCTGGTGAAGAGAGCGCCTGGAGTAAGTGAGCTAAAGAAAGGTCTTCATGCTCGGGGCAGACAGAGCTCTCAGGCAGTTAAGAGCACTGCTCAAGGAGACCCAAGGACGCCCAGAGATCGTGCCTCCCAGCATCTGTGCGGGGAACTGTCAGCTCAGAACCGCTCAAAAGTAGAAATGCCAGCTCCGGTGATGTCATCACCCAAGACATCCCCACCCCCATGCGAAGTCCTGTGGTCCGGTGGGTAGGGCGGAAAAGACCCTGCTAGGCTGCCACCACCCAAACCCTGCTGCCTCCCAATTCCCTTTCTGGATGTGTGTCTGAACCCAAGAAAGCTAAGAATTCAAATTTAAACTTCATGCTGTTCCTCAGAGAGTTGGGGACCCCTTTGCCTTCCTGTCTGCGTGTGCTGAGAGGGTCCGTTTCTGTATCAACACAGACTCCAACCTTCTCTGGCTAGTTCTCCCTCTGAAGCGCCCCTTCACTCATTTTTGAGCTCCTGTTGGGCGTTAGGCTGTCCCGAAGTGTTGGTCTCTAGCAAGCCATAGCTTGGGCTGAGCTGCTGGATGTAACCTAGGAAGCGAGCAGCCGCCCAGGTGCACCCCGGACTGCCTTCAGAAAGGGATCAAATGGGGGCTGGGCTGTGCAGATGCAGGGCGGGGGAAAGAGTGTGTCTGGGTGGAGGTGGAACTCTCTAACGCTAGTGCACACAGGGGGTGTCTCAACTGGCTGCGAGCTCAGGGCGAGAGATTCGAAGCCGGTCCCAGAGTGCCGGGTCTCCAGAGGAGCCGGCCGATACCCTCCGGGCTGCAGCCGGCGGGTCGCGGACCCCACCTCGAATTGCTCGGGGGAAGGCGCTGGGGAGTGGGAGTCCGGCGCTGGGATCCGCGCCCGTGGCTACTACTGCCGCGCGTTTCTTCGAAGTCTTACCTCGCAGAACCGGGTCCACCCGCGCGCCCAGTGCGCGCCCGGAGAGTTTCCCGCGCGCCCTCGTCGCCGCGCCGGGGAAGACCCACGCGAGCTTCGCCCCCCGCCCGTGGCTCAGGAAAACCCTGGGAGCCGCCCGAGTCCAAGCGCTTTCCGGAAACCCCCTCTCCAGGCGAGTTGCGGGAAAGCAGCCGCGCCGCAGCCCCGCGACCGACACGCCTCCCCAGAGGAGGGTCGGAGACCCCAGCGCGGGGAGAGCGGGCCGGGCGGGGAAAGCCCGGGGCTCGCGGGAGAGACCGGGAAACCCCGCCCCCCACCTCCAGCCCTCACCTCGGGGGCGCTCTCGGCCCTCGGTCGGCCGAAGCCCTTGGGCGCACGGGACCGAGGACGCCTTCCACGCCAGCCCAGAAGGTCTGGCGGGGTTCCGCCCCGCGCCCCCCGCCGGGCCCGCCCCCCGCCCCCCTGTCTGTCTGGGCCGGGGCGCCGCTGCCCCTTTAAGAAGCCCAGGTAGGCAGGCCGGCCTGCAGGAGCCGCTCCTATGGCAACCCGCGAGCTGCGGCGGCTTCATGAATATTCCGGGGCGCGGGAGCCCGAGCGCTGCCGGAGGGCGCTCCGGGAGAGGCGGCCGCTGATGTAAGCCCGGCGGGCCGCTGGACTCCGCTCGGCTGCGGCGGGAGTCCCCAGGACCCGGCCGGCCGGGCGCGGCCGGAGGAGGCGAAGAGGACCGCGGGCGGCCAGCTGCGGAGCCCGGGCGGCCGCCCGCGCCGCCAGCCCCAGCCGCCCGCCGGACGCGCTCCGGGAGCCGCGCGGGTCGTGCGCTCCGAGCTCGCGAGCGGCTCCGCGAGCGCCGCGGCCGCAGCGCCGCCGCTGCCCGCGCCCATTGTTCCCCGCGGGGGCGGGGCGCCTGGAGCCGGGCCGCGCGCCGCGCCCCTGCTCGCGGGAGGAAGGAGGGAGGGAGGGAGGGAGCGCGGGGTCCCCGCGCCCCAGCCGGGCCCGGGAGGCGGCGCAGCGCGGCGGACCCGGGGAGCGGCGGCCGCACCGGCAGCGCGATCATGGGCTCGTGAGGCGGCCGCGCGCCGGCAGCGGAGGACGCGTCCCCGGCGGCGGGCGCACCTGGAGCGGGTCCCCTGCGCCGCACCCGCACTGCTGCCCCCGGCCCAGCCCCCGGCACCATGGACAAGCTGCCGCCGTCCATGCGCAAGCGGCTCTACAGCCTCCCGCAGCAGGTGGGGGCCAAGGCGTGGATCATGGACGAGGAAGAGGACGGTGAGGAGGAGGGGGCCGGGGGCCGCCAGGACCCGAGCCGAAGGAGCATCAGGCTGCGGCCGCTGCCCTCGCCCTCGCCCTCGGTGGCCGCCGGCTGCGCGGACTCGCGGGGCGCGGCCCTCGGGGCGGCGGACGGCGAGGGGCCGGGCCGCAGCGCCGGCAAGTCCAGCACCAACGGGGACTGCAGGCGCTTCCGAGGGAGCCTGGCCTCGCTGGGCAGCCGGGGCGGGGGCGGCGGCGGGGCGGGGGGCGGCGGCGGCCACGGGCACCTGCACGACTCCGCGGAGGAGCGGCGGCTCATCGCCGCCGAGGGCGATGCGTCCCCCGGCGAGGACAGGACACCCCCGGGCCTGGCGGCCGAGCCCGAGCGCCCGGGCGCCGCGGCACAACCCGCAGCCTCGCCGCCGCCCCAGCAGCCGCCGCAGCCGGCCTCCGCCTCCTGCGAGCAGCCCGCGGCGGACACCGCTATCAAAGTGGAGGGAGGCGCGGCCGCCGGCGACCAGATCCTGCCCGAGGCCGAGGTGCGCCTGGGCCAGACCGGCTTCATGCAGCGCCAGTTCGGTGCCATGCTGCAACCCGGGGTCAACAAATTCTCCCTGAGGATGTTCGGCAGCCAGAAAGCGGTGGAGCGCGAGCAGGAGAGGGTTAAGTCGGCGGGGTTTTGGATTATCCACCCTTACAGCGACTTCAGGTAAGAAGCCGGGTAGGGATGCCGGACGCCTTGTGCAGTTGCAGGCATGCTTTCCTCTCAGTCCTCCTCCCAGCCCGAGTTAACTTTCCTTCTTCGGCGCCGGGAGCGTCCCGTACACCCCTCTCCCCCCCCCCCCCCCCCCCCCGGCCTCCTGCAGCACACTGGGAACTTCCTCAGTCTTCAGGCTCCTGCCCTCTCCCGGAGACTGGGCCACATCGGAGGCCAGCTCAAAGGTGTTCTGAGCTTGGCCTAGCCCTGCCTGCTGCCAGGGTAGCGCTCTGCTTGTCCAAGCCGTGCGCCTCCCCCTTGGAGGCTGCAGAGTCAAGGTGGCCATCCTGGAAGCAGCTGCAGGTCATTCAGAGCGCAGAGAAGGGTCACAGAGGGAGATAGACATCTTAGCAGCTGGGTCAGCAGCTTGGGTGCTGCCTGCAGGTACTAATATCTTTGCTGGGCCTTTGAAGCTGCAGCCAGATTCCTGGAGGACTGAGGTCACTGGGGCCTCGGGCCCAGGATGAAAGCCCTCTGCACATTTTTACCCACCCCTCGTGTTGAGCGGTGCACCGGGCGCGGACACCCTACACAGCTGGCTTCCACACTGGCAGGGCAGGATGACCTTGCTCACAGTGGTCAGCAAAGGTGCCTGCGGTCCTGACTGACATGCGCCAACTGGTCCAGTGTCTCAACCCCATCCCAATGGCCTAAACTCTGGCAACTACAGGGTCTCTCGTGGATCCCTAGACCAGTCAGGGAGAGGGATCCTGTAGACTCCCCTCTAGAGTCTAATGCCAATGATCAGAGGATATCAATCGGGCCTGTGGACTGAGCTGTGTGCAAGAGAGGTTGTGAGCTGCCTCCGGGTTTGTGTCAGGAATGCCTTTACCCCACCCAAGGTTCCGACTCCCCACTCCCTCTTGTCTCTTAAGGCCTTCCTAGCGCATCAGATTAGGATGAAGACCTAGCTGGGTGTTTCATCCTCTCCCTGTGTTCTGCCCTGTTTGTCTCCCTTGCCAGCCTACCTGCTGGCCTGCCTGTATAAAGGAACAGTTTGCCGACCAGAGCCTCTTTACAAACTCCAGGGAGCTGGATTTGTAATGAGAGCAAAGCTATTTTCCATCCAATGAGAGAGATTTCTTTGGCTGGGAATGACCAGTCAGACAACACTTTGGTGGCTTAAAATAGGCGGTGGATAAAGAGAGGCACCCTCTTTTGGTTCGTTTCTCCTTTTTCTTTTGAGAGATTGTTCTTTCTAACCCTAATATCCATATGTCCTATTCTCAGGGCCGCGAGGCAGTAGGCTTGCTAGACAGAGCTGTTGTCTTGCAGCTGTGTGAGCAAAGGTGGACCCTCCTTCAGAGCCTTAGTGAACTCCCGTGACTAGGACTGGGACCTCATGCTCCCAGGCCAAACTAGAGGGAAGTGCACGGGTGCCTTGTCTCCTTTGGCCCTGCCGTCCCTGGGTCTCCCAGGCCTCTCTTCCCAGTATCAGTCATTTGAGAATGTTGATGTACTCCCATCAAGTGCTCAACTTCAGCCCTGTTTGTGGTGGGAAAACTTCCAGCCACAGTTCTTAACTTCAAACCCATTGCCAAGCCCAGGCATGTCTTATCTCCACTGACAGGTCCTGATAGAGAACCTTCTGACCACAAAGTCTTGCCCTTCGTACCCATCTTCCCTTAGATGGTGAGCTTCGGGACTGAAGCACACTGTCCACACTCCCTCCTTCCCCATACCTGAAGCTTCCTAGCCTTACCTATGCCACACATGACATGCTGGTTTGCAGTCCCCGTTCTGTGGAGCCTCCTTAGATGCAGGCTTTGGGGACATGGAGCCTGGGGCTGGAGAGGGTGGGCACAGAAGTGACAGACAACAGAACAAGGGTCCAGCTGGGTTTGGATGCGTGTTTTTGCAAGCAGCAACAGAGACTGTCGTGGACGTGCTTGTCTTCTGTGCCCGGCCTTGTAGCTGTCTGATGCTGGGCTCTAGAATGGGAAAAACCCAAGGCAGAGTGGAGTCTCTGGATGGCAGTGGCTGTGCCCCTTCTGCCTCTGAGGCCAAAACAGCCCGTCTTAGCCTCAGAAGTCAGAGAGACAGGGGTTAGCTGAATCTGCTGAGCTTAGAAAAGACATCACTCCATCTACCACCACTCCCCCTAGAGAACCCAAGCCTTGAACCACGAAATTTCGGGCACTGGCCTTGGGCCTCTATCTGGAGACAGACACCATTGCCCACCAGAGCTTCTGCAAGCACTTCACAGACCCACTGAGGATTTATTCATCATTTTGACTGGCAGGAAGCATTGATCCAGCAGAATTGGTTTAATAAAGAATCACCAGCAAACCATGATAGATGGAGTTTGTGGTTTGAAGTTCAGGGCTGGTTGTGACGGGCTGTTTCTGACATCTCCTGTCTGAGGAGAGGAGGGCAGGGTACCCTTCCCTGGGAAGTCATGGGTTTGCTTTGAGACCCACTGTAACCTGGGCAGGGACTGAGAGAGATGAAGCTATTCCTAGCTGTCTCTGCTTCTTGTCTGTACCATCCCCAGCACCTCAGCTACGCACATGGCTTTTGCAGTCTCCAGGGCTGCTGACTTCCCTTCCTCTCCAACACCCCATTGGCCTTTTGAAGCTCATACTTACGGTTTGTTAAAGAAAGAGATCAGCATGTGGCAACCCTCAGGACATTTTCTCCAGGCTATTGGCCAAGGTGCCAGAACAGGTCCTTCCTCCCAATGAATCTCTATCCTAGAAGCCTGGGTTTGATGGTTGGAACCTAAGAACACAGCACATTAGATGATAGTGGTTTCCCAAGAGGATGGAAAGGGGGAGAAAGAGAATAGGTCCTGAGAGAAGGTGAAGCTGCCTTTGTCCCAGAGGCTGACTGGCTGAATTTTCAAACACTGGGCTCAGAAAGTTGACCTACGTGTGTATGTCAGAGATGTGTGTCTGAGACTGTGTCTTGGGCTGTGTGGGTGGACACACAGGGAAGTTCTTATCTGAGTATTAGCTCTGGGTCTACTGTTTTGACCCCAACAGCAGCTCAGCCTTGACAATAGAGCAGGCAAAAGCTTGGTTCTCCTCAGGGAGGTTCTCTCAAGGAGCTTTTCTTGCCCTCTCCTGGCTTGATACTTTTGAATCCAGGAGGAAAGGAAGAGACTGAAGGATCTAAAAGCATCCTTTTCTTGGGCTGAAGCATTCGGGTTTTGAAATTCTGCGTGCTGAGATGATTGATGGTAGGTACTAGGAGTTGCCTAAGACTGTTTGTTGCTGGTTCCCGCACCAGATCGGTGTCATTGTTTAGGGCACATCTCCTCTCCAACCTGTTTACTATTAGGCCCTGCTCAAGATTTCGTCCTTCTGTGAGCCTCAGTTTTCCTGCCCAGAAAATGAGACTCCTTTTGCTCATTTCTATATTAGACACAAATTGTGCAACTGTAGGCACACAGATGATGTGAGAGTTTATAGTGAGTGGTTAAATACCTTCCCTGTCCTTACTTTTTCCTCCCCCTTGATCCTGGGTAGACTGCATGGACCTCTGTTCTGGACTCTGGCCAGGGATTCTGAACTAGTTTGTCATCAGAGACTTCACTGAGAACCTGTTAGAAACCACCAAGTCCGTATCTAGAGAAATACACATAGAATGCGGCACACAGGTTCCTGTGTCCCAGGATTCCCCACATTGAGAATCATGGGGGGCTGGTGGCTGTGGGTTCCACTGCAGGCCATGCTAAGGGAGAGCCTAAGCTCTGGTGTGTGTGTGTGTGTGTGTGTGTGTGTGTGTGTGTGTGTGTGTTATTAGCCTTCCTCAGAGCCTAGTATGAATGTGTGGATGGGGTCTCCCTCTGTGATGTGAACTTGGCCTCCCATAGGCGGCAGAGAGCACAGCAGTCATGGCTCAGTGTTAGAAGCCTGGGAAAGGAAAGGGGACTCTGCCTGGGGACCCCTTCCTTGACCCTTTCCGCAGGTCCACACCCATGGGCTTTCCCTTGCAGTCATGGGAAGAGCTGTTCAGGAAAGAGCAGCCTGGTTCTGGTCTGGGAGCTTGGAGGCCCTTTCTAAGGGAGCCTTTCTTGGGCCAGCTGTTCCTGCTAGCAGTGTGGGAGCTGGGTGAAAGGCACAGCGGGCTCAGGCAGCGGGAGGGGAGGGCGCCTTGGTGCAGAGGGGAATTCCAAGGTGAGCTGCCTGGGTGGTGCTGTCAGCTGGCACAGTGGGCAGCGGACTCTCCAGCCGTGCAGTGTGCCCCATCTCACCAGGCTAGAGCTATGCAGTCTTCATGAGTACAGGTTCCTGGAAACCCACTGGGCCAGAAAGCTAAGGCCCTCCGCTATCTGCTTCTCCCTGTAGCTCGGATCCAGCTCTTAAGTGTGGTGCCTGCATCGTGGGTCTGGGGGCTGCCTTCTTGTCTGGCCTCGTCTCTATCCATTTGGTTTTACGAAACAAGGCTTTCATAGGAGCCAACTGCAGACTCACATAAAGAAACCCGACCGCGCTCTTCTGTGCGCCTGTTCATCTGCCCTCCTCTCGGTGTTGGAAGGCTTTGCCTTCCAGGTCTTCCTATACTTCTCCAGACCATTCAGCCATCCTTCCTGGCTACCTAGGGTCTTTGGATAGTACTCTGTTTGTTTTAATTTGGCTTCTCATTGGAATGTTATCCATCTCACTCTGGGACCTTGTTAAAATGCAGCTTCTGGTGTGTAATGATATTCCTGGTGCCCTGGGGCCAGGTGTGGAGTCCTGAGCTTGGGCCAACATGCTTGGGCCATGCTTGCAAAGCCCGAGACTGTTTCTTTTCCTTTTGGCAATAGAGCCCTTGGCCTCCAGCCCCAGTCTCAGCTCATCAGGGCAGGACCATATAAAGTAGGCGGGGCCTGGGCCTCAGCAATCAAGCTCGGACCCCAGATGTAAGAATCACAGCCTTACCTCCTGCCCCTGCACTGCTTTCCAGGTTTGGTTTGGTTGTGCATCTGGGGAGTCTGATGAGCAGGAGACTAGGTGCCCAGAGGACTCCTGTTACCCCATGTCATCACTCTCTCAGCTTCTCTCTGGTCCTAAGGGTCAGAGGCCAAGGCCTGAGGGAGGGAGCAAAGGGACAGGTACATAGGGTTATTGGACTGCAGTGAGACTTCTAGAGTAGATAGACATTGTCAGTGAGAGTCCAGAGGTGCAGGTAGCTGTGACGGTGGGCAGCTTGGAACAGCTGCATCCTGAATAGCAGCTGCCTTAGTGCCTAGAGCAGGGGATCTGTCCCAATCCTATGTTCCTTGTCCCTGTCCCAGGCCAGCAGCCTCTCCTGTGGGGTACACCTGCTTGGCAACTTTTTTCTCTGTCTCTGAGCCTCCATTCAGATAACAGGGTGGACAACTGTCATACAAGCCTGAGTGGCCCTTGCATCTGCCAAGCACTGGATACTAAGGGGAAAATCATTTAGAGCAGAAGGTACTGGCCCAGTCCCCTGGGGGCTTGTCATAATAACTGAGGCAGCCATGACTCCAGTCTGACTTGTGAGCTTTTACAAAACTGCTACTGCCAGTTGCTAATTAATAGAAAGGCTACAGAGGCCAGCCAGGCAGTCCTGCTTAGGCCCAGGGGATGCTAAAGAATCCTCATTTCCCAGCCAGAGAGGGCCACGGGAGGGCAGGGGCATTGTCTTGGCTTTGGAAAGGATGTTCTCTGCCAGACAGGCTTCCTTGCTGAGAAAGCATTGCCAGGGACCTGGAAATCTGTGGTCCCAAGGGCCAGGAAGCCACTCAGAGACACTTTCTACAGTTACCACCACCCAAAGCTGGGGGCAGGAGGCAGAAGTGAGAGGTGGTGAGTTCTCGGCACAGAGGATGCTCGAGATAACATAGAAAGGTACTGGGTACGGCTGAGCAGCACCCTGTAGACTGATACAGCAGTGAGACGTGCGTTTGGCTGGCACTGTGCATTGTGACAGATCTGACCCAGTGCTCTACGGCAGCAAGATAGGACATGGAAATATCAGGGGCTAAGGACATGGATCAGTCAGTGAAGTGCTTGCTGTAAGGATGGAGGGATATGAGTTTGGCTCCCAGCACCCATGGTAATAACAGTTTCCGAAAATCTAGGTGCACTGTCTTGTGCCTTTAACCCCAGTTGGAGGCAGAGACGGGAGCATCCCTGGGGCTTCCTAACCATGCAACCAAACGAAATTAGTGAGCCCAGGTTCAGTGAGAGACCCTGTCCCAAAATAAGGTAGAGAGCAATTAAGGAAACTGCCTAATGGCACCCTCTGTCTTCCACACACCTGCATACATGTACACACACACACACATACATACACACACACACTTAGAGGGTAGAGTTGGGAACTTCTCTCAAAAATACTGAGAGCAGTTCTGGTCTCTGCATCCTCACGGGACAGCCAGGACTTTAGCTAGGCTTATGCTGTCCGACCTGCCCCACTCCCCAGACCCCAGCTGTTCCTATGATAGCTATTTCATATCCAGCTTGCCAGTTGCCATGTAGCTACCCAAACCCTTTTGCTCCTGAAGTCATAACCCTTCACTCAGATCAGGAGCCTGAAGTCAGGTGGGTTTGTAGACCAATCACTACCACCCCAAATGAAGCAGCTGATGTATGCCAGGTTGTGTGGGGAGCTGGGTATATTTTATCTCATTTGCTTTTCAAAGTGGCCCCCAGATGGTTTAATGGTGCTCATCTTATGGAGAAGGCTGATATGGGAGTCAGGGAGCAGTTTATTCCAAATCACATCATTGGGAAGAACTGGGCCTGGTGGCTGTGCCTCCTCACCTCACCTCTTCTCCTTTGCTTTAAAAACTTCATTATCCAGGTATTTCTAGGGAATATTCTCCTGAGAGTCAAAAACATTGTGGAGGGGCTCAGATAAAGGGGTAATCAGCAGGTACAGGAAATCCATTAGGTCTCAGAACCCTGAAGGAAAGACATGAGCAGACCCTTGTCTGGAGCATTCCTTGTGTAGACAGAGGCAGAGGGGCAGAGGCAAAGGAAGTTCCCATCAAAGACAACGCCAGAAGGCACTGGGTTATGTGAGGTCTCTCCAGAGAGGTCTTAAAGCCCTGGTTTACGTCCAGCTTTCCGAATAGGACGTACAGCCAAGTGTTCCTGAGTGGTCCTCACACCAGCCTCATGCCTCATTGAAACGTAGTCCCGCGCTGTGGCCGCGGTGCAGTGCGGCACGCTGGACTCCACTACTGACAAAAAAGAGTGCTTTAAGCTCACCACAAAAACAGAACCTTCCTTTACCTGACAGTGCAGAGTGTGGGGGCTTAGCCCTGCCCTCATACCACCTCTGAGGCTTTACTTTTGGAGTCCAGATGTCTATTCCCCGGCAGGTCCTAACTGCTGGGTAGACCACTGGGGTTTTGGTAGCACACTAGGGTACCAGCTGAGTCCCTGTTCCGGGAGGATGGCGCAGGTTCCACAGCCAGATGTGTCTTCACTCCGTCCACCAGAGAGACAGAGTGCTGCAATCTGTTTACCATGTCCTTAAGAAAGATGAGGGAGCGAAGTAGGTGTGGAGATTAGGACTCAGATGAAGTCTGTCTCTGGAACCTGGGCTCATCCTGTGATTGGGTCAGCGTTCAGTCTCTGATGAAGATCAAGGGTCAGTCTGAGAATGTGGTCTGGACTCAGAGTGTGGCCAGTAGGATTTAGTTTGTGATTGGGATCAGGGCTCAGTTTATGACCAGGATCAAAGGTGAGTCATGATTAGGATCAGGGACTCATAAGATAAAGGCTTGATTCAGGGTCAAGAGCAAGGCCTGTGAACCAATTCAGTGTTCTCCAGGAGGCTCCTGACTTGGGGCAGGATTGGGGACAGTTACCACCTTGTGCTCCACTTCCTTCCTGAAGCACCCATGACTCAGCCTCCGAGCCAGCCGCCTTTGGTCCTCTCTGGTAGGCAAAGCACAAATTTCAAACAAGGGACACTGCCACACCACTGCTGGAACTGACAAGTCCCACACATGGCCACACCCAGCCCTACTCTGCACCCTCATTGTTGGGGCCCGTGTCTGGTGTTCCTAGCCAGGGGGCAAGGCCCAGGGCACCTGTAGAGTATGCAGTGAGATTGGGCTCCGTAGCAGGACTTCCTCTGTCCAGGGTACCCAGAACTCAGTGGAGCATGCAGCAGGGCTTTCAGGCCTGATCCCAGCAGCTGCGGGGGCCTGATAATTGTACTGGTGGTTCTATGTCTGTCTAAGCATTTATCCACGTGGGTGGGTGTGTATGTCTGCAAGAATGAAGCTTTTAGAAATTAATACATAACAGGGCTAGGTAATACATCGTTTTCTGGGCATGAGGAGGAGCAAGAAAGGGGTCATGCCCCCCAGGAGCCTGTGTTTTAGGACTGTTTCTGTATGTTGTGGGAAAGAGAGGTCATCACTCGTACCTGACGTAGTGATGGGGAGGAATCTGGCTCCTTTTAAGGGCTTGTTTGGGGGAGACAGAAAAATGATAAGCCAGGGTGGATAGATGGTTGGTTAGAGACTCCAGTCTGAACTGGGTCTGAAGGGGAGAGAGTAGTTCTGCGTGGTTTCTAGGAAGAAGATGGTTGGGAGCTTGAGCCACCTGCTTGGGTGGGTTGTCTGTCACCAACGGAGGTTATCAGACCCTGGCTCTTCGAATCTGTACTTCTGAAGCAGTGCTTTCTCACTCCCAGGCCCCTGGCCTCCCAGGCCCTAGGCCCTGCGGCCTGTCTGCCTCTGCTGCTGCGGGTGCAGTGCTTGCACGCTGAGCCTTGCAGCAACCTCGGAGAAGATTCCCTTCTCCTTCTCTCCAAGGTTCAGAAAGCGTGTGGCCTGGAGCCCAGAAGTAATTACCCTACAGTCTCCTTGAAGGCTGGAGCAGCCCCTGTCAATGATCAATACAAGTCGCTGGCCACGGAATCCCAGCCAGCCATAGGCTCTCCTGTCTTCAGCTTCTCACTAGACATACAACACCTGTTTCTTCCCATAGGCACCCATGCCTCATCACCCCGTAACACCTTTTTAAGGGAATCATGGTCTAGCTGAGAAGTTTCTGCAGATGAGCCCAGGTTAGCTCACCTGAAGCCCTTGTCTTCCCACCCTGAGTCTGCCTAGGTGAGAGCCCTCCCTGCCTCAGGCATCCATCCTCCCATCCTCATCCTGCCTTGCCATGGAACCCAGCAAGCTTCTCTCTTCTCTCAGCACCCAGGGTCAGGACTCAGGCTAAGCCTGAGAAGAGAGCAGAGATAATTGCACAAATAGGTATTGAGCCTCCAGCCCTGACCCCATTAGTGCAAGCGGAGCCGGCGGGCCTGCTGACCAGCAGAGCTGATGAGAAAGAATCTCGACTCTGCTGAGCCAAGCCGGGCCAGATCCTGCAGTTTTATAGTCTCTGGCCCTGGAGGAGTTGAGCCACCTCTGCCATCTTTCTGCTGAAGACTTGCTAGCCCTTGGATGCAGGGGACAGTGTGGGGACAGGATTAGCTCCCAGACCCAAGGAATGGTAGGTAAGAGGACTTTCTTTGTTACGTTCCTACCCAGGGACCAATCCCGACTGTGTCCTCCTCCTAGCTCCTGGGGGCAACTCCTGGGGAGAGGTGCCCACTCCTGGAAGCCCAGAGATGCCTTTCAGGAGCTCTCGGGGTTAGGACTCATGGAGACTGCAGGTCATAGTAGGTGGCTGTGGGAGGGACCCATGGGCCAGTTGGTCCATCAGCCATGCAAGTGGCCATTTTAGCCTCCCAGGCTCTTGGAAGGCAGCTTCTAGAAGAGGGCTGGGAGGGTGTGGGAATCAAAGGCCAGTCCAGCTGGTGGGCATAGTGGAAGCCTTACTTCTGTGGCCTGTTTTCTCCATTTGAATAGAAGAATCAGGGCTGCATTTTAGCAAGGTCCCAAAGCCCGGGGGTGGCCACTGCAGGGTCCCCAAGGTTTTTATGCAGTCACACTGACTGGCCTCTCCAGAATGAGGCCAGGAGGTACAGTTCCAGGAAACGCTCTGTCTTCCTTCACTTTCTACTGCTGTGAGAAACACCAAGGCCAAAAGAGGCATGGGGAGGAAGGGGTTATTTGGCTTACACATCCTGATCGCAGTCCATGGTGAAGGGAAGTCGGGCCAGGAACTGAAGCCGGAACCTACAAGCAGGAACTGCTGCAGAGGCCACAGAGGAGCGCTGCTTACTGGGTTTTCTACATGTGGCTTGTTGGGCCTTTCTCCTAGTACAACCCAGGACCACCACCTGTCCAGGGGTAGGCCCACCCACAGTGCTGAGCCCCCCACATCAATCATTGATCAAGAAAATGCCCACAGGCTTGCCCACAAGCCACCTGATGGGGGCATTTTCTCAGCTGAAGTTCTCTCTTCCCACATGGCCTTGGCTTGTGCAAAGTTGACGAAAGGAAGGAGGGAGGGAGGGAGGGAGGGAGGGAGGAAGGGAGGAAGGGAGGAAGGGAGGGAGGGAGGGAGGAAGGAGGGAGGGAGGGAGGGAGGGAGGAAGGAAGGAAGGAAGGAAGGAAGGAAGGAAGGAAGGAAGGAAGGAAGGAAGGAAACTAGCCAGCACACATTTCTACTGCCTCATGCTACTTTCTACTCTGGGAGCCTGTGTGGTGGGCTTCCCTAAGGGCCCTCTGGCCTAAATAATCCACTGAGGTAGCTCCAGCTTGCCTCAGTCCTGCGTCAGCTCCTCAGGGCCCCAGTCAAATTCTCACTCTCTGCCCCATGCCCAACCCAGACAGACAGGCCCTCTTCTCTAGTGAACTGCTCCCTACCTTTCCCGACACAGGCTGTTATAGATCACAATCGTGAAAGTCAGGCTGGCGGGGGGGGGGGGGGAGAGACACGACTTCCAGGAGCTCAGCCCTTCCTCAGCTTCCTTGTTAAGACAGTTTTCCTGGGGAGAACTGGAGACCCACGTAGCCCTGGGCCCTCAGAGCCCATGTACCCCAGTGGGATCCCTACTGCTCAACTGACCCACTTCAGCAAATTCAGGGTGTAAGGTGAAAATTCACTTTAGGGGTCCTCCCTAGCATAGCCACCGTGGTCCATGCCCATTGGAGGCTTTGGTACGAGCCCATTTTTCTCCTTCACCCTGGTAGGCCTTTTTGCAAGGGCAGGTGAGGCCGTCTACCTAGTTTCCCTTGGGGGTGGGGTGGTGCTCACGTGTCTCGCTACAACAATACTCTATTTTTGTCCCACTCTCCTGAATGGTGGAGCAGAAGGTTCCTGGGGGAGTGGTACTTGAGACTGATTTGTGTGAGTGGATCTAGGTTTGTTAAGTGTTGGCCCTTTCCCCCTTTTCTTCAGGCTGCCTTCTCTGCTGGGTGGGAATTCAGCGTTCTGGGCCTCTAGCCTGAGGGAGTTCAGCATTCTGACAACTTGGAGTGCTGTAGAGCAAGCAGATACCCCTTGCTGTATGGTGTGGTGTGGCATGGTGTGGCATGGTGTGGTGTGTGTGGTGTGTGTGGTGTGTGTAGGTGTGTGGTGTGTGTGGTGTGTGTGGTGTGGCATGGTGTGGTGTGTGTGGTGTGTGTGGTGTGTGTATGTGTGTGGTGTGTGTGGTGTGTGTGGTGTGGCATGGTGTGGTGTGTGTGGTGTGTGTGGTGTGTGTGGTATGTGTATGTGAGTGCCTGTGTGTGCACATACATTTGCATGCACATATATTCTAGTTTGTCTCTGTGTACAGAGAACTCAGCCCCTGAGAAAAGCAATGGGTCTTCCCCAGTAGCCAGGCTAGGAGGAGAATATATGTCATCAAGAGGTATGGTGACAGTCCTTGCCCAGGGAAGGCTACAGTCACCATGGTGTCCGAAGCTCCCTGAAGAACCCTGGCTTTGGGGCCTGGCTTTCAGGGCGTCCCTGTCTTTCCTCCATCCAGGCATCAGGTCGAGGCCTCTGAGCCACTCTTTCTTCCTGCTCATCCTCCTGGCTCAGCCCTCTACCCAGCCTCTCTGACCTCTGTGGTGCCATCAGTGTGTCTGGCCTTGTCCTCTCTGTGTGCTGGTGGTAGGGAATCTGAGGAGGACTGTGAAAGACAGGGACTAACACAAAGTACTACAGCAACTTAAAGAGACAGGAAGAGAACTGAGACCTTGGGCTCCTGTCCCTGCTGGTATCCAGCCTCAAGCTACAGCACTGATCCCTGGACACACTTAGCTATCCGCCTTAAGCTTCTCTTTGAGGCTGTAGTAGCCAGCAGGCCACACTGTCCCGTTTTCCCTTTGAGCCTTGGCTGAATTCCCTTCTGGCAGCCACAGCCTCCGCGATGCAGAACCAAATGAGTCTGATCTTCTCTCCCAGCTTAGGCAGCCTTTGCCACTGAGTCAGCCTCCAGGTTACAGCTCCCTTGTGGGGTGGGTCTGCCTATCTCTCTGAGCTAGTGCTGCTTGAGGTGAAACCGGGAGGCTTCACAGGGTCCTCACAACTCTCAGGCTAGGCCCCGCATTTTGCTGGTACAGAATGATGCTGGCGGTGATAATGGCCAGCATATAACATGTTAGAAATAGTATCTCAGGAGCTGAGGATGCAGCTCAATTGACAGAGTGCTTGCCTGGCATATGCAAAACCCTAGGTTCAAACCTATCACTACACATCTGTCCTGGTGGCACACACTTGCAATCTCAGTGCCCTGCTGAGGTGGAGGCCGGAGGGTCAGCAGTTCAAAGTCATTCCAACCTGCACTACAAAGAGACCCTGTCTAAAAGAGGGGATGAGACTATCTCAACTAGTTTCAACATGGCGCTTGTCACCGCTACATATGTGAGGCCCTCTCCTCACCTGCTGGAGCCCAGACCTTGAGCTGACTCCCAGGTTATCTATATCCCACAGCTGAAGGATCATCGTTTGGAAGGGGCGGTTCAGTCATAGCCCACTCCTTGCTGTATTCCCACTGAGTGGCTGACACCAGCCTTCACTCTATCCTGAGGGACTGGGACCTTAGCCTAAGCAGTGAGGGACCTTAGAAGAGACAAGGACTAAAGGGTCATTCAGGGACTACTATGAGAACACAACCATTGTTGCTCAAGTGAACGATCATTGTGGAAACATTAGAAAAGCATGCTCAGATCCACAGCCCAAGCCCAGCTGGCAACCCTTGGTTTTGAATCTGTGTCTGCAGCAGCTGAGGCAGCCGGGAGCAGCTACCTGGGAGCCCTGTGATTCTGAGTCAGAGATTTTGAGGTGGGTTAAAAATAGAGCCCTGGTGGCCAGGCGGGGGTGGGAGGAAAAGAGCCATTTCTCCACTCTTGTGGGGAGACCCTAGGGCCTGAGGGGGATGGGCGGGAAGGAGGTGGTGGAGGGAGTATGCTCCCCACTGGAAGCCTGAGCTGAGAGGGTGATGGGAGATGAATAGGTCAGCTATGCTTGGGGTGAGGTTGACATGCAAGCCCAGGGCAGAGGCCAGCAGGGTCTCCTCGCCAGCAGGCAGCCAGCAGGTGACTGAGATGTGAGACAAAGGGAGGGGCAGCTCTGTCTAGGAGCACAGCCACCAGGAGCCTGGATAGCGGGGTGAGGGTGGCAGGGGTTCTGCCACAGTGGCCTGTGGCCTGCAGGCTGGAGTCGCAGCTTTGGCTGTAGTCTTTTATAGAGCTTAAGATAAAAGGCTGAACTGGAGCTGTAGCTCAGTTGGTAGAGTGCCTGCCAAGCATGCATGAGGCCCTGGGTTCAATCCCCAGGACAGCATAAAGCCAGGTGAGTGACATGTGCCTGCAATCCCATCCCTCAGAAGGTTGAGGCAGGAGGGTCTAGGTTATCCTCGGCTATATGTCCAGATGGAGCCTAGCCTGGGATACATGAGACCAATGGGAGAGGATGCCTGAAGAGGGAGGTGCTGAGGAGGTGGGCAAGAGACAGACCCTTCTTCAGGGCCCTGGAGAGGGGAACAGGTTAGCTTCCAGAAGCAGATGAAAGAGCCTCGGGCTCCTTTGTGCCTGGAACAAAAGGAAGAGAATGGGCAAAGAAGTCTGGGGGCAGAAAGGGAAGGGACATTCTGGTGGCTTATCCCTTCTCTGGAGTTGAAGGTGGTGGTGTCTGCTAGTGAGAGGGGCATGAGGTGACTTCAGAGTTTCTGAAAGAGGGGCCATGGGTCAGAGGGACATCTGACATTCCTCCTGGAGGGAATTGGCAGGGCTGAGAGCCCGGCTGAGATGTGGACGGGAGGCTCTCAGGAGCCTGGATGTTTAGTCTAATGGGTTGGGGCATTTCTTTCTGTCCATCCAGGCCAGGGCTGTGCTTTGGGAAGGCTGTTTCGGAAAGGGCGGCATGAGAGGCAGGGATGTACTTAGAGAGGGAGGGATGGAGCATCGTGTCTGGGACAGGCAGCTCTTTGGGGGTAGTTTGAAGAGTCAGCAGACTGCAGCTCTGGGACCCTGAGGCTAACCAGACTGCAGCTGCAGAAAGCAGGAGGGGGGGTGCACACTGAAAGTGCAGAGCTGGGGCAACTGCGGGCGCTCACGTGGTCTTGGGTGAGTGGCTGCAAGGGACAGCAGGAAGGATCGGTAGCACTGGGGGTTCCAGCTCCCAAGAGCCTGGGCTTGTCTGCACCCATGGTACAGAGCGGAAGTCACTCAGGGTGGTGGCAGGACTGTGGAATGGAAGGTGCCTGGGCCTGGATTGCCACGGTCCCCATGGGTGGCAGATGGACGCTGGAGGGTGGCCAAGAGATGACAGGATGCCCAGAGGACCTGGTAGGCATTTCTGGCAGAGGCAGGTAGTGACAGCAGGAGGCAGGGGAGGATGCTGACTCACCCTGACCTTGAGGTGTGAGGGGCTCTGGGGAGAGTGATGATGGTCTAGCTTCATTAAAAAGAGAATGTGGATGAATCACATAGTGAAGAAGCTGAGGAGAAAGAAATCATGGAAGAGGGCATGGAAAAGAGTTTGGGGGAGGGAGAAGAAGGGGAACAGAGTTTGGGAAATGCCACTAGCTTAACTTCTGTTTCTTTGGAATTGTTAAGCGCAGGACTCTGGAGTCAGGCTGTTTGCCCTTGAATTCTATGGCCTTAGTTTCCTTGTCTGTAAAATGGGCATAACCAGTGTCTGCTTCTCAGGGTCTTTAAGAAGACAGAAAAAGGAAACCCACATACAGATTAGTGCCTGACAACTGCTCACTGCTGTCCTGTGTCTCATCGTCTGTTACAAAAGGGCAGTCTCTTGGCTGAGCAGGAAAACTGGCAGATCGTACACAAATAGTTTGTTGTCTCAGCTCTCACCACTTTCTAAGACTTGAAGACTCCTGGGTTCTGTGACGGGCTAGCAAAGAGGGCAGGTGAAGTTGAAGATGAAGGGAGGCAGCATCTGCTCACATAGACACTCAAGCCCTTGGCAGGGACCGCCGTTAGGCCAACCTTATGAAGCTGAAGGACTTTTAAAGCTGATGGCTGCTGAGGAACAAGGCTGTGGACGAGAGGGGGCCTGGGGAGGGCGGGCAGGGGTTCTGTTGGCTACAGTGAAAGAGAGGAGGGGAAGAACACGGAAGGTGTGGCTGGGTTGCCATATTGAAGAGCTTGGGTCTTCGTCTATACCACAGGTTCCCACAGGGTTTAGGCCACTGGTAGCTTGCTCATGACTTGGAAAGATAAGGCAGGGGGCATGTGTATCCCAGGCAGACAATGCAGGGTGTAGACCAGGTAAGAGGCAGGCAAAGGTGCAGACTCAGATCTGGTGCAGAAAGGGCACTTTGAGACAGCATCACAGGAAGCCAGAGAAGGCCTGGTAACTTCTGAGGTGTTCTGAGGGCAGACAGGGTCAGGGAGGTCTGTGGGGAGCAGCTGGGAGGTTGTGAGCCCTAGTGCAGTGACAGAATGCAGACCGTACCTTTCAGCTTTGAGGCTGGCACTATGTACTCACTGGGTATAGAGACAGCTGGCCCTCCAGGTGGGCCCATTCTGCAGGCAGGTGGGAAGACAGGTCGGGTGCTAGGAGGTGGGGGGGCTGGAGCAGGAACCATCTGCATCCAGGAGCAGGAAGAGACAGGGTGCTGCTTGGCAGGGTGGAGAAGCAGGACTGCAGGCAACATCCAGGCACCCAGGGTGAGACAAAGACCTGCCCCTCGGAGGCCTGGGGCCTGCTAAGAGCTGAAGCCAGGGCTCACGCTGGCCAAGACTTTAGGTTAGAGGTTAAAGAGGCCCAGGGGAGGTAGCTGTTCAGATGAATATGGAATGATGGGAAGAAATTTGAATGGCAGGACAATGGCATTTTCTTTCTTCCGGATGACAGGATTCCTAGGGGGTACCATTTGTGCCAAAAAATGTCTACAAGTGGGTGTTGCTGAAGGTGGATGCATGTCTGAGGGCAAAATGGAGACACATACAAGTATTTACATAAGTGAATGCATGTTTGCACATGCGCAGTGTGGGGTGCACACATGTGTGTATTTGTGCTCACAGGCGAGCGTGAACTTCCGAGGAAACAAGGAGGCTAGAGGAAGCCATTCTCTTCAGCCCACATGGAAGGAGAGGGTCTAGTCCCAGAGTGTCTGGGTCCGAGATCAAAAGCTGCCATCTTCCTTGCCTTGTCTCCATAGAAGGTAGCCCCTTCCCTTCAGACCACCCCAGGAAGCAGTCCAACACCAGGGTTAGGACTGTCTGCCTATCTGCACCATGGCTGGCTGTCTGGGGTTGTGATGTCATCTCTGAGTTATTCTAGGGACATTTGGGCACCTTCAGCAATCCCACCATTCCCTTAGACTTTAGTTTTCCCTTCTGAAGGATAGGCACAACTACTGTTCCCGGCTGACCATGTGGCTTTAACCCTGGACAGATCTGCTGTTCTCTCACCCAGGCCAGACCTCAGGAGGTCCAGATGTCAGGGGGCTCAGGCCTCTCAGATGTTCTCCACAATCTTTCTCCTGTGTCTGGGGCAGGGGTGCACCTACCTAGGTAGGACCCTCTCCACTGTGACAGGACACCAGGAAGGTTCATTGTCTTGCCACTCTGCAGAGCTGCCTACCCCCACCCACCCACCAAGCCAAGTTTTATTGGCCTCTCTGAGTCTTGTTTCTGCTCCTCATTAGCCACATGGCCCCAGGCAAATACTTCTCTTTGAGCCTCAGTGTTACCGTCTGTAAAATGCAGACAGCAGTTAACACTAGTGTCAGAAAATATGATCTAATTCACAGAAAGCACAAAGTTGAGCACTCAATCCCTGTGCAGCATTTAGGAGCTCTTAACGAATAAAGGCTTTTCTGTCTTCAAGGAGCTATCAAAAAAAAAAAAAAAAAAAAAAAAATCCCAGTCGCAGGAAAGACTCATTTGGGATAGTTCTGGCCACCCCGACTGGGGGTGTAGAGAGGGTAGCGGTGCTGAAGATGCCAGCAGAGAGGCTGTCGCCAGGCTCCCCTGGCTAGACCTGCAGACGGGGGCTGGCAGGCGTGACGGACACTGTCCATGGTGCTGAACACAATTTTTGGGTGCAGTTCAGAGCTTTGTGCAACCATCTGGCAAAGAGCAGAAAGATACTGTCTACAAGGCCAAGGGCAGTTCCCAGAGCCCGAATCCTCTTACCTTCCCAGCGGCACTTTCTGGTTTCTCTCACTGTGGCCACTAAGAGCCACCTCTTCAGATGCCCAGCCCTAGGGCATGGCTCTTAGACTCCAAGGCGTGTGCTGAAGCAAACGGTGCTGCAGTCTGATTAGTCAGGTTCTGTGGTCCCTGGCTTCTGTCAATGGCTCTCCTGTTTATTACAGGTTCCCCCTGGCCCTAATCCCAGGAGAGGTTTGCTCCAGCTAGTCCCTGGAGGGTGCATCTTTCACCTCTCATGTCTTTCCTGCCAGTTGATTGAGTGAAGTCATTTATTTGCTCATTTAATAATACAGGGCATGGGTCAGAACATTTTACTGGTCTCAGTTTATTTTGTTCCTACGATGAGTTTTGCTGGTGAGGTATGAGAGTCAGTCCCCTGAGCAGGTGAGAAAAACTGAGGCAGGAGAGAGTCAGAGTGAGTAGAGCTGGGGCAGATGCAAGATTGGGACAGCACAGAGGAGAGAGACTGGCGATTCCGAGATACTCGGGGAGACAGGCCTGTGAGCGTCAGGGCCAGTTGTGGGGGTGTACTCCTTCCAACAGGCTGATTTGCCCCTCACATAGCTCCTAGGGTGCTCTGGGACCGGAGAAGGAAGTGCCAATATTCCGACCCCAGCCCAGATCAGCCAGAAATATCTGGAGCATCTGGAAACTCAAGATTGAAACAATTAGTCAGAATGTAAGGAAATGGGTGGTTTTGCCTCATGCAATTTGGTTTTATGAAGACCACTAAATGCAAACATTCTCCTGTTAATTACTGTCTTGAATTTAGTCTGTAATTGAGGGAACCGGAGCTGGGGAGGGCGGGGTGTGGAAATCTGGAGTGGCAGGCCTGCTGGTGTCCGCATTCCCAGCCGCTTTGCACCCAAGCTGTTAATTTTAGAAACTCCTCTAGCCTGGGTATATTATTAGATTTATGTACGAAGGGCCACATGGCAGTAAGTAGCTCCTCTATGCTACAGTATTTTTTGTTTGTTTGTTTTCCCCAGGAGATTAAATGAAAAGGAATGGTGGCTCTGTGTGTGTGTTTGCATGCTGTGTGTATGAATGGGGCTACCTGGATGTGGCTTCTAGTGAGTATGTATAGCTGTCTTTGAGTGAGTAGTGTGTGCCTGGGCAGAGTGAGTCCAGATCAGGAACGCCCCACAGAAGCAGACGTTGGACCCACAACTCACTGGTGGATGTGCTGTGTTCTTTGCAGAAGTGTATGAAGGCTGGTAACGCTCCCGTATCAATGTGCAAACTGGGCAGAGATGGTAAAGCATTTTCTGATGGGAGGGGGTACTGGAGAGCCAGTGTGAGAGAAGTTCGTCACAATTCTAGGACTCTACACAGTGAGGAAACTGAGACCTAGAATGAGGAGCCTTGGGCCTGCTTGATGCCACATAGGCTGTAAGTGGCAGATCAAGCTGGGGCTAGAGCCTCCACCTCCCAGGTGCGTGCTGGGTGGCTGGATGCCGTCCGCTGTTCTGGTCACGCTCTGTGGCATGGCGGTTGACAGCCTGTCTCAGCCACAGCTAAACCTTAGGGAATGTGGGGGCAGTCTGGCCTGAGCCTGGGGAAGAGGATGTGAGTTTCTTTTGTCACTAAAGTAGTCTCTTGTTTGTCCCTAAGGGTCATTGTTCGGTTGTGTCTCAGCTTGCCTCTGGTTGGGGAAGATGTGAGCCTGGGGAGCTCCCGGAAGACAGGTGGAGGGTGTTGTGGGTGAATGAGGAGCATCTGCCTATGTCATACCGTGTTTGCAACCCCCACAACTGGCCCTGACGCTCACAGGCCTGTCTCCCCGAGTGTCTCAGAATCACCAGTCTCTCCCCTCTGTGCTGTCCCACAAAGCCTCCTTCTACAGTCTGTAGCTCTCCCTCATGTTTCTGGTGACTGACCCCTGTGTCTCTCTGGGCAGATTTTACTGGGACCTGACGATGCTGTTGCTGATGGTGGGGAATCTGATCATCATTCCTGTGGGCATCACCTTCTTCAAGGATGAGAACACCACACCCTGGATTGTCTTCAACGTCGTGTCGGACACTTTCTTCCTCATTGACTTGGTCCTCAACTTCCGCACGGGGATTGTGGTGGAGGACAACACAGAAATCATCCTCGACCCACAGCGGATTAAGATGAAGTACCTGAAAAGCTGGTTTGTGGTGGATTTCATCTCCTCCATCCCCGTCGACTACATCTTCCTTATCGTGGAGACGCGCATCGACTCAGAGGTCTACAAGACTGCCAGGGCGCTGCGCATTGTCCGGTTCACCAAGATCCTCAGCCTCCTGCGGCTCCTGCGGCTTTCCCGTCTCATTCGCTACATCCATCAGTGGGAAGAGGTGAGCGTTTGGACAGAGCTTCTCTGCAGAGGGCGAGGGCCCTGCCAAGAAAGCAGAGCCAGTGGGTACTCTCAGAGAACTGGGGATGGGTTGTGCTGCTGGAGAGGGCATGCCTGCTCCAAGAGGACAAACATTAGCAGTTTAGTGACTTCGTAGCCTGTGTAGTTTCTGTACAGAGCGCTTTACAGATTGCATCTCATTTAAGTCGGTAACAATCCCAAGGGGTTCCCCGAGACACATGCTTCGTAGGGATGGGACCAGGTTGCTAATGTTACAGAGTTACTGTACTAAATACAGAAATCTGGAGTTAGGGGCATACAGGTTTTGTTAGCAGCTATTTTAGATTGGATTCTTTTAGAATGTTCTCCGAGATGGGGATTTTCATGAAAGTGATTCTGGAGACATGATAAGGAAAAAAGGGCAGGAGGGCCAGGACAAATGAGAAGACATGTGAGGTGAGACAGCAAGCAAAGCCCCGTGGGGAGCTCTGGGCACAGGCTACACCACCCTTTGAACTTGTCCTAACCAGGGGAGGGAGTTTGAATGGTTACCTTCCCTTGTCTACGTGGTCCAGGGCATTCCTGTGTCTTGTGCCCACAGCCAAAACAAGTTCCAGCTTCCACACAGGTGCTGGTTGTAGAAGCTAAAAGCTCGTGGGGCGCTGGAGCTCTGTGTATAAAACTGTAAGGAAGTCCACGAGCCCGAGGGCTCTAGCTACAGAAACTAAACTTTAAAAAGCCTCAGGGGGGTCCGCACATCGGGGAGGCCCTCACCTCACTCCCAGTGGGAGCACAGGCCCCCAGGAGAGAAGGGCTGAGCAGACACACAGCTGCAGGTGACTTTGCCGGGTGTTTGGAGCTGAATTTGCTACTGTCCTGGTTTGCTTTCTGTATGTTACAAACACCATGACCAAAAGTACCTTAGGGAGGAGAGGTCTGGTTCAGCTTAGAGCCCACGGTCCATCATGAAGGGAGTTGGGGCAGGAGCTCAAGGCAGGGACCTGGGAGCAGAAAAGGAATCAGAGGTCACAGAGAAGCGATGCTCTTAGCTTGATCTCTTAGGCATCCCAGGACCACCTCCTAGCCCACTGTGGGCTGAGTCCTTGCGCAGTAATCATCAGTCAAGAAAACGCCGCCCCGAGGCTTGCCTACAGGGGACATTTTCTCATCTGAGGTTCCTCCTCTCAGATGACTCCAGCTTGTGTCAGGCTGATCAAAAGTACCCACCACAGCTCCACATTTTGTTAGTGTAGCCAGTGGGCGGGCTGGGGCTTGGGTTTGGGAGAGTCATGCTGCATGAGGCGTGTAGATTAGGCTGTGTTAAGCGAGCTCCTTGCTAAGGCGCCTCTCCCTGTTGGCCTCCTGGTTTCTAGAACCCCTGCTTGACTGGGCTGAAAGCCCCATGATCAGGTTCCAATGTCCCTGCCCTCCGCCCCTACGGCAGCCTGGCTGATGGTTGGTGCAAGGCAGATTCAGGTCAGAGGCGTCATGAACACGCGTGCTGTGGAAGAGGCGCCTACACCAGCTTGGCAGAAGCAGTGGCAGCAGAAATCCTCTTGGGCTTGGAAAAATTTGCATTATTTCTGCTGACAAAGAGACACAATGACTGCACCAAGGTCACAGAGAGGCCCACAGCAGACGTGAGGCTGGATCCAGCTGGCTGTCTTGGCTGCCAGCAGTGTGGTTGTCAGACACCCTGGAGACCCGAGTTCAAGCCCAGGCACACACTGCTTAGCTCTGAGACTTTGGTGGCACCTTGCATCTCTCGCCCTCATTCTTTTTACCTGTAAAATTGAGTATAAGTAATAAGTAACATCTGTCTTTGGTTTTGTTTTTTTAATGAGGCCTGCCACAGAGAGCTATTTAATAAATGTCCCTTCTCACCAGTCTTCTTAGAAATAGCCAAGACAAATGGTAGGCTTTAGTACCTGAGGATTGGAAGACCACCTGCCCCATAGGTAGGCTCTATGGCCCAGGCTCCCTGTCTCCTGGTCCATGACCTATGACCTGGTAACATTCCCCCTGTTAGGAGGCTGCACTCACGATGGCTGCCTGGGTTCCATTTGGTCTGCAAGCACCTTGCTAAGTGTTTACCTGTGCTTTGTTGTGGGCAGGGCGCTGTGGACTCACTTGAAATAGGGACTCCGAGAAGAGCGATGGTTCATGGGGGATGGAGGCCGTGGTATGTGATGGTAGCATTTGAAGTCCCCAAGGGACATCCAGTTGCACAAAAGTGTAAGTCTGAGCTCAAGACTAAGGAGTGGAGGACAGCACCTCTGCGGCTGCTGACCTGACCCACCCTTGTAGAAAATCAGGACCCGGTGACCCCTTAAGACCCAGAGCAAACCCTAACCTTTCTGCCTGCCACAAGCCCGCAGATAGACTCAGAGTAGCAGCTCCTTTCTTTCTTTCGCACTGGACCCATAACCCCTGGGGTCAGTTTTCCTCCTGGCTTAGGGAGCTGACAGAGTTGCATGTGGCTGAGCCAGCTGAGCCCAGGGCAGAGCCAAGCCCCCTTACTGTCCTGGCATTCTAGGCTTTGGGAGCCCAGGGTTGCTGACCCCACTGCCACTCTAGCCTGGCTACCCTCTAGGTTATCCAGCTTTTGTTAGGCAGGCTCTAGTCCTAGACTTGCCCTGGGGGAGAAGGAGGGCCCAGGAGGTGAAGCCCGGCCCTGAACTGAATGCTGCTCTCTCTCGAGTGAGCAGGAAGGGAGATCCCCAGCAGCCAGATGGACAGCCCTCCCCCCCCCTGCGCTTTCGCCCTTATCTCTGAGAGGAAATTGCTTTGCGCTGGTTTCTGCCTCTAGGCAGCCCAGCCCAAACCTGGGATTGGATTGGGGTTTCCCAGCTGACCCAAGAAACCCCATTTCCAGGTCCTGTGTGGCCTACTCTACCATGCAGGCTTCTCCCAGCTTCAGCTTGCCGGGCAGTGGCATTGGGAAGATCCTTCCAACCCCTCACCTACATAAAAGCTTGAGAGCAGAGCAGGATGGGGCTGTAGGAAAAAAAAAAAAAATACCAGCCCTATCTCATCTTCAGATCCCTATGTGACTTCCTTCTATGAGTGCCTTAGTTTCCACAGTCATCAGGAGCGCTTTGGTGTTTTCTGAGGCCGAGGTGCTCAGGCCCTGGCTGTCTTTCTTGGTGAAGGTGGTGTTAGCTGACTTGAGGACCTGACCGTGACTAACAGGCCATGAAGCAGGGAGCCCCAGTGTGGGGCTGAGGAGTCAGCTTGTTCAAGGCCCTCATGGTGAAAATGTGGAGTCTCAAGGCACCTGACCTCCCAGCTTCTTCTGGCGCCCCCGGCTGGCCCAGTTGCCCTGGAGTTTTCCCCAGACTTGGTAGCAGGATGGGCAGAGTGGCTTCGGCTGGGCACAAGCCTCCTCTGTCCCTGGCGATGTAGGTCAGCAGCCTCCCTCGGAGCCTCTTCCAGCCAGCCTCGCCCCTCCCTCTGAGGTGTGAGCTTGTCACAGGCACGCAGGCTATTGTTAGAAACCCTGGTTGCCCTCCCTTCTGATGTTCCAGCTGCAGGCTTCAGCACGCCAAGAGACCCATCCCAGAAGCCTCTTCTCTCCTAGAAACCTGAACTGGTGGGATGAGGGAGGCCAGGAACTGCACAGCCTGATGAGCCCCTCTTCTCTGAGGGGCTCCAGGTCTCTATCTCTCTCAGACTGTGATGGTTGGTGCCTGTGGCAAGTGGCCCTGGAGCACTGGGGCTGCCTGTCTGCTAGTGCCATCACAGCTCTCTCAGCCTGGAGCTCTGGGCCATATCCAGGGAACCTATGCACTGGCCTCTATTGGATCTTGGCTTGCCCTTCACATGGTTAGGGATGTGTTCATTTTCTCAAGGTGGGGGGCATGGGGGGCGAAGAATCTCTGGAAAAACTTAACCAGATCCCAAGAAGAAGAAGCCTTAGTGGAAACTCCAGGGCAGCCTGACCCCAGTGCTGAGCTGTATCAGGGAAGTCCTCTGCTGAAGGGCTGGGCAAGAGCTGGAAGGAAAGGAGCCGATATATGTGGAGAACCTACTGTGTGTTATCTTTGTCCATATTCCCCCTGGTTCCGGAGACAGCTTTGGGGTAGAAGCTCAGTTACCAGTGACCTGTTCTACAGATAAGGAAACTGAGGCCCTGCGGGGTATGCTAGGACTTGGAAGACATGTTCCTTTACCAGTGAAGCTGAAAACTGCAAGAGTGGGTGGAGGTTCCCAGGATGCCAAGCAGGCAGAGTGAACTGCCCAGGCCACCTGGTCTAGTGAAGCCTCCAGCAGCCTAGAAAGAAAGGTGCTCAACCCCCCCAGTTAGAGCCAACATTGTAATAGGAGATTTTAATGAAATGTAAAGAGCAAGGCAAATATTTGCCTGGTGCAGCTCACTGGCAGGTGGTGTGTGGTCCCAGCCCACAGCAGGGACATGAGCAAACCTTGGTTCTTTCAGCAATGGCCAGCCTTCTCCTTAATGTTTCCTGGGTGCTGTCCAATGTTAAGGTGTGAGTGTCCTTGCGATTCATCAGGGCATCCTCTACCCTGACCCACCTTACCAGGCAGCTCTGAGGTGGCCGTGCTGTTACACCTGGCTCGACAGTCATGTACAACAGGACTCCTACAACACCGGCCACCTCAGCGTCCACACCTTCTTCGCTTGCAGTGATGCAGTGCTACCCCAGGCTCTCTGTCCACCTGGAAGGAAAAGCACCGTTATTCTTCTCCACCGAGGTCAAAGCAGGCTGCCTGTGAGCTGTGTCTGCCCAGGCTGCACGGCCCTTTTGACAGCCATGTATATACTGGTTGGTACCTGCTTACCGCAGGCTCCATCACTGTCACCATCACCTCTGTCATTGAGTTCTTCCCAGTTCCCGAGTCCTTCCCAAGCACCCCATGCCATATTAACTGCCGAGACTGTGACAAAGGCAGAACTAGGCAGGTCTTAGAAGAAAGTTAATTGCATAAAAGGGGGAACTGGGTTGGGATATGACTCTGGGGTAAAAGCAGTTGCTGTGCAAGTCTAGGGTCCTGAGTTCATATCCCAGAACTCCCATAAAGCCAGTGGCTGTAGATCATGCCTGTAATCCCAGTGTTCCTGTGGCTAGCTGAGGGGCAAAGAGTCCATGGAAGCTTGCAGGCTAGCTACCCTGGTGTAAACAGCAGTAAACAAGAGGTCATGTGTCTTCAAGGTGGAAGTGTGTCCCCTGATATCCATACATGTGCACTGTGGTACATGCAGCCTCCTAAAATAAACAAAAGATCAGGGGTGCAGAAAGAAGAGGCTGCATGAGCATGTCAGCTCTGATGCTTCTGTCTGCATGGCCCAGAGTAATTCATAAAAAAGGTCAGGGATTGTGGGATGTGACAGTCCGGTACACTCTGCAGCTAGGGCCGGAGGCTTCCTGTGGCTTCCGTATGGTAAGCCACACACGCGTGCGAACAGGCAGCCGACAGACGTTTTGCATGTCCACCTGTGCTTTACTCGGACGAACACAGATATAAACCCAGAGGGGGGGAACGTGTTTTCTTGTTGTGTGTGTGTATGTTGTTGTTGGATGCCAGTTACTAAGTCTCATTCTAGCTAGAGAGAACGCCACAGAAGAAACAGTCAGAAAAGAGTGCTGTGAGTGCAAAAAGGGAGGGTAGCAGGCTCCTTCACAGAGCGTTATGGGAGGCCTTTCTATGGGAGCAATACAACAAGAGATGACGAGCCCGAAGAAGGGCAGGTGGGGTGGCAGCTGCCACACTGAATCCCTGGGGCCCGGCAAGAAATGGCCGGGGTATTCAAGTATCCAGAGAAGCCACTGTAGCTGGAGGTGAGGGGCCGGGGGCAGAGTGGAGGAGATGGGCTGGGGGAGGAGTTGGGGCTCAGGGTGGTCAGCAGGTGATGTGTGACCAGAAATACTGAGAGCAGTCACGGGACAGCTTCAAGTCAAAGGTGACACAGACTGCTTATTTTTTTTAAATTTTTATTTAAAACTTACAGTTTCATAGAATATATTTTGATCATACTCTTTTTCCTCCTCTAGCCTCTCCACACCTCCCTATTCACGCAAATTCATGCTCTCTCACTCAAACCAAAATCAAAACCAAAAACAGGAAAAAAATTCAACAAAGCCAGGCGTGGTAGCGCACAACTTTAGTCCCAGCAGTCAGAGAGGCAGAGGCAGTCGGATCCTTGTAAGTTCAAGGCCAGCCTGGTCTACAAATTGAGTCTAGGACAGCCAAGGCTACGCAGAGGAATCTTGTCTCAAAAAAACCAAAGAGAGAAAAGAAAAGGAAAGAACAAAAACATGTGCTTATCTTGATGAGCCAAACTGAGCCCCTCGGTGGGGAGTGCCTGGAGGGTTGGAGGCTCCCTCACGAGTGTGCAGCTTGTCCCTGCCTGATGGCAGTGAGTAGATACCATGGTTGGGGGATGTCTCCACAGGAGGACGAGCCTAACAGGCCTGTTTGTGTTGCTTGCCTGTGCAGCCAGGGAAGAAAGAGGTTTTGGATGTGTCTGTGTGCGGATAGACGCGGAAACAGCTGGACAGGCAAGCCAATCTGTCACTCTTGTCTATTCATGTGTCCAGGGCGTGACAAACAGAAAACTGGGGCATCTCTGGGGTGGAAGGAAAAGCAAGCGGAGGTTGGGTGCGGATGTCCTTTGGAGGTCTCTTGTGGCGGGCAGCACAGATACGCCATGGGGTGGCCTTTAGACAGCAAGGCTCCACTCAGGGAGTAGCTAGAGAGGTCCCCCTCTCAAACAACCCACGGCCAGGAAATCTTCCTCAGAGCTGTGCTGCCCTTGACAAGCCGGGGATGGGAGGAGGTGGAAGCTATGCAGGTGACAGCCTCTGTGAGTGCCATGCCATGCAGTCCCCCTCAGGCCCCAGACAGGGCAGCCTAGCTCCAGTCTGGCCTGTCAAGCCCCCTTTTGGGCCCCACTCAGCCTCCTTTACTGCTGGGATTCCATGCCCACTCTGAGTCTCCTTTCTGCGTGTGACCAGCTCTTAGCTTGGGTGGGCAGGGGCAAGCTTCCTCCCTGCCTCCCATGTGGAAGAGGCTATTCTTGGGCACTGGATTACACAGGGTGGCTTCTGAGGGTACAGCTCAGGGAAGAAGAGTCCGACCAACCCTCACTCTAAAGAAATCTCCTGCAGGAAAGAGCCTGGGGAGGCTTATTACAGTTCTTTTGAGACCCTGTGGGCACAGAGGGGAGATTGGAGGCTAGCGTTCCCTCTCTGAACAGCTCAAAGCTGACTTCTAGAGCCTGTGAGAGCGGTGCTTCAAGGTACTTCCCTGGGCCTCTGCATTCCTCTGACAGCTTCACATGTGGCTGTTTTTTAAAGAGTTTCATGAATAGAGTTTGGCCAGGGGCTGAAGTCCTTTGCCATGCCCAGTCAGGGAAGAGGCGTTAGCTGGCCCATGCTCTGATACGGTTCCTCTCTCTGTCTCTGTCTCTTTCCTTTCTTCCCTCCTTCCTTCCCTCCTCCCTTCCTTCCTTCTTTCCCTCCTTTCCTTTCCCTTCCCTTCCCTTCCCTTCCCTCCCCTCCCCTCCCCTCCCCTCGCCGTGTGTGTGTGTGTGTGTGTGTGTGTGTGTGTGTGTGTGTGTGTGTGTGATATAGTTCCTTGATGTCATTTACCTTGTTATTGAGGCAGGGCCTCTCACTAGCCTGAACCTCACCAAGTATGCTAGGTTGGCTAGCCAATGGGCCCCAGGGACCCTCCTCCTCTGCCTTCCCAGGGCCAGGATTACAAGAGCATACACCCACACCTAACTTCTTAATGTTGGTTCTGAGGATCAGATTAGGGAGCCCATGCTTTCACAGCCAGCACTTTGCTGACTAAACCATCTCTCCAGCCCCTAGGGGGGTTTGCTGACACTTCTAGCTTTAAGTTGGCTCCTTGGGGTATTGTGAGGGTAGGTTCTAAGTAGGACCAGAGAGCATGTGCTCTTTAACAGTGTCAGCCTGGCTCAGTTATGAAGACCTATGGTTTGTGGAAGGCCCTTGTGCTGCATTAGGGGCAGGGCTGCCTCTGTGGCACCCAGCTTAGTCTACACCCTTGAGGCTGCTGTCCTGCCTGCCATGACCACTGTCTCTGATGTCAGTGCCTTAGGGATACCAGACTGAGAACTGAAATACTTAGAGTTTGTCTCTGGACTTGAGCTTCCCCTTCTGAAGTGGGCTTGGGTCTTCAAGGGGCACCTACAGGCTTGTAATTTGGACCCCCCCACCCATCCAGGAGGAATGTATTTTCCTGGGGATGGTATGGAGGGTTCGGAACTAGGGGCAGACAGCTGGAGGGCCCCCAAAGTCTCCCAGGCTAGAGGCAAGGCCAGAACTTCTGCAGGCTTCTTGGCTCCTTCCAGCCTCTCTCCACCCTCTCACTTCCTTGTAATCTTCGGGATCCCTGGCAGGCTCAAGCCTCTGCCATACATTAGTGTAAGGCTGCTTTAGAAGAAGAGGTGGGACTGGGGAGGCCAGACCCCGTCATAACATAGCTTAGCACACAGAGCCACACATGGAGGTGGGCAGGTTGCAGTGGCCTGGGGCGTGAATACTGCCAGAACTGATTCACGGGTAAGAAACATCGGTACTGCTAATGCATATGAACTCATCATGAAGATCAATTATTAATAACATTGTCTCGTGATGGCTTGTAAGTTATTGAATACTTCTTTCCTCAGCACTAAGTACTTCATATGTATAATTTAATCCTTTTGACAACCACTCAGTCACAAATTTTTCTCACCATTTTCCATGTGAGGAAATATGATCAGAGAAGTCTGGGGATTTCCTCGACGTAGCAAGCACAGCTGGGAATTTCATCAGAACCAGCCTGGGTTCAAATCTATCTGAACGTGGAGCTTGTGGGCCCATGCTGCCCCCTTTGCCATTCCCAGGGCTGGGCCCTGACACCCCACTAACAGATTTAGGGAGGACCTCTGTCTGGGACCTGACTTCAGAACATGCTTCAGGCTGGGTGGCTTCTCCCTGGTATCCACATGCCCTCAGCAAGCTGATGGGGTGGCCTCTCTGCTCACTTCTTGTCCTAGATAGCCGCGCCTCTCACGGAAGAATGTCTGCATGGATGCCAGCAGGGTCACCATGGTCCCCTTCAGATAGTCTCTTCAGGGTCTTGCTTACTATTTCCAGCCCCCGCCTGCGCACACACTCTGACCGCTCACTTGTTGGGCAATGGCTTGGTTCCACAGATCTTCCACATGACCTACGACCTGGCCAGCGCTGTGGTGCGCATCGTGAACCTCATCGGCATGATGCTCCTGCTGTGCCACTGGGATGGCTGCCTGCAGTTCCTGGTGCCCATGCTGCAGGACTTCCCCCATGACTGCTGGGTGTCCATGAATGGCATGGTGGTAAGCACGCGACCCCGTGAGGGACCCCGAGATGCTGGCCCAGCCCTGAAGGGCCCACAGCTCTATCCTTTCAGACTGAGCTTCCCCTTCTGCTACAAGAAGCCATTCACAAACCGGGCGTGGTGGCGCACACCCTTAGTCCCAGCGCTCAGGAGGCAGAGGCAGGAGGATCTCTGTGAGTTCAAGGCCAGCCTGGTCTACAGAGTGAGTCCAGGACAGCCAGGGCTACACAGAGAAACCCTATCTTGAACCCCTCTCCTTCCCCCTCAAAAGAAGCTATTCACAGAACTCTTGGCTGTGACTTTGTAACTCTTCCATCCAGTCGCACATTTTGATAGTTAGTCTGGATTTACCCAAGGAGACTGAGACCTGGGCTACCCTGTGTTGTGATGGTATGACACAACTGGGCTGACGGCTCCTGTCTCCCTAACAATGCTGCCTGGAAGCTGAGCTGAGAGAAACAAAGGCCACAAGGGCACTGTCAGCAGCACAGGCAGGTTCCATGTTCATAGACAGCCACTTTCTGGTCTGAGGCCCAGCTGAGTGTCCCAACTCCCTAAAGAGGCCCACATAGCAGCCAGGATGAGCATGGGGAGTGGGCAGGCTTCGGGGTGACCCTCGCCAGCACTGTGAGTGGGTGAGAGAATCGGACTTCATGGCATAGAGCCCCCAAGCTACAGATGGGTTCCCAGGAAGAGCTCCCTGTGGCGATTTCTCTGGCACTGGTGTACCCGCCTCTCCTACTAGTCAGTGTGGTGTGGTGTGGTCTGAAGGCAAATCGCCAGGGCTCCAAGGGATGAAAAACTGGCTTAGGAAGAGGTGAAAGAGACCCTAAGGCATCTTCAGCATCAAACAGGCCTTTACAAAATAGGCTTTTGATGAACTAAGTGTAAGTGAATCAACCATATGGGTTGAATTTCCCCTGTTCCCAGAGGCTCAGCAGTGAGGCCAGAAGCTCTGACAGGAGAGAGCTGGGGGCTGCCCCTAATCCTCAAGGCCAGGATGCAGGCCTTTTTCACCCCTGGGGAGCAGCCCTACCCACACTACCCTAGTCTGGACTGAACCACAGACTCCACAGATGAGCTCAGCTCTAGCCAAGATGGTGAGCTTGAATTTGGCTTGGTTTGACAGCCTCCAGATGCCTGAACAGCCAGATGCCTGCCGAAATGCTTAGGGCTCTAGGCACAGGCTCTGTGGGTCTCACACTGTTCCCACTTTGGCTGTGAGTGGAGACAGTGGGGAAGGGGCCAGGGGTGAGGCTCAGCTGTGTCCCCCTTATGGGGAGATTTCTTCTATGCATGTGGAGTCACAGGCCCACACATGCGCTAAGTTCAAGAGATGGCCTTTCTGAGCCCCCTGAGACAAGGAGCCTTCCTTGAGACACTGACTGGCTTTGGAGATGGAAATAGCCGAGAGCCTCCCTCCCTGTTTCCCTCCTCCCAGCCCACACATGCACTGTGTACTCAGGAGTGTCTGCCTTCAGCCCTGGCTAGGCGAGGGCAGGGCTCTGAGAGCCACAGGAAGCTCCAATTGCTGCTCATCTAAAAAGAGGGCTGCGGTGTCCTCTCCCGCAGAGCCATCCCCCTAGGGGAAGCATTTATAATTGAGGTCAGTGGGGAAACGGGCTTCATTTGGCAGCTGTTTGGGGATAGGAGATGGGGTTACTTGGTGAGGGGAAAGATAGCAGGGTGGCTCAGCCTGGGGCCATATGCTCCCCAGCCAGGAGAATTTAGCCTCCTTCTCCCCTGCCCCTGAGATCATACTGGGGCCAGCTGGCTCACTCCCCCCCCCCATGGACCTTCCTTGCAATCCCCACCCCACTGTAATAGGAAGGTCTAGGTTTGGTCAGTGTCACCATGAGTTGTCAGGACCAGCTTCCCTGCTCATCACGGAAGGCCTTCAGCCAATGGCAATGCTGGGCAGCCCTGTGCCTGAACATTGTCAGGGAACCTTCTAGGTGCCAGCAAAAAGGGCCTTCTCTGCTCCTGTCCCAGGCCTGCTCTCCCCGTCCCATCCGCTTGTCCTCCTGTGCTCTGTCTGCAGAATAACTCGTGGGGGAAGCAGTATTCCTACGCCCTCTTCAAGGCCATGAGCCACATGCTGTGCATCGGGTATGGGCGGCAGGCACCCCTCGGCATGTCCGACGTCTGGCTCACCATGCTCAGCATGATCGTGGGTGCCACCTGCTATGCCATGTTCATCGGCCATGCCACCGCCCTCATCCAATCCCTGGACTCCTCCCGACGCCAGTACCAGGAGAAGGTAGGTTGAGCGTCGTGTCCGCCGAGGACTTCCTCAGGAGGAGTTGCTCGTTGGATCTGTGCAAGAGGAAGCACACATGGCCAGCAAATGGGTGCCCAGGCCCACAACCGTCAGTACTGTGATGGACAGTCTTCTCTTGTCAAGCCCCTGACTTAAAACTGTCTGTTCTGAACCCAGCCTTCCTTCCTCTCTGCTGTAGTTGGGGGAGGGGAAGCTGTCTCTTTACTTGGAGGAACTGGTACCCTCACTGTTGCTGAATCTAGTGAGGTCTTCAGGCCTCACTTGCCAGGCTCTCCGCACCGGCTAGGGCTCCCACTCCTTGGCTTCTCACACCGTTTCTAGGACCGTCTCTCGCCAGTCCTCCCTGCTGGCCTCACCCGGCTCCTCTCATCACGTGTCACCATAGGACCCTAAGTGCTCTGATCCCTTTGGGGCTTCCGAGGCATTATGTCCTGCCCCTACACGGCCCTCACGTGCTCCATGGCACCACCAGCCCCGCTCATTCTCAGCTCCAGTGTTGCCTGGGTAGCCCATGGACCACCTACCCTCCTCATGTAGAAAGTCAGGGCAGTCTTCCTCCCCTGCCACACCTAACCTGCACTCTGACAGATTCCAGCAGCTCAGACCCTAGCTAGTTTGATAACACTGTCTGTGGTCACGTTAAAGCCCTGCTCCCTGCCTTCTCTCTGGGTCCCTATAGCCACATTTTGATTGTAGTGACTGAGAACTATGGCCTGGGTTTAGGCAGCCTGGGGTCCCCGAGTGTCTCCTCTGACAGTTCTGAGTTGTGGTCCTGTCACTTCTCTCTGTGCAGAACAGGGTCCTGGGGTCTGCGAGGAGTAATGTAAGCCACTTAGCACTGTATTCACACAGAATAAGCTAGTCGATATTCATGAACTAAGGAGCTGCTCCTCTGTACTCCTTTGCTAGGTATGGTGGCATACTGCTGTAACTCCAGCACTCAGGAAGCTATTTCAGACTGGGCTGGGTATGTAGCTCAGTTGGTAGAGTTCTTGCCTAGCATGCATGAAGACCTGGATTTGATCCTTGCACCATATTAACTGGGCCTGGTGGTACGTGCCTGCAACTCCAGCCCTTGGGAGGTGGAAGCAAGAGGATCAGAAGTTCCAAGGCTATCCTCAGCCTCACAGGTTGCTGGTGGGCAGCCTATATGAGGCCAGGACAGCCTGTTTGTCACAGTAATACGCCAGCTCCTCATATGTGTGTACACATTCATTCATATGTCTGTGTGAAAGAGACAGAATTCCTCCTCATGTAAGTCTTCAAGGCTTCCCATTGCTCCTAAGGTGAAGATGCGCTCCTAGACAAGTCTTTTCACCCTGCACTCAAGGGCCACAATCTGGCTGATGTTGAGCTGAGTTCATGCTGGTCCCATGCTCTTGGTTTCTGTGGGTGCTCCTGCCTTGGGTCCAGAGAAGGCTCTAAGAACAGAATGCTTTCCTCCCTTCCCCTGCTGTCTCCACATCTTACCTTGAACGTGACCTTCTGAGACCCCTGAGCTCCAGTCTATCGTGTGACTCCACAGCACCCTCTCTTCTACTCCACGTTGCCTCCTGTCACTAACCTCATGGGGCTAAGTAGGGGCGGTCTGTCTTCCCTGTCCAGGCGAGGAGTCCTCACCGGCAGGACCCAGCTCCGTCGTCCAGTGTTTGGCGCCCAGGGGACCCTAGGCTCCATTGACTCATTAGCTGCTTGTTTGCCTTGGCTGCAGTCCCCTGGAGGGGGGCTGGCAGCCTGCAGGCAGGGAGGGTCAGGTCCTGGGACGGTGAAGCCCAGCAGAGCCTTTAGGCCAGGAGGGGGCACAGCAGCTTGCTCTGAGAAGGCAGGAGAGTGGGAGAGAATTCCAGGCCAGTGGTCATGGGACGCACGTGCAGTGGTGTGGGGGAGGGTAGGAGGAAGCAATGTTCCGGGTTAGCAGAAAGCAGGGGTGGGGAAGATAGACTAGGACCCATGTCCTAGAGGACAGGACTCAGGCCAGGCCTACGTGAGGCGTAGTCTGAAGAGTTAGGGCTCAGCCTGTGGAATGCACGGCAGGCCTTTGTGCACACCTGACTAGAGCAAAGCTGCGTGTGACTTCGAGAATTTCCCCGATGTGATGTTATTCTTGGTTGAGTCTTCCTGGTTTACCTAAGAATCGGCTCGGTTGCCTTACTCCCTGCCACCGCCCCCACCCCTCCCCAGACTCCTCCAGTAGCAGGCTCGCTACTGCCCGGTGTTCCTCCATCTGTTTGTTGAGAGGCAGTTCTCTACACACAGCTCCAAATGTACAGGCTCCCTCTGTCGCAGCGGCTGGCCAGGAGGCTACCGCCGTGACGGTCCTGCACCTCCTCTCAACTGGAGCTGCTGTTTAGTCGCAGCGCTTGAGAGGCAGAGGCAGGTGGAACGACATGTGTTTGAGGCCAGCCTGGTTTACAAAGTGAGTTCCAGGACAGCCAGGACTACACAGAGAAACCCTGTCTGGAAAAAACTAAAGCAAAAGTAAAGCAAACCAAACCAAATCAAAAAAAGACTCAACGCCCCCACTGAGGCTATAGCTACAGAGCTTGCAAAGGGTCAGGGGTCCTCACTTCTACCCTCTGTGCTTCTGCCTCACTGCAGGCCCTCCTGTTGCTGGGTCTCTTGTCACTCCTGGCAGGAGCGGGCACTTTCTCTTCCAGAGTTGGTGACTCAGCTCCAGTGTGTTTGGGGGAAACTTGGTTCCTCCCTTGGTCATTAGCCCTGAACCTGGACAGTCCCTGGTGTCACTCATCTTTATAGTTCTGAGCATGGTGAGGCCCTCCTTCACCTGGTGAAGCCTTCCTCCGCTGCACTCCATCACAGAGTCAGGGCTGTTATCTCGGGTTCAGTGTGCCTACATTATGTTGAGCAGAAGTTGGCTGAGGGCGCCCCAGGGGTGGCGTGTGCCTCGGTGACCAGCCTGGGGTGCCTGGAGGTGACCTCTGTCTCTCTCCCCATCTCAGTATAAGCAGGTGGAGCAGTACATGTCCTTCCACAAGCTCCCGCCTGACACCCGGCAGCGCATCCATGACTACTATGAACACCGCTACCAGGGGAAGATGTTCGATGAGGAAAGCATCCTGGGGGAGCTGAGTGAGCCGTTGCGAGAGGTGAGCCTCGGGCAGCCTGAGCGGGAGGGGGTGCTCGGCCTTGCCGGCACACAGCCCCTGACCTGCTCCTTTCTGTCCCCCCCCCCCCCGTGCTGTCTGCGGAGCAGGAGATAATCAACTTTAACTGCCGAAAGCTGGTGGCCTCCATGCCACTGTTTGCCAACGCAGACCCCAACTTTGTGACGTCCATGCTGACCAAGTTGCGGTTCGAGGTCTTCCAGCCCGGGGATTACATCGTCCGCGAGGGGACCGTCGGCAGGAAGATGTACTTCATCCAGCACGGGGTGGTGAGCGTGCTCGCCAAGGGCAACAAGGAGACCAAGCTGGCTGACGGCTCCTATTTTGGAGGTGAGACAGCCGGGCCCCCAGGAGAATGGGAGCGACCAGGAGCTAAGCTAGGGGATACTCAAGATCAGAAGCACGAGGCCCCTTCAGGGCACAGCCTGGAAGTGGGTGACTGAGCCCCGTTAGGGGTGTCCGTCGGTGAGGTCTGCTATGGTAAAGCAGGTAAGACTGGAGCCTTCTAAACCACCAGCTCTGGAGGCGGGGCTCACAGAGCAGGTCAAGCAGGGGGCTCCGTTAGGGCTCTCTCAGGGGAAGACGACTGCCTTCTTGCTGTGCCAGGTGGCAGAGAGAACTCGTGTGTTGCTTCTGTGGCCTCTTCCGCTACATGTGTGTGCATGCACGTGCCTGTATGCACCCAGCCGCACCCACCCACTCTCACACACTGTGGCACCCGTGTAGAGGTTAGGCGACAACTTGGGTAGTCAAGTCTCTCCTGCCATGTGGGTCCTGGGTATCCAACTCATGCCATCAGGCTTGGCCAAAAGCGAGGTACTGCCGGGCCATCTGGCCTGTCCCCCCACCCCCAGCTTCTTCTATGAATCACCTTCCAAAGCCCCACCTGTAAGTACCAGATCACCTCACGATGGGGATTTCAGCCCAGGAATAGGGGTGGGCAAAGGAATTCTGTCCATTGGAGGGTGGTTGTCCCCAGAGTTAGAAATAGCTTGGCGCCCATTTGGTGGGGTTGGAGCTGGTACCCAGTATTGCTACAACCTAGCAGGCAGCCTTGTGAGGTTATTGTACCAAGCAGTGGGGGCCAAGGTGAGGATTGTGCGGCGCTGGGTGGCCTGAACTGACCCTGAGTCCTGCTGCGCCCACAGAGATCTGCTTGCTGACCCGGGGCCGGCGCACAGCTAGCGTGAGGGCAGATACCTACTGCCGCCTCTACTCGCTGAGCGTGGACAACTTCAATGAGGTGCTGGAGGAGTATCCCATGATGCGGAGGGCCTTCGAGACTGTTGCGCTGGACCGCCTGGACCGGATAGGTGAGGGGCAGGACGAGCGGGCGGGAGGGCAGGGAAGTGAGTGCGCGGCCACTCCTCGGAGCCTTTTCTGGGTGTGGCCTGAGTGTCCTCTCTTTTTTTATGGCTCAGGCAAGAAGAACTCCATCCTCCTCCACAAGGTGCAGCACGACCTCAACTCAGGCGTCTTCAACTACCAGGAGAATGAGATCATCCAGCAGATCGTCAGGCATGACCGTGAGATGGCCCACTGCGCGCACCGCGTCCAGGCTGCTGCCTCGGCCACCCCAACCCCCACGCCTGTCATATGGACCCCGCTGATCCAGGCACCTCTCCAGGCTGCTGCTGCTACGACATCAGTGGCCATAGCTCTCACACACCACCCTCGCCTGCCCGCCGCCATCTTCCGGCCCCCTCCAGGACCTGGGCTGGGCAACCTCGGGGCTGGACAGACACCAAGGCACCCAAGGAGGCTGCAGTCGTTGATCCCTTCGGCGCTGGGCTCTGCTTCACCAGCCAGCAGCCCGTCACAGGTGGACACGCCATCTTCCTCCTCCTTCCACATCCAGCAGCTGGCTGGATTCTCTGCGCCTCCTGGACTGAGCCCTCTCTTGCCCTCCTGTAGCTCTCCCCCGCCTCCAGGAGCCTGCGGTTCCCCACCAGCGCCGCCGTCCACCTCCGCAGCTGTTGCCACCACAGCTGGGTTCAGCCACTTTCACAAAGCGCTAGGTGGCTCCCTGTCATCCTCCGACTCCCCGCTGCTCACCCCACTGCAACCAGGCGCTCGCTCCCCACAGGCTGCCCAGCCTCCACCCCCAGTGCCGGGGGCCCGCGGAAGCCTGGGACTCCTGGAGCACTTCTTGCCGCCCCCGCCCTCCTCTAGGTCACCATCATCCAGCCCTGGGCAGCTGGGCCAGCCTCCTGGAGAGTTGTCTCCAGGCCTGGCAGCTGGTCCACCAAGTACACCAGAGACCCCCTCACGGCCTGAACAGCCGTCCTTCATGGCAGGGGCCTCTGGGGGTGCTTCTCCTGTAGCCTTTACCCCCCGAGGGGGCCTTAGCCCTCCAGGCCACAGCCCCGGCCCCCCAAGAACTTTCCCGAGTGCCCCACCCCGGGCCTCTGGCTCCCATGGTTCCTTGCTCCTGCCTCCTGCATCCAGCCCTCCGCCTCCCCAGGTTCCACAGCGCAGGGGCACGCCACCCCTCACCCCTGGCCGCCTCACACAGGACCTGAAGCTCATCTCAGCCTCTCAGCCAGCCCTCCCCCAGGATGGGGCACAGACTCTCCGCAGGGCCTCACCTCACTCTTCAGGGGAGTCGGTGGCCGCCTTCCCACTCTACCCCAGGGCTGGGGGTGGCAGTGGGAGCAGTGGGGGCCTTGGGCCTCCTGGGAGGCCGTATGGTGCCCTCCCAGGCCAGCATGTCACTTTGCCTCGGAAGACATCCTCAGGTTCTTTGCCACCCCCACTTTCTTTGTTTGGGGCAAGAGCCGCCTCTTCTGGAGGGCCCCCTCTGACTGCTGCACCCCAGAGGGAACCTGGGGCTAGGTCTGAGCCAGTGCGCTCCAAACTGCCGTCTAATCTATGAGCTGGGCCCTCCCTCCCTCTTTTTTTTTCTCACTCTTTTCTTCCTTCAGGTTTAACTGTGATTAGGAGATATACCAATAACAATAATAACCATTAAACAAAAAACATACCCCAGAAAAACAAAAGACGGCAGCAAATAACCAGGTATTCTTAGAGCTATAGATTTTTGGTCACTTGCTTTTATAGACTATTTTAATACTCAGCACTAGAGGGAGGGAGGGAGGGGGGAGGGGGAAGGGAGGGAGGGAGGGAAGAAGGGAGGGAGGGAGAGAAGCAGGCAAGGCCCAAAGGCAACAGCCAAAGGAAGGCAGACAGGGACTGGGGGCAGAGCAGGGGTGGGGTGACCCATGTCGGGGGTCCTAGCACAGACCTGTCATTCTATTGTTCTTTAGAGCAAGAGCTACCTACCATCAGTTCCTTGGCTGTGAACTTGGAGCCCACTCTGTTGAGGGCTGCCCTGGGGTGTGTTCCCAGGAGTCTCAGGCGCCTGAGTCCTTGGGACACACCGGGCCTTGAGAGCCTTGCATCTTTTTCTACTGTAAACGTAGCAAGATATGTATATGAATATGTATATGTATGTAAGATGTGTCTATGTATAGCTATGTAGTGCTCTGTAGAGCCGTGTAGATATCAGCTCCCATGTGCGCACATGCGTGTGCTGTCTAGTTTAATCCCATGTTGCCAGGACACCCAGGTCACCTTACATGCAGGAATCTGCTGTGGCCCGCGGGCTGGGCACTGCAGGCTCGGGGACACTCTCTCCCAGTCCTCAGGGAAGGAGACCCCTGGAACCTTGCAACAGACCATCTTCCCCATCTCTGGGCTGTAACCCAGCTCTAGCCCGCCCTCCAGTCCCGTGGAGGGGAAGACTCCAGGCTGAGCCTTCCACCTCCCAGGGCTTCAAGCACACCCGACACCTCCATGGCCTCAGTTTCTCCAGCTGTGCAATGGGAGTTGGGGGGAACCTCTCCTCATTGAGTGTCGTGTGCCAGGCACTGGTTACACATACCTACAGACTGGGAGGTGGGGACTTTGGTTTTTCCCATTTCACAGGCGAGGAAACTGAGGGCTGGGTCGCTTTTCCAGAATCACATAATCAGGAGTGGAAGAGCTGGTCTGGTCTGAGCTGCAGACCAGCACCTCCCCAAGGCGAAGGCCTGTGCTGCTCCCCTCAGAAAGCAGTGTGCTGTAGAGCACCAGCTTGTGGTCCCTGGGCAGAGCGCAGAAGGAAGCGATGGAGGTTGGTGGCAGTCAGGCTTTTATTCAGATCCCGGCTCTGCTGTTTCTTAGCTGTGCGGCCTTGGGCAACCTATTTGACCTTTCCATGCCCTCGTTAGTAAAATAAGAACAACTGGAACTGCCTCGCGATGACCAGTGAGGACCAGATAAGAAAAAGACGTGACATGCCCAGCCCCGTGCCTGGCGCACGGCATAGTAGGTGCTCAATAAACCATGTCTCTTCGCCCTTCTCGTAAACTTAGCCCACTGCGCCAGTGAACTATGGCGGGAGCCCTGGGAACTTTAGTCGAGGGCGCCAAGACTTAAAATCTCAGGACTCAGGAGGTGGCCGGGCCTGTCACGGCCCAAGGGAAGTGCATGGCCCGTGGTGGGCTCGAGCCAGGCCTTGAGATAGGGGAAGAGTGGGAGAGTGCGTGGAGGAGTGAGGGAGGATGGAGTGATAGGGGAGTTACTGCAGTGATGTGGAGTTGGGGAACTGGGTTACCGGGGGAGATGCACAGGCCAGGGACAGGGAGGACCTTGGATGACAGGCGAGGTTGGTGTGTGGGTTTGGCTCTGAAGGCAGCGAGCAGCCAGAAGCAGAGTCCAGAGATAGGAAAGCATCCCTAATGCCTCCCGAGGCTGGGTCAGCTTCTCCAGCAGGGCCCTGGGAGACGCACAGCCAGAGCCCTCCCTATCTACGGTCTAAGCAGGCAGGATGCCCACGTAGTGAGGAGAGCTGGTTCTACCGTGTCCATGGTCTCTAGTGACCAGCCAGAATGGTGGCATGAGCAGGTTTGGCCCTGAGCTGCCCTGGGATGCCCCAGGGAGCCCGTCTGTGGGAGCCTGCAGGGAGTGGGATGTGATGATTCAGGAGAGAAGAGGCGAAGGCCCCGGGACCCTGGAAAACGGTGGGAGCCAGAGAAGCATCTCCAGACCCAGACAGTCCTCAGACTTGGGTTCTATACCCTGCCCCAAGGACGGCAGCTCAGTGCTAGCAGGACTCCACCAAACCTGCAGCCCATCCTAAAGGCGCAGGACATGAGATGGAGGCCTGCGGTACAAGGAGGGGAGAGTCCCCTTGTCATCAGGCCTGGCCTGGTCGCTCTTCTCTGCTGATCCATGCATTTTATAAACGCTCTGACAAACTGGCAAACTCTTTGGTGACTATGGAGAGGCCAGGTCCAGTCAGTAGGACCTTCACCCCCCAACCTCTACAAGCAATTTTCAAATCTTCCACTTTTAAAACAGAAAACGGTTGAATACACCGTCTTGTATATTTTATTTAAATAAAAAAAAATTCCAGCAAATGCCGCCTTGTTTTGGGATCAGTGATGGGGTGGTAAGGTTCACAGGGAAACCTGGAGTCTCCAGAGGGGGTGTGGGGGAGGGGCAGTGACACTCGGCCCTCGAGCACCCGTGCCCACACGTATGCCCCTGCCTGCCCCCACCCAGAGGCCTGGAGTTGAGCCATATGCAGACGATGGCTGGGGGCGCGGGGCCGGACTACAGGCAGGTGTGCGCCCGAGTGCGGGTCCTTGAGGGTGAGCGGGCATTCCCAGAGCTGCTAGGGAAGGGAGAAGGCGGGGGTCCCGTGGAGATCTTCCTGCCTCTGACGGGCTCCACAGTCTCTGTGAAGAAGGAGGCTAGGACATGAGCTCCAGCCAGCCAGATGCTGAACGGGGGTGTGCCCTCTTGCTGCAAACAGAGCCTCAGCAGTGGGCGGTGGCTGGGGGCAGGAGGTGAGTTGTGGGGAAGCATCACAGGCGCCAGGGGGCAGAGTACAGATGTGGGGCTGATGTTCAGGGGCAGACCCGGAGCTGGAGGTGGCATGGCACCAACTTCTGTCTCACATTCTACCCTTCTACTAAGCTTTGGCCACAGATGGTACCTGCAGGCCCTTGGACCTTGATATTTGGGGCAGGGGTCTGGGGTTGGAAGAGCAGTCTTCAGGTTCCAAGCTGGTGGGGGAACCATCCTGCTTGCCTGAAGAGGGTGAAGTCCTCTGGAAAGAGCCAGGGGACCTGGCCGGTTGTTCCCCATCACTACCTGCCTAGGCTGTTTCCGTGGTGACAGGCCTGGAAGCCTGTTGCTAGGCAGACAGCTCAGCAGGCCCAGCGTCCCCATGACAACTGCCCCCTGTGGCCAGGTGGCAGTGCTTCCTCAGGGACTCCATTGGCATGGCATAGGCGGGGCTAAACTCAGCTACTCCAGGGGCAGCCTAGTGTGGCCCACAGTGGCTGCTGGGGCCAGGGGAAGCCTTTGTGGGTGGAGTTGGGTGGGGAGGGATTAGCGGCAGGTCCTAAGAAAACTGAAGTGGGTGGCTTCGCCAGATAACTGCTTTTCTCTAGAAAAAACTGCTTTTCACAGGGGCAATTAGTAAGTGCCTACTGTATGCTAAGCTCTGGGTGCTTTCCTGTTGTCTCATTTCATTCTCCCACCAACTCTAACGCCAGAAAGGCCTCAATGACAGTGAGCCACGGGAAAGGGGTGGGATGCCCATCAGCCAAAGTGAAGGAAGCTGGCTGTATACTCAGCTGGCTGTATACTCAGCTTGGGCCTTGGCCCTGAGCAGGCACTTATATTATAGAGTGCTGGTCTGTTTAGAATTAAAAAGCCACAGTGTAAACGGCAATTGGTTTGTTTTCCTTGACTAACAACTCTAGATAGCCAGTGATGAAATACTCCTCCCTCCCCAGTCTGGAGATGGCACCTCCCCCACAGGCTGCAGCCCACGGGACAGCTGCTGTTCTGCTGGCTATCAGAAAGGTGGGAAGACCCAAGTGCCTCAGTGGCACTGAACTTGACTAGAAAATTCGAATGGTGAGAGAGAGAGAGAGAGAGAGAGAGAGAGAGAGAGAGAGAACGTTTCTGGGGACCAAACCTAGAGGGCCTCTTATAAGCCAGGCAAGTGCTGTACCCCTGGGTTGTTTGCTGAGACGGGGTCTTGCTGAGTTACCCAGGCTAGCCTTGAATTCAGTCTGTAGGCCAGGCAAGCCTTGAATGGCTGATCCTCTTGCCTCAGCCTACTTTGAACGGACTCGGAATGGAAGGTGCGTCTCATCCCAGGCGCTACGCACTGCTTTCTTCAGCAGAATTTCCTAAGGGCGGTCAACTCTCCGGCCTCACTTCCTACCCTGCCAGTCCACCTCTTCCCCGAGCAATGTGGCTTCTACCTCTCCTCCCCACTCCTCTAGGCACTGGAGAATCCAGGGCTGATGTCCATTGCTGGTCTTGCTATTTCCTCAGTGTCAGACCCCATTGGTCAGGTTCTCCCCAGATTTGGGGCTCCCACTCTCCCTACTCAACCTAGACTCAGCTGTAAGAGTTCTTCTTTCCAAAGGTTGGTGCTGCTGGGGCCAGTCTTGGTTCCCTATCTTGTCACTCCATATGCCTTCTAGGGTGCCCCCACCCAGGCCCCAGCCTTTCTCCTTCTGCAGACAAAAGCCTCCCACACTTCATCGCAGCCCACGCAACTTCCCTGAGCCTTGGCTGGGGCTTCAGCCCCTTCTGATGGAGCAGGCTCTTCTATTCTCTGCTGTCCATGGCTCCTAGTGAAGCTCAGAGCTTGTTCCTGCTGGCCCCTGCCCCTGCTGGCCCCCGCCCCTGCTGACTTTGCTTCTTTAATCCTCTTTCACTTGAAGGTGGAATATTTCAGACAGGCAGAAGACACATTCCATATGAGGATATTAACAACACTAGCCATTTACCAATCACCTAGTTTAAGAAATAGAACACAACTTTCACCTTTGAAGGCATCTGTGGCCCTGCTTCCCCAGGCAAAACCACTTATCTGAGACCTAGATTTCTCTCCCTTTTACCACAGAAATGGGGTCTTGGTACAATGCATTTGGTTGCATGCCAAGGTTGAAGGGTAGAATTAGAAGTAGCTGCTTGGTGAAGGATTTTGTTACTAATATAGTTCAGAGTTTCTGTACGTGATAAAAACCTGTGTGTTTGTTAGTTTTGTGACAGTTTAACATTTCTCTACAGTAATGATCTATAGGGTTGGAGATGTCACTCAGTTTTGCAGAGTACTTGCCTAGCATGGGTAAATCTGGATTCAATCCTCAGAACTACATAAGACCAGGTGTGGGGGTAAATGCCTTTACCCATAGTATTCAGGAGGTGGAGGCAGGAGGACCAGGAGGTCAAGGCCAGCCACAGCTACATAACCAGCGGCAGGCCAGCCTGGACAACAAGCCCCTGTCACAACAAGAAATGTCTTTTTGTTTCCTGGAATGGGGAAGGTCACACTCCTTTATCCTTGTATTTCACTCAAGAGATCTATGGTTTTGAAATGTCTGTTACACAAATGACACCATGCTGAACATGCTAATCCATTTTACATTTGATGTTACCACTGTGGGGCGTTGAGGACGCACAGAACCTGTAGCCTCCTCTTTATCTCGCCTGCATAGGACTCCAGTCTGGAGATGGGAAAGTTCTAGTTCCCACGCTTGCAGACACTGGCGCTACAACAGCTCCCGGTGGGCCATCTCTAGGCGCCATATCCAGCAGTGGAACAGCTGACTCACGGGCAAATTACTCTGCTTTTTATAAGATAATGCCAACCTGTTTTAAGTAGTTCAAACAGTTTACACTCCCACCTGCAGGGTATGAGTTATTCTCGCTCCACATTCTTGCCAAGAGCCGGAGTCGTCAGGCCTCTTACTCTCCCCAGCCTAGTGCTATTAATTGTGTTTTAATGAGCAAATCTCTAATTACCAGTAAGACTGGGTCTTTGTTCGTATACTAATTTGCCATTTATGTTTCTACGTCTGAGAAATATGAATTCATGTGTTTTGCTCCATTTTCTATTGTCATTTGTCTTTTTGTTGATTTGTAGGACTTTTATACACATTTTATTAGGAAAACAAAATAAGTCCTTCATTAACTGTGTCACTAATATCTTCTTCCTGGTTTGGTTTGTGTAAGTGCTCTCTCTCTCTCCTTCTCTCCCTCTCCCTTTGTCCCTCCTTCTTCCCCCCCTTTCCTTTCATCTGTTCTGATACACAGATGCTTTATGTATTAAAATGTAGTTCAAGTTTATCAGTGCAGACATTTCAAATTCTGAAAATTTCCCTGGTGCCTTCTTTGCCTAACAGCCTCGCATACTCCAGCATATGTTGTCCATTTACCTTCCTTTATATCCCACTGTCTCAGGGCTACCACCCAACTACTAAAGACGCTGTTTATGGAGACTGGGGACACCTAGAACATTTTCCAGGCATCACTTTGTGTGGTGGCGATAAAACACCTCGGCTTAGGGGAGAAAGGGCTTGTTTGCCACACAGTTCCGGTTTATAGTTCATTACTCCAAGGAGTCAAGGTAGGAACTGACTTACTGCTTACTGTCAGCTTGTTTTCTCCTTTTATACTGCTCAGGACTCGTTGCTTAGGGAATGGTGCCACCCACGGTGGGCTGCATCTTCCTACATCAACAATCAAGGCAGTCTCCCACAGACATGAACACAGAACAACCTGATCCATGCAATTTTCCATTAAGACTCTGCCAGGTGGCTCTGGGTTGCCTGTGTCAAGTTGATAGCTAAAACTCACTAGCATACCAGTCATTAACATCCTGCCCTGTTCTTTTAAAATTGTTTTATAATCATCTTCATCAAGGTTTTACATTTCATTGGATTTGTTCCTACCTTCTCATGCTTTCATTATTATTGCTAATTTTATCTGTGTTTCTTATTGAGGTATAATACATATGGAGTAAAATTCACCAATTTTAAGTGTTTAGTTCAGTGAGGTCTTACAACCACCTCAACAATTAGAATATAGAATGCTTCCATGATTCTCTCCCATCCCCCTCCAGTTTCTTCCTCCTACTTGATTCCCAGCGGCTCTTATTATATCCCTGAAGTTTTGCTGCTTCTGAAATTTCATGGACAGGGACTCACAGAGCACTTAGTCTATACTTGCCTGGTGTCCTTCATTTAGCCTGATGCCTTTGAGCTCTGCCTGTGGGATTCTGCACTGGACTTTCTTGTATGGCTTGGTCACGATTTGTTTATTCATTCAACCATCAATGAACAACTGAACTGTTTCCAATTTTGGCTATAAAGAATAAAGCTTCTATGAATATTTGTGTTCAAGTCTATGAATGGGGATTTTTAAAACATTAAATTGACAAACACGAATTACATATATTTATCATACACATGATACTTTGAAATATGTACTTAGTGAAATGGCTAAATTGAGCTAATTAACATGTATTACTTCATATATCATATTTTTGTGGTGAGAAGCTTAAAAATTTATTCTTCTAATGATTTCAAGATGAATATAAGTTTTCACTGATTTTAAACTCCCAGGAATGGCTGTCCTGAGTCATTTGGTTATTATATTTGTAATTTTGTTTTCCACAGTGGAAGGACCGCTCGCATCTCTGTCAGCAGTCACACCAGCTTTTTAGTCACTTCATACCCTTACACTGCAGTTGCCAGCTGCAGTGTCACCACCACTCTATGTAATGTTAGCTCTGCTTTTAATTTGCATTTCCTCAAGGACTAAAGATGCTTTTGGCTATCTATTTTCCACCCATATGTGTTCCGTGGTAAAATGACTACTCAAATTTTTACACAGTTGTTTCTATTAAGCCTTCCATTTCCTTATTATTAGATCATAACTAAAATACTCACCATGTATACTTGATAAAATAGTTGTTTGGGGACTATTTTCTCTGAGCTTGTGGTTTACCTTTTTATTTTCTTGAGTAATGAAATAATTTTTAAAAAGCAAGACACAGAGAAACTAAACAGGAAATAACCAGCTGTCACTCCTACTGTTGAGTAAATGCATGACATGTAGATAAATTAAACTCTCAAATCAAAAGCAAAAGACTTGCAGAAAGGATTAAAACTCATGATCTAGCTGTACACTGTCTACAAGAGATATATGTTATCTTCAAACAAGCCACTAGGTTGAAGATAAAAGAATGTGAACGTTATACCAGGTAAACAATGGCCAAAAGAAGACCAAACTGTTATTCTAATACTGAAGCAGACTTAATACAGAATAACTGCTAAAGACAAAGGACATCTTATGAAGAGAAAAGGACTTAATCAATAAAAAAAAAGTGACATTTCTAAAAACACATACCCCTCAAATGCAGGACGTAAGCCTGAAAGAGGTAAAAACTGCCAAGCTAGTACTCTCCCTTCAGAGCTGGACAGAACAGATAAACTCAAGATTAGCTTGAAAGTAGACTCAAAGCTAGACATGGTGGCTCACAACTGTATCCCAGCACCTGGGAGAGAAGGGCAGGAGGATCAGAAGTTTAAGGACAGCCTGGACTATAGGAGAGTAAGTAGATCTGGACAATTCAAACCAACTATACCTATCAGGTGCTGCTTGGACACTTCCTCCAACAGCACCCAGGATTGTATATGGATCGTGCTCCAAGACAGGCCATAAGTTAGACCACAGGTCTGTATGGATTGAAGAGATGGAATCAGATAAAGAATAGTCTCTGATGACAAGAGAATGACTCTCTCTCTCTCTCTCTCTCTCTCTCTCTCTCTCTCACACACACACACAAACACACCCACCCACAGAGACAGACACCCTGCCAAACATGGGATGCAGCAAAAACAACGGTAAGAGAGAAATTTACAGCAGCAGACAATTGTACATTAGGCTTCATCCTCTCTTCCTTCATTAGGACCATCCCTTACTCTCTTTAGAAAGAGCATTTCAAAGCATTTGTGTTGTAATTTATCTAGTTACCTGGGACTGTTTTCTTTCAGATGTGGTCCAAAGAAACTGAAAGAAACTGTCCCTCGGGTGGATCTGCACCATTCTGTCCACCTGCCTCATGGCCCCCACGCTCCCTCTCGGGCTGGAAATGCCGCCCTTTGCCAGCCCGTGGCTCAGGTCTCAGTGTGTCCCATGCTGGGTGGTGGTAGCTGTGCTGTGTCTGCGCCCTCCTGCAGGCCTGGGTAAGTCAGCAGCAGATGTCTAACTCATGTTGCGTTCTCAGGCACCGAAGGCTCCAGGAGTGTCTGGAAAGAGTGTGTAATTCCTAGAGCTTTGAGTGAGGGAAACCCATTTTTACAGACCCAAAATATTCCTTTTTCATATTACCTGCCCACTCCACATCTCCTTGGCTTCAGTTCCAGCCGCGTTCCTTCTGCTAGTCTACAATGCTCACAGGCAGTTCCTTCTACCTACCACCGCGCAGACAACTTCGTCCGTGGGAGCCTGCTCTATCATTTCGTCTTCAAGAATCCCAGCTCTCCTCTCCTCTTTCAGAAAAGCTGTACACTACTTAGATGTCTCAGCAAGATTTCTGTGCGTCTGGGTGTGCTGGTGTGAGTACAGGAGGAGCATGGAGACTGGAGACTTGAGGGGCTCTCACCTTCCTCCTTGTCAGGCAGGGTCTCTTTGTACTTTGCTGCTGTATATGCCAGGCTAGCTGAATCACGGATTTTTGGGGAATCTCCTGTCTCTTTCTCTCATCTCTGTCTACCTATCTCTGTCTCACAGAAGTATTGCAATTACAAACCTGTGCTACTCTGTCTAGTTTTATATGGGTTTTGGGGATTTGAACCTGGATCCCCGCGATTACACAGTCAGCACTTTACTCACTGAGCCGTATCCTCACCCAGACCTGTTTTTGAGTTTATGAAAGGTACCCACTTTATCCTTAACTCACTAGGATGACCCCCAATCTGATATGCCACCTGCAGCCCATCTGGGTCCTGCCTCGTGTCCCTGAGTGTTTCAGAAAATGCTCTGTGGGCGGACAGCACCAGCTTACTCTCTCCAGTCAGAGTGCTGCTGACTGCCTCAGCCTCTGCACTGGCCTGCATTTGTCCCAGTGATGGGGTAGAGCCGTCTGCTTGTAGAAGCGTGGGAGCACGGGATGCCCAGGAGCATCCATGTGACGTGGGCAGCTGAGCGCCTCCACCTCCCCACCCTGGCACCTCAGACTCAGCAGAGCCTTCCTGACGATATGCTCCCTTGCAAGAAGAGCTTGAGCTTTATCAGATTCCCCCAGCGCGGGCTCATGATGCATTAGCTCTCTGACTTCAGGTCTTATCTTTCTCAAAGGGAAACCCATTTAGTAAAAACCTACAGTGCATTAGGTACTAGGGTGGAGAACCCAAACATTTACAGTTCTTTCCTTAAGGAGGACGTTAAGTACTGGAAGAAACACTAAAAAAAAAAACGATCAGGGGTTAGGCGGGGTCTTTAAAGATGAACACACATCTACTGACAGAGGCAGTGGTGAGGTGGAGGAGAAAAAGAGAAAGAAGAAACTGCAGGAGCTGCACACAAGGCTTACTGTGTGGAGGTGGGCTGCTCTGATGCCAGGCCAAGCAGGGAAAGGGAAGGGGAGAGGCCAGGTGCCATGCGGAATCGATCTGCAGGCAACTGCATCATGTTGACAAGGGAGACAGAACTTGTTAGCAAAGATACTGGCCTGCTGGAGGTCCTCGCCAGATTTCCCACGGAGACTGGACTGCTCAGCAAAGCAGCAGCACTCTGGGACACACTTGAGAAGGAGGGTTGACAGAAGCAGGCGGAGCAACGAGCTCAGTTACGGTGCAGAGGCCTTAACGCTGTTTCCACACTCCCATCTGCGAAAGGCGCTCACAGGGGGCAAACACCTAGCAACCAGGTAACGGAGCTCTGCTCCACAACCCCGAGCGTGTGCGATGGTCGAGGATCTTTTAGGGCCTGGACACTGCCAACTGGGCCCACAGTGCTGACAACATAAGGCCTCCCTCCCGCCGCGATACTATGAATTTCTTAGCTTCACACCCTGAAGTCTTGCTTCCGGATCCCATTCCATTGTGGGTCACCCACACCGCGCCGAGCTCTTTGGAGCTTGTCTCCTCACTGTCTAGAGGATCTTATTTCAGTGCCCAGAGCAGCTGAGAGTGGGAAGGGATCTATTTACTCCATACAAGGTCAAAGAGCATTCAGGCATGCTGCAGATGCCCTCACTTTCAGAAGTTCTTTCAGATGCATCAAACCCTTTTTCCCTGATTTCTCCTTGGAAACACCTCCTCCAAATTTTCTTAAAGGTACAGGTTTCCAGGCCCACTCTACCCATAATTAAGGAAAATTCAAATTATTCTTTCTCTGAAATTCGGCAACTGCTCAGCCCTAGATTTTTCATTTCCCAAATGAATGAATGAAAGTTGGGTAAAGGACACCATCCACTACACTTAAGGATAATGATAGATTTAAATAGTATTTTATTCCAACATTATAGAACATGAAGGGGCTGAGGTATTAATTTATGTTCTTGTTGATTTTAACTGTCAACTTGACATGGCCTAGAGTCATCCAAGAGGAAGCTTCCACGGAGGAGGAACTGCCTAGCTCAGACGGGCCAGTGGGCAGGTCTATGGGAGACTGCCGTAGAAGCTGATGTAGGAAGGCTATGGCATAGGCCCTCTTGAACTGTGTAAGAAACCAGCCGAGCATAAGCTGGCCTGGAGGCAGCCTGCAGGAGGCGCCTCTCATGCTGCTTCACTCCTTTTGAGGGAACGCGAGCTCCTTGCTTGGAGATAATGCTGTGAAACAGCAAGCAGGACGGCTTCGATTTCTCCCAGGTTGGACCGTGATTAGAATTTAAGCCCAGTATAGCGTTTCCTCCCCTAAGTTGCTTTTGGTCAGTTTTTACTGCAGCAGCAGAATGAACTGCAACAGTTCCCTTCAATTAACATCTCATACTTCTCCCAGTATCCCGGTATTTCTTTTCACTGATAGCTAGAAACACAAGGTCACGAGCATGACACTTGTTAGGATCTTCTGTGTGGTCAGGAGTGGCTCCTCTTGGCTCCTTGCTCATTTGCATGGCCATAGCTAACCATTCGGTGGCTTACCTGATGCTCTCCAGTCTTTCCAGATGGTGCAACCTATCCCTGGCAGGGAGGGACGAGAAGAGGCTGTTTTTGTTTGCTTGTTTGTTCTTTCAGAGCCTTGTCCACGTTGTTCAGTCTGGAGCCAGCCTTGAGGGCAACTTCATTTTCGTTCTCAGCACCAAGCTGGTTGTTGTGGCACCAGCATACGTTCTGAGGACTCTGTAATAGGGCAGACAGCTCTCTTTTAAGCGCACTCCAGGACTCCAAAGGGACACAGGTACTCAAGTGTGAAGGCCCAGGTACAACATCTCTAAGAACCAATTTGGGGTCCCTGCAAGATAGGGAGGGGCTATGGGAGAAGCCTCCCAGCAGGCCCCAAACCTTATCTTCAGGGATATTTGTCCGCTCATCCAAAAGAGGCACCTGCTGCTGTCAGAAACTGCATCTGGCCTGAGGCAGAGAGCAGTGGGAAATTCTTGTCCACGTTGAGGCTGTCGAGACCACATGTCTGCACATTCACAGAGCCACCACTGGAAAATACGCCAAGAGTGCCATCTAGGGGTGCAGAGGGGATAGCTCCAGTGATCTCTGGCTGGAAGGGGATGCAATCTCAAGAGCAGCTTTCCCAGGGCGGAGCAGCGGTGCATTTGGTAAGGCTCGTCTGTCTGGACCTAGGGGTATGGTGGAGCCCTGGGGTCTCAGACTTTACCCTGAGACCAGTCTAGCACCAGTGATGGGGATGGGGCTCTAGGTTTCTAAGGATAGGCCGGCAGCAGAGCAGATGGACACCGGGGTGGAGCGACACTACACTCTTCATCTGGCCCCAGCTCTGTCACAAGATAACAGATGGCAGGGGCCTGTGGCTGCTGAGGTCAGCGCTATTCCAGGCCGGGAATACTGAGTGATCTTACAGCCCTCGGCTTCTCAGTATAGGGAAACCAGCTCAGCACGGTGCTGTATAACTCAGGGTGGCTTTGTTGCCAGGTGCCATTTGCCTTTCCTCAGGCTTCCCAGTCCCCTCATGGCAGCAACAGCGGAAAGAGGACAGGAACAAGAACATTTTTGGGGCTGGCAGTCAGACACTTCTTAGATTACCTGCTACGCCTGCCATCCTAACTTCTGTCTTTATAGCGCTGAGCACCACAGGGCAGTCACTAGACAATGCAAACAGGAGCCCCCAAAGTTTTAAGGAAAATAACTTTTTGACCAGACCACAGTTTGATTGGATTAAAAAAGTGTATTGGACGTCCAATACTAAATAAAAACATGTAATTGTTTTTAAAAAGCCATAGAGTTTTACAGCATCAACTACAGAAAAGGCCAAACAAGTGTGTACAGAACCCCGTTCCAGCAGTCCTCCGGCCCCCGAGCAGGCAACAAGGCAACAAACACATTTGTTCCACACCCTCCCGAAGGAAGCTGCTGAGCCACAGCTCAACTAGGACACAAGACACACAATGGTTTAGTTTCCAGAACAACAGGAAAATATAAGACACATATTAAATTGTGAAATGGTGTAATACACAATAGCTTTGCATTTTCTGAATTTAAAAAAATCCCCCAACTTTTAAGTTACTTTATTTAAAAATACATCCCTCCCCTATCCCATTGCAAATCTGTGGCAGTATCCAGGTACCAAGGCCCTGAGGTAACCGAAGTGTTGGGGTTTATGGGAAGGAACTCCCTAAATACTTAGCATGCTCTGAGCAAAGGCTAGGCAGTTTCTGAGGAGTCTAGCCTCCGGGTGGCGGAATGCTCTGAGCTTTTGTAGCCAAAGCACACTGGTTGTCCCAGAGCCCTGCCTGGTGCCGTCCTGTGAACAGCTGGAAGAGCAGCAGGGTTAGAGCACTGCATTTTTCACTGCCCCGCCCCCAATCATACCAAGAGTCCATCTTGTTGAAAAGTAAAAAGGGTAAGACCCAAAGAGCGTAAAACAAACCTATGTTCAAGGGCAGGTAGGCTGGCGTAGCCATTGGTATTGGCTGAAGAGCCGAAGCCTGATTTACTCTCTATACTGTCTCCCAGGGATTTGTTGGGGAAGAAGATGCCTGAGGGTTAGTCTTATACTTTTCATTATGTATTAACATAAAAATCCAAACAAATACACACCTCAGCGTCTCACCTCTACCACTCTGCAAAGGCAAAGGCTGCAGCGTATGGCTGAGTCTTCAGCATACCTGGAATCTACTGCTACCTCATTCTAAGTGGGTTTGGCTAAGCTGGTATAGGCGAAGGCAACTGCTTCCACTGACCTTCTCTCCACTATCTGTCCTCTGCTCCTTGTAGAATTCTGTTCAGAAACATGTGGGAAAGCCTCCTGGGCACCGTACCATCTTGCCTCATCCTAGTTGGTGCCTTTGAGGAGAGCCTCTGCAATGTGGAAATGAGAGCTGCCTGGCTGAGGCCTGGACCAGAGAAGCAGAAATCCTGTTTGGAATAGGAAAACAAGCTCCTTCCTTAGCTTTTAACCTTCCAAAGAGAACCAATGATAGTGGCACAAAGGGGGTCCCTGCCCTGTGCGTTCTAACTTCTCCGAGCAGCTGAGGCAGGCTCTGGTTCTACTTGGCATCATTCAAGCAATTAGAAACACATTGCTGGGAACCTCAGTGTGGACACTCCAAAAAGGACGTGACCAAGACACCAGAGCAGCTAAATCATCAAAACCACCGTCGTATGAGAATTCATAAGCACATCCAAACAAAACTCCAGTTGCTATGCAGTGACACGAAGATGGACATGCCAGGTAAGGACACTGAAGATGCTGCTTCCATTCTCCGCAGGCTTCTGGAACAAAGTACAATGACAGAAACATTCACAGGGCCTCAGCAGCCCTCCATTTCCTATTCCCAATCCCCAACCCCACCCCAAATACTGAATCTGCACAGAAAGCAACAAACAAGTCTTTTCAGTTACATTTCATTCAAATAGATCTGTAATCTCACAGTGATGAGAAGAGAAAGTCAGGCCTTTAATAATTATAATAAAAAAATAATAAAAAAGCTTACAAACAGCAATGCAACATTTCCCACCCCCCTCAAAGTGATGGATTAACAGCTGGCAGAGGATGCAATGTCTTAGAATTAAAAAATAAAAACAAAACCCAAAACAAGCCAACCCCTGTCGACAGTGTCAAACAACCGCACTGTCAGTGACTTTCTAAGTAACCGGAACCAGCAGCCAGGTGTCAACTGCTTGTGGAGAACATCACGGGCTTCCTTGGCTTCTGATAGTGTGTGTTTTTTTTTTAAAGTAAAATAAAATAGGACACAAAATTGTACATAAATGCCAATGTCTACACTCCATAAATGTGACGCAGTTGCAGCACAAAGACACAGCCACTGACCACAAAGTGAAAGGCAGGTTGCACTTCTTCGTGCCTCTTCCCTGGACACAAAATTTTGGCCCATGGTGCCCAGTCCTGCAGGCTATCAGCAGGCAAAGGGAAGCTGCCTCAACACAAGTGTCATCCAGGCTGACCAGAAGGCAAGGTGGCTGTTCCTGGAGCCAGCTCCATGCGGAGGCACTGGATGGTCTACTGGCTCCTGCTCTCAAGTGCTGTCCTCTCGTACTCTGTACAATTCCTTGTTTTCAAGGTTAAGTTCCAAGACTTTCTAGACTCAGGCTTGGAGTCATGTCCAGGTGAAGGTCATCAAGCTGTTGTGATGGCATTTAAGTCCTTCATTAGTCCTTCCAGGTGGGCCATCTCTTTGGTCAGCTCATCTGGTTCATAACTCTGCAGAAGGGAGAACAACATGGGAATGATGGAGAACACTGGGGATGATCTGAAGAGCTGTCCAGGAAGGACAGCCCAGAGTACCAAGTGGCCTGGCCAAAACTGCCCTGGGAAGCTGGTCTGAAACTAGGGTGGCTCCACGAAGCCAAAAGCAGCAGGATGTACTCAAGGCCATTAACAAAGACAGCATTTCTTGACAATTCACAATGCCTTTTGCCCAACGTACACACTCCTCAGCCCACGATAACCTTACAAGGCAGAGGTCCTGTTGCTTCTAGATCTTATCTAGATCTGTGTCAGAGCAATACAGTTTCTGTGCTCTGCATCCTCTAAGTTTAAGCTTTCTTCTTAGAGAGCCCTATACCTGGAAAGGCAGACTTGTTTACTAGTATTTGAAAACAATCTTAGGCACTTCCTCTTCCAGCATCCTCCTCAGAAAAGGCAGAGTGGAGCTCAGGAAGAAGGGATCAACTTGAAGGCACAGAAATGAGAGGAAGGATGTGTATGACAACTATGACAGGATGATAAGGCACTTTAAAATTTACCAGAGTAGGTCTGAAATCAAAACAAACCCACAGCACATTCCCACAGTATATGGAAATGCTTCAGGAGCATCTCCACCTGCTCAATGAGCAATTCACTCTGCTTTACACCTATGGGTGGCAAAGACCTGAGTCCACACAAAAGTACAGCCAGCCAATAGCATGCAAGCAGACCCCTTGGGACATCCTAAGCTGAGGGCCCCATGAACTTACACTCTCAGAATCTTCCAGCATCCTGGTGGTCTCCTGTACTTCAGGGGCACTGGGAACAACCACTGGCATAGGAGGCCGGCTCCTTCCTAAAGTCCCGATGGAGGCTGTTTTCACTGAGTGGATGTGATGGTTCAGAGCTGAAGGGCAAAGGGAAGTTTTAGGTTGTGGCTAAGATTGTACCCTCTAGACCTCAGTAGACTGCCAGCAGACTGAATGCTGTCTCAATGTGAGGGATGCATACATTCCCAGACAGGAATCCTGCTCTGAAAAGTTACTGGAGAAAGATGGAAGGAGGAAGGCAACAGAGCATCCAAGAGACACAGAAAACATCCCACTGTCTTTAGAAAATGTGGTTCTCAAAGTATGGTGGCCCACAGACTCATCACAGAACACCTGAAGTCAAAGCTCATTTACTGTGACAATTAAGGTAGCATTTGACTTTTTGCTGTGTTACTTGTATTGAGGGTATACAGCAACATGGCAAAACTGTTAGAGCCTTAGCAAGAAAGGCAGAGCAATAAACTGTGAACTTATCTAGGGCATGCTCTCATATTTTAAAAAGCCAGCTTATTACCCTTAATGAAGCAGTAAAAATTATTTGTTTTATTAAATCTTAATTCTCAATTACATGCCTTTTAGATGCTGTGTGTAACCAAATGCAAGTGTCTCTGCTGTATGCCACATATGGAACAACTGTTCAAGAAGGGCACTACGATAGACTGAGAGTTGAGGTTCTAGCACGTAACAAAACTTCAAAGATGACTGACAAATGGGTCATTCAGATATTTTCTAGAAATTAAAACAAGTGAGCAAGGAACACAAGGAAAATATGATGGATACTGCCAATGTTAAAATCAAAGTTTTCCATGAAAATTACCATTTTGAAAACTTGTTTCTGTCATCTGACTGGAAAAGCTTCCTATATACAATGAATGTGTGAATATTTGGAGGATTTTATTAGTAAACCAAAAATCTTCCAAATGTCCAATGTGTTTCCAATTACACATCCAAAGCGCAAGCCAGAGCAACGCAACCTCGTAGAACGGGTGTGGAGGCCATGGATGGGTAGAGATTCGCATCAAAAAATCTTAAGAATCTACAACTTGTTGAGATTTCCCATGGTGTCAGAAAAGAATACTTGACTGGGCTTGGTGACATATGGCTGAAATCTCAACTCTGAGACAGGAGTAAGAATTCTTGACCAATCTGAGCAATAGAGAAGTCCCCCCCCCTTTTTGACATTTTTTTTAATTTATTTTTTATTTTTATTAATTGTAGTTTATTCACATTGTATCCCAGCTGTAGCTCCCTCTCCCATCCCCTCCCACTTCTCCTTTGAAGCCCCTCCCCCAGTCCAATGATAGGGGAGGTCCTCCTCCCCTTCTATTTGACCCTAGTTTATCAGGTCTCATCAGGACTGGCTTCTTTGTCTTCCTCTGTGGCCTGGTAAGGCTGCAGCCCCCTTAGGGGGAGGTGATCAAAGAGTCAGCCCATGAGTTCATGTTAGAGATGGTCCCTGTTCCTATTATTGGGGAACCCTCTTAGACAATGAGCTCAGAAGTATCTTTTTTCCAAAAAGGAATGCTCATAAAAGGCACACTACCGTTTGCCAATTATGTGTCTGTGAGGGCAGATTTTTAACAACCAATACAATCTATTACAGTAGACTGAATGCAAGGGCAGATAGGAGAATGTAGCTGTTTTCCATCAAATCAGACACTTATAAGGAATAAGAGAAATGATAACAGTTCATCAAAAAAGTGTTATTTATTTTTAAATGGATTAATTTTAGGAAATGTCTCCTTTTTAATCCTTAATATGACATATAGTGACATACTCCATATGTAGAAACAAAATTGCTTTGGAATTCTTAGATTAGTCCCTCCATTCTTGGTCTTGGTAGTAGTCTTGATCCATGTGTCTTTGGACTAGCACTGATCTCTATAGTTTTTAAGGCATGAAGAGGCTTTGAGACTAAGGAACTAGAGAACCACAGACTTATTCTGAAACAAAGCATACTAAGCAATGGCTGCTGCTGGGCTGTGAAGTAAAACCAACAAGCATGCCCTATCTTGGGAGTCCCGGCCTCCCAGGCCCTTCTTTAGCCTGCAGTGTCTTTAGTGTGAGGTGATTCCAGGGGCCTAGACAGACCAGCTTTGTTGTGCAAACCTATGTCACCAGATTTTAAGGTAAGGGATTCTACATAGAACACACGGTCCACAAGCTCAGTCCCTGCTCACTATTACATTATGCGGTGGCTTGTATGAATGCCCCCAAAGGGTACAACGACACAGTTTCTCTAAGCTGCTAGGAAAATCTTATTAGATATTTGCTTTGTTCTTCCTAAAAAAGGGATGGTGGGCTGAGCAGTGGTGGCATACATCTTTGATCCTAGCACCTGGGAGGCAGAGGCTAGCCTGGTCCACAGAGCAAGTTCCAGGCCAGCCAGGACCACAGAGAGAAACTCTGTCTCAGAAAAGGGGGGTGGGGACGGGAGGAGAGACTTCTATCCCAAACCTGAACCACGCATCCCTCAGTGCATGCCTCAGCCGTGCTCTCCACACTCACCTTGCTGGGACAGTAAAGGTGTGCTTGGCAGTGCAGGGTCATACACAGGAGGTCCCGGGGGCGGGATTGCTGGCACAGCGAAACTCTTCAGTGGGTGGGAAGGGCGGACATGGGCTGTGGGAAGGCTCTGGCCTGAGTCTTCCTCTTGGGAGCTAGCCAAGTAAGAGGAACTAGTAGCGCCTTCAGGATCTTGATGATCAGTGCAGCATGTTTGAGACGAAGAAGCTGGCATGGTATCCGTGCTGGGGGTATTTCGAACGGATTCTAGAACAGGAAAGCCTAAATGTTAGCATTTTCTTACTATCAAAACATGCAGTTTTGCCTACTTCTAGGGGTTCCCTAAGCCTGTCCAATAAGCACTTGAGGAGATTAATGCTGGTCCAAAGACACATGGATCAGGGTCACTGCCAAGCTAAGAATGGAGGGACTAAGAATCCCAAAACAATCTTGTTTCAACCAGCTGTTTCAACTTTTTTTTTTTTTTTTCACTTACTTTAGGTAGTTGTTAAGTTTGTAAATTTAAAGTACTTGTTATGGAGTTCTTATGAAGGTTCCTAAGACTAGCAAACTTCACTCACTGATTGGTAGTCTCAGAAACTGACCTTTCAGAGACAACCATGTCTAGCAATAAAGGCTGGGTAATACACACCAGGAACTGGCTCTGTCAGCAAGGCTTGGTGGTACCTGCAGGTGAAGCCAGTGCTCATGTACTACATGGCCATCATCAATGTGAATGGCTTTGGCCTCATGACAATAAAGTCTCACAATTGCCTAGGGGTCTGCACACAGCTGGAGACTGTCACATGAATGGTGTTTTTATCCAGAGGCATAAAACACGAGGTGTGAGAACAAGAACAGAAAGTACAAAGAGGAAGAGGTATCTTGAAGACAGCACAGTGGGGCAGGAAAAGTACCAGCCGTGGGGCCAGCCGGTCCTATACCCTACTTTAAGAATACCACATGTACTACATGAGTGAATCTGGCAAAGTCCCCGAATCTGAGTGTTACTTTCTTCATCTATAAAACATGGAAACAGACACAAAATCCATTAAATGAGATGTATATAAAGAGCATTTGAACACAGTGCCTGTAAACAGAGGTTCTTTGGGTAGACCACTGAGTTTTATTCTATTTATTTCTCCGAGTAATCTGGGAGGCTAAGCAGGCCACCCATAGACAGGCCCAAGTTTAAATCCCTGCCCTGATTCTCAGGCCCAGGCTCTGAAGCCCTACATATTTCCTGCCTTTTCCACCTGGTGCCACTTGTCTGATTTTCACTCAGTGTCAACAGGATGGACCCCATCTCACCCAGGAAGGAGGCAGGGAGCCCAGCTTGAGCAACAGGCTATGGCAGGCAGCCTGAAGGCTTCTCTAACTTTTGTGAGTTCTCAGCCTTAAGAGCGACATAGAAGCCGCTTGCAGAATTTCACCTGCGTCTCTGCCTTAGTGAAAAAGCAATCAGTCTGTTCCCTGGGGTGGTCAGGGACAGGACAGACCATCTGTTTCAAGACCTCGGGTCCCACGGATAAGGCTGAGTGCACACCTGCTGCCCCACCCCGCCCCGAGTGGGCTACAGCAACCTCGCCAGGTTCACACACTTCCTGCCCTCTCAAGTCCAGGCTGGGTGCCACTTCTAGCTTGCTCACGTCTGCTACAACCGTGGCTGGGAGCTGCTGGTCACTGTCTGTGAACCAGGCCCAGGCAGAAGCTGGCTAGGAAGGGAAATGAGGGGCTGTGAGAGAAGGGGTGTAAGCCCTGACCGTGTCACCAGGCAATAGCTATATGGCAGGCCAGCTCTGTGTTCAAGGGTGTTGTCTTTTACAAAGGATAGGAGGAGAGGGAGAAAGGAACACTCAGTTGCTGCATGTGTCAAAGCCCTAGCTACTGCCACAGACTAAGGTTGCTCTGTGTACTCTGGAGGGTACCAGAACACTGCATTCTCCAAGGAGATGTTCCTCAACATTCTACACTAGGCTCTAACTAAAACACGAGGCTCACACTAAACTTTCTGCTTTGGTACTGGGTCTAATGCCTTACTTTTCAGAGTTGTTTAAAATACACAATGTTCACAATTGTCAAACAGAAAATGCTTTTCCCATGGCAAGCTGTGGTAAATGCTCTCAGAGCAGAGACTACTTGGCCAGGCGCCAGCTCTGCACACCTGAGGTTATGAAAACAGCAGGCTAAGCTCAAACAACATAAGGGCTTGGGGAAATACAGAGCAGGAGAATTTGGATAACGTCTAGCTACTGGCTCTATTTTTCAAATAGATCTCTAATGAGTATGTCACTATTTCTCTGGGCATCAAGGCAAGGATGGCATTAGTATTGTTCCCTCTCCCTTTCCTCCCTTTCTGTCCCAGCAGATAAAGAAGAGAATTCTACCAATACCAGGCCGCTTGGATGAGAGCTCAGCGGGAACTCTGCTAGTCTCTTCTCAACTCCCTATGCTGTTTTCAGCCCAGGACAAAGGAGGAGAGGGGTAGACTAGGAGAACCTGCCATATACTCACAGTTCCTTATGTGAGGATTGTGTGGGCTGGATCTCGTAGCCTTCAAAATGGTAAGTGTGGTGAGACATAAAACTATCTTCCTGAGAACAGGACTGGATTAGAAAGTTGCATTCTAACATTCACTGTTCTAAGAGATTGTATCTGTGAGACAAACTTTGGCTCCCATGCAGCTGGCTGGAATCTATCTATTCCTAAATGTAATTCTGAAACCTAAATTTGGAAGGAGATAGTATGAAGGCCAAATTTAGGCATGGGTTCAAGCAGGTAACAGCACTGACAGTGTGAAGCACTAAGAGCTATTAAACAAACCTTTAGACAGCCCTTGAAGCTTTGACTTTCATTTGGTATTCTAAGCATATTAATGACTGATCAAGACTGATGAAAACTTGAGACCAGCCTACTCTACAAAGCAAGTCCAGGACAGCCAAGGCTCACAGAGAAACTTTGTCTTGTAAAACAAACAAACAAACAAACAAACAAACAAACAACAACAAAATGGAGCTCACTAGAATTTTCTTTTTTTCTCAGAACCTCAACATTTAGTTTTTTTCCAGTAATAACTATTAATAGGCAACTTTCAAATTATGAAAAATCATTGATGGTATATGTAAGACGTTACCTGGATTTATAGCTAAATCTACAAGACTGAAATTAATTTGTAGCCAATGGGCATAAACAGTTTATTCTTTTGGCTCTCTTATCTTCATTCTTCTCTCCTTAAGGCTGTCTGGTGAAGCTATGATTTCCAAATGAGGGCGCATTCATCTGGCAGATCATTTAAGACACACTGAAGACCGTTACTCCACCTTACTGTATTTTAGAGATGTCTCCCAGTCCCTAAGGTGGCCCTGCTGCTTTTTGGATGCTGTCCTTACTTTGGTCCACAGAGCAGTAATTTCACATAATGACTGTCCTACACACATCCCCAACATTAGAGTGACCGAGGCAACTACTGGTTTCTAAAAGCCACTCTGAATATTCTTCCCTTTCAAACTGTAAAATTAAAAAAAAAAAAAAAGGAGGTTGGAAAAGGTGACAAAGTTAGGGTGCGAGGCTTACTGGAAGAAGCTTATTCAATTCAAGTTGTTGCTGCTTTTTACTAAAATGACACCTTGCATGAAATTCTTAAACACAGAGAGAAAAGTGCAGTAGATTTTACAGAAAGAAATTTGAATCCATCATAGAAATGTTATGATAAACAAGTAACACTGAAAAGTTTGAAATAGGGCAAGTCCTTCCCCATCCACTTGCCAACTCTTGGAATGCTTTCAGCATCTGGCCTTGAGCGTCATCTCTCACCTGTGGAATTGGCCCTGTCTGAAAGGGACATGGATGTGCCAATGGGCCATGGGCTGCTTGGGTGGTAGAGATGACTGCGGGCTGGAGAAGCGAGGCTGCTGGAGTGGAAATGATGGTGAGGGTTATCGAGAGAATGGATGGGATGGGCACTAATCACAGCTGTGAACGAACACAAGACAGAGAGATGCTTAACGCGAGTGCACAGACATGCGGAAGCCAGCCCTTCCGCCTCCCGCTCACCCAACCTTTACTCTGGCTTTTTGGTGGCAAGTGGCTGGACAGTCAGCCATCAATTTTATACCTGGCTTAACAAACGAACACACTTCTGAGCATATTCTATCGCTATACATAACAAGAAAGTCTGTGGGATATACTCTGTTAACAGTGGTAATTTTTCAGAGAACAGCAGTCAGGATTAAGGGAGTATTTTTCTTTGATTTATCTGCATTTCTGAATTCTATTATAAATATTAATCACAAGAATATTATAATGCCTATTTGAATGTGTCACAAATCCATAATCAAATATTGCGTCTATTATTTTTTCTATCCTGCTAAAAAGACATTAGTATGTCCCTGCCAAGGGACATTAGACTACTTTGAGATATTTTCAATTAATGGGTATTAATAAGCAAGTAGCTATTTGTTCAGTTTTGATATCTTGAAAGAAATATAAATAAACATTTTTTAGCCCTCACACTCCAATCTAGTAATAAAAGTATGAATTATAGTAGTACAGCATCATTTATTACTGTGTTCTGCCTGGGAGCTCAGCCACACCCATTAGCATTTTATGCTATGAATAGAAATTTCCCAGCTTCTTTTTTCCTGACTAAGGATTCAATTTAAGTAAAGAATACAAAGTTCTAGATAGCTTCCACATGTAACTTCCTATGAAACCTCTTTAATAAGCTTCCTGTTTTAACCTGAGATATAAACATGAAAAAAACAAGACACCTAGAGTCAGGAAATACAATTTTCTTAGTATTCCTTAGAACACTTGAAGAACAATGTCCGTGATCAAGGTAACGACCTGTACACTGCCCTACTAGGCAAACATGCAGGTAGGGTAGATGAGGAACACAGGGATTAACCCCCACAACTCCGGTTTAAAGCAACATTTTCATAAAACTTTCATAATGAAACTAAATTGGCTCTTTGGAACCTACTAAAATATCTTCTTTTGTGTAGAATCTCCACAGATCTTTGTGGGGATATCAACATCACTCTGGGAAGAGAACCCCCAGACCATGAAATAGATGCCTTTCTTCTCCAGATGCTTTCAGGGGTCCAAGCTCTAGCAGGTCCACAGGAATAAATTATAACTAGGAAAGCTGGCCGAGAAGGGTGATCAGTTAGTCTTAGATCAAGATCTCCCTTGGGGCAAGAGAAGCAGTTTTCAAAGTGAGATGCTTCAAAATTAGTATTTTCCAAAATTTAGGCTGGGGTGAAGGAGTAAAATTGAGCTTGACCTATGAAGTACAATTTGAAAGCATTCTAGAGGCATATGATGAAGAAAAAAACAAAAAACAAAAAAACAAAAAACAACAGGAGAAAACAAAATGGATTTTGTTTTCTTTTAAAAGCTATTTCAAGCGGTTACAAATAAATAAATAAATAAATAGATGGATAAATAAATAAATAAGTAGTGAATGTTTTAGTGTAGGATGAAGTTACCTAAATCCGAACTTGACAGGTCTGTGTAGGGTTTGGATCTGACCTCATCCTGATGCCAGCAAGCCCATCTAGCTCTGCCTAGACCTAAGTGTGTGGATGTCAGGTGCACAGCTCCAACTTCATTCCAGGACCCAGAGCTCAAGGAATTCAAACTTGTAAAAAAAAGGGCTGGTATGTAGGTTTCAAAAAGGATTTCTCAAAGCTCTCAATGTATACAGATACCTGGTTTCAGATTCTTGAATGAAAGACTGTATCAACCACCCAACTGTTTGGGCAAAAATTTCATAATACTGTATATTCATAGACATTTCTTTCCCACCAAAACCAAGACCAACCAACCACCCACCCACCCAACCAAAAAAAGAAAGAGAAAATCATTTCAACTGGAATTGTATCTATTTTCCTTGACATATTTAATAAATTTAGAAAGAGTTCAATTTTCTTAGAAATAAGCCAGTTCTGGCAGGAACATCTTAGAACATTCAGATTATCGTCTTCTTAAAAGGTAAAAAAAAAAAGTGTCTTCTTTGAGTATACATTGTGAGGCGCATGTGAGCGAGGATGAGAGAGGCTGGATGAGAGATTTTCCCAACAGAGGGTCCATGGCACAAATTTCGTGCAGAACACCCAAAGCTATTTGATCTCTCGCTTGCTGCAGGTCCGCAGTGAGGCGCCCTCTCAGCTGCAGACCCACGCCAGCAGCTGGTCTAAAAGGCCTTCCTAGCTGCAGACAGAAGCAAGGGAAAGGACACAGCAGTCTGAAAACAATGGCTCTCTCACTGCCTTTCTCCCTATGGAGACAGGGTCTGACGGACTGCCAATCCTACCTTCCCTCCCTCATCTCTTCCCATGCCCCTCTCCAAGTCCACGGATAGGGGAGGTTCTCCTCTCCTTCCCTTGTCAGGTTTGTTTTTTAAGTGTTTTCTCTCTGTGGCATGCCTTCTGTTCTTTTACTACTTTTACATAGACAGTATTTTGTTTTAGTGACGTCTAACCAACACACCTTTTTCTTTCATGGATCGTGCTCTTGGTATTTGTATTGCTGAGGTTGTTTAAAGGAGAAAAGTATACTTCATGAATAAAGGCCAACTGAGGTTCTTAGGCCTGCAATCAAGCATCTCTAGAGCCATACTGCTAGCTGGGAAGTTGACTTTTGAATTTATTTATAACTTAAAAAAAATGTTACTCTCAAAAATATTTAATTTTTATTTTTCTGTATATGGATGTTCTGGTATGTCTGTGCAACATGGATACGGCTGCTGTCTGTGGAGGCCAGAAGCAGTGTCAGGTTCCCCAGAAACTGGAGTTACAGATAGTTGTGAGAAAGCATGATGGTGCTAGGAATTGAACCTGTCTCTTCTGGAAGAGTAGCCAGTATTCTTAAACACTGAGCCATTTCTCTAGCTCAAGATTAACATTTATTATGAAATACAGTAAAGCTTTGGTATTTCTTCTTATAAAGCTCCACAATATTGGCAGTTGGTCCTTTTTCTTGGAATCAAGAGAAGTTAAGACTGCTCAGAGATATTTCCCACCGTGACATGAAGACTGTTAGTACTTCGGGAAAGAGAAGCTTTTACTTACGCTGAGGTGGCTGAGAGTCAAAGGGCATCATCATTTTTGGTCTCATCCCCCTCCTTCCAGCCAGTGTAGACATGCTGTCCTCTGACTCATGCCCTAGATAGAAAGCATGGAGGTTAGCAGCAAGGGGATGCCTTAGGCCTCTGAGCAGCCGCAACAGGAGCAAATTCTACTAGAGGGTTTAGACTTCACAAACAATGCACCAGGGCAAGGCATTTACATGTACAGCATCATGGGAATTCCTGTTGAGATTCAATGAGGAGGACATGATGATTCACCCTGTACTTCAATGAGGTGTGTGCAGAAGGTTTTCAACTCCATGTAATAGCTGAGTTCAATGTAAAGGACATAGTGCAATGCACATGCATGAATTAGGTGGCTCAAATGCTTGACTGACGCCTGATGAGACACTTAAAAAGATCTAGAAGGCTACTCCTAAATGATACACAATCTCTCCCTTTCTATGTTCATCAAATACTGAAAAAAAAAAATCCCAACATACACATTTCTTTAAAACTAATCTCTTACTAAATTATCAAATTCAGGCAACCTTACAAAGGGGAAATGGTACCTCTGTATGAATTCCGCCTCTGATGGATATTGCTATCCATGGAATTGTCAACTGGTGTAATATCTTGAGAGTTTCGAGGGATTGGAGTATCAGTCATGACAGGGTTTGGATCTGGAGACTTGTCAATAGGCTTCAACTCTAGTCTTTCATGATGGATCCATAGGTCTGGAGGCTTCACATCTTTGCAATTGCCCTTGTACTTATGGGAGCCATTCACTGATTTGCAGGCAGCTCGTTTCCTAGGCACAAAATTAAGAGTAGTTTTTAAAATGCACTTCTTTTGAATATATTTGTTAAAACACTGTGATTAAAACTGATTTTCTTCTGCGGGGCATGATACTGGTCTCTAATCCCAATTCCTTGAGACAGGAGCAGGGTGATAACACAGTCAAGAGCTGTCTAGGTTACAGAGTTGGTTCAAGGGTAGCTTATGTGGCTTAGCAAGGTCTACTCACAAAATAAAAGCTGAAAAGGACCTGGAGATTAGCTGAGCAGCACAGTGTTTGTCTAGCATGTGTGAGATCCTAAATGCAATCCCCCATCAAAACAAAGCTACTCCAACCCAAAATAAAACGATATAAACGCTGCCCTTCTGAGAGATGCTTCAAACAAAGGCAGAAATGGAAACAAACAAACAGCAACAACAACAACAAAATCAGAGATAAGAGGTTTATTTCTGGAAATAGTAAATATTTTTGCTTTGTTCATACATTATCTGGATACTGTGCCAGAATAGACTTAAATATTGTCTTCTTTATGTTAGGAGAATGAGACTGCCTTTAAAAAACAAAAGCTCTAAAGCAGATGGTTCCTGTACAAGCTTCTACCAGACAGAGAAAGGACAAGAAGTAAAAATTCAACAATAAGAAGAGGTAAAATGTGACGGGGAAGGAGGCCTTTTCTAGGGAACCCACTAGGACTCTCACATGTGGAGTCAAGAACGCGGTGACAGTCTGCGCTTCTTCCCTCCCTCACTCACTCATCTCCCCATTCAATAACCATGTATTAGCCACCTTGTTCCTGTCAGATCCTGTGCTGTACTGCTGTGCTCTCAGCACTTTTGGTCAAGTGAGGAAAACGACACTGAACTATTTTTAAATGCTCTGAGCTTACCAAAACGCCAACTGTTAATCTTAATAGTTGGAGCTCAGGTGGACAGCAAAAGTGTACAGCAGTGACTTTTATGGTGAGTCATGACGGGGCCGGCATGCGTACTCCAGGGGGTGAAATCAGCTTATGTCAAAGCCCTGAAGTGGAACAGCAGCAGCCGTGTATACTAGAAGGATTCTGCAAAGTCCTGAATGATGAGGGCATGAGCCATGAAGAGAACGATGGGAAACAGTGCTCGGAAGGCAGTCAAGAACCAGATCATAAAGGGCTTTTTAGCAGTACTAAGATTTTGAATTTCCCTCTATAAGAAATGAGAAATAATTTAATGGTTTTAAGCAAGAGAGTAAGAAGGACAATCTGAGTTCAGACTTTATCTCTACCATCTTGTAAAGAATGGATTTGAGAGTTAGAGAACTGGAGGGAGTCCCTCATCAATGCTGGCCTGTGACAGTGGAGTCAAAGAGGCAGATCTCCAAGGCATTATTTATTTAGGAGGTAGAAATACTAGGACTTAGTGAGGGAATGAACACAGACTGGGTGGGGATGAAGAAAAAAAAAAAAAGTAAATGGCCAAGGCTTCTGACTCAGGCTGCTTACTTACACTGGGAAGAGTGGACTAAAAGAAGTTTTATGGGAAGTACTATGAATTGGCTTGGACATGTGAATTAATTACTTTTCTCACTGCTATAACAAACTATCTATGTGAAGCAATTTTAAGAAGGAAGAGTTTATTCTAGCTGACAGTTTGAGAGAATACGTTCCACTGGGACTGGGCTATAAAACCTCAAAGCTAGCTCCCAGGGAACACTTCCTCCAACAAGGATTCCTATCCCAAAGGTTTCATAACCTTCTTAGAAGAAAGAGGCCCAGCTGGAAATAGAAACAGTTTCTGGGAAGCACACAGTAAATGAAACCACAGAAGTGCACCAGATCACATCAAAGAGACTGGAGAAGAGAGGAGGTTCTGACTCAGGTACTGAAGACTGTGTGTAACCTAATGAAATCAACTGTGGAAAAATAGTTGAGACAAAAAGTACATTAGAAAGGACTAAAGCTTGAACATGAACACGCAGTGAGGAAAAAAAGACTCCAAACTAGTATAAATAAGTACAGTGGACCCTCATATTTTCAGATTCAACCAACTTCAGATTGAAAATATGTTGTTTTTAAATTTCACTGAATGTGTTAACTTTTCCTTGTCTTTATCCTTGAAGCAGTACAGTGTAAAAAATCATTTGTATAGCAAGTACTTGGCAGTCGCATGTTATTAATGTGGAGATGCTTTCATAACTAAGATGGCTGTGCTGCCACTAGCTGATGTGAGCTTGCAGGGCCACTACTACATGCATGGTAGCGTTTTAAGTTGAGCATTCCTGACCTGAGAATTACTGGGCACGAACCTATAATCCCAGCAGTTTGGAGGCTGAGGAAAAAGTGCTACAGCTTTGAGGAAAGCTTGCTGCAAAACCTTGCTGCAAAATACCAAACAGTTATTCGGAAAATTTTAGCTAGATGGTGATATGATGAAGTAACTCTCATCTGCTACAATTTGGATGTGGTTTGTCCCCCCAAAATTATGTGCTGGAAACCTGGTCCTCATTAGTGGTAATAAGATGTAATTGAATATTTAAGAGATAGAGCCTAGTGAGAGAGAATTAAGTCAATGGCATCACCTTGGAGATTAAACAGTTCTCACAGAACAGGCTGTGTAATGAGGCCTGGAATTCATTTCCTCCATCTTCTTTTACATATGACTCTTCTCCTTTCTGTTTCTCAGCTCTCCTGTGGCAAGGGACCTTTACCAGCACATCAGAATCATGCTGTTTGGACCCTTCAGCCAACAGAATATTAAAACAAAGAAACCTCTTTACAAAGTGCTCACCCTTGGGTATTTTTATGTACAAACACAAAACACAATAATATATCATCTGAGAGCTTCTATCTTCTTGAAGCAGAATCCTGGGTCATCTGTCAAGCATCAGGGAGCTAAAGAGAATGTGTTGAGAAACAATGATGGCCTAAACTCTAAATTCTCTATTGATGTTGACACTGTAAATTGCTCTAACAGCCACAGCCTGAACAGAAGGTACTTCAAGCATTAGAGAGTAAGAAAAGGAGTAAGAAGGACTCATTTATATTTTTTAGTGGCTAATAGAATACCCAGCAGCAGCTTAGGGGGAGAGGGTGGGAACAGCTTTGTGACCATTTGATGTAACTGTTTTAAACAAAGGGACCCAAATCTGTTGGACTTGCAGATTCAAATACAGAATACAGAACCTATTTTCCTAGTTTCAATCTGAAGACACTTTCATTTTTACTTATTTTGAGTTTTAACTCCTTCTAAAACACTATGGGAGTCTGTTTCTTTTTTCTTTTTGGTATGTTTTCATTTTGCTTTTTAGATACTATTAAAGATATCAAGAATACTAAAATTAGCTGTAAGAGAAAGTTCTTAAAGATACATAAAAGCACCAAACACAGAAACCTGTAGAAATGTTCTAAAAAAGCTGTCTTTCAGGCTCTTAAGAAAAAGTTTTCCATAATAAAAACCAAATGAGAGGCCTATTCAAAGGAAGCCCCCTTCTCTTAGAAAAAGGATGCAATGTAAACAGTAGAAAGTTATTTGAAAGAGGTTTAATATATCACATGACTTATTTGACAAAAAGTCACTCAAACAGAGCAGTTACAAGGTAGCTTATCACCAATCCTATGTACTGTACTGAAAACAAATACATTTGATGGACACAGTGGCACACACCTTTAATCCCAGCACCGGAGCAGAGACAAATTCTGTGTAGTTTGAAGCCAACCTGGTCTATGTAGCAGGTTCTAGGCCAATCAAGACTACATAGTAAAAGCCTATATATGTGTACATACACACACACACACACGCTGTAATATTTATATTAGGCTAATAGTTTTCTCTCACCTTCGATGGCACACAGGCTGTGAAATAGCCTGTGGTAAAGGTCTGCTCTAAGACTCTAGGTGTTTTGCTTGCTGTGTACATATACAGATGTGCTTTCTGACTTTTATGGTAAATAAAAGTGCATGAGCAGAATTTTTTTCTTCATCTCATTAAATGTTTTTTTAATCAACTCAATGTTTTATTTCTCATTTTTTTCATGCATGCATATGTGTTTGTGTGTGTGTGGTTGTGTAGTCATGTGTGCCAGTGTGTATGGAGTCCAAAGATTGACATATGGTGTCTTCCTCTATTACTCTACACCATATTTTTTTTAGTCTAATTTATTTATACTCTACATCCCAGTCGCAGACACCCCACCTCTCCTCCTAGCCCCACTCTCCCTCCTGTATCCCCCCTCGCTTGGTCCTCAGAATAGGGAAGCTTCCCTGGACCCCCCGCCTCCCCAGTTCATCTAGTCAACTGCATGAGGACTGAGTTCATCTTCTTCCCAGGGTAAGGCAGCCTCATCCTGGAAAAGTGATCAAAAAGCAGGCAACAGAGTCCTTGGCAGAGATAGCCCCTGCTCCCCTTCCTAGTGAACCCACATGAAGCCCGAGTTGCCCACTGGCTACTATGTATAGGACCTAGGTCCAGTCCCTGCATGGCCCCTCGTTGGTACTTCAGACTCCTTAGGTTCCTCCTTAGGTAAGTTGGGCTGTTGTAATACTTTTGTAAACACAAAAGTAAGATTCTCATAACCCTGAAGCCTAGAACTTGAGTGATCCTTCCATTGAAAAGACAGTGTTAAAAAAAACCATACCCTACCCTTTGATAAAGGGGGAAAAAGCTACCATAGTTCAGCATATAAGCACATACTTGTATATTTTAGATTTCAGGGCCAGTCAATATGTAAATACATGCGTAAGCAGGCACATCCTTGCCATTGCGCAGTTTGGAAGGACTGATAGATGATGATAAGCTCTCAGTCTGACTGTATCCTAAAATACAGACTCAATTCTTTTCAATAATGCTTAGTTGTTTCAATGTCTTTCAACTTGAAGTGTTTTATTTTTTTACTGTCTCAGAAAGTCATAGTATGATTTAAACATTTCTCAGTAGAGAGTAATATAATTAAATAACCACTAAAACAACAGTAAAAACAATTTTTCAGGACTTCACATGAAAACTACTTTGGTATATTTATGCCTATAAGACATACTTTAGTCTCAGTAACACTGTATTTACTTGATTTTATGTGAGGGAAAGTAAACAGGTATAGTGCTAAACTATGGAGAAAATAAACTCAAAACAAAATATAATTAATTTTGAATGTATATAAACATCAGATTAATTTTAGTCTCTAATTTTCATGAAAAAATATAAGCTAATAATAAATAATTTATTCAGACCAGATCTTTGCTAAAATGTTAAAACATCTGAGGGTAGTGTATTTGAGGGGTAGTACGACTTCTGCTGCTGTCACAAACACTATGACTGAAGGCAATTTGGGGAGAGAAGGGTTTGTTTGGCTTACAGGTTAGAGTCTACCATTACATGCAACAAGTACAGGAATTCAAGAGGAACAGAAGCAGAGGCCATGGAGGTCTTGTTCCCCAGCCTGCTTTCTTACACAACCCAGGATGCCTGAGCAGGGGTAGCACTACCTGCAATGGGCTGAGCATCTCCCAATAACTCATTAAGAAAGTTCCACAGTCTTGTCTACAGACCAATCTGATGTAAACATTTTCTTAGTCAAGATTCCCTTACATTAAAGCAAGAGACAATTCCAATAGTATTTTAAAAAGCTCGGTGAAATCTGGGACTCATAATCTGAGCACTGAAGTGATTGAGCAGGCTCTCTTCCCAGTCCTGACATCTGCAGCACCCGCAGTCTGTCTCATCTGGTCCCACGGCACACCTGGCGCTGTCTTCCTGCACAGCCCTAGCATTTTCAGTATGCCGTGCTCTCTGCTGCAGCCACAGCACTCTCCCCCGCCTGACTCTTTGTTCAGGGATTCTGCCTCTGTTCGTTCGTTCGTTCGTTCTTTCTTTCTTTCTTTCTTTCTTTCTTTCTTTCTTTCTTTCTTTCTTTCTTTCTTTCTTTTCCTTTTTCTTTCCTTTCTTTCTTTCCTTCCTTCCTTCCTTTCTTTTCTTTTTTTTTAAATAATAACACCATATTCTTTGAAACAGGACCTATCACTAACCCCCGAGCTCACAGACTGACAAGGCTGGCCGGCCAATGAGCCTGAGGGATCTATTTGTCTACCCCCTTCTACTCCACATTGCTGGAGTCAGAGATGCACATTGCTGAGTTTGTTTTATAAAGCAGGTACTGACTTGAATTCTGGTCCTCATGTTCGCATTATAAGTACTTTACTCACTGAAACATATTCCCGGCCCTTAGTTTTTAAACCATTTTTGTTGTTATCGCTGTTAAGAGACACAGGGCTTGAGAGACGGCTCAGAAGTTAACAGCATGACTCTCCACTCAGCTCTTGCGGAGGACCTGAATGTGTTTTCCAATACTGCTGTGGGTTGGCTCACAACCACCTATAACTCTTCTTCCAGAGGGGTCTGATGACTCTGGGCTCTGTAGGCACCTTCACCCACCTACACACACACACACTACAAATTATAAAACACTAGGACACAAACATACATATTAGCCTAGACTGTACAGAGTCCGATCTTTGCTGCCACTGTCTTTACATTCATGGCTCGCCCTACAAGAAGGTCTTCGGGGGCAACAGCACGTATGTTACTGTGTGGTCTCCTAGGACTGACAGCGCCTTCTACAATCTCTTCTGAGGACCTGCCCTGCTTCTAAATCAGCTCTCCTTACTCAGAAATGTCTATGGTGGGCTGTTTGATTTATTTCCTTTCTTCAACAGATTTCTTTTCTTTTCTTTTTTTTTTTAACTTACAAACAGAACACCATGAACATTCCTGCTTGGAGATGTGAACTTTTGGCCTGGACCAGGGAAAGATGTTTTCAAAGTTCTTTTTTTATTTTTAACTATGTGTACACTTCTGCGGAGAGCAGACGATGGTGTCAGATTCCCCTGGAGCTGGAGTTATGGGAGGCTACGAGCCCCCAAAGCAGGTACTGGGGACAGAACTTGAGTCCACTACAAGAGTTGTGCCTGTTCTTAACTGCTGAGCTGGCTTCCCAGCCCCCTCAGTTTTCAAACTTTTTAAGGAGCTAGTTGAGGCTCACGAAAGCCTGTTAAACACATTTCTTGCGGATTCTTTTTCCTCCTCCTTCCATGTTTTCTTTTTCTCTTGTGTCTTGTTCAATCTTTTTGCTGGGTAGAGAGTAGGAATAGTTCAGCTCCATAAAATGTTACAGGATTTGTCACAATGTTCGAGATCCCTGAGACATTGATGGGTGTGTAGGGGTGGGGCATGACTGCATTTAAAGTGGCTTTTCACGTACTTTATGTTTTGTTTTTTAACTCTTTGCATCACTTTAAAAACAGAGGCAACACATAAGAAGAAAAAAAAAATCAAGCAAAAGCCTATATATATATATAGGCTTTTGCTTGATTTTTTTTGTATGTAATGCTACAAGTTTATGAGTTACATTTTAGGAATCCTTACTTCTTCTGGTGAGAAGTGGTGCGCCGGGTACAAAAGACAGCGATGATCACAACCACCACAATGGTGATGACACCAACAGAGACAATGATGACCAGCAGCATATTGCTATCTAGAGGAGAGGTTGGGCTCCCGTGAGGGCTGTTGCTGCCTGCACAGGAAAAAGGATACAGACGTAAATTAGTTAGGTGACTTAAAAACACCTATTTAATCAGCTCTATCAAGCCTTCAAGGTATCTCCTGTTAACTTACTTCCTATCAGTTATCACGGTACCACATAAGGTGTCATCCAAGAAAACTATTTCTAGATGATAAGTTCCTCAGAACATGACAGTCTGCCCCATATGCAGGATTGACACAGAGGTTTGCTCAAAGAATAGCATCCAATGAAACCTTCAAGTAAACTGACATTCTAGAGCTTTCTAAGCTCAAAGGTTTAGATACACTCTGAGAAGCAAGTGTCTTACATCTCTGGTGTCTTGCGAGACGGGCAATTCAATTAAAAAAGTCCCATGCTGGGCTGAGGAGATAGCTCAGTAGGTAAGATGTTTGTCTTGCAAGCATAAAGACCCCAGTTCCATCCCCAGAACCCACTAGAAACCTGGGCATGGCGATACAAATTTATAATCCCAGTGCTGGGGAAGCAAGACAGGTGGAGCCCTGGCAGGCAGAGCACTGGAGCTCAGGGGTCAGCCAGGCCGGCCTGCTGGGTAGCTGTAGCCCAGTGAGAGACCCTGTCTTTAAAGGTGGACAAAACTTAGCCTCTGCGTGCGCGTGCACACACAAACGTGCACACACACACACACACACGCACACACACACCTCACAACCAACATTTCTAAATCCTTTGGGATTTTTTTCTTTCAAAATCATATAAAATGCATATTCATACAAAGCAATAAGTTTTCCTTAACATGTAATAAGATTACAAAAACCACTATTCAAGAAATAATCTTTTCTTGTGTGCATACATAGAGTCCATTTTCTTCTTCAACTTCAGCAAGAAGTAGGTCTGTACATATGCATTTTTTTGACAACTCTTTACTAAGTGGTTACTATGTGCCAGTTGTTGTAGCTATTCGAGAAGCAACAGTGACTAGCAAAGGTGTGGATGCTGGGGGTGGGAGCTACAATGCAGAGCGACTGTGTGGCTGTCTTAGACTAAGTGGTTGAAAAGCTTTTTCTGAGGGGCTGGAGAGGTGGCTCAGAAGACAGAAACACTGTCTGCTCTTCCAAAGGTCCTGAGTTCAATTCCCATCAACCATATGTGGCTCACAACACCTATAATAAGATCTGGTGCCCTCTTCTGGCATGCAGGGACACATGCAGGCAGAAAACTGTATAAATCATAAGTAAATAAATCATAAAAAAATAAAAAAGCTTTTCTGAATCCAATGTGGCTCTGTCTTAAGCATAAGGTCCCTTTCCCCCACAATACTGGAGAAGCAAGGCCTGGAGACTGTGCCTATACAGCCCTGTAGACAGTGACTGAGTCGACAAGCCATGCAGAAAACAGCTTCTAGAACACTCAATTGGACTCTAAATTCAACCTGTTTTCTTCTGTTTATCTGTATTAAATGCATTAAAAAGCACTTCTCGTAGAAGAGGCTTTTGAGCTTATAGTTAGACAAGAAAGCTCCCATCATACAAAGGCCCAAGGGAAGACACTCTAGAGCAGCGGCTCTCAACCTCCCTATTGCTGTGACCCGTTAGTGCAGTTCCTCATGCTGTGGTGACCCCTAGCCATAGAATTACTGTCATTGCTACTTCATAACTGTCATTTTACTACTGTTATGAATCCTAATGTAAATATCTGATATGCAGGATATCTGATATGCAACCACGGCTCTAGAGAAGGGAACAGGAAGCAGAAGGACCCTGAGGCTTATCTGTAGATTTGTGGGCTAACCTCACTGCAGTGTGCAGCAGTCAGCACAGAGCTGCATCACTGTTCCAGGTGCTGAGAAGTGACTGAGTGCTCAGACAGAGATGGAACATCTTCTGAATCACATCCTGCCCCCGCAGCCTGAAGGCTCAGGAAACACTACTGAAGAGGTGTTCCTTGCCTGGCATATGACTTCTGTTAGACTTGTGGTGGCGTGCATCTACAATACTGACATTTTGAAGACAGAAGCAGGAAAATGGCAGTAAATTGACTTCAGTCACACAGTGAATCTCAGGCTCACATCTGGGATACAGAATAAGATCCTGTTTCAAAAGTATCCAACCAATCAGCCAGAAACAAAGTACTTAAGAAGGGGGCTGTTGTGGAAGGTGCTGTTATCAAGAAAAGCATGAAACAGGGCTGGAGAGACAGCTCAGTGTCATGACCGAGTCTGAATCCCTGGCACACAAATAAAAACTAGGCATGGCAGATAGAGTACAAGTATAACCTCAGTCCTGGTGGGGCGGAGACGGTCTGATCCCAGGCCTTGCCAGCCAACCAGCCACTCTGGTAAGAGGACCACTAGGTTTCTAAACCAAACCTTTTCTCGTTGTGTGGGAATCCCTTCCAACAACACTGGATTATCTGATCTTCCAAGTTTGATTCTATGATTTTAAAGACATCTCAGTACAGTGCTAAATCTGAGGTTGATTTAGAATGGCTTAAGAGCTTATTCTTTTACATTTGGTTCAATCATTTTTATCCTTCATTTCTGAGAAAAAGCTAAGCAGACAACTTAAAACTGTACAGACTTAGATTTTACACCTGGCAAGGAGAGATCTCTGTCTGCTTAGCAAGCTGTATTAATCTATTTTGATTTAAATATTTGATCACATCCCAACCTACCAAATTCCATTTTTATTCCTCTTGTTTAATTATAACTTTCAGAATTTTGGGAAAGAACATTACCTTTTTCAATTTATAATTTTATTTCTAAATATTTCACTGTATAGGTTATTTCCTGCTACTACTCTCTCATTAGACATCGCTGATTAATACCTATATCTATTTTTTCTTTGCCTACTGGGCTCATGATTTTCCAAAAATTATTTGCTTGTACACTCTGAGACCAACATATATAGAGTTCACAGATACATACAATTGTATGTCAAAAGAGTATTAAAATGATAATGTAAGGTCTCAATGGAATATCAGACACAAATTTAACTTGTAATATACAGTAACAATATAAAAATTGTACATACTACTCTTCAATGAGATAATATTTTTATATTTGGGAAAGACTACAGTACTAGAGCCTTTAAAACTGTTAACCTAACCTTACTATCAACAGAAATGCTGAACAACTGGGCTGGATTCTTGCAAGGTGGGACACCCTGAAAAACTAAAGGCTGATGATCCTGGGCTATTTTTCTGCATTCAACACAAATACATTTTCATTTACTTGGATTCAACTTATTTATTAACTTTATTTATTTAACCACTTTACAGCCTGATCCCAGCCCCCCCCCCCCCCGGATTTAACTTCTAATATATAGGCTGGACAAAAGCTTCTGTCTAGAGTAAGAAGGGGCCACCAAAAGAGCTGTCAACACTCCTGCCTGAGATCATATCACATGCATTTCTTTACTTCTCTCCTGGACTACCGGAACAACTTCTTTATCTTTATCCCCTTGGCTTCATACCTTCTTAGCTCTCAATCAGTTCTTCACTGTTCTCAGACTAATAATAGCAGATACTAAATAAATGGAAATCTTAGTGTATCGGTAGTCAGGCAGTCTACATATGCGATTTATAAAGTCCAGATTTCTTAGCAATCTAAGTGTGCGGGCTTTTGTCAGGCTGGTTAGAACCTACCTGGACCTCTCTGCTCCACCTCCAGCGGGAGAGACCTACAGCGAGCAGGTGCTGCTGCTTTGCCTTTCATGGGCTGCTAGAGCCTCCCAGAAAGTCTGGTGTCTATTTTGATATTTGGCAGTCTTTTCCCTCTAAAGATCATTTTTATTTATGTTCATGTGTGTGAAGGTCTGTGCACATGTGTGTGAGTGCCTGTGGAGGCCAGAGTTGGGCAATGGATCCCCTGTAAGTAGTTACAGGTGGTCGTGAACTGAGTGATGGGAACGGAATTCAAATCTACTACTTGAACAGAAAGTGCTCGTAATGTTAAGCCGTCTCTCCAGCTCCCAATTTTCTATGCAGCCTTTTAGGATATGGGAAAGATAATACCCCTTTACAGGAATAAAGTGTTCCTACTTTTCTGTCAGGTACTTTTTTAAACTTTTCTTTCTCCTACAGTCTGCTACGGAGTCTGAACCTTCAAAATACAATGTATAAATGGATATATGAATGAAAAAAAAAGACAAAGAAATAATTTCAACCTTGATACTATACTATTTTATAATCCAACATATAACACATGCATGGAGGAGAAATCTCTAAAAAGATAGTATGAAACTTCTTGAGGGGCTAGAGAGATGGCTCAACGGTTAAGAACACTGGCTGTTCTTCCAGAGGACCTACGTTCAATTCCCAGAACCCACATGGTAGTTTACAACTGTCTGTAACTCCAATTCAAGGGATGTGACCCCCTCCCACACGCATACATGCAGGCAAAACACCAATGTACATAAGAAATAAAAAGAAAAATATTAAAAAAAAGAAAGAAAACGTCTCACACACACACACACACACACACACACACAACTTGTTGAAGCACTCAACAAGTTTGTCTGGTTCTTCTAAAAGTCAGCTGATTTCCCTGAAGTATAAGCTTTAGACAGATAGCTAGAAAGTAAGACATTATTCCTATATGTCTATTAGCTAGAGGTGAGAAGACAGTGGAAAAAAAAAATCAATTTTAGTGAAGTACTTTTTGGACATTTTACTACCTGAACTCTTACATCTGGCATAGAATCCCCTGCATTTTTGGCTGCATGACAGTGAAAAAAAGTACAATCAGAAAATGGAGGTCTGAATTTTGGTTTTATGCTAGAATTAGTGGGTGGCCCTAGACATGCTACTTCGCCACTGATCCTTTTACTATATTAATTGGGAATACGTCAACATGTCCTCCCTACTTCCCACAGTGGAGAATAAGAGGTGAGCCCAAGTGTGAAAGTAACTCAGAAATGCTGAGTAACATTCTGTAGGAGGAAAGTGTTTGTGTACCACATTCATGCAGAGCCCAAAGCAGGCCAGAAGAGGATGGCAGGTCCCTTGGGACTAAAGTTATAGACAGTTGCAAGCCTCCATTTGAGTGCTGGGAACTGAACCCGAGTCCTTTGCAAGACAGCCTGTGCTCTTAACCATATCTCCAGCACCAGAAGGAAGTATTAATAAATTGAGGGCACTTACTTGTAAAATGGAAAAAAAAGGAGAGATTTTTCTGCTAGAATTCCCAAGCCAAAACCAGTGCAGTAAGGAAGATGTTGGCATTCTGAAGCAGTGCTCTGGCTTGTGGCAGGTGATGGCTAATCTTACCAGAGGGCTGACCTTCCAAAGTCTCTTTTCTAGAGATAGTAGGAATCAATCTTGTTTCCAGCTGGCTATGTGGAGAAACATGTGCCACAAAATGGCCAAAGCTAGATCTACTAAATAAAATAACTACATTAACATGCCGTGAGCCAACACTGAAGCTATAAAACATATTTAAAAGGTTTAAGCAGAACTTCATAATATTCCTAGCAAGCTGAAAAGCCGTAGAGAGGGCTTTACCACTCATTGGAGGTTTGTAGTCAGATCCTAGGTCAGGCAGTCGGCTTCCTTTTCCTGCAGATCCTAAGGCTGAAGCAGAAGAAATCATGTCAGTAAGCCCCACGTGTAGATGTGGCAGTCTATGGCACAGCTAGTGAGTGCTTTCCAAAAACAAAGTATTTCAGTCTACTCTGTATGAAAGTGAAACAACACAAATAATGGCCAAATATAGATTGTTTGCCAAGGTTTCAGTGCAAGGAGGTTTCTGCAGACTGATGCCTCTGCTTCAAGGGCATGGCCACGCTGCCAATTTGTTGTTCAGGAAGTGGGGGGACTAGCCCCCATTTCTCTAGTTTAGGAAGTGATACTCAGAGAGGACAAGTTTTAGGAATAAATTATTTTATAACAAAAGGAACCACTGGAATAAAGTGAGGCTGATGCCTGTACCAAAAATTGTATTCTCTAAAGGACTTGGTGATGCTCATCTGGCCTGGGCAGAGTGTCAGTATTGATTATGAAGTTGTCCTTCCAAGACAAAGTTAACCTAAGCAAGAGTAGGAAGGTAGGCAGAGGTCCAAACCAGATTCTCAATTTCTTTTCTGTTACCTAAGCATTATAAAACAAAAACAAGCCTTCCTTCTAGTTGTGTACAGAGGTCACTGTCATCTTATTTCATAGAACAGGTTCAAATAAGTGAGGCTGCTGAATCAGGCCTGGGGTCTCCCCAGCAGCAGACCTCAGGAGACAGAAACACCTGCTTTGTTTTGTTTTATAATCCTTATTCTTGTTTCAGCTTCTTTCTTCACAGTTATTGTAAAACTGCATAGGGGAAGCCATTCCTCCATAAAGATATTCCTCAATTCAAGTAATTCCTCAATTATTTGCCGGAAAGCAGCAGCAAGCCCTTGAAAAGAGGCCTGCAAGAATGAAACTGAAAGCTGCTCCTGACAGTTACCAGCACACAGTGCCTAAGAGACTGCCCTTAAATATCAGCTCCACCACACAGTGGCACTTTGATGTTGGGCAAGTTATTTAACAAGTCATTTGTGCCTCTGTTTCCTTAAGTTAAAGCAGGGATACTAAAGGCATCTACTTTAATAAGCTGCTGTGGGACTAAATGGAAATTAAGACCATGAAACATTGTAAATACTGCTTGGTGTGTAGTAGCTGATCAAAAATGTTAACCATTACAAACATGATAAATTCAGGGAAGACTATGCTCTTTCTGTTTATGGAGGGAAGAGTGGAGCTCTAGTAACACTAATGAGAGAGATTTTCAAGCATAAAACTCGACTAGAAATGTGTAAGCTTAATTTATCTCTGAAAAACATTAGCGCTAACATTAATTCCTCTTTCCTCCTATAAACAACCATATTTTAAAAGAAGCCCAAATACAACTTCGGTAAATAGTGCATTTAATAATCTAGAAGCTAAATATGTTTCAAATGTTCTCAGAAGCCAAAAACCTATATAAGAAAGGAATAGAAGTTCTTGGCTCCTATCATACAGTCTCAGAATTTCTAGGGCATGTTGTAGGGTTTAATTTAGTCTCTGATCCCTTTCCCGTTGTTGATGTTTGTTACTCTATCCTCTTACTTCGGAGGCTATCATTTCTCCCAAGTGACACCCTACACACATCAATACTCCAGGTGTTCTTCATACGCTAGTAGCTCAGGCAAAAATCTACTTGGCAGAGATGCTCAGCGTTTTAGGGTTCTTCACATTTAAATGTTCATGGTCATCATGTACCTACATTTAAACTAAACTTTCCAGAGCACTTCATCACATAAACAAACAAACAAACAAACAAAAACTGCCAGTGAACACGCTTTGTTTGCCAAGATTTTAGTTTGTTTATATTCCTGTATTTCCCAACATTTTTTTTAACATTTAAAGAATAAACAAGAAGTTCAAAGGATGAGTCTGGTACCCAAAATACCATCAGGTGAAGAATTTTGAACAGCAGAGGTATGGGACAGAAAGTGTTGTGTAACAGTTATCAAGTGAAGGAAAGAGTAAAGCATATTTACATTCTCTGCATATAATACAATGTAATGATTATGAAATCTCATGCTTCCATGCCCACAAACACCTATGCCTGAAGTTTTCTCCGATGTACAACAAAAGACTTACTGAATACAAACATATGTCCAAAGCCAGGAAACTCAGTACTTCAAGTTTCGACTCTTTCTTGCATTAACCAAGACACAAAAACCTTGTATTTCTGCTTACTATTCTTAAACTACAAGAGCAATTATCAAATTTACTTTTGTTATTCTTCTTCAGTATGGAAATCTATCTTTAGCTGACTTCTTAGAGACCAAAATCACAAAGTACAGCCACCATGACACCAGAGCAATTACAATGAAAAAAAATGCCGACCGACGATTTCAAGACCAGTGACATCACGGCTCATGCTTGTGGAATGCCCATGCCACACACTTTTTATCCTTCTATAAAAACGGTCAGTTTTTTAAAAAATTGACTTAATACTTAAAAAAAGAAATAGAAAAAGAGCTGAAAATTAACATATTGAAAAATAAGAAACCCTTGGTCACAGATAAGCATGTATTTAACAGGATTCATGTCTGCTAGAAGGAAAATATGGTATTTGCTGAATTTAATATTAACTTTTCACTTAAAGAAATAAAACCTTAAATGCTATAAATATGAAAGGTTGGCACACTGGTCATTTTATGCCTCGGATGCTTATCACTGCTTCTGACTGTAGCATCTTAACATCTAAGGATAACCTGATTTTTCACTTAAGGCCAATCCTGAGTTTATTCAACTCAATTTTCTTCCACCACAGAATTTATCTTCTAAGTAAATCCCTTAGCTTTTTAGATATCCCAAGGGCTATAAATATGGATTCAACTCTACTTTGGCCAGTAAGTACATGTGTGGTTTTTAACACATGATATTGATTTTCGGGGATAAAAATGAAACAAAAAGCTAACAGGTCACAAAATGAAAGTGAAAGAGAGAGAGAGAGAGAGAGAGGCCATCTACTCAGTTACCTTGGTCATTAGGCATTTTATCAGAGGAGTCCGCTGACAGGCCAAGCACAGGGGAAGAGGAAACAAGAGCAAGGATCACCAGCTTTGAAGATGGACAGACAGAAGTTTTAAAGGAAAAAAATAAAATTCCCACAAACTTCTAAATAAGTTGACACTAGAAAAGAAACTTAGGTTTCCACATCTCCACAGACTCAGTACCCAACTTAATTTTATTGGCCTAAGCTTGCCTGGCTTACTGTTTTGTATTTATTTTCTTGAGCCCCTTCCAATCTTGTTCTCTACAAAAGTTGACATATACGCTTTTCTATGTTAAGAGCCTGAATGTGTTGAAAAAGAGTATCTGTCCCAACAATGTGCAATATAACTCTATGGAAACCAAAAGAATCACATCTGATTTCTCTGATGAAAACTAAGAGATCACAGCAATTCTTTTGCCCAGATAGGTAGAACCAAAGTTCCCTTCTATGTGGACTGGGAGATTACCGGTTTGGCAGCCAGTGAGTAGGAAAGGAATCCTTTGGAAGTCTTTATGGTGAGGCTGGCGAGTTCATTACCAGCGTTTTCCACATTACCCACAGTCTCTATGTGCTGCAGATCCACTCTTCAGATAACACACTAAAACCCTTGGGTCACGGAGCTTTACCTTTAGGTGTCCTGAACTGGACAGCTTCAGACATAGGTCCCATGCCCTTTGAGTTCCGGGCCTGGATTTTGAAGTAGTATGGTGTATCAAGTGTTAACTCTTGAATCTGGTGAGTCAGTCTGTTTCCCACAACAGGTTCAATAACCCAGTCGTGTATCTCTGCATTCACATCTGTGCTGTAATAGATGATGTAACCTGCCCAAAGCAATTAATAGGAAAAGAGATGCCATTACTGCTTTTCTTTTTGCAATCACGAAGTCAATAAATGCCTATGATATAGTATCTGAATAAAGCATCCTGAGGGCCTAGAGATTTAAAATAATGCAGTTCTGAGACTTAGCAATAGTATGACATGCTGAATTAGCTCCAACCATAGTCACCTAGGAGGAAAAAAATAAATAAATGCACCACATAGTGGAAAACCTCTGACAAAGCTCTAAGAGTGGGGGAGGCCACAAAGACCAGATTTTCCACCAGGGGGCACTCAATTCCCACAGACGCATCACGAAGCCTCACAAACGTAAGCCTTCCCGATCCAGACTGCAAAAATGTGATGTTCTGTTTAAGGTTTTAAAAGACAAATTAAAGAAGTTATGCAAGAAGGAGAACCCTGGGTAAGATGATCAATCCTCATTCAGAAATGCAAATGTGAAGGACATCGGAAGAGGGAGAAAACAGGGAATAGGATAGGAGCCTACCACAGAGGGTTTCTGAAAGATTCTACCCAGCAGGATATTAAAGCAGATGCTGAAAACCATAGACTTTGAGCAGAGTTCAGGGAATCTTATGAAAGAAGGGGGAGATGAAAGACCTGGAGTGGACAGGAGCTCCACAAGGAGAGCAAAAGAACCAAAAAAATCTGGGCCCAGGGGTCTTTTCTGAGACTGAGACTCCAACCAAGGTCCATGCATGGAGATAACCTAGAACCCCTGCACAGATGTAGTCCATGGCAGCTCAGTATTCAAGCGGGTTCCCTAGTAAGAGGAACAGGGACTATCTCTGACATGAGCTCAGTGGCTGGCTCTTTGATCACTTCCCCCTAAGTGGGGAGCAGCCTTACCAGACCACAGAGGAGGACAATGCAGCCAGTCCTGATGAGACATGATAGATTGGGGCTTTAAAAGTAGAAGAGCATAGTTTATATGGACTAGTAATTCCCCGTAGAATTAGACACACAAGTTCAAAGCAAGTTACCTGGGGAGTGAATAGCTTTATGGAAAATAAACATGCCCATCGAGCTGCAGTAGAAAAAAGGCATGTTCCATCTCTACCAGATATTGTTAAGCAGAACCACTGGCCACCCAATTCCATGCTACTCTGGGCAGACCGCACATCCTTGCTTCAATTTAAAAGACCAACATGAGTCACTGAATCCCACACACTGACCACGCTCACCTCACACTTCCACGTCTACTGACGGCACAGTGCTTGCCTGGAATAGTGACAGTCTAAAGCATCTCACCTGTAATCTTGCCATTAGCTTCAGAGGGAGGCTGCCAGTTCACTATGATGGTTCTAGGTTTTCCTTCTTTACTCACGACCGTCACATCCTTAGGTGGAGAAGTAGGAACTAAAAAATAACAAATACTATTCATTTCAATATAATTCAATTTTCCATCTCTTTCACTGATAAGGCACCAAGTATATAGAAGAAAGACAAACTCCCCTGGCTTCAATCATAAAAGTCTATGTGTGACCAACCACATGTAATAAAAAGAAGACTACACAAAGTATCAAAGAAAAAATGAAATCATGAGGACAGGTCATGGGCCCGTGGGCTGGGAGTCAGGTATATGGGCTCAGGAGAAACAATGTCACTGATTCCAAGCACACACTACTGTAAGACATTATACAATCAGCATCTCAAGGCTATGACAACCTAGAGGGGCAGGTGCTACTGTCCCTGGTTGTGAGGTCAGGGCACCAAAACTGAGAGCAGTTACATAACTGGTCCCAGACTGCTCCTTCTCACCTGATTTGGCTTATTTGGTAGGACATTTTAAAGTGTTAAATAGTTTTCTCTCTTGCTTACAGAACTGGCTCTTCAAGTCAAATATGGCTTTTAAAAGCTCAATTCCCTCTAAGAAGAAATTTACAACTTGGTATTTTTCATTTTAAGCTTACAGTGAAAGCATACCACAAATGCTGCTGTTACTGATATAAATAAAAGCTGTTCATGTAGCAGAAAAGCCTACAAAAGAAAATGGCTTTTCTACATTATACCTAAGAACTTTTAATGTAATGTACAAGTAGGAAAATGCTCAAGTATTCCCTCAAACTTGATACTTCCTAAAACATTGGAGTATCAATAGAAGATGGAAAAACCTAGTAAAACAAACATCCTAAGGGAAAATAAATATTTTTTCTTAATAGTCAATAGGCTGAAAGTAAAGCAAAAAGATATTATTATAAAATAGAAGAGCTGGGGGCTGGAGAGATGGCTCAGAGGTTGAGAACACTGGCTGTTCTTCCAAAGGTCCTGAGTTCAATTCCCAGCAACTACATGGTGACTCACAAGCATCTATAATGAGATCTGGTGCCAGTGCACATGCAGACAGAACACTGTATACATAATAACTAAATAAATAAATCTTAAAAAAACTTTAATAAAAAAATAGAAGAGCTGAGTGTGGTGGCACTTGCCTTAGCTCCATCACTCTGAAGGCAGAGGCAGGCAGGAGTTGGATGTCATCTTCACCTATAGAGTGAGTTTGAGGCCAGCTAGGGCTACACAGTAAGACCCTGTCTCAAAACAAAGTCAGAACCAAAACAGAAAGCAAGGAAGCAAACAGAACAAACAGAAAAGAAAGCAAATGGATAGCTATTTATTCTTTTATATACTATATTCCTAGCTCCCCAGTCTAACCCCCTTCCCTGTAGAAATCCCAAGCAACTGTGCAAAAAGGGCAATGTTAGTTCATAGGGAATGTGGAAGTTTAGTTTTTCATCATGCACAGAAATAGGCCAGAATACACTGAAATTCCCAAGGTCACTCATATCCTTACGCCAGGAAGGCCAAAGGGAAGTGAAAGAACAGACTTAAAACCTGGCAAAAGCAAACTATCTCAGGGCTGGCAGTCTTCACCCACTTAGCTATCTCCCTCACGTGTACTCTGTACTTACAAACACCAAAGGCTAGTTCAGTGAAGAATCTTATAGAGCTGCTTTCCAAGAAAGCCCTGGGCTACCCAGTAAGGTGTTCAGATTGGGCAAGCACAGCTGGGCAACTGCTTGGTCAAGGGCAGGTCACTCCAGTTTTTTCAATTTCAATTTACCAGTGAAGCAGGATTAATGACAATAATCTCTTGTGTCTATCCACATGCTTTTCCATCTGTCCCTCATTTTACCTTAGAATAACCTTCTAAAGTAGAAAAGTCACCCCACCCAAGATGGAAGAAACTGAGATTCAAGCCTTGTAATTTCTAAAACCTAGTCTGGCTTGCATTATACTAATACACTATTTGCTAATATTTTGGCAAAGTGACCCAAAAATCCACAATAGTTGAAACAGCAAACCCAACTCAAATGCAGCAGTCCACTGGGCCCTAGAGAGATGTCAGTATGTGCACTACCTCTGCTTTGTAGAAGCAGGTGGTAAGGTGTCCCTGAGAAGGCTGAGAGCGTGGCACAACAACAGGTGAACACCCACAGGCTTTCACAGTGTACAAAGAGAAGAGATGCCATGCAGCACGGATCTGCACTATACATACCTAATTCAAAGGTAGCCCCATGAGCTGTCATACTCCATGTGCTTGACCTTCTCCCTTTGGTCACCATCACAGAGAATTCATATAGCGTATTTGGCTTTAAACCAGTAACCAAATAGCTTAAAGTTGTTGCATTTGCATTCTGGAAAAGTAGGAATCAAGAACTTTAAACCAAGAGAACAGCACTGATTAGCTTTCTTCACTCAAGGCAAACGCTCGCTCAGTACCTTGTACTTGGTGTTTGCTGGGATGTTGGTCTTCCACCGGACTGTGTAGTAGCGGGAGTCTGTAATCTTCTGGTGTTTGGGCAGGGAGTTGTCCGCCCATGTGATCCTTACGGTGTCATGGCTCAGAATGGAAGCCTGAACTCCCACTGGAGGCATCATGGGAGTGGGATCTGGCACTGGAGTGTATGGAGCATTAATAACAAATAAATCAACTTCAGAAGTGTCTGGGTAAAAAGTAATTAAGAAAGGGAGGTGACATTTTAACATAAACAAAAATAAAAGGGAATGTAATGGAATATAATGGAATGAAAAATGAGAAACGGAGAAAAAGAAAGAAAATCCAGAGTTAATAGACAGCCCTCATTTATTCAGAAGAATACTTCTACTGTATGTATGTGTGTGTGTGTGTGTGTGTGTGTGTTTTAAGGAAAAATTGCAGGAAAATGTTAAGCAAATTAGTACTTAACTATACTGTCAACCATACTCTGAATATACTCTAAAAATAAAATAACTGAGTGATCATGTTAACATATAAATACTTGAATTTTTTCTAATTACCTGAAAATATTACCTGCTGCCAAAAAAGGATAAGAAAACAAAAACTGCTCTTAAAACCCAGAGTATAATTTCTGAACAAGCAATATAAAGCTCATGGTCTATGTGACATTCTAGTAAATATGGCTGCATCTTGGGACATGAGTTATTAGTACCCATCATTGAATGTGTGAAGATTCGTCTCTCAAAGCTGAACGTCTGTGGGTAAGCCAATTTAGATTTGCTGATATCGTGAGTGTAGAGGAAGTAGAGAAATGGCTCATAGATGAATCTATCCAAAGACTCCTGTTTCTTAAGAGAAAGTAAACTGATGCCATGTTGAACCGTCTGTACTTTCTCTAGGAGTCAGAATGAGGTAGTGAACAAGTCCCCATGAGTTAAGGAAAATGCCATGAATATCATAGATCCAAGTGGCATAGCACTGACGAATTTTAGAGATCACAGTACTTGTTCGATGAAGGAGAGAATGTACTTGAGCTATGTTTTATGCAGCCATCACACTCTTTATTATAAAACAGAGGCCAGAGTGAGTGAAAAAAAAAAAAAAAGGTCGCTAAGGACTACAGCTAGAGTTCAGTACAGCAGGACCTCTGGGTCTTTCCAACTCCTAGCCAGGTTTTCTAAAAACACATACTCATTTATTTTAAAAGTTCAGGTATTAAATGTTGTTTCCCCATATAGTTATAGTAACTGGTTTTATATATAACTAAAAATCTAAATTGACAAAGTCAATTAACAAAGTCTGAAAGACTAACATGCCAGTCTTCCTGTATGTATTTCCTGCACAATGAATAGTGACAGTAAAGAGGCTACAGGGCTTTGTCCTAAGACCACCAGAATACATACTAATTAGTTACAGATAATGAACCTTCAGATGCAGAAATAATTATCAGTCTTTAAGGAACATCTTATATGTGCCAACTCTTGAGTAAAATAACTATTGTCAAATGGCTTAAAAGCATTTCTTTGTATATTCATAATATTTCTGCATTCTTAAACCACATGAAAAAAATAATTGTTTTTCTATTGTAGTCCAATTTAAGAAGGTAAAGGTCACTTTTTTAATATTTTTTTCTGGAACACTGAAACTATTTTTCACAGAACTTGCAAGTTATAGGTACACAGAGCAAAACTATCAAACAAGAGCAACAACACTGGTACGAAGCAGAAGCTTTGAGACAGAACTATCTTTCAATAAGAACACCGTCAAATCCGTACAGTTAGTTACTTAAAGCATCCTGAAGACAGCTTACAATACTGACTCAAAGCTGTGGTCAACAAAAGCTGTGGTCAATAAATGGAGAAATGCTTTTATAAAAAGAAATCCCTTTGTATTTAGGACTCTTTAAAATGATGTCTGAGTATTTTGTTCACATGTGTGTATGTGCACCATGTGTGAGCTAGGTGCTCTGAGAGGACAGAGGAAAGAGTTGATTCCTGAAACTGGAGCTATGGATGTGTCTGAGCCACCACGAAGGTACTGGGAATGCAATCCAGGTCTTCTGAAGAACACGCGCTCTTTACCACTGAGCCATCTCACCAGTTCTAGGACTGTTAAAAAGTTCACAACTCTATTATACTGACATCAATAAATTTTCTCATTCAGATCTAAGTCAGGAGTTTTATAGCAGTACAGAAATTTTACATTTATATTGTTTTGGAGATATGTAAATATAAAGACAATAGTGATTACTGACTTGTTATAATAAATATAACTGATCAAATGGGTAGTGCCCTTGACTTTACCCCTTTATATAAACATGAACTTAACAAAGGGAACAGAAAAAAATGCTTCCCTAAGTAACTCAGATATCTGACTATAAACAAATATTTGCTTCACCAAACATACACACTTATTGCTGTGATGTGCAATCTAAATAATCTTATGGATATATGTGTGTGTGTGTGTGTGTGTGTCTTTCACTTTTCACTCATTGTAGTTATAACATATCTAAAAGATAAAAAATTACTGTTAATTCTCTCAAAACTATGCATTCAGATTCTAACATATTTTTAAAAAGTATACATCTACGGAGAATGACTTACACGGTACACTTAATAGTTTAAAAAAGCAAAACAGGAACCAGCAATTCTGTGCGTAGAAAGCCAGTCCATCACTCATTTCAAGCCTGCGCTCCAGGCTGCCATGTGTTTTTCCTTCATGAACACCCTTCAAGGAGACCCGGGTCGTGCTGCACACAGGCAGCTGGGCAGAGTGCAGACAGGACAGCCTACCTGTGTGAGGCCTGGTCACAGCACTCTCATAGAGGGGGATGCCTTCGCCAACGTTGTTGAATGCTTTCAGAGTGATCACATAATGAGAGCTTGGATCTGAGGGAAAGAAGTCAAAACAGTTTTCAAAATGATTTCTATAGGATTTTATAAAATAAAAGTGTCTATCTAATTGCAGAAAAAATTTAAGAAAGGTTTATAGTTTCTTTTTTTTTTTTTTAACAGGATTACTTATTTTGGGATATGAAGAGACATACAGATAGAAGCACATATAATAAAAACAAAGGTTCTATCAATTTCCTGGGTTTGGTCTTCAGGGTGGATGTGGACTATTCCTCCTCTCCCGGAGTCTACTAAAGTTCAAGGTGTTCACTGTATGATAGAAGGCTTTTGTTGCCAGAGCCTTCAAGTGTAGCTTGAAATCAAACCCCTTCCATCCCTGACCACACAGCTAAGGTAGAGAAACAGGAGATAACTTGAGAGTGCTAAATGTCTTCAACATTCCAGGGACCCTTCTAATCTAGCACAGTTAACGTCTTTGTTAGACATGACATGACCCAGGATTTGACAGCCTAATGGCAATTCTGCATGGAGACTAAGAGAACAATCTAAGGGCAGTAAGTAGTTCTCAAACTGTGGGTTTCGACCCCCAAAGAGCTGCATATCAGAAGATTCAATTCACAACAGCAGCAAAATTACAGTTATGAAGCAGCAGTGGAAATAATTTTATTGTTGGGGGTCACTACGTGAGGAACTCTATTAAAGGGTCGCAGCAGTAAGAAGGTTGAGAAGCACTGCTCCAGAGGATTCGTGTTACAGTCAGAGAGAGGGGATTAAGGAACAGGTGGAACAGCATTCACCTTCACTGAGGGAAGCGGAAGATACTGACATCACATGTCTGATTCAGACAATGTTTAGTATGGGTAACTCCAAAGTTCGTTTCATAAGTAAAAAGGTGGGTTCCTATTCCATTAAATTCTGTGGCAGTTGAACTTCTCCAGGGTGGTCATAGCTTATGTAGCTTATATTACTTCAAAAACTCGAAATTGATTTTTACTTGGTGTTCCATCCACTCTCCACATAAAAAAGGGTAATATATCAAGGCATCTAGTATTCCCATACCAAAGAGAAATAAGAAACGGGGTCAACACAATTTGCTACTTGAGTGGCAAGGAAAAATGACTGGACAACAGAGCCGAGTGTCATTCACTGAGACGGGGACAGAGCCAGAGCAGTCATAACACACAATACTGAGGTTTATTCTAGGCACATTATGCACTCTCTGTACTCCCTCTCATTTGTCTCCTTGGCTTGACTAGCTTGAAAAGGCTATTACCTGCAAACACATCCTTTTAATACAGACATGCCTTTTGGAAACCAGGCCTTTACCTCCGACTCTTTGGCACTTGCTCTGAGATGCCTCAAATCTTTCCTTTTCCTCATGCTCTTTTCTCTACTTCAGACTCCTCCACAGCCCTGTCAATCTTAACGCTCAGGACAGAAGCCTCAGAGGCATTACGACCTCTCTTCCTGGCAAACAATCAAGTCTTGTTGATTCTCCTTCTCAGTATTTCCTCCTTGTTCTCAGTGCTTCTTTGCTGGCCACCTCTGCTCTCTATCGTGAGGATACTTTTTATCCTCTGCCCATACACAGATCAACCTGTCCATTCACAAGGATTTATCCTACACTGGTAACCCCTCCAGTTACATCAGCTCTATCACCCCATTCCTCCTTAGCACTGTAAACATCATCATCATCATCATCATCATCATCATCATCATCATCATCATCATCATCATCTAGGGTTACTGAGACAGGGTATCATGCAGACCTGGCCAGCTCTGAATGTGCTCTGTAGCTAGGCTGGCCTTGAACTCTTGATCTTTCTGCCTCTACTTGACCTCTAGGATTACACCTGCGTGCCACCATGATCAGTTCTCAGAGATTTTTGGATTGTATTGTTTCTATTAGCTGTGTAATGTATGTTTCTTTGCTTTCTCTCTATACAATGTCTGAGACATTGTAGGTGTTCATTAATCATCTGTTAAATGATTAAAAAAAAATCTGGTCAAAGAGAATCAACTCTAGCTTGAAATTTGAGTCAGATGGAATATGTGCTACATCCAGATGCAAATGTCTAGTGGGCAGATGCTTGTATATACGAAGGTCAGAAGAGAGCTTACGGTTGAGGAATAAATTCCTAAATCAACTTCTTCATCTCGGGCTTGCTTCTTCCACTGTTTTATGAATCTTGAATTAAATTAGACTAATAAACACATTTTACTTCAAGCCAAGCAAATTTTGTTTTCCCTGTTTCTCAACACACACACCTCTTTTCTAACGGTCTACTGCTCTCTGCTGCACACTCTACGTTCCTTCTGATCACTTTGCATCATACTAACCTGGTTAACCTTTTCAAGCCCCAAATGGACTTCTTTATGGACTGTTCTATGCACCTTCTTCAGCTTTCCTTTCTCTGAACACACTTCACTTTAGCGACTTCATTGTTTCTTGTGTGTGTGTGTGTGTGTCTTTCACTTTTGTGTGAAAAGCTGTGGTCAACAAATGGAGAAATTTGCTTTGCTTCTCCCCTAGACTGAAAGTTCCAGAAGGCCAAGGACTAAGTCATGACTGAAATGCAAAGGACTTTTATCTTAGAAGTCTCATAAGAGAAAGAGTAGGAGGCTGGTCATCACAGGGAAATTTTTATCCACTGAAAAGCTTTGGTTTTGCTATCCAACACTTGCTTGTAAGATTTCTCATGTAGAGAAGAAGCCTCCTGGGTTCAGCTGATCTGTCTCTCTTTGGAAGGAAAACCAGAAAGTATATTTTGTTTTTGACATTGTATTTATAAACTATTGCTTATTTTCTTCCATAAAAGATCTGGTAACTCATTTGTCAGGCACTTAAAGCTATTCTTAGGAAAGATGTTTACAAAGCAATGGTTTGAATAAAAAAATTCATTAGCAGAGATTATCAATGAAGAGGTAAGTCTTTCAGAGAAATATTAACAATGAAAATACAATTTGGAAAGGTACTTATGCCCACCCAAATCAATTCATTATATTATTACTATTATATTAACTTGAAAAGTAATTTTTATTTGTGTGTGTGCGTGCATATGTGAGCAGTCATGCGCATGCGACAGCACTTGTATGCTGTCAGAAGACAATGTGTCAGGTCGGCTCTCTCCTACCATGTGGTTCCTAGGAATCAAACTCAGATTGTCAGGCTTGGAGGCAAACACCTGTACTGCTGAGTCGTTGTGTGGCTAGTCTTATGACACATACACTAGAGGTATCTGAAAGGAAGAAACCCTCCTTGAGAAAACGCCACCATAAGATCCAGCTGTAAGGCATTTTCTGCATTAGTTATTGATGGCGGAGGGTCCGGCCTAGGACGATTGGTTCCAACCCTGGGCTGACGGTCCCAAGTTCTTTAAGAAGGCAAGCTGACAAGCCATGGGAAACAAGCAAGTAAGCAGCGCCCCTCCACCGTCTCTGCGTCAGCTCTTGCCTCCAGGACTGTGCCCTGTTTGAGTTCCTGTCCTGATTCCTTCAGCGGTAAACAGCAATATGAAAGTGTAGGCTGAGTAAACCCTTTCCTCCCCAACTTGCTGTTGGTAATGTTGTTTTGTTGAAGCAATAGAAACCCTAAGACAGTCATCTTGCTGGTCCATAATTCATTATTATAAGAAAGTAGTATTTCTGATTTTTTGCTTTTAAAATTAACTGTGAGATACAGTTAGCATAAAATAAATGTACTTAAAGAAATAGTAAGTTTTGATAAATTTATATCCCCATGTAATTAATACCTAAGTAGAGAAATTAGGTCATTTAAGTAGCTATGTTCTTAACATCAATTCCTAGTACTTAGGATGAAATCACTGATGATTATTTTTGTCACTGTATTAAGTTTTGCCTGTTTTTAATACCATAAAAACACAACACACTGTATCTGTTTGGCTTTTTTTCAGCACACTTCTTACACTCATTTCTGCTGCTAAGTGTGCTGATAGGCAATTCATTTTAATTACTGAGTAGTTTCCATGACAAAGATATAGTGCAATTTACTATTAGCTAATTGATAGAAATTTACATTATTTCCCTATTGAGGCTCCTGTAAGGATTTTTTTCAAGCCTTTAAGTGGGCATGCGTTTTCGTTTTTCATGGTTAAGTATGAGTGGGATTGCTAAATTATATGGCTAACTTTATAAGAACCCTCTATTTCACACGGTAGTTGTACTATCAGCTTTTTAAACAGCAAATGTGAGAAATCTAGAGGCTATACAGTGGTATTTCACTGCAATTCTCTGCCAACTAATAGTGCTGAGCATCTTTTCACATGCTTGTTTCCCACCTGTATTATCTTCTTTATTGATCACCGTCCATCTTTACTGCCCGCTCAGACGTCTTCTTTCGCACAGCATCTATCTAAACCCTTTACCCATTTGACTGGGTTTTCTTTTTACTGAGTTGTAAAAACTTTTATATAGCCTAGCCTCAAACTCTGTCAAAAATTTGGATAGCTGTTATTTTCTTGGTATCTGTGACTTGCCTTTTCATTTTTATTGATGTCTTCTCAAAAGCAGAAGTTTAAATTTTTGATTAAAGATTGAGTGTAGAGATGGATCAGAAGTTAAGGGCACTGGCCACTCTTGCAGAGGACTAAGGTTAGATTCTCAGCACCTGCATGACAGCTAACAACTGTCTCTAACTCCTATTCTAATGCCCCTTTTGGAATCCAAAAGGGTATCCCAATGCCCTTTTTCTGATCAATGGACACTGCATATAGGTAATGAACAGGTATACATAAAAGCAAAATACCCATACACATAAAAATCTATATTAATTTGTTTAATGAAATGGCTTTGTCAATTAAAAACTTTAAAGCACATTTACTTATTTATTTGTTTATTTGTGTGTACATGCGTGCGTGTGTGGGCCAGAGTTCAGAGGGTGAATTGCAGGAGTTAGTTCTCCCCTGCTGTGGATCCTGGGGGACTGAACTCAGTCTGTCAGCAAGTGCTTTACTCACAGCCATTTCACCGACCCCACTTCATCAATGTTATGGTTTGTGCTATCTTGTTCTTTGAGTGTTCTTGTCCATCCCAAGGTTATAAATAATTTTTCTATGTTTTCTTCTAGAGATTTTATAGTTCAGCTTTTGTATTTAGGTGTTGTCTTGTTTTTGGTATGGTACAGGATAAGAAACCAGGTTTCTTTTCCCACTTCCAAACAGACATTCGGTTATTCCCATGTCCTTAGTTAGAAAGATACCCTTTCCATACTGAATGGCTTCGTTACTTTTGCTAAAAATCAACTGACCATATTAATATTAGGTGCTGATCTATTTCTGGGCTTTGATTCATCCCATTAATGTACAACCTCTAGCTTTGTATCATTATCACACAGAATCTTCATTATTTTAACTTAGTAAGTTATCATCAAGTAGCATGTATTTTCCAACTTTTTCTTTTTCAAAAATAGCTATTTTGGTTTTTTTGCTTTTAAAAATAAATTTTAGAATTAGTTTTTCCAATTTGTATAATAAAAGAGCCTAGTGGAATCTTCCTTAAGAGGCACACTGGTAACAACCTACTATATATATACGCTAAAACTAGTAGGTGAGTTTGATAGAAAACAAGATATTTGCAAAAATCTGAAACATTAATTACAAAAGAAAGTGACAATAAGCGCTGGATATCATCCTGTGTGTCTACTGTGAGACACCAAAAAACCCAACACTGCGTCATTCCTCCCCAAAGTGTGTAAACCCAGGTGTAATACAGAAATGTTAGACAAACTTATTTTGAGGGACATAAATGGCCTGCATATGTATTTTTAAATGTCATTCACCAAGGTCAGGAAACAAAACAAAATAAAACACAGACCTGGCTAATGAGACAAAGGCTAATGAGACATGATAACTATACTCAACACTGATCCTGAAACAGAAAACAGCATTTTTCTTTTGTCATAAAGAACAATGGTGAGAAATATACCAAATATGAAAATTCTACCTTAATTTTAATGTCTTTATTTCAGTAAGTAGGCTATTTAGAACATTTTTAGTAGAATTTCATGTTAAAGTTAATTATTAGTAAGAGTTATGTCTGCAACTGACTTTTGTATGTTTCAGAAGAAATGTATATAAAGGAAAACGAAAAAGGATAAAGGAAATGTGGAAAAATGTTAATGCTGTGTAATCTGGGTGAAGAGTCTAAGAAAAATCTAGAAAAATTCTGTACTCCACAAGTGCCACAATTTTTCTGTAAAATAAAATTATAATGTAATAATTAAAAAAAATCACATGTATGATTATCTCTTCTATTTGGCACACATACCCAAGTTTTCGATGGTGTAATAGCGCTGTTTATAGTCCACTTTGATGGTCTGGGCATGAGGGCTGCCAATGCCATAACCGATGGCATAACCTCGAACCACAATGTTCTGGTTCTCTGGAGGAGTCCAGCTTACCACGATGCTGGTAACAAGTGGACGGACATGAAGAGAGCTAGGCACTTCAGGAACACGAGTTTCTGAGGAGAAAAGAAGAAAAGGAAAATAAGATGTACTTCCTGTAGGATGTTTTCTTACTTTTGGGAAAGGATGTTTAGCTCCTGTCAAAATATTTAGGCTTTTAAGAAATTCCCCCCCCCCCCCGCCTCTTTGAGCCAAGACTTCAAAGAGAACCTACAGCTACAGTGTAGCTATAGCTACAGTAAAATCTGGTCCATGGTTTTATTTTTTTTCTAAGAAGAAAATGAAACCCAAAATCTTGCTTATTCCATTTCCTAAATTCTACAGGCGTAATCACAAAGGTAGAACAACACACAGAAACCTGCTGTCAACAGGCCGATCAAATATCTTAGTACAGCAATGGTACCAATTATTTATTTCTCTAGATAATCAACGATCCAAAACAAGACACTGAAGCCACAACTGATTGCGTTGTTAACTAACAGGTTTTAAAAGGTGGCAGTTTAAGATATCTTTCATGTATATTCATGTATATATTTCATGTATACTCAAGACATAAATTGTTACCTTACTTGAAACATAGAATAAAAATACAGGTCTCTGATGTCCCCAAATCTAGCATTGTCAGTTAAAAAAGCCTACATATAACCATCTGGAGTTAATTATTGAACAAACAGGTGAGAAAAAGTACAATGTCTCCAGGACTCAGGAAAAAGTGAGCTGGAAATCAAATATAGGCACAATCAATGTGGCTAATCCTTACATTTTGGATTATCTTACAGGCCCTGGTAAGAAAAAAACAAACAAACAAACAAACAAACAAACAAAACTCAGCTGTAAATGCCTGTACATTTTGTTGTTCTGAGCCCACTTCTTTGATACTTCTTACCAATGTCTGGAAAACAGCCCCTTTTGGAGCTCTGTTGCTTCACAGGAAGGACAGCAGTACAACATACCAATGCCCACAGACATAAGGCAAAACTCAGTAGCTTTCCAATTGGATTAACCGGCAACAGAACATCCATCATGAGCCATTCCTAAACACTGTTTAATCTCACCATCTAGGTCACTTTCAAAAGTTTCAGCAGACAGCCAATCAGTTGCTGGGCCTGTACCATTGACTGTGAGAGCAGCTACTCGGAAGTTATATTCTGTGCCCCGATCAAGACCTGAGAATCAAACAAGAAACAAGCTGAAACAAGAGCTTTGGAAAACAAGGTTAGTAGTCTTCCATAAAAGAAAACATCTCACCCAACCAACTTCGTTCACATCTTAATAAAATATAAGTTCATAAATAACAAGCAAAATACAATACAGGGTAGCTCTCAGTGTCCATATCACCTAGGAGAAAACAGCAATGACCAACTCTCCCAGGAAATTAGGAGTTTTTGTTTAAGAGCATAAAGGCACCTTTGGGATTATTTAATGCCATCCCTTCAATTTTGTTAAAAAGGAAGCCATGACCAAAGATAGTAAAAAAGTTGTTACAAAGGAACAAAATCAGTTGGCTTCAGAAGACACCAAAACCCAGAAAAGAATGTACAGATGTAATTCCTATCAGGTTACCTCTGTTCTTTGAGACCTGCTATAACCACAGCAGAAATAATTTAGACATCAAATATGACCTAGAAATCTATTTTTCAATAACCAGTTGTCCAAATGTATTTATAGTCAGTAAAAGACAACCCAAATTTTTCTATTATGCAATTCTTTATTTACTACTAGCTTTAATAAAGTGTATGACTTATCAATGCAAAAGCAACAAAGATTCACATATAAGAGTCTACCCACAGAGCAGGACAATATGACCAGCTATGCACCCATTCACACATACATTTTTAGAGCACTTATTTACAAGATACTGAATATTATCCTACCTCTCTCTCTAGCCACATAATTGGGATCTTTAAACGGCAGCATGGCACAGAAACCCCCAAAATTAAGAATGTAATGAACTAGGCTGGGGTGTAAGTTATGCTACAGCTAATGTAGCATAACTGGCATATGCCCTGTATGAGCCATCCTAAATGTTTGCCCACAAAAAGCAAGGACAAAAAGAGAAGCAAATGCTAAGTCCATGTCAATTTACCTCCCCATTAAAAAAACAAAACAAAACAAAACAAAAAACCCAACAACTTACTTTTAGTTAATATCTTATATGCATGGATGTTTTGCCTTTGGGAATCTGTAACACCACATGTGTGCCTGGTGCCCTTAGAGGCCAAGAGAGGGTGTGAGATTCCCTGAGACTGGAGTGAGACTACCGTAGAGCATCACGTGGGATCTGAGAATCTAACCCAGGTTCTCTAGAGGAACAGCCAGTGCTCTTAATCACTGAGTCATCTCTCCAGGCCCTTTACTATCTTGTCAGAAATACTTCACATGGGTTTGTAATTGCTAATGGACAAAACCTTAGAATAAAAACAAACGGCTCAATAAAGAATACAGTCATTCAGTTACCGTTCCGTGCCCTCTAGAAAGAGCAGGCAAAAGACAAGTAAATATAAAACACTGAGTTCATCTCCCTTCTAAATAACTGACAGTTTAAAAAGCAAAACTAAGGCACAGAGCAGACATCAAGATATGGTAATGCATCGTAAGTGCTACAACAACCATTTTCTCCAACTATAGATTAACTGTATAATTCAATGTCTGACACACTTTTTAATTTTAGTAGACATATTTAATGTCAAATTTATTTACTTTAAAAGCTCTGTAATATTAAATTTGTATTTAAAAAAATTTTCAATTCACTTTACATCCTTCCCTCCTCACCTCCCAGTTCTTCCCTCCTTCCCCTACCCCCTTTTCCTCAGAAAAGGGAAACTCCCTTTCCCATCCAGCCCAGCTCATCAAGTTGCATCAGGACTGAGTGTCTCTTTCCCGTGGCCTGGCAAGGCAGTCCCGCCAGCGGGAAAGTGATTAAAAAGCTGGCAAGTGAGTCCATGTCCAGTGCAGTCCCCACTTCCCTTACTAGAGGACCCACATGAAGCCTGAGCTGCCCATCTGCTACATCTTTGTAGGGCGCCTAGGTCCAGTTCAGGCGTGGTCCTTGGTTGGTCCTTCAGTCTCGGCAAGACCTCTGGGCCCTGGTTAGTTGGCTCTGTTCTGCCTGTGGAGCTCCTGTCACCTCCAGGTCCTTTTCTCTTTCCTCCCACTTTTCCACAAGACTCCCTACTCATGGCCCAATGTTTGGCTGTGAGTCTCAGCATCTGTTTTGAGGCACTGCTGGGTAGTGCCTCTCAGAAAACAACTCTGACAGGCTCCTGTCTGCAAGCTTAGCAGAATATTGTTCACAGTGTCAGGGGTTGGCACTCTCTGATAGGGTAGGTTTTTGGTTGGGCCAGGCATTGGCTGGACATTCCCTCAATCTCTTCTCTCTCTGCTCTATCTTTATCTCTGCTTATCTTGTAGGCAAGGTAAATTTGGGGTCAAAGTTTTTGTGGGTGGGTCGGTGTTCCCCTCCCTCTGCTGGGAGACTAGTCTAGGTAGAGGGTGTTCTCTTCAGTCTCTGTGGCCTCTGCTACTAGGAGTCTCTGCTTGAGTCCCCCTCACATCCTCCCAGGAACCTACGCTGTCTTAGGTTTCCAGCCTGTCACGGAGATACCCCACCCTCAGTTTCTCTTTTCTCCACAGACCTCGGTCCTCTCTCCAGGTCTGATCTCCACCCTCTTAACTCTCTCCAATCCCTCTCCTACCTTGTTCTCTCTGTTCAGCCACTACCTCTGTCTATTCTATCTCCCCTTCCCAGTGAGGTTTATGCATACTCCCTTGGATCCTCCATGTTACTTGTCTTCTTTGGGTTTGTGCTTTTAGTATGCGTATTCTGTACTGTATGGCAAAATCCACTTATAAATGAGTACATACCATGTGTGTCTTTCTGGGTCTGGGTTACCTCACTCAGGGCGATCTTTTCTAGTTCCACCTATTTGCCTGCACATTTCATGATATCTTTGTTTCTAACGGCTGAGCAGTGCTCCATTGTGTAGATGTGCCACAGTCCCTCTATCCATTCCTGAGGTGAGGGGCTTCTAGGTTGTTTCCAGATTCTGGATACTATGAATAAAGCTGCTATGAACATAGCTGAGCAACTGTCCTTGTTTTATGGTGGAGCATCTTTTGGGTGTACACCAATGAAAGGTGTCGCTAGGTGTTGAGGTAGAGCTAGTCCCAATTTTCTAGGAAAGCGCCAGATTGATTTCCAAATGACACAAACTCTTAGTAATCCATCCTGTCTGTACATTCCATTAGCAAGCTTCAAGTTAATACTTCAAGACTACAAGAATCTGTTTTTGTTTTCTTTGCATATTCAGTGTTAGCTCATGCAGATTAAAGTTTTTCACTCTGTGGACACTGGGAACATGCTTATGGAGAACAGTCATCCTTCAGTCTATAGAGGTCTCTAACAATATTTAATTCAGCTGCTACTCAGCTGTGGTCTGGGCATAGCCAATCCCACTTGCGTCTCTTTTAGTGAGCAATACTTAGCCTCCAGCCTCAGTTACGTCTGCATTACAGACGTAGCTTCTCCAGACTCCCCTGTAAAGGAGTCCTCTCCTTGCTCAGCCAACTCTATTTCTCACAGTCACATAAAAAAAGAGAATTCCTAGTGCTCTATAGAACGAGCCTTTATTAGATATGCATTTGGCTCCATTTTATAAGATATAACTTTTTCTGTTATACATATAAGAAAAAAAAAGCTATATAAAAAAGCCATTTCTGATAGAATTTTTAAAACTCTACACTGTCCATAGCAGCAGATGTAATTATAATACTGCAGCTATTCAAAAATTCTGCAGGTCACATGACTTTGGCAATGTTACAAGTTTTGTAACATTGTAATTAGGCTGAGTAAAGTCTGTCTTACATTTTTAGATTATAAAATTAAGTGTTATATACTCAGAAAATGTGGAGACAATAAAAAGGAAATAAAATCAAACACAATTCAACCCCTCAGAGATATAAGAATCTGCAGGAGTATTTTCCATTAATTTGTATCAAGTTAAAAACTGACTATTAGAATTTTTTGAGAAGCATTTTTAATTTGTTTTTATAAAACAACTGCTTAGAGCAGTTTTGGACTAGCATAATAAAAGTCTAAGAAAGAACCACCTTTTAGCCACGGACTGTATGCAAAGCAGCTTACCTTCAATCAGCTGAGACAGCTGTGTCCCAGTTACCAAGGTCTCAGTGACATCACTTTTTCGGGAGGCCTTTCGGTAACGGATCTTGTAGCCTGTAATCTGCCCGTTCTGTGTTGCTGGGGAAGGGGGCTGCCAGTGAATCACTATACTCTGAGAAAAGCAGTACAAGGACGAGACAGAACACGTCAAAAGGCTGGTCCTAATTGCACACACTATTAAACCCAATTTCACTGGAGAAAGGGGAGAATAAGCATATAGAGCACGTGGTACTTGGGTTGTCACCAAGATACTGATTTAATAGTCAAAATAATTCTAACTTACTGGGTGTGGTGATGCACATCTTTAATCTCAGCATGTGGGAAACAGAGGCAGGTAGGTATCTGTGAGTTTGAGGCCAGCCTGGACTACACAGTGAGTTTAGGGCCAGCCAGAGCTACATGGTGAGACCCTGTCTCAAAACAAAACAAAAGCACAACAAACAAACAAAACTTTAATTAAAAAACCTCAAACCTCTCTGAGGGAATATTATTATGTTTTAGAGTAGTTACTCTACCAGGCATGGTAGATATGATGTTGTCATCTACAAAAATTCATGCTTGAGAGCCATGTCACAAGAGAAACTACCAAAACGCCCTCATATTTTAAGTCTGCTTTCCCGGGTAGGCTGTATAATCTCTGTCCTGGTATACGTGTAGCCCATGACCACAGGTTGGATATTCCTGCTTGAGTCCAGACTAATCTATTTTGTCTGAATTAAAACATCAGAGGTCCCAAAAGAGTTTTTAGAAGGAAAATATAAGGTCAGAAACATACACGTTAGGAAATAAACTACTATTAGATGTAAGAATTATTTCCCACCTTGAATGCAAATTAGCTGTAATTAAATAACTTCTATGGACAGGAATGGTGGAGTGTGTGTAATCCCAAATCTTAGGAGACATAATCTGCAGGACTACAAGTCTGAGCCTAGCCTGGGCTATACAGTAAGTTCTAGGCCAGTCTGAACTATATACATATAGTAAGACTCTGTCAACAAAACAAAACAAACAAAAGCTCCGAAGTAGAACAGAGGTGGGTGTTTCATGAAGGAGCATCCCACAGTACCTTTTGAAAAGACTTATGTTGCTCAGGAGGGTATCTGAAAGGCATGCATGGCTGACATGCATCAACTGGACCAGGAAGGATGCTGTGGACATCCAAATCTATACCTATCTGTCTTTGGTTTACACTGGCATCATGTCATCATAAGTAATTTACTTTCTTTGAATGATTTTGTATGGCTAAGATCTCAAATGTCATGTTCACATATATATATATATATATATATGTATATATATATATATATATATAGAGAGAGAGAGAAGCTAAAGAAGTCTTAGCATCAGAGAAGGGAAAGAAACAGAATAAGCAAGTGGGGTTCTTATCCCAGCTTTATTATACCTATGCTGTCTTATTCTCCTGTTTGATTGTCAGTTACATTTTAATTTATCAGGTTAACATTTTAAAAAGCAAATGAGTTGCTACAACACTGATGTTTGCCCAAGGAATTTCTGGCTTTCTACGTCCCTCTGAGGCTCAGTGTGACAGTACAGTGAATAGAACCAAAGCCTTACCTTTGAATTTCTCACTTCTAAGGACAGATTCTGAGGAGCAGTACTGGGAACTACACAGGGTTAAAAAAAAAAAAAGACACAATTCAATCATCCATACATCACTCATCATGTTATTGTTCTGGGTGAGACTGAACACAAATGAGTATCTCAATATAACTATGTGACCAGAAGGTCTCAACCCAGCTAACAATGTCTTATGTTGATAGCTGTGGGGGATGAAGTGTGGCTACACTTGACTCACGCTGTAAGGTGAGACCCTTTCCTAGGAGCAGGTACCCTTACTCAAATCAGGTTGCAATTTTGAAAATCAGACACTTAACTTTAGGGATATAAAGTGGCCTTGACGCCTTAGATCCTGCATTTCAGATGTTTACATTACAATTCATGACAGTACCCAATTACAGTTATGAAGTGGAAGTGAAATAATTTTATGTTTGGGGGCTCACCACAACATGAGGAACTGTGTTAAAGGGTTGAAGCATTAGGAAGGTTGAAAACCACTGCCCTAGACTCTAAACTTTTCTAGACTTCAGAAACATTCTAAAACTTAGACACATTCTGAATGCCCACAGAGGGGAAGAGCCACACATTTTCCAGAGCCAAGTCTACTAAGTGTGGCATGTGACCATACTAGGTAGTGACAATATGGGCCAAAACGACAAGACAGACACAAATGAGGAAGTGTGGCTTTCTTGTAGGCTTCCTCAAGTGGTTTAGAAGGCAATTCTCCAGAAGAGAAAAAGACTTCAACAAGGAAAGCTGCAACAAGTGAACGATCCGGCCTCACAGTGCAGCAAGGTACCAGACAGCGTGCACTCAGGTGGGGAGTGTAGGCCTCTTGCTGATACAGCCGTATAACCAAAGTATAGTGGAACCTGACACACGAACACCTAAAAGCTGACGGCCGCACACCTTCCTACACCTCCCCTCACACGCTGACAGACAGCGAAGAAAACTCAACCTAACTAACCTGCCCTTTACCCACCAATGCGGATTCCAGCTCTCCAACCTAATCTTCTCATCTTTTGCTTCTCTATCATCTGGTGACCACATACTGAAAAAAGGACCCACTGACCTGACTGTGCTGTGTTCACTGTTCTAACTTGTGCCTAAGAAAATGACACGAGCTTCAAGTCAGAGACTCAGCTGTAGCAGCCGGAAGTAGGATGCAGCCTGCTTTGAAAGCTCTCCACGTTGAGAAGTAAGTAACTTAGCCGGAGAGACTTTCAGCACAACCTGTGACGGTGTTATCACCACCGTCACAGCTGAGATTTGTGGCAGGTGCTCACTCCTCACAGCGTTCTCGCGGGAGTGCTTCCAGTTCACGTTTAAGTCACTCACTTCCGTGTGGTTACCTGATCGAGGTATCCTTTCAGCCTAAGACCTGGGATAGGCCTCATCCCTAAGTGCTGCCTTACACCCCCACGTTAAGAAGCTTAGTTCCTTCCACTCAGTTTCCACAGTACTGCGGTGAGCAGGACAACCTGTCTGCGTACAGTTACAATCTGGCTCCTGGATTTAAAAGGCTGTAAGAGCCTTTTTCTCTCAGAAATTTTCCCAGATCATGATGTTTATGCAGCTGTGTACCCCAACTGTAAATTATATTTGTTTCCTTTTTATCTGAAAAATTGCCACTTCCAAAGAAGAGAGCAAAGAATAGTACAATGAACATTGTATTCTCTCCTTTAGTTTCACTAACTCTTAACATTTTGCAAAATTCACTTTATTTTCCCATTTAAGTATATGAGAAATTGCACAGGTTTATCTACCACATACTGTTTCTGAATTATCTGAGAGACAGCTGCAAGCTACAGAGTGACAGGTCGCTCTGAAATAGGTTCCAACAAAACTCTTCTTTAATTTAGACTTTTCTATGATTATAAATAAATTTTAAGAATTGAGACCATCTTTTAAATTTTAAAAACTTGCACAACTTTTCTCAATTTGACATGTCTGCCTGCTGAATCATGATTTAGACTGAAGTTAAATATTTTGGGTAGGAAAACAGAGGCAAAACCGTGCCTTTCTCCATGGAATATAAACGAGGCATATACACACACACACACATGTCTACTTCTCCACTAGTGATGTAATGTTTGATCATCTGTTTACGGGAGTCAAACTATAGCTTTTAAATATTTAAATATGACTGGCACATAGAGTAAGGCTAATTTTCCTCAGCCATAGAATGGTTTGTGCTGTGAACAAGCAACAGAATTTCCCTCCACAGAAGACTGTACTAAAACCACTGAGAACCCATTTAGCATTAAATACTGCATGCTCTGTGCTTTCCAGTGAAGTCTCATAGCAAAGCTGGGGAAGTTGGTATCACCTGACGTTTACATATAAGAAAAATACTCAAAAAAGTTAAGTGACTTGATCAGCAAGATACAATGGGGAGATGAACAAAATCTTCATATTAAAGCACATGACTTTACTACTGATAAGGTACTAAGAATGGTATTTTGTTGCAACGGGAAAAAACTCACCATCTGATAACGTTCGAACAGCGACATCTTGTGTGGAGACCCCAGGGCCGTGTTTATTGTAGGCCACCACTCGGAAACTATACTCTGTGTACTTCTTCAGTCCGTTAATGGTGTAGGAGTGACTTGAAACATCAACATCCTTGAATGAAATAGAATACTGTGTGTGTACACATACACGTGGGTACACACACGCACACGTGCATACACACATACATGCAGACTGCAAGCCAAAATGACTAAACAAATTCTGTACAATACAGTTTTAAGCCTCTTACAGAATATTATTTATAGTGAAAGCCAATTAGCTAATTAAAAAACATAGCAATTTATTTCTATTTTTTTAGAGATTTATTTATTATTTATACAGTATTCTGCCTGCATGTATGTCTCCAGGCCAGAAGAGGGCACCAAATCTCATTATAGATGGCCATGAGCTGGGAATTGAACTCAGGACTTTTGGAAGAACAGCCAGTGCTCTTAAACTCTGAGCCATCTCTCTAGCCCCAATAGCAATTTATTATCTGATGTTTAGTAACTCTTGCTGTTAAAAAACACAAAATAAATCTCAGTACAAGACAGAAACCAATGTTTAATTTCCTATATATCTCCCCCACCTTTGATTTCTTCAACTAACCATAGACCTTTGTAAGATTTGGGGGGTTGGGGTACAATACTAGCATATTTGTGTATAATAGGCAATTGCTCTACCACTGAGCTGTATCTCTAATCCCTTACTTTTTAGAAACCAGTGATTCTAAAGGAAAAGAAAATTCTGTCACTGTATACCTGTTCTTTATCAGTCCCTTTCTCCATGTAGTACAATTTGTAACTCTGAATGTCCCCATTGCCGGACAGTGGTGTTTCCCACGTGATAGTGACAGAAGTCGGTGATGTCGCGTAAGCTCGGATATTAGGAGCTGGGCCGGGGAGCTGAACTGAAAAGAGAATGCCACGTGATCAAGACATAAATCAGATTTACTGCAGTTCCCAACAGCCACTCTAAACAATACTGTCACAATGGCCACATTTTAAAATCAATAAAAACTAAGAAGACAATTGATTTGATTGAAGTATTTTCTTTACAAAGCCACAAATGAAGTATCTTCAATTAATTAAAAATTAGAAAAATAAAGGGATTCTAACTCTGAGAAGTACATGGGTGTGTGCACTCACTACTACAGACCTGTATGGAAGCCAGAGGTCATAGTGTCATAGAACATAGTGTCAGCTATGTTCTATCACGTTCTACCTTCAGTTTTTGAGGCTGGGTCTCTCACTGAGTCTGAAGCTTACCTGTTTCAGCTAGGCTGGATGACCAGAACTCCTGGGATCCACCTGTCCCTTTTCCCAAACCCTTGGCTGGAGTACGCCCACCTTTATGTGGGTGCTTGGCAGTCCAAACCCAGGTCTTTAGATTTACACACCGAATACCTGAATTACTGAGCCCTCCTCCCCAGCCCCAAATCTCGTTTTGCAGAGGGATAGAAAAACACATAAAAGCAGCCATCACTGGAAGAGATCTTTCTTCTGTCGGACACTGAGCAGGTCCTGGGAGCACAGAGATGGGCAGAAGCCCCATTCACGAAGAACTCCCAGCATGGCACAGAAACCAGGAACATTAGTAAATCCTGGCAGATTAATATAGTGGCTGTAATGAAACAGCAAAGAGTACAGAAGGCTGCTGTGTGAAGAGCTGATTAGAAAAGGAAAGAGAAGGGCCACTAAAGTTTCTTAGTATTACAACAAGTGGGTTCTCAGACATCTGGGAGAAGACTATTTGTTATTGGGGCAATCAGGGTGATAAATGGAAAGACCATGTTATATGACTTGTATGGTTGTACCATAGAATGGAGTAGGAGAAATAATGTTGAACAAAAGCCAGACAGTGAGGAATCTCTGATGTCCTGCTATGCAGTTTAGAGTTTCTCCCACAGGCAGTGAACAGAGAAGCACGACAGTCAGATCCACATTTAGGAAGGATCTGTAGGCACATGAATGGTAGAGAAGCAGCAAAGCAACAAAAACAGTTAAAGAAATAGCATCAACTGTAGTAATAGCTTCCATTTCCTGAATGCTCACGAGTCAAATGTTCAATAAAGTTAGCACACTACATGTTTCTTTCCTCTTTTCTAATCCAGTCTCATCACTAACCAGATGAGATGCCAAGTACTACCATCCCCATGAGTTTTCAGGTCAAGAACCTTTCCAAGTGATAAGAAATTTATAATGGTGGACCAGAAACTGGTTACTTTTTAGAGTCAAAAACATCACTTATGGAGATCTGTAAGAAGACTAGGACAGCATCTTCAATGGGGTAGCTGGTCCTCTGTTGGACCCTGGATCTAAGTTCCACATGGCTCATATATCAACCCTTTCAGAATATTCTCTTCTGACAGGAGTGTACAAATCTTAGCTAGCGGTTCAGGTCTATATTCTGTATTTGAAAATAAGTTTTCTAGCACTAATGCCACTATTACAGACATCATTAGATTTAAGGCCAAGGAAGGAAAAACAATGCTTAAAAACCTGGCTTTCTCAAACAACTGCACTGTGCTGTAAGATTTATTTTGCTACCAAAGTGGAAAGATCTAAATGTAGTTATTTTAACAGTTGTTTGCTTTACTTAGTCACGCATCATGCTAGTCGTTCAATGTTACAGCACAGTTTGTGTAGCCTGACAGGTGGGACTTCCACTGCTCTGGAAAACTTTCTTCTAACTTAAAAAAAGAGGAAAACGAAATAGTTCACAAATTCTCTTGACATAATTTTCAACATACTCACTGGTTAATAACTATGATCCTTTAAAAAGACACTAGCGATTCTTTTAAACCAGCTGTCCAGTGGCATAACAAACAAATTTTAAGTTGACTTACAAAGCTAAATATGCAAATACTCCCCAAAGGCCAATTCAATATCCCCCTCCATGTGCCCCAAACTGCGGGCGGTGCAGTCACTCTTCACTCCCGGCATCTGTTGTCACATGTTAAAATTCCAACTTTATCAGAACCAGTTGTTCCTTCTGCTTATAACCTCACTTAACTGCTTTCTTAACCAAAGCTCTTCAACAAATTATTGTGCCATGTCTTTTCACGTGACGGCAGCACCTCACACTATTGTGTACTTAGCTGGTTGTCTTTGGTACTAGGATGTCAATTCCTTGTGGACAGAATTCAAGCCTTACTATTCTTATGTATTTCTGAACTGCTCCACACAGTGAAAGGCACATAGTAGGTACACAACAAGGCCACTTTCCTTATGTCTTTTCTTTTGTTTCCAAATTTGACAATGACTCTTCTAGTTCAGTGGCTTTCAACAATTTGATCAGAAACCCTGAAGTGTTCATGAAAGCTTATATAGTCTTTTTCCAAGGGGGAAAGTGGATATATATAGAGACACAAATATTTTCACTTTCAGAAGGTTCACAGCCCCAGGACAGACTTCTGCACCAGATCAAATCCAGTGGTCCTTCCTTCATTTTCATCATGACTCACTTTGCATGTGAACTGTTTTGATCCTATTTCTGGGATTTGGGTCATTCAGCTTTCTTCCCCAAGAATGCTTGTGCTATGTCAAATGCTTTTTAAAGTCAACCTCAGGCCCTATCTTCCCTAGGATCCTTTCTATATTTTTTATATAAATTCTTTCTTGCTCTGATTTCTAGTCTAGTATCCCTCAATTATGATGCCTGCACTTAAAAGCTAATGAAGGATAATGAAGCCTGAAATTTAATGGATAATTAGATTAATCTGAACACAGTCAACTATGAAATTTAGCACCCCTAACCTCTGCAATAAGAATGCATTCAATTTAAATCAACTCTGGACAGTCTTCATGGCCCTTGTGTTCCTGCCTAGCATTGATTCATGATCTTCAGTATCTATCACTACAGTGACCAAAGGCCTCCTTCCCACATTTACTACCGCTTACCCCAGGACAAATCCTACTTGCTCACCATCTCTGTATCTCTAGTATTTTGCATAGTACCTGGCATAAGAGGGATTCAAATATTTGATAAGTAATTTTCTATAACGTTAAAAAATTAAGGGCTCTTTATTTCATTCACCAGGTAAAGTTCCTGAATTCTTTCCATTTTATAATTGATAAGTTCATTCTTCTGAGCTCCCAGAGAGGGAGTTTCTATAAAAGTATCTCACATGCTCTGTACTAAAACAAAGTCTTTTTTATTTAGGCTCATGAACACAGAAAAGTTAGTGTAGGTACAATAAAATTTAACTAGAGAACATTCTGAGGAAAACATGGCTTATGGTGAGAAGTAAAAGTTCAAAAATTTCAAAGAAGAAAAACATTATGATATTTCTTGTAAATTCAGGCCTGTAGTTTATAACCAAATAACAAGGCATACAGGACATTTATAATATAAACCAACCTGACACTTTTCTTAGTTACAAAAAAAGAACAACAACAACAACAACAAAAAAACTTGAAATGTAATTGGAGGCAACACTATTGAGCCCCAAAGCACACAGATCCAAAGTAAAAGCACCAAGAGGTTCTAACTAGTAAGGTATGCTAACACAGGGCCCTCCAGCTGGCAACAACAATAAATAACCACTTCCTGTGCAAAGTAATACATTAGACATTACAGAAACTATCCATAAGATAAGTAAGATATATTAATAAAAGCAACAGAAGGAATGAAGTGATGACGTATCTCAGGTTCATACAGATACAGTAGTACATAGGATCAGAAAAAAGGCTCTACAAGACTTCTGAACTAAGCTTAAAATATCAGTACATATTAATAAGAAGAAAAGCAGAAAATTACTATCCTTTTACTTGCTATGTTCAACAGAAATTGATTTTTCCATTTAGAAAGGGCTTGAAGCTATTACGCAAGACAAAAAGCTGACAGGACTCCAAACAGTCTCCCTTCTCGGCAAGGCCCACAGACAGGTGAAAGACTTACCCTCAGGCTGCGTTTCTACTCGTAGAGGGGCTGAACTCTCTCCAGAGCCATGCTTATTTTGAGCCATAACTTTGAAAATATATACAGTTGCTGGCATTAAGTTCTGAATGGTCACCTGCATCTCTCCTGGCTGACTGGTATTCTCAACACGCTCCCTTGGATAAAGAAGGGTTTGGAAAGAAACTGATCAATACAGCATAATTCTAGATAGATTTAATTTCCAGCTCATGTGAAAATCTAATCATTAAGTCACATTTACTTTCAAAAGTAAAACTGAGGCTTACCAAGAACAGCACATGGAGACTGGCAGAAGAGCAAGTTGTGAATACTTGGCAAGCTGTGGGCAATCTTGCCCCACCATTACTGACATCATTGATTATAACCAAATACACCCACACAACTCAGCAGGGCGTGTGTACAAAGCAAACAAGGTCATAAATTGGAAGGGTAACAATGGGTAGAATTTGAGAGAGGAAAAGAAAAAGGCAAACAATGTAATTACATTTTCATTGAAATTTTTTAAAAAAATGAATCAGTAAAACAAAGAAGCCAAAGAGGATGCTACACTGTAATTGGCTACGCCGCCTGAGAGAATATTTTAGTAATAAAAATGATTGTTTAGCAATACCCCAAATATCCAACAATACTATTTTGTCTTTGTCTAAACTTTTAAGTTACCAGATTTAGAGGAAGGGTATCAATTGATTTCTTGAGGTTTCTGAATCTTGTTTTGATCACCAATGACTTCTGTTAAATGGAAAAGACTGTGCTTTCTCTAAACTAAGTTCTATAGAGCACGGGCTACGACTCACCTTTATATAAAGTTTTAAACAAAGTATCTCCTAGAAAAACAACTGGAGATGGTCTTTTACTGGAAACTGAAGTTAAGACTGTAATTCATGTTCACATACTGCACAAGCACTGGACAGAATGCTCACACAGAAGATTCATACACACAGAGTTAATAAAAATTTGCCTTCTGATGTGTAAATCTTATATTGCTGAAAATGTGTGTACCTTTTGCTTGTTCCTCTCTGAAAGGTGGGGAAGTAGGAGAAACCAGTGGCATTATTAAAATCTGAAACAAATTTCTACAGAATCATTGTTATAAAAAGGAAGTCAGGAATAAGCATGATTCCCAGAGATGAAAACACAATCTGAGAAGTCTCCAATACACTGGTCTATATGAACTAAGTTTCTCTTCAGAAAAACAAAAAACAAAACAAAAAAAACCAACAAAAACAAACAAACAAGCAAGAAAAACAATTTCAAGATAGGAATCAGTAAACATCAGAAAACACTATTTTCAGACTATCCGTGAGGTTACGATGGAATTGAGGTTTGAATATTACAGCCGAATCAAATGAGAAAGAAAAACGTATATTTTATACTATGACAGTGTTGGACAAGAAGTGAGGTAATTTAATTCCAGTTATGATAGAGCTGTTAGCCTGCCAAGACACTGGTCAAGTCACTAGGTCTTTTTGGGTCCCACTTTCTTTAGGTATTTAATAAAAGAATGAGATAGGGTGGACAACTTTTTCGTAAAAATAAAGTTTAGAGGCAAAACACTTTGCTTATATAATGCTTAAAAAGTCACTATTTTAAAACATAGAAACAATTCTGAGGCCCTGCATCATAGAAACAGCAGCTCCGACTTGGCCTGGTGTTCAAATATGCACCCTAGATGTAGACTAGCAGCGACATCGTGGCATACACCTTGAGAACACTCTGAACACTGGGAGTAACTCTACCATCTCATTTAACAGCCAACGCCAGAAAATAACTGATGTTTAGAACACAGGCTTTTGAAAAGTAAAAAGTACAAATATTTCATATGTATAAAGAAAGGCAGGCAGAGGACCCGCTGGACTACACAACTTAGGTACCGAATACAACTACTTATGACCAATGCATACAGTGCCACCTGATGGTGGAATTTTTAAATGCAGAAATAGAAGAAATTTGCCTACATTCTTACAATGTATTATTATTATACTGTGTAAAATAATTTATTATCCTTGTTTTTTAAGCTAATAAATATAAGTTCAAGAAGGTTGAATAAACTGTTTATAAGACAAAACAATCACAACATATTTTTTCACTTCAGACTTCTTTTATTCTTCATTGCTTGTATTCAGAAACCAAGCTTAATGAAATAACAAAACTTAGCGTCTTTTTTCCTCCATTCTTTAATTTTTATTTTTTATAATTTATTCATTTTATCTCCCGATTGTAGCCCCCTCCTTCATCTCCTCCCGATCCCACCCAACACTTAGCCTCTTAAAGAATCTTATCTTTTTAAAAATTTTATTATTATTTATTACAACTTATTCACCTTCTATCAAGGCTGTGGTCCCCTCCCTTATTCCCTCCCAATCCTGCCCTCCCTCCCTCTGCTCCTCCCATGCCCCTCCCTGAGTCCACTGATAGGGGAGGTCCTTCTCCCCTTCCCTCTGACTCTAGCCTATAACTCACAGAGCTCCACCTGCCTCTGCTGTCCTCAGTGCTGGGATTTAAGGTGTGTGCCACCACATCTGGCTTAAAAGAATCTTCTTTAATATACTTACCACATTTTCCCTACCCACTGTAAGTCACTGCTCTTATTTTTATCCAGGCTATTAACTGCAGTGTTCAGACTAACAAACCTGCTATTTCTCTGGCTTTTTCCCTTTCTCCTACCACATCCTTGAAAAGTACTCTCAAAATACTGCTAACTACAAACTGTTAATACAGTCAGAGGGCACAATTCTTGAGAGTGTAAAATGGCCCATTCTTGTTTGATTATGCCCAGACAGTTCCTGGCATTCCAACACCTGGTTCCAAATGCACACTTCATTTTTAGTCTCATACTGCTTTCTACCAAAAGTTCTGGGTTAGGGAGGTGAGGTTTATGGTCTCATCATCATCACATCAGACATGGAAAGTGAACTATCATGTTGTGCGATTGTTACTGTAAAAGGTCTCACCTAGCCCTCTTCTGGATGCCATCATAAGATTTGTAAAATCTAAAAATTTAACAAATGGCACTGGGATAAAATGGCTCGAATACAGAGTAAAAGTGAACAGCAACTTGTATGTGGGCATTTAGGGGAGGCCTGAGGGGTGTAATTGGAGCATGACAGATAAGAAGCCAAACATAAGTATTTGTTTGGGAAATATATTTAAGGCAGATGGATTAATAAGGCCAAGGTCCTGTTGTAGAGAGTGTTAATTATGCATAAGAATGACTAGATCCCTTCTTCTCTGAACTTACATGACATCTACAACTAGGACATTAGAGTGACCTGTAGGTTATTTTGCCACTGACACTGTAACTCGTTAAGGTCCGTGTGCTGCTACTGCACCCTTCCACTCTGCGGGTGTGAGTTTTGTTTTGGGGAGGTTTTGTTGTTTTCTTATTTTTTTGCTGTTTTATTTTTCAGTTTTTTTGTTTTTAGCACTTACCACTCTCTTAACTTCCTCTGTTGTTTTATTTAATGTCTTTCATGTTCAGTAGACTAGAAACACTGTACCATCTTTTTATGTACAGGACTTTGCAAAATCTCAACCAACTTGTTTTCAGTAATCATCTGATTCGTAATCCAATCTATCATGATAAAATTATGTTACTGAGACATGTGATAAGGTAAAATCATGAGGTCCTGCACCTGGCCAGCTTGATGGTCTGGCCATAAATACTGTACATATATAGCAGTTACAGGAACACTAGCAGAAAAATAATTGGTACTTGACATGTTAGGGCCCTAGCTGAGCACAATGAGAGATATACAACAGTTAGCAGGTGACACAGACCTTTCACAGAGTTCCTAATTTGGGGGGAAAACAATATAAATCCATGTGAAATAACTGAACAACCTTAAGTTAATCTCATTATAACTAATTGTCAGTATTAGTTTTTAGACTGGCTTCACTAGAAAATGAGTTTACTGAGAAGGAAAATTAGGGTACACAGACAAATAAGGCCAGGCTGTGGGATAAAATGGTCTGGAGATCCTATACATCCTCCTATAAACAGTATGAGCTCTTGAGATGGGAGGACATAACAGGCAATTTACCAACAGTGCAGTCTTAGGGAAATTACTCTTGAGTCCTCTGGTGACATCAAAAAGACCCTGAAGATACAGTATTAAATTCATTTGATTAATAAATTAAACCTACTTTAATCTCTACACTCTGTGCTGAATCAATCTTATGAGTGTCAGTGGCAACGTTTTCCTAGCATGCACATTGGTTTGATTTGGTTTGAGTCCCTAAACTACAATCAGTAAACAAAACATACTAGGCACAGTCCCTGTGCTGCATCTGAATGCTTCAACCTAAACAGCTTTATCTGCTTTCACCAATTATCTCATAAAGGCAAGGAAAAAAAGACTAGGGTTTCAATGTGCTTGGAGTGTATATAATGATCTAAATAACATCAGAAAAGACAAACTCCAATGATTTTATTTTCTGGATTGAAAATTCGCATAAATCCTGCACAATAATGAGGGTAAGCAGGATGAGGCAGGGAAGTAAGAAGATGCTGCCCACTGGCTCCAAATATACAGCACTCACCTAGCAATCCCTTCCTTGGTGTAGAACACAGAATAGGTGAGATTGTCCCCATGAGGATCTGATGCAGGTGTGCGCCATGTCAATTTGATGAAGCGAGTAGAGACCAGGGAGGCCACGACGTCCCGAGGAGCTGAAGGCAGTGGTCCCGTTGTGGCTGGTGCTAGATGGTCAGTAGTGGCACTGGTCAGTGAAGTGGGAGGTAATGTTGGGATGGCAACATCTTGTCATGTGCAAACATTGGGGAATATGAAGGGCAAACCACGACGGTTTTAAAGAGAACAGAAAAAAAAAGAAATAAACAAAACCACGATGGGAAATAAAATAAAATGAATGAACATAAAAAAGGCCATTAAACTGAAGGCTAACATGCAGGCCTGGGGTAACTACTGCAAACTAATGGAGATATTCAAGACATATCACTGTAGATCAAGCAGATTTTCTGATTTGATAAGGGTTGTGGGTAAGAACAGGGAGGTGACAGAAAACACATCTTACAAGAATAACACATCTTACAGTGGCCAGGTAATTTTCTCAAGAGTGAAGTCAGCATGCAACATTTGTCAAACTTTGCATAACTCTCATAGTTTGATGGACCTACGCATTTTCCACTATACCAAAATATTAAAAAAAACTATCTATAATGATTAAAGTATAGCTAATCCTCACTCTATCCAACAAAGAACCTCCAGGGAAAGTCTGGGGCTGGAGGGGGTCTGTAGGCTTGCTTTTCAGCAGCACTTTCAACTCTACTATTAAGGTCTGGTTTTCCATATGGGCAATGCCAAGGGAAGTGACAACTTTCCTCATCTTGACAAATTATACTTCATTTGTCATCATGCCAATTTGTTTAACTATAACACTATAAAAACCTGAACCCAAATTTCCAAAACCACAAAAGCAATCTAGGTAACTTAGGACCCCCGCCAGGATGTTCACCACAACGTAAATGCAAACACTCTGGACATGCACTGGGGTGAGAGGCAGCAGCGCAGCACTGAGCAGCCGCCACAACCTGTTCATGGCCTAATCTGTTAGGTAGTTCTGATTCTAGAAATCTTACTCCTTGTACTCAACCTGATTTTTCCTTTTAGAGACAAAAAGAGTTTAATCTCATACATCCCTACACCCCTAAAAGGGTCTCACATTAAAAAAAGAAAAAAGTTCCTACAAACTTCCTGGGGAAGCTCGCAGAAAACAGGTATCAAGGAAGTAATTTGCAGACTGCATTTCTTCCACACCCATCATTTGGTGGGGCTTGAACCCAGGGCCTCCCCAGTAGGCTAGGGAAGCACTCTTACCTCATACTTAGTTTTGAATTAAGTCATAGGACAACAGGGCAACAGTCTCTTAGAAGTATCTGAGCACTTTTCACATGGAACTCTGCCTCATTATGTGGACTACTAAATCATTACAATTCTGTAGTCTGTGCTACCACAGTGTCTCAATCTTAAAGATGGTGTCACTTAAAGGACCTAAAATCATGTGTCCTGGGTCACAGCAAGTGGTGGAGCAGTAAATCTAACTTTGACTTTTATTTTAAAAGGCCTCTGATTTAGCCAACAAGACAATGAAAACTTGATTTCCAATCTGGATATGCCAATTGTGTCACTTTGGGCAAATTACTTCTTCTTTCTTGCTCTCTCCTTTTTGTGTCTACCTCCATGGAAGAGTTAGTCTATTAAAATTTAAGATTCTAAAGGTTTTCTTCAGCCCTAAGTACAAACTTCACCGAGACACATACTCATAATGTGAAATAGCAATGCTCACAGAGTTCTAGGTCATTTCTGTTGCTTAAAACACTTAAGCTTGAAATCAACCTTATCTAAAGTCCACAAAACTGAAATGTCTAAAAACTACTCCAAAGTTTTACAAATGTTAATCAGCTATCACAGCCCAAAGACTAAGTAAAAGCGCAGACCCTGAGGCCATATATACACAATTAAAATATTTTTTAAAATTATGCTGTTTTGTTCCCCTTCTGCCATTAGAATTTACTCCCGAGAATCAAAGATCTGCCCACTCATTCTGCACCAAAACTTCCGACAGCGTAAGCCTGAAAACCGTAGCCCTTGGCTCACAGTCCGCCACAGGCTGATCCAAGCTAGCACCTCAGCCCGGGAGGCACTGCTGTACGACGGAACCTCTCTTTCATGCTGTTGTGACTCTTCTAGCTCACTGTACAAGAACGAGCCTTTGAGCGTCTCTGTTTTCTCCGTTCCAACCGCTAGAGCAACAGACACCAGACAGTCTGGGGTTGACAGCTTCACCTGGCTAACATTATACATACCTGAAGCCGTTTCTCAAGGTGGAAATCATTAAATTCTGTGCTGCGCACGTTGCCTTGGTTAAGAAGATCCACGTGTTCTAACCTGACACCTATTTAAATGAGTGAAGTGAGCTGTGAGTAGGCACATGTGGGTTTTGTCTTGTGTTTTGATTTCCAAGTTCCTTCAAGAGGGTGTCTTGGAAAAGGTTCTTTCTTTCCTCAAGCAGAGACCTCGATTATATTGGTAAGTCCCAGGGGTGTTCATGGTGACATCACCTTGGCTTGGGCGAGCTCTACATGATGCATGCGTGTCAACAGAGGCAGGTTCACACTGTGTCCTATGTGTGAGATGTCAGGTAAGTAGACCAGAAAGAAAGAAGAGAGGGGGATGGGGCAACATGGCCCTAGTGCTAAACACCTCTGACAATTCTACAGAAGAAAAATCCTATTTTGTTTGCTAATGTAACACTTCTAAGTATTAATGATGAAATCTCTTTCCTCAGAGAAGTCAGTTCCTGGTACCTAGATTAAACACTAGCCAAGGTCCGGTACTACAGAGAGCCTACTGAAAAGAGCCTCTGAAAACTGCTCTGGTTGCTCAACCCTGATAAGTAGTCCATTTCATACTTTTTTAATACAAAACAAAACAAAATGAAACAAAACGCAGTAAGCCAATTATAAAAATAACTTGAATAACCAACATTTCCTTTCCTGTAGAGAGCACGAGGGCCTTGTAGTCCAGAAAAGTATTACAGGAACCAGGACTATTAATCACGAAGGTGTGTCTCCTCAATGAGAGAGAAAATCAAATACCTGTATTCCATCCAGAAAGCTAAGAGTGGAGGCTGTTAATGAACTGGTGACATTTTTGCTTTCTATGAAGGCAGACCTCACCCAAATGTCTCAAAATGTTTATCCCAGACTCTTCCCTTCCTAGACCATTACTCATCCTTAGGGAAGATGTCACATGTATTATAGTGAGAATTTTGGAATTTTTAAAGAAAAAACAAATATTCTAGGAATGTGTTTCTGTTTTAATACCAGGTGTGGGGATATGGGACTGCTTTGGATCACCAGGATTAGAGGAGGGGCATCCCGGGGTTACGAGATTACCATCAGCTTTCCTACCTAACAGTTGTACAGCACATGGCTGCTAATGGTGTGGAACAGGGTTTTGATGAGACAGAATGGCATCCTATAGAAATGACAGATCTAAGGTGGTTTTTAAGAGGACATGATTTCCTATGGAATGTACTCACTTTATGTGAAACAAGTGCTAAATAACTGGGCTACTCAAAATAGAATTATTCCCCAAGACTAGAAGGGGTTGGTAACAGCTGTACTAGAGGCAGGTCCAAAGTTCCAATTGTTAACATGGTTGAGCAAAGAAGCCCAAATCATTGAACAGAGAAACAGAGCAAGGAGAATGAATATAGCAAAAGACCAGTTTGTAAGGTGGTACTCTGATATACAAGAGCAGATCCAATTAAATGAGGTGACTATAGAACAACGTTGTTTAGAGGCTTTAAGAGCGGAGGACAAAGTTCAGAAGCCTGGGAAAAAGATTACAGAAGGGTCTGGAGAAGCCTTCAAAAAAATTTTTTTAAACAAAGACCAGTCTCAATAGTAAACAAAGCCATATCAGACCCTGATGCAAAGCAGGTGTTGATGGAGACCTTGGCATTTGAGCAATGTGAGAACCGAAGGTAAAGTGTTATTAGACCATTAAAGGCACAGGCAGTGCCCATGTAGGAATGAATAAGGGAAATGACTGATATTGGTTCTCATATGTACCATGCTAGTATCATAGGTCAAGTTATAACTAGAGGTCTCTGATACCAAAATGCCTGGTGCTTCAATTTCATGAAATAGGGTCATTCGTAGACGGTGATCAAACTAAAAGCCTCATATCTCAAAATTCCCAATGCGTTAACTGCCAGAAATATGGTACTTTGCACTGGAAAAGTGAACAACCTGTTTCTAAAGACAATGGTTTCCCTAAATCTCAAACAGAAAGAACGTCTAGGCTTCCTGAGGTGTGTATGCGATACTGCAAAGGCCACCACTGGGCTCAGAAATGCAGATCCAAAAAGAGATATCCAAGGTAATTTCTTACCATTGGGAAACGACCTTAGGGGCCTGACTCCAACTCCGCAGCAAAACTTACAATCCTGTTGTCAGCCAGAAAACAACAAGCAGGCTGAAAACCCTCAACTAAGTATTGCAGATAGATTTTTTTTTTCAAGTCAGGGTTTCTCTGTGCAATAGCCCTGGCTGTCCTGGACTTGCTTTGTAGACCAGGCTAGCCTCAAAACTCATAGAGATCTGCCTGCCTCTGCCTTCTGAGTGCTGGGATTAAAGGTGTGCACCACAAAACCCAGCAGTATTGCAGATTTAATGCACACTACTGCAGTGATTCTCTAGACTTGACCACAGATAAACATCTTACTCTAGCTCCAAAACTCAATGTTATAAAATAACTACTGGAGTTTATGGTCCTTTGCCCTTAGGGACAGTAGGGATGATATTGGGAAGGGGTGGACTGACTTCCCAAGGAATCATTGTGCATACAGGAATTATAGATGAACATTTCAAAGGAGAAATTAAAATTATGGCTATGTAAAAGGAGAGATGCAATTTAACACAGGTGATGGGACTGCTCAGCTGGTACTGTTTCCCTCCATCAAAAGTAAAGCTGCTCAAGCAGAAAGAAAAGGAGGGTTTGAAAGTACTAGTAAACATGTTCTGGAAAACAGTTGTTAATGATCAGAGGCCAAAATTAAAATTTCAGGTAAATGGCACTGAAATAGAAGGTTTGATGGATACAGGAGCAGATGTAAAAAGCAGACCATTTCACAAAAAAATCTTGGAATTCAAAGTGGCTACTTCAAAAGGTTTTTACCCAGTGTCTAAGAATTAGAAAGTTATCTCAGGTAAAACAAAATGTACAATGGGTTAAATGTGTAAGACCAGAAGGTCAAATAGATAAGACCTTATGTGGCTGACATACTCATAAATTTATGGGGAAGGCATCTTTTACAACAGTGGGGTACTTAGATTAATATTCCTGCAATTCCAGAGACAGCCCATAATGAAACAAGGGGTAAAATGGTAGCTGCTCCTGGGGAAAGAATTGATATAGGTCATCAAAAACAACCCCAGGCTGTGCCAATTGTCCAATTACAGGACAAACAGTTGTAGAAAGATCTAATTGTACCTTAAAGAAAAAGCTTATAAAACAAAACAAACAACAAAAACCCAGATACAGAATCAATAGTTTTCTGCTAACTTTACATTTTTAAACGTTAATAAGAAAAGAACAAGAGCCACTGAGAAACACTGGGCTACAGAAAAAAAACAGAACCAAAGCCAAACAAACCTGGAAGTCAATCAGCCTATCCATAAGGATGTATTAACATTAAAATGGAAACTAGACAAAGTTCTGAATTGGGGATGCAGATGTGCTTATTTCCACAGGAAATGAAAAGCTGTGGATAGCATCAAAAAGGATAATGATAGACTTGAACAGGTTTCCTGAAAAAGTTGGCTACTGACCCAAAAAGTGCTCATTTCATTGTAAATGTCTGTTTATAATTTCCCAAAACACACAGCACAATTAACAACTTAAAACAAAAGGGGGGGGGGAAGTATGCAGTAAGAATTCTGAAATTTTTGTTTCTTTAAAAAAGAAATATTATAAGAATATGCTTTTGTGTTAATCCAGGTGTAGGGATGTGGGCTGCTTTGCACTGTCTGCAGCAGCTGACCATGATTTGCCTCATGCTCTAGCAGATGCGTGGTTTTGCCAGCTGCAGGTAATTTCTGTGATTATGACATTTGGCATTCTGGGAACTTTTCAGAGGCTATATAAACGCTAGGACAGAGAGAGGCGAAAGAGGGGTTGTTGGTCATTCAGGGAAGGTGGCTTAGGTTCCTTAGAAGTCATGGTCAAAGAAACAAAAGGAAAGAAATTAGATTCAGAGATTTTCCTAATTCCTCTCTCCCTTCTATCCTTGTTTCTCTCCTACCTAGTGTTGGGGGTGAACCCAGTTGTGGGTAGGGGAGTAATAAAGGGTAGGAAAAGAAGAACCCACAAAGTAGCAAAGGTCAGCTACAAAGTACTTTATGGCCTGCTGACCTCTATGCTATTGTTCAGACCACACTAGATTCTAGGCCTTTTAGCTATAAAAGCCACCTTTACGGTTAAATGTACTTTGTACAGAAGTTCCTATGTAGTTACACCTCAAACAGTGTTGTGCACTTGGAATTGGACTGACTATTGTGTGGAAACCTTTTCCCAACTGTACTGTGTTTTAAATGTGCTGACAATGAACACCAGGCAATGGACTCCCAGAAGTTGATCCAGGTAGATGATGTCAACCTGGTTTTCACTCTCATCTCTTCATGTGGTTTCCTTCCCTGTCTGATACCTGCAGGGATCTCTCACTTTCCATTACATACAAGTATTTCTAGTAGAATACAGATGGTATCTTCTTATCTTCCAAATTTTCTTTGATCCCCTTTGTTCCTTCCCTTAAGCCCTTTCCCTGCCTCCCCCTCCTCAGCTTCCCAGGAGCCATGAGGTGAATAAGCTCTGCTACACTCTCCCTATGATATATTTCACAACCATAAGCCCAAAGCAACAGAGATAAATGACCACCAACTAAAACTCTTCAAGAATGGGCAAAGCCCAAAGCAACAGAGACCACCAACTAAAACTCCTTAAGAATGAGCAAAATGAGCAAAGACAAATTTTTCTCCTTTCAAGTAGTTAATCCCAGGGATTTTATCACAGCAATGAAAAGCTGATTAACACAGGTATCTTTATATTTACGCACATAAATAATCACATAATGCCAAACATGTTGCTTTGCAAACGCTTGCATACATATAGCTTGAAGAGGCTCCCATATCTGTATAAAATCAAATTTCAACATTCCCAATTGCTACGAAGTACTTCCAAGCACAGAATTACTTTTATCATTCCTTACATAGATTTCTGTTTGATTTTTTTGTTGTTGTTTTGTTTTTTTGAGACAGTATTTCTCTGTGTAGCCTTGGCTGTCCTGGAACCACTCTGTTGATCAGGTTGTCCTTGAACTCACAGAGACCCAACCTGCCTCTGTCTCCTTAGCGCTGGGATTAAAGGCATGCACTGCTACCACCACCAGGTTTACATAGGTATTTTCATTAACTCATTCATTGCTCACTCATTCACAGCTATTACCAGCAATGCTTCTGTAAATCTTATACATGTATTTTTATGTACATATATAAATATTTCTGGTATTCATTCCTAGAAATGGAAATGCTGAACCAAGGGTTTATGTATCTAAAAGTATGAAATATAATGGAGGTTAGTCTTCTGAAAGCCTGTTTGGGTTTGGATATTAGAATGTAAGCCAGGTGTATATCTGGGAACGCTACTTTTTTTTTTTTTTTTTAATTTCAAGACAGGGTTTCTCTGTGTAGCTCTGGCTGTCCTGGAACTCACTCTGTAGATGAGGCTAGCCTTGAACTCAGAGATCTGTTTACCTCTGCTTTCCATGAGCTGGGATTAAAAGCATGTGCAACCATGCCTGGCTTAAGAACTATTCTGAAATAATAAACTGTCATGGTGTCCACTTAAATCCCACATAACTCAAATACCAGGTCAATGCAGGTGACAAAATTTATTGTAATCAAGCTGCTACTAATCAATCAGGACTTCAGAACAGATTAAAGAGCTGAACTACAACCTTGAAGGGACATTATACAGAATATTTAAGGGATGAAACCATAAAGCAAGGGAGAGTGGGTTAGGCTGTAGTATTATTTAATCATATTTTGGACATAAGGGGGTTGAACAAGGGAGTGTCCATCAATCAAGATAGGAGTAGGTTCCTGGGCCTGGGAAATGAACTTAGTTTGATTTCTGGACTCAGACATCTGTCTCCTTATAAGTTGTTCCTGAAATATCTGGATTAAGGCAATTGTTTCCTTACAATAGGAGCTGTTCAGCTATTGGGAAGTCCCCAGCTTCCGTAGGGCCTGGGACCTTGAACTTAGTTTCTCCTTATGATTAAATGGAGCCTGAAATCAAAATGGTAGTACTTAGGTTTCTTTTGCTTGTTCCCAATAAGACTCCATAAATTCGATTTTGTATTACAGGAAAGTATTTTAAGTAAATTAAACTATATTAAGAAATAAGGCAGATATGAGGAAAGTAAATTTAATGGAAATTCTACGTATTTCAAAGGGGCACACAAATCAAAACTGACCGTGAGGAACTGTCAGTTCATCTGGAAGCAGGGATGATTTGTATGAGAGGAACACACAGAAGCCTGTCAAAGGAGCTCTGAGATGTCAACAGCCTCCAGAACATTTATACTCAGGTAACCAGAGGAGATCTGGGCTTAGAGGTGACTACGGGAAGAATAAGAATGGAGATGGCATGGAAGATACTATCTAATTCTCACCATCAAGGTTAACAAGAGCAAACAAGCATACTGGTAAACACCAGGTACCCCGACACAGAAAACACCTATCAAAAGCAACTAAGGAAGAAAGGATTTATTTGGGCTCATGGCACATCATAGCAAGGAACTGTGGCAGTAAGAGAGATCAATGTTTATCTGTGGCAGCAGGAGATTGATCACATTATGCTGCAGTCAGGAAGCAGAGAGATGAATGCACTGTTAAAACAATGACAGGGTCTTGTTGTGCAGTCCAGTTTCTATGGTTACAGGAAACATTTTTAATCTCAGCCAGGTTCTTGGCAATGAGTGCAGGATGGTTTAGCTAGAGAGCACCACCACTTTAACGCCAGAAGAGCTGTCGTGTTCATAAATATGGTACCATATTCTACCAAAAACTTAAAAAGATAACCTATCATTTTAGACTGTATCTATCAGACAATGTCTTCACATTACCAGCAGGATAGAGATAAGCTGTTTTTATAAGTGCCATTGGAAAACCAATCAAATCGCCAGAAATGCCATTCTAAAATTACCAAAAAATGTGTACATGAAAGTTCACAGAGTTGAGTACTCATCCTGAGAATTTCTCTGCTGGGTCCTATTCTACAATTCTGATAGAGCAGTTCATTTCCCCCATAGCAAACAGCTGAAAGAAAGCAATTAATAAAACAAACAAACTTTTGAGAAACACAGAATCCAAGTAGAATCCAATAAAACACCTACTCTAATAGATGAAAAAGCTTGAGAAAAGCATTCACATTCAGTCAGGGAAACAACTGTGCTAGGCTATTAGTTACAGCCCTTTATTAAAAATAGAAATAGTAATGGAATGAGAGCCGGAACACACACGTGCTTGAGAGTAATCTGTCACATAAAGAGGCCACTGTAAATAAACAGCAGTTAACGACTTCAAGCTGTGATCCGTGCTTCCAATTGTCTCTCGGTGTATCCAACAAGTGTCACAGCTTGCTAGTGAGATGCACAAGAATGACATGTTTCTTATGATGTAATTTATCATTATTCCCAAGTTTTAAATATGACCAGCCAAAAATTAAAGCAAAGAAATAATGCTATGTAATGACGATGACTGAGAAACACCTTCATACACTGTCACAAGCTAATTTACAAACACCTGTCAGGGCAGGAATAAATTTTTTTTTCAGCAAAGCTCATATAAGAAAATGTTATTAATTCTAAAAATCTGATTTTCAGGTAGAAAAAAGTCTTACTAATAATTTTCAAGGATACTATGCTTAGAATAGGGCTTAAAATGGCACATGCTTTTTGTTATATATTATTTTTTTAAAAGATACATCAAATTGTCTTGTGAAAAGCTAATATGAATAACAAGAGTTGAAAGATGTTTTCAAGGTTTGTATGACAGAAGCAATGATAGATTTGACATCTACTTTTAGCTTGGGAATCATTTCCCAATTACAATCAGCATTATTTCAGTTCTAGAAAGAGAAATAGCAAAATGTCTAACGTGCAAATGACTCCCAAATATCCTGAATATCCTTGAAACTGTCATGTATATTCAAATAACTTTATTGATAGCAGTATAATAAAGAAAGCTTATCTAATTTTAAAACCATTTGCCATGTCTTCAATATTTATAAATGTTAATCCCCAAGGTAGGATTAAGACAGATATATTCAAGATCCTTTACCAGATTTAAATAAAACCCATACAATTAATAACAAGTCAACAATCGGATGGAGGAACTGCTTAGAGTATTTTTACAAAGAAAAGTCAGAAATTATACTAAATAGTGTGCTCACTGACCACGGATATTAAAATGGTCCCTAGTAAACAATGCTGGGAAAGCTCTTTCATACAAGTGATACAGTGGACACAAATCCTTTTTTTGCAGACTAATAGAAAAGAGCTACGTACATCAAATGACCATGGCATGCATAATATACAAAGTAGGTTAAATAAACATTCAATAACACTAGGTATTTCCTTTCTGCTGAAAGCCAAGAGCTAAAATGGCATTTAGAATCAGGCTTTGAAAGACAAACAAGGTTTGATCCTGACAACAGGGAGGCATTTTAACATAGCAAAACAATTTAAGTCATAATGAGAACATGAACTTAACTGAGTTTGGGCAGAAGCTGTATCTCCACAGTATTATATGGTTTTAGTACATATGTTTTCCTGGGATTCGGACAGGTGGGAGTCACATGCCAGCTTCAACAGATAGACACGGCAGGACAAGTTTACTTAACAAGCTTAGGCTTTAGTTCTCAGAGTACACACTCAGGAACGGTAGTTACATACACTGTTTATTCATGTAGGGAGAGGGAAAGGAGGGAGAGAGAGACGGGGAGGACAGGGAGAGGGAGAGGGAGGCTGGTTGGTGGAAACAAAAGAAGAGAAAAACCTATATCCAAATCTGGTAGAGTTTTACTTTTCAAAAGAGCAGAAAAGAGGAACACTGGAAATATTCCATGAAGGATGCAAGAAAACAAATGAGTAATTAATTAGACGAAAAAGTATCCTTGGGACACCTAAGCCAGTGACAAGCTGCATTAGTTTTAGAAATCATTCCAAACTTTAAACCTCCTTCCTCATTCTCTCTCTGTCTCTCTCTCCTCTCCCTCCCTCCCTCTAACTCCATCTTTGGCTTTTGAGACAAATCTCACTATACAACCAAAGACACCCTCCATTTTACAATCCTCCTGCCTCAGTCTCTCAAGTGCTGGGATTACAGGCATGTGTCACTAACATCTGGCTTACTTTTATTCCTTTAAAAATATTTTTATTATTATCATTTATTACAGTTTATTCCCTTTGTATCCCGGCTGTATCAACCTCCCTTGTCTCCTCCCTCTTCTCCCTCTATGCCCCTACCCCAGTCTGCTGATAGGTGAGGTGTTCCTCCCCTTCTATTACTTTATTCTTAACTGACATAAAACTGTAGTTCCTCTTTAAACCATTAACGTATTGGGATGATCTAGTAGGAATAAAACAATACAAAAATGGATAAATGATGTATGATGTAAACATTAATCAAAGCAAAACTGGCACTGGACAAGAGATGGAGGTCAGCTCCACAGTGCATATTTATTCATGCTCAATGTACTAGGTTTGATCCCCAGCACTATAAAAAAATGATTAGGAAATAAGGCTACAGAGTTATTACATACTGATTAATTATGCTAATTTTAGGAAAAGTAGACTTCCAGGGAAAAAAGAGCCAAAGAAAAAGCACAAGGAACACATATAGACACAGAAACATACAAAATTATACACAGAGAAATCCCATTAAAAACAGAAAACTGGAAACCATAATGTAGAAGAAAAAGATCTATAAAGTAAAAAATAAAACCCGAAAAGGCCCAGGTAAAGCATCATGAGAACAACAAACTCCTAAAATAACACTGGCTTTGTTTTGTACTGGCCATCTCCTGAGTGTGGAGACTACCCTTAAGAACGGTTTATATGCCCATGAGACTCTAGCAATGAGACTCATTTTTCCTCTGCACGCAGCTACTGACTAGAGACACCTCTGTCCCTCAGAGAGGGGCCCGTGTTCACTTCTCCTCTCAGCCAGGGGACCCTCTCTGACTAAACCTGGGCAGGCTCTGTGCTTGCTGCCACAGTCTCTGTGAGTTCATAAATGATTGGTCCTACTGTGCCTACAAGGCTTGGTTTCCTTGGTGTCTTCCATCCCCATTGGCTCTTACGCTATTTCTTATCCCCAGGGAGAGATTTGACGGAGACCCCTGACTTAGGACTGAGTGTTCCGAGGTCTCGCACTCTCTGCATTGTCCAGTCGTGAATCTGTATTTTTCCCATGTTTGTTTTGTTTTATTCTGATTTGTTTTTATCTTATTTTACTGTTTTTTATAGATGCCTGTTTTTCTAATGTGAGAGAGAAAGAAAGGGTGTAGATTTGAGTGGGTGAGAAGGTGGAGAGAAGATGGGAGTAGCTGCTGGAGGGGAAACAGTAATCAGAATATATCACATGAAAAAATCCATTTTCTATTAAAAATAAAGCAAAATCCTAAAATAATAAAAATAATTAAAACAAACAGATTAGAAGATAATATTCTAGAAAAGATATTTGGAATTAACAGACAATAGGTGATTTACGCAGTAGAAGACTAAGAAGAGATCACAGAATAAGCAACAAGAGGAATGATAGAAACTGTAACATCATAAAACATTTTAAGACCTAAAAATGTGAACCTTTACATTTAAAAATTATGCTGGATGGCAGGATAATGTCAACTGGACGTGATAAAAGAAAAGTGTACAAAGCACATCATGAAAACACAATAGAAGGCCAGGTCAAAATTCTAAAGGTTTCCAGAGAAGGAAGGAGGCAACCTAAAATGATGAGCTGAATGGAACTAATGCCCAGTAGTATGTTAAAATGCCCACTGCATCTGAAGACAAATAATGGATCCTCAGATACGAAACGCCTTAAAATTCTACTTCTTGCACATTCTGAGATATTTACTACGAAATATAATCAAGCCAGTTAGATGAAAAAACTTCAAATGAATGTAAGAAAGTGACCTAGACAATGTGGTTTGCTGAAAGGCACAACGTGAGCAAGAAGACAGTGAAAACAATGGATTTTTCTTACTGTCTGTTGAGAGGAAAGATTAACCCTAAGTGTGTAGAGGGAGAAATTTGTCTAAATATGCCAAAATTTTAAGGGTAGCTGCATGATAAATCAGAAAGAAACAAATTAAGATAGCAGAAATAATGTTAGTAAGTAAAAAGCTATCTAAAAGTTGATACTCTCCCAAGAAAATGGCAATACAAATTCAAAAGCAGCACAGAAATATACAGCAATCAATGTAACTAAGAGAAAACATTACAATCAGTATCAGTCTAAGGTGAACTGAGAGCAAAAGGACTGACTAGGAGAAAAACAAGTGTTTCCTGCTGTTAAAAAACAATCTGTATTTTCTTGGTTGAGATATACTTTCCCATATTTTAACATTTGAAAGGCTGCATCTTGGAATTCCCCAGGGTCTGAGATTTTATGAACTAGTCATCCACCAGGGAGATAAATCACACCTCCTACACTGACAACACAGCTCTGAATATATAAAGCAGTAAGCAATAGCTCAGGAACTGAACACATCAGTGTTATGTTTCATCAAAGCTCTTGAGGCAGATCAGGTGGACAAAATTGGGTAAAGCTCGAGAGAACTTGAAAACATAATTGACAAGTTTGGCTTAATAGCTATTCATAAACCATTAGATCCATAACATCCATAGAGCTGTCATCAAAGACGGCTGAATTAGATCATGAAAAAGTCTCAAACTCTGTTGGGTTGGAAGATGGGAGGCTATCTGTTGAGTTAAGGAAACTGTTTGAGAAGCATGAAAGTAATGTATCAGTAAAACCTGACAGAATTCTCTAGCAGTCTAGCAGCTGTTCTTTGTGGACTTGGTACCCAGTTTCAATGGCTACAAAAGAATAACACACTTCCAAAGGAAGGAATTCAAGGCTAACAAAACACCCATAATGCTCTTTAGTACAACTGCCAACCAGTCAGCAGACTGTGTGGGGAAAGTGCAGTGTGAGCAGGGACTCCCCAGCACAGCCAAAGCTGCGCCTCTCATACTTGCTCTCAGTGCAGGGATAGAACTGTAAGGATCAACTCACAGACTCCTTCTCTGAAGGATTCCCTTGTTGAGAAGTGGCCTATGACCTAGGGACATGCGCTGGTTATCATCACTGCTGTTATGTGTGTGCTCTTGCAGTGAACTGTAGTTTAAACAAATGAAATATAAACAATTGAAGGAAGTTATAAAATAAAATATTCCTCCCATTCCGTGTACAGGAGGGTGTTTCAGTATCAAGGAAGTCAGCTGACTTTTTCCTGACATTAAAAAGACGCGTTTTAAAAGGTGTGTCTGATGTTAATGACGCACCAACCTCAGCAGTGAACCTTAGAAAAGACAGCTTTTTCCATCCTAAACCAAAATGGTGTCTCCCACATAAGATCTCAATACCCCAGAGAGAAGACAAAACGTGTAAAGGTATTTCTACTCATTACCCAATCTGACCAACAAAAAGAAAATTTTGATTTTGTTTCAATGAGCTTAATGATTTACATTAACTCCAGTCATAACATATTCATGATGTTGCATCTGAATAAACATAAACATTTTTAAGATTAAGCTTCAGAAACCAAATCCTAGCAGTTTTTTAAAAAGTCTCTTCACACTATTTATGAAAAACAAAAGATCTTTTACAAACCACTTTAATGTGCTAAGATTTATGAGTATGAGCTGAAGAGGAACCAAACTTAGAAGAAAAAAAAAAAAAACCACTGAGCCAGAATCCAGATAAAAAGCCATCACGTGTACTTTACTACCTGGAAGTGTATAATGCTCAAGCACACACTGGATAAAGTAACTCAGACAGTAATTCGGTGACAGAAAAGCTTGCTTTAAAAACAAGGTACACATCAAAAGCATTAGGACAACACTACAGTTCTTACAAGGCAACTGTAGCATCAAATGTGATGATATTAAAAATTTTTTCTCAATTGCATTTCAAATTATACTTATTTCTAGTGATCTCATAAGCATGTATCAACTGGGAGATAGTCTCAATGCCAAAATTCAAATCTAAAATGAAAAACACAACGATCCAGGATTGGCTCATGTGAGATCAAATCTGCAAGCATCCAGATTGTCAGTGATGTCTTTCCAGCACAAATGATAGTCTGCCAATTATGGCATTACTGTATAATTTAGCATCTTTTAAATATAGCTTCCAATTAAATGATATTCACACATACTATCCTTCTGGTATCTTAGCTTTGCATAACACATTCCTTCTTGATAACAAAATAATAGCATCAAGTTCAAATTTAAGTTTGCTCTCTGAAAATTTCTAAGTGCATTTTTGAGTCCGGAAAGGTCATTTGCAGGGCTCTTCAATTTAACTGCCAAGAACTAAAAATTACTATTGATGCTGTAAGTTGCTACCTTGGTCTCCTAAGTTCTAGTCATAAAATCTATGAGTTTGGCAAAGATGAAATTCATGTTCAACATTAAATAAACTATTTATACTTTAATTATATGTCAACCTTACCAAAGTTACCTAAAATTAGCATGTATTATATTATAGCTCAAGCATAATAACAACAAACTTTCCTAACCTGAAAAGACTAAGGATTACAATCTCAGATTTACATTTTCTCAGACAATTAGGAATAGTGCTCCCTCAAGATCCAGCTATACCACTCCTAGGCATATATCCAAAATATGCTCAAGTACACAACAAGGACATGTGTTCAACCATGTTTGTAGCAGCCTTATTTGTAATAGCCAGAAGCTGGAAACAGCCCAGATGCCCCTCAGTGGATAAATGGATACAGAAATTGTGGTACATTTACACAATGGAATACTACTTAGCAAATAGAAACAAGGAAATCATAAAATTTGCAGGCAAATGGTGGGATTTAGAAAAGATCATCTTGAGTGAGGTATCCCAGAAGCAGAAAGACACACAGTATATACTCACTAGACATATAAGATAGGATAAACTTATAAAAATCTGTACACCTAAAGAAGCTAAGCAAGAAGGAGGACCCTGGGTAAGATGATTAATCCTCACTCTGAAAGACAAATGGGATGGACTTTGGAAGACGGAGAAATCAGGAAACAGGACAGGAGCCTACCACGGAGGGCCTCTGAAAGACTCTACCCAGCAGTGTGTCAAAGCAGATGCTCAGACTCAACCAAACTTTGGGCAGAGTGCAGGGAATCTTATGAAAGAAGGGGGAGATAGTAAGACCTGGAGAGGACAGGAGCTCCACAAGGAGAGCAACAGTACCAAAATATCTGGGCACAGGGGTGATACTGATACTCGATACTGAGACTGATACTTGAACCAAGGTCCATGTATGGAGATAACCTAGAACCCCTGCACAGATGGAGCCCATGGCAGCTCAAGTAAGTTCCCTAGTAATGGGAACAGGGACTGTCTCCGACATGAACTCAGTGGCTGCCTCTTTGACCACCTCCTCCTGAGAGGGGAGTAGCCTTGCCAGGCCACAGAGGAGGACAATGCAGCCAGTCCTGATGAGACCTGATAAGCTAGGGTCAGATGGAAGGGGAGGAGGACTTCCCCTACCAGTGGACTTGGAGAGGGGCTTGGGAGAAGATGAGGGATGGAGAGTGGGATTGGGAGGAAATGAGGGAGGGGGCACAGCTGGGATAGAAAGTGAATAAACTGTAATTAATCTAAAAAATAAAAATGAAAAAATAATAATCTTAGATTTATATAGCACTTCTCCAATACACTAGCTCAATAAATCATAGATCTGGTTCTATCTTCTTTTGGAGGGCCATATACTCAACAGCTAACAAATTCCAACCAGGTAAAAGTCTTTAAAGGACACAGGAATGTTCTGGCTACTACTTAGTTGAGAGCTTTGAATACCACACGTAGTTGGTACAAAACTGTAATCAGAGCCACCTTGTCTTTCTCCTTGAAACCAGTCAGTATACTTCCTAATACACTCTTTTATTGCTACCTCCTTATATACCTACCATCTGCGGAGATCTTCCAACTGCTAGACGAACCCAATGCTATCTATACCTATCTATTAAACAATCCAATCTATATATGCCTTCCTGGGACACTGACTTCTATAGTCACACTTTCAGAATTCTAAAAGCTGATCTGCCAGCTATTCTCCAAATGCATGTTGAATCTTTCTATACTTTGATATACTTGAATTGCCTCTTTTTTTTTTTTTTCCCCTCATCTTCATGTAACCTGATCAATCTAGAATCCTACTTATCCTTCTGGGCTTAGTTCAAATGCTAGTGTTCAAAAAAGCTTTCTTTGCCTTGCAAAACTGACAGAAATGATTTCTTCCTGTTTAGAAATTGAGCAGCACTTTGACACTGAGCAGAGCTTGCGCCAGCATTATTTAGATTCGTAGAATAAAACCTCTACTCTGGCACCGTCAGAAGCTTTCAGGTTTAATAAATTCTTAGTTATTAGGTGTCTATGCACTAATACAGTACATTCTCTGACACTCTTAAGAGTCACAGAAGGTGTGTTTGGTAATTATAACAGAAGCAAAGCACAGTGATCATGTCCGCTAGGTGCTCAGCCATGTTTCCAAAATGATATAACTGATCAAACTCATCAGTGAATATAACCACAATACTGACTTAAAAGTCTGATTTTTGAAATTAAAGTAAATGAAAAAAAAAGCCCACATGAATTCTTGTTTTAGAAACATTAAAACTTACTGGGCACCTTGGCATATACCTGAAACACCAGCACTCAGAGAGGCAGGGGCAGACAGATCCTTGTGAGTTCGAGGCCAGCCCTGTCTACAAAAGTGAGTCCAGGATAGCCAAGTCTACACAGAGAAACCCTGTCTCAAAAAACAAAACAAAACACAACAAAAATAATAAAACCAAAACATCACACACACACAAGGACATAAAGACAGAAAGAAAGAAACATTAAAACTTGCTATTGTAGCATAAATTTGAAGTTGAAAATCTAGGTATCAGTTCTGACTTTCATGCTAACTGCTTATTTTATAAGACAAGTCACTTAGATGAATCTCCAAAGTCTATAAAACTAAACATTTAAATAACTAAGATCTATTCTAGCTACACTCTGATTTTATTTTTAACATCACCTCCTTTATCAGTCACATAGTAGGGTCTTTGCCAGATAGCTAGGAATCTATATTTATATGGCACATTTACTCAGTAAATTCGCTTTGTTTCTGAGAAGGGGTTTTGCTGGACTTCAACTCACTATGTAGCCAAGCTGGCCAGGAACTTGCATCAATACCCTGCATTAGCCTCCCAAATTCTGAGATTACATGTGTGAGTCACCATGCCTGGTTCAAATTTGCATTTAATATTTTAATAAATTATAATTATCTTAACATTTGTATGATATGATTCATTATTTAGGAAAAAATAAGCCACAATGTCCAATATTTACAGACAAGTTGTCAAATATGCAACCTACAATTTTTTTCTCTGATAGCACTCCTTATTCTAAAATTATCTTGTGGTAGAAAGTATGATACATAGATTAAAATATTCCATGTATAATTTCTAGCAGTCTAATTTGGTTGCCTCCAAATTTACAATACAACTTTTGTTATTTTCTGAGTGTTTGGAGTACAGGCATGCACTACCATATCCAGCTCAGTTTGTTTTGCTAAGAATGTAACTTGGATTTTGTACTGACTAGTTTTATGTCAACTTGACACAAGTGAGAGTCATCAGAGGAGGGAGCTTTAATTGAGAAAATGCCTCCATAAGATCGTACTATATACAAGCTTGAATGGCATTCTCTTAATTAGTTATTGATGTGGGAAGGCACAGCCCACTGAGGATAGGGCCACCCCTAGGCTGGTGGTCCTGGGTTCTAGAAGAAAGCAGACTGAGCAAAACCTGAGAAGCAAGCCAGTGAGCTGCACTCTCCATGGCCTCTGCATCAGTTCCTGCCTCCAAGTTCCTGCCCTGTGTGAGTTCCTACCCTGACTGCTTTTGACGGTAAACTGTAATAAGAACTTAAATATGGAGTTAAACTGTCAGTGACGTAAACCCTTTCCACCCCAAGTTGCTTTTGGTCACAGTGTTTTATCACAGCGACAGTAACCCTAACTAGGACAGATATTTTCCATACATACGTCCCCTTATTCTATTATTATTACTTATTATTTATAATTTATTCACTTTGTATCCCACTTGTAGCACTGTCTCTCACCTCCTCCAGGTTACCCTTCCTCCCTCTTCCTCCCCTATCCCTGTTCCTTACTGTTGATAGGGCAAGTCCTTCTCCCCTACTGTCTAACCCTAGCCTACCAGGTCCCATCAGGACTGCCTGCATCCTCTTCTGCTGTGGGCTGGCTAGGTCGCCCCACCAAGGAGTAGGCAACCGAGTTCATGTCAGAGACTGTGTCTTCTCCTCTTACCAGGAAACCCACATGGAGACTGAGCTGTCTACGGGCTACACCTGAGCAGGGGGTCTAGGTCCTCTCTACATATGGTCTTTGTTTGATGCATTAGTCCCTGTGTGCGCGCACGCTCGCGCGCGCACACACACACACACCCGCACCCTGCTTTCTTTCTTTTTGGCTTTGTTGGTGTCCTTGTGTGGCTCCTGTCCCCTCAGACCCTTTTATAGCCTCCTTCTTCCATAAGACTCCCTGCGCTCTGTCCTCTTTTAAACTATGTTTTATTGGTTGTTTTCAGATTTAAAATAGTTTAAATAATATGAACTTTTAAATACCTCGATTATTAACAGACTGTTTGCTGAAATGTATGCTAAATTCTTTTTTTCTTAGATGAGAGTCTATCCAGGCTAGCCTTGAACATGCAATCCTACTTTGTTTTTGTCTCCTAAATGCTAAGAACTGTAAGATGGTGCCATCAAATCCAGATAAATAATAACTTATTCTTCAGCTGCACTTTAAAAAAAATATGTTTTAATAAGAACTCAAAAAACAAATCTCAGTGTCTTATAGTATGAATTCTGTAGCAAAAAAAAAAAATAGCACCAACATGTTCATAAAATCCTGGGAAATGTAAAAATCATAGAAAACACTATTTCTGCAGATAAAATGTTTATATGTGGATGTAAATATATGTATAATAAAAGAACACAAACTCCTTCGAATCTTTCCGGTTTCATCTTTAGTATCACCAATTTCACAATGCTGTCTCTTTAAAATAGCACTTTAAAGTACTTCCCACTCAATCCTCAAAAAGCTTCCCCTTTGTTTTAAGTGAATAGGTGTCTTGCTACACGTGTGTCTGTGCATCACATACACTAAGTGCCCAAGGAAGACACAAGAAGGTGTCTGATCCCCTGGGACTGGAGTTACAGGCTGTGAGCTGCCATGTGGGTACTGAGAAACCCTGGGTCCTCTGGAAGAACAGCCAGTGCTCTTAACTGGGAGCCAATTCTCCAAAGCGTCCCACCTCCCCCGCCACTGTTTTTAAGGACAGAGCCTCATACAGTAGCTCAGGCTGTCCTGGAACTCACTGTATAGTTCCGGCTAGCCTCAAATTCACGGCAATCTTTATGTCACAAGCACTCAAGTGCTAAGATTAAAGTCATGAGCCTCCATGCCCACCTCCTTTTATAACTTTATGTGTATGAGTGGCGGCAGTGATGTCTTTGTTTTTTGTTTGTTTTTGAGACAGGGTCTCTCAATAAACCTGGTGCTTGCTGATCCAGGTGAATTGGCTACTAGTAAGCTCCAGAAATTCCTTGCTTTGGCTTCTCCAACACTGAGATTACAGAAACACTCCACCACACCCAGGTTTTTATGTGAGTGCTAAGATCTAAATTTAGGTCCTCACGCTTAAATGGCAAGTACTTTACTGAATGAGCAATTTCCAGACCCAGAACACCAATAATTTTTTTTTATCAGAGTATATTGTTTTTTTTCTTGTCAGTGAAATAAAATGTTAATACACAATGAAAATAACTCAAAGAAGGCAAGATTTGTTTCAGCCTATAGTAGTTTGGTCCTAGGCAGTGGGGTCCCTAGGATCGCTCCCTCACATGAGGCTGGCTACAACTGGCAAGGGTGCCAAATCCCTGTGCCTTGCTCCATGTACAAAAGTCCCACAACTTCCCAAAGGCGTAACACCAGGTCAAGACTGAGTATCCAAACACATGTGCCTGTGGTAGACTGATTCCACATTCTTTCCATTCCTTTTAAGCAGACACAGAAGCTTTAATTATTTGGTTTATATTTTAGTTGCCTGATGTTTTCTCTATTCTAACAGATGAATGTTCTATTAGGGTGGAAGATCATGTCTGCTTCCTGGCTATTTCAACCTTACAACTTAGCACAAACCCAAACTTCTGTAAGGTATGTGGGATTTTGTCACACATATTTACTGAATAACTTTGGAACAGATTATGTTTGTTAACAAGGATGAGCTCTGGAAGGTGAGACCAGGGAGGAGTTAACAGTACATTTCCTTTTTTATCAGTCAATTCTGTGTTCTTATTTTTGACAATGAACATGTGTTAGGTCTTTTTAAAAATAGTGTAAGTTTAGTTTTAACGAGACATTTCAGATGACTTTCAATATGGTCATAACATTATTTTCTTATTTTGCAAATTTAAATGACATAAATCTATTAAGTAGATTTAAAAAAAAAAACTCTACTTAAAGAATAGCTCCAAAGTTTGTTTCACAAAGTTAGTCTTTTAATTTCATTTTCATCTGAGGGGCTGAAGAGAACTTAGTGGTTAAAAGGAAAAAAAAAAAAACAAAAACAAAACCTCACTCATACATAAAATTCAATTAAAAATCACATCTGACATTAAACATAAACTCCTAAAATAACAACATTTAATGGGACATTTGAAGTGATTAAAAAATAATCACCTAATTTAATTCCTTTATTTTACAGAAAACAAAAGGCACAGAATTTCAGTACTTGACCCCCTCAGTTAAGTCAGGAGCAGGGAAACACTGGCATTAGATCCATCTGTAATCTTTGATGGTCCCTGACTAATCCTGGCACTCAGGAATGTGAGGCCATCGCAGTACTGTGAATCTGAGGCCAGCCCGGGCTATGCAGGGTTCCAAGCTTGCCTGGATTATAAAGCCAGAGTTTAAAAAATAAAACCAAGAAAGTTCCTAGATACTGTAATCTCAATTAAGAGTCAAATTATACCAGTTATCCGGAGTACAACTTCTCCTAAAGTTATAACTACTAGTACAAAAGCAAAATGATAAGTTAGAATTAACCCTTTGATCAATATTAACTACCTTTTGCAAGTGGAGTTTTAGATTTAAAATATTCCACTAATGACTAATAATTTCTTGCAACTTATCCAACTCTTAGTCATGCTGAGCTATTAGTCACCTTTTCCAGAACATCTATCATTCAATAACCTCAGAACTATATGGAATTTTTGAAAAATGTTTCAGTCAAATAAAATGAAAAAACCAAACCAAAGCAAACCACCACTCATAATGCTCAGTATGTATTCTTATCTACCACGGCCATGATATCCTAGAAGCCACGTAATATGTTGGTAAAGTGTGAATTTCCTTTACTATAAACAAGCTCATTTTACTTCCTTTTCATCAGCCCCTCTTCTCTCCTGGAAAAAATACTACCAACTATCAAACCTGTTGAGAGGACATACCTTTAAAAAACATTAGGTACAGGAGAATCATGTTACAACCCACAACCCAAAGAAGCCAAGAAGGACCTGAGGAAGGATGCTTGAAATCTCACTCAGATGAGGAAATAAAATGGACAACTGAAGCAGATGGAGGGAGAGAACTGGGTGGGAGTAGGGGGTGGGAGGTGACCAGGAGAGAGAACAGAAATCGTTGGGAGGGCATTGCTGGGACGAGGGAGACCACAGCAGTGACCATCAGCGGGGATTAAGGAGGCTGAAGTCACCACCTCCTGTGGTGGAAACTGCAGTGCGGGAGGTAACACTAACCAACCCACCTATAAAACCTTTGACCCCAAAATTGTCTTGCCTACAAGAAGTGTAAGGATAAAGATAGAGATGAGATTGAGGGAACGGCAAACCAAAGATCAGCTCAACTGAGACCCACCCCAAGGGAGCTAGCCAATGCCTGTCACTATTAATGATACCCTGCTGTGCTTGCAGAGGCTTCATCCAGCAGCTGATGGAAACATATGCAGAGACCTACAGCCAAACAACAGGCTGCACTCTGGAGTTTTGTGGAAGAGTGGGAGGAAGGACTGAGGGTCCTGCTGAGACTTGAGATGCCAGGGTAGGCTGGCACCCTTGGAGGCCACCCCTTCTTTGAGAAGGAGAAGGGGGTATGGGAGGAGAGGCCGTAAGGGTGGGACTAGGAGGAGAGGAGGGAGGGGGCTGGAACCAGGCTGTAAAGCGATTAAATAACGACCACCACACTGGTTAGCTCTACTATGCGGCTCCAGGCACTGCAAAAGCGTGTACGAGCACATTTCTGCAGTCTTGTCTTCTCCCCTCACAGTTCAGGAAATTACAGCACATCTCCTCCTAGATCTCCTAGATCTGCCTTTTTGGTCCTATTCTTGTGTTTTCATCCTTTTATTGCTCTTTTGTGTTTTCCTTTTTTCAAATCTATTTTTTTTTCTTTTAAAAAAGTCTTAAAGTGAAATATCCTTTCACTCAGGAGAAATAACTTAGAATCACAAACTATTATCATTTATGATGTAGTCTGGTGGGTGGCAAACATTTCCTATAAAGGGAAAGAGTACTTTAGGTTTTACAGGCCATTTGGTCTCTCTCTAAACTACTGACTTCGTCAGTTCAATATGAAATGACCACAAACAGGACATGGATAATCTGTGAACAAATGTGCATGTCTATGTTCCAACAAAAAATACAAGAAAAATGGATGGATCCAGCCAATGAGTTACACGTTACCAACCTTAACCTAGTCCATTCTTGAAATTTTCTTTTCAAAATATTAGTCGGCTAAAAGCAAGTAAGTAAAAAACCCACCCAAACAAGACAGACACAGGGTGAACGGTTTGGGACTTGCTATATGCCCCAGTATTTCCTGGGGAGTCACAATTGCAATGCGTGCAAAGGTAAAGAGGCTCAAAGCAGGCTGGTTTTCATTGCTCTTCAAGCCTCTGCCTATACCCTGCCAAATCAAAGGGTATCAGTGGGGCTGCCAGAAGCTTTTCCACTTCATGCAACACAGTATCATTCTCTAAGGGACCAGCTGTAAGCGCTGACCTTCCACTGACGATGTTATTAGCAGAAGGTCATTAGTATAATGTGTCTGGTGGCTTTTCTTACTGTTTGAACAGTAACTGACAGGTTGAGTTTAGTATTAAAAAAAAAAAAAAGAAAAAGAAAAAACCTTACAAATTATACAAAAGCTCATAGAGCAATCTGAAAAACACTAAAAACAACTATTAGTCATCAAAGTAACCAATTAATGTAAACATTTTGGGAAAGAGAATGCTTAAGTGTTCCTGTATAGTTTTAAAATTCAGGTTTGATCTATTTGCATCTTTTCTATTTGAAATTCTACTTAAATTTTCTCATCTCATTAAAAACTGTTCAAGTGCCAGGCTCAATGGCCCATACCTGTAATCCCAGCACTTAGGAAGGGTAGAGTCCAGGTGGATCTCTGTGAGTTTGAGGCCAGCCTGGTCTACAAATTGAGTCAAGGACAGGCAAAGCTATACAAAGAAACCCTGTCTCAAAAAGCCAAAAACGAATAAACAAATAAAGTGTCTGAGTAATTTTAAATCACTAATGCTAATATTAACAGTCTGTACCTAAATCTGATTTCTAAGGAAACACTCTTAAAATATTAATGGGTTAAGTTAGTAATTTTTAAGATAAGAACTATCAAAATGCTTTTACAAAATGATACAGTGATTTTTAATTTCTTTAAAAGATACAAGACCTAGTCAAATCCTATCCAACCATCATGAAGTAACATTTGTTAAAATAGAAAAACAATTCATTCATTGAATTCATTACTTTATCTTTTTTACTATGATTTGTACGCAATGAATTTTCTGTTTCTGTACTGAAATGGTTTTCATTTTTGAAGGACTTTTTAATTGAAAACAGTTCATTCATTGAGCTTACTACTTTATCTTTTCCTACTATGAGTTTAGACAATGAATTTTTCTGTTCTGAAAAAGATTTTATTTTTATTTTTGAAGAATATTTTTACTGGGTGTTTGGGTTCCTTTTTTCCCCAAAGGCCTTTAGATTTTAGCAAAAGGAAAAAAAAAAAAACTGCCCATTTTTTAATGTATTATTTTTACGTGTATGGGCGTTTTGTTTGTATGCATGTCTGTGCACCACAATGTGGTGCCTGTTGCTTATGGAGGACCAGAAGAGGCTGTCTGATCCCCTGAAACTAGCTATTTTAAAAGCAGCCATGTAGGTGTTGGGACTTGACCATGGGTCCTTTGGAAGAGCAGCCAGTGCTCTTAATCACTGAACCATCCATCTTTCTAGGCTCATCTTTATTCTCCTGCTGGTGAATGTCTTTTGTTGCTGTTTATTTCTTGAGATTATAATTTAATTACAATATTTCGCCCTTCCCTTTCCTTTCTCCAAACTCTCTTACATAAACCCCCTGCTCTCCTTCAAATTCATGGCCTCTTTCTTCACTAATTGTTATTGCATGTATATATGTATTTTCACATACATATATAATCCTAAATACAGTCTGTTGAGCACATATAATGCTACTTGTATGTATGGCTTCAGGGCTGACCATTTGGCACTGGACAACAATGGTGGGCTCTTCCCCTCAGAAGACCACCTCTCCTGCCCCCTGCTTCACTCAGCTGCCTGTAGTTCCTTATGCAGGGTTGTGACCCATCTAGTTTGGCCCGTTCACTGGTGTCGTTCCTATTCGGCTCATGTGGTGAGCCTTCACGGGCATAACTCCCAACGCTATTAGGAGACACGGCCCATGCAACCCCCTGGCCCTCTGGATCTTACAGTCTTCGCACTTCCTTCTCCACCGCGCTCCTTGAGCATCAAGTGCAGGGCTATTCTGAAGATGTAGCCATTGGAAATGTGTATTTTCGGTTGTCTGCTTGCCTGGCTTTTTAATTTCACAACCTTATTCTCCATGTTTCCATGTTTAACCATAGTGCATACAGGTGTGTTTTCTTTCACTGTCATCACCATTATTATTACCACATTTGAGTTAAGCTTACTCGGGACTATCTGAGCTGCCTTTTGGGTCTGTAATTTTATCCTCTCCCTGATCATTGTGTACTGGTTACTCAACCTGGGCCCCGCTCATGCTAGGCAGGTTTTCTTCTATGGAGTTACACCCTCTTGTTCTGTTTTTAAAAATCAGTCATGGACTGCAGAGATAGTTCAGTGCACGCACACACACACACACCACAGCCATTACCTATTTAAATATTTGTTCTGTTCTGTTCTTGTCTTCTTTGTCCTTAAGACCCAAATTTGCTTATGCTAGCCTCTCTGAAACTGACCCACTCAATAATACTCCATGTTATGGATGCACCATAGTTTATCCATTCACATACTGAAGACTACCTCATTTTCTCAAGTTGTGTGTGCCTGGGAATAAAGGTGCTATAATCACTTGAGTGCACATTTATATTGATGCAATTTTTCAGCTGAGGTGAATACCAGGGAACATAACTGTTGACTAATGTTAAAGGTATCCTTTGGTTCGGTTCTTTGTTGTGGGTCATCTTGTAGTCTGTAAAACCATGTCTGAGTAGTTTTTAAAAGAAAAGTCTGTAAGGAATGGCAAGTGAGTTGTATACTTTCTAGTATCTTTGCAGTGACTTTATATAAAGAAGTAATAAGTTATTGAATCTGATTCTGTTGATTGTTCTATCTTTCAACAGTTAATAGGCTTTTTTTCTTTTGCTGTTTTTTTTGGGGGGAGGCAGGTCTATTAATTTTTCACTAGTGATGAACAAAGCACACAGAGCTATGTTGAGAGTTAAGTCTCATTTACACCTAGGCACAAGCATGCCTACTCTTCAGTCAAACTATTAGAGTGGCAGTAGGGAACTGAGTTTGGTACAGACTTAGTTGTGCCTACAGCACATCACAGGCTTCACAGTGCTTCAGACAGATCACCATTGTCATCACCATTGTCATGTGTCTGGAGATAGAAACTACTCTGTCCTTTCAGCTTTGCACCATTCCTTCACACTATTATAAAAGGAATTTCCCAGCATGCTCATGACTTTTCAAGAGGGAAAAGCTTTGTGCCTTGGCGGTAGGTTCATGGCTGAAGAAATGCAATCGTTCGTTGTCCTCCTTCAGCTTCAGCTTTAGGTGGTTCTGCAGTTCTCTCTATGGCAGGCTGCATCTGCTTTGTACTATGCTGACCTTAGGGAGGCATGTTCTCACCCTCCTGAGTAGGAAAAGACTGCTTGGTGTCAGTGCCTTCTGAATCTGAAACTATACTCTGACCCTCTTTCAAGGTACAGCTTTCCCTTCCATCCTTCCCTCAGCAATAATGATCCCCCCCACCTTTGTTCTGTTTTTCCCAAGGGCAGAGGGTGTAGCTCAGTGATAGAGCACTTTCATAGTGTGTGCAAGATACCGCATATTTTCCCAACCCTAGTCCAGGCCCAAAATGTGTGTGTGCATGTGTGTGTGTGTGTGTGTGAGAGAGAGAGACTGAGAGTTTCTTCTCACAGAAGAAGAGTTTTGTTTCTCAACTTTGACCAGGAACATCTGAAATAAATAGGCTTCCTGTTTCTTTTCCGTGGGTTTGGGGCTTATATGAGACTCCAAGAGGACAGAACAGCCCTTCATGTCTAGACCTGAGAGACAACTTTGATTCTCCTATTCTGAATTTCTTCTCAACTAGTGCTATGTGGAACCACAGAAAAATTTATCTGTAAGCAAATGAGTTTCCTTGGTGTCTGATGCCTAGATCCTCCACACATTCCAAACTAGTTCATACTTGGCCTTTAAGAATTAGTTAAAGTTTAAAGCTTCCCCTTGCCCTCATATTTCTGGCAGCCATTTCTTTCTCTTCTGGTAAGCTAAGGATAAAATAATTCATATAACCCAATGCTTAGGCTGTGTGGCAGCAAAGTTTGTCCTTCTTGAAATTTACATTACTTGGATGTTTTATTAGCTAAGCTTTCAGACAGGCCTCTGGCTTTCTTATAGTGAAAGGAGCTGGTTCTTTGTTTTCACTCCATCCTCTTGCTGAGACAGACTCTTGCTGTCCAGCCCAGGCTGACCTTAACCTCACTGTTCTTTTGCCTCAGCCTCTCCACTGTATGTACTACCACACCCAACCTGCATATTTATATTCCAACATGCCTTCCTCTTCTATTTTTGCAGTTTGTTATTATCCTTCCAGCCACCAGACAAAATCTTGGGAATATCGTTAATTTTCCTGTAATGATATTTAGTCTCCAATCTGCTGACAATGACTGAATGAGGCAGATCACTAGCGTCTCTTTGTCAGAGTGGCTTTTTCTACTTGTTTAGTGTGTGTAACTGTTATCTCACAACCGTGTCATAACCAATTTGCGCTCTGCTGTCCATCAGGGTGTCTTAGCACTGTTGCATTACTTTGATCTTTAATCTTGGCCAATATCTCTTCTATGCTGCTCTATTTATGCCATAAAACATGACAGCAGCTCAACTGAGATTGTGTAGACCTTACATTCTTTACTGTATTATAAAAACAGAGATCAGGTATTGTAAATTGTTATATTCCCTCCTTTCGCTTTCCTACATAAATATTCTGTCTTAAAAATTAAAACATTTTGGGGCTAGAAAGATGGCTCAGAAGTAAAAAGCCCTTACAGCTCTTGCAGAGTACCTGAGTTTGGCTCTCAACACCCATGTTGGTTGGTTCACAATTACTTCTAATTCCAACTAAATAAATCCGGTACCTCTGGATTCTGTGATCATCTGCACTCGCATATGCATACCCACTTAGAGACACATACACATAACTTAAAAAATAAATTCTAGACAATTAAAATATTAAAAGCCAGGTATGGTGGCAAATGTTTTCTATAGTTCTAATCTTGAGAGACTGAAGCCACTTAAGCCAAGGAATTTGCCATCTGGGCAACGTGGTGAGACACATGCCACCCTCCTCCATCTCAAAAACAAATAAGCAGGACCTGGAGATGTGCAGCTCAGTGGTTAAAAGAACTTGCTGCTCTTGCAGAGGGCCAGCTGTTGTGCTCCGCACCCACCTCAAACGTTTAACTCCAATCCCAGGACTTGACGTCTAGCCCTCCAAGAGCACACGGTGCGCATGCAGACACGTCTGCATATGCACATACAGATAAATTAATTTTAGGCAAATAAAAATAAAAAGCAAAAATAGAGAAAAAAACTTAACAAACATGGAATTATAACCTTCTAATACCCCATGACTTGCCTGAGCATTGTCAATACAATTACGGCAACAAAATTCCCAAAGTTCATACACGTTCTCCAAACCAGAGAAGAATACTTACTATTAATGAAATTATTATACTACCAAACACATTCAGATAAAGCTCCATTAGGATGCTCCTACCACAGGCATCCATTTACCCTGGTAAGTAAGATTTATAGTAGGAATCAAAAACACAAATATTTCAAGGCCCCAATGCTTAGGCGGATGAGGGTACAATAAACACCTCGAATGTTTACTAAAACGTCACTGCCACTGTTATACAACGTCACTTCAAACAAGCAAGCCTGTCTACCTCACTCTTTCAGGTGGTGTACAATTTATCACACTTTCTTTTTACAAACTTGAAAGCTGTTAAAATTATTTCCAATAAATGGGAGAAGGGTATAATCACAGAAGACAAACAGGGTGAAAAGCTGTTCAAATACACCTTCTATAACATTACTTTCAGGTAAACTTTTAAAAATATCATCTAAAGATCCTATGCACTATTTTGGTGAAGTCAGTGTAGGTGCCAGCTCTGCCATGTAGTTTCACTGGTCACGCTATAGCCATTAGAGAAACTCCCTGGAACTACAGTGGTGTGTAGTACTGTATCTGACTCAGGATCAGACCTCCAAGGTGACCTGTGTCATGTATTCACAGGAAATGCTCAAAATAAAATGAAAAGAAAAAGAAAAAGCTTTAGTTGCTAAATGATCATCTGCACCAATTTAAGACAGACCTGCTATAAAACAGTACTTTAGTATGAGAATATAACCATAAAAATGGTTCAGTGTAACAAAAAAAGAAAAGAAAAAAAAAACCAAACAAAAAAAGGGACAACATAAATGTAACTAGAGAATAAATTGTATAAAACTACATATATAGTCTATTCAACAATGAACAATGTTATTTGTTAGCATGGAAAGATGTCTAAGGGATGATGTTGCAGGAAAACAGATTATGAAACAATATGTGTAACAATATATGTATCTCTCTGTGCTCCTATACAACACACGTCAAATTAGTGCCTCCCAGTTCCAAATTCAGGTTTTACTTCCTGCTTAACAAAAATGAAGCCAGGTACTTTTAATACAGTTTTTTCTTTTCTCAGCTGACACATACACTACACGTATCAGCAAAGGCCCTGGAGACAGCAAATGCAGAACGAGTGGATTGCAATGTGCAGGGTCTGAGAGCCAACATCTTTCCCCCCCGACACAAGCCCTTGGGTGTTGCTTCTGCAGAAAATGCCACTGAGGAAATACCAACTTATGATCAACTCTCCTCAGACCCTAAAAAGTAAATTTGAAGTTTCAACCACAAAGCATTACATCAACTTCTCTGTCATCTAGTAAACAAGAGTCATACTCTCTCATAATACCCAGATTTCAGTCTTAGGTGAAGGTCTTTCTCAGCAGACTCTCTATCTACACACAGATAGAGTTATATATGTTATATATATATTATATATATATATATATATATATATATATAATATATATAACTGCTTGTTATATATGACAATGCTATGTATAAGAGGTCTTTTCTTACTGAATTCTTGTTACTCTCTAGATTTAATAACTCTTTACATTAGGCTTTCCTTGTTCAAATTACAGTGATTTCCCATTGACTCTTACTTTCCTTGACTCTTACTTTTTATATTTCAATGCTGACTGAATTTATTTTATATAATAAAGGTATTTGTATGATAATCAGAAAAGGCACGTTAATTCTATTTTGCTAAAAGAAAAATATTTGGTGCAAAGTAAACATTAAGAAGTTTTCCTTAAAAGGCAGAAACACAGTTGTGAGATTAACACAAATGAGTTCTGATAAACACTTGACTTGTGTAGGACTTTTTTGTTTTTTCTCTTCTTAATATCAACTTCTTTTTAACATTCTCTAAGAATGTATCTCTAAGTAATTTTTTTAAAATACTTTTTCTTTAGAATTTTTTAATATATATGAAATACATGGAGTACTCAAGGAGATCAAAGGGGGGCATCAGCTCTCCAAGAACTGGATGGTTGTGAGCCACCATGTGGTCACTGGGAAATGAATTTGGGTTCTCTGAAAGAGCAGCTAGTGCTCTTAACTGCTAAGCCCCTCTAAGTAATTTTAAGTGACAGAAATGACCTAGACTGCTGTTCCAGCTGGCAATCACAAGGCACCCTAGAGTAACAGTGCCCTCAATACGTGCTCCTTCAGCTCCCTGTTGCTCCCCTCTTACCATGCTCAAGGATTATCAGCTGGGCTCCAGCCTGTGCATTTCCAACATCATTCTCAGCAATGCATTGATAGAACCCTTCATCTGATTTCACCAGACCCAAAACTTGAAGATTATGTTCCTTCTAAGGAAGAAAAACATACATAAAATTTTATGACCTAATTGATAAACATGAGTTTAAAACCTCAAGGATATGTTCTCAAAGAGAAGGAAGAAATATTGTTATCAGTATAAGTATGTTGCTTTAAAATTTTAAAAACATGTAAATAATGACAAAATAAAATGCTAATTTCAACACAACAGATTGATTTTAATGTTAAATACTCACAAACTACTTTTTGTTGACATGAGATTATACATTTCAGAAACAAGAAATACATTTCCACAAAAAATTAATTACTTCCGTGCAAATTTATAAAATGTCACTGTCTTCAAAATACTTGCAATTACTTCTGAGCTTTTAAATAAGTTTTGTGTAAAGACCTTAAGGTATACCATTAATACCTATTACTAAAACGTAAATAATTCTATTAGTAGGATATCAGATAATGATAGTATTAGTAGATAATAATAAGTACTATATACCTAACACATAGAAAGTCAAAAGCAATTATGAGGAATTTTTAAATACACTTAACACTTAATTTCCCCTCACACTGGGATCTGGGAGACTCACTGACTAGACCAGGCTAGGTGGGTGAGCCTCTGGGTTCTACTTGTCTGTATCTCTACAGTCCTGGCATTTCAACTCAAGGCCTTACTTGGGTTTCTCTGGGTGACCAAACTTAGGCCTTCATGCTTACATGGCAAGAACTTTATAGACTGAGATATCAATCCAGCCCCACATTGAACACTTTTTGCATTTACAGCTTTGTTACTGTTTTGATAGTGTCACTGAGAGACCTAGTCTGCACTCAAGCTCATTATCTACCTGCCTTTACCTCCTGAGGGCTTGGATTACAGGCAAATACAACCATGTCTTGATTATATCTAATTTGAAAATTCTTTTAACTAATACATGCAAATTAAAGGGGGCTGTGATATGCACTCACTTTCTAAAAGGATCTTTGTTGTTAAAAGTGTTGGCATGGGGGTCATTCTTACTTTGAAGGGTATGTATATAATTTATGAATTTTTTTGGTTAAGTTTTATATAGTATAACTAACTGAAACATTTTCCAAAATTATTATCTTTCCATACTTCAAGAGAGAACTGGATAGGGTGACACATGCCTTTAACCCCAGGACTCAGGAAACAGAGGCTGGTGGATTTCTGTAAGTTCCAGGCCAGCTTGGTCTACACAGTGGGTTCCAGGACAGCCAGAGCTACACAGTGAGAGAGGAAGAAGGGAGAAAAGAAGGGAGGGAGAGGGAGGGAGGGAGAAAGGGAGGAAGAGGGATGGAGTAGAAGAGGGAGGGAGGGAGGGAGGGAGGGAGAGAGGGAGGGAGGGAAATAGAACGGGATCTGCTCCTTGAATACAGCTGTAAGGTGATGAGGAACACGCATGCATACACTATTTCTCAGGAGACGCTGAGAGCAACATTAAGAGGACAAGATGGTTGGTAGGCTCTAAGCCTAGTACAGACACTGATTTGCTGTGATCTCACATAAACTACCAAAATACTTACGAGCTTAGCTTTCTCTAAGCCAAAAAATAAATTATGTTCTATGATTTTTTCTATAACTTTTCTATTTCTTCATTTGCAGTAATTTAAATTGGTATATATATCTTTTGATGATTACATTTATAAAACTTGAGGGTTTCAGAAAGACATGTACTTCTTTGAAAAAATACTTACTACAATTTTAAAGTAATCACTTGGGATAACAACATCCCCATTCTTGACCCACTTCACAGTTGGAGTTGGCTTCCCAGTGACTTCACATTCAAATATAATATCCATGGACTCGTGAGCATATATGTTAGCAGGCTGTCTCAGAAATTCCGGTGGCACTTTAAAATATAAAGGAAAGATATCAACAAAAATAAAAATAAGTAGCTATTCACATATCAACAGATTTTTAAACCATAGAAGTCACTTATTTGCATATTTCTTTAAAATCATGTAACTATATATTTAAAATGTTGGCAGCACAGTAGTTTTACAAATTGCCTGATGGATTATTCAGCTGTAAAGAAGATTTTTTTTTTTTAAGTCACAGGTAACTGGACGGACCTGCATCTGCCATGAGATAAATCCAGAAAACCGAAGTCTGTACAGTAAAATAAAATCAGAAGGATTTACAAATAGTGACCATCCTTCCAAATACTAGCTATTCAATTTAACCTTTAAACTAAATTTAACCTTTTCCTGAGATTTTCATATATGTGTATTGTATTTAGCTATCTCTTTCTCTCTACTCTAGCTCATTCTTTGCTTATACCAACACACACTCTCTCTAATTCATCTTTTCTGTAACTACCGTTACACATATGCACACACACAGAGTCATCTTACTGAGCCCATTTAGTGTTGCCTCTATATACAAACGTGGTTAGGGCTGACCACTTGGGATTAGGTGACCTATCAGGAAGCTTGTCCTTGAAGAAAACTAATTCCCCATCTCTCTGCAGCCGTTGATTGCCTGTAATGCGTCATTAAAAAGTGGCCTTGTGAAATTTTTCCATCTATATTGGCATATGGACTAGTGTTGTCACTATGAATCTTGCTTAGTGTGCATCCAGACATACCAGGGATGCAGCACCCATGAAATCTTAAATTTACTCTTTTGTGCATAATCTGTATAGGTACTTGGCCATTTTTCAATCATTTGTATTTACAATTACTTATCTCTATGCAAATATTTTCATAAACCATCAGTCGTGAATAAATGACTTCTCAATTTCAAACCCACCACTTTGCACCATTTGTAGTCACAGAAGTGGTCATTTGCCACATGGTGCTTCCTTATGAAAAGGCACTGGAGGGGCATTGCAAAGTACAACAGGATAGGGTTTAACTTTCAGGGTAGAGTGCACTTTCTTCCTTGTCTACCCCATAGTTTCTAGAAGGTCTGCAGGAGATGTAATGATAATCACCCTCCAAAAGTTTCTCTAGTTTACTCAGCTCTGACCCACTGCATCCCAGTAAGCAGGATCTAGAATGCAGCTCAAGTTCATAATACTTCAATGGGCATCTATTTGTTCAACATCAGACAGGCTCATAGTATCTCAGGTAGCTTCCTGCAAGCTACCGGTTAGGGCCTAGCAGGTAATTTCAATTGGGCTAGCTTTGGCTAACAGCTCTGTCTTTAGGTAGCAGCTATGTTCTTGCCCAAAAAAGAATGAACAGCAGTCTTGGGTAGGGGAGATTTCTTAAAAGTTTGAGATCCCTTTAAAAGCACTACAGTGAGTTGTGGCTTTACAGTGTATTTGGTTTGTTTCACCTCACCGAGGTTACTGTTTCTATCATATGAAACTAGAATGGAGGACGCCTTGGCTTGTTGGATGCACAATGGTTCTTTCTATCATGACTTTCCTGGTGGTCTTTAAGTATTTTCTGATCATTATTTTCACACTCCTTTTGGTGACAAAAATCAGCACTTATGGATCTTCATTTTCTATTAAAGTTTCCAATTAAATTCACGTCAACACATCTTAAATGAATCTTTTGAACTCTAACCTCTCTAAGTTCTTTTGTCTACTAAAAATTTCTGTTACCAATTAACACTAACATAATTATGCATCTGTCTTATTTTATAGCTCCTTAGTTTCAGACTAACATTTTTCTTACCAATAATCATTTCAGCTATTTGTCCTCAGAATATACTCCATTAAGAATATACAGTCCAATTACTATTTCATAGTTATCTAAATAACTTTCAACCATAAGCTATACCTTTCTGTATGGTTTTACTCTGTCAACTTGATACAAAATTTGAGTCATTTGTTTAATTTTATTTTCCACCTTCAGAAATCACTTGGAAAAAATTTAAATCTACACAAACAATATATATCCACTTAAGTCCAGCTTCCATCCTGTCCTCATCTAGCCTTATAGTCCCCTCCATAAGTAACAATTTTAAAAAATATTATGGTGTATCCTTCCATTTAAAAAAAAATGTAAAAGCAACTTGCTTTACCACTCTTCTTCAAATTATAAATAACACACTAAATTTTTTCTACTTTCAAAGCCATACTCTTAACTAAGCTGGTACATTCCAAGGAACTGACATATTCCCTGAGCTAGTACTGGGGAACCTTCCCCTAAAGTATAGTGAGTGACTGCAAAACACAGCAAAATAGTTGTTTTAAATCAAATTAATAATTTTAGTATGCATTTCAGTAAACAGACTTTCAAAGGGTACTAGAAGAAAGTCATCAACAGTGTCCACATTTATTTTCCCTTTCATGAATTATTAAAAAGAAAAAAAAACAAAAACAAAAACAAAAACCCTCCTCTGGATTTTAACTACTCTCTCTATAGTATTCACACCAATTAAATATAATGTGAGAGCAGATGTTTGTGGCTAGGAAGTTAGGCAGATAACCCGGGAACAAACGAATCAATCAGCATAAGAAAGTAGTACAGCAATGGAAGATTATGAATTTTGTTACCAAAGAGATAATTAAGCTTCAAATTCTCTGTGACAGGTCTCTATCCCTTCTAATCTGCCGTTACAACAGTAATTTTAATTGCCAAATACACAAGTAGAATGTTAATATTAAAACAAACATTAGACTTCTAACATTCCTTTGCTAAAGAAAACCTTAATTCCACTGCTGCTGAATGTTGTAAACTGCCACCCAATTCACACAGAAAACAATAGTGTGCTGGCCAGCAACAAAGTTTGAAGGCTGCTCCATTATGCTGCAATGTGGAAGGTGGGATTGGGAGGGAAGAAAGGAGGGGCTTGTGAGGGAGGGGCTTATGGGGGATACAAAGTGAATAAGTGTAATTAATAAAAATAAAAAAACATGAAAAAAAGAATTTTTTAAAAAATGTGTAAGTTTCTCAAGGATTCAATGTTTTATGCTAGTTTCTCATAAGTTTTTCCCTAAGTACTTAACAGATATCATAGACATTTTTTTACAGTAGATGCTTTTTTTTTTGCAATTTGTATCCTTCTCTTAATATATTCCCTATGTCAAATAAATTACATATATATAAAATATTTAATGATTACACAGACACAAACCCACAGCAGCATGATCAGAAAATGATTTAAGTGGTTCTGAAGAAAGGCCTAAGTATGACACTAAATCAGAAACAAGAAAAATTAAGTATCCCACCCTACTCCCTCTTCTCCCCTTCTGCCCCTCCCCTAGTCCACTGATAAGGAGGACCTCCCTCTCCCCTTCCATCTGACCCTAGCCTATCAGGGTTCATCAGGACTGGCTGCACTGTCTTCCTCTGTGGCCTGGCAAGGCTGCACCGTCACCCCCAGGGGGAGGTGATCAGAGAGCCTGTCTCTGAGTTCATGTCAGTGGGTTTCCTTATTAGGGAACCCATTTGGAGACTGAGTCTATGGGCTACATCTGAGCAGAGGTTTTAGGTCCTCTCCATGCAAGGAACATGCATGGTCCTTGGTTGGTTGGGGTCTCGGTCTCTGCAGGGACCCTCGGGCATATGAAAAATATGTTCAACTATACAACAAGGACATTTGCTCAACCATGCTAAGCTCTATTCTTAAGAGCCAGAATTTGGAAACAACCTAGATATTCCTCAGCGGAGGAGTGGATACAGAAACTGTGGTACATTTACACAAAGGAATACTATTCAGTTATTAAAAACAAGGAAATCATGTAATTTGCAGGCAAATAGTGGGAACTAGAATAATCATCTTGAGTGAGGTAACCCAGAAGCAGAAAGACACACATGGGAGATACTCACAAGTGGTTATTAGACATGTAATATAGCATAAACATACTAAAATCTATACTCCTAAAGAAGCTAAAAAAGAAAGACCTAGGGAAGATGCTCAATCCTCATTCAGAAGGGCAAACGCAATAGACATCGAGAGCAGGAGAAGACAGGGAACAGGACAGGAGCATACCACAGACAGCCTCTGCAAGACTCTACTGAATGAGGTATGGAAGCAGAGGCTGAGACTCACAGCCAAACTTTAAGCAGAATAAATGGAATTTTATGAAAGAAGGGGGAGATAGAAAAACCTCGAGGGGACAGGAGCTCCAAAAGGAGAGCAATAGAGGTATTCATTTTCTTAAGCAAGGTTTTCCAAATAGCTTTCAATCCAGGTCCTAGGAAAGTTGAATCTGTCCCTGATGACAACCATCTCTTAAGACTGCCTGCTACATCTTTCATGCACTTGCTGCCTGCCTGTTTAACTGAGTAGATATAGACTACTTTTGGAAGGATATAAGAGAAGCCAACAGTGTCCATGGAGGCTAATATTTCTCTACATAGCCTTTAGGTTTAATTATTTTTAATTTTAATTAAAAATAAAACTAGAGAGATAAACATACACCTAGTTAAAACTTGCTCTGAAAAAGTTGTCATTTTAAAATTAATCTATATATTCAATAAAATGTCATTCAATAATGCAAGAGAATTTTAACAAAACTTGACAAACTGAATCCACAAGTTATGTGGAAGAAAAATATATGCAGACAAAAAGCTTTGAAAGAGCAACAGGAAGGAATCTGCTGAAACACAGAATTCTAAGAAAAGCCTCCTTTTACTAAACTAGCATTTGAAAATAAGAACTGCAGATATTTGTAGTAAGACATGACATTCAAATAAATAGAGACAATAATACTTCTGAGGCAACAGGTAATCCATTTGGGAAAAAAAAAAATCAGTCAGATTTCTACCTATTATCACATACAAAAATAAAACCGAGGTGCATCAAAGACCAATAGGTAAAGTATAAAAGTATCAGAAGAATATGGAAAACAACTTTATTAATGTGAAGGAGCACAGTTTGATTACAGAAAGAGAAGAGTAGCATATCTGGCTAGAGAATAATGACGATGATGCTGATGATAATTTCTGGTTGTCTCTGCTTGTCTCTTTAGAGACAAGGTCCCTTCTAGCTCAGGTGGGCCTTTAACTTGTTATGATGACCTTGAACTCTTGGCATTCCTGCATTCACCACCCAAATTATGGGTATATGCCAGAAAGAAAAGTTTTTTAAAAGGCAATGTGTGCCTCAAAATTAAAACACCAATGTCTATGGTATCTTTATTTCTGGTTACCAAATTTTGGAAATAACCTAAGTGTCTTTCAATAGACAAATACACAACTATGATATATTTATGTCATGTGTTTCTCAATAAAAGGAGAAGGAACTACTGATACATCCAACCACATGGCTGATATGAAAGTACACTGAATAGAAAAAAAAACTAGGCCAAAGGGGCGGGGGAGGGCACAAACATGAAATGCTAGAATATTCAAACCATTTATAATGACATAAAGTATATCAATGCTAATTTAAATATAGAGGCATGAAAGGCGCATGGGAAGGATTAGCAAGAGGCGTTAGAAAACTTGGGAGTGATAAGTCTGTTAATTATTCCAAATGTAGTAGTATTTTCATGAGTATACACATATTAAACATTACATTTACACCTTACATATGTAGGGTAGCAAATTATAGCAGTAAAGCTGCTGAAAAATACAGATTATATTTTAACATACTTAAACTATTTAAAATGTTTATGCCAAAGAACTGGTATTCAGAAGACATTTTTAGAAATCTACCACTCAATAAAAGAGCTTAAAACTGTCAAAGAATGGACAATTAAAGGACCAATAAAAATATCCAATAAAATCAGAAAAGAAATTAAACCTCCTTAATAAGATATGTGTTTTTCTTGTTTCATTTGCACAGAATATAAAACTTGAGAGTGATACAAAGAAGTTGTGGAAAAACTACCACTGCCTTGCTATTGTTGGGTAAGGAAGTAATCCCATCTATATGAGGGCGATTCAGCAAGATGTGTCAATATCTGACATAAATACCTTTTACTTTAGCAACAGGAGCTGTGATGGCTAATCCTGGTGTCAACTTGACTACATCTGAAATTAACTAAAACCCAAGCAGCTGGGCACACCTCTAACAGGGTTGTCCTGACTAGACTGTTTAGGAGACACCCTTGCTCCGGCGGCAGCTCACGTGAAAGGACATGCAGAAGGGAAGCCTTTGCTTTTGCCTGCTTGCCTCCACTGTTAGCACGGTCATCTGTTCCCGAGACATCCTTTCAGCGCTGCTAGAACCTGCTTCTTCAGGGTTCCAATACTAGACCACAACATGGAAGGGCTCCAGGACTTTCTTGGGGAGTCCAGCACTAGTTTGGTACTGCTTAAGGTATACCGTTTCACAAACTGAAAAGCGAACCGGTCCTTGGCCTTTCAAGGAGACAGCCATTGTTGCACTTCTCAAACCCCAGCCTGTGAGAGTCTTTAACAAAGTCCCTTTCTATACTAATATTACTTCATAACTAACAGAATCACTGTTGTTTCTTTAGAGAACTCTGACTAGTCCAGCAGTCGCTGGGGAAAGGGTAACAGGCAGGTATAAAGGTGGACATTCACAAAGACGCTCAAAACCGTGTTACTGTGAGGGACCCTGGAAACAGTTAAGTATTGATTATGAGGTCTGCGTAAACACGTGAGCAGTCTGGACTACGACTTTCTCCAAATCAGCAGTTCATCTTTAGAAATAAAAATCATGGTTCGGAAGCAGGCGAATGTAACTGTTTAAGGAGTTCTCTGGCTGTTCTTCTGCAGTAATGGCAGGGTGGAGTACTTCCAACAGCTGCAGCAAATCCATTAAGACCAACAGTCCTACTCCCTATTTTTTTAAGTTGTTAAGTCTTCTATAAGGTCATAGATGATGCAAATTTATGTCACTATGCAATGTAAGCATGTTGTATGTTGCCATAGAAAAAGCATAATAGACAACGGGAAAAAATGCAAGAAAAAAAGAGAATAGTATCATTTCATTTCATAAAAACATGAACTTGTTTAAAAATATTTTTAAATATGTAAACTATAAAAGCAAAAGCAGTATTTCTGGTTAGTGAGGTGAAAGGTGGCTTTTTTTCTATGTACTTTCAGTGTTATTAATCTGAAAAATAGTAACTGTTATTTTGTAGCACTGGTTTACAGCCTAGAGAATCCATTTTGTAACTGCATTAGAAAACACTGGGCATATGTCAGTCCCCAGGCACAGTCCAATGAGCTACTCAACTCCTCATCTCCACAGTGGAACGTGCTCTTAACATGTTCTCTATCAATCTGCCACTGGCATATTTATTTTTCACTCTTTGCCATCAATGAAAATACCGCCAAGTTGGTCTACTATACCAAAAAAAACAAAAAAACAAAAAAAAAAACACCTTTTTTTTAGTTTTTCATATGTAAATTGAGGTATATATTTTTGAAAATTCCACAAAGCAGCTGAAAATGAGCATTACAGCTTTTAGGAACTGAATATATCATTGGATTTGCTGTTCAAGATAAGTGTCAATAGTTGAATACAAAAAAGCTCAATGTTCATTTAAAATGTTTTTTGACCCATTGCAACAAATAAAGACAGTTCAATGAGCACTGTCAATTGTGGCGCAAACACTGTAATATCTCAGGGTGATAATTAAACCTTCTTAAAACTGATCTACTTCGGTTATCAGCATTTGCTAGCAAACCTGGACGATGCCAATGGTAAGACAGTCCTCCCAACTAGAGCAGACAATGGCTACTCCTTGGTCAAGATGACTTATTGATGTCTCCAGAAAATAAACTTCAGAAGTACGGGGCAGAGAACAGGACATCTCTGGTGGTGTGGGTAGGCACTTCTCTGTAAAGACAAACGTGCTTTCCTATATATTAGATTATAGCATAAAATTCCTAGTTGGAGTAACTTAAAAACCACTGGGAGAAAACAAGATTACTTAAGTATGTTTTTATAAACAGAAATGTATTAGAAATCAAAAATTCTGGGACTTTAAATTAGGATTTCAAATATGTTTTTAGGTATGTGATCTTAGAAAAATCACTTTGCCTTAGAGGAATGTAAGGCATGTGTGAAAATATATTCTTGTTAATAGGAAAGATAATGTTCAGGCATATTCATATAATTATATGTAACCCATAACTTATATAGCTTACACTATGAAAAGAAAATAAAATTGCTTAGTGTTACTCCTACTATAATTACATTTCTTGGCAAAACAAAATGGATCTTAGTTCCAATAGCCTAACTCTTCCAATGTTTTCAAATGCAGCAATATTCAGCATCTTAAGGAAAGAGATTAAGAAGAAAATATAATTCGGTGGCTTTCAGAAGCGTGGTTAATCATTAGATGAATAACCATGTTACTGACAACTATGAGGTTTTATAGAGAAAAATATTTTGTTTAATATCAACTGTAAAATAGTTATTCAAATATATACTTTATTAGACTTCTTTACAACTTTAAAAATGAAACATATGAACAAATCAAGTACAATTCTCTTATATATCCACTGGAAACCGATCACTGCAGTCTCACTAAGAAGTTGTGAGGATAACAATGCCATAAACCTATACAGCCTGCTTGATTTTACTTTCTCACTTGAACATAATGGTGTGGTATCTGAGCACTCTGTAGGGCTCTGTGACTTGGACCTTAGGAAGGGCCAATGCTACATAAGTAATTTACAAGTACCAGAAGTAAAATTCTCCAAGGATGATTTGGTAATAGAGATTTGACTGTAAGTTAAGTACTCATCGATGAATACCACTGTGATTGTAAAGCTGACTGGGTTACAGGGTACCCAGGCACCTGGCTTAACATTATGTCTGTGTGTCTGTGAAGATGTTCCAAAAAAAAAAGAGACCTCTGAACTGATATGTGGAGAAAAGAAAGCTCTCTCCAGTGTACATGAGTATCATCCACTCCATCAAAAATAAAAGGCAAAGGAAGGATAAACTTGATCTCTACCTGTCTATGCAAGAACACTCAGTTCCTCTTCCCCTTAACATTCCCGGTTTTCAGACTTTCGGGCTCACAACTGCTGAAGACTGTTAGTATTTACTATTGATTTGTCTTTAGTTACACTGCTGCAGCTTTAGTTTCCAACCGTGGCAGATGGTGGAGCTCCTCACTCAGCCTCTAGTTTTACGAGCCAATATTTTACAGTAAAGTTTTTTCCTCTTTCTCTATTCTCCCTCCACTTGTATCTCCTATTGTTTGTTTCTCTAATAATATACTATATTAGATAGATAGTTAGTGTAGTATATATGTAATACACTACACTAACTCTGTATTTCACTATATATAACTATCTAGTGTGCAGTGTATGTATATAGTGTATTATATATACTACACTGACATACTATAAATTTTTAATAATTTATTATAAATACAGCTATAACAAACTTCATGTAGGCAAAAATATCTGGAATTTAATTTATTAATTAGATAGTTCAGATATTACTTTTGTGAAAGGTTTATTTATTTATGTATTTTATGTATATGAGTACTATGCCGGCATGCACATCTGTACCAAAAGAAAGCATCCGATAGTTGAGCTGTCATTTGGGTGCTGGGAATTGAACTCAGAACCTTCAGAAGAGCAATGAGTGCTCTTAATCACTGAACCATTTCTTCAGCCCCACCCCCACCCCCTGATATTACTTTAAGAGAATTTCAATGGGTTACAAGGAGAAAATTTCCAAATCCTAAGCTATAAAAAGAAGTAATACCTGAGTTCAATTCGCAGCACCCACATAACAGCTCACAACTTTGCTTCCAGGGGATCTGACACAGAAAACACTAATGCACATAAAATAAAAATAAATTTAAACACGGGCGGGGAAGAGGGAGGGTGGGATTGGGAGGGAAGGAGAGAGGGAGGTACAGGGGGATACAAAGTGAATAAACTGTAATTAATAAAAATAAAAAAAGAATGGATGAAATGTCAAAAATAAATTAATTTTAAAAAAGGAGTAATAAAGAGCTAAAATTCAGCTACTTTTAAGACATAAATTCTACCAATATTTAAATTAATATTGAAATTCTACCAATATTTAGTGTTAGCTTTTTTTTCTATTGTCCATTGCTTTGGGGTATCAACAAATAGAAAACTCCCTAACACAGGATTGTAAGAATTCTCTTTAATATGGCTTTTTTATATATATTAGTTATATCCAAACACAATACTTTAGAAAATACCTCACAAAAAAAGATATTGGACTATCTTTACTGCCAACAGACAGTAAAGAACTAATCATCATGGAAACATAAATTAAAACCATATAGAGTACAACTGTATACTCGAACACAATGACTAAAATTATGAAAATTGGTAACACTAACTGCTGGCCAGGACATACAGCAACCAGAATATACACATTAACGGGGATGTAAGTTGGTCCAGTCACTCTGAGAAGTAGTCTGGTATACAAGAACTACCAATTTAAAAATTCAGCTGTTAAAAAATACAACCACACAAATGAATCTCAAATATGTTAAGCTTTGTAAAATAAGCCTATACAACAGTTGACATGAATGTTTTTATGTGGAGCTTTAGAACAAGCAAAAACCAATGTATATTACTCAAAAGAGTAGATCCTTTGAGAGTTGTAAGGGGAGGATGAGCAGTGGCATGGAGGAATTTTCAACTATGATTATTATATTCTGTTCTTATATTGGTTGTACAGGAAGGCACTGATGGAGCTCAGGAACAGTAAACTTCATATTTATGAAGTTTAGTGTATATAAATTTTATTTCAAGAGAAGAGAACTACAAACAAAATATTAAATGTTCAAGACTAAAAGACATGGCTTGCCAGGAGGTGGTAGCACATGCCTTTAATCCTAGCAGGTGGCAGGCAGAAGCAGGAGGATCCCTGAGTTCCAGCAACCTGGTCCACAGAGTCATTTCCAGGACAGCCAGGACTACACAAAGAAACCCTGTCTCAAAAAAAAAAAAAAAAAAAAAAAAAAATCAGTGACATGGCATAGCAAGTAAGAGTACTTGTTGCAATGGTGCTGGTCTAACTGGATATCTACATGCAGAAAAATGAAACTAGATCCATATTTATCACCCTGCACAAAACTAAAGTCCAAGTGGATCAAAGACCTCAACATAAAACCAGATACTCTAAATCTAAAAGTGGGGAATACCCTAGAACTCATTGGCACAGGAGACAACTTCCTGAACAGAACACCATCAGCACAGGCCCTAAGAGAAACAGTCAATAAATGGGACCTCATGAAACTGAAAAGCTTCTGTAAGGCAAAAGACACTGTCTTCAGAACAAAACGACAGCCTACAGATTGGGAAAGGATCTTCACCAACTCAACATCTGACAGAGGGCTGATATCTGGAATATATAAAGAACTAAAGAAGTTAAAAGGCAATAATTCAAGCAACCCAATTAAAAAATGGGGTATGGAGCTAAACAGAAAATTCTCTGTAGAGGAATATAGAATGGCACAGAAACACATAAGGAGATGTTCAACATTCCTAGCTGTCAGAGAGATGCAAATCAAAACAACCCTGAGATTTCACCTTACACCCATCAGAATGGCTAAGATCAAAAACTCAAGAGAGAATGCATGCTGGAGAGGATGTGGAGAAAGGGGAACCCTCCTCCACTGCTGGTGGGAATGTCAACTGGTACAACCATAATGGCAATCAATCTGGCGCTTTCTCAGACAATTAGGAATAATGCTACCTCAAGATCCAGCTATACCACTCCTAGGCATAATCCAAAAGATGTTTAAGTACACAACAAGGACATTTGCTCAACCATGTTTGTAGCAGCCTTATTCGTAATAGCCAGAACCTGGAAACAACCCAGATGTCCATCAATGGAGGAATGAATACAGAAACTGTGGTACTTTTACACAATGGAATACTACTCAGCAATTAAAAACAAGGAAATCATGAATTTTGCAGGCAAATGGTGGGATCTAAAAAATAATCATCCTGAGTGAGGTATCCCAAAAGCAGAAAGACACACACGGTATATACTTACTAATATAGACCTGTAAGATAGGATAAACATACTAAAATATGTACACCTAAAGAAGATAAACAAGAAAGAAGTCCAGGGGTAAGATGATCAATCCTCATCTAGAAAGACAAAGAGGATGGACATTGGAAATAGGAGAAAACAAGTAACAGGACAGTAGCCTACCACAGAAGGCACCTGAAAGACTCTACCTAGCAGTGTATCAAAGCAGATGCTGAGACCCCATAATGAAGCCTTCGGCAGAGTGTAGGGAATCATATGAAGGAAGGAGGGATTAGTATATCCTAGAGGGGACAGGGAGCCCCACAAGGTCCAAATATATCTGAGCACAGGGGTCTTCTATGAGACTGTTTATCCAACCAAGGACCACGCATGGATATAACCTACAACCCCTGCTCAGACATAGCCCATGGTAGCTCAGTATCCAAGTGGGTTCCCTAGTAAGGGGGACAGGAATTGTTTCTGACATGAACTCATGAGCTTCCCCTCCCCCTGAGGGAGGAGCAGCCTTGCTAGGCCACAGATAAGGACATTGCAACCATCCTGATGATACCTGATAACCTAGGGCCAGACGGAAGGAGAGGAGGACACCCCCTCAGTGGACTTGGAAGGGGGCAGGGAGAAGATGAGGGAGGGAGAAGAGGATTGGGAGGGAAAGGGGGAGAGGGCTACAGCTGGGATACAAATGAATGTATAAAACTGTTTAAAAATAAAAATTATTAAAAAAAAGAAAGAGTACTTGCTGTTGTAGGACCCAGGTTTGATTCCCAACAACCACATGGTAGCTCACAGCCATCCATAACCCCAGTTCTGGGGGATGAGATGCTCTCTTCTGGCCTCCAGAGACACCAGATATGCATGCAGGTAAAACACTCATACACAAAAAATAAAATAAAAAAATCTTTAAAACTCCCTTAAAATATTAAAATCCTAGATAAGCATACGAATGCTGAATTGTCTAGGTATACCTACAACTTTAAAATTTTATAAAAAATTGATAATGTTGGGTAGAATGATGGACAGTTGATCACATAATTATCATAAAATGTTAATTAATGATGGCTGTAAAGTTATTTCAACATATCATAAAATTTTGCTGACGTGGAAATGTAAATTCTCAGCATTGACTGTTAAGACTCTGGATGTGCTGTTTATACTACCTTATAAAATGTGTTTTGTTCAGTATTCAAAAGACCTGAGAGTACCAATGAATGACAGCAGAGTGTTGGGTGATCAACATGAAGGAGACTGGAAGAAAAGAGAAGCTCAATTTTTAAATTCAGCTAGAGAGTTAAAAACTCAAAAAACAGAACAAACATCTGACATGAGTAAGAGGAATCTAAAAGGAGCTTCAATAAAGATGGTGCGGGCTGGGGAAATGGCCCAGTCATTAAAGGCATAGGCTGCCCCTGGGCCCAGAGGTTTTTTGTTGTTGTTGTTGTTCTGTGGTCTCTTTGTGGAGCTCATGTCCTCTCCAGGCCTATCTCTCCCTTCTTCCATAAGACTCCCTGCACTCGGCCCAAAGTTTGGCTATGAGTCTCAGCATCTGCTTTGATACCCTGCTGGGTAGAGTCTTTCAGAGGCCCACTGTGGTAGGCTCCTGTCCTGTGTGTTCCTGTGTTCCCTTTCTTCTCCCACTTCTGATGTTGATCCTGTTTGCCCTTATGAATGAGGATTACGCATCTTCTCTAGGGTCCTCCTTGTTGAGACTGATGAATCAACCAAGGACCATGCATGGAGAGGACCTAGACCCCCTGCTCAGATGTAGCCTATAGGAAGCTCAGTCTCCATGTGGTTCTCCTAAGAAGGGGGTCAGGGGCTGCCTCTGGCATGATCTCGGTGGCCCACTCGTTGATCACCTCCCCCTGGCAGGGTGGTCTTAATAGGTCACAGAGAAAAAGGATCCAGACAGTCCTGATGGGACCCGATAGGCGAGGGTCAGATAGTAGGGAAAGAGGACCTCCCCTATCAGTGGACTAGGGTTGAAGATGAGAGAAGATGGGACCAAGAGGAGATGAGGGAAGGTGAAACCTGGAGGAGATGAGGGAGGGGCCTGCAGCCAGGGTTCAAAGTGAATAAATGGTAATAAATAATAATAATTAAAAAAAATTTTAAGCACGGGCTGGTCTTTCTGAGGACTGGGTTGGCTTCTCAGAACCAGCATTTTCTCCAACTACAGTCCCAGGGCTTCTGATGCTCTGTTCTGGCCTCTGTAGGCACCAGGCAGGCAGACCATGCATTTTTTAAACTTAAGAAACAAAAAATGATGATTGAAATATTAGCTTAGATTCGTAATAATACTAACATTGGACTATAATTTGTTCCCAGAAAACAGAAATGGAAATTTTTCTTTTGGGAGTAGATGGAGTTTATCATACAAATGCTGTAAGAGAAAAAGGGAAAATTCCTTTTTTTCAAAGCAACTCATGACCCATATTAACCGTTATCAACAATCTGAGATGGCAGGAAATACACCACCAGCTAATTCACGTCATAGCAAGAGTAGAAATCGGAAGTGTTAATGATAAGATAGTAAGTTTGAAATATTTAACAGATGAAGAATGAACTTATAACCTTTTCTGCTTTAACAGCCACTATGTCATTTCCTACAGCTATAACTTCCTGAAAAATAACAAGCCAGACAAGTGTGACGACATTCATATATACTCATAGAGGTGTGGGGGTGTATGTATGTGGGTGTGGGTGTGGGTGTGTATCCCCAACTATTTTTCATCAACTATTTTCCCCATCAGGAAAAAAAAATGCTTTCAACTATGTGGCAAGGCTCAAAACAAAATTTTCCAAATGGGTTTTTGTTATACACAATTACATTCTGTACTCAATAAAAAGAGAGAGAAATAACCTCATGTGATACCCATGAAAAGCACAGCTTGAACTGTACTATCCAGACTCAGAAATAAGGCATGAACATAGCAAAAGCCTGGCATTGTAATAGTCAGCCCTCATTCTGCACTGCTCCAAGAGCAATCATTGCTAATTTTACTTTTAAAAACTGTAGATTAACTTTGCCTGTTTCTGAAGACTATAAAAGGGGAATTATAGTCTTCTGTGCCTAGTCTGAGATTTTAATGTTTTTGAATATAGAGGTGGCATGTCAATTTCCATTGCTGATAAAACGCCACATTGGATTTTGATAGGCATTCGAATCTTTACCAGTTTTAATTTCCAATAAATAAGTATGGCAGCAATATTAATGTGCATGATTTTCAGTGTTCATATCTTGTTATTTCTGTACCATAGGAATATTTTTATATACACTTTAATAGATTCTGCCAAACAGGTTTCTTATTTTTGCAATATTGGGAATCCAACCCAAGTGGAATCTCTAGTTCTCCAGAGTATTTTAAATGTCATCAATGTACATGCCTATCAGCAGTTCATTAAAGTCTCTGGTGTTCCTCAACCCAACACTAGACAGTGCAGGTCTTATGTAACTAGAAACATTTACCAAATACACAGGAGCCTTGCCTGAAGTTTTTTCAAAGAACAATATTCTTTGGAAAAAAAAAAACAAAAAACAAAAAAACAAAAACCCTTTGGTTTTGCTGACAGTCTGTTTTGATACCCCCCCCCATTAACTTTTATTTAACATTCCCTTTTTTCTATTTTCTTTGGCTTAAATTTGCTACTTTTATCATTTTTGAGGTCAACGTCTGAATTGCTGAATTTTGACTGACACACATACATACACAGAGAGAGAGAGAGACAACAAACTTCCCTCAACTTTTGCTCTTAGTTTATACTGTTTTGTAAATTTTAATTTTAAATTCTTAATTTCTTTTCTGACTCAAGGATTATTTTAAGATGATTCACATAAAGCAATATACTCCCAAACAATGAAACTGGACCATTAGTTGCTGTACAGCATTTGCTAATGTCTGTAATATTTTTTACAATTTTTCCATGGACTTTATGAACACTAGGCAAACACTATGACTGAGATGTAACTCCAGCTATACAAATGTCAACAGGGTCAAACTGTTAACTGCACCATTTTACATACTTTGCACTTAGTGAGTTTGCATAACCTATTACTTACGGAAGTGTAATTGCTATGAATATAGTTCTGTCTATTCATAAATCACATCACTTTCTGTTCTGCATATTTTAATATTATATTATTAATTATATGCATCTTTAATTTTTTTTAGTTTTCTTGGCAGGTTAGCTTTTTAAAAAATATTTTAAAGTCAGGGATAGTGCCTCACACTTGTAATTAAGCACTTAGGAGGCCTAAAACAAGTGGATCACAAGTATTAACTCAGCCTAGCCTACAGAGATTTCATCTAAAACAAAAACAAAACCCTGTTTTCAATTTTAATTAAAATGTTAATTGACAAAACTTGTATATATTTATGTAAGATGTTTTTTGATGTATATAAACACAGAATGGCAAAGTTACGCTAAGATATTCCATTACCTCATTTATTAGTTTTTTTTATGGGGAGAACACTTAAAATCTATTCTCAGCATTTTTTCAAGTTGACAATACATTGTAACCATTTTGCTATCTGATTGTAACCATTTTGCTATCTGATTCTATTAGATTGACTATGTTAGATTCCATTCTAATCAGATCATGCAGGATTTGTCTTTCAGTGCTTATTTCTTTTTATAAAGTATCTTCCAGGTTCATTTATGTTGTTGCAAATGGCAGGATTTCCTTCTGTAAAGCTGTGTTTCCATTGTAACAACTTTGTTATCCACTATCCATGATGAATACTAAATTGACTCAATGTCTTAGCTAAGGTGCAATAAGCTGCAATGAGCATGGTTGAATAAACTTAGCTTTCTGACATAATGGTCTATTTCAGCTCGATAGACAGCCATATAAGGAATTACTGGATCATATGGTAGTTATACTGAATGTGAGGTAGTATCCTATTGAGGATTTAATTTAGTTTCTCTAGTGATCTGTCACATAAAACAGTTTTGTTTCCATATGCTTGCTGGGCCACTTCTTTGTCCTCAGGAAATGTCTTCTCAGGTCTTTTGAACATTTTGTAAAGCAGCTGTTTTCCTGCTATGGAACTGAATTCTTCATCTAGTCTAGACACTAACCTCCCATCAGAGGTGCAGCTTGGCAATATTTTCTCTCATTTTGCACTTGTCTCTCCAAGATTCCTTTATCATTTGCTCTACAATTTTTCAATTCTATGCAATCCTATTTGTCTATTTTTGCTTTCGTTGCCTGTGCTTTCTAAGTCATATATAAAAAAGACAACAACAAAAACACCTTTTCCTAAAGTCAACATCAAGAAGTGTTTCCTTCATGTCTTCTTTCAGCAGTGTTTCAGATTCAATCTTCAGTTTAAGTCTTTAATCCACTTCAGGTAGACTTTTATATACGGTGTAAGAAAAGGGTCCAATTTTAGTCTTGTCAGTGAGGCTCTCTGTTCTTCAGAACAATTTACCCTCCTCAAGGTATATTCTTGGCAACAAGAAAAAGCAATATACACAGCCTTTCAGCTATAAACCTGAGAAGTCAAACATCATTTTTACCATCCTCTCATTAATCCCAATAACTCAAAGCCTGTCTGAATTAAAGAACAAGGGACATAAACCCTAGCTCCCAAACAACAGGGCTATGTTACACTCAGTGTTGGTACTAAAAATGAACTCTGTTGTGTAGGCATCTTCTAGAAGACTAGCCATTCCTCTTAACTGTCTGAGCCATTTAGACATTTTGTTTTTCATTTTCACTTTCTTCCAGTTGAAAGTCTACTCTTCTTGTAACACTTTATATATCCTCTCCCCCTTGAAACCGAATTCCCATTTTTATATTTTAAAATTATATAATTTTAACTGTCCCAGTAGGACAAAAATATTCCACAGACAGATATTTGTGTTATGTCAAAAAGATACTCTATCAAACTAGTAAATAATGGTCACCAAGACACAGAATTTCTTCAAGAAGTTCACACTAAAGCTTGGTGCCAGAGGAGGAAGTTACTTCCCAAGAAAAGATTTCGCACAGTTATAACAACATGTCAGACTATCTGGAAGTAAAGAGTGGAGCCCAGATAATGATGGCTCAGCAGTGACGGGCAGGATCACACTTTGACCAGGACTGCTAGGCTATGCACCACCAAACTCTAAAGTTCTGTCCATAACCATATGAGCAAAAGTCCTCATGAAGAAAAACAGTGGAACAAAACCAGTAGCTAACAAGTATAAAAAACGCATTTCTTTTGTTGCTCTCGACAGCCACTTCAGGGTTTGTGGCATAATCAAGGACCTGAAAGGTGGAAGTCACCAGACTTCTTTGCAATGTGGCCACACTGCGTAAACCTTCTCTCTCTGCTTTTCCCTGTTATTTCCCTCTTTAACTGGCCTGCTGAGGACAGGCAGCTAACTCTGCTTGTTGATGCTGCCAGGGCCAGGCTCTGAGCCTGACAACTCCGGAAACAGTACTGCAAGGACAGCTGGACTTTGTTCTTCTGTATTGCCCATTCTTGTGCCAATAACATACTGCTCTGAAAAATGATAAATTTTAATATTTAAAACCTCTCTTTACAGTTTTCTCTAACAAATTCATTTCAAGAGCACCTTTTCCAGGCATGAATTTTAAAATAAAGCTAGTTATAAATTAAGATGTATATGTTATCTATATTTTAAATTTTTAGTTAATAACTAGATGCAATGGCACAGGCCTTTAATCCCGGCCCTTGGGAGATTGGAGAAAATTCAGAAGTTAAAGGCCATCCTTGGCTACTAAGCAAGTTCAGAGTCAGCCTGAAGTACCTAAAACCCTGGAAACCAAAACAAAACAAAACTCAGGTCATTCACTTCATGGGCAGAGTATCAGAGTCCACACAATGAACAAAAATAAAATAGAAAACAACCATATGTAGAAAAATAGTGGGGCAATACCAGCAGTATTGCCAACAAGTGTAACAGATGCATTTCATTTGATGTTCTCTATAACCACAGAAACAGGTGGAAGAAACTGACAGGAGACAAGAGAGAAGACTCATAGACAAATATCTAATTAATGGTGAAAAAGAAAAAAAAAAAAAACCACAAAGGAAGCACAGAGACCAGAAATAGAGTTCATGAGTATTTTATCTTCCAGCGCTATCCATGCAGAAGACCGACAATGACCACCATATGAAACTGTCCTCACCCTCTCCTCCTACCTAGCCACAGACGTGGGCTAATAAGCTCCTCCGACACAGCAGCTATGCCACCTTCGTAACAACGTTTTTGTTTTCATAAAGTATAAGCCTACCCATAAACAACAGAAAAGCATGTAAGCTTTCTCTTCTTTCATCAGTACTGAACCCCAAGCACTGTGTTACCCAGATGTGCTTATTTTAAATACATATGAGTTCCCTGATGACAACTAGAGGTAGAAATATAGCTATCCAATGCCTGGCTCTGAAACATATTGAATATACAAAGAAAAACAAATTTTCACATAAAACAGAACACACAAATTAATACCAAGTCACAGATCACACAATGCATATCATCAAAGGGAACAAGCTAGTGAGTCACACAAGGCATCCTCTACTTCTGCACGTGCAAGCAGGGCTGGATCTTCTAAAATTAACAGAGAAGATCATTAAGAGTTTTATCAGAAACAAGTGTTAGCATAAACAAACCAGAAAAGTGGATCAGCACTCTACAAGTACTTTTCTAAACAGAAAGGGCAGGCCAGACAGGGAGAGAGGCTTGTGCATATGCCACATTCATTTTCCCTGACTTCTAAATCAAAGAACCTAAAAGGGAGAGATGGGAATAGAGAGAAAAGGGAAAAACAACTCTTGCAGAGATGATCAATGTCAGCTTAAGGGAGAAATACGTATCAAAGCATCATACTAAGTGACATGGAAAGGTGTCATGCAATCCTTCTGGTGTGATCTAAGTGCCCCAAAGAAGGAACACAAATGCCCAGAGATACAGCTCTGGAATGGAGAACATACATCTTTGGAGAAAATACCCTGAGACAATAAAAGGGTTCTGAACCTTGTAGATGCCCCAGATCACATTCCCCTCCTCGACAATAACATTCCACCAGCACCATTACAGTATACTACTACTGAAAAACAGGAACGCTGGGATGGGAGTTCTCTAAGGATTAGTTCTCAATCTTCAAGATGATCCCAACAAAATAAGTACTCTTATTCTCTCCACTGTACCGATAATGAAAATAGAGTTCAGAATGGCTATATAAATTTGCTGTAACTGGGGTGGGAAAGACGCACCAACAGTTAAAACACTTTCTATGGAAATAAGAGGCCGAGAGTTTAGACCCCAATACCTCCACAAACGCAGATGGGCACAGCAGCTCGCCTATACTAGCTTTGGAAGGCAGACACAGGGAACCCCCAGAGAAAGCTAGATAGCAAGAATAACCTATCAGCAAACTCTGGGTTTGACTAAGAAAATCTGCCTCAAATAATAAGATGAAGAAAATTCTTGTTATCAGTCTCAGGCCTCCACACCCATGTAGAGGTACTCCCCCAACATGTATACCCAAATACATATGAACATGCATACACACACTCTACATATACACATACATGAAAAGAAAAAATTTTCTATTGTCATATTTAGGAAATACAAGCTCAGAATATAAGCCCAAGCCATGTGGGTCTAGAAGTTTGCATTTTAAGTATTACGCTGTATTGCTTTCCCCGTATTACTGTTAAATAATCAGCAGACCTAGACATTATACAGTATTTTTAATTACACTAAATATTTACATACCTTGCACAGTAAGCTCCGCCTGAGCTTCAACTGTCTTATTTCCATTATCAGCTATACAAAAATAAGTCCCAGCATCATCCTCAATGACATCACTGATCTCCAAACTACCTCCTGCTAGCAAGACCAACCTTCCAGAGCTGGATTAAACAAACAAAATGATACATTTCAGCACGAGGAAAATGACACCCAAGAGGCTCTTCACTTAATTACAGAGAAAACAATCGAACAACATTGTTACAGTGATGGCTACAAGTGGATTAAGAATAACAAAAATCATCAGAATTTAATTTCAGTTTGTTTTGCTCATATTTTATATGCATAAATGCCACAGTGTATAAATAAATCATCAATATCTCTGACACTTCAGCTATTCCGAAAAAGTTATCACTTTTATGATGAATTCAACTTCCTCTATCCTATTCCTATCTTCCTATTCTGGTCAGTTTGTTGGAAATTATATATTCGAAAGTCTGCAACCAATCTAAGACCAATTTCAATACAGCTATGCCATGCTGAGATTACTAATAAGAAGAAAATAAAAAAGAACAAAATGTCAGCTTGAGCAGCAAGTCATGAGGTGACAAGTCACGAGGTAGTGACACCAACTGAAAGTTTCCCATATTGGCCTGGAAGACAGGAAGGAAAAGGGGAGGTTAATTGCCATTGAGCAGCTCCCTGGGTGTGGTCCGGCTAAAAATCAGCTATCATCCATCACTCCACTTACAATAAGGATGGTGAATACTTTCATAAACCTACAGTGATATAAGCCTATTTACATAAAAACTAAAGTAAAATTATAAATCAATGTTCTCAGATTAAGTTAAAAGGTTCAGTTATCTAAACTTTTAATTTAACTTAATCTAGAGAATTATAGATCAATAGACAAAGATACCTGACAAAGAAACAAGAAATATAAGTCTACAAGTATATAATTAAAGCAGCCACTTTGTTTTTATTTATTTCATTATTATTTTCAGGCTGATATTGATTAGAAACAAATTCTTGAAAAGTGAAGCTCTGAAGAAGAGACTGCTATACTTCATGACCTTTGAAGTATGAGACAGACATTTTTCACAGTACCATCACCTGTAGTATGTTCATCAAGCCCCTTTAAAACTATGACCTGCTCCTTTGCACCCAGACTCAGAGCTGTCATCCCCTAAAAGAAGGTATTATTTGATCACTAAATTATATTATTTTGCTGCTCACCTCGAGCATTAGTACTCATATTTTCTGGGTCCTCTTCAGAACAGAACCATTTCTACCTCCCTCATTCTATTTCTTTTTTTTTTTTATCTGAACATATATAAAAAAAATAAAAAAATGTTATTGGTTCTTGGACATTTATTTTCAAAAACGTATGTGTTTTTTCAAAAATGTAATAAAGATGCCTAATGTTTAAGATACTATCGAGATTTCTAGACATTTCCCCTTTTAACTTCCAAATCTCAAATCTAAATAATATATTAGGCACAGTCCACCCACACTTCTCCTCAGGTGCTGGCAGGATAAAAACACTGAATAATTACCTGCATCCAACCCAACCTGAAGGCCTTCTGTGTACTATTACCTGCTCCTGTTTTCGCACATTATACTCGGTAACTCAGCCAAAATCCACTGCCAAACGCTCTGCCTCCCCAGATCTGCATCAAGTACTTGTAAGGATCTGCACAGGGCTGACACTGGCAACTTCCCAACTTCTCAACAAGGCAGTGTTTCTCAGACTTTCCTCTACGTAATCTGAGTATTTAGGTGCCCACAGAACTAAAGGCAGAAAAAAAAATCTGCTTGTTCTACAAAGTCTCCTGGTTTACCCATAGAGTTCACAGAAATATGATTAGCCATAGTATGTGCACACTGGGTTAAAATCCACTTGCTCCCCAAAATCATCGTCAAATAAAACTGGGAAGACATATCATTTTCTACCATGATTTGTTTATACTGGCCTCTCAGACTCCACCCCGAGAACTACCTTCCTACGAAAACATTCTTAATACTCTATATACCAACTCCATTCTACCTCTCTCTCATCCCTAGAATACTGATCTTGAGTTTCTTCAGAGTACTTATTACAACTGACACTTTGTATTTCCATTACTACCTCATTCTTCCACTCTAAAAGCAAAAACTCTCTTTATTACTTGTTTTTTTATTTTTAACTTTATTTTTTTATAATTTATTACATCCTGATGGCAGTCCCCTTTTTCATCTCTTCCTATCCTCCCTCCTCCCCTCTTCCCCCATTCCCTACCCTAGTTCTCAGAAAAGGGGAGCTGTCCTTCCCTACCGTCTGACCCCAGCCCATCAAGTCTCATTAGGCCTGTCTATATCCTCTTCCTCTGCAACCTGGCAACAGGCCCCCACCAGAGGGAAGTGATCAAAAAGCAGGCAACAGAGTCCACGTCACAGAGAGCCCCCTGCTCCGCTTACTAGGAAATCCACATGGAGACTGAGCTGCAAATTAGCTACATTTGAGCAGGGGTCTTGGTCCTCTTCATGGAAGGTCCTTGTTGCGTCAGTCTCTGCAGGACCCCATGGTTCCAGGTTTGTTGGCTCTGTTGGTCTCCTTGTGGAGCTCCTGTCCCCTCCAGGTCCTCTGTCCCCCACTCTTCCCTGTGACTCCCTGTGCTCTGCCCAGAGTTCGGCTGTGAGTCTCAGCATCTGCTTAGATCCCCTGCTGGTGGAGTCTTTTGGAGGACATTACAGTAGGCTCCCATCCTGTTTCCTGTCTTCAACCACTTCCAGTGTCTATTCTATTTGCCCTTCCGAATAAGAATTAAGCATCCTTAAGACCTAGGAATGTACCTAAACTATCATTCAATAATGATTTTTTTGAATTCTGAGCAACTGAGGAGGAACCACAAAAATCCCCACTTCTATTCATTAAATAAAAATCGTTGTGCACTTGCTTATAGCTTCATTTTGATGTGGTCTGCTGAGCGACATTTCTAAAGGGGACCTCACACAGAGCACTCCTGCGACAGTGCTGCACACAGACACGTTACCCATACATGCAGACTGCTTAGCATAGAACTTTCATTACATCTGAGGCATGTACTACTGGAAAGCACTGTCTCTAAAAAAAAAGGGAATATTGTGTTCCTCAAGGGACATTTGACAATCTCTAGACTTGTTTGGGGTCATCATAACTTGAAAGTGCTTTGGGTTTCTACAGGGTAGAGGCCGGTGATGCCAGGAAATATACAATGCTTAAAACAGCTATGGTTTGGAAACAAAGCATAACTAACTACTGAACCATCACCACCGCTCCAGTTTTCTTGAAAAAATAGAACTGAAGAAATTACCCATTTCATAAGGAAGAGACAAGGGACGGGTAGATGATGACTGGCTCTTGCAGAAGATAAATAACTTGTGAACATAGTCCATGGCTTGGTAGGACTTCAGAAAGTGAAACAAAGCCAGGCACGGTGAGTGCATGTAACGCCAGCACTTGGGAGGATGAAAGGCATTTCCTTACACTGAGCAAAGGGAGAAGCTACCACAGTGTGGTCAGGCCTGGCAGCTCACGAGACCCCCAAGAGCCAAGTATAATGAAGCTTAACAACAGCACCAACCACCACCCCTTACTGCCTTGAAAAGCCTGCTTTCTCTTTAGACATCATATTAGAGCACAAAAACACATTTCAAGGATGACATGAAAACTATAATGTGCTTAAACAAAGTAGTTTTTGCTTTGTTTTGTTTTTTAATGTACTGATACTTCCAACTAGCATTAGACCAAGCCTCCAGCTAAGGCTATAAAGCAGTCTTGGGCAGGCAGCATTTACCTTTCTGTGTCAAGCACCTCTTCATTTTTCATCCATCTAATGACTGGAGCAGGAAGTCCTGAGGCAACACATGGCAGCACCACACTCTGACCAATGACCTTGATCACGGAAGACGGTCGCAGCAAAAAGAGTAAGTTTAGCATTTCCTCAGAATCTAAAGAAAATTTAAAAGAAAGAATGATTGATTAAATAAAAGACAAAGTATCTCACAACTTTAGCCATGAAGAACAGCTAGTTTCTATTCCGTTTGTGTGGCTTTATGTGGGAAAAAAAAAAATAAGCAAAACTAACACAAGAAAATTCCATTTGAACAGCAAACATTCCCACATACTTTCTATATGTGAAGTATTAGGGGTTGTAAAGATATTTAAGTGATAGTTCCTGCTTACAGAGTACTTTCTGGTCAAATGAGCAAGATATAACATGAATCCATGCAACACCATGTGAGGGGTACAAACAGAGATGAACAGGCTCAATAACTATGTATCATCCTTACTGACGGGAATGTGAATCTCTTTCCTTTCTTGTGTCAATTTTCTCTCAGTCTTTTGGTTTTCACCTCTTTAAATCTTTCTATCAAACCTGCCATGGTAGTGCCTGCCTTTAATCTCAGAAAGCAGAGGTATGAGGATCTCTGAGTTTGAGGCTAGCCTGGTCTAAACATGGAGTTCCAAGTTAGCTAGGGCTACACAGTGAGACCCTATCTTTTAAAACAAAAACACAAATTACTCTATCAATTCTTTGATTTTGTAATGTAGCAACTACCTGTACAGCACCTGTTTATCAAGTATGTTCACTTTTTAGAGTTGTCTTATCGAGGACATATGGCATGGCCACACTCCTATTCATAAAAGGTAAGTGTTCTACTTAATGGAACACTTAGTTTTATTAATAACAAAATTTGAGAAGATCCTTCTCAGGTAGAGATGTAACTCGTCTCCACTGTCAGGAGAGGTGTTTCCTGTAGTCATGGGTACAACCACCAGAACAGCCTTTAAACGTGTCTAGCCAATTAATGATAATTTTGTAGCCATAGAAACAAGTATGTAATACACAAGTGACAATCAATTTCAGTGACTATACTTCTGAAAGCCAATAACAAGCCCTGCCTTTAAAAGTCAGCCAATCACCAAACAGCTGAATTGCTAGCGTCTCAGGCCGATACTTACCTGTACCCATCTGTACAGCCATGACTGACAGAGGCTTCTCTGACGGAAATCAGACCACTCTCTTTTAAGCAACATAACCTCAGAAACTCTGTACAAGGTCAGGAGTTGGCTATGCTAAAAACTGACTAGCAAAAACATCTCTCTTCACAATTAAATGAGCAAATATCCAGCACTTTGTTCTTATTTCAAGTACTAAGTTGTAGTTTATCCTTTGAAACCATTAACCTTGTTTTCCTGGAATAGATTCTGAGAAGCTGCTTGAATGCTATCTTGGGTGTGGAAAGGAAATATGACCAAGCAAGTCAGCTAAAGGACATTATTATGCAGCAAGTTTATTTTATTACACTTTCAATTACTTAGGAATACTTATAAATTTATATCTATAAATGTAAATATATTTAATCATATTTAACAGAATTAATTCAGCAAATTCATTACAAACATTTATTGGTTTTTATGTGCCAAACAAAATTCATTGCTCTCACTGAGCTTACATACTAATAGTGAACGAAAGACAATAAATTAGATACTATATATATTGCATATGTTGATATATTTTATGTAGGAAGAAAGAAAAGCATTGGAGGTAGAAACAGAAATGTCTAAACAGAATGTCTAAGGGACCATTTACTAATAAAGTGATATCTGAGCACTGAAGAAATAGAGTGAGACACACACGATTCTAAGCAGGGAAAATACCGAAGTAAAGCATTCTGGAACTGTTCTAAAAGCATACACTAGTCACAACTGAGAAAGACATGAAGAGGAGAAGGAAAAGAAAGGTAAAAGAGGGAGGAGGTGTTAAGATTATATAAAGGCCAAAACTTTAATTGTAAATGACCTTGAAGAAGTGGGCTGACTAGTTTTTACATCAATTTGACACAAGCTAGTCTTCCGGGAAGAGAGAACCTCAACTGAGAAAATGTACCTGCCATGTCAGCCTGTGGTCAGGCCTGTGGTCAAGCCTGTGGTCAGGCTTGTGGTCAAGCCTGTGGTCAAGCCTGGGGGGCATTTTCTTAATTAATGACTGATGTGGGAGACCCCACGTCATTGTAGGCAATGCCACCCCTGGACAGGTAGTTCTGAGTTGTAAAAGAAAGCAGGCTGAGCAAGCCATGTGTGAGTGTGCTAGCAAGTGGTGTTCCTCCACGGCTCTGCTTTGGTTCCTGTCTGACTTCCCTTCGTGATAGAGTGTGACCTGAGAATTTTAAGACAAGTTTCTTACCCAAGTTCTTTTGGTCATAGGGTTTTATCATAGTAATAGAAACCTAGCTAAGACGGAATTTTGAGCAAAGGTTGTCTAGTTGGAAAGTAAGTGGTACTGAGAATACACTAGGGTGGGAACTATATGGCAAGGATAGTAACAACAAAGACAAGCTACATTTAAAAAAATCAGTTCAAGGTCCATCAGCAACACCCTCAGAAGTATGGCTTATAACAGTGGTCTCACAGTACAAGGCAGTCCACATGCTATAAATTAGTCATACATTTCTCTGAACAAGAATTCCTCTGCCCAAACAAGTTAGGGATGGCCAAATTGTGTATATAACTTGAACTTAAAAAGAGAAATATGTAAAGAATTAGGCATTCTGCAGATCATAAAGCAGCAACTGGCTACAGTGACTACAATGACCTTTCAGTGAGAGGGTATAAGCATACAACTGGAAAAAGATTTTTAAAAAAAAAAAAAAGCTGACTGTTAGAAAGAATGAGAAGACAACGAAAAGACTGACAGAGGCGTTTAGCTTCCATTAGAACAGAAATATCCAGGAGATGTCACCAGTTACCTAATAACAGTTACTGTTCTACCTGTCTCTTACACCAACTGCCTTGGGCAAGACTCCATTTGGTTAAAAAAAGAAATCTAACTGTAAAAAAATATCCTATAGTGGAGACAGTAGAGAATAGAGCAAGACAGAGTTACAAAGCTAGCTAGGCATGGCGGCACACATCCAGCAATCTCAGCTCTTGGCAGGAAGAGATCATCCTTCCGCAGCCTCTCAATGCTAGGATTATAGGTAGGCCACTATGCACAGCTGTGCTTGTAAATTTAATTTTTATTTTATTTTGGTTAATTTTTTTTGTTAAAGTGCAGGGTCTCTCTGCATAACCCTAGGTGGCCTAAAACTCAAAGATATGCTTGCCTCTACCTCCTGAGTTCTGGGACTGAACCACAGAATTACCACAACATATAGCCTCTGATAATTTTTTTAATAACTAAAGAGTGAATTTTTTTTTCTTTTCATTTTTTTTTTTCAAGACAGAGTCTCACTATGAAGCTCTGGTTGTCATGAAACTCACTCTGTAGACCAGGCTGGCCTTGAACTCATAGGGACCCACCTGCCTCTGCCTCCCAAGTGCTGGAATTAAAGGTGTGCACCACCACACCTTGTGGCATTCTTCCTTTTTATCTCTTTAAAAAACTGAAACGTAAAAAAATAAAAAATAAAACTGAAACATACTATACTATTAATAGTATTTCCCTACTTTAATGGCGTTTATTAAAAAAAAATATAGCAGAACAGTTTTATCCATTAAACACAAAACCATCAATCCTGACAATGGTATAATGTACCTTGAAGAACTTTCAATTCCGCTTCATCACTAAACTTCGGTGGCCCACCACTTTCAACTACACAGCGGTAGAGTCCCCCATCTCCTTCAGTCACATTGCTGACAACCAGTGTTCCGCTTGGAAGTTTGACAACCCTGTCATCCAGAAGAAGGGGCTGTCTGTTCTGTTCCCACCTTACAAATGGGACTAAATCTGCATTAACTTCACAATTCAGAATTGCACTGTTTCCAACATAGACTGAGGAAGGTTCTGGTTGGCTGGTAAATCTTGGAAGACCTGGATAATTTAAAAAAAAAGTCATTAAATATTACTCTAAAATATAGTTTTATAGCCTAGTACCCACACAGCTCATGTGGTCACAAAATATGGTACAATCAGGGCCAAGAAGGTCAGTTCATGGGTCAAAAATTTGGCTACATACACAGATATAGAGCAAATAATAAATAAATAAATGCATTAAGGATAAGGTACATCAAATCCCTCCTAGCTGTAAAAGCAAGGTGCAATGTGAAAAATGATAAGGATTGAATAATGCTATGGCATATTCCATGATGAAAGTACTCAGTATAGACTTATGGCTTATCTGACTACAGATACAGAACTATGTAGCTATAAAAGCATGGGTAGACATTTTGTATATATAACCAACGACAATGACATGTATAAATATTCAAACACACATATATACACCTACATATTCCCTAGCCTGAATCAACATTACTTCTTTAACAGTGTGTACAAATGGTGACTTCATGATTTCTAAGTATCATTCTCCACTGCAAGGAGCCAATGTCCCTGGAGTGGAGGCCAATTCTAAGCGTGGTACAGGGAAAGAACAAGGTGAAGTAGGCTCCTTAATTTATGCCATTAGATCAAACTTTAACCTTAATATATAAAGGAAAAAACAGTTTAAGAGAAATCAAGACTGAAAAGTTTCTAGAATAATGGCACCAGCACATTATTAAACCAGGAATCTGTTGACTCATGTTAACATTAACAAACAGCAGAAAGGATCTACTGAATAGAGATGACAGAAGTAGTAACAACAGCCATTTACCAGCCACTATCTTAACAGTTGATTCAGCAACAATCTTTCAATGGATAGTATCACTATTAGTGAAAACTGATGAGGAATAGTGTATTTATAAAATGCCAAAACATTTGTTCCCCAAGTACCAATTAATAATTATAAAAACTGACCTTATTTTCAGGTGAAGAAATACTGTATAGGTCATAAGTAGCAAAGCAAACATCACTAGCCACAGAGCATCACAGACCTCGGTGCTACACCGAGAACACTACATAATTCTGTGGTACCCCTCCCTAAAACAAGCATCTCAGGCTCTTCCTAGCAGGAAATAAAAACATTAAACAAGGAAACCTGAGGCCCTGTTTTGTATCAAATGAGCATAAGGATATATAATTATAAAACGGAACATAAAATCTTAGACCAGATAAAAAGAAGGGTGGTTTCCGTATCCCCTTCCCCCATGATCTTTCAAATCTGTATGAAATGACAGCTTTACATTAATTTTTTATTTTTATGAAAGCCCACGGTTACTTCGGAGCTGTCCTTGTGTTTGGGAAGTGCATGCTTACACATTCAGGCACATTTAACATGTCTGCCACCTACTACTCTCAATGGTTCAGGGGAAAATGTGCATTTGGGTAACGTGCTGGATAGTTTTGTGTCAACTCAACACAAGGTGGAGTTATCAGAGAAGACAGAACCACAGTTGAGAAAATGCTTCCATAAAACTGCCCTGTTGGCAAGGGTGTGAGGTGCTGTCTTCATTAATGACTAATGTGGCAGGGCCCATCTCACAGGAGGTGATCTTGGACAGGTGATCATGGGTGCTTAAAGAAAGCAGGACAAAGCTGTGTGTGGTGGGGCAGGCCTGTAATCCCAGCACTCTGGGAGGCAGAGGCAGGCGGATTGATGTGAGTTTGAGGCCAACCTGGTCTACAAAGCAAGTCCAGGACAGCCAAGGTTACACAGAGAAACCCTGTCTCAAAAAACAGAAAGAAAAGGAAAAAGAAAAGAGGAAGGAAGGAAGGAAGGAAGGAAGGAAGGAAGGAAGGAAGGAAGGAAGGAAGGAAGGAAGGAGAAAGAAGGAAGGAAGGAAAGAAGGAAAGAAGGGAGGGAGGGAGGGAGGGAGGGAGGGAGGGAGGGAGGGAGGGAGGGAGGGAAAGCAGGATAAACAAGCCATGGGACAGCAAACCAGTAAGCAGCACTCTTCATGACCTCTGCTTCAGTTCCTGCTTCCAAATTCCTGCCTTGTTAAGTTCCTATCCTGATTTCCTACCTAAAGGATGTGACCCATGAGCTGTAAGCTGAAATAACCCTTCCTCCCCAAGATGCTTTTGGTCAGTGTTTTGCCACAGTACTAGAAACCTAATTAGGACAGGGAATTACAAAGAAGATGTTGAAACGTTAACTGGGAGATCTGGAAGGCATATCAAGATTTGTGAGACTACATGAGGTTTCTTGATTCTATCCTTGTAACTATCGTCTAGATGCCACAGAATATACTGGCTTAAGAGCATTAGTCGGCCACTGGAGTCCCAATCTTGAGTTTAAATTAATTCCGTCTTTCATTGTTACACAAAGGTGTTAAGTTACGGATTCTAAGTTTCAGTTTCTTTATCAGTTTAATGAAACTCCTAGCACTCACAGTGTGATTAGCCTAAGTAATTCATGTGCTGTGCCTGGTGCACACTTACAGCACCTTACAGTGACTCTACTGTGCTCAGCAGTGTCTCTGTAAAGACTAGGAAATAAACTGTTAACAATTACTCTAGGCTTTCTAATTTTATGAGGGTAACTTAGTCCAAATAATAAAAAAGACCCAAGCTTTCTCGTCCTGCTATGTGTTTTCTTTGTTTTTATATTAAGGAGATTTTCAAAGGAAAGCATGAAAGATAAAACTTTCTAAATATCTATTTGGTAAACAAACAAATAAAAGCCAGGGAAAGGAAATTAACAAAGATTAAACACAGAATCTAATAAAGCTAGGTGGAAAGTAGTTAATAAATCTTGGGAAGAATGTCTGCTAGTTTTTTAAGCAAGAAATACTCCCTTTAGAGGTTTTGTGAAAATGAGTAATTTTAAAAAGCATAAACCCATAACAACATACGGGGATTTGTCAGACAAGAAATTTCAAAAAGTTTATGAATAGAGAAAGCAGATGGATAAACTAGTCAGTGACATGTCAAGGCAAAGACTGCCTCAGCTCCTGTGCTCCCTCTGGAGAAATGCAGAGAAAAGAGTGGGAATGATATGGAGTTGGCATGAATGTCTGTATGTAGCCCACGCCATTCCCCAACCGTTGGGCACACAACACGAACAGCTAGGTTACACTCCGGGAAAAACAACACAAACGTCATCTGTGCAGAAAAGAGACAGCCCAGGGAAAAGCAGCCTCATATTTAATTCCGTGAACTACCTCTTTAGTATTCTTTGAAAACTTCCCTGTTTTATTTATTTTTTTCTATTTCGTTTTTAACATTATTTTATTATTATTATTATTATTATTTATTACAATTTATTTTCTTAGTATCCTGGCCCCCTCCCTCGTTTTCTCCTGGTCCTACTCTCCCTTCCTCTTCCCCTACTCTGTTTCTTCCCTAGTCCACTGATAGGGGAGGTCCTCTAACCCTCGCCTATCAGGTCTCATCAGGACTCTGGATCCTTTTTCTCTGTGGCCTACTGAGGCCACCCTGCCAGGGGGAGTTGATCAAAGAGCAGGCCACCACGTTCATGCCAGTGACTATTCCCCTTACTAGGGTACCCATATGGAGACATAGCTGCCCATGGGCTACATCTGAGCAGGGGTCTAGGTCCCCCCATGCATGGTCCTTGATTGATTCATCAGTCTCTGCAGGTCCTCCAGGGCCCAGCTCTTTTGGCTATGTTGTCTCCTTGTGAAGCTCCTGTCCCCTACAAATCTTTCTATCTACCCCTTCTTCCATAAGATTCCCTGCACTCTGCCCAAAGTTTGGTTGTGAGTCTCGGCATCTGTTTCACTTTGGAAATCAATCCAGTGCTTTCTCAGAAAATTAGGAATAGTGCTACCTCAAGATCCAGCTCTACCACGCCTGGGCATATATCTGAAAGATGCTCAACCACACAGAAAGGACATTTGCTCAACTATGTTCATTGCAGCTTTACTCATAATAGCCAGAATCTGGATACAAACTAGATGTCCTTCAACCGAAGAACTGATACAGGAATTGTGGTACATTTATACAATGGAATACTACTCAGCAATTAAAAACAAGGAAATCATAAAATTTGCAGGCAAATGGCTGGAACTAAAAGATCATCCTGAGTGAGGTAACCCAGGAGCAGAAAGACACACATGGTATATTCTCATTTCTAAGTGGATATTACCCATATAATATAAGATAAACATAGGAAAACCTATAGTCCTAAAGAAGCTAAACAATCAAGGAGAACCCTAGGGAAGATGCTTAACCCTCATTCAGAAGGGCAAATAGGATAGAAATCAGAAGTGTGAGAAGACAGGGAACAGGACAGGAGCCTTCCACAGAGGACCTCTGAACTTCCCTGTTTTCTAGCCATGACTAAAACTAGTTCTGTTTGCAACCAAAAATGTGTGTAGTCTTTTAAAAAGGCAAATTTGACAATATCTTTTTTAAATTTTAAAATAAATGATTCATAAGCCATGAAGTTTCCCACTTGAAGTACAGAACTCTGTATGAACAAGCTGTGTAAAAACATCCAGACGTTAACCCTTTTAGCATCTCTTAAAGAAACTACTCATTTGTATTCCCTGTATTGCTGGATTCAGTTCCCATAGCAGGTACTTAGCCCTAGGAAACCAGTCAACTTGTTTTCTCTATATATACATTCTCCTATGCTGAGCACTTTTTATGTGAGCTTCAACAGTGCTCAGTTGTTTATGACTGGCTTCTTTAACTTACCACAATATTTTTACATTATTCCACGCATTCACATTGAATTGTGACTGCACTCCTTTTAATTGGTTGAAGTTTAATGTACTGACTTCCTCTATATCACTGAAGCCAGGCTTCTGCTTATCATTTATGCTCTAACCATCTCTTTTACAGCTTCTTTCTTGTATCTTTTTTTCACTTGCTGTCCACTAAACCCTACTGTCAGGAACCGGGATGCGGGCTTTACTAAAGTGTTACTAAGCCACACGAATTAGTATGAGTAGGCTTTAAAGCCATCAATTTCCCAACAGAACTACCTCTTCCATTTCCAAGGTAAAAGAAAACACTGCTTAGTAGTTCTGACAGCAACCCTGAACCTTAAGACAGTCAAAAAGAGTGCCAGTGTATTCTACACAACCCTAACCAAATGAGTACAGCCTCATAAACAAGAGCATATACAACTCACAAGATAAATGACATCACCACGTAAGTGAAAACTACTGCACACTGCTTTTAGATTTAGACCTTATAAAAACAGAAAATCCAAGGAAATCACTAAACAGGACTTACCTGCTACTGTGAGCTTTGCTGTTCTACTCACAATAGTTCCAAGATTATCAACAGTGGCTACACACTGATAGAAACCTTCATCAGGCTTATTGTGTTTGGAATGCACCACACTGCTGATGAATAAAGATCCATCTGGGAGAAGCTGTCGGCGATCATCGGATACTAAGTTTAAAAAAGTTCCATCTTTTTTCCATTCAATTTTTGGAGAAGGCTCAGAATATGCTGAGCAGTTTAATACAACAGAAGAACCTCTAACTGAGAGTGTGTCCACTGGCTCCGCCAGAAAATAAAACGGAGAGAATGTTCGAACACTGGCTCCTACAAAAAACAACAAAAAGGATAAGATAAATAAAAATGGCTGTTATTTCTGAAAGAATAAACAACATATTCAAAGATTATTCTCATATGATTGCTGAGTATGATACACTATGGATAGAAGATGAATAAAATTTACTGCTAAAAATCAAATGACTCATTCAGGATAGCTTAGTTTAAAAAACTTGAGACAAGACTTATTAGATAATGAGTAGCTAATAAAAGTTTAATTGAAAACTCCACAATGGAGTTTATAACTCTTTAAAGTTACTATATTCAAAATTAAGTTTTCCAAAGAACACAGAGGTAGAAAACTGAAATGACTCACTGTAAATAAAATACTTTGAAGTTATTGTTATTACATTATTTTCATTACTTGATACACATCTGCACATTTCCCTAGTACTCATCCTCTTGGCTTACAAGCAACCTCTGGTGGTAACGATCACATTTTAAAATATCCCCCTTTCCATCTAACTTTACAATTCTGTTTTAAGAAAAGAAATACTTTTTGGCCTGGGAAGATAGCCCGGTAAGTAGTGTTCTTGCTTCCTGCACAGTGTAAGGATCTCAGTTCAAATCCCCAGCACCTACATGAAAGCCAGGCAGCACAAATCATGGCTGGTGGCTCCTAGAAACTCGCTGGTCAGCCAGTCTAGCTAAAACAAGGGGCTCTAGGTTCAGTGAGAAACCTGTCTGAAAAACTAAGGCAGACCGTGAGAGAGAAAGGTCCAGTGTTGGCTCTGTTCTCCACAAGCCCATGCAGGGATATGCACATTGTTTGTGCATGTGTGCACGCACACACATGCACACGCACATACAAGCACACACATAATCTTTAAAAGTAAGCAATGTTTTAAACTACACAAAATTAGTGTTGTTCTTGGGAAAGTTTTAAGAATATTAAATTTTTAAAATATTTTTACATTTATTTTATGTATAGAAGTGTTTTGTTGCATGTCTCTGAGCCATGTACAGGTACTGCCTACAGGGTCAAAAGAGGGACTATCTCCCCTGGAAAGAGTTATAAATCACTGGGAACTACCACTTTGGTGCTCGTGACTTAAACGCTAAGTCATCTCCAGCCCTATCAAATTGTCATAAGCCTTATTCATTCATGTTACATTTTTAAAATTTCATTTTCTATATTTATTTTTCATCAAGAATCAATTTTTATGTAAAGAGCACAGGAGGACTCAGCTTAACCTTTCTAGGTCTTTGGCTGGCACTTTGAACATATGAAGAAAAATTACAAAGAAAACATTTTCTGTAAAGTCTGTATGTTAGCCAGATAAAGCTCTATCTTTTATTAAAATAAACAAACAAATAAACAAAACCACTCAGTCAGTAATCAGACTAACTCTAAAGCAAAGCCTAACTCTAAATTATTTGTAAATTATTTAAACTGTGAATTTAAGATACATTAGTCCTATATTATAAAATGGGTGATTGGATCTAAATAAATGTGAAACAGTACAGCAAAAGGAAAAACAATAAATAGAAACCTTTCAACTGTTTGAAAAGTTTCCCAGAACTTAAGAAACCTAGACAAATTCCAAACCACTCATTCTTCTCCCAAACACCACAGAGTGTTACAAAAAGGCTCAGGTCTCCACTCCCACAAGAGGAGGGCTACATAATATACGTATCAAGTCTTAAAATCTCTGGAAATGAATTTAGCAATTTCTGAAAAGTAAACAAATCGTTTTACTTCTTCCTATTCAAATGTCTACACCATTAACTTTCTGGAACAACAAAAGATACAAAACGATAGTTAAACTGCACAAAATGAAAGCTACGCTGTGCTCTTCTGTCTTCCTATGTATTACACCTACACTACATCATCTAAATCTAACAAAGGAACTCAAAAGAGACCACTTTATTAGCAGGACAATGAAAATATGCAAGTTTAATTATTTAAAATATATTACATATATAATGCACAAGCAATATTAAAACCATTAGTATAAAACTTTTACCATTAAAAAAAATCAAAATAAACGAGGCATCACCTCAGCACCTGAGAAATAGAAAAGTTCAGAAGTTTTAGATTGTCCTCCACGGAGGCCAGTCCCTAGAGTACGAGTCACAAACAAAATCAAAAGATGACTGCAACAATTTACGAGGCATTTGTTTGTTTGTTTATTACTACAATATATTTATTTTGTATCTCGGCTGTAGCCCCCCCCCATCTCCTCCCAGTCCCACCCACCTTCCTTCTTCTCCCCCTATGCCCCTCCCTTAGGCCACTTACAGGGGAGGACCTCCTCCCCTTCTATCTGACCCTAGCTTATAGGGTCTCATCAGGACTGGCTGTTCTTCCTTTGTGGCCTGGCAAGGCTGTACCCCACAGGGAGAGGCGATCAAAAAGCTGGCCACTGAGTTCATGTCAGAGACAGCCCCTGATTTCCTTACTAGGGAACCCACTTGGAAACTGAGCAGCCATGGGCTACATCTGAGCAGGGAGTTGAGGTCCTCTCCATGCATGGTCCTTGGTTGGAGTATGGGTGTCTGCAGGACTCCTTGGGTCCAGGTTTTTTGGCTCTGTTGGTTTCCTCCTTGTGGAGTGCCTATCCCCTCCAGCATCTATCTCCCCCTTCTTCCATGAGGTTCCCTGCACTCTGCCCAAAGTTTGTTGTTGTTGTTGTTTTAGATAAAGTCTCAAGTAGTCCAGGCCTTGAATCCTTAACTTGCTGTGGAGGATGGCCCTGAACTCCCTGACTCTCTTGCCTTAGCTTCCTGAATGCTAGTATCACCAAATAATACAGCAATCACATGAAGGTTACACAGCCAAGCATAAAAAACTACTTTGAACTCAAAGTCCACAGTTTTCAGCAAATATTGCTGCCTTCCAAAAAAAGTTTGAAATACTCCTGAGAATTTTCTGAGGTGCCTTGGGCTGTACACCTCAAGGCAACCTGTGATCTGTTAGGTAAGGATTTGTATTTTTACAGTATTTTATTCAGTCATATTCCTAATATCCTAGTGCAATGTATAGGCTTCATCTCTATAGTATATAACAGATAATTTCTAAAGCTAGGCCCACTAGTTAAAGTATTAATAAGATTACAGTCTCCAGTCTAACTGGCTAGTTAGTTGCATGTCTCTTTTCCACGCTAAGACTTCAAGAGAATGTTTTGTAAGCGCTAAGTTTCTAAAATATTATATAGAAGAAAAAGGAAGGCCAAGAAAAGCCAAAATAATTTTATAAAAGAAAGAAAAGGGCCTCCACCCGTTAGGTGTCGGTTCTTAGAACTATTAAGCAATCACAGTTCAGAAGCAAAGGACTTAAACAAAACAAAAGCTCAAAAGAGACTTTAAAGCCTATAAATAAAGACACTTTGGGGAAAAGAATGAAATTTAAACTGGAGAGATGACCCAGCAGTTAAGAGCATTTCTTGCTCTTGCAGAGGACACAGGTTCAGTTCCCAGCACCCACATGGCAGCTCACAACTGTCTGTTAACTCCAGTTTCAGGGGATCAGTGCCCAACTCTGGCCTCCTTAAGCACCATGCACACATGTGGTTCACTTATATAAATGCAAGCAAAACACTCACATACACAAAATATAAGTAAATAAAGTCATTATTTTTAAAATTAAGAAAACTTTCAATAAATATCACTAAGACAGCTGGCCTTATGGGGGAAATGAGATGCCTACCCATACACGTAAGAATACAACCAACAGGTTTAAACATTTTCCACATTTGCATCCCTCATTTATGAGAAATGGTCCTAGTATCATCTCCATTTCATAAAGAAAGCAGCACAGAAATGTTAAGTAACTTTTTAAAGGTCACACAGGTAAGAACAAAACCTGAGTCTAAAATCCCAATACTGAGACGTCACTAAACACATCTATAAAAATTCATCTCAGACATATAAAAAGTATGAAATTGGGAAAAACACGGATAACACTGGAGCTTAGATAATTTTAAGGAGGAAATAGCTTTACTTTCTTGAATTTAAAAAACACACTACACTTTTGCAAAACACAGAAACAAAGCAGGCAAGCAATAAATTAGAGAAAAATGATTTTGTACACAAGAGAGAATTAAAAGTCCAAAGTACTCAATAGAAAAATGTGTGAGGTTGTATCCCAATGAAACCATTACAATATGTGGCAGGATAGACTGGATCCACTCCAAATAGTTCAACAAGTCCCTACCTGCCTCAGAGTGTAATCCAGTAAAAGTGGAGCTATGTTTTCTAACAGGCCTGGAGTTCTGTGGAAAATGAGTAATGCCAAAGAATGTAAAGTTTAGCTGCTTCATGAGTGTGTGAGTACATGAACACTCAGAAAGGTACTCAGAAAGTGGTTACTATGAAGGAAAAAGATGGGACGATAAGAGTAAATATCTGTAAATACATATAAAATGACTTCACAATTTAAAAGAAAAATCACTTACTGTTCAACAACCACTTGCAGAGAGCAGAAAAACAGTCTTTAAAGGATCTATCATTTCTTTAACAGTTTTCCTTTGGGACTGCAGAGGGCTGTGAGATACTCCTGAGCTGACTTTATATAAAAACTGACCTGTACTTTGTACCAGTCCTCATACGGCATCTACTTTGATCTGCATAATATTAGTTTACTAAGGCCAGAATAGCTGGTGAAATATGTTGAAATAAGCTTAATGGATCCTGTCTGTTGCTTCCTACATTTTCAAATCTACAAATTTCTCACTTCTTAATAGAATAGTTCTCACTTCTTGATAGACTATTCCTCGCTTTTTGATAGAATACTTCACACCTCTTGATGGAATCCCATCTTAAGGAAGGACAACATCCACTGGGAACTACTTTCAGTCATAAGCACCATCCAGAAAATACCAGCAAATCTAACTGTATGCCTCATATTTGCTGTAAATTTTCTAGTTCCCATAGCAAGATACCAGAGCATGGTATTTTAATGCAGAAATAAAACCCTGCTCTTCTACAGGAAGAAGTGCGAAGTTTAACAGAAGAAATGCAGAGCAAGCCTCTTTATGAACCTACTAATGGAATCAGTCTGTGTACAAGCACATCCCATCCCATTTTCCATTTGCTTTACCTTATCCTTGTGTTCAGTGTCATATAGTTCAGTCTTAAGTTCTCAGTTTCTAATTAAAAATCTAAAATTTGGAAAGTTAAAATAACAGCATTTAAAAAGCACAACTAAATATATTTATATTACCAAGTATATAGACATTTAGAAAGTGAAATTTTTTTCTCTACCATTTTACTACATAACATTTTATTAATTTCAGCTCTACAGTTTACTCTCTCTGGATAGCTAATTCTTCCAAAGACCAAATTTACCTTAAGCACATCATCTTTTGTATCTTCTAACCATGTGGACACTGTTTTCCTGAGGAAAATGTATTCATCTTAATGACGTGTGTATAAACCAGAGAAATCTTGAATGAGGATAGATGTCCTTTTTTTTTAACTTTTATTAATTACACTTTATTCACTTTGTATCCCCTCATAAACCCCTCCCTCCACCCCTCCTAATCCTGCTTTTCCTCCCCCTTCTTCACGAATGCCCCTCCCCAAGTCCACTGATAGGGGAGGTCCTCTTCTCCTTCTGATTTTAGTCTATCAAATCTCATCAGGAGTGGCTGCATTGTCACCTTCTGTGGCCCAGTAAGGCTGCTCCCCCCTCAGGGGGAGGTGATCAAAGAGCAGGCCAATCAGTTTATGTCAGAGACAGTCCCTCTTCGCATTACTATGGAATCCACTTGGACACTAAACTGCCATGGGCTACATCTGTGCAGGGTTCTAAGTTATCTCCATGGATGGTACTTGGTTGGAGTATGAGTCTCTGGAAAGACCCCTGTGTTCAAATTTTCTGGTTCTGTTGCTCTCCTTGTGTGGTTCCCGTCTTCTCCAGATCTTACTATTTCCCACTTCTTACATAGATTCGAAAGACATCCTTTACAAGTGATAATGAATGTAACGTATCTTTTATGTTATAAGAACATAATTTGGAGCACACCCAAGACAACCCCCACCCAGTGCCATGTGACACAGGCAGGCATAGCATTCCTGAGACAACCCCAGACACCCAGGACCCTGTGTACCACTACAATGAACAAGTAAATGCTGGAGAGACTGAAGAAAAAGAGAAGCAATCCATTGTGCGCACAATGAAGAGACTGGAGGGTAGTGAGAAACAGCCTGATGTGAGTAGCTAGCACTGCCACCTGAGTCCCTGGTGAGGTGCTGGTGCATCTGCTGCCAAGGGCCCTGCAGCAACAAGGGTCTATTACCACCGAAGGCCATGCAGACATCCTTATTCTCGGCTGCTGCCTGGGGCCATGTTGAAATGCCTGAGTGCTGTACAGGGCTGGCCCACCCCTCACTAGCTACAGCTCTCTCAAAAGCTGGTCCTAACCTTCCCAACTGCAGCACTTGGGAGAGTGGGCCAGTACCTCACCTGGAAAGCACAGCAGAGCTTAACCAGGTGGGCTGGGAGGTGGAAAGACTGTTGAGGGGAGGAGTGTTGCACGTGAACTGCCTGATGGTCAAGTGCTGTGGCATGGGGTTAAAAGAGAGATGGCCCCATATCCCTCACCCCTTGCTGTCCCAACCCTGGACAATGCCAGCCCAGACGGTGTGGATGCAGGAGCTGGCCCTGACAGCATGAGCATGAGAGAGCTGTCAGGCTGACCAACTCACCTGCCACCCAGACCTAGATCCCAGACTTTGCGTTGACCCCAGCATCTACCCCATCTATGAACTGCTGGCGCGTGTGAAGGGGCTGGTCCTGCAGAACCAAAGCTGCAGTGTCTCCATGACACGGAGCAACAACAGGGTATCCTAGAAAAGTTCCAGTGATTACCCAGTACTGACAGCATAGCAGAAGCCAGGGGCCTTGAACTAGACCCATGACTCACTGCAATGATCATTTCCAAGAAAAGGTGTTTGGGCAAAGAGATACATTGTCAGACACAGGGCAGTTTCCAGGACTAAATGTTTTGCTTGTTTGTTTTCTTTTGTGGAGGGAGGTTGCAAGGGCAGAGGATGGAGGGACTGGGAGATAAGTCGGATTGTGCTGCACAGTGTGAAATTCACAAAAAAATGAATAAAACAAATTTAAAGTATGCACTTTATTCTAGTATTGTGTAACTCAGCCCTATAACTTTTTTCTATATCCACATTAACCATTGCTTCTCACTGCTTCTTCTAAATGATGCTTCTAATACCTCTTGATTACCATAGCTCTGATTTGGGGAATATAAATAAAACACATTAAGAATCTGGCACAGCCCCCTAGCTGGACTGCCTCATTTAGCCTCAACAGAAGATGTGCCTAGTCTTACTGCAACTCATTAAGTCAAGGCTGGTTGATCTCCACGGGAGGCCTCTACTGTCTGAAGAGAAAGGGAGGAGGAGTGGATGGGGGGGGGGGCTGGAAGGAAAGGAGAGAGGGGAAAATGTGGTTGGGAGTAAAGCTAATTAATTAATTAGAAAAAATAGTCTGATACATTTAAAAGATCTGAATAATCTTCTTGCCATAGACCACCAATACAAAATACATATTACATCTTTTAAAAGGCAATTTCAACTTTAAATCAGTAACAATGAAAGGATCTTTAAAAGATTTTATATTTATTTTCCCAAAAGTATAAGGATCAACTATGTATAAAAGAAAGAAAGAAAGAAAGAAAGGGAGGGAGGGAGGGAGGAAGAAAGAGGGAGGGAGGGAGAGAGGGGTGAAGGGAGGAAGAAAGAGGGAGGGAGGGAGGGAGGGGTGAAGGGAGGAAGAAAGAGGGAGGGAGGGAGGGAGGGAGGGAGGGAGGGAGGGGTGAAGGGAGGAAGAAAGAGGGAGGGAGGGAGGGAGGGAGGGAGGGAGGGAGGGAGGAAGAGGGAGGGAAGGAGGGAGGGGTGAAGGGAAGAAGAAAGAGGGAGGGAAGGAGGGAGGGGTGAAGGGAAGAAGAAAGAGGGAGGGAAGGAGGGAGGGAGGGGTGAAGGGAGGAAGAAAGAGGGAGGGAGGGAGGGAGGGAGGGGTGAAGGGAGGAAGAAAGAGGGAGGGAGGGAGGGAGGGAGGGAACAAAGAAACAAAGAAAGACAGAACATTTCTCTTGTTATTTGTCTCCTGCTCTACTCAAACCCACTCCTCCATCCACACTACACTGTCAGGTAGATGTCAGCAGGAGCTCTACCTGGAACATAATGGTTGTTATATACTAAGCATCCAGGTTTAGGCCACACTCTTGGAACCTGTCTCCTCATAGTGTTTATGGTAGAAGAGGCACACACAAACACAACTATAGAATAGTATGACAAGCACCATGAAAAGAGTATATATACAGGGTGCAGTGACTACCTGTCTAAAAGCGAGCAGAAGCTAAGCAGTAAAAAGCAGAGCATACCCAGTCAGAGGACCAGCAGGGGCAAAAGCCTAGAAACAAGGTGACAATGAAGAGCAAGTATTTACAGAAATTCAAAATTACTTAGGCAATACCAAGATTGCAAGAGCTTTTACAATAACATTTGAAAGAAGTCTGACAAGAGCTCTGAAGTGCTTTAACATTGGAAGTAAAGATCGCATTTACGTTTGATTGAAACCCCCAGTTTTGCTACAAAAGGCAGACTTACTTGAAAAGTGCAAACCAGAAGTGAAACCAGTTAGAAAGCCATACAGTAATCACAGCTGAAACCAGATAACATTCTGCTTAGAAAACTTGCAACAGGCTTCAAACGACCTGTGTAATACGTTTTTTAGGATGGAACCTGAAAGAGGAGTGAAGGATAAGCATATTTGGAGAAAGGGCAATGGAGCAAACCAAAGAAAACTAACAAATTTATAGCTTGGAGTAGCTGGGTTTATGTCGGCTAGAATATAGGGAAGTTATTAACGTGCTTAATGACATGGAGGTAGAGGTCATACAAGCCTGGAACTCAGAAGCACAGGATTATGTGTCGAAACTGTCTTGGCGGGGGGGACCCCCATGTAAAATCTGAAGAAAGCTGGCATTAGAATACACTGTAGGATCCCCTCCATAAAAGGCTTATTATGAAAACCTGCTCCGGAGTTGGTGGGCCTTACTTTGGGAGGCGCTAGGAACTTCAAGAATGGGGTCTAGAAGGAAAGCACAGGCTATTGGAGGTATGCCCTTGTCCCCGTCCCTCTCCCTTTGCGCTTCCTAGCTGACCTGAGGTAAGTAGCTCCGTTCTACCAACACCCTCCCACCATGATGCTCTACTGCCTCAACCCACGTTTAGAATCAAGAACTGAAACTTCCAAAAATGTGAGCCAGAATAACTCCTTCCACTTTTACACTGCCTTTCTAGGTATCTGTCACAGCAATAGGAACTCTAAACTAGCAGGGAACCAAATTTTACAGAACAGAATTTAAGAGTCACATAGAGGGGCTGGGAATACAGCTCAGCCGTAGAGCACTTGCAGAGTCACTGTCTGAGCTCTAGTCCCCAGCACCACATACACAAACATGCTCATGAGTACCTTGCAAACCCAGCACTTGGAAGGTAGAGGTTGAAGAATCAAAAGTTCAAGATGTCCTCAGCTACATAGCAAATTTGAGGCCATCCTGGGATATAGAAGAACCTGTCTAAAGAACAACAGCAACAAAAAGCCACAGAAATCAAAAGGCAAAGGAACAAGGACGGCAGAAGCCAAGGAACTTTTTGAAAGAGCAGATGAACTGCCTTGACTTCATTTATTACACACATACTGAGATTACACACTAAGGTCATTCACTAATGGCCTAAGCAAGAATGGCTTCTTGAGGAAGCACTATTCCTAATTGTCTGAGAAAGCCCCAGATTGATTTCCAAAGTGGTTGTAGAAGTTTACATTCCCACCAGCAGTGGAGAAGGGTTCACATCCTCTCCAGCTTGTGTTGTCACTTGAGTGTTTGATCTTAGCCTTGGCTGTCTTGGAACTCACTCTATAGACCAAGCTGAACTCCAACTCAAGAAAGCTGCCTGCCTCTGCCTCCTGAGTGCTAGAATTAAAGGAAGGCACCACCATCACCTGGCCACTCAGTGATGTTTTTGTTTGTTTGTTTTGTTTTAACCTCTTTCTATCATGTCCCCAATGTACCAAAAAATAAAATAAAATAAAATAAAATCTTAGGAGAAAGGAAAAGACAGGGAGAGACCTTTAAATCTCCCAAAAGTTGTTCACAACATTGGAAAGATAACACACAACCCTAGAATTTTCACATGTGTACTAACCTCAAGCAGTTGTTAATGCATCTCTAGGAAAAGAACAGCTTTTCTATAGTGCTGCATGTCAGCTTCACAGATGTCAAATTAGTTACTAAAATGAAATGTGAATGACTTATAACCATTTGAAAGTATGTTCAATTTCATAGTAAGAGAAATGCAAATTAAAACTACATTTAAATACAATTTCTCACCTATCCTACTGGCAAAACTCCAAGTATTTAACGGCAGCCTGGATAGACAAACTGTAAGAAAGCAGGCTGATGAAATACAAAATGGTATAGTCACTGGTTGCATCTGACACAAATATATATGCTTTAATCCTCCAACCCAACAATTCTGTATTTCTGGAGCTATCCCAAAACTACACTGGCTAAAAAGTAAATAGATACAAAGTATTCATTGTGAATGCATTCAAAAAGAATGTGAAGATTCATTCTGCTATCTATCAAAGGGATATGACATGTTGAATAAACTAGGACACACTGATACACTGAAATACAGGTACTATGTAGATGTAAACAAGACTGCAGAACAACTTTATGTTCTACCATAGCCTGATCTCTCTTTAAAAAAAAAAAAAGTTTCTGATGGGTGTAAGGTGAAATCTCAGGGTTGTTTTGATCTCTCTGAGGGATGTTGAACATCTCCTTATGTGTTTCTCTGCCATTCTGTATTCTCTGTTTAGCTCCATACCTCATTTTTTAATTGGATTGCTTGAATTATTGCCTTTTAACTTCTTTAGTTCTTTATATATTCCAGATATCAGCCCTCTGTCAGATGTTGAGTTGGTGAAGATCCTTTCCCAATCTGTAGGCTGTCGTTTTGTTCTGAAGACAGTGTCTTTTGCTTTACAAAAGCTTTTCAGTTTCATGAGGTCCCATTTATTGACTGTTTCTCTTAGGGCCTGCGCTGATGGTGTTCTGTTCAGGAAGTTGTCTCCTGTGCCAATGAGTTCTAGGGTATTCCCCACTTTTTCTTCTAGTCGATTTAGAGTATCTGGTTTTATGTTGAGGTCTTTGATCCACTTGGACTTTAGTTTTGTGCAGGGTGATAAATATGGATCTAGTTTCATTTTTCTGCATGTAGACACCCAGTTGGACCAGCACCATTTGTTGAAGATGCTATCTTTTTTCCATTGAATGATTTTGGCTTCCTTGTCAAAAATCAAGTACTCACAGGTATAGGGTTTATTTCTGGGTCTTCTATTCGGTTCCATTGATCCACCTTTCTGTTTCTATGCCAGTACCAAGCCGTTTTTATTGCTCTGTAGTACAACTTGAGATCAGGGATGGAGATACCTCCAGAGGATCTGTTGTTGTACAGGATTGTTTTGGAAATTCTGGGTTTTATCTTACACCCATCGGAATGGCTAAGATCAAAAACTCAAGAGACAATGGATGCTGGAGAGGCTGTGGAGAAAGGGGAACCCTCCTCCATTGCTGGTAGGAATGTAAACTTGTACAACCACTATGGAAATCAATCTGGCATTTTCTCAGACAATTAGGAATAGTGCTACCTCAAGATCCAGCTATACCACTCCTAGGCATATATCCAAAAGATGTTCAAGTACACAACAAGGACATTTGCTCAACCATGTTTGTAGCAGCTTCATTCGTAATAGCCAGAACCTTGAAACAACCCAGATGTTCATCAATGGAGGAATGGATACAGAAACTGTGGTACTTTTACACAATGGAATACTACTCAGCAATTAAAAACAAGGAAATCATGAATTTTGCAGGCAAATGGTGGAATCTAGAAAAAAAAAATTATCCTGAGTGAGGTATCCCAAAAGCAGAAAGACACACACGGTATATACTTACTAATATAGACCTGTAAGATAGGATAAACACACTAAAATATGTACACCTAAAGAAGATAAACAAGAAAGAAGTCCAGGGGTAAGATGATCAATCCTCATCTAGAAAGACAAAGGGGATGGACATTGGAAATAGGAGAAAACAAGTAACAGGACAGTAGCCTACCACAGAAGGCACCTGAAAGACTCTACTTAGCAGCATATCAAAGCAGATGCTAAGACCCCATAATGAAGCCTTCAGCAGCGTGTAGGGAATCATATGAAGGAAGGAGGAATTAGTATAACCTAGAGGGGACAGGGATCCAAATTTATCTGGGCACAGGGGTCTTCTATGAGACTGTTTATCCAACCAAGGACCACGCATGGATATAACCTACAACCCCTGCTCAGACATAGCCCATGTAGCTCAGTATCCAAGTGGGTTCCCTAGTAAGGGGGACAGGAATTGTTTCTGACATGAACTAAAAAATGTCTGGCTCATTGAGCTTCCCCTCCTCCCTAAGGGAGGAGCAGCCTTGCTAGGCCAGAGATAAGGACACTGCAACCATCCTGAAGATACCTGATAAGCTAGGGCCAGATTGAAGGAGAGGACACCCCCTCAGTGGACTTGGAAGGGGGCAGGGAGGAGATGAGGGAAGGAGGGGAGGATTGGGAGGGAAAGGGGGAGAGGGCTACAGGTGGGATACGAGTGAATGTATAAATTATTTAAAAATAAAAAAATATTAAAAAATAAAATAAAGATTCAATAATTGGTTAAAAAAGGTTTTTTAAGAAGGCAAGTCAAAGTAAATATATTTAAATACCTAAAAGGATAGGATACACATGTAATTTTCACCACACGTAAGAAAAGGAAATATAAAAAATAATAATAATAAAAAAAGAAAAGGAAATATGTGAAAAAGACAGGGATTGAAGACAAATGTTTCTGAATAGACCTTGATCTTCAGTTTGATACTGAACCATATAAACATTTTACTAAGTACAAAACAATATTAAAAAGATCTAAAAACAGAAAGCATTCAAACAAATAGAGCTCTCCAAATATCATTATAATATATCAAAAAGAACTAGTCCAAGAGAATTTTAAAACAAACAGTATGTATCTCACAGACAAAACCTAAAAAGATATAAATGTTTTAGTAAATTCTTATTGCAGTTACTATTAGTACTGTTATTCTTTAAATGTTATGAGTGTATATTGTAAAATAAAGCAAATTAGCAATTTTACTGAAATTGTGGAAGGAACCAATAAAATCAGTAAGACTAAACAGAGCTCCAGCCTTCAATATTAAGCAGCAATATGGATTGGTCTTAATGCACATGCACACACTTCCTAGCTCTTCTCACTGAAACATCCCAGAGGCAATAACTAACCCATTAATAATGAACATTTTCCCTACCCAATCTTTGTTATCTAAATACTATTTTTCATTCAAACGATCTGTTAGAAAGTAGTTAATTCCAAGTCTGGGATTAGACAAGATTAATCTGGAGTATGATGTCATATCGGAGAATAAAAACTTGAGGCTAGAGAGATGGTTCAGTGGATGCTTTTTCAGAAGACCTGGGTTTAATTAACAGCACCTACATAGCAGCTCACAACCTATAACTCCAGTTTCAGGAAATGTAACACCCTCTTGTGACTTGAGCTCACCAGGAACACACATGTTGCACAGACATACATGCAGACAAAATGTCCATACACATAATATAAATAAGTAAAATGTGTTTAACTTTGTTTAAAAGAAAAACTAACAGTGATGACGATGATCACCGAAGTAACCTCAATAGTCCCTTTCTGATCAAATACAGAACCTCTGAACCTCAATAATGATAATACCGCAGTATCTTGAAACAAGTATGGTGAGCTCTATTACTTTGTAATGACCTCAAAATTTAAAGGATCTGTAGTGAATGCTCTAGAACTAGATCATTGTTTTTGACAGTGACAAGCAAGAGGAAATGAATTCCTCATCTTTTCTTTGTCAATCCCTACGGTGACTAAACATGGTGAAAAGTGAGCTTCTATGTATTCAACTGTTCCTCCCAAGTCAGAGACTGATAATCAAAATATCACTACGACGCAATTTTGATGAATTAGAAGCACTAAGCAATTAAAGATGAATGGCTTAAAGTCAGCAAATTATAGTTTCCCATAAGGCCCAGAGAGAGAATGCATTAGACTGTGCAAGCTACATACTGTCCCTGCCATCCACTCTCTCTTATTTACGGTTTATTTTTTGCAAACTATAACAGTTGGGGGTCAGTGAGTGAAGACACTCAGCACCAGGCCTGACGACCTGACCTCCATCCCCGGAGCCCACGTGGGAGGAGACAGCCGACTCCTCAAACTTGTCATTTGCTTCCAGAAGGCACCACGGCATATCTATGTGCACATGCATGCACACACATAGAGAAAAGAGAAAAAGAGGAGGAAAAAAAGAGAAAAAACAAACCTGTAAAGAGTAACATCACCTCACAGGAATGAGGAAGTTTTACAAACCAGAACTGCCGTCTGCAGCATGGTTTGCTGAGCGTGGGGGCTGAGAAAACACAAGAGTCTCCCGGAGACACCGTACACCCCGTGAATGAGCCTGCCACCATCACAGGCAGTACCCCCCAAACAAAACCTTGGAGCATACCTCTACATCCAACTACCAACTACGAAAATAAATTAAAAGGACAGAGAAACAAAGCAAGAGGTGATATGGGGATACTGTCACCAATGTAACAACTGCAAAGACATTATCTGCAGTAAATGGCAAAGTTTCTTCAACAAATAAATTATAGGAAAATAAAGCTGGAGGTAATGTAACTTAAATATAAAACATAAAAAATCGTGCAAATTCCAATTCTAATAAAAAGCGCTCTTTGGAAAAATAACTATATAGAATATACATATCAGCACTACCCATAATAGCCAAAAGGTGTAAACATGGAAATAAACTAGCACATGTTGAAAAATACTATATACTAGACTATAGAGGAAAACACTATAGAATATAATTTTAAAATATGATATTGTATTCTGTACTTTGATGTTAATTAAGGAAGAATTAGACACATACAGGGAAGAGGAAAGTAAAAGTTAAATGTTATAAACTTATAATGGTAGAATGATAGCTATAATTTTAATTTCTATTAGTATACAATTTTAATATAATGCTATTTATATAGGACCAAATACATATAATCTCATACTGAAGTTATAGCTTATTAAAGGATGTTTTATTAATGGTTTCAATGAAATTTTAGAACATCTGCTGAAAATTATTAGCTTTTTATTATATTTTTTCTTTTATTTGAATGTATATATAGTGAGTATGTGTTTGCATGTTCACGTATGTGAGTACAATTTGGGAGAATACACTGTACATGTACATATGTGCACATGTGATGATCAAAAGTTGATTCTGGATGCCTTCCTAGACCAGCTCTCCACCTTATTTATAGAAACAGGGTCTCTCACCTGGCCCAGAGCTCTAACTTGACCACAGTAGCCATCCAGCCATCCTGCCCCAGGGATCCCCTGTGTTTGCTGTTATTTTTTTTTTTAATGTAACATTGTTCTCCAACCTGTATTATTCCTCAAGCAATAATATCTTGAATGTATTTCTATGTCAATACATACAGTTCTGTCTAATTCTTATCAGCTATACAGTATTCCATTCCATTAGAGCAAACACATCTTAAATATAAAAATCATGCACACCAAGACACTTTTTACTTTAAAACAACACTCTTAGTAATCATGCTGACAACACAAATGTATACTTGGTCCACCTGAAGCAAACTCAATGACAGATATAGCACCCTACTTAAAAGGGCTATAAGCTAATGGCTAGTATACAAGTCATATCCAACTTTGTATTATTATAAACACCACACACTGTTGAATAACAATCAAAAATACAATGATCTTTGGTCTGTACATTTCTTCAAGGAATTTACTCAATATTAGGACTCAACTACTGACCATAATGATAAACACAAATCAGAAACATTTTCTTTATGACAATCCAAGCTCAAGAGAGTGAAACCTAGCACTCTCATGCCCATTCTTTCCAATTTTCTCAGAAAACTTTCTTTTTTAATACTTCTCTGCCCTGGTTTCAGGATTTTATTTCCTTCTACTTTATCCAGAGGTTCAGCCTCTGGACCAATTAATGACCTTATCAAAATTAATGTTACAGCACTCTTTCAAACAAGCCTATCCTCTCCATGCTCATGCCTTTCTTTAGCCCTGGTCATTGCTTTATGTTGAGATCGCTGCCTTATTCATCTTTGCTTGGCTCTGTGGCCTTACATTCCTTATAGCACACACCCAAAACTTTTTTCCCTCTTTTTGCTGATTCCCTTTTCTTAATGTGGCCCTACTTCCAATCAAATCGAAAACATAATCCCTTTTCTATGAATTACACTTCTTTGCAATTCCATTTTTCTTTCTCACTTTTTGCTGTCACAAGCACCAGGTTGCTTGAAAATGCAAAACTGACCAAGCCACAAATGGATATGATTCAACCTAAAAGATAATTACAGCTGTAAGATTTTCTTCCTCTCTTTGACTGACTAAAAAGGACTACTGTAGAGGATTGTGTTTTAACATCTGCTCAGACCAAGTGCTTATAAACATTCACAACATAATAAACTTTTTACAAGAAATACAATGTCATTTTTGTCTTCAAGTTTATAACCCTCCTGACAAACAAGATGTTAAGACTATTATAATTACAAAGAACAGTAATTACATGGAAACTGACCTTTAATAGGTTTAATAAAGCTGCAGAGGTGTTGCCATGATATAAATTTTTTAGTTCCAATTTCCCACACTTGCTGCCCTGAGAATTCATAAGAAAGAACATACACAGAGGGGATATGCCCAAACCTTCATATTTTGTTTGTTCTGTTCCTGTGTTTTAACATGGATTTTATACAGCCCAAGGTGAGCTCAAACTTGCTATGTAGCTGAGAAAGGTATTGAACTACTGATCCTTCTGCCTCCAGTCAAAAGCACTGAGATTACAGATATGAACCATGCTGCTGGCATAAATCATTACATTCTAAACAATTGTAAATTCCTGAAAAGACAGTCCAGGTTAGTGCTGTCTAACAGAAATATAATGAAAGTCATACATGTAACTGGACAGGTCTCCCACACTGCTTTACTACAGCTCCAGTTACAGTCTTTAATAGAATTGTTACAAAGACAGATGACTAAAATTTTAATGGAAAGACACATTAAGTAGAAAAGCCAGACAAGTTTTAAAATAAAAACAAAGTTGCATATTCAAACTACTCGATTATAAATCTTACTTTGACATAGTATCAAAATAATGTAAAATTAACACAAAGAGCCGCTGATCAATAGAGCCAAGTAGAAAAATCCAGAAATAAATCCATACAATTATGGTAAGCTGATTTTTGACATACATGCGAATACAATTCAATAAAGAAATAATATTTTTGAGAATAAGGCTGGAAAACTAGACATCTCTAAGCAAAACAAAACAAAACCACCTGATTTAAGTATAAAAATTACCTCAAAATTCATCCTATGCTAAATGTCAAATGTAAAACTAAACTCTTTGTAAACCCAGATTACACAGATAGATTTTTTGAAGTTCCACTTTTTAAAAACTAATGGACTATACCCAATGATACTTAAAACTTTTGTTCTGAAAAGTACATTGACTTTAAAAAGGTAAACAAGAATTTGCTAAAAGAATACACTTGCAAATCATTAGTCAAAGTGAAGTATACAGACACTGTATAAAGAACCTGGCCAGGTGTAGTGTGGCGCATGCCTTTAATCCCAGCATGCAAGGGCAAAGGCTGGCAAAGCTATGTAAACTTAGGGTTTAGTGAGAGACCCTGTCTCAAAAAATAAGGTGGCTTTCTGAAATGGTTTCCATTTTCTTCTTTTATGCACAGCAAGAGCTACACTTAACTGTGGGTATAAAGAAGTTTTCGAATGCAGTTTAAAATAATGCTGGTCTAGTAAAGAGGTAGCGCTGGGTTCTCCAATCTCCATGACTTCACTATCCTCAGCTGGTTGGCTAGGTTTCAGTACCAGGCATGATTTCCTTCATGTTAAATGGGCCATAATCCAATTAGATAGCTGTTGTTTGGTACCCAGCTATGAGCGCTACTGCTCCATCTTTAGGGATATCTTGCCATGCTGGTTACTGCTGTGGATCACGCCCAGATGTGTGTCCACACAGGACTCCCTCTGTGGCAACTTACATTGCACCTTCTGGTACTATGAAACTAGACTGCACAAAAGAAGCTTTCAAGTTAGTTACAGCTCAAATCTTCCAAGTCCTATGTCCAGAGTGTGTGGAATGTCAGCAATAGGGACTTACCTTCAGCCTTTGAAAGGCAACCAAAAAAATTAGTGATCACCTGTTTTGTCTTGAGATTCACCTGGACTACCCTAACCAACAACCTGAAGGCAGGTTCTCCTGCTAATACTAGGGTTTTGTTACAGAGTTTATGGCTCTGGCAGAGAGCACTGTCAGCCCAAGTAGCATAACTTCATTTAAGACACACATACACACGCAACACATATACATACACAGATACACTCATACACACAGATACAGACGCACATAAATGCACACATACACGGCTATGTATACATAAATACATGTACACACAGAGAAAGAAAAGGAAAGAGAATTATATGTATTAGATAGGTAAATATTCAACTAATCGTGGGGAGCCCAGTCCCAGCAGACACCACAGTTCCTTCACCTAAGGCTTAGGGAACAACACAGGAGAAGGAGTGGAAAGACTGTAAGAACCAGAGGACGGGAAATTCTGCTGTGAGACCGTCTTATAGACCTGACAGGGACGCTATATCCATGTTAATTCCACCACCATGGCTGCTTAGGTGAGACCTGAACAATAACAGACCTGCTAAAACAAGAAATATCACAGGGCCACACCTCTAGACAACAAACCACAGACAACTGGTGATTGCTGAGAGAGGCAGAATGAAGTCTCTCTAAGAATGAACCCCTTAATTAGTTATCCAATACAAAGTAGTCAGTCCTGGAATCATACACACAATATCAAACCACTTCAGCAGGCTGCATTTCTTTAATATATATATACACACACATATGAGAGAGAGGTAACAGTAAGAAAAAGAGGCCATGAATTTGAGAGGAAATGAGGGGAGGGCATGGAAGAGCTGGAGGGAGGAAGGAAGTGATCTAATTATATTTTAATTAAAAAAATCATATGGGTGATCACAACTGCACACACATACTTGTGCACACGCCACACACATTCATGAACTTGGCACACAAACAAAGAAATATTTTGGGTTTTTGAGATAGGGTTTCTCTGTGTCCTAGGGCTGCCCTAGTTGTACTGGAGCTTACTCTGCAGGCCAGGCTAGCCTCAAATTCCCACCTGCCTCTGCTTCCCAAGTGTGGGATTAAAGGAGGGGTGTGCCACTAATGTCCCACTCACAAAGAAAAATTTAAAAGGACAATTAGAATAAGAAAAGATATTCAGCATCGTAAGTTGTTTGGGAAATGAAAATTAAAACTAGAGTAAGACCCCACTATGTACCTATTACGATGACTAGAACAAAACTGAGAATATCAAGTCTCTGTGAGGCCACTAGGCAACTAGAACTCCCAAATGTTACAGGTTAAAATCCCAAAAGGTGGAGGCTGGAGAGATGGCTCAGAGGTTAAGAGCACTGGCAGCTCTTCCTACAGGTCCTGAGTTCAATTCCCAGCAACCACATGGTGGCTCACAACCATCTAAATGAGATCTGCTGACCTCTTCTGGCCTGCAGGTAAAACATTGTATACATAATAAATAAATCTTTAAAAAAAAAAAATTCCAAAAGGCGCAGCCCATTTGAGTTAAACATTTACCATCAACTCGGTATTCTCACTTTGAAACTTTTGCTGCTGAAAGGTAAAACATGTTCACAGCAGCAAAAACTACGCAAATGTCCCACAGATTAACTACAAACCAGCTTCCCTTCACCAAGTGGATGCAACACTACTCAACAATGAAACAAACAATTCATTGATACACACAACACACTTCACAGGCATCACGCTCATTCAAAGAAGACAGCTTTAGAAGATTAGAAACTGTTGATTCACCTTTGTATAACATTCAAATGTAAAACTACTGGGACAGTAAAAGCACCAGTGGTTGCCAGGATTAATGGAGGACAGGTTTGCCTAAAAAGGGGAAGCAAACATCGGGAGCGAGGCTCAGGCTCCAGAGGCAGACCCAGATACATCTCTGTAAATTGGAGACTACCCTGATCTTCAGAGAAAGTTCCAGACCAGCCACACCTACATCACAATGAATCCCTGTCTCAAAAAAGAGGCTGGCAAGCAAAGGCGAATTTGAGGGAGGAATGAAACGATTTCTGATTGTGGTGAGGGTTAAAAGAAACCACTGTCTACAAAGTAAAGCATAAAGAACTATGAAAGCACAGTTAATTTTATAATATGCTAGCAAAAATGGTCTATGCTGCATTAATGATCTTTATTCCATCCAGTTACCACTCCAATCTTTTTTTATAAACTTTATTGTGAAAAATTGCAAATAAGAAACAAAAAACTAGATACAGAATTACTGTATCAACCAGCTGCTTCACTTCTGGGCATATGCTTATAGAACTACATACCCTATCATAGAGATATTTGCACCTGACGTTCATAGTTATTTTATTCACTATAGGAAGGAATTGGAATCACCAGATAAATGGATAATGAAAATGTGGTATATATAAATAAAAATGCAATCACAAAATTTGCAGGAAAATGGATGGGCTAAAAATGTGTGGTAAGCAAGGTCATACAATCCCAGAATGGAAAACAAAACAAAACAACACGCTCTCCCTCATATGCACACATATATGAAAACAAATGTACAAGGGGGTTCAAGAAGAAAAGAGTAAGAAAGAGTAAATATTAGAGATGGGAAGAACTGAATGCAGATCACAGACATGACTTAGGAAAGAGGATAGAAAGCTAATTGTTCTAGTTCTGTCATGATTTTTTTTTTTTTGAAGATGGATAAGGGTAAATACAAGTGCAAGCTTCTTCATCATCTGTATTTCCTAAACCAGCATGATTCATTCAATGGCTATGTTGCTCCACCAGTCAGCTGAAGTTGTGTGCTGATTCACAAGTTCCACATCCCATGCCTCAAATACAGCAGATACTCAGCAATATTTATTATGCAAATGTGAAATCTAAACTGTTAAAGGAAGATCTAAAGCCACTAAATACAAGAGAACACAAAAAGTAAGGTAAAGTTTAGTAAACAAAGTAAAGTTGTTACAGAAAACTGTGGGGAGTACTCAAACAATCAAACTACTTTAAGTTCCAGATCCTGGCACTTGGGAGGTAGAGGAAGGAGGATCTCCAAGTTCGAAGCCAGCCTAGTCTACAAAGTGAATTCCAGGACAGCCAGAGCTACACAAAGAAACCCTGTCTCAAAAAACCAAAACCAACCAACCAAAACTCCAGCAATCCCATTAGGTATGTACTGAAGAAAATGAAACCAATGTGTCTTACACCTTGTAAAGAATCATTTTCAGTAGCCAATATGGAATCATCCTAAGTGTCTATCAACAGATGAATGGATAAGAAAAACATGGTTCAGACACACATTGCAATATTACAAGAAAGAGAATATGAATATTTATTTGTGATCCTAGGGCTTCTGCATGCTGATCTTTAAAAAGAAAAAACTCCACTAGGATGGGTGAAGCATACATGTAATCCAGCACTTGAAAGGCTGAGTCAGAAGTATTCTGAGTTTTGAGGTCAGCAAGGAAGAGCAGGAGGCTGGGGAAGAGATGACATTTTTCCTTTTATTTGAGACAACACGTTATGTAAAAGAAGCCAGAGACAGAAAGACAAATACTGTATAATCTCACTTATAAATGAAATTAAAATGTCAAGTCCATAGAAGCAGAGAGTTAAAAACAAGATTACCAACAATTAAAGATGACATTGGTCAAAGGTCCCATAACTTCACTGAGAGAAAACGTAAGTCTAAGAAACCTTTTTATTCAATAAGATGACTTTGTTAATTACTACATATGACATTCTCAAAGCATTAACAGAGTAGCCAGGCATGGTGGCACACGCCTTTAATCTCAGCACTCAGTGAGGCAGAGGCAGGTGAGTCTGAGGCCAGGAGAGCCAAGAATATACAGAGAAACTTTGTTTGGAAAAAAAAATAATAATAATAAGGCACCTACTACAAAGAAATATGTGAAGTAATGAGTAGGTTAGCATAACTTAACATTCCCTAATAAATACATATGTGAAAGGATGTTAAGTATATAATAAATGTAAATGTTTTATCAAATAAAATAAATTTTTAAATGAGAAAAATCAATGGGTTAAAACAAGAAAGGTAAAGCTTTTTCTTCAAAGGAGACTACAAAGTAAAAAAATACATGACAAAATGATTTACCATGTCTACCAACAAGAATGGTATCAGGAACAAAGAGCTACAAATTAATGAGACTAGAAACCTAACACAAAAATGAGTATGGGATAGCAAAACGGAAATACAAAACTGCAATCACTGCAAGACTCATTAGCAATCAGAAATGCAAATTCAACCAACATTGAAGTAACTCTTTATACCAACTGTCACATGGCAGAATTAAGAACATTAAACCCTATTAGCTCTTGGCAAAGAAATGAGATGGTAACTCAGATGTATCCCTGGTACTATTACAAACTAGTGCAAATACTCTTAAAAAATAACCAGGCCATATTTCGCAAAATTACAGTATATTTATACCCTATAATTTAAAATACCATTCCAGGATTTGCAAAGGACTAATGGCAAAGAATTTCTACTGCAAGTGTATGTAAGGTAGTGGGAGTTAGAATGAACCTAGGTATTCATACCCTCCCTAAGAAAGTTTGCACTATGAAGCACTGAGCAGTAATTAGAGCCAACTAACTAGATGTGTTGTAGCAACATGGCCATATCCTTAAAACACCATGTTGAGCAGAAGAAAACAAATCCTCCTAACAACCTATAATTTTATTTTCCTTGTTTTATAGATCGGGAAGTAAAAATTATTAACTTATCTATAGTCATACATTTAACAACTTTATGGTCTAAAGATAAAATAAGCAGTATTCCTCAGTAACACAAGTTCACAAAACAGTTCATGTTATGCATATGCAGTACACATAAGATTCCTTAGACTAATCACTAGGCAGGTGAGATGGCTCAGTGGTTAAAGGTACTTGCCACCAAGCCTGATACCCGAGTTCAACCCCCAGGAACCACATGGCGGAAAAAGAGCAAATCCTCTGACATCCTCATGTGAAAATTATAATCTATTGTTTTAATTCATACCACAGTACCCCCCTCACTAGAACATCAGCTATCCTACTCAATTCTTCCTGACTGCCACCCCTCTTCCTACAGTAAGCTCAGTCTGTGCCTGTCAGAGCCCAGCTGAAATGTCCTTTCCTTAGAGTAACACCTGGGTGATTTCCCTTAGGTACTTTTCTCTTGTAGTAACACTGTAATCAATAGTTTCTTTGGGTATTTATTATCTGCTTCTCTAATTAGACTATAAATACCAGGAAAACAAGTGATTCTGTTAGTCATTATTTCAGTCTTTAATCCTAAGACAATTTAGCTGTATTAATAAATCTATGAAGAGTAAAAGCCCAGGGTCAGATGGTTTCAGCACAGAATTCTACCAGACCTTCAAAGAAGAGCTAACTCCAAGTCTCTTCAAACTATTCCACACAACAGAAACAGAAGGAACATTACCAAACTCATTCTATGAAGCCAGTTACCTTGATACCTAAACCACACAAAAAGATCCAAGCAAAAAAGAGAAGTTCAGACCTATCTCTCTTATTAACATTGATGGAAAAATACTCAATAAAATCCTTGCAAACCAAATCCAAGAATACATAAAAGATGTCATCCACATGACCAAGTAGGCTTCATCCCAAGCATGAAAGGATGGTTCAATATACGGAAATCCATCAATGTTATACACCATATAAACAAGCTGAAAGAAAAAGACCACATGATTATCTCCTTAGATACTGAAAAACCTTTGACAAAATCCAACACCCATTCATGTTTAAAGTCTTAGAGAGATCAGAGATACAAGGCACAGGCTTCAACACAGTAAGACAATAGATAGCAAGCCAATAGCCAACATCAAACTAAATGGAGAAAAACCTAAATCAATCCCACTGAAATCAAAGACAAGGTAAGGCTGCCCACTCTCTCTGTATCTCCTCAACATAGTACTTGAAGTCCTAGCTAGAGCAATAAGACAATTAAAGGATATCAAGGGGATACAAATTGGAAAGGAAGAAGTCAAAGTATCACTATTTGCAGATGATATGATAGTATACATGAGCGACCCCAAAAATTCAACCAGAGAACTCCGTCAGCTGATAAACACCTTCAGCAAATTGGCTGGACACAAAATTAACTTTAAAAGATCAGTAGCCCTCCTGTATACCAAAGACAAAAGGGCTGAGAGAGAAATCAGGGAAGCAACACCCTTCACAATAGCGACTAGTAACATAAAGTACCTTGGTGTGACTCTAACCAAGCAAGTCAAAGACCTGAAGAGAGAAATTGAAGAAGACATCAGAAGATGGAAAGATCTCCCATGCGCATGGATCAGTAGGATTAACATAGTGAAAATGGCCATCCTGCCAAAAGCAATCTACAGACTCAATGCAATTCCCATCAAATTACCAACACAATTCTTTACAGACCTGGAAAGAAAAATTCTCAATTTCATATGGAAAAACTCAGAATTGCTAAAACAAACCTGTACAACAACAGATCATCTGGAAGCATCTCCATCCCTGATCTCAAGCTGTACTACAGAGCAACAATAATAAAAACTGCATTGTACTGGCATAGAAATAGAATGGTAGATCAATGGAATCGAATAGAAGACCCAGAAATAAACCCATACCCCTAGGGATACTTGATTTTGGTATGGAAGCCAAAACCATACAATGGAAAAAAGACAGTATCTTCAACAAATGGTGCTGGTCTAACTGGATGTCTACATGTGGAAAAATGCAAATAGATCCATATTTATCACCCTGCACATAACAAAAGTCCAAGTAGATCAAAGAATTCAACATAAAACCAGACATACTAAACATCTTAGAAGAAAAAGTTTGGAAGAGCCTTGAACTCGTCGGCACAGGAGACAACTTCCTGAACAGAACACCAACAGCCCAGGCTCTAAGATCGACAATCAATAAATGAAACCTCACGAAACTGAAAAGCTTCTGTAAAGCAAAGGACACTGTCATCAGAACAAAACAACAGCCTACAGACTGGGAAAAGATCTTCATCTTCATCAACCGTGTATCTGACAGAGGGCTAATATCCAGAATATAAAAAGAACTCAAGAAGTTAAACAGCAACAAATCATTAATACAATGAAAAAAATGGGGAACAGAGCTAAACAGAGAATTCTCAATCGAGGAATGTCAAATGGCAGAGAAACACTTAAAGAAATGCTCAATGTCCTTAGCCATCAGGGAGATGCAAATCAAAAAGACCCTGAGATTTCACCTTACACCCATCAGAATGGCTAAGATCAAAAACTCAAGTGACAACACATGCTGGAGAGGATGTGGAGAAAGGGGAACCCTTCTCCACTGCTGGTGGGAATGTAAACTTGTACAACCACTTTGGAAATCAATCTGGTGCTTTCTCAGACATTTAGGAATAGCGCTTCCTCAAGATCCAGCTATAGCTCTCCTAAACATATATCCAAAACATGCTCAAGTATATAACAAGAACATTTGCTCAACCATGTTCATAGCAACTTATTTGTAATAGCCAGAACCTGGAAACAACCCAGATGTCCATCAACGGAGGAATGGATACAGAAATTGTGGTACATTTACACAATGGAATACTACTCAGCAATTAAAAACAAGGAAATCATGAATTTTGCAGGCAAATGGTGGAATCTAGAAAAAAAATTATCCTGAGTGAGGTATCCCAGAAGCAGAAAGATACACATGATATATACTCACTTATAAATGGATATTAGACATGTAATATAGGAGAAACATACTAAAATCTATACACCTAAAGAAGCTAAGCAAGAAGGAGGACCCTGGGTAAGATGATTAATCCTCATTCAGAAAGGCAAACAGGATGGAACTCGGAAGCGGGCGAAAACAGACAACAGGACAGGAGCCCACCACAGAGGGTCCCTGAAAGACTTTACCTAGCAGTGTATCAAGGGAGATGCCGAGACTCAGCCAAACTTTGGGCAGCGAACAGGGAATCTTATGAAAGAAGGGGGAGAGAGGAAGACCTGGAGAGGACAGGAGCTCCACAAGGAGAGCAACAGTACCAAAATTTCTGGGCACAGGGGTCCTTTCTGAGACTGACACTCGAACCAAGGACCATGCATTGAGATAACCTAGAACCCCTTGAGGCCCTGCATAGATACAGCCCAAGGCAGTGCAGTCTCCAATTGGTTCCCTACTAATGGGAACATGGACTATCTCTGACATGAACTCAATGGCAGGCTCTTTGATCACTTCCCCCTAAGGCCACAGAGGAAAACAATGAGTCCCAATGAGACTTGATAGGCTAGGGTCAGAGGGAAGTGGAGGAGGATCTCCCCTATCAGTGGACTTGGGGAGGAGCATGGGAGATGAGAGAGGGAGGGTGGCATTGGGAGGGGATAAGGGAGAGGGCTACAGTGGGATACAAAGTGAATAAACTGTAATTTATAAAAAATATAAATATTTTTTTAAAAAGTGGAAAAAATAAATCTGTGAGATCATTAAACATTGTCAGCTCATCTTAATTTTTTTACCATAAATCTGTTGTTATCCCCCAAAAAAAACTTTAGTTTTTCTTGAGTCGATGCCTATCCATTTTAGAAGTACTACAATCAACAATACTCTCAAAAGCTCCTACCCCTCCAAACTAAAAAGGAGCATGCTCTCCAAGTGGCTGGAATTTACGCAAGTAATTAAATTACAAATTTCATAATCTAAGAAGTCTCCTATAATGCTGTAAAACAAATTCATTACTCAAAACTTCCCTACAGTAGTACAATAAAGTAACTTTTTCTCAACTAAAAAAGGAAGGGGGAGGAGAAAATGCTACATGTATAAAAAGCTTAAGTAGAGCTTAAATATTCAACCCTAAAAAGTCACTGTTTGCTATACTATTTCACCACCAGGTGGCAGATCCACACAACTTCCTAGAAATGTTATCAGGCCATCAGAAAGAATTTTAGGAAAAACTAACTAATTTTAATAATTTTTGAAACTAAGCTAGTTAAACCAATCAGAGGCTAGATATAACTGGTTCTGAGACTATTACACTTTCATTTAACTGTAAACAAAAGCTTCCAGATATACAGAGCACCCAATTATCTTTAAAGAGAACCTAACAAACACAATTTTAAAATGTGGTTATCCACAGTGGTCATTCAAAATCTTCAGAAGTACAAGAGAGCTTTGAATCCAAAAATGAAGAGAACAAGAGACGAAAAGGAAGGGATAGAAAAAGCCAGAAGATGAGAAAAGAGAGTACAGAGAGAAAAATCATCAACCAAAGCAAAATGCTCTGGTTGGAAGATCTGACAGAGCATTTACTGTGTTCAGTGAAATACGCTCATTGATTAAAAACACTTAACTCTTCAGCAATCTGCTAATAAAGACAATGATTCAAATTTTTCAATAAAATAATCTGAAATTATAGATCTAAATTTCTGGTGAAATATATCATCTTGGGATTCTTTAGGTACTTCAACATGATACTGAAAACACTATTTGAAAATGTGTATTTAAACCCAAAGACAACATCCTAGTGTACTTGCTACCCTGGCTTCCTGCTTCCCCATACCTCCTCTAGCCAACCTCCCACCCCAACCCCTTCTGGCCCAAGTTTCCGCGGAAGCGGACATGGCCCTGGTGCCAGGGAAAGAATCCCTGGCCACTCCACACTCTATGGTTCTCAACCTTCCTAGCGCTGCCACCCTTTAACACAGTTCCTCGGGCTGTGCTGACCCAACCATAAAATTATTTTCATTACTACTTCATAACTCTAATTTTGCTACTGTTACGAATCATAAAGTAAATACATGTGTTTCTGATGGTCTTTCTTAGGAGGCCTCTATGAAAGGGTTGTTCGCCCCTTCAAAGAAGTCACGACCTTCAGATTGAGAACTGCCTTTCTATAGTCAATTGCTCATCTTCCTCAGTGCTTCCTTCCTAGTAGTTTTCACCAAACTTTCCTCAGCCATATTTAGAAATCAATACCCAACCTTTTCCATAAACCTACCTGATTTACGTTTTACAGGGTTTAAAGCATATGTAATTCAGGGGTGGGGATAAAACTCTCCATTTTACACAATTTACAGTTGCAATAACTAACTATGAAATACAGTGTTAGGGTCTAAAAGAGACCCATCCAAGTGAGGGGATCCAGAGCTTATCACTTAAGGGTAAACTGCTTCTGACATGAACAGAGAAGAAAATGCAAGCTAAACTCAGCTTGTCACAAAACAAGTGCAACAATTCCATTCAAATGGGAAAACACAGGCTAGTTAATTATAGTGACCCAAGATACTAGAACAAAGTAGAAATTAAAGACTAAGGAAAACTACCAAGAGGTGACCAGAAAGCAAAGCATAGGGAAGAAAAAATAGCCACTGCTGGCTTGTTCTCCAGTCCTGGTGTGAAAGGCAGTCAACCAGTGCAGGTCTCCTTACGAACAAGCTCCCCACTGGGTTATTCACATACCCTGACTTCAGGAAGCTCTCACGATTTTGTCTGATAAAAAAATTCCTTATTGTCCAAGGTCCCCAAGGAGTTGCCAAATCTTTCATTCCTTCCACTAATACAACCTATTTTGATATACTCAAAGGTCTCCGCAGCTTATCTGAATGAACAAGAACATAAGTTCTTGTTTCCTTACAACTTCCTGAATATTTTATTATAATTTCCTCTCAGGAAATGTATTCACTCACTGTGGCTCCAACACTAACAGTTGACTTTTGAAAGAAAACTATTTAACAATAGCAAAGCTAATAGAAGAGATTACCTCTATTAACAGTTGTTTAACTACATATGAACAAAAGATACAAATTAAAAATACACATGAGAGACTAGGGCTGTCACTCAGTTGGTACGGTGTTTGCCTAACGCAGCATAAAGCACTAGGTTCAATCCCAGCACCATATAAACAGGTGTGGTGGTACAAACCTATAATCCTAGGATGATGAGGTGAAGGATCAGGCATCCAAGGCCATCCTCTGCTACACAGAATTCCGGAGGCCAGCCCAGATGACACAAAACAAGGACAGACACAGGCATAGACAGACACACACACACACAGACACATACACCATCCACAACACTTAATCAAAACCACATGAATTTACAACAAATGTACAGAACATTAAAAAAAAAAAGGGAGGGGGAGACACTGCTGAGCGGTGGTGGCACAAGCCTTTGATCCCAGCATTTGGGGGGCAGAGGCAGGCAAACTGCTGTGAGTATGAGGCCAGCCTGGTCTACAAAGTGAATCCAGGACAGCCAAGGCTACATAGAGAAAGCCTGTCTTGAAAAACCTAAAATAGATGAATGAATGAATGAATGAATGAATGGGGAGATGTTTTATTTTTTTATAACCTGCCTTATAACTAGTCCTAATGAACATACCCATATTATACTTTTTTTCTATTAAAAATTACCTTTTCCCAAGTAATCTTTTTAAGTTTTCGTTGTATAGATTTCAGAACATCTAATAGTGTGTTACTTAAGGACAAAACACCTACTGTGTGTTGGCCATATTTGCTCTGTACCTTCCCTTTTCTTTTTTAATTTTTTTTGGTGCTGGAGCTCAAGCCCAGGGCCTTGTGCATGTTAGGCTAGTGTTCTGCCACTAAGATAAACCCTCACCTTTCATTGTTCCCGTCTTAATAACGATCTCCTTACAACAGTGTTTCAAAAGTTGGGTTGCTATTTTGATGCTATGTACTCTTCACTGTGATTTTACATTCATATGCATGAAGTTTAAGGGAGACATTTTAAACTATAATATTTTCTCTAACTGGTAAAAGGCAAAATAAATTAATAAAATCACTGATATATTTGTTAATTAACTAGTACATTTACAATCTGCATCTATACCTTAACTATGCCTACATTTCAATATCTTATTGAAAAGTTTTAAAAGACTCATGAGTAAACTTGGGCAATTTTACTCATTAACAAAATATATTGGTATTATTCTTCAGAGGAAAATTTATAGAAATCATCTTGTAGGTTTTAACTCTATGATTTTTTGAAAAACACGTTATATTTACTCATAGGGCAACAACCTCAGGTCTACTGTACGGCATTAACAGCTTACAAGCATACTAACTTTTCACTGAGAAACCTCTGTTTTGGGAGCAAAGGGTGGCACTCTAAATAACCAGTAGCTGTAATAGTTTAAAACAAACTTTGTTAGGGCTCTCTGCCATAGCACTTCTGAGAGTAAAAAAGAGCTGCTTTCCTTTCTCCTTAGAACAGGGAAGCAGCTTTAGCTAAACAAATGGGACAAGGACTAATGCATTTTGGATATAGAAGGACTTCTAGGAAAGAAAAACCACAATTTCAAATTTTGTAATCCTGGCCTATTTTCAAATTCTTGCTAATCACTTACTAGGGATATGACCACAAAATAAATGACTTACTTCATGTAATGCACACTTAAAAGAAGAAAAAAAAGGGCAATGTCTTCCGTAACCCTGATTGGCTATGCCACTGCACAGGACTCTACTGTTCCTAAAACCTTTTAACAACCCCTTCTTCTTATCATGGCCTACAGGACTTGCTCAAATTCTACCACCCCAGAAAGATTATTCTGACTTACCCTATCAAGGAGAAATGTCTACTTTTAACTCCCAAAGCACTCTGCACTCTTTTTAACAACACTCACGACTTTCTATAACATTATGATTATTTCCACGCATGATACATCCTCTATTAAATTAACTCTTATTTCTCTCACTACCTAAAACAGTGCCTTGCACACAGTAGCTACTTAATAAATGCTTATGCAATGAAGAAATGAATCTGAGAGTATTTCCCATGGAGAATCATAATAGTTTTTACTAAACATATATAAATAGACTGAACTTTACCCTCTGAGAAAAACTATTTGAAGTAGCCAAGAACTACATCTTAAATCAGCTCAGCTAGGCAGAGCTCCAGTCACATGAGTGTCCTTGCACTTACTTGTTCGTGTTCTCCTTTCTATGAATGAGTCTTTATACTGCCAATACTACGGAGGGCGAAGAACGTAGCTGGTAGTTTGGTGTGTGTGTGTGTGTGTGTGTGTGTGTGTGTGTGTTTAACGCAGCCACTCAAAATGAAGTTACGACAGCCTGAAAATGGGACTCTAAACTTGCTCTGCTGATGTAAGAGATCAGCTGTCATTTATCCTACCAAGTTTTCCTTTCTTAATCCTTACCAAAAAATAAAATAAAAAATAAAATAAATCGTTTCTGCACTTCCAATAGCTGAGTTCTTTTCCAGACACTGCTTCCCATCTTACAATATGATCTGAAGAGGGAACAAAGAGCTAATAAAACACAGTTGTCCTCTAAAACAAAGCATGATCCCTCTAAAACCTAGTAAAGCCACAGCAAAGTAAGTGTGAGAGATTGGCCTTCTCTGTAAGAGGAAAAAAGTTATCAGAAAAGGGACTGCTTTGGAGCGTAACAAAAACATGTTAAGGTAAGGAGAGGGAGAAATATACACAAAAAAACCAATGATGATATTTATCCTTTTCAATCTATAAGATTCTAAGAAAGTGGCTGAACAGATATTTTTGGATGGACAGGGGATAAATAGATGTCCTTCAACAGCTTTAAAAAAAGCAATGATTTCTAACACACACACACACACACACACACACACACTGCTAAATAATTCCACAGCAGGCCAGGACTAGTAAACATAACTGACTTGGAAAATTTCTTAGCTGATGACATGCCATAGTCTGATATAAAAAAGAAATTATCAACAGGCTCAGCGTTCATATAATCTCCACTGAGAAGCCCACTTTCCTGTCAAGTAAATCTTCAACGTGTACTCTAGACAGTTTCCCAACTCACTCTGTTCATGTCTTGAAGAACTGAGAACTGCACACCTTCCTAATGACAGGCCCTGAGCATTAACTGCTTCAATTTTATAAAGCTGGCGCTTGGGAAAGTATACAACTTATTTAGCATTTTATCATGCAATGTGTTGATAATAATTCTTATCTTACAAAAGTTCCATAAGAATAAAATGTTTGTCTTACATGGGTCAGTACAACACACTAGTCAGCAAATGCAGGAACCAAAAGTAAGACAAAACACACACCACCGCACATTCCCTGCCACTCCCCAGTGATGGGTGTTTGCCAGTAAGCTCCTTGCTGGGTACCGTATATTATATTTACCTACCTCTTTGTATTATGTAAAGCATAATTAGAACGAGCAGTTCATAGGATCTCAAATAGGTGGTCTTGAACATAAACCCAACTTTTCTATCAAGGCAGAAAGATGAGTCAAATGCGTCTTCCTAAGACTGTAATTTTGAGGTAGTCTTTCATTCAAAACAAAATGTTGAGGGCTAAGAATAAGAATGTAGCTCAATATTAGAGGCTTGCCTAGCAAACATGTAAGAGTCTGAGTTCAATCTCCAGCACTGAAAACAACGTCTCTGAAGACACGTCAGGCAACGTGCTATAATCTGAGGATAACAAAGATAAAAAGCTATGGCTGCTACCTAGAAATGGCAAGTGTAACTACCCTTTCCCTCTGGCCTCTTACCCAGTCACATCAGCTGTATTTCAAATGCTTGCAAAGTGATATGGGCAGTGACAAGAAGAAGAAAGAAGGTGAGGATGTTGGGAGAGCTATGGGTACCTTGTGCCTACACTAATTCAAACATGAGGAACAGAATTCTATCTACTCAAATTCTATCTACTGTTAACTGGCCCCATAATCTAAATAACATGAGGGCATCCTTAAACATCAAGAACTCATTTCACTGTACTAAATATTAGATAATGGTCATTTTGCCACCCCAAAGGCGCAGACTCAACATTAGAAAAAAGAAATAAACAGAACCACTTCACATTAGCCATTAAATTATCTCTATATTCTACTTTTCTTCTCCTTATCTTACTGAAGAGTTTAGATTAACCTAATCTGGCCAGGGGAACAGATCTAAATGGGAGTGAGAAACAAGATTTCATAATCTTAGAATGAACAAACTAGATAATCAGCCTATGAAAAACTAGAAGCTGGTTATAAAAGTGCTTACCTTCTGAAAATAACACAGTCTAAAACTGAACTGCCCCAGTAAAATTCTGGTTCCATTTACAATTTATCTTAACCAAATCTGATCGGTTACCTTTATCTGTTTAAATAAGGACTGAATTCTCAAATGAGTAAAATCTGCAGTGTAAATCCGGTACTTAATTAAGAAAAAGCCTAGTAGGCTGCAGGGAGAGATCTGTTGACATGGTAAATTAAACAATGTTATAGTAAGGGGCACCCTCCATTTGCTATTGTCTACCATTAGTCTACAAGACTCAAGTCAATCAACAGTAGTTACTGCTCATGCACAAGGATAATTAGCACATTCTAAAGACTACTGCTTAAAGAGATTGAAGTGAGCTAAACTGATGAGTGTATGTGGTTTGTATGCACACATATGTGAGGGTGTCCTAGGTGTATGGATGTCAGAGGATGTCAAGTGTCCTGTTCTATCAATCTTTGCCTAATTCCCTGAATATCTCAAGAGCTCACAAAACCTAGAGCAAGGCGGGGGGCAGGTCCAATGATCTGCCTGCCTCCATTTCCCATAGTGCTGAGGTTATGTGCACCCACTTTTTCTTATTTAATGTGAGTGCAGTGAATCCAAGCTCAGGTCCTTGTGTTTGAACAACAAGCTCTTATTACCCTCTGAGCCATCTCTCCAGCCCTGAGGATAATTTTGACAAGATCAAAACTCAAGAATAAAAAAGTGGGGAGAGGACCTGCTAGAAAGAAGTGTAAGCCCCTGGAACTGATGATTAGGACCTTAAAGGAATGTGTCTAAGAAGTGAAGGTGAACCTAAGGTGTTTCAGTTCATAGGATCAGAAGCCCAATTTTAAATCATCTCAGTGCCTGGACAGACTGAAATTATCTGAGATTGTTAGTTCTTCTAGTATAACCATCTACCAAAGCAAGAACAGAATAGTCCTTTCTAGAGACGACAACGCCAATCAAATAATCTCTGTAATTTTTTTGTCTACAATACCTGGTATCTGATCACAGACAAACATGAAAAGACAAGACAATCTCAAAAAAAATCACAAATTATAAAGGTATACCCACCACCTACCTGCAGAGACACAGATAAGGATTAAAGTAATAAAACTACAAGCAAAAAAAAAAAGGAAACTGTAAGACATAATGGAATTCTAGGAATGAAAAAAACTAATTTAGAAACTCAGCAAGTGGAAGTGCTGCCCCCTATAAGAACACTGAAAGTCTCAAACTGTTACTCTTATCCTAACAACCAAGGCAAGGCAAATACAACACAACACTAGAGCTGTTCTGAACCTTTCAGAGATGAGGGTACAAAAAACCTTTAATTCCAATGACACAGAAGAAATCAGCCAAAAACTTAAAAGTAATAAAAGTGTTCATCCTAGCCAGTGTGGTGGAGCACACCCTTAATCCAGCACTCGGAAGGCAGAGGCAGGCAGATCTCTGTGAGTTTGAGGCCAGCCTGGCCTACAAAGTGAGTCCAGGATAGCCAGGGCTACATAGAGAAACCCTGTCTTGGGAAAACAAAAAACAAAAACAAAGAAAAATAAAACCACCAAAAAGGGAAAAATAAAAGTGTTCATCCTACCGCTACTAGAAGCCCAACAACAAATATATGCAAAGAAACCATAACTAGGAATCTCAGAGCCAAATTTCTGACAGTCACACTGAAGGACAAATCTTACTGGAGGCTAATAGAGAGAGGGTAAGCATATTATTCAAGAAGAAAAACTACACCTGACTTCTCAACAGTAAGATGAAGTCCAACAAACAACAGAATGACATACTTTAATGGCTGAAGAAAAAAAAGAAACACAACCATCCAACCTCTTAACAACATACAGAATTAAATTACAATAAAATAGTCCTGAAACAGACAAAAGCTAAGAGAATCCATCCTGAAACTAGAAAAGGTCATCCTGAATAAGGTTATCCAGAACCAGAAAGACACTTAAAAGATATACTCACTTATAAGTGAATATTAGCCATAAGCAGGATAAATATACTAAAATCTACAGACCTAAAGAAGCTAAACAACAAGGAGGACCCTATGGAGGATGCTTAATTCTCATTCAGAAGGCAAACAGGAAGAGGCGGAAGAGAGGGAAAAGGATGGGAGCCTACTATAGAGGGTTCTCTGAAAGACCCAGCAGGGAATTGAAGCAGACGCTGAGAACCACAGCCAAACTTTGGGCAGAGAGCTGGGAGTCTTATGGAAGAAGCAGGGGATAGAAAGATCCAGAGGGGTCAGGAACCACAAAAGGAGACTGACAAAGCTAAAAAACCAGGGTCTGGGGGTCCAGCAGAGATTGATGCATCAACCAAGAACCATGCACAGAGGACTTAGACCCTCTGCTCAAACGTAGCCCATATGCAGCTCAGTCTCTATGTAGGCTCCCTAGTAAGGGGAGCAGAAGATGTCTCTGACATGAACTGGGTTGCCTGCTCTTTGATCACTTCCCCCTGGTAGGACAACCTTGCCAGCCCACAGAAGAAGAGGGTCCAGGCAGTCCTGATGGGACCTGATAGGCTGGCATCAGATAGTAAGGAGGAGGACTCCCCCTTTCAGTGGACTAGGGGAGGGAGATGGGGGAAAGTGAAAGAGAGGGTGGGACTGGGAGGAGATGAGGGAGGGAGCTACAATTGGGATATAAAGTGAATAAATATATAAGCTCAGACATGCAGAAAAAGAAATGAGAAAAGTATATGAGTAAATATAAATAAATGATGACTTATTTAATAAGAGTAATGCCTTACAGGACTGAAATACATAAAAAACCTAAAATATACAAAATAACAAAAATTGAAAGGGAAGGGCAAATTATTAAAATTATGTACTGTTCAAGAAATTACTAAGTCCAAGTTAAAGATGTTTTTGGAACCACTGAAATAAACAGCAAAAAAATAACAACTAGCAGTTACAAGGGGGGAAAATGGCTAACTGAAGATAATCACAAGAAAGAAGGAAAGGGCTGGAGAAATGGCTTAGCCTACTAAAGAGTTTGCAGTGAAAACCTGGCAACCTATATTTGCTCCTTAAAACACACATGAAGGTGGAAGGAAGGAACCACAGAAGCTATCCAGTAACTTCCACATGTGCATCACATCACATGTATGTGCAAAGACATCACACACACACACACACACACACACACACACACAAATAATTTATTATAAAAGGGAGACAATCCAGAAAAAACATACAATAGCAGAGGAAATTACTAAGACCAAAGATTAAAGGCTAAACATATCAGCTATTTACATTAAATACTTATGATTTAGTAAAAAGACAGGCTGACTTAAAAAAATTAAAAAAAAAACCATTTAGCCACATAGTGTGTGTGTCTGTGTGTGTGTATATATATATACACACATATCAAAAACCAAGGCTATACAAAGTCTGACAATAAATGTAAATATTTAACACTAAAACAGGAGCTGGAAAGATGGTTCAGCATGTAAAGAGTACTTGCTGCTCTTGCAGAGGACAAGGATTTGTTCCCAGCACTCACATGGTGATTCATAACCACCTGTAACTTGAGTTAGAATCCACCACCCTCTGCCGGTCTCTATAAGCACTAGGCATAAACATAGTATAATGTACATGCAGACAAAACACTCTCACACTCAAAGTAAAATAAATCTTATTTTTTGAAAGACCAGCTGACAAAGCTGCATTAATAATTTCCTAACAATGCATTTATTCACTAGAAAGACAATTGTAAATTTGTATGCATCTATTAACAGTCTCTAAATATAGAAAACTGATACAAAAACAGATACAATAAAAGGAGAAATAATGTACCATAGAGAACAGAGGAAAAATAAAGTAAATTTTACCTTTGGAATTCTAGAAAGAAATTGAAGTACAAGCAATTAAAAAAGAAAACTTTTCCTATCGTAAAATAGGTTCACAAATGCAAAAGAAAAATACACTAAATACAGAGAAGCCACATCATATATCCACTTTAAGAAAAAATGATAACTTAAACCATGAAACAGAGAGAGAACTTGCAAGAGCGAACGAAAGCCATTTTCCCTATCATTCAGTACGTACACATGTAAGGTTAGACTTTAAGTGTTAAAAACAGCTACAGCACTATCTCCAATTTCTTCTCCCACATACACAACAGGTCAATCTTTAAAGATTATTGCTATGATTTCACAGACCAACTACACATGATATACTTTTATAATAAAAATAAACCTTTAAAACTTAGCACAGGCATGTGTAAACTTTTGACTCTGCAGCCATCTACAAAATTCACTCTCCAGAAACACTAATATAACAAAAATTACATCATCAAAAATCTCACTGTCTAAAGAAAGATCACAATTTTTGTTTTGAACCTCATTTATCGTTATCCTTGGTCACAAGAAGGTCAGAGGTTGGATCTACCTGTGTGGTGTCTCATGCTTGTAATCCTAGCACAGGGAACACTGAGGCAGAAGAAATGCCAGGTTCAAGCAAAGTTTGGGCTACAGAGTGACTCTCAGGACAGACTGAGACCCTGTCTCGAAAAAAAAAAAGGGGGGGGAAGTGTGATCAAAAACCAATTATATTCTTGTTGCTTTTGCCCTACTCTGCCTCTTACTCTCAGCTCAGATTCTGAGAAACTAGCTGACCACCCAAGATTAAACAAATGCTTATCCTCCTCACCACAAAAACACTCACTGATAGCCTAATTATACAAAGCCATCAGATAAAAACCTAAACCAAAGTTACATGAGCATTATCTAACTTGCATGTCTTTTTAGCTAACCTCTCAATCTAGCACAGAACAACAAAACAACAAGAATAACAGTTTATGTTTAATGGACAAGTAAGATAAGCCAGGTTCTGTTCTAAACATGGATATATATCAACTCATTGTTTACCTTAGCAAATCAAGGTGGGTGGCAGGTTATTATAATTGCCATTTAAAGTAACAAATTAGCCAGAATAGTCCTTACAATCTTCTCTTCCTGCCTAGCACTCTGGGGCCAAGGCTGTGGCTACAGAGGTTAGAAAAAGAGCCAACATCATTCTAGCACTGCTCCATTTATTCATACAGATGTTTCTCAGAAAGCTGTCTGCAGGCAAAATAAAACTCGACGTGTCACAGTTCTTACTCTAGGTCCCTAGCTTTCCTACCAGTATCTCTGCAAACATAGCACATTTTCCTTTCTTTGCAAACCCAACTATGGTTATGTTCCTAAATATTTACTCCAGGTTGGGTTTTGTTGTTGTTCCCCCTTCTAAGTGCTATTCTCATGAACTGAACTACACAGTCTAATAACTCCTGAACTTACATGTCCAGCCCATACCTCTCACCAGATCTCCAATTCTATAAGACAGTCACAAACACATTCTGCTGATAGTTCAGACTCAAAGTGTCCAAAATGGAAATTATGTCCTGCTCCTCTGTATTAATTCATTTACCTTCATGATAATGAAATACTTGAAGCTGGGTGGCTTAAAAAGAAAAGTTTAGATTAGTGCTGACTATGGCAAAGACCCCTTACTGCATCACATCGTGGTGGGTAGCAACACCAAGAACCCAAAAGAGGGAACCCCGATTCCCTTAGTAACAAGCATACACACTGCATTACCATTGAAATTTAAAAGGGGGGGGGGTGAACAAAAACCAGTCAGTTCTCAGACATACTATAAATTTCTTCAATTAAAACCCCCCAAAAAATGGGCTGGAGAGATGGCTCAGAGGTTAAGAGCTCTTTGTTCTTCTAAAGGTCCTGAGTTCAATTCCCAGCAATCACATGGTGGCTCACAACCATCTACAATGAGCTCTGGTGCCCTCTTCTGGCCTGCAGGCACACAAGCAGGAAGAACACTGTGTGTAATAAAGAGAAGGTGCCAGTTCTATTAGTAAATGTAACCAAAAGGCTGGGAGATAGTGCAGTGCAAGGACACAGGCTTGAGCTGAAACCCTCAGAACCAGGAGGTGCAGCAATGAGCGCCTGTAACACAGCACTCCTGAGGCAAGGTGGAAAACGACACAGAACCCTAAGAATCCTGCGGGCTTGCCTGCCTGGAACTGCAAACAGAGGCCCTGCACCAGACGAGCTAGAGGAGTAAGACCAACACCTGAGCTGTCCTCTGACACCCACACAAGTACCACAGCAGCACTCACATATACCATGTAAAATAAATAATACACAGAGGCACTTCTGTTTTCATCTGTCACGTTGGTAAAAATTATGAAGTCAGGACAAAATAATTTATTGGCAAGGGTATGGAGACACACATACTCTGATTTGTTGTTAAGAATCATCTTTTAGGCAGACGATTTGCAAATAACTACCAAAAATTAATATAGAAACACACACATATATATAAATAATCAAAGATAATTTTCAAATTAATATAAATGCCATATCTTATAGTTCCACAATTATCTGATGCACAAAAACATACACATTTATAAAAAGTAGACTCACTGTATCATTTGTTAGCAACCAAAAATCTGTGGGTATCAGAAGACAACTGGTTAAATCGACCAATCAACCGAACACCACATGGTATTAAACAACTGCACCACATCTACACGCACTCAAGCAGAAAGAGGCCCAACAAGGTGATAAATGATACATGCATCACAATCCAACCTGCAATCTGTTATAGATGCATTGCTTAAGTATTTAGTTACACATATACAACATAAAATCTGTATTATCAAAAGTGATTACCTCTGGGGACAGGTCCAGAGCAAGATTTCACATCTTTATACATTTATTCAAATTTTTATAATTAAAAATTTAGGTCAAATCAACAATTAACTTTACACAAAAAATTAAAATTCTAACTAGCAATCAGATTTAGCAATGTTGTCCATAAAGATAAACCTCATGGCCAAAAGATTACGGACCAACAGAGCAAAAAATAGGGCCTCACTATTTCTCCTGTGGTCAAGAGTATTCTAAGACAATCCTATCCACTTCTGCTCAGCTATGGATTCAGAAACTAGATTATCCTGCTTGTTAAAGCTTATAATAAGGGTATGCTCAAAAGGGAGACCTCTGGGACCGAGAAACTCGCTTGATGCATGGACTTCAAAAACCCCCTTATTCTTCTTCTTGGTTACATTAAGATGCATAAAGGAGGTCATCATCAAAGTGTTTCTGCACACACTTCCTTGAACACGATATACAAATCTAAAACTAATAGTCCTCACTCAAATTTCAAGTTTTCAAGAATTAACCAACAAGATGATCAAATTTTAGTTACTACACTTAGCTACGTTATAAATTTTAAATTACATATGAAACTTACAATTTGTTATTCTATTCCTGAGTTGTTAACTATAATGATATTTTGTTAACTACGAAAGTACAACACTGATTTTTAAAAGTTCATTCATTCTGCAACAGAAAAACAAACAATCTCAGTTCAATTTTTATGTAGCATCATTTTTAAAATTCACTCTGCTCAGGAATCCTCAGTAAGTTTTTACCAACTACTGTCAACTAATCAGTCCTGAAAACAAACAAAACAAAAAAAACCAGAACAATCTGTCTCCAGGTTTACAGAATAAAGGCTCAGGCTGTAGCTCAGTGGTAAGAATACTTGACCAACATCCAGTCTGCAAATCCACAAGTTCAACTCCCAGTACTAGAAACACCTGTGCATGTATACACACACACACACACACACACCCATACAGAAATACACAATCTAGAAGACACTGTAGTAGTTGACTTTATAATGGCATCTTCACATATGCACATCTTCCAGGAATCACTCTGAGGAAATGAAAAACAACTCACTCTTGACAGCTTTTGTCTACTGGCTTCATAAACTAAGCAGGACCTTCTAAAAGATCCACATCCAGAATTCTGAGAGAAAGAAGCACTGTTACTTGATCAGCACTGACACAGAGCTTCCAGAATGCTCTCCACCTATAGCAGTAATGGTGTTTGCTCCAAATCAAGTTCCTATTACCTGTCTTATCTCAGCCATTAGATCCAGGGCTTCCTGAGGAGAGAAAAAAACATCCATTTCATCTTAACAATCTATCTCCAAAGTGCTGTGGCTTTATGATTAGCCCTCAATGTGTTTGCAAACAATCAAAATTATTTAAACATTTAGCTCTGGCAGTAGAACTGTCTGACTGAAAACTTAAATTAAAAAGTCTTGGTGGGCTGGGTGTTGATGACACACACCTTTAATCCCAGCACTTGGGAAGCAGGGGCAAGTGGAACTCTGAGCTCCAGCCAGCCTGCTCTACAGAGTGCCAGGACAGCCATAAAACCGTTTTAAAGGTTATTTCTAATGGTGTTTCAAAGAAGAAAAGTAAAAACTTGCAATCTTATTTGCAGACTACCCAGATGCTAATTCCTGATGAAGAATTATTCAAATACTGATTTCACTACAGCAAACCCTGTAAACTGGAGATGATGGTACATCCATGTCTGTAATTCCAGCACTGTGAAACCTAGGGCAGAGGATTACAAGTTTGAGACCTGTGTAGCCTACATAAAGAGACCCCCTATCAAAAAATAAATTTATATAAAACAACCACATCTTTAGAAAAAAAGAAAAACCTGCTCATTCCAGCCAGCTCTATAACCTTGTCAATTTATTTTATACTCCATGGCCCTTCCAAGCCTGAGAGCAGGCAGTTATTATTTCTGGTAATACTATAACTTAAAATGCTTCACTACTTAACACTCAATTTCTGTTTCATGAACTCAACCCAGAAGCTATTTTTATACATATAAAATGCAATCACACACAATCATTTGCAAGCAATGAAAAGATTATTCCAGTCATACCTTACTTTAGACCAGGAAAAGATATACAATTAAAGTAAGCCTTAGAGAATGACAAAAGGTTAATTTTCACATCCAACCCAGAAGCCTCCAGTTTTCAAATACAAGAACTGTGCAGAGGTCATTTAGCTGAGATGCAGCCACTGCTCAACTTTAGACTGCAGCTAAGGGTAGCAGTGCTCAGCAGAGGGTCTTCAGATTGCCAGTAGACTAGCTCCACCTTCAGCTAACAGACAACAGAGACTACGGTCTCTGCAATTAAAATTTTAGAAATTAGTAAGAAATATTCAGTCAAAGAAAAACCATCTTGGAAGAGTTGTACATGTTTTAGTCGGTGGTTTTGGCTGTTTCTATCTGTGCTACTGTGACACTTAGGGGCTTAGCTCAGGACCTTAGTGACATCCCAGCAGCGAAGAGAACCTTGACTTAATTTCTCTTCCTGAGTCTATGATAAAATACCCTGACAAAACAAATTATTGGAAAAAGGATTCATTTTGGCTCACAGTTCAAAGGCACAGTGCAGCAGGGCAAAGAATTCAAGTGGTAGGATTCTGGTGCAGCTGACTGCACAACATCCATAATCAGGAAGAAGAGAACGCACGGTGGTGCTCAGCTCCCTTTTCTACCCACAGAGACCAGGATCCCAGCCAAGGAACGGCACCATCCACATTAACACTAACTATCATAAACCCTGCTCCTACACGTGCACAAAAACAATCTGTTTATCAATAATCCCATATGCTATTGAAGAGAAAGACCACACGCAGAAAAGTATTTAACACACAACTCCATCACAGCAAATCAGTGAAAGGCCTCAAAATTAGTAATGGAAGAATATTTAACTGTCTACAGAGCAGTAAACACAAACACGTGCATTTAAGTGCCAACTTCTCCAGACGGTAGCTCGGTAATCCTTCACAGCGCACTTAAAACTTAAGACTCGGTTTTCTTACCTGTGAAATGGAGAAATGTTGAATACAAAAATGCAAGTAAGATAGACTGATACAGTGCCTCCAACACTGAGACTGTTCTATAAGTAACACTCTTATTAGCCAGTATTAGTATTACATTCTTTTCCTGAAAGACACAGACATTACAAATAACAGCTATGAGAAAATCTGTGTGCACTAATATGAAAGATCTCCAACAGTGAGACTAAAGAATGCATGCTGAAAAACAACATATTTGTAATATATAAAATATAAGGTGTATGGGTCTGTTTATGTGTAAAAAAGAAAACTATATAAGCATGTGCAAATGGAGAAATTAATTTAAAATTGTAACATGGATTTTAAAAAGATTTAAGTAATAAAAGTAAGTAATAACACTTACTTTATAATTCTATAGCATTAACTGCAAACTAACATGTATTTTTAAAATAAGGTTTAAAATGAGCCAGGTGTGGTGGCAAACGCCTTTAATCCCAGCACTCAGGGAGGCAAGCAGGGAGGCAGAAGCAGGCCAATGGGAGTTCAAGGTCTACAAAGTGAGTCTAGGACATCAAAGGCTACACAGAGAAACCCTGTCTCAAAAAACCAAAAAAGAAAAAAAAATTAAGATAATGTAAAAAAGAAAAAAAGGAACATTATATTAAACCCTCTGAAGTTATATATAGCTCAGAATTATGATGTAAGAGAACGAGGCATATAGCAGACAGCAATTACAAAGAAATATAACAATATTATACTAGTGATTCTGAAGTTTTCTTATCTAATATACACGTGTTTTTAATGAAAATACTCTTTCTTGCAAATTAATCCAAAATTTGGCCCCTATTTTAAAATCATATTTCACTTGATGGTACTCGAAGTTAAATCGAAAGGGGAGAAGTGCTAGAAAGATGTTAAGCAGTTAAGAGCATGTATTGCTCTTCTGTACGACCCAAACTTTACTCCCAGCACCTACACTGAGCAGCTTACAACTGCCTATGAGTTTAGTTCCAGGGGATCCCGTGCATTTTTCTGGCCTCTACAGACAACCATACATAAGACACACACACACACAATAAATCTTAAAAAGTAACAACTAAATCATACTTTTATTTCTAGAGCTAAAATATAACAGTTTTTAAGCAACTTTGCGCCTCATTTTCCTGACAATCGGGTTAGGCAGGAAAGGTACTCTTCTTGTCTGCCTGCAGCCCCAACTAACAGATTTACCTGCAGCTGTAGAACCCCGAGTCACACCTCCACACCCTTGCCCCCACATGAAAATCTTTTCTTCATCTCACATGAGACATTAATTTTCAAATAATTTGCTAAGCAGTGCATTTCTTACCGAATATGCTCACTCACCCCAGAAACATACCATCTCTTTTTATACATCCTCCTAACAGATAGGCAGAGCTGAACATCAAGTGTTTTTATGAACAACTCGAAAAGTCAATTATCCTTACAAAAATGACAAAATTGATAAATACTAAAAGAGCTGTGTATGTAAGAGGATGATCAAGCTCCTAAGGGGTCAGAAATCCATGAAGAGTGGCTGAAGAGGGGTGGGGAGAGAGCTGCACACTTGTCACGTGAGGAGTGGCTGAAGGGTGGTCGCATGTGTGTGATCTGTCACCACACATAAAGGAATCATATATGGCATTCAGAAACAGTGGACACAACGCAGCAAACATTCACTTGCTTCTAGCACGGTGATAAACACCATGGCCAAAAGCACCTTGAGAGAAAAGGATTAATTTCATCTTACAACTTCCAGGTCACATCCATCACTTAGAGAAGTCAGGGCATCAACTCAAGGCAGGAACCTCAAGTCAGAAGCTGATATAGAGAAACTACAGAGGCATGCTGCTTACTGGCTTGCTCCATGTGGCTTGCCCAGCCAGCTCTCTTGTGCGACAAAATGGCCCCCACAGACTTATGTACAGGCCAATGTGAGGGAGGCACTTTTCTCAACTGAGGTGTCCTCTTTTCAGATGAGTCTAGCTTGTCAAGTTAACAATGAACTAACCAGCGCATCTAGTCTAACTGATACTTAGGTATACCAGGAATACAAAGATGAATAAGACAAGCACCAATCTTCAACAGGTTAAGACTATCAAAGGTGACAAGAAAATAAGTAATACAAGATGAAAAGTGTTTTTAAACACTACAGGAACACAGAAAATGGCAACCATTAACTCTCTGGGAGAGAAGCCCACAGAAAAAGTTTCCGATAAGAAAGGAGTTAAAGAAGTAGGATGGAGCTTTAACAGGAAAAAAAGAACAGCATGTGCAGAGGCCTGAAGGCACAAAGCTCTGCAATTAATCTGGAGTGGGAGAACAAAAGGTACATGTAAGAGTGGTGAGAGGAGACAATTTAAATAGGGATTGGTGGGGACTGCTAAAGAATGAGCAAGATCTCACAATCTCTGTCCCAAGGTGTTTAGACTATGAAACTATGGGATATTTATTAATAAGACATTTTAAGTGGGAGTTCAACACTTCACTATTGCTAGTTTAGGTGTGGATAAAGATGACAAGATACAGACAGAAGAAACCCCTAGAAGGTAAAGATCACACAGAATAAGGTTTTTCTGGATCTTAATTCAGAAGAGTGGATAGACAATGATGACTACAATGGATGATATAAGACAAATCCACGCCATCATTCTAATGATGTCCTGGCCAGGGACTGGTTCACTGCCACTGAGGAAAAGGGATGGAGGAAGAGGAGAGAGGAGTAAAGGTGAGTCTAGCTTTGGACCTGCATCAGCGAAGCTACCAAGTGGTGAGTGAGGGGAGGGTCATTAGTATACTGACAAAAATCAAAGAAAGGAGAAATGAGACAAACATTAGAAATCAGTATTTAAGCGACTAAAAAGTGTGAAAAATAAAAGAAGAAACCATGAGAAAAAAACTAAATCAATGATAGAGGCTGATGCTGATAAAGGCAAGGAAAGACCTAAAATGGAAGAGTGGAACGCTGAACATCACTCTAAACATGAAACAAGATTTCCTAACAGACATTGGTAAAAACGGAAACAGACCACCTTGTGAGGTAGTGTCAAATCGGGTAAACGCCTGTCAGGACGTGTGGGGTCCCTCTGCGAAGAGTGTCGACCGAGCACATTGGCAAGTCACAGGGTACTCAGACAATTCCTCTTCCCCAGGGATCACCACAGATCTTCGCAGTGACCAGTCTTCCCTTCCTAAGCCCTGACTGTGTGCTTCTTCACTTCCAATCCTCCACCACTGCTAACCGTTTTCTATCATAACCCCCCCGCTTGCATTTTTCCCTCCTTCCACGTGTCTAAATGGCCATGCTAAGATGGCAAACACTCATTTATCCTATGTGCCCACGCATCCTCTTCTCCATCTACTACTGAACATCACCACTCTCCTACCGAAAGAAAGAGTCAGGTATTACTCTTCAAAAGCAAGTAAACAAAATACTCACAAATGACACCTGATTTACAGACAGCTTCACCCAGCGACAGCGTCCTCAGTTCTCCATCCCTTCATCCCCACAGCTCCTAACAGAACCACCCTGCTGACTGCAGTGACTTTTTTTTTCACTTTTGTAGTGAGACAGAGGGTTAACAGAAAACATTTTGTAAGAAGCATAAGCAAGCCCATGAGGGAGAACTAGACCTGTGCTCCGGACTCCTCTGCATCACTAACTAGCCGTGGGCCTGCTAACTCCCCCCATTACCACCTCAGATCAGAGAAACCCTGACCCTGGCTAGGTAAATCACAGCTGCACACACTTTCTCAAAGCCTGCTCTCCTTTCTTCCCTACCTACACACCAGACTGCAAACTCCGTAACGGCAGAGAGCAAATGCCTTGCACCTCAGTCCCTGCAAAATAACCTCACTGATTGAGTTAATGGTAAAATAGATGTGAAGATCCCTTCCTAAGAAACTGCTTACTTTTTTTTAACATAATAAAATGACCAGCACACTGAGCCAACGAGCCTGAGGAACTGAGTTCATTCCCTAGGACCCACACATGCTAGAAGAGAGCAGACGCCTCCAAAGTTGTCCTCTGACCAACACACACATGCCATATACAACAGATAGGTAGGTAGGTACCTAGGTAGGTAGATAAAATGTAACGCAAATGTCTAAATTCCAGCATTGTTTTGCCTTATTTTACTTTTTTAAAAGGTACTGGCAAAATTTTAAACATAAACAACAGCTATGACCTCAAATACATACATAGTGAGCTATAAGAAAATTTACACAAGAAATTTAGAAAGTAAGAGAAACTTGTTTTCCAAAATGGATACATTCCTCTTGCCTGTTCCCATGAAAAGAAACTATTCAGTTACTTACATTTCAGGTCGGAAAACTGTGCCCAAAACTTTGTTCAAGATAAATGTTCAAGGGCATATCACAATATCAATGATCTTAATGTAACATTAGCACTGTTGTTTAGCAAAATTCCAAAGTTTATCAGCCAAATCATATTGTAACGTGATTTTAATGATTTCATAATAATCAGAGGAAAACAAGTTGTTCGTTTTGCAATTACGAGTTGCCACTGCGTCTGATCAGGTGATCTTCATGTGTGAAAATGTAAAGCTCATCTAAGTAAGTGAGAGTTTTGTCCAGCCGTGTGGCACACCACCTTAGGTAAACACGCTGAGCAAAGCACAGGGCAGTTTGCCCTTCAAGTGTTGACTGAGCCCTGCTCCTCAACGACCAGAGGTTTGGCCCCCTTAAAAAAGAATGCAGGTAATTCCAGTACTGCATGAAACACACACACCAGAAAAAAAAAAAGCTGGAAATGTATGTGTCTACATTGCCGATAGAGACAATTACACAGACATCTAAAAATCCGATGCCTGAAAGTCTTCGTAGGTGAGGGTGGCTAACACGGAGCTAGTTAAAGCCCCCGTAAAGAGGCGTTTCGTAACGGAAGCACTACTCCACAGAATCACTTGGAGCCGCTCTCCAAGGCGTCCGCACGGCTAAGTCAACAGCTCTCGTCTTGAGGGGGCTAGTCTACCCTCGTCACCCCCTCTCTGCCAGACTCGGTCTCCAGGCGCTGAGCGAGCGTCCCTCGACACCCGACAGCGCTTCCCCTCAGGAGCTGGGCAACCCGTGGCCAGGCCAAAAGAAAAGAGAATTCAGGCCCCCTCCTCCATCCTTTCCTAAAATTAATGAATTGGCCGTACGATTGTTTATTTAATGAGGTGTGTAGTGGCCTCTACTGGTGCTTGTGCGAGCACAAGAATGTCCCACTCTTACAAGTGGGATGAGCCTGGGGGAGGGGAAGGAGCCTGGGCGAGGGGTGAACCTGCCTCCCGGTACAAAGCGCGGACCCGGACCCCGGAGCTCGGGGCCCGGCGCGGAGGAGCCCCTCCCCCGGCAGGGCGCCCTCCTCCCCGCTCCGCTCTCCGCCACGCCAGACCCTTTCCCTCCGCCGCCCCCGGAGCCGGGGCGAGAAGTTCCCGCACGCTCCGCTCCGGATCCTAAACAACAACAAAACCCCGCCGCGACCGGGGAGTCGGCGCCGCGCCCCGGCCCCCGCGGCGTCCCGGGCCCGACCGCGCTTACCTGCGGGCTGCGGCGACGAGCCGCCCCTCGCGGCCGCGACGCCGGGGAGCAGCAGCAGCAGCGGCAGCAGCAGCAGCGGCGGCGGCGGGCAGCGGCGCCGGGAGAAGGAGGTGCGGACGAGTCGCCCGGCTTCGCGCTCCGCCGCCATCTCGGCCCCACGAGCGGCGGCGGCGGCGGCGGCGCCGCGGAGCGCCCGCGCCCTGCCCTCGGCGCGCCTCGGCCGGTCCCCGCGCCACAGCAGGCTCGGCTCCGGCCCGGCCCGGCCCGCGCGGCCCCCTCGCGCGCCCGCGGGGACGGACTCCGGGCGCCTCCCTCCTGCAGCGGGGCGGGGAGGAGAGCAGAGCAGAGCGGTCAGTGCGTTCCGGGCGAGGGCGGCGGAGCAGGGGGGTGGCTCGGTCTCCCCGGGTCCCAGGCGCCGCCACCCGCCGCCGGCTCGGGCTGCTCACGGTGGAGCGAGGGGGGCGGAGCCCGCGGGCTGGGGGGCGGGCGGGCGCCGGAGCGCGCCGGGCCGCGCACGCGCACCCCGCGAGCGCGCCCGCCCTCCCCGCGCCCCGCGGCCTGCCGGACTCCGATCCCGGCGGGCGCTTCGCGGGCCGCGGCGGCGGCGGGGCCGAGCGGGCGCGGGGGCGGGCCGGCTCCCCTCCCCCCCGCGCAGAGCCGGGCTCGGGGCGCGCGCGCCGGGCGCTGCGGCGGCCGCTGCTGGCGTCAGGGAAACCCCGGAGAAGCGGCCCGCCTCCCCCCGCCCTCCTCCTGCCCCGAGCCCCGGGGAGAGATCTCCCCTCACCTCGGCGGTCGGCTTCAAAGGGCGACGGAGCCGCGAGGCCTGGACGCGCGGGCCGCGAGCCTGCGCACCCCCCGGCGCCGGGCCTCTATATAGGGCCTCGGAGGACGCGGATGGCCTCCGGGAGGAAACCGGGGCGCGCACGGGGTCGGCGCACGGATTTATGTGCTCGCCAAAAACAATAGCGGGCCGCCGGGCCCCGCCGGGGACCTGGCGCGCTTCCCGTGCGAGGGGCCGGTGCGCGGCGCCCACCTCGGCTCCTCCCGGCGGCCCCGCCGTGACCCTCGGCCCCGCTCAGACAAAGGTGCGGCGAGCCCGCTCCCTCCCGGGACCCCCGGGGCCGGAGCTCCGCAGTCACTGCGGCCCTCCACCCAGGCCCAGGACGGTCGCTTGGCGTTTCTGTACCTGGGAACCGGAGTGTCTCCGGGCGGAACCCCGGAGCACGTGGGGACGTGTTTCAGCCACCTAGTACTACCGAGGATCAAGCTCCCCGAAGTTGGGAGAGAACGAGCGTGTAGTTGACTGCGGGCGGCAGTGCCCGCGCTGTTCTAAGCTGGTTCTTAGCCACGCTGGGTTGTTGGGGGGTGCTGGATTTGGGTTTGCCCCTTCTGCGTATATCCAAGATGCGCTGAATACAGCAAGAAAGACTGTTCTCTTTGCTAACAACACGTACACCACATATGCCTTCTCACTCTAGTCACTTCATATTTTATTTTACATCAAAGTTCCAAAATAAACGATATAAGGCGTGGGTTGACATGGGGAATGAAGAGCTCAGAAACCATTAAAACAGTGAAATGAGCCCTCCCTCCTCCCAGTTCTTTGAAACAATTGGCTTAAAAAAGCAAACAGTCACTTATTGTTTTCCACTAGGGAAACCATTTAAATATCTTGTTTTGGTTAGAGTTATTAACCAGAAAAAATATTTCCTAAATACCCCTGATGACCTGTTAAATTAGAAATAGATTACCTCCCAATTACTTCGCAAGTATTTGCTTAATTAACCTTTAATAATCACATCGTTATTCAGTTTTCTGAGATAATTGATGAGAAAAGCTCTTCGGAAACTATAAATTGCCTTGCAAGTGTTAATTTTTGGCTATCTAAGACAGGGTTTTTTCATTATATTAAAATTATGTATAATGTGACTTCTAAAATGAAACTTACATTTATCTCCAATCTTGAAAAAAATAAGAGTTAGAGCTAATAAAATAGCACACTGATTTTCATATGTGACTTCTGTGAACCATCTCATTAATTTGTCAGCCTACTGTGCATATTGAGTTTATATTAGAAAGTTTAAAGCACTTTCTGTAAAATAGAATGACTAAATCATATATTTCTGACTTGTGATTAAATCGAAATTTTCATAAAAGCCACTCTATAATAAACCACTAATTGATGATCTCCAGATAAAAAAGGTACAGATTCTAAATCAATTCGAGAGTAAGACTGTAAAGTAACCCAGGCTCATACTTCAGTTCAGATCCTTACTCCATTTCAGTGTTAATGTCATTGACAGCGCTCTCTGAGAATCATCATTTGGAGTCATTATCCTGCCCTTTGTTTAGTGAGGCACATCTGAGAAAGGGGTCTTCAGGCATCTCGTTTGTCCTTCACAACGACAACAAAAGACAAAATTTTCAACAGATACCTAAGTCCACATTTATGCTTCTCAGCAACATATTTTTTATCAACGTCTGAGCTATAACTCTATGAAGAGATATTAAGCTGTTGCTGAAATTAACTTTTTTCATTTCAGCAAAGTTAGAAAATGAGGCCCATGTTCAAGGAATAGTGCACAAAGAAACTGTAGAGCAAAGAAAACAGAGTTGCCATTGTGTGCTAGTATAAGTTACCGAAGTGCAGGCCAAAAATAACTAGACCAAATATTTTTGTGAAATGTATTCTAAGTATGTTTTGATATAAAAAGTAAATGAAAATTTAAATCCTGTAAGTTGAAAACGTGGTAGTAATCTTACTCTCTGAAGTAAAAGGATTACTTTTCAGCACTAGGGAGGCAAGCGTTCAATGCTTTAATTACTGCTGCTAACGAAAATCTGCAGCTCATTCCCTGGCTACATCTCAGTGTCTGAAGAGAAGAGGACTAGCCCCTAACTAGCAAAGCCCAGGAGAAAACACAGTGCACATTTCAACTAGGATTTACCCATGTCTTCAGAACACAATTAACTTCCTCACAGACACTGATATTTTTACATTTGCCCTTTACATTCCACTGGGTAAGAATTTTTTTCTTGCCTTTTCTTTTTCAAAGGAAGATGTTTCTGATTAATTGTGACTCCTTAGGAACAAACCAACACAGTATTAATTGCACTTATATGTAATTTAGTCAATCACATATCTTTAGTCCAAGAACTGTTAATTTAAAAAATACTGTTGGAGACCTGATCATTTTTTCATTGAAAAATTGACTTTATAAGTTCACAGGTACACAGCTATAAGTGCCTGTGCCCATAAGAAAATAAGTCATAACTAAATGTAAAAACCTGTTTTGCCAAGTATTGTGATAAGTGCTGTGATAACAAAATTATTTATCATCCATGTAACTTTTACAAAGCACCCATGGTGTATGGGATCCTGCCTGCGTTCAGTGAACACAGGGATGACCCTGGTTGACAAGAGTTTGCAGTTTAGCAGAAAAGATAACAATAATAACAAAGAAGTGTGACGGCTGTTTGGGTAAGGAAAGATAAGGCGCATGGGAAAACACAGTAAGAACAGCTCATTTCACTAGCGGGGTCTGCGAGGTGATGCCTGGAGATGGCCTGGCACTCTGCTTGTAGAAATTGGTCTCAGGGTTACCTTTTATAAGAATCACTCAGGCTGCTTCTTGAAGTTTAAGTGGAAAGGAGACAAAAAGAAGAAAATCAATTCAGGTTTTATTACATACTGTGGAGAGCAGACGATGGTGGCCTGGAGTAAAGGAGGGGGAATTAAGAGACTTCCAACAGAGAAGAGGTTTAGGAGAGATAAACAGACAGACAGACAGACGATAGGTGTCAGGGGAGAGAAGAGATGTTGGTGACGTGAGATTTAGCTTGGGCAGTTGAATAAATATAGAGGCAAATAGGTTGGGGACTGCTAAGTCTAACTTTAGTTAAGCTGGATTTAAAGTACCTACTGGCTGTTCAAATAGAAATGTCAGTAAACTGTAGTTCTACAGATCTGGAGTTTAGTAGGGAGGTGGGGCTGGGGAGATGAGTCATTAGCAAATGCAGTAGTTTTTAGAGCAGTCCCATTTTTCCAGCTAAAATCTGTTCCAACAAGATTCTGTGGCCAGTGCACATATATGAAGGGAGTTATGACTAAATAACCAGGGGTCTGCTATAACATTTGTTATGTGTTAATGTTATGAAGATACAACTTTCAAAACAATTTTACTGAAACTCCCTCTCCCACTGCTTTCTGTCGTCTCAGAGATAGCTTTCCAGAACGTATAGTCCATGGTGGTTTGAACGAGAAAGATCCACTATGGGCTCAGGTATCCGAACGCTTGGTTCCCAGTTAGTGGTGCTGTTTGTGGACGTTATGGAGCCTTAAGTCTCCATAAGTAAGTAAGGTCTTAAGGGAGGTCTAACCCTGAGGTAGGCTCTGAGTGCTTGTAGCCCACCCCACGTCCTGCTTCCACTCTCTGCTTAGTGTTGGTAGTTGAAGATGTGATCTCCCAGCTTCCTGCCCTGGCCACCTGTCCCTATGCCTTCCCAGTCTCCATGGACTCTCGCTCTAGAGCAGTAAGCTAGCATAAACCTTCCCATAAGTCCCTTTTCCCCAGGAGCACAAAGGTCCTTGAACTCACAGATAAGCACTAGGGAAACCAGGAAGATTAAACAAGCAGGGTTGTCTCTTCAGAGGCAGAGACGTATAACCTGTTTTCTGCCCCGCAGGCTGGGAACAGAGGTGGCTAACAGTCTAGGTGATCTCTGCACTGTCTATGTGGCCAGGGGCTCCGGCAGGTTCCTGCAAACAGGGCCGGGGGTGGTTTATAGCCCAGGTGAGCTCTGTGCTGTCTGTGTAAGCACACCAGATCCCGCAGTAGGCCCTTAAGACGACACCTGTAGCCTGTCTACGGAACCTGTCTTCACAGAAGAAGTGACACGTGCTTTGAGGAGAAGGTCGATGTGATTATGCCTCATTGTGCACATAGGATTGTGCTGCACCAGGAAACGTTTTCCAGATTGTTCTGTACTTCCATATGTAAGCCTAAAATAAACTGCCCCGTGCCAGACTCTAGAAGCGTGAAGCAGCACCAGCTCCTGAGTCATGCTGAACAAGATCTCCTTCTTGCCTCCCCTGGACCATCACTCCGCTGGCCACAGCTTTTGATGATGGTGCTTTATAACCGGAACAGACCCATCATTTCTACTTCCTCCTTAAATTTGTGTTTTACCTGTGGATGCTGGGAGATTTTATTCCAAGCCACATCATTCATCCTGTCAATTATATTACTTTCCATGGTGAATTTTAAAGTCCTTTAGTGTGATGATATTTCTAAAATACATCCTGTATCTGTGTTTCTTACTGATCGGGTTGCTTATATTTAATCACAAATGAAGTGATTTTGTGCTATTGTATTTCCTCTCAAAAAAAAAAAAAAAGGATTTTGTTTGCTCAAAGTAATTTAGAGCATCCAGTAATATGAAGGACTTCTAAATGGGTTGGCACTTAAAGTGATTCCCTTTCCAAGAGATTACTGAGCAGGGTTGGGTGGTATGGTTCTGTGTTAGGTTGGAGTGTAAGTGGCAGTGCCAAGAGAGTAGTTTGAGATTGCCAATGAGGACGTTAGGAGAAAGGAAGAGGCCTGAGGACTAGAACTGAAGCATGACTAAAAGCTGTAGTCCAGGACCCATCTAAAGGAGCACACACATGTGGAAGGAAAGGAACAAATAAAAAGAACTTTGAAATAAGCAAACGTGTAAAGAAACCCCGGGACACTTGCTATCACAGAAGCTGAGGGAAGAAAATGTTTCAGGAATGCGTGAGTGGTTCAGAGTGTCATGGACTCTGAGAATGTCAAGAAAAGTAGGACCTGGAAACCACCTGTTGGTCGTAATAATAAGGCAGGTGGTCAAGGGCAGCCTTACCGAGCGAGCGGAACTATCTCAGAGAATAAGGCTGCCCCTGGTGGTGTTCTCTCGTTAATGAGTGTAACAACCTCTTGAGGCTTACCTGTAACAGGAAGAAAACATCACAGGTTAGAATGCATTTTGTTAGGAGAGAGGTGGTTTTAAATGCTGATGGAGATAGGAAATAGAGAAGAAATGTGGAAGATTCTAAAGGGAATAGATAAACAGTGCAGTAGATGATCCTGTGACTGTAACTGAGCCAGGCCCATGACTATCAGACCTCAGAGGTCTAGGCAACTACCACTAGGCAAAAAGCCTTCACAGCACAGAGTTACACCCTGGTCCTGTGGATGTCAGGCAGCGTCCAGCTGTATTTGAGCATAGTTTGCTCTTGTGGCACCTTAATGAAGCTTGAAAATAAGGGGCGACATCCTGCTGCCTGCTGTCTTCTTCTCTTCTCGAAGCACACATAGTTGCATCCTAATAGACAGCAGGCATGAAACAAGGCAGGCCACCTTGTCAGCAAGAACTTGCTTTTTTGGTTACATGTAACTAAAATCCTAAATTCTACCTTAAGAGAAAAAGAAATTATTGAGACAAAGAACCCTGGCATGTTTTCTTTCCCCTCCCCCCCACGTACACTTTTCACAAGATCTCATTGTGTAGCTCCGGCTGACCTTGGGTTCTCTGTGTAGACCACTCTGGCCTCAAACTCACAGAGATCCACTTACCTCTGCCTCCCAAGTGGTAGGATTAAAGGCAAGAGCCACCATGCCTCCTTGGTCCTTTAGACAGTGGTCCAGATGAGCCTCTGAGGACACTAATGAAGCCCAAAGAATGCAGTCTTTGGGACCCTTTGTCATTGCACCTCCCTGCCAGTGCATATACAAGAATGCTTTATGCTTGCATAATGGCTCTTTCTGTGTCTGAGTCCAATAATGACTACTGCCCATTTTCAAGTGACTCTGCTGAAGTCTGATTCCGAATCAGTAAGAAATACATTTAACATGGATTTAAAAATTACTTTAAAGAAATATCTTCACTTTTCCAAGTGTTGCTTGTGCAAACTTCCCAATAAACAAATTCATACTGAGCACTGTCTGCCCACCTGAAGCCACTCAGAAAGGCCATTGGGTGGACATAGTAACATGGCAGCCTCCACCACAACCAACCAGCAATGGATGGAAGCACAGTTCATAGGAACTACAGTCAAAAAGTGAACCAACCAGCAATGGATGGAAGCACAGTTCATAGGAACTACAGTCAAAACGTGAACCAACCAGCAATGGATGGAAGCACAGTTCATAGGAACTACAGTCAAAAAGTGAACCAACCAGCAATGGATGGAAGCACAGTTCATGGGAACTACAGTCAAAAAGTGAACCAACCAGCAATGGATGGAAGCACAGTTCATGGGAACTACAGTCAAAAAGTGAACCAACCAGCAATGGATGGAAGCGCAGTTCATGGGAACTACAGTCAAAAAGTGAACCAACCAGCAATGGATGGAAGCACAGTTCATAGGAACTACAGTCAAAAAGTGAACAGGACACTGCAACAGCTGGGCTCTGTCTCTCACTCTAGTTTAATCGACCAACCTGGTACTTAATAAATATTTGTCTAAAGAATAAATATTTAGGGCTGATATAAAGATTTGGAAGATATGGAAGAAAATTTGATAGCAGACCAAGGACTTTTGTGCAGAGAAAGAGCGAGAAGAGAAGAGGGCCAATGTGCAAGATGTCCTTGTGTGGATGCCCAGGAGAGAGGACTTGGAGTTACCAGTGAAGCAGCTAGGAAGAGGAGAAGAGCCACAAGAAGAGGAGGAAGGGCAGGTGTTTAAAGAGAATGGAGTGTGTCTGGAGCGTTGCAGAGGGAAGTGGAGAGGGAGCTGCACAAGGTCCAGTTGGAATCAGAACATCTTTGTGATTTTTCTCCATCTGGTATTGATACAGCCATCATGGTGAAAGGAGCGTGACGACCCTGCGCTTGTATGTGGCCTGCACACACCATCAGCACCCAGCTACTGATGCAAACTGAAGTGGCCCAAAAGAGGTTATCAGAAGACAGCTAACTGAGAAGGCTCCCCATCTCTCTCTTTCTCCCTCTCCTCCTCTCCCCCTCTCCCTCCCCTGCCCCCCCTCTTTAATCTGTTCTCCAACAGCTGAACTGGACACCATAAAAGCCTCGGGAATCTCATCTGTTTGTTTAGCTTTTGTTTTATAGAGGCAGTCTCTGTGTGGTCCCTTTGCTTAGCCTTGCTGGGAGAAACTGCTCAGAAACCCCCAATCTTACTACTGACACGGAAACAAAAAGTAAAAGTTGTCTATCTCCAGGTCCTCCTCTTCTTCTATAGAGGAGATTCAAGAAGGATGCCATTTCACTGTGGTGAAAGAATACAACTGTAATCCCAGCACTGGGGAGGAGGAGGTAGTGGGAACTGCAGTTCAGTGACATCCTGCCTGAAAAGCATGAAACCCTGTCTAGGAAAAAATAAAAATAAAAAAAGACTGCTATTTCATATCAATCTTTGTCTGTGTATTATCCCCCAGGCACTGAAGGTGATAGGGACAGAGAAAGAAGAAGGGACAGACAGCATTGATAAATTGCTAAATGACTGGTCATCCACAACAGTGAAGTCACCTAAGATGGCAAGGACTATCTATATAGTTTAGATACGTTTAAGTGTGTACCCAGGAGTCCATGTTCTGGGAGCTTGGTCCTCCTCACGGCAGTATTGAAATGTGGTGTGGACTCTTGAAGAGATAGGATCCAGTGGGAAGGAACCAGCCAATGCCCTCAGAATGTGTTGGTGATAATTCTTGTGAGATACTGTCTAGTACTCAAGAAAAGTTCATTGTCCTTTCCTCCAGCCTCTGTGACTTCCTTCTTGTGACAAAGCAATTAGAGAGTTCTCTTGCTCCCTCTCCCATGCACTCCTTCCCCTAACCCTTTCCACCATGATGTGATTCTGCCAGAAGGTCTCACCAAGCCAGTATTATGCTGTGTGGACTTTAAGCATCCAAAACGATGAGTAAATAAATCTCTTTTCTTTAGAAATTAGTCACCTGGCTTCAGAGAATGTTGTTATAGCAGTGGGAAACAGGTGTATAGACAGGAAGTAGCAGAGGAAAAGTGAGAGCCACTTTGTACTTAAGAAAGTGACTCTGAAATCAGCCATGGGATAACAGAAAGGGAAAAGACATCGACAGAGAACAAAATAAAGCAAAACAAACTGAACATGGGCACTGAGCTAATGCCATGTAATACGTCCTTGACCTTTGCCCTCATCCTCGTCTGGATAATGAAACCTCATCACTGAAAGGAAGGAGTCGTAAGGCAGGGCTTTGAGGGGGGTTAGAGCGTGCAGTTAGAGGCTCCAGAGGGCTGTCTCAGCCCTTCAGCCATGTGACCATACAAGAAGGCTACTTTCATGAGTGATCTGGGCTTTATAAGACTCCAAATATGTAGAACCGTGTCTTCAACTTCCTGTCCTCCAGAACTGTGAGAAATAAATTTCTGTTGTTATAAGTTGCCCAGTTTATAGCCATTTTGTTATAGCCGTCTGAACAGACTAAGACCACGAATCTTGAAATCAAATGGAAGTATTGGCCTGTTGGGTTTGGTTTGGTTTCAGTCCAAGAATGTAAGAGAAATGGCATGAGTGGCCAGGGAGTGACGGGGTGGTGGGAGGCGCAAGGTCACTTCCTATTCACCTGAGATCCTGAACAAGTGAGGTTGGCCCAAGCAACTTCAGGGACAGGTTTCCAATAGCAGGTGATGAAGGTTGTGCCTGTGCAGGGCTGGGACGTGAAAGTTCATAGTTCAATGGACCCCCCAGAGGCCATAGAGAAAATGGTTAAGAGGGAGAATTAATGCTGAGAGTTTGTATGGGTGAGGACAAAGCACCAACCATTACCAACCAAGCTGAAAGGACAGTGACATTAGCATGAAGAGTTCTGACATGGGGCTGAAGGTGGGGACAGTGGGCTGTGAAGAGCCATTGGTGTCTGGGTCAGAACATGGAGACGCGAAGGGAAGAGGGCAGCTAGTCTGGTGGCTCCTTGCTTAGGGCTCTAGATCTTCCTCCTGCAGGTGAGGAATGCTACAGCTGGAGCCACATGAGGGAGTAAAAACCCCAGAGCAAATAAGGAGGGAGTCCTGCCCGGGGTTTCAGAGTGCTGCCCCCAAGAAGGACTCCCTGGCCCTGAGGCCTGGCAACCCCATGTCCAGCCTCACCCAGGGTCTGTGTTAAAACACACTGACTACTGTGTCATCGCAATCCCTTGAATTAGGTATTCTCATAGACAAGCTCCAGAAATATCACCTGTCAGCTTCAGAATTTCTATGTAGCAGAAACTCAGGGTAATAGAATAGTTGGGTAAATATGCTGGTTTCTAATACAACTGAAAGGATTATCAACGTCATAGGTTTTGTTTTTTGTTTTTTACATTAAAGGAAATATTTATTTTCTGTATATGAGTTCTCTGTTCTCATCCACACCAGAAGAGGGAATCAGATTTCATTACAGATGGCTTTGAGCCACCATTTGGGTGCTGGGAATGGAACTTAGGTCCTCTGGAAGAGTAGCCAATGCCCTTAACCGCTGAACCATCTCTCCAGCCCCACATAGACTTTAAACAATATTTTCTTTACTCTTTATTAGGTTTATTTATTTATTGGTGGGTGGGGATGGCGTAGGAGCACAGAAACATGTGGGAGCACAGATGTGAAGGCCATAGGACAACGCTGGAATGGCTTCTTCTCCACTCTGTATGTTAAAGTTATGTACTATCTTTGTTTCTCAGTTTCTCTCTTAACCCAGCTTTCCCACAAATAATTGAGACTTTATTATATCATTTTAACAAACTTCACAGCACAAGAACAAGCACAGTTATTAGTCGTTCCTCACCATCCAAGCCAATTTCTTCCCGGTGTACATCCCAGAAAGACTTACACTTTGTCGCTTTCCTCCTCCAGCTCTTCTGGTCTCGCTTCAGCCTCTCCTGTGGCTCAGTCCCCTGCTCCCTCTAACTCCTCCTCCCCTGGCTGGCAGAAACTCCAGCCCTGTTCTCTCCCCTCTTCAGCCGCTTTATTGGCATATCAGGGGACAATTGGGGAGCAGTGTTTACACAACATTGAGACAGGAGATTCTCGAACAAAGATCGCAGCCAGATATGGGGGAGAGGTACAGAAATTAGCATTTGAATTACAAAATAACCTTATGCTTACATAAGTCCCAGGGATGGAATTCAGGTCATCAGGCTTGACAGTAACTGTGTCTTTACCCATTAGGCCATCTTGCCAGCCTCAAATGTACCTATTAATAATTACCCTAAAGATATTTTAAAACATGGATTTATAATCCTCTATTTTTAGCACTTTTAAGTTCTCACTTCCATTATTTTAGTTTAAAGTACAGCCTCTTATCATTGGTTTTAAAAAAAATTCTCTCCTTTGGTGCTGCATTAATGAATTGTTTTGTTGTGTTTTATTTTATTTTGTTGAGTAGAGTGGGAGTCTTGTTTATGTCCTCTAGGCTGCCCTTGCAGTTCTCCTGCCGACCCCTCCTGAGTGCTGGGATTAAAGATATATACTACCATGCTTGGCTCAAATTTTCTAATATTAAATGAATGCATGTTATTGGAAACCTGGTAAATGTCTAAAGGTAGGGGAAGAAAATTCATTTTCCTATACTACTTTTTTCCCCCTGTACTGGAAATTGAACCTAGGCACTCACAAATGAATGCTCAGTCATAAGGGCCCAGATCTTCTTAGTATACACACACACAAACAAACATGTGTGAATGTTCTGCCCACAAAGTAGGTTTGTGTACCATGTACATGCCTGGTACTGACAAAGGCTAAAAAAGGGCACTGGATCTCTCTGGACCTGGAGTTACATATGGTTTGAACATATAATCGAAACAAGACCCTCTGCAAGAGCAGCCAGTGTTATTAACTACTGAGCCGTCTCTCAGTCCCTCCTTTTAGCATTTTTTATTTTGAGAAGGGGTTTCACTAGTTGCCCAGGTGGGTTTTTTTGTTTGTTTGTTTTTTAACTTGTATTAATTACACTTTATTCACTTTGTATCCCCCATAAACCCCTTTTTCCCCCCATCCTAATTCCACCTTTCCTCCCCCTTGGGGAGCATGCCCCTCCCCAAGTCCATTGATGGGGGAGGTCCTCCTCTCCTTCCTTCTGATCTTAGTCTATCAGATTTCATCAGGAGTGGCTGCATTATTATCTTCTGTGGCCTGGTAAGGCTGCTCCCCCCTCAGGGGGAGGTGATCAAAGAGCAGACCAATCAGTTCATGTCAGAGGCAGTCCCTCTTCCCATTACTATGGAACCCACTTGGACACTAAACTGCCATGGGCTACATCTGTGCAGGGGTTCTAGGTTGTCTCCATGCATGGTACTTGGTTGGAGAATAAGTCTCTGGAAAGACCCCTGTGTTCAAATTTTCTGCTTCTGTTGCTTTGTGGAGCTCCTGTCCTCTCCAGATCTTACTATTTCCCACTTCTTTCATAAGATTCCCTGCACTCTGCCCAACAGTTGGCCATAAGTCTCAGCGTCTGCTTTGATAGTCTGCAGAGCAGAGCCTTTCAGAGGCCCTCTGTGGCAGGTTCCTAACTTGTTTCCTGTTTTCTTCTTCTTCTGATGGGTGGGTTTTGAACTTTCGATCCTGCTGCCTCAGCCTCCCAAGTAGTTGGCAGGCCTGTATCACAAATGCCGGCTTTCTACGTCGTTCTCAATCTCCATTAGCCTTCACTTCTGTCCACACAGTATGCAAGCTGTAGCTCTATGTTGAGTGACTTCCTCAGTCACTCTCCATTTTGTTTCTTGAGTCTCTCACTGAATCTGGTGCTCACTGATTCAGCTAGACTGGGTGTCCGGAAAGCCCTCCAGATCCTCCTGCCTCCTCCTCCGAAGCACTGGGAACAGAGGCAGATACCATTATGCTTTTTTTTTTTTTAATGTGAGTTCTGGGCGTTGGATTCAAGTCCTCGTGCTTGCATCACAAGCACCCTACAGCTGAGCCAGCTCCGAAGTCCAGAGTTCATAACCATTCCGTGCAGTGACATATCCCTTAACACCAAGGCACAGCCTGACAAATGTTTCTTCAGGGCGTTTAATCATTGTGTAGTTATACAAACTTAGGTGGTATATCCTACTGAGTATCAAGCCACAAGTGTGTGTATGCGTATAGGTATGTATACAAATGCATACATAGACATGATATAGCCTATTATTCCTAGGACCAGGATGAATAAAACATAATGAGTTAATCAAGCACCAGAGAAAATTATGTAATCAAGAGTCACGACAAATGGGAAATATTTGAGACTGCTATCACTGTAACATGGCATAATGCTTCGCAGCAGACAATTTTTCTAATAAGTAGAAGGAACACATTCTAAAATAAACAGTACAGTGCGGCAAAATATGCAGACCAATGACAGCCATTTATCACCATCAAGTGCTCTGCATTCTACATGACTGCACGTGCTGCACTTATATATGATTGGCAGTGCAGGGCGTTCGTTACCCTAACGTTACTCACCAAGAGAAATGCATAGTTCTGACAGCAGGGATGTCACTAGGCAATAGGAAATTTCAGCTCCATTATTATCTTAGGGGACCACCGTCCTGGGTGTAATCCAGCATGGATCAAAATGTCATTCTGAGCTAGCAATGTGGCTCAGTTGTAGCTTCTTGTTTAGCATGCGTGAAGCCCTGGGTTAGATCCACAGTACTTGGTAAACTGGGGGTGGTGACACAGGCCTGTAACCCCAGTGCTTGGGAAATAGAGGCAAGAGGATAAGGAGTTCAGGGTCTTCTTTGGCTGCATAGTGATGTGGGGCTCTTTGAAACTCTGTCTCAAAAACAAAACAAACAAAAATATGTGTAAGATATATTTATTTTTAAACCTATGTCATCAAAAATACCTCCCATATTGTTATTTATAATAATAATAATTATTATTATTATAGAAAATACATATTATAGTTTCACAATATTGGATAGACAGATCATAACTGTCCAATTATTTTTTATTTTTGAATATTTAGAATTATCTTTTCATTCAGTAACCAGCAACTTCCTACCGTGTGCTAGAGATGATTCTGGAACCCGCAAATATTGTAGTGACCAGTGCAGAAAAATTCGCAGGGCCTTCCATTTTAGGGTGGGGGAAGGAACTGGTAATCAGCAAGTGTCTGGACAATAAATGCCATGATAAGGAAAACAGGAAAAGCAAGTCAGAGCAGGAAAGAGTTGCTATTTTACATAACATTGTGAACAAAAATGAGATGGTACAGAATGGCTTCTGATACTTTTCAGTGTTTCACATCGTTTTGTCAGCCAGAGTACAGATAGTTTGCAAGAGGAAAACACTGCTGAGTCAAGGAGTGTGAGCATTTTCATACACTTGTGTACTGTTCGCTGTATTCCCAAGGGTAGTGCCAATCTTGTTACTCCCTTGGAGGTAGGGTCATTAAGTATTTATGATATTTAACAAGCTTTGCTTATTTGCACTTCGTTGATTTGAGTCTGCTTTTAAAAGCAAGGAAATGAACTGTTACTGTATTTGCTACAACTCCACCAGCTTCTTGGTTGATCTTCTCCCCCCTCCCCCGCTGAGGGTTGAACTCAAAGCCTCACACCTGCTCGGCAAATGCTCTGTCACAGAGCTCTGCCTCCAGTGTCCTTTAAGCAGCTCTTAGCTTTGGCGATGTCTCTCTTTATACAACCATCACCAGTTGTACCAACATTCTGCTAAATAACATTCTTTCTTTTTGTTGGAGACAGGGTTTCTCTGTGTAGCCTTGGCTGTTCTGGACTTGCTTTGTAGATGAGGCTGACCTTGAACTCACAGAGCTCTGCCTGCCTCCGGCTCCTGTGTGCTAGGATTACACCATGCCCGGCTTATACTTTATTCTTAATAAACTGTAAACCACTTTGATCAAATATTCATCCTTGGCTGTTCCACACCATTATTATATTTTAATGCTATTAGAAGTAAGATACTCTTTTTAACCATATTTTAATGATATTGCTGTTATACAGGCTAGGTATTGATTTTTGTATATTTATCTCATCCTAACACTTTATTGAACTCTCTTTCTATCAATTCAACTATCTTTTTAAGTAATATCTTTGGTTTTATAGGCAAACAATTCATTTTCCCTTATACCTGTAATATATTGTACTATATGCTATTTAATATTTTAGAGGTTAAATAGCATATAGTTTTATTTGGGAATATACATCCTACCAAGATAAAATTACTCTCACTGATGAATGGCTTTGGCCTTGAATTTGACTTTTTGGAGGCTCCCTAATTACATATTTCCTTTTGTTAATGCTTTCTTCTCTGTTCTAGCTATGTGGAAGGGGCACCTCTGGCAGTGCTTGTCATTCACCAGCTTCCAGGGACCCAGTTCTTGCCAGAGCTATGGTTAGTACAGTGTGTCTCCTGATTGGGCTTGCTGGGGACATCTGGTCCAAGCTCGGCCAGTTTCAGTACGTATCTTCCACTGGTCCATGTATGGGTCCCTGACCTCAATGGAACGCATCAGAGACTCTTTAACTTGGAGTACTAGGAGAGTCCAAACCAGTAGTTTACAGTTTAAAATCTAAACCGCAGGAATCATACAAGGTCATGTTTGCAACAAGAAACCTAATGTCCAATGAAACAGAGTAAAAATAAAGGGCATAAAAAGACTCTCGGCAGCACCCGATGAGATCATATTTGAGTGGCATCTGTGTCCCAGTTTCTGGTGCTCCTGAGGTACAATTGCATCTCTGTTTCTCTAGTCACTGACTGTTCTTTGGGTTGGTGGGATATCTCAGTCTTGACTCAATAAATATTTTCATCTTTCATTTGTAACCAGCCTGGATTTCCTCTCTTTTAAAAGTCACTCATGCTCATGCCGTGGTACTCTCTCCTTCAGCCCTGTAAGTCCCAGAACCTAAATCCAGGCCATCAGGCTTGGTGGCAAGCACCTTTCCTAGTGAGCCCTGGACTGGGTTTAAAGAAAGTGAGACTCCTTTCTAAGTTGATGAGGTGATAACTATCTTTAGTATTACACGGGCCTGCTTAGATAGGGTTAGCAGGGAGGTGAGAGAGGAAAGAATGTAACATACTGCTCTAGGGGACCTTGTTCCACTCTCCTCATCCCTTACTTGTATATTGCAAGCAGGCTTCTCCTGATGTCCGGAGGCTCCAAGGAGTCCCAGTCACAGCGTGACATTTTATCAAAGCACCCATCTGAGCGGCAGATTGGTCTCATGGCCTTGGGATGACACAGGGGAAGAGAACAGTGGTTATCTTTGAGAATAGCATGCTGCCTTCCTTCAGCACAGTCGCAGCGCACTGTCCTGTCCTCAGGGCTGTCATCTGTACCCCTTGCCAGCCAAAGGCAGCTAACGAAGGAAAGGGTCACTTCTGGGAGCTGCTTTCCAAAAGCAACATCTGTCCTGTCACCTCCAGCACTGTCAGGGAAGTGATGGCCGAAGTCTGAGTCTCTGTGAGAGTGAACCTGAGGGGCACTGTCCCCAGGTGAAGAGCAGATCAGAGATCCTCACATCGTCCTGACAGCGAGGCCACCAAGAACGTCAAGACCTATTCGTCTGCTTTCAACACATGCAGTTTGCCAGTTTGGATTCTTTTTCATCTCTTACTCGAAGCTTAGAAATCACATTGCCCAGTGCCAGCAGCCTCACACTCCCTGACTAAGTCACTAAATCAGATTAATTGAAGTATCAAATATGCCTGAGCGGTGCTTCCTAGAGAAAATGCAACCCTCGGAAGACATGGCATTTGCTTCTGACTTAGCTGGATGTATTGATAGGTAGGCATTTCTGGGGCTTTTTTATTTATATCGATTAAAACAAGTACAGAATGAATTTTAACAATCTGAGTATAGCTTTGTCCTGATTCAGACACAAACAGAAAGACCACATGGAAATGTGTAAGTAGAACACAAGTCTAGTCCATGTCAGCAACAGCTGATCACTTTGCTCTCCCTACGGCAGCTTTTAGATCTATATGAAATGGACTGAGGGGTTTGGCACAGGTCATAATGGGCCAAGTGTCATGTCACAGATGCCTTCCAGAGCTTCTTACAGTCGCTTGGCTCCTGTGCTGGCTGTCTCCACAGGACAGCGTGGGGTGTAAGGTTACCAGCAGCAGACATTCCCTTTTTAGTCCTGAATGTGGAGCTTTGAAGACAGAAGTGGGGCAAGGACAATAACTTTGTTTATTCACACCAGCTTGACAAAACACCTCAAAACCTACCGGCTGGTCTTTCCAATCACATGAAACAGATATTAGGGGGTGAGTTGGGAGGTCCCTCTAGTTTACCACGAGAAGGAAATTGTGTGCTGGATATGTTGTGATGTGATGCAAAGGCATCTACCAGAAGCCCTGAGCAGCACAGGGAAGGAAAGCATTTTCCTGAAGACTGCCATGCACCATGCTGATATGCTAAACAGGCAGATATTTTAATCAATGCCTAGGACCCTAAAATAAGCACAAACGATATTGAGATTTTTATTTTAAATGAATTATTCATGGACCACATAGCAAATTAAAAATAACATTATTGCATCATCCTTTTTCACCAACATAGAAAACTGTGAAAGTATAGCCATGGCAAGTAGAGGAACTTCAGCTATGGTCTGGAAGAATTGGATGGAATTTTTTTCCCCTAGTTGTATCACTCACTCACTAGGTTGCTCTCATAGATAATCCCCAAACCCGTGAGCCTACAGGTGTCACATTTCAGAGAAACATCATCAAATCTGAGACATAACGTGGACTCGATCAGCACAGACAGAGGTTTGTAAACCACACAGTTCATTTTCCCTCAACTTTGCTACCAAGAGACATTTTAGGAGAGCACGGTACCATCATCTAGGTCAGCCCTAGCTAACCCCAGCGTCTTTGATTGGCAATTCAGAGACAATTTACACATTTTTCCTGTGCCCGAAGAGAGAAATTCTAAAGCACGGCTCCGGCAGGCTGCGCAGTTGGATTAGAAGGTAAAGACACTCTAATTGGAACCAGGAGACCAGGGCCTGGCTTCCAGCCCCTCCCTCCTGTGCTTGTTTATTACAACTTCATCTGTTGCCAGAGCAGATGGCCTCTGAGTGCCACTGAGGCACAAAGCATAGCTCCCTGGGTTACAGTTAAAGCTGAGCTACTGATTCCATTAAGCCTTGCATTGACTGAGTCCTGGGTCCTGGAGCGGCTGCATTTCCTGGGCCTCTTGACCACAAATATACTCAATAATACGCCCTGTAGGCTGGGAAATATTACCAGTTTCTATGGAATCCATGATCTTCAAAAGAAAAACCACTGGCTTGTCTAACATTGGTTGTCAGTTGTCAGTCTAAAAACACAAAAGTAGGGTGTTTTAAGCAACTGGAGTGGAGGGGCTGGCTCTGACAGTTGTCTGCCTTTGGTTCTCTTTCCCCTAGCTGGGCTGCCTTGCCTGGCCTCAGTGAGAGAGGATGTGCTCCATCCTGCCAAGGTAGGTTGGTACCCAGGGTGGGAGGAATGGGGAGAGAGAGATGTGAGGGTGGGAGTGGGAGGAGAAGAGGGAGGGGGCTGTGAACAGGCTGTAAAGTGAGTGAATAAATAAATCATCTAATGGAAACCCACGCACACAGCATGGTGTGAGGCCTGGACAGAAGACTGTCAGTAAAGTGCGGGCTGAACAAGCTTGAGGGCTTGAGTTTGGACCTTCCCCACCTAAACACCAGGTCTGGGAAAGGTAGAGACAGGAGACTCCTGGGAATTGCTGGGCAGCCAACCTAACCAAACAATGAAAGACCCAGTTTCAAACAAACAAACAAACAAATGGGGGAGGGTAGTGAGGTGGCTCAGCAGATGAAGGTGCTTGCTATCCAAGTTTGATTTCTGAAATGCTGTAAAAAGTCTAGGTGTGGTGGCACAGTACTGTAATTCCAGCTGTCCTATAGTGATGCAGGAGGTAGAAACAGGAGATTCACTCTGAAGCTCAGAGGCCAGCTAGCCTGGATGGAGTAGCCTGGCAGAAATTCTAGGAAGGAGAGAACGGACTTCTCAGAGTTGACACAGAGCATGCTGTGACACGCTAGCTCTCTCATACATATCACACACACACACACACACATAATTGTTTAAAAGCACCGTGTGAACACAGTGACAACTTGTATCCCTTGGGTCTCCCGTCTCACTTTCCTCCTATTTTCCACTCTCATCACAGAGATGAGTCTTCTGAAATCGCCCTCGTGATCCCTGGGTCCATAGGGGAAAGTCCAGATATGGCCATACATGCTGTTCCTCTTGGATGCACCTCTTTCTGCAGGCTCATCTTCTGTCATGGTTGCAGACAGCCCTGCAGGAGCACCACCTGGCCCTGGCCCCTTAGCCACCCTGGGTGTTTACATGCCTCCTTGCCTTTGCTCAAGCTGGGCCTTCTGTGTACGTGTCTAATAAATTCTAACCATCTTTCAGGTTTCAGCGCCACCAGGAAGCTTTTTTTTCAGCCCCACATTCACTTAGAGGAGTCTACTTTGATTTCCATAATTTCGCTGACCACCGTGTTGTAAAATGCAGCTCTGTCCCCAGCCCCCCAGCCACTACAGAAGGAACCGTGTCTTATTTGTCTTGGTGATTCTGAGGATTGGCACTGTGGGCATCAGGGTACTGTTTGTTGGGCAGATGGGCACACCAACAGATGGTTGAATGGTTGGATGAATTCGGTTTAATATGGTCCTGCTTAGCAAAGCTCAGGTCTAAGAGATTCATGAATTTTAAAAAGGAGAATATTTTACGTAATGGTTACACACATAGTGCTAGGCAAGCCACAGTCTATCCTTCCATGTTAATCACTTTTTTTTTTTCTCCAAGGAAAAAAAATGCTTCTTCATAGACATCTACATATGTCACCAATGTAACTGTCAGTGAGATGTGCTGTAGGTAACATGAAACTTGATTCTTCTCAGATTTTGCGTTCTAAGAGTCTGACCTCAGAAATGTCTGTCCACTTCTTGTACTAAGGGTCTTCTTGGGAATAGTATTATTTAGTGGGTGGCTGGCTAAGACTGGAGATTAGGCCTTGTTGGCAGAGCCAACGGGCCACCTTTTTGCTAATCTCTGGGGCATTCCTAGAATCATAAGAAGCTTCCCTTATCTTAACTTCTGAGCCTAGAGCTTGGCTAAATACAAAAGAAAAGTTTTTCTCTCCAATTCAAAGCATTCTATCATTTCTAGATAGAACAATAGAGTCTAATTTAGGAGTTCAGACTTTTTTTTTTAAGTGCTTGCCAGTAAGGGATAAAAAAAAAAAGTACTGCTACACAGAAGGAAAATATAAGGACAAAACAGAGCTTGCAAATTAAGCCTGACTTATCTATTCATTCTCGCCCTCTCGGCCCAGGGAGGCAAGCACTCTTGGCAGCTGTGGTGCCTTTTTCCGCTAATCTAAATCAGAGGCACGGAATCAGGGAAATGCAACCAGCTAGTGAAACAGGACTTTGTGCCACCAAGTAAATCAGGGTGTGACGCTCCTAGGAGGACACATCAGTGAGGTCCTCCTGCTGTGATGCTTCCGGGAACTCTGGGCTCTTCTCCCTGGGTATCAGGGTCTTGCTTTCAGGTGGCATTTCTGACGGCACAATGACGGGAGTGTCTTTTTGAGTCTGGACTTGTAACCTTGAGAAGGAATTGACATGCTTCTTCATAGAGTGTGAAATGGGCAGCTGGTGTTGTCTCGCTCCAGTTTGTTTTGCATGGACTGCGAGAAGGCTGCGTGAGTGTGTGTGTGTGTGTGTGTCTGTGTGTGTGTGCGTGCGCGCGCGCGCACGTGTATGGTGGGGAGAGGGATAAATGTGCTCTATTCCTAACTGCTAAATACAACTTATTGGCACATACGAAAGAGCCTCTTCACTCTTGGGCATGTGTGCGTGCGTGCGCATGTGACATGTAGAAAGGCTTGAACCCAGAGCACTGGGCATCCTCAGCATATAGTCTACCTTACCACAAAGTGTGCTTTTAGCACCCATTTACTTTTTTCCCTAGAAAGATTTATTTTTTTATTATTTTAAATTATGTGTAGGCTTGTGTGTGTGTGTGTGAGAATGTGAGCGTGTGTACAAAGGTATTGAAGCCCCTGGAGCTGGAGATGGTGGTGAGCCACCTGATGTGGATACTAGGAATTGAACTCTGCTCCTTTGTAAAAGCAGCAAGTGCTCTTACCATTGAACCATCTCTTCAGCCCCCTACTTACTTCTTCTTAATAAAGACTGGAGCTTTGCTTATCCCATGTCAGGCTCAAAGTTATTGTTATCACGTCTTTGTCTTTACCCAGAAGGTTTGTATTATCACTACAATAAACAAAAAAAGTGCACTCTGTTTGCTCAAGCTGATAACTGAAGGTGTCTCCAATGAGCTTTTTCTTTTCTATACATTTAGATAGGGCTTCATGTATTCCAGACCAGCCTCAAACCTACTCTATAAGAAAGCCAAAGAATGGCTTTGAGCTTTTGATCCTCCTGCCTCCAGTTTTCACATACTGGAATCACCCGTGTGCTCCACCATGAATGTTAGTACTCGATCGCCAGACCCAGGCTTTGTTCATGTAGGCAAGTATCCTATCAATTGAGCTATACACCTAAATCTCTTCTTTACTTATTTCTGACAGAATTTGATGTGTAAAGCATTGGCTGGAACTCATGATCCCCTGCCTCAGCCTCCCAAGTGCTAGGAATACAGGTGATCACTACAGACATGACCTGTGAGCTCTCTGAAAAAGGAAAGTTTCCTAACACGCTTTTTAAAAAAAATACCAGTTGTCCCTCACAGGTTATGTTCAATTCATTTTAAGCTTTACATTTAACCCATCAATACAGAATCCCATACTCCAAAGATGCCCCAAGGGAACTAAGTCAAGGCTCTGAGGACCGTCATCGAAAAAGTTGCTGAATTTTCAGTGATCTCCCAGATGGCTCTCTGGATGGCAAGGAAGGATCATGAAGGATCATGACCTCTCACCTTCCACCTGGTATCAGGAGGCTTTGAGACCCTTCTGCCAGGCAAGCCCTGGAAACCTCGTCGCAGGGATGAGCGAGCAGGGGCTCGCTGCTGCACTGGGGGTAATGGTGTGTGCGGTCTCCCTCCACCGTCCGCCACCTCCGTGCAGCTAGAGCCCCTTTTACGGCCTGCCATTTTACACATGGGCCCCAGGCCTCAGTAACTAATATGGAGCTGTTGACGATTTCTCTAGGGAAAGGAAGGGAGGAGAGAGTTAGCATTCATAGCTCATGGAAACACCCTCAGACATGGTCATCTATGTGAGTGGTGTGTTTTTCTCTCTCTAGGAAGGCTCTGAGGCAGTGCCTCCCCCAATTTTGCTTAGACTTCTCTCTGCAGTTGCTGGATCTATAACTGTAGAAAGCGAGTTAGCTATTGTTGTGTAAGTCCACCATCTGGGGCAAAGCTCAGCACCACCTCAGTGAACACTGAACAAGAGCCAGTATTTCCCCAAGGGGCAATGTTGTCAATGCAACCTTTCCTGTATCTTTGTCTCAGTTCCGTTCTATTCTCCACGATCCTGTCACTACTTCCTACTTTGCTCCATCGGTCTGTTCCTCCCTAGCTTTATCTTCTGTTTCTTTGACTTATTTTTCCCCTCCTGTCAGCTGCCAAGGCTCACCCTAGTCCTTTGAAGAGAGAGTCAGCTGCTTCCATCTTGTCTGGCCCCTCTTGCTGAACGTATTGGCTCAGGCGGCACCAAATCAAGTGAGATTAACGCAGCACGCAAAGAGTGACAAACACATGTTCAGTCTCCGCTGGGACCTGACTGGGATGGGAGCTGGCTCTGGCGTCCCTCCTGATCTGCACCTCCACTGTTGTACTTGCTGGGCGGACAGTTGTTTGTTTAGGCTTGGCTCTGTCATTTGGAAAGAACTAGGGCCCAGCTCCTGGACTCGGCAGTTAGGATTGTTGCTACTCTTCTGGCTTAGGTGGCCTTGCCTTAACCAGTTGTGGGGAGAAGCCTGGGAATACTTGGTGTGTATCTCCTTCCCATTCATGCACTAAGCTAGCAAAAACATCTTCAACATTTCAAAGGGGAAGCAAACATGAATTTACATGTTTGCCAAATGTCTGGTATTGAGTTAAATAATCTGGAATTTTAATTTTAAGATGCACACGTTTCTGGATATTTACTACAAGGCAAAAGAACAACTTCTATAATAAATATATACACAAATGGAAAATAAGAAACATTTAAAAATACAGACACATCATTTTAATAAACAGTGTTTACACAACCTTTCCTTCTCAGTTTCCACGTGGGTCTGGTACTTTTGCAGAAAAACCTAGAAGTTGGCTTTGGACAGTAGGACTGAGGGTCTGACTCAGAAGGACATTTGCCAAGTTAGTATTCATGAAGTGTGTGGTCCCATTCCCCATACCATCGAAAGATAAAGGTAAAAAAGTAATTAAACAAGTTATCCTTGAATACCATACCCTTTCCACTTTTCTAAAAGCTTTATAACTTAACAAAACAAAATCTGTAGTTTGGAAAGATGCACAGATAGAATTGTAGAACTATTTTCCAATGTTTAATTTCCAACAGACTAAAAAATGTGGTCTCCCTGGAATTTCTCTCCTAATCTTAAAAGTCCGGACGGGTTTCAAAGGGCATTTAGCCCTTCATTCCTCTTCACTTAATAATGCATTTTAAAAGCGCTACTCGATATCTAAGAGAGACTCGTGAATTCTTTTAACAATTTCCCGTTCTAAACTAAGAAACATTTTTGCCAAAAAAGAAAAAAAAAAAAAGTAAAGAGCTAGAAGCTCAAAGGTTTGGGGCTGTATTAAACAGTGCTGATTTTTCACTTTTGAAAGCATGCCAGAATATTGTCTTCTCTGGTTTATGATTTTTTTCCCTTTCCCCCATCACTTACCAGTTGAGAAGAAGTTAAAAGGTCACATCTTTCTCATCCCATCACCAAAGTAAACATTTCTCCAATTACCCACAAAGGGCAGATGTTTCCAAGGAATTATTTATTGTTTATTAGCAAAAGGCAAAGGCAGTAAAAGAAGGTTCTGTGTCACAATGTGAATTCTTGGCAGTGACATTTAAGTGCCCTAAGCCTGAGGGGAGAAAGAAGAAAAAAGAAAGAAAGATTGCTATGTCCATTCTATGTTTAAGAGTTTGTGACCATCTGCCTGCTGCAATGGATGGCCCTGGTAGATCTAAAGAGCAGCTTCTAACAGTTTTAATTTTTTATGTGTATGAGTGTTTCTCCTGCATTTATGTCTGTGCACCATGTGTGTGCCTGGTGCCCACAGTGGCCGAAGGGGTATCAGATCTCCAGAGACTTGGAGTTACAGATGGTTGTGAGCTTCTCCATGGGTGCTAGGACAGAATCAGAGTTCTCTAGAAGAGCAGCCAGTGCTCTTAGTCACTGAGCCATTACTGCAGCCCCCAAAGAATAGATTTTTTAAAACGCTTATTGATCTCTCCCGATAGCCCAGGCTAGCTTCAGACACTGACAATCCTCCAGCCTCAGCCTCCTAAATAATGAGACATTTATGTCGACTGGCTCACCCAGCAAAATAGCTTTCTGTAAGTATCACCTTCACAATTCATTTGTTTCACAAATGTATGTCACCTGGCACCATTAGAGACAGCTGAAAATATAGCAGCGAAAAATAGACAAAAGCCCTTGTGTTTTAACAGCGAGCAGAAGGAAGTCTCGGTTTCTACAGCAGTTCCAGCTTACTTGGAGGTAAATACTGTGCATAAATGATCACTGAACTCCAAAGACATCCATGCTCTTATTCCCCCAGAAGTGGGATCTGTCGCCACACTCCTCCTCTGCCTAGCTCAGGGCTGCTAAGCTCAGCCATGGTCTGTAACCATAGCTGGTCCATTTCTGGACAAAGGAGCTCTTGAGTCCCTGGAATAATTTTCTTATACGTCTGGTTTACCCGACTGTCAGCACAAGGCAACCATTTGAGGATGTCCTTGTGTTCCCAGGTATGGACAAAGATTCTCCACCGTTTTATAGTTTAAAAAATGTATGCATGTATGTACATGTGCACATGTGTACAGTGTCCATGGAGACCAGAAGAGAGCACAGGATCCCACGGAGCTGGAGCTGCAGGAGGTTGTAGGTCTCCTGGTATAGATGCTGGGGAAAAACAAAAACATAAACCCACCTCTGGATCCACCTGTCCATACCTCCCTGGTACTGGGGTCTCAGATGTACTCGGCACTGCCCAGACAGGTCTTGGGGACCCGAGCTCGGGCCTTCACGCTTGCATGGCAGACACTTTAACAACTGAGCAGTCTCCAGCCTGCTGTGTAAAAACTTCTCTGCCTTAAGAGAAAAGTTTGTTGTTGTTTTTCAGTTGAAATGTAGTAGCAATAAGCGAGAAGATAGCCTCACATGGCCCCGAAAACACGACACTCTGGGATGCATGGGTTACGAGAGAACTGGCAAGAAGACACAGCTAACCCACATCCCTTCTCCCTACATCCGGCTTATCTCTTCTGCTCAGGAAGGACCCCCGCTGTTGGAGCGGTTAGCACCTGCTCCTCCTGGGTTGCCTTCTGCGTGTGGGGTCATCCTTCAAAGACAAAGCATTTCCATATTCTTGTTAACTGACTGCAGCTGGGGGAGGGAAGAGAATGGATGCTTGGTGCCCAAACTCCATGCAGAGCCCTTCACAGGTCGCAGGTCGGATCGGTCAAATCCTGCAAGGAGTCCTAGGAGTAGGTTTTCTCGTCCCAGAGACGAGGGCTCAGAGAGGTTAAACAATGCCCTTTCCAGATCACATATCCTCCAACGCTGAAACCGAGGGTCAAAACGACCTTCCCTTCTCTCTGTCTAAATTCATTTCTCAAATTCCTTCCCTCTGTGTGCACAAAACCCGAGGACAGTCTCGAGAGTGATGAATGCCTGGCGCAAGGCTTGAAAGTAAGGAGCAAGAACGGAGAAATGAAATGAGAGACAAGAAGGAAAATTGCGCTGACTTGGCAGTTTTCTTGGAGGTGGGATCCGGCACAGGGCTGCTACGTTCTTACTGCTTTGATAAAAATTTCTGACTCTCAGAAACACTGACTTGGCAGGACCTTAGAGGTCATGTAGCCCAACCCACCATTAAAAGCTTTCTTCAGTCATTAACTCCCTTTATTACTGTTGGTGATCTGGGAGGTAGTGTCATTGTGTTGGCAAGTGCGTGCATTTCTCTGAACCGCAGTTTTCCACTGTCTCACTGTGGGCTTGCCGGGAGAGGTTTGACTCCAACAGGAAGAATTCCTTACATCTAGTTGGCTTTCACAGTTGTCAGGAATGCTTTCGCTCACATACGCTATGCCCCTACAGCTCTTGTTTCTGTGATAAAAGGAAGGAGGGGGCCTTACACGATTCGAGAAAAACTAGAATGCAGAGTAAACCTGGATTCAAATTCCCGCTTTCTGCCGCCGCGTTAGCCTGCGCAGGTCGTCTGACCTCTTTACGCTTCCTTCAGATTACCCTATCGTTTGGGTGAAGGCTCAAAGTCCTCCTCCGTAAAGTGGGGATCTTAATTCCGTCCATAAGTGGTTGAGCTAGCGGTTAACTGGGGTCACGTATGCAACTGGACTTGCTCCTGACAGCTCAAGGTTGATTGCTTTTGTTTTCCTTCTGTTTCCAGAGCAGCCGGAAGTGAGAGGGGACAAAGCCAGCCACTGGTGAAGAGAAGGCAGGCCTTCTCCGCAGAACTCTGGGCACTGCACCATCCTGCCTGGGGCCTCTCTCCCCCTCCTTCCATTTGGTTTTTGAACACCTTCCCCTTTCTGCATGGACTAAGGGCAAGGCTAAGCCTGCCTCCCGTTACCCAGGCTAGGCCTTGTGCTTTGCTGCGTCTGCTCTCTGCACTGCCGTCCCCTGTTGCTTCTTGCCAGTTGCCTGTGTTTTCTATGCTGTTTGGAAGAAGAAGGCAAACGGACAGGGTGCTTTCAGCCATACTTCCAGATGTGAAATCTGGTTTTCCTATAGGACCCCGAGCAGCTGTGGTGGCCTCCAGGCAGAGGGGCTCTGAGTCCCCTGGCTTCTGGTGCCCAGGCTGGCTGCCTCCTGGATTTTGATTATTGCTCCCGCAGCCCTGCAGCTTCCCCGAGCCTTCTCTAACAGACCGATTTAAATGACCCCACCTTCAGCCTTTCACACACCCTCTTAACACACAGGGCTGGCGCAGTCCGCCGGGAGCCCCTCGAATGAATCACTGTCCAAGGAAATGGTGCTTTCAAGGAGATCTCTCCTCCCAAGCTACACAGAGGCACATGCAAGTCTTCAAAACCTGTCTTTGTTGTTGTTGTGCAGGCAAGCAGATTTGTACTGTAGCATGCACATGGACTGTGTTCATGCAGAGCGCAGAACAGAAGGACACTGGTCACTCAGTTCTTTTATCAGAAATTCAAGTAGCACAACTGGAATATTCCCCATCCCAGAGACGTTGTGGTGTCATAGATGTGGAAGGATTCCCAGGGGACACCTTGTCGGCCCACTTGCCCATTAAAGCAAAATACATGTATAAACTAACCAGAACTGAGAGTTGATGTCCCCTGTGGACAAAGTCCACACCATGGGAAGCTTATTTGCATATCTGGATTTTCCTGCCGCTAAAATGATAACTGCTTGACAGTTCCCATCGATGAAAAGATCCTGTCTGCTTTCTTGCTCTAGAGGCACGATGCTAGAGCGTACCAAGAACGCCCGTGCCGCAACCCCGCTCCACTTCTCTAGCTCTCCTTCAGTCAGGTACTTACCAACCATGATCCAGGCAGCACAGGGTGGACTCACTGCCTGGTGCCCCTGGACTGAAGAATTAGAAATGATTTCTAAAGACCCTGGCTTTCTTGGGGTTTGGGGGAAACAAAAATTCATTAGCTCTTGACAAGAGTTCTATGCTTCTGCTGGGCCCCTGCTGGACTAGAACTCCCACAGTCCCTTGCCAACCAGCTTCACCCATGCTTTATTACTGTTCTCTTGTCATGGTGGAGTTGCTTTGAAAGGTAATTAGAATAAACAATGTTAGGAGAGCAGGCTTCCAATGGTGAGACCAGTAGATGTAGAAGATGAAGACAGAGACAGAGATGGGCATGAAAAGATAGTGAAGGAGGAAGAGAAATTTTTAAAAAAAGCCAAATATTTGTTCTGTCTTGCCAAGTGATTGCTCTTGCCATGTCTTGACACAGAAAGAAACCCTTCACCAGGCACAAACCCTCAATTTTGGACTTTCCAGACTCCAGAATTATACAAAAGCTGTTTTCTTTATAAGTTGGCAGTCTTGGATAATGTGTTGGAGCATCAGAAAACGGACTGGGACAATCTTCAAAGCTCTGACCAAGCCTTCAAGCAATGAGTGAAGAGAGGAGGAGGAGAAAGCACCCAGTGAGCAATGGAGACGGTCCCTCAGTTCCACTGAGTAGGATGGTCTGCCTCATCTTCCGCAGTCTTCCACACACTGGTCCCCCTTCAGTCGAGCTAAGCAAGGGAATCAAACAAACGAAAGCAGCAGAAAGCAAAGCCACAGTGCGTGTGTGTATGGAGATGGAAAGGAGGAACCTTTTCTATGTTCTGCTAGCTCTTCTACTATGCTCTTAGGCTTCCTCACACTGCTGCTGGAATGCATTGGAAAATGCAACTCAAATTTATCTCCCTTCCCCCTAGATTCCCATTTACTTAGAAAAATTCAAAGTGGCAGCCACCTAACCCTTGTAGAATAACAAAACATCAATGTTTCCTTCAAACAAAACACTTTCAAAATGTACATATAAACAATGTTGTTGAAAAGAGATAGAAGCAATTATGCACAAAAATCTGGCACAACCATTTCTGTGAGCTGATTATAGAGAAATAAATCTAATTGTCTTTTTTTTTTTTCCTGGAAGAAGGCAGCAGCCAGTAAGTGATAATGAGCCTTAAGAGCTGGCCCTCTACAAAGCCGCGAGGCCAAGTCTGATCTAGCTGGATCTGCCTGGGTATACTTCCATCTAATAGAATAATTCCAGCCCAGGGACTCTCCCACAGGTCCCAGCCTACCTGCCCCCATCCCTAGACTCTCACCTTCACTCCCTATGGGCCCCAGCCACTGGACACAGTTGCTTCCTTCTAGTCCATACACTAGAGCACCATTCCCATTTTTATATTTGTCATAATATGAATAAACATTTTTATTATTTTACCATCTCTGAAGCCCCTGTCCTTACCATACTTCCTTGATATCTCCTAAAATGGCATTTCCTCTATGTGCATATGTTCCTAGTGTGTCTGTGTGGGTGCTTTGCCTGTATGTATGTAGGGGCACCGTGTGAGTACAGTGCCTGGAAGACCAGGAGAGTTGGAGCCTCTGGTTCGGAGTTACAGATGGCTGTGCGCCACCTTGTGGGTGCTGGGAATTGAACCTTGGTCCTCTGCAAGAGCAGCCAGTGTTTTAAACCACTGAGCCATCTCTCCAGCCTTAAGTTTCCCATTTTTACAAGGCCATTCATTGATCAGATTGGTTGGGATGCATCCTACCACCCTCATTTTAATCAGGTTCACAGGTGAAATGGAGGGATATTCTTCAGCCCGTTAACAGCACAACCTCCTGATGTGACGCTGTCTTCCCAGGACTTCTCCCCGAAGGAGGGTGCCATGACCAGCTCATGGGGTGCTGCCTTAGACTTGGCATCAACCCTTGGAAACACCAGTCATGCTGAGGGCACTGAGTTGGTTTCATATAAGCATGGCATATGCAATAAAGAACTGGTTTGGCACCTTCCTTAAAAGGTAACCTTTGGTGTGGCAAATGTTCCTAGGATCCCTATGGCTGTCAGATGCTGGCAGCATCCCAAGTGTCCCTCCCCTCACCACCTGCCAGCTCTCCAGCCTGGACACAAGGGTAGGACTGTATCCTTCCCCCCCCCCCAACTCATGAGCCCTCTCCAGGTCTCCAGGTCTCACTTGATAGGACCCATATAAAGACACATGCACACACGCATGCCGGGGGATCTGATGCCTCTGGCCTCTGTGGGCTCTACACACCCTGGAAGCAAAACAGTATTTCCTTTGTAAACCAGTTCTCTTGGCTTCGCCTTTCTCTTTCTGCTTTCAGATTCCTTCCCGTCAACTCGTGAGTCCCATGAATTACTTTCTAGGTCATACTCATCTCGCCTCAGCACCTCTCTGCCTATCTGCTTTCTTGGTTGCCCTTTTGCCCCCTGAGCCTGAAACACCAGCCCAGATCTGCACAAAATTCCTAGGGTACAGAGATGGGGTGACTGTAGCTGGCATAGGAGAAGGTTTTGGTTTTCTCTGACAGAAATGGTAGAACGTCTGTTGCTTCTAAAAAAGAAAACAGAAAACAAGCTTCCAGGGATGCAGAGTGGCCCGTCCTTTGGGGAAGCTACACATGTGCACACAAACTTGGCAGCCCACCCCCCTTAAGCATGGCGGAATTCGAAAGGTCTGTGCTGGGACAGGGGATATAGGCAAACAGATCTACCCAGAAGCATCTCTGGCCACTAGTCATCTGGCTAGACTATACCTAGACTGACAAGCTTGAGTCAGAAAAACCTGGACTGTTGCCATGGTAACCTCTACCTGGCCTGCTGCTGCCATCTGTCCAGGGGGACCTCTTAGTCTGTTCTTTAGATGCCCGGGTGAATTGCAAACCTGCCGACGCCACTGACACCACCAACACCGCCACATTTTAACCCCAAACTTCTGGAGGAGTGGTTTAATGCTTGTCCTCGGTTTGAGTTGTCCAGAAATCCTTTTCAAGTTGTCTTGTTTAGATAGGGTTTTGCCAGGATCTCTTCTCTCAAAGACAGGCTACGTGTCCTAGCCTCTCCCCCTCACTCCCCGTTTCCATGCTCGCACACCCAGGTACTTGCATCTACAGCGGGAAATGAGGGCAAAAGTGTGGGTGGAGCTGGACTTCCTCTCCCCACGGCCTGTCGCACTGGAGGAAAGTTAGCGGAGGTATTATCATCATTCTTGTGTTACAGAGGAGAAAACAGAGACTCTAAGAATCTGGAGTACTAAGAATCTGGTCCAGGGATCCACACAACTAAAGAAAGAGCCAGGATTGGAATCCAATCTGTGTGATCCCAAAGTTGGCATCATTCTGCTCACCAAAATAGTCCTTGTACACAAAGGGCTGATTTTTGTATAGTAGAGAAGGAAGGCGGAAACAGGGCTGGAAAGATTGCCCAGTGGTTAAATATGAGCCTAAGGACTAAAGTTTGGATCCCCAGAACTCATGGAAACATCTTAAATGCCTGCCCGGGATGATGCTGGTGCTCAGAAAGTAGAGACAGGGCCTCTCCCGATTAAGCTAGGCCAGGCTAAGCCTATCTCCAAGTTCTGGTTTCAACTGAGAGACACTGACTGGATGAAGAGGTGGAGAGTGATCAGCTTCAGGCTTCTGCATGTACTCTCGTGCCTGTACATATGCCCCTGCACACACCATGTGAACACTTGCCACACATGCACACATACCATACACATACACATGAAAGGGGGAACAGGAGGGCAGGGGGACTGTCAGCGCTTGCTCCCTTGTTCAGTGAGCTAGATGCTTGCAGTGTGTAGACTTGTCAGCATGCCTGTCTCTGCTGCTTCACCTCACTGTGCTGCAGGTCCGGCATCTACCCGAGATGCGTTTCTCACACGTGCTATCAGCCAATGACAGACTCAGTCTTTTTCCTTTGTACTGTCCTCAGGTTTCCCAGTCTGCTCTCATCTTCACCTGCAAGAAACTGTCCTGTGCCTGTTCTCCACTTCCCCGAGGTGCTCCTCAGCCAGTACTGTTCCCTCTTTGTAATCCCCTTCCAACCTGACTGCCTACAAAAGCAGGCTAGAGAGCAGCCTGTCTATACAGAAACCAGCCTTCCATTTTGTCATTAGGCGTTAGACTTTAACCAAGTAAAGCATGTCTGCCGAGGGCCCTGAACCCTCCTTAGAGATTGTTTATATTCGACAGCCCATGAGCTTCCGTCTGCCTGAGGAATCAGCACTCCCGCCTTGCTCTCAATACTCCAGAGTAACAAGCTCAAAGACTGTCAGGCATCGGTCCATAAATGACTTTAAATACACCAATTATTTTGCTGCTTTTCCAGCGGACTTCTCCACAGTTCAGTACTCTGTTCTAGGCAGTTTAAGTGTCTGCAGATCTTGCTGAAGGCTCACGGGTTTGATCTCCTGGGTATTAGAGCTTGCTTTGGGGAAAAACAAACAAACAAACAAAACAAACAAGCAATTCTTATATGAAAATCATACTTTTTTCATGATCCTTAAAGGGAAAGCTTCAACTTGGTGTCAACCGACTTCCAATTAGCCCAGATGTGCATGTCAGACTGCAAGTGAGACTAAACTCCGGTGGAAAAGACCAGGCTGGCACACCTCTCCTGCACTTGAAATCAACCCTTAGTGGTATGTAGCCGCCTTCCCTGATATACAGAGAAGCTACGGGAGACACTGCAGTTGGCATCTCTTAAGCGCAATTATAACGTCTTTGGGTTTTAAGGGTTGTGATCAGATGTGTTTGGGTTAATTCTTGCTGTCACCTCTCTGCTTCTGCTATGGACTCCATCACCTCCTCTTTTTGTCCCTTTCCCCTTTTTTTCTTTTAAGTGTCTGTCTTTTCTAGGCACTGTGGGAGGGAGTTGCAAGGAACGGTCAAATAGATCCTTTCAAGGGCTCTCAATACCAGTAATGTAAGCAGATTGTATCACTGGTGGCTGGACCCTGAAGAGAATTTCAATTCTAGCAGAAGCAGACGGAAATAGGCTTTTAAAATCCTTCCTCTCCGGATTCTAACCTGCTTGGGAGCTAGCTGCCCACTCTGGCTGGTCTCCTAGCAACCAAGCCCCTTCCTCTGCAGGCGCTGCTGCTGTCCATGGGGCCAGACTTGGGAGAGTCAGCCTCTCCCTGCCCTCCCTGGCACAGGGCAGGATGTTACTGAGGGAACCCGTGTGAGCACTTGGAAAAATTGCTAAATGATCTGTAAAATGCTCTGTGAGAGTGACAATCCAAATAGGGGCACCTTTTGCACATTTTAGGGGATCTTGAGATTTCAATTCATCCTTCTGCTTCCTTCCAATAATAGCTTGCACGCATGGAATGCTTTGTATTTTACAAAACCCTTTTGCATCCATTACCTCATGCAATTCCTGAAGAGGATCTTGCGAGATCTCTGCACTGAGGGAAAACCTAATAAATATTTGTTAGTTTTACTATTTTAAAGGACATGAGAAGAAACTCTAGATTATGTAATTAATAAAAGGGAAAAAGAATTCCAAAGGCAGGCCTTCATCATCATCATCATCATCATCATCATCATCATCATCATCATTACCATCACAAATTAGAGTTGGAACCACTTAAATTGTGCCTTTGTCCCCTGGAGCTTGAGTGGTGCCCAGGCAAAGCAATGCAGTCTCTTTCTCCCCTCAAACCTATTATTCTTCCTCAGCAGCCACTGTGGGGATTAAAACTGACCAAGGAGGCTCCTTGTTTATAGCATTCTTACTCTGAGTCTTACTTGTAATATTACTCTTTTTGTGATAAAAAGCGAAAGCAGATGGGAGAAAAGGTTCCGTGAGACCTGTTGAGGCTACCATAATCAAACATCCCAGACTGAGTGGCATGGACAATATTTCTCACAGTTCTGGAGGCTGTGGAGCCCACATAAGGTCCAGTGGGGTTAGTTTCTGGAGAGGCCTCTTCCTGGCTTGCTGAATCTGTCCCTAGCAAAAAGAGAGCACCTTTTATAGTATTTCCTCCTCTTATAAAAGCGTCAGTTCTATAGGGTCAGGATTCTGTTCTTATGCCCCCCACATTACTTGAATCATATTCCCAAAAGCCCTGTCTCCAGTACCGTTGCATGGAAGACAGATCTCCAATACATAAGTTTGAGGGAACACAATTTAATTCATAAAAACACTGTCTTTTTTTTAAATGGAGGACAGAGGTGCAAACTCTCCTCATTTATACAGAAACCTACTGAGTTCTCCATAGCCAGAGATGGAGAATTGATGCTCAGAGAAGTCAGCTCAGTGATAAAAATCTGTGTTCTCTTCTTTCATTGCAGATTGGAACCCTTCATGAACAGTTATCGATTCTCTGTGGCTTACAACATCTTTATCATTTTAATAGTGTTCGGGCAACTAGTTTGATTGTCCTAACAGACTCTGTAACGGGGTGGGAGATGGAGGGTGGGTCTAAGCATGCAGCCAAGAAGATACTCCTGTGGCCTTGCTTATCAGTACCATTTCCGGCAGGCTACGCTGGCCAAGGGAAGGAAGCAGCTGCAGAGATCGGTGATCTCCTTCATCATCACCTTACAAAGCAGCAGATGTGGCTACCCGCAGCCAGGAAAGACTGGGATCAGACTTTGTTCGAAGGCAATCAGGCAGAGTTGTAGCTTCACAAGTCCACAAACTTATCAAGAGAAAATGCGAGTGTAAATTTTTAAAAACATCCTTTTTATTTTGGTTATCATTTTAATTTACAGAAAAGTTCCAAAGATGATACAAAGAGTTCTACACACTCCCCCATTCAGGTTTAGACAAAAGGTTTCTTTGTCTAAGAAACCAAAACAAGACATGGGGGAGATGGTTTGGTGGGTAAGGGTACCTGTTGTATAAGTATGAGGAGCTGATTATGAATTCCCACACCCACATAAAAAGCCAGGTGTGGTCACATGCATGTCAGTAACCTCAGCACCACAGGGATAGGGTTAAGACAGGAGACAGTCAGGCTGTCTGCCAGCCTAGGTCTAAGTTCAGTGAGAGACCTTGTCTCAAAAGAATAAGGTGAGGGTTGGAGAGATGGCTCAAGAGTTAAGAACACTGGTACTCATCCAGAAGTCCTGAGTTCAGTTCCCAGCACCCACATGGTGGCTCATAACTGTCCATAACTCCAATTCCAAGGAATCCAATGCCCTCTTCTGGTCTCTGTAGGCATTGTGTGCAAGTGGTGCACAGTCATGCAGGCAGAAATAAATTGAAGTAAATAAGTTAAAAAAGTAATAAGGCAGAGAGTGATGGACTGCGGGAACAGGGCAGATGATATCCCCTCCGTGCTCCTGAAGACACACGTGTACATGTACCACGGACACATACACATGCAAAAAAGAAAATGTAGAATGTTGGTCAGATAAAGCATTGCAAACTCACAGGATTTAAACTTAACTTTTAGCTTAAAAAGTAAATTGTTTAAATGATTTAATCACTTTGTAACATCCCCATTGTTAGAGGAGATACTAAACTCCAAGCTGTCCAAGCACTAGCTTTATTTCTGAATTATGTTGCCACTTCAGATACATGGTAGCTTTGGGGAACCGAAAAGGAAAAGAGAGGGAAGGATACATATTCCTCTATAAAACAGAAGACAGAATCCCTCCGAGGTATTTCAGGCCTCTGGTGTCCTGGCTAGAAATGCTGAAAAAAACTAACATCATACTTGATAACATGGATTGCTTGGGTAGGGGAGGGTTTTTAAAGTACATCTTTCCAGTTTTGGACAGGAAGAAAAGATTTGATCGAATTCTCAGAAACCAGTTGCCTCTAGAAAGGACATCCAATAAGGAAAATAAGCAAGCACCAGGGATCAGAGGTTAGAGCTGGATCGGTGAATAAACCAAGGTTCAGTGATCATTCCAGAGCCAACATGAAAACAACAGCCAAACAAAAGCCAGAAAACCCTACACAGATGAGCTTTAGTTTTAAGTAAATAAACTGCAAAAATAAATACAATCCAAAAGGTATAAAATGGAGTCTCCTTCTTAAACCCCTATGTCATTCTTGAAAAGTAATGTCAATGAATAATTTCTTGTATTTTCAGAGGGAAGAAGAAGAAGAGGAAGAAGAAGAAGAAGAAGAAGAAGAAGAAGAAGAAGAAGAAGAAGAAGAAGAAGCCCATTGCAGCCTTCTAGCAATAACAACAAAGCTAGATGCCAGCAAAGTGTCCATCAGTGGCGAATCGGTGAAATACCTTAGAGCTCACCATGCAATAGGATGCTACTGCAAAGAAGGAACTCTTTAGAGTGCTTCACAGCACGGTCTGCAAATATACCAGTCAGCGAAGAATGCCAGAGTTTGTAAAGCATGATTTGTCTCTTTGCTGTAGGGCACATTAGCCTCATTCAAAAGCAACTGAGCCAACATTACCACTAGGGTGGGTCTCATCTGAAAATCCAAATAAAGAAGTCATAGACTTGGCAGCAATATACTGGAGAAGTTCATACCTATATAATGATGTTACGAATGTATTGTCATGAATCTTAAATGTCAGATATTTCTGCTCCTGACATTAACAACGTACTTCCCATTTAACTCACGGCATCCTGAAATACCTTGCTATGAATGGCCTAGCCAGGGAGTCCCAGCAACCCTTGCCTCTCAGCCTCCCCACTACCATACCAGCATGTGTTACATGTGTTCTGGGGGACTGAGCTCAGGTCCTCATGTTCGTGAAGCAAGCACTGTACTGGTGGAGCCGTCTCTTCATCCAGCTTGTTGACTTTACACATGGTGTTTGGGGTCCTGTTTTAACGGCTCTGAAATCAGGACATTTCTTAGCATCTCTCTTGGCCAGGCTGCAACCTGTGATTGAACTCTCAATGTTGTAGGTGTGGGACTTGTAGAAGGGCCAGCAGTGAGGAGGACTTTTGTGGAGTCCTCCATTTGTGGAGGACTCTTGTTTGAGATGCATCATGGAGTTGGCACAGCAGCAAAGAGAGCTTGCTCCTGCAGAGGACACAATTGGGTTCCCAGCACCGCCAGTCAGTTTGCAACCATCTGTAACCAGTTACAGGGAATCTACTATCTTCTGGCCTCTTTGAACACCTGCATATGTGTGGTACACACAAACTCATGCAGGCATATGTACATACATACAAATAAAAAATCTTTTAAATGTGTATCACCAAGATGACTTAACATAAAGCAAGGGAGAGTTTGTCTGCTTATGGTTTCAGGGAACTTTCTATCCAACCATCCTGGTGGGGAAGGCACGGTGGAAGGTGTTTACAGCACGTGGCTGCCATGAGCTTCTCAGTCACACTGAAGAAAAGACAGGACGCAAAGACAGAAGGCCAGAACTGGGCATAGGTGTGATCTTCAAAGGCCAGCCTCTAGTGACACACTTCAATGAACTCTATCCCTCCTCACCTCTTTTCTTCTTCTTCTTCTTCTTCTTCTTCTTCTTCTTCTTCTTCTTCTTCTTCTTCTTCTTTGAGACAGGGTTTCTCTATGTGGCCTTGGCTATTCTGGACTCTCTTTGTAAACCAGGCTGGCCTTGAACTCACAACAATCTGCCTCCCTCTGCCTCCCAGAGTGTTGGGATTACAGGTGTGCACAACCATACCTGACTTCCACCCCACTTCTTTCTTAATTAATTTTTTATTAATTACAATTTATTCATTTTGTATCCTAATTGTAGCCCCTCCCAATCCCATCCTTCCTACCTCTTCTCCTCTCATTCTCCTCCCCCAATCCACTGATAGGGGAGGTCCTCCTCCCTTTCCCTCTGACCCTAGCCTATCAAGTCTCAAAGATCCAGCCACTGAGTTCATGTTAGAGACAGCACCTGTTCCCATTACTAGGGCAATCACTTGGAGACTGAACTGCCATGTGCTACATCTGTGCAAAGGTTCTAGGTTATCTCCTTGCATGGTCCTTGAATGGAGTATCAGTCTCAGAAAAGACCCTTGTGCCTAGATATTTTGGTTCTGTTGCTTTCCTTGTGGAGCTCCTGTCCCCTCCAGGTCTTTCCATCCTACTTCTTAAAGGCTCCACAGCCCTCCAAAGTAACACCACAAGCTGGGCAACAAGCATTCAAAACTCGAGCCAATAGGAGACATTTCATATTCAGACCATAATAAGAGCAATGCTGCTAGTCTCAACTGTACCCTTTCACCTTGCTCAACTTGTGTTCTACACTGTATTTTCCCTTCAGAAAATACTGGGGCCATTTTAGCACCTCCTACCTGTATGCTCTCTCTTTGTCTATAAGCTTTTCAGTGGACACCAGATCTGCAGTCGGGGACATTAGTGTCAGTAAAAGTGGCATGGTGTCTTGTCTGTTTGAGATGGCAATAGAATTATGTTTGGTTTTCCCTGTCTTTGACACCATTGTAAGGTCTTCCCAGGACTTGCTAGCATGTTAAACAGCTTGGAGGAGGGGTAAACCACCCACTTCAAAGTGATGCATACTAATTACTTATAACAGTGCTTCATTGCAAGAAAGCAGAGGATTGTACAGATTGTGTGGGTTTGTTTGTTCTAGTGGGTCATCAGAGACTGGCCTTTTTTAAAACAGAAGTTCTGAACAGAACTTTCAGGTATGCAAAAATGCTTAAAAGCTGGAATGGGGTATGAGAACAAAATACTTAGACAATATTTTTCCTCTAGACTTAAAAAAAATATTGTTTCCTTGTCACAGCTTGTGGGTAGCTCCATGGCTTGTTATTCCAGCATTTGTTTTTCATAACTTTGCCTCTCTGACTGTACGAGCCTGGGCATGTCTGCATTGGAGCTCCAGGGCTGTAAAATAAGGCAGGGCTGTGTGCGGTACAGGAAGTGGTTTCATGACAGCGTTGAGTTCCAATGTTTCCTTGGCAGGTACAGCCAAGGCTCACGCTGTGATTTTCAGAGAGTCACATCATCCCGGGAGAAGAGAGTGGAAGTAAACATTTCTTAATCTCTGTTAATAAAAGCTGACACACGGAATCTGTTATCTAGATCTTGCTAGTCTCAGAAGAGCCCGAGGACCACAATGGAAGCAAGCCCCAGGTGGGAGTGTCCCGGGGAAGAGCAGCCAGGTGGCAGAAATGAAAGGAACGGACACATGAATAAGAGAAGAAAAGAGGAAGAAGAAGGCCACCCGTCTTAAAGCTGGAATCTTTACAGTGGCACCAGACAAGAAAAGATGTTGTAGTTTGTCTCTACAGCTCCAAGGGGCAGGGCCAAGAATAAGACTGGAAACCCTAGGGAGAGAAACGTGACTCAGTGTAAAGCGGGATTTTCTCAAAATGGAGGTGGTTTAGCTAGGAGAGACTAAGCCTGCTGATCTGTCGCTGTTCCTTTGTGTTTGGTATGCTTCTTAAGTCAGAGGCTGGGGAGACACAAATCGGGACTCCTGTTTGGGGAAATAAATAGCTAGATGATCCCTAATGTTCCAACTCTAAGATATATTTTTAAATCTTGTTGTGTGTGTGATGTATATGTGTATGAGTATGTGTGTGCTTGTGAGTGTGTGATGGTGTGAGTGTGGAGGTCAGAGGTCAACCTTGGGTATCATTCCTTGCCTTCCATCTTGTTTGACCCTAGGTCTCATCTCTGCTGTGTACTGCAGGCTAGCTGGCTTGCAAGCCTCCTGGGATTCTCCTGTTTCCATTTCCCTCCTAGCAGTAGGATTGCAGGGGTGTGCTACCATGCCCAGCCTTACGTGGCTTTTGGGGACCCAAACTCAAGTCTTCATGCTAACAAGATGTCCTAGTTGAGTGTTTGTCAACTTCACAAAAACTAATCTCCCATCTAGGAAGAGGAGCCTCAGTTGAGAAAATGCCTCCATTAGGTTTGTCTGTAGCCAAGTCTGTGGATGATTTCTTGATTGGTGATTAATGTGGGAAGGTCTGGCCCTCTGTGGATAGTTGCCACTCTTGGGCAGTTGGTCCAGGGTGGCATATGAAAGCAAGCTGAGCAAGCCACAAGGAGCAAGCCAACCTCTGCTTCAGATACTGACTCCATGTTCCTGCCTTGAGTTCCTGCTCTGACTTCCCTTCATGAGGGGCTGTGGTCAAGACATGTAAGCCAAATAAACCCCTTCTCCCCAAGTTACTTTTGGCCAGGGTAAAAGTGATTGATGTATCGACATGGCTGGGTGGTGGTGGCACAGACCTTCAATTCCAGCACTTGGGAGGCAAAGACAAGACGATCTCTATGAGTTCCAGAGTAGCTTGGTCTACACAGTGGAGGTCACTATGTATAGATTGTGTAGGTTTGTTTGTTCTAGTGAGCCAGCAGGCTTTCATAGTGAGACTGTCTCAAAACAAAAAAGTTAGACTGTAGAGGGGTAGGCTAACAGTGTGGGGGAGGATGGAACAAGAGACAAGAGAGTGATGAAAGGGTGAATATGAGCAACATACAAGATATGAATTATGAGAGGTCATAAGAAAACCCTCTATTTTACACATTCATTTAAGAAAATTAAACTGAACGGTAGGAATTTTTCTGGGTGCCCTGCATGTGGGTGATCTCTTAGAGAGCTGCCATGACAGGGCTAAACACATTCTCTTTACACATCGGTGTTAGAATAGGAATACATCTTTTGCCTCCATTATAGATGTCAACAGCTACAATTGTTATATGACCTTGTAGGACATGCACTTGTCACTGAATAGGGTGGTTCACTGGACGAAGAGGAAAACCAAGGATTATCTGCTAAATTTACAAATTAGCTGAGAGCCAGATCCCAGTCACAGGGCAGAGAATATTTCTATAAACTCAGACATATTATTGCGGAAATATTAGTCACTCCCACGGTTCGATGCAGGCTCTCCGGGGAATCTTTGCAATTCAGTCTTGTCTGAAACAGGACCAGCAAGATAAGGTATCTCATCAGGGAGAAATTGAAAAGAAGAAATGGAGTAGGAGGGACTAGCATTAGGAAGGAGTGTGTAATAAAGGTCACCGAGAGGAGATGGGAGAAAGAAAAATCAATGAAGAGCTGCAAAAGACAGAAAAAATTGTAATAGCTGAAGTTAATTTAGGGCTAGACAGATAGAGCCACACTTGGGTTATGTGTATGAAGCTGAGTGCAGTCCGTTTTATTTTTATGCAATATCCTTAAAACTCCATGTCATGAAGCACTTAACATTAAACACTCAATAAGAAAATCAATTATAGACTGGAAAAGACATAAAAATAATTTTAATTTTTTCACTCTGCTTTTTTATACAAATTAATTTAGAAATGAGTGGCTGGGTTGTTGATTTGCATTTTTCCTATGACGTAGCTCTGTCCTTTGTATCAGCCCAGCCCAACACGTTCCCATGGGACAGAAGTCCCTGGAAATAATTATTTTACAGAATGCTTCATGACAGAATTTCCCTAAGCCTATACATATCTCCCACACCGTAGGTGCCCCTTCCTGTTTCATTCATCTCTTCTGGCTCTTTTTATTTTACCCATACACTGTAGCTCATATCTGTCCCAGGTCAGACTCTCAAAACCTCTTGCCTAAGCCAAGGTTGAAACCTACAGGTAATCTTAATTTCATGTGGCCCCGATTTCTTCACTGAATGTCAAACTTTTGATTAAACAGCTCTATTCTCTCTCTCTTTCTTGCTCTGTGGATTACAGTTATAAATATGTGCAGTCGCTATCTATTTTACTTATTATATATATATAATGAATTATTATTATTTATTACAATTTATTCACTTTGTATACCAGCTGTGGTCCCCTCCCTCTTCTCCCTTTATGCCCCTCCCCAAGTCCACTGATAGTGGAGGTCCTCCTCCCCTTCTATTTGACCCTAGCCTATCAGGTCTCATCAGGTCTGGCTGTATTGTCTTCCACTGTGATCTGGCAAGGCTGCACCCCCAGGAGGAAGTGATCAAAGAGCTGGCCACTGAGTTGATACCAGAGACAGCTCATGCTCCCCTTACTAGGGACTCACTTGGAGACTGAGTCGATGGGCTACATCTGAGCAGGTGGTTTGTTTGTTTGTTTGAGATAGGATCTTACTATGTATCCCTGGGTAGTCTGGAACTTGCTAGGTGGATCAGACTTGTGTCAAACTTACAGAGATGTGTCCACCTTTGCCTCCTGAGGGCTGGAATTAAAAACTGTGTACCTCCATGCTAGACTCTCTCCACCTTATTTGAGACAGGCTTCCTCACTAATCTGGAACTTGCTGATTGGCTAGACTTACTTGCCAGAAGGCTCTATAGCTGTGTGTGTCTATGTCTCCAGAGCTGAGGTGACAGACACTGGCCACCACACCTGGCTCAGGTCCTCATGCTTGAGCAGCAATGGAGCCATTTCTTGAGGCCTCCACTATTACTTATTTCATAGACATCTCAAGATTTAATATTCAAAAGCAAATCCATCACTTGTACTTGATGCTATTTGTTTACTTTTTTAGAGACATGGTCTTACCATGTAGTTCGGGCTTGACTTGAACTCACAATCTTCCTGCCTCAGCCTCTCAAGTGCTAGTATTCCAAGCATGCAGCACTGCCCCCAATCTGAAATATGTTCTTTGATGCAATCTCAGTAAATGGCAGGTCCATTCTTTGCATTATTCAAACCTCAAAACCTTGGGGTTTGGGAGTCTTTTCCTTCTTCCACACTGCTTGTCAATCCTTGTCAAATCCTGCAGGTGCTGCCTATAGATCCAGCTACAGATCACATGTGTCACTTCAGCCGTCCCCTGGCCCAAGCTGTCAACATGCTTCATCTGTACACTGTAATACCTTGCAGCTAGCCTGGCTTGCCTTCCCTCGGGTAATCAGAATGGTTCTTCTAGGTTATGCCATACTTCTGCTCAAAGCTTTTCAGAAGCCTTATATATACCCAAGACAAACACCACAGCGCTCACTGTGGCCTGTGAGACCCTTCACATAGTCCCTCTCAAACTTTACCCAATGTATCTTCCACTTTCCCTTGTCTCAACCTCATTCCAGACACACTGATCTCCATCCTCTCATGAAGAAAGGCTGGCATGCTCCTGCCTCTCAGACTGAAGCACTCTTGCCTGAAGAGAAGGCTGGCTTGCTCCCTCCCTCCTTCAGGTTCCTGCACAAGGGACATCACATCAAGGGGCTTTGGGGGTGGCTCCCTAATATAGTTCATTCCCTCACTCTTTGCCCATCCCTCCTCCTACTTCCCACTTAACTTGCTCTACTTTCTACATAGCCTTCCACGTGTGTTTATCATTGCTTATATGGTTCCTGAGCTCCTCATCCTCAGGATACAATTTCATTGATTATCACACAGGGATTTTTGAAGATGCACAGATTTTTGTCACTATATCCCCAAAATCTAGATCACCTGGCATATAAATAGATGGTTAAGAGATAGTTGTTGAATGGATTAAATGATTATGTATAATCTGGGTGTGGTGGTGCACACCTGTAATCCCAGAACTCAGGGAGGAAGAATAGGGGGACTGATGTGAGTTTGAGGTGAGCCTGGTCTACAAAGCAAGTCCAGGACAGCCAAGGCTACACAGAGAAACCCTGTCTTGAAAAAAAAAAAAAAAAGGTTATCTACATTTGCTATTCCTGCTTACTCATGTTTATTTCAGAAAGGGCCTGTGAATGTCAGGGGCCGGTTTTTAACAGTTCTGTGGCCCTTCTCTTCTTGGCTTTCATTCCCTTCTTCCCTCTTTCTCACAACCATCACCATGATCAAGAGGCCTTTATGACTGCTGAAGCACTTTCTCGTTCTAGCCATCTGCCAGGAGCAGCTGCAGGACTCCAGGGTGTGGACCGCGGATATTTTTAGTCCAAGAGAATGTTCGGCAATGACTTCACCCAATGAGCTGGGACAGGATATGGTTAAACCACCTGTCCGACTACTCCAGCATAGCCTGTGCCTCCAAGCCTTGTTAATAGACTTGATTCAATTTATTGTTGTAATTGAAGGCCAAGCGTCTTGAGCTTGCTAATGTAGAGGTTGGTGCGGATCTGAGTTTCAGTCTTGCCGCTTGGTAGCTCCGGGACCTTGGAAACACGGGGTTTCCTCATTCATGAGAAGAGAGTGAAATGGAACTTGCTTCAAGTAGCCACCGCGAGGGTTAAGTGAATACTGTCTCACCAAACACATCTGCACAGTGCTTGGCCCAGAACAAGGGCTCAACCGGCCCCGTCTGCTGAGGTTATTGATTTCTACCCAAGCTGCACAATAAGCCCATGCACCACGAGCGATTCCTCGCCTAATTCTTCTGCTGGCCTTAGGGCGATGTGGGTCACTCAGGCTGCGGGGTTTCAGGGACACCTGGTGTCCTTGAGGTTGCTGAATAGCTGAAACTGGTAAGAGTCATGTGGCAGCATCTGAGGGATTACAAAAGAGTAAATGTTTACCTGCATTTTATGCGCTTGGTCTGCTAATGAAGGCTGTTTTCATTGCCGTGGCCCAAACTGGTCAGTCATTTGTAAGAGGCCTCAACTATGTACTTCTTTCTATGAAGTTGATTTACTTGGTTTTTTTTGTTTGTTTGTTTGTTTGTTTGTTTTTTTACTGCTTTGGTATTTGGGGATGTTTAGAGAATGCTCTGCTGTTATCATCAGCCAAACACTAACGGTCCTTACTTGCACCAGGGTCTCTCTACTTGTCCACTATTGAAGGAAACAGGGCCTGGTATCTTGTAGGGATCACGGGATAGCTTCTCTTCGGCCTCATGTCTGTCTTTTTAATATACAAAACTAGAAAGTCTTTGAAATGAAAATACCCAATTAGGCTAGAAAGATGGCTCAGCAGGTAAAGGAGCTTGCAACCAAGCCTCATAACCCGAATTCAGTCTCTGGGACCTGCGTAGAAGGAGAGAATGTAAACTGTCAAGCTGTCATCTGACTTCCCCCCCCCCCCCCGGCACAGATACACCCAGACACAGACACACACAGTAGCCCATGTGCTACTCCCAAATTAAAAAAATTAAGTACCCAAATACTGCAGTACCTCTTCTTTTGAATCTCTTCCACAAAGCTCAGCACCACAAGAGATTTTAACAAGAGGAGGTGGCTGAATGAGTGAACAGGAGTCCTAACTCAGATCCCTGTTCTCTTGTCTCAGAGCTCTGAGTGTTGCCAATGGCCTCTTCCTCACTCCCTTGACATATATCCCTTCACATTCTCAGAGCCATGGCTCTCTGATACTTATTTATTTACTTATTTATGTGTGAGGGAGAACGGAGAGAGAGAGAAAGAATGGGTGTGTTATTACGTGCCTACTCAGAAATGCCTGATAAATGGAAGATCAGGGCCGCAGCGAGGAATTGATTTATATGATAGTTTAGCATGGAAGAGAATGGAAGGCATTTCCTGGGGTTTATGAAAAAGGAGAGCCTGATGGCAATCTGGGACACACATACCCCCCAAACCCACAAGGCCTTGGGCCTGGCATTGGTACACAGAACTGGGGAGAAGCAACTATTTCCACAAAGGTTTAGAATATTTGTCTTGATCACTGGGCATCTCTCACGTACTAAAGCACTCTGCTGGTGCGGACGAGGAACTCAGGGAAACAATGCATAGAGTAACTAGATTGTGTGTGTGTGTGTTCTTTTATAGCACAGAGGTAGAAAAAGACTTCTAAATGATTCAAAGTAAAAATGTCAAAATTGAAGACTGAAACTCGATTACATATAAATATCAAAAGACAAATGATAAAAAAAAATGAAAGGAAATTAACTCAATAAAAGGACTAATTCCTGAGCAGAGTGCCTGTGATCCTAGCAATCTGGGAGGCAGAGGCAGGTGGATCTCTGTGAGTTCAAGGCCAGCCTGATTTACAAAAGTGAGTCCAGGACAGCCAAGGCTACACAGAGAAACCTTGTCTCAAAAAAACAAAATAACGAAAAACAAAAATAAAAACAAACAAACAAAAACCCAACAACAAACAAACAAATAAAAGCACTAACTCCTATTGTCTACACAGAAATACAAGCTGATATGAGAGTGGGGGAAGCTAGAACTGATTTAAAAAATAATTGGCCAGGAGTGGTGGTACATATCTTTAATTCTAGTATTCAGGAGGCAGAGGCAGGAGGATCTTTATGAGTTCATGGCCACCCTGGTCTATACATTGAGTTCCATGACTAAATAGAGAGATCCTGCCTCAAAAACAAACAAACAAACAAACAAACAAACAAACAAAAATTAAATTATACTTTGTTTTGTTTGTTTGTTTTTCGAGACAGGATTTCACTTTTGTAGACCAGGCTGGCTTTGAACTCACAGAGACCCACCTGCCTATGCCTCCCACAGCTCTGGGATGACAGGCATGAGCCACCACACCTGACTAAATACTACTATATTTTTAAAAAGAAGAAGCTGGTGTTACTTGGTCATAGTGGCACACATCTTTAATCTACACATTTGGAAGTTAAAAGGCAAATGGAGCTCTGTGGATTCAAAGCCAGCCTGGCTTTCACAGTGAGTTCCAGGAAAAGCAAAGCTGCGCAGACCCTATCTCAAAAAAAAAAAAAAAAAATTACATTTGTGTGTGTGTCTGTGTGTGTGCACATGCATGCATGCGTGTTCTATGTCGGCCACATCACACACGTGAGGGTCGGAGGGCAACTTCTGGAAGTTAGTTTTCTCCTGTGTAGGGTGAATTCTGGGAACTGAATTCAGGTTCCCAGGTTTGGCAGCACACCCCCTTACCCGCTCATGGCCGCTGTTGTTTGAGTGCATGATACGATCTCACTCAGACTCGAGAGCACGGCAACGAGACGGTGCGCTGATGACGCGGAGATAGCGACATTTACATATCTGATTGGCAAACATTCGGACGTTTAATAGCGTCTAGTGTTGGTGAGCCTGTGGGAAAGCCGGCGCTTCCTACACACACTATTGGTGGGACTCACTCCTGCCGCCGCCCTGTTGCTAACGTTAAAGCGCAAAGGCTGATTGCTAACCAACAAGCCTGCTCCTCCTCACTTGCCTGCAGAGTCACCTACACGTGTGCAAAGATGGCCAGTCCCCAAGCCATCGGGGCAGTGCTGTGTTGGCAGGTGGGCAGCTGCTTCAGTCTCCATCACCTGAAATCTGGGCAGGCTAGGGCACGCCCTCAGCACAGAATATTCTGGACTTGCAAAATGAGGGGAGAACAAGGGAACCTCCTTGTACACGGACTTGCTAGAATACAGAGCAGGGCATCCCGCCAAGCAAAATGACACGTGTGGCATGCGTACGCGGCTTGTTGAGCTGCTTTACACTTAAGCTACTTGTTTTGTGCGCACACGTACGCATGTTGACAAAGGGAGCATGTGCATGTCATAGCACGCATGTGCAGGTCAGAGGGCAACGGCAGGAATCAGTCCTCTTCTAGTTGGGGGGTCAAAGCCAAGTTGTTGGGTTTGGCAGCGGGCACCTTTACCTGCTGAGCCACCTTACAGGATCCTGCCGTGCTACCTTTTGAGTAAAAAAAAGGACGAACTAAAATTATGTGTTTGTGTTGGTGTAAAGACAACAGGAAGGATACAAAACAGTAAAAACCTTAGAGGCCAGAGGTGCCATTGAGTGTTTTCTTCTATCGGCCTCTACCATGGTTTTCAGTCAAGGTCTCCCGCTGAACCCGGAGCCTGGTGTTTTGCCTAGCTGGCCAGCCAGCAGCCCTCCTGAATGCTCCATCCCCAGCACCGGGTACATAGGCATGTAGCGCTCGGGATCCAGACTTGTGACCTCATGCTTGTGCAGCAAGCACGTTAGCTACTGAGCCATTCCTAGCTCCACATTCCTTAACGGGGAAAGGGGTAGGGGTGGGGAGAAAGAATAAGATAGATAAAGATGGGAGAGAAATCTTCACCCTTTAACCTTCTATAGTGTTTTGACTTTTGAGCCACACATACCATATTAGCTAATAAAGACAACCTGTCTCAAATAACTTTTTATTACCTACCATATATTGTGTTCATTTTTGTGTTGGAATTATGTCTGACCTAGTTTTTGCTCTATCTGAAAAAACAATGAACTGATCCCAAGGTTACTGATTACATGAATTAGAACAAAGCCAGTTGTGTTTGGTCCCAGAGTGTGGTCAGCAGAGGCTAAAGGGACAATTTCTTAAAGATTTTAGAAAACTTGAGAATTATTAGGGCAAAGGATAAATAATTCATTGTAAAATGACAAGTGGCCTTCCCTGAGAGAAAGAAAGCTTCCAGAACACTCTCTGGAGAGGAGGCTCAGGGCAGAGCCACCATGAGGCCCTGCTGTCCACTGGTAGCATTTGGGGCGCCAGGCATGCCTAACATGTGCAGGGGCTGCTGGGAAGAGGACTGAGGTCGTGGACAGAGACTAGACAGCCAGATGTGCACTTTTAGGCACCGGCACTCTGAACGGCAACAAAGGGAACTGAAATTAAAGAAAAAAATCAAAGCAGACAAGAAGTCAAAGCAGACAAGAAGTCAAAGCAGACAAGAAGTCAAAGCAGACAAGAAGTCAGCCATTCAAGTCAGCATTCAATAAGAAAAGCCAATTGAGAAGAAACTCCTGAGTTTCTGCTTGGCCAGCTTTTGGTAAGATCTTCAATATCCCTGTGAGGTGGATTTAATTCTACAGTTTAAAGACAAGGAAACAGGCTCAAATAGATTAACTGAGCCCAACTCAGGAAGTCATTAAGCAATGATCTCTGCTGTCCCAGTTCCTCCCTCCTTTTTGTAGTATTGCTTGCAAGTTTGCATTCAGCACAGGCTGTAGAGAAGATGCCAGTCTTCTCCCAACAGCCCTGGACTCCTGGTATCCCTACCTGCCACTTTTACCAAGTGACGAAGTCCAACGCCTCCTAAGCCTTGCCCCGCCTCTGTGCTGCAGACAGTCTTGCCAACCACTGGCTTCCCCCGCCCTGGCTGCCTCTCCCGTCTAGGTGAAGTCAACTCTCACGTTAAAGGCCCGTTTGTGTGGGCGGGTGTGTTGCCTACGTGTGTGTCTGTGCACCAAAGACCCTCGCGGACTGAAGTTACAGAAGGTTCCGAGCCTCCGTGCGGTGCCGGGACGGAACTCCCCCCGCTTAAGCTGTGGTGTGCTTTCTCGCCCAGCACACTAGGAGAACAGCGCCCCCCGCACAGCCACTAGTCTCCTGCTCAGCCTTTAGGAAACTCTACAGTGTGTTAGGGAGAAAACAAGGCCTTCTCTCTGAGAGGCCTTATTTAGGAGTAGAAGGGTCCTTCTGACTTCATCTCCTTTATTTTCTGAGCTGTGGTCTTGACGCCACCCCTCAGGAAACTGTGCTGTGTTTTTGGATCTGCCCTTGGCTTGTGTTCAGAAAAGCCAGCAGCCATATTTGGTGCTGGAGGCTGATGGCTAATTTCTTTCAGGCCCAGTACCAACCAACCCCCACCCTGCAGAGGTTGTACATCTTTCTCTTATTTTCGATCTATTCCTTGCTGACTGCTGAGCCCTCCTTTGATACGCTACCCTATCCAAATTAGTAAAACTCAAATATAGTTAATCACTTAAATACAGGTCTTATCCCTCTATTTGTTTGGCATAAACATATAGGTGTGTGTGTGTGTGTGTGTGTGTGAATGTGTGTGTGTGAATGTGTGTGTGTATATGTATGACACTCACATGCTGGTGTTTACCCAAAAAGTATATACCACAGTCATGAGACATGTTTTTCCTCTACTGTGTCTTCATGGCAGCCCAGGGACCTTGTCTCCAACAAGGTCCTATCTTTGAAATCAGAAAACTTCCAATACCGTACACAGCTTAACTAGCTCGCCATAAAGGGACAGCCACAAGTCCTGGCTCTTTATAGATAAATCTAACACATATGCACCATCCCCTGTGCCTGAGATTAGAGGCCGTTGGAAGAACACAGCACTCATTCATATTCTTCTCATGGCTGAGAGCCGCGTTAAGCAGTTGCTTTTTTATTGATGAGCCGTGAGCCCACAGGCCTGAGTTCTGTCTGCTGGTCACTCCTCCGGCCAGCCCCTTCTGGGAGGCTTTGAAAGCTGCTTCCCCTCTTGGAGTTGCTAAGAGGGCCATGGAGAGCGAAGCTTCGGAAAGAGAAGAGACAGGCCGTTGCAGGCCCCGCCTGAACTCTGGAAAACAAACCACCCACTTTCTACACTGTTGCAACTTACTACAAGTCTCAGCAGGAGCAGGCCCTGTTTCAGCCTGGCACCCGAACGTCTGGGTTTGCAAACTTATAATTGGTACTTGAAAGAGTCATAGCACTTCTTGGGGGGAAAGGGTTGAAAGGCTTTCTTGCCAACATTGGTACTTACACATGCCAGGTAATTTATGACATTAGTCCTCTCAACTCTGTGAGAACGGGGACTCTTTCCGGGGAAGGACATTGGTGCCTCTCAAAGACCGGATACCACAGCCAGCTTCTTACGGCTCTTAAATTCCCTCCACTCTGGAAAATGAGGCACAGAGTGGAGATTCAGGTGGGAATGCTCTGCAGGTACAAATGAATTCTGCCAGCTAGGGCCTCACATTCCTGCTTGCATGCAAATGTCTCCTAAGATTTAAACACATTGAGTGAGAAGCCAGAGTCAATGATCTTCTCCCTTCTTCCTCCCTTCTTCGCGGCTTAGAGCCAGAAGCTGACGGCACTCTCACCTAGCTGAAGCAGATGGCCAGGCCGTGCTGAAGTGAATGCCCAAATCACTGTACTTTAAAGTCCCAACCCTTTCATTTTAAATAGATGCTAAATAGACTTAAAAAGAAAAGAAGTACAAAGCAGATCTGTAAAAAAACTTTTTTTGAAGAACCAGAAGTAACAAGAAGAGGGAGAATTCTCAATCACCACCCTTCCATCCAAAGTCAAGCCAAGAACATTTGGATGGAATTTCTTCCAGGCTTTTTAAAAGCTCTGTCTTTTAAGATTTTGCTCTTTAAAAAAAAAAAATTAATTCCTTTGCCAGTATTTGCCACACCAAATACAAAGTGGGTGTTGTAAGGCACTCAGAAGGGTGTGTCAAAGGAAAAGGCTCTATTCTGTCACCTTCTGGGTTGTGTAGACAGCCTGGGGGCTCCTTCTCTGCCAGAGCCATTCTGGGAGATGGGCTGGAAGCATCACAGCCTCAGGGGCAGCCTTCCCTTCCCTTTCTTCCTTAGTATGGGTGGTGTGTATCTAGGCATGGAGGCCAGAGGTCGATGCCAGCTGTGTTTCTTGGCTGCTTTACACATTACCTTTTGAGGCAGGGTCTCTAGACTGGCTGGCCTGGCTTTTTATGTGGGTGCTGGGGGTCTGAACCTGTGTCCTCAGCCTGACTCTGGTGATTTGACAAGCAAAGCTCCTCTACCCTTCCAGTGGGATGTGGACCTTCTGTGTGTTTGCATTTTGGGTCATTGTTTTGTGATGCTGGGGACTGAGCTTGGGGCCATGCACCTATAATTACAACCCAAATACCCCCCCCCACTTGGAAGTGTTAGTTAATTTACATGCTGTTCAGTCAGAAAGCAGCGGTTTCCCCGCTGAGGGAAGCAGGTACCCCTAAGTAGTAGCAGGCCTTGAAAAAGGAGGCCAGAGCCTGAGCAGTGTCCTGCCAGGACGTTCCTGGGGGTCAACTCTGTGTCACAGGAACGCCACTGAAACTTGACAAGATTAATAGCATGTTAAGGAAATCTAAACCCAGGCTGGAGGAATGCCACGAAAGTCATTAGCACATGAACACACAAACGTTTCCCCTCCTATGTGCCATCAGATCCCACAGGAGCTCCCAGTGCTCAACGCTGGGTGAGAATCCCTGGGAATGCATGTTTGGCATATGTGCAGGAAAGGCTACATAATTCGTGGAATCCAGAACAGGATGAAAATTATCAAGCGTTCTTGAGGAGCATCAAACCTGGTCTTCAAGGTTTACCTGGGCTCAGAGGAAACTCTGGCTGCTATAGCCTTCCTTTTGCAAATTAATCCCTTTGTGTGAGAGTAAGTCAAAGGACCATGTTTCTTTCAGAAGTGTGGAGGAGTTGTTTTTCCCTCCTTATTGACACTCTTTTTAGCAGACTGGATGTTGGTTAGAGTCCACTTCTCTCTGAGCAAGCATGGGTAACTTTCCACAGTTGAGGTACAGGACACGTGGGGAGCTGCCCCACATTTCCCCTGAGATTTAGTTGGGGGTGGGATGCAGAGGTGGGGGGATGGATGGATGAATGAAAGTCTCTCCGAGTGTGGTTATTGAACACCTAGAGACCCAGAGTGTCTGTTCTGGTTGAATGAATCTGCCTTGCATAGAGAACTCTACTTTTTTTTTTTTTTTTTTTAAATAAAGGAGTTTGGTTGGACTGTAGTTCACAAGACCAAATGGAATTATTTTGAATCCTTTCTTGTAATAAACTCCGGTTAATTCAAGGGCCAGGAATTAAATGAGCAAACAGCCAAGAAAGAAAGAAAAAAAAAAAAACCCAATCTGTTGAGTAACTGTATCGTCCCATTCTGCTCAGAATCACACTGTCTTCCTATAAGTTATCTCACATTTTATATGGAGAGACTTATTCTGGGAAAGGGGCAGGAGCAGAGTTCTTGTGGGTTTCACTTTGAACTCTGCCAAGGCACTTACCACAGTGCTTGGCTCTCACTCCTGTTGGATGAATCAGTTTGGGAACTGCCAGAATGTCGGGTTTTGAGAAGGAAAGGATAAATGGAGACCTAATGCCTTTATTTCTAAAAGAAAGAAAAGAAAATGAAAAACCCCAAAGATGGGGACAAAAAGCAGGAAGTGCTTCTTCTCGGTGCCCAGGCAGAGCAGGAGACACACACACACCACAGGCGAGCTTCTCTGGAGAAGAGTAAACAAGGGAGAGATTATACATAATTACAGACAATCATGTCTCAGGGTATAAACAGCAATCAAAAGCGAGGAGGTGCAGAAGCCTGGCCCCTTTCCAGTTTAACCAGGGACCAGCAGTGGAACAGCCATGGTAGGTCGCCTGGCCCAAAAGAACTATTTTCAGCTGGTCAGGGCTTGGCGTGTTGAGATGTTTTGATTTTACCTTTCTAATCCAGGAGTGGGGTGAACAAGATGGAGGCTGTTCTTTGGTGCTTTGGATTTTTTTTAATACTCTAGGCCAAAAAAAAAAAAAAAAAAAAAAAAAAAAAAAAAAAAAAAAAAAAAAAAAAAAAACCTACTCTCCAAAGGAAGACTGAAACCAAAGTCAAATCATTTGAAATGCTTGGCTAGAACAGAGGAAAAAAGAAAATTTCTGAACTAAAATTTCTTCATTTGTTTAATATAGCAGTGAACATTAAAACGCATTATTTGAAAAGCAAACATATTATCAAAGATCCAGTTTCTGAACAACCTAAAACAGGAGACGATGACTACAATTCTGATAGCTCCGAACCCCGAAACGTTATTTGGAAGAAGCATTACTGAACATTTGCCTATTTGTGATCAGGTTATTGCAGTTCCAAGTAGATCTCTGCTAAACGCCATCAACCGAGACCCCGCTGTCTTTTGAGCTTAGGCAGAACAGCAGCGTTAACACTTCATCGGATGCTGTCAAAACTGACTTGGGAATCAGGAAAGCTAACGCGTTGTCCCTGCACCAGATGGCTGTGGCAGAGGCCTGGAAGGGAGCAGCTCTTATGGCCTGCTCAAAATCTGCTCTGCACACCCTGAGGCCCAGGAGTATCAGCAGGGTAATCTTTACCCCTGTGCTTAAATTAAATGTGTATTTCACACATAATTATAGGGTTCTGTGGGACTTCCAAGATGGTATCCACCTGAATTAATCACGCAAAGCTTCTATACAGGTAATTAACCTGGTAGAAATAGCCCAAGGCATCGAAATTACCAAACTGCTTCAATTGGAACATTGAAACAGAGCCTGAACCATCTTCAGTGGCCTAGCAAAGTCAGGCCTAGCAAAATCAAGCCCAGAGTCAGGAGTCTGTGTGTGCTGCCATCACCGGCAACTTGCTCGCCCCGCAGAGCTGTGCCTTTCACTTTGGAGGCACCGATTGGTCACGGAGGGGGTGCCAGAGCCAGAAAGGCACAGGGTACAGAGCCAGGCAATTCTGCTTCAAGCGCTCAGAGGCTCACTCACAGAGAAGGCCACTTGCTTCAAACTTGCTTGTTTGAAAATAAACAGGCTGCAACAGGTTGGCTTCAGGCCCCAGCTCCTGAGTTTCGGACTCCAGTGGGGACAGGAGATGGTTTGCTGGTCCTCACCTCGGAGTGGTGACTTCCAAGCCGTCCATGCTGTGGCCTTGAATGCAGGACAGTTCTTGGAAATAAGGGTAACAGAGTTCCCTAAGTAGCTAATTAAGAAGGCAGGATCTGAGGCCCCTTTGAAGACGACCTTTCCAACAAGGTCCCAGCTGCAGCCACTGCTGTCCCCGACATCTTCATTTTGATGCTTGCAACTTAGGGTCCTTAATATTCAAAGTCTGCCTTCCGGAGCAGCAGTGTTAGTGTTCACTGAAGCTTGTTAGAAACGCCACACCACGCTGAACCCTGAATCGGGCTGTGCTTTGTCACCGAGACTTCCCAGTGACCATCGTCATAGGAGTTCTGGGATGTGTTGACTTAGATCAGGGCAGAGTCTGCAGCCTTAACGACTCGTAGGAAACTCCTGGAAGCTTTTACAATGGGTTGATTCCCAGGACCCAGCGCCACAGCGTTCAGATTCCCCTGTTCTTGGCGTAGCTTGAGCACACAGAGTTTAGAAACCTGCCTAGGAGATTCCTATGTAGAGCTAAGGTGGCAAAGCCACAGCTTTCCACCTTGTTGGATGTGTGCAGGGAGGCTGCTGTCGTGGGTGTCTAGCCTCAGAGGAGAACCTTCCCTGGAGCAGGAACCTTTACCCTGCTGGTTGCTTTTTGGGGTAAGCATTCATGGCCATGAAACCACAGGCCAGGAGAAAGGAAAAGTGTCTTGGAATGTGAGTACTCTGAGTATGCACAAAAAGTTACTAAAGGCAGAGAAAAAAAGAAAGAAAAGCAGAGAACCGAAGGGGGGAAAATGCAGGTTTATAATTACTATTTTTGGGAAGATAGCAGAGGACACTGCAGAGATAAAACCGGAAGAAAAAAAAAAGCCTGTTAGTAAAAAAAAAAAAAAAAAAAAAAGGAGCAGTCTGAGAAAAGGAGGCGTTCTCAGAGATGCAAACCAGTGCTAAAATAAAATGCTCACCAGAGCAGTAAAGAGCAGCCTGGATATCACAGAAGGAATTAGTGAATTATGAAAGGGGCTTTCCAAATGCCCAACGAACCGAATTAAAGTCACCAATCATCCAGGGCTCTTTATCCGGGAGGCCCTGGGCCGGCTGAGGACTCAGAAACATCAGGTAGTGGTGGCATCCATCGAAGACAAGTGTCCCCAGGTGATGCTGATGAGCCACCAGATTCAGACCACTAAAGACCCGTGTAAGGATCCTCCCGAGGCCCACGATGGGTACTTCAGAACAAGCACTAGGAAGTTCTCAGAAACAGCCCTGACTGAGTGAAGCACCACAGGGATGGGGAGTACTTGCTGGCACTCTCGTCAGCACAGGTGTGTGGTGACTTCTCAGCTGTCCATGCTGAGGCCTCGAATGCAGGGCGGATCTGTGGAATAGAGCCTACAAGAGCATCTCCATGAGTCATAATGAGAAGGTGCAGATGGTAGGATCAATACACGATTTCAAGGGGGCCAAGGCCTTGCTCAGCTGGTAGAGCACTCAGTTGGTAGGGCTCTAGCATGCGCAGAGCCCTGGGTTCCACCCCTAGCACCCCCTAACCCAGGCATGGTAGTGCATGCCTGTAATCCCAGAACTCTGGAAGGGTACACAGAGGATCAGAAGTTCAAGGTCATCCTTGGATACATAGGAAGTTGGAAGCCAGACAGGAGACACTGTCTCAGAAAAGAGTAAAGTATACAATTTCATGGTTTTCAGAGCTTACTTACACAACAGCCTTCAATGCCTCACTGTAGAACATTCTGTCATTCTTAAAAGACCACACAATCTCTGGAAGCATTCGGAATTCTCTTCCTCTCACTTTTACACAAACCCTACACCCTACTAATCTTGACCTTTAATATAGGTACCAATCATAGAATATTGACTTATTGTGACTGGCTTCTTTAAAAATGTTTTCAAGGTCTATCCATACTATAGTATGTGCCAGTACATTAATTAATACTGATTAATACTCCACTGTCTAGACACTGTGTGTGTGTGTGTGTGTGTGTGTGTGTGTGTGAAAGAGACAGAGAGAGAGACAGAGAGAGACAGAGAGAGATGATGATGATGCTCAGAGGGTAACTTTTGGGACTCATCTCCATCCACCTCGAGTTCCAGGGATTGAACTCAGATTGCTGGCTCGTACAGCAAGCGCCTGTACCTACCCAGCCATCCAGTTTAAGGGACTGCAAAGCTATTTCCACAGTAGCTGCACCATTTTACAACCACGCCAGCAACACACGAGCATCTTAGCGTCCCACAGCCTTTGCAGAACTTGCTTTGCTTTTTAAAATCTGACGACCAGTATGAAGTTATATCTGCTTGTGTGTATGCATGTGGTCCTGGGGCTTGAACCCAGGTCCTCTTGCATACAAGGCAGATGCTTTATCATTGAGCTGTATCTCCAGCCCTCTTCACTGTGGTTCTGATTTGCAGTTAATTCCTAGTGTCTAATTTTGTTCAGCACCTTTGCGTGCTTGTGCCTTGTATGCTATGATGGGTCAATGGGGGAGGAACAAAGGTCCCACACACCCTCTATCTTGTCTCAGCTCTGTCCTGGAACCTCAGAAAGGAGAAAGTGCTACTTTCTTTGTTGATGTTTGGGATTGTCAATGGCCACATAGTGACGGAGAATGACAAGAAGACAACGTGCCCACGTGATGCTGAAGAGGGTACCTAAGGCTGCCCCCAGCAGCTCCCCTTAGCACTCTGACAGTACTGTCCGCATGCATGCTCAAGCTAGGTGACTGCGCTCACTTTTCTTTCCCCTAAGAGTTTCATTCTGGTCTATCATTCACCTTGTCTTGATACCTGTACACACGGTGTGAGGTCAGAATACCGCTGGTTGGCTCGTGGGGCTCTCTAGCTGTGCCAGCACCATTTGCTGTGAAAACTAGCCTTTCCCCTATCTCACTGAATTTCAGTTGGCCATAAATGAGTCCCTGGACTCCGCTCTACTCACTTGGTCTGTTGTCCTGATCTATCTGCCCTCCCTGGGTCAGGGCACAGGACTGCACTTGGTTTCCGGGAAGTGTAAGTCCTCTGACTTCATTTTCTTTTAAGAGATTCTTAGAATTCTGGGTCTCTTGTACTCTCTATGTACATTTGTTAATCTGTCTGTCCATTTCTGGGGTGCAGGAGAAAGGCACTGAATCTGGTTAGAGCTTACGTTGAGGCTGCGCATCAATGCCAGGGGCATCACCGTCTTAACATGAGATGATGCTGTCACCCTAACAATTACTCACATGAGACTTCGTTTCCTTCAGAAACAGTTGGTACACTTCAGACAAGAATTTCATACATGGTTTGTGAAATTCATCCCTACATTTCTATTCTTTTTGATGTGATCATAAATGAAGTTGTTTTCACAACTCTATATTAAGATTTGTATTAGCAGCTCATTGAAATATAATTGGCTTTAAAATATTGGCTCTTTGCTCCTATATATTATTTTTTAAGATTAGTCAGAATTTTCTATCCATAGATTGTGTCATCTTAAAAAAAAGATAGCCCTATTTTTTTTTCCTTTCTAATCTGGATATTTGCTATTTCTTTTTCTTGTTTAATTGCTCTAGCTACAACCGCCAGCATAATCCAAGGAAACACCTTGTTTCCTTGCTAACTTTAGAGAAAACACCTAGTTTTTCACAGTATGCATGTTGTTAGCTTTCAAGGGGTTCTAGATACCATTCTCATGTGGAATGAGCCTCCTCTGTAGTAAGCGGAAGAGTGACTCCCCGAAGATGCTCACATCACTGGAAACTGTGGTTAAAATAATAAATATATTATATATACAATAGATATTAATGAAGTCGGTAGGGACAGCTAAGGTTGACTTTATGGTAAGATTATCCTCGGTCGGATGTAATCAGGAGCGTCCCTAAATGTGAAGAGATGTAACGGCAGGACCAAGAGAAATGCTGTGTTGCCAGCTCTGATAAAGAAGAAAGGGATTGTGACCCAAATAATGTGGGGGGCCTCCAGAAGTAATGAAATACTTTCTGCTTTACACCCCCAAATAGAGTATAGCCCTGCTGATACCTCTTTGTCACAGAAGGCCAGAAGTGACAGGCACCTAAGCTGCAGGACGTTAAGATAATAAACTCATCTAAACCCTAGCTTCTAAAATTGTAGGTTCTAACCCCCTGTGGGGTTATAACTGAGTGTGGTTATGTGTAAAAAAAAATGGCAGCAGCCAGGGTTCTCTGAATGTTCAACAACCAAAACTTGATTCAAAATCAAATGTGTGGTGAATCCGGGGTGTCCCTGGCAGCACTAGTCCGTGTTGCAGAACACACCTGATTATGAACACACACATGCACACCTTGACCTCTGCAACCTTCCTGCCAGGCAGCACCAGTGAAAGATGCACCCGGACTCATATTTGAGGTTGTTGTGCAATGATTTGCAGAGCTTTTATGGTACATACAGAATTCTCTGCACACTGACTTCCATCCAAGTGGGGCTTCTGAGGGATCCTAGACAAACTTACAGAGAGCAAACGTGTTAGTGTTCTTATCACTATGACGAAATGCCCGAGGAAACAACTTAAAAGAAGGAAAGGTTTACTTTGGTGCCTAGTCTCAGAGGTCTCAGTCCAAGGCTGGCTGAGTCTGTTGGTTCAGACCTAATGCCACATGGGATATTACAGCTGTAGGAACGTGTAGGAAGGGCTGAGAGAGAGAGAGAGGTGGGGAGGAGAGGAAGAAAGAGGGGGAGGAGGAGGAAGAGGCAGGGGAAAGCAGAGAGGGAAAACAGTGAGCTAGCATGGCTCCCAAGGGCACATCTTTAGATTCTTAGTGACCTGCTTCCCCCAGTTAGGCCCTACCTCCAAAACTTCCCATGCCTTTCAAGTGATGCCTCCAGTTAGGAGTCTATCTGTGGCTCAATCCGTTGATCAGGACAGAGCCTTCATGAGCCAATCATCTCCCAGGGGCTGTATACACCATTCAGGGATCAACTCACCAACACATGAGCCCTTTGAAAGGACATTTCATGCCCAGGTCATGGCAATGATTCTCAGAGCAGATCCTTGCAAAACAGAGAAAACAAATCCAGGCTAGACAACCCCAAATCTGACATCATTTCAGTCTTGGTCCAGCTGGGTCATAACCTCCCAGTTACTTAAGCCCATCCATTTCTGATTTCTCATAAACTAGTCTGAGCTTTTATCATTTGCAATAGAAAGTGTTCTGACTAATGCAAGGATTCCCAGAAAAGAATTGGTTAAATAAATTATAGTGAATCTAAGTAAGTTATAGAAATTTAAAGTACATCTTTCAGGAAAAAGTTCATTCAAGCAATGGTTTATAAATGTTATAGTTTTATATATATATACATCTTAAACATCTATACATATATGTTTATATGTATAAAAATCTTTAAAAGTAAGGTGCACCAAAAGGCTAGTGGTGATTCAGAGCTGATACATGGGACTTCCACAGTCTTTCTTTTTTTTTTTACTCCCTCTCTCTGAAAGTTACTTAACACACATATGTTCCTTTTTTTAATTTGTTGCCTCCTCTTAAGTAGCTTTTGTTTTGTCCCACTCTCTGCTTAGAAAAACCTGAACACCTTAGACTCTTCCATTATGCTGTCTGGTGACGATGATATGGTGGATTGAATGAGCATGGCCCCCACAGGCGCTCAGTTGGTGGAACAGTTTGGGAAGGACTGGGAGGTATGACTTTATTGGAACAGGTGTGCCACTGGGAATTCAGAAGACTTATGCCACTCCCAGGATGCTCTCTGCCTCCTACTACCAGTTTAAGATGTAGGCTCTCAGCTGCTCCTGCCACCATGGCTTTGCCATGTCATCACGGACTCTAATCACCTAGAACTGTAAGCCCAATTAAGCATCTTTTATGAGGAGTTGCTTTGGTCACAGATAGAAAAGTACATAAGAAAGAAAGAAAGAAAACTAACCAACACAGGTGGTCTTAGCGGGAAAGATTTTAGGGAATCTTTCACCAGCTGTTTTGTGGAAAAGGCCAGTAGGGAACCTGACATTAAAAAACCTGTAGCCAGATCCCCTCAAGTTGGTGTCACTGCAAAACACATACCCTAGGACTTGTTAGAGCTCATTAAATGCAAGTGTTTGGGGGTTTGTGATGGTTGATATTGAGAGTTTCTAGGATTACCTAGTAGACAAATTCTAGCATGCCTGTGTGGATAATCTGGATTAGTTTAGGTGGGAAAGCTTAACCTAAACGAGAGCAGCACGGTCAATAGGCTGAGGTCCCAGACCAGATAAAAGGAGAAGGCGACTGGGCAGCAGCCTTCCTCTCTACTTCTTGCTTATGAGCGCCATGAGGCCAGCTGCCTCAGAGCCCTGCCATCATCTTTCCTACCTCAATGGACTGTTGCATTCCAAACTGTGAGCCAAAGTAACCTTTCTCAGGTACTTCCCCAGCAATGGGGAAAGTAACTGGCTCAAGCAGTGACCGCAAAGGTAGCAGAGCTAAACTCCTGTTCTGAAAAGTAACTAATGGAGACCTGGACCTTTAGACAGGTCCAGCCCTCCCTCACCTGAGGCCAACCACTGCTGTGTGGTGTGCTCCCCGGAAGTGTGCCGTGTGTGCAGGTTGGCATTTTAGTCCACCTTTCCCCCAACGACACAAAAAGAAGAGAAGGTAAAGACAGGAGCTGAGACAAAGCATTGTGTGACCCCACTCCAGCTTAGTACTGTGTGAGCGCGTGTGAAGGCTGCCGTGACGCAGCACCGCAGAGAAGGCTGCTTAACCGCAGGACTCCTGCTCCCAGCCCGGCAGCTCTAAGGAGGAGGCAGGAGGGGTTCTGTCTCCAGCCCCAGATTTGCTTAGTGTAATTGACACACATTTGTATGTTCCCAGCACTTTAATGGTGCATGGCCTATTCACCGTGACGTGATCAAGCCAGGGTTGTTACCGCCTCTCCCATCCACACACTCACTCTGAGCACGGTTGCAGTTTGCCTGTGAAGTGTCCCCCACAGGCTCCTGTGTTTGAACACGTGGCCATCACTGGTTTGGAAAGGCTGCTCTGGAGGTGGCACCTTGCTGAAGATGTCTGTCAGTGAGGGTGGGCTTTGAGGCTTATGGCCGGGCTCCACCTCCTGTTCTTGCTCTGCTTTTGGAGTGCTGCTGCGGTGTGACTAACCAGCTTCCTGGTCTACTGCTATGCCCGCACTGTTCTCCTGTCTTCCCTGCCGTGATGCTCTGTCCTTCTGGATCTGTGAAGTGAGATAAACCCTTTCTCCCTTAACTTTTTTGTCAGGGCGTTTTATCGCAGCGAGAAGAATGGAAATAGTACAAGAACAGTCTCTACTTTATGCAAACAACTGCCAAGAACACAGTGCGCTATTTTTAAATGTAACAGCAGTGATATGGGATAGACCCAGAACTTGCTTGTCTTAACCCAGACTCCTTACCCTCTAGCCAACCCTTCCCAGGATCCCCGTAACCACCACTCCCTGCTTCTGTGAGTTCAGCGTCTCTGATTTGTAAAGATAAGCAAGACCCTGCAGTAGCTGTCTGCCCTCCATGCTCGCCCACACTGCTCTCACTGACAGGACTTCTTTCTCAGACACAATAGGATTCTACTCTGTGCCCACACCCCACATTTCTTGACCCATCCATCTCTTCGTAGACACTTGGGGTGCTCCTATGACTTGGCCGTTGTATCTAGTGATTCAGTGACCACTATTAATCATACTAATTTAATTTCCTTTGGATAAATATACAGTAGTTGGGTTGATGGAGCTTATGGTAGTTCTAATTAAAAATATATCTTTAAGACAGTGTCACATGTCTCTTAGGCTGGCCTCGAACTCAATATTTAACTGAGGAATGACCTTGAACTTCTGATCCTTTTGCCTCTATTTCCCAAGTGCTAGGATTGCCTTTTTTGTTTTGTTTTGTTTTTGGTAGTGCTGGGACTTGAACCTACGGCTTCAGGCATGCTAAGCAAGCACCACCAAGTGAACTATAGCTCCACTGCCCAACCCTCTAATATAAAATTTTTTAAAAAAGAACCTCCATGTTTTTCCTACAGCAACGGTACTGAACTGTATTCTGTTAAGAGTTCCCTATGCTACATCCTAAACACTCATAGTCATCTGTGTATTTACTTTGAGGTGGGTTCTGTCATTGTGAAGACAGGCTGTCTTCAATGCCTGATGATCCCACCTCAGCCCAGTGCTGAGACTAAAACCATGTGCACCCAGCACACGCCGCTTTTCATTTGTCTTCTTGATGCTAACCAGTCTAACGGACGTAAGGTGATAGATAGCTCACTGTGGATCTAGTTTATATTCTACTGGATTGGTGACAGTGAATTTTTTTTTTATATTCTTATTGTGATTTACACACAATCTTTTGAGAAATGTCTCCTTGAGTCCTCTGCTCATTTTCTAGTACGGCTGTTTGTTTTCTTGTCATAGAGTTGTTTTGTTTTGTTTGAGTTTGGTTTATGCTCCATATATATTTGGGTTACTAAGGTTTACTTTTTATATTATGCTGTGTGTGTGTGTGTGTGTGTGTGTGTGTGTGTGTGTTTTCCCATGCCAACTTTTGGGAGCTGGTTTTCCCCTTCTATCATGTGGAACGTAAAAAGCAAAGTCAGGTCATGAGGCTTGGTGGCAAGCACTTTTACCCACTGAGCCATTTCACTGGTCCAAGGGATATCAACGTCTTCTCAAATGAGTCCTCTGCAGATGTTTTCTTCCTTCTTAAGTTGTCCCTTCATCTTTGTAATGTAAAAGCTCTTCTGTTAGACACAGTCCGTGTGTCTGCTTTCACTTTGGTCACCTGCACGTTTTGGGGCATGGTTTAAGATCACTCTCACAGTGCCCACAGTGGGCTCTGCCCACAGGCTTTCCTCCTCTGCTCATAGTCCATAGCTCATAGCTTCAGATCCTATACTTAAGTCCCTTTTGAGTTGGGTTTTATATATGGTTTAAGTTAAGGCTCTAATTCCAATCTCCGTGGTCCTCTCGTGCACAAGTGGAAGTTAGAGGACAGCTTATGGGAATCTGCATGATACTCTCAATGGTCTGGGTAAACAGAATTTCTTTATCCAACACATAAACGCAGTCCAGGGTGGTAGAGCCCTCACCTAGAATGCATGCCCTGATCTTTTTATTTATGTAGTCTTTACTTTTCCCATCATGGTTTATAGTTTTTTTTATGTATGAATCTTTTACCTTCTTGGTTTAATCCTAAATTTTCATTTATTTATTTATTTATGGTTTAATAAATGGGATAGCTCTAATTTATTTTCCAGTTGCCTCACTATTGGCACATATAAATGCTACTCCTTAAAATTGTAGCAGTGAGTGGGCACCTGTCCCTTGACTCCTGCGTGTTGGCACGTTTGACTTCGTTATACTGAAACATGGTCCTTCTCTACGTAATTTTCTTTGATTGTTCATGTGCTGCGCTCTGAGGGGGTCTGGGGTTTCCCTGAAGAAGCAGAAGTGGCACTGAGGACCGAAGCTTGTGCCTGCTTTTCCTACTGACTGGCAAGTGCCCACAGCTACATGCACTGACTCTTCATGTATCTGGCGCTTCTCTGCCTCAAGTGACTCAGCCACTGATAGAAAATCATAGAATGTGGGTGCCGCCTTGGGACTGAGGAATGGAGAGGCTGGCGGCCTCTACAAGCACGTGGAAAAGAAAAGCCTACTTCCTTAACAGACCGTTGGTGGAAATGTGGGTGTTAAAGTCTGCCCGAGGGTGAGGAACTCGGGAAGCTCCATACCTCATATGCAGAATGTTGTTGGCCATCTGAATTTTAAAGACGCCTCTGTTAAGGAAGGCTCGGGAGGTGGAGGGTGGGAGCAGGGTATGTTACTGAAGCTAGAGGAAAGAAGATCCTTGTTACATAGTGACAGAAAGTACATCTGAATTTAATTCCGTGGTTGTAGGGAGAACAGAGAAGTTGGTTATTTAGCTAAGGAGATTTCTCAGCAAAGCGTAGAAGGTACAGCTGGTTTCCTCTTACTGATTATGAATAATGTGAAACACAATGAGAAAATCTGCTAAGCAAAAAGGAAACGGAAGTGTAGCTTGGTTTGAGACATTCTCAGCCTGCTGAAATTACAGAATATAAAATGTAATAAAATAAAGGCAGCATCAAGAGACTCACTTGGGATAGATAATGTGCTTTGGAAAGAAAGCCAAGGGAGTTGTTGGACAGCCTCTTGCTAGTGCTGAAATGAGCAAGGTCACACTCAGCCATCTCAAGGGAAGCCCAACAGAAGCAGGATTATCCAGAAGCATCCGTGGAGGAGCCTCTCAGATCTCTGATGCACAAGGTTTCTGGGGATGTTTGTCGGGCAGAAACGGGGCCGAGCGTGACCGAAAGGGGCACAGAAGAGAAGGACCGCCGAGAGCTCACGCCAGCCGTGGGCTGCACCCCTGCCGACCGCTCCCTGGGGCTGCGGTGCGCTTCCCTCGGAGGGCAGGCCTCTAGGCAAAGGCAGGACCCGAAGGCTCTGGGAATGACCGCAGGCCTGAAATCCGACCTCATGCATCTCGCTAGGTCCTGAGATTTCTTGGGAAGCCGTGTGCCCCTTCTTCCTTCACTTCCTGCTCCAGTGGAAAGCTCTGCTCGCGCGTGAGAGCGGGGGAGGAGACTCCCTGCTTTCCGGAAGGGGAGGTGGGTCACACCTAGAATCTTCCCACACCTGATTTAGGGGGGGATATTTTATAATGTAACGCGTTTAAACTTTTGCGTGTGGGATGGATGTGAAGTTCTGGAGGCCACGGCCAAATTTAACTAAAAATGTTCCTAGTAAAAGATTGTCTGTATCCTGCAGAGTGGCGCTAGCTGACACAAAGGGCTCAGAAATGATCTCGAGACGGGTAGATTCTGACCACACCAGAAGGCCAAAAGCAACCGCGTGTTCTTCTGAGGGAGGCTGAGGGAGGGAGGCCTCACGGTACAGAAAGGAGACGCTGCAGGCTGGGGAGAAGGCGGCACCCTGGGGCTCACACCCAACCGCCGAGGCCACCTGGGAAGTTCCTGGCCAGTAAGAGATGCCACCTCAAAGAATGAGGAATGGACGCGCTGGAGGAACAGTACCTGAGGCTGGCCTCCATAGAAATTCATGTGAATCCATGGGATCAGGTACACTTACTATGCACACACACATACATAGACACACACATACACATATACACACACCACAAGCACACACACACGCCACACATACACACACACACAAATTCACATACACCACATGCACACGTACAAACCATACACACACTCACGCACACATACACACTCAACGCCTTGATCTGCTTTAGGGGGCTGTCGATTGGAAGATGCTTTGGGCTTGGAGGATGGAGAAAGGCTCCACGGCCAAGACATGCATATGGGGAGTAGAAGCTGGAAAAGGCAAAGAACACAAGTGGAGACGTCGTGGAGGCGGAGACGGAGCCTCCGAGGGTTTCCAGCACAGACCCTGCTGACACCTCCATTTTGGCCCGGTGAAACTAATTGCAGAGTTCTGGCTTCTGCAACCGTGAAGGAATAAATCTGTGTGCTAAATCATTGAATTTGTGGTAATTTGTTCTAGTAGCAGAAGGAAACTCACACAGTACATAATCAGAAATGAGAAAGGCAATATTGATTACACACTCGTGTGCTCATGTGCACACTCACACCGCTGAGAAAAACCTCCAATTTTTATTTGAGATGCCTGCTTTGTATTTTGAAGGGGGGTTAGTCTACCCTTTCCTTCCTCCCTCCCTCCCTCCCTTCCTCCCTCCCTCCCTCCCTTCCTTCTTTCCTTCCTTTCTTCCTCCCTCTCCCCCTTTGTTGTTGTTGTTGTTGTTTGTTTGTTTGAGGCAGGATCTCCTGCAGCTCAGGCTAGTCTAAAACTCACTATTCAGCTAAAGATGACCTTGACCTTCTGACCTCCTGCACCCACCCCTGAACTGCAAGGATGACAGTCACAGCTGTGCCCCTTACACAGTGCTGGGGCTGGAACCAGGGCTTCATACCTGCTAAGTAAATATTCTGTACCTGAACTGCATTCCCACCCACTGCTCACACACTTTGAACAATTTGTATTTTCCTAGTCAGTCATTCTATCTAGACTATCACATGAACAGCATAATACAGAAAGTATGCCTATAATTCTTTAAATTTCACACATACTTAAAGGTGCATCTCTCACTTCTTTTTTCTAAAATTTTAATAATTATGTTTTCCCTCTTTTTTAATTCATTACTTGGAGAACAATTTGTTTTATTACCACCCTCTTCCAACTTAGCTATTCAACTTCATTTAATGTTTTTAAACTTAGTGATTAAATAAATGCTTTCCTTTATCTTGTTTTAGCCCACTTTCCCCGTTCATTTTGTTGTTTCTCCCAAGCTTCTGCCTGTACTAAACAGTTCATTGGTTAAACATGCCAGAGTTTTCAATCGAGTACTTAACTCATTGCTCATTTCCACTTTTTCTTGTTTGGTAATTCAGATGGCTAAGCCTATATATTCCCTTCCAAGCCCAACTTTGGCTACACTCTATAAGTTTCAACATGTAGTAATCACAATATAAAATTTGCCAGGGAAGTCTGTAATAGTCACTTTTATTCCAAGCAGTTAGAAGATTTTGGTTATTCTCCCATTATCTTTTTATAGTAGCATTTAATTATAATCAGAGGATGTAATTTATTCTTGCTGTACATCTTGGAATATCTCAGACTAAGATATACATTTTTGTAAATATTCTATGGGTATGAAAAGATTGTCCATTCTCTAGGTCTGGGGATAGATATTAGTAGTAGTATTAATAATAGATGGTCTTCACTCTTCAAATTATTCAGCTCCTTTGGATTTTTTTCTAGTGTGACTGTCAGTGCCTGAAGAAAATAATGCTTATGAGACGGGACTTTTATTCTACAGAAGTTCCTCTGTGTACATGTCAGTTGAATAGCAATGGGGTAGGCTGTCTGCCAGGATGTAAAAATAGGGTTCAGCAGTCTCCTGCTACTGGCACACCCTGCAAAATGTCTCTCAGTTTGTTTTCCCAGTAGAATGTCTTTGGGTTTTTAATATCTGAGCCTTATTGAAGCTATGTGTTTGCCTGTATACTTTTAGCTGATGTTTACATAGGAGATAATGATGTTTACACACCCAAGCCAACCTCAAGTCAACCTTTTAACCAAATAACACACAAAAACATCTTAACTCCCTTTCTAAACGCAAACAGTAGACCATCAGGCTCGTGTGCAGATGTTCTAACAAGATCAGGGGTGGTCATAGATACATAGACATGCACACCGAATCTCCACAAAGGTCACAGGAGTCATGATCACACGCTGTTGTATCTGAAGCAGCTGGTTTTGTTTTCTGGCTGTTGTTTGTTAAGATCTGACCTACCTCCGGTGATATTCACTGTTAAAAAGATGCACTGTTTCAGTAATCATATAATGGCCAAAGCATATAAGATATAACATATTTTCTTCACGCCAAAATGTCCCCGGTGGACCTCTGCAGTCAGCTCATCCCCAGTCCCTGGCAAGTTCTGAGCTGCCTCTTCTTACTATAATTTACCTTCTCATGAATGGGCGCATACAGTAAGTAAACCTTTAGGTGTGGCTTCTTGCACTTAGTGCAGTACACTTAAGATTCATTCATGTCGATATAGTGTGTTCATTTTTTTTTATTGCTAATAACCTTCCATTAAATGGAACTCTACGATTTCATTTATCCATTCCCGAGCTGAAGAACATATGAGTCATTTCTGACTCTTATGAATAAGGCCATGTAAATACCAACACACAGGTTTTGTGTGACTGTACCTTCTGGGTAACTGTTGAGAGAGGGATTGGCTTGGCCAGGTGGTTTTTGTATGTTTGACTTCATTAGAGGCTATCACACTGCTTTTTCAAAGTGTCTGTGTCACTTTAAGTTCCCAGCAGGAATGACTGAGAGTCCATGCTGCTCCATGTCCTCAGAACTTGGTATTATCAAAATTTTAAAGAAATATCAGCTATCGTCAGGATGACAGCTCAGTCTATACATGGCTTTGCCTTGCAATCATGACGACCCAAGTCAGAGACCTAGAACTTATGTAAGAAAGCTAAGCATGGGGGTTCTCTCTTATCCCAGCCCTGAAAAGGCAAACAGGTAGATTCCTAGTTGGAGTTTCAGGCCAGTGAGACACCTTTTCTCAAGAAACAAAGAGGAAGGATTGCTGCATCCACCATCTCCTTATAAGGTCTCAGCAACAAACTGAAGTCTAATGTAGGGGCCGACAAGTTTGGGAGCCTTGTTTATGGAGTACGGGATCTGGATGAGCCCAGAACAGCTGCACATTGGAGCCTCCCTCCCTCCATGGCTGCGTGCGTGGAGTCCCTCCCTGTTAACCTTCCACAGCCTCAGTGTACTCCAGCACCTCCTGAGACCACAGGACCACATGCCATTGGGACAGAATGACATAGAAATGGACAGGAGTGTAGGAGAGAGCTGCCATAATCTCAGGCAGGGGTCTATGCAAGAACAGCAGCAGCCAGCAAGCCAAATCTCCAGGGTTGCTTGTGCATGGTCACAGCTGTTCTGGTGACAGCTGCCATGCTCAGCGAACAGCATTCTACAGTAATGGCATCTGAGAAACAACACCTGAGGGTGCCCTCTGGCCTGCACACATATGCATACACAGCACAGGCATGCAAACACACACACACACACTCTCACACACACTCATGGAGTCAGCTATTCAAACAGGTCTAGAGTGCATCTCCCTAGGGACTGACGATGATAAAGATCTTTTGATATACTGCCTCTTCAGTCATATATTTTCTTTGATGACGTCTTTCATTCCTTCTAAAATTAGGTTTTTTTCTTTTTCTCAAATGGAGTTTTGAAAGATATATAGTCCCAGGTCAAGTTCATTATCAACTATATAATTGGCAATGTTTTCTCCAAGTCTGTAATTTGTTTCATTTTCTTATCTGTGTCTTTGAAAGAGCAGAAGTTATTATGTTTGATGGTTCAATTTAGCATTTTTTTCCTTACATACTTTATGGTTTCTAATGCTATGAAATCTTTACCTAGTCTAAAGTCACAAGTATTTCTTTCTGTGTTTTTTTTTTTTTTTCTAGAAAAAATTTTTTTCTTTTGAGGCAGGATTTCTCTGTGTAGCCTTGGCTATTCTGGAACTCATTCTGTAGACCAGGCTGGCCTTGAACTCAGAAATCCACCTGCCTCTGCCTCCCAAGTACTGGAGTTAAAGGTGTGTGCCACCACACCTAGATTTTTCAGAAATTTAATATAGACTTAATATAGACTGATATTTTTCATTTATATTTTCATTTTACACTTTGTAACTTTGTACGTTTTGATTAGAGAGGAGTGTTGTTAGCACATTTGACATGCAAACATGACAGATGTTACATATACAGGCATCGTGCTATGCTTCAGATGTTAAGAAAATTATCTCAACATTCGAGGTCATTGGAGAGCGTGTTCTCCCATTAAAAGTAATGTTCAGTGTTTGGGGACAGGCCTTTAGTCAGGAATGAATTGTATTCAAGTGAGATAAGCATATATAACATAGGATAAAGTGGGATATTTTTTCTTAAGCCTGGGCCAGTGCTTCTGTGATGTCCCATTTGGCACAAACTAACGTTTTTTATAATTGTCATTCAACAGTGGGGTTGTGATGAGCACAAACAAATCAGACTCCATTGAGGTCACTGCAGTCTGGGTTTGCTTGCTCTGCTCTAGCCCTGGAACATGCCTGCTTAAACAGTCATGCTGCTTCTCTAAGAAACGAGTGAAATTTTAATCAGCCGGAGGAAGCAGGTGCCCAGGAGAGAACAGATCGGTCGCACTGTCAGAAAAGCCGACTGCGAGCACACACACAAAGAAAACACGCATGGCTGAAGGAATCAAAGAATCAGCCGACTAAGGAGAATCATACAGATTGTGTTTGCACCTGACAGGGCTGTGAGTGGGCAAAGCATTAAGGGCTTTTCTGTATCTGTTGGCTGTTTTGTTTAATTTTTTTTTTACTATGCATCACTCAGCTTGGTATGTTTCTTAGTGGAGGTTTTCAATAACCCATCATGAGCAACACAGTCAGACAATGCTTTGTGGGATGTAATCTCCCATTCATTCCTTCATATGCCGAATAGTGACGCCTTCCACAAGCGTGGAGTGTCACCGTGAACGAGGATGGCGCCGTGCGTTGTTCGGCAAGGGGCAGAGGCCTTTGGAGGCTGGTGAAGAATGCCAACTGTCGTCACTGTGGAAGTTAGAGTCTCTCCACGGACCCTGTAGTCGTAGAGTAGTTCTGAGCGTCCAGGTGTTCTGCCAAACACATGTGCTTTGCTGGTGATGAGGCTGGCAGTCTCCTGAGGGAGCTCAGGGAGAGGAGAATTCTCGTGTGTGTTAGTTCCCTGACCCTGCTGTAACAACACCCCAAAGTTAGCTTTGAGCCACACTGATTGGGGCTAGAGAGATGGCTCAGTCTGCAAAGTGTCACCACACCAGCAGGAAGAACTTGGGTTCTGATCCCAGCTTCCACATAAAAATCTGAGTGCGTGGAGGTCAGAGACAAGAGGATCTGGCCAGCTCACTGGTTCTAGCTAATGAGGGTGTTCCCGACTCATTGAAAGACCCTGTCTCAAGAACCAAGGTGGAGTTTTAATGAGGAAGACACCTGATGTCAACCTCTGGCTTCCACAGGTACTTAAACACACACATGTGCATCCTCATACCCACACCAACGCACATATACATACACAAAAACTACGTGAACAATGATTTTCCATTCTGAAGTGTAGACTGCTGGAATGGGTCTCGCCGGGCTGCCGTGGAAATGTCGACAGGGTGGTACTCCTGTGGAGGCCTTAAAGGAGAAATTGTCTCCTTGGCTTTGGTGGTTTATGGAGGTCACTAGCATTTCTTGGTATCTAGTTCATGTCCTCTAACTTCAAATATTCAGAGACTCTGACACTCTGGCTTCCCTCTTCGGTTAATTGGGGCCCCGTGCGTGGTGCTGAGCCTATGCAGGCAGACAGTGTAACCACCCCAAATTCTTTGCTCTGTCACGTCCCTCTGCTATGGTCTCAGATTCTGAGTGTTACAACACAGACATCCTCAAGGGGCCATTCTTCTCCCCACCACATGGTGGGCTCCCAAGGTTCATCGCTGACTTTGGCTCATGCCCAAGGCCTGAAGTGCATCCCTAGGTATTTAAGACCTTAGAAGACTGGGGCACTGTCTGGGTATGGAAGGAGCCAGGACGTGTCACACAAGTGAATGGTTGCTGGGAGGACACAGCGAGAGTTTACATCGAACCCCGGAGCTTCACAGATGCTCTACAGTCTCAAGGCTACCCTAAAATCCACCTTGCCTCACATATGTCTAATTTATTGTGTGAGTCAGGACAGGCTTCAGAGTTTGTAACAGCTGAGACTTATTTGGTAACAGTGGGATCTGCTCTGTGGGCCTCATGACGATGCCTAACACTGACAGAAAAGCCACCATTTCAGACTTAACCAGCTGCCATGGCAGAGAGACAAAGAGAAGCCATGATGTATATATAGAGAAGTATCTTGTCCAGCAATGAAACCCTCAGCCTTAGACATGGCACACATCACCTCTGCCCACACACACTTCCTGGGTCAAGCATTGAAGGTGGCTACACATGAACAGTGGGACTAGGAAAGCTTGTTTTACTGCGTGTAAAACAACACACACAGTACAGAAGTAAAGAAGGTAAAGATTTTCCATGAGGTAAAGAAGCAAGGATATTTTTAAGCACCACTTTTGTTATTTCTGTTAGTTCCTGATCCCAGCGAGTTCACTTTAGTGACTTTGAGGAATGGTCAGAGTTGACCCAAAAGCTGGTTCCCTAACAAAAACAAATGAACCCGTTAGGCCTGCTTTCTCCTAAGATCCTCACCGAAAAAACAAAATCCTCAAGTAGTACCCAGACTCTGATACGCCCTGGAGTTCCTGCAGAAGTGGGTATGAGCCTGTCAAGAGCAGGCCTAGACTTGGTAAGCTCTTGGTGTGGTCCCAGCTCCGCGTAGAGGTCACACATTCTCTTGGTTCCTGTCCAGGTGAGCTGTGGGGATGTTTCACATGGTCTGTTGATACCCAGACATGAAAGTGAACTTGGCAGAGATGTGGGACTCATGCCAGCTACATCTGACTCTCAGCAGGAAAGAAAACCATGAACATAAGGTGGGCAACAACAGCGGATCTCACGTGTGCCTCCCTTCAGTCCCACAGTCCTCGGATCTCACGTGTGCCTCCCTTCAGTCCCACAGTCCTCGGATCTCACGTGTGCCTCCCTTCAGTCCCACAGTCCTCAGATCTCACGTGTGCCTCCCTTCAGTCCCCACAGTCCTCCTCAAATGATATATGCAAGAGCCGAAGCATCAGAGAGGACAGAGTCTCCACCCCAGCTCTGCACTCCTTATCTGTGTACTCAGCAAACGCAACAGCCTAGATACAGGCCAATCTGAGCCAGGTGGTTCATCGAGTCCGTTGAACCAATGTATGGCTCACGAATTTTGAACGGCGTTATAGTTCAACAAAAAGATCCTCTTGCACGTGTGAGAGAGAGGGCAGAGGTGTGGTGGATATACAGACGTGTGCTGTGTGCCAGTCCGTGTGTATGGAGGTCAGGGGGCAGCCTCAGGCTCCATTCCGCTCTTGTCTGAGGCAGGCTCTCTAATTCGCTGCTGTGTACAGCAAGATCCCTGGCCCACACACTTGGGAGGACTCTTCCCGTGCTGTGGTGGTGTAGATGAGAGAGAACGGCCCCATAGGCTCCTGTGTTTGACTCTTTGGTCCCAGCTGGTGGAACCGTTTGGAGGTATGGCTGTGGTATGGTATGTATGGCCAGGAGGTATGGCCTTGTTTAATGAAGTGCTTCTCCGGAGACAGGCTTGAGATTCCTGCCACTCCGTCACATTCTCTGTCTCCTACCTCCAGTTTGAGAGGTGAGCTCTCAGCTGTCCCGCTGCCATGCCTTCAGTTACCATGGTAGACTGACTCTAACCCTCAAGAACTGGAAGCCCAATTAAGCACCTTCTTTTACGACTTGGTCATGATGTTTTATTGCAGCAATAGGAAAGTAACCAAAACATGTCTCCATCTCGCATCTCACCACAGAAGTTTTCGGGAATAAACACAATAACATCCAGATTTGTGTGGGTTCTGGGTATCTGAACTCAGGTCTTCATGCTTGCACCGGAAGTGCTTTATCCACTGAACCATTTGCCCACTCTGCCCCTTGCCTCTGAACTTTTATACCCTATGTAAGTCCTCTATCCCATAGGACAGGCTTAGTTACACATACTGAAGTGGAGTGGACTGGGTGCCCAGTAACTATGGTAACAGGAGAGTAGTTGACAGTGATGCATTCCCTCTTTAGATTAGAATAGGAAAAACAGACTATTGGGTGTCCACCAAGAGGTCAGTATGCCAGGCAGTAACTAGAGTATGGCCCACAAGCTTCCCCCAAGTTTGGTGAGAAGCCCAGGATCCTTTCTGACACGGAGAGGAAGATCCGGTGGCAGGTAAGTGACTCAGGAAGAGCTGCTTAGCACCTCTGTCCATATCTTTTACAAGCAGACAGACACAAGCCCACACAACTGGGTTCCAGGCCCCAAACTTCAACACAGCCCTCACAGGTAGGAAGGTGGACCCTAGCTCCATACGTGGCATCTTCTCCATAACCAACTGCTTGGGAGGAAAGCATCGAGAAGCTTCTATACTATTGCAACTGCATCTCCTCAGGACTCCAGCTGGAGCTGGGCCGCAGGTACAGCCAGTAGCCAGCAGGTTTTCAAGCCTGTGGCTGCAATCCAGGCCTAGATTATTGAGATGCTGTCCTTGGAGATCCTGTAGCTGCAACCAGCTGGCCTGGCCATGACTAGGGTCCCTGGGTCCTTAATATTATCTGCTTGGATGGATTTTCCACATTCCCAAGAAGTCTGAAGTGTGTTACTGACAGCTCATGCAGCGAGATTCACCTCTGGGCGCTCCCGTCGGGTGTCAGCAAGCTGCCTTGTTGGTATGGTGTAACGAGAAGCCACTCAGCTTGTGGCCTATTAATCTCCACAGCCACAAAGAAACCTGAACGGTGGGGCTGTCTTCTCAGAGCACATGTGAACAGCAGGGACTGGGACTGGGGCCACGAGGGTCAGTGTGCAAGGCTGGTGACAGGAAGTGGGCAGCCTTGCCTCTGTCCTTGGCGGTAATTACTTCTCTACATGGAAGCGTCCATGCCTTCTTCATCCTTAGGACAGAGACGAGGGCCCTTCACAGTAGGGATGGAGTTTGTTAGCCAGCAGGAAGGCTCTAGAAGTGAATGTTTACAGCACAAACATCACGGCAGAACAGTTTATGTCTGAAAGAAGAAACTTTTCTGACGTACTCAGACTAATCTGTCTCTTTCTGTTGGTAAACGTGGACTCTGTAGCCACTGCAGCAGAGCCAATATATTGGTCAGCAAATGGCTTTTGAAATATATTGCGGGGGTGGGGGTGAGGCAGGGAAGGAACGAAGATAGATGGCTAAGGAGAACAGGAAGTTTCTTTTACATCGAGGTGTGAAAGACACTGGACACAACTCATTTTTATATTCTGGCTATGTGGCCTGAGATCTCCAAAGAATGGGTGGCCAAGGAAAGAAATTACTTCTGGAAGCTCTGAAATAAAGACGAATAGAATGTCAGTATCAATGAAGTAGTGGAAATGATACATCCAGGCAGGGATGCCCAGTGGCTGCTACAATCAGAAAGAAAAAATGCAGATGGATGTTACCTTCTCCCTAGTGTAAGAACACTCCACTGCCTGCTTCCAAATCCCTAAATTTGGCAGAATAAAGAAGGCACAGGGGACAGAGGCATGTGTTAAATACAGGAATGCAGGCAGTGAAGTTCTTAGTTCAAATAACCCAATTTATTCAAAATCAATAAATAAAGAGAAATAACCACATGAAAAACATACACAGTCACACACACAGTGCACATAGCTCCTACTCAGATTCTGACCTGAGCAAATATAAACTGAGGCATTAGGGGGTTTTACCTCTGGTGAGCTATTTGGAAATGTTAAGGATCATTGTTTGGTATCTTAATGCAATCCTTACATCCGAGAAGCACGCACTAAATTTACCACAGGTTAAATGGTAGCTGAGGCTTGCTTTGAAATTATGCAGGTACTGAGGGTTGAGACATGGTGGCAAACGAGATGGGCACAGAATTGAATCAGGGCCAGCTGTGGACTGATCATTGTTTGGCCATGTTGGATCGTTGGTAGGTGATGGAGCATGGGCATCTGTGGTCCTTTAATAAGAATGTCGTCTCTTCCCCCACAGGCTCAGAGGCTTGGACACTCGGTCCCCCGGTGGTGGCGGTGCTTGGAGAAGTTTAGGAGGTGCAGCCTTGCTGGAGGAAGTGTCGATGGCACAGTCTTTGGGAGTAAAAAGCCTCGTCTACTTCCAGTTTATTCTTTCTTTTTCTTGTTTGCAGTTCAAGGTAGGAGTACTCAGCTCCCCGCTCCTGCCATCCCTGCTACCTGATGCCACCCTCCCTGCCATTATGGGAGCTCTTACCCCTGCAACTGTAAGCCCACATAAATCCTTTGTTTTTAAGTTGCTTTGGTCATGGTGTCTTATCACAGTAGCAGAGAGCTAACTAATACAGCATAGATTTACTCTTCGCTCTCTTTGTGTGTGTACTGCATGTGTGCGCATGTTAGTGTGGGAGAGGCATGTGCTCGCGTGCACGTGGATGTCAGCAGACAACCTAGTGTGCTGCTCTTCTGGAAGCTGCACACCATTTTCCCTCCCTTTGAAGCAGGGTCTCTCTCATCGACCTGGAGCTTGTCTAGTAAGCTAGACCAGCTGACCTCTCCATGCCTGGGATTACGAATGCACCTCACCATGCTGAGCTTTTTGGGTTTCAGAGAGCAAACTCAGGTTCCCCAGTCTTGCAAGATGAGTATTTTGTGCTTCACTGACTAAGGCATCTCCTAAGCCCTATGCCTTTCTCTTTTTGCTATATGCTTTTGATAAGAAATAGAAGAGGAGGAAAAGGAGTCTGAGGAAAGGTAATGGAAGGGAGGGAGAGAGTAGCAGTTGGTAACACAGCCAGACACAGGAGGCTGGCAGCAGGCTGGGTGCAAGGCTGTGGGCTGGGAAGTCTGGAAAGCCAGACTCTGGAGTCTCTTGCTTTCTGTGCTGCCCAGCTACATAAAGACACACAGGATGGAAGTTCTTTCACCTTCTCTGGGATCTCACCCCAGTAGCATGATAGCTTTGGGTCTGTGTACACAGTAAGAGCCTGCTGTCTGTTCTTTTGATTCAACATGAGAATCACCGCCTTTCCCTCTGGAAGTTATCCAACAGTTTCTCTTTCTCAGGTTGGGAGCATCTGATTCTTCCTCGGCCAAGGACAGAAATTCCCATCACTGCGTTCCCAGAACAGTTGGTCTAAAATCCAAAAAGATTCTCAATAAGACTGAGGGTACCTCATGGACCTACAATTAAATCTGTTTGAGATGCAGGGAATTGAGAAATGAAAAAACTCAAAGCCTGAGGTTGAACCAGAAGTTAGTGTGGCTCCTGGAATATGTTTAAGTAAAGTCAATCCAGGAGGGACTTTCCATCTGGCTCACTTTCTCCTGAAGCCCACAGCTGGAATTATGGCATTTTGGACAGAGTTCAGCATTCCACGATGCTCCATCAGAGCTTTGCAGAGTCTGGTGTAGACTTATTTGCATATTGATTTATGTAGTTCTCTCTCCACAACAAGCTAACCTCTTGAGATTATACCATTCTATTTACAAAGACACTGGGGTATACATACGGACAGTGAAGTCAGGAGAAGGCCATCCTGAGATGTGCTAAGCCACACAGATAAGCCCTGTCAGAAATGAGAGTAGGAAGGGGCTTCAAAAAGGCAACCTTGTGCCTTGTGCCTGACAGATGCTTTTAGTTGTTCTGGACACCAAAAAGTCTGGCTTGCAGGAAAGGAAGGACCAAAAGGCAATAGGTGAGGAACAGCCTGGGATGGTGGAGAAAGCAAGGAGTTCCAGGTGTCATGTGACTTAGAGGGACTCCACCAGGTTGAGGTCGGATCTCCCTACTGCCATCCCAAAATGCTGTGGTACCTCTCCCTGCTTCAGGGAGCTGGCTGCACCTGTTTCCAAGACCTGCCCCGATCCAAGCTTCGCTGGCCTGGAAGATTGCTACCCAGCTTGAGTAGGGCTGCTTAAAAGACAAAGGAGAGAAGAAGCAAAAGAGAAGATACAAAAAAAAAAGGGGCCTGGAAGGAACTGAGTTGATGGAGGAAATCTGTCCCTTGGCAAAAGCCCCAGGCTGCATGAAACCCTTCCAGCACTTTTTATAGATGACTTTTTATCTTACTCTTTTTCCTAGCAAAGCTAAAAGCTGGAATATGCCCTTCATTCTGATTAGCATTCTTATCCCTGGGTTTCTCCTCTCTTCTCCCAGGGCTCATGAACACTTTTATTTCCAAGGGAATTATTCACTTAAGCTGCAGACGACATCCTCGTAGAAATCACAAGGAAGTTTCACTAACATGGATTGGGTGTAGGTGGGAGGTACTGCTTTTTGCTGGGTGATTGGCCAAAGTACAGAAGATGAGGGTGCCCGGGAACTTGGCTCCCCACTGTCTCTGCAGGGTGGAGGCTCACTCCAGGGCTTCGCTGTTTAGAGAGTGTCCACATTTGTGTTTGCGTGGGATGGACTTGAGGATGACAGACTGGCAGGAGACAGTCTGTGACCGGGCAGCTTTCTGAGCAGGCTGTGTGTGTTCTCTTTGTGGCTTTAACTTCTTACTGAGGCCTGACGTTGGACCCAGGGTCTGCCCACTTCTTAAAGGGACAGTCTGCATGCATTCCTAGTAGGATATATGATTAACACAACTGTCCTGGCTGAAAGCTTCTAAGGCTTATAGGCCAAAGCCCTCCTCCCACCAAAGGCTGCATTCTTGAACCTGCCGCCTCAGAGGTTTAAAGAAAAAGGAGCCAACCCAGTTAGGTCCGGGAAAAGTTCAAGCTAATATGTCTTGGCAAACATAATGAAAAACACAGACAGTTGCTTTAAGAGAGGGACCCAGAAAGAGGTCAAGTTCTGCTGAGAGAGGCAGAGCAGCAATTAGATGGGAGCTTATGTTGCAGCCTGGCGGCAAAGGGGTCAGGGAGAGGAAGGACAGTCTGCCTCTGATTTCAGGAGGGGAGCGCCCTGTAGCCATGCTGGGGGAGTGGGAGAGAGAAGCCGAGGCTGGGAATGAAGAAGCAATGAGCTGGGCTAGATTTATGAGGCCCTATTAAGGACCTCCGTGGTGTCTGTGCTGTTTATCTGGAGAGAGAATCGAGGTTTTATGCTAGCAAGCTGGCCCAGCCACAAGTGAATGGTGTAGGCAGTGGGAAGGAGGGAGGTGGTTACACAGAGCTGAGGTTTTGGAACCAAGAGTTCTCACTGAATGCTCAAAATAAAAATTTAATTTGAAAAAAAAAAGTAAGTTGCAAGGCTTATTGCATGAGCCCTTGGAATGAATGCTCTCCCCAGGGAACCACTGGGGAAAGCGTGTCTTAAGACACTTGTATGGTAGTGGAGAGATGGCTTGGTCGCTCAAGCGTGTGCCTCACAGATGTGAGGACCTGAGTACGGGTCCTCAGAACCTTAAAGAGCCAGGACTGGTGGTGTGCACTTAAACGCCCAGCGAGGGCAAGGCGGGAGGTGGAGACATGGAGACTCCCTGGAGCTTGCTGGCCGTCTAGCATGCCTGTGCTCAAGTCCCAGGCCAATGAAAGAGCCTGCCTCAAACACAGGTGCCTGCGAAATGACACCTGAGGTTGATCTCTCAACCACACATACATGTGCACACATGTGAACAGCTACACATGACATGGGTCCTCACCCGTGCATATGTGCACACACACACACACACAAACACACACACACACACACACACAAACACACACACACACACAAATACACACACACACAAACACACACACACACACACAAACACACACACACACACACAAACACACACAAACACACACACACACAAACACACACAAACACACACACACACACAAACACACACACACACAAACACACACAAACACACACAAACACACACAAACACACACACACAAACACACACACACAAACACACACACACACACACACAAACACACACACACACACACAAACACACACACACACAAACACACACACACACACACAAACACACACACACAAACACACACACACACAAACACACACAAACACACACACACACAAACACACACACACACAAACACACACACAAACACACACACACACAAACACACACACACACAAATACACACACACACACACACACAAATACACACACACACAAACACACACACACACACACAAACACACACACACACACACAAACACACACACACACAAACACACACACACAAACACACACACACACAAACACACACACACACACACACAAACACACACACACACACAAACACACACAAACACACACACACACACAAGCACACACACAAACACACACACACAAACACACACACACACAAACACACAAACACACACACACACAAACACACACACACAAACACACACACACACACAAACACACACACACACACAAACACACACACACAAACACACACACACACACAAACACACACACACACACACAAACACACACACACACACAAACACACACACACAAACACACACACACACACACAAACACACACACACACACACAAACACACACAAACACACACACACACACAAACACACACACAAACACACACACACAAACACACACACACACAAACACACAAACACACACACACACAAACACACACACACAAACACACACACACACACAAACACACACACACACACACACAAACACACACACACAAACACACACACACACACACAAACACACACAAACACACACAAACACACACACACAAACACACACACACAAACACACACACACACACACAAACACACACACACACACACACAAACACACACACACACAAACACACACACACACACACACAAACACACACACACAAACACACACACACACAAACACACACAAACACACACACACACAAACACACACACACACAAACACACACACAAACACACACACACACAAACACACACACACAAATACACACACACACACACACACAAATACACACACACACAAACACACACACACACACACAAACACACACACACACACACACAAACACACACACACAAACACACACACACAAACACACACACACAAACACACACACACACACACAAACACACACACACACAAACACACACAAACACACACACACACACAAACACACACACAAACACACACACACAAACACACACACACACAAACACACAAACACACACACACACAAACACACACACACAAACACACACACACAAACACACACACACACACACAAACACACACACACAAACACACACACACACACACAAACACACACACACACACACAAACACACACACACACACAAACACACACACACAAACACACACACACACACAAACACACACACACACACAAACACACACACACACACACAAACACAGAGAGAGAGAGAGAGAGAGAGAGAGAGAGAGAGAGAGAGAGAGAAAGGCATGCACACACAGATGTATCTCCAAGAAGGCATTTATAACCACAAAGGAAAGATTACAATCACGAGGGAAAGATTAGCAGCGGGCTCATAAACCATCTAACCAGGATCTGCTGAGATGCAGTAGCAACTTTTAGACTTAGGATCAGCCAACCTTAACCTTAAAAATCTGAGGATTCCAATGTGGGATTTGCACTAAGCATTCTTCACGGTGGTCACAGCTAGTGCACGCTCTCCTTCCCAGGCTTATGCTAAAGCAGTTTATTCTGCGGGGGAAAGTGGAACACCCTGGCACACGCTCTGCTTTAATTCTAGTGTTTGAAATACGCTGCAGTGTACCAATAACTTAGTCTGAACGTGGCTTATTAAAGGGAAAGAGCTGCATACATATCCCATCTTCATGGGGAGCTATATCCCAGCTGATGGGAGAAAGCCCTTTGTTACAGAAGCATTCAAGCCAATAAGTAAAAAGGGGAGGATGGGATTGGAAAATTAGCATTTTGCAGCCCCTTGTAGGATAATTGATTCATGTGGAGATCATCAGCAGATACTAAAATGTTGATGGCAAGCTATGAATCTACAGGGTACCAATTTTCACCTCACAGTTTATTTACTAGTGATAAAAGGATGGGGGAATCACTTTGCAATGAGAGCCTCAAGCCACCGCCACTTTAGGCTGGCCATCAATCTTGGTATCACTGAGTCAGACCAACCTGAGTGAAATCCTTCTCAGAGTGATTCAGTGTTCCGGGTACAGCACCGTCTACCCTATCTTCTGTGTGAAAAGATTTAACCCCAACCCACCACAACTTTGGAAGCGGTTTCCCTCTCTTGGGAAGGACAGGGAAGTCCTGTCACCTCAACTAGTGAACCTGCTCTTCTGTGTTTTTAATAAGCCAGCGTTACACCCAAAGGCAAGCTGCGTGTCTCTGCGGGCTTAAAGGAGCCCATCCCCCTGCAGTTCTGCTCCTTCAGGGAAGAGGTAATCTGTAATAGGATGTTTGGAGATTAATTGAAGAACCCTGAAAAGGTAGTTATATATGATACTGGGGAATTATTAATTTTATTTGGTATGCTAATCATATTGTAGTTCTGAAGCAAGAAGAATTTATTTTTAGAAATGTACTGAAATGTATAAGAAAAAAGATCATGGTATCTGTAATTTATTATAAAGCACTTGAATAATAGGAAATAAATGACATATAACTAAAACCAAAAAGTCACTGACCACAGGAAGCAATGCCAACGTGTAGATTTTTCCTGTGTACATGTTTATTGAACCCTTTCCTCATGTTAGATCTGCTACATGCTGGCCACATGGTAAAAAAAAAAAAAAAAAAAAAAAATGGACACATGAGTTTTACCCTCCTGAAATCGTTGAGGAAATTTAGACAGTTTGGAGGAACAGATTGAGAAAATCCATTTTAATAGTAACAAGTCTTTATTGAAAATTTCATCCATACATAATGTGTTTTAATCAAATTCATCCCTCTATCTTCCCCCTCCACTCCTCCTCTAACTCTGCCACTCCCTTTCTTTATCTCTTTTAACCGCTGAGTCTGTTTAGCCTGTGTATTCACAGGTGTGGAACCATCTGCTGGCTCTCCGGTGCCCACATTCCTGAAGAAACGACTCCCCACACACAGACCCAGCAGCTATCAATCACCAATAGCTTCTCAGCCAGGGATGGGATTTCATCTTCCCCTTCCGTGCTGAGCTCTGGGCTGGCTTGATCTCACGCAGGTCTTGTTCACGCGGCCACAGCCGTGTGAGTCATGTGCGTAATGGACTTGTCACGTTCAGCCAATGATGCTTTGCCACAGAGACCTGCTACCTCTGCCTCTTGAAGTCGTTCTGCATCTCATTAGTGATGATCCCCCTTTATTTAGCATTCATAGCTCCACCTTCATGTTGATGTTTTTCTCAACCACAGGATTAAGCAAACGCAGCTGAAATTACATGTTTAAAACTGACTGCACTGAGCCCGCACAGACACCTTCCTTACCCCCACTTCCTAAATATCACACAGAACAATGAATTCTATAGCTTTTACACTGTGTTGGCTGTTATGTGATCAAGAGACACTGAATAAACATGGGAGGACGAAGACAGCTCACACTCAAACATCACACTTTAAATAAGGGAGTTGGGTGTCCAGAAGGAAATAGAACCAGTCTTCCAAGGATTCAGAGGATGCACCCAAACTCGCCACAGTCAGGTGGCTCAGTCAGCAAAGGTCTGTCAAACAAGCCTGAACACCTGCGGTTGGATTCCCATCACCAACATAAAAGCTTGTCATGGAGATAGGCATTTGTAACTCCGGCACCGGGTAGCATAGGAGGATGGAGACAGTTGGGTTCTAGCACTCATTGGCCAACAAGCCTCACCAGTTAGCTATGGGCTTAGCGAGAGACACTGACTCAATTTATATGGAGCTGGTGTTGTGGCACATGATAACCCTAGAACTTGGAAGTCAGGTGGGTCTCTGTGAGCTTCAGGGCAGCCTAGACTGAATAGTGAGTTCCTGGAAAGCCAGTGCTATGTAGGGAAACCCTGTCTTAAAACAAACAAACAAACAAAAATTCAAATGGAGAACATCTAGCAAGATATTCAATGTCCTCTGGCTTCTATACACACACATGCAGACAAATGCTTAAAATATAATCTTATTTAATCTTTCCAATTGTCCCATGGGATGGGCAGTCTTAAATCAACAGTTGGGTTCCAAGGATAGAAGTTTCTGGTCTCAGGCTCATGAGTGGCCACAGCAGGTCCTGGTTTAGACTGGTGCACTGGTCTTGGCTGGGCTGGTCCTCGGGCACCTGACCCTCAGTATGGATCAGCACAACAGCTCTCCTCTACTTTTCCTCTTTTTTTGTGTAATTCTTGTAAAATTATCCGCATCACCATAACTGACAACTGAAAGAAAGTGCTGTTACATTGATATAGAGGTTACTAAAAGAAAATTAATAAAATTCCACGTCACTGCTGTTTAAAATCTCCTCCAAACTGCCACATTCCTCTTAAGCCTCTGCTGCAGTCTGCTTTCTCATCTTCCTCCTCTTAAGCCTTCCTTCTTGACAAACACATTCATTATTCAATTATTGAATGCTCCAGATGGTCTGCTGCTATTTGAATTGCTAGTATTAAGTAAAATCATTTCCTATGTTAAAACATATTTGGCTTTCAGCTACGCGGTGTGCAGTATGTTTCTAAAGCCCCGAACCAGCCCCTGTATCATATTTGCCCCTGCCCATCCTCAGACATTACCTACGGTGTGCCCTGTCTGTGCTGTATTTAGGGCGTGGATTCCCTGGCAACATCCTTGATCTCTGGCAAGTGGGGAAATGCCTGAATACTGACTGTATGTGTCTTCAGAGCTAATTTTTGGTGTCTGCATAGAGGTCAGGTTTTAGGAACCCGTCACCACTGCACAATACACCGCCTGGAAAGAGGCAGTTTCATGATGGGGTAATGACCAGGTCCTGTGAAAGCGCTTGTCCTGGCAGAGGCTCAGAGGAGGGATGCGGGCCGCTCCATCAGCATGAGCTGGGTGCTCACAACAGTGCCACTTACAGAAGGACAGACCCTTGCCCACAGGTCCCTGCTGCTCACTCAGAAACTAGTGTGGGGTCCGAATCCCTTCATCCTGGGCTTCTGAACGAAACCACCTTATTTATGGCTTTTACTTTCTTTCACTTTGCCCTCAGGGCCCTACTGATGGCCATGAGCCTCCATGTCTGAGACAGGGCTTCAGGAACTCAAAAAGGTTAATGGACTTGGTCCTCATTACCCAGAAAGTCTGGAGCTGACCCAGAAGGACATCTCTCAGCACTTCTGAGGACCATTAGCGTCTGTCTTAGTTAGGGCTGGACGACAGCAAGCTCCCATGTACCATTAAAGGAAATGCTCCCCGGGACATGCAGGCTGCAGCATGTGTGAAATTTCACACCTCAAAGATAGCACTTCTGTGCGGATCCAAGCCTGCTTTCCTGTGCGTTCGGGTGTCTGAAAGTGTGAGTTATTCTATCCCAAGACCTTTATCATAAATTATTTAATTTATTTTCCAGACTGAAAAACATAATGTTTCTTCCATTTTGCTAATCATCTAAGCCAGTCCCAGGAAAAATTACTGAGTCTTCCCCCCTTAAAGTATCTTCTTTTACCCTAATGATAACAGCATCATGCTTATTTTAAAAAAATAATGACAGAAAGGCATAGAGAAAAAGGAATTTAAACTGCCTTTAATTCCATCACTTAAACATAACTACTGTTAACATTTTGTGGGATTTACTTTTAGTCTTCATACATATTTAACTTTGGAATGAAATGGAGATCATACGACTTCCTATAATTTATGCAGTTTCTATTCTGTTTTATTTACAGAGAGGGCTGTGTTGTAAGCGTGCTCTTGTGCTGACAAATAGTTTTCAAAAATTATTTTTTAATGAGTGCATAATGTTTTAGCAAGTGAATTAACTGTAATCTATTTAACCAGCCTCCATTTGAACGCTTAATTTGTCCAGTATTTTGCTATCATAACATCGACTTCATTGAGCCTCCTCAATATAGATAATATTTGCCTGCCCAAGATTATGTCCTTAGAATTATTCTCTGGGGATGGGGTTGCTGAATGGAAAGGAATGAATTTTTCCAAGTCCTCTTTTATCCTCCAGGTTTGTCTAACCCTCCCTCACATCAGAAATACCTGAGTGACATTTACAGCATTGGGTCAGTGTGTGTGTGTGTGTGTGTGTGTGTGTGTGTGATGTGTGTAGACACTTGTCTATGCCTGTGTGAAGGCCAGAGTTTGACATCAGGTGACTTCCTCCATCACTCTTCAAGTTTCTGGATTTTTTTGTTTTTTGTTTTTGTTTTTTCCATGCAGTGTCTCTCACTGTATCTGGATCTCACTAATTGCTTAGACTGACTGGTTAACAAGGTCCCGGGATCTTCCAGGCCCAGTTTTGCATGGGTTCTGGGGGTCTACACTCAGCTTCACGCTTGCACAGGAATCACTTTATGCACTAAGCCTGGCCCCTTTGGACCACTTTACAAATATGTTTTAAAGATTTTCCAACTTCATAGATACAAAATGGCATATTGTTTTAAGACTGTTTGGTTATTGGTGGATTTAATTATAGCCTTCTTTATCAAATCATAAATTTTGGATGGGAGAAAAAAAATCTTTTCTCATTTCTTAAGTAGCCCAGGCTGGCCTCAAGCTAACTATGTAGTCCAGGCTTGCCTTGAACTCAGAATCCTCTTGCCTGTTCCCTTGGAGTGCTGGAATTACAGGCATTAGCTCTCATGCACAGATCTATTTTGTTCTACTTTAAAGTTAGGATTTCTTCTGAGGTTTAACTCTTAAGAAGCCAACTGTAGTGACTAAGGAACTTGCTCAGCCACTGTTTCTTATGAAGCATCAATTGTGGACAGTCTGCAGATGTTACAAATTATCACTGACTTGTTTAACCTTATCCAATAACAATTTTCATAGGTGGTGGAATTGTCCACAGTTTTTATTTCCAAGATGATAATGATTTGGTTTTGAAAAAGCTCTCCCCAAATATTCCTTCATGTGTCTCACAAACAGATTTTGGCCAAGGTCCTGCACCTCCTCCTCTTCTCGTGTTTTGAAATTAAATTTATACAACTAAACTCTGTCTCCTTGCCATTTTGCACCTCACCAAAACAAACCAAGACAGGAATCGTGGCTTTTGGGAGCTTACAATTTTAACAGATAAGACAGATCAGACCAAATTAACATGCCCACAATGGTATGGTGGGGTACACAGAGACAGAGGGCCACTGAGGGTGAACTATGCCATGTTTGAAGAGCTGGGGAGGCTTCTTGCACTGAGTTTTGGAAAGAAGGGCAAATATTTCCAGGTGTTCTTGCAGGAATTTTCAGTCAAACACTGAGAGGTGACAAGATGGGCTATCCATATCCCTTGCCTTTGAATGTGACAAGGCCCTTATGAGGACTGCAATGTGCCAGACGAATGCTCCATGATTGCCAAGGCTAGACCACAAAAGGTGATGTGGGTTCTTGCTGCTTTCAGGCTGCAGATATAAGCATTGGAGAGTCTGGTTACCCTGCCTGCCTGGACTGCTGGGTAGGAGAATAAAGTGGGTGCAGAGAGAGAGCCCTGGGGAGCACCAGTGGTCCCACTTCCTGTTGGGTCCTGTCTAGCCTGGACTCTGGACACATGAGGGAGACATCTCTAGAGGACTTATCTAGTCATGGTCAAAGGTCTGAATCTGGTAATAATGGGATGTGTTCCAAGAATTCATTATTAGTATATTTCATCACTGAGTGATCATTACAGAGCACGTATGTGCACCATCTAACACAACTATGATGTCCTGAGCCATAGAACCTTATACATGCAGCTTGTCACAGACCAAAGTGACACTCTGCAGTGCCTGGCTGCCCTAGACACTCGGCTAGAGAAGTCCCCAGCTAAGCACAGAGAGTGCGCAGAATCTGAGCACTCGGATGAGAAAACTCCCATAGTTCCAAGTCACTTGGTTTGAGGTTTTCAGTTAACAATAACCAGGGCAGACACTCTAAGGAAAAGCCTTCTAGGCAGGAGGGGACAGCCTGAGAATTTTCCCCTTAAAACTTCCGTTTATTTCTATGCTGTTCTCTGCCCGCTGCGTGTAGACAGTTCCCGTAGCTCTCCCTGATCTCCCTCTCCTAACTGAGGTAGGTATTCCCCACTGCTTCCTGCACAGGAATGCTGGGTACCCTGCCCAGACCTCAGGCTCAGTGGATCACATGATGAAGCAGAACGGTGTCCTGGTGATGCGTATCTCTGGTCCTTAGTATTTGTGTTAGTGGCTGTACACAGTCCTAGTTTTCCAGGCTGTTAGTCTTGGTGGTTTTCTTGACTGTTTCTTCTAAACCTTCATGTCTAGCCCTTCTCCCCACACAGGAATTTCCACAGTATTTTATGCCTGTTGCTCCAGCGGCATCACTACGGGTCCTCACCCTACTCTTCTACACAAGTTGAGGCCAAAGGACACCTAAGCTTGTCTTTTGACCTCCTCAAACATGCATGCTCTCTCTCTCTCTCTCTCTCTCTTCCTGCCACCCAATTTCTTGACAAAGGTAAAATAAGGGAGGAACGCGACTTGTGGCTTGAAGGCTAGGGAAGGTAGATTCACAATAGAATGCAGCCGCCTTCTGGATCTTCTGAACACACCAGCATTGTGTCAGCTAGTGTCCTGCAGTCCTGAGCCTCTTTCACCCAGCAGGATCACAGTTCCTGCAACTCACCAAAGTGCTTCCCCTTTCCACCTCCATGGGCAGGTGAAGGTAGGGCTGAGTTTGGATGTGGAGAGCACAGGACGGGCCTTGGAGAGTGAATGACAGAGCCTGGGGACTGGTCGGCCATGCAGACCCACAGGTCTGGTCCATGGAATAGGGCCATGGCGAGTGGGGGTGCGCCTGGAGCGGAACAGGGCCTGGGTGTGCAGCCCTCAATGAGCTGCTGTGAATCCACATTGTTGGGTCTTTCGTGTCCATGTGTGTGTGTAGGTGTGTGCACATGTGAGTGAAGCCACGGGTCAATGTCAAACATGGCCTCTCAGCCAATCTCGAGGTCACCGATTCCAGTCCCCGGCTACCTCCTGAGTACAGGGATCACAGGTGCTGCCATGCCCAGCCTTTTTGCATAGGTTCTGGTGAGTCAAACTCGGTTCTTTGTGCTTGTGTGTCAGGGTGGGCACTTTACCAGCTGATCTGTCTCCCCAGACCTTATCCCATCCTTTCAAAGGAGGAACTACAAGTTGCCCAATCCCAGCATTCCTTTTCCTCTGGTGGCATGACTGAATGACTGGCATCAGCAGAGCAGAACACTGGGCAGTCCAGCAGATGGTGTGGGGGCAAAGTGCCAGGAGGAGATAAGAGAAGTGTTCCGAGGTCTAGGGTCCCACAGTGCTGATGCCTCAACAGTTAGAACACACACAGACATACACAGACACACACAGACACACACAGACACACACACAGACACAGACACACACAGACACACACACACATACAGACATACACACACAGACACACACACACACACAGACACACACACACAGACACACACACACATCACAGCCTTCTTTGGTCTAGTTGGTGGAAAGAATAGGATCAGATCATGTAAGCTGAGACGAGCTTGGAAAATACACAGACCAGGACAAAGGCTCTTCTGCAAGTGCCAAGCCTGGGAAGCCTGGGGTTGGCAAGGACCGTTTAGACGGTGTTGAGAACTGCTCCTCTGGGGGTCTTGGCTGCCATGGCTTTGGCTTCTTCCAAAAGCTCGTCACTGGGAACCTCTTGTGTCCATGCTGGCAGGTAGGTCCACCCGTGGAAGAAACCTGTTCCCGGGGCTGAGGTCACCTTGGAGCAAATGGCTGCAGTGTTTATATGGAAATACTGGTCGGTTCCGGGAACATTGTCTGGGCCCAGGGCAGTAGGATAGCCATCTGAAGGATTTGGTGTTCACCAGCAGCTACTAGTTAAGTTTCTTCTGTGTGGTGGTCTATGAGAGACTAGGGAAATGATGGGGGTAGGAGACGCAATCAGTCCTTGACCTCACAGAAGTCACTGCTTGTAAGGGGAGAGAAACTAGTAAGCGGTGATTTTAGGACAGTTTGGGCTGTGCAGGGGAGGCACCAGGCAGGTAGGACATCTAACTCTGACCTGGGCAGCCACAGACTTTCTGGCAAGACTTTCGATAATTCACTGAACACAGGAAAACCATCTGTGTTCCCCAAATCTGGGCCAGAGAGCTCTCTGAACAGAAACTTAATACAAAAATCCCATATGGTCCTTTGAATCTCGGGCATTAGGGAATGGTCTTGGTATTTTAGTGAACAGCTCACTCCGGTATCACAGACTAGGACAGACGTATGTGTGACTCAAGGTGACGGTGCCATTGAAGTCCATGGATTACTGACCCTCTCTGGGGGCACATCAGCCTACGGGTAGGAGTGGGTAGGCAGCTAGGCCTGGTGTCTGGTTGCCATTCGAGGGGGACAGGGTCAGTGAGTGCTGTCATCCTCAATCTCGAGGTGAGGGACATGCAGTAGGCAGAGTTCAGAAGTATGAAGGCACAGCCTCTTTCAAATCCTTCCTCTCTCCCTATCTTTCTCACAAGATTCCATGGTTACTAATCTGACAGACCAAAGTCCAGAACTCTGAGGCTTACTCGACTGCACTTACTGATAAGCTGTGGGGTTACCGCACTTCAAAGGCATCCATCCGCCCATTGCACTTTCTCTTTCCTTCTTCCTGCTTTGATTCTACGAAGGTCTAAGTCTCCACGTGCTTTTGTTTCCTGCCTGGCTTCCACCTCAGCACTATAGGTCATGACTGTCCCTATCCCTGAACAAAAATCTTAGGGAGCGAGTCAGCTGAGTCACTTCAGGAATAAGTACCCACACACGCTAACCCCGGGTTTAGATTTAGAAGGAGAGCAAAGAATGACTTCATTGAGTCTCCAGCCATTTAATACAGTCATCCCTTCCCCAGCTTCTGCCTGTGAGTGTCTGCTACCAACAGGCTAATAACAGATGGCATTTAAACATCCTTTCACTCCTCCTTATATGGGCTCTCCAGGGGAAAGGGATGATTGGCAGGGTGGCATTTTAGCCTTCCTGGGGCCTTGGCTATACTACCATTATGATAGTTGTAATTCTACTGGCACATTAGCTCCAGCCTCTAATGGCCCCCCATAGAGGGAAAGCCAAGCTTTGTGCTTATGGACTTGCTGGACCAAGCCCAAAGTCCTTGGGCTCTTCTAGACATATTGGCCCAGCTTCAGGAAGCAGCAGTGAACAGACAGACTGGCCAACTCATAGCTCTGGGTGGAAGTTGGAGCCATGTCGTCAGCCTTCCAGGGGGAGGAGGTTGTGCCAGGCACTCAGCCTTACCTGAACAGTGATACACCGAGGTGGGAGTCTGGCAAGGTTTGTGTCAGGGAGGCCTACGCCAGCTAGCCCTGCATAAAGATGCCTGTGGAGGACAGAGACTTCGTTCAACTCTTCTTTGGAATGAGCTTGAAGGGGCTTTTATTTTAAGTAAATCCTGAACTCCCCCCAAAAAGTCATGGTGGACTGAATGATGGCCTCCAAAAACTGTCCATGCCATGTGTCTCCTCCCTGTGCCTTGCTGCCACACACACAAAGAGCTTCACAGGAGTGAGGGTGTGGCCATTAATGCACTCCCTAGTTTTACAAAATGCTCTTGAGTACCCTGAATTTCTCAGATGAATGTGGTGTAATCAGATGGCATCTAGGATCTCGGATGGTCTTTGGTGTTCACGTGCTCTTATCTCTCTCTCTCCATCTCATTCCCTCCTCTTCCTCCTCTCTTTTCTCATCCTCCCCTCCTCCTGTTCCTTCTGCTGCTTCTCCTTTTTATGACAGGATCTTGCCTCATAGCCCAGATTAGTTTCACACTTATAATCCTCCTGCATCAGCCTTCCAAAGTACTGGTATTGCAGGCATGTGCCACCACACCCAGTAGGTATCTGTGAGACCTGTTAGGTGGGGTTCCTTAAAAAACAAACAAACAAAAAAATCCTGTGGAGTCAGGGACAGAGCCCAGTGGTAAAGTGTTTGACTAGCATGAGCAAGGCCATGGGTTCAGTCCTCAGCACTGAGGAAAAAATCCACCATCCCCCAAGCCCCTGAAACTGGGGTCCTCACAGGGACATTCTGTAGCATCTTGTGCTCTGGTTTCAAACATGTGGCCGCTTCTTGCTTACCCACCACTTTCGTAGGTGATATTTGTGACAGCCCTGGCCTCTGCATGTAGGCAGATAGTTTTCTGAATGAGGCGACTCCTCAGCTTCCCTGAAGCCTTCTCAGTAGAAACAGTAGTCTGTGGGCGGGGAAAGACACACACGGTATAGAAAGACAGCATGCCCTGTGCCTCAGCGCAGAGTTAGAGCAGTCAAGGAGAGCTGTGCCTCCAGAGTCGACGGACAGAAATGTCAGCTGACAAATCCTTGAGTTCTCCTGCAGAGCCTCCTGTAGAGAATGGTTATGTAGAATGATGCCAACTCCTGAACATAGCATGTTCTTGCTTATGTGTGGATTTAAACATTATTCTCAGAGAAGTGGGGAGTATGCGATAGTTTCCAGAGCCTCGATGATAAGTAGGTATAGAAGAGTAACTTCTAATCTTCTGTGACTTAGTGAGGTAACTACGACTGACAAAAATTAGTGAACACTTCAAGATGGTTACTAGGATTCTGAATGGTCCCAAAGGCAGAGAAGTGATGTCTGTCTGGAGAGCTGGGTATGCCGATGGCCCTGATCTGGTCTTTGTGCAGAGTATTAAAATATCACACAGGGCCCCATAAATATGTGCCATGCTATGTATCAATTAAGAATCAAAATATGTTTCAAAAATATAGTTTTGAGTTTAAGCAAAGAATTACATCAACTCTGAAACACAGAAACAGCCACTGAAAAGCCTAGCTTTTCCTGAGGGGCCATGTTGCATACCAGGAATCCAGGTGGCCAGAGGATCTGTTCTTTTCTGTTTGTTTTAGTTGGAGTATTCTTTGTTTTTTAAAAAAAAAAGGAGCAAATTCATTGGATGAACTGGGGAATGTCACTTTCCCTACTTGCCACTAAAGTTGTCCACCTACTCAGATGATGAAACCTGTACCCCCCACACCCAACCAGGCTGCCTAGGGTGGTAGGGGTGGTGCCAATTTTGGAGGGGAAAGAAGGGAATGCTTCCTTCACCAAATCTCTTTGGCAAATTAATAAATTAGCAAAGGGCAATCATGGTTAGATTCTAGCCTTCCAATTTAAGTCCTAAATGAAGGCTCAGGTAGTAACCAAAATGACAAAATGAGTCGAGGTCTCCCTCGGAGAAATTTAAGCAAATGGCAGTCCCAGACAAAACTGGCATTGATTACAGACAAGGAGATAAAAACTCAACATGGAATCTATGCAAAAAAGCATCTGCAAAGAAGGACATGGTGGGAAGAGGACAGTTAAAGAGAATTCTTCAGAAGAATGCAAAGCCTTGACTGGTGAGGGTCTGGGGCTCAGCCTTTCATGCTCTACTGGTGGTGAATAAATTGATCTAGTCTCTCTCTCATGTGCCCAGGGATGGTAGGAATTATCATGGTAAATGGATGTACCTTTGACCCAGAAACACCATCTCTCATCATTTCCCCGAGGCAGTAATTGCCAAAGCATACAAAACCCTAAAGACAAAGAGTTCCCTCTCCTTCTTTTTGTATAGTGATGAAAAATAGTGGTTCATCAATAGCATTAAAATCATCAGTTAAAGTAATGATGGTCCTGGAGTCACAAAATGACAGTGTTGGCCTGGATGTGATGACATGGGGATTCACCGGTGACACTTGGGATTAAGCACATAAAGGAGATAACAGCCAGCAGGAGCCCCTCTGTGTGATGTGCTAATAGGTGTACATCCAGGGAACACTGGACTCGTGTTCACCCAGCAAATGAACCTGCTTCACTCTTTGTATTTTTCTGTATGATCTCAATATTTATAACGAGGACAGATCTTTAAAGAGAACAAAGCTGTTTTCAAACTATAGAAAGAAGAATGTGCTAGAAGACTACTTAGGCTACCGTATAGTGTAGGTCTGTAGTTGGCAAGTCGGCGTGTGTCCGTTACTGTTGAGACTGCCAGGGATGACATAAGCATCTATTAAACATTTCCATCTAAGACACAGAGATGAATGCTTGCTCACTGATTTCAGCCTGGAGATATGTAGGATACTTCCTTTTTTATGTCTCACAAAACTAATCTGAGTACAGAATCCTTCTAAATTTTCTCTGAAATATTTTATACTGATTTTTAAAAATTCAATTTTACCAAGTAAGCAATTGTATTATTATTGTATTAAAATTGTTCTTAAGGGGAAACAAACTGACAGAAGTAAGATAGATAGATAGATAGATAGATAGATAGATAGATAGATAGATAGACAGACAGACAGACAGACAGACAGACAGACAGACAGGGCATTTATTAGAATGGCCTACAGGATATGACCTGGGTAGACTACCAATGGCCGTCTAAAAGCTGAAGAAGCTGAGGGCTCATAGCTTCTTGGTCCACAAGGCGGGGTGCTGTGACACTGAAGTTCTGAAGGATTCCTGGAGTGTCACCGGTGTTAGCTAGAGAGATTCCAGTGAGCAAGGGATGAACGCAACAGAAGTGGCAACACAGTGTTTGCACTTATCAGCAGGACATGACTGCAGGCAAGCAGAAGCAAAACCCTGCTTTCCCCTAGGCCTGTCCTAGAAGGTGATGCCCGTTCTGGGGGAGGCTGTTGCCGTCAGTTAATCCTTCCAGAAAACACTTTCACAGAGGTCTGCTTCCTAACTGATCCCAGATTCAATCAGGTTGACCAACAGTGGGGTAACCCTCACAGTGACCATTCCTATTGGTCTCTTCCTTTCTTAGCTCTGGGTTGAGAATGAAACCATTGGAGCTACAGAGATGGCTCAGTAGTCAAGACTGCTTGCTTCTCCTACAGAGAGCCCTGGAATTCAGTGCCCAGTACCCACATTGGGCAACTCACAGTCATTTTCAGCTCCAGCTTAGGAGATCTGATGCCCTCTTTTGACTTTCTCAGACACTTGCACACATACACACATACAAACAAGAACGGATGCATCAACAAAATAAACCTTAAAAAAAAAACACATGAAAACAAACAAACAAACAAACAAAAAAACACATGGATTCATGGGATCCATTGCATAAATTAGAAGCTGACACTTACATGCTAGGCATTATAGTCTGTTTACACTACCGCTACTGCCCCTGGATACTGCCTCTGACAAGCATTGTTGCCACATATCCTTGCTCAGCTCGCAGGTTCCATGATGCCAAAGCTGTACAGTGATCAATAGAAAAATAAAGGGAGGGTACCTCCACCTTTTGACATGTTCCACTCATTTAGAGGACCCAAGTGTTGATCAATTGATTGTCTACTTGGCAGGATCCAGAATCGTCTAGGAGACAAGCCTGTGAGGGAGTTTCTAGATTGAATTGAGAGGGGAAGACCTGCTCTAAAGGGAGTGGGCCCATCGCATCTCAGACTGAATAAAAAGGAGAAATGAGCTGCGGACCAGCCTTCATCGCTCTCTGCTCCCTGACTGCAAACACAATGTGGCCGTTTGCCTCACCTTCCTGGTGCCCTGCCTTCTCTGCCACAATGATGTCCCTTGAATTATGAGCCAGAATAAACCCTTTCTCCATTTTTACATTTTTTCAGATAAGGTCTTTATTACTATTTATTATTATTAACTTCCATTTATTTACTTTATATCTCAAGGGTGCCCCTCCCTCCTCTCCTTCCAGCCCCCCCCCCTTCTGCTCCATTTCCCTCTCCCCTTCCCCCGGAAAAGTGGAGCCTCCTTCCCCCTGTATAAACCCTCCCCAGCACATCAAGGCACATCAGGACTGAGCCTGTCCTCATCCCCTGAAGCCAGGCAAGGCAGCACTGCCAGGCGGAAGCTATCCAAAAGAAGGCAATAGAGTCCGTGTTAGAAAGAGCACTCGCCCCTACTCTCCAGGCTCCCCATATGAAGAACAAGCCTCCCATCAGCCACATATATGTGACCATCCTTAGTTGATGTCTCAGTCTCTGTAAACCGCCATGGGAATGGGTTAGGTGTCTCTGTTGGTCTACTTGTGAGGTTCCTGTCCTATTCAGGTCCTTCCATCTTTCCCCCAACACTTCCACAGGATTCCCGGAGCTCTGCTCCATGCTTGGCTGCAAGTCCCAGCATCTGTCTTGATCCTCTGCTGGCTGGAGCCTCCCAGATGACAGTCAAGATAGGCTCCTGTCTGCAAGCATAGCAGAGCATCATTATTAGTGTCAGGGTTGGCTCTCTACCAAGGGTGGTCCCAAGTTGGGCCAATTATTGGTTGGATATTCCCTTAGTCTTTGTTCCCTCTATCCCTGCACTCCTTGTAGGCAGGGTAATTTTTGAATCAAAGGATTTGTAGGTGGGTTGTTGTTCCCCTCCTTCCCCTAGTCCTGCCTGGCTAGGAGGTGGTTCCCCCAACTTAGGAGTCTCAACTAGAGTCACACCCATATCCTCCCAGGAGCCTACCCTGTCACAGGCCTCCAGCTTGACAAAAAGATGTCCCCCCTCAGTTTCCCTTCTTGTTCCAGCCCTCTTACCTCTTACCCTCTTGGGCCCTCCTTGTTACTTAGCTTCTTTGGGGCTGTGGATTATAGTATGTTTATCCTGTACTATGTCTAATACCCACTTATAAGTGAGTACATACCATGTTCATCTTTCTGGGTCTGGGTCACCTCACTCAGGATGATATTTTCTAGTTCCATCCATTTGCCTGGAAACTTCATGATTTCTTTGTTTTTAGAAGCTAAGTAGTATTCCATTGTGTAGATGTACCACATTTTCTGTATCCATTCCTCAGCTGAGGGACATCTAGGTTGTTTCCAGATTCTGGCTATTACAAATAAAGCCAATATGAACATAGTTGAACAAATGTCCTTGTTGTATGGTGAAGCATCTTTTAGGTATATGCCTAAGAGTGGTATAGCTGGGTCTTGAGGTAGAACTATTCCCAATTTTCTGAGAAAGCACCAAGTTGATTTCCAGAGAGATTGTACAAGTTTGCACTCCCAGCAATGGCGGAGGGTTCCCCTTTCTCCACATCCTCGCCAGCATGTGCTGTCACTTGAGTTTTTGATCATAACCATTCTGACTGGTGTAAGATAAAATCTTAGAGTTGTTTCGATTTGCATTTCTCTGATAGCTAAGGACATTGAGCATTTCTTTAAGTGTTTCTCAGCCATTCGAGAGTCCTCTGTTGTAAATTTTTGGTTTAGCTCTCTACCCCGTTTTTAATTGGATTTTTTAATTTGTTGATGTTTAATTTCTTAAATTCTCTGTATATTTTAGATATTAGCCCTCTGATGTAGGGTTGGTGAAGATCTTTTACCAATCTGTAGGCTGCTGTTTTGTCCTATTGACAGTGTCCTTTGATTTACAGAAACTTCTCAGTTTCATGAGATCCCATTTATTAATTGTTGCTCTTAGAGTCTGTGCTATTGGTGTTCTGTTCAGGAAGTCATCTCTTATGCCAATGAGTTTCAGACTTTTCCCCACTTTGTCTTCTAATAGATTTAGAGTCTTTGGTTTGATGTCAAGGTCTTTGATCTACTTGGACTTGAGTTTTATGCACGGTGATAAATACGGGGCTATTTGCTTTTTTCTACACGTGGACATCCAGTTAGACCAGCACCATTTGTTGAAGATGCTGTCTTTTTCTATTGTATGCTTTTGTTTTCTTTGATGAAAATCAAGTGCTCATAGGAATGTGGGTTTATTTCTGGGTCTTCAATTTGGTTCCATTGATGAACCTTTCTGTTTCTATGCACACCGTGCAGTTTTTATTACTATTGCTGTGTATTATAGCTTAAATTCAGGGATGTTGATACTATCAGGTTTTGTGTGTGTGTGTGTGTGTGTGTGTGTGTGTGTGTGTGTGTGTACAGAATTGTTTTGGCTATTTTATTTTTCCTGGGCCTTTTATTTTTCCATATGAAGTTAATGGTTGCTCTTTCCAGGTCTGTAAAAAATTGTGTTAGTATTTTGATGGGACTTGCACTGAATCTTTATATATAGCTTTAGGCAGGATGGCCATTTTTACCATGTTAATCCTATCAATCCATGAGCATGAGAGATCTTTCCATCTTCTAAAAATCTTCTTTATTTTTTTCTTCAAAGTTCTTGTCATACAAGTATTTCACTTGCTTGGTTAGAGTTACACCAAGATATTTTATGTTATCTGTGGCTATCATGAAGGGTGTTTTTTCCCTAATTTCTTTTTCAGCCTGTTTATCATTTGAATAAAGGAGGGTTACTGACTTTTTTGAGTTAATTTTGTATCCAGACACTCTGTTGAAGCTGTTTATCAGCTGTAGGAGTTCTCTGGTAGAATTTCGGGGGTCACTTATGTATAATATCATACCATCTGTGAATAGCAATACTTTGGCTTCTTCTCTTCCAATTTATATCACCTTGATCTCTTTTACTTGTTTTATAGCTCTAGCTAGAAGTTCAAGTAGTATATTGAAGAGATATGGTGACAGTGGGCAGCCTTGTCTTGTCCCTGATTTTAGAGGAAATGCTTTAAGTTTCTCTCCATTTAACTTGATGTTGGCTATTGGCTTGTGTATATCGCCTTTATTGTATTTAGGTATTTGCCTTGTATCCCTGATCTCTCCAAGACTTTAAACATGAAGGGGTGTTGGATTTTGTCAAAGGCCTTTTCAGCATCTAATGAGATGATCACGTGGTCTTTTTATTTCAGTTTGTTTATATGGTAGATTATGTTGATGTATTTTCAGATATTGAACCATCCCTGCATTCCTGGGATGGAGCCTACTTGATCATGGTAGATGATATTTTTGATGTATTTCTTGATTCAGTTTGCAAGTATTTTATTGAGTGTTTTTGCATCTATGTTCATAAGGGAGATTGGTCTGAAATTCTCTTTCTTTGTTGGGTCTTTGTGTGGTTTAGGTATCAGGGTGACTGTGGCCTCATAGAATGAGTCTGGCAGTGTTCCTTCTGTTTCTATTTTGTGGAATGGTTTGAGGAGAATTAGTGTTAGTTCTTCTTTGAAAGTCTGGTAGAATTCTGTGCTAAAACCATTTAGCTGAGGGCTCCTTTTGGTTGAGAGGCTTTGATGACTGCTTCTATTTCCTTAGGGGTTATAGGTTTATTTAAATTGTTAGCCTGATCTTGGTTTAATCTTGGTAAGTGATAGCTATCAAGAAAATCATTCATTTTATTTAGGCTTTCCAATTTTGTGGCATACAGGTTTTTGTAGTACCATCTAATGATTCTTTGGATTTCCTTGGTGTTTGTTGTTATATCCATCCTTTCATTTCTGATTTTATTAATTTGGGTACTCTTCCTCTGTCTTTTAGCTAGTTTGGTTAAGGGTTTATCTATTTTGTTGATTTTCTCAAAAAAAAAAACAGCTCTTGGTTTGTTGATTTTCTGTACTGTTCTCTTTGTTTCTAGGTTATTGATTTCAACCCTGAGTTTGACTATTTCCTGCCATGGACTCCTCTCGGGTGTGTTTTCTTCCTCTTCTTCTTCTTCTTCTTCTTCTTCTTCTTCTTCTTCTTCTTCTTCCTCCTCCTCCTCCTCCTCCTCCTCCTCCTCTTCTTCTTCTTCTTCCTCTTCTTCTTCTTCTTCTTCCTAGAGCTTTCAGATAAGCTGTTAAGTTGCCTAGTATGAGCTCTCTCCACTTTCTTTCTTTTAATTTATCTTTTAATTAATTACAGTTTATTCACTTTGTATCCCAACTGTAGTTCCCTCCCTCTTGCCCTCCCAATCCTGCTCTCCCTCCCTCTTCTCTACCCATGCCCCTACCCCAGGCCACTGATATGGGAGGTCCTCCTCCCCTTCCATCTGACCCTAGCCTATCAGGTCTCATCAGGACTGGCTGCATAGTCTTCCTCTGTGGCCTGGCAAGGTTGCACACCCCTTAGTGGGAGGGGATCAAAGGGCAGGGCACTGAGTTGGTGTCATAGACAGTCCCTGTTCCCAAGGGAACCCACTTGGACACTGAGCTGCCATGGGCTACATCTGTTCAGGAGTTCCAAGTCATCTCCATGCACAGCCCTTGGTTTCTCTCTACTTTCTTTATGAAGGCACTTAGTACCATGAACTTTCCTCTTAGCACTGCTTTCATTGTGGTCCATAAGTTTGGGTATGTTGTGCCTTCATTTCATTAAATTCTAGAAAGTCTTTAATTTCTTTCTTTGTTTCCTCCCTGACCCGGTGGTCATTAGATAGAGAGCTGTTCAGTTTCTATGACTTTGTGGGCATCCTATTGTTTCTATTCTATTGTTGTTGAAGTCTAGCTTTAATCCATGGTGGTTTGATAGAATACAAGGTGTTATTTCAATTTCCTTGTGTTTGTTGAGGCTTGCTTTGTGTTGGAGTATGTGGTCAGTTTTGAAGAAGGTTCCATGAGGTGCGGAGAAGACGGTATATTCTTTTGTGTTTGGACGGAATGCTCTGTAGATATCTGTTAGGTCCAATTGACTCATAAAGTTGGTTAATTTCGTTATTTCTCTGTTTAGTTTCTGTCTCAATGATCTGTCCATTGGGGAGAGAGGTGTGTTGAGGTCTCCAATGATTAACATGTGGGGTTTGACGTGTGATTTAAGCGTAGCAATGTTTCCTTTACAAATGTGGGTGCCGTTGTATTTGGGGCATAGATGTTCAGAATTGAGATGTCAGCTTGGTTGCTTTTTCCTTTGATGAGTACAAAGTGCCCTTCCCCACCTCTTTTGATTAATTTTGGTTAAAAGTCTATTTTACTAGATATTAGAAAAGCTACTCCAGCTTGTTTCTTTGTCTGTTTGCTTGGAAAACCTTTTTCTAGCCCTTTATTCTAAGGTAATGCCTATCACTATTGCTGAGGTGTGTTTCTTGTATGCAACAGTATGATGAGTCATGTTTATACATCCATTCTGTTATCCTGTATCGTTTTATTGGGGAGCTGAGACCATTGATGTTAGTGATATTAATGACCAGTTGTTGTTCCTTTCTGTTATTTTGAGGTTGGTGGTTGTAGTGTATGTGTGTGCGTGTGTGTGTATGTGTGTGCTTCCTTTCTTTTGGTTTTACAGCTGTGGGTTACTTGTTTCCTGTGTTTTTCTAGGTGTAGTTAGCCTCTTTGGGTTGGAGTTTTTCTTCTAGTATCTTCTGTAGGGCTGGGTTTCTGGCTTGGTACTGTTTCACTTGGTTTTGTCATGGAATATCTTATTTTCTCCATCTATGGTAACTGAAAGTTTTGCTGGGTATAGTAGTCTGGGTTGGCATCTGTGCTCTTAGTGTCTGTGTGTCATCTGTCCGGGCCCTTCTGGCTTTCATAGTCTCTGTTGAGAAGTCAGGTGTAATTCTGATAGGTTTGTCTTTATATGTGACTTGGCCTTTTCCCCATGAAGCTTTTTAATATTCTTTCTTTGTTCTGTACATTTAGGTTTTTTGTTGTTATGTGACGGGAAGATTTTCTTTTCTGGTCCAATCTATTTGGTGTTCTGTAGGCTTCTTGTATGTTTATAGATATTTCTTTCTTTAGGTTGGGGAAGTTTTCTTCTATGATTTTGTTGAAACTATTTTCTGGGCCTTAGAATTTGGAATCTTCTTCTATTCCTATTATTCCTAGGTTTGGGCTTTTCATATTGCCCCAGATTTCTTGGATGTTTTGTGTCAGGAACTTGTTAGATTTAATATTTTCTTTGACTGATGTTTCGATTTCTTCAGTCATATCTTCTACACCTGAGACACTCTCTTCCATCTCTTGTGTTCTGTTATTAATGCTTTTGTCTGTAGTTCCTGTTCTCTTCCCTCAGTTTTCCATCTCCAAGATTGCCTCAAACTGTGTTTTCTTTATTGCTTCTATTTCCATTTTTAGGTCCTAGACTGTTTTACTCATTTCCTTCTTCTGTTTGGCTGTATTTTCCTGCAGTTATTTGAGGAATATATTTTTTTCTTTTAAGGCCTCTATCATTTTCAAAACCTCAGATTTAAGATCGTTTTCTTGTGCTTCTGGTGTGTTAGTATCCTCAGGACTTGCTGTGATAGGAGAGCTGGGTTTTGGTGCTATCATATGGCCTGGGTTTTGTTGCTGGTGTTCTTGCGCTGACCTCTAGCCATTTGGTTGACTCTGTTATATGCGTCCTGGCGGTCTCTGGTGCTAATAGGTCTCTGGGGTTGTAGGCAGAGCTCCTGGTTCCAGATGGGAACAGTCTTCTGGTTTTCCCCACTGCTCCCTGATCTGTGCTGGTCTCGGGGGCCGCAGATCGGAGTAGGTCAACCCTTTCTTCCTAAAGTTGCTTTTGCGGAAATTTTTGCCTAGCAACAAGAAGAGCAACTAAAACAGCCACCAACTGAGGGCAGCTCACCACCCCCCTCAGGCTGCCCGAGTTTTCAGTCAAGTCTGTGAAAATGCTCTCTGGAAGGGCTAACTGGGGAGAAGCAGCGCCCACCAGAATGGTCTGAAGGGAAAGCAGGGCTGCCTTCGCCCGCCTACCTGTCAGCAAAGCCCTTTCCATTTAAGTTCACATTCTTTCCCTGTGACCAGAGCCACAGGAGATAGGCAGAGGTAGGTCTGAGTGAAGGAGTTATCTGCTATTTGAAGACAGAAGAACAGCTTACTATTCTTTTAAGATTTTTTTTTCTTTTTGGTTTTTTGAGACAGAGTTTCTCTGTGTAGCCTTGGCTGTCCTGGATTTGCTTTGTAGACCAGGCTAACCTTGAACTCACAGCAATCTACCTGCCTCTACCTCCCTTGAGTGCTGGGATTAAAGGCATGTGTGCCACCTCTCCTGGCCAGTGTTTTTCTTTTAAGTGTATGTGTGTGTGCATGTGTGTGCATGTGTGTGTGATGTGTGTATGGTTGCTCATGGAGACCAGAGGGGTTACTGGATCCTTTGGAACTGGAGTCACAGGTGGTTGTGAACCACCTGACATGGATGCTAGGAGCCAAACTTGAGTCCTCTGGAGGAGCAGGAAGTACTCTTAACCACTGAGCCACCTCTCTAGCCCCTAATTTTACATTATTTATGTGTCACACGGGTGAATGCCTCAGGGGGCTACATGAGAGCGTTGGATTCCCCGGAGTGGGAGAAACTGGCAGCTGGGAGGCATCTGACAGGGGTTCTGGGAACAGAATTCTTTTTCTCTGGAAGACCCACTAGTGTTCCAAACCACTGAGCTGTCTCCCCAGCCCATAAATTTCAAAAATTGAAAAAAATTTGTTATGGGAATCAGGAATATTTTTCTGGAAGCTAGAGAAAGATGCAGCCAGACCTCTGGGCTAGATTAGGAAGAGCTGCTACCAAAACAGGATGTGGAAAGCCAAAGTCGCCTCGTACAATTTGTATCTATTTCTTTCTCCATCTCCCTACTACTTTCCCTGTTTTTACATGTCGGCTTTTGCAAAATTACATACCATTGGCCTTTCCTGCACATACGAAGCCAGGGGATCCAGAAGGAAACTGATATCTTCTTCTAACCAGAAGACATCCTGACCCTGATTGTTTCAGTCAGGTGCTGACCCTGATTGTTAGCTGTGAGGAGGACCAGGATAGTTTCTCTACTCCTGTTATGTGAGGAAGAACAGCAGAGAGAGCCCCAGAACACCAGGAACAGGCCACATCTTCTCAGGGCACAGGACACCCCATCTTTTACCGAGCCATTTTTGCCTATTATGTTTTCATCAGTGCATCAAGTTGATACAAGATTGGAGGTGAGGGTACCCTCCCCAGAGCGTACTAGTCCTGGTTCCACACAGCCAGGGTGCAGACTTGCACACTTCCTGACGGCTTCTGAGGAGACTAACAAGAATGACTCCTAGGTTAACCAGGACTGCATGGCTGGCCACTCCAGCCCCAAGCAGGGAGCTTCCTGTGTGCCGCAATCTTCTCTGGGCAAAGCTTTAACTTGTCCACAATATGAGAAGCTTCTCATTCAGTGGAATTAATGGCTGGTAAATTTTCACAAAGGAGAGGAAATACATCTTTCCATCATGAATAACCAATCTGCTGCAGGGGTCCTTGTGGAGGAAATAAGGCTTGCTTTTCGTAGGCGTTGGATGGTTTTTACGGTCATTAATGACATTCACAATTATGCATGTGTCGATTGCATATTTCATGGTCCGAGCAAATTGCCTGGAGGGGGTCAAGAAGGTGTATTTCCCAGGATTTACATGAGTGGGAAGGTCCATTATCAGAGATTTTTATCTTCTTCTAAAGCATTAATTGTTGGTCACTGACTTGGTGATATAATCAGAAATGAAACAAAGCCCTGTGTATTTATGTGCTTCTGGGGGTGGTTTTCTCGGTCCCACCAGCTCACAAAGAGCCTTGAGGGAGTTTGGGGCAGTGGCCCTTGCTGGATGGAGCTAGGGGCTGAGGTTGCGTTACCTGACAGTCTGTTCCGGGCTGACTTGTGCAAGTGAGCAGCAGAGCCATTTCCTGCCTCATTCAGGAAGGAATTCTTCCAGGCCCCCACACCCTTGAAACTCTGGGGAAGAAAAGTAGGTGGGAAGAGGGGGCTGGGCAGAGAAGAGATTTGTGGGAAGAGAGGAATAAACTAACACTTAAAATGTCTGCAAAAGCCATTTTATAAACTTCATGCGCGTGCACGTGTGTGTGTGTGTGTGTGTGTGTGTGTGTGTGTCTTAAATGCTCATATAAAAATGTATAATTGGAGTTACCCTTCACAGGGGATAATGCTGCTCCCAGAAGCCATAGGTTGCCAAATAAAGGCACAGTGCCAAGTGCAGGATACCTCCCCTTAGGCAACAAGATCAGGGTGTCCTGGAGACCCACAAAATAGTACAGTGTTCTTGGTTGCCCACCAGGACATAATGGCAAAGTGGCAAAGTCTTATTGTTGAGGACACTCGTTCTTTGGTCACAGAACATGGAGAAATCAAGTTGGCACTGAGCAGAAGGCGTCCTCCCTGCTGACCAGCCTTCACAGCGCCTAAAGGCTGCTGGAGAGAGAGGTCACCGATAGCCCTACCCAGAGATGAGCCCGTGAACTACATTATGACTCTCATATATTCACGGATGCAAAAACAGCAAGCGTGTTATGGGATCACACCGATACTGTTCTCTTGCTTACAGTTTCAGAGGGTGAGAGTCCTCGGTCCTCATGACAGCAGCTGGTGGGAAGGGCACTGGGGCAGTAGCTGAGAGCCTGTGTCATGATTCACAAGCTGGAGGCAGAGAAAGAGCGAACCAGTGCTCTTAACTGCTGAGCCCTCTCTCTAGTCCTAGGCATCAGAATAAAAAACTAACAAAACAAACAAACAACAAAAAAAAAAAAACCTGCTGATTATATTGTGCAGCCAAAGCTAAAAGGTTGAAAGCCACCTTCCAGCTTCCTGGTCTTTAACATTCAAGCCTAAGGTTAATGAGCACAGGCCGTGTTCCAGCTCAGCTCTTCTGGGTGATGCTGTGTGCTGGGGTACTGTGGGGTGCACCTGAGCTGCACACCACCCGTTCTGAGCTAAGGCAGAGCACCCAACCCCAGAGGAGGCTCTGCACAGAGCCTCTGGGCCCTGGGGAGGCTCTGGACAGTTGCAGGTGACAACACCATCCAGGGCAAAGATGACAGCTGGAGGCCACAGGCCAGGGACCACATCAGCACAGCTGCCGCCCTCAGCATCTATAGCATAGGATGGTTAACTTTACTCTCTGGCCACTCTGGGGGAACCCCTCCTCCCTCAATTCTACTGTAAGTGTAGCCAAGCCGTGACCCCCAAGCAATGTAACCAGAATATTGAAATCCCTGAAGATCAAAATCTTGAAAAGGTAATTCTGGAAAAAAATGTTTAATTATTTTAGGAACACCTACTTAAATTTTTTTAAAGGAGCTTAATTTGAAAAACTAGAAACACTACAGAACATTCCATAGGCTACTTTAGGCAATAGACAGGCAATAATAATAGATACAATTATTTTTAAATTAAATTTTAGTTACCATGCAAAAGAATAGGTTTCACTATTATATTTCGGTAGGTATGTATCATGTTCCTGCATGGCTCCTCCCGCCTCCATCTCTCATAGTCCCCTTTCTTCCCTGTGAGTAAAGTAGCCCTTCTGCTTTCATCTCCTGTGTGTGTGTGTGTGTGTGTGTATGAGTGGGGGGAGAAAGAGAGAGGGAGAAAGCACTCTACTGCTGTGATAAATCGCCGTGGCTAAGGCAACCACAGAAGGAAGAGTTAATTGGGGCGCACTGTTTCCGGGGAGACCCTAACGGTAGGGGAAGTGTGGGAACAGGAGGCTGGAGCAAGACACTGAACAGGTGCAAAGCAGAGTGAACTGGAGGTGGGCGGACTGAAACCTCACCGGCCCCTTCGTGAGGTGCTTCCTCCAGCCAGGCCACAACACTCCGCGAGCAGTGCCACCAGCTGGAACCAAGCGCTCAGACACCCACGCCTGAGCCGTCCTCACTCAAAACAGCACAAATATCTCCTTTTACATCTCGATCCGTGTGTGAGAGTAAGCGTACCTTCCTAAGGCTGGCTTGTTTTGCTCACCATGACGAGCTCCAGTTCCACCCATTTTCCTGCACATGACGTAATTTCACTCTCCACGGCTGAATAAAACCCCACTGGAACATGTGTCCTTTGTGAAGCATTAACATCCAGACTTCCTGGTGGTTGTTTGGGTGTATTATGAGTGAACAAATTGCATTAATAAAATATAGTTCAAAAATTAAAGTGTACAAGTAGATATCACAAGAGTATTTATGTGCACCTAGATTTATAATTTTTATCTGAAATACTGTGACAGAAGAGCCTATCTCTTGATGATATTGACCAAAAAAACTATTGTAGATACAATTATCCAAAACACCAAGGTCTGTAAAATGTCTTAAATATTTTATGTTCTTGTTATTATTATTATTATTATTATTATCATTATTACTTTGCCACACATGGTGGTGCATGCTTTTAATCCCAGCACTCAGGCAGCAATCAAAGCCAATCTCTCTGGGTGCGGGGCTAACCTGATCTATGCAATGAGTTCCAGTACAGTTGAATCTGCAGGGTAAAACCCTGGCTCCAAAAATTTTTGTTGTTCCATTCATTTATTTGGTAGGTGGTGTTGCCTGTCATGGCTCACTCCTTGGAAAGAGAAAAAAGACTCCAGAACCTTGTCCTCTGACCTCCAACATGCTGGGAATGGAAATCGGGTCAGCAGGTTGCCAGCAAGTGCCGTCACCTGCTGAGCCAACTCACCAGCTTAGTCTGGTAAACGTTTATTTTTCGCAAATGTAGTCTCCGAAAAGGACATATCTTCATTTTTGAGGGCATCTCGATATCTTGTCTGTGGCATAGTGTCTTGCACGGCCTGGGATGATGCTAACCAGTAGCTAAACCGGCCTTGAATTCCTGATCCTTCCTGTCCAGGCACTTAGGTGGCAGGTGTGCTACCATGCACAGTGGCCATCTCAACATCTTTATCCACAAGTCCACACAAGTCCATTATCACAAGTGCTGTGATAATGCACTCCTACAGAGGCAGATTTGCAAAAATAAAGTGTATAAAATGAACTACAGCTGTTAAAGTCTTTATATAATTTACACCTCATACATGACATAGGAGACCATAAAAATAATACTGAGAATGCAAGAATAATGGAGAGCAAACTTAAAAAGCTGAAGGGGGCAAGTCAGCCTGTGAAACAGCAGATTACAGGGCTGAATGGTAACAGCGCAACACACGCAGTCTGTGAGAACTGGCGAGCGTTCACGAACATTAACTGTGGGGTTTTGTTTTTTTTTCAGACACAGTCTCCCTGTACTGTGTAGTCCTGGCTGGCCTGGAACTGGCTTTGTAGACCAGCGCCTCAGACTCAGAGGTTGGCCTGCCTCTGCCTCCCAAGTGCTGGAATTAACGGCATGCACCACCACACCTGACTGTAAGCACTATATTATGACGAATAGCTGCTTTCTTTAATTAATGAATTTATTTATTTCCTTTTAGGGCAGGACCCTCTTAGGAGGATGATTCATACACGACTTGTGCCTGGTGTTTCTGCTTTTTGCAGTTCTGGAATCCCTGGCACAATGGGGAAAGACATTACCATTAACTCTCTGCATCTTCTCCAACAGGCATCCCTGTGGTTCTGGGAACTGACCAGTTTATTCTGCTTCCACTCACTCATACACAGGCCACAGAGGTGTCCAAATCAAGGCTGGTAACGAAGCAGCGATGACAACGGGAGGTAGAAGCCACTCAGATCTGGCACATGTCCTTCCTGGAGGCCAGGACCCAGGAGAGAGCTCTGGTTCCCAATTCTCAGTTATCTTCTGGATAATCACCTGCCAAGAGCCAACTGTGACTATGCGACTGTCAGTAGGATGAGCCACCTGAACATCTGGCCGGACCACCGGTACTGAACAGCTCACCCCTTCCCCATGCCTCACCCCAGCGTAAGCCGTAAGTTCTTTAAGAGGTCCCGGCTCGATGGTACCCAGTTTTCTGGGATACCCCCACACCTCAGCTCCTTCTCCCTTTTAAATTGCCACCTAGATCTACCGTAAACTATTCTAGAATAAATTTCTCTCTAATGCTGGCTCTCTGTGGTCTGTAAATTTCTTTCTTCAAATTCCCAAGAAAAAGAACCTAAAAGCCCTGGCTCAGAGTGGCTTTGGTGGTGATGGAGTTTCTGGGACTTTAGTTTCCCGAGAAAGGTTTCATTGTTCTCAAAGACATCCCATATTCCCATATCAGCAGCATCCCCACTGTGCACATACTTATTTTCAAAGCAGTCAGTGACGTCCCTGGCTTCTTCAGACAAACATGGCTCTGACTCATTAGCAGCACCTGGAACGTTGGCAATTGGCAACCACACAGTGTACACAAATAATGAAATCTAAGGAACAACGTTTAGGGGCTAGAGAGATAGGTCTGTGGGTAAAGTGCTTGTTAGGCATGTTACATGAGGCCGAGTCCAGATTGCTAGAAACCACATAAAAGCCAGATGTAGCAGCCGGCACCTCCACTCCCAGCTCTGGCAAGTAGGCAGAAGCATCTCCAGGGCCCTCTAGCCATCGAGTTTTGTCAAATTGGTGCGTCTAGGTTCCCTGAGAAGATGCTATACCCCAAAATAAGGTGGAGGGTGATAGAGGATGACACCAGTGCCAGCCTCTGGCCTCCACAACACAGAGACACTACCATATAAATACCCTAAAAAGACAAAGATAAATTTTTTATTGTTGCCATAGCACATGGTGAGTCTCCCAGAATTCAGCTTTCGATGTCTTTTATATAGCTTTTTAGTTGTAAAGAAAATTTTAATTTTCAGGATTTAAAGTTCTGGCATTCAGGATGGCAACTCTCAGGATTGTGACAGTATCACAGGTCAGTTGGTGGCCCAAAGCAAGCCTGAGTAGTCAGTGAGTTTTGCCAGAAAACATGCTTCATGAACTGTTAAGTAGGCTCTATTCAGGACCGTCAGGTAGACATAGGGACTGCTACTGCAAGTGGAATTGGCTGCAGGGCAAGATTTGGCTCCATTCTGAATGCCTGGGAAAGTGGGAATGAATAACAAAATAGTATGGGGTCAGTAGGTGGAGAGTTAAGAGGAAACACCAAGCATAGGAAAGATCCTGGCTACCCTGACCAAACTGGATTCTTGTCCGTCATGGGCTGGGAAGGTTAGCAAACTGACCAGAAATGGAGGATGGGTACTATGACTCAGCAGGATTCTCATTTTTCAATTCTAATTGAGCAGTTTGGGGTTGACCAGAAGGCCAGACCTTTGAAGGGTTTGGTCAAGGAGAGGCTCTTTGGTCAGTCTCAGGACTTAGTGTGAAGCTCTCAGAAAAAAACAGCCTCCTCTTTCCTGGGCTGGGACAGGCACCATGAAGACTCAGAGCTTCTGAGGTGCCCATGGGAGAAGCTAGTCCTGGAAGCTAAGCCAGCACAGAGAGAACAGAACACTGAAAAGGCCCATAGGGAAGGGATGGGCATTATCTGAACACTGGCATCCAGACTTGCTCCAAGGCTGATATCACTCAATTTTTGTGTTCTTGACTCAAACCTTCTGTTGAAGGTTTTGTATAATCTGGTGTAAAGCGAGTTTGCTATATATAATGAAAAGCCTAGCCATTATTAGAAGGTTTTTTTGAAACCTTAAAAATAGGCTCCTATGAATTTAAGATTTTCTTTATCCCTTTTATCAGTTCTGCCTGAAAACATTGGTGTAAACAATTTGATGACCAGAAAGGGCCATATTTCAACCCCAGATAGAGCTGTCTCTATACATAAATCTCATAGGCTTGCTGTGAGGACCACAGAATAAAACTTGTGTGTGTGTGGGGGGGGGTAGGGGCCCGGGGGGAGGGTGTTCTGACAGATTATCTTATAAAAATTCTATGTGCTGCTGCTATGTTTTTTTAATTGATTAATTTACTCTTAAGAAAAGCTGCCTGCTGCATCTCAGTCTGTATGGTGACAGGAAGCACCCTGTGTTATCCTCAGATATGCAAATTGCCGGACCTGCAGACTACTGCAACCTGGGGAAAGTAATGACAAACTTACATCCGCTGTGGCAAAGCCAGGTGACACAAACCTGCCCATCCTCCGCACCTCTCCATCCCCACCCCTCCACTTGCCTTCCAGCCACCTAACACACCCCACTCTGGCCACCCTACCGCTACCCTCTATCCCTTCTAATACCAACCACAGCAGCAGCACCACACACACACATGTTCCTTGGCATTATTTGAGCTCTGGAAGAACTGATCTGAAGAAAGCATTCAGAGACTGTGGGAGTAAGGACCTGAGAACCTTAACTTCTTCCCTTTCAGATCTGGGGCTCTTCTGGAAGAAGAGTAAGAAGACTCCTGAAATGAAGGTACTGTAAGAGTAGAAAGGGGCCAGCAGGATTCTGTACAGAGCCATAAAGAAGGAATCGTTCTAGGTTTAAGACACAAGACAGGCTAGCACCTACTGCTTCCAGGTTGAAAATTCTCTCTTGCTGTAGTAGCTACCTGAGCCATAGTAATGCCGGGAGAAGTAACAATGACCGCTAAATGATGTATGAGAGAGGGTTGTACCGGGTATCACCCTCTATTGTTCTCCACCTTACTTTTTGAGACAATCGCTCAGTGATCCCAGACCACTTAACTGAGTGATAGAGTTAGCTGGCAAATGAGCTCTGAGTATCTACCTCTTGTCTCTGCCCCCATCCAGTGGTAGGGTTACACACACACTACAGACAGACCATCTCACCCGGCTTTAACTGAGGATCTGAACTCACATCTTCATGATCGTGGGGCAAGCGCTTTATGGACTAAACCATCTGTCCAGCCCCACCGATGTCGATTAAGGCAGTATATAAAGCACCTTTGCACTGATGTCACCTTTAATAATCCCACTATCCCATAAGACTGGCACTGTCTTCATCCCTAATGTCTAGAGATTTTAGTCTTTTGTCAAGACTACAGACCTCATTCTCTCCAGTATTCTCAGCTATCACCCTATAGACAGTTTGAAAAGGCTTCTTGCCTTCCATCTGTGCCCCTCCCTGCTGGGGACCCTGCCTCCATCTTGAGCTTGAAAGCCATTTTATAGTAAAAAGAAACTAGATTCACTCTCACTCTTGTTTAGGACTAAATCTGTTTCTCAATGATTGTGCTATGCCCCAACTATAGCCTTAACTCACGGTTCTGTACTGCCGTTCCAGAAAAAAAATGCAAACATGCCACTGTTTCAAAAGGTTGTTAGGACCGCATTGTTATGACCACCTTGTTGTAACCACCTTGTCTTAGTTTCAGGGGGTTGTTATGCCCACCTTGCTGTGCTCTGCTTCTGTCTATTTACCTGCCAAATCCCCCATCTGGAAACCCCTTACTCCTGAGCTATAAAAACCCTCATCTTCCCCATATCCGATGCTGATCTCTTGAGCCTCACCTTACGGAGAGACAGCTGTGTACGTGAATAAAGAAGCTTGCTGTAATTAATTTGGTCATGATTTGAGCTGGGCCTTTCTCCTTGAATTGGTAGGATTAACATCTCACTGGAATACACTTTGAGATGCTGAGTAGCTGTAAGGATCTGTACCAGCGGGGAGTGGAACCACAGTCCTGGACAAACCAAAAGTCAGGATCACCTGTACTTCAGGCAGCCATTCTACGTTGCAAGCCGGAGGCTGGGTCCTCTGCTTGGAAAGAGCTGGCTGAAATGTCCAATCCCTCAGGAAACAAGCCCTAAATACTGAAAGCACATGGAGACTCCTAGGTAATTAAACATTTTGGTGGAGGAAGACAGGCTGTAGAGAGAAATTCAGGTGTTCCAGATAATAAAAGCATACAGTTGGTCTCCGGCTATTTGGACAAACCATGTGCTATTGTTTTAACACGTCACAGCAGAATCTTTGTGGTTACTGTAGAGATGCTTACTTCTTATGCAAAACCTACTGTGGATTAAGGTGACTCTTCTGGGCAGCCATCCCCTGTGCACTGACCCAGTGCCCTAAGCTACTTGGATCTCTTGGCCCTGCCATTAACACAAAGTGATTTCCAAGATTGCCACCACAGGAAAAGAGGCTTTAAAAGGCTTCACACCACCATTTAATGCTTCAGTCTACAAGTGAAGCGTGTCCTATTCATTCGCAGCCAGTGGCCAAAGCTGGTCCTCTAGTTCTGCCTAACTGCTGGAGGACAGAAAAAGCCCACCACACCCCCTGCTGTGCCCAAAGACAAGTGTAAACGGGTGTGGGTGAGCATTGTTAGTCTCCCCCACAAGGGCTAGCCTATTCCACATGACAGGCTCAGCAGGGAAGAGTGAGGATGTGAAGAGAAAAACTCAGAGAGGGAAAAAATAGAAGAGAAGAAGATAAAGGCACAGGAGAAATTTACAGAAAGAAATAAGAACTAATGTGAAGCAAGAAGGCGCCGGAAGGCTGGCCATGGCAGCCCACTTCTGTGATCTCAGTGCTTAGGAAGCCGGACGAGAGGATTATAGAGAGGGTTGTAGAGCCCTGTTTCCAAAAGCAGGGGTCGGCCACTGGTGGCCTGAAATAGGTTAGCTTATCAGTTCACACGCGTCAGCTGCTAAATTCTCAGTCACTTTACAAGCCAGTGTTAAAACACAAGATTATCAAAAATTAAATTATATAAATCTAAAATGAGATGACATAAAAGTCAGAGGTGATAAATTCACAAAGCACATCACTTCCTTATTATTTCTTGCTGTGTTTGACTGTGATCTCTGTCCTTGAGCCTCCATCTATTATGGGATGGTGAACCCATCTTCCCAGCCCTGCGACTAGGTGAGGACGCCGATTCCAGTGGAAATCAGCAAATGTCACAAACCAGGGCTTTTGTCCCATTTGCCAGCCCGCATGGTGACCAGCCTGTCTTCTCCAGTGCGTCTAAACTGGGAGTCCTGGGGAAGCGGATGTGTGCTTTTCCAAGAGTCTAGGGCATGTGGATGGGTGAGCACTTCCACTCTGAATCCCTATAGGACTGGGCTACAGACCCCACATCCCTAAAGCACAGTATTTTGCAAGTACAGGCATTCCTTTTCATGTGTGTAAAGCAGGGCCCTCGCCCCTAAGCCAACGCCATTGTTTGGCTCCCAGGAGCCAAAAGCTGGAGCTGAATAGTAATCCTCACCTGCCAGGAGCCCTGCCAAGGCTGACCTGTAGCTCCTGGGAACAGGCAGGGAGACCCTTCCAGGAGCCATTCTTGTCCTGGTTCCACAATACCTTGGTGGTGCCTCATTCTTGAAGTGTTTTCACTGAGTCTCTGAAATAGAAGCTGCCAGAACCCAGGCCAGGGCTGGCAACATGATCCGTGGGAGTCCCTGGTGAATTTGGCCGATACAGAATCTAGCTGTGTGTGCACACACGAGGCTTGCTTTTATGGCTGCTGTAAAAATTCTCCTTACAGAGGCTATTCCGCTTTCTCCTGAAGCCCTGGGCCCTCTCTCCTCCCACTCTGTACCCATATTAGCCATTACTGGCCACTTACCCTCCAGTGTTCAGGGCCCCTTTTAAAGCTCTATTAGATGTCGGAATGGTTTATGGATCTCCATGCTGCTGACTCTGTGGACTGCATTACTCTAAAAGCTGGACCATCGAGAATGGCATTGCGGAGAGGGAAGTTGGAGAAGGCGGTGCGTGGGTTTACTTTTTAATGCGAGAATGTACTATGCCAAATGGATGGGATGCTACGCCAGCAGTTTTTATTTCTTTACAGGTTTCTGATTTTTAAAAATCAATTAGCATGTTTTGAGTTATATTAACCCCACACGCCCCTAGGATCTTTGGTCTTTTGGAGTCCCTCTCCTCCAGGGGCCGATTAACCTTGCTCCAGCTTCCATCCCATGTGCCATGGAAAATTTACTGCTTTCTCAGGATTTCTGACGGCTCCCAGGGGCCTTTATATTTTGCCTGATTGGCTTACTTCAAGCATCCAACTCCTTAGAATTCTTCATTTTTCTGTTGTCATCTGCCCTTAGGAGTAAACATCTTCCATTCTTTACTTTCTAAGGCTCAAATAGCATAAAAATGTCCACATATCATTTTTCCTTTTTTTCCCTAAAGGTTTGAGGATTACTGAGAGGACTACAGGACAATACGAAGCAGGAAAGCAGTGTACAGTAGAATTTCACGACCCTTGGATCACACAGGCCTAGACCAGACATGGTGAGAATTTCTCACTGGCCGTCAACAAGCTCAACATCTGGCTGCAATCTGACTTTAAACCTGGCCTATGGCCTCTCAAGCCTGACTGTGCAAGTTTATCTGAATTCCATCAGAGGCTCCAGAGCGCCACTTTTTAGACGAAATCTTTAGTAATACCCTAATACTTAGTCCACCACCAAGTGACTCTATTATTTTGGTCTGTTTTCCATTTTCGGTGTATGTTAGTTACTTTTTTGTTGCCATGACAAAATAACTGATAAGAGCAACTGAAAGAAAAGAAAAGAAAGGAAAAGAAAAGAAAAGAAAAGAAAAGAAAAGACAAGACAAGACAAGACAAGAAAAGAAAAGAAAAGAAAAGAAAAGAAAAGAAAAGAAAAGAAAAGAAAAGAAAAGATGGCTTCTTATGGCTCAGAGCTTGAGGGTACCATCTATCACCGTAGGGAAGGCAAGGCAGGAGGAGCAGGAGGCAGCTGGTCACATGGCAACCACTGTCAGGAAGCAGGGACGTGGATGCTGGTACTCAGCTTCTCCTTTTTATTGACTGCAGCACCTCAGGCCGTGGGATGGTGTCACTCCCATTTAGGGTGATCCTCCCACCTCATCCCATCTAGAAAATCCTTCACAGACAAAGCCATAAGTTTGTCTCTTAGGCAATTCTAGATTCTGACAAGTTGACTGTCAGTATTATCCATGGCACCATGTCGTCTAAAGCTACCTGCAGTGATTGACTGCCATCCTTAGTACGACATCTCTCTGGGGGCCAGGGCCTCTCTGTTCTCTTTCCTCCTGTAACCCCAGTGTCTGACATGTAGTGTGTGGGTGAAAAACTTGTGGGGAAATTTGTATGACAAAGAAAGAGGGCAATGAACTCACACCCACCCTAATACCTAGAGCAGTAATCAACTCTCCCCAGTGGGCTTTGGGAAGATCCTGGCCAGGGCCACCCATGAAGGCCTCTGTCTCAGCTAGCGAGAAGTGGGCAGGCTGGGAAAGGAAGCTACTCTGAGTTCTTCAACCAGAATGCGTACTGTTTTTCATATCTCACTACAAACACGAGACCCCTGGAACTCATGGGGGTCTGCTCTGTCCGTGAGTGACACTGGCACTGGTGACGTCAGCCCCATCTGGGAGCAGAACCACAACTAGGTATGGCCCAACAGATGAGTCCCTGAATTCATAAAGAAGGGCGGTGGAGCCTTGGACATGCCCCTTAGACTCCTGGGATTGTCTAGAAACAGTCACCAGAAACAAGCAAGCAGAAACCTATGAAAGAAACATGCGCAGTCCCGTCCTCCACAGGCGCTGGCTTCTATTCGCCATGGCTAGAATACAAAGCATGGCAGGGGTGGCAAGAAGACACCAGAAATGCCCCTGGGAAGGCTGACGGCCTTTGCTAATGGAAGGGAATTACAGTCTTTCTCTGTGGGGTTCCCAGGCCTTGCTCTCCTGGGGGGGCCCCATTTCTAGGCAGGGTTGTGGGCTTCTCTCTGAGAATTGAAGGGTCTGTTGCTCATTGGAAACCTGCACTCGGACCAGAAAAAGATGCTAAGCCCAGTAAGTTAGTGGCGACTGCCCCTCTGCGCTTTGTGAATTCTGCCTCTTGTTTTGCCACTGTGGGGCTGGGGCCGCTGCTGCCTCCGGCAGAAATGAAAAGCCTTCTTTGGCACGGAGGTTGGGGCTCTGGCCAGCGGGCTGGGGCACGGAGCTGAGCTGGGAAGTTGTTTGAGGGTGTTGTTTCCCAGAGTCAGACCTGTGATTTGAACAACAAATTTAACCATGCTTACTTTTTCAGTTTTTAAAAATAAGAAGTAACGATTAGGCCATAATTTATTCTTTTGGTATTTTATTTGTTTACTTATTTTGGTCAGGAGAAATAACTTTAATTAAACTCATTCAGGGGACTTTTGAGTTATGGGAAGAGAAAAAAATAGACTTTCTGTTACCTGAGGAATTTTTGTGTGCAAACACATACACACACACATGCGCACACACACTCACATGCACACATATGTATACACACAAGTATAAACATATATACAAACACCCAACATATCAAACAGCAAAATACCATTTAGGGCAAAAAGTCACTTTATAAGCTATAAGAAAATACTATTTAAAATAATAGAGAAAAGCAGTAATTTACATGTTCTTAAACATTTCCTCACAGGATAATATCAAAATATATTAAACATCTGGAAACTTAGCCTCTTATTCCACGGGACCTACTATCTGTACCAGTAGGCACCATTTCTACAGTGCGGTAGAGAATAATAAGGACCCGAAGTAGCTGGAATGAAACCCTGAATGCCAGGAAAGGAAGCGCATCAGATATTTCATAAGAGGTTGGCAGCAGGAAGGAAAAAAACGAGCTGAGTTTACAGGGAGAACAGCTAGAAGTTTCCCAAATACATGAAGGACAAAGAAAACTGGGTCCTTAGAAAAAGTGTAATTAACTGATGAGAAAAAAAAAAAAAAAGACTTAGAACAGGGTTGGGAAGTAGCTCGATTGGTGGAGTGCTTGTCCATGCAAGAAGCCCTAGATTTGACCGCAGCTCTACATAAAACTGGGCATAATGATATATGACTGTAATTCCAGCACTCAGGAAGCTGATGCAGAAGTATCAGAAGTTCAAGGTCAGCCTCAGCTACATAGGAAACTTGAGACTAGTCTGGGCTACATAAGGCCCTTCTCAAATAAAAATAATAATAATAATTTAAAAATAAATTGTACTTTAAAATAAATTATATGACAATATAATTTATTATCACTATTATTATAGTATTTGATGAATGAATGAATGAATGAATGAATGAATGAACGAACGAATGAACAAAGAGCCAGGGTCCTGGATGGTGAGGTGAGATGTTCATATATTGTCTTGGCCTGCTGGAAAATGCCAGTCCTTGAGACAAAGAAATGGTGTGACTTTGTAAGACCTGGGGTCTCACAGCTCAGGAGTTCAATCACACCCTTCCCAGAAACTCCCCCAGACCAAGACTCGTTGCAAAAGAAAGAGGTTTATTAACCATTGTACAACGGGGTCACCCCTGCTGGTCAGCAAAGAGTGGCACCGGGAGACAAAGGCCTTTAGGTTTTTAAAAGAAAAATTGCGGGAGATTTGAAGTTCTAGTTTTGGCAATTTAGGATTGGATGAGGAAGCTATAAAGTAAGATAATTGGTTAGTCTTAGGTGTTCAAGCTTGGCCAGTCCTGCCAAGTGTGGATGCAGCTGCAATTGAAGGTGGGGGTGGTTAGCTCATCCTTGAAAATTAGGGCTGCGGGCTCTTGGCTGGAGGTCAAAAGCTAATCAGAAGAAGTCTAGGTTCGTTGCTAAGAAACGCTATCTCAAGGACAAGGGTCTGGTCCTTCTTTTGGTGAGTGAAGGTCATTGTTTGCTTGCCCTTTTTTTATATCTGTCCTCACGGATAGGGTCACATTTCTTCACTCTCTGGAAAGGTACTAAGAGGCTTTAGCTTAACCTGGACCTAAAACTCAAAACTATAGGCTTTAGAAGACATATAGGTTACAAAGTTAGCCTAACCCTTTCAACTTCTCAGAAGGATCCCAAGCAGGTCCGTGTCAACAGGAAACTTCTCTAACCACTTAGAAATGAATTTTTTCCAGGTGTGGAAACCATATTAGTTGCTGGTGGCTGCTGTAAACCATAAACCTAATGACTCAACCTAACAGTGTTTTTGTTTTGGGGTTCTCTCACTCTCTTTCTCAGGCTTCCAGAGGTTAAAAGTTCAAAATCAAGCTGCAAGCTGACTCGCCCTGGAGCCAGGCGGGAATCCGTTGAGCTCTTCTGGAGTCACTGCCAGCAGTGTCTCTTGGCTTGTAGACCCATGCAGTCTCTGCCTCTGTGAGTCTGTCCTAAATGTGGCAGCCGGAAGCCACATTAGTGTCTTCCTCAAGCACTGCCTACGGTCCTTCTTGAAACAGTCTCCACTGAAACAATAACTTACCAACTTGTCTAGTCTGGCTGGCCTGTGAGCACAAGGGATCAGCCTGTCTCTGTCCCCAGTGTTGAGCTCACAGCAATATTTGCCCCCACACCCAGCTTTTTCATGTGAAAATGGGGATCCAAACTCAGGTCCTTACACTTAGGCACTGGGCATTTTACTTACTGAGCAGTCTCCCCAGCCCCTTCATGTATAACTGTAAAAAAATTTTATTATTTTTATACGTATGAATGTTCGCCAGCATGCACATCTCTTGTGTGCCTGGTGCCTGTGGAGGCCAAAAGAGGGTGTCAGATCCCCAGGAACTGGAGTTACAGACCACTGTGAGCTACCATGTAGACAGAGAACTGAACCCAGGTCCTCTGGAAAGTAGGCAGCGTTCTTAACCACTGAGCTATCTCTCTAGGCCTATCTTGCATAACTTTCAAAGTGCCTTTAGAGTATGTCTGCTAAATAGACTCGAGAGTATCTCACTGAGATTAAAATCCATGGTCATTTGACTGTGAAATCATTTCAACCTCTCTGCCCAGACCTTCCTCTCTCCCTCCCTTCCTGCCTCCCTCTCTGACCTCATTCCACGGAGGAAAAGATTTAGCAGCCTGTGGGGTTTGGGGCTGTCAGAAGCTTCATTCTTCTCAAGAACAGGGGTGCAGTTGGGGGTGAGCGAAGCCACTTGATGCTCCGTTAGACAGAGAGCACTAAAGAGGAGCTGATGGAGGAGGAATTAATTACAGCTTAACAATAATAATAAAAAGCAAAACAAGAGATTGAAATAAAATGGCCAAGGGAACAAATGGGTTTCTCAGAAGAATGGTGTCTATTCACCGTGGAAAATTTATATGTAGAATAAATGCTTGGGAATTGGAACACAGAAAAGGCAATCAAAGACCCAGGGAGGCTTCAGCAAGCTGGGGCTGCTTTTCACTGAATTGTCTCATTAGCTGTCTGAAGGTATAAATAAATTCCTCCAGTGTCTTTGTTGTCTAACAAGATGGAGAGCAGAATGTGTCTTGGCGGGGCAGGGGGGGAGGCTTGGGGAGAAGGCGGTGACCCTGACAGGCCTGGAACCCAGGGAAGGGCTGAGCAGGGGTCTGCCAGTGAGAAAAGAGTGGTCAACACGGACGATATCTGTTTCCTTTCATGGAGGCGGCAGCTGGGTTGCAGTGAGGCCCGGCAAAGGGGCCATGATTCCCAGAGCAGAGGAGATTAATTCAGAGGCCAAAGGGGGCCTTTATCATGGCCACGCCACTCTCCCTCACCGTGGCCTGTACAGAGAGTAAACAAACACCGGAAGCCACAAAGACTTGCTCAGGGTGCACTCATCTCTACAGGAGAATGTCACGCTGGGACTGTCTGCGAGGCGCTATTCATGAAACGTGTTACAATGAATGGAAGGGCCGACATTTGTATATAATTATCATTTCGCCGACAAGATAGCTGCTTTTTTTTTAAGAGTAACAGCTTTGTTGGGCTATAATCCACATACTGTACAATTCAGTAGGTTTTCTTTTTCTCCATGTGAATGTGTTCGTTCCTGGTGCACACACACATGTGTGTATATTGTGGAAGTCAGAGGTCAGGGATCAGGCGCCTTCTCCAAACATTCTCCATCTTGGTTTTGAGACAAAGTCTTTCACTCAACCTGGAGCATATCAGTTCAGCATATCAACTGGCTGGCCTGCAAGCCCCAGGGCTTTTGCTGCCCTTGCCTTACCAGTGTTAGGCACACACTGCACGCAGCTTTATCACAGGGGTGCTAAGACTGAACCCAAGTCCTTCGCTTAAGTGGCAGGAGCTTTACTAATGAGACGTCTGTCCCACCCAGCTCAATGTGTTTTCCTTTCCTTTGTATAAATTCACAGATTTCAGCGACCATCACCACAGTCTGCTTAGAACACACTTTTATCACCCCAAAAGGAAAACCACACCTGTCAGACCTCACCCTCCACCCACATACACAGCCATTGATCTGGTTTTGTCCCTATAAAATTGCCTGTTCTGGAATTTTCATGTCAATGGATAATACAATATTTGCCCCTTGCGCCTGGCTTATCACACTTAGCACAATGTTCTTAAAGGTCATCCATGTTGGTGTATATGTTAGAATTTCATTGCTTTTAAAGTCTGTTTAACATCCCATTGCATGGATATACTGTTTTCTTTATTCATTTACCCATCTATTAATGGACACTTGAGCTATTTTTACATTTAGGCTATCAGGAATAATGCTTGAACAGGCATTTGGATGCAACTTTTTTTTTGTACATTCAACATATATGCCTGCATGTGTGTCTGTGTACCAAGTGCATACCTGGTGCCTACAGAAGACAGATGAGGGCATCAGATCCCCTGGAATGGAAGCTACAGATAGCTGTGAGCTGCCATGTGGGTACCTGCTGTGGAACCTGGGTTCTCTGGAGGAGCAGCCAGTGTTCTGAGCTACTGAGCCATCTCTCCAGCCCCTTTCCTCTATCTTTGCTCATCTAAACAGAACTTCCAAGGAGCTGCCAGGCTGCTTTCCAAAATGGCACTACTGTAATTTTTTAACTCATCACTTTCCTCCAGAAAACAAAACAAAACAAAACAAACAAACAGGTAAAACAGTGATTCTGGCAAAGCAAAAAATCCTCACAAGCTCCTAGAGCTGTTGCTCTAGAAGGAAGGTCTCCAACTCTGAAGCATCCTCATCACCTGGTGTGTGTGCAAGCAGATCTCTGGAAGGCGGAAGTGTCTGGGCTCTCTAAGTTTTTAAAAATCAATATGCTTTTGTTCAGGGATAAAGTTCTGACGAAGTACTTGTTAGGAACAAATTTCAGCTGAGCACCCCAGGAAAGTGAGTGGGGAAAAGAGAAAAGTATGTAGATTAAGGGAGAGTAGCGGGCCCAGGACAGAAAGTCGTTAGCCACAGGTATTTTTGATATAATCTTGTCAAAATGGCAGAAGGAGAGCGTCCAAGTTAGTGGGTCTGAGAAACTTTTCCTAGCCTACTTTTTCTTTCTCAAAGAACAAAAAGTTTCATTATTAAAAGTGAGCAAGAGAAAGCAACTGTTAGCCAACCTACACAAAATCACTTAAGTCAAAAGAAAGTAAGGCGCAGCGTTCTTATAGGTGGTGAGGCATTCAGAAGTCTTCCCCAGGAAAAGAGAACACCTACAACGTAATACATTACATGAACTAAAAAAGAAAAAATTAAGAGAATGATAAATTGATGGAAAAACAGCATAAGATGAGAAGAATGTAGAAAGGGAGTCATGTAAGAAAAGAAAGGCTTGAGAAGATAAGTGGAAATTGAGGAAAAGAAATAGAAATTGTGATTCAAGAAGTGGAGACTAACACCCCAAGGACTTGTTCCCTTACCTGCTGCATTGCCCCACAAGTTAGGGGACTAACACCAGGTCATGCTCGTGGATTCAGAGCCTCTGCTGGCATGACCTGAAGGACAAGGGCCCAGACAGCTGGGATGAGGTCTACTTCATGGGCCAGGAAGACAGCTCACTGTGTAAGCCAAGGAACTTGAGTTCAAATCCCCAACACCCAGATGGAAAACTGGATATGACTGTGTGTTGTTACTAAAGAATGAAAATTCCAACAGTCTTATTTTACCAACAAGGACCCAAGGAATCAGATGCCGGGGTGAAAACCTACTAACTCAGAGAGGCAGAGAAGGCACCACTGAGCTGACCTTCCTTCTCAGCTCATGTCCTGATGGAAAAAACCCAAAAGGTTCACTAGCTCAGCTGACAGCCCAGGAGAAAAAGGCCAAAAAAAAAAAAAAAAAAAAAAAAACAAAAACCAAGGCCAAAGGCTTACTAGCTCAAAGCTGAAAAATCCAGAGAGCTAAAGCTCCTTCTTCTCCCTGTGCTGTCTTAAATACCTACCAGTCGAAGTCCCCCCTACTCTTTAATCCCTGTTATCTGGTTTCTTGTTCTGCCTCTTGACCTAAGATTAACTTTATTAATTCCTGTGAACAAAAGCTCTTGGATTAAAGGTGTGTGTTAAAGATGGCTGAGCCACACCATTACAACTCATTTACAAAAAAGAGAAAGTTCTTGGAGTAAAGGTGTGTGATAGGGCTCAACCACACCAAACAAGAAACAAAGTTTTACAGTTCACAATTTTGGGGTTCACAATGGGAACAAATATCCTGCAACAGTTGTGCACTGAAATTATTTTTTTAATGTTTTATTTAATACAATATAGTAAAAATGGAATCACTGTAATGTGTGACCAACATAAAACCACTGTTTGGATAGCGTGTGTCAGCCGTGTTGCTGTAAAGGAACACCATGACCAAGGCAATTCTTATAAAAGAAAGCATTTAATCAAAAGCATAGCTGCGCTGGCTATAGGTTAAGCTTGAGTATCAGTCCTCAAACATCACCTCATTTTACGAGACAGTCTCTCACTAAGACCCAAGGGGCTCTCTGGCTAGGCGAGGCTTGCTGGCCAGCAAGCGCTGGATCCATCTAGATCCATCTCTCTACCTCTTCAGTGCTAGGGTTACAAGTTTCTTTAAGCCAGGTGTGGTGGCGCACACCTGTGATCCCAGTGCTCAGGGAGGCAGAGGCAGATTGCTGTGAGTTTGAGGCTAGCCTGGTCTACAGAGTAAGTCCAGGACAGCCAGGGCTACACAGAGAAACCCTGTCTTGAAAAACAAAAACAAAACTAACAAGAAGAAGATTCCTTGAGCCACGTCCAGGTTTTTATAAGGGTTTTTGTCCTTATGTTAAACTTCAAGCACTTTGCTGGGTGATCCCAGCCTTCTATTTTGATTTACTCTTGAGACGTTGTATATGGGCTTGTTTTCCTGATTTCCTCCCAGAATTTGTCTTATTGTCAAATGTGGCTACTGTCCTGCACAGGGTGGCTATACAGGATTGTTTTCAACCAAAAACATAACAAGAAGGAAACAAATGTATGATGAAGAAACCTTCAGATTAAAGAGACATAAGGAACATTAAAGTGATTTACAGCATCCTTTATTTGAATCAATGTTCAAACTAACTACAAAACAAAAAGATTAGAATTACATCTCTTCCCAAATACTCCAGGTTGGAAAAAACACAAAGTTAAAGATATGGTGGAATAAAATTGGCTTTGTTTTTTCTCATTGACTTATTTAGAGACAGAATCTCATATAGTCCAGGCTAGTCTTGAACTAGAAATGGAGCTGAGGCTAGTAGCCTTGAACTTTTGATTCCCCTGACTCCATTTCCTAATTGCTGGATCATAGGCCTGCACCATTATATCTAATTTATGTGGTGCTTGGTGGAGACAGACCGTGGGTCTCGGCTTTGTGCCTTCAAGGCAAGCGTGCTACCAACTGAGCTACACCCGTGCACCAGGCCTTGGGAAGCCCTGGAGCTGGGGGACAGGTTCACTGGGAGCTTTATGCATCCCCTGAGGAAACCGAGATGCCCAAAGATAGCAAGAGCTCTCTGTGGATGGTTAGTCCTCCACAGAAACTTGTACAGTATTTGCACAACCTCCTGTTTACCTTCAAACGTCTCTATATTACCTAAGATGCCTGTACTGACTGCTCGACACAGACTAGAGTCATCAGAAAGGAGGGAGCCTCAACTGAAAAAAAATGCCATCATAAGATTCAGCTGTAGCCTGGAGGGCATTTTCTTAGTGATTGTTGGGGGGGGAGGACCCAGCCCTTTGTGGCTGGGGTCACCCCTGGGCTGGTGGTCCTGTGTTCTACAAGAAAGCAGGCAGATCTCTATGAGTTCATGGCCAAACCTGGTCTACAAAGCAAGTCCAGGACAGCCAAGGCTACACAGAGAAACCTTGTCTCAAAAAACAACAACAAAAAGAAAAGGAAAGAAAGCAGGATGAGCAGGGCATGAGGAGGAAGCCAGGAAGGTACACTCCTCCACGCCCTCTGAACCAGCTCCTGCCTCCCAGGTTCCTGCTCCGTGTGTGTCTCTATCCCGACATCCTTCAGTAATGAACTACAATGTGGGAGTGTGAGCTGAATAAACCCTTCCCTCCCCAGGAAGCTTTGGTCACGGTGTTTCATCACAGCAATAGAGACCTAACTAAGACAATTCCTAACACTATATAACAGCTGACATGATTTACTGTTCAGAGAATAACTACAGCAATCTGTGTGTGTGTGTGTAAGAGAGTGGATTCAAGGTTGTCCACGATAGCATGTAGATCTGCATTCCTGGGTGAGAAACAATGTCCTGAAGATGATACACGCCATACAGTTATGTACGTATGTGAGTGCCATACGTCACATACAAGGTAACTCTATTCTTTTGCCAATTTTCCCCCCTCCCATGAAGTACAATACATTGTAGATACATTTTCAATTTCGTGCAGAGACGTCTACCTCACAATTATAAAGTTTGTGTAGCTGTCTCTCCTATGGACATGTCAGACTTATCCTACCTACTTTACTATTGATTGATACCTGAGTTCTTTCCAAATGTTTCATTAATCTAAGCAGGAGCCATGATGAATGTGTTTCTCTCATACATACTTTCACATCATGTGGTTATGTCCTGAGGATAAGTTCTAGGAAGTAGAACTGTTGGCAAAAACAGCCAAGAACGGCTTTAAAGGCAGGCTTTGAAAAAGATGGGACCCGCAGCCCCAGCCTGGGCCAGGTGCCAAGCAGTTCCGTGCCTGCCCTGGGCCCCAGGATTCGGTCAGTCCTGCGGCTGTGGCGGGGCTTCTTCTCCCCAGGCCTCCGTCTGACTCAGGGGCTGCAGTGCAATCCAAGACCATGAATTTTTAAACAAACGTAGCTGATTCTAGTGCAGGTAGTCAGGGAGCAAAAGACTGCTTCTCATTCTTAGCTCCTCAGCCGAGTCTCCCGAAATGTCCTGGGAAACACGAAGCCTGTCCAAAGCCCTGGGAAATGTCCTCTTCACCAGGTGTGAGACATGGCTGGTGTGGGAACACGAACAAGACCATGCCACATCGCACACTCCTGTCTGTGTGCCTCAACTCTCCACCAGGCAACTGCATTGTTAAACTGTTAGCATGGTTCTCTCTGTGCCAATTTTAACATAGGCAAAACAGTGTATGTCATACATGCTAATCAGCCAGTGTTCTGAGTGAGCAAGCTGCAGAAAGCAGTTTTGGTTGTTTGAAACAGAAAAAGAGTGTAGAGAAAAAAATGCTGAAGATGGGCACGCTGCTGCTGCCTGTGGAATTCTAGCCCTTGTGAGGTGGAGGCAGGAGGATGACAAGTTTGAGGTCAGTCAAGGTTACCTGCTGAATCCAAAGCCATCAAGGGCTGCCTAGCAAGACCTGGCCTTAAAAAAAAAGAAAAAAAAAAAGATAGTGAGGTAGGCGTGGTGACAGTCTCAGTGCCAGGGACTCCGGCCAGCCCAGGAAGAATGAGTGTTTAAGATGCTGTTCACCCCACCCCCATCCCTGCCATACACACAACAACAACAACAACAAAAAACACAGTAATTAAGAGACCTCTATGTGGGCTGAGAAACAGCTTGAGGCTGTTTGCTAGGGCCACCATCCCTAGCAATGCCCTGAAGCAGGTCATAGAAACAGTTTTGCAGTTGACCCTGTAGCACTGACAGGGAGGCAAAGGGGCCTTCACCTCCAGTAGGCAGAAAACACACACATACACACACACACACACACACACTTTGCTCTTCAACCCCCTTGGTTGTGACTCTGGTGTCACTAACTCTGACGTCTTGCTGGCCTTGCCCTTTTGAAGCCCTCTTCCATCTGAGTCCCCACCTCTCTTGGTGTCTCATATGCTGACTTCAGGCTGTCGAAGATGACAATCGTGAGGGTGCCTGGGAGAGCCACCTTCTCCCAGCTCTGTGACTCCTGAGATGTCATATGCCAGCTTCGTATTACCACAGAAAAACTGGTAATGTTCTCATGAGTGCCAGAGGGACCCCGGACCTTTGTGTGTTGGGAAAAGTGATCTTCTCAACAGACACTTCCCTGAGGGACTAGGGAGATGGTTCAGTATACAAACATGTAGAGGACATAGAAAAAGAAAAATGGTGGCTGCTGTCACCCCAGTAGACGCCTTCTGTGCAATGTGTCTAAATGGATGTCATTTTAAAAACAAACAAACAAAATCCAGGATAGTGCCCTACATACTGGTTTAAGCCTTTAACTTAGACATAAACATAGCCATATGTCCCTTGCAAAGCGTGAGGACCTGAATTTGATTCCCAGAGCCCACATAAAAATGCTGGGCATGGTGGCATGTGCTTGTTAGAGGAGGCAGAGGGAGAAGAATCCCAGCCAGCCTCAACTAACTGCTGACCTCCAGGTCAGTGAAAGACCCTGGCTCCAAGGAGGTAGATGGCATGACTCCCAAAATTGTCCTCTGGCCTCCATGTTCACACACACACACACACACACACTCATGCACATCACATATACAAGTGTACATGTATTATAAAAGAGAGAGCGCTACTGTCCTGAGAACTGACCGTCCTGGCAGAGGCACCCAAATTCGTAATTTCCCTAGCTCCAGGTGTCAGCTCCAATGGCTTTGGTTGCACTTTCCGTTTGCGTTAGTTGCAGGTTTCTATTGCCGTACTAAAACACCATGACCAAAATCAGTCTGGGGGCGGTAGGGATTACTTCATCTTCCACCATTCAGGAAAATCAGTGCAGGAACCTGGTCACAGAAATTAAAGCAGAGGCCACGGAGGAGTGCTGCTTATTGGCTTGCTTCCTATGCTTTCTCAATCCGCGTTCTTCAGAGCCCAGGACCACCAGCCCAGGGGTGGCACCGCCCACAGTGGGTTGGGCTCTCCCATGTCAATCATCAGTCAAGAAAATACAGCCCGGTCTTGGCTGCAGGCCTATCTTGTGGGAGACATTTTCTCAACTGAAGTTCCCTCTTCCAAGATGACGCTGACTTATCTCACGCTGATATAAAACCAGCTTGCACACCATCCGTGTGTTGCTTGGGTTATCCAAGATCCATAGTTGTCAGATCTTCAATTTTATTGGGAAGCTTCTCTCATTCTAGAATCAATGTAAAGCACCCTGAGGTGAGGGCAGGAGGTTTAAGGAAAAGAAATTCCAGGAAACAACTAGAAGAGAAAACTCCTAGTAGAAAAAGGCTTTCGTTTACTTTTTGTTTACCAACTGGGGATGCTCAGGGATAAGTCCTTCACAGGGTTCAGGGATTTTCTATCCTCCTATACTAGGCTCTCTCCTAGTACCTTTGGAAACATGGGGAGCCTAGGAGGTCTTCCAGGAGGACAGAGCTGAGAACAGACCTGTTAGACTCAGCCCTGTGGAGGTTAGAGAGGAGATGGAGCACGGGAAGGCTGGGGGAATCATGAAGAGGACCGTGCAGTCCAGGGCTGGTAGAAGAGTGGAGGGGGAGGGGTGCTGGTGCACAGACCTGGCTCTGTGCAACCTTCGGAAAGACTCCGCCAGCCCTTGGGAAGCTCTGGGACCCAAGGATGCACCAAGACTTCCACAAAGGGCAGGAAGGTCAGGGGTAATGCCCTTCCATGCTGGCACTGACTGCCCAGAAAGAGATGGGGTCAGTTCAAAGGCCAGGGAGTATTGTAGCTGAAGGCCTACATTACCCACTCTGTGTAGAAAATGTCACACTTCTTCACGGAAAAAGATGCAGCTGCCATTACTTCATGGATGCAACAACAGGATTTAACATTTTCACTTACAAACATTGTACTTAAAAAAAATAAATCAATGCATCTTTGTCATAATTACTTTAAACACAGAAAAATGTGAAAAAGAAAAATAAAGATTGCTGTTATCCCATTAGAGGTTTTCTACATAATAGATCTAAATGGATGTCATTGTACTTAAAAATAACATTGTGTCCTACATATTAAGTCTTTTTAACTTAAAATCCAGACAGAATCATACGGACCTGCTTTCTGTAAGCTTTTTATTTTATAATCACCATGTAGTGTTCCTGGGTATAAATAAGCCTTCATCCGTTTAAGTGCTGCCCTGTGGCTCGACAGTCTGGATGGTTCAGATTCTCTGTCACTGTAGACATCGTTGTGATGACAATGCAGGAACCCAAGCTTTGGGTCTGGGGATCCCAGGGCTGCCTCAGCGACCCATCTGAAGCTTTCCTGTCTTGACAGTAAGGATGTGCCAGGTGTCTGTCAGGGTCCTGGGGAGACCTAGGCCCCGCTCTCACATCTTAGAGAGACCAGAATCCTTTTCTTCTGTTCATTCCTGTGAAGAATCATGGCCTTCTTGGGTTTTTCTTGTTTGTCTTTGTGATTTTTGTACATTTCTACCACTGCGTGAGCTTTAAACTCCAGCTCTCACCAAGGATAAGTGAGGGGAAAAAGCTGTTGGCTGGGGTTACACCATAACAGCATGGCTTTTTCCAGCCTTCCCTGAGAAGAGTCTCTGAGCCTAGCACACAGTGGCTTCACTCTCCATGACTGTTTGGAGGGGTACAGAGTCCATTCCTCAGACCTCTGCATGGATCCTTGAAGTCTGCCCTTACACTCTATCCATCCGGTCCTCTTCCACCCAAGAACAGAACTTAGCTGATTCGCTGGCAAAGAGGTCAGTAGTTGAACTACAACAGGACTTGAAGTTTGAGCTCAGAAGGCACAGAAGCTGGGAAAACAACACACATTGGACTCTATTTATATTAGTTATTTTTTCTTACCATGGTAACAAAAGACCTGACAAGAGGCAATTTAAGGAAGAAGGGTTTCATTCTAGCTCACAGTTCTGGGGGATGCATTCCATCAACTACAGTCAGGAGCTGGGTATAAAACCTCAGCTTCCCTGCTCTGGTGATCCACTTCCTCCAGCAAAGCCCTACCTCTTTGGGAGGTCCTTTAACCTCCCCAAAAAACACCTCAGCTAAGGACCAGGGGTCCAAACACATTTGCCAATGGGGGGACATTTATTACTCCAAGCACACCAGTGGTCTCCATGTTTTACCCATGAGACCTTTCCCATGTGGCGGTTTTTATCATCCAGGTCGAGAGTCTTCCCTGCCCTTCTCCCTGGCGTTGAAGCGAGGTCCCTGGGAGTTGGATAGTGTCAAGCAGGAGAATTCTCACTGGTCCTCCATTTTTGTTCTGTGTCTCCTGACATCTGCCAGGTGAGCACGGTCCCTGCCAACCCCACACAGTCACCCACTGAGATGCGGCAGGCCCCCATCTGCCAAGCAGACCACCATCCACGCTGGCCGCTCTGCAGCCTTCGCTTCCTGATTGCCTGTGACTTTTAAGTTTTTTCTTGTCTTTTCTGTGAAGCATTTCAAAATAATAATAATAAAAACATCATTAAAATAAGTCCATTAAAGCATGCCTTTAAGCTTTCTGCCTGTTGACACAGCCACGGAAGCATCGCTGAAGGCTCTCCTTGCCCTGCCGGCATCTCTAAGTCAGGGCCTCCCAAGCAGCGGGAACAGCTGCGGAAGCTCTTCATTGGAGGTCTGAGCTTCGAAACAACAGACGAGAATCTGAGGAGCCATTTTGAACAATGGGGAACGCTCTCCAACTGTGTGGTAATGGGAGATCCAAACACCAAGAGATCCAGGGGCTTTGGGTTTGTCACCTACGCCACTGTGGAGGAAATGGACACCGCCATGAAAGCAAGGCCATACAAGGTGGACGGAAGAGCTGGGGAACCCAAGAGGGCAGTGTCAAGAGAAGAGTCTCTCTGTTGGAGGCATTGAGGAAGAGACTGAAGAACATCACCTATGAGGTTATTTTGAACAGTAGGGGAAGATTGAAGTGACTAAAATCATGACTGACCGAGGCAGTGGGGAGAAGAGGGGCTTTGCATATGACACTGTGAATGGCCACAGCTGCGAAGGAACAAAAGCCCTGTCAAAGCAAGAGATGACTAGTGCTTCGTCCAGCCAGAGAGGTCGAAGTGGTTCCGGAAACTTTGGTGGTGGCTGTGGAGGCAGTTTTGGTGGCAATAACAATTTTGGCTGAGGAGGAAGCTTCAGTGGTTGTGGCAGCTTTGGTGGCAGCCGTGGTGCTGGTGGACATGGTAGCAGTGGGGATGGCTAGAATGGATTTGGTAATGCTGAAAACAGTTTTGGAGGTGGTGGAAGCTACAGTGATTTCGGCAATTCCAACAATCAGTCTTCACATTTTGGACCAATGAAGGGAGGAAACTTTGGAGGCAGGAGCTCCGGCCCTTATGGCGGTGCAGGCCAGTTCTTTGCCAAACCACAAAACCAAGGTGGCTGTGGAGGTTCCAGCAGCAGCAGCAGCACCTGTGGCCATGGCCGGAGGTTCTGATTACATCTCAGCCAGGAAACGAAGCTTAGCAGGAGAGGAGAGCCAGAGAGGTGACAGAGAAGCTACAGGTTACAGCAGATTTGTGAACTTGGCCTGGCCCAGTGTGGCAGGGCCTAGCTGCTACAAAGAAGACATGTTTCTAGACAATACTCATGTGTGTGGGCAACAAACAAACACAAACAAACTTCCAGGACTGTATTTGTGACTAATTATTTTATTTTCCTTTCTGTTCTGTGAAGTGTCAAGCATTCCATTTTCACCTATGCTGTTGATTGCTAAGTGTCTGGTCATAATGCTGAATAAATGTGTCTTTAAAAAAAAAAACAAAAGCAAAATCTCCTCTTTCTTCCATAAGATTCCCTGCACTCTGCCCAAAGTTTGGTTATGAGTCTCAGCATCTGCTTCGATACCCTGCTGGGTAGAGTCTTTCAGAGGTCCTCTGGTAGGCTCCTGTCTTGTTTTCTCCTGCTTCCGATGTCTATACTGTTTGCCCTTCTGAATGAGGGTTAAGCATCTTCCCTAGGGTCCTCCTTGTTATTTAGTTTTATTAGGACTATACATTTTATCATGTTTATCCACTTTTAAGTGAGTACATACGATGGGTGTCTCTGCTTCTAGGTTATCTCACTCAGGATGATCTTTTCTAATTCCATCCATTTGCCTGCAACATTCATGATTTCTGTGTTTTTAATTGCTAAGTATTCTATTGTGTAAATGCACCACAATTTCTATATCCATTCCTCAGTTGAGGGACCTGGAAGGGACAGGAGCTCCACATGGAGACCAATAGAGACAAAAAATCTGGATCCAGGGGGCCCTGCAGAGACCGATGCTCCAACCAAGGACCATGCATGGAGAGGACCTAGACCTCCTGCTCAGATGTAGCCCATAGGCAGCTCAGTCTCCACGTGGGGTCCCTAGTAAGGGAAGCAGGAGCTGTCTCTGACATGGACTCAGTGGCTGGCTCTTTGATTACTTCATCAGCCTTACCAGGCCACAGAGGAAGAGGATGCAGATAGTCCTGATGATACCTGATTGGCTAGGGTCAGATAGTAGGGGAGGAGGACCTCCCCTATCAGTGGACTAGGGGAGGGGCATGGGAGGAGAAGAGGCAGGGAGGGAGGGACTGGATAGAAAGTGAATAAATCGTAATAAATAATAAATATGCAAAAAAAAAGAAAAAAAACATGCCTTTAAGTATCTGTCTTATTTTTTTATGGTGAAAGCATAGGAAGACAGGTCCTATGTAGTGTGAGATCCTGTCTTGGGGTCTGGGAACACTCTGAGCAAAACTCATCACTTGCAAGTAAAAGTAGGACAATTCAAACTGAATAGATGCCAAACAAACCCACCTAGGGATGTGATTATCAGCGGTTGCTCAGGATGCCCGGAGGATGCTCTGTCTCCGTGTGTAAGATGACTGGGCTGTGACTGAGTGTAAACAAGGCTGCCCTGCCCTGCTGTGTGCTTTATGGCAAAAGCAGGGATGTCCTGGTGGGCAGTGACCCAAACACAGACCAGATCAGCAGAGAATGCAGCTGCCTTCTGGGAGAACCCTGGCTGTGCAAACACGGTCATCCACATTACTTCCTTCTTCTCCTCCCTTGAAGTGGATACCCAGCTTTGGGATTATGGTTTCTGTAGCCAAAATCCAGTTTTTTCCAGGTCTCTGACATTGCCCAGAGTATAGGAGGACATGGGCAACCTGAATAAAAGCTCTGGGTGTCTGAGTCAGCCCGGGTGTGGGGATGGGGCTTTATGGGCTTGGTTTGGGGATTTTTGTTTGTTTGGTTTTTGGTTTTTCGAGATGGGGTTTTTCTGTGTAGCCTTGGCTGGCTGGCCTTGAACTCACAGCTATCCTCCTGCCTCTGCTTCCCTAAGTGCTGAGATAACAAGTTTGTGCCTCTATGCCTGGTTGGGATGAGTTTGACCTGTGATAGACATTTGTAGAAAGTAATATGGCAATTTGTGTTGATAGCCTTTCAGAGTCCACACTCCAAATTCTGATATTTGTGGGTAATGGTTACATTATAATATTAAACAAAATGGTCCAGAAGAAGAAGAAAGAAGTAGAAAAAGAAGAAGCAGCAGCAGAAGAAGCAACCTCAATGTTTAATAACAAGAGAAAGGAGGGATAGGGAGAAGAGGGAGGGAGGGCAGGACCAGGAGGAGAAGAGAAAGCGGGCTACTATCCGGATGAAGTTAATTAATTAATTAGCTAATTAGTAATTAATTAATTAAAAAGAATAACAAGTGAAAGGGATAAATTAAATCATACTATGCCCTACATTCACCCAGTATGGAGACATTAAGATGGTTTTCAAAGAATTTTACTGGTGATGGGGGTTATTCACAGTGAGGTAAGTTTAAGGATTAATATCTGTGCTCCTAGATTGAGGCCTGATCCTGCTGTCATCAGAGGCTCCCTTCAGCAGCAGGCAGACACAGATGCTGAGTCCCAGGGTCAGACACGGTGTAGAGGTCTCCTCAAATCCCGCCCCTCGGAGCCTTGGGAATTCTGAGGAAGAGAAGGCAGAGGGGCTGGGGGACACCAGGAGACTATGGCCCTCTGAATCAACTAGGCACAGATGAGCTCACAGAAACTGAACGGCAAGCACAGGGCCTACACGGGTCAACACCGGGTCCTCTGCATAATGTTACAGCTGTTAGCTTAGTGTTGTTTTCGACATTATTTGGGAGTTTCACACAATGTGCCCTGATCACATGCCCAGTCTTCCCAGGTCCACCATCCAACCCTACCTCATGACTTCCTCCAAAGGAAAGAAAGCCAAGTCCAAGTCGTGTTATATACCCATATACTCACTGGAACATGGTCAAACTCCCAATGGCCAGCTCCTTAAAGAAAACTGAGTCCGTCCCCACCCCACCCCACCCCACCCCACCCCACCAGAAGCCATCAGCTGTAAAGAGCACTTGAGGATTGCTATCACAGTTTTTAAGAGTTCTTTTCAATGGCTTCCTGTCTAGACTGTTTCTTTTTTTGTTTTTGTGTGTGTGTGTGTTGGGGGGGTTGTCACAGAAGCCTTTCAAGTCTCTCTCTCTCAACTGTGCGGCTGCAGCCATCAACACCGCGGCAGAAGCCTCCTTGCCCTCTATGGTCAGCAGCAGCTTGGACCATGGAGTTTGGAGTTCTGTATGGTTTCTGGTGGCAGCACAGACCACAGGCGTCAACGCAGCCCTCTGTGCACAGACGCCATGGACACCTACATGGCCGTTGGTGCTGTTTTATGGTGTTTTTATGGTGTTTTCCTGACTGTGAGAAAGAGTGGGTCTCTGACTCTTTTTCCTGATCTTGGGACTCTTATCATCCTGCTGGTTTGCAGTGTCCAACTTTGATACGATAGCCTTTGCTTCATCTTATGTTTTACTTTGTCACGTTTGGTTGTTATTTCTTGGAAGCTGTTCTTTTCTAGTGAGAGTCAGAAAGGGAGTGGATCCAGAGGGAAAGGGAGGTAGGGAGGAACTGGAGGAGAGGAAGGGGAAACTATAATAGGATATACTATATGAGGAAAAGAATATATTTTCAATATTAAAAAAAAAGAATTAGCAACCAAGGGCTAGAGAGATGTATCAGTCAGAAAAGTGCTTGCTACGTAAATATAAGGACCTGAACTCTATCTCCCAGAATCCACCAGGGCAGGAGAGAAGCAGGTGTACAGTAAATAATTATAATCCCAGAACTGGGAAGGTGGAGCCTGGAGCTCACTGGCCATCCAGCCTAGTATACTCAAGCAAACTCCAAAAGATCCATGAAAGATCCTGCTTCAAAAAACAAACAAACAAAAAAAGATACGGGGAGGGGGAAGGCCCCGTGGGTAAGATCACTTGCTGTGCAAGCATCAGAGCCTGAGATCTGATCCGCAGCATTCACATAAAAATGTGGCTATGGGCACATGCCTCTGAGACCCCAGCCCTGGGGACCAAGACAGGAGCATCCTCAGGGTTTGCTAATAAACCTTGTCTCAAAAGAATAAGGCCAAGGATAACAGAAAAGGACACTTAATACCTTTCTCTGGTCTCTGCATGAACACAGGTTCACACAGAAGCTCATATGCATGCAACACACACACAAACAAAAAACACAGAGTGGCTAGCTACAAAGAACAGCACTTTGAGGTCTCCCACATGCACATACATAGACACACACATGTACCGGTGCTCCCTCACAAGCACACACACACACCCATGAACTCACTGATGAAAAGGAAAGAATTCGGATTCAGAACTGTGGATGCAACATTATGTCACCTTTGGGGACTGGAGTGTGCAAGTCCCCAAGTCAACTACTGAAAAAGAAACATAGTAGCTCCTTAGATATTGTGACCAGTGTTTTTCTTCTCCTTTGTACTCTGCACTAGTCATGGGTAGTTTTTGTTTGTTACAATTCTATTTTTTAAATATATAGCCATTGCTATTTTACCACATTATTTCATATTGCAAATTTTCTACTTCTTAAAAGACTGAATAATATTTCATTATGTGTATCTCAATATTTTGTCAATTCTATTTAATTTTACCATTAGGAAATAATGGGGCTGAGGAGATGGTTCAGTGCTTAAAGTACTTGGGTATAAAAGTGCAGTTTGGATCCCCTAGAACCGACCAGGCAAACTTGGAAGTCTGAGCGTAATTCTAACGCTCAGCTGTGCAGATGGGGGCTGCCCAAACCAAACCAGCTGGGACATGAGCCGTGGTAGTGAGCTTTGTGTTTAAGTGAGAGACGTTGCGTTAGTGACTAAGATAGAGAGAAATTAGGCTTCCACATGCACACACATGTACCCACACACATATGAACTTGCATGCATGCACACACACACACCTACACACATATACATACACACACATCCTATACATGAAAAGAAATCAAAGGGTGAGCATTGAAACCTCCGTACCATTCATTGTATTATGGCTTAAATGAATTCCCTAATGTTCTTTACAGTGTGTTTCAAACAGAAGGAAAACTATCCCTGAGGAAAACATGTAATGTGGGGTGACAAAGCAGACATTTTTAACTACTGTTTTTGTGTGCCTTTCTATCAAAAAGAAAAACCATTGAGCTGGGAGCAGCGAAGTGGCTGAGTACATAAAGAAGCCTACCGCCAACCCTGATAATATGAGCTCACTTGCTAGATCCAAACGGTGGAAGAAGAGAACCAGTCATGGCAAGCTGTTCTCTGACCTCTACACGAGTGCCACAGAAGCGCACACACATGCACACGCACCGCCACAATAACAACAATGAGAATGTAATAGAAACACCATCAGAGGCGAATGGAGGCAGCAGAAAGTCAAGATTAGAACAGATTAGAAAGCTACTTGAGTTGAACGTACAGATGGAATCCTGCCTTCCCCTTGGCTGCCACGTGAAAAGTGACATTCCATAGGTGGCTCCTGTTCAAATATCTCAGAAGTGTGTTTGAACTGGTTTCAAATACTGTTAAACCACAATGAAGCCACAAGGGTCAAAGGGGTGGAGATGGGAGAGGGCTCAGAGGGAAGAGGCCTCTGAAGAGAGTGAGGACTCGTGCCTTCGTTGAGAGATTGGGCACAGCTTCAAAGCAAGCAGCCGTCGTCGGGGCTCAGGCACAGTAAATAGGCTCCTGTTCTTGTCTGGAAGAGCTGAAAGGGACGAGAAGGCTCACAGCATGTGTGCAGCCCAGTGAGTGAGGAGTCCCTTAACAGGAGTACCTGTCAAAGGAGTCCTGCCTCCAGACTCTAGCACACCCCGGGAGGACCAGAGTTCCAGGTTTACGATAACAGAAGCCAGATGCGTGCTAGTCCCCGCTGGAAGCAAGCCCAGGCAGATGAGAAAGATTTAGCTTGAAACAGCTTTCCAGATTTCTTGTTATATGGTAGTGAAATTCCAATCTAAATGGAGACTGTATTGGTGTCCTAGAGAGAATGTAGAACATTTTATTTATCACGAGTGTTGTGACCAAAATGTCACAAGACTGATGAATTGTCACCCACTGCTTTCTACCCAGACCTCAGCAGATCTACATTTCTTTTTATAATTTATTCACTTTATGTCCCAATTGTACCCTCCCCTCATGAAATACATTGCCTACTGTATTTCAATGACTTAGCTCACCCTGCTCAGGGAGGGGGACGGCAAGAGTCCCCAGAAAACAGAGGGAGGGCACGAAAGGACATCTGCGAAAAGCGTCACCCTAGGTCTGGGGACATGGCCCAGTCGCTGAAATACTCCTCATACAATCATGAGAGCCCAAATTCATCCCTTACACCCACATAAATGGCCACGTGTGGTGGCTGTGTTTATAGTGGCTTATGGTAGCTGGTGATTTGGAGGCAGGAACAGACAGATTTCTGGGACTCCCTAAGAGCCAGCTTAGCTGTCCTAGTTGTTTTGGGACCCTGTCTCAAGAATGAAAGCAGATGGCTCCTGAGGACAGCACCTAAGGCTGACCTCTGATCTCCACATTTACTTGCATGCATGCTCTCTCTCTCTCTCTCTCTCTCTCTCTCTCTCTCTCTCTCTCTCTCTCTCACACACACACAGACTGATTTTTAAATCAAAGTTAATAAATAAAATTCACAGTTTGATTGACGAGTGTCGCCAGTGCCAACCAAAATCTAGAAGAGATTACTGAACAGATGGACTGTTGAGTTCTTCAACAAAAAAGCAGTGTTTGCCAGGAGCTAGTGTGGACTCACTAGGAACCAGTCTAGCTCATTCTGTGTGTGTGTGTGTGTGTGTGTGTGTGTGTGTGTGCCTGTCTCTGTCTCTCTTCATGTGTCTCTGTCTCTCTGTCTCTCTGTCTCTGTGTGTATGTGTGTGTGCCTGTCTCTGTCTCTCTTCATGTGTCTCTGTCTCTCTTCATGTGTCTCTGTCTCTCTTCATGTGTCTCTGTCTCTCTCCATGTGTCTCTGTCTCTCTGTCTCTGTGTGTGTGTGTGTGTGTTTGTGTGTGTGTGTGTATGTGTGTGTGTGGAGAGAGCCTCTGTCTCTCTCCATCTCTGCCCCCAGGTTAGTGGATAAGGGATTATTCATAAACCCTACCTCTTGATTTCTCTGAGTATTTCCTCTTCTTGCACATGTGGGCATGTGTGGGGACCAAGAGGTGGGTTTATAACCCCCTGACTGAGTTCTCACAGTGTCTTGTCACCCCGGGAGTCTGGTGGCAATCCCATGGACTTTGTTCAGATTCTGTCCAAGTTAATTATTACATTTTCCGATGAGCCCATTAAAATGGTTGCATTTATTTATGAAGTGTGCTGCACAAAACCTGAGCAAGCATATCTCAAGTATTTATCATTCCTTTCTGATGAAAACATTTAAAATCCTCCTAGCCTCTGTGAGATGCTCTGCTCACTGTCATTGTCTGGAGTCACCTTGCAGGGGAGGATTTTTATGAGTAACGTGGAAGATGACAGGGAGCTGGTTTTATCAAATACAGTCAACACAGTAAGGCAGAAGAGATTGCGAGCACATTTGAATGACTTGGAGTCCTGTATGTGAGCACAGTGTGACAGTGACAATAGAAATCTCTGCAGTCGGGACAGGGGCTCAGAAATGACTGAAGCAGTGTTCTGGCTGGCACAGCCCACCAAGGTGGCTCTCTGGTCACATGGTTCTTGGCCCACCATCATTGTGGTAAGCTTGGGTCTCAGTTCCTCATTCACTGCGGAGACACACCAGCTCTTCAACACACACCGCTTCCAATCCCACTGGACCCAATCCCGTGAGTCACGAGGGCGCCCCAGGGACGCTCACCCCCACCCACACCACTGCAGAGGCACCAGGTTTTAATGCCCTGGGCATCACGCTAGCCCCTGGCACAGTACCAGGCTCCCTAAGCTCTGTGCCAAGCTTCCACTCATTCCTGCATCTGAGTGCGTGTCTCTCTGTGCACGAACATCCATGTGCTTCCCAGTGGCGGGAATCCTGGGAAAGAACGTCAAGTCTGCACTGACTACACTTGAACTAAGTGAGTACTAGGTGGGGCTGAGTATGCCTGACAACCTCTTCACCCAACGTGAACTGGCTTAAAGTTCCCAGACGCTGAAAATATATATCCTACGAGTATGTCACATTTTATATGGACTAAAATTACTTTATCTTTATACATATTTTTATACATATTTTTAAATGTTGGATGATTTTTTTCCCAATTGACCTATTTTTTAAAATAGACGGGAGGGGGCACTGAGAGACAGGGGTTCAAAGCATATATTGCGTTTGCACAGGAGCCGAGTTTGAGTCGCAACACCCACGCGGGGCAGCTCACAAGCACGAGTGACTGCCACCCTGATCCGGCATCTCTGGCCTCCACAGGCAATCTGCACTGTGTGCACACACCCACATGTAAATAACACGAGTGCACATAGTCAAGTCTTTGAATATATAAATCATTACTTGAGTTTAGTGCTGTTTTACCTTTAGCTCACACTTCCTGGAGTTACTTTTAAAGGCACTGCACATTGCCTGTCGGTTCCTAATAAAGCCTTATTTAACATAGAGGATTGGTGTTTTTATGTATTTTTGTAAAACTCCTTCTGTAGCAAGAACAAACAAAAGGCTCTACCCAGTTTCATTCTTAACAACCGAACGCTGGAAAGGAAACCAGCATCTGTTGACAGGTTAATGGATCAACAGATTTGTCCGTCCTCGCACTACGAGCTGATGGCGCAACAGTAGGGTGAACTCGCCGCTGGAGGAGCATGACTTAATCTCAGCCACGTCACACTGAGCAGAAGCCAGCGAGTGCACAGGCCTGGTTCCAGTTATGTCAAGCTCAAAGGCAGTAGCAAATTCAAGTTCAGAGAACAAATTAGTACAGTTCTCACCCTGGGAGTGGGGGCTGGGTCGGGAGAGGCTGCAGGGATTGGCTGAAGCTGGACAGAGTCTGTTTCATGAGGCTGTGGCCACTACACAAAAGAGCATGTACACACAAAGCCGGAGCTGTGCCCTGAAGGCCTGTGCATCTTTACCACATGTGAATAAATGTCCCCTGGAGTAACTACGATTGTGCCCGTGTGTTAGTGCATGTGCTCATGCACACACAAGTACGTGTTTGTGTGCAGGCCGGAGAACCATGTCAGGTGCTTGTGTGCATGCTGTATGTGTGTGTGTGTGTGTGTGTGTGTGTGTGTGTGTGTGTAACGCAGTGAGGCTTTCTGCCTGGCTCTGCCTTCTAAACACCGGGATGTGAAACACAGGTATGAAACCTCAGCCTGGGACTGTTTTCTAAACATGGGTTCCGGGGATCAAATCCAGGTCCCCACACTTGCAAGGCAAACATTTAGCTTACCAAGCAATCTCCCTGCTCCAGATTGTCATGTAAGTCTTTTTTTCATCATATATCCACTCAAAAACACAGCAGGCTGAGGGGGGTGTGGCTCAGGTAGGGCACTTACCTACATTGTGAGGTCGTGGGTCCATCCCTACCACTGCAACACACACACATACTGAGACAAACACACACAACACACATTCACACATGCAAACACATACACTCACACACAAGTACATACACACCAAATGAGCACATTTCCATCCTGATTTGCAGTTCATTTCCACATGTTTCTTTGGCACAACATAGTTTTAGGGGTAGTTGGTTGAGGTACTTGGGTTGTACCTGTTTAGAGAGTTCAGCTCATCAAGTAATGGGGTAAAATTTCATAGCTTCTATTGGTACAATCACGTGGGGTAAGGGAACTACAACTCACTGAGTCCAGACACCATGTCCTGACTTTGGATCTCTGTGGATGTTTATCTTGGCTTAAGCCAAATGCAATTTTCTCAGTCTTCAGAGCCTCAGCTCACACCCTGTACCAACCATGGATGTTGGCAGGCACCACCTGTGTCCATATCCCCGTTCACTTGGAGCAGCCTCACCCCACTGCAGGCACCGTGAGTGAACAATGCTGCGAGTGAAGAGAAAAACTGCGGCTGCTGAAACCCTTCATCCCTCTCTCTAGCGGCCTCCCATTTAACGTGCACCAGGAATGTGCCTGGTGATCCAGTCAGGTCACCCCCCTTTTCCAGGATGAGACTTTCCGTGAGCCAATGGTCCATTCCCAATTCCTCCTTCCTGGCTCTAGTGCAAGCTACAACCCAGGCTGGCTGGGGCCATTCACCCGGGACTTGATCAACACGAGGTCAGTGGTCAGCTGACTAAAGGAAGCTGAGCCCTCCAGGTCTGGTCACCGGGCATTCCTCCCTGTTTAGCAGGAGGGGCAGGCGGTCTTAGAAGATTATTCCTGTTCTTGAGAAAGGTAGGCTGAGTCACAGACGCCCTTTTATGTAGCACAGGGGAGAATGACTATCACCCACTAATCCCTCGGTTAGAGGCCTTTTGTGAAGGAATTCAGCTATTTGCTCTCTTGCTCCGTAAGTAGATTTAAGAGAACCATGTTTCTTTGTACACCAAGTGAGGCGAAGAGAGTTGTAGACAGATTGCATTTGGCGGTAGCGTCTGTCATGGGAGGAGGAATGAGAAGAGCCGGGACACTTTTCCCTTTTTAAGGAGAGCTATTCTGCTCAGGAGAAGAATGGAAACAGTGTGGAGAACACTTTTAGTCATTTATTTTACTTCTTTTTTTCATGCTAAATTTGGTAGCAAGTAAAGCCCTGGCCAGTCTCTTGGGGCTCACCCTGGCTCCAGGGAAAATAGTGTGAGTTTGGTGGGCCCTGAAACATGCCTGTAGCATTTCAGCAAATGTTCTGGATTAGCGAGGCAGTCCGTAACAAAATTCAGAAAGCCAGCCTCTGCAGATAGACCAAATGGAGGTTGCATCCTAGCAGGCCGTTTTACTGGGTTAAGCCTCAAGTGCCTTCTGCTGTAGATGACAGCTAGAAACTCTCTCGCCATCGTGAAGGTTAAGTTAGACAGCACATGCAGAAAGACCCATTATATTGTTTCACTCTAAATGCAAGTCAAGTCTTCCAAAGGACTCTCGTAGAAAGGCGGCAGAGATCAGAGGGTAAAGACAGTGGCTCAGGATTGGCAGCTGCGGACAGCCAGGGACCCTGACTGAAGGCTGCTGAGCCACAAAAGCTTGGCCAGGAAGACCCGCAACCCAGAACAGCTCCCAGAGAGGAAGGGGTCCTAGTTTATGAAGCAGACCATAGCGGCCCTTTGGGGATTCTAATATTATTCCTAGGACTTTGTCCACTTCTGAGACAGGCCATCTCGGGTCACAAGCACGCTTCTGCTGCTCGAGGCGGAGTTTGTTTGCTTGTGGTAAGTAAGGCCAGGAAGCGCCAAGGAGGGTGGCGGAGAGGCTGGTTGCCTTGGCTGGGAAGCCAAATGCCTGGCCAACTGGGGCAGTTCCAGAGAGTGAACTGGCCTGCCTTGGCTCTGCTCCCTCTGTTGCTCTACAGAACACCCCCCTGCAGCCAGCTGATTTTCTCATTGCGCGACTTCTAAATAGCGTGATTTATGACCACACTCATCCGAGCTGGCCCCTGGGTGTACACACTTCCAGCCCAGGGAGTGAATAATGAATTAATCACCCTGCCTCAGGTTCAATACGGAGCCGAGTGTTTGCAGATCTTTATTGTCCTGCACAAGCCAAGTCGATCTGCTCAATTTACACTCTCAATTCATTGGAGTCTGTGCAGTTCTGCCTGATCTGGGGAGCCACAACCTCGAGGCTGCTTGGTCACTGAGGTAGCCTCTTTCCCCCTCCCAGAAGCCAGCCTCTCCTCACTGTCAAAGACCTCTGGGTGCTCAGGGAAGCCACCACATTTTCCTGGAGGCTGCTCTCCGGGTTATTTCTCATCCTAAATGGTGCTGGGGAGGATGTTTCTTAGCATCCAAAGAGATGCCAGCCTGCATATACTAAAGGCATGCGCACACGCGCACACACACACACACGCACACACACACACACGCACACACACACACACACGCGCGCGCGCGCGCGCAGTTTATGGAAGGGCTGGGGAGATGGCTAAGTGGCAAAGAGCTTGCTACATGGCATGAGGCTAGGTGTCCAAATCCCATACCTCTTTAGAACTGGGTACGGCAGTGGCTCTTGCAATCCGAGCACTGTAGAGGCAGAGACAGAAGGCCAGCCAGTGTAGATAAATCTGTAAGTTCCAGGTTCAATAAGAGACCCTGTCTCAAAATCTAAGGTGAAAGGCCACCGAGGAAGACATCTGTCATCAACCTCTGGCCTCCGTATGCACGCGCGTGTGCGTACAACACACGCACACATACCAAAAGAAAAAAATGAAAAACAAAGAAAACGTTTGTTGAATGAACTTGTCCTGGCTCCACCAACACGAATGTTTGTCAGAACCAATGTTTTGCAGTCATGCTGCAGCCAGTCTTCTGTTCCCTTGTTCGGAGCCTGTAGGAATTTGGGGGAGGTTTTTTTCCCTAAGTCTCAGAGCTGATACAATTTGATTGATGAGGACTGACTGTTTCTTAAGTGGTAAGAGTAGGAAGAGGTGAAGATGGGGCTTTCCCATCTTCCCATTTTCCTTCACCTCCCAGAAACCAAAGGCAGAAACATAAGCCTTTCACCCCATACTCAAATATGGAAGCAGGTGGGCCTGGGCTCCCTGTGGGAGCCACGCATTGTCCTGATGGACTTGGAGAAGACACATTCAGACTGGGGACACATTCTCCCAAACTGAGCTAGCTGAGGTGCTGACTTCTCCACCTCATGTAACCTGTCTGGAACAGAAAGGGTCGGGAGTGGCACAATGCTGTCGCTGGAACTTGCACTGTGGAGAAGTGGCTCCCACAGGACTCAGCTGGAGATGGGGGCAATCCTGAGAACAGCGCAGGCTGGGAATTAGCATCTTCATGTCCTCCATTAGAGAAGCTATAGAAGCTACAGCTTATGGGGCCCAGCTGAACCTGGGTGAACTATGCATGTCCACCTGTGTCATCTGAAACCAAACAGGCTATAGAGTAGGGCCTATTAAGACTTAGTAATTATAAAGTAAAATATTTTTTATTAGAGGAATCAGAAAAATATTGGATTATCACATGACATCTCAGTTGGATGCAGGGAACACAAACGAAAATTAAGCAGCAAAAAACACCTTAAAAAACAAAACCAAACAACAACAACAACAAAAAAAAGCAAAGATCTGTGTTAAAATTCACATTGGCAATAGTAAAGTAAACTAGCCCTCAGAAGCCAAAATAGTGATGTCAAGGGCAAAGCTAAAAAACTTTTCAAAAGAGAAGGCAGGTAAGAGGATGAGGAAAATGGATAGAGGATGAAAACTGAAAGCTAGGGATTGAATTTAAGTATTCTAGGGAAACCAGAGTGTGTGAGACAAGGATAATTGAAGATGCACAAAGAAAAATTCCCCATATGGTTAAAAAGTCTGGAGTATACATTCTGAGAAGTTTCATGATGCTCCAAAGGCAACAGAAATCATCACCCGATGCATCCTCATCCAGTTCCTGAGTCATGACCCTGGTGGAGAGTCAACCTTTAAAGACAGAAGCATATGAACTCAGGTATCTACAAAGACAAAAAGTAAGTTTGGCTCATTTGTGACTCAATAATACTAAATGCCAGAGAACTCTAGAATAGCATCTACAAACATTTGAGGGGAAAGATTTGTGATTCAAGATCATTTTAGTCACTGTCCTATTGCAGTGAAGGCAACAGGGGCAAGGCAACTTATAAAAGAAAGCATTTCATTAGGGAATTCACACATGTCCGCCATGGTGGGGACCATGGCAGCAGGCAGGCAGGCATGGTGCCGGAGGAGTAGCTGGGAGCTCACATCTGATCCACAAGTAGAAGGCAGAAAGAGAGGTGAGGGAGGCTGGGCTGGGCTGGGCATGGGCTCTTGAAACCTCAAAGCCCACCTGCAGTGACACACCTGTTCCAACAAGGCCACACCTCTTAATCCTTCTCAGAAAAGTTCCACTAACTAGGGACTAAGTATCCAAATATATAAGTCAATGGGGGCATTTTCATTCAAACCACCTTAGTCAGCAAAGTGCTTGAAGACCAGAGACAGGCAGGTGCCTGGGGTTGGTTGGACCACAAGACCAGCCTACTTGGTGAGTCCCAGGCCAATGAGAGACTTCTTTTCAACAACAAGGTGGACAGCTCCTGAGGAACAATACTTGAGTTTGTCCTCTGGCCTACACACACACACACACACACACACACACACACACACACACCATCATTCCATGTGGCTATTGCAATTTCTATGGTCTAAAGTTCATAGAAAGATGAACATTCTTAGAAAAGCATGTTATCCACACATCTTCTTTACACACCCCTCTTTGAGAAATGGCTTACAAACTACAGAGTTCACTTCTGCAGATTACAAGAACAAGCCAAGACCCCAACAACCTATAAAGAAAGGTAATTTGGCCATGTTTCCAAGACCAAACATAAATCTCAGAATCACTGTTGTTTACCTGAGTGAGTTGAAAATTCATGTACACATGCTCACACACACACACACACACACACACACACACACACTTGTGTATAAATGTTTATAGTTGTTTTATTCATAATTCCCCAAACTTGGAAGCAGCCAAGTGTCTTTAAGTAGGTGAGTGATCAACTAAGCTGTCAAACATCCAGATAGTGGGGAAACTAATGACTCAAAAATAAATGAATGAACCATCAAGCCACAAAAGGGAAGAAATGTGTATGACTAAGTCAGAGATGCCACCTAAAACACAAGGGTACTGTGTGATTTTCAGCCATAGGACATTCTTGGAAAACTGTGAAGACTGTGGTTAACCAGAGCTCACTCGGAGGAAGAAGAGAAGGGTAAGCTGGTGGCATCCAGAACAGGTTTAAGACCGTGAAACTTCCTGTATTAAACTAGCATCATAGCTGCTTGAACTGAGGCATTTATCAAAAGCCACATAATGTGCAGTACAGAGAGTCAACACTACTGTTAGTCAGGGCTGTTGATTAATACTAATGGATCACTATTGGCTCACGAACTGGAACAAATGTACTACACTAACGAAAGATGTTAATAATAAATTGGGGTGAGGAAGAAAAAAATGGCTATGGGCATAATTTCTACTTTCTGCTTGAGTTTTCTGTAGCTGAAACTACTCCCCCATCTCAGGAAAAAAAAAAAGATATTTTTAATTATAAACAACGGTGCTTAGTGGTTAAGTTTCCCTTGGTTCAGTTGCCTTGGGTCCCCTAAGCTGCACACATCCAGGGGCACACATTTGGAGCTGGGGCCAAGCTGAACTCCAGAGGGCTACCCCGGGGGATTCCTGACGTTTTCTTCAAGCTTCTGCCTCTTCTGAACACGGTTTTACGCTTTTCTGGCGTCGTGTGCTGTCTGCTGAGTGGCCGTGGCTCTCTTCCTGTCCGGCTCGTGTCCGCAAAGGCACATCCTTCGTGCCATTGATGTCTTCCACAGAAAGCATTGCTGCACACATGCTCTGTCACCCCCTGTCAGCAGTGGAGCCGAGCAGAGCGACACGGCTCCTCAGGCCGGAGGAACACGCCTCTCGTTAAATTACAGGGCACACAGCTCCAAAGGCTCTGGGTTTGGATCTGAAAAGAGCTAAAGAAGTGATGACGGGGAGAGCGGGAAGCTCAGTCCGTAAAATGCTGGCCTGGAAAGCCTGAAGACCCGAGCTTGATCCCCAGGAACCATGCCGAAAAGCCAAGTGTGAGCAGGCAAGATGGCTCAGTGGGTAAAAGCGCTTGCTTCTAAGCCCAATAATTGAGTTTCATTCCCAGAAGCCATATAGTGGAAGGAGAAAATCAATTCCCAAAGGTTTTTTTTTTTCTCTTACTCCATGTGTATAGTATGGTTCATACTTCTTCCCCACACAAAGAAAGAAAGAAAGAAAAAGGAAGGAAGGAAGAAGAAAGAAAGACTCAAATAATTTTAGGAGTATAGGAAAAATATGTGTCTATATATATCTTACCATAAAATGGGTCAGAAAAATACCACACCCTGGGCCTGGAGAGATGGCTCAATGGCAGAGAGTGCTTGCTGTACAACCATGAGAACCTAAGTTCAGATCCCAGCACCCTCACACATAACAGTCTGCTCTCGTACATGTCTGAAACCCCAGTGCTGTGGGGGGCAAAGGCAGGAGGACTGCTGGGACTTACTGGCTGCCAGCCTAGGTGAAAATGTGCACTTGGGTTCAGGGAGAGACCCTGCCGAAAGGAATAAATCAGAGAGTGGTGGCAGAGGACACCGCATACCCTCCTCTGTCCTCTGTGTACACACCCACAGATATATGCAACTACACACACACTTGTGAATGCACCATACACACACATCCACATGCACACAGGAGGAAAGGCTGTGAATGCTCCATACACACACATCCACATGCACACATGAGGAAAGGCTGTGAATGCTCCATACACACACATCCACATGCACACAGGAGGAAAGGCTGTGAATGCTCCATACACACACATCCACATGCACACATGAGGAAAGGCTGTGAATGCTCCATACACACACATCCACATGCACACAGGAGGAAAGGCTGTGAATGCTCCATACACACACATCCACATGCACACAGGAGGAAAAGCTCTCTCTCTCTCTCCCTACGTGTGTATGCGAGAGAAAGAGAAAGAGAAAGAGAAAGAGAAGAGAGGAAGAGAAAGGGAGAGAGAGAGAACATGATCAAGAAAGCAGGTTTAGCATGGTAACAGTGAACAAGCCTGGGGCTGGAGAGATTGACTCGTGGGGGAAGCCTGAGGACTTGAGTGCGGTCCCTCAGCACGCATGTGCACACGATAGGGACAACAGAGTAACCGGAGCATTACTGGTAGGGAAGAGACAGGTAGATCCCAGGACGCACTGACCAGCCAGTCCAGCAGAATCAGCAAGTGTCCAGTGAGAGACCCTGTCTGCAAACACAAGGTGGAGACACGGCTCAGCTCAAACATGTGCACTGTTCTTGCAGAGGGCAGTTCCCAGTGCCCACGCGGGTGGCTTATGGCCACCTGTAGCTCCAGAGGATATAAGTCCCTCCTCTGGACTGCACAGGCTCCTGCACTCATGTGCACATACCCACCCCAACACGCATACATGCATCGGTGAGTGTGCACACGCGCACACACACATATACAACACACACACATCATAAATAAATCTGGACATAATCAGAATCTCACACCTTATTTTCACCTTTAAAGCTTTAAATTTGTTGACAGAAAAGAATGTTTAGAGCAGTTGAGCAAACCATGTGTGGTGGCATGCCCCTTTAATCCCAGAATTTGGGAGATAGAGGCAGGCAGATCTCTGAGTTCGAGGCCAGCCTGGTCTACATAACAAATTTCAGGACAGCCAGGGCTACGAAGAGAAATTCTGTCTCAAAAACAAACAAACAAAACAAAAGAACAAAAATAACAACAAAACATAGATAGACAGATGGATGGATAGATAGGTAGATAGGATAGACAGACAGATAGATAGATAAGCATATTTTGACAGCCCCATTTTTATATTTAAGAGAGGTCTGTCCTGCAGTACTGGCAACTAAAGTCAGGCCTTACCTTGCTCCGAAAGTGCTATACTGCTGAGCTGCATCGCTGATACCCCCAATTTTAATTTTAAAAGCAGTATTAGGCTGGGGGTAAGGCTCAGGGGAACACTTCCTTAGCATGTGTGAGGCCCTGGGCACAATCCACAACATGACAAAAAAACACACAAAAACCACCAAGACGTACTGTGCATGAACTTTAAAATACATCACCAATGTCACTGAAAAAAATCACATTTGGGCAATCTGCCTACTGAATGTGGTATTTGGGAAAGGTAAATGGACCACAGGCCCTACAGAGACGAGTTGTTGGGTATATGTGCAGATGAAGATGGGTTTGGTTTTGTTTTCATTATTTTGAGACAGGGTAGCCCTGACTATCCTGGAACTTGCTCTGTAGACCAGTCTGGCCTCAAACTCAGATCCATCTGCCTCTGATTCCCAAGTGCTGGGATTTCAGGCCTGTGCCACGGGGCCTAGCTCTGCATGTCACTCTTTAAAAAAAGAAAACTATCATACTTATTTACTTAGTGTGTGTGTGTGTGTGTGTGTGTGTGTGTGTGTGTGTGTGTAGGCACATGCCTGTCACGTGTGAATGTATGAAGGCGATCCTGTCTCATGTCTACCCTGTGGGTACAGGGGTCAAGCTTTGTTTTTCGGGCTCCGTGGCAGGCACCTTCACCCACCGGGCCGTCTCACAGATGCCCCCACAGTTCTTTATCTTTGCTTTCACCTAGACTCTGCGGCCATCTACTCACATTAAAACCCAGCAATGCTCTGTCCTCAGTTGTTTTATAAGAAATACAGTTTCAAATTATGCGGCATTATTCCTACAAGGAGGTATGTAAAACTGCTTTTTTTTTTTTGCTTTAAATAAAAAACAAACCAACAACATGTATTTTCCAAACTTTCTCTAATCAGAATATATTACATTTATTATCAAAATAGATGCAATTTTAAAAATCAACCCGTATAATTTTGTATGTATCATATGATCACAATCATGAAAAATTATACACAACAAGAGAATAAAAAGAGATGTGCTTTAAAAAGCAGCCATGGCTGGTGTGAAAACCTGCTGTTTTTCTCTTCTGCCACTGCTTCTCTGTTGTCCTAATTACTGCTATAATGCTTAAAACGGTTGTTTTTCCATTTTTTCTTAACCAACCAGAGAGCTGCAGGTTATTTTTAAAATGAGGTCCTCACCTCGTTTCATGCACTTAAATTAATCTCAATGATTTTAGAGAGTTATATTTTCAAATGATAGCGACTTAAGAGGTATTAATCAAATTTATATTAAATAACAGACCCCTTGAAGGGGTGGTTTTCTACACCTAGGATCCTAAGAGAAATCACAAATAGAAACCTCACTGTGTAAAAATTCTGTGATGTGGTTAAGTCAGGGCAGATCTCATGTCCCAAGAATGAAACTCGACATTTGACCTCACCCCTCAGCCTCCTTGCCTGGGGGGAGGGGGTCTCGTGCTCTCCCATCCTTTCCTTGGTCCCCTTTCACATCCTTCCTTCATTTCTCTTTACTCCTATCAGACGACCTGAGCAGTCCTGATAGAGCGGGCACTCCAGACAGCGACAGACGTGGCTACAACTCTCCACTCCATCTGCCCCTTCCTGGCTGTCCCAAGGATGGAGGCTGAGGCTGGGGTGCGGCTCAATGGTTGAGCACTCCCCTAAGCATGTACAAAGGTCTGGGTTCAATCCTCAACACTAAAAATGTAAAAATCTAACAGAAGGATGGAAGCCGTTGAAAGTCGCTAGCCCACTTCCTGGCAGAAGGCAGAAGTTAGAGCTCTTCCTAGCTTGGCCCAGGCCTAGCACGGGAGAGCCAGCACAGCCGCCTCCTCTCTCCAGGATAGCGTCTTTGTCTGGGATCGCTGCTGGTGTCCAGCAGTGGAGGCAGCCATCTGCTGAGGCCCACCACCAGCTGCTGTCTCGTCTTCACTTTCTGTCTCCCCGGAGAATCCCGACTTGCAGGCCTGTGGGGCTCTCTTCCGCCCTGCTCAGCCTGGATTCTTATCTTTCCGGGGCTCTCAGAATCTCCCCTCTTCACTTAGCTTCCCCCGGAGTCCCCTTGAGGAAAGATCTGTCGCCTTCCCCTGAGGGAGTCCCCTCTGGTCGCACATGCCAACATGAGACCCTAGAAAGGAAAGCCCATCTAGAAAAGAGTTTGAGTGAGCTCACAGGAGACACGCAGCTTCAAGAAGGAGGAAACCAGATCCGGACCCCAATCCCAGGGGATTTAGCTTCAATTCCCCGTATGGACTTTCAAACCTGTGACTCCAGGTTGAAGTTTTACTTTGGTACCATTTCATAGGGAAAGAACAGCCATCAAAACCATAAAAAGAGCATGATTATTTAAATTAGCTCTTCTCCATCTGGATGCTTCCCCCGGTGTCTCCCCATTTTAAATCGAGATGAGTCTAGCAGGGTTTGGAATCCATGCTATCTCCTTTCAGAATGTCTTCCGCGATGGCGGGTAAGCACGGTTGTTTCTCCCTTCCAATCCTGCATTGCCGTGTCTCCCCGGAAGAAAGCAAGCTGCTCGTCCCCTGCCCAGTGCCCACCCCTTCTCAGCCTGCTCCTGAAGCCTCAGCACCCGCCAGGCCCAGCTCTTTGGGCGCCTGCATGAATCACCAGCTAAGCAAGGCTGCAGCCCATCCCAGCACTGCCACAGAGATTAACGGTCCTTGGGTCGCCCCGTGAGCCAGTGGAAGCAGGAAACCTCTGCCCAAGCACTAGAGCTCAGTATCCCCGGCGGTCCCGTCACCTGCACCCCTACAGGATCTAGCAGGTCATAGTTGGGGCCACCCAGGACACGTGGAGCACACGAGCAGCTGGGGTGCTGCTCAGAGCACCAATGACTTACTCACACACCTTGTTTCCTTCTCCCTCACCTAAAAAGAAAGCAGAGACTTGGGTGGGGAGGGTTCTTGGGCAAGCAATGTGTTGGGGAGTGCTCTTTGGAGAAAAGCAGAACACTTAGGAAGCTCCGGGAAGGTCTGAGGGGATCCAGCCACAGCGGGTCTCCCCTGGAGCCCTAAACCTAGTGTAGCACTGAGCTCACGCTGCTGAGAGCCAAGAGGACCCGAGCTGGCGGACCACAACCTGACAATACCTTCAGAGGCGAGAAGTGGACCTTACAAATGTCCCCCACCTGCAGCTTCCATCAGCCAGGGCAAGCCTCTAGCAGGAGGACAGGTATGAGCTGCCAGCAGCCACTTCCCTGGCAGTGGGACTTCCGTCTGGTAAAAGGTATCTGGATAAAAGATCAAAACTTCCACGACATCATTCTTGACTTTTCTCAATCACACGTAGTTTCTTTCCTAAATTTTTAGTTTATTTATTTTTATATTACGTTTCTTTGTTTAGAGTGCCTGTGTGTATATCCATAAGTACATGTGCGTGTAAAAACATGTGCGTGGCACGTATGTGGAGGTCAGAGGACAGTTTGTGAGCGTCGCCTCTCTCCTTCTGCTATGTGACTTCTAAGGGTCAGACTAGGGCTGGCAAGTTTGGTGGCAAGCACCTCTACCCACAGAGCCTCCCACCAGCCCCGTGAGTCCTCTTGATGTGTCTGTCACTAACCTGCTTTCGAGCTTTAAAAACCCTTCATTGTCGAACATAAATACAGTTAATTAAGTCTTGATCTGCAGTACTAAATCCTCAGGTCCCTTGCTTCCACGGCCTTTGGGAATTTTTAATTGCAGAATTTTAGAGTCCTTCTGGGGCTATTTCTTTGTTTCCTAGAGGAGGAAACAGAGGCACACAAAGACTTGTCTGTCTAGCACATTCTCTAGCAGAAGGAGCCAAGACCACCTGACTTGGAGGTGAAAGCCTGCTGTACCTCTACTTCTGCTTCTGTGATGGCGGAAGAACTTTTTCTTCAGACTTTCAAATTAATCATTGTTTTTTCTTTAAAGGATTATTAAATTCAACGCTTACGAAGAAAGTTGCGTGGCAGGAGTAATACTCCATCCTGTGTTTGATGTCTGAGATAAGGACATGGAGTTAAGCCAGATATAGAACCTACTTAAAATCTTGCAGAGTTTTAAGACCAAACTCAAACCTTCTGGAGTTGATTTATTTATTCTTGGCACCTCGCAGCTTCCTGATTCTTGGAAAGTCGCTGGCTCATTTAGAAGGAAAACTCATGAGGCTTCTTGTACACTGAGTAGCTCCTACAAAACAGCCTTTTGAAGTGTAGGGTGTGAAGGAGTAAGGAGCAGAAGGAGGAAGTTCTGAAGCACACACATGGAAGTAATCACGGAAGGAACAGCTCCCGGGGCAAAATGCAAACGTGTTTCTCGTGCCCTAAACACTGAGGAAATTGTCCTGCACTCACCAAGCCTCAAGTAGGAAAGTATTTTCCCTTTGTCTGAGGCTCCCCTTAGCCGTGTGAGTGGCTTAGGTTCATGCCAAGGAACTCTGCGGCCACTATGGCCAGGCTGCACACATTCTGAACCATCTCCCAAGCATTCCTCCTGCTGTGTGCACCATCAATAAAGCTTATTTCTTCTTCCTGATTGAGACATGCCAGCGTCACTCGCCAAGGGTTTCAAGAATTCTGTGCGTGTGCGCGTGTCACTGCATCACATGCGCAGGTTGCACGCCCGCGTGTCTGTGTGTCTGTGTATGTGAACTTGTGTGGGGACGGAGTAGGAAAGAAGGCTGCAGCGGTTCACGTTGGGTGTCTTCCTCCATCACCATTGACTATTTCTTGAGACAGTCTCAGCGACCCGGGAGCTCACCTGTGCATCGAGACTAACTGGGGCCTCCTGTCTCCATCCTCCCCACCTCCAGCCACTGTGCACCCCAGCCCTACTTTTATGTGGGTGCTAGAGATCCAAACTCTGGCCGTCGTGTTTGTATGGCAAGCACTTTGTGGACTGAGCCGTCGCCTCAGTCAATTCAGAATTCTTCACAGGCCCCAGGACAGCTGCCTTTCTGTGCTGAAAGGCTGACCGCGCTGAAGCTGCTGTTGAGAAGGAAAGCTTTTCTGCTGCTTTTCCACCATCAGTGACATGGGCCGCTAGCCACTCTCTGCTTGAGCCCCTGTTTCCTCACTAATGCCCTTACTAGTTCTTTAAGGCGTGTGTGAGAGAGGGTGGCTGTTAGGAGGACAGCCAGCTCGTGTAAGAGTTGCCGTATCTACTGAAGGGAAGGCCAGACATTCAGCAGTTGCCTAATGCCTGGGCTATTCTAGGCAATCGCTTCCTGCTTTCGCACCGAGGCTGCTCATCTTTGCCATGAGCACAGGGCAGTATTTTGAACTCCATGCTTGTGAGGCCTGCCAGCCTCGTGGATTGGGTTTGGTCCTGCAGGACTACTTAGTTCTTGGGAGAGCCAAGTGTTGCAAGGCCAGGGGCCAGACCTGGCCTCTCTGTGTGCTCCCATTTTCCCTTCTGCTCCTCCACCATTTGATGACCAACAGGAGCCTTTCTAGGACAGCATGTCAGACACTGTATCTGCTAGTCATGCCGTCTGCTCACTGAGCAAATAAATCTCCTGTCACACACCAGCCTCGGGTGTTTCGTCATAGCAACACAAAACAGATGAGCCATCATCTCTCCCCGCCCCCAAACAACTACTAAACCTTTCCAAGGCTCTGTGTAATTCTGCTCACAAGCCTTTAAGCATTCCGGGTCTCCCTGTTTTTGGAAGGTGGTAGGAAAAGCGTCGTGAGGGAGATGGAACTTGGAATCTGAAGCCAGCCGTCTCAGGCTTAAGACTGCTTCTCGTTAGTTGCATCGCTGCTAGAGATGCCTTACCCTAGACTGGGGCGGGAGCCTGGCTCCTCCTCACAGCTGTGCCCTTAGCCCCTCAGCCATCTCTCCAGGCCCAAGCTTGGTCATTTTTGAAACATTAAGTCCTTTGGTCTTCACAGCACCTTGGCCCTGCAGGTGAAGCACTGAACCTCCAGCACACAGGTAAAGAGGCCTAGGTTCGGGAGTGTCAAGGAACTCAGCACGGGCATAACCCCGGTGCTGACGGACGGAGGTAGGCAGGGCCCTGCCTCGCTCCACAACTAATCTAGCTGATAACAGTGAACTCGGGTTCAGGGAGTTCTTACCTCAAAAAGTAAGATGGACAGTAATAGAAGAGGATCCACGTCAGCCTCTGTCTTACACAGGTTCGTGCACTGATGAGTGTGTGTGTGCACACACCACAACACACACACACACACACACACACACACACACACGCACACACATCCCCACACACACGCACACACATCCCCACACACACACACACACGCACACATCCCCACACACACACACACACGCACACACATCCCCACACACACACACACACACACGCACACACATCCCCACACACACACACACACGCACACACACACACACACACACGCACACACATCCCCACACACACACGCACGCACACACACACACACACACACACACACACACGCACACACACACACACGCACACACACACACACACACGCACACACATACACACACACACACACACACACACACACACACACACGCACACAACCCCACACACACACACACGCACACACACACACACGCACACACATCCCCACACACACACGCACGCACACACACACACACACACACACACACACGCACACACACACACACGCACACACACACGCACACATCCCCACACACACACACGCACACACACACACACACACACACACGCACACATCCCCACACACATTTCCACTCTCTTCCATCTTATACTACATAGAGAAATCCAAATAAATTCCAAATCAAATCAGAAATTCAAGGTTGAAAACATGAATAAAATGAAAGTGAATATTTTTCCCGTTGCTGGATAGGGTTTTGCCATGCCTCAAGGCAGTGGAAAAATTATAAATGGAATGATCCAGAGTTTACCCACAAAATCCCAAATTCTGTCTACAGCAATTGAATTTTCAAACAGAGCTGAACAACGGGAGAGTATATCTGAGGCAAATTCGATGAAGGGTTAATACCCTCAATATTTATAGAGCTTGTGAACATGGAGGCTGAGGAGAGAGGAAGGATTATCTGAGGCGAAGCTTTAATCAGAGCTGGCTCGTTCCAATACTTAAAATGTCTGAGTTCCCCCGCTTCTGCCAATCGGTTTGCGTCTGTACATGCAAACTGTATTTAACATTGGCTCCAGCCCAACCTCATTAGTAAAGTCAATCTGCCGCAAAGAAAAGATCATTATAATGCGTCACGCAGCCAAATGTCCAGGATGTGTCCAGTATGTGCTACTGGACATTCTCCACATGACTGCTCCCCTTGCCTGGTGAGAGCAATGTCAAGCTGGCCATCCTTCCCTCCCACAGAGCTCAAGAGTGATGGTGGACGCCCCCAGGAACCAGGCGGGAGCAGACAATGAAAGCATTTGAGGCAATTTGAAAATCATACTCCCAGTATGATTTTTGGTCACACAGCCAGTGGCTTATAGTGTGGATCCCTTTACCAGGCGCTAATCAAGCTCCTCCATGAATCCTACCTATAGCAAAGCATCCTTTCCCTCTCTTGTTTGAATAAGGAAACTGAGGCTCAAAATGAAGAAATAATTTGCTTAAGGTCATACAGGGGCTGGAGGAGCTGAGGTTGAACTCTGAGATGTTGGACTCCAAGAATGTGACTCCCTATAATCATCCACAAGGCCTCCTGCTGAACTAAAGAAAGGGTCTAAGTAGATGATATTTCTTGGAAAACACAGGGATGGGGGTGAGGAAGAGTAGACAAATGTGGGGAGGGGCTACGTTTAAATCTTAAATCTTCCCAAATCCCAGAGCAGCTCTAGTGGGAGGCAATAGAGCCTTAAGAGGTTCGGCCTGGTGGGAGGAAGTTAGGTCATTGAGGCACGCCCAGAAAGAACACTGGAGGGCCTCCGTTCCTCCCCTTCCTCTCTTTTTGCTTCCTGGCAATGCAGTAAAGGTTTTGCTCTGTGATGCCCTCCTGCCTTCACTCACCACAGGCCCCAAAAGCATCGAATTTGGTTAATTGTAGACTAGAATCTCCAAAACTGTGAGCCTAAATAGCATATTTCTCTTTCTGAATGAACTGCTTTCATCATAGTAATAAAAAGTTAGCACAATAGGGTCCAAGGTGAGCTGCCAGTACACTCCAGCCTGAAAAGGCAAAGGATGGCCCAGACAAATACCCTTCCCGTCAGGATATATGTGCACATATGGAGACAAAGGAAGGCTATGGAAAGAGTGAGGCCAGGGGGATATTCTTTGTGCTCACGAAGGCTGTGAATGGTTCTTGTTTTCCACAGCCAGGTTGAAAAAAAAATTCAAAATTTATGAGCCACTGAGTCAAGCACCCAGAATGTCCTTACAGAATCTGTGGGGCAAAATTAGCCCCAGAATAAAGTCTGCTCTCGTTAAATCTGACAAAGTTTAAAAGCGAGAGCTAAAAACATCAAACTATTTCCAAGTTACTATCCCAGAATAAGTCTCAAGTCTTGAGAGGCTTTTTTGGCACCTGAGTGCTGTGCACAGTCCTGGGTTTCGTAAGGACACTTGCAGAGAAGCATACAATGTGCTCCGACAGTGTTCCACATCTGCCAGCCTTCCCTCCCGAGGTCACCTCTGTTCCCTGGTGTCACTTCTACTTCCATGCCATGTGTGCATGCATAGTTTCACGTGTCTACGTAAAGTCTAGCATCCACAAAGAATCGAAATGTGGTATTTGAGACTGACTTAGCTATCCTGAAAAGGCATCATTTTCTTGTTCTTTATGGCTGAATAAAGTTGCGCCGTCACGTGTGTCCAGGCACACGTGAACACACACACACACTCATGCGCATGCACACATACACATACACTATTCACAGGAAAGAAAACTTTTTTTTTTTTTTTTTTTTTGGTTTTTAGAGACAGGGTTTCTCTGTGTAACAGCCTTGGCTATCTTGGAACTTGCTCTGTAGACCAGGCTGGCCTGGACCTCAAAGAGATCCACCTGCCTCTGCCCACCAGGTGTTGAGATTAACCAATGCACCACCACCGCCTGGCCAGAAATTCTTTTTACATTCCGTTGTGTCTGTATGTCTGACCGTCTTTGTCTTTTGTGTGTCGGTGGACGCCTGTATCACCGCCACGCCTTAGCCATTGCGCACAGTGCTACGATAAACAGCAATGTGCAAGCGTTGGAGTTCTCTTGGCTTAGCATTCTCCAGGGAGTCCCCGGGAGTTGTGCCAGCGGGCACACATTGCACCTATTTTAGTCTGTCTGAGGGACCTAAACACTGATTGCCATCATGGCTGGGATAATTTGCATATGATAAGGTTCTAGACTCTTATAGGAGTAAACGTTATCTAAGGAAAAATTCGAAAATAAGAAAAAAATCTGACATTTAAAAAATAGTTATACAGCCAGATATGGTGGCATACGCCTTTAATCCCAACACTTGGGAGGCAGAGGCAGGTGGATCTCTGTGAGTTTGGGACCAGCCTGGTCTACAAAGCAAGTTCCAGGACAGACAGGGCTACACAGAGACACTCCATTTATAAATAAATAGATAGACAGACAGACAGACAGACAGATATTAAAAGTAGTTATACAAGGAAAATTGGAGGAGAAAAACTATCAGTTGAAAGTGATGCAGAATGATAGAGTTACTTGAATTAGTGAACAAGAACATTAAAACAGTTAGAACGCCTGCATTCCAAAACGGTATGTTCAAGAAACAAAAAGACTCCAGACATTACAGGGTAGCGCCACTTCTCTTGGTTGCACTCCAGAACGGGACAGTGAGACCCTGTTGCTGAAGAAGTCACATAAGTGAGTCATACAACACGGAGAAAGCAAGCTGGTACTGACCCTGAAGCCTCACCCCTACTGTAGTTTTCACGGTGCTGAAAGTGTCTACGCACACCTCCACAGGATAAAGGTAATCCTCAGGCAGACACGGCTGTGGCCCCTTAGAGCAAAAGGATGACTGGTCTAGTAAGACACCGGCACCTTTCTTCTCCTGCCCTTGCAGGTCAAAAATCAACGGTCTCTGGTCTTCAGAATTCAAGACTTAGACTAGGGCTGGAGAGATGGCTCAGAGGCTGAGAGCACTGGCTGTTCTTCCAAAGGTCCTGGCTTCAATTTCCATCAACCTTATGATGGCTCACAAACATCTATAATGAGACCTCGTGTCCTCTTCTGGCATATATGCATACATGCAGGCAGAATAATGTAAAAATAATCATAAATAAATAAATCTTAAAAAAAAAAGACAGACTAGAAGCTGTCTCCATCCCCACTTTCCAAGTTTCCTTTGGCATTACACTGTCACTTCTCTGGTCATCTGGCACCCAGGCTTCCATGGAGCCACACTGACAGCGTCACTGACTCTCCAGCTGGTCCACCTGGGACTTCTCAGCGTTCATAACTTGTTCATGAGTTAAGTTCCCCAGTAAATCTATCCATCCATCCATCTATCCATCCATCTATCATGTGTCATTGCTGTGTGTCATAGTAATGTGTCCTATTGCTGTGAAGAGACACCATGACCATGGGAACTCTTAAAAAGGAAAACATTTAATTGGCCTAGTTTCAGAGACTTAGTCCATTTCATCTTGGCGCTATCATACGTGGCGGTCTGTAGACATAATGCTGGAGCAGGAGCTGCCAGTCTACATCTTGATCTGCAGGTAACAGGAAAGACCTGTGAGCCACCCAGAACCTACCCCCAGAGTGACACACTTCCTCCAACAAGGACATACCTGACAACTGAAATTCCTTTGTTAGAAAGAAGGAATTCAGTGAAGCGAGCCTCCACTTTAAGAAACCAAAGAGAGTGAATTACACACAAAGGAAACGGAAATCAATGACACCAATAGAAGAAAAAAATAACAGAGAAAAGTCAGTGAAATAAACACCCTAGTACTGGGAACTTGAGAGATGGCTCAGCACTGAGGAACATTTACTGTTCTTCCAGAGGACCCAGACCCCACATCAGGTGGCTCATAACCATCTGTAATTCTAGTACCAGGGGACCTGATCCCCTCTTCTGGCCTCTGTAGACACCAGATACACATGTGGTGCACATAAATCCACATAAACACACACAGAAATGTTTTAAAACTACAATATTTATTGAAAATATCAATAACATTGACAGAGAGGAAAAGAGATGACGCAGATGCCAACTTCAGGAAATGAAGGAGGTATCACTACAGATCCTACAGAGGACCACTGATGTACTTTTTGATTTTTGTGGTGCTGTGGATTGAACCCAGAGCATCATACCTTCAAGGAAAGTGCCATACACCACTGAGCTAGCCTGGTAGTCTTGAATGTGCGTTAAGACACTAAGTTTATGATTGAAAATATTCCCACAGGCATAAAACAAATCCCAGACATAGGTGGTTTTACAGCTGGAAGTCACCAAACCTTGGAAAGAACGGAACACTTTCCGCTGTGTTCCCGGAGCTTTGGAGACTGATACAGACGTCAGGTTTAAGCCTGAGCACTGCAGTACCAGTTATTCCTGGTGTTCGGCAGTTCTAAGTCTCTGAGCCGACACTGCCTGCTGTTGTAAGAGGCTTCTCTGAGGAAGGCTGAGAGCAGCGGGAACCTGTGGGTAGAAGCATGACTACCTACACGGCGGTTTGACAACGCGCCTGTTCATCCAAACAGTAGCAGCAGTTCACCAACAGGGCCTACGACCCCCCGACCATGGCTTTGCCCAAGCTTACAGTACCAAGAATTCATTTCTAAAGAGGTAGAAAAATCACCTGTCAAAATTCAGCCTCTATCCTGATAAAAGCCTTCCAGAAAACTAGAAGTTTCTCAGCCCTATAAGTGATATCAGCAAAAACTACAGATAACATCACACCTGCTGGTGAAAAATGGAATAGATGAGTTTAAAATCAGGAGGAAAACAACCCGTGCTGTCTGTCCCATGCTTCCCTCGTTGCACTAGAGAAACAAAAAGAAATAAACGACCCACAGACTAAAAAGAAAAAGATAGAACTGTCTTTGCTGCTGACTTACCATGTTTTAAGAAAGTCATATGTAATCTACGAAGGCTACTACAGAAAGCAAATTAGGGACAAAATTTAACCATTTCTTCACATCATCAACAAAGAATCTGAAGTTTAAGTGTAAAGGCCAAAATACCCCTTCCAACAGTATCCCCCCACACAAAAGCAGCTGGTGAATAACCTGTTGGGGTTTTAGGGTTTGCTTTGTTTTGTTTTTAATGTGGAGGAGCTGGAGAGGTGGCTCCGCAGTTAAGAGCACTGACTGCTCTTCCAAAGAACACAGATTTGCTATCTCGTACCCACGTGGCAGCTCCAGTCCCAGGGGATCCGACACTCTCTTCTGGCCTCCTTGGGCACCAGGTACACACATGATGTACAGACATAGATGCAGCCAAAATACCACACACAGAAAACAATTGTTTTACCTCCCGACTGCTGGGATTAAAGGCGTGTGCCACCACACGTCGCATCACGAAATGTTTAAATGTGTAAGGGTTGCACACTGGATGCTATAAAATGTCAATAAAAGCAATGAAGCGTTGTCTGAGTAGATGTTTGTTTTTTTAATTAAATTTTTATTTTTATATTAATTAGTTTATTCACTTTGCATCCCAGCTGTAGTCTCCTCCATCCTCCCCTTCCAATCCCACCCTCCCTCTCTCATCTCCTCCTATGCCCCTCTCCAAGTCCATGGATAGGGGAGGTCCTCTTCCCCCTCCATCTGACCCTGGCCTATCAGGTCTCATCAGAACTGGCTGCATTGTCCTCCTCTGTGGCCTGGCAAGACTGCTCCTTCATCCAGGGGAGGCGGTCAAAGAGCCAGCCACTGAGTTCATGTCAGAGACAGTCCCTGTTCCCCTTACTAGGGTACCCACTTTTTTTTGTAGAGTTGGTGTGCTTTTCAAGGATTTTTATGGACCTAGAATAAAGAAACTAAAACAACTTTGAAAAGGAAGAATAGAATTGGAGGATATATCTTTCAACTCGAGTCATCTAAAGCTACAGAGGAGCTGGAAAGATGGCCTAGAGAGTAAAGAGCTCCCAGTGTGAATGTGAGAACCAGAGTTCAGATCCACAGCACCCACATAAAAGCTGAGTTGGCACAGCAGTCAGGAGTCAGACAGGAGGAAGAGACAGGGCATCCCCGCAGTAAGCTGGCTAGCTCAGTGAAACAGTGAGCTCTGACATGATGGCTAGTTAACTTGTAAGCCCACTTGCCCAAGGACAGATGACTTTCTGAAATGCTTTAGGGCTGCTGTCCACATAAGATAGCAAACCATGTGTTTTCACTTCAGTAAAAAAGTTTGGTTGCCCCAACTACACAGGATGTGCTTGATCACACAAGGTGGGAGATACGCAGACAGGAAGTATGCCAGATAAACGCTTGCCTCAATCGGACGAAGGTGTGCAGTACATAGCCTTGTGGGTTTTGCCTTTATAAGCGCCTGACTAACCTAATTCAGCATCATTCTCTGGGAATACCATGTATGGACCTGGCCAGTGCCCATAATCCTAAGTTTGCTTTAATTAGATCATCCTGTATTTGATCTTTCTCCTCAAATTTTTCAGGTTTAACAAATGAGAGACCCTGCCTCACTCTGCCTCAATACATAAGATAGAGAGCAATCTAGGAAGGCACATAATGCCAAACGCAGACCTACACACACACACACACACACCACCACCACCACACATGCACCTGAGAGGAACAAGTTAACTTTACAGGTCTCTTTATGAATTTTATGCCCCATGTTAAACTAAGTTCTCTCAGTACTTTTCCAGAAAGCAGAAGGATGAAGACAAAAGAAGTGGATGAACTGGGACAAGACCCACCCTGCTGTAAAAAAATTAAACTAGGCCGTCAATTGCTCCCAATGTCTCCTCCCTATTGCAAAGGACTGTTCAAACCAGCAGTACAAGATAGGGTTTCCTGGCAACCGGTCCAGAAGGTCATAACTCTCTCGCCCAGATAAGCTCTTTACTCTGCTTTTTTGAGAAATCACAGGATGTGATGATCACCCTCCTCCCCCACTAAGACTGAAATTGCATGTCATAGGACATCCCTCGTGTAACTTAAAGATCAGATATCCTTTCGATGTCCAGGGCAGGACTGACTGGACTTGGGTGCCTAAAATGAACCAATTCTGTACTGACAAAATTGCAACCCCACGCCTCCCCATACTTTTTTCTTTAAAAACCCAAGGCTTTTGTTCCCCGCTGCTGTTCCTTGCTGACTTGAGGGGTGGCCCCACAGCTCAAGGGCTTGAATAAACCTCTTGCTCTTGCATTGATCTATATCCAAGTTTCCTTCCGTTGCCTCTCTGGAAATTGGGCTCTCCTTGGGCCTAACACACTCACGTGCACACACATTCAGACATCCATACACAACATACGTAAAAGCAATAAGAAAAATTTAAACGCTACAATAGTCAAGATGTGCTAATGACATGACAGCAGATAAATAGATGGGAACAACAGAATGCAGACATAGACCTGTAACAATAAGGTCAATAGAGTGATAAAAAGATGCAAAGGTCATTGTGTATGTTGACTCAAGTCTGTAATCCCAGCGCTAAGGAGGATCATTCAGAGTTCAAGGTCAGCCTAGGCTACAGAATGAGACCCTGTCTCAAAACAGCAATAACAAAAAGATGCAGAGATAGTCCAACGCAGAAGTGATAGCCTTGTAAACATCTGTTGCCCAAGTACTGAAAACAACAATAAGCCACTTCAGTGCTTACCTCAAATTACCTACAAGAAAGCTCTTAGCTCAAAAGGGTCACAGGCTGACTGTGGACATGAAGCTATAAAACATCCAGAATAAAATCCAGGAAAAAAATCTTTGTGTGTTCATTGAGGTCAAGATTCCTTGAAGTCAACATAAATATCACATGCTCGATAAATTGGACATCACCAAAATTAGGCACTTCTATTCTTTGGTAGAATTGTTAAGAGACTGAAAAGACATACTACAGACATGAAGACATTTTCAAAAAAAAGATACCCCATTAGAGCTTATATCTTCAATATATAACATCCTCTGGAAGCATAGAGCTTGCTTTAGGGAGCATTTTGTTGTAGCTCCTAAAACACAGTCTTAATGTGTGCCCCAGGCTGGGCACACTCTTCAACACACACACACACACACACACACCCCGCCTCCATCTCCCAAGGGAAGTACCATGCAGGGCCACATCTAACTCAATTTTCAAAATAGGCACAAGATTTTGAAGATGCTTCATCAAAGATAATATGTAGATGACACAAGAAAACACGTTCAAGGTCACTAACTATCAAGAAAATGCAAAATCAAACTAGTGCAGCCCACTGAAATATACGATTAAACAGATAAGTTGTAACAAGTTTTAGCGAAGAGAGAAGGGGTGGGGAGGCTCTGGTGCTGCTGGTAGGAAGGCACCCGTGCCACACACCCGTGCCACACACCAGTGCCACACACCCGTGCCGCGCACCCGCTTGAGAAAGCAATCTGGCAGTCCTTCAGGCATTAAACTTACGCCTACCTCTACTCCCAAATGTGTGTTCAAAAGGAGTGAAAGTTCATGTTCACACTGGTAACAGGGGTGTTTATTCCTAGCTTTATTCAAACCATCTCAAACCAGAAACAGCCCAAATGCCAACGGGCAGGTGAAGGAGTAAGCACATTGTGATAAATTGTTGCAACAGAATAACTCCAAACCAACAAAAAGGAAAGAGCCTTTGATAGACACATCAACATGGGTAAATCTCAAAATCACTAGGCTGAAAGAAGCCAGATTCTCCCACATATATATTGTACGGTTCTAGTACAGTAAAATAACATAAAATAAATAAATTTGTAATAAGAAAAAGAAATCAGTGGCAGCAGCATGGTCAGACAGGAAGGAATGGAAAGAGGGATCACAAAGGAAAACCAGGGGCATGAGGGATCTTTCTGTTATTTTGATGGTAGTGATAATTTCTTGAGTGCATACATACGTCAAGATACATCAAACTTCAATATGCAATGTATTACATGTCAGTTATATTTCAAAAACAAAACAAAACAGAAACAGACAGAGAAGAAGTGGAAGTGGAAGGCCAGAGACATTTGGGGAAAGTAACTGGAAAATATTTAGAGAGTTAGGACCCTCCAAGATGAAAGACATAGTTGGTAATAACAAATAATAATTGTTATCCTTAAAGCTCATGGTCACCTCTTCTTAGTACTTTATCATTTCATACAAAGGGAAACAAAGCTCAGGGAAGCTCAACCACCTCCTCAAGATGGTGAGAACGGTGGAATGGGGCTGTGATCCTCACACAGCCTGATCCCCCCTTCTCCCGGAGCCCTAGCTTTCCTGCAGCTTTGAGGAGGGAGGTGCTGGTGCAAGGCCAGCGGTAGAGGTCCCAGACACTCCCCCTAACACTACCCTGTTCCCCTGACACACGCTCTCTGGCCTCCACAAGTTCTTCCCTTTTCCACTTCTGCTTCTGACACTCTGAGGTCAAGCAGGGAAAGCCATCGCCAAGCTTAGGCCCTGACAGCCTTGGTCTCATGGATTCCAAGTCCAGGGGCTGTGAGCCAGGACCCCAGGAGACATCTGAGAACGTGTAGACGGAAGCTGTCGGGAAAAGTGACTCATGGGAGCTTGCCTGGAATACATGCAGGTTCAGTTGCTTCTCCGTGAATTGGGGGGAAGGGAGAACACACAGTCGAGTCATGACAGATGCTCCCGGGTACCTCACTAGGCTGGGAAGGCCTGGATGAACCGGGGAAGCTTCCAGGGCACTTCGCCAGGGGAACAAGACACCCTACAGGGAGTAAGGGTTTCATCAGGTCAGCGTGGCTGGTGAAATCCTGTTCCCTGTAGCAGCTGTCCCCACAGTGGGAGGAGACTCCCACATGTCACTCCACGGCCACCAGGTAGGGCCCAATCATTTCTAGCCAGAACCGTATGGACTCTGCTGAGACATCCCACTCCCAGAAGGTGGGGGGGGGGGAATATCCCATCATTTTCGAGGAGTAGGGCTACACTCACGCATTTGTGACCTTCACATCACCTTCTCTGCTGCGGAGGCAAGCTCCAGCCTGCACTGCCCCTTTAAGGTACCCTCGCCCGAACCTTCCCCAACATAGTCACCACACGCTCTGGGCCTTAAACCCACTGTGCAGTCTAGAAGTTGTGAATTCTAAATGGGCCGCCTTCTTTTCTAGACACTCTAAGAACAAGACCCTGTCCTGGCTTTCCAACTCCTGGTGCTGCCTGCATCCTCCCTAGGATGGCCAGCTGTGGCCTCTTTCTTTTACAAGGACTCTCGTGGTTATTTAGGAGCTACTTGGGAAATCCACAATAATTTCTTTATTTTTTTTTAAATTAGCTGCTTAGCAACTTTAATTCTGCCTATAATAGCCATTCCTCCTACCATCTGGTCCAACACATTCTCATGTTCCAGAGATTAGGACTAGACCTCTGTGGGGAGGCAAAGAATAATAGATCTATCTTCCTACCACAGCTCTGCATCAAAGAACCATCTAGCTGTTAATGAGAAGAATCAGCCAGGAGGCTGGAGAGATGGCTCAGCAGTTAAGAGAACGTACTACTCTTCTGGAGGACCCAGGTTAGATTCCCAGCACCACATGGTGACTCTCAGTCATTTGTAACTCCAGTTCTAGGGGACAAGATGCCCTCTTCTGGCCTCCACACGCACCTAGCACATATGTGGTGCACATACCTACAGGCAGGCAAAACACCCATGCACATGAAATGTTTCTTAACATTTATTTTAAAGACCCAGACGAGCCTTCTGCTCTCAGGAAGCTGTTTTTAGAAATACAGTCTTTATTCTTTGAGAACTTCATGCATGTATGCAGCGCATTTTGATCACATCCTCCCCAAGCACTGCCCTTCTCCACTTCTCCCACACACCTATGCCCTTACCAACTCCGTATCTTCCTTTTTCATTTATAACTCACTGAGCCCAGTCAGTGCTGCCCACATGTGCATGAGTGCGTAGGGGCATTTGCTAGACCCTAGTGACTAAGGCACGGGCAGTCTGCCAGAGACCACACTCCTGAAGAAAACTGACTGTTCTCCCTCCAGCAGCCATCGACTGCCAATAGCTCTCCGCCAGGAGTCAGCCCAGCGTGTCACCCAAGCTGGCATGTTGACAGGCTTGATCTTGTGTAGGTCTTGTGCAGGCAGCCATGGCTGCCTTGAATTTAAGAACACTGTGGCCCTGACATGTTCAGAAGACACTGTAAAGGTTCATTTTTGTATTTGTGTGTTTGTTTTGTTTTGTTTTGTTTTTAAGGGGCACCACGGAAGTGTCTTCAAATTCACTTTAATCAAGAAGTCCTGGTGAGCTGGCATAAAACATCTCCAGTGTCACCCACTTTTTTCTCCCTGTCAAAATGATCATGGAAGCTACCAAGTAAATGTTTATCTTTAGAAGGGTACTTATAAGCATCTACACTGTGCAGGGAATGAAATCGAATTCCCAGGGTCCCATCCGGTCAGACAGTGTGAGGAATTACTGACAAAAGCATTCTGTGGGAGCCAAAGTCATAGTGTCATAGTCCGGTTGACAAACTGCTGCATAGTAAAAAGACCTGACCTCAACCCCAGACCTCTGTGTAAAAGCTGGGCGCACCGTGGCGAAAGCATATAACCCCAGGATTGAGAGGTTAGAGGCAGGTGCGTCCCTGAGACTCGCTGGCCAGCCAGCCCCGCCTAATCGGCAAGGTCCAAGGCTCTGTCATAGTACAATAAGGTAAACAGCCCTGAAGAATGATACCAAGGTTGATCCCCAGCCTCCACACAGGCCTGCGAGTGCATGGGTACACACACACAGAGAGACGGAGAGAGGGAGAGAGAGAGAGAGAGAGAGAGAGGCACTGTTGAAGAGGCTAATCCAGAGACACTGCCATTACAGAGCACTAACAAGTCAGCTGGCAGCCCACTTCGGGTAGCAATAGTGCCTGCTCACCAGGAACCCTCTTAGTCTGTTCTAACTGGTTCTGTCTGTGCTAAGCAACAGAGAGAGGACTAACAAAGACTGGCAACTCCTCTGTGGAGTCCCTCTTCCATGATTACCAGTTCCAGAGTTACCCTGCATCTGGGCAGCTGAGGCTATACATTGTTGCTGTGTGGCTGCCCTGACAATCTTTCAAAATCGGTCTATCTAACTGGGTGGTTAAAATCCAGTTTTTGTGTGAAGAGCCAGCCCCATCCTTTCCCTGGGCAACCTGGGAGAGCCGGCCTCTGACAGTGTGGGCGCAGGAGGGCTGGTGGGCTGAGCGACTTAGCTACCACCCTAGCCCAGATCCGGGACTTTGAGCTGGCCCTAACATCCACACCACCTACGAGCAGCTGGAGTGTGTGAAGGGGCCGGCCCTGCTGACGCAAAGCTGTAGGATCTCCATGACACAGGGCAACAGCAGGGCGCCCTGGAGGAGTCTCAGCCAGGATCCAGTGTCAACAGTAGAGCAGAAGCCACAGGCACGAACCAGCCCAGACTCAGCGCATCCTCAAACTTAAGGCAAACCAAGTCCTTCCTTCCCTCGTTGCGTCCGGTATTTTGTCACAGTGACACCACACAGGAAAGGTGCTGTCACCACCAGTATGTCGGGCCAGCTTAGAGGTCTCCAACCATAAGCAAAAAGTTCTCCACTTGGCAGTCTAAGCATTGGCCATGCTTTAGAAATTATTTCCAACTACACAAGGAGAACAACAGAGCCAAAATACCTGGGCCCAGGGGAGCCTGCAGAGACCAATACTCCAACTAAGAACCATGCATGGAGAGGACCTGGACCCCCTGTTCAAAGGAAGCCCATAGGCTGCTCAGTTTCCAAGTTGGTTCCCTAGTAAGGTGAACAGGGACTGTCTCTGATATGAACTCAATGGTTAACTCTTTGATAACCTCCCCCTGTGGGGTGCAGCCTTGCCAGGCCACAGAGGAAGACCATGAAAGACAGTCCTGATGAGACCTGATAGGCTAGGGTCAGATAGAAGGGGAGGAGGTCCTCCCTTATCAGTGGACTAGGGGAGCGGCATAGGGGGAGAAGAGAGAGGGTGGGTGGGACTGGGAGGGACCGAAGGAGGGGGCTGCAGCTGGGATACAAAGCGAATAAATTGTAATATATAAATAAAATTAAATTTTAAAAGAAATAATTTCCAGAGAAGGGTTCCATGTGTCCCCAGCCATGGAAGCTTCTCTCCAAAGCCTTGGAAGCTGGAATCAAGCAAATAGGGAGAAAGGGGATTTCGTTCTGGCCAGGGACAGCTGGGCTCCTACTGTCCAGCCAGTGCTAGCCTAGAAGAGCATGCTGCTCCCACACCCTGCTGTGCTCGCCATACCAGGCCTATAGCCCACGAGGAGAGGGGCTGAGTGAATGGGGCTGGGGAGCTGGTGGCACGTGACGGACATCACCCACTCCCCACTATCACTGCTCCAATATAGTGCTGAGCCCCTTCGAGAAGATGTCAGGGTAGTTCATAACTCTGGCCTCAGAAGTGACACAGAGCTGGGCAGGGTGGTCTGTGAGGAGGAGTTTGTTCGGAGAACTGCGCAAGGATGGCTTGCACGTGAGGCTGGTGCTCTGGACTGACAGGGTTTGTAGGCATGTCTGTCTACATGGTTACACAAACTAGTACAGACAGAGAAATAGAGGGTCCCGTGGGGTGTACGTGTGTTTGTGATAACACTGCTCCTGCATGGCGGTGTAAAGGCAGAGTGATACCCAGGAGAAACTTGAATGTGAAGTCAGGCTTCTACCCACTAATGAGCCGTGGAAGGCTACACCGTCTATTCAGTGTGTGAGTACTTTTGCTGTGTAACTCTTGACTCTAACAGTGGATTCTGAAACAACACTAAGCATGTCACAGTCTTGTCACAGTCAAAACCCCATTAGATAATTACTTCCCCAAGACTCCATCACTCTTTGATACCATCACATCTTGAGTTAGGATAACTAATTGAATTTTTTTCAGATCAGTCTCATACAGCCCTGGCTGGCCTTGAATTCCCATGTAGTTAATGATATCCTTGAACTTCTGAAGATCCTCCTGTGTCTATTTTGTAAGTGCTGAAATTAGAGGCATGGTCCGCCACTCCTGGCTGATATATTAGAGATTGAATTCAGGACTTTCATGCATAATAGACAAGCCCTCTACCAACCAAACACCTGAGGATTCCAGCACATGGATTTGAAGACCCTCGGTCCACTCCGCTTTCACCTTTCACTGTCTTCCATTCTTTATAAGCAAATCACCAGGTCACTACCACACTCAAAGAGAGGGGAATCCTCCTTTAGAAGTCCAGGAGGTACGAATCTCCAGAAGTCCTTTCCATAAACACCTACCACATCCACTCATTCAGCCTACAACTGCCTAATTCCAGACAACAAGCTGAATGAAAAACAAGGACAAAGCTATCATTGTCACTTTCAGACCAGTAGGTGAGTCACATAATAATAAACACTAAAAAAGATGTCAAGCTCCAACAGCAGAAAATGTCTTCCCATAAAGGAGAGGCACCTAGCGCCATGGGAACGCTTAACCAGAGGGCAGAATGAGGGGAGAGTGGATGGATATGTGGGGGGAGGGTCGGGGGTCACCCGGTGACATGGAGAAGGGCTGGTCAGAGGCAGCACAGCGGGACAAAGTAGCGGCAGCCTGTATGAGGGTGTGCGTAGCCGTGAGCCCATCCGTGCCAGCTGCCGTGTGGGTGAGACCATGTTCATCCTGAGTGGGGTCTTCAGCAAACACTGCGGTCTTGAAAGACTCTAAAAGAAAGGACAGGATGGAGGTGGGACTCAGTTGGGTTCCACCCCCAGCACTGCATAAAACCAGGGATGGTGCCGCATGCCTGTAATCCCGTCGCTTAGTAGGTGGAGGGCAGGAGGAACAGAAGTTCAAGGCTATCTTCTAAGGCATGGTAAAGTCAAGGGCAGCCTGGGAGAACCTGGCGAAGGGACAGGAGGTGGCAGAGAATGCAATTGAGCCTTCTTTGATGCTTCTCCACTGTCCTCCCCGCTCTCCTGCCTTTCCTGATTCCCTCTACGTAACTTTTCTTTGGGGAGTCATATACACCCTCATAAAGAAGCAAGACCTGCTGATGCAGCCTAATGCATCATCCGGAAAGGGGGGGGCTGTCTGCCAGGGCTGGGCCTGCTCCCACCCTAGCCAGCATCTCCCTTGTTACTGAGATGGACTATTGATTAAGACCAAAGTGACTTTTTATGGGGCCTTGGGTCTAGAGACAGGAAAGAGTTGAAGAGGATGCCGGAAGGCAAAGGCTCTTGCTGGCAGAAGGTGGGGGAAGCCCTACCTAGGGGGAAGGTTAGTGTACGGGGAGTCTAAGGGAGCTGGAGGGCCGGCCAGAACAAGGACTCCTCTCGTTGTTAAAGAAGTTGAAGGAAACAGGCTGTGACAGAATTTAATGTCTGTGCCCAAGGCTAATAAATCACGTGCTGGTTGTATGGAAACAAGACCAGACCTATTCAAAGCAACAAACCTGTGTTCCCTGTGCTCAGCACCTAAGAAGAAGGCCCTTCTCCTTTCCTCCACCCCTCACAGGGTATGCAGGTGGACCCAGTGTCTGGAGCCCTGGGCTAAGAGTGCATCTTCTCCTCTGTATACTCACTGAAAGTGTTCTACATGGTGTGGCCTGTAATAGTCATTAGCCCCTAGGGGATGTACGTGGATCCTGCCCTCACGGGCCTTAAAGTCTAGAAAGAAAATAATCACTGAGTGATTTCACACCGTGGAATGACAACTGTGAAAGACATAAAGAAACCACACAAGCCAGATCTACAATGACCTGGAAGACCATGAGGCCTCGGAAGGGAATCCGAGTCATTGCAAAGCCCCGTGGAGACAGCCAGAAGGCCCCCTTAGTGGATCCGTCTTTCCCTCCATCCCTACCGCACTGTCCCTTTCCTGGTATGACCTGTGTTCTGTCTTTGCAACTGACTTCATCTATCATGATCTGCTTTCTGCTGGACGTCCACATCCCGCCCCATTTCTCCTTTCACTGGCCCAGGCACCCTCAGAAACTAAACTCTTCTTCCATGCTGGGCTGAAGCTTTCCTTCCACTGTCCTGTGGTTCTCCTGCCACAGGGACAACCAAACCATCCACTCAGCTTCTCTTTAGGGCCAAGAAACATTTTCTTATGTCATTTATATGCCCATGAAAGAAAAATAAGGCAGAATAAATACCAGTGCAGGCTCCCTATCTATGTTTCACTGTCAGTATCTGTAGAATTCTCCAAGAAATGGGGCAAAGCTAAATGAAATGAGCCACCCTAAAGCTCATCCACAGCCAGAGCCTGCCATGATACGAAGCTGCCGCCGTCTTCAAAAATCCCTGACTCTTTTCACTCTTACCGCTGCCTCTGCGTAGTCCTCTCCATTCTTTCTGCTCAGTCATCTAAGTGGCCCCACGGGGCCCACAAATGCTTCTTTTTCCCAACAAAACCTGGTGGAGGTCTTGCTTTCTGATCACTGAGCTCTTGTCCTCTTAGACCATGGTTCTAAACTTCAAGTGAACTCTATCGTGACCTGAGCAGTTCTCATCCCCAGATGGGCTGAGTTAATGGGTCTGGCCTGAGCAGGGAGCTGAGCCAATGTCAGCCGCTTGTCTTGGAACCTCCACAACTGTGAGCTAAATGAAAACAGGGTCCCTCCTCAAAGGCCTGGCTGGCCTCAGACTCAGCTCCACCTGCCTCTATGTGGAATTAAAGGCGTGCATCAGCACACCCCGCTGTCTTTTCTATACATTACTCAGCTTTGTGTATTTCATTACAGCAATAGAAAACAGACTGATATGGATACATTTGTGGTAATAGGGGTATGAAATGAGAGAACAAACAAACTCAGAATTTCCAAAATAAAAACCACAGCACACGTTTTTCAATATCATCCTGCTACATGTATTTAAGAGAGAGGAGCTACAGGACTTGATGAAGTTGGGAGCGGGAAATAGGATCCAGCAAGAACAACTCCCAGATTTCTTATGCTAAGCAACTACGTGTCTAAAAGTGTCCTGAGCCGGGGACACTTGGAATATGCTGATGTGGATGTTCATGAGACGCCAAGTGAACCAACACGGACACAGGTAGCAGCCGTCTGGCTTTGCGAGCTGCTTTTGCCATTTTTAAAAAAAGACGTATTCTTTATCATATGTGTACGTGTGTGTGCCTGCACGTATGGATATGCACCACATGCGCACAGTGCCCATAGAGTCCAGAAGAGGACATATGATCCCTGGAACTTGAATGATGGAAGGTTGTGAGCTGCCCTGTGGGTAATAGGATCCAAACCCAGATCCTCTGTAAGAGCTGCCAATGCTCCTAACTACTGAGCCATTTCTCCAGCACATCCTTTTAGCATTTTAATCATAGGGGGAAAATCAAAAGGAGAATGTTTTCTGATGTGAAATTATACAAAATTTTTTTAAAAATTAATAATTTGAAAAATTACAAGATGAACACTATTTCCTAACATGGGGAAATTATCTAAAATTCAACTTGGTTGGAAGAATAAAAAGTAGAATATTATTTCCTGACACATGGAATTATATGAAGTTCTAAAGTCGTCAATATACAAAGACCTGGAACACAGATCTGGTCTGCAGTTGATTGTACTTTAGGTGGCAGAGTTCAATAGTTGCATAAGACAGCATGGACCTCTCAAAGCCTAAATTATGTCAGGACCTCCCCCAAAGATAATAAAATCCATGGCTGCCCAAGCCCCTTGCCTTGTATTAAATGGTGAAACGTTTGCCTATCCCACACACACGCCTATATGTTTAAATCACCTCTAGCTCATTCATCATTCCTAATACAATGTAAATGTTATACAAATTGTTGTCATGGTGTATTGTAGGGAACATGACAAGAAAAATGTCTGTATTCAATACAGATGCAGGTTTTATATATATATTTTTTCAGTCCAGCTGGGGGAGTCCGCAGATATGAAACACACAGATATTAAAGTAGAGAATATTGATCTGTTGAGAGAATATGGCGGCTACCAGGAGAAGAACGCTAAGGTTTATTTTGTCTTTGTTTTTTTGTTTGTTTGTTTGTTTTTTAAATTATGTAGCCCAGGCTTCCCTTGAATTTTCTCTTCCATTTGCCTCAACTTCTAGAGTGCTGGGCTGTCAAATATGTGACACCATGACCACCTGCCATTGAAGTTTTAGCTTCAGAATGACTGAAATGTGTCTGGTTGGTAAAGAGAAAGAATGAAGACTCGGAAGAGAATCCAGATGACAGAATGGCCTGGCCTGTGGAGGCTCACTGACAGAGCCAAAGAGTCCTGAGTTCTGTTCCGGTCCAGTCGGGAAAACGCGATCCAGCAAGGGGAGCCTTAACTAACCTTTCCCTTGTAACAGGTGTAATGAACCAGACAAAATAGCTTGAAATCCCGCTTAAAATCCTCGCTGGTTCTCTGCCTTTAGCAAATGATTGCCTCTCAGGGGCTCTGTTTCCCTGCCTGTGAAGAGGACGACAAGAATCCCAAGTTCAGGAGACCTGAGACTATCAACGCAGTGATGGTCATACTCTGGCCTAGTACCCAACGGTCAGAGACGCTCAGCAAATGTTAAGTTCTCCTCTCCCTGCCCCAATCCACTCCCATCCCAGCTCCTTCCCAGACTTCATCTTGGAAACAGAGAAAAGAAGCTTGGACACAAACCTGACCTACATTCCGCGCCAAGTCTCTTGTCTTTCAGGAAGGGAAGAGTCGATTCCAGGGAAGGGCTCGCCCAGCTGGCCTGGACTCGGCCCACTCAGCACTTTGGTCTTGCCTGAGTCCTCCTGAGCTAGGAAAGCTCTTGTCAGAACAGAACCAGCAGCTTGTTTGTGTGAGGTTCTAGTTTTTGGGCAATTTTCGGTCTTAGAATCTTAGGTGTTCCGGAGTTGTCAGCAGGCCACTAACCTTTGTGTGTGCACGAGCAGTGTGTGTGTTGCATGTAGTATGTGTTGTGTGCAGAATGTGTGCCCATTAGTGTGGACATGTGCATCTGTGTGTGAAAGCCAAAGACTGACAGCTGGTGTCTTCTCTTGATCGCTGTCCAGCTTGTTTTTTAAGACAAGGTCGCTCAGTGAGTCTGAGGTTTAGTGATTCAGCTGGGCTGGCTGGTCAATGAGCTTCAAGGATCAATCTGTCTCCATGCCATGGCACACACACCCAGCCCTGGGGTCACAGGCACTCCCCGTCATGACTGGCTGTTCATTCAAGTTCTGGGGATACTAACTCAGGTCCTCATGATTTCAAGGCAGACACTTTACCGACTGAGCCATCTCCCGGCCTACACCAACCTACCTCACTTGGAGATTTTGAAGGGAAGTGACCAGTGGAAACTAATTGTTTTTCTTTCAACACCTGTGAGATTGACGGTCCCCACACAAAGGACCCAAAGGGCATGGTCATGATCAAAAGCTGGGACCCACCTGAGGTGGAGAGCTCACAACGGCCCCCATTACTGACACATTTGTAGGACCGCTCTACACAGAATACCTGCCTCCCTGGCCAACATCTCAGCCTGAGACTTGGAATTCCAGCCTACGATGCATCTCCTCAATCTGTTGTTTAGAAAGGATGAAATGAATATATTTCTCCAGCATTCCCTTTTCAAAGCAGGCCGAGTGACTGCAGCCTCTGCTTTGTACTCAGTCGGGAACCATTTCATCATCTTCTAGGACAAAAATCGTGTGAAAGGGACAGACCAGGTTTGCCTTTCATCATGAGAGATCAACTCAGCAAGCCAGTGAGGGAGAGAAGCCATTTGTTCTGGGACGAGAATCAAAGTATCAAAGCTGCCTCCTGCAATTATTTAAATTAAATACCATGTTTCATCGAATGTAAGATATATAATTAATAAAGGTTCTCAACCCTTTTTATAGTCTGACTGAGCTACAAAGAGATTATTACCAGAATAAATCTCTCCCACAGTGCCCAAAATGCTGGGTGTGTGCTTGTGAGGGTTGTTGTGCGTCTGTACACGTGTGAAAAAAACAAGCCTGTGTGCCTGAGGCATCTGGCAATGTGCACACTAAGTGTCATTTGACTGTGGTAACCTACCTGAGCTGATGTAAGTAAGGGGGATTGTTATAAGGACTTGGGATTATTTTGATATACACTGAAGAGACGGTCCTGCACTGCACATTCTGACGGAACAGCCTTTGGGTGAGGCTAAGTCAGTCAGCTTGTGCCCCTGATCCAGGAAGGCGTGTGTGAAAGCCGTTTGAGCCACGCACCACCTTAGCACTAGAGGCTGCAAGCTTCCACGTGCCAAAGGCTCAATCAGGGCGTTTGTTTAAAATGTAGTTTCCTTGGCTCTGTCTGGAGAGTCGGGGCTCTGAATGTTTCATGAATGCTCCAAAGTGATCTGAATGCAGATATCTCGGTAAGGTGGGAAAACTGTCTCTTTCACTGCTCTGGAGAGAAAAGGAAAGAGAGGGAACCAGCTGCCTTGATTGGCAATGGCTTCCAAGCCACAGCTCCGGTCTGTCGGGCCTTTCTGTGCCCCTTCCCTCGTTCTCTGAAAGCCTGATGCCTAAGACAGGCGTGGGTTGATTTCTCCTTTGTTCCACAAGTGAATCTGTAAAAGCACTTGTGTTTACGGAGCCTAGGGCGAGCGACCACCTGGTCCAATTAAGGCGGCTAAGAGCAGAGAGAGCCAGAAGCACCTGCTGCGGGCAGACGCCCTGACCTACATACTCAGCGGGTGCTGTGGGGAGTCCTTCCAAGAAGCCAAAGTTGTCTGGGAGCATGTAAGGGCCCTGTGGGAATTCATGTACGTGTGTGTGTGTGTGTGTGTGTGTGTGTGTGTGTGTGTGTGTGCACGCGCTCCACACTGGGCCTTCTGCCAGTCAGCTCTCAAGAGAACAAGATTATAACCGTGAGTGGGTGTATATGACTGAATCAGACATTGCACGTGAGTGGGAGAGAACCAAGCCAAGTTGCGTTCTAGGCTATAATTGTCCACATCAGAGACTCATTAACTGTATGGCTGCTTCTCCCATCACATGCCAGGACTGTAGTTAAAAATTAGTTTCTTAAAGGGAGAGGAGAGCGTCCTGTTATTCTGGTGCCAGGAGGAGTGCCTCAGATAGCTCTATGAAGAAAGGCTGGTAACCTCAGCACTAGAAGCGAGCTGGGGCCTGGAACATGCTGGGCAGACAGCAGGTTCAGCCTCCTGTTGGAACATTTCCTCCAGGAGAACACTCACAGCTAACATGTTTTAATAGGGAAATACTAAACAACTTTCTACCAGGATCAGACGCGAGACACTGGCCCTTTCATGAGAGCCCCCTTGTCACCTCACTCTGATAATCTCTGGAAGTCCCACCTCTAAAGAGTACCACATGAACGGATTACATCCCCAACTTTTGAACCTTCATAGTGGATAGAATACCAAAGACACAAGTAGCAAAAGATATATAAACTAGATTCCATCAAAAAAACTAGGTTTATGCTCCCAAGAATACTATCAACAAAATGAAATGACAGCCCATGTTGCATTGCAGATGGGTTATTAATATTTAATATTGATCCATATGATTACTAATACTGTGGTATTTCTTACCCACTATTATAGAAATAAGAACATAGATGCCTGTTAGATTTTTAATAGACTTAAAACACTGGGGCTGGGCAGATCTTAGCCCCCTAAGATACCTTGTTATCTCCCGGCCACACGTCCATCAAAAATTCCCACAAATACTTGCACACACTCCATTTGTACTGCTTCTCTCCATCATGCTAATCCGCAGAGCAGGCTCCTCCCGGCCACATGGTTCTTCACTAACCCAGAGTGACCTGCTCCTTTCTTCTTCCTTCCTCCTCTCTTGCACCTCTCTCTCCTGTGATCCTTCTGCCCTTCAAGCCCATGAACCTCAGCTCTGTCTACCTCTCTTTTGCCCCACCTAGGTATAGGCAATTTTATTGGCCAATCAGGGATAATTTGGGAGGCAAGGTTACATTACAGAGCATCACTTGGTATACGTGAGCATTTACTCAGAGAACAGTAAAGATCTCAGGGCACAAGTAATTAACGCTTGAATACATAGTAACTCCAAATCAACCACAACAATGCTGGTTAAAGGAAATGTTTGCAATCATACATCTGCTAATGCCAAGAGGAGACCAAGATCTCTTACAGCTCCTTCATAAAAGAAGGTCTACAAATGGCCAATATGCCTGTGACAAAATGCTCAGAATCACTGATTACTAGAGAAATGTAAATTGAAACCAGATCACAATTCTACTTCACACTTCCTAGGATAGCTCAGAGATGTCAAAAATATAGATGATAACAGTGTTGATGAGGCGGAAGGAGAAATTGGGACCCTTATATGTTGCTGGTGCAATGAAAATCAGTGAAAACACTTTAGAAAACAGATTAGCAGTTTCTCGAAATGTTAAAAACTGTGAACATATAATTCAACAATCCTACCCCTGGGGCTTACCTAAGAGAGCTGAAACAGGTGCCTACACAAAAATGTATGCATACGTGTTCAAGCAGCATTATTCATGGACCCCTCCAAAAGAGAAAGAATCCACACATCCATTCAACTGATAGGTAAATTAAACAGCATATTTGCATAGTAGAATATTACTGGACAATAAAAACGGAAATGGTAGTACATTCTATGACATGGATGAACTTTAAATATATTCTGCCAACTGTATGGAGCCAGGCACAAAAGAAAGCACCTATCATGTGGCTTTATTTCCATGAAATATCCAGAACAGACAGAGATAGAGAGTAAACTAGTGGCACCCTGGGAAGCAGATATAGAGGCAGGAATAAGCATGTGCCCGTATAATTTGTCTAATATCTAGCTACTAATATGTCCAGAATTTCCTCATGGGGTATTGAAAATGTTCTAAAATTAGATCATGATGATAGCTTTACAATACAGTGGATATAAAAAAAAATCACTAAGCTATCCATAGGCAAATTTTGTGTGAGATATATTTTCTGTAAAATGTAACTCAATAAAGCTATTTTAGGGGCTAGAAAGATGGCTCAGCAGTTGAGAATACGCTCTTCCACAGCACCCAAGTTTCTTTCCCAGCACCCACTCCCAGCAGAGCACACACTGCCTATGACTCCAGCCCCGGGGGCGCAAAGCACCATCCTCTGGCCTTCATGGGCACCTGTGCTCACATGCACAGACCCACACATGGACACACATATTTTAAAAACTCACAGTTAGAGCTGAAGAGATGAATCAGAGGTTAAAGCACTTGTCGTTTAGGGGTGAGTGAGGACTGGAGTTGAGACTCCCAGAAGCCGGGGATGCTGGCCAGGTATTGACGGAAGATGTTTAACGATGACTGTCAGCATCACCATCAGGCCTCCACACATGCGCACCCACTGTAACCTGGCTTCCCCACCATTCTCCCTGGACACCGTTTCCTAGCACCCGAATTCCTCATAGTCAAATGCTCAAACTTGTTTGATGTCTTAAGCATCGGCATTTCCCAGGGATCCACTTTCTGCCATATGCCTCCTTTACTCGACCTGCAGGCTCCCAAGGTTTTGACCAGCCTCAGAAGGCTTGTAAGTTGACATCTTTAGACCACACCAAGCCCCCAAGATTCTAGCTCATACAGCCAACCACTTCCTGGTCTTCTCAACTTGGCATCCATAAGAATCTCATACTTTGAAATTACTAAAATATTCCTAATTATTTCTATTCTACCCTTACGTTCACGTCACATGCAGTCTACAGCTCAGATAGTCTCCATGCGCACGACATCAAATGGCTCGAGCCCCTTCCCGAGGGCGTGAGGCAGCAACCTAGAATTCTTTTTAGCCCTTAGAATTCTTTTTAGTCTTCCTCGCAGGAAATCCGCTTTGCCTATGTTAATCATCTCTCTCTCTCCCTCTCTCTCTCCCTCTCTCCCCCACCCCCTTCTCCTTCCCTTACTGCTCCCCCCCACTTCCTGCCACCATGCACACTCTCTTCCCGTGCCCTCCTTCCCTACAGGCTCAAAGCCACAGGCCAATTGATTGTTGACTGAAACCATGACCTCATTAAATTGCCTACTGAGGCGTCTTGTGCAGTGGTGGAAAACTGAGTGACACTTTCCTAGGAAGCTTCTTTTCTCCCACCAGAGCTTGCTGCTTTATAGACAGGAAAAGTCTTGAGACTTATTAGAGAGGATGTGGAAGGGAGCAAAGCATGCCTCAGTGAAGACCTGGAGGGCTGGTGTATGGGGGTGGGGGCTTAGATTGCCTCCGGAGCAGCATTTGGTGCATTGCACGTGAGGCTGTCGGCCTTTGGAGTTGTCCCACTGTCCTCTGTTTCATCTCTTCACCCTCCTTTAACCTGCTCAAGTCCCTGGCATGCACATCCTCTGTTTGAAATGGTTTCTATTACCTGTTAGACCCTGACTGATGCAACTCGGAATCAAAAAGGCTTTCACGGTGGGGTAGAGAAGACTGAAAGACGGAGGCTTGGGAGCGTTGGAGAGAAGTCTGGGTTGGATCACAGCTTGAAGAATCAGTGACAGAGGCATAGGCTAAAGCTGGGAGTGACAGAGGACACAGGAGGGAGAAAGACCACCAAGGCAGATGCTTGTTGTCACCAGAAGCAACCCAAGCCCAGAGCTTTTAAATGCTCTTAACAAGTCATGGGTTCAGGGAATCCAAGCCCCCCAGACCCAAGTGCCCTCCTTCAGAGTCGCTGCACTTAGCAGGCTCCTGGCCAGCACCATGTGTCTCTGTGTCTCTGTGTGTCACTAACTTCTTGCTGCAGACGTCTGACCTCTGGCACTATATCTAAAAATGGATCGCATGGGTCGGGGTCCCACTAGTAGTTTACCATAGGTTTTTAAAAATGTTGCACACTGGAAGAAAGGGCAGGTCTGGACTTTGCATCCTTGTGTGTGGTTGTTTAGGAAGTAACTCAGCATGTATCTCAATCCCCTTTGCTCTGCGCATCTCTAGTCCAGATGCTGGAAGAATGAGAGACTTTCCCAGAAGAGGCATGCAGGGTAGGTCTGACCAATGAAATGTGAGCATCAGTGTGTTAGGGGCTTCTGAGATGGCCCTGGAACTGTCCCTTCGTGGTTCTCCCCACCTTTAACACGGATCATGAACCGTGAAACTCGGAGATGCTATCTCTAACCTTGCTGGGCTCTGAGACTGTGTGGACCACCCTCACCGACAGGATTTGTTTATGAAATGTCCCCCCAAATGCTCACCTGTTCAAGGCATGGTCCTGAAGGGGCAATGCCCAGGAGGGGTTTGGGGGAGGTGATTCGATCATGGGAACTCTGTTAACAGATTTATTGATGAACTTACAGCGTAGTAGGAAATTGGAAGGTGAGGAAGACTTTAGGAGATGGAGCCAGCTGGAGGGAGAAGCTGAGGTGACAGAGGGGATGCCTTGAAAATATGCCCTCCTCTCTCCCCCTCGCTCTGCTTCCTGGCTGCTTCCTTGCTCTGCTTCCACACACTCGCCCCACAGTTTCTGTCTCAGCACACGCCCAGGAACAACGGTGCCATGCGGCCACGGACTGAAGGCATAAGTTCAAAATTAATTTTTCCTCTTTTGATTTCCTCCTGTATTTTGTCACATTAACAAAAAGCTGGCCCTCTCTCCGTCAGACTCCCTGCTGTCCTGAGAAAAGTCAGAACCTACTGAGAAAACGATTTGCAGCCTACGTCCAAAAGGTTGATACCCCTAATGCGCATACACTCACTCACTCAACAGGGATTGGTGCGTAAACTTTGAATTGATTTATTTGATGAACAAACTTTGATTTTTTATACACAGACACATAAAATGGAACAAAATGCAACTGTAAAGAGGAATGGGAAACATTCCTATGCCACTGGCTTTCAAGATGCACTTTAAAGTGAACAAATAGAGAAAAGCGTAAACAGCACACCCACGGGGGGGGGGGGGGGCAGCGATGGTCGAGTCCCTTAGGCAAAATGACCTAACATCTGCACACGGCCTGCACACTCCTCCCACACAGTTCAGATCATCGCTAGATGCCTTCGAGCACCTGCCATGACTTAGGCTGCTGTGCCATTGTGTTGCCTAAGGAATCATGACCTGAAAAAGGCCTGTGTGTTCACTACCGATTTAATTGGTTTTTTTCCTTCTTGAATATCTTTGATCTTCTGCTAGTTGAGTCCTTTGACACAAAAACTATGGATTTGAAGAGCTTATTGTAAATATATAGCATACCATTGCTTGTCTAAAAAGACACTGACTACAAGTATGTTTTAACAGAAAGACGTGACGTTTTGTTTTTAAAACAACAGCTGCCTAGGGCTGGAGAGATGGCTCAATACAGAAAACTGAGTCTTGCAGTTATAAGGAGCTGATGTTGAATCGCATAAAGGCTGAAAGGGCAGCCTGACCGACCGTAACCCCGGCACCCCTTCAGGGAGATTGGAACAGGAGACTCCCCAGAAGCTAGCAGGCCAGCGGGGCCCACACAGCAGGAGACAGGAGACCCTGTCTCAACAAGGTGAAAGGTGAGCACTGACACCTGAGGGTATCCGGATCTCCACATACGTGTGGGGACACTTTTACATACACACATACACAAAATTGTACACGCAGGAATGCACACATCACATACATGCACACTCACCCACATTCTCATACACAGGATTACCTTAAGAGAGAAGAATGGAGAAATGGGAAAAAATAAGAACAGAGCTAGAATCTTAGCTCATACACCTTGTTTTATAAACTTTGGAGTCTTTTAACTATTCTCCATAACTATAAGATAAATTTTAAGCTTAACATTGACCTCAAAACTGAAATAAAACAAAAAGGCTTTTTTTTTCTATTCCACTAATAAAATTTCTAGTATTGAGTCAATCTTGTGATCCTGGAAAAAAATTTCAAATCAGCCACCTTGCATTACCTGTTTTCCCTTTGTGAGACTCTGGTTCCCATGGGCCCCTTTAGGATTTCCACCTCATTATCCATGGAGATTAGCCTTAGGTTTCCCTTTTTTATACTGGCCTGTGGCTTTCTTCATACTCCAGTCAAGGTTACCCTGGACTCCCTAAAGCTATTCTACCTTCATCTGTGGCCTGGAAGAATTTACCCAGCTTTGGAATTCCTGTGCTGATAAACTGGAAGAATTCAGCCACATGAAACAGTTAAAAGCACCAGGCAAATACGAGAAGCAACAGTTTGCTAGACTTTGGTATCAAGCAATAAACAGTTCTCTCTGAGAAACAGACAAAGGTGGAGAATCCCACTTCCGCAGCTTACTGGAGCCTAGGACCTGAACTGGAAGGGCGTACCCAGGCAGAGCCTGATGAAACCTCGGAGCGAGTCTGGTGGTAGCTCAGTCGGTGAACATGCTTGCTGCACGAACAGGAGGTTGTTCCTCCAGAAGCCACGTGAACAAGAGAAAGAAGCCGGGGCAGCCGCACATTCCCGGGGCCCCAGTGCTGGGAAAGCAGGGACCAGAAGGCTCCTGGGGCTCACTGGCAGCCGGTTTAGCAGAACTGGTGAGCCCCAGGTTCAGTGAGAGAGCCTGTGTCAGAAAGTCAAGTGGAGAAGAACTAAATCAGCAGACACTGACCCCTGGTATCCACACACACAGCAGAAGCTCACAGATAGGCTCCCATACAGGAAACCCCAGACTGAAAAGAGCCACCAACCAGGAAAATTAAAAGGAACGAAGAGGACTCAGTGGATCAGAGTACTTGCTGCAAACCTGACTACCCAAGCTCACTTCTAATTTCCCGGGAACTCACACAGCAGGAGAGACTCATTTCCTGAAAGTTGTCGTCTTTCTTCTATACACACGGAGCAGCACATGTGTGTATAGAAGCCACACACACACACACACACACACTAAAGAGATAATTGACAAAATGGAGCCTGGTTTGATTGCACATGCCTTTAATCCCAGCACTCGGGAGGAAGAGGCAGGTGGATCTGATCTATACAGTGAGTTCTGGGCCAGCCAGGGCTTCCTATCGAGACCCTGACAAAAAATAAAGTGCAGGGGACAATAGAAAAGATATCGCTGAAACCAGACGCAATTATTCTAGGATGATAATAGAGCTAATAAAACTCTACCAGGTTGCTAAGGGGGGAAAAAAGAAAATACAAATTTTGCTAATGGGAATGAGAAAAATGGTCACACTGCAAACATACAAATAAAAATAAGGTAATGCTGTGAACAGCTGAATATTGTGGCAACTTGGGAAATGACGAATCCCTTGAAAGACACAAAATACCAAAGCTCGCTCCAAAGGAGACAGCTAACATGACTCAACATAGACCTGTCAAAGAAACGGGATTTTTTAGTTTAAAAATTCCCACAGAGACTTTGGCCCAAGTGGCCTCACCCAACACAGGAGAGCTAAAATCCACAGTTACACCAAACACAGGTGAGTGGGGACTGTGAACTGTACATAAACTCTGTAAAAGAAATGTAAAAGGAGCAAGGCTTCCAACTCATTCTAGGAGGTGACATGACCCCTCCACCAAAACCAAACACCACACAGACACTAGACAAACATCCATCATGATAGTAAATGCAGAAATTCCAAATAAATTTTTAGCAAATCCAATTAACAATATATTAAAAAAGGATAAATGCATCATGACCAAGTGAAGTTTATGCAAGGAATGAGCGTTTAGTTTAACATCAGGAAATCAACCAGCATGACTCACCATATTAATTAAAAATAAAGGAAAAAAAGATGCTGTCATTACAATAGATGCAGAAAAGTAGTTGGACAAAATCCAACAGTCCTCTTACTGGAAAACCCTGAGCAAGACAGAGATTTAAAAAAAAGTTTCTTCAGTTTAACAAGGAAAATCTATGAAAAGCCTACAGCTAATGTCAGACTGTCACACACATACATACACCTAAGATCAGGGCAAAGCAAAAATGTCTGTTCTCCCTACTTCTTATTCAACATTAAATCAGAGGTTCTAGCCTGAGCAGGAGTGCTAAGAGGAAAAAAAAAACAAAAGATATCTAGTCTTTCCGTGTAAGCGATATGATCTGCTATATTGAAAATCTACTAGTATCTACAAAACAAATCCCCACCAGAATCAATAACTAGTTAGCATTGTTTGCAGGATATAAAATCAATATGCCAAAAAATCAATTATACATCTAGATAACAGCAATGAACAGTCAGACATTGGCATTAAAAATCATCTAGCATATAAACAAATATAAAATACTTGGAAGTAAATCTGAAAGATATATTAAAGACTTGAACATTGAAATCTATACAACATTCATGGGAAAAATTAAAGTAAGCCTAAATAAATGGAGAGATATAATCAATCTATGGTCATGGGTTGGATGACTTGGGTTACTTCTCTCTAAATCAGTGCACAGATTTGGCTCAATCCGACTCAATCCGACTCAAAATCCCAGCAGGCTTTTCATTCAGAAATGGACAAGTGGATTTTAAAATTCGTATTGAAATAGAGAGACCCAGAAGGACCACAAAGGCTTTGTAAAGGAAGAACAAAGTTCGGGGGTCAACACTACATAATCTTAAGATTTGCTCCACAGCTGCAGTCGTCCTCACAGGCAAGAGAGAGAGAGAGAGAGAGAGAATCGATTGATTAACCAGCAGAATCCAGAAGTCTGCCCCTTTCAGGGAACCCATTCCAACAATGGAGTGTGGAGAATTCAGGGGAGATGAATTCTTAAACAGCATGAAAATAATCCACATCTTGCATCATTCATAGAAGATGAAGTCAAATGAGTGGTAGGTTTAAATGTAAACACTGAAATTGTAGAAGCAGTGGAAGATAATGTAAGAGAAATTCACTGTCACCTTAGACTAAGCGAAGATTGCCTAGACGAATTAGACTTCTTTTTGAAAGATGATACTAGGAGACTACAAGACAAACTATGGACTGAAAATAAAAATAGTATCTGTGCCCCACCTGCTTGCAGCAATACCTCACTGACAAGCTTGAGAGGGAAGAGTAATCTCTTCTCAGGGTTTCAGAGGACTCTGGTCCCTGTGATGGGCAAGGCACAGCGGTCAGCAGCCCAGCGGCTGGAGGTCAGAGCACAGCAGAGGCTGTTTGTATCACAGGACCAAGCGGCAGAGCAAGCAGCAGGGGGCAGGGGCCATGGACAGCCTTCCAAGGCCAACCCAGAGGCCTGCCCTGCAGGTGGGCTCCTCAGGCAGCTAGCCTCCTGCTTCAAGCAGAACAGACTTCAAAGCAGAAGCCAATCTATGGGAGACACTTCAGATCTAAACCACAGCAGACATGAATCCAAAGAACTTTCAAAACAAAGGAAGAAAACAAATAACCTAAATTGAAAATGGGCCGATGAGCTGCACACTCGCTTCACCAAAATGAGCACATCAGTGAGGGTTCTCTGTCCCCGTGCTCATCTGGGAAACGGAAATTAAAACTACAATGATTGTCACAGCACAGTGACCGACTTTAAGACTTTTAAATGACTGATCTTTTTAAAGAATTATTTTTATTTTTATGTTGGGGGGTGCGGTGTGGAATTTACTTATAGTGACCAAAAACAATAAATCCTCATCAGCAAGTGAGTGGACAAGCAAACTGCAAGACGTTTATACAATGGAATGCTATCAGCAATGAAAAATGAGCAATTAATAAACACAACAACAGAAACAAAACAGAACGAATGAAGACAGACAAAAAGAGATACGTACTGAATGGCTTAAACCAAGCTCTAGAAAATGTAAACAACTCTATAGTGACAGAGGACGGGTTAATGGTTGTGGCAGGCTACCTCAACGGCTCCTTCTTGTCACCGCAGCCTCATAGCCATACCTGGAACATCAGCTGGACTTTGGAGTAACTCAGTGTGTGTGTGTGTGTGTGTGTGTGTGTGTGTGTGTGTCCCCACCTGCTTGCAGCAATACCTAGCGATTGCTGGGTCCCTGGGCTCTGGAGTTAGGCGTCTGTGAGCCAACCATTGTGTGTGCTGGAACCGAACTCAGAAAGTGCAGTGAATGCTCTTAACTGCTTCGCCATCTCTTCAGCCACAGAGAGTGCCTCATTTCTAATGCAGAATGTTGTAAATTATTCCAGTTTTGAGATTAAAGTTATAAACAAATGTTGGGCTCCATATTGCTGGCTGGTATGTATGTACTCCTTTCTCTCTCTCTCTCTCTCTCTCTCTCTCTCTCTCTCTCTCTCTCTCAGACACACACCTGATAAACTTAATTACTATTTCCAAAGATAGATCTATATGGAGAGAAACTGAGTGAGGCCTCCAGCTAGTTGCTAGTGAGAAAATGAAGCCCTCAGTTCAATGCCTGTGAGAAACTAAACTTTCCCACCATGAGCATGGATGCAGGCTCCGCCAGCCAGGTCATCAGATGAGAGCACAGGTGCAGTCACTACCACATCACCATTGATGAAACTTTGATCAGACCTTCAGACCACTTAACCTCAAACTCTCGACCCAGAAGAAATAGGAAATGACAAATGTTTATTGTTTTAAGCTGATAATGTATGCAATCATTTGTTACATATTAACAACAGTGTGACCTGTAGTGGGAGGCAATGTGAGATGCAGGAGAAGGGGATTACAGATGGGCATGGGGAAATTTAGCAACCCCACAGAGATACTCATGACCTTGTGCGATGTGATGGCTTCACGGGTATGTGAAAAGCCAAAGCACAGTAATGTGTATGATTTACATTTATGCAGCTTATTGGTTAAAATTACACCTCACTAAAGATGCCCTGTAAAAGACTGCCCGGAAGTCAGAGAACAGACTGACAGCACTCATCAGTAGGGTCGGCCATCTGAGGGTGTTGGTCACGGCGACTCTCAGCCTGGGACTCGGGTTTGAAACCTAGCCGGTACAGTTTTAACGATCCTAACAGGAATGGTAGGAGGGAGAAGGCAACTTGGACAATGCTGCTTTGGTGGGCTATGGGAACCAAACCTTTTAGAATAAACCGGAAGAGGGCAGAGGGAGAGAGAGTGTGGATAAACAGATGAATGAATAAACAAGCAAATGGGTCAGAAGGGAATGAGAGAACTGGGAAACCTACATTAGACCCTCTTATCCACAGGAATTGGTTTCAGGACCTACCTTGGGTACCAACGCTACACAAGATGATGTCAGAGTTACAGATGAGCTGAGCTCACCCGCCAGCAGCACCTTGCACACGGTCTCCAGACAGACAACCACTGCCAAGCTGGGTCAACCTGTGTGTCCTAGGGAATGCCAACAAGAGAAAAGGTCTGTACGTGTTAGATATACTCAAATTTTGTCAAGCACTTTTTTCTTTTCCCACTTTTGTGTGTGTCACATGTGTGCACGTGTCTGCATGTGTGTGCCCACACATGTGTGTGGGTATATACACATCCTGTGGAGGCCTGAGGTTGATATCAGAGTGGAAGATCACTCCTCTGCCTCATTCATTGAGCTAGGGTCTCCCACTCAAACCCTGAGCCCACCAATATAGCTCGTCTCGTCAGCCAGCTTGTTCTTTCAATCCAGTCTCCCCCTTCAGAGGCTGGGGTTGGGGGGACCCCACACCCACCTGACAGTTACTGGGATCTGGGGGTCCAACCTCAGGTCCTAATACTTGCATGGCAAGCACTTTAAACCCTGAGATGTCTCTGCGGCCTTCAAATGGAATGTATATTTATCTTCAGTCCGTTAAACCTACGGATGAGGAGGCCAGCTGCACACACAGCTCTTTTAAGAAGTTTTGTTGCAGGGACAAGAAGGGAATTGCGGTCCTAACTGGAGGGCATATGAAGTCAAGGAAACAGGCTTCAACATGGGAATCAATAAGGCCTGCCTACACACTGACAGGTCGGGTCAGCACAGGGCAGGTTTCTGATGATACTGTGCTATCTGAGAGCAGTAACGAAAGCCCTCCAGGAACCAAGACCTACTTGTCAGAGCAGTGTGCACACGTGGCCTGCGGCTCCCCGCCAGGCCACAGGAACATGCCCCGCAGGGTCAAGGCTGGCCTTTTCATTCTTGCAGGCAAGTGACTCATGTGTTGGGTCTACAAGAGGTTACTGGCTGCTAAGCTAATGAGTGAGTCAAAGAGGGTTACTAAAATGTGCTCTTCATAAACGAAAATTACCAGGACTCCAGCTCTGCCCTCTGCAAGGAATCTGTCTGCCACACAGCACTTAGCCACACTGTAAACCACTGCTGGGGTTTCCGCTGGGGGGAAGGTCTTGTGGTCAGCCTTCCCCCCGCTCCCCTGAGCTGGTTGCTGTTCTTACTCTTTGCACTAGAACCGTGTCTTTAAATTAGCTTTATCCTTGTAGCTTGTGGTAGATTGCTAGGTTAAGGGGAAGGTTCTACAGTGAAACAGCTTTGCATAATACCAACCTTCTAAGTCTCCCGTATTAGGCCTCAAAGTGGGAAGCTCGGTGTCCAGTGCAAATAGCTCAGACCTCCATTGCCCACACAGGAGCATGTTACGTTTGATAGAGATCTGTGTATGATAACGTCACTGACTTAATTTTAATGTTTCAGGAGATTTATTTGGTAGCGTACAGAAACCCTCTGTATGTTTATATTCTATTAAGGTGACTAATGAGTGAAAAAACGTATGTGGCTGCAACATAAATTCAACCTGCTTAATTTTTTTTCTCTTTGTAGCATTTAAGGGTTCCTCCCGAAGGAAACCAGAGGGTGGAGTGAGAGTACAAAGTCCTCCTCCGAGGCCTACAGTGGGAGAGGCTTTGTTTTGTCTTTGTTGTTGTTGTTGTTTAGGTTTGTGTTTTATTTTTTGTTTTTTCTTTTTCCTTTCTTCTTTTTTTCTTTTTGGCCTGGGCAGACTGCTCAGTGGACCAACTTCTTGCCACGTAAGCATGAGAAACTGGGTTCAGATCCCCAGTGCCCCACAAAAATCCAGGTATGAAAGCGCGTGTCTGCAAGGCCAGGGTGGGAAGGTGGGGGGTTCCTGGAGCTTACTGGCCATCATCTTAGCCTAAGCTCCAGCGCTGGTGAGAGACCCTGTCACAGGAAATAAGGTGAAAAGAGTTAGAGAAAAAACACTTCCATTAACCTCTAGCCTGCACACCCGCACACACAGGAAAATACATATTGTGTATGTGTATATATGTGTGTGTATGTATATACGTGTGCGAGAGTACACACACACACACACACACACACACACCACACACACACACGAGTCTCAGGAGAGGCCTTTGTGCTGGCACAGAGTTGACAGCTCCCCTGTCACATCAGCAGCCAGTTTTTTGTTTTGTTTAGTTTTTCTTGGTTGCAGTTTGCAGTATGTTTCATTGCTCCGTTCCCACCCCATACCCACAGCCCCACCATCCCCTCCCTGCCCTTAAGGAGCAGCCCAGAAGAGACTTTTCCGCTCCAGGATTAACATCTTGTTCTGGGCTTCATCTTTCTTCCCCCTCCCCCTTTTCCCTCTGGCTTCTCTCTCTCCATTCCCCGGGATTTACTGCTCTAAATATAACTTCCAACAGGTGTGCAGCTGGGACACAGAGTCTGTGCCCACCTGTCCTCCACACGTGGACGCTCTCCAACTGGCTTGCTGAAATCCTAGGCCCTAGCACCCTCGCCAGGTGAGGATGGTAGCCCCTGGGTCCTGAAACAAGCCTGAGGTATGGGGAGAGGCTGCGCAAACAGGTCTGGGAGACCAGTTCAACCAGCAAGTGAGAGTTAGATCATTTTCCGGTGCGTGCCAAGTGGCTATTCAATAGCCCTCACTTTCCCTCCCTTCTCTCTCCCCTCCCCCTCTGCCTGGCCCATGGTTTGGTATAAAGTATAGGCTCAATAAAAAAGACAAAAGGGGGGCTGTGGGTGGGGGAGGAAGAGAGAAAAGGGAGGAAGAAAGGTCAAATAGTCCTGCCGTCAGCAAAATGGCCCTGCAGGGGGCGCTAGTGGGCCACGGCACACTGCAGTAGCCATTGCCCCGCCGAGTGGGGCCGGCCTTCGCTGCCACGGGGAAATGCGGGCCCCAGACGACCAAAGGCTCCGTTTTTTCTTTTCTTTTTTTGCCAGACAAGTGCAGACTGAAGAGCTTGGGTAGACGAACCTCCTCAAGTCACTCTCGGCGGGTGTCTTATTGCAGCTGAACTAGTTAAGCGACAGGCCCTGTTCCGTACGGGTGTGCCCTCTGCGCTCCTCTTCCCCAGCTGCACGATCCCCAGCCAGGGAGGAAACTTCTGGACCCCCCTTCCTCAGCCTCTCATCATCATGGAACAACACTGACCGAGGAGTCCGAGCATGACCCGTGCTCCAGAGACCAGAGCAGGTCAGTATGTGTCTAAATAAACTTAAAATTCGGGAGCGGGCTACTCTTAGCAGGCTCTGAACAAATTTGGAACTCGGGAAAACTAGAGGCTCTGGCATCCAGGATGGGGCCAGAAAAATCTTCCCGGACCCAGCCCAAGGTCTCAGGGCAGTAAGCAACCGAGCAATCAGCTCAAGACAGCGGTGGTAAGACATCTGCCCATTCCTAGCCCGGGTCGTACATCCTGTGCTCTGATCCAGCACGCGACCACGCTCAACGAACTCAGAGAGAATAATAAGCGCCTGAGTGATGCCAAGAAAACATGAGCATGCGCCTGGGGGGAAAAAACAATCCAGGCCTTGAAAACCCAATTCAGTAAAAAGGTAGGAATCTTGAACAGAACAGTTAGGTCCCCGTGTGTGCCCACGACTCACCACCTGCTTCTGAAGACAGAGGTGGGTTTGCATTATTAGCCATGGTTAGAATTTTAATGGCAGGGATCCTGGCTCTTCACACTAGGCGAATGTAGGTGTGGACAAGAGGCTTCAGTGACTAGGGCTGGGCTGTGTTTGCAGAAACAGTTCCGTCAGTTTGGGTCAACACTGAAGACATGCTCTTGACGCCTGGCTTGAGGACCTGCGCTCCTCGGGTTCTAGTCACACTGAAAGGGACCCCCAACTTCGGACCAAGCACACTGAAGTCGCAGGGGCTGCCTCAGCGACGGGGCAGCAGGATGGCGTCGTGTGCCACTCCCTGGCTAACAGAAAGGAGAGCGGGAAGGCAGCGCAAGCTCACCACGTTCCCTCTGATGTCTCCTTCTTAAGAAACAAACACGTGGCTTCGTTACCAACAAGCCCAGAATAAATTAATGCGAGCTGAACTCCGTGAAATTAGATGCACTTTTCTAATTAGCAGGAGGGTCCCCAGACACCCGGCAGTCTTTATCAGGGGCTCTCTTCTTCTCAGGAACGGGGTGGCCATTTGTGATCTCAGAAAATTAAGCCCTCCCCTTCACACTGTGACAGAGCGGCTTCCGATTGAAGTGTAAATGTGGTTTTCCTTTAGCCACCTGGACGGTCATTTTGAAGCGGTGGGTCCTGAGCAAACTCCTTGTTAATCCCGGCCTGTGGTGGGGAGGGCTTGTGTGATGCTGCAATTTCTGTTTTCAAAGGAGTCTCTGACTGCTGACATCTTCCGCTCAGCTAGCACCCTCCTCCACGCAATTCAAAGTGGTCTTGAGACTTTTTTTTTCTTTAACTCCCATATCCTAGAAAAACAGCCTGGGAGAGCATGCAGCTACCTTCTAAACACCCAAGTGAAAAAGTCTGAGAATGCCGAGGCAGGAGCCAAGAGAGATGGATCAAAGGTGCCAAGTCAAACCACACAGATCAGTGGCAGCCCCAGAGAGTCCCGAGTCTTTCTTTCTTACCTCCGGTCCACTGACCACTCCAAGTTTTACCAAAATATTACTCTTCAGACCAATGAGGCTTAAAGCAAGGACTTAGGAGGCCTGACCCTGCCCCATCCAGAGACACACTAGCTTAAAAGAGCAAACGTTTTCTCAGAGAAGAATGGCTTCTGCCTTCAGCAGTTAGATGCCTACTTCCTGGAAGCGCTCTCACGCAATAATAACACATCCAGCTATTGGACAAAATTTTTGAGGACCTACAGTATTCCAGATACTGTTTTTGGTACGAGGGATATAGAAGTGAATGGAATGAGAAATAAACCCTTTACCATCCCAGAGACGGTGAGAAATGTGAACACTAAGCAAGAAGAAAGGTAAAATAAGAATTCTGTATGTACATGTGTACATGTTTGCATGGGTGCATGTGCAGATATTCATAAACTCCTCTCTCTTCTCCTCCCCCTCTCCTGTGCATGTATGTCAAAAGACAACCCGGGGTGTCATTCCTCAGGAACCTTCCACATTTTGTTTGAGATGGGGGCTATGACTAGCCAGGAAGCCCTCAGAGATTCTCCTGCCTCTCCCTCCTGTCTCATCATGGCTGGGATTATGAGTGTGCACACTGCTCTCAGATCCCTTCACATTACAATGTAAGTGCTGAGCCATCTCTCTGGCCCTAAAATATAAACGATGATGAAGACCAGAAATCAAGGACATAGATTGAAAATATCAGTACCTAAGAGGCTGAGTCTAGTTGGGGTACCAGAGAGCACAGCCCTGAAGGAACCCTGGAAGGAACAGAAGGTCGAAGCGAATGGTGTACAGGGAACAACCAGGGGGAAATATGGGCAGATGTTGGCCATTGTCTCCTTTGAAATAAATTCACTCCTCTTGGCCTCTGTTTAAACAATTACAAAACTGTTCTTCAGAGGACTGTGGAAATTAAAATTTAATTTATATGGGTCTGTGGCATTGGCTCAGTGGTTAAGAGCACTGGCTGCTCTTTCAGAGCGCTTGTCTTAAATCTCCTGCTCCCCCATAGCTGCTCACATCCATCTGTAACTGCAGTCCCAGGGCATCCAATGACCTCTTCTGGCCTCCAAGGACACGGGCAGGCACATGGTGCATATATATGCAGGTGAAACACCCGTACACACAGGAATAAAATAATTTTAATCATACATGCACACAGATGGGCACCCATACAAGAAGCCCCACCAAGCTGGGAAAATAAAAAAGTACCTGGGAGCAGGCGAGAGGACTCAGTGGATACACGCACTTGCCACCAAACCTGACTACCCAAGCTCACTTCTAATTTGAACTTGGTATGTCTATTCTATGTATATAAGATTAAATGTCTCTCATCCCCAAAATTCTTGTACCAACTCCAACCTCATGATGTTATCTTGTTTAGAAAGAGGATCTTTGCTGATATAATTAGTCAAATTGATGTCATACTGGATCAGAGGGGGCCCCATATATAATGATTTATAAAAGGCCACATGGGACCTGAAACAACGCAGTGAGTAAAATGGCTTGTCATGCAAGCTAGACAACTGAGTTCTATCACTGAAACCCACAGTGCAATGAAAGAACTCCCAAATGATGTCTTCTGACCTTCACATACATGCCATGGCACACACACACACAATTACAATTTTTAAATAAATCTTTAAAAAAACAAAAAGGGGAAGCTGATTCTGGGAGTATCAGAGAAAGCATTGAGATTGCCTGTGCTTCACATAAAGAAAGTAGTACCCAAAAAGGCCAGAGTCCCTGAGGAGCAATCCTTGTTGCCCCACATCACCCAGAAGCAGAGGCTAATGGAGCTTCTCGAGCTGAGTTCCCCTTGGTCCAGAGACTGACGAGTTGAAAAGAAAAGGTTATTTGACCTCAACACACTTAAGTCATACTGGTGAGACAGAAATGGAGTATGCCAAGGAGTCACCACCACCACCCCCTTCTTAAAAGAAGGTGAGTGGGAAGAAGGTCATTCTAGTTTGGTTTCTGTTGCTGTAATAAAAACACTCTGAACAAAAGCAATTTAGGGGATTATATATTCAAGGAAAGTCAGGAACCGAAGCAAAAAACATGAAGGCACTCTGCTTACCTGCTTGCTCATTGGCTCATGCTTAGACTTTTTTTTTTTTTCATATAATTTCCAAACCAACGGGCCTAGAGCATGGTGCCACCCACAGTGGGCTGAGTCCTTGCACACCGGCTGTCAGTCAGACTGTCCATTAGACATAGCCGCTGTGTGGGCAGTTCCTCAGTTTAGGTTCCCTCTTTCCAGACTCGGTGGTCTGGGGAAGAACGGCTCCCACAGACTCATATATTTGAACGCATGCTCACCAAAGAGAGGAACTCTGCTAGGATTAGAAGGATGAAGAAGTGTGTCACTGGGGGTGGGCTTTGAGGTCTTCAAAAGCCCACAGCTGGCCCAGTGTTTCTCTTTTCCTCTCTAGGCCTGTGAATAAGAATATAGCTCTCAGCTATTTCTCCAACATCATGTGTGCCACCAAGATCCCTGGCATGATGATAATGGACTAAACCTCTGAAATGGTAAGAAAAAAAGGGGGATTGTTTTTTGTTATTGTTGTTGTTTTAATAAGCGTTGCTTTGGTCGTGGTGTCTCTTCACCACAGAACAGTGACTAAGCCACCGGGTAACTTTGGGCTGTGCCGAGCTGGCACTGAAACTCACCAGCACAGGAACAGAATCACTGGTGCACTGAAATTTATCTGGGTGGATGTCATCAGTTCCAACTCTAGGAGCAAAGACCATCACTTGACTCCATCTGTTCTCTCCTTCCTAGGGTGCTTTCCTGACTCACTGTGTCTTTCATTTATAGTTTTGTTCTGTTTGTGAGGCACACTCACACTGAGTGGGCATGGAACCCCAATACGTAGCCCACGTTGGCCTTGAAATCATGATTCTTCTGCCTTCACCTCATGGGTGCTGCTGGGATTACGGACAGGGGCCACCAAGTCTGACTTCCATTGTTCTTGATTCTTGGTTCCATACTCTGTGCTCTGGGATCTGCCCTCTGGGCATCTTTCTTTCTGAAGATTGGTGCATCATAGCTTCAGTGGGTAGCTGGCTCTCTGAGCACTTCCTATCTACAGAAACTTGGAAGCCCAGGGACCTCTTCTTATTTCACTCTTTACAGCCCTTTGGAAACCAAGCTGCCTGTGGGTTGTTGTTAGACAGAATGTTGTTCAGCATTCTGTGAGTTTCCCATAAATCTAATGTGAAGCCACATCCACCATACTTTCCAAGCTATAGAGTTTTCTGCCTTGAGGCTGTCTCTGGGCTGTGTTAGAAGTTCATCCGTCCATCTGAATGGATCTACAGAGTCCCATTTAAGACTCTCTGAAGTGCAAGAAGACTCCCATGCTTCAATCGGCCTCCATTCTTTGCTCAGAGACTGCTGCTTGCTTTGAGACTTGTTTGTGAGAGCTTCCACCTTCTGCCCACTGACTCCATAACTTCCGGGCCTCTCTTACAATGTTTACCTTGTGCTGATGGAAGAGGCCAGCAGACACGCTCAGCACTGATCACGGGAAAGGCCTCGCCGGGTCTGCATTCCCTCCTCATCCCACCACGAGATCACATAGGCTGCCCTTTCTGCCACCCCAACCCCTGCTGACCTCCCAACAACCACTCACAGTCTGTGCACCATCCTTCCAGCCTCCAATCATCACTCAGCCTTTTGTCCACACATAGTGAAACTAATACAGTAGCACCTCCAGGCCTGTGTACGAACATCTATTTCAGTTAGCCGCGATTACATCAAAAAACAAAACAAAACCAAAAAAACCACACTTAGAGCCCTAAAGTTAGTGATCCAGGATGTGCTCCATTGGGCCATTTGTCCCTGCCACACACGGCTTCTGCTGAGTCACTGGTGGACGCACAGCCAGCTGCTGCCTCAGCTGGGAAGGGAGGAACTAACGGTTCCTCACTCACATGCCCAGCCCTGGGATACTGACAGGGCTGGGTGGGCTGGGCTCCCCTCACTCTGCACAGGGTTTGTTCACTTCCTAGGAGCCTGCATAGATCCTGTGGGAAGGAAGGCAGAGGCAGCAAGATTCCCTAAGGATCAGACTCAAAACTCACACATTCAATTGTCCGTTTAGCTGCATCTTATTTGCTTGAGTGGGTTACAACTCAAAGGAAAACTACAGAGGAGGAGGAACTGAAGACTTGATCTCTTTTGATGTATCAGGAGTGTCAGGAGCCTAAAGACCAGGGCATGCTCCAGGCAAAGGAGAGGCTCTGGCTGAGAGGAGGGCTCAGTGGATATATGCAAAATGAGCAAATAAACCACTGAAGAGCCACTCACACCTGGAGAGAGAACTCAGACAGCGCTTCCCTTCCCCGTGCCCATACCCTAGGCCCCACACCTGTGTGTGTCCTCCACCCATTCACCTGGACATGGAACAAGCCCAGAAAGGCCATCTGAGCAGCCACAGTGAGACCTCCGGTGTCCCTGACAGGAAGAGCCTCTCTCATGAAGCCCAGCAGCACGATAGCTTTCCCTGTGGGGCTGAGACTGACAGCTGGCAAAGGACAGAAAGGAGACAAGGCGACGTGAAGGACTTTCCCAGTCCCACCATCATGGTAGGCCAAATAGCAGGGCCCTATGTCCACCCAGGTGCGAAAGTAAGCACAGAGGGTGCCTGGGGCTGGCCTTGGGCCTTGGAGTCTAACAGTTCCCGGCTGTTGTCCCAGGCACTGAGGAAAGGGAGCCGAGCAGAGGGCGGGGAAATAAGGAAGTTGATCTTTCCCCAGAGAAAGTCTCAGCAGAGTCCTCCCGTCCTGACCTGCCATCAGCGGACCTTGGCGTTAGTGTTGGGAGGGCCTGAGTCCCAAGCCTGTGCCCATTCCCCCAGCCTGTTAAAAGGAGCACTGTCCCAGCCCTCAAGGTTTACCCACTATCTCCAGCCTCTTGTCCCAGCTGGAGACTGAGGCAGCCCAGGCGCAGCCTCACCCGGGCTATCTTCCCCGTGCTTACCCACCCCCAGCCCCAGCCTTGCACCATGCCATCACAGTCACGTGCTCTGAGCTGAGTCCAAGCTGAAGGCCAGCTCATGCCTGGCCCTGCCCTTGGGTCCTTGAACAAAAGGCCACTTCCCTCTGACAAGCTGATGGATGTGTTTCTTTAAGAGAGGCTCTTAAAGCCTGGGAAATACTGTCCCCTCCAAGTCTAGAGCAGCCCTGAGGGTGGGGACATAAGATCTGAGGTCTCCATCTCCAGCCACCACCTCCTCCCTGGAATCTTCCATAAACCCTAGGGAGGCAGGAAGGAAAGAACAGAGAGAGGGATGACCAGAGAGCAGGGCACACACAGGGGCATCCCTGTACACCACACAAGCTCCCACACACATCTCACTCAGGCGTGGCGCACATGCCATGAGTGATAGCTCTGGTACACACACCAGCTAAAAGCATGCGAGCACACACGCACGCACGCACATGAGCATTTGTGCTCATGTCTCCACACTCATACGAAGACATACACAGAGGGGCACACACATGAACACGTATGTTAGTTACTTCTCTATTGCTGTGGTAAGACACCATGACCAAGGCAACCTATAAAAGAAAGCAATTATTTGGGACTTGTGGTTTCAGAGGGATAGAGTTCGTGGCAGAATGGAGGAAGCCAGCATCGTGTCTCTGGAACAGCGGAGACCTCACGTCTTGAAGCGTAAGGGAGAGGCAGAGCACTCCCTGCCCACACCACTGCACCCTCCTCCAGCGAGCCCCACCTCCTAACCTTCTAACCGGCTCTGGAGGGATCCAGAGTCCACACATGTGAACCCACGAGGGCCGTTCTCATTCACACCACCACAGCATGTATGGCCATACCCGTGTGCCAGCACGCATACTCCATGAGCATGTACACAGACACGTGCGTGCTCCACATTCACGGGCCAGCACACATACGATGAGCATGCGCACGACCACACACTAGCAGCATCCGTGCAGACACAGCCGCACAAATGCTCACGTCCAAGCAAGCATGCACTCAGGTGCACCTTCCGACTAGGAGCCCACGCACTCACACCATCACGCAGAGACAGACAGCGCAGAGAGGTCTCGGAGACACACACAAGCTGCTGCCGCACACAGGCACGCCTGCGGGCATGTTTACATCATGTTCACAAGGGGAGGCACCTGTGTCATGCTGGGTCACACCAGATCACCCTGAAGCTGGGGGCACGCCTCCCTACAGCCTGGTAGTCGGCAGTAGCCACTGTCTGGTGGGCCGTGGGCTGTGACAGGATTAGGGTTGTTGGGCTCTGGGAAGGAAGATGCATTGGCCATGTGGCTGGCCTGAGACCGGGTTATTTCTAGGCCGGTATCTGGTAACATTGTAAGCCTAGGGCTATGGACAAACAGACAGACAGGCAGACGCTCTCCCAGCTGCAGGCTGGGGAAAAACTGCAACACGAAATCTGAACAGTGGAGCAGCTCCCACGGGAGCCAAGGAGGCCTGTGCATCCTACCCTCCCCCACTGAGAGGGAGGGAACAGAGCCAAGCAGCCGGGCCCTCTCCAACCCCTCCTTGGCTAGGAATCCTAGACTTGCTGCTCTAGCAGATTTCCAGGGATGGGAGGAATCGATGATGCTCAGAGCATTTACAGCCAGTGGGAAAAGCCGACTGGGCCTCCCTGACACCAGAAATAAATGATTCTGCCAGCAGAAAACCACTCAGACGCGGCCAGAATGACCTGCCGGAGAGAGCGTTCCCCTTGAAGAATGGCAGGTGCTGGCGGCAGACACTGTCTGTGTAGTCTGGAGTCATATCCCAGCCCCAAGGCCCCACAGCCTGAACCTCAGCCACCAGCAGCTCTGCCAGGCAACCTCTCGTCTCCAAGGCACATGTGAAGCAGGGATCTGGAAGCCTAGGCCTTTCCAAGGAGCAGCTGTTTGAAGAACGGATCTGGCTATAGGCAAACGTGAAAGTTGATTTTCTTCTACAGAAAACCTGATTGCTTTTGACGCCCAAAGACTTCTGGCAAGCTCTAAGGCTGGAAAACACAGTGGGCCCTGGGTTCTCTGGCTGGAAGGGCCCCACTGCCTACATATACATATCCGTTTGTGTGTGTGTGTGTGTGTGTGTGTGTGTGTGTGTGTGTGTGTTTTAGAGGCCCTGGAGGGATCTCACTTGTGACCAGGAGTAAGGCTGGTTAGTTAGTTGCCTACGACAATTGCAAATTTATTCCCCTTTTGCTGTGTTTACCTGACACTGCTACTCATGACAAACACCAGTGAGCCTGTTGGGCACTTCTGGGGAGCCAACCTCCCAAATACAAACCTCCCACTCAGAGTGAAGGAGATCTCCTCCAACTTTGTCTCTGTGTCAAAGGCAGGCATTGGGAGCAGGGCTGCTGAGGGCCTACTCTCTGCTTCATGACTCAAAAGGCACAGCTCTCATCTTAAAGGGATAGTATATTCAGGAGCCATGTTGAGCGACCAGTGACCTAGGGACACAGATTGGGGTTACCCCAAATTCCATGTTCGAGTGTGGAAGCAGTTTCATGAAGTTGTATAGTTTTATAGAACAAAGAAAGTCATAAAGTAAGGCGAGTTTAGAATACATTGATGGATACACCAGGCAGTTACAGCGGTAAAGGAGAAGCTTTTCTATGGGCTCAAGATGTTGTCTGATGACGTTTGTAGCTTTTGGATTAGTGGAAGCCAGTGGTCTGCTAAGTCAATAGGTTCCAAAAGCTTCCTATCTATTAGTCACAGATATTAATTGACACAGAGGTGGCCAAGGAATGCTGCTCCTAAGACTAGAACTAGCTCAAGATGAAGTAGTTTGCCTCTGGGCCTGCATCATTCCAGTCTCTCCACGGTCTCTGTGGACACAGCATCTTCCCAGGAGTTCTCACTCACAGAGGAAATGATGTTTGCAGTCAGATGATCTGTGTTAGCTCTCTGATTGTTACAGTAACAAGATATCTAAGGCTAAGTACTTTATGAAGAGAGAAGCGTATTCAGCCACAGCTCTAGCCTCACGTTTTTTGTTTTTTTGTTTTTGTTTTTTCCTATGGTAAAAGCAGAGGAATCTTTCTATGGAACTGAGTTTCCATAACCTGGAAGCTCCTGTTTTCAGGAAAAATCAGTCTGTTGAGGGATCTACCACCTTTCTTCACAATTCAGTTTGCTTATGTGGTGCTTAACATAAATGACTCCATTTTAGGTTAGTCTGTTCTGGTTGCACCCTACTGCAGGAGTTCAGATCAAAAAGAAAAGCCCCCCCCCCTCAAAAAAAAGGGGAACCAGGAAGGAGGGGGGTTGTGGTGGGCAGTGACAGTAGGGCCCACACAAACACAGCACGAAGAAAGTCACTGAGCTATGGGCTTGAGATTTGTCTGTGAAGATGGACACCCGCTGGTAGCAACAGGCCGGGATGTCTTGGGACCAGAAGGGCAACTCTCTCTAATTCAGAGAAGAAGCACCCAGTGCTCTGTTCACCAACTCCACACTCTCTTTTGTGCCTGCAGACAAAGGTAAGGTGCCTACCTCTCTGTGTGTCTGTGTATATGATAAGGCCCTGGAGTCATGTATGCTGGCAAGCTACCCTATCAGCTCTGCTGACAGCCTGTTTCCCCAAGATTCCAACACAGAAAAAGATGTCTCCCACCTCTCTGCATATGACTAGAGAAAAGAGATTAGAGTCTTTATTGTGCATGTGTGCAGGCATGTATGCTTGTGTGTGTGTGTGATTTGAGTCTGTATTATTTTAAAATCTGACTGCCGCTGAGATGGCTGTCCTAGGAGGATGACAGAATACTCCGAGGGAGAGGAACTGCTCTTTTGTTTGGGAAAACACCTTAATGGATCTTTTAATTATGCAAAGAGAAGCCCCAGGGCTGCTCCAGGCTAGAAGATGAGAAATCAGGAAGCTAAATTGAACTGCTTAATACACTAAGGAAATTTTGGAGCTGTCCCGGGAGGTAACCTTGAAGAAGGGACTCTACCGAGAAAAACAAGCCAGAGACCCAAGAGGGGTGCTTGTGAAAGGAGCAGGCCTCTTTCCCCAACCTCCCACCACTCCCACGACCCCCTACCCCACCCCTGTGCCTTCTGCTTAGGAATAACTTGAGTGTTCCCATAGGTTTCCCCAGGGTTCCCCCTAGGAGGCTAGGAGGCTGAGCTGTAAGCATTATAACTGCCTCAGTCTATGTATTTTTATTCTAATTCATTCATCTAGCATTCAGGTGTCCTCCCCACCATGGGAGCGGCACAGGGAATGATAGTGAGTGTGACAACCGGCCACGGAGGAAATTCAGGACCAGAAAGTTCATTCTGCTTGGTTTGCAAGCTTACTTCCTCTCCCATCTCATCCCCAAATCATTAGTAAAATCTGCATCCCTTGCTAATAGCTTGTGACATCCTGGCTGTCTGTGTGGGGTGTTATCAAATTCTAAGACTCCGGTATACATGCAAGAAAGAACAGACTTAGTCACATCTGGGCTCCAAGTAAAACTAAGTGTGTTCTTTATCTTAGATTATACATATATATATATATATATATATATATATATATATAGTGTGTGTGTGTTTTTAATGGGAGAGGGTATATAGGGGCACTGCCCTCAGAGGCAGAAGCTTCAGTCCCCTGGAGCTGGAGTTAGAGGTGGTTTGCAGCTACCTGTTGTGGGTTCTGGACCAGACCCCGGTCATCTGCAGCAACAATCATGTTCTTAACCGCTGAGCCATCTCTCCAGCCCTGTGCCCTTCTTTTATGACAGAGTTTTTTTTTTTCCTTGTGCCCTTAACTGACAAAAATTAAAATTTCCAACCTACAATCACCTTCCTTTACATTAGAAACCTTTGACAGCTCTTTGAAAATAGAAAGTCTGACAGGAAGCCACACTCCTGCCAGCCATCGGCGGCCAAACGCACAGAGCCTTTTTGCAGGCACTCTGCTGTGAAAGTTCCTGAGGCTTCTGCACCGGCGTGTGTGGCTGAGTAACAAGGCGATAATGAATGTGACTCAAAATCGTGTCAGCATTTTAAAGTAGCCCCGTGAAGACCACCAGGCACCTTCCCGGATATTTCTGCCACTTCTTACTCTATGCCCAAACCAATTGTTTTTTTCAGACCTAATCCCTCCACATGAGATTCCTCTCACTTTGTCTTTGCATATGTGGTCCAATTCTGTTATCCACAATCCTGACTATTCTTCCTATCCTGATGACATGAGGGGTTAAGGCCCCTGTGACATCTCTATTCTCCTAATGCCTTCTCTCGACCTTCATCCTACATGCAATGGGTTCCCACTGTAGGAGAAGACCTGTATCAGGTACAGAAGAGACCAGGCGACAAAGGGGTCTCCTGTTGTCAGGGAGCTCTCAGTCTGAAAGAGAGAGAGAGAGACCCACAGCACCCCCAGGGTGTCCTATAGCTGCACTGTTGTGAAAGCAAAGGGAACACTGGAGAAGGGGCATCCAGGTGTCTGGGAAGTCTGGGTGGGAAGTCGAGCAGAAACCTAGAGAAGGAGCCGTGGAAGAACGTGACTTGCCGACTCACTCCTAGACGCATGCTTAAGTAGCTCCCTTAAACAGCCCAGGACCACCTGCTCAGGAAATGAAGTTGCCCGAAGGAGGCTGGGCCCTCTCATGCCAGTGAATAATTAAAACAGTCTTCCACAGACATGCCCATGGGCCAACCTGGTCTAGGTAATTTCTGAGGCAAGGCTTTCCTCTAGGGGATGTCAAATTGACAGATTAACTAGAGCAGACTCGGATGCTGGATTCGATCCTGTGTGAATGGAACATTCTAGATCTGTAGGTAGTTCTCCTGCCATTATACAAAGAGAACCAACAGAGGAAAAACAGAGCTGAGAGACAGCTTTCTAAAGCTCTTGGATTTAGACATTCCTGAACCTACAACAGGTTGATTATCCACTTACACAAACCAGTAGAGTTTGCGTGGTGGCCCACAATGCCCTGCTTGGAACCATACAGTACAGGGAAAGAAGCAGGCTCAGAGCAGGGGAAGAGGCAGGAAAGGGGGGGGAGCAGTGGTGATCCGGATTGGTACATGCTTAATTTGAGGTGCCCATGAGGCCTCTAAAGAAACATCTAACATTAACAGACTCCAAAGATGACCCCAAGACTCTTGGCATTGACACAGACTCAGACAAGACTGCCTAAGGGAGGGGGCAACCAAGTCATGACCCAAGGATGATGGGAGGGAAGGAGGAAGGGGCTAACAACAACAAAAAAAAAAAAAAAAAAAAAGGAGAGTACTTCAGAAGGACAGGAGGTAGGAAAAGGCACCACGGCCTGGAAGGCCCTTGCTCTGACATTCTGGCCACTCTTTCAAAGCCACAAAGGAGAAGGGATCCCCACCTCTGGGTGTACCTACTATGAAGCCCCAGCAGCCATGGGGGGCCAGGGTGCACAAGGACAGACATAACACATTTTCTTGTTAACTTTGGGCACCACAAATGAAACACAAAAGCCTCCGAACCCAGGCGTGGTCCTGAGGGAATAAAGCACTTTCTCTACAAGGACCCCCAAATTAACAAAACCATAATTAGGATTATTAAATGAATAGATCAGAATTCCATAGAGGAAATATTTGCTCAAGCAAACCCTCTTCGATTCAACAGCTCTTTCAATTAATTTTTTTTTCTCTAAAATTTTGGATTTCCACTGACTAATCTGCTGTATTTAGGAGGATTTGTAAACTGTTTGCCAAGCAGTTAAAATGTGCGAAATGTCTTTGCCAGTACGATCCATGGGGACCTTTGCAAGAATGTACAGAGAGGCGGTGAGCTGTCCAAAGCACAGTGTCACAACGGGACACTGTAGTTGGTCTTCGCTGCTCTGTGGGCTCTTTTTTTCCCCACTCTTGATCTCCTCCCACGCCCTTTTCATCCCATATCACTAGATAGGAGAGACAGGATAGAGGACAGAGAGACAGAGACAGAGAGAACCTTGAATCTAATTCTTTCTGTTTCTTCTTTGAGCATGGCTAGCAACCAACCCCCAAATGACCACCAACCACCAACCCTGCCTCTCAGGACTCTAGCATTTAAATAGCCTCAGAAAAAATCCCCAGAATTCCAGATGTCACACTACCTGCAGCTGGCAAAATCGTGCTTCTGCTGGAACATGAGGTAAATCATAGTCGGCTGCTGCAAAGCGGCCCCATATTCCCACACCTGGGATTGAAATGAAAACATAGTCTTATAATATTTCTGTGTTTTTTTTAAAGAAGCCAAAAACACAGAATTCTCTCTAGAGGACACCATTTTCTCAGGCACTGCTTCAGCCACCCCTGGCATCCGAGAGCCTCCCAGTATCTTGGCAATTTCCGAAGCACAGGTGGGGCCCTCCTCAGCTCTCCAACTGACAATTTTTGAAGGCAACTAAGGATGATAGGAGCTGGTAAGACACAGTGAAGACACGCTGTGACGCTTTGAAGGGATACTGAGCCACTCCAAGTTTGCGTGACTCTGGAGTGCTTTTGGACACCCTATAGCTGGGAAAGCCTCCGATGGAGCAGAGACTAGGGTTAGGGTCTCCAGCTCCAGATAGGGGGAGGGTAGAGACGTTCACTTCCCCATAGTAGCTTAGAGCTTGGCCTGTCTTCCTCCACGTGAGGATGCTTTGCAGGTTCCGTGAGGTGGCAACCTCCCCCACAGCGTGCGTTTCCCTGCGACAGGCCTGAAGGCTGCTGTGAACTGAACGGAGTCTTTAGCGCTGTTCTTGCCACAGAGGATGCCACTTGCACCTCCATGGTGGGAGTAGGTGAGTTTGTACTCTTCCAGTAGAGGGCAGCAGTGAGCAAGAAGCAAGGCTTTCGGGTCTACTGGAATACTGAGGGGGAAACCTTCCTCCCGTTCAATTTGGTGACTGTCCAGCTCCAGAAGAGCTTTTTATATAGGAAGACTTTACCAGCAACATCCACCCACTTGAGCACTCACACACTTGCTTGAGACACAAAACGTGAGTATGAGCGATTGTACTTTTACAGGATGGTCACAGCAATATCAACCAAGCCCAGTCCCGTTTGGCGACTTAACTTTGCCGCCCCCTTCCCGGAAGTGAGGCTTACTTCCCTCTGTGTCTAACAGGTCTGGACACAGCAGGAGTCGCTTCGTCAGTTCTAGGCAGGGCCCCTCAGTGCCCGGGCTCCTTCTGCTTTCCGCCCTTGCCCTGCTCACTCTTGGGGTCTCTCGGAACCCTGCCGCTGGACCGACTGTATTCAGTATCCTTGATGCTCTAGCACAGGGACCTTGATCCTAGAGGGAATGTTCTTTCCATGGCTCCCTGATTCCTAGATGTAGAAAATAATGCCCCCGTGTGAACATGATTTTGATCAACCCACCAAGCTATTCAGGACCCACACCCCAGCCATCAAGCCCAAACACAGCTCAGCTCTCCCCCTCCCCGCCAGGCTCTAGGGAACTAGATGTCATCCTTTAGGCACGCAACCTGAAATCCCTCCAAATCATTTAAATGACCGGGCTGTAAACTTACTAATCATACATGCACGGCGTCACACAGTTCTTCCTAAGGAAGGGCCTTGTTCTCCTGTCTCCCCCGTCTCTACCAGCCTGATGCTTCCCATTGTGGCTCTGCGGGACGTGTTCTGCTTCTATGACAACAATTTCCACATCTGTGCACCCTACCTCATCTGATTAAAATAAATCCTGGGCAGACTTGAGAATCATCACCATGATGTCAGAAGCCAAACGACAGGAGGAGGCTGCATGAGACGGTGGAGTCAGCAGCCCCTCCCACAGCTGTGTCAGCTGCCAACAGTGTGGGTGAGACTCGAGGACATCCTTACAGACATCTGGGCAGATAGCAACTCCTCACCGCAACCACACTAGACATCGATGAGAGGGTTAAACTGAGCCCAGCCAACCACAGAAACATGACTTGCTGTCGGAATCATTATGGCCCGGGAGCAGATACACAGCAGATGACCAAAGCACACACAATGGTGTTTCACTGTAGGGTATGCTCTTGAAGAGATTCCCATGAATGGTCCTAACTGCAGTGCAAAGTAGAAACATCAAGGATGAACAGCATCAAGGATCATGTTAGAAATGCAGAATTTGGCAGCTAAAGGATAGTTCAGTCAGCAAAGTGCTTGCAACGCAAGCAAAAGAGCCTGAGTTCAATCTCCAACAACCATAGCAGAATTTGGTGACACAAGCTGATAAGCCTATACTCTGTGCATGTTGCCGGAGAGGTGGATCCCTGGAGCTCACAATCCAGCCAGTCTCACCTAAACTGTGAGCCCCAAGTCCCGGTGACAGACACTGTGTCAGAACGCATGATGGGGAGCTGGAGAGACAGCTCAGAGGTTAAGACCACTTACTGTCTCCTAGGGGACCTGCATCATATTTTGTAAATATTCTTTTTCCCTCACCTGTTGATAGACTTAATAAAGATCAGAGACCTCAGCATGGTGGGTTCTTGGGAGGATATAGGGGTGACTCTAGCTGAGACTCCTAGCTGCAAGTTATGTGCGCCTACAAGGTGGCTCACTGTAACTCCAATCCCAAGGAATCCAATGCCCTCCTCTGGCAACCATGGACACCAGCCACACGCATGGTACACAGCCATACATGTAGGCAAAATACCTATACACAGAAAATAAAAATAAATAGGCCAAAAAGACTTTTTAAATTAAAAAACACAAGATGGGGTCCGGCAAGATGGCTTAGAGTATGACGCGCTGACTTTTGAGACTGATCCCTAGAAACCATGTAAACGTGAACAGAGATAAATGACCCAAAAACTCAGAAGCTCCACACACTGACACACAAATTCACATATATGTGGGTTTCTTATACAAACAATATGTAAATAAGTCCAACATGGATGGCTTCTGAGGAACACAACACTTGAACAGACCACTGGCCTTCACATCCATGTACAAACATGTGTATGCTCACCTACACACACACATCCACAAACTTGTACATATATGAAAACTCACACAAACCTCCTCACAGCAGGTGAGAGTCTTCATTTTAATAGAGACCCTAAGAACAGCAGCAACCCTGGCTACATCTGCCCAAGTCCCTTGGCTTCTGTCCTGGCTGATGACATCATTCCCCAGCCTCTGTGTACATACGTCTTTCCTGAGCTGCCTGTGTGTTCCCATGTCTGGGAATTGACCTCTAACCACTGCCTTGACCAGCACAATATCTAGCTACAGTGGGAGGGAGAAAGCCGGTTCGTTTGTGTGTAGGCGAAGCAAACCCTGAGGTGGGATTCCATCAGAGCCATCAGGATCCAGCTAAGACTTAGACATCAGACACCCTGCTTGACCTTTCACCTTCTCCATCCTGCTCCTCACTTCTTTCCTGTGTCTCTTGGGAGCACTTTCTTAACAAGTCACCAACATAGGAATCCTCCTTTGGGGACATGCAGCGTGCATCTAAGAGAGATAAAAAGACATTTTCAAGTAGTTAGAATTTCGTGTTGCTGGCACAGGCCTCTTCCACAGTTGACGGATGGGTTAAGTAGATGGGACTGGGCAAAGGATGGGTGGGGAAGGCCTGGGATGAGAATGGGTGGCTTTTTCAGAGAGCCTTGCTATAGTGAGTAGCTAAAAAAATAACAAAGTGATCAGACACTGAAGAAAAATGAAAATCGTACTGTTTACATAGCACAGTACCCCTGAATTTGGCAGTTTCAGTTTATGTTGTTTATTATGCGGTGACAGGAACTCCTGGGGTGGTTCTGGCTCAGAGGCTGCAGTCAGGATGTCAGCCACTGGAAGCCCAGAGCACCATGGGAGCTGCCTTCACACCTACTCAAGCCCCTGGCCAGAGGCGTCAGGTCCTCTCCACTCGGCTACCCTCTGGGGCTGCTCTGGACATTGCCACTCCCAGGCGGATGATGAGAGACAGGTGTCAGGAGCTGGTCGGGACACACCATCAGGATCTGTGAAAGCCTTCCGCTCCTGGGAGTGGCTGAGGAGATGACAGCTATGGAGATGACAAGGGCCAGCTTCTGTGTTACACAGTTCAGTGTTCCTTTTTAAGACATTTAGATGCTTAAGGTGGACACAGGGGCTGGGAGATGACTTTTGGGTAAGAACATTTTGAGGAGAAGCATGAGGCCCTTCATTCAGTCACTCACACAGGGCTCTGGACTGCTGAGGTGGCTCAGCGGATAAAGACACTTGTAGATAAACCAGAAGACTGAGTTCAATCCCTGAGACCCTTCTGGTGGGAGGAGAGAACTACTTCCTATAAACTGTCCTCTGAGCCCTACATATGACTGTGCTGCACACACACATAGCAAATAAATAAACATAATTGAAAATTTTTTCTTGAAACCGCGCACACCTGTAACTTGGGCCTTGAGGGAGGACAGACAGGATGGTCACTGCGGCGTGCTGACCAGCAGCATAGGCAGGAAGACTTCACATTCATTGAGACACTGTCTCAAGAGAAGAAAAGGGAAAGTCGCAGAGGAAGACACCTGATGTACACATACTTAAAAAACATATGTGGGTGCGTACATACACACACTTTAAAAACAAAAAAAGGTTGAAGCTTAAATGAATCTGCAGTAGTCACATCCACTGCAAAATGTATCCATGAAAAGAAATGATAAAAGCAGAGAATTTAAAATTGGTCATTAAAAAAAAAAATGCCATGGGTGACCAAAAGAAATATATGTGATTTTAGGGACATGGATGTAGGCAGAACCCTAGCAAGGTAAGGATGGTGAGACAGCCCAAGGCATTCTGGGAACCCAATCCTCTCTTGGTTGTCTGCTGATGTTGGGGAGGTGGCATTTCCTTCTTAGCTCCACGTGGCTTTCTACACCCAGCTGCCTGTTTGGGGCTGACTGGATCTCCTGATCAGATCTTCATAAACTGCCCACACTCAACTGTCTGCTCTCCCTACGGCACACAGAACCATTTTCCTAGCTCCCTCACACAGAGGGCAATTGGGACAACTCAGCTCTAAACCCCAGTGTCAGCCATCAAGAGTGAGGCAGGCTGGCAACGTCGTCCTTAACTTCAGAGAAGTATCTGCGCTCTGCAGGCGGCCCTAGCAGAAAGGTGACCAGCAGCTCCAGGCCCAAAGGAGCCTCTTGATCTGCCGGCCACACCAGAGGCAGAGGCAAGAGAAGCCCCACCAGGGACCAGAGCAGCGTTCCCAAGTGCACACATAGTCCGTGCCGGTCCCCACACTGTTCCCGGCTCCTTGGGAATGAAGGAGGTGAGACTGTGTCTTACTGTGTAGCACAGTTTGACCGTGAACTCATTCTAGAGCCCAGGCTGCTCTAGAACTGGAGATCCTCCTGCCTGCCTCAACTTTGTGAGTTCCAGAATTACAGGGGTGTGCCACCCCGCCCACTCCAGTGGCTGTCCTTAGTGAGTACCCACAGAACCTGATATAACTGTACTCTCTTTTGTTAAGTAGGAGTTGGGTTTGGGGATGGGGAGATGGCATGCAGCCACAAGCATGAGGACCTGAGTTGAAGTCCCCATGCAAACAGGTGCGGCCACATGCCCCTATGGCCCCAGTGCTGCAAGGGGCAGAGATGGGATTGCTGAGCTCTGCTGTCTGCCAACCTCGCTCCAGTTTCAGTCAGAGACCGAATCTCCGAGGCTAAGGTAGACAGTGATAGACCAGGACACCCAAAGTCTTCTGGCTTTCACATGCAAAACTGCACACACGTGCACTCACATGTCTTCTCTTACACACTCGTAGTAGGAGCTGGTATTTTGTATGATTATAAAGGACCTTACAACAGATGAAAGCATACACAGAGTGAGGTTGGTGGGAGGGGCAGCCCTGGCGAGGAGCTCATAAGCTCACCAACATCCTTCCTTGATTTAATGGAGGTTCCACTACACAGACATGTGTGTTGTTGGTCATTGGAAGACAACCAGCAGCCTTCAGCCCCGACCCCCTCACCTCAGGGAACTCTCCCTCTTATCCTACCTCAGCGTCTCAGTGACAGCTCCCACCCTGAAGCTACCAGCCATGATCAACACATTAGCATACCTAAAAACCAAACCAAACCAAACAAGCAAAAACCCTACCACTTTGGAGAATCTGAGGATTTTAGGAGTCCTTTGCCAGGATACCCACAAAACCAAGTGAATATTTCACAGTGTTTCAGAAATTCTTTATGTCAGAGGGCTGTACAATCCAAAAGATATGAGAACATGGCTAGAATCCCATTCAGTATTAATAACCGGTCCAGACCATCATGTATGACTATGTCCTCAGGCAAGGTCACTCGGGGTCATAGTCTTCTCTTTGATCTTGTCAGCTTCCAAAGACAGGAGTGATCGCCACACAGCTTCCCTCTTCAGACACCCGGTAGAATTGAGCTAAACCACAATGTCCTTGCCTGCTCTGAGCCTCTTTTTAGATTAATGTGGTGTTGAAATTCAATTCATAACCTGCTTATTTACTCCTTTATACTGAGCTTCTATGCTTCCTTCTCGTCAGTTGTACCAAATGTCTACCTCTGGAATTGACACTCAGGGTCAGGTTTAGAGAAACAGCCTTGAGGGTGTGGGATTTATTAGGAACGTTTATTAACATTGCAGAGAGCATGGTAGAAAAAAAGCAAAGGGGGAGGAGAGAGAGAAGACAATGTACGTGAGAGAGAATGTGTGAGAGAGGACCGTCAGTTCTGCCAGATGTATTTCCCTCCGTTGGTGTTTGAGATGGGGGAAGATCCCTCATCGAGAAGCAGCAAGCATGGTTAAAGTACCCCAAAGGCTGTGGGTCACAGCAGCTTGCTCATCGGGCCTCCTCCCAGCAGGTGTGAGGGCAGAGAGGCTGCAGGGAGTGTGGTTTGTTTAGAGCAGCAGTATGTGGCAGGTCTGAGGTGAGCCCCGGTCCACCTGTGGGCTGTGCTTGGCAGCGGAACACCGTGCCTCTCTTTGGTCCACTCCCATCAGGACAGGGTGAGGTGACGGCACACAGAGCAGGTGGCCTAGTTTCACTACAAAGCAATGGAGCAGCATTCACTCAAGTGTGTTGACCTCAAGTTCGGCAAATGGACGGCGGGAGCATCCCAGCCCTCCAGACCCTGGGAATCCTAAAACCAAAGCCACAGTTTCCTCCTTGGGGTTATCCTTGTGTCCAGCACTTAAAGCTGCACCACCCAATCCTGTGACTGTCCCTGGAGTTCTAAGGTCCACCTTTAAAGAGTCCCCCAAAAGCAGGTCCAGCCATTTTCCCCAAAATCAAATGGAAGGATTATAGTGAAACAGGAAAGGGATGTATTCAGTAGAACCACACCAAAAACACAAGGAAGCTCCATGTCCTCAGGCCTGTCTTTAATACCCAGAAGTGTATAGGGAAAAAACTGGAGTGAGGAAAAAGTGAGGTGTGTGTACATAGTCAAGAAATCTCAGTCAGACTGAGCTGTGCTCTATCACGACTTCAGGTCTGAGAGTCTGTGAGTCGCTGTGAGCTCTGGAAAAGATGTTTACAGGTTGTGTGTGTGTGTGTGTGTGTGTGTGTGTGTGTGTGTATGCTCAGGTATATGTGGGGAATGCATACTTATAGGCAGGAAGAAAACCTTAGCTGTCATTCCTCAGGAGTTGTCCACCTTGACTTTTGAGATAATCTCTCATTACCTGGAATTCACTAACTGAGATAAACTGACTGGCCGGTGAACCCCAGGGATCTTCTCAGCTCTGGGATTACAAGCAAGACCAAACTCAGACCCTCATGCTTGCAAGCCCTTCGCTGACTGAGCTATCATCCCAACCCAAGATATTTCACAGTTTGAAGGGTAGTCCAGTCCCCCTGCTGAGGCACACTCATGGGGTGATCTGCCTGCAGATCCCTGTGGCTGAAAGCTTGCTGCCTTTAGCCCTGAAGAGCAAGGATCAACAGCTTTACATGAACATCTCTTATAAAAAGATTACTTTTAATTATGTGTATGGGACAGAGTATGTGGGTGTGAGTGCATATGCTTATGAAAGCCAGAAGGGGGCGTCAGATCTGTAACTGGAGTTACAGGCAGCTATAAGCTGCCCAGCATGGGTTCTGGGAATCAAACTCAAGTCCCCTTCAAGAGCAGCATGAGCTCTTAACCACTAAGCCGTCTTTTTGGTTTGTTTGTTTGGTTGCTTGGTTGTTTGGCTGTTTGTTTGTTGTTTTTTCTGAAACAGAGTTTCTCTGGGTAGACCTGGCCCACTACCACCTAACATTTAAATATATGTTTGTTTTTATTTTATGTTCATTGGTGTTTGGCCTATATGTATATCTGTGTGAGGATGTCAGAAGTCCAGGAACTAAAACTATAGACAGGTGTGAGCTGCTGTGTGTGTGCTGGGACTTGAACCTTGGTCCCCTGGAAGAGCAGCCAGCGCTCTTAACCACTGATTCACCTCTCCAGCCCATTGTTTTTGTTTTGTTTTGTTTTGTTTTGTTTTGTTTTGTTTTGTTTTTAAGCAAAGACAGCCTCTAATTTCTTGTTACATGACTATTCAGTTAGGTAGGAAGGGAATTTGAAGTGATATGAGAGAAAAAATTAAAAATACTGTCACTTGTACAGCTGCTTCCCTTTCCTTTTCTTTTCTAGTGATTTATTTCTTTTTGGACTTTTATAAGAGAATGGCTCTATTAGATTGGGAAATTAAAATCAGACCTTGCACAACATAAAGTTCAAGAAGCCTCACTCAAAAAACGCCTCACCTGTCACAAATACAAGAAATCTATGCATAACACCACGATAACAGACAACAGCCAAAACCTCAGCTCTGGTGACAGCGTTGTTCAGGCCCAGGGAAACAGCTCCCCGACCTTTTGCTCTGTGTCCCCCGACAAGAAGACAGCTGCATCTGGATGTCACAGAGATTCCTGGGTTGTGCCTCTGCCAAGAGCAGGGACAGAAACCACTTCAGATTTCAGGGGGTTTGAGTGGCAGAAGCACTTAGGGAAGAAAAAGACAAATTAAGTAACTTGTCAAATCCTTTTGCTCAGACGGCAAGCCTGCGATGGCTCCTTACCCAGCGTGAGTCTGCCTCCCAGTAGGGCCGCACGTCCGTCTCACGTTGCTCTTTGTGCCCCAGGACAGGAGGGACTCACACATCTGTGGTATTGGCAGCTGCTCATGGTGGCCAAGGAATGTTTTAGCCATGGTCTCACTTGTTTGTATGAGGAGGCCAGCTCTCCATATCACTACATGACTCCCAGCATGCAGCTACATAGAATACTACATATTATCCAACATGCAACTGTAATTTAAAAGGCCGACATTTCTACAGTGAAATTAAAACACTGTGTAGTGTTTTCTGTGGTAGTGATGATTCCCTGGGGTTAGAATTACAAGCAGTTGGGAGTGCCCCAAAGTGGTGCTGAAAACTGAGCTCTGGTCCTCTGTCCAACCAAGAAGCACTCTTAGCTCTGGAGCAATCTTTCTAGCTCTTTGGTGACTAGATCTTCTAAATGTCACTAAAATATTCAAATGAGTTAAAATTTACAATTCGATTTTCAAATTTAAAGGTTGTTTTACAACTTTCATGACAACCCCTCATATTACTAAAGCATTCCCTAGATTAAAAATAGTTTTTAAAATTATCTCAGAATTACAGTGACTCAAAAAAGATAGACCAATTTCACATCACTATCAAGAGAATATAAATTGTGTGAAAATCTTGATTGTAACAACATAATTACTAATTTTGCAATAAGGAAAGCAAGAAAGTTAAATGAAAAGATAACTGGGCGTGGTGGCACATGCCTTTGATCCCAGCACTCAGGAGGCAGAGGCGGGCCGATCTCTGTGAGTTCAAGGCCAGCCTGGTCTACAAAGCAAGTCCAGAACACCCAAGACTACACAGAGAAACCCTGTCTCAAAAAACAAAAAGCAAAAACAAAACAAAAAAAAAATAATAATGAAAAGATATGTTACAAAATGTGTGTGTGTGTGTGTGTGTGTGTGTGTGTGTGTGTGTGTGTGTGAGTGCCAGCATGTATGTGTGTGAGAGAGAGAGAGCAAGTGTGTGTGTTGTTGTTAATTCATCCGAGGACACGGTAGGCAAGCAGTCTGCCAGTGAGCTATATCCCAGTCATAACTCCACGTATCTTGTGGTGGCCTGTGCCTGCAATCCTAGCACTTCAGAGGCTGAGGCAAGAAGATTGTAAGCCGATGCCACCCTCAGCCTAGTCTTAAAGAGTTTAAGTTAGCCTGGGTGACTCCATTTTGAAATGAGGAGGCATCTTGACCGGGAGCTGAACTCAGGTACCAGGAAATATCACAGAATATGCACTTGGCAAAAAACAAAGTTAATTCTCCTAGCAACAGCCTCCAGGGACTACCACAGAATAAATAGTTGATAGAAAATAGAGACACTCTCTCCCTGGCAATAATCAATGAGAATTGGTTGGGAAAATTCTCCCTAACGTTCCAGATGTAGTTTAGAAGAATGGCAATTGTGATTATGTAGAAGGTCACTTCACCCCTATGGCTTTTACCCAATCCTGTAGCGTCAAGGCATGAAACCCCTGCTTGCTGTCATGGAAACTCCCTGCTTGTTGTTTTTCCTTTTAAAAACTCTGTTCACTCAGGGCTCGGGGTCCCACTTCTCTACTGCTGTGTCAGTGAGACTTGGATCCTGACTGAGTTCAGTCACTCTCATAATAAAGCTCTCTTACTTTGCATTGCACCAGATTCTGGTGGTCTCTGAGGGTCCCATGATCCTGGCATAACAGTCTTACATGGAACAGTAAAGCTCAGTGGAAGAGTATATGCTTAGCACCCGTAAGGACCTGGCTCAATCCCTAGAACCACAGAAATAGAAAAGAGGTAAAAGATCTACTTTTTATCTCATGAATGTGTATTTTTCAGTGTAGAAAGATAGAACATTTTAATGAACATTAGTAGCTTCCTTACAATTTCAAACATTTCCACAAACGCCATGTTGTCTTTTACAGTAGGAATCCTGCTGAGGTTACCTTCCTAGCGGAAGGGAGAGGTAGGGTTTAGAAGTCATTGTTTGCTGTTGGTTCTCTGTCCTATCACGAAGATGCTTACCTAGCTTTGGCCTTGGAAAGCCGGTCTAGGTGGGACAATGGACGACCCCAAGAGCCAGCTTTGTAACCTGCTTTCGTTGCTCTTCTTTCTTTGATCCCGAAGTGACAGAATCTGAGCCCCATTGAGAGGGGTTCCACCTGAGAAAAGCCACAACTCTGTGCCCTACTTCTGGTGGCAACACTGTGACTAAAGCAAGGACAGAAAGCTGCTAGCCACTGTCCATTTCTGCCCCAGGGGAAGCACTTTTGTGGTCTAAGAAGAGGGGAGAGCCCAGGCCTCTTGCTTTGCGCTCTAAAGGAGAGCATGCTGTCTTCACTGCTTCTCTGCTCATGGCATTTGCTGGGTTTCCACTGAGTGTGTACGTGTAAAGGCACAGGCACACTCAACAAACACACCAACAACCAGGGCTGCGCTTGGGCCTCCACACATGGGCCCTTAGGCGCTCTGTCTCCCAGAACTGGATTCCCAGGAGTGGAATTGCTAGGTCAAAGAACATACATATCTTTAATTTTGATGAATTTTTCTGGATTGATTTCCAAAAAAGCTGTAATAATTTACATCTCCACCAGCAACGATTGAGAGCAGGGGTTTTCCCCCAAATGCAATCCTCGCAGAAGCTCTTTTTAATTTCGTCAGCCTGAAGGGTGTAAATGAGTATCTTTTATTACTTTAATTTGCATTCCCCTGAATTCTAATGAACATGAGCATCTTTCCATATAGTTTGATTTTTTTTCTCCCTCTGAACAACCTATTCATTGCCTGTTTTCTCCTTTTGGGTTTTTATCTTTTTTTAATCAATTTATAAGAGCTCTTGGCATATTGTAGTGATTAACCTTTGTCTATCATCTGCATTGCAAATATATTCTCCAAATCTGTTTGTCTTTTGACTTTGCTTACAACATCTTGCCACAGAATGCATTAAAAATGCATACTTAAAGGCAAAAATATCTATCTTTTACATCTAGGGTTCCAAACTTTGTTTGAGAAAGTCTTCTAATGCTTCAGATTATATGAAGGCTGTGGGGCTGCATAGATGGCTAAACCAGTAAAATTCTTGCTGTGCAAGTTCAAATCCTCAGCACTTAGGTAATAAAAACTGGGTAGCAACTGTCTGTAATGCCAGCAAAGACAGACAGGTACCACGAGATGATGGGCCTGCCAACCTAGAAATGATGAGCTCCGTGTTCAGTCACACACACACACACACACACACACACACACACACACACACACACGTAGAGAGTCATTGAGAAAGAGACCCAACATTAACCTCCAACATTAACCTCCAACATTGACCTCTCGCCCCCATACGCACACACCTGCATGCTCACATGCTCCCACTAACGTGGCCATGTATGTGTAGCACACAGACGTACAAGAAAAGTATATGAAGCCCAGGTTGTATGGCCAAAATTTTGCTGAATAAACACACAGGAGATACGCGTGTACTTGCAGATAGGTAGACACATTCAATAGAACAGGACCCAAATCAAGAAACCGAACCTCACACCCCTTCTCTCCCAGGCTCAGGGATAACCAAAGAAGCAGAGGAGAAGAGACTGTAAGAGTCAGAGGTTGGGGGGGGGGAGGTCCCTGCTAAATAATGTCTCCTGGACCCGCCAGCAGCTGTGTTTATGAACTCACAACAGCTGGTTGCTGATGCAAGACTGCACAAGATGACGTCAGTCTAGACTAAGGATCTCAGCCCAGCAGTATCCTTCAATTGTACTTGGGTTTATATTTCCCTTGATTTCACAAAAATAAAGCCCTCCGGCCTGCTGGGCATAGGCCTCTTCATACCTGAGCCTTGCTGGGCCTGGCCTTGGCCTCACCAGGCCTGTGTCTGGGCTGCAAGCCAACTAGTCATGGGCCTTGGCCCACACCTCTGCCACGCTCAACACAGCAGCTTGACCAAGAGCCATAACATTTTGGTAGCTGCTTTGGATTGCCCAAGCTTCCATTGCCACCATCCATCTCATGCTAAAAGAGATAAACAGAAACACCATGTGGAAAACTTTTTCCACACCCCGGCTTAGCGCACTTGGGCCTCAACCTAAGGTGCTCTAGCTGCCCCTGAAAGAAACAGTAGCCTTGTTCTTCATCTGGAAATTGAATTCCAGGACCCCAGCTGAGATCCAGGCCCCCCATCCAACAGACACTCAAGTGTTCCCTGATATGTGATATGAAATTCACAGAGATCTTCCTGCCTCTATCTCCTGAATTCTGGGATCAAAGCATGCACCACCACAAATTATCTGTTCTCTTTCTTTCTTTGTTTCTTTGTTTCTTTGTTTCTTTGTTTCTTTCTTTCTTTCTTTCTTTCTTTCTTTCTTTCTTTCTTTCTTTCCTTCCTTTCTTTCTTTCTTCCTGACACCTAGTCTCTCACAGATTTGGCTCAGGACTGTCTCTGCCCTTTCTTGCTAGGAGTGCAGGCATACACCACTGCACCTGGGTTTTTGTAGGGGTTCTCGGGATCTGAACTCATGGAAGGTGCTTTACTGCTTGAGTCTCCACAGCACCCTGGGGAGGCATTTTCAGTGAGAACACTTGGATGGAGGACAATGCATGACAAACCAAAGGTCTGAGGCCTGAACCAGCATGCTGATTCGGCCACTCACACGGGTGTGGCTTCAATTTACTAGCACTCTGCAACCTGGTGTCACAGGAGAGCAGGTTGGGACACACCTTGCCGTTCCCACGTCCTGCCCAGGCCCAGGCCTGAGGCTGCCATCAAATGGGCACAGCGGAGGAATGGATTCTCTCTGCTCCTAATGTGTGATGCCCCCTGATGTTCTGTGAAAGTGTTCCTCTGAAAAGTGTGATCTTCAAAATGTCACGTAGAGAGAGAGAACCTCATCTGTGTCGACTGAGTACTCACTTATGAAGGCCCATTAAATGTTATGTCATTTGATCCTCACCACGGCCATGAGGTGGAGACTGTTCACCTGAAGATGAAATTGTAAGGCCAGGAGAAATCAAGACCTTCAGACACATAGCCATAAGCAGTCCAACTGAAACGAAAACCCAGGTTCGTCTCCCTCCAAAGTTTCTGCTCTTTCTCCCCATATACTGTCCATGGACAATGATTCAAACATCCAACCAGCCACTTAAACAAGAATGGCGTGTGGGATGGAGAGGGGATTTGTGACTGTTATGTCAGCCCCTCACAGTGGGACCACTGGCGTCTGTTTCCTCTTCCCCAGTAGTGCAGGGTAGTTAACTTCTTGGGATTTTGAGCTACAACTCTAGGCAGGAATGAAAGAGGAACAGAGTTAGCTGGGATGGCTGCTTTGGGTCCAGGAGCAAATAGACCAAGCAGAAAAGGGAGAAGCAGGGTCACGAGAAACCGTGTGAGCAGGGCCCTGTGTGCCATCCTCTCCTAAGCAGTCTCGTGACTACAGAAAGTCCAGGGCCGGGCCTTCCTCCAATGGGGAGCGGGCTCTGCATCCTATGATAAGCCTCCTTCTATCCTCTTGCGAGTGGGTCTGCTTCTCACAGCGGGAGACATGAGCACAGCAGCACTGAGACACAGACGCGCTGGGGCTGCACACAGCTCCCCGTGACACAGAGCAAGAAAATGCAGCCACTGAGGGAGCTGCCCCCCAGGATCACAGAGCATCTGTGGCACTCGGGCTCCTCCGCCCACAGCGCAAGGGCTCTTCTGCAGAGAGCCCTCACCAAAGCAGCCTCTCACCAGAGAGAGCATTTTAGCTGCTCGAGATAATTGTGGAAAAGTGTGCTGAAATTACGAGGTACTGTTTCTCTCTATCAGATTGGCAAGGGTTTAATGGCTTGCTACTAGCCAGTGCAGGTGCAGTGTAAAAGAGGACATTTGTCAGAAAATAAAGCAAATTACTCCAACTTCCGAGAAAGGTCGTTCCGCAGTGTATGTCAAAGTGTTAGACGGTACTGCCCTTAAACCCAGGAACCCCACTGCCAAAAGGTACACACACACACACTGATCAAGGCCTGGTGATGTGGAATCCCAACACCCAGGAGGTTAAGGCAGAATGATAATAACTTGCAAGAGTAAAACCCTGACTCAAAAACTCAAAAGCAGAGCTGGGCTGTAGCTCAGTTCGTAGAATGATTGGCTAGCATGCATGAAGACCCTGGATTTCATGCCTAGCACCATGTAAAACCAGGTATGATGGTACGTGTCTGTAACTCCAGCTCTCCAGAGGTAAAGGCAGAGAGAGGGTCATAAATTCAAGGTCATCTACTATTCAGAGAGTGCAAGGTCAGCCTGAACGGTCAGCTTGAGACCTTGTGTCAGAATTTTTAAAAATTAGCAAGTAGAGAGATGGATTTGTGGTTAAGAATCTTACTGCTCGTCTAGATGATTCAGCTTAAGTGCCAGAACCCACATGGCTGTAGGCATATGGTTATGGTGTAATTCAAATGATGGTTTCTGTACCAACAATATCTGGTTACAATCCTTGTGCTGAGACTCTCCTGTCCCAATATTGTGTAAACTCTGCTCACCAATTGTCCCCTGATATGTCAATAAAGCACCTTACGGACAATCACTGAGCAGGGGAGAGAATCGGGCTGGACTTCCTGCCAGCCAGGGGAGGAGGAGTTAGAGGAGGAAGCAGGGAGGATTCAGCCAAGTGATTCATCTACCAACAGATGTCCAGGAGAAACCAGAAGAGAGAGTTCAGCAAGGAAATCTACAAAGTATCTTTAGGACAAGTACAAGTATCTTTAGGACGCACTTGGGAGAAAGCCAAAATTACCTTAGAGGGTTAAGAAAGAATAGAATTTAAATTGCTTAGTTCTTGTGCTATGAAGCTTGTTAAAATAATATAGTAGAGTCTCAATTATTTGTGTGATAGTCAGGTTAAGAGAGAAACTGAGAAACAACACAGTTCTGTAAAGTTGACATTAACACATGGCAGCTCACAACTGCCTGTAACTACAGTTCTTGTGGGCCTAACACCCTCTTCGGTCTTCTGTGGATCCCTGCATGCATGTAGTACTCACAACTCATGTAGGCTCACACACACACACACACACACACACACACACACACGCACACGCACACACACGCACACAAAAGAAAATAAACAAAATCTGAAACAATTGTTTGTTGTTTTTTTTTTTTTTTTTTTTAATGGAGGAAGTTTGGAGCTTGAGAAGTGATTCACAGTTAGAAGCACTGGCTGCTTTGCAGAGTCTCAGGTTCCATTCCCGGAATCCTCATGAGATGGCTCACAACTGCCTGTAACTCCAGCTCCAGGAGGAGATCGAGGTTCAGCAGAGACCCTTTCTCAGGGGAGAAGGTAGACAATGGCAGAGCGGAACGCCCCATGTCCTCCTCTGGCCTCCATTCAAGCAAGCACACATGCAGACAATTAGAGTGTGTACACACACACACCGCCCCAAAAATCTTCCATGTGTCTGTTTGCATAGGCACCAGTCATATCCACCAGCTTCTTGTGAGTGGCGGAGAAGCTGGTGGGTATGAAGAATGAGAGGGAGGATGGCATGAAGGCAGTCTACTCTTTTACCTAAACATCTTTTGCACTGTTTGACTTTCTGCAGTGATATGTAATTAACTGTAGCAAATCATTTCAATGTTGAGTTTTTAAAAATATATAAGGGTTACCTATGGGAGTTCACTTAGAAAATGAATCCCACTGCTAAGCTGTTTTGGAAACTTTCATGCATGCCGAACCTGTTGTCTAAGCAGCCAGGAAAAGTTTGCACAGACTTTTAAAACAGAGATTAAAAGGTGGCGCGTGGGCCAGCAAGAGCTTCCAGGTGACCTGACTGCACGCACATAGTTCCATTTTTTCATTCTCTTTGTCTCTAAGCTGTGGAAAACTGAAAATAACACAAACTATGCTTGACCAAGACAACACCAGTGACTGTTGTGTAGTGGAGACGTGGATGACGCCCACCCCATCCCCGCCCACCTGTGGAAGAAGCCCATTTTGTATCGGTTATGAAAGTCCTTTCACAATCTGCTCTATTGGCCATTTGTGCGTTTAGTCTTTCTCTAGTACTCTAATCATATTGCCAGTCCTGCAGGCGAGTTAAATAACGCTTTACACACAGCTTCTCAATTTATATCTGCGTAAGAGACAAGTTTCAATCTCCTCGAAATATACTTTGGAGACTAAGGAGAGGATTTGGTTGGTAAAGTGACTGCTGCCTGAATTCGAATCCCGGGTAAACATCAGTGGCATCAGAGTGCCCGTAACTGCAGTCCTGGGAGGGAGGCATTGGTGAATCCTGGAGCTCATCTGCCAGCCAGCCTAGCTGAACAGATGAGCCCAGGTTCAGTGAGAAAACTTGTGGAAAAAAGTAAAAGGGAGGCCTGGTGAGGTGGCACATGCCTTTATTCCCAGTGCTAGGGAGGCAGAGGCAGGTGGATCTCTGAGTTTGAGGCCAGCCTGGTCTATAGATTGAGTTCCAGGACAGCCAGGGCTACCCAGAAACACCTGTCTTCAAAAGAAGAGGAGGAGGGTTGGGAGCAGGAGGAGGAAGAGGAAAAAGAATGAATGAAAGAAAAGGAAAAAAAAAAAAAAGAAAAAAGTGCAGCCTAGTGTGGTGGGGAGGCAGAGGCAGGGGGATCTCTATAGCCAGCCTATGTATCAAGTTCCAGGTTAGCCAAGAATATACAGTAAAACACTACCCCTTAGATAGGTAAGATAGATAGATAGATAGATAGATAGACAGACAGACAGACAGGTAGCTAACTAGCTAGGTAGGTAGGTGGATAGATAGATAGAGTGGAGACCAATGTCAGCTTCTGGTCTCCATACAAAGGCAAATCAGTATAAACATACACATACATACATACCCCACACATATACATACACTTGGGCGTGGGAGGGCTGAGAAGGAAGGAGTTGGCTTTGTTGGTAAAGAGCTGGCCTTCTGAAAAGGAGGACTTGCCAGGCAGTGGTGGGAGACAGAGGGAGGTGGATCTCCGAGAGGTCAAGGCCAGCCTGATCTGCACAGTGAGTCCCAGGACAGCCAGGGCTGCAGGGACACTGTCTCAAACTGGCCCCCAATATACACGGCGCGAGAGAGGGATTGGTGGTGTAAACAGGTCCCCACAGACTCATGTGTCTGAATGCCGCAGTAGGAGTGTCCACGCCTAGGAGGTGTGGCCTTGTTGGAGGAAGTGCGTCACTGCCAGGCTGGGCTCTGAGGTCTCAGATGCTCAAGCTACAGCCAGTGTGGCGCAGTCTCCTGCTGCCCGTATATCAGAGAAGTCTCAGCTCCTCCTCCAGCACGTCTCCACGCTGCCAATGGACTAAACCTCGGGAACTGTAAACCGGCCCCAATTAAATGTTCTCCTTTGGGGCTGGGGAGATGGCTCAGAGGTGAAGAGCACTGACTGCTCTTCCAGAGATTCCCAGCAACCACATGGTGGCTCACAACCATCCATAATGAGATCTGGTGCCCTCTTCTGGTGTGCAGGTGTAGATGCAGACAAAGCATTGTATAAAATAATAATAATCTTTTTTAAAAAGTTTTCCTTTATAAGAGTTGTCATGGTCATGATATCTCTTCCAGCAATAGAAACCCTGACTAAGACAGCTAGCTAGGAGGAGCTCGAATCTACCCTCAGAAACCACAAAAATGCTAGGCATGGTGGCACACTTACAGTCCCAGCGCTGGAGGCAGACATGAGGACCCCGAAGGCTACCCTGAGTGGAGGGCACTAGGCCACCCTCTCTCAAAGGAAGTGTGCTGTGTTCCGAAGGATGACCCCAAAGTTGTCCTCTGGCCTCCACAGAGCACACAATTGCTCTGTGGAGTTTCCAGACCAGAAGGGACCACGTGTACACTCACACAGGCACAGCCCTTAAACAGTGCCCGTATGGGCGTGAGGCACCATCTTCCCACTGAGGCTAACCCCCCGGGGGACACTGGCACGGTGCCTGTTCCTACCCTGCCCAGAGCTCATTCTCGCTCAGCTGTCTGAAGGTTTGGGGTGCAGTAATGCTCCTCGCGGGCCCTCTCCCCTGTGCTTGCTGGGATAGAAGCTCGTTTATACTCAACAGCTAAGGGCCCTCGGGTGTGGCTGGAGGCAAAGAGCTGAGGGTCCAGGGGGACTTCAGGAAGGCTGCCCCGGGTAGCCACCCTGCCACTGAGGCTTGAGCCCTGGCGCCTGGCGGCGGCGGCGTCTATCCGGGCCGGAGGTTTATGTGAAACGGTTGGACCAGAAAAGCGGAATCCAAGGCCTCTAAGCGTGGATCCGTAAAGCTCAAGGCTGTGTGTGCGCGCGCACCACTGCTCACGGCTGTGTGTTTCTTCTGTGGAAGAGAATGCAAGGGCCGGTGGCGCCTCTGGCGGTGTGCTCGCAGCGCCCCCTGCTGGTGAGAAAGCCTTCTTCCCCAGCTGGCCTCCCCAGGGAGCCGCCTGCTTTCTTTCTTTTTTTTAATTAATTTTTTAATTAATTACAGTTTATTCACTTTGTATCCCAGCTGTAGCTCCCTCTCTCGTCCTCTCCCTCCCTCATCTCCTCCCATGCCCCTCCCCCAGTCCACTGATAGGAAAGGTCCTCTTCCATCTGACCCTAGTCTATCAGGTCTGATCAGGATTGGCTGCATTGTCTTCCTCTGTGGCCTGGTAAGGCTGCTCCCCATCAGAGGGAGGTGATCAAAGAGCTAGCCATTGAGTTCTTGTCAGACACAGTCCCTGTTCCCATTACTAGGGTTCCTCTTAGACACTGAGCTGCCAGGAGCTACATCTGTGCAGGGGTTCTAGGTTATCTCCATGCATAGTCCTTGTTTGGAGTATCAGTCTAAGAAAAGACCCCTGTGTCCAGATTTTTTTGTTCTGTTGCTCTTCTTGTGGAGCTCCTGTCCCCTCCAGGTCTTTCTATCAGCCCTTCTTTTACAAGATTCCCTGAACTCTGCCCAAAGTTTGGCTATGAGTCTTAGCATCTACTTTGAAACACTGCTGGGTAGAGTCAGAGGCCCTCCGTGGTAGACTCCTGTCCTGTTCCCTGTTTTCTCCCTCTTCCTGTTTGCCTTTCTGAGTGAGGAATGATCCTCTTACCCAGGGTCCTGCTTCCTGCTTAGCTTCTTTAGGTGTTCATATTTTAGTATGTTTATCCTATATTATATGTCTAATATCCACTTATAAGTGAGTATATACCATCTGTGTCTTTCTACTTCTGGGATACCTCAGGATGATCTTCTCTAGTTCCTGCCATTTGCCTGCAAATTTCATGATTTCCTTGTTTTTAATTGCTGAGTAGTATTCCATTGTGTAGATGTACCACAATTTCTGTATCCATTCCTCAACTGAGGGACATCTGGGTTGTTTCCAGCTTCTGGCTATTACAAATAAAGCTGCTACAAACTTGGTTGAGCAAATGTTCTTGTATACTTGAGCATCTTTTAGATATATGCCCAGGAGTGGTATAGCTGGATCCTGAGGTAGCACTATTCCTAATTGTCTGAGAAAGCACCAGGTTGATTTCCAAAGTGGTTATACAAATTTACATTCTCACCAGCAATGGAGAAGGGTTCCCCTTTCTCCACTCCTCTCCAGCATGTGTTCTCACTTGAGTTTTTGATTGTAGCCATTCTGATGGTTGTAAAGTGAAATCTCAGAGTCGTTTTGATTTGCATTTCCCTGATGACTAAGAACGTTGAGCATTTCTTTGTTTCTCTGCCATTTGATTCTCGATATTACTCTCTCTATATAATAATAATTCTCAATATTACTCTATTGAGAATTCTGTTTAGCTCTGTACCCCATTTTTAAAGTTGGATTACTTGGTTTGTTGCTGTTTAACTTGTTGAGTTCTTTATATATATACTGTCAGACATAGGGTTGGTGAAGATCCTTTCTCAATCTGTAGGCTGAGCTGCCCACTTTTAAGAAGCACCAGGGGCTTGGAGCAGCCTCGCTCAGCTTGTACCTGCAGCTGCCAGATCGTTCCTGCCAGCGAGGCTCAGTTCTTTGCACCGGGAGGTGCCGTGTCCATGCAGCTTGTCACCTTGGGACCCCAGACCTATGGGGAAACCTCAGCCCAAAGATCCAACCCAATGCATTTGGGCCTTAAGGACTCCCCTCACCCAGAACCCTTATTTCTCTCCTGCCTACGACCCCACCCCTTCATAGTCCAGAGTTTTGGTGTGGCTGTGTTGCACCCTGCACGTCCCCTTTCCCTGATCTTCCACAGGGCAGACAGACATGAGTGTGCGGTGGGTTTGCCTTTACCTGCTTCCAAAAGAGGGGTGACTACTTTACTCAGAGAATGTGGCTGCAGTATGAGGTGCGCCCCTGGGACTAGCAAGTTCTTCTGTGTGGCTACAAGGAGACAATCAAGAAGCTCAATGAGGCAGGTGGATCTCTGTGAGCTGGAGGCCTGGTCACATAGTGAGTTCCAGAACAGCCAGGGCTACACAGAGGGACTCTGTCTCAAAAGAGAAACAAAGAAACTCAACAAGGATTTGGCTCTAGGGATGCTTAAACATTACCCACAACAGCACATGCTCGTGTAGAGTCAGATCCTCTACTTGTACTTTAAATAAACAACAGCCTACACCAACAAGAATAATCTCATTCAATAAAATGTGCTAGCAACATACCATAGTTAAGTAAAACTGTCACAATACAACATATATAATAAAATTGAGCAGGAGTGTGGCTCGGTGGAAAAATACTTGCCTAGTGTGTGTCAGGGCCTGGGTTGATCCCAACCACCCAAGAAAGTAGGAAATAAGTAAAAGTACATTTCTATGAAGATACAAGTGTGTGTGCATATTAAAACAATTTTACTCATTGGTTAAATACTTATTTTAACTTTTCAAAATATGAACTGAAAGAATTGAATTCTAGTTTAAGGGTGATTTAAAACTTTCTTTGTAAGCTGGGCATAGTGGCACATACTTTTACTCCAAGCATTGAAGAGACAGAGGCAGGAAGATCTCTGTGAGTCCCACACCAGCCAGGGCTACACAATGAGACCCTGTCTCTGAAACAATTTCTTTTTACTCTTCTATATTTCTAAGCAATACGAGAGAGAGTGAGGGGGGGACAGAGAGAGAAAGAAAGAGAGAGAGAGAGATGTTGTGGACTTGCTTTTAAGCAGAAAAACTCCACTTTTCTCTTCCCTGCCCCAACAAGCCTAAAGAGTTGGATCAGAAAGTAAAGGATGGGAATTACTGAGATATTTTCTTTTCTTGACTCCCAGGATAATGACAAAAGTAGTCACCAAGAGAAGCTCCTCCTGAAGGATACCATGGTGACAATAACTTTTTCAGCATTGATGTTAACAGGGTTTGCAGCATGACCAGAACGGTGTTTCATAGATTAAAACACACTTCAAAAACAGCCTGGTGGTGCAGGCTTGGCATCTCGGCTACTTAGGAGGCTGAAATAGAGAAAGTTCAAGGCCTGCCTGGGCAACTCAGGGAGACCCTGTCTCAAAATTAACAATAAGTTGCTTGACTAGCATAGGCAAGGCCTTAGGTTCAATCCATACCAAGTACACAGACACACACACACACAGAGAGAGAGAGAGAAAGAGAGAGAGAGAGAGAGAGAGAGAGAGGGGAAATCTGAGGGTTAAAGGGTAATATGCACCTACTCAGGTTGGAATGGGTTGAGTAATAGATCCATGTGCCAAGTCTGTTTGCAAAAAGTTTGCACACATGTAGTAGGATGTGGTTTCTCTCTTAGTTTAGCTCCATGCAAAGCAGAACAAATGTGTGGAATCCTAGTGAGGAGGCTGCAGAATCTCTTCCCTTCGCTCTAGATTGGCAGCTCTGGGCTATTTAAAGGTGTAAAACTGTCATATTAATGTAGTCTGTGGTGACAAATCAAACTGTCACACTGGAGCCGGTCCCCCAGACTCCCCCAGGCACAGAGACAATGCTGACACTGCCTGTTAGTCTTCTGCCTTCAGAGACTCTGCAAAGTGGAGTTTGGCAAAAAGCAAGCAGCCAAGTCTGTTTTTAATTGTATTTCTCAGGAAAACCCAGATCACTCTGTGAAGTTTTACTCCTGTGTCTCTCCTGTGTTTCTGTGTCTCTGCCTCTCTCTTTGAGATAGGGTCTCACTATGCAACCCTGGCTGGCCTGGAACTTGCTGAGATTAAAGGCCTGTCCCACCATGCTCAGCTTGGATCTTGTTATGTAGTATTTGTTGTGAAAATATCATGTACTTGTTAGACTATTTTCCCAGTGGAAATATTTTACCATCCACCTTTTATAGTTGAAGTTAATCTCAATTGTGCCAAATAGAAAATAGTGCCCCCAAAAAGCAAGCAATCAAAAACTCATGTATTACAGTTTCAGCGTTGAGTCTGAGTCACATAATCTTGCTTGCAATAGACTTCAAGGAACTGTAATGTCTCTTCAGAGGAAGATTTAGAAGTGGATTAGTTGCAGCAATAATTGACTTTGAGTGGGGGAAGGGGTGTAAGCATGAATGGGAATTTGGTGAACTGTTTGCTCCTTCTGGGAGGTTGGGATAAAATGACATGGCCCAGCCACTGCTGCTGAAGCCTTGTAGACTCCTTTCCCCAAGGGCTGGCTACTGAAAGATCAGCTCCTCCTGGCTCAGGCACTGTGTGACCTGTCTGTCTGTGCTACAGCTAGGAGCCCCAGCCACAGAAGAAGGTGACACAGCCAGCTTTGACTTGCTCTGATTCCTGTGTTCATGTTTTTAAATGTATGGAGCCAGGTGGTAGACATGCATACCTTTAATCCCTGCCCTTGAGAGTCAGAGGCAGCAGGTGGAGCTCTGAGTTCGAGGCCAGCCTGGACTACACAGAGAAACCCTGTCTCTAAAAACAAAAACAAAAACCCTGCAGATCTGGGGTGCCTTAAGACTTAAGCTGCAGTTCTCTCGATCCCCAGTAGCACTGCCCTAACCTGTGCTGTTTGGAGCAGCACAGTTTAGAGCAGTCCAACTTCTCATGCACATGAGAAGATCGTGTGACTGCTGGAGGATTCCTTCCTTTAAAACACACTTTATTACACTTTATTCATTCACTTATCGTGCACCACCGCATGTGTGTGTCAGAGGACAACTTTTGGGAGTCTGTTCTCTTCTCCTGTCATGTGGGTCCTGGAAATCAAACTCAGGTTCACAGGCCCATGCTAGAGGATTCTTAATTGGATTAGTCAACAACTACTTGCTGATTCTCAGGCACTAATGCAGTCACTGGCTGGAGAGCACATGCTCCCTGCTCTCACGGAATTCATTTTCTAACAAGGGTGAGGCTTCGATAAACAATTGGACAAACTGGGAAGTGGCAGATATTGAGGCAAGACGGAGAATACAGCGAGGAGTGACGACGTGCCTAGGTGGGTGAGCTCTGCTGCTTGCTCAGAGAAGACCTGTTAGATGGAGCGAATCTGAGAAGAAATGTGGCGGATAAAGGGCGGCCAGGCATGCAGACATCGAGGCACAGATGAGAGCCACAATACCCTCCGGAAGGGGACTGGGTAGCTTTCACTTTGTAAAAATAGGCCCAAACCTTCAAAAGTTAGTGACATAATAAAAACAACCCCTTATTTAATGTACAGTGTGTAAGCCAGTAAGTCGGGCTGGGCTCAGTGGGGTCATTCTCTGGTGTCCAATCAGCTAGGTAGCTTTGCTCTTCTTAGGACTGGCTATGAGCTGGGGAGATGGGAGTAGCTAGGCCGCGTGTCCTGCACACCTAGTGGGCTGACCCTGTGTTAGTGCAGGGTTTCAAAAGAGTGGAAGCACGTTGCTTGACGCCTTGACTTCTGCCATAGCCTACCCTGGGGGATGGGGAGACTTCGATGCTTCATGAGAGGGCTGCAGGAGACATGGGCTTGGGAGAAAGACGCCTGATCTTTGTAACGTATCATAGGCAAAAATTAACAAAGTGTGGCCACCGCAGTTACTGAGGAGAATATGGTCTGAGTTGTATTTCTCCATTTCCAAGACAGAGAAATCAGTGGTTGGAATCTTGGGGCTAGAGAAATAGCTCCATGGGCAAGCATGCTTGCTGTGCATGAGGACCCAAATTCAGATCTCAGCACCCATATAAAAAGAAGGCCTGCTGGTAAGCGCCAAAAATTTCAGAGCTGGTGGTGGTGGAGACCAAAGGATTGCTAAAGCTCACTGGTCCAGCCTCATGGAAGACCTTGTCTCAGGGGATACAGTGACAGGCAGAAAGGCCCTTACTATCCTGCTTTGGCTTTCATGCACATACATACTGCTGTGACCACCTACACACACACACATAAGTCAAAATCCTAACTCCCAGAACCTCAGAATGTGATTCTTTCGATATGTGGTCTTTTTTAAGAAAATCATTGCCAGGCTGTGATGATCCGCACCTTTAATCCCAGCACCTGGGAGGCAGAGGAAGGCAGATCTCTGAGATCGCCAGCCTGGTCTACAGAGTGAGTTCCAGGACTGCAAGAGCTGTCCTGGAGGGACACCCTGTCTAGGCAAAGACACTCTGTCTAAAACAAGGAAACAAGCAAACAAACAAACAAACAAAAAGTCATTGCCAATGACCCTCAGCCTGTATGACTGGCAAGAAAATGTAGACTTCCTTAAATTGTTGAAGCAGAGCCCTGAAACTCAAGAAAAGTGAACAGTGAAGACCATACACAGTAAGCTCTCTGTAAAGAGTCAAGGTCTTCAAGCAAACCCACCAGGCCAGGAAAGATCTCTGCAGTGAAACAGGCAGGAAAATGAAGCATCAGAGCCCAGCTGGAAGCCCTTCCAATCAGCAAAACTTCAGCTAGGGTAGAAAGCACTTCAGCTACAGGGCAGTCTGCACGAGGCCGTGAGAATCACCAGAAATCAGGGGACCCTCGGAGACCACCTACCCAGCACCACCACTACCAGAGCTAAACCAGCTGAGGATTTCACAGTCCAACTCGGCACAGCTGCACCAGCAGTTAACTGAAGAAGTGATCTTTTTCTTGTTCTCTATCACTTTGGTTCCACTCTTGCATGTGTGTTGCAGGGTGTTTTTGCATTTGTTTGTACAGAACTGTTAGGTTTCAGGGTTGCTGTGAATGCTTCTCAACCCAGCTGACCATACTCTCCAGACACCTCAAATCCTCAAATACCCTTTCTTCTTTCTTTCTTTCTCTCTCTTCCTTCCTTCCTTCCTTCCTTCCTTCCTTCCTTCCTTCCTTCCTTCCTTCCTTCCTTCATTTCTTTTCTTCTTCCTTTCTTTTTATCTTGTGTTTTTCAAGACAGGTAGCCCTGGCTGTTCTGGAACTCACTCTGTAGACCAGGCTGGCCTTGAACCCACTTTGTCCTCCAAGTGCTGGGATTAAAGCTGTGTGCCACCACGCCTGGCATCTTAAAAAAAAAAAAAAATTATGTGTATATACATGGGAGTGGAGGGGTGTGGGCATATGAGTGTAGGTACTCTAGGAGGCCAGAGGAGTGGATCCCCTGGAAGGTAGATTTACAGGCAGTTTTAAGCCACAAAACATGGATGCCAAGAACTAAAAGATTGCATGCTGAAAGGGGAAAAAAGGCAATAGCTAACTGTCCGTTTCTTTCCAAACCACCGTATTACAGAAAAGCAAACCGCATCCCTGCAACATCTGTGGTCTGGATGCCAGCAGGGCCGGTTTCCACACCTACGGAGGACAGAGTCTGTGAGCTAGGACTTTGGCTGGCAGTCTGGCCATAGAGAGGTCAAGAGAGCACTGTGTGGAAGTCCATGCTTCGTTGGTCTTAGGAGATATCTCAACAGCTCCAGCCTCCTGCCCTTTCCCATCCAATGTCGTCCATCCCAAAGCGGAAGCACTGGGCAGTGCTCCTCACACACCTGCAAAGGTGAGACCACGGCACTCCCAGTCAGTGTGTGGAACCCTGTTACTGGCAAGGCACACTGGCGCCCTTCTCATGGCTCTGACACTCTGGCCACGTTGCTCCCTCAGCCCATCTCCTGAGCCCTTCTAGGGCCAGACAGGGAGGGGGCAGCCATTGCCCAGGATACAGATCTTTTTTTCCTGGGGTCTTGAGATCCTTTTTCCCCCCATCTTTTCTCTTTGAAGCTTTTTTTTTTTTAAATAATCTTTAAAGTTTTGTTCTGTTCTGAACTATGGCTGGCAGTGTTCCTAGCATCAACAAATACCTGATGGAAGGTAGTTTCCAAAGAGCAGCTTGGATGAAGCCCCAGAGACCCTGAGCTATAAAAAAAGTGGTTAGTCCAGCTAGCCCAGGGGGCTTTTGCTCCAAGATGGGAGCAAATTTGCCCCTTGAAACCTTTCAGATCATGGGGGGGGGGGGGAGGTGATGAGCACTGGTGTCCTGATAGGCTCTGCTATTTCCTGTTTAAATCCTAGATGTGTTCCATGGCCTGCCAGGTCAGGATCTTGGGTGGAACACCTGGAGCCTGTGCTGTTCTCTGAATTTTCTGGAATTAAATTGCTTTTTGCCCCCTCTCATTTTAAGGTCCTAGGAGAGAGAACCAATAGCAAAGGCCATGTCTGGAAGTAATTTGGGTTGGGGGAGGAGTAGTCACGAGGCTCTCTCAGCTCAGGCAACAGTCTGCCCACTCAGGACTGTTTTGTATAATTGTCCCCTAGAAAAACAACTGGTTAGCCAAGCATTTCAGATGCCAAAGAGATAATCTGAAATTTTGTTCATTAAGGAAATATTGCAAGAGGAACTGTAGCTCCCTGAACCCCCGTAAAGTGGGCGAGGGAATCAAAGTTGCTGTGATTTTCTATGTGGCCAGAAGTCACAACCGGGCTCCATGAACTGTTGCTGCTATCCGTCCTTCACCTTTCAGCAACCCGAACTTCTTAATTTGTAGTTGGAATGAGGTCAACTCTCCTCTCCTTGTCTTCCCCAGTACAAACCCACACCAACTGACCCAATCAGGAAGAGGCCCGGATGAGCCCCAAAACCATCAGATGAGATCCAGCTTGCTGGCACGGCCCACAGCTTCACCCGCACCACAGCTGGGCTTCATGTGAGACATAAACTTTGATTTTTGCTCCAGCTCTTGCTGGTTAGCCTCTGAGACTAAACAACAAAAGTTTTTGCAAGCCTGGAAAGAAGCAGAAGCATCTGGTGCAAAGTGCTGGACGCTCAGCGGCATTCAGAGGGGTGCCACCTGGACGGGCTTCCCTCACCCTCCCCGCCTGCTTCACCGTTCGGCTTCCTCCACCCCGCCCAGAGCTGACCTTGGGAACTTGTTTAATGGGCTCGTCCTACCTTCAACCACGTGTGACTCTGCCAGCCCACCACCCAAAAGCCACAAATGCCCGATATCGGTTTCAGTGAAACAAAGGCTAAAAACGCCTTTCAGTTGTCTAGCAGGAATAAGACCATTGGGTTCCTTCTTGAGCACCAAGCACGGTGATACACACCTGTAACGCCAGAACTGAGGAGGTAGAGGCAGGAGGATCAGAAGTTCAAAGTCATCCTTGACTACGTAGTGACTTTGAGGCCAGTCTGGGCTACCCGAGGCCCTATTTAATAAATATGTAAGCGAAGAAACAAACAAACCAGTAAACAGCCTCTGGCCAGTCAGTGGATCTACGTTTTTTGGAAACAAATGATGGTGCAGTCAGCTCTGGTGGCAGGGAAACTAAATAGGTGAGGGCCATGACGGGAACAGTTTCTCTGAAACAACTTGGCATGGACACTCAGAGCCAAAAAATAAAAATAAAATAAAATAAAATAAAGCTAAGGAAATTAATTTCCCTTAACAAGTCCAAAGGTCATAGAGTAGAAAATTGGTCAGGAGTTAGCAGAACTAGTACATGAAAAACAAGCCAAAAAACAACAACAACAACAACAAACAAACAACAACAAAAAAAAAAAAACAAAAAAACAAGCCAGGGGCTGGAGAGATGGCTCAGAGGTTAAGAGCACTGGCTGTACTTCCAAGAGGTCCTGAGTTCAATTCCCAGCGAGATCTGGTGCCCTCTTCTAGCCTTCAGGCATACGTGTAGGCAGAATATTGTATTAATAAATAGTAATAATTTAAAGAAGACAAGCCAGAGTATAAGATGAGGCTGAGAATGAGCTGGACAACACGCCTACCCTCTCACATAGAAGGGTCACACTAAGAAAGACAGGGCTGGCTGGATTTCCGTAATATCACCCACAACAACTAAACCCGGATTTCTTAACTCGAGTCTATAGTCCCTCCATATTGTACACAGGATCTCATGCCTTTGTAGGTTATTCTGAAGTTGTTAAAAAGAATAGCACTAGAGGGTTGTCTAAGGGGTCTGAGAGTTGAATCTGATCTGGACTGAACACGATCTCCAAGGGATTTCTTCATTCTCATCCGAAGCCCCAGGGTAGCTAAGAATCTCAAGAGGCGGAATCGCCCTGACAGTACTGGGCCTGAGCTGATTGCTCTCCCCTCCGAGACACACACACACACACACTGTAGCAGAACCAGAAAGGACGTGGTAAACCGTGGAGGGCAGGCTCTGGCGGAGGGAGGAATTAAGAGAGAACCGGGAGGCTGGTATCCCTGGAAGACCGACTGACTCTCACGTGATGGCGAGGTTTGCTGCTTCTTCCTTCCCAGCCGGCCTCATCCTACTAGGAAAGTCAACGTCTTCCCCCACTCCCACTCGGGGTACAGGTGAATTTCGGGAAGATGTGCAAGCTGGGGCCACACCACTGCTTTTGTTCATCCAGGGTCGGGACTGCTCAGGAGCGCCGCCCGGCGCCAGGCTGTGAACAGAGCGAATACCCGACGCCAGCGCCGTTCGCCCCGCCCACAGCCCGCCCACAGCTGGGTGGAGCCGTAGCGCCGCCGTCTGGGGGCGGGGCCTGCGGCGCGCGGGTGTGACGCCAACGCGCGTTACGTCAGCACGCGCCCAGCTGGGAGGAGGCGCGAGCCGAGAAAGCTTGCTGCCACTAGCGCGGCGGTGTGTCCGCATGGCGATGTGGCGCGGCTCTGCGTGCGCCGGCTTCCTGGCGCTGGCCGTGGGCTGCGTGTTCCTGCTGGAGCCGGAGCTGCCGGGCTCTGCGCTGCGCTCGTTCTGGAGCTCGCTGCGGCTGGGGCCCGCGCCCGTCTTCCCGGGACCCGTGTCCCCCGAGGGCCGGCTGGTGGCTGCCTGGGACGCCCTCATCGTGCAGCCTGCCCGGCGCTGGCGCCGCGTGGCCGTGGGGTGAGTGCCTGCGGGGCCTGCGGCTCCGGGGTCCGCCCGGCACTCGGCGGGGTCCGCCCGGGACTCGGCGGGGTCCGCGTTGCCCTCCTGGCGACAGTGTCGGACGTGTGAGACGAGCCTTGCTCGTCATCGCTGCAGGGGCGCTCTGCTCAGGATTTCCTCTAGGCTGGCCCTGCTCTTCTGTCCGCGCAAAGCCGGCTCCTGCAGCCTCTCAGAACTCCAGCTCCGCCTGTCACCTGCATTTTTTAGGTTCCTTCATCATCCCGACTTCAGCCCTTCTCGACCAGCTATTCTCTGGCGGTCGTGCTTGAGCTTTACTATCTTTCTAGCACTCTTCCAAATGAACTTGAAGCTGTCTGTAGCTGTTGACATTATTTCTTTACGTCATCTAGTCTGAAGACCACTTTCCTAAAACTGCTCGTTTTCAAACTCAGCATTTTTTAAGGTTTCATTATCAGCTCTGCGCCTTTCCCGTTTAGCACTCCCTTCTCGAAACTACTTTTCTTCCCCATACCAAGTGACAGCCCGTATTTTTAAGGTTCTCTCAAACCACAGTGCCTCCTTTCTTTGTAAAACTCACAGAAATGTAATTATTTTTTTACACTAACCTTAGTCCCTCTCCCAATTTGACTTAATTTTCTTGTCATGACGTCAAGGGCAAGTTTTTGACATGTTTTTCTTTAGGTTGGATTTGTTGAGTTTGTTTGTTTCTTTTTAAATTAGGGCCTCCTTGGCTGGTTTGGAACGTAAGTAGACCCGCGAGGCCTCAGACTTAGATCTGCCTGCTCCTGCCTCCTGTGCTGCAAAAGCCCTGTGCAAAAATAAGCCTGTCAGGTACCCTCCTATTTTTGTTCGTATGTTGTGGATACGTGGAGTAAAGTAAAGCAAAATTGACCTAAATCAATGAAATAATCATGTTATTTACCCAATATTGTGTTAGCTTTAGAGACTACTCACGTGTTAGTTAGTTTTATATCCAAACACAGGTTTTTACTGTGTAGTTCCTACCTCTTTCAAAGTTCTTTTTTTTCTCTCTCTCTCTCTCTCTCTTTCTGTGTATGAGTGTTTTGCCATCGTGTCTGTCCATCCAGTGCCTGCTGAGGGCCTCCAATCCCCTGGGACTGGAATTATGGACAGTTTGGTGCTGTCATGGTGGTGCTGGGATTCAAACCTGGGTCGTCTGCAGGTGCTCCTAAACACTGAACCATTTCTCCAGCCTTTATTAGTCTTATTTAAAGATTTAAAACTTTTAAATTTACTTGTGTTGGTGGTAGGTGTGTACATGTGAGTGCAGGTCCTCTTGGAGGCCAGAAAAGGGTGTTGAGTTATGTGTGGTTGTGAGTTACCAAAACTGGTGCTAGGGAATGAACTCTGTCCTCTGGAGGAACAGCCCATGTTCTTAACTGCTGAGCCATCTCCAGCCCTTCTTATCTGAATTTGTTGTGTTTGACTTTTTTTTTTTTTTTTTAGTTTAGTTTAGTTTTTTAAATTATTTTTATTTATTTTTCTTCAAGACAGGGTTTCTCTGTGTAGCCCAGGCTCTCCTGGAACTCCCTGTGTAGACTAGGCTAGCCTCAAACTCAAAGATCTACCTGCTTCTACCTCCCAAGTTCTGGGATTGAAGGCATGGACTATCATGCCTGGCCTTATCAGATTCTTTTGTTTTGGAGACAGGGTCTCCCCATAGCCCTGGCTATCCTAGAATTCACATAGACCAGGCTGGCCTCGAACTCGCAGAGATCCGCCTGCCTCTGCCTCCTAAGTGCTGGGATTGAAGGTGTGCTCTACCAGCCCCAGGCTCTTACCAGATTCTTAGTCATCTTTCTTTGAGCTGTGTCAAGTGTATGCTGGGTTCAGAGGGTGTACATACGGAGGAAGCCAGGTTTCTGTTGCATTTGTTGGAAGCAGATTTGTTAATGTACTAATTGTGTTGGGCTGCCAGAACAGAGTAACTCAGACTATTTGCTTAAAACAACACAAAGTTTCTGGTGGCTCTAGAGACTGATAGTCCCAAATCAAGGTGCCAGAGTGGTGTCTAGGGAAGCTGATACCTGGGAATCTTTTCTTCCTACCTTGCAGCTAGCCACCTTCTCGTGTTCTCACCTGATATTTACTGTATAGTGCTCAGAGTGATGTCACTTCCTCCTACATGGAAGCCATGTTGGATTAGGGGCCAACTCTTCATCCATTTAACATCCATCCATTAAAGGCCCTAAGTCCAAATACAGTCACATTGGAGTTTGCGGTTTGTCTTAGTTACTTTTCTTTTTTGTTGTTTTTTGTTTGTTTGTTTGTTTTTGGAGACAAGGTTTCTCTGTGTAGCCCTCTGCTGCCCTGGACTTGCTTTGTAGACCAGGCTGGCCTCGAACTCTGCCTCTGCCTCCCTGGGTGCTGGGATTACAGCCGAATGCTACCGCACCAGCTTTAGTTACTTTTCTTTTGCCATAACAAAAAAACACAACTAAAGCAACTTAGAGAGGAAAGAGTTTGTTGGGGGCTTACAGAGGATGAGCCTATGACAGGGAATATGGCGGCAGGCATGATACTGCAGCAGTAGCTCAGAGTTTATTCAAGAGTGGAAGGCAGACTAGCTGGGGGTGGTGGCAAATGCTTTTCATCCCAACACTTGGGAGGCAGAGGCAGTCAGATTTCTGTGAGTTTGAGGCCAGCCTGATCTACAAAGCGAGTTCCAGGACAGCCAAGGCAACACAGAGAAACCCTGTCTCTGTAAAAACAACAACAAAATGAACAAAAAAAAACAGGCAGAGAGGTAGCTGAGAAGGGCATGGACTTTTGACACCTCAAAGCCCACCCCCCTATGATGCACCTCTTCCAACAAAGACACACCACCTAATCCTTCACAAACAATTCCACAAACTGGGGACCACACATTCTCATTCAAACCACCACAAGGTTTCCACATAGGAATTTGAGGTGAGGTAGGGGATACCATTGTTCATAACAGTGTGGAAAGTGCTATGTTCAGCTACTGATAAGAGCAAGGCAGTCCAGCTCTTCCAGAAAATTGCCAATTCTTCCCAGGATGGGATAGTAGAAAAAGTTCTGAGAAGATGATGTTCTGTTTTCTATTGCTATGTAGTAATAAGTCACCTCAAAACTTAGTAACTTAAAACAACCATATTTCATGATCTTCGTTAGTCTAAGATATGATTGGGTTCAGCTAAGCAGTTCTAGGTTAGAGTTGTGCACAGTTATAGTAGGATGGTGGCTGGAACTAGATTTAGCCTTAAGATTGATCAAGGCAAGAACTTCCACCGAGGTTTTCCACCTACGGAGGCATCTGTTATAGTTTGACACATTGATTCATTTCTCACTCAAAACACAAAATTTCGTGTGATTGGTAAGAAGGGTATATCTGGACGCCTTGGCCCCGGTAAAGAGGACATTGTGGTGCTCTGGTGAAGGGAATCAAGAACCCAAACCATTGCTGGCAGGTGAAACAACTTTATGAAGCAGTTAGTTCTAAGTATTACCGTCATCACAGATGATAAGCTGTCTTAAAGATAATGGTTCCCTCCCCATGGTCACACAGCCATTCGTGTTGGAAGTACCATATAAGACTGGTCCTACTTCTGCTTTCATGTTCAGCCCTCAGAGTTACCATAGTAAGGGACAGAGGAGCAGCTGGTACAGGAAGGTAAGCTGGGCTCCAGAGAACTGGACTGCATGTTCTTGTAGGATTTCAGATGAAGCGGCTTCTGAGAATGAGGCTGGAGTTGGGGCCAGGCTGCATGCTTTTGAGATGTCAGTGCTTAAGTGGAGCACACCTTGACTTTCTAGGAATGTGAGTCCTCCCCTGCTCCTGAATTGGTACCCATTGTTTACAGGATAAAAATGAAGCCCTCATCTTCACATTCATCCCAAATCTGCCCTGAGCTTTGCTCCCTTTCTCTGAACTCTCCGCTCTAGCTTAGCACTCTTGTTGTGTCCTAAGACAAGGTTAGTCAAGGAAAAGGGGAGGGAGGAGGGAGGAGGGAGGGAAGGTAAGACTTGGGTGGGAAGAGGAATGGGCCTACAACAAGGATGTAAAGTGAATTAAAAAAAAAAAAAAAGACAAGGTTAGTCGTTTCCCCACAGCTCTACTTGCTGTGCCCCCTTGCTAGGAATTTTCTCTAGATGAATCTAGGGTTGAATTAAGCTGCTCCAGTCTGTGGTGTTTAGAATATTAATCTCTGAGTAGCTTTTCTCAGCTGGAGCTGTGATGACTAATGACTAATTACTGATCTCAAACTATTTTCTAACTCGGGGTTAAGGTTAGGAACTGTTCCTTATCTGAATATGCCTGTCCCGACTTTTGTGCCTCAGAAAAGAGGCACCTGCCAGGGCCCAGCCTCCCCAGCCATTGACTCTCTTCAGCTGAATAGCTTGTGGTTATAATTAGTTGTTGTGATAAGTGAGGAAGAGAATGTTAAAGCCAGAAGGAAGCTTAGGAAACCTTTTACAGAGGCTGCAGTGCAGGGAAGTGATAAGCGCTATCCTGCCTCTGAGGTACTTCAGCTCAGGCGGAAGAGCCCCATCCCCGAGCCTCTGCTGACAGGCCAGAAAGCTAGGTGCCTTCCCTGACCCAAACCTTAGGGACACATTTGGTATCTTTGACTTGTTTGTTCCGTAATTGTTCATGTGTGTTTTCTCCATGTTACACAACCATTTATGCGTTTTGAAATTTGCTCTCCTGTTAAGGGAGTGAGCGTAATTTGTGCTCTACTTTGTTTTTTCCATTTCCCCTGCGCAGCAAAGCTTAGGCAATGAGCTTGTTGATGTTGAGCGAGGCTGTTAAAGCCAGAGGGAAAGTCTTTCACTGGTGAAAAGATGTGACAAGGACACAATAATTAGCTTGGTGTCTGCCCATAAGTAGATGGTCACTAACTTTTTTTTTGTGTGTGTGTGTGGTTTCGATGATGGTTTCACACTGTAGTCTATCTAGGCTGGCCTGTCTCAGTCTCAGTCTTGGAATTACAGGCATGAGCCAAACACACCTGGTGATTTTTATTATTTATTATTATTATTATTCTGAAACAAGGTCTTGTTATGAGGCTCTCTAATTTCATACAGCTAATCAGGTGGTGCTGCACTGGTTTCTCAGCCCTTTGAAGCTGTGTGCTGTGTTCTGTGTTCTGTGAACACTGTCAAGGACTGAGCTGCTACAAGGCCACAGGCATGCACAAGTCTTCAAAGCCACACTCAGTTCGAAGATGCAGCTTCAGCTCAGAGTATTCCATAGTTAGTTCGTTATGATCAATGTCCTCAAAGATGTCTTTAGAGGGAAAAGGGAAGCTCCCTTTTGACGAGAACTTTATTTTACACCTTAAAACATACATTGATTTACTAAATCTTTACTGTAAGTTAACTTGTACTGTTGCCATTTTATAAACAAGGAAACTGAGATTCAGAAATTAAAGTGACTTGCATCCAGACAGCATAGCTATACCAGCATCTTTTCATGAATGCATTTTGGTTACCATGATACTGTTCTGAGTGCTGAATACCTGTCTTCTCAGTTTGTAATTGGCAATAAAAGTTTGGCGGGCTCTTGAAAAGAGTTCTAGTGTATATGTCCAGATAAAAATCATTCTTTAGCTATATGAGTTTTGTTTTATTGCTCTGGTGTCAAACCTATACTACCTAATTGCTGTGTGAATGCTGTTCTCCAGAGCTGGTCTCTATAGCTAAATTCAGACCCCTCCACCCCACTCCCCATTTCAGCTTCCTTTCCTCTTCTCTGTCCTTCCAGAGTTAATGCCTGTGTGGATGTGGTGATCTCTGGCGTGAAGCTCCTGCAGGCACTTGGCCTCAGTCCTGGGATTGGAAGAGATCATGCTGTTCTACACTCGAAAAGTGATCTGGAAGAAGCCTTCGTCCACTTCATGGAGAAGGGAGCCGCTGCTGAGCGCTTCTTCAGTGATAAGAAGACCTTCCATGACATCGCCCAGGCTGCATCTGAGTTCCCAGAAGCCCAGGTCTGTCCCACTCCCCAGTGCTACAAGCTATGTTAAGAGTACAGAGTGGGTATGCGGGTGGGAGAGAGCCATTTTACAGGGGTCTTAGAAGCAGCTTTCTTTTCCACTGTATGATGAGATGGTGATCCAATTCTGTGGGGTTTGCCCTTTTTGTAAAATTTTGTGTTGGTCACATCTTTTACTGTTTTTACTCAGATTTGTGTTCTGGGTCACTCATTATCTACTACCCCTCTTACTCACCCCCCCCCCCCCCATTTTTTTTTTACTAGGCTTAACAGTTGGAAAAATGTCTACTCCTGGTTAGGTTATAATTTTTTTTTTTTTTTTTTTTTTTTTTTTAATGTATAGTTCGCAATTGGCTTTGGTTTTTAGAGACTGAGTTTCTCTGTGTTACGCCCCTGGCTGTCCTGGAACACAGTGGTAAACAAGGCTGGCCTTGAACTCACAGAGATCCTCCTGTCTCTGTCTCCTGAGTGCTGGGATTAAAGGCACCACCACCTTAGGGTGTTTGCAGAGTGGCTCATGCTCCGTGAGAAGGGCTGTCCTGTGTTTATAAACTGTTAGCAGCCTCTCGATTGGCCCACTGAGTACAAGGCTCTATTCCCCACTCGTGATGGCCAAAATATCTCAGACACTCTCCTGTACTTCCTGTAGTAAAGGGAGAAAGGCAAAATCACTGTTTGGAATCTGCTGGCCTAGATTGGTAGTTCTCAGGCTGGAGCATGTGTTGGAATGGGGGCGGGGGTAAAATAAAATTTTGGCTCTGATTTCTCTCATTCCAGCACCTCTAGGCCCCACATAATTCCTTCCTTATGTATAAAAGGACCTTCCTCTTATACAAAACAAAGGTCTTGGGGTAATTTAGGGCCTATAGTTGTAGCTAGGGAGGTTGTTAATGCATTTTTAATGGGTACCAATCACAGGCAAACCTTGGTGACCACTTTGACTTTGATGACTTCTGAGGTTTAAATCTTTTGTCCCTAACATTGAGAAAAGAATATGTTTATGTACTGAACAACGTTTAGGAGAATGAAATAGATATATGTTCCTTTAAGGAATCATAGTGTTTGGGAAAAGGTCCAGTCATATCTTTCATGTTTTCTATTGTCTGTTTTAGCTGCCTGGAAGCTCAGGCTAAATTTTATCTAATTCAAACAACCATACTAATTTTCATATTTTTTTCTCTTCATCCCTCCTTATTATTCCTTGTCTGTTTTTGTTTTGCTTGAGACAGGGTCTCTTTATGTAACTCTGGCTGTACAGTAAGAGCTTTGTAGACTAGGCTGGCCTAGAATTCACATAGATAAGCCTGCTTCTGCCTCCCAAGTGCTTGGACTAAAGGCATGAACTGCCACGCCTGGCTTTGTTTTTATTAACTTGATTTGTGCCCTTTGTTGTCAAGTCACCTCAAAGCATGTTGGTGGAGCTAGCCTGGTGGTGGATGCCCGTGATCCCTGCCAAGGGAAGACGTTCAGGGCCAGCCTCAGATACATTTGAGACTAGTCTGAGCTACGTGAAACTATGTCTCAAAAATCCAGGAAGAAAAAGAAGATATGCTGTGGGGACGTTAGGTGCTCAGTAAGAGCACTGACACCTCTTTCAGAAAACTAGGGATCAGGTCTCAGTACCACATGAAGGCTCGAGGTTTCAGTGCCCTCTTCTGGCCTCCTCCAGTACTGCAAACATGTGGTGTACAGACATATAGGCAAAACACCTGTAAACATAAAATAAAAACAAATCTCAAAGAAAAGTAGAGAATTTGGCAGTAGAAATGGGCTGTATGTTTAACCTTAGAAATGATTAAGCTTGGGTGTGCACTTGTTCGATTTCTAACCTTAACTGTCTTACAGCACTATGTAGGAGGAAATGCAGCATTAATTGGACAGAGGTTTGCCGCCAGCGCAGACTTAAAGGTAGGGCACATTTCCAAATTAAAATGTGTCTTTCAACTATTATTTCCTTAATGTCAAGAGCAAAAGTGGGTCTTGGGTCCTTAATCCAGTCTGTGGGTCCCTGGGTATCTGGTTAGAAAGCTGTGTTGTATCAGTGGATAAAGCAGGAACTAGGCTGTTTGAGTATGTACCATGTGCAGGCTGATTCTTCAGCAGTGCTGTAAGGCTAGTTCATTCTGCTATGGATGGGAAGTGAGAGGCCCAGAGATGTTCACACTAATACAGACAGAAGCTTGTATTCCATGTGGACAGCCTGACTTGAGAGCCCATGGTATGGTGAATGTGTAATGGCTAAAAGCACACGAACTCTGGAGTCAGGCTGAGATAGGAGATTACTATGAGTGATAAGAGAAAATGGAGTTGCCTGTGTTGGTGAGCCTGGATGTAAAGTGCTAAAACATGGAAGCTGTCAGGTGTAGTGACCCCAGAGACAGAGGCAAGTGTGTAGAAGTATTTCTTCAAGTCTTAAACCTTTGATTTAAGGAGATGTCCCCTTTTTATTTTTATTTTTTTGAGACAGGGTTTCTCTGTGTAGCCTTGGCTGTCCTGAACTCGATCTCTATAGCCAGGTGTGGTGGCGCGCATCTGTAATCCTAAGAGGCAGGAAAGTCACAGGTTCTGGGCCAGGTTGGAGTACATAGCAAAACTCTGATTCAAACAAACCTCCCAAGTGAATGAACATTAATTATTTGTATGTGATATGTGTAAAGTAAAATGTGGGTAGGTAGAGGGATAGATGCAGGGGGGAGCCATTGTGGCAGGGTTGCTATTGTACTGTAAAACAAAGCTTAAACTAGAGCTTCCAAAAGAGGGGAAACAGATTTACCAAAGCTGATTTCAGTGTAATACCAATAACCTCCAACTGCCCGCCCCCTCTACTCTTTGCAAAAGAAAACTACTCATTCAGGTGCTACTTTTTTTAACCATTCATATGGCCTCTCCTGGGGGCAGCATTTGTTTTGTCTTTGGAGAGGTTTAGGATCAGTCTGATTGGAAGATATGATAATAAACAAACCTGGCTTTGAGAGGAGAAAAGACATGTTTCTTGCTCTGTCCTGACAACAGTCTAATGATTTTTTGATTTTTGTAATTAAGTCCAGAGAGGCTAAATGGGGTTTCCACTGTCACCTAAGCTAGAAAATGGCAGAGCTACAATTCAAACACTACCTTCCTACACTGCTCTCTTGGTAACTGAGTTTAACTTGCCCAGCTGCATCCTAGTATTCCCTAGAACTACCAGAAATTAAGAACTAGATTTTCTAGGGTAGAGACAGGAGCTAACGCATGCATAGTTCTTACTATAGCCAGGCATTGTTTGATACACAGACACACACACACACACACACTCACTCACTCATTTAATCCTCACAGGGCCTTTAAGGGAAGTTCTTTTATTATCCCCCTTGGACGTAGGACAGTGAGGTGCTCAAGGTGACACTGCCTACTGTTAAGCAGACCTGATTAGAGCTGCAGCAAGTCTAGCTGTAGAACTGTACCCTGTTTCTTAGAAGTTGACTTGGGAATCTAATAAAGGCAAGTTAGTGCAACAGTAAAAGTGAGGTCAGGTGGCGGGAGAGAGCAGTGCCCTTAAAAAGGCATTTGTGAGGATTGGGGATCTAGCTCAGTGGTTCAGTACTGCGCATGTCTGTCTGTCTCTGAGTGTAATAATGCCATTATATAGTAGAATTAGTTGAGATATATTTCCTCCTCCTTTAGGGTTTTCTGTTGTTGTTCTTTGAGGGTGGGGGGGGTGGTGTTTGCACATGTACCTCATGCCACAATTCACTTCTGGTGGTCAGAAAAATGGTCCTCAGAATTGGGTGTCTCCCTCCACCATGTGGGTTCTGGGGATCGAATTAGGCTGCAACAAGTATCTTAACTGCTGAGCCATTTTGCCTGCCTCACATCAAGTTTGTGAAAAGAATTTATATGAATTTTGATATTTATTATACCCTCCTAAATGTTTGTAGAATTCACTATGCCCTGGACCTCGTGTTTTCAGTTAGAAAGGTTACTATTATTGGGTAAAAACTTTCTATTATCTCTGATTTCTTAAGACGTGCCCTTTACTAGCCCATTGATGGACCAGAGGTATGCTGGTTGGTTCCTACATACTTGAGAGTTTTCTACATGTCCTTCTCCTACTAATTTCTACTTTTATTGTATTCTGTTGCCTTCCTGGTGACTAACCCAGCAGGAGAAATCTCTTTATCATGCTACTTATTGCTACTATTGGGTGAGCCCGATTTTTTTCTTTCTTTCTTCTTCTTTTTACACACATGGTCCTTTGTTGAGTGGCCATTGAAAGAATGCAAAGGGCTATGATTTTCTGGGCTGTTCTGTCTTTGTCTAAGAACTTAGGAACAAGTTGATAAATCTGTATCCTGTGTCACTTCCTGTCTTGTTCTAGTTCCTCTCCAGCCAAGCTGTGAACATCTACTGTTAACTCTGGTATAGATGCTCAATTCTCAAAGCTGCACAAAGTCAAAGTTACCACTGTCTGTACTCCGGCCTTTGCTCAGTTAGTGTGTTGGTGTGTTATATATCTTTTTATAGCCTTGTGTTTATAGCCTATTTCCAATTCATATTTAATGAGTTTCTTGTAGCTAGTATATAGTGGGACTTGCTTTTTTTCCAGTTTCATAATCTCTCCATTAAGGTGGGTGTGGTAGTTTGAATACAATGGCCCCTATTGGCTCACATATGCCAATACTGAGTCACCAGGGAATGGAAGTGTTTGGGAAGAATTAGGAGGTGTGGCCTTGTTGAAATAATTGAGGCCTTGAGGAGGTGTCAAAGGCCCAGTCTGTCTGCCTCCTGTGGATCAGCATGTGGAGCCCTCAGCTACTGCTCTAGCACCATGCCTGCTGCTTTCCACCATGCCGACGATGAGCTATCTCTAAGACTGTAGGCAAGCCCCCAGTGAAATACTCTTCCTTTATAGGAGCTGCTTTGGTCATGGTGTCTCCTTGCAACAATAGATCAGTACCTAAGACAGTGAGGTATGTAGATCATCTACATTTAATGTTGCTGTTGACAAATTGGGTTAAATTTAAATAGGACATCTTGCCATTTGTTGGTGTTGGTCCTATTTTTTTTTTTAAAATTAGGGGTAATTTTCTTTTTTCCTTTCTTTTTTTTTTAAGATTTATTAATTTTATTATGTAAACGATGTTCTGCCTGATGTTCACCTGCATGCCAGAAGAGGGCGCCAGATCTCATTATAGGTGGGTGTGAGCCACCATGTGGTTGCTGGGAATTGAACTCAGGACCTCGGGAAGAGCCTGAGCCATCTCTTCAGCTTGTCCTATCTTTTTTTTTTTTTTTTTATTAATTACACTTTATTCATTTTGTATCCCCCCATAAGCCCCTCTCTCCTCCCCTCCTGCTCCCATCCTCCCTCCCGTTTCTGCATGCATGCCCCTCCCCAAGTCCACTAATAGAGGAGGTTACATCAGAAGAAGAAGAAAACAGGAAACAACCTAGAAACCTGCTACAGAGGGCCTCTGAAAGCCTGAAAAAGAAAACAGGAAACAAACTAGGAACCTACCACAGAGGGCCTCTGAAAGCCTCTGCCCTGCAGACTATCAAAGCAGATGCTGAGCCTGATGGCCAGTTGTCCTATCTTTTAATCTTCTTCTTTTACTGTTTTTTATTCTTTTATATTCTGTTACATTTAACTTTTATCTTTTGTGACTTGTTAGCTATAATTTTTGGCTTTACTATTTCAGCAGTTGCTTTGAGGTTTATATTGAAGTTTTTGTAATGTGTGTGGGTGTTTTGCTTTCATGTATATCTGTACATCACATATGTGCAGTGTGTATTACACATATGTCCAGTGACCATGGAAGCCAGAAGGGGGCATCATTTCTCCTGAAACTGGAGTTGCAGATGGCTGATAGCTGCCATGTGGGTGCTGGGAATTGGGCCCAGGTCCTCTGGGAGAGCAGCCAGTGCTCCTAACCATCATGCCGTCTCTCTGGCCCTATATTTCTTTATCACAGTTGTGTGAATCTTTCCCTGGGAGACAAACAAATGTCTGTTGTGCAGAGAGGGCAACCACCAGCAGACCAAAGTGAGGAATACACTCAGGTCTAGCCTGCAAAACCAATGAGCTTAATTAGTGCTGCTTTTAAGAGTGGAGAGCACGGGGGAGGGGCAGAGCAGACCGTGTGAGTTTGGGGCCTAATGAATCTTCTTCCCCAGTGAAGGTCTTTAATGGGCACAGTATCTATACAGGTGACACAGCTGCTTAAAGTTCAAAAGAACAATGACAGCGTCATTCCTGGAAAACAGCATTTCACAATTTGTTACAACCATGTGTTAGAAACGTTAGGAAAAAAGCAGAATGACAGGTTCCTGGGAAGGAGCTGACACATGAGCACCTTCGCGAAGGCCGTTATAGGAGGGGGTAGAAGCAGTGAGCACCTGCGTGGGGAGAGCTGCCTTGTGGGTCATGATGGGGCGAGGGGTGCCGAGAGAGCTTGCAGGTCTCTCAGAAATGGGATTTCTGACTGACAGCTTTTTTGGGAAGTGTGACTTAGTCTATATAGAAGCCAGAAACTGGGTAAAACTGTAACTTTTCTAGTAATTGCAGGAGCAGTGTCTGGGCTGGCTTTGCTGCTGAGACAGGAGTATTCCGTCAGTCTCAGCAGGAGCCTGTGAGTTCTCTGTTCTTTCGGATGACCATACCTCACAAGCACACGTCCATGCTCTAGCATACTTCCTATAAGGACTTCAAACTTACCCCCCCATGCTATATTTTGTAATATACTAGATTTTAGTAATTACTTCCTTTTAAAATAGTTTTTTTACATTTTGCTTATTTATATATGTAGATATATTTTCTTTGTTTGGAGTTAGGGTTTCACTCTAGCCCTGAGTGGCCTGGAACTCATTATGTAAACCAGGTTGGCTTTGAACTCAGAGACTCACCTGCCCCTGCCTCTGGAATGTTGGGATTAAAGGCATGTATCGCCACGCCCAGTTTATATATTGTTTATACATTCACTTCGTGTCTGTGTGTGGGTGTGCCTGTGCCACAGCATGCACGTGGGTATTTACAGAAGTCAGAGGGCAATTGGAGGAAGTCATTTCTCTTCTGCCATACCCCAGGGATTGGACCCCGGTCATCAGGCTCGGTGGCAAGTGCCTCTGCGCCCTGAGCCATCTCGGGGTGTACTGTTACTGCTACACCTGTTTTACTCAGGGTTAGGGCCCTCCACTGTGCTGTTTGTGTCTCCCTTTATCTTTATCTTGTAAGTGGCTGTGTCTCTAGAGTTAGCACTTCCGTTGCTCCTCGTTTCTGTTCTTGATCCACATTTCCACCTCCTCTTGTTGCTGTTCCGCCTGAAGGACTTCCTTTTATTAACAACATTCCTTTGATGCAGATCTGCTAGTGAGTCATAAATCTTTCCAGATTTTGAAGGTCTTTTGAAGCCCTTTTGTGCAAGGATGTATTTGTAGGGCTCAATAGGTTCATTTGGACGTTGTATGAATCACTATACTCTGCCTAATGTCCAAGTGCTTTGAAACCGTCACTTCCTGTATTTGACCTATGTTTTGTTGTTTTAGGCATGTGTCTCTTACTATCTCAGAATTAAAAGTCTAGGCAAGAATTAGGGGAAGGAAAGAAAGTGGCAGGACTCCGAATTTTCAGAAATACCAAGAGGCTCATTTCATATGGAAAGCAGGGAGGGAGTACATTTTTACTTGGAAGCCAAAGAGTCTCTTTGTGCAAAACAAGTACAAGGTAAGGAGTTCATTTGCCAATGAAGATGGCTTTGAAGTGTCTGAGTAAGATGTCTCAATACGAACCAAAGTTAATGCTTTCTAGAGACTTTTTTCAAAATCTTTCTTCATGTTTTGAGTCTATTAGCCTGGCCTTGAGGGGTGTGACAGAAATTGCACTGGACTGTGGTCCAGCCAGGATAGGAAGGGGCTTCCAGAGCTAACAGCAGGTGGCTGGGGAGGGGGCGGAAGGCAGGAGAATGGGCAGTTTCAGGTTGAAGACAAAGGGTGTAGAAAAGCTGCAGAGCTTGGCCCCTAAACGTGAAGGGTATGTGGTCAGGCAACAGTTAAGCATAGTGGGAGAGTGCGATCTCAGATTAAGTCGTTGGCCATTGAAGTCTGGTGCAAAGCAGTCGCCCTTTTTCCCCCTTCTGTGTAAAAATTCCAAGGAAGTATTTTTATCTGGCAGCTTTGAGCAAACACTCCATGTCTTTTTGCTTACACAGAATACAAGGTAGTTTTTAAATGCTGTGTAGGAGCCTCACGCAGTATGCGTTCTTGCCATCCCAGCCACCCAGGAGGCTAAGGCAGGCAGAGGGTGAGCGTGAGGCCAGCCTAGACTACTTAGCTGGCCTACCATCTCAGGAAAAGAAACATACCCACCCCACTCCTGATAACAGAGTGTGTTTGTATGTGTATGTGTGCACGCACGCATGTCTCCTTGGCTACCATGTAACAAAATAAACTATTAAAACAAAAATTTGCTTTCTCAGTTTTGGAGGTTTGAAGGTCTAAGATGAAGGTTTCATGGAGGTGTAAGGGCTTTTTGCTGACTTATGGGTGGCCAACTGTGTTCAGTTTGCGTTTTTGTAGGTGTACAGGTCTTTCTCTCCTAGGTCCACTTGACTAAGGCCATATTTTAGTCATCTCTTCATAAAGGCTGTAGCTCCAGCAGCATCACACTAGGGTTTTAGGCCTTTAGTATCTGGACTTGAGGGAGACACACTGATTTTGTACCTGAGTGTGGGCCACAGAAGTTGCATAGATACTGAACAACTAGGACTTCGTCATTCTGCAAAACTAGGTACAGTGAGGTCATACCTTAGAGGCCTAAGCCCTGGTAATGAAGAGCCCCAGTATCACAAACTTCCAAAACAAGAGGTTTTGAGGGTCAGTTGGAGTCTGCTATCTTGCTGGTTACTGTTGGAGGCTGCATGATAGGAACTGATCTCCCGGGAGAGTGACTTGATGTTACTTATCTTATTATCTAGGTTCTTCTTTGTGGTCCAATTGGTCCAAAGCTGCATGAACTTCTTGACGACAATGTGTTTGTTCCACCAGAGTCACTGCAGGAAGTGGATGAGTTCCACCTTATTTTAGAGTACCTGGCAGGTAAGGAAGGTGGGGTGTGGGTGGGGGGAGTTCCTGAGTACTGGTGGGATGGTGCTCAGGTCAGTCGTGCAGGGTGGGACTGTGCCAAAAGTCTCTGTCAATAGCAGTCCCCTGTTTGGGCTCCTGGACCAGAGATTTTCCAGCCCACTGGCCTAAGGAGCTGGTAGTGGCCATTGTCTCCATGTAGGGTGCCAGAGTACAATAGCAATGAAGGCAGTGTGCTCCCACGGGGATGGATCTGCGGGAAGAGGCTCTCTCTTGGTTAAAGTGAAAATGTATTCTGCCTATGCTTATAATGCAGTTTTCCCTTTATTACCAAGAGCTAAGAAGGCAGTAAACGCTTGCTCAGCTCTCCCGGATTCTGCCTGAGACTTTTCAGACACAGCCCTTCCAGGTTGCTTGCGATTGGTGCCAGGCAATTGGTCTGGTGAGCTTTCATGGGAGCACTTCATTTTTTTCCTGGAGGTGGAATGTAGCATTATTTATATTTCTTCCTGTTACATAATATTCCAGTACTTACGAATACAAAATAACAATCCCAGAGGATTTTATGTTACAAGAAAGGCAGGCTGACTCAGTACCTGGGCACAAGGGATTTTGTGTGTTTCTTGCTATGTCTTCTCCTGTGCTCAAGAACTCTTTAGTTTCTGAGTCAACCCATCATTCACGTTAAAGGACTGGGCATCCACACAGTAGTGGGCACCCTTACAGCAGTACTTAGTGCTCTTCAGTGAGTCACTTCAGTGACAGGGACCCACACCTAGAGTAAGTAATGGTCACGTGAGGTACAGTAGATGCTTCTTGAAAAGTACCCCTTTCCGCAAGAACACAAAAGGGATTGGTTGTTTTCAAGTTCTCTCTGGTACATACTAGAAACAGTTGGGGGCTTATGGAGGGCAGATCTAAAATTAGAAGCAGATTGTTTTACTAGGAAATCGACCTTTCATAATACACAAACTTTGAGTTGCTGATTCCGTTTCCCCAAATGGGAAGTGGGAGTGACACTTTTATCACTAAACATGGTGTCGGGGAGGAACTTGGGAGCCGGTTTAGAGCTTGTGGCCTGCTTTGGGACCACTGCCTGGAATGTTCTAGATAGCTGAGGTGTTTGTCTGGGGCCTGCTCCTGCGCCTTCTGTAGGCACCCATGCCTGCGTGGGCACTTTACAATTAATTTCTCGTGGTGAATTGGGAGTGGAGACAGGACTGGCTGTCTCAAAAGGAGAGTCTCTGTCCTTCGCTTGATAAGCCTCACATTTCTGTTCTTTTGGATGCCTTGTTTTGTTGGGTTTTTTGTTTTGTTTTGTTTTTTTCCCTTAGTCAAAGCAGTGGCCTTTTGTTACCCTCACTTGAAGCTGCACTGCCACGGGCTCCAGGAAGAAACAGTCAGATGACAGCAGCCCTTAGGGCAGCTTCAACAGAGGCTCTTCTGTAGCCTAGATTGGTAAATTCCAAGCGCATTTTGTCAACTTTTTTTGTTTCTCCTCTTCTCTCTCTTACCAGAGCACCCCAGAAAACCTCACTTTTAGCTTTGGTCTGGGAATCAAGTGAGTCACTGCAGAGGTTTCACTTAGTTGATAATTGAGAGAAGAAATTGCTTACAGAAATTAATACAGAGTTTTGTGATGAAAGGAGCGCTAGCTGCTATTACTGGCTGAGCTCCATCATCTCAGGCTACTCCATCAGTCCTGTGTCTTGTGGAAATAGTTCTGTGCATTCTCTTTCCTCTTGCCTTGCAGAAGCTTGTTTACTTTTGCCTCATCGTTCCTTGAAGAACTCAGTTGAGTTGCTTTTAACCTGTGTGGTTCTTTTCCCCTAGGCTAAGCTTTGTGGTTCTTCTAGCACTGTCAGAAAGTATGGCATTTCTACCATTGTGCAGTCTTGATTGCACAAGTGTTGGATTTTTTTGTCCTTGTGGTCTAAATTTAGGTCATCTGTCTACTTTCTTGTTCTCTTGTTCTTTGCTAATTCATTCTTGTGGCTGTGGCAAGTGTGCTGTGAGGCAGTGGGATGTGATGAGGGAGGCACAGACTTGCCTGCCCTCAGCTCAGTGGCTGTAGATGGATACCTAGCAGGTCAGTGCAGAACCATGCCAGGTCCCAATAGGGCACGTTAATGGTTCTGCCAAGGAAGTAAGGGCACCTTCATATGGGTGGAGCAGCAGGACAAATTTAGGGAAGAAGAGCACTTTAGTTTACCACTGAACAGTCACCAATCCTAAGCAGTTCTGCAAGGAAATGCTCAGAACAGCTAAATAAGTCTTAGACCATAAGCTCAGAGCCTCCAGGGGACAGCCAGAAGAGGTGAGGCAGCGAGGCTCGGGTCTTTGGCCCGTTTGGCTTCCAGCTAGGTGAAAACTGCTCAGGGTGCAGCCCATGGGAGGGCAGCCTGGCCTTTCTGCTGGATGTGCTGGTATGCTGTGTATGCTGATAGGTCCTTGTGTGCTGGTATGGGCCAGTCATGTGCTCTGCACGCTTGAGTTCAGCAAGCAGCAGAGCTTCTGGGAAGCGGAGGACCTTTCAAAGGCACAGGACTCACCCTACGTGTCTGTTTCTGCATTGAATGGGTTTAGCTTTTGATTTGTTTTTTAGCTACTGTGGTCCCACCGTGGATGTAGCACCCTTGCTGACTTTACACCTGTGTAGGGGTCTGCGTGGCCACAGGCCGGACTGCTCAAAGCCAGGGCTCCTGTGAGGTACCTTCAAGTGCCTTGCAGCTGGAAGACTGAAAGCTTCTTCCTTTTCTTCCCATTGTGTTGACTGGGTTTCTCTAGGGGAGGAGTGGGGCCCGTTTAAAGCTCCCCATGCCAACCGGTTCATCTTCTCTCACGACCTCTCCAACGGGGCCATGAATATGCTGGAGGTGTTTGTGTCTAGCCTGGAGGAGTTCCAGCCTGACCTGGTGGTCCTCTCTGGATTGCACATGATGGAGGGACAAAGCAAGGAGTTCCAGAGGAAGAGGCTCTTGGAGGTAATAGCTCTGCTACAGATCCACAGGTCTCAGCTGGTGTTCTCCTTCAGGCTCCTGCCACCGAGCCTCAAGCTGATGCTGCCTTGCCTTAGGCTCTGCTCAGTCAAGGTAGCAGCAGTAGGGCAATTGAGGAGATCTTGCCTGAGCCTTTACATCCTATGTTTAACTGAGTGTGGCTGCAAGCTGTAGGCTTTGTAGCTATGTCCTGTGTTTTCTGTTCCATCTCACTTCACATCAGCTATGCCGTGCTTCCTGCAGGTCTGTATACAGTGGGGCCAACTGCTCAATGTAGATATCAGGACTAGGAGACAACATAAACAGACAGGAGCAGTTCTGCGTCCTCTGAGTGTGTAGCCCTGGTGGCTCCCTACAGAGTAGAGGTTTTCTACCGGGAAAAGCAGCTGTTAGCCACAGAGGAGGTGGGACGTGCACTGCTTGTAAATTCATGAGGGTGCAAAGGGTGTTTTGAGTACGTCTGAGCTGCTCAGAACCTAATCTTGCCTTCCCTGCTGCCTGACTTCCATCCTAATGACACTGCTTCCTCTCCGTAGGTTGTCACCTCCATTTCTGACATTCCCACGGGTATTCCAATCCACCTAGAGCTGGCCAGTATGACCAACAGGGAGCTCATGAGCAGCATTGTGCAGCAGGTAACCACACGGCTGTTCCCAGGCCACCTCTGGCCCTGGGGGCCTCTAAAAGAAATCCCTCTCTCCCAGAAGACAAGGTGCTTGGGCAGGTTTACTGACTGACATGTGGGCATTGCATCCCTCAGATCTGAGTACAGGGGAGCCGGACAGATCTAGGAATGTTCAGGATAATGTTTCCACTGGGTTAGGACTGTGGCAGTGTAACCGATAGGCCTGACCACATTTCTTCATTTGGAGTGAGGATGTTGAAGTGAAGGGTGGGCTTTTTGTTGTTGTGTTTTTGTTTTTGCAAATTTCAGGACAAAACCTGAAAGCCCAACTCAGCTTTCAATTAGACACAAACTTTGGGTGACCATGACTCCCCAGTGCTAGGTATCTGAGATCACCTCCCTTTAGACAGCAGGGATGATGTGGGTAAGTCCCAGTGAGCCAGACCTGAACACAGGCTTTTCACACCTGGGCTGGCATGTCAGCTGGCTACTCATTAGCTTAATAAGCTTTGGTAATACATGAACCTATACCTGGAGAGTGTGAAGATACAGGCTAAGAGCTCCTTTGTCCAGCTCTTCTGCTCCCTCCCCGCACCTGCCCTCAGAAATCTCGTCAGCTTCACGTGTAGTTCCAGTGTTATTTTGTGCGTGGATAGGAAAACATGGAGTGGAGCAGGAAGCGTGTGTGCTGCCCCCCATGAGCCCTCTGTCTGCAGAGGCCAAAGGCACAGGGAAGAGCCTCCAGGGTCGCCCTCTGCCTTTAATGACACATAACAAGACTGGGCCTGTAGGGCACTGAGCAGCTGCAACTTCCCAGGTGGCCACGGAGCTGGAGACAGAAGAGGTTTAACACCTGAGATTGACTTCAAAGACAGGGGCCTGATAAGGAGGACCTTTAGTCACTGGCTATGTCCTAATGCTCAGGGAGCTAGGTTGTGCCCATCAAAGAGACCTGTCGTTATTTTTGTTAGCAGGTCTTTCCCGCAGTGACTTCCCTTGGGCTGAATGAACAGGAGCTGCTGTTTCTCAGCCAGTCGGCATCTGGACCCCATGCTTCTCTCTCCTCCTGGGATGGTGTTCCTGACGTGGGCATGGTCAGTGACATCCTCTTCTGGATCTTGAAAGAACATGGGAGAAGTAAAAGCAGATCCTCAGATCTCACCAGGATCCATTTTCACACGCTGGTCTACCACATCCTGGCAACTGTGGACGGACACTGGGCCAACCAGCTTGCAGCTGTAGCTGCGGGAGCTCGAGTGGCTGGGACGCAAGCCTGTGCCACTGAAACCATAGATGCCAGCCGAGTATCTCTAAGGGCACCTCAGGAGTTTATGACATCTCATTCGGAGTCCGGCTCCAAGATTGTATTAAACCCAAATAAGCCCGTGGTGGAGTGGTACAGGGAGGGAATAACCTTCCACTTCACACCTGTATTGGTATGTAAAGACCCCGTTCGAACTGTGGGCCTTGGTGACGCCATTTCAGCTGAAGGCCTCTTCTACTCAGAAGTACACCCTGATTAGGAGGGCTTTAGATGGTTGTATGAGGAATGAAAACCACCATCTTAAGAATTCCAGGAAGAACATAGTTTGGGAAATAGGCTTGTGGGTGTCAGACAGTTCCTAGGTCTAATTGGAAGACAGCCAAAGAAATCATAGCAGATTAAACTGTACAGATACATTCCAGCCTGTTGGCAATTACATAAAAACACTTCAGGTTTAATTGAAACTTCGCTATCTACTAATGACTGGATTTTTGTTCTTATGTTGTTACAAAGGCTCAAACCTCCATTCCTGAATCCCCAGTAGATGTTCCATAAGGTATGGTGTGACACACTTGACCCTGGGGAGCTCGTCCAGCCACAGAAAGCACTTCTTTCCTGGCCCACTAGAGAAGGGGAGTCTCTCCCCACAAGCCTGACCACTCAGAAAATCTGGAGGAGGCAGTCATAAGGAGGCTTACGCTTCTGGCAGAATCAAGTTTTTTCATTCACTGTTAACAGTGACAGTTGTTTGATACGTGTATCTTCCCAGCCTCCTGCTCTCAAGACACTGGTCAGAGGCACCAGAAAGGACAGAACAAGTCCTGTGCTTTATGGTCTCAGGCTGGACATGCTTGGGGATCCTTGGGCCACCTGATCACTCTGCTTGGAAGAACCATGCCTTCCTGCCCCCAGCTCTGTCTGTACATGGGGCTGACTGGGAAAGGCCCCGTGGCCTGGGCTCAGCCTCGCTGCTCAGCCCCGGAAGTGCTTTCTGTAGCAGAAGACTGGCACTCGTTCCTTCTGAGCCTGGAAGAGATGTGCTTTACAGCTGGAATGTGCTTCTGTTTAGAGCGCATCATGAGTTTTGTGTTTGCTTTGACGCGTCCTCATAAGAGCCCCAGGATCATGAATGTGTCATGTTGTATATTTATTTTTTTAATAAATCAAGATTTCTGTGTGCTTTTAAAAATATTAAAACAATTTACCTTTCTGGGATCCTAAGTCTAATTGATTCTGTTCTCACCTCACTCTGGACAGAGCTTGTGATTTGCATAGCACTTGGTTGCTGAAGCATTTGTTCTTTGTTCCTTGCCATCGGGTTAGGCTTCCCTCAAGCTGAGCCCCAGAAGTAGGCCTGTCAGGCCTTACAGTCTCAGAAGCTACTGCTATGGGGCTTCCTTGAAGGTGGCACACAGCCACTTCAAAGAACTAAAATCTCTCTAGTCCAAAGTGCAAGATGTCTGCCCAAGGACAAGGACCACTCACACCAGCTCCTCCTGGAATGGCAGATCTTGCCTCTGATTTGGGTAAGAAGGAAAATCTTAACTCTTTTTCAGAGAAAACTGAAGCCTACACAATTATGCCTCTTGAAATTGAAAACGAATATTAAGGATAATGTTGGCTGCCTCTAAGCAGGCTCAGTTAAAATTAGTTTTCTGGGTGGCAGAAACAGGCAAACCTCAGAGTTTGAGGCCAGCCTGGTTGGTCTACAGAATGAATTCCAGGCCATTCAGGACTACACAGTGAGACTCTGTCTCAAAAAATGTTCCTACACTTTTCCTTTTCAGGTGGGCTGACCTCGGTGCTGAGGTTACAGGTGTGCACGCCAGGGTTTCAGCCTATTAGGAAAGCCAGAGTGAGAAGAGAGAACTTTCTTAAAGCCAAGGTTTGTAAACTGTGTTCTTTTACTTTACATTATTTGTTCAGCTCCTCCCTGAGTATAGGCTCAAATACTGTCCTGGTGTTGCTGGTGACGCTAGTGAAGACTACGAGGAGAAGGGAGGTGAGCGCCTGCCTTGGCCAGTGACTTCACGCTTGCTTTCCCTTGAGAATTATTTGCAGGGCAAGCTGTGGCAGCAAGTCAAGTGTTTGTCAACAGATGGGCCTTGGACTCAACCGATGCTGGATTCGATTCAGGAGGCTGGAGAGCACGCACTGCACAGTCATAAGGACCCCATGCACCTATGTTGTCAAACACACAAGTTAAATTTAAAAAGAAAAGTTGGTCAATTTTGTAATGAGCAAAATGTACCAGGTTGTATGTTGGAAGATAGTAACTGGGCCAGGTGGTAGTGGCACAAGCCTTTAATCCCAGTGCCTGGGAGGCGGAGGCGGGGGATCTCGAGGCCAGCCTGGTCTACAGAGCAAGTTCCAGGACAGCCAGGACTGTTACACAAAGAAACCCTGTCTCGAAAAACAAAGCAAAACAAAACAAAAAACACAACAGAACAGGTAAAAACCGCATTGCAGAGAATGAGTGCACGCAGACCTGTTTGGAGAATGATGCCTTTCTGAAAGAAGCTGGGCGAGCGTGGATGGGCCTCAGCAGGGGTGACTGTGGCCTCCACTGGAGGCTGTGCCCACTTCTGACGAAGAGTTCACACAGGGCTAATGAGGAGACAAAGGCTTTGAAAAATCCCCCAGCCAGTTACAGGTGTCTTGGAAACTGTACATTCCCTATTGCAGTCACTTGAAAAACTGCACCACCACGAGGAGGAGGGACGACGCCACTAAAAGCAGGTAACCCTTACCATTTAGTCTGCATTGTAGTCTCTACAGCATTTGAAGCCATTTGGAAGCTGTTGTAATCCAGCTTTCTCTTTTGTTGTATTTTAGGTCAACGTATGTGTATCACTCGGTAAGCCTTAGCAGATGTGTTTCCATCACCAGGTAAATCCTCCTTGCCTCCCCCATATCATCCCTAACCTTGACCCTGAGTCAACTTTTTTTTTTTTTTCTTTCTCTATAACAAGTAGCTTTGCCTGTTCTGGGGTTTATCATGAAACTCCGCTGCCTGGTCCTCCATAAAGCTGCACACTGAGCCTGCTCTAGAGTCATCCATGTCTCACAGAGCTCTATATTTCATGGCTGCTGAGTACATACAGGCTACTTTCAGGTAAATAAGCTCTCACCAACAAGAGCTTGAACAGGTTCTTCTCAGATGAAAACCTGTAAGACCAGAATAACCAGCCAAAGACCCTTCTGGAAATGGCTAGACCGCTTTATGCTCCTAATGACAGTTTTGGACTGTTCTGATTCTATCTTGTTCTTGCCAATAGCGGGAGTTCTCAGTGTTCTGAGCCATTTTAGTGAATACTGACTGTTGTTTCCACTGTGACAAACGTTAAGTACCTTACCTTTTCAGCGCTCATTGACCACTATTATACTTTCTTTGTAAAGTTGTCCTAGTTGGGTGTTTGGTTTGGCCTGACGTTTGTTTTCCTTATTATTAAGCTATAAGAGTTTTTCATGATTTCAGATATGATAAGGTCTTTGCCAGGTCTGTTGCTACAAGCTGTAGCTTGATGCTCACACTAAGGTCCTAACAGTTGTATACCCTGATACACATCACCCATGCAGCCTCAGGTTTTTTTGGAGCTTTATAGCCTCAGCGTTTACAGTTAGGTCTGTAATGCAGTTTAATTCCTATGCGTAGTGTTAACCGGAGGACAGATTTAAATCTGTCCTCATTTCATATACATACATACATATATACTATATCTACATATATGTATACTATAGCATATATACTATACTTTAATACCAGCACTTGGGAGGCAAAGGAAGATGGATCTCTGTGAGTTTAAGGCCAGCCTGGTTTACATAGCGATTTCCAGGACAACCAGGGCTACACACACAGAAAAAACCTGTCTTGGAAAAAACAGCAACATAACATAGTTTTGAAATATGCACATTGTAGAACGGCTAGATTTCCAGAAGACATCATCAAGGTCATGCAGTGTGTGGGCATTTCAAACTGGCTCTTTTTCGCTTACTACTATGCATATACTTTCTCAGCTTGATAGCTTTTTTGCACTTTTCCTTTTGTCTGGCTCTACTGAAGTCTGTTTAGCCATGTTGCAATATTTTTGATCACATTGTGAACCCCAAGATTGTGAACTGGAAAACTCTGCTTCTTATTGTGGTATGGCTCAGCCTTAGCACACACCTTTAAACCAAGAGCTTTTTGTGAGCAAGAACTAAATAAAGCCAATCATGGTCAAGAGGTGGAGCAAGCAGCCAGGTGACTTAAGAAAACATAGGAAGGAGGGACAGTGAGTGAAGGGTGTTTAAGACATCGAGGAGGAAAAAGGGCTTTTTCCATCTAAGACGTCGGATGAGGAGGAAGGTCAGCCGGGTGCTTCTTCTGCTTCTCTGAGCTAACAGGCTTTCACCCAGCATCTGGCTTCATTGGTAAAATAGAATGACTGGGATTTTCTTTCCTACTTAGATTTTTTGAGACAGAGTTTCTCTTTGTAGCCCTGGCTGTCCTGGGACTCAGAGATTTGCCTGCCTCTGCGTCCAGAGTGCTGGGATTAAAGGTGTGTACCACCACTGCCTAGCTGATTTTCTTGCTTTTTAACAACACATCTACTTATTTGTGAAAGGGTATCTTCCACATTTTATTTATTTTTTTATTAATTACACTTTATTCACTTTGTATTCCCCCTGTAGCTCCCTCCCCCTTCTCCACCCATGCCCCTCCCCAAGTCCACTGATAGGGGAGGTCTTCCTCTCCTTCCTTCTGATCCTAGTCAATTAGGTCTCATCAGGAGTGGCTGCATTGTCTTCCTCTGTGGCCTGGTAAGGCTGCTCCCCGCTCAGGGGGAGGTGATCAAAGAGCAGGCCAGTCAGTTCATGTCAGAGACAGTGAAAAGGTATCTTTTGATTGCTTCCAAGTTTGGGCATCTATATAGGGGAAGGTGTGATTGATTATTTCCAATTTATTTTGGCAAATACTTTACCGTGACTCTTGGATCATGTGAAAGTGTATTTACTTTTTTTAAGAATGAGCGAAGTTTATTTCCAAAGCACCTATGCTGCAGCCGCACTAATACTTAGTATTGTCAATGCTCTGGGTTTCAGTCTTTCTGATGGGTCAAAACCATACCTGGATCTATGATTATCAATTAGGTCTCATTTTCCTAAATAATTTCTTTTTATTTATATGCATTGGTGTTTTGCCTGCTTCACACGTCTGGGTGACGGTGTCATATCTTAGAGTAACAGGCAGTTGTGAGATGCCATGTGGACACTAGGAAATGAACCCAGGTCCTCTGGGTTAAGAGCATGCAGTGTACTTAACCATTGAGGCATCTCTCCAGCCCTTTTCCTAAAATTTAAAAAAAAGAAAATGCTGTGACTTGCCTTCATAGAATAACCTTTTATTCTTTTCACAATGAATGGGAAACTGCCAATGCAGATGCCCAGAAGACTGGACAAATGTGGCCTGTTATCTAAGAAAACCTAAGTCCAAGTACTGTGGAAAGCATTGCTTTGTAATTACTCCCAGAAGAAAGGTACCATACCACCCCTGGGGAACAGAAAAACTGAGCAGGCCTCTCAGTTTTTGCCACACTTTCACCTGAAGAGCACCTTTGCACTTGTGTATCCTCAGATACTAAGACTTTAGCCAGTCGTGGTGGTACATACCTGTTAACTACAGCGTTCAGAGGCAGAGGTAGGAAGGTAGGAGAGAAGGCTAGTCTCTCAGCTACATAGTGTGAGGCTAGCCTGGGTACATGAGACCTGTCTCAAAAACAAATATTTAAAGTCATCTCAGAGTGTGGTCTTCAGTTCCACCTTCAGAGACCTCTGTCCTCAGCTTTACAAAAAGGGTTCATCTCTGCACGGGCTTCTGCTGCCACCTCTGCTCCAGGGGGCATTCCTGCTTGGTGATGTACAGTCAGGGGTTGTGTCCACTCCCAGGTTCAAATCTAGTGTAGCCTGGCATATACCTTCTGAAATGGGGTTTCTCCATTGCTGTGGATTCCTCCCCAACAGACTCGCTCTTTCTGACAGTAATTCTGTGGTAGACAAACTCCCAAGGCTGACCTCCCTTCTCGAACTCACTCTCCTATTACCTTCCATAACACCACACTGGTTTTCTCCTGAAATACCTGTTTCCCTCAGTCTCTACCTTCATCCTAACTCTAAGAAACTTCCTCAGCCTGCGCTCTCCAGCTATCAGAAAATCCAGATTCTTCTAGCACTGTGGCTCTCACCTTTCCTAATGCTGCAAGCCTTTAATATAGGTCTTCATGGTGTGGGGACTCGTAACGATAAAAGTATTTCTGTTGCTATTTCATAACTGCAATATTGCTACTGTTATGAATCATAATGTAAGCATCTCATATGTGGGATATCTGATATGTGACACCCCCCCCAAAAAAAGGTACCTTGACCCACAGGTTGAGAGCCAGTGCTCTAGCAGAACCTCCAAATAGACTTTGCTCCTTAATTCAGGTTATTTAGGTATCTAGTAGGATATCATTGGGTTATCTCAAAGACAGACATGCCTAAAAACAGATTTGAACGTCCTTGGTCCTAGTCACCCATCTTCTGGACTTTGGACCAGAACGAGCATCTGCCTCCCCTCTACAGTCTCTTCTCATTTTGCCACCTACAAGTAGACCTCCTTTCTGCTGACTTAGCTCCTGGGTTCTTTCACATTCTCTCTCTCCTCTCATACGCTTACGCCCTTATTATTTCTCACCAAGACCTTAGAGACCAATTAATTTAGTCTTTACCACCCTCTATGCTATGTAGAGCTGTTTTTTCCATTGCTGCAAAGCAGATCTGCTACATCTGGTACTGTGCTTGCCTTGAGTGGTTAAGAGGACAGAGGAGGATCTCTGCGCAGTCTGCCCAGTCAGGCCTAGCCATAGTATCAAAACTCCACACTGGTTTGATAGTATGTCAGGCGTCTAGCTGCCAGTTTAGGCGAAAACTAAAACTGGCTCAGAGGGGGCTGACCTTCTACACTGCTGAGGCCACACTACAGCTAAGAACCACGTGGCTCTGAGGCGTTTAGTTTCAAATGAGGCTTGGAAATAGGTAAAGATAGACAGACAGTGATACTTTTTTTTTTTTTTTAAATCTTTTAATGTGACCTTTTAGTGATCCATAATCTTTACAAAGGCTGCTAATGGGCCATGAGAGCATCTGTTAGCATTCGTCATTGATTATCTTGGTTAAAATTCCTTTGCTAAAAGCTCTATTCTTTTTCAACAGTACTGGGGATTGAACCCAGGGCCTTGTGCATGCTAAGCAAGCGCTCTAACACTGAGGTATGTCCTCAGTCATTCTACCCACACCTTCTTAAATCCTTGGTGCAGATTTCAGACCAGCCCTTGACTCCTACCACTTATTCTGACATGATCTGACTCTAGACTCTGACGTCTGGAGATGAGGACTTGTTTTAGATTCTCTTTGGACACATTCCTGTCTGGGTCTCAACTTAATCTAAAAGAAGTGTTGGAGGTGGGGGGACGACCCTATTTAACTAGGTCCTTTTTTTGTTTGTTTTTTGTGGGTTTTTGTTTTGTTTTGTTTTTTTTTTCGAGACAGCATTTCTCTGTGTAGCCCTGGCTGTCCTGGACTCACTTTGTAGATCAGGCTGGCCTCAAACTCACAGAGATCTGCCTGCTTCTGCCTCCCAGCTGGGATTACAGGCATTCACCACTGTGCCTGGCTTAACTAGGTTCTTAATCCAAGGTTTGTGTTTACAGTGGGGACTGATGTGTTCCCACAGTTCAGTTAGAATAATGTTCCCACAGTTCAGTTAGAATAGGGTTTCATTACCACAGGCTATTAAGTAAAGGACCCTTTCCCTTTATCAAGATAAAAGTCCCTCATTGAGTGATGGTCTTTGATGGCCTTGCTGACTGTTGGAGCTATACAGCAAGACCTCACGTCTACCTAGCATGTCTTCTCTCTCGTTCCTGGATGATGGGGCCAGCAAAGGGTTGCATGAGCCTTAGACTCCTCCTGATTCAACACATCCTGGGCTCTGTTTTTTAATTCTGCAGTGCCAACCCAGGACGAAGAGTGTTGGCTTCCATCTGCCTGGTCATATGACCACCTTCTATATGGTCTCACCTAAGAGACCCCCTACTCCAGGGTCATCCTGTTTTTTTCATGTATGTTGCTATTTTTCTTTCTTTTGTTCTGATGCTTCTTTTGGACTTGCTTCCACAGTGGGCTCGGGCTCTGGCTCCAATGGCAATGATGGTGGCTTTGTGAGCTGGGCTCCTACAGCACCTTGCAAGGAAACAAAACTTGAATTCTCAGTTACTCCATTTCATAAAAAGCCATTTAACAGGGACCTTGACGGTCTGAGACTGTCAAGACTATCGTGCGTTCTGTACCTAGGAGGGACACCCGTAACTGAAGGAATAAAACGTTAAGCTTGTGAAAATTAAAGCAAGAATGTACAACAGCATGTACTTAGGCCTGCATTTCTAAACCTGGAAAGTGGCTACAGTCTCTATCAGTCATCTGCCTCAGCTTGCCCTTCGGAAACGAACGGCAGGTTGGTCACTCTGGGGAACCCTGTCTAGTACTAAACTGGCTGTGAGTGCACAGCGCACTCGTGCATCTGTAGAGCCTCTCTCAGAGCTGCGGTCTCTGCTGGCAAAGGCAGCTTATCCCCACTAGCTCTTTACAGAGCTTTATCTACTCTCCTACCTGAAGGGAGCTTCCTGTAGGCAGCTGCTGAAGACATCGCCTGTCCTAGAGCTTGATTGGAGCCCAGAGGCTGTAGGGGAGCAGCAGATTTGCTCGCTGAATTGGTCCGTTGCTTTGACTTGGGATCTTTGACTGGCTTGGTCCAGACCAGTGCCTCCCCAACCTGGAGGGCAGCTCCCAACTTCTGAGCCATCTCTACCATCTTGTGCCCACATGGGAAGAAAAAAAGCTGTTGACAAGACCAGAAGAGCCAAGCCAGCCTTCTTGGGCCTTTCACCAAAGGGCACTGACTGAGCCATCGCCTGATGTTGTAACAGCAGTTGACGGAGGAAGTGCTTAAACAAGGAAATCATTCAAGTGTTCTCATGCCCGGCTAAGGGAATCATTCTCCAGTGAGAGTACAGGTTGCCTACTGGACACCAAGGGCGGAACTTACAAGATCTCTAAAATGCAATAATTTAAATTTGATGCATCACTAGCCAAACTATCTGTTGCTGATAAGCTGTATTAGTGAAAACATAACACAGCAAGTCTGAATTATTTTGTCTAGCAAAATTTGTCTCAGACTATAAGTAACTGGTGAGCTCATGCCACAATCAGCATGAAGCACAGAGAAACATGAGCTTATAGTACCTTTCATCTGTTAACAACTTGCTTATTAATGTACAGAAGCTAATTTAAGACATACCTCAGAGTCAAATTCCAAAGGACTGTTGTCCTTGAGAAAGCTGACCTTCTTCTCCATCTCCTGGTACTGGGCCAGGGCACCCTTCTTCTCACCCTGGTTATACAGCAGCACAGCATAGTTTAGGTTTACTAAAGGGTTACACCTGTGGCAGAGAGACAGGGACTCCGTGGCACTGGGGCTCTGTAATAATTAGTCATTTGAAGATCTTTCTCATATGAAATCCAAACAAAAATGACTAAGTGTTGGTTGTTCCCATCATACAACAAAATGTGACCCACGGAGCAGAGTCAAGGAGCTGTCTAAGCAGCAAAGCAGGATAAAGGTAAGGCACCAACAAAGCCACATGAGAAGGGCTGAGCAAGAAATCCCAATACTGGTGAAATAACCTCCCCCCCACACCCCAGGAATATATATTTACCTTTGATGAAGCTGAACCCCGCTAATCTAGTCAGCTACAGCTTATGAGCAACTCAAGCCAGAGTGTTGCCAGCTCTTGACTTTCTTGATTACTAAGCTCAGAAGTGGAAGTGTTTCTCAGGCTTTTAATTCTTGTCAAGCTCTGCTTGCTTAGGAGCCACATTTGCATGACACAGTAGCCTAGATGATTGATCCTAAGGCACACTTTGGTAATAACACCCCCTGACCCTTTCCCACAGAACAGAATGCATACTTATCCAGACGAACAGCTTCGGCATAAGCTCTTTTGGCATTTTCTATATCTTCCAGGTTGGTCAGAGCCACTGCCAGAGAAAGTCAGGAGAGCTCATTTTAGATAGAAAAAAAAATATATATCTTAGACCACTCTCAAAATGAAGTCTCTTTCATCCTTCAGCTTCGATGCCTCACCGCATAAATTGGCTGCAGAGTGTCGTGTGTCCTGCTTTTCCACTGCCTTTCTGCTATTTTCCCTTGTTCAAGCCCAAACCAAGTTTTACACTTTCTCTGGTGACACTGTCACCACCTGCCCCCATCTCACGCTGCTAACAGGACGTACAAGCTGACACATCACTGTCCTACCCAAAAATGCTCACTTGTCCCTCATCGTCTATAACCATGGCCTCTACAACTTTTAGCAAGCCACAGAACATCCCCTCCTTTTTTCAAAATTGGGATTTCTTGAAAGCCTAATATATAAAACCCAAAAATAGCTACTCTGAAAGTCATGGTAACTCCACTTCCTGCAGCCAAACAGGCAACTATGAGAACTAGGAATACAGAAGGACTCTGTGCCATTCCACAGTCACACACTTACATTGCCACTGACGTCTAGTTTGTCCTTCAGGACCGTATGCAGGCCTGGCTCTGCTTTGTCAGATGAGAACTGATGCGTCTGCCCTAACATAAGCAGTGAGGCACTCTTACCTTACAGGAAGGCTCTAAGCTTCTCCAGAAACTTGAGCTAGCTTTGCATTCTGGTGCTCTCCAAATAACCACCATTTAGTTGCTTTTGACCTTTCTCTCATAAATTGAAAATACCACAGTAATGACCAAAAGACACACCAGAAGACCAATGAAGACATAGAGACACACCAGAAGACCACAACCAATGAAGACGTAGAGACACACCAGGAGACCAATGAAGACAGACAGCTCTAAGTCTGTTTTGTGGAGAAAGTATTCCCTAGAAGGAACAGCTAGCTTGTTGTGTTTTTCTTTTTAAATAGTGTCAGTCTTACTAATGTAGCTCAGGCTGGCCTCAACCTTCCTACCTCTACTTCAAAAGCAGGATTATAGACATGATCCACCTCTTCCCTGCTTAATTTTATTTTTTATAGCATAAATGGAATTTGGGAATAGAATGATATTCTAACCAAAGGCCAGTTACATTAACAAAAATAAAAATGGGTCAGTGGGATGGCTCAATGAGTAAGGATGTTTGATGGCCTGAGCTGGATCCCTGGAACCACATAATGGAAAGAGAGAAACTTCTCCCTTACGTTGTCCTCTGACCTCCATATGTGCACTGTGGTAACAAAACCCAAAGGTTTCATGTTCACTGTGTTTACTCGTAATCCTCACATCAGCCACGAGGACATACAATCAGTAGAGGGGGCAGAACTGCATGTTATGCCCAGGTTCTTAATTATGCTATCGCGCTCAGATCAACCAGGTGCAGTAAATATGGGGGCTGTTAGTGCAGCTCAGTGGGAGAGAACTTGCCTAGCTACATGCAGGGCCCAGGGGTCAATATCCAGCAGAAACACACACATACACACACACACCAAAAAACGGGGAAAAAAAAAAACTTAAGAGGGGAACTGTGTGGGGCTGGAGGGATGGTGCAATGGTTAAGATTAAGAGCACTTGCTGCTCTTGCAGAAGACATAAGTTTGGTGCTGAAAATATCCATACCAGATAGCTCACAACTGTCTGCATCTCTAGTTTCAAAGAAACCAGTGCCCTTTTCTGGACACACATGTGCATAAACCTACACACAGACACATACATATATACATAACTCAAAATAAATTAAAAAAAGCTAAGTGTGGTGGTGCACACCTTTAATCCCAGCACTCCAGAGGCAGGCAGATTTCTGAGTTCAAAGAACTTGCCCAGTAAGTTCCAGGCCAGCAAGGACCAAATAATGAGACCCTGTGTCCAAAAAAATAAAAATGAACTGTGGACATGAATGATCTTGATCTGACCTGTTAAAATTCCTCAGTTCAAATCTCTCTTTAGGGCATTTAGCTACTAACCTATGATCCTAACTGGCTTTTCCATCATTATAACTTACAAGAATGGACTTCTAGCCAGGTGTGGTGGACGCCTTTAATCCCAGAACTCGGGAGGCAGGTTGATCTCTGAGTTGGAGGCCAGCCTAGGCTACAAAAGTGAGTTTGGGATAGCCAAGACTACATAGAGAAACCCTGTCTTGAAAACAAAAACAAAAAGGGTTTCTATATAAATGTCCCTTACCAGCCAAGAGCATGTAGAGTTCCCCCATCTTTGGCTGGAAGTTGATGGCTGCACTGAGGAAATGGAACGCTGATGCATACTGCTGCATAGTCAAATGGACAAGGCCCAGATTGTACAGAATCTTCCAATCGAAGGGTGCCAAATAATTGGCTCGTTTTAGACAGCTGATCGCCTGCAGAAACAGGAGCACTCAACCCAGGGCAAGGCAAGCTCAGCAGACCCATTAACCAACCATATGGATGAGTGTGAACAAGGACTGTAAGGAACACTTACTGCCACGTATTTCTTCTTCCCAAAGAAACACATTCCAATGTTATTCCAAAGTGGAGGACTTTCTGGAATAGCACAAGCTACAACTCTGTATTTGGTAAGGGCAACATCAAAGTCCCCGTGGGTCTGCATCATGCTGCCTGCTGCCAAGATGGCCTGAAACATAATGCATGTAAAGTTAGTAATTCAGTCATCCAAGAAGCCATGGCTATGAAACAGTCTCCTGAATGCACATAGTTAGCCCATTGGCACAGACATGACAGAGAAACTTCTTCCAGGTAACTAATATACCCAAACTACTAGGTCAAGGTCAACATTCCTTACTACATAAGGAATGTTTCTGAAGTCACACAGCATAAAAACAAAAACAGAAAAATGTCACTAGATGCACTAGCTCCTTTTATTTCCTACTTGTAGCTAAGGAACTTAGTGTTCTGAAACTGCTGCCTTTTGTCTGCACCGCTTTGTACGCTAGCTGTACTGACACCTCTCATATACTTGACTGTGGCTACCTAATACCCATCTCTTTCGGGCTCAGGATGCAGTGAGTTGGCTGCCGTTTTTATCAGTCCAGCACTATCATTTCTTTAGGGAAAGGTACCGAGGTGGGGAGACAGCAGAGCCAGGCTACTGCCTTCCTAAATGACTGAGTTTGTGTCTAAACAGCCCGATCTGGTTGTACCTCCCTCAGTAATATTCATTCACTTGATTTTCCCACCTCTGAGTCATATCTAGAAATTATAATTTCAGGTTCACTAAGATCAAGAATCCTTAAACAACTGTTGTGGAAGCTGGGCTAAATTCTCAACTAACACATAAACTCTAATGGCACCCTGACTGCCTTCAGCAAAGATTCACAGTTCTGTTACCATAAAGATACTCCTTGTGAAGAAGCTGAGCATCAACGTTTTACAACAGTTTCAATAAGAACTTTTAAAAATAAGAATTATAAATAAAAGGTGATTTCTCAGACACGGGGTATACCTCATGGAAGATTACTTGCCTGACACACACAAGCTCTGGTTTTGTTCTCCAGCACTAGCATATAGATACAAAGTTAACTTCTTGGGTATTTAAAATGAGAAAGCCATCCCATTTCTAGGGTCGGGTCAGCTCTAGGGGTCACGGGACCATCTGTAGGAAGGCTCTGTAGTTCCATAGCCTGAAATACCTTGTAGTTGGCAGGGTCATAAGTCAGTGCATTCCCAAGATGTTCAAATGCCTTCTGGTAAACACCAAGCTTGAAAGAAAGCAAACCAAAGAATTTACCTCAGCAGGGATAGATGTCAGTTCAGGAGTTTGGCCAACTGTACCCTGAATGGAAACATGCAGTCATTTGTAACTTCTTTTGACCCCACTCCACCCCAGCCCAAAAATAGTAATAATAATAACAAAAATAAAGTGGGTATACCAAATAAAACACAAATCGCCATGTTTGTGATTTTCTTATTTTGTTCTTTCTTCTCTAGATAAGATTAAAGTATCTTCTGCCAAAAAACCATTTCAGAAACACCCATGCTGATCAATATTAATACCTCCTGGCAAGGAGACTGTGGTAATTAGCTTCATGTCCCTTTGGGCCTGCTCAGAAGCCAAAGCCCAGAGGACCCAGAGTTAAACTCTTGGTTCTTCTTATCGTAAAGCAATAGTTATAAGAGGCACATCAGCTGAGCAGGGAGACTGTAGGGTGAGCAGCTCAGCTCAGATCTGGAGCAGGTACTCAGGCAAACAGAAGTGGCCAGTGTAGGTGTCTCAATCACATTAAGCAATGTGAAGGGAAGGGGAGGTTTCCTCTCTAAAATATACCCCTCGCTCCTCTCTTGTACAGGGACCTTGGCTAGCAAGATGAACCACAGAAATAGTCTTGGCTCCAAAGCCCACAAAGTGGTACAATGTACTGGGTCTTTTCTTTCTCCCAACAATAAGATAACAGCCCCCAAACCAGACAGCAGTTACATATATATATATATATATATATATATATATATATATATATATATATATATATATATAAAACAAACCAAGGTTCATGTACGTACTGTGACTGTTAGTAAAATGCGGCATAGAAAAATGAAGGGAACCATCACAGATACGAACCTAAAGCACTTAACACCAGTGTGTGAACAGTGGTCATTACCTGTAAGTAGAGTAATCCTAAGGTTGTCAGAAGGTCTGTATTTTCTGGTGAGAACCTGTAACACAGAGATGCTCGCAAGGAAACCATGGTTATGAGACACAGACTCCAGAGCCATCTGCTCCACTGCCAGCACCTGGGGCCCTTTATTAAACCTTTTTCTTTCCCATGTGAACTTCTATTCTAAGTTTGACAATTTCCTTCAAAAGTGAATGATCTCAATCCTGGCAACAGGAAAGATCTTCTCAGTAGAAGGAAATGGGGCTTAAAATCCAGACTCCTTTTTCAGAGCCTTTCACTGAACCAACAGCAAACTTAAAAAAGAACTGTGTGGGATGGTACATCACATTACAAATAACGAAAACTTAAGCCAAGTCAGTCAGGACAGTCAGTCAGTCAGTGCAGAGAACTCACTGCCAATTTCCCTGTACTTATAAAGGTAGGCAGCCTACTTCCTGTGTCATGGAGGACCCCAGGGCCCTGATGCTATGTGCTCCAAATTAAAGTGCCATACTAAATTTCCAAACTAAACAAAAGAAAGAAGGCACATATCAGCCCTTGGAAAGACTTAGATACTGGGTTTTGGGAATAAACACTGGCCTATATGTTAGCTGCCTTCCCAGTCTCTCGCTTATACTTGTCTTTGTCCAAAAGCCAAAGCAACATAGGTAAGACCATCTGAACACAGGATCAGTTTCACCAGTAACACATCAAAGAACAAGGAGCTGCCTCCTGCTTGTAAGGAATGAAGGAGGATGCTTGTTACCTGTAGGCAGTCCAGACCCTGCAGAGCCAAAGCCCAGCTTATGCCTGAGCTGGCAAACAACTTTGTCATTGCAATTGAGAATTTGCCTCTCTCTTTTCTATAGTAGGTATCCACTGTGATAATGTCTCTTCCCAAACCACAATGGGAATTTGTGCTTCCCACTCTCCCTGTGTTCATCAGCATCTATTCCCCGCCAACATTGCTCTCCAAAGCTGCAGATCTCAAACCCACCTTCTCAAGCACTCAGTGTCCTGTCTTCTTCTTTGGAAAGCTGAGTGACTCAAAGTCCGAGCGGTCACTGTCAGCACACCCTCATTGGAGTTCATGTGCACTAACTCAAATGCCACCTTGTATAGGACAAGTGTCAGGAACAGGCCTACTCTCCAGCATTACAAGCTGTCCCATGGCTCCTTCCTTCCTATCCATATAAACCTGACCTTTTGATGATAGAAGTTGCTGTAGCTTACCAAACCCAAGAGATTTTTCTGCCACAAAATGTGATTAAAAATGCAGAAAGCAGTGCTGTGATGCTATAGCCAGGAAATTCACCTGAGGATGAAGTTAAATGACCAGCACATTCAGAATCTTAGTTCATGAGTCACTCATATTCTACTCCATGATCAATCGAACAAGCCAGGTATTGAGGCAGGTAGATCTCTTTAAGTTCCTGGCCAACCTGGTCTACGTAGGGAGTTTGAGGCAGGCAGGGATATACACTGAGACCCTGTCTCAAAATAAGTAAGTAAATGAAACATGATACTACACACACATAAAAATTCCATGTATCCCTAGAAAGGAAACTTGGAACAGTATCATGGGAAATTCAGTCATCCATTATCAACAGGTTACACTACCCTAATGATATCTTTTAAACAAAGAGCAACAACAAAACTCAAGATTTTGGGACTGGATTGCAGCTCAGTTAAGCATGGGTAAGGTTCTATCCCCATCATGAGAAATGAAATAACAGTAACACAGGGTATACGGCCCTAAAGATGATGAAACCAGATGTCTGTTACTGAGCTAGGAGATCTCTGTTCCTAACATGACCTCCAGGAACAGAGGACCTGCTTGCTGTACAGTAGTGAACTAGAAGACCGCGCTGCCCGATTGTTGCTGAGTGCACATTTGCCCACTGCCCTTGCAGCTGTGTTCTCCTGCCCACTTTCAAACCATAGACTATGAGAAGCCAGTATGTGTACAGTTTTAGGGTTACTAAAACAAGAGATGCTAACTCCATATTTAGCTTCCATAAAGCTTCCATCATTATCCTTCAATATGGCTTGAAACACATTTTATGGCTGGTTACTCGGCTTTAATCATGCAGGCATAAGAAAAGTAGCTAAGGAACCTAACTCGCCAGCGTTTGACCTGTGAAGCAGCTAGCCTAGGACAGACACTGAAGAGAGAAACCACTTGTTGCGTCTCTTTTTCGTTGCTTTCTTCCTTGCTTCCGGCAGGTGTGTCAGGGTGTGGCCCCTGCTGTATGCATTCCAGCATAACTGTGAGTGTGTCCCAACATATAATGGCGGTCTTACAGAAAACAGTATGGGATTCTATGTGTGTACAAGCTTTTGTTATTCAGTTGTGCAATTCTTAAACATGAACTTTGTAAGGGGTAACTCCATGCTGCAATGTTAAAAGGTAGACAGGCTGTTAAGGTCTAAGAGAAAGAGACACTTACTCCACTGCTTTCTTGTAGGTCTCGATGGCTTTCTCCAAGTCTCCCTGTAGTAGGTGGATCTTCCCCAGCATCATGTAAGTCAGGTCATGCTTGTTGAGCTGGAGGGCGCTGTGCAATTGGTCTCGTGCCTAAGTGAAGTTTAATAGAGTAAGAATAACAAGTCAGTGCCAGTTCTATGTTGACTGTGAAGACACAGCTTTGATGTACTGATGCGGGAGCATCATGTCTCAGAAAGTAACTTTCACGACCTGAAGACCAAGCATAGTCTAGATGGCCCTGCTGAGTTCATGATCAACCTTCTGAATGTTTTGTTTGACATTTACACCTATGAGTTAAACTTCCTAACTCCAAAGGGGCATCACAGTACAGGTAGTACAGTGTAGAATGCCACACCAAACTTGACCCACCTACACTCCCGACGACCTGCACGGCCTTTGCCAGGCTGGGCCTGTTTTCCTCAACAAAATGCACACAAATGAACACAAAAGTTGTTCTTATTTATTCATTCAAAAAGTACTCACTGAGTGCCTGCTGATCTAGATGCCTGGTATACTACAGTTAATAAGAAAATAAGGTTAGGGCTATGCCTGCCTTGTGGAGGCCCTGGGTTCAGCCCCCAACACCACACAACAAAGAGCAAACGTAAATAACTTTTTGATCTGGAAGAACCTACATCTTAGTAGATGAACAAAAAGATTTTTGTTCATTTATCGACTCAATGAGAGCTTCTATAAATGCCAGGTCTTGTATTTGTTCAGCCTGTTGAGTTTTATAATAAATTTAAATATAACAGTCCGCCTCAGTAGAGGTTCAAAGACTAATCCTGCCTCTCCCTTGTACTTGGTCAAAATATTCTCTGAAGAGAAAAATTTACTCATCTATGCAAAAATAGATTCATCAAGAAAACTTACATGTTCCACTAAATACAAAAGTGTAATGTTTTATTTATGTCTTACAAAAAATAATTCTTACACTTCAATTGCTAATATGCAGATATTTTTTCATATCCCTGAGAGATTGGTTAGGTTATACCATGATCTTGAAAAGATGACAACGTTAACCTTGTTGGTAGCGGCAAAAGAAAGGAGAACAAAGATGCACAGTCACTAGGGTCTAAAGGAACTCCCTAATCACCAGCACTACCTTTAGGGACTCTCAAATTCATCTGTTCCTCAGTTAACACATGTATCTTGGACGGGAGAGATGGCTCAGCATTTAGGAACACTGGCTTCCCTTACAGAGGGCCCAGGTTCAATTCCCAAAACTCAGTTGATGGCTCACAGTCATCTGTAATTCCAATTCCAGAGGAACTGATGCCCTGGCCTCCAAAGGGACCAGGCACACACATGGTGCACAGATACATGTGCAGGCAAAACACTCACACACATAGTAAAATAAAAAATGTCAAAGTTTTAATTAAAAAACCAAAATCCAAAACAAACAATAACAACAACAACAACAACAACAACAAAAAAAAAACAGCCCGGTGGGGTAATCCCAGCACTCAGGAGGCAGAGGCAGGGAAATCTCTGTGAGTTCAAGGCCAGCCTGATTTATAGAGAAGATTCTAGGACAGCCAAGGCTACACAGAGAAACACTGCTTCGAACACCCACACACACACCCAAAAGAAAAAACAAAACTAGGTATCTATTTCTTAATTTGAGCACCAAGATAAGCTTAACATGCTTTGTCTGATATCAAAGTCTTAGAGCACAGAGTTCAGAGTGAACTTACTCCACCCTGAAAATTCACCTCAGAAAAAAACTCTCATTATAAAACAAAATTCAATCCATTTAAATTCATTTTCACTGACCTTAAAAGCAAAACTAAAGGCCAGGCATGTGGCTCACCCCTTTAATCCAGCACTTAGGAGGCAGAGGCAAGTATATCTATGAGTTCAAGGCCAGCCTGATCTACTCAAAGATTGAGTTCCAGGATAACTAAGGCTACACAGAGAAACTCTGTCTCAAAATAAACAAAACAAAACAAAACAAAAAGGAAAAACCAGTGTTTTTGTCAGTGTGGGGGGGGGGGGTTGTTTGTTGTTGTTTTGTTTTTGTTGTTTTTCTTTGAAACAGTGTCTCACTAGTCCCAGGCTGGTCTCAAACTCAGATTCTTCTGCCCTTAGCTTCTTGACTGAAGAAATTTCAGGAGTGTGTGCCATAATGACCTGCGAAGGTCCACTTTTTGATCTGTGTCATAGCAGACATTTGTTTCTATACTAAACGCACACCCCATTTTAAATCAAAGGTAGGAAAACAATGAGTACTGACAAGTACTAACACAGCAGTAACTACGAAAGGCGATTTTTACTCCCCAAGCTCTGCAGAGGGTGGAGCCAGAACACAGTGGACAGGGGCTCTGTGACAACGCACCGCAGTGAACTCCAGTCAGCCACCCGCATTTCTCTGATTACCTTGTCAAACTGCTTTAGGTAAGTGTAACACACTCCCAGGTTATGGCAGATCTCCTACACACAAAACAAAGGAGAGCAGTTAGGCATCGATTACTGTATGCACTAGAGCACAGCAGCCTAAAGACAGCTTTAGAGCACAGCGGTGAGGCGAGGTGTCCCCGCCAGCTCTCTGCTCAACTATTAAGGAGAGCCTGTCTTTCCACTTCTGGATCCCTGAGCCTTTTCTGTAGGAATCTGGATGGGAAGGAGCTCTGGCCACTTACAATACTGCCTTCCTAGAAGTGACTTGGTAACCAGTGGTGCCATCTGGAGCCACTGCGATAAATACCTATCTCGAGCTAATCTGCTGAACTCTGCAGCACAAGTCACAGGTCAAATTCATTCTCCTTTGTACAGTTACTTCCTATGGCTCTTCTACACTATAATCAGAACCACAGAGTTGAGTAGCTATAACAGTGTAAAAAGCTACAATATTATGTAAATACATTTGGTAATTACATACTAAACAGTCCTTTACAAAAAAAAAAAAGAGTTTACCAACCTCTGACCTGCAGAAAAGAAAGATGAATCAAAAATCAGTGACTAACTTGGCTGCCGACAACTTTCTAATTATAGGTCACTGTAAGACTAATCTGTATTAGTCTGTATTCTGTACAGAATAATCTGTATTCTGGCCTAAGTGTTGTGAAATCTCCTTTGAAATAAATCCGACTTTGTCAGCTTTAGAAAGGAAACCAGGGAAGAGATGGCTCAGCAGTAAGGGCACTGGCTGCTCTTCCAGAGGGCCTGGGTTGAGTGCAAAGCATCCACAGGATAACTTACAAACATATGTAACCTCACTTCCAGGAAATCAATGTCCTCTTATGGACTCGCAAGCACTTCACACATGCAGACGTACAGAAATACATGTAGCCAAAGCACCACTATACACAAAATAAAAATAAATCTTTTAAAAATTGTTTTAAACTTACAATACTATCCTACCTGAAAAACAGAAAACTAGTATCTGTTTTATAAACGTCTCACATTTAATTTTTTTTTCTCTTAAGCCACAACTGAAATAATGTCTGACTTACCAAGAACAATGCATTCAAATTCAAGCCTGTCCCCCAAACCTGTGTGTGTTCCACTTTCCCACACTGTAAGAAGTGCATGGACAGCCGGGAGAAACAGCACCCTTCTTGTGCTTTAATGCTCTGCACACTAACCCCAACCTCGTGACTCACTGCTGTAGGTGACGTTTAAGAACACAGCATCAACATGGCTTAAACAACTAACAGCACAGGAAGTATGCTAAGGACAACAGAACAAAGTATGGTTAAATCCTATCTCTTACGAGGAGTGTCCAGAGACATCCTCCCAGGCAGCAGACACCACAGAAAGAGCTCCGGCTTAGTGGGCCATCCTAGACTGCAGGGTGCAATCTACTTCTGTTCCTCCTCACTGTGGCCTTTTGGCATGTCATTCCATCCAAAGTGTCAGATTTCTCATTTGTCATTAGTGGAAACAGCTGTTTCAGAAGTCAAGACAATGGCATACAGGATCATTATCCCCTTGTTAGAACCAGATTGTGGAATACCATGATGAGTACAAAGAGGAGAGATAAGAAGTTTGCGGGAGCCATTGACCAGGTATCACAGAAGACAGTGCCTGTCTGGTCATCGTCCTAAGTGGGTCCTGATACCAAGCAAGCTCTTTCAACACATGGCACAGCAGACATACCTCAGCTCTCCTTTGCCCAGCCCTCCTGACTCAGCTTCCGCCTTTGTTTATTTTTTGGGGGGTGGGGAGGCGTCTGTTCTGCCCTTCCCGAGCTCCATCCTCAACTCACTGCTGACCATCTCAACCAGTTTCATGGTTTCAGTTATTAACTCTATGTTTCTGACTCCAAAATGTTCATATACAGCACAAAACATCATGATTTTATATCTAACTATACACTGGACAGATCTCAATTTAGATATTTAGATATACCACCAGACCCTAAACTTATCATGTCCAAATTTTTCTGAAAGACAAAAAACAAAAAAAACAAACCTAACTATATGTGTGGTTTCAGCTTGGCCTCCAATGTCTCAGCTTACCTCAGCTCAGCTCTCAGGAGATACCGTCTAATACACAGTTAATTCAAGGCCAGTCTGGGCTAAATGTGACCCTGTCTAGGAAGACAAGGGGCATGATGAAAATAAGAGGCCTCAGTGGGTAAAGAGCTTGCCAGCAACTCTCGTGACCTACTGATGGAAAGCACCAGCTCCTCTGACCTGTACACTCACTGCATGTAGTGGTTTAAATAGGGGTGGCCGCAAAGTCTCCTGTGTTTGAATGCTTGGCCTATAGAGAATGATACTATCAGGAGGTGTGGTCTTACTGGAGGATGTGTGCCACTGCGAGGCTGGCCTTTTTTCTTTTTTTTTTTTTTTTTTGAAATATTTATTTATTTATTGTGTATACAGTACTTTGCCTGTATATGTGCCTACGTGCCACAGTAGGGCACCAGATCGCATTATAGATGGTTGAGAGCCACCATGTGGTTGCGTGGTTGCTGGAAATTGAACTCAGGATCTCTGGAAGAACAGCCAGTGCTCTTAACCTCTGAGCCAGCTCTCCAGCCCCTAAGGCTGGGCTTTGAGGTCTCAGATGCTCAAGTTATGCCCAGTGTGGCACAGTCTCCTTCTGCTGCCTACATATCAAGATGTAGAACTCTCCGCTCCTTCTCCAGCACTGTGTCTGCTTGTATGACACCATGCTTGTTACCACGATGATAATGGACTAAATCTCTGAAACTGTAAGCTCGCCCTAATTAAATGCTTTTTTTTTCTAGGAGAGTTGCCGTAATCATGGTGTCTCTTCATAGCAATAGAAACCCTGACCAAAACATGTGTGTCCTCACATATATGCAAATACACACAGCACAGATACAAAATAAGAAGACAAGATTTAAAAAAACTTTAAAGTTAATAACCTTCACACCAGAAGGAAAAAACTAACTGAGACTAAACTATACTTTAAAAATGATAATGCTGGCAAGATAGCTCAGGTCAAGTTCCTTGTGGCCAAGTCCAATGACCTGAGTCCAGTCCCTGAGACCACATGGTGGAGGGAGAGAAGAAACTCATCCCCACCCTACACACCCTATCAACCACAACAAATAAAATGTTATTAAACTTTTAAGAAATACTGCCCTAAGGACTCTAAGGGAAGTCATGTTATCTTGCTACTATAATAAATGTACTTCTCTCTGACATAGGAAGGTCTCTACAAAAATCAGCCAATGTATAAAAAGAGAGAGAGAGAGAGAGAGCAGGAAGAGGAAGGTAATTGTGGAAATATACAAAACTTCAAGACTGAGACACAGAGAAGGTACTACGAGAGAAGGGAAAAAGAAAAAAAAGCTAGGCATGTTGGTGCATGCCTTTAATCCAGCACTCAGGAGGCAGAGGCAGGCGGATCTCTGGATTTGAGGCCAATCTGGTCTACAGAGTGAGTTCCAGGACAGACAGAGCTACATAGGGAGACCCTGTCTCAAACAAGCAACTAAGTAACACCAACAACAAATTAATTAATTAATTAATAAAGAGGAGAGAGAGACGTACTTAGAAATCAGAATACAGGTACTCCTATTAAGGGAATGAATAGGCCACCAGAATATATATAGCTAAAAGCAAAAATAATGGTCTGGGAAATAAGACTGAGCAAATGTCCTTGGATATAAATAAAATAATAGAAAATGAGAAGCAGGTTAAAAAGCCACAGAGCTGCTGTGTCTGAGAGCAAGTGTAGCAAACACAGCTGCTCATCCACCAGAGGCCCATTCCTGTTTCCCTTTATAACAGCATTCTACTTTAGTTGCAGATTTCAATGGTGCTTTCAAGCCTTCCTTTCAGAGGCTGTGGCTGAGGAGACACAGCACAGGCTCTGTTGGGGCTTGCTCTGCTTTGTTTGAGTTCCATATCTAAGAATGAAACATTTCTGAGCTGTAGCAGTCACCATTAAACTAACCATGAGTAAGTCTCCGCCCTGAAATTCTAGTACCACCAAATGCAAGTCAAAACCAGTGATGTAGGTTTGCATGGGGGGAAAACCCTTAATTTATTTTATGTACACTGGTCTTTTGCCTGCATGTATGTCTGTGGGAGAGTGTCGGATCCTCTGGAACTGGAGGTACAGACAGTTGTGAGCTGCCATGTGGGTGCTGGGAATTGAACCCTAGTCCTCTGAAAGAGCAGCCAGTGCTCTTAACTGCTGAACCATATCTCCAGCTCCCAACCCTTAATTTGTGATGACATTTAGTCTGCTTCTGTATAATCATATAATCCCCAATTTACATAAATACATGACAGAAATAGAGAGATAGGGAAAGTGACTATGACCAAACTATGAAAATTTCACAGTGAAACTCATTGTTTTATACAATGAATATATATTAAGAAGAGAGGGAAAATAATCAAAAAGCTGCTTCAAGTTTTCATGACCCAAAGAAAGGCAAAAGAAACAGCTGACAGACTGTCAGGCAGTTAGAGAAAAACACGCAAAGTACATTGGAAACATGTACTGCGGATGCTTTCAAATTCCAAAGGTGGAGCAACCCAACTCCTAAAGCTCTTGGCAGTGATGGGATGATCACAGAAAGAATCAGACCAGTGAAAAACTAAAAGCAACAGTAACAGCTGGAAACTACACAACAAGATTTGCAAAGTTATGGAGAAATGCCATGCTCAAAACAGAATCAAAAAGTTTGAGAATTCTAGCCCAAGCGCTGGCAGTGCTTGAGCACACCTTTAAAATCGCAGCACTATGGAGGCAAAGGCAGGTGGATCTCTCGGAGTTTGAGGCCAGCCTGCTCTACTTAATGAATCTGAGGCCAGCCAGGGGGCTACACACATAATGATACCTTGTCAAAAAAAAAAAAAAAAAAAAAAGCCATTTGATAAGAAAGTACTTTTCTTACTTACCCAATCTTTCTGGTTAAGTTTAGCTGCTTCATTATATACTTCAGTGGCGGCTTTATGTTTTCCCAGGAGAAATCTGTGAAAATACATTTTCTACAATTATGACTTCAAATTTCATCATTTTTGGTTTGTGTTTGAGACAGATTCTCACGTAACTCAGGCTGGCCTCCTTTGTGTCACAAAGGATGACCTTGAACTTCTAATCCTCACGCCTTCACCTCCAAGTCCTAGGATTACAGGTGTGCACTGCCATACCCAGCTAACCTACACTTCTGTAAGAACTCTACAAGTTCACATTGTATCAGATTCCACAGAGCTAAAAATTATAGAACCAAGCCGGGTGTGGTGGCGCATGCCTGCAATCCCAGCACTCAGGGAGGTAGAAGCAGGCGAATCTCTGTGAGTTCGAGGCCAGCCTGGTCTATAAAGTGAATCCAAGACAGCCAAGGCTACACAGAGAAACCCTGTCTCTTAAAAAACAAATTATAGAAGCTTTTTATTAAAAAGTTGAGCTGGCTGTGTGGGAAAGGCAAGGACACCAGTGCACCCCAAGCAGGAGTTCTTGAGCAGGGCTTGCGTCAGCAGCTGTTCTACGGCCTCAGTCTCGTCACATGCCAATTTTAAAGGCATTCTTTCAAGTGATAAGCCATTAAGCATGAGCTGCCATCATTTATCAACATCATCCAATAACTGCATATTCTTTTTCCTCCTGAATCTAAGTTTCTTTCCTTGATCATGAATTTAAAGGAAGAGAGAGAGGAAAAAAAATAGAGAGAGAGAGAGAGAGAGAGAGAACTGGGTTTTATATGAAAGTGCTACAATGTAGGGAGGAACATGGAGATGGCGCTAGAACATGGAGAACACTAGACTATGAAAAAGTCTATGAAGACTTTAGAAGTGTCTCCGTTTAGGGATGCACAGGCCATTCACACAAAATACCACAAGCTTATTGTATGTCAAATATTCCAAATACTAACAGAGCAATAGGCTATGAGTTACCCATATGATTATAGATGAGTTACAGTATAGTACACTGTGATAAACAGTGTTCTCATCCAACTAGAAGGTCCTGAGTTCCTTAACACTAGCTGACTTCCAGATTCATCCATGCTCTTCAAGATGAAGCCCACTGCACTTATTACTCACTGTCCTACTTATCAGACATCTGGCTGCCAGCAACAGGCTTTCCCCAAAATGCACTTCAAGAGAAAGCATTTTATGTGGTCTTCTATAAATGCTCCAGTACTCACAAAGATCTGGCCACCTGCTTGAGATTATCAGCACACTGAGGGCTGAGAACAGCACACGTCTGAAAGAGTTCTAGGGATTCTTGGATATTTCCTTCCAGGCGGAAAATCAGTGCTGCCAAGTAATAGAAAATACAAAAAAAATAAAATAAAAAAATAAGCCATATTTTTGGAAGTAGAGGATGGCATCAGAAAAACCGGAGGAGATAAGATCAGAGAAAGCCTCTGGATAACTCTTTAATCCATTCAGTCACCACCACCAAATGGGTAGCAAGCAAAATGTTAGTAAGGGAAAACCTGTAATAAGCTAACTTAGACCTACCTATATGGCCCTAGCATCTATACCTAGATAACTGGTCGTTTGCAGATCACAGAAATTCTTCATAAGAATAATATTTTGTTGCTGGGCGCGGTAGTGCATGCTTGTAATCCCAACACTTGGGGAGGCAGAGGCAGGTAGATCTCTGTGAGTTCGAAGCCAGCGGGGTCTATAAAGTGAGTCCACAACAGCCAAGGACACACAGAGAACAGAGAACCCCTGTCTTGAGAAACAATAATAATAATAATAATGATTTGAAGGGCTGGAAATAGCTCAATTTGTTAACGGCATTTGCTGCTCTTGCAAGGAGACTGGGGTTCAGTTCTCAGTATCCATAGATCAACTCACAACTGTCTATACTCCAGTTCCAGGGTATGCACTGCTCTACTGGCCTCCACAGGCACCAGGCAGGCACACGGTACACAGACATACATGCATGCAAAACACTCATACATGTTAAATAATAATTTAAAATATATTAAAAAATATGTTCACCCAATGTCAAGCACCGGTCTCCAGGTATGTGTGCAACACACAAACAGAGCTGTGTTCAAATTTCATAGGACAGTGAACAAGATTTTTGTGAGACATTATTTAAACTTAAGTATTCCCTAAGTTGTTTGGTTGGTTGGTTTTCCAAGATCTAGGTTAAACATATTTTTGCAGTAGGGAAAGAAACCATATATCTTACCTTGGACATAGATAGCATATTCACATAAGCCCTGAGTCTCCTGAAGCTGTTCTTTTATCACAGCCTAAAAGAGAACGCCTAAGTTAGGTGTTGGTTAAGTGTTACCAAGAAAACAGCAGAAACAGGCAAGGGGCATACCTAGGACACTGATAGTGACTAATACGGTAGTTTCTTTAAGATTTTTGTTTTCATCTCAACTCTTGAGATTACTTATGAGTTGTTACTAATGAGGTTAGCAATCTAAGGGCTCTAAGGGCTCTCAGGGTATTTCTGTATGTACATCTCTCATTTAGAATACTAAATGGGAATGGTGGCACAGGCCTTTAATCCCAGCACTCAGAAGGCAAAGGCAGGCATATCTCTGTGAGTTCGAAGCCAGCCTGTCTACAGGGCTAGTTCTAGGACAGCCAGGATTACAGAGAAACCCTGTCTCAACAACAACCTGCTCTTCCAAAAGATAAGGGTTTGGTTATCAGCACCCACATGGCAGCTCACAATTTTCTGTAACTCCAGTCCAAGAGAATGTGATGCCCTCTTCTGGCCTCCTAGAGCACTGCTTGCATGTGGTGCACAGACATACATGGAGGCAAACACCCATATTCATAAATTTTAATTTTTTGAGACAAGGTTTCTCTGTATAGCCTGGGCTGTCCTGGACTCGCTTTCTAGACTGGTCTTGAACTCACAGAAATCCGCCTGCCTCTGCCACCCAAGTGCTGGGATTATAGGCGTGTGTCACCACACCCTGCGTAAGTTTTATATTTTTCATTATTTAAAAAAACAAACCATGCATTGTGGTATGAGCCTATAATTCCAGCACTCAAGAGGTAGAGACAAGAAGATCAGAAAACCAACGTCATTCCCTACTACCTAGTGAGTCTGGGGCTAACCTGGGCTCCATGAAACCCTGTTCAAACAAAAACAGAACACTGAAGACAAGTATGAGAAAATGGCTACAGTGATCCTAAAGTCTAAACCACTGTCTTGGCCAGGCAGAGAGGACACAGTTAGATGCAGTTAGATGTCTCAGAGTTGGGCCAGCCAGAGATAAAGAGTGAGAACCTATCTCAAAAAAATAAACTACTGTCTGGTCCACAGCAGAGAAAATGTTCTCAGCTCCTGTTTGAGAGCTAACTAGACAAGCCAGAACAACATGGGAAGATCTCCAAGCGCCACTACAGACACTAGGGGTTCTCCTAGAGCAAACCACACGGGCTCTATACTGTGATGGGCTGGGCGTAGGTACTTTCACTGAAAAGGCAGCATCTGGTTCTACATCAGAGAATTAAGGAAAGCTTCCCAAAGTAAAAAGCTTCCAACTGTGTGTTGGCAAAGGGTGGAAGATGCTGAGGTAAACAAGAGGGTTGGAGAGATGAGGACCGAATGTCATACTAAAGGGTTTAAGTGTAGTGAGAAAAATCCTGAAAATAAGTGGGAAGAAACATGGTGCTATTTGCTATATAGAAACACACTTTGAAGAAACAAAATTAAAGCCAAGGTTGACAGATAAACTATTATTTAGATTAATGAAGTCTAAAGCAGGAAGGTGGAGGGTGCAAATTCACGGTATCAACTGCCACACGGTGCTACAGACACTGCTAGTGTCTACCCGGTCTGTCCCTCCTTCCCTCTATCGCTGCAGTCTCTCTCACCTTGCACGCTTCATAATCCTTCCGAATATAGTGAAGATGGATCAGCCAGTTCTGTTTTTCCACAATCGGAAACTCTGGAGCTAGAAAGCATATTTGAACAAAACAAAGAACACAATCTGTCCTCATATCTAAGCCAACCATAAGCAATTACAACAGCACATTAAATTCTTTATGGAATTTGGAAATTTATGTGAATATCTTGTTTACTCAATTGTATTTATTTATTTTGTGGCTTTCCATGTGTACCACAGCACACACGTAGAAGTCATAGGACAACTTGGAGAAGTTGGTTCTCTCCTTTGACCATGTCCTAGGAATTGAATTTGGATCATCAGGCTCAGCAACAAGTGCCTTAGCCCACTAAGGCATCTTGCTGGCCCTTGGACGAATTCTTGGTTGATATATAGTCTTCTTCTAGACCAGGAGTCAACTGATCCATACAGTATGACTCTACAGGAAGGCTAAAATACTAGAATGACAATCACAGCATATACTAACCCTACCAATCACCTGGTTATTATGCGGTAACAAATACCACAGCACCATTATTGCTTTTCCTAACACACTTTACAAAGCTCCGGTATGTATGAGACAAGGAAACATATATATAAATGAAATTGAAATTGCGCACAAACCTTTTCTTGGCCTGGGTTTTTGAGACTCAATGGATGCAGGAACCTGAGTTTTCTGAAATGAAAGAGGTCACCTGTGTTAAAGCAGCCCCATGTACTGTTAATTGAAAGCACGTTCACATACAAGAATGATCAGTAACGAAGCAGTCATGTACTCAATTCATTAAACAAAGACACATATAAAGAGGTGCGCTGAATGACTGACACACCACACAGTTCTTTAGCTAGACAACTTGCTCAGTGGATAATACATATTACATGCATATACATGCATGCAACATAAATGTATGTATTATGCTTTATACTGTACCAACATTGCAATGTACAACATACACTCATATTAATACACTAAAGTGTTAAATACCTCATAAAGTATATTAAATGCTCTACTTCTCCGCAGTCAAACCAGAAAATGTTTGATTTTTTTCTTTACATTGTGAGAGAGAGAGTTTGTGTGTGCGCGCATGTGTAGAGGGACATCTTCAAGAGTCTTTTCTTCCCTTCTCTGATGTGGCTTCCAAGACCCAACTCTCGCCAGGCTTGGTAGCAAACCCTTTTATCTGCTAGGCCATATCAACAGCCATGACCTCTGTTTGACAAAATGAAGGTAGACACCTCAGGCAGTAAAATGCCTCTGGCACAACAAGACGACCCAAGTTCCCATGGCCAGTAACCAAGCAAAAGCTAAGTACAGGGGCTGGAGAGATGGCTCAGAGGTTAAGAGCACTGGCTGCCCTTCCAGAGGTCCTCAGAGCAATTCCCGTCAGCCACACGGTGGCTCACAGCCATCTATACTGAGATCTGGCGCCCTCTGCTGGCGCTCATGCTTCTGAGGACAGCAGCATGTGTGTAATCTAAGCACTGGGGAAATAGAGACAAGCGGACCCTGGAGCTCCCCGTCCACCAACCCAGCCAAATCGATAGCTCCAGGTGCAGGGAGAGACCCTGTCTTAAAGGCTGGGTATGGTAGCTCATGCCTTTAATCCCAGGAGCATGGCAGAGGCAGGTAGATCTCCATGCCAGACTTATCTACAGCTAGACAGTTAGAGCTGTCACACAGAGAAAGTGTGTCAAAAAACCAAAAACCAAAAATAAAAAATAAAATAAATAAGCTAGAGAGTAATTGAGGAAGATGCTAGACACGAAAATAGTGTACTAACTTACACTGTAACTTATTAGAAAATCCTTAAATGGATTTTTCTTTTATCACTCCCTCATTGTATACATCATATACCATTTCCTGGTAGATGATATGGCCAGTTGCAGCAGCACACACCTTTAATCTCAGCACTCAGGAAGACAGAGCAAGGAGGCTATCAGAGTTGGAGACTAGCCTCATTTATAGGACAGTGTTATACAATGAAACTCTGTCTCAAAACAAAAGTAAGAACAGCAAAATGATTTATATGCCTTGATGAAGGGAAAAATACTGGCTGCAGTTGTTTTTGGAATAAAAAGAAATTTTTTAAGAGACTGATTATTCTATGTGTATGAATGTTTTTCCTGCATGTATGTGCGCCTAAATGTGTGTCTGGTGCCTACAGATGTCAGAAGAGGCATTGGACCCCTTGGAATTACTCATAGATGGTTGTGAGCCCTCATGTGGGTGCTGAAAATGGCACCTGGATCCTCTCTAAGAACAACAAATGAGCTTAACCACTGAGCTATCACTCCAGGTGCAAAAAATAAAAAAAAAAAAAGTTTAAAAGGTATAGCCCAGGCTAGCCTAAAACTCATGATCCTCCAACTTCTGCCTCTTCAACATATACTACCAGTAGGCATGCACCTCCATAACTGGCAAAAGAAACTCCACACTCAGATACATCACAAGGAAGGGTACCAAGCTAAGCACAGTGATGCATGCCTATAATCCCATCTCTGAGGAAGCTGAGAAAGGATGATCTCCAGTTTGAGGCTAACCAAAAGGCAAAACAGCGGGACCTGAACACGACTCAGCTGTTAAGAGCACCTATAATTCTTATAGAGGACCGAGGGTCAATTCCCAGCACCCATTTGGTGGCTCACAAGTCTGTAGTTCCAGTTCCGGTGGATTCGGTGCCTTCTTTTGGCTTCTGTGGGCATTAGGCATGCAAATGGTATACTTACACATAATAAGATAAAACATCCATACACGTAAACTTTTGTAAAAAAAATTAAAATGAAACAATATCAACAATAAAAGAGTAATGTAACAGCAATAACAAGCTATAATATATATATATTATAATTATAATTATAAAATATAATCCCTACTGAGACCCAGCCCTAGCACAGGAAAGTCTAAAGGCTGGGGTGAGATGCAATGGCACAGCATATGCCTAGTGTGTATGAGACCCGAGTTTAATTCCCAGCACCAAAACAATGAGTTATAAAAATAACAAAAGGCAAGTGCAGATGACTCAGATTTCAGTTCATATAAATCTCTAAAAAAAATTACATTAGGAAACAAAAAAGGAGGAAAGGAGGGAAATGAGCAAATGAATTGGTAAAAGTGGGTAAGTATTCTCAGCATCTTGGTATACAAAGAAAAAGTGTAGCTTGTGGAATTGCCAAGACAGAAGTACAAAACTAAAAACAATAAACAGGCAGATGTCAGTGGGGAGTAAAGATTCTGATGACCCCTACAGCATGCAGAAATAAGTCTGCACTCTAAAATGTCTTCAGTATTCATGAAAGGAATATGCTATGTTGTAGTGTAGGTAGTGGTTTCTTTAAAAACTCAGTTATGTTATGTTTTTGTTTTAATCCCAACTGTGGGATATGGGACTGCCTTAGTTTGTCCATGTGGCTTGGAGAGTACCATGGTCTTGGTCAGCTGTAGTTAGTGAAACTCTGAGGACTCTAGGAAGGTATAAATGCCAGAGAGGCTCTGTAGAGGATGCCCAAGAGAGAGAAACATTTTGAAGGATGCTCAGAGAGACGGGGGAGGAGAGGCTTTGAGGAGATGGTCAGAGAAGGAAGAAGGCTGCTGCTGGATATCCTGACGACTGAGACTGATATTGCCCCAAAGGACCTAAAGACCCTAACCAGCCAGAACTAAGTCTAAAGAGACCTATCTCCCCTTTCCCTCCTAACTTTCTCTCCTACCTAGGATTAGGGGACTGGAAAAGAGATAGAGGCTGAAGAAACCCCAAATAAAACAGTTTACAGTAGTGCTACACTATGTGGCCACTTCCTCCTGGAAGGAGGAGGGAGGCTAGTAAGATTCAAGGAGCTCAAGAAACTTACTGTTCTCGTGAAGCTCAAACCTTTCACGATTCACAGACACAAGGTCATGAGAGTAGTAAATACTTGCTGGGAAGACAGTATGGTGGGACTCCCTGAAAGCTGTTCATGAATGCAGAGTTGAGAAGCAATCACCAATGCTAGGGTAGGCTTTTCAGTGATGTAGCTGCCGTAGGTCACCTATGCTCCCACAAGTAACCCTACACAAACTTACCAATTCACCAAACGAGTCCGGGGAAATAATTTCTCTTGTTATTTACCTAGGGTAACAAATGTTCAAATCCTCCCCCCAAAAAGTCGACAACGTAACTGGTACCTAAATGGGAACCAACAGAACGATGAGTAGGGATGAGTCACTGCATCTCTAATATGTGGATGACGAGGCACGTTAGAGGCTGATCTGAGGATGGAGGAGGACTAGGCCTGCATGGCTGTCTTTCCCTAGTGTGCCTCCTTACTGTAGTGGCAGTTGCGTGGCTCTGCGGCGGGTGCTATGACATCCCATCAAGGCTTGCCATCTAAAACTGAAGTGTCCTTGGGGAAAATACTCAGAAAATGGGGTGGCAGCTTCCTTGATAAAGGGTGACTACATATGTGTATGCAGATGTCTCCAGACCGCTGATGTACTAGAGAAAACATTGCAGTCTCTGAAAGTAGTGTTATGAGACAAGATCTTACAGAGGCTGTATCGGCGATAGCAAACACTTTAGACATAAGACCCACAACTAAGGCTCAGCTGTCCATTGTAGGGCCAAAGAACTCGAGTCCAAAGAACTCGGCCGTGTAAGAAAAGACACCGAGTCAATCCCTGAAACACACAGTAGAGGAAAAGAAGTGGTTCCTGAAAGTTGTCATCAAACCTCTATGTGCATGCTGCAGCACAAGCAGCACAAGTGCACTGCACTCTATACACACATGTACTTGATGGAAGTCCCATTCAAGCCATAAAACCCAGCACATAGCACCACCTGCCAAAAGGAAAACAAAGGCATGATCTGCCAAAGCCCACAGCTCTGGAAAAGCCTTTAAAGGTAATAACCTTGCTTTTGACTTCTCTGCCTCTGGCATGTCGACCCAGAATAGTTGTTGTGCTTAAAAGCTCATCCAGATAAAGGCTCAGGGTGACACTGGGATCCTGACACTCAGTGTAGTCGCCCACTGCCCCCAGCTTATAAAAAGATTTTGTATTGGTTTAAACGGGTGTCCAAGCAGTCTTCTCTAGTAGATACCCCAAAACAATGGTGCCAACACCGTAAACCTAGAAGCAGCAATCATGCTATTTTAATTTTTAGCTTATGATTTGAGCTTTCTTCTCTGTGTTGAGTTTTCTGATTAGACTTCTGTCGTTACTATGCAAATAAATTGGCAGTGGGAGCCCTACAACAGACAACACTGCATTATAAAACTGTCAGCCAGAGGCAACTAGCTTACTGTCTAAGCTTTCCATGGTGGTTTTCAAAAGACAATGTAAAAAAACCAAAACCACTCTATTAGTGCAGGGCAGGGTTTGAAACACAACAGTAAAATAAGGGACAAGGTTTATATATAAATTAGATTCAATTATGAACATAGTCCTCAAAAAACAACTACTGAGCTGGGCGTGGTGGTGCATGGCTATAATCCCAGCACTCAGGGAGTCAAAGGCAGGTAGATCTCTGTGAGTTTGAGCCATGCTGGTCTACAAAGTGAATCCAGAACAGCCAAGGCTACAGACAGAAACCCCGTCTCAAAAAGCAAAAACAAAAACAAACAAACAAACAAACAAAAAAAAACCACTACTGTGCAAAAACTAAAGTAGAATAATCAGGCCTTGCCCAGTGGCATATACCCAAAAGTCAGCACCTTAGTGCTGAGGCAAGAGGATGCAAGTTTGATGCTAGCCTGGGCTATATGAAAAGACCCTATGATCCAGCTTTGCTACTACTAAATACACCTAAGGAAAACACAATCACTGTAGCAAAGACATGCTGTGCTTTTCTATTGCAGCACTCTTCACAGTGTCAATGGAAGTGCCCATGATAAACGAGGGGGTAAATAAACTATAGTTTGCACATCTCATTTAGTCATGAAAAAGAATGAAGTCTAATCTGCAGCAATGTGGAAAAAAATATGCTAAGTAGGATATGCCTGGCAGAGAAAGCCAAGAAATATTCTTGTTCGTATGCGAATGCTCAAAAGCTGATCTCTCAGGGGTGGCACATGCCTTTAATCCCAGTACTCCTGAGGCAGATCTCTGTGAGGTGGAGACCAGCCTGGTCTACTAAGTCCACAGAGCTACTTCTAGGACAACCAGGGTTACACACACACACACACACGAGGCCACTAAAAGTTAGGAGAGGAAAAAGAGGAAGAGGGAGAGAGGTTCAATAAAAGGAACCAAGTTACAATAGACATGAGAAAATGCTTATGTCGAGGCTATTTGCAAGAATTTATAGTCTACAAAGAACTAGGGAGGAGGAGCTTAAAGGTTCAAACCTCAAAAAAAAATACTATAATTACTCTGATTTGACCATTATACACAGTACACTGTACCTCATACACACACAATTATTATAAGCCAATTAAAAGTTTTAGCTGGGAGTGATGAGGCACTCCTGTATTCCCCGCATTCGGGAGATTAAGGCTCGAGGACTGTGGCAAACCCGAAGCCAGCAAATACTGTGTACACGGCAGGCCGTCACAAACAGCAAGGGCACGGGAGATGCATGTGCAGACGGTCCACCACTACTGGGTCAGCCCGAGTTCACGGAGGCCGTTCTGTGGGCGAAAAGCGCTGAATTTAAGCCAGCTAAACTCGAAGCAGCACTTTTCCAAAACCTAACGCAACTGGAAAAAACACGCCGCAGTGAGAGGGCAGGGGCTCTGAAAGATCCCAGGCTTCATCCTATTTCTAATCCATGAGTTATCAAAACCTGTCCAGCGAAGGTGCAGCACCAACCCCTCCCTCCCCACAAGAGAAAATTCTACGGAATAGGAAAAAACAGCTCTATCCAAGAAAGCTCTCTTCTGCCGGGAAGAGCAGTCCCAAAACACACGAAGCGCTGCACAGGTTCCCACTCGCCCAGGACGCCCGGGCAAGCGGGTAGCGGGACCCGGCCGCGCCGCCTCTCCCGGGGCCTCCGCGGACGGCCCCGCCGCCCCGCCCGGCCCCGCCGCTCCCCCCAGCCGACCGCGACCCCGCTGAGAACCTGGGCGCTTACCATCCTAAGTCTCTCCTCAGCCATCTTGGCTCCGCCCACCGCTGCGCGACCGGAAGCCGACTGTTTCCCGGACGACCGGCTGACCCGGAAGTCGTAGCCAGGGAAGGCAGGAGGAGGAACTTCAGCCAGGAAGGAATTGGTTGCCCAGGGGAAGGCAGAGAAGTCGGAGGGTTCCGGGAGTCTCGGCAGCAGCTGGCAGGGCTCGGAAGGTGTGGGCGAGGGAGCGCTCGGCGGGAGAGTAGATATCCTGCATCGGGCGGGGCGATTTTAGAGTGTAGCGTGAGGGTTAGATATCAGCTAACGAGGCCAAGTGTGTGAAGACACAGTCCACTCAAGAAATACCGGTAACTCCTAAACATACGAAAATAAAACTGCCAGGAAGAAAAATAATGCAAACTGAGGCTTCCAAGAGATTTGTCTACCTCGTACATTGACAACAGAAATTTTCACTGACATATTTGCGAGAAAAACATTCCTTCTTCATCACCAGTGGAAGGAATTGGGCAAGCTTCCAATAAGAGCAGCTTAGCAACAACTACACAATTTAAAATACACATAACCTTTAACCCAATTGTCTCATTATAGGAGTTTATTCTCTACGTGTAGACATGAGACATAGCTTTACATATAAAGGAATCCAATGTGTCATTGTTTGGAATAAACCAAAGCCGAAAAACAACCTAAATACCCAACAGTAGTAATAAAATAAATTATAAGAAGCTCATATTATATGGCATATGAAAAAAAGCAACTATTTACGTGATGAGAGAATTGCCAAGGTACACTATTAACAGATAATTTACAACGTGCAAAAATGTATATAGTATCTATGTTAATAAAAAAGAAAGCAAAAATAATATGTACACAATTCTTTATTTGGAAACCCTTCCTGGAAGAATGTTCAGAAAACTAAAAGTGGTTACTGTTACGGGTTCGGGAACAGACGCTCACTGACCACTCAGACACTAGGCTCGAGTCAATGGTTTATTGAACGCTAAACGGAAACGAACCGATCAGGGCCATAATCTGGACTCGGGAGCCAGACTATGACATTGGGCTGCTCCTAAGGCAGGTTTTTTTTTATTTGTTTGTTTAATACAAAAAAACCGGAACCAGGTATCAACTAGGTAACAAAACTGTAACCAGGTGTAGGAAACGAACCGCAACTAGTTAACAACCAGGTAACAAAAATGGAACCAGGTGTAGGAAACAACATTACATCGTTTTGACTAGCTAGACAAAGCAGTTCTAACTGACCTTTATAATTTGATTGGTTTCGCAGCTAGGGGTCTTCATTGAGTGTCCAGTTAACAAAGTATACAAAGTTTGAGAATTTAAATCAGAGACTCAATCAAAATGGACACTTGGAGGCAAAAATGGCTTCTGATATGCTAAAGGCTACAGCAGGTGTTACAGAGGAGCCAGTTATGCTAAGAAATAAAATAAGTCTCAAAAGAGGTGCTAAAGAATTTAAGCAGGTTACAACTGTTACCTCTAAGGAAGAGAACCAGAGAGCAGGGATGCAAAGAATAGAGGTAGAATGTTTAGAACTTTTAATTTTACACTATGTGGACATATCTATGTCAGTAATAAAATTTATGAAATGTACCACATAGCATCAGGATTGTGGTTACTGCTCAGAAAGAGAAATGTAGAATAGTAGGAGAAAATAACCAGGGAATTTAACCTAGACTAACAAGGAAAGCTTTTTCTACATAATAAATACATTAAATTACGTCTAATGAATAAGGCATTATTAGCTGAAGGAAACAGGCTGAGGAAATGTGCCAACCAGGGAAGAATTCTAAAGCAACGAAAAAAAAAAAAAACTGTGACCAGACCCCGAGGATGGAAAAAGCCTGGCTAGTTTGCAGCACAAAAGAAGACAGTACAGCTGGAAAAAACAAAACGGAGAAGTGTTGGCTCCCATGGGTGAAGAGGTTGTACAGTCCCATGATGTAGACCCACCAAGACCATATGAGGAAGTCTACCATGAAGGGCAATGGGTAGGCAACAGTGAGTTCTGAGGAAGGAATGGCTTGATCAGAATGAACAGCTGAAGAGTTATTGTTAACTACTAGTGTAGAATGAATTACAAGTGCCAAGAATTAACAGGGTGCAGTGGCACATCCTTAACTCCAGTAATTTGGGAGGCAGAGGCAAGTAGATGTTTGAGTTTGCGGTCATCCAGTCTACATTGAGAGTTCCAGGACAGCCAGTGCTAAATAGCAGGACCCTGCCTCAAAAAATAAAATAGGGCTGGGTAGTGGTGATACATGCCTTTTAGTCCCAGCACTGGGGAGGCAGAGGGAGGTGGATCTCTGTGAGTTCAAGGACAGCTAAGGTTACACAGAGAAACCCTGTCTTGAAAAACCAAAAGAACAAATATATTAATTTAAAAATACCAAGAACTGAAAATCTAGGAGAGACTACTTTGCTTGGACAAAAGAGATGGCACACACACACACAAAAGAAAAAGCAGGTGGATGGTGGCACATACCTATAATCCTAGCACTTAAGAGGCTGCAGACAGATCAGAAATTCATAAACATCCTTAGTAACACTGAGTAACACTTAATAACTACATGAAACCTGTCAATGACAGATGATAGATAGATAGACAGACACAGACAGACAGACAGACAGACAGACAGACAGATAGATAGATAGATAGAAGAAAAGAAAGATCTGGCACAGTGGCTCATACCTGAAGTCATAGCACTCAGGAGGCTGAAAACAAAAATAAGAGGATTGCCATGAATTTGAGGCTACCATGGGCTACGTGTGAGTTCCAGGCTAGGCTGAGCTATTTGGCAAGACCTTATCTCCAAAACAAACAGGCTAGGCACAGCGACACATGCCTGTAACGTCAGCATTCAGGAGGCAGAGGCAGGAGGAGCACTCAAAAAGGCCATAACTGGTCGATATAGCAAGACCTTAATCTCCCAGAGCAGGGAGGGAGAAGAAATATAGGAAGTAGAGTACATTTATGATCATAGAAGTTGATGTTGTCAAATGAAAGGGAGATTCAGGTCACATGTCAAAGGAATACTGCCAGGTTTCTAAATGTAAAAACAAATTTGGTGAATTGTTCAGCCAGTTACTAAGATTGAGAGCCTTAAGCATGATGTTAGAAAGTTCGTGATCCTGTTTTCCGATATATAAAACCTCCTTGAAGGAGCCATGTGAAGATAATACTTTTAATGTGTAGAAGCCTTTATTGTAAGTTTTAAATTTATGTTTATTATGAGGAGGGGTGCATATAGCACGGCACATGTGGTGAGGACATTTCTCCAGTTTTAGTATTGTGATTTCTGTACAATTTTCAAAAAAGCAGTGGGATGTATTGGCAGTAAATGGTTACTACACAAGCATAAGGGAAGGCTAGACACAATAGAATACAAGAACTGAAAAGCTCATCAGATAATTTTAATAAATGAGCCATAAGAAAACCAGAGAACTTAAAACAGGTAAATGAAAGCTAGGTGCAGTGGCACCCAGCACTCAGGGAGGCAGAGGCAGGAGGATCTGTTAGTTCGAGGCCAGCCTGGTCTACAAAGGAAGTCCAGGAAGGCCAAGGCTACACAGTGAAACCCTGTCTTGAAACAAAAAACAAACAAACAAACAAACAAACAAAAAACCCAGTTAAATGAAAAGTATGTACATTGAAAACAAGAGGTAGAGAGTCACTGAAATCTAAAGGGTAATAGCAGAGCCATCCAGCAGTAATCTAAGGAGACAGACTATGAACATGAGAAATATGTGAATTATCCAAGTTTAATGAAACATAACACTCAGCTAGGTGGTGGTGGCAACATGCCTTTAATCCCAGCATTCTGGAGGAGGAAGCAGGCAGATCTCTGTGAGTTCCAGGCCAGCCTGGTCTATACAGGGAAAACAAAAAACAAAAACCAAAAACAAACCACTAAACAAAACACATGCTCACAGAGAGAGAGAGAGAGAGAGAGAGAACCTAAAACCAAACCAAAAAACTTGAAATCAGAACCCCCAAAAGCTGAGTATAATGAAATAACTTCCTTAAAATCCTGAAAGATGGAAAACTCAGCATGGATTCAAATCTGTACCCATGCTGTAATCACCTGGGAGGTGGGGCAGGAGGGCCACAAGTTCAAGCTCTTTCTTAGCTACACAGCAAGTCTGAGGCTAGGCAGGGCTATATGAGACTCTGTCCTAAACACAACTTAACAACCCTGTATCCAGGGCCTGGAGAGATGGTTCAAAGGATAAGAGCACTGGCTGTTCTTTCAAAGGTCCTGAGTTTAAGTCCCAGCAACGACATGGTGGCTCACAACAATGACATCTGGTGCCCTCTTGTGGTGTGCAGGTGGCAGAATACTGTATAAATAAATAAAATAAAAATAAATAATTCCATATCCAAATATACCACAAAGAAAAAGCAAAATACATTCTTCAACCAAAGAAGAGTCAGAGAATCATTTCTAGAAAAATGGCAGTGGAAAGTTGGAGAGTACAATTCAATGATAGAGCACTTGACTACTGTGTGGTTCAATCTCTGGCATTCAGACTTGAAAAATTATATAGGAAAATATGAAGAATAATATGTGCAGAAATTTAAAAAGTACAATGTTTCATATATATATATATATATATATATATATATATATTTCTAGTTCTACAAGTCCCATATAGAACATACTACATTACTTAAATTTAAATTCATTGCAAGTAAAAATCCATTTACACTAGTCACATTTATCTGTCCAATAACCATCAATTAAGCACATAAAGTTCAATGTATATTCCTATCATCATGGACAGTTCAATTGTACAGCACTATTCTCTCCCTCCCCTTCCTAAACCTTTCCCTTTTCTAAAAATAGCACTTAGCTTATTAGGAGAGGGCAACTTGCAGAAGTTGGCTCTTTCCTATCATGTGGGTCTTGGCGCTGGAACTAAGGCCATCAGATTCAACAGCCAGCACTTTTACCCACTGAGCCATCTTGCCCCTCCCGTTAAACCAGATAGTTTATACTTGCCTGCCAATAGGCAGCAGGCTGGACAGTAACTAGAGGATAGCCTACAGCATAACCTTTTAAAATAGGTCAAGGGTTTGATGTACAAAAAGTCTGTGAACTGATTTTAACCCATGATATACAGTCTGTTAACCTTCCACACAGAGAGACTCTATGACATATCTGATATAACCAGAAAGGCATCTGATAAAATTTAGCAATGCTTAAAAGGAAGAAAGACAGAAGAAAAGGAAGGAAGGAAGGAAGGAAGGAAGGAAGGAAGGAAGGAAGGAAGGAAGGAAGGGAAATAAACTCCCCCAGGTTTGGAAGATGCATATATTAAAAAACTTAGCCCTAAATAGCACAATAGAACAACAAGAAAACCTTTACCTCTGACACTGAGAACAGAATGAGAATGTCACTGCTACATTTTTTTTTCTCCTAGAATTGTACTAGATTTTGCCACCAGGATGGAAGAATAACACAGAACACACAATCCAAAGTGAGTCATAGAAATGGTCCAGAAAATAAAACTGGTAGCTACACAAATTTGACACCCTGAGTTTCATTCCCAGGTAAAAAGCCAAAAGTGGTGAGTTAGCTACTTTGGCATAAGTCAAACAGCATCAGTAGCAATAGAGACCACCTCAGCAAGGTGGCTGACAAGAATGTTGTCCTCTGACTTCCACATGGGCTGTGGCATGTGCGTCCCCTACACACAAAAAATGGTAAAGGTAGAAAAAAGTAAAAACATCATTTGCAGTCATAATTTTGCATATATGAAACTCACAGAGCTATTTCGAGAACTAATAGATTTAGCAAATGACTTCATAATATATAAGATCAATTTTATATATAACTGCAAAAATAGAATTGGCACTTAAAAATTAATATTAAAAACATCAAGTACTGCCTGGTTCAGTGGTGCATGCCTGTAATCCTAACACTCAGGAGGCAGAGGCGGGCAGATCTCTGTGAGTTCCAGGCCAGCCTCGTCTACAGAGCAAGTCCAGAACAGCCAAGGCAACACAGGAGGAACTCCATTTCAAAAAACAAACAAACAAACAAAACCCCGAACTGACATGGTCTATCACGTCTATAATACCAGTACTGAAATGGTTGAGGCAGGAAGATCTGAGTTTGAGGAAAACTTGTTCTACAAGCATGAAACCATGTCTCAAAGAAAAAGGAAATATTGAGAAATTATTTTATATATATTAACTAAATTTCATATACATTAGATATGGAATTACTTCATATATATTATTTTATATATATGTAAAATATCAACTACCCAAGGGTAAAAATCTAAGGGGAGCTATAAAAAGCACTACTAGAAAAAAAAACTTAAGAAACCCCCTAAATAGCCAAGCATGGGAAGTACATGCCTGCAACACAAATACTTGGGAAGTATTCAAAATCATTCCAAATTATACATAAGTTCAAGGCCAGTATGAGCTAAGTAAGACCATATCTTAAAACACAATGAAAGGGCTGGAGAGATGGCTCAGAGGATAAGAGCACTGATTGTTCTTCCCAAAGGTCCTGAGTTCAATTCCCAGCAACCACATGGTGGCTCACAACCATCTAAACATGAAATCTGGTTCCCTCTTCTGGCTTGCAGGTGTACATGCTAACACACATTGCATAAGTAATAAATAAATCTTTAAAAAAAAACCACAGTGAAAGAGTTAACAACATAAATGGCAAGATATATACCATGTTCACAGAGAAAGACTAACTTACCTCTAATAAAACATTAATTCTCCCTAAATGATAAGCTTTTGGGATTGAACATCCACGTTGAAATGAAATCTGTTAACAAGAAATCGACTTTGAGATACTAGATTACCTAATTGTAAAACTCCACAAAAGTTTAAACAATTAACTTGAGATGGATCAAGTTAAACTTCAGCATAAAACATACTGCTTATGACACTGAATTTATAAAACCATTAAACAAAATGTAGATAATGTATAAAAATAAATTCCAAGCTGGACATCAGTAGTACAGAGCCTGTAGTTCCAGAAACATTGGGGCTAGGCAGGAGGATCATCTAAACCCACGAATTTGAAGACAGCATGGGCAAAACCAATAAAATGAAATAAAAAGTAGGCCTAGCATGCACAAGGTCAGGTTTTTGCAAAATAATAACAACTTCCATGACAAGGCCTACATATTTCATTCATGCTGAGCTACATCCCAGCAAATGCAAATGCACTTAGATCAAGGGAAAGTAACATCATAAATTAAAGTCAGTTTTCCTACCTGCTAAGATGGCTAGTATATAATGTATATATTATATACCACTGGTAAATCTGGGTGTGGTGGTGCATGTCTATTACCCTAGTGCTAAGGAGGCCAAGGCAGGAGCATCTTAAATTTATGTCCAGCCTGAGCTACACAAGCTCCAATCTCAAAAAAATCAACCACTGACAACTGGAAATGTTTAAATATGGAGCAACTGGAGTGCATGCATCATTCACAGGCATATAAAATGATGCACCCTTTGTATAGGAGTTTTTGGCCTTAAACATAAGGTAACCCAGTATTTCTTTTTAACTATTTGATATTTCACCAGGAAAAAAAAAATTAACATGTATCCAAAAACACAGTACAGGCTGGAGAAAGAGTTCATTGGTTAGGAGCATTGGCTGCTCTTGCAGAGGACCCAGATTCAATTCCCAGTATTCATATAGCAGCTCACAACTGTCTGCAACTCCAGTTCCAGGGAATTTACTGCCTTCCAAAGACTCAGATCTATATTCAGGCAAAAGACCCACACACATAACATTAGAAAAACAAAACCATATTGCCTTAATGAGAAACAACATAAGTTATTTGTAGTTAATGTGCTGGGGTGGGTTGGTGGGGGCTCCCCTTTTCTGAGGGGTAGAGTAGGAGGAAATGGGGGAAGAGGGAAGGAGGGTGGAACCAGGAGGAGAGGAGGAAAGGGGCTATGATTGGGATGTAAAGTGAGTAATAATAATGTCATTGGTAAGACACTGAATAAACTCGTGTGTGTACAAAATGCACTATTCAGTAATACAGAAGGATGTAACACATAGCTAGGCAGGGTGGTCCATGCCTTTAATCCCAGCACTAGGGAAGACAAGAGACAGGGGAAATCTCTGAGTTCAGGGCCAGCCTGTTATACATAGGGAGAACCAGGACAGCCAAGGCTACACACACACACACACACACACAAAACATCTTGAAAACCAAAAAATGATCTAACACATAATATGGAGACTCTTTTAAAGCATTCTAAATGAAAGAAGCAATTTAAGAGTACAGATGACCCATTTACATACAGTTCAGAAGTGACATTGACTAAAAACCAGCAATTGAGTACTGGAAAGGGGCCTCAAAGGTGTCTTTAAAGACAACAGAGCTTAATAGTACTCCTGCATCTTTTTTTTTTTTTTTGAGGGGGGTATTATTACACAAGTTTACAGGTTTTTTTTTTTTTTAAACATTCAACTAAACCTAAGATGTATACAATTTATCAAAGAAAGAGAAATCTCTGTATCACCTAAACACTTGATAAATATGGCATTCCCATTCCAGAAGCATGTTTGCAACTCTTCTTGAATGTGATTTGTGGGCTCTCATCTGTTCAGAGCAATGCCCTGGATTATGAAATTTGCTTTAGAGATACACACTCGCATGTCCTTTAACGAAACAGCAATCAGAACCTGTGAAGCACTGTCATAGAAGCAGCCATCTATGAGTTAGAAGGCACTGACTGTAACCATTTGATTTTTACAACATACTGGGGAGTTCTTTTAAACTTCAATACTTGGTGGACTTTCTTGCAAGCTACTCCAAATAACAAAAAACAAATTCTGGGAGGGGGAAGGCATAAAGAACACTATCACCAACCTTCAGGAGGCATATCTCTGGTGTTTACCACCATGATCTTTACAGTGTTCCAAATCATTCCCTAGATAAGGCATAGTAGCACAAACCCATAACCCCAGCACTGAGAGTTACAACTTGGGAGTACATCTTTTCCAAATCAGGTGAGTAATCAGGTCATACTTTCCTATTAGAAAATTCTAATATTTGTCTTGTACAGGTAGAAATGAACCACAAAGCCAGAATATGTGATAAAAATTTATTAATATGCAAACATCTTCATTCATACCAGGAATACCGGCAATTATAAATGACTTGAGAGTGGATGTGGTTAACAACTTTGGAGCATCCATTAGAATGTCTACTGTCCAGGTAAGCCCACAAAAGGTCACTGTAAGTGCAGATCATTTTTTTTCAAATCATTTTATACTATAACCCAAGGAAATGATACCTACAGAATGAGTTCTCCCTGTAAGAGCAAGCTAAGAAATTTGTTTTTCTGTTTTGGATAGGGTCCCTAAAATTTTTAGGATATAAATTCCTGCATCCCAGTCTGAACCAACAGTTTCAGAGGGCTAGTTCCCCAAGGCCAGATTCAAATAGCTGTTTACGTGAAGCATTTACATGGCACTCTTTTTTCATACAGCAATCTTACCCACTTAACATTTCTGGCAGATAGCAGGTAGGTGTAGTCAGTGAAGAGTGCTTTACAGGTGCTAGTTAAGGCACAAAGTAGTCCTCAGGAAATTTCACTTTATGCATATAGAACCAACGCCATCAGGACTGGCCATCTTTGAAGGGTCTGGAAATGTAAGGACCTATTTCTTAACCCATTAAAATCAGGGTGGCTTCTAAAAATGAGGAATTGCTTAGTTTATCTGAGGTTTTCAACAAAAGCAACCTGTTTTGAATAGAAAAGAATCAAAAGAATTGGCCACTGGCCTTGATGTACGCCTTTTATCCTAGCACTCGGGAGGCAGAGGCAGACGGATCTCTAAGCCAGAGCTATTACACAAGAGAATCCCTGTCTCGAAAAACCAGCAGATGGGTAGATTAGATAGATGGAAAAGAAAAAGAAGTCTTTAAATCTCAAGCAGGTACTTTGGTAAGGCTGAATAGTGCCACGTGGCCAAATGTGGCTCCACACGGTAACTGGCTGGGTAACAGGACTGCCCATTTGTATGGACAGCCTCAACAGACCCCTTTCCCTGACCACTCAACCTCCCGTGCCCAACACTGTATTGAAGTAACTTCTTTCTACCCCTTGCTAATAGCACACAAGTGGGGGTGGGGGTGGGGAGTTGTGATTTGGATGAAAATGGTCCGAATAAGCTCATATTTCATTAATTGATCTGTAGTTGGTGGAACTCTTTGGGAAAGATTAGGAGGTATGGCCTAGATGGAGGAGGTATGTCACTGGGGGGCAGGCATTGCGGTTTTAAAAAATCTCATGGCATCATTTGTGCTCTGCCTTCTGAGGATCAATATGTGAACCCGGCTCTCACCAACTGTAACCATCAGAAACCATAGACAAATTCTTTTTGTTGCTTTGGTCATTTTGTCACAGCAACAGAAAAGTAATCAGCAAATAAAAGACCTAAGTTAAATATTTATTACGATTATAACTAAGCTTTGATCCCCACCATATTCCTACTAGAAAAATAGATATATGGTATCAGACAAGCAGGACAAGTATGGACATAGTATGAACTCAAAGTTTAACATTTTAGTGGTCTGACAGTATTTTCTTAGAATCCAGCTAATGGGAGTAATCTCCCCCTATTTACCTGACTTACATATGTATTTGAGTTTGAGGTCCCTGGATCCCCCATTGTTTCACTTTTACTGATGCTAAGTTACAAAGTGACTGGTTTATAAATTGGCAACTACACTAAAAATCATTCTAATGGGCCCAATCAGTATCAGTCGAAGTTTTTCTGAAGAAATCACTGCCACGTCTGTTAAATGTTTAGAGAAAGATCAGTAGTACAGCTGGAAAAAAATCAACCTGACACATACCCCAAGAAAATCCTAGTTACCTTTATTTAGTCACACTGACTTCTAAGTTGAGAGCTAATTCAACTTGAAAAACTAACAGATGCATATTCTTTAATATGTACCAACTTCCCCAAAGATAGATGGAAAAGAAAATCTTAAGAGTGTACATTTTTCATTTCTGAAGGAGGCAAAATTTTCCCATCATGCTGTTTAACATTTAACAAAACTCCCAAGGGCGTAGCATAGGTGTGGTAGTACACACCTGTAATCCCAGCACCCAGGAGGCAGGAGGAAACTCTAAATTGGTCAGCCTGGACTACAGTGCTGAAACTATCGTTAAAAATAAAAACAAAACACCTACCAGACTCTCCAGTTGCAGGGATAAATGCTGAGATCAAACAGTTACCTGCTAAGCTGGGCTTAGTGGCGAATACTTATCATCCTAGCACTTAAGAGGTAGAGGCAGGAAGATCAGCACTTGAAGGCCATCCTTGGCTACATTGAGACAAGAATCCAAAAGATTCTTTTCATTTTCAGCTATTATCTGTGAGAAAGATCCTATAGCAAGTCCCAGCAGGCTGTCCACATTCTCTGCACTGGAAGGAGCATGGTCAGCAACTGCAGATATCCTATGAAATTACACTAAGCTATTTTTTTTTCCCAACTGTCAATTGTGGTCTTGCTGTCACTGGGGACTGTGACTTCAGATGTAACGCAAGGGGCCTGGCTGCCCAAACTGCAAGGAAGGGCTCTTTTCTACTCAAGTCTGGTTTTTAGGAGAATCAGGACAAAGGTGGATGACGCAATAACCTCTCAAAGTGCCTCTCAAAGGGGCACTGCCAGGCATTATGTTGTCAAAAAACAGTTTAGAAGCACAGCATAAAAAAGCCACTTCTGGTCCTGGATGCCACATCATTCAGTGACGAGAAAAAACAAACAAACAAACAAACAAACAAAAACCCCCACAAAATGTACAGAGGTAGTTGGATGTCACTCTGGTTCCAAATAGAAGAAACTTTAGGCAAGTTATTTAATCTCACGGAGTCTTACTTTCCTCTTCCATGAAACTTGTTTTAGGCTTTGAACATGAAAGTGGCAAATTATCACACTACAGATGTGGTAAGACTCAACTGTCCTTAAGTCTATACTTGATTATAAATGTCATTAACAATATCCACAGGTTTCTTCAGCTGAGACTGCTTCATAGTGACTATCAGCTTCTAGATGAAAGGTGAACTTACTTTGTGAGTACTTTTGAGGTCTTACATTTAAAAAAAATGGCATTCCATGATCTACTGAGCATCTAAATGTGTATTACAACACAAACAACCATCTAAAGTTTATGTTCAAGATGCAGAAAGCAGAAAGCTTTCAGAAATAGTTCTGAAAGTCTCTTTAGCCAAATTAAATGTTGGGGATGGTCTCATTCACAGTTCCCTACACAGAACCTGAACCAAATCTTGACAGTTTATAGTAAAACAGGAACAGTGAATAAGGCACATTATACAGGTGGCTGTTATTCACCTAAGTCATCTGTTTCCATCTATAAAAATAAACATAAGTAACTAATGAAATAACAAAATAAAAGTTTATTTTATTAGAATTAGGAATGTTCTTTCCCTCTGGGCAACCTCAACAGTCCAGTTACAATGAAAATCTAAGAACAGTTATTTCCACAGCACAAGGTGCTCTATGCACAAAATTACAGGGTTAGGAGCATTTAATCAATTTATCGATCTGATTGTCTCACCAACCCACCCCATCCCATCCCCCAAGTGCTCTATACCGGGATACGTAGCTAATAAAAGAATTCATTACATTAAGTCCTTTTACTCTCTTGTTCTAAGTTTCAACTCCTAATTGAACTCACGGGTGAACCACACATTACACTGCAGATTCAACCATTTCACATCAAGTCAGTCAGTCTTGGATCTACTTGTGTATGTATACAAGTGTGTCTTTAATATATTTATCTAAACACACATAAACATATACAATCTGAGTTGCAGCAAATTACAAGGAATTTAGAGTCTGGTGATGTTAAATGCTACTCCATTTACCACTGTGGTGTCTCCTGAGCTTTGGATCAAAGTTTTATTGTAAATCATTGAAAGTTCACCTGCTGTGCAATGAATTGCTCAAATGAAGCATGCACTGACAATGTAGCCCATCTCAACAACACAGGGAGACCCTGGTGCTTACTGTAAGTAGAGCCCTCTGAGAAATGTAGGTAGGTCAAATAGGGAAGCTGTTAACAGTATGGCTTGCCTATCCCAGCTGGGGACGCTGAGGCTGGCTACTAACAAAAGCAGTTAGGTTCTGTGAGATCTGGAGACGGTTGTTAAAAGCTTGGACGTAGCAGAAAGGCCAATTCACCGTGATCCACACAAACTGCGAATGCGATACTCTCAGGTCCCATGCCAACACTGGACTAGGAAGTGTCACCAACTACACTACCCCTCCACGGGTTGGGGACTGAGACTATGAGATCCACACACTCCTTCAGATGCTTTTTGCAAGGGCAGGGTGTGAAGAGGACTTATGACACTCAGACCTAGATACTGCAAAGTTAACTCTTTAAACACCACACACACAAAGCACTTTAAGGAACCGTATATATCTATGTGACAATTCTGGTTGCTTTTCAAAGTCACCAGGAAAAGGAACTTACTTGAGCTTTCTTTGAAATCTTGTTGGTTTTGATAAATGTTTTTAAGATTGATGCAATTATTTAAAACAGATAATGGGAGAGTAATAGGGCAAAGAGAAAATGGAAAAGCAGACACTTGAGTTCAGATTTGCCACCTGAGGTGACAAGAAAAGGGAAGAAAAAAGATACAAGTTGATCCTAAAGCGACAAGTGTTTAAGGAAGCAGCATAATACACTCAGCAAACATTCACTGATTTTTGATGGGAACAGAACAGTTGCAAGTACATCTCATGTAACAACCTTTCTAAAAGGAAAAGTAGGGTGATTCAGCAAAGCCTAACTTAGGCAAAAAGCCAGAGGAAAGTGAACCTACTTCCCAATGGAGTAATAAGATGTACAATGCAAGAACAGACAAAGCTGCCTCACAAATGGTAAACACTCCCTAGGCACAAGACAGTTAAAGGAAGACGAAGAGGTCCTCAGCCAAAGCTGGCATTTAATAGTTTTACCTCTTGATCTAGTTGCCTAGTTCACTCTGCACTCTTATATAAAACTGACAGTTATTAGGGATGCTGACCTGTTGGAAAATACCACAGGCAGAATGGCCTAAATAGGTATATAGTTAATAAAACCACCACCATCCTTTACTTTTAACATAGCTTTTAGTAGAAATTTCATAAAAATGGACATCACAGCTAAAATGCATTATTAATTCTCCTATATGCTGACAATAGAAAAGAAGTAAACTTAGGGATTCCTACTCAAATGCACTGGATGGGAGTATCATGTTCTAGTGGTGTTTGCCTTCAAAATGAACCCACCGCAACACACACAAACAATTTCGGTATCCACCATTTTAAATCCACAATCTCAGACTAAGTGAATGGCTATTTATTTATAAAGTGAAAACATTGTATTCAACACCCTAACATAAAGAAGGGATGAGAGATGAGCCACAACTAAAAATTTAAAAGGCTCAAAGCAGCAATTCAGGAAAAACAGAAAAAGAATTTTGAAATGCTTCCTCTAGAGGTGATGGGGAGCCTAGGAAGCCTACAGCTGTTTGCATGACATGGGGACATGGGCTGGGATAGGGGCATCAAGGCCACAGAGGAGGAGTAGGTTGGGACAGCATCATTCATGAATCAAAGCAACTAAACCCCTTGTAGTCTTTAACAGGCTGAGGCATTTGTTCAGAACTTAAACTTCCTGGTTCTAGATCCAGAAGCTGGGAATTCAAGGCACGAGGCCCATGGCCAGCAAAAGACACAACCAAACCAGAAAGGGCAAACTGACCTCAGGAAAGGGAAAGCGTTCTAATTAGGTCTTGCAGAGGGGCTTAAAGACACACACCTTTATCCCAACCCCAACCCTAGAAAGATAAAGCCAACTGAAAGAAAATGCACAGCAAATAGACATAATTTTGAAGCTTTTTAAAGAATAAATATTTTTGTAATTAAACATTATGCAAACACGTGCCACGCTTGCTTTATCCATGCATATGCGCTATATACAATTTTGAAAAATACTGTGTTGTCCTCTTGTTTTAAAAGTCATATACAAAGTTTTTGTGTTTTTGTTTGTTTAATCCTCTTGCTGCCTACCCCCTTCCCCCTCCCAAGAATTTCCTTTACAAGTAGCTAATAATCATTATTCACTCATGACCTTAGGGTATGAGAGAAAGTGAGTGCAACTGTGAGTGGGGGTGTGTATGTGCAGGAGAGGAAGGGAAGAGTCCTTACCAAAGTACAACAAAATGGCTGGTTTGGACATGAAAAGCAGTGTCAAGAAGCTTTTTGAAATTTTAACTGCACTACACTCAGGAAAAAGAAAAAGGAAATCAGCTTTGAGAATGAAGCTACGTTACAAGTTAAAGTTGGAGGGCTTTTTGTGTGTCTGTCACACTTTGTTGGCGGCCTAGAATACTGTTGTACAATGGTTTATCTACCTTTTTTATTACAATATAATTTACTTAAACTTTCCGTTAACAAAACAGAATTCTGGTACTGCAGACCAGCGGTGTCAGAACAGGCTTAGTGCCTCCTTGTTTGTGTTTGTGTTTGTTGTGTTTTAATTGCATGAGCACTCTAGATGGCAAAGTTTTCAGAGTTCATTTTATGCAGGGCCATTCTCAGTCCTCAATGTACTCCCACAGATCTTTTTCATAGCCTTCATGCACATGCTGTAACAAAACCCTTCGTCGGCTCTCACAGTATCTGGAATCAAAGAGAAAAAAAGCTTGTCATCAACCTCTGATAATGACACTATTGGGTTTTGTTTTTTTTTTGCATTCTTTTGCTGCTGGAAATCAAACCCAGGACCATGTGAATGCTAGACTAACACTCTAACAATCTATCCTTCCAGCCCAAGGTTATTTTAAACTCAGACTCCCAGAGCCAGAAATTAATTTTAGAGTACTCAAATGTTAGCAGTTCCTAAGGGCCTTCAAAACAGTGACTCAAGCCCATAAATTATGAAGTGAGTTTAGTTCATAGGTCGTTTATTCCTATCTATAAAATAACATACTGGTTAACTGTAAAAGCATTATAAATAAAATGTAGTGATTACATTTAGCCAAAGAAAGTAAAGATACTGGGGATTAAACCTCCAGGCCTTCTACCTTCCCAGTTTCTGTACTACTATTAAATAGATGCCAGGGGCCAGGTGGTGGTGGCGCACACCTTTGATTCCAGCACTCGGGAAGCAGAGGCAGGTAGATCTGAGTTCGATGTCAGCCTGGTTACATAGCAATAAAAAGAAACCCAAACAAAACAAAAGCTACCAGGAGATAGAGAGATGGCTGAGGGGTTAAGAACATTCCTTGCTTTTCCAAAGGATCCAAGTTCAGTTCCCAGTACCCACACCTAGTGGCTCACAACTGCCTGTTAACTCTAGCTCCAGGAAATCTGACCCCCTCTTCTAGCCTCTCTGCATATATCCACACACATACCTACACACAGACATACATGCATACACATAAATTTAAAAAAAAATAAGACATTTTAAAAAAGAGGTGACAGTATGTGAGGAACACACTTTGGGAGAGAGCTTTATGCAGAGAAATCCACTTTTTTTAATCCATAACTTAAAAGGCATTGAATTCTGAAGTTCTGTTTCCCTCTAAGCGAAGTTTCATCTAAGAGATAAAAGCTAACAAAAACTCTAAAAAAGGATGCATAATTTATTTTGAAAGAACCATGAACCTGGGCAAAACCCTATTTGCACCCCCTCATGCTAACGGCTACTTATTTCTCTTAAAGTCACTTTCCCTATAGTGTAGGGCTTTCAACTGAGGTACAGTCAGCCATTAGAATAAATGGCTAGATGGCTCCCCCATGCTTATCAGTATACCCTCTGCCACTTCCTGCCCAACAGACAGAAGGAATCTGTCAGCTAGGTCAACATACAAACGTCAACACTGGCAGAAAATTTTGTCCATCAGTTATTAAAATCTCACCTGTACTTATCTTGAACTTTCTGCTTTATATCCTGCAGAGAATCTTGGGAAATATCTCGTTCAAGGTACCCCGAAAGCACCTCTGTGGCATTTTCTAGATCTGCTTGATTATTCTGAAAGAATAATAATATAAAGTAAATTCTGGCTCCAAAATCAAGCTAAAATATAACCCATTTTAGTCAGTCTGCTGACTATACACTTACTTTCAACACTTACTTTCTTACTTTCTGATAAGAGGCTTACTTTCTGATAAGTGGCTTTCACCTTGTGACAACCTTTTTTTTTTTTATTCTCTTCCAGAACAATTTTGAAAATGTTAGAGAAGATTCAACCATTACCTCTGGAAGAATACTGGGGACAATTTGAAAGTCTTTAGGATTTTCTAGATCTAAGAGCTGCTTATTTTGAAAACTAAAACTTACCGTACCCACATCTGGTTATAGCCATTTCCATAAACTTAAATATATACATACACACAGAGAGATGTTTCTAAGACATGTTACCTGTAAAACCTCGGATGGCATAGAATTTTCCGTGTAGGCCACGCTGGCCTCAAATCCATTGAGATCATCTACCTCGAGAGTTCTGAGATTAAAAGAATGTACCTTCATATTCAGCTGAATAAATTTATTTTACACCATATGCAAGGTCAGTATTCTATGATTCTTTTTTTTGTCCTTTTTTTTTTTTTCCAAAAAAAAAAAAAAAAAAAAAAAAGGGTCTCACTATGTGGTTGTGGCTGGCCTAGAACCAGGCTAGGTTTGAATTAACAGAGATATGTCTCTTCCTGGGATTACAGGCATGAGACATCAAACCTGGGCATTCTCTATTTTAGGTCAGAGTGGGGTATACACCATACTAGGATACTGTGAGGCTTAAGTGACACAATCCATATATACCACTTTCTTAGCACGTGGCACACTGTAAGTTCTCAATAAGCATAAGACTAGACTCTACATTAGATGTTAACATGCAGAAGTTGGCTTTTATGTTGATACAATGGCTTAAAAAGGCAGTTTTAGCAGTAAAGGTTTTTCAAGTAAAGATGCATGAGCTGGGTATGGTGGCACAAACCTTTAATCCCAATATGTGGGAGGCTGGGCAGGGGGATCCCTATGAGTATGAGGGCAGCCTGGTCTACACAGCTAAATCCTCCTGTCTTAATAAAACAAGACAAAACAAAGACTTCAGAAAAGATGTCAAACCACCAGGATGAATAGTTTGCTGTAATTCTTCAGAGCTAAACGGTGATATAAGGAAAAACTCAAATCTAGGGCTGACTATAGAACTAGTACAGTTAACTAGATAGCTAACCCCACTAATTTGAATGCAGATTAGTATAACGAAGAAGTTTCTCATAGCTTTCTAGTAAGGACTTTTTTTTTTTAATATTTATTCACTATGTATACAGTGTTCTGCCTACATGTGTGCCTGCACACCAGAATAGGGTACCAGATGTCATTATAGATGGTTGTGAGCCAGCGTGTAGTTGCTGGGAATTGAACTCACCACCTCTGGATGAACAGCCAGTGCCCTTAACCTCTGAACCATCTCTCCAGCACCCTTTTTTCTGCCCCACTGAGACAAGGTTTCTCTGTGTAGCCCTGGCTAACCTGGAACTTGCTCTATAGAACAGGCTGGGCTCAAACTCAGTGATCCGCCTACCTGTGCCTCACAAGTTCTGGGATCAAAGATGTGCACCATCACCACCTTTTTAATAGAATGGGGTTAACTCTGTTCTATGAAAAAAAAGGTGGCCTTTCTCTGTCTCCCCCTCCCCCCTCTCACCCTTCCCGTCCCAGGAACTAGTCCTACCTCAAAGATAATGGACTGGTTATTCTTTTTGAGGTAGAAAGCGAAGACATAAGTGTACATGAGTGTGGCACGACACTGGCAGAGGACATCGACTGCTTTCTTCAGGAACTGCACCTCGATCCAGGACATGTTGTGCTGCTGCATCTCCTCCATCTTCTGCTTCACCTGAGCATACAGCTTATGCTCAAAGCGTAGACTCTGCATGTGGTTCATATAGCGATTACAGTAGAACAGGTACCTCTGCAGGGCTGCCCTAGATCGCTGACCCAGCGAGAAAAACAAAAAGTCTTGTAATGATGACATGCAAAATCATATATAAAAGCTGCTGTCTAACCAAGCCACAACGTGATAGCTCCTCACACGTTAAAGCAGCTCATCACTTGAAAAAGCAAAGACTTGGCAATAATGTGGAGTGAAGGGAGCTCTTGCACAGCACTGCTGGGAGGAATGTAAATTAGTAGAGTCACTATGGGAAAATACAAGGAAGGCTCTCAGAAAAGTAAAAGTAAAACCATCAGTGTTACTTAATACTGCTTCGGACTGCCTTAACCATGAATCACATGTTTGCCTATTTTACCTTAACATTAAAATGTCTTCTACAATTAGTGGCCAACAAATTAAACAATGGTGCTAAAGAATATTTTTTAGCATCACAAAAAAGTTGTACATACTTTTCAAAGAAAACAAGAAGCAGCTGTATATATTGGTGGTAGCTGAACCCAGTGATTTGTGCAAGCTTAGCAAATTTACTGACAACCCGGCCCTCAAGTTTAGGAAAAAAATATTTTAAGTAGATAACTACCCTGAGGCAAAAAGATATCACACAGCTCCGAAGACAACGTAACCGAAGCAGGTAGTACAGTCAACTAAGTGTTTGTTTTGTTGGTTTTTGTTTTGTTTTGGTCTTTTCTAGCTCAGGGTTTCTCTGTACACTCTTGGCTGTCCAGGGAAATCACCAGGCTGGCCTAGAGATCCACCTACCTCTGCCTCCAGAGTACTGGAATTAAAGGTGTGAAAAATACCACCACATGGCAACTGTTGTTTGTTTTGTTTTTTCGAGACAGGGTTTCTCTGTATAGCCTTAGCTGTCCTGGACTTGTTTTGTAGACCAGGTTGGCCTCAATCTCACAGAGAGCCACCTGCCTCTGCCTCCCTGAGTGCTTGGACCAAAGGCATGTGTCACCATGCCTGGCTAAAAATAATTTTTTAAACTTATTTTATGTGTATCAATCATGTGAGTGCCTGGTGCCTGAGGCAGCCAGAAAAAGGCAGCAGATCCCCTAGAACTAAGAGGTAGAGGAGACTGGGAGCTGTCATGTAGGTGCGAGGAACTGAACCCAGATTTTCTGGAACAACACCCAGTGCACTCTTAACCACTGGGCCATCTCTTCAGCCTTTAACTAAGCGTTCAATGGCTTCTCACAGAATATGCATTTGCTTAGCTTTAAGGACTTAAATGAAGACAGACTCATCTACTAAAGAGTTCTAGAGAGCTACACAGTAAGATACTGTCTTAAAAAAAAAAAGTTGTGCAAAGACATAACTACTAAATGACAGCAAGGTTATAAATAAATCCTGAAGGTTGGGAAAGCTGCAGGAGGGAGAGGTGGATAATATAAAGGGGAAATGAGATTATTAATCACATCCAATTTATAGACCCGATCTGAACTAACTATAAGGAAAATCTTAGCAAGTAAGTAACGTGGATCAGTGTACCTGTGCATAGGCCTGACAAAACTCATCCAGAGTACTGTCCTCTGTGAACATGCACTCACACATGGGTACACACAATTACAATTAAGTTTTTAATAGGTAATTTATAACATGAGATCCTGTCTCAAAAAAAAAATGAAAACTGAAAGAAATGTATAACAGATTTGAAACCATCTGAACAACAGTGGATTTAATCAGGAGGTTGTGTGGAGAGGTTCATGCTGATAATGTCAGAACTCACTCAAAAGACAAGAGACAGGATTCAAAATTGAAGACATCAAGGTAAGCATAAATGTAGAGCAGCCACAACTACAGAGCTAGATTCTGTCTGTCTGTGCCTGTCCTTCCCGTTTCTCAAGGAACCAAATGTATACATATTTACAACAACAATCTTAACATCAAAGGAGAGCTAGAGATGCAATTCAGGAGCAAAGCACACGTTTGTTTGGCATTAGTCACTGGGTCCCAACACATCTATATACAATAATGGAATTCTGTAAAGCCTCTTCATTAATGAAACAATACAATTTTTGACTTTCAATATATTTTTCATTATTATTGTCTTATAAAATTAACTGACCTAAAGTCTCCTCCAGTTTTTCTGCAAGCCTCTAGAACTATTTTAAAATGTACACTTGGAATCTCTAGTATGATATATAGAAAATGATTAGTAAATATTAAGTGTGATCTTACCACACATATACATGCAGTTCTATTTCTCTTTCTTCATGCTTTCAAGTCTAGAAATAACAGACATCCAGGTGGCTTCTATGATATAGATCTTCTATAGTATGTGTGTGCATATATATGCATGTATATGTGCATATACACATAGCTACATATACATATATGCATACAAACATACACATACATATGTATGTATCTAGAGAAAAAGAGCGCATGCAAGTATACAGAAATAAAGGTGGCACACGCCTTTAATCCCAGTACTTGGGAGGTAGGGTGGCAGGAGGATCTCTATGATTTTGAGGCCAGCCTGGTCTACAAAGCCAAGTCCAGAACAGCCAAGGCTACACAGAGAAACCCCGTCTCGAAAAACCAAAGAAAGAAAAAGGGTGTGTGTGTGTGTGCTTTAAGCAGAAGACTCTATAGTTGGTCTCTAAATATATTAACCCTGAACCTCAAAATTCTCAATCAGATGCTCTAATATCACATACAACACTGAAGAACAGAAGGGAGGGGGCAAGTAAAATTATATTTTTGTTTTGCCCCTTGTCTATTTTGAGAGGGTCAGAGAATACACTGGCCTTGAAATCGAGATCCTCCTGTTTCTGCTTCCCACCTCCTGAGAGCTGTATTTACAGCATGCATCAACTATGCCTGGCAAAACCAGATTATTTCAAGAGCCAGTTATGTACAAAACCAATGCTTATGAGCTAAAAATGTCAATGGGGGAACTAATCTGCCTGGTATGTTAACTTTCAACTAAGTACTATTATCTGCAATTTTGTTGTTGTTGATTTTTGTTTGTCCAGACAGGGTTTTTCTATGTAACAGCCCTGGATGTCCTGGAAAGCTATCTATATGTAGACTAGGGTGGCCTTGAACTCAAAGCCATCCCCTGCATCTGCCTCCTGAGTACTGGTATTAAAGGTATGTAATACCATGACCAGATTGCAAAACTGTTAAATTCCCAAAATCTAACTGAAAAACCAACTTATCACATTACCACATAGGATGCTAGAAGGACTTATTGCCTTTAATCCCAGCACTCAGGATTAGGAAGGAGGTGCATCTCCAATTTCTTTCCAGGCCTGCCTGGTCTACATAGTAAGCAGGCCTAGCAGGACTATATACTGAGACTCTATGTCAAAAATAAAGTAAAAATGAAAGATTAAAAAAAGAAATCAAGTTTATAAACAAACCCTCAAAATAAAAGAGAACTTTCAATGCAAGTAACAACTTTCTAATAAATGGTAGGATCTAGAATGAAAAACAAATTCTTCAGGACTTGAAAGAGAGTCCCAAAATAAACTGTTCTACCAGCCAAGTATAGCTACCAACTGCTTTTTGTAAGTAAAGCTTGTGAAACACAGTCCCATTCATCTGGTAAAGCCTGTGGCTTCCTAGCAATAAAGGGAGAAACAGAACTGAGTAACCATAATGGAGATCATACAGTCTGCAGGTAGTATTTGATTCCCTCCCCAGTGCTGGGATTCAAAGCCTGGCACATGCTAGAAAACTCTAACACTGAGCTTCAACCCTCTTTCTGTCTTAATCTCTCTTCCCACTGTGTGTGCGTGTGCTCACACATGCATGCATACACATGCCAGCAAGAGGTCAGTTTACTTTCAGGAATCAGTTCTCTCTTTCTACACTGTGGATTCAGGGAATCAAATGCCAATACTTTTACTCACTGAGCTATCTCAACGGTCCTCTCTCTCCCTAACTCCCAACTCCTTCATATGTATGTGTGCATGTCAAGAGCCAAAGTTCACATACGGAATCTTTCTAGATCATTATTGAGGTATGGACTCTCACTGAATAGGGTTCCTGCTGATTTTGCTATCTACCTGGATAGCTAGCTAAAGGAATCCTGTTTCTGCCTCCTGAATGCTAGGATCATAAGCAGTTGCCATGTGGATGCTAGAGATCTAAATTTGAGTCCTTGTATTTCACGTTTTAAACACCATGTAGATCTCCCCAGTACCATAAACACACATACCCTTTTGAAACAGCATCTCACTAAATTGCTCAGGCTGGCTTTTAACTTCTCTCTGTAGCTCAGGGAGACCTGTACTCATGGTGCTCTGTGTCACCCTCTTAAGTAGCTGAAGTTACATACCTGTGCCATCAGGCATGGCTTTGGCCTTCCATAGAAAAATTGTTATGATTTCCAAGGGTAAAAGATTCAAATTTTACCACTGTCAGCACAACAAGAATACAAACTTTTCTACAAGACACGGTACTCAAAGTACCACAAGAATATTTCTGGACCAAATTTCTAGTACTTTTGAAAACTACAATAACACAAGAGATATCAGGTCAGCACTCTAGAATAGGAGCACAAGAAAAGGTCAAGGTTAAACAGGCATGTAATGGTACGTACCCATCAAATAAGTAAAACCACTGATTTGAAAGTCTTCCCTATGTCCCCACAAAACCTTAAGAGTCCAGATTGTTCTAACTTGTACATAGAAAAACCACAGACCCAAATTTAAGAGGCATGCATAGCACTCAGGGAGGCAAAGGCAAGCAGATCTCTGTAAGTTTGAGGCCAAGAAATAAGCAGCACTCCTCCATGGCCCCTGTGCCAGCCCCTGCCTCCAGGCCCCTGCCTCGCTGCTTTTGAGGACGGGACTGTTACATGGAACTAAGAGTAAAATAAGCCTTCCCTCTGTTAAGTTGCTTTTGGTCAGGGTGCTTCATCTCAGCAAGAGTGATCCTAACTAAGCCAGCATCTTAAACTGAAATCTGAGGCCAGCTAAATGGGAGTGGAGTAGGAGTACCATAAGGTCTGGTAATAGCAAACCACTGAAATGCATTGCTTTTTGAGTCAAGAGTCTATGTAGTTCTATTGTCTGAGAACTTGTTATTCAGACCTGGCTGGCCTTGAACTCTGATATCCTCCTCCCTGTCCCTGCTGAATTAAAAGGTGTGTGCCACCATGCCTGGCCTCAGACCACAGACTTTTAATAACAACAATTTAAGATGGGAGATGAGCTCAATGGTAGAATGTTTGCTTTGCAATACAGGAATTCCAGGGTCCACCCCTTATAGCACATATAACTAGACATGGTGTTATTTCATTTCAAAAATCTACAATATTAAATCAATGTCCGTAAGTTTCATTGACTTGTAATTTTACTGCACAGCTGTATATAAATATTTGCAAGTGGTTTTACATTTACACATATTTAAATAATATGTAGTGACTATATTTAAACCAGCACTACAATTTGTAAGAATGTATGTATGCATGTAACTACAGTATTCTGAACCTAGACTGAGATAAACAGTAAAGAACGAAAGACTCAAAAAATCAAATTGCCCAAAAGGACCAAAATATCAGACATCTGTGAAACATTTATCATTTTAATTATAAAGACACAGCACCCTTTATTTTTACCAGTATGGGAGTATATAGTATTATGTATACGGGCCTTTCTTTTTTTTTTTTTTTTTTAATTAGAATGATGGAGGTCTACGTGTATTGAGTGGAGGAGTCTTGCTGGTATCAAACTTGCTATATAGCCAAAGGCTGACCTCAAATTTGAGATCCTCCTAGCCTCCAGGGTATTGGGATTTCAAGCACACAACTATATGCAACTCCTAGAAACTTTAAAGAAATGCCTTTTAAAAAACTAAACAATAACGAACAGATGCAAAGCATAACTTGGATTGTACCCAGCTGGAAAAAAAAAACAACAAAACATGTCTTTTTGTCTCTAGATACGTCAATAAAGAATGGCTAAATGGTTTTACCACATAATAAAGTTATGAGATTTAAAAAAAAAAGTACTGGGACCTAGACCTCCTGCTCAGATGTAGCTGACTGGCAGCTCAGTCTCCATGTGGGTTCCCAAGTAAGAGGAGCAGGGGCTGCCTCTGTCATGAACTTGGTTGCCTGCTCTTTGATCACTTGCCACTGGTGATGTGGCCTTGCCAGACCACAGAGGAAGAGGATCCAGGCAGTCCTGATGAGACTTGATAAGCTAGGGGCAGATGGCAGAGGAGGAGAACTCCCCCTTTTCAGTGGACTAGGGAAAGAGGATAGGGAGGGAGAGTGGGACTGGGAGGAGTTGAAGGAGGGAACTACAATCGGGATGTATAATAAATAAATTGTTAAAAAAAAAAAAAAAGAAATGGCTGTATAAACAACAACAAAAAAGTATTATAAATCCAAACTTACTGTTTGAATCCTTTCTCTAATAGCAGGTCATTTCTATGACAGGAAGTTTCCCAACTCCTAAGAGTCTTTTTCAAATCAGCTAACCTGTCAGAACTACACGAGCAATGACTAATCAGTGGCACACTGTGTGCTCCATACAGAACAGCAGCAGTTTACCCAACTGCTGCTTTTCCTTCCTTCCCTCCTCCTTTAGTTTTTCAAGACATGGGTTCTCTGTGTAGCCTTGGCTGTCTTCAAGTCCCGCTGTAGACCAGGCTGGCCTCAGTCTCCCTGAGTGCTGGGATTACAGGCATGTGCCACTGTGCCCAGCTCAACTGCTTGAATGTATATGTGAATGCTGATACCACACCACCACTGGGACATGAAAATAAGCAACATAACTAGCTCAACTAAAAGAAAGCAAACAAGACCGTCCTTACAAAGGAGCATGGTTGGCATACTCCTGTAATCTCACAACTGGGAAGGCAGTATTAGGAATTCAAGCTACAAAGCAAGAGGCTGTCTCAAAATAAAGCAATAACAGCAAAACAGAAAAGACTGAACACAATGCACATGCTTATAATTGGCACTCAGGAAGAAGCAGAGGCAGAAGGAACATGAGGTTGCTGTCATTTTGGGCTACAGAGCCTGTCTCAGAAAACAAAAATGAATGTTTCTCCTAAGTATTGTATGAGTGCCTTTCTAAATGTAAGCAGACAACTAGGATTTAATATAGTGTCTATATACAAGTAATTCAGAGCTGAATGTTTCTGCAAAGTTACCCCTGAAAAATGTGCCTAAGGAATTCCTAGCCAGCACTGCCCTGCCATGGCTGCACTCACCTCTTGGGCGTCTCTTGCCGCCTTTGCATCATCCTCATTATAGCGGTTACAGTTGTACCTTAAAGAAAATTAAGAGGAGTTCAGAAAACCACAAATCAAATAAAAAGGGAAAAGAACGGAGCACTTTAACTTGTACTAAAGACTAAATTAGAACCAGCATACTATTTTACAACAGATACACTGAGATGTCAAAACACCTAGGGTTTTATTGTAATAATGGTAGAACTAAAAGACTGAATAAAGCTGGGTTAAATATAATCCAAACACAAAAGATTTCAATTGCCTAAAATATTAGATCAATTCTGCACCTTCTAGATAGCTCATCGTGAACCTAAACTATAACCATTAGAGAACTCTGTAGTACAGAAGCTCATTTTTACTATGTGTAGCCTAACTCCATTTCAGAAGAGATCATCTTTTGTCTTAAGCATTTTGTCACTGTATCTCTCCTTTTATAAACCAGAGAACCAACAATCAGCAAGTTACTCTGTAAAAGATGCTGTGCTATGAACTTTACACACTACTATGATTTATTAACTGACACTGAAAAAAGAAATGATACACAAAAGAAGGAAGGAGGAGGGAACATGTCCAGAAAAATTAACTCAGACTGGAAATGATTTGTTGTTGTTACTATGTATCTTTTTTTGGTCAGGCAGGGTCTCACTAAGCACTGGCTGGTTTGAGTGAGACCTGCTATGCAGACCAAGCTGACCTAGAACTCAAAGAGATCTGCCTAGCACTGTACCCCAACTGCTGGGATTAAGGTTACATGCTACCATACCTGGCCACTATGCATTTTGTATTAGAGACTATATTCTGATTTTTGTTATTTATTTAATGTTTAACCAACCACTTGCAGTGTGCTTTCAATAGGTGATTCAGAGTTGATTAATAGAGGCAGTTCAGAGCAGGAAGTCAAGAGCTAACACGATGCTGCAGCATCTGTTAACAGTGAACCTTTATTTTAGAGCTAAAGGAAGACTTTAAAAATCCCCATTCCTTCTTCCATCCCAAAAGAAAAAAACCTGAATGTAAATGTTACAGTAAACTGCATAAGGCTTGAGAGATGGCTCAATGGATAAGGGCAATTGCTACACTTGCACAGGATCAGATTTGATTCCCAGAATACACAGCAGGCCGCTCAAAACCTTCTGGAACTCCAAGTCCAAATTATTTAACGCCCTCTTCTGGCCTTGTGGGCAGTTGCTGAACAATGACTGAGCATCCGTGTGATAAGACACATGTGCTTACATGAACACTCATAAAAAATGTCAATTTAAAACTGAGTTGCTGTACACTTATCAACTTTTTCAGAATTGTTTTTGAATACACACGTGTGCACATGGAACTAAGGATTGATATGTAAAATAACCTCTTGCATGCTAAGCAGATGTTCTGCCACTGAGGTATCCTCAGCTCTTCAGAAGTATGTATGTATCTGTATGTATACATAATATACAAAAACACATCTTTGATTTTACCAAATATGTATCAGAAAGCAGTTTTGAGAAAATTATTTGTAGATGTATACATATTTTCGTGTGCATTTGTATGTATGTGTGTACATACACACACACACACACACATATTTACAATAACTTTCTTTTGACTTACATGCTTGAGTAACACAGCTTTTGGAGATAATATATCAAAATATATTTGATACAAAAATATATCAGAAAGCAGAAGGGGGAAGGCTTTCAAGAAGCTTTTAAAGATAACGCTCACCAAGGAAAAATGCAAATCCATTATGTTTATGCCAAGAAATGGCTAATCAATCCCAAATATTGTTGCTTATTTTTACTGCATAGGCTACAAACTTCTGTCCCAATGGAATATTTTGCTGAAATAATATGGTTCAGATATAGTCTATACAAATTATACTTAGTTGCTTAATCTTTTCTCTTTCTTTGTTCCAGCTTTCTCGAGACAGATTCTCTGGGTAGACTTGGCTGTCCTCCATTTCGTAGAGATCAACTCTGCTGTCCTGGGATGAAAGGTGTGCACCAAGACGTTTGGCTTAATTGCTTAATCTTGGATACTAGCCTATTTCCCACTATTCAGAAGTAACTCACAATTGACTTTATCTTAAAGTAACAAAGACAACACACCTCATCATCCATTCTTATCAATGTACTAAATTTAAGATCACTACCCTTGATTTCTTTTGGTTAACTGGTAACATTCTCTTCTTCCTAACTTCTAAACTTCACAAGTTTTCTTTCTAATTTGTTTCTGTGACAAGGTCTCTCTAAGTAACCCAGGGTGGTCTGGAACTAGTTATACAGACCAGGCTGGGCTGTCATTCAGTTTCCAGCTGCGTCCTGATTGCTGGAATTATAGGTGTGTACCACACCAGCCTCCTTGTGCTTTTTAAAAATATATATATTCCCTTCAAAAATTTAAAGGCTAGCAGAGGAAATATTTAAAGTCTATCTATATTTCTAACTCAAATAACAGATGGTACTACTTGTAGTTTTGACAAATCAGACGCATTTTAAAACATACACAGAAAAAAAAGGGAGATACATTTGGAAGATCAACAAGCAAAAAGGCATGCCCTTTCACTCAGGTCATCATCCAGTCTGTGGTAGCTCTCCTTTGCTCTATATAACATACTTAAGAGCTGGGTTGTAATTAGAGATGTCATCAAACTCACAGGTCTTAAATCACTCTCCTCCATTCTCTCTTCCCTGCTTCATTAGGCTCGCAGAGAAAAGCATAGTTACCTTATCTTAGTTTCTAGGAATCCTACAGTTTGCTGTCTTAAAGCACAGAGAATTTGTCTTCAGCTCTGACAATGTCTTTTTTTTTAATTCCCCACTAACAAATAAGTTTTTACCTTAGAAATAGGTTCAGAAGCAATGCCTATTACTATTCCTTTATTTACTGTAACTGATACAAGTCCCAATTTAACTCAAAGCAAAAATCTATTTTTTTTCCTAAGTTCACATTTTTTCTTAGGTTCACATCTCCTTTATCTTGTCTTGACCCTGCAACTTTCCCCCTCCCATCCAGTCTCCACAAAGCACAGGGATTATCTGACAGTGAATGTAAGGCACACAATGCAGACCCTTCTAATCTAACTGTGCCCCTTTCATCTAAACCCTCAAAACACCCAAACTACTTCATCTCTACTTTATACTGCAGCCTAATTCCTAACTCTCTCTATCCCCCACAACTTACCAGGGCATCAACAGAAAGTAGGAAGGTTATATAAATTAATAAAAGTAGTTCATTTGTATATTATTATACTCAGAAACACTTTCAGTTCTCTATCAGGAAATAAGCTAGCTCATGTTTCTCAAAACTCACCTACAGTTTAGCTTTCATTTTCCCAAATAAACACACATGTAACAAAATTATCGATTAATACAGAAGGATATGGAACCCACTTAACAAGGTTAGCCGTTGTCCAGATTATGCATTCATGGCAATAATCCTTCCAGAAGCAAAAAAATACCTGAAGGAAACTCAACTGTACTAAACGCACAGAGATTTCTTTATTCTTGTCATCGTTCCCCAAATAATACTGTTTACTTCCATTATAAGTAATCTATGTGTACTTTAAGTAAAGTACACAAAGAGAGGCACTTATACACAAATACTGCGCTGCTACTGTGAAAGGAGCGTAAGCATGCTCAGATTTGGGTACCGGTATCCTGGAGCCCATCCCCAACGGATGCTGAGGGACAACTGCATGTGCGTCTATCATTAACTGTCAGTCTTGAGAAGCTTATGAAACGGGACAGTAAGGGTCCATTTGAAGGACTACTTCCCAGTTCTAGGTAATTCTTCCAAACAGGAATGCAAGCTTATTTCAGAGAGAAGCTAAAAATAGATTTTTGTTCAGTAGTTTTCCAATTTTTAAAGATAACAAAATTGTTGTCTAATGATGTAGAGGGTAAGTTTCTGTCAATAAACTACAGTCTACAACTTCTACCTAGAGGACATACCAATGTAATTGAAATCATGCACTTAAAACAAGAACTCCACCTTTCTTCACCGTGTTCCTTTTCCTGTTCCCAAGTTTACAACCGAAGAAATCTCAATCCAAAGGTTAATCTCTATTATTAATTCCGGTGAGAAACATGACTATCTAATCCCTTTCTGTGGTTCCCTTCAACGTACTCCTCTGTCGAAACAGAGTATTTACTTCCGTTTACTTGGCTCAAGAGAGGTGATAATCAAAGGCAGAAATACCATTTGTATGTGGTATACATCCCATAATTATATAAACATACTCTACCATTTGTCCAACCTACCAGGCAGATCCATGTGGTTCCCAAGGGCCAAGACACACCCAGCAAAATTCTGCTTTACAGTTCTGGTTACGACAGACCATGTGATTACAACCGCCATCCTTCTCAATTGTGACATGGCATTTGGGACATTCCTATGAAAAAAAACTATAAAGTTGGTGTCAATGCTACACTAAGCTGCACTGCTACCATTGAGGACAGAAGCCAGCTGTAGATTGTTTTTATTTATTAGAATTAATACACATAAGGCACTACTAATCATGTAATAAATACCATTTAAAATAACCTGTATCATCATTACTGGTTCTTTTCTTTGTTTTGGTATTTTTTGTTTGTTTGTTTTTATTGTTGTTTTTTTGTTTTTTTCTCAAGACAAGGTTTCCCTGTGTTAACAGTACTTCCTGATTGGTAGACAGGCTGGCTTTAAACTCACAAAGATTCACCTGGCTTTGCCTCCTGAGTGATGGAATTAAAGGCATGTACCATCACCACCCAGCTATTACTGGGTTGTTTAATGGAAACAACAATAACACTTTTTCTTCTAAATATTTATTTGTATTTATGTCTGTATGTTTGCCATCTGTATGCAGGTACCTGTGGAGATCAGAACAGGGCATATCTTCTAGAGAAGGAATTATAGAAGGTGGCGAAGACACCATGCATGTGTTGGGAATTGAACCCAAGTCCTATGCAAGAGCAGACACTGAGCTATATCCCCACCCAAATAAAAACAATCAAAATACATTTAATCACACACAGTAACTTTCACTCAACACACTGCTTGGTGTCACCTAGCTACAGAGTACTCTATCCTATGCACTATTCTTTTCTTTCTTAAAAAAGATTTATTTCTTTTCCATATATATGAGCACTCTATTTGCATGTGCACCTGCACAACAGAAAAGAGCATCAGACCCCATTAGAGATGGTTGTGAGCCACCCTGTGGTTGCTGGGAATTGAACTCAAGGACCTCTGGAAGAGCACAGTGCTCTTAACCACTGAGCCATCTCTCCAGCCCCTATGCACTGTTCTTAGGGCTTTATAGGCACCATAAACCCATTAACCTTCTAATGTTATTTATTCCTATTTGTCTCATGAATGACAAGATAGAAAAAACAATGAAACTAATTTTAGGTCACACAGGATCCATATACAAGGAATCTTGCCTCCACAGTCAGAGAAGCAGGTAATCAGGCCTTGACTTTCAATTGAATTCATACTTAAGTTCACACTTTTCCTCTTTGTTTTTACGTACTTAAGAGGGTTTTGTTGTTGAGATAGGGTCTCTTTTCAAAGCCCCAACTGTCCTAGAACTATGTAGGCCAGGCTGGCCTCAAACTCACAGAGCTATCTCTGCTTCCCAAGTGTGTGACTAACACGTGCCACTACACCTGGCTTCTTTAAATTTTTGATTGGCACGGACACTTGTGTACACGTGTGTGCGAGAGACTGGAGAATGATGCTGGGGTCCTGCTCTACAGACTGCAGCCTTGTCCTCTGAGAAAGTCTCTAAAGCTGGAGATCCTCAAAGTCAGCTAGGTCACGGGGCTCCAGGGAATCCACTAGTCTTGCCTCAGCACTTGGGGTTACAAGTGCACACGGCCACACCTGTCTTTCCATGGATGTCAGGGATCTGAACTCAGCTCCTCATACTTGAGCAGCAAGCACTCTCACCCTTTAGATGGTTAGCATAAAGTAGATTCAGAAAAGCAATTATGGTAGACACACTTTACATAATCAAAATATAAAAAAGTTACTCTGCTCAAATCCTGGCCCCTAAAGACTGACTTCTAAAAAGTAAAACTAGGGGATTTAAGATTGAAAATGTACATTAACTGGTGACATGGCTCAGGATTAAGGTATTTGCCACCAGGTATAACATTTCGATACACTGGACCTATATGGCGGAAAGCAAAAACTGATTCCTGCAAATAGGTCTCCCCTGACCGGAGCATGAGTACATACATGCACACAAACAAAAAGGAACAAACAAACATTAGGCTGGTACGTGAATTGGATGAGCCAGATGCGATAGCACACACCTGTAATCCAGCACTCAGGGAGGCAGAGAGGCAGGCAGATCCCTGATTTTGACACCAGCCTGGTCTACAAAGCAAGTCTAGGACAGCCAAGGCTGTGCAAAGAAACACTGTCTCGAAAAAAAACCAGAAAGAACTGGATGGAGTATTCTGAACATTTGTATATAAAAAGCTGTTGAGCCAGGTGCCATGGTGCACGCCTGTAATCCCAGCATCAGGAGGCAGAGGCAGGAGGACTGCTTTGAGTTCCAGGACAGCCTGGTCTAAAACCTGAGTCCAGGATGCCAAGGCTACACAGAAAAACTGCCGGGGGATGGGACGGGAGCAAAAAAAGGTGTTGAGATTATCAAAATTAGCTTGCTATATGGGAATATTCATGTTTCTACAATAAAAGAAAAACAGAGCACTGAACATACTGCCTTACAGCTACTCAATAGAATGAACACATAAAAGTAATTAAAAGAATCACCAGGCAATAATGACAGGGCGGGAGGGCTGACTAAGAGCTACCCTAAGGCCCATCGAGACCTAAACTCAGTGTTCCTGCTCCTGCTCATACACCTAGCCTTAGGCATCCTCATTATCAACAGCTTCAGGGTGGACTGAGGGAGACATACACAGATGGACCAACCTTCGTGTTAGCTGCAATCCAATTAGAAGTTTCACTGTCATCATCGCACTTTTTAATCCACTTCTTCAACCACTATTTGAAAATAACAACAATCAGAATATAATCTAAAGGCTTAAAAGGATAGCAAATTGTTTCAGCACTTAAAGGAAAGCAAGCAATAGATTATCATTAGGCATTTTCTCAAAGTAGGAAATTTGTAGCTATAAGATCTCATTTATATAGGATCAACCAAAGAATTTTGTCTGGTTAAGGTTGGGTGGGGGAGCCTAGAACCTTGAGAAAATTAAATTGTTGCTCCCCCAAAACGAAATGTAACAACTGAGCTGTCCTGCTCATGGATATTCTAAGAACAAACAGGAGCCTGACTCCATAACGAATGCACTTAAAATACCTGCAATGATTACTTGAAATAAAAAGAATAAAATCCTCTATTTCTAGAAAAAAGTCACCAGTTGTTATCTTTAATCAAATCTTAGAAATGTATCATCCTGCTTAAAACAAAACAAAACCACCTCACCTTACATTTAACCGGATCATGCCAATTTTCACCACAGTTAAAGCTGAAAAAGACAGAAAAGGTTTAGATAATTAATCCTACTTACTGGAAGTTTAAAACAAAACAAAACAAAACAAAATCAACCATCACACTCTAGAGTTACCTAGTACTGTTAGCAAGTTCTAAATGTTTGGGAAATAATAAGGCAGGGAAATTTTGTTTATTTTATAATAAATTCTTAAAAATTAGTGTGTACTAGGACCAGCATATACAGCAGGTATTCACTATGTATAAAAGGAGAACTAAAAGAATGAAGACATGCCTGGCAACAACTACACAGTAGCTCCGCTAGACTGTCTCATTCAGATTATACTCAGACGCTTCTAACAACGCTTCGTCAATACATACTTTATCTGCATTCACTCAGTACTCCAACCTTAATTTGCAGGTTAATTCACAATTCACACTAATATGCAGTAAACAATACATTAAAAGCAAACAGGCACATCCTTGCATAATGTCAATATATTAAAATCACCCCCATAGACAGAAATGCAATTAACCAATCTATTCAAAACAAAAGAAAAGAAACCCAAAAGCAGGCATGGTGGCTCACATCTATAATCCTAGCACTAAGCATATGTGTGTTTACAGGATAGGGTGTCAATGAAGAAAACACAATGCTCATGAAAAATCAAACATCAAGCTGGGCAGGGCAGCCTATAAAATCTATGTCTCAAGAAAGGGAAAACAGGGAATTCAAGGCTACATAACACCCTGACTCAAAATGGGGAGCTCTCAGGGGGATGACACAGAATGGTGTAGCCAGTGGTAAGGAGGCCACCAGGCTCCAATAGACTGTTGCAAACTAATAGCTATAAAGAAGGAACTCAGCGAGTCACAAAATGAGATATGAATGTGAAATTTGTAGTGACCCAGTGGTAAAGGATGGCAGACAGGGAATGAGGGCAAGAGTCAACAAAATACACTGTATGTGTCAAAAAAATAAAACTTATACAAAATGAAATGGGTGGTTAATAAGATTGCCAAAGAGAATACTGAAGGAAGTCAGGAAAATTATTTCTCTAACAAGGTAGGCAGGAAAGGACCTTCTAGTATATTCCACATTTATTTTCTAACAAAAAGAAACAAGGAGTTAGAAGATCACTCAATGAGTAAGAGCATTTGTTGCTCTTGCAGAAGACCCAGATTTGGCTGCAAGCACCACACCTAAAGGGGATCTGCTGATGCTCTCTTTTGGTCTCTGGGGCACTAAATGCATGGTATACAGACATACAGGAAAAACTCTCAAATATATTAATAAATCTTTACAAAAAGAGAAATGTTTATTAATATATTAATTTGAAAGTAGGTATGGAATCAGATTTCACATTTTCCTCGTTATAAAGGTTATGTGTGGTGATAGGCATAGGTGTGCTTTAGTAAACACTTGAAAAAAAAATCGAAGACATCTTTCTTCATCTTTGACCTTATGTCCAACAGGTTCTCTCCTACCTTTGTTGTCCACTGCTGTGGATACTAAGCTAGCTGGCTCACAAACTCCCAGTGATTCTCTTGTTTTTGCCTCCATCTCACCACAGGAGCACTGGGAGTTCAGCTGCACCCAGCTTTATGTGGTTCTGTAACTCAGGTCCTAACTCCTGCAGAGCAATCACTTTACTCACTGGGACCCATCTCCACCTGTCATCCTAAAATAGTAACACACTGCTCATCTTAACACAATTTGCAGTTGTCAACTTATTTGATCTCTGGGGATATTTCCATGGCTATTCTATAAGAATCAAAAGAGTATTGAAACATCAGCAAAACATGTATTGGTAGCTCTAGATTTCCTCTTTTCTTTAGAAGATTGTAAGATTTTTACCTTTTGCTATATTCTACATGAACCCAGATCCAATTCCAATGTTGAAACCTAATCACCAGTATGTTGGGCATGATGACACACACCTTTAATTCTAGCACTCAGGAGACAGGTGGATCTCTTTGAGTTCCACAGGTCAGTCTAATCCATTAATAAGTTTTAGGACAGTAAAGACTACGTAGAAAGACTCTTGTCTCAAAAAAAAAAAAAAAAAAAAAACCAACTCCCCAATCCACCCCCAACACACACCCACACCCGGGGTGATTCTAAGTTGATTATGTCATAAAGGGCCGCATTCATGAACAATACAGCAAGGAGATGCAGACAGCTGCCTTGTTGCTTCTATTATGTGAGATTACTCATGAGGTTATCCGCTATATAGCCAAAAAACAAAACAAACAAACTACACTGACAGAAGTAATCCACAGCATTCTGACCCAGGACTTCCCAGCCTGAGAAGTAAATTCCTGCTATGTAAATAACAGAATACCTTGGTATTTTGTTATAGCAGATTACCAGGCTCAGAAAGGAAACTACTAATGAGAAGTGAGAAGTACTCTTTTAACAAGGCCTACAAAACAGTAGATCTGGAACTCACTGATAGACAGGTTTGGGGATGTGTCAGACAAAGGTCGCATTGTCCTGAACAGACTATACAGGGTGATTGTGGCAAGACTTGATAGTGGAGGCAGAGGTCTCCTAAACAGAACCTACGTGGGGCTAAAGGCAATAAAAGTCATTCTGCTGATGTCTCTCAAGAAAATGAGGAACAGGCTACTGTAAGCTGGAGGACAAACCATTCATTGGAGAAAGTATAACCTGACTTACCTGTGTCTGTACCTTACTGTTTTATGTAAGGTTACCTGTGTCTGCACCATACTGTTTTATGTAAGGTTACCTGTGCCTGTACCATATTGTTTTATCAAAGGTAAAAATGTACAAAAAAAGGAAACTCAATACACTGACAACAACGTGGTCAACTGAAGGTAAAGGACTTAGAGATGATTTAATAATGAAAAAAAGGAAAACAACTTTCAAACTGAAAGATTCTCAGGCTACCAATTTAAAGACCCAAGTTACCAAGAAGGACAACCAAAATGACCTGCACGTTTAATCCTTGTGAGATCACAATTTGTCCAAATCAAGACATTTGTTTTTAAATAAACTGTACATTCTTTACCTTAATCTGTGACAATATACAGAGCCAGATGGAACAAAATACAGTAAGACAAACAGTAAGCTGAACCAGATAGATGTCACAGTGGGTAAAGCATTGATGGCCACTAAGCTTTGGAGTTTGATCCCAAGCAACCACCACACCCCCATCAAGCACACACACACAAGCTTCTGAAAATTAAAAAAGGGCAATTAATCAATATTTTTGGGTTTTCTCTCATCATAAGTTAAAGTTAAATACAAAGAAAGCCGTGATTATAGCGCCATTTCCCACAATGAGCAGTGCATTCAGTAGGTGAGACACATGCTTATCGCAGCGCTTAGGAGGGTGAGCAGGGATTAGCCTGAGTTTGAGGTCAATGTGGACTACGAAATGAGACTGACTCAAAATGACACACAGACACATGCACATGTGCCCCCACTACCACACACACGCCCCCACACACACACCCCATACATCTCAAAACAAGCAAAGCAACAAGAAAAACTTAAGATTTGATTTGTATCTTACTTTAAAACAATATATTAAACTAGTATCAATTATCTCCCAGCACAAAGCCCCCCCCCCCATTTCATCACCAACATTAAAAAGAAAAAGTAAAGACCCTATATTCACTTCCCTCATTTAGGAAATCACTCGCTTACCAAAACTGGCGCCCGCATTTGCAACGAACTGGTTTCGCATCAGGATATTGGACTTTAACAACATGGTGGCAATCTGGGGCAGGACACCACTTTAACAGTCTGTTGCACTAAAACACAAATTAGAACATCTTAAAAGTGACAGCAAGTGAAACTGTGCAAATATGTTGTAACAGCTAGGGTAAGGTCAGAAGCGAGAGAACAAACCATGTACCGCCTGCTGTAGCCTTCTACAATAGTGCTTTTTAACTGTGCTATTTTGTCATTATAAACATCATCTAATCAGAAGTGTTAGCTTTTTCTGCATCTGGGAAGATATATAGTATTTCTATTTTACTGTATTAACAACACAGGAGATTTCGTTGACTTGAAGGTTTTCAATGTTAAGCAATTCTTGCAACTTTGTATTTACTTGAATTCAGGAATAAAGTCAAGGAGCACGCATTAGGCAAGTGCTTCACTAGCTGAGCTGTCTCCCAACTCTAGAGTGCCCGGTTTGCCAGTTCATTATTTGTTTTCTTCGGTTCAAGGGACCAAATCTCGTACCTGCCAGGGAAGCCTTGTAGCACAAAGCTGTATCCTCAGACCCTCACTAGATTAGTTCTCTTTCAAGTTCTGATAAACGTAAGAACTGTCCTTTTGTTCCCCTTACTAATCCCACTGAGACTTCAACAGCCCTTAATTTTGGTTTCTGTCTGTATCTATGTTTTAAGACGAGCTCTTAGGCGGCCCAGAGTCCCCTCAAACTTGCAATTCTCTTGCCCCAGCCATTTCACTCAGTGCTGGGATTTCCAGGTTTGTATCACCCCACCTAGGTCAAACACAAACTATTAAGTATATTTATTATGTAAGCATGATATGTCTTAAGTAACATTCTACACCAGGCTTCAAAGTCAAGCTGGGGGTATAACTCAATGGGAGATCAGATGCAAAACTTGTACATCTGAGTCCTAGATTCCCAGGTGCACCGAAAAATTTCCACTCGCCGGATCACCTCAAAGTGGCCGGTGCACCTTACTTTAAGTTTTGTAGTTAGTCTCTAGCACAGATGAAACACCACACTATGTTGATGCTGCTAGAACGGGTGCTGGCACTGGCAACAAAACCTGACATTAAATAATTGTTTTGTAACCCACCTACAGTGTTCTGTGTATAATTGCCATCAGAGCACAAAATCAGTAGGAACGAACGTGCAATAGGTATTTTCCAATAAGCTATTTTTGTTTGTTTGTTTTGTGAAATAGGGTATCTCTTTGTAGTCATGGCTGTCCTGGAACTCATGAAGATCCTCCTGCTTCTGCCTTCCTGAATGCTGGGGTTTTAAAGGCATGTTCCACCATATTCACCTCCAATAAACCTTAATTTACAAACACAGGGAAGCCACAATTTGGGAAAACAAAACAAAACAAACAAAAAAACCCTGTATAATATAATTTTAAAAAATTATGTGTGTGTAGGAGGGCCATGCTTTGCCTGCATGTACGCCTATGAGCCGTGTTCGTGATGGTACCCACAGAGGACATAGAGGGCATTGGGTCCCCTGGGACTGCAGTGCGAAAAGCTGCGAGCTGCCATGCGGGCGCTGGGAACAGAACCTAAGTCTCCCTGAAGAGAACACAGTGTTCCTAACCCTGAATCACCTCTCCAGCCCAGTAACTACAGTACTGTTTATCTGCAATGAATCACAAGACAACTGTAGAACTTAACAATGTTAGGACACCCAACATGATTATGACATGTTTAATAACATAGTGTAAGTCTTTGCTAGAAATAAAGAACAGTAAAGAAAAATGACTTTTTTTCTAAAAATGGTAGCAGGTTCTTGTTAGTTCGAAGACTAGCATTATAGATGCTGGGAACCTGGTATTGAGGAGGCAGATAGGTGAATCTCTACAAGTTAAAGGCTACTTGGTCTACATAATGTGGACAGCCAAGGCTACATGGTAAGACCCTGTTTCATAAAAACAAAACAAAACAAAAAACAAAACTACAACAACAACAACAAAACCCTACCTAGTATTTCTATAAAAAACAGAATTTTGAAAACTAAAATTAGAGAAATATAAACCGCTTACCTCTACAAAGCTATTTGTTATTAAATGCTGATATTTTAATTTAACTTTTGAATCTGTGATCAGGCGCCTGAAACCAAGAATAAAACAATTTCATTGAGTTTATTAAGCCAAGTTTTACAACATGTGTAATAATAAAATGTAACTTCAAAATTGCTTATGCTATGGCATAAAACTAAGTTGAAAATGTCAAAATGTATACCTTCTATCAATCAATCAATTAGCGCAAATAGTGATTTCAACAACGTTTCTGTAATATGACTTAGATAGACAATTTCCACATATCATATAATCTAAATATTCTATTTTGCCAAGTTCACATTGCAGTCTAAAGACTTTAAGTTTGTGGTCCTTGCAGCTTTTTTGTCAGTAATTCTTGCCCAGCTTCCTTTAAACCCTTGACTGAGTACATGAAATGAAACAGATGCTGTCAACAGAAATATTAAAGATTGGGCCCGGGTTTTGTGAATAGTAAAGTGTATGTAATTTTAAGGACTGCCTTCATGTTACAGTTCTTGGCAATTAAATGAAATGGAAAAAAAAAAATGACAGCAACCTGGTTTTCTCTCTCTATCCTATACACTTCCCCAAAACAATTTCTGTAATTCACACCACAAAGGCATGAGTGAGGAACCGTGAGGCTGAAGTCTCATTAGTTTCATATAAACAGCATTCTGAATGTCATAAGAAAATGATGTTGAAGCTGAGGACATAGTTAAGTAGTTAAGCAACTGCCAAGCACATTCAAGAACCAGGGTTCAAACACCACTATCAGGGTTTTTTGTTGTTGTTTAGGTGGTATTAAAACCAGTGGTAATGGGAGATGGCCACTGACAAAATAACCTTTTAACATAATATAGCCCAATCCTTGAGTGAGGCAATTTTATATGCTCTGGCTTCATAGTTGATTCATTACCACCACCACCACCAAAATAGGGTCTTTGCAGTATGTACTCTGGCTGTCCTAAAACCTACTATGTAGACCAGGCTAGCCTTGAATTTACAGAGATGTTGCTGCCTCTGCCTCCCAAGTACTGGGAATTAAAGTCATGAGCCACTTAATGCCCATTCATGCCCAGCCTTTTCGACCTTAAGTTTAAAATCCTCCCATTGTCCTTCCTTAAGAGCCCACTCTCTTATGCTGCTTTCAGGTATACTCTTGTCAAACCATATGGGGACAGGGAAGGCAATATCACTCTTGGTAGCTTAGGTTGGCCTGCTTAGGCACTGTGAAACCAAGTGGACCTGCAACTTTCAGTGCTTATACGCGAGGAGAGCCATGCCTACATCCCCAACATACTGTTGTATTTCTTCAAAAATCCTAAATCCATACTTCTTCGGGAATAGTACTACCTAGGACTGGTCCCCGCCATCCCCTTCCCAGAATGGAAATAGGAAAACAGCAATAAGGGGACTTGAGGTAAAGCAACCTGTGTGTAAGAGTATGGCTCTTTGACCTCTATATACCTCAGGTTACTAACCTGAAAAAAAAATTGTAAAAGTAAAGTACTGTGAAAATAAAAGTGTCTGACAAATAGTATACACTCAAACATTAAAACTTTGTCCTAATTTTAATTATAGCAATTGCCTACATAATCTTTTGCTTTGATATCTATCGTTTTGCTTGCTTATTCCCACACAGTAAGCTCCATGAAAAAAAAAAATGCTGTATCCAGCACACTCACTGAACTATGAAGTGTTTGATAAGTATTTTTTAAATGAATTAACCTTCATATTCATGTTGAAAGCGAGGCTTAACAAAACTTAGTCTATTTGACAGTTCCTCAAAAAGTTACACACAGCATTAGCGCAAACTGCTTCAACTTCCCTCCTACATATACACACTTGGAATTATATCTTACACAGAATGTTCATATGATAAAAACTTTCACAAATTAGTAGAAACAGAATGAACTCAACAATAAAAAGATCTAAATAGTGATTCACGCCACAAAGTGAATGACTCTCAAAAACAACTATGCCAAATAATGAAGCTAGGAGGGGGAAATAATAAACAACAGAATCCCAGGATTGTGATTTCATTTATAGGCAGGCATGGTGGTGCATGCCTGTAATCCTAGCACTCCGGGAGGCAGACGCAGACAGATTTCTGTGAGTTCAAGGCCAACCTGGTTTACAAAGTGAGTCCAGGACAGCCAAGAGAAACCCTGGTTTGAAAAGCCAAACAAACAACAAATCATTTACATATGATTTCTAGATTAGACCTCTAAATACACAGATAAACCAGGTAAGTGTTTGGTAAGGGTTTTGAGGGATGTAGGAGTGGTTGAATGGAAACAGAATAATGAAAATAATTTAGAATTGACTATCATCCTAGCATTTAGGAGGCTGAAACAGCAAAGTTTTTCCTTTGACTCCAGCTTGTACTGCATAATAAGACTGTTTCTTTAAAAAATAAAACAAAACAACAAAATCAGGAGCTAGGAAGCCCTAACAACTCCACCAGTGAGTCCCTCTCCCGCCACCTCTAGTGGGCAATCTAGTGCCTCGTGGATTTAAGACAGCTAAATAAGAGTAGATAACTCTAAGTCAGATGCTCTAGTTGCAAACACATTTTATGTATCTATTATCCATAATGCTTCTCTGATTTTACACACTATTTCTTACAGCTGATCCTAGTTTAAGATGTGATTATAAACCTGGCATGTTCTACTAGGACTTGTAAGAAAAAAATGACTAACAGTTTCCACCTAAAATTTCTTTTGAGAGATACAGAATGACTTCATACTGTTAAGAACAGCACTATTAAGATAAATTAAAGTTTCAGCTATTAATAGGTGAATTTCAGGAATACCAGTTGCCATAACCTTTGTTGAAAAGTCACTAGACCAATTCTCTGTGGAGGGCATCTCTCAGATAGTCCAAGAAGATTCTCCTGTACTCCTACTGCACACACAACAGTACAACACAGAAGCATTTAACTACCCTCCAATTCAGAAATCATACCTGCTTCAACAACAACAAACCCTACAATGTTATACAATTTGAAATCAAGTGACTCTGCTATAATGAAACACCATAATCAGAAGCAACTTGGAAAGAAAAGGGTTTGTTTCGCTTACACTTCTGTAATAGTTCCCCACGGAAAGAACCGAGGGCAGAAACTTACACAGAGCAGGAACCTGGAGGCAAAGCTGATCCAGGCTGCTTACTGCTTGCTCAGGACATGTTCAACCCAGAACCACCAGCTCAGTGTGACTCCACCCACAATGGGCTGGGTCCCCAAATAACCAATCATTAATTAAGAGAAAGCCCTGCAGCCTTTCCTGTGGAGGAATGTTGTCAATTGGTGCTTTCTCCTGATGTCTTCAGTTTTATCAATGTGATATAAATTAGCTAGTACAACTACTAGAGAGTGCTTATGCATAGAAAGCACCTTCAGTTAAAACAACTCTGCTATAATTTAGTTTCAATAAAAACATTTTCCTTTAAACTCTTTCTTGATATAAAAACTGCAGACAGACACCAGCAATTAAATAACGTCACATGCAACTCTCACCATATTTATGATTCTATATATTTTTCCTTTTTGTAAATATACAATCATCTCTCCTTTTCCCTACTTTCCCCTTCTTTCTTGAAACATCATCTCACTAAATATCCCAAAGACCTCAAAACTGTTATCCTGATCACCCTCCCAAGACCTATAGACTGCACGCGCGCGCGCACACGCGCGCACACGCACGCACACGCACGCACACACACTTCCCAAACCTAATAGTCAAAGCAATCTTCTCTGACTCTGAATTCCTCTGTCCAAAACAGTCACATGATCAAATAAGTTGAGTAAAGGCCAAAGACCACATAACAACCTGCCATTCCTTACAAAATCTGTCCTGTGCAGTTGCCGCTAATGCGTCTTTGCCCCTCTCTACTTCAATCGATACATTTACTTGAGGCCAGCCTGGTCCACAAAGCAAGTCCAGGACAGCCAAGGCTACACAGACAAACCCTGTCTAGAAAAGAAAAAAAAAAAAAAAGAAAAAAAAAAACCAACTCTAAACCACACATTATCTAAACTTTTGAAGACATAATAAAAACTTTGTTCATCAAAATAAATAATCTTTCAGAAATGAAGGGCAAGCCACATTTTATATATTGTAATATATACAATAAAAATTGTTATAATGTTTTAAAAATTCTTAACCATTTAAGAATTACTAATAGACCAAAATAATTTAAGAATGGAGACATTATTCCAGTGAGAACTTCATTAAAAGAAGTATCGGGGCTACAGAGATGACTCAGGAGGTAAAGGCAAGCTGTCAGACCTGATGATCTGAGTTTGAGCCCCCAAGGCCTACATGGAATGAGAGAGCTATCTCACACAAGCTCTTCTTTCACCTCCACATGGGTACCATAGCATGTATGGACAATAAAATAAATGTAGTAAAAAAACTTAAAGAGCTGCCTAAACTGATAATGAATGTAGAAACCAAGGCTTTATATTATCTACTAGGAAACTGCAAATTAAAACCACATTCCCACAAGAATGGGCAAAGGGCAAAAACTCGCATAAATAGTATATGCTCAAACACATTAGAAAATCATTTGAAAAGTATTTTAGAAAATCTACTAAACTTAAATATTTTAGTCCTGATATAACCCAAGGAAATCAATGTATGTGTGCCAAGACATATTGAAATATCCTTTAACATTTTACACACTGGCCAATCAAAAACTTCAAGTCTCTATTATCTGGAGAATCAGACATTATATAAAAATAATAAAGATATACACACATACACCATACCCGAAAATATACATATAGTCATAAAATACACACGCATGCACACATACACACCCCAACAGGCCAGCTCAGCTTGATGAAAGGAGGAACCATTCCCAAAGGTTGTCTTCTGCCTTTCAAATATGCTCAGTGGCACGTGAGCCATCACTCAGCTGAACGAATATACACATGCATTCAATAGTAATCAATTAAAAAAATACATGCTACACCATTCAACTTAAATGATATTCAAAACTTGACAAAAAAAAAGGCTCACAGTTATATGCAGTTAGGAGCTTTGTAACAGACATATACAATTTTCTAACCAACCCATTGGCAAAACATAAAGAGAATCAGTGACAGAACAGAAAACAGGCAAAGGCAATAACATATGGTAATTATACACTTCCTATGTTAGAAGATGAAGGACCGTATAAAGGCAGCAGTTAGCTCATACTAAATAGCAGGGAGTTAAACTTTGATGGAAAACGTGTTTTAATATCAAAAATGATATTTTTCTTTTTTCATACAAGTATAGAATTAAGAACAAAAGGTGACCTAGAAGTCAAAGAGTCTATGAACCATTAAAAAATATAAAGATTCTGGGATCAAACCCAGGACTTTGCTAAAGTTAAAGAGATACTTATCAGCTACACCCATAGTCCCCAGTAGAAATTATAAACACAATGAAATAATTCTCATATAAATGAATGGCAATCAACCTGTCGTTTCTGAAATATAGAAATAAACCTTTTTTTTTTTTTTTTTTTTTTTTTACGGCAGCAGGTGGCGGGGGATACACTCCATAGGATGTGGAATCAGAACCATCACAATTCCAGATGAAGTTGTTACAACTGGTTAGTTAAGATGAGACAAAACAGCTGGACAAGGTTTAATACACTTGTAATTAAAGCACTCGGGAGGCTGACCAGGAAAACTTTGAGTTCAGGACCAACTTAGGCTACAAAAATGATGGGAGTCAATATACTACTTGAATATCTTCAAAGACTAATGTAATATATAGATATAAGCTCTCCTTTATGCTGAGATCACTAGAAAAGCTACATACAGTGAGAGAGAGCCTAAACAGGTAAATGAAATTAAAGATCAATTATTATGAATAAAACCACATTTATTTGGTCACAAGTAATAAATGGTACATAATTCAGACAAATAATTTTCATTAATTTCATGAAGGTATCAAGAAAAAAAAGTCTTGTGACAAAGAAAACATTCTTAAAGTATACCATCTGCACAACTCTAGATGAGGCCAACATATAGGGAAGACTATTTAGACTAATATTCTTGATGGTAAACAAAATTCATTTTATTTACTCACTTTCAATGAGATATTTTTATGAATGCCACTGATAATGACGATGATATATTTCCTCAGAACTTATTTAAAGATGCTAAGCAATAATAATTTTAAAATGGCGAATGCATTCAATTACCATTATTAAGTATTTAAAAGGAGCTGGGCAGTGGTGCTCATGTCTTTAATCCCAGCATTTAAGGGGCAGAGAAAGGGGGATCTCTGGGAGTTCGAAGCCTGCCTTGTCTACAGAGTGAGTTCCAGGACAGCCAAAGCTACACACAACCTATCTCAAAAAAGTATTAAGAGGACTGGAGATAGAGTTCAGTGGCAAATTCTTGACTCCCACATAATGGCTGTAGGTCTCTAACACTGAGAAATAAGAAATCTGAGAGTCAGAGTAATAAAACAGGTTGGTAGTAGAGAGTAAGTCTAGAATGTAAGAAACACAGTATTTAAACCCCCTGGAAGATGAAGAGGAAGTAGGGGTTACCTAAGTCTAAAGAAGTACTAAGACTCCAAGGATCAGTACATTCAGGGTATACAAAAATGACTGATTCAGTCAATGTAAGCAAGATAACTTTGGGTTGTGCAGCTCCAAAGAATAGGCAATAAGAAAAGCTAATTGGAAGTAACTAGAGAGTGAGTTTAGAAACTTATAGGACATGGACCAAATCAAAATTAAAATCAAACTGAGTCCTGAATGACTCAAAAAAATGAATGTTAGAAGAATTAAAAGTGGTAAACATGATAAAGACAGAAGGCCACAAAAAAGACAGAAAATTTCTTTAAAAATGCAAATAAAATACACAGTATTTTCATGAGACCAAGTCCCTATATAGCTGTAACAAAAGGTAAGAAAAAGACGAACAGCATAGGACCACAGAGGATACTTGTGAAATACTACTTGAAGGTCATAGAACTATGAAGAAATAAATTAGGAGCCAATAGCAAACGTCTAGAAAATGATAGCCTAGATCATGCAATGGCAATAGGAACAGATAGAAATGAATACCTATTCCTACTGAGGTAACTTGAAAGATGTTAGGGTGTAGAATGAACTGAATTTGGTACAGGAGTGAGTATAGAAGATAGGAGAAAAGCAAATCAAGAACACCCAAGATTAACTCACGAAACTCCTTAATACCTAGTGATAACTTTCTTTGATAATGAGAAGCAAAAAGAGTGAGTCTGGTGGCAAAGGAGGTGATGACTTAGGCTGAATTAGGATACGAAAATCCCAAATTCAAAAAAGTATGAGTAAGAGATGCAAATCTGGTATTTCCAAAGTATGACTGGTGAAGGCATTTAAATTATTCTAGGACAAAGACACCAACTTAATAGTCAAAGCTCGGAAGTAAGTTTTTTTGTTAAAGTGTCTTCAACTTTAAATGCATTCCCAACCTGAAACCCAAGGTGATCCATACAGGCTGGATGACTTAATATTCTAAATGTTTTAAATATTTTGCTTTATGGATATAGAATGATCCATAGGAAGGCATATTTTAAAATGAGGATTTTAAAACAGAACAGAGCTATCAGCATCTAAACACTTCAGGGGGATTAAAAGAAAGAAAGAAAAAGAGAAAAACAAAACCATAAAAAAAAAAACCCAAAAAACAAAACCAAACCAACAACAAACAAACAAAAAACAGAGAAAGAGACAGAGAGAAGAATGGAAACAGGCCAGTATAGAAAACAACAGTTTAGCATGCAAAAAAAAAGCCCCATTTTCAACTAAAGATTATGTTAGTTAATAATAAAAAAAAAAATTGAGCCACAATTGAGTGAATATAATCAAGACAATTCTTTTTTGGAACCCAGGTGTTTGAGTTCCCAAAGCTTTTAAGAAGCTATTATAAATAATAGAGAAATTACGTTAAGTTTTAAATAATGAAACCAGCGAAGTCTCTCAATAAAATCTACAGAAAACTATCAAGATACAAATTGTATAGATGAAAAGCATAATTTCAGTTTCCCAGCCCTGAAAAACAAAACAACACAAAAAGCAGAAATGAAATAAAATACAGACTGAAGGGTTGAACAAACATAAGATGGCAAAATCAGGCAATACATAAAAATAAACACAAATAAATAAATTAAAAAGAACTTTCTAATCTATTGACCCAAAGTGTTTGGAAAGTAAAAAGAAAATTAACTAATGAAAATAAGCAGATCCTCCAGAAAATCTGTGGCAAATAAAAATATCAGTAGGTGCAATGGGATTAGTATGGGGTCAAAAGGATAGAAGCTGTTGTTGTTCAGTGGGCAAAGGGCTTGCCATGAAACTGTGAGGACTGTAGTCTAGATCCCCAGCATCCACATACATAGACGTGACCAGTGCTGGGATTATAGGTATGAGAACCATAGCAGTCTCACACGGGGATCGAACCCAGGGCTACATTATAGGTAAATCCTCTCCCAAATGAGCCAAATCCCGACATTCTCTACTCTTTCAGTTCCTCTACTTACACTTAGAGCATCACCTAACCAAGCAGCTTCCACTACATCTGACTTGTGCTTTCTGTCGAAACTGGAGACTGCATTCCACTATGTAGCATAAGTTAGCTTCAAGTTTGCAACCCACCTTCCCCAGCCGAGTGTACCACCATGTCTGACTACTACTCTATCAATTAAACTTTTAGTCCTTAAATATTTTTTTTCATCCTATATTTCTCCCAGGAGTGATGGCTTCCCTTGTCACTTGTTTCTTCTACTTGCTTCCCATTGATATAGCGACTCCTAAATTCCCTTTAACCTACATTACAAATAACCTTCCAAACAAATCTCATTAACCAAATATTTCTCCACTCTACAGCATCCTCCACTACATCAAAGCTGTATTTCTAAAATACACGTCATATTCCTACAGTCTTGACTATATCGACTGTCTATGACAGAAATCATTACCAACTGTTAAACTTTCCATCTATATCTCTAATGGGACCCTCCCCTCTTTGATTAGCCACTGCAGAACATCACTATTTAAAAATAGGAACATTTTAGGTTTGACTTCCAAGCATTGTCTCACTCCTAATTTTTACTCCTTTTATGTTATTTCTAGTCTTAAGGAGTAACTTTTTCTTTCTAATACTACTTTACATATACATATTATACTTACATTGTTATGTTATACCTATTATTGTGAACCTTTTGGGGAATGGCATTTTGTGTGTATGGTACGAAAAATGTCACCAGCAATTTCTGAAATGACTCACAGGACACAGTGCACTGGCTGGGAGGATGAAACCAACAACACTTAGGAAAAAATACAATGAACAAGAATGCACAAGGGAACGAGTTAAAGACAAGCGGAAGAATGACAGCAGCTGATTTATTTTTGGTAACTTAAACAGTAATGGAAAGAGGACTAACTCTAAGACAAACGAGAGTAATACAGAGTTGGGGTTTATGCCATGTTACAGGATATTTGATTACTCCACATAGAAAACCTACTTGTTAGCAAAATATAAAAGTCTAAATAGACATTACATTTGGCGGATGCTGTTGCGTGTGTCCTGAAGAGATCAGGGGTATACCTGATTTGGGTATACCTCTAAAAGCATTATTCAAAGAATGCTAAAGAACGAAAAATTCTTGCCTGTCATAGGAGCATGTTGTGACCCTATGATCCCAAGCAAAGTTAGACAGGGGCCCTCAGGCTACCCTACCACTTGCCTTGGAGCCAAGCCCATCCCAACGATGGAGAAATGGTTCAGCCTGCCCAGGGGACAGGGGAGGAGCTATAGACTTCTTTTATAACCAACTAGAACTTTAATAGTCCTCCCCTTACCCTTGGCTTTGAAGAGCCTTTATGGAAAAAGCTCTGAGTTAAGAGATGGAGATCTTCTCTATTTGGGCTTGCAAAAAAAAAAACAAAACAAAACAACAACAAAAAACAGAAGCAGCCACCAGGAAAAAAGATAAACAGAATGCTAGGGAAGAGAGCTAAACGGCCCTCTTAGGTTTGGAGGAGCTCAAGAGAAAGGTGAACCAGCTAGGTAAAATGACACAGATAGAAACAGGTTTCTAAAGAGCTAGTGGTTTAGTTGTAGATAAGACTTGTAAATAGGTATTTTGTATATGGTTCAGAAAATAAAGTTACCTCGCTGAGCTAGCAGGTTTTTTACTTCAGTTTAAGCCTCCCATAACATTTACTGGTCTAAATATTAGATAATTTAAGCAGTTACAATACCAGGAACTCACTATGCTTCTTTTGCCAAGTTTCTTTCTTCGCTCCAAACTGTACAGGAGAACTAGTCTACAGCCTCCAGCTGTAGAGCACTTTTGGTAGCAGCACTTGAGCAGAGAGCACTGTGTCCCTGAGCAGTGCAGTGAGTGACTACCTCATCAGGAGTGCTCTGGTTCAGCCTTCTGCTCAGTGAGGCAGTTCTCTGCGGAGAATGTAAGTGTTGGAGTTCCTCAAAGGCTGCCAGACTCTGCTCATCACAGCTAAATTTCTTCTTTTTGTAAATGTTTTCTTTTTCTCAGGCATTGTGTACCTGTACTGAATCTATCCATTCCTGATCCTCTCTTTAATCCAGCACATATATATTTTCATGAGTCACATTTCTTTTCACTATTTTTCATATTGGTTAATTTTGTTGTGGGTGCTGGAAATTAAAGCCAGGACACCTCACATAGGCTGAGCAACTCACTGAGCATCACTCCTAGCCTCCAAAACTCTTCCCTGATTCTATCTTAACCTGTTTCCCATAGGACAATCAACACATTCACTATCCTATTACAACAATTTCATCAGTTAGCAAAATTTAGCTATCACGTATTGCCAAATTTACCCTAAGAGTGACTACCTAAGCAAATTGCAAGTGTCTTTTTGTATTATAAAGGAATGAGCAAGGAAAAAAAAGTCCCTTCATAATTTTAATAATTTACATAATTTTAATAATTTACCTTCTCAAAAGTACTGAGTCAAAATTAATTTGGTTTAATCAACAAGACAACATTTGACATGCAGAATCTATTAGAAATACTTACATTACTGTGTTGTCATCCACTAAAATATCACAACCATGAGCAGGACACGAAATAGTCTGAAAAAGATTGAAATTTAAACTATGCCTTCATTCAACAATATGTACGGGACATTACCATTCCCTGGCACTTTGCTAGGTTCTGAAGACACTTCCCTATTTGCAGGAGTTCAATCCTTTCCTTTTCTATTACATGAAGTAAGTCTTTGGGGTAACTGTCCTTCAAAACAATTGTTTTCCCCCCAAATACAAAACAAGAACGTTAAAAGCAAAATACCAAACAAAGCTCTTTACTAGGATAAACCTGATAGAGATTATCAGAGGTGATACCTGATTAACTAGAATGTCACATTTTAAATCTTAAGACTTTTAATCTAGAAAAATGTTTAATCCTGAAAATTTTTACCTGGTTATATTTATGAAAGGGCCTAAACACTACATATAAATTTTATAAGTGAAAATCAAATTACCTGTCCCATGCCTTCCTCCATTATTTTGGTAGTTAAATATTCACTCCAGCACTGCATACAAAACTTATGTCCACATTCAAGGCCAGTAAAATACTGTAACAAAAATAAAGAAACTTTAACAAAGACATTTAAAAAAAAGTAAAAACTACGTAACACCGCAAAGCTCACAATTTTCATATACCTAGTAACTACCCATTTGACAATAACCAAAAAGCTCCTAATGACTTCTATATGATGAATTCAGACATGCAAATACTTTTAGCACAGACTACCTAACAAATAGAAATGCATCCGTAGTTAATATTTATAAATTTTACACAGGTAGACAAGCTTGAATTAAATATATAAATATATGATAACCTTACCACTCAACACAAAAGATGTTCAATTTTGTTTGCTTTTATAGAGATGTAAATCAAACCACAATGACAGACCATATAACACTCACTAGAAAAGCTGTAATTAAAAAGATACTATCAAGTACATAGATGAAAAAATTGGAAGCCACTTACAAAATACTGTTTCAGAAAAACTATCACAACATCGGGAAATAACCAAGCAACAACTATGTCAAAATATTAAATGCAGTTGTCATAACTTCTGTCTTGGTTAAGTAACCATGACAAAGCAATGTGTTAAAGAGTGTTTACTCTGCAGAGCATGGTTCCAGGTTAGACTCCATAACCATCATGGCAAGAAGCATGGCAGCAGGCAAGCTTACATGTGACATAAGCACAAGACAGGGACAGCTAGCTGAAAACGGCAGAGGTTTTGAAACCTCAAAACCCACCCAGTGATACACCTCCCCCAACAACCCCCTGCTCTTTTCCAAACAGTTCCACCAGCGGAGGCCAGGCATTCAAGCAGATGAACATAGGAGGACGACTCTTACTCAAAACACACCACATGACCCACCGTGACGCTTCCACTGTTTACTACTCAACAGGAAGGAAAATACGGATTCCTAGAAAAACTCGTATTCTAGTCACTATGTAACAGACAGGCATAATAGCCAAAATGCAGTAACAGCTCACTCTTCAACATGTGAAACAACTACATAATCAAATATTTAGTCACAAAAAAGAAATAAAGTTCTGATAGATGCCACAACATGAATGAACCCTGAACACATGCTAAATGAAAACAGCCAATGACAGAAGGCCTCACACAGTTTGACTCTGTTTAAATGAAAGGTACAGAACAAGCAAATCCTGAGAAAAAGAAAATATGTTTTTGTCTAGGGCTGTAGATTTTTGAGAAAAGAGGAATGAATATTAAAAGGTATAGGTTTGGTTTTTGTGTATGGGGGTATAAAAATACTTAAAATTTAAAAAGTCGGGCATGGTGGCACACACCTGTAATCCCAACACTCCAGAGGCTGAGGCATGAGGATCTCTCAAGTTCAGGAGCAGCCTGGTCTACAAAGTCAGTCTAAGGCAGCCAGGGCTACATAGAGAAACCCTGTCTCAACCAAACCAAACCAAACCAAACCAAACCAAACAAAAAAGACGGCGACTAAAATTTTGTACAGCTAAAGCTACATATTCAAATCCTGTCTCAAAAATAAAATAGTAATTATTAAATGTGTAGGAAATCGAGTAAAAACAGGTAGAGTGGCACATGTCTATAATCTAGAACTCAGAGATAAGGCCTAAGGGTCAACAGCTGAGGGCCACTCTTGACTACATGGGATACAGCTCAGTATTCAAGCACTTACCTGCAAGCATAAGATCCTAGGATTAATTACCGTTAACTATGAAATAAATAAATAGTTAAGACTAATGGAAAGCTAGGCATGTACCACCATGCCTATAATTCTAATACTAGGAGGCTTAAGGCAAGATAATCAGAGAGATCCGGGATAGCCCAAGACAGCCAGTACAAAGACCTGGTCTCAGAACAAAGAAAGAAAGATTAACAACAGACTTTGTTCTAATCTTCACTTACAATGTTTTAAAAGACTAATAATTTAGAGGTGATGGGTGCATGAAGTATAGTCTAAGAGTCAAATAAATGGTGGCTAACTTGTTCTGCTTTCAGAACATTTTACAGGGCTGACGATAGAGCTCAGAGGTAGTTTCTGTCTAATTTGTCTGATCTCCTAGGTTAGATTCTCTAGCACTGCCAAATAAATACATAAAACAACAGAATCAACCTTACAACATTTATGATTAATTTTGACCAAGTAATAAAAAGTTTTAAGCTTTTAAAACAATACATTTAAAAACATTGAAATTTTTCTCAAAGAATTTTTAAAAATACTTTCTCTTAGAAACTAAATCAGCTAAATCACTTATCACATTAGCCTGGTAAAGCTGTGTTGCCACGGATGTGAGAATTTACAGGCAAGGCTACTAACAGATAGGTGTGTTCGTGGTGGCACGTGCCTGTACCTGCGGCAGCTTGGGGGATGGAGGCAAACAAACTATTCCAACTCACAAGGGGTCGGGGCCACAGCACCCCAGCAGCTATCCGTCTGCACCGAGCACCATGCATGAAGTTATTGCGCTTCAGCCTGCACACAGACAGGCCCACTTAAATAAAGCAGGGAAGGCCTGACCGCAGATTCCTTTGCATCATGTAACTTACGTGGAAAACTTACTCTACTTGTTTATGCCCTATTCTGTTTCAGCAACTGCTGTTTTCATTTTTGCTATGTACTTTCACAGACATCCTGATGCACACAAAGGGTAAGAGAAACTCTTCTCCTTTGTATTTTGTTACTTTTGTTGTTGGGTTTTAATTTCTGCAATGGCTCCGTACTGACACACTATTTCCCTTTTATTCTGTCCTTTGAAGATTTCTATTATTTAATTACATGTACATGTGAAGGAATGGAGAGTCTGCACATGTGTGTAGATGGCCAAGGAGATCAGTTTCATTGAATCTCCCTGGAGCCTGAGTTACAGCTGCCCAGGGTGGGTGCTGGGAATTGAACTTGGGTCCTCTCCAAGAAAAATAGAAAAGGTGCTCTGGCCCTGTAGTTTACCTCCTTTCTAAGTGCAATTTCCTTAACACTATTAATGGACACACAAGACTCTTTTTACAATACTGTTGTCACGCTGAGTGTAGTCCCCTTTGGAAACAGATTTCTCAGGAGAGAGACATAGAGAAGATGACAGACAGATACAGTGTGACCGTGACTCCCAGCCCCTCCTGTAAGCAGTAGTAGCAGTTCTTACTGGGAAGAGAATATAGTCTACCACACCCATGCCAACAGTTCTTTGTCAGAGCTCTCATCAATCTAGCATGTGAAAACAAAGTAAATGATTTAGGTTTTAAAATACATGTATTTTTAATTCTTTTCGGGTTTTTTGTTTAGTTTTTCTAGACAGGTTTCTCTGTAAACCAGGCTGGCCTCAAATTCACAGGTAGCCGCCTGCCTCTGCCTCTAGACATGCACTACCATACCCAGCATTTCTTTAAGAATTTTTTTACTATGTAATTTTAAAACTTGTATTTACCCTCATTCCTCCCGGTAACTCCTCCCACATCCACATAAATCCCCATTTGAATACTTTATTCTTTCTTTTCTTTTCTTTTTCTTTTTTGTTTTTTTGAGACAGGGTTTCTCTCTGTAGTCTTGGCTGTCCTGGACTCACTTTGTAGACCAGGCTGGCCTCTAACTCACAGCAATCTGACTGCTTCTGCCTCCAGTGCTGGGAGTATAGGTGTGTGCCACAATGTCTGGCTTTTCAACCAACTTTGTGTATGTGGGGACAAGAAGTGGCGGACAGGTGTTAGGGAGGGAGTTCAATTCAGTCCATTTTGTTTCCTGGGCATTTTCTTCATATAGTTTGTGCTAATTTTTCATTGTGTTATCCCATGTCATCCCATACCACCTCCAATGACTTAAGGGACTTAACTGTTACTAATTTAGGTAACCGGTCTTTAAAATTATACAAAATCTATTTAGTTTTGAGTCTGAGTGCTCACACTGTGGTGCCATGCAGACTTTACTTACAGACAGTAGAAGTCTCAGTCATTAATCTATGGATTCTAAATTAAGCAACTTTGAGTCTGTTTCTACCTCCATATTGTTTCAAGATCGTACCCTACACCATCTGCCTTCTCTGCAACTCCTTCTCTACAATACATTAACTTCTCCTAAGTACACCCTGTTCCACTGCTTTCCATTCTTACACCTGGGCAGTTTTATCTTCACTCTATTCCAATCTCCTCAATATTCTCTCCAACTACTAGTCTATCTTCCTAAATATTCAAGTCATCCTTCTCTCTCTCCTAATAGTTAACATTTCTTTCACAATTTCCCATCTAATTTATTCCTAGCTCTTTTTACTGTCTCTCTTCTAAATGGTACTTTTAAAAGTTTACTACATTTTCTAATTAGCTACTACCTAAAATATGCTTATGAAATTAATGCTCATGGTATTAGATGCAAAGAATTAGAGAACCAACAATTCTATATAGAGCATATTAACTGTTATTTTTTAAAGTACCAAAAAGCAGCCATGTAAAGAAGTATAGGCCAGTCCTGGAGTTGATTTTGTAGGCAGAATAACAAGTACACAGTAGGTCAACGCGAAAGGTATAACAATCACATTGCTACCCTCACTAAAGAGATAGGGCACTAGCTACAAGACCACAAGAATCTTCCATGTCATTCTTTCACTCAAGAATCACTGCAGTTAAGAGATTAACGGTCATAGTAATTAATGAATGACTGCTGGAAGTCCTAAATCACTGTGTTCACTGCACTTTCTAATCCAAGGTCTATTATCAGAGAATTTTACAAAATGACAGATTAGCTAGCAAGACATGGTGTGTGCCTACAGACTCAGAACTTGGAGAGCTAATTAAGATTTTAAATGGTGATATAAAAGCCACTATGAGTAACAGTAAATTTCAGGACAGTCTGAGAATATAGCAAAACCTTTACCTAAATGAGTAGAAATAAGTTGCTTATCTGTCTAAAGAGAGTGCAAACCCTAACCTATTGTCTGAACACACATGTTCACTGTATGAATGTATGCTGAAGAAAAATGTGTTATTCCAGCCACCCTCTTCCATTTAGTCCATCATATAGTTTCCTTTCCTCTTTGACAAGTTTGCTTCTAACTACCTCATGTCCAAGCTCCCTTGCTTCCTTGGGCTTCCCTTTACTTAACTCATGAAACTTGACTATTCATTATGTTGTATATCAAAAAAGTATTAATAACTTGTCACCTATGATCTTAAAAGATCTAAAGAAACTTTAATGTTCAAAAGCAAATTTTTAATTTCTTTTGTGGGGAAGTTGGGGGAACAGAGACCTAAAACTCACTATGTAGACAAAGCTTGCCTCAAACTCAAAGAGATCTGCCTGCCTAGGCCTTCTGAGCATTTGGCATACACCTTTAATCCAAATAGCAGATTCCTAAAGTTCAGCAAGTATCTCATTTTTGGGTAGGGTAAACTGTGATCAGATAGTATCATGAAAAAAATTTTTCTCAATTAAAAAATATCTCAGCTTTCATCCATCAGAAATTGCCTCCAAAATTAAAGCCATTCTGGTTTATAATAGAATAACCAAGTCCTCTATCATTTCTCTCAACACTGTAATGGGATGGCTTAGAAAGGAAAATAGAGGGCCTAGAGAGATGGGTCTAAGATTAAGAGCACACACTGCTTTTCCAAAGGACCTAAGTTCATTTCCCAGCACCCATGTCAAGCAGCAGCTCACAACTGCCTCAAGCCCCAGCTGATCTGACACACCTTTCTGGCCTCTGTGCACAAACTGCTCCATACATACACATAATTAAAAGTAAAGGTACAAATTATTTTGAACTAGACCACATTCTCTCAAGTAGTGTTGGGGCTTAATGCCAGAAGCATCAAGATTCTGCATGGGATTTTTAACTTGGGGACAGGACTTGTCTGTGTAGCCTTGGCTGTCCTGGAACTCACTCTATAGACCAGATCTGCCTACCTCAACCTCTAAAGTTTTGGGATTAAAGGTGTGGGCCATGACACCCAACTATTTAACAAATTTTAAGTCTTAAAGAATATAAATTACTTCATAAAAGTGAGCTATTATAGCACATTTTACATTTTCTAGTAAAATGATGGAAGGAAGGAAGGAAGGAAGGAAGGAAGGAAGGAAGGAAGGAAGGAAGGAAGGAAGGAAGGAAGGAAGGAAACAAACCAAGGGAGCTGGGAGCTTTAATCCCAGCACTCAGAGAAGAGGCAGGTGGATCTCTGAATTCCAGGTCAGCCTGATCTAGAAAGAGTCCAGGACAGTCAAGGCTACACAGAGAAACCCTGTCTAAAAAAAACAAGACAAAATAATACATACACGCATACATGCAAACCAAGTGATGGAACGTGCCTACAGACATAGTATTTTGGAGGGTCACAGGATCTTCGCCTACATTTTAAGCTATTTTGATTCAAAATACATAAGCACTGTCAAGACTAAGAAATTCTTTAATCAAGTACAACAAAGCTGGTGACTATGAATTTACAGTGCTCAACCTAAGACTCTAGTAAATTCAAAGTAAGACCCTCTCTCCCAGATAGTTAACTCCAAAGTACTATTAGAAAGATTTATTTAGCTCTCTCTGTTCTCTCCTTTCTTACTCTCCTTGCCTCGCTTTCTTTCCGAGTTGGGAGGGGACCATGTCTCTCTCCTTGCCTCTCTCTGTCCACCTCTATCCAATAAACTCTTTCCTATAAAAAAAAAAAAAAAAGATTTATTTAAGCCAAGTGTGTTAATGTATGCCTGTAATGAAACTCAGAAGACTAAAACAGAAGAGTTTAAGGCCAACCTGAGCTATGCAGTGACCTTGTCTCTGAAAATGAGAAAACAAAACAAAAAACCCTTCTTCAACACATACACAGACATACAAAGTGCATGAACACAGACTCACCATTTATTTAAAAGACTACTCATGTGGCCACTATACAATGGAAAAATTGCCTTCTAGGAAGATAAAGGTACTGAACATTTACGTAAGTAAGAGGAAACTGTATGACAGAAGTTCAGATAAACATGTTTCTTAAGAAATCTCTCAACACATTAATAAAGCTCCATGAAGGATTTCAGGTGACACTGCTGAAACTAAACAAAAACTGGCATCTGTGCCTAAGGCCTAGAAATGATGGAAAAGAACTGCTGTGGTTAGGTTGTTTGTAACACTGCTAGTTTCCATTCACAGCTCATTAAATTAACCATACAACCTAAAATAACTGCCAGGTCAGCAAGAAACTCCTTAACTTCACATTCACGTTTTCTGTGCTGCGACACCTTGCTCATCACGCCCCCAGTTTCAGTTCCTATGCACCTGATGGATCCATAAATGGACTGTCTGCTGTGGTTTGGACAGTAGACAGATTCAGGAATCCCCTGAAGCCTGTCCGTTAAGACCTAACACTCAGCTCATGGCTACTGGGAAGTTGCACAACCTTTGGGAGTACGACCTAGAAAATTTAGTCAAATAACTATCCATGTAGGGTCTCCTGTCCCTTCCTCTCCCTTTCTGCTCTGCCTCCTCAAGTTCAGCATCTCTACTCCACCATGGACCACATCACCTGTCCTCGCCACATACCTAAGGCAAAGACCAAGAAACTGAGCCTTTGACACCACTGAGCCAAATCACACTGTTTTGACGCCGGTTAATTATCTCAGGCATTTTGTCACAGCAATAGAAAGTAAGCCAACTCTGTACTGTGGTCTCACGTGGTCATGTGGGTGTCAAGGTCACAAAAGGTGTTCATCTTCATTGTTAACCTAACTGAATTTAGTATCTCCAGGAGAGACACATCCCTAAGGTTTGCTTATGAAGATGTTTCCAGAGAGAATTAATCAAGAAGAAAGACCCACTCTAAAGCAGAGAAAACACCTTTCCTTTCTGGGGACTGAACAAAAGGTGGGAAGGAAAACAGCCAGGACTGCCTGATTCCTGACTGCAGAGAAAACAGAACCAAATGTCTAATATTCGATTCCCACAACCACACCTCCTCTGCCGTGATGGACTGTGTCCTCTCACCATGAGCAAAAACAAGTCCACACTTCCTTCAAGTTGTTTGCTGTTAGGTACATGGTCATAGAACAGGAAAAATAACTGAGCAAAGGAGATGGGCAGGGATAAAGATGCCTGCTGCCAAGGCTGAGGGCCTGAATTCAATCCCTATACCTCACACGATGAAGTTGAGAACCAATTCCCACAAGCTGTCCTCTGACCTTCAAACACAAAGTAAATAAATAAATGTAAAACTTAAGAGAGAATAGTAATACAAAGATTCTTCCAAGATATGTGCATGGTATCATTTACCTGCTCTCTCAAAGTACCTACCATTATTTCTGAGTGTCCTATGAATCTGAACAGCTAGCCTGAGTTATCTGAAGACAAACTATGTTTTTTCTTCATTATGCCCATAAAATTTAGAATAGCTCCTGATATATTAAATTAGTAGTTTAAGCTCATTAGTGGTTAAGTGTCATCTGCTGTATTTAAAGCCAAAAATACACTGTACAAATATCTTGTCCTGATTTTCAAATTTTAAGAATCTGGACAATACTAAGGGCACTGAAAATGTAACTGGTATTTCAGCAACCAGCTCCAGTACTTTAATTTTAAAGATCTGAATAAAAGAGAAACTGGCTATACTGAAGCTGAAGAAAAAGGCAAAAGAATAAGAAAGCCAGTTATAAACGGAAACAAGTTACTTGGATCTTAGTACTTTTTGAAATTGTAGGCATGGTAAAAATCTTAACTGGCAAACAAAGAATCTATGCAAGGTAACACAGTATTAGAACCTGAGTTTAATGTGTTTCAAGGTACCAGTGACTGTATAAATACATTAACACTATGATTTAAGGAAAAGGAAGTAATAAAGATCACAGGCCATAAAGATTTGAAGGATATTCAAAACAATTCATTTGAAAGATAAAACATCAACCCAAGTGAAACTGATGAATCCGTTCCCAGGAAAAACACTTGGTTCAAGAGCCACAACCGGGCTTGAGAAATTTAGTTTTACAATTTCCCTGCTAAACTAGTTCACTGAGCATTCTTTTTCTCTTACTTAAAAGAAAAAGAAAAACCTTAAAGAGAAAAGAAAAACTGATCATTTAAACAAGTTAGTGCCTTTTAAGTGAACTCCTTTAGATACATATCTAAAAGTCTAAAATTAACAATGAGAACAGTTTAAAACATGAATACACTTGAGAAATACCTGATAACTACCACACTATGAGAACTGTTTATTAAAAGAAAATACCAGCAAAGTGGTTGTAATTATTAATGAATTAGATTTAAAAAAAATCTTAATTCTAAGCAACTGAACATCTTTATGTCACAAGTTTAATTTTCCTATGGTTACCAATAAGGTCATGTGTTCCTAGGAAATTTTCCTTAGAATTCCCTAGAATTCATTCACTAAATGCACGAAAAGTATACCTCTGTAACTCAGTATAACATTAACATGTTTTTTTAAGAGAAACACCTGTTATTTGGTTCTATTCTAGTCTAATTCTACCCTCACTTGCCATGTTTAAGAATCTACGTCAGAATAAATTTACATAATTGAAAAACATTTTATAACGTCCAGAAAGTATCCTTTAAAAATGTGTAAGAGTTCTGAGTATTTGAGAAAATCAAGTTTTAAGTCTATTTTAATCTGTATAAAATAGTTTATGAACTTTCTACAGTTCTCCAAATGGTGATAAGATAAATTCCAGAAAGAGTCAGGCATTTCATGACAACTTGGGACAGGTTCTGAAGAATAACGGGACAGGACAGGAAGAGAACAAGGACTCTGTACCCCTTCCCCTAGTCTCAGTCCACGGACAGGCCACGCCTACAGCCCCTGCCCCCAGGCTTGCGGACTGTCTTCCGTGTAATCATCAAAGTCACACAGTGCCGCCCTTGGACTACCGGGTACTCACCGAGTTAGGGTAGTTCAAGTAGCAGATCTGACAGGGCATATCCTGTGCTGATGACCTTGTGTTCATCTGGCGAGTTCGAGACTTTTTACTCGGGTTAATTACATGACACTCAGCAAAGAGCTTCTCCAGGTTTCCATCAAAGTACCTGCATTATTTAAACAGAAAGGGTGAGAGCCCAGCAAATAGCACAGTGAGAGCTCTCCAAAACCCGACTTCCTGTAAGGAAAAGCAATTAGCTAAACTAAAATAAACCAAGATCAAACCCATTCTGGTCAAGACAGAAAAAAGGTCGTGACTAAACTAGAGAGTGTGTGAGTGTGTGACTGACTTTTCCTTTAACTTTTTAACTTTTTTTTTAAGTAGGCAACACGAAAGGTTAAGCAATTAGCGTTTAGCTTTAAGATAAAAGTTGTGCTACAGCTACTGTAAAGAGTAATGCTACTGTTTAAAACGAGGCTGTATTTTATACAGATAAAATTTATTTTAGTAATAAATTTAATTAAACTACTTTATAAGAAAAAATAATTACATCTCATTGTATACAATGACCTTGCCTTCTATATAGTCCTTTGATTTCTTAATTTATTAAGAATGATGAACATACTATACCTTAAAACAATTACATCAAATAAATTATATGCTCATGTGTGCACCTAAATACACAGTAAACAAACCTCAATCAAACACAGTATGCCAAGTGCTCTTTATAGACCAAATTGTGAACTACTTCAGAGATGACATGGTAAATGCCAAGAAAAATGTTTCCAGAATAAGATATGGTCACTGGAACCCCTGAAATATGTTTTTTTATTTTATTTTATTTTTTCAAAACAGGGCCTCACTATGTAACTCTGGCTGTCCTGAAACTCACAGAGGCCCTCCTGCTTCTGCCTCCCAAGTGTTGGGTTTAAAAGCAGGCATCACTATGCCCAACCTAAAATTACCTTAGCATTTCAAAGGTTAATAAACAAGGTACAAATGAGTAATTTCAATTTGTAGGTCAACTCAACCAACTACCATTAATAAAAATCTGCTCAGTTATGTTTGGCTTTCTCTAAGGTTTTTATCACTATTATGTTCTTTATACACACAAGGCTCTCAATAAAAAAATGATCCTCAAAGGTGAGCTCCACAAATTGTGTTCTGTGTGGGATAGGTGTGTGGATGCACTTGCCCCAGAGTGTGTGTGAAGGCCAAAAGTCAACTTTGGGCATCTTTTATTATCTGCCTTACTTTTTACAATTTCTTACTGAACCTGGAGCTTGCTGCTGGACTGCCAGGACAGCAGCTTCAGGAATACACATGGCACTGCCTACGTGGCCCGAAGGTTAAAAGTATGTGTCAGCACTCCCAACTTTTTGTTCATTATATGTGGGTTCTGGAGAACAGGAATCAGGTGCTCATCATGCTTGCCTGGCTCTTTATCCACTGAGCCACCTCCTCAACCAAGATTTCAAATTGTTTTTTAAAAATTCCTTAAATCACATGTTTATCTACTGGGGAGAGGTGATATGGGGAAGCGGAAGCTTGTGGAGTCAGTTCTCTCGTTCTACCAGGGTCCTGGGGAGCTAACTCAGGCCATCCAGTTTGGCAGGAAGCACCTTTATCTGCTGAGTGATCTCACCAGCTTAGATTTCCAATATTTTTATTTAATTAAGGTTTTAACACTTATTAAAAATGTAAATAGATGTTCCTGTAGAATGTCAACTGAGAACAAATTGTATTATAATTAATTATTCTAATACTAATAAGTATCTTTAAAGTACTTTTACCAGTGTTTCTTAAGAAATATTCAAATCATTGATCAAAATGACAACTTGTTATAAAAGGGAACTCATATAAATTTAGTATCAATAATTCACATAAAGTCGTCCCTGATGATTGAGATAATCAGAGTAATTTACCAAAGCCAAAAAATGCTTTCTTATGAATTTTATCTACATAAAGACACTACATTAAATATGAATTTGCAAAGCCATAAACATCTTATCCTAAAAAGATTTCATGTTAATAAAGACATAAGCAAGTTATCCCAAATTACTACACGCAATTGGTGAACTTTCCATACTTCAGTTAATATTCTAGACAGCATTTCATGCCTACAAAGCCACACAGCTAAAGCAACTGTTTCACTTAGTTGGATACACAGATCCATCTTGGATTCATTTCTTCACTAAGCACTATCTAGCAGACATTTTTTTTACCAATCAACACATATCTGCACATATTTCGTTTTTGCAGGTGCATACTATAATATACTGAGTAAACCCTATTTTCTGGCACTTAGATGGTCCATATACACACAATTTAAGTTGAACTCTTGACCCATCTGATGGTGTAAAAAAGGTCAAGACTTCTATTCTCTCATTACTGAAGCTGAACATTTTGTTTCCTAAGTATCTTAAGTCTATATTCTTTTGAGTTCAGTATGTAAACAGAGTAAAAACTTTCTGTCTCGTTGATTATTTTCCCCAGTTTCTACAGGGTATTTAACAGTCATTTTCAGATTTTTTTAAAGGAACATTTATAGAATGACCGAGCCATCTCTCCAGTCCAAGACTGTTTCTTAATTTATGATTTAGAGTTTTCCTTTAACCTGTTTTTGTTACAATTTCTTATCCACACAGAACACACATTTAGGTAACATAAATAAAGCTGCAATTCCATTTTGTTTTAATTCAACTAGCTAGACATTTATCGAAGAGTGGAAATACTATCTCCCATTTCACTTTCTTAAGCCTTCTGTGACAGTTCTTCACCACCTATTAGGTAAGGCTCCTCTGTTTACATCCTAATGATACTCTGAGCCAAATTATTCACTGTAATCACACCCACCCTCCCACCCAAGAATCTAGAAGAATCCTTTTTTTTCCTATTGAGCTATAATCAGACCCAAAAAAGTTTTATACTGTAGTCATTAAAGACAAATCTAACCCTTCTTTCTAATCAACTCTCTTTGCTATGGACTATATTTCTAGATGCAGACAAGCATATTCCATCAATCTAACTGAGCTTACAGTTTCTAGCATTTTCAATATTTGAAAAGAGTCCCTTTATCATTTTTCTATTATAGAATTTTCAGAGCTATTTATCCACATTTATTTTTTGATGTAATTTATAACTTTATCTTAAAATTAAAAAAGGTTCTGTTGGAACTTTTCATATTGTTCCAAGTAAAATGACTGAAGAATCAATCATTAAAATATGAAGTCTCTCTAGTCAAGAACAAACTTCTTCAACACTTGACTCCTCTGACTGTGCTTTCCTCTCAGAGGTCTGACTTTCTCCACTTTGTAGGCATACAAGGTTTCAGTAAGCTTATTCTCAGATGTTAAGCTACTAACTCTCAATGTGCATTCCGTCACTTTAGGTTTTTTGTTTGTTGGTCTGTTTTCAGACAAAGTCTCTCTATTATATATCTCTGGCTATCCTAGAACTCATTATGTAGACCAGGCTGGTCTTGAACTCACAATGATCCATCTGCCTCTGCCTCCAGAATGCTGGGATTAAAGGTGTACACCACTACATCTGGCTGTGTATTTCTTGAAGATGGCATATAAGGAGTTTCTTATATAATACAACCCAGAAGTCAAAGAACTTTCAAAATTACCCTGGCAGCCAGACAGCACATGCTTTTAATTCCAATACCCGGAAGGCAGAGGCAATAGGATCTCTGTGAGTTCAAAGCTGGTCAGCCACCCGGGCTTACAGAATGAGTTCCAAGACAGCCAAGGGTACAGAGAAACCCTGTCTTGGACAGAACGCCCTCCCCAACTTACCCAGGCAAAGCCAGTACAGCAGTTTATGCCAGCAACCACAGTACTCAGAAGATAGAGACAAGAAGATCAGGAGTTGAAGGCCATCTCTGGCTACATACCGAATTGGAGAGCAGCCTGAGCTACATGAGATCCTGCAGGAAAGTGAATGGGAACCTAACACACGCACATTCCCTGGTATAGGAAGTCTGGTTTTTTTGTTTGTTTGTTTGTTTTTTTCATTTAAAACTTCATTTCAGTGTTTTGTTACCTTATCTCCCTTCCCATATTTCAATAAGAACATTTGAACAGGATTTAACCCCATTGTCAAGAAGATAACCCCATTCTTTTGAAGCTGCACATAGCCTCTCCACTAATTCTCTTTGTCTCCAATGTCGGCTATATTGTACTTTTTATCTATGACACTGAAACCTGCTCAACCACTACCACACATAGGTTGAGACTGTAGATATGTGGGTCGCATGTGATACCTAGATCAATGTGTTTTTGAATCCTAAAACCAAAGTTTCCAGTATCTAGTAAGTATCTTTTCACAACACATAATTCTTCACGTTCAGACTTTTCTCCAGGACTACTTCTGCCCCACAGATTTTCATTTCTCTTGATAACCAAATCACGACAAATCTAGCCTGTGAGCAGCTCCAATGCCTTAAATGTGGAGTTCGGTCTGTTTCCACACACTCTTACACAGAGACAGCTTCCGATTCAAAGTTCCCTCATGAGGTTCTCCTTTTCACATGACCCAGTGCAACTGTGGATAAGAGGAAGAGACTGCAAAGCACCCAGGTGAGGGCCTTACAGGTCAGGAGGTTGGCTCCTTTCCTGGGCTAACATAAAATACTGTTTTAGGCTGTATGGGTGTGCGTACACCATGACATGTTTGTGGAGGTAAGTCTTCCCTTCCACCATGTGAATCCAAGATTAAACTCGGGTGTGCTCAAGCTTGGCACTGAAGACTTTTACCTGTAGAGTAATCTCACTGAGCCAAACAAAATTCACTACTTGATCCTTTAAAGATGAATGTTAAGCTTGTTTCTATTTATATGTACATTAAGTCCACAAATTGTACTGTTATACAGTATACAATGAATTCCCTACCCAAGCCAAAAAGTTGTTTCAATAAGAGTAAATGAAATTTCAATCAGCACGTAGAAAAAAATGTAGGCTTAAAAAATATATACAAAATTGGGGCTAAAATGATGGCTAAGCAGTTAAAGAAGCCTGGGGTTCTCTTCTAGAGGCCCTGAATTTGATTCCTAGACCCTACTGGAAGCTCACATTTGTAACTCCAGTTCCAGAAGATACAATACCCTGCCCTAATCTCCAAGGGCACTGCGCACATGATACACAGATTCACATTCATGTAGGCAAAAAATAAAAAATACAGAATTAAATATGCAAAAAAAAAACACACCTTAAGTTCAGTTGACAACAAATCATTAACATTCAGAATCAGTGAAAATTCTGTAACTCAGTTTTTTCCCCTTTGCATTGTTACAAACCTAGTATCTTTGGTTTTCCAGGAAAGCACTCTACTACTGAGCTATAATTTCACCAGTTGCAGATACTCTTTTTACTCCTAGAAAATTTGCAATACTAAGAAATTGCTGTTGACATAAACAGTTGATTAATACATATTTTGTATGTTACTATGTATAATTTGTGGTTGAGTTAGTTGACAAAAGCAACTTAGGGAAGAAAGACTTATTTTAGCATATAGTTCTGCAAAGGTAAGTCCATCATGGGAGGAGACCTGACAAAAACAGCAAAGTAGCAGGAGCTAGAAGACTAAGCAGAGAGCAAAAAGTAGGACTAGGTTTTAAGGCCTCAAAACCCACCTCCAATGACCTATTTCATCTAACAAGGGTCCACAACCTTCCCAAACTACCTGGGGACCAACAGTACAAACACCTGAGCCTCTACGGGTCATTTTACATTCAAACCACAACAGTGGTGAACAACACACAAACCTTGAGGTCAGTTGCATGTAACGTGGAAGTTACTGGAAAGAGACTCTACTCAAAGTAAATACAGTGCCTGAGCTGAATGCAGCCGCCAACAGGAGCTAGGTATAAACTTACAAAGTACTACAGCAGGTACTGCGTACATATGCATATCTATGTATACATACATACTGCCACTTGTCACATTTCTCTTCACTGCATAGGACTTCCAGTAAGGTCTGTGTGAAATTTATGATAAAATTTAACTTCTTTACTATTATTTAATGGATTCATGACAGAGCTAACTTTTAATTTTTTCACATTTCTAAAGTTTGCCTGGTTTTCAAATTATTATAAATCACTGGGGGAAAATAGCAATATCAAAGTAAACCTGCATACGTCAAACTTTTGCTCCAAGGTCAACTGCCTATTTATTAAGCAGCACTGTTTCTGAACGCACTAAATGAACACAGGCTGGGATTTATTTTTTCAACTCACTGAAGTATTATTCTAATAATCACTTTTAATGCTTCTGAGAAGCCCTCTCTTCTTCAGAATATCCCATATATGTATGTTTTTGAAGTAATCTAGATTTTGATGCTTTTTGAGATTCTCTACCTTTTGCAGCTCCAGTATAATATTTTTAATTGTTTGAGTTTCTTAAATCTTCCTGCCTCTGCCTCCTGAGTGCTGAAATTACAGGCACACACAGCACCATACTTGGTTTAATGTATTTTACAGGATGGATTTCTTTTTACCACGTCTTCAAATCTAAAGTGTGTTGTACCTGAAATGTCATGATTTTACCAGAAGACAAGAATTTTTCATGTAGGTCAAATTTCCTGTCTTTTAAGGTATCATCATGGAAAGATTCATGCAGATGTGCACACACTAATGCAAATAAGCAAAGTTGGGGAAAGTATAATTATAATTTGAGAAAGTAGTCTGAGGGCTTGAGTTTTCTTTCTGTAGTCAGATTTTTATTTGTAAGAATAGGGACATTAACAGTTTGTGACCATCTTAACCCAAGTTTTGTAGAGGTGACATTCATTCACACCATATAAGGTGTGTCTGTGTATTTGACTGCTAACTGCTGAACCTGCAATGAACTAAAATGCTAACAGATTTTTGGTATTGTCATTGCTACTGAGGAATCTTCTGCCTCAACGTTATGCAAAAAGTATTCCCCAATTATCTCTGATTGGTTAATAAAGAAACTTAAGAGCCTACAACTGGGCAGAGGAGACAGTAGACAGGACTTCTGTTCTCATTCTGGGGGTCCCAGGGAAAGAGTCACCATGGGGACAAGGATGGAGCAGAGGCCACCAAGGAAAGACTGGAAAGATTAGAGGCCAGGTAATAAGGCACATGGCTAGGAAGAAGGCCAGGCTAGCACAATATCTGCACAGTTATGGTGCTTGAAGATAAATAAAAGTAACAGGTCTCTACCTCATTATGTGGGAGCTATAACAGGCAACAGAAAAAACCAATAGTCCAACAAGTTTAAAGCTTGAGAGTTTCTAAGCCACTTCACTGACATAAGTCAATCTTCAGGCTTCATTTTCATTTGCCTTGTACTGTCCTTCCCCCCCCCCCCCCATCCTTAATCTAACTCTTCTGAATTAGGACTGGCAGGCTTGGCTTATTTTCTCCAGATTCACAGACTCTCTTGAGCTTTCCCATCCAATTCTATATTACTAAACCTTTGATGTTCTAACTTCTTAAAAAAATGTTTCAGTATTTCATCTAACCATTCCTATTATCTTTAGAGAAAGGAAGAGCCCAAATTACTACAAACTTCCCCAAATCTCCTATATTTTCTCTCATGTAAAGTTGTACTTTATATTTCTTCTATTTTCTGCTGCCAATTAACTGTCACCACACAACAGGACAATATTCTCCTTTAACCAGAATTAATGTTAAACTACTTTACTTAAAAACTTTCTAACTGAGCTGAGTGTGGTGGTGCAGCCTTTACTCCCAGCAATCAGCAGAGGCAGAGATCTCTGTGAGTTTGAGATCAGCCTGGTCTACAGAGTGAGTCCTTTACTCCCAGCACTCAGCAGAGGCAGCAGATCTCTGTGAGTTTGAGATCAGCCTGGTCTACAGAGTGAGTCCTTTACTCCCAGCACTCAGCAGAGGCAGCAGATCTCTGTGAGTTTGAGATCAGCCTGGTCTACAGAGTGAGTCCTTTATTCCCAGCACTCAGAAGAAGCAGTAGATCTCTGTAAGTTTGAGATCAGCCTGGTCTACAGAGTGAGTCCTTTACTCCCAGCACTCAGCAGAGGCAGCAGATCTCTGTAAGTTTGAGATCAGCCTGGTCTACAGAGTGAGTCCTTTACTCCCAGCAATCAGAAGAGGCAGCAGATCTCTGTGAGTTTGAGATCAGCCTGGTCTACAAAGTGAGTCCTAGGACAGCCAGGGCTACATACAAAGACACTGTCCAAAAACAAACCAAAAAAAAATTTTTTTTTTCATTATCTCTTTCTTCAGCAACTATATATTGTTCAATATGTATTTTATTTAAACTTTCTTCCTTTGCTTGGCTCTTTTTCCTACCATGTTTTCCTATCCTCTCTATCCTAACAAATGCCATTCAGCAATATATCTTTTCCTACCCAAATCAGAAATGTTTTTTATATTCCCAAACAACGTTAAGTACTATAAGGAAAAGAGACTGCTGTGTTTGCCCTGAATACTACACTACCTTAACCTGTATTTCAGACATAACTGATATGTTTTCAAAATTTATACTAATTTATGAAGTCTGGAGAATACAGATAAACTAGGGACAACAGAAAAAGACAAAAGAAAAACCAAGTTTGGAGAAATTTGTTGTTTTGTGTTGATCAGTGTCTTACAGGTAGCACAGGCTGGCCTTGGATTCTCAATCCTTCTGCCTTAGCCTTTCCAGTGCCAGCATTACAGGCATGCACCATCACTTCTGATAAGTTAACTAGTAGAGAAAATTGCTTCAAGATCATATGTCTAGTAAGTAGAGCATCAAATTCAATGTTGACACTATAGTGTGATGAGATTTATTTATCTATTTCCATCCACAACTGCTGCCAAGACAACTGAACAGAAAAACTGTTATTATAAAAGCAATGAATGCCACTACAAAACAATTCATTTTCACATTCAACAAGTTATTTATAAAAGATATTATTACACAGAGGCAGCTTTAAAAGGCTCTATAGTATCATAATCACACATAAGCACTAACTTTCCACCTAACCTCCTCACTGAAGAGGTATTAGTAGTTCATAACAAAAACACAAAGCTTCCTGAAACACAAGTCAGAAAAGGAAAACAGTTTTAAGGACACTTTTCTTTCCTGGTCCTTAGAAGTGGTAAGCTTCAGAACTACAAAATCTGGGGGGAAAAAAACAGGAAGAGATAGCATGTACCTAGAGACCTAGGACTCTGAGTGAGAAGGTTTACCCGAACCCATAAATTTGAGAAATAGCATGGATAAGCTTAAGTGAGTCCCACCTAAAAAACCTACATTTTATTTCACCTTACACCTTTCTACCAGTTAATTCATTAATACCCACTTTATATACTACAAACTAAAATGACTTAAAGTACTCATTATAAATCTGAAAGGCCAAGGGGAAAAAAAAAAGAAGAGGAGGAGACTGTTTTACTTGTTTTCAACTCTAAAAGGAACTCCATTTTTGGTGGGGTTTTTTTTTCCCCTAAAATCTGAAAGAATAACACATGATTTACATGCATGTTACAATTCTATTTCAGAAAAGAAAGCCTAAAAATAGACACCTAAAATATTTTCCAGGACCTGGAAAGCTGAGCTGGCTTCAGTAGTTAAGAGCACTGGCTACTTTTCTAAAGAACCCAAGTTCAATTCCCAGCACACACGAGGCAGTTTATAACTGTTTGAAACTCCACTTCCAGAGGACAGACATGCAGGCAGAATACCAATACAATTTTTTTTAAAATGAGAACAATATGTTCTAAAGCCAGTGGAATGGTGTGGTGGCTTAAGACACTTGCCATCAAACCTGAACTGAGTTGAACTTCTAGAACCCACATGGCCAATCCTTGGAACTCACTGCTCAGACCTAACTTACCTTGCTAGTTTCTCCTGTTCTTCAAAGCCCAACCTAAGCATTACCTCTAAGATAAGGTCAGTGTCCAGAAATTAATAACATTTATTTGTGTGTGTGCACAGCACAATGCATCTGTGGAGGTCAGAGCAACCTGAAAGCATTTCTCCTTCCGTGGTGAGTTTCAAGGACCAAACTCAACGCCAGGCACATGTGGCAAGTACTTTAACCATCGCCAGTTCCCTTTAAACCTTGTATTCTCCTCAAGTACAATATGAAACCAGAAATCATGAGGCAGAGTAGAAAGATTTGAGAAGCTTTACTCTTGCCATAAAAAGAAGGGAAAGAAGAACAACTCATATTTGCTCCCTCCTTTCTTTGTGGGACTCACTCAGCAGAGCTCACGATAGATAGATAGATAGATAGATAGATAGAGAGAGAGATAGATAGATAGATAGATAGAATAGAGATAAAAACTTAGTACTTAAAAGAAGGTTCAAGAAGGAATTCTAAAGACAATCATTTTCAGATGCTGCCACACCCCCCAGTGTCCCATGCCCTATACTGATCCAAGTTGCATAGTAATATCTGTGCTCCAGGTGAGAGAAAGGCCATGTCCACCTGCGGAGAGGAACCAGCTTTACTGCATTCTTTTTCTGCCCACTAGAAATACAGCTGGAAACTAGCAAACTAGACCAGAAAGCCAGGCCAGAATCATTTATAGTCTTGGAGCCTAAGTAAACCAATAATTTCAAAAGTCAATTTCCCTTACCCAATCCTGTAACACCAAGGCACGTAACCTGCCACTTGTAGTTTTTCCCTTTAAAAATCTTGTTCCTCTAGACAGCCCTGCTGCACTCCTCCTCTTCACCAAGGAGGTTGCTGCGACCTGGGCTTGAGCTTGTATTAAATAAACCCTCATGTAGTCGCAGCAGAGTCAATTCCTGGTGGTCTTTGGGGGTCGCACAAACTGGGCAAAACACAGGCAGCAACCCAACCTCCACCACCAGTTAAAATAAACAGCGCTTCTGGTATTTTCTAGTGGCATGGTCTTCATATCTAACTCTCAAGCTTTAAAAGGAAATATTTTTGGGGAGGAGGCAGACCTGCTCTCAAAACTGGTATCATCTGCCACAGCTTTACGGGTAACTAGGACATCCGACTTCTGGCTTGTTTCTCAACGCTTTTCCACTTAACCTCATTTTTAACTAACTCTATTATACCAGGAAAGGTTTAAGGAATGGAAGAGGTTTAAGATCTGAAGTAAAGTAAGCAATATAACATAAGAACCAAGATAGCAAGAAAACAAGGTTGTGGCTGCAGCTTTGGTTCTCTGCTGTCCTTCATCCAGAAGCATGCAGAAAATCCCATTTAAACTACTAGTATTAAACAGAAAGTTATGTGGGGGAGTAGACACAGGCATACAAGCAGAAGACAGACACACACCCAGACAGACCACACACACACACACACACACACACACACACACACACACACGAAAGAGAGGGGTGTGTAGGGGTGGGGAGAAAGAGACAAACAGAATAGGGAGCTGGTGTGTAGCTCCATGATAGAGCTTAGCATACACAACGCATCCTTGCCTTGACCCTGAGCACAACAAATGACCACCAAAAAACGGAAAAAAGTCTGAGAAGCTACTTTAACAATGGGAAATAATAAATAATAAAACTAAAATCACCCTTTCTCTGCCCTTTACCCAAAATTTTTAATTTTAAAGAATAAGTTCTTTGTTTTTTTCTGCAGAACTAGGGATTGGACCTACAGGCTCATATATACTAAGCAATTTCTGTATATCCAGCCCTTTTCAGGTTGCCCAGGCTGGTTCTGAAATCTCTATAGTCAAATCCCACTTTAGTCTCCCAAATACTTGGGATTGCAGATCCCAAGTGTCAACAGCCCTGGCCCATTATATCATTACATCTAAATGATAGTGTAATTCATTATTTGTGGTCTTGTTTTTAAGATGGGTTGCCTAAGGCTGGCCCCAAACTCTTAAGAGCTCAAGTGATGATTCTTTAGTGTGTTTTGCTGCTAAATATAATTTTGACATAAATTACTATTACTTTTCAGTTTACTAAGAAATTTTATGTTTACTAAATGTTAGACAAATGCACAATTTCACTGTTATAATTCCGTTCTGCTTTCTCTTCACTAATCTGCTAATGTGTTAACTATATAAATTGTCCTTAATGATCTACTACATTCCTAGGAGAAATTGTAGACCATTAATTCATTCAGTTGTTTGAATATTTATTAATTCAACAGCTTTGTTTATAAGAAATAGGATTTTTAGGCTATCTTTATCAAATTTTGATTATTATTTTGACTTGGAATACACTGATGATATTTTACATTTCTCTATATTCTAAGGTAGTTTTCATTAAGAATAAACAGTTCCTTGATGGTTTGTTACAACTTTCCCATACAATCATCTAATCCTTTTAGAGTAACACAACAACAAAAATATTTGATTCTATTACATCTAATCCTTTTAGAGTTAAAAGAGTTATTTGATTCTATTACATTCTATGGTTATTGGCTTATTCAAATTTTAAACTTGTTCTAGGGGGTAGGCAACTAAGAAATTTTCATCTCTAAACATTTGAAACTACTGATAAAAGCAGTACAATTATGCCCAATACTTTTTCCTTCTCAGCCCCTCCCATTTTTTTGACAGGGTCTCTGTAAGTCCTGGAACTCACTAAGTAGGCCAGGCTGGCCTCAATCACAGAGATCCTCCTGCCTCTGCCTCCAGACTTCTGGAATTAAAGCTGTGTGCTACCACACACGGCCTATACTGCTAATGTTTTATTTGTGCCTTATTTTCTTTCTTTATCACATCTACCAAGGGCTTATTTTTAGATTTATTAAAATAAACAAACCCATTCTTCTTTAATAGTTGTTGGTTCATAGCAAAAAGAAACAAGCCACCCTCCTCACATTTGACAGCAGTACAACCTACTATGAAAACTCCACCAGAATGGTACAGTGAATGGCCCTACTCTGATATTAACGAGTCCACAATTTACACTGTATACTAAGAGAATGTTTTATTTCATAATATACTGTCAGTCTTCCCATGAGGCTACACTATTTTTCAATACTACCTGCAATGAAAGAGTGCTCAGACTGTTGTCTCTTTGCATGTAGTTGGTGCTGTAAGCAGTTTAAGGTCCACTCTTCTAACTGATGTGTAGTATTATCCCACTGTTTTTTGTGGGGGGGGGGTTTTGTTTGTTTTTTTCAGACAGGGTTTCTTTGTGTAGCCTTGGCCATCCTGGACTTCACTTTGTAGACCAGGATGGCCTCGAACTCAAAGCAAGGATCTGCCTGCCTCTGCCTCCCTGAGTGCTGGGATTACAGGAGTGGCCCACCTCGCCCGGCTGTATCCCATTGTTTTAATATATATGGAGCTTTTCTTTTTTGGAGATTTGACTTTACTGTGCACAGGCATTTTGTCTGTATACATGCCTGTGCACCACAGTGTGCACTGTCCAGAGGCCAAAAAAAGAGCACCAGACACCCTGAAACAGGAGCTGCACGTGGTTCTGGGAATTGAACCTGGGTCTTCTGGAAAAGCACCCAATGAGTGTTCTTAACCACTACACCACCTTTCCAGTCCCTACATAAAGCATCTTTAAATTATGTTTATTCCCATCATAGGTTATATGTTAAAGCCTCCAGCCCTTCCCCTCTTCTTTCCTTTTCTTTGGGATAAAAGTGAGTAAAATGCTCAAACTGGTTTAGAACTCACTATGTAAGGAAGGCTTCTGAAACCTGATCCTACTGCTTCAATGTACTAACTGATCTGGCATTTTCCCCTTTCCTTTGGAGACAAGCCTCACTATGTAGTCTTGCCTGTCCTAGATCTCACTATATAGACCAGGCTGACCTTGAACTCGAGAGACTAGCCTGACTTTGCCTCCCAAGCACCAGAATTACAGGTGTGTGTCACCATGCCGGCTCTTAGTCAGTTTTTAATCAGGTTGTTTGTTGCTGAGTTCTAAGAGTTCTATGTATTTGGGTTAAGAGTCCTATCATTAACAGCACCCATTTTCTTCCAGTCTGTGACTTGTCATCATTCTTTTGATAGTTTATTTTAAAAATTCACTTTAAGATTTTTTTGATATGTGCAGTTTTTTAAAAAGTCTATTTCAGTCATATCTGCTTTTGTCTTAAATATTCTACATACTTTATTTTTTCTAACTTGTTTCAAAAACTTATCCCATTTTTATTTCATTATCTTATTCTATAAATATACTTAAAACTGAACATTTCCACGTACCGTTCTCTTTAGGCACATCTCATCTGTATGTACTCTCTTTAATTCCAATTATTTTGGTAGACAGTGAACAGCTGGACACAGTAGCTCATTTTGGTAATCTCAACACTGAGGAACATGTGGTAGGAAAATTATATGAGGACCACCTGGGCTATACAGTGAGTTCCTGGACATTCTGAAGTACAAGGGTAGTACAAAAACTTGTCAAAAAATAAAAGTTTTAAAAAAGAATCCCCTGCCAGAAACAAAACAAAAACTATACAAGAATAGCTACTATTCCCTAAGAGGGATAAGGGAAATAATAGGTCCCACAAAACTAAATAATGTTTATAAAATGAATAGCTCACTCTCCTCTATGCCAGCAAGATGCCCAAAGGAAAGAGGGCAAAGGGGAAGAAAGTGACCCCAGCCCCCGCTGTTGCAAAGAAACAAGAGGCCAAAAAAGTGGTCAATCCTTTGTTTGAGGAAAGGCCCAAGAGTTTTGACATTGGGCAGGCTATCTAGCCTAAAAGTGATCTCACATGCTTCGTCAAATGGCCCTTTACATTAGGCTGCAGCGGCAAAGCGCCATCCTCTGAGATAAGCAGCTCCAAGTACCTCCTGCCATTAACCAGTTTACCCAGGTCCGGCAAACAGCTACCCAGATGCTTAAGCTTGCCCACAAGTACAGGCCAGACACAAAGCAGGAGAGGAAGAAGAGGCTACTGGCCCGTGCTGAGAAGAAAGCTGCTGGGAAAGGAAACATCCCAACTAAAAGACCACCTGTCCTTCGAGCAGGGGTCAGTACAGTCACCACCTTGGTGGAGAACAAGAAGGCTCAATTGGTGGTGATTGTCCATGACGTAGACCCCATTGAGCAAGCTTTTCCTTCCTGACCTTTGTGGAAAGATGGGACCCTACTGCCCCATCAGGGAGAGACCAGGCTGGGCGGCTGGTCCACAGGAAGACCTGCACCACTGTTGCTTTCACACAGGTGAACTCGGAAGACAAGGGTGCTCTGGCTAAACTTGTGGAAGCTATTAGGACCGTTTACAATGACAGATACAATGAGACCCGCTGCCATTGGGGGAGCAAGGTCCTGGGTCCTAAATCTCTGGCTCGCATTTGCCAAGCTGGAGAAGGCAAAGGCTGAAGAACTCACCACTAAACTGGGTTAAATGTACACTGCTAAGTTTTCTATACATAAATATAATTACAAAATAAAAAAAAATAATAAAATGAATAGCTCAAGATGATTGAGAGATGGGATTGTTTGAGATAACTGAAGAGCAGAAAGGATAAGGAAAAGTAGCTTAATTTAAAATTAAAACTGTTCAGATGTAGTGGGACACACCTGTAATCCCACTCAGAGGAGGTTTCCTGTAAGTCCCAGCCCCGCCTGAACATACAGAGTCCAGGACAGCCTGGAATATACACAATGATAATCTGTCTTGGGAGCTGTGGGAAGCAGCTCAAGATGGTGGTACAAGCATATCTGCCAGCACAAAAGTGATATAGGCAGGAGCTCAAGAGCTGCCTGGACCACATGAGCCCCATCTCAACAATCCAAATTAAGAGACAGGTTAAGATGCTTCCTGCCATGTATGATGAAAGAGCTAGATCTCCATGGCTCATATGACAGAGAAAATCAACTCTAGCAGCTGTCTTCTGACCACTACATAGACACACACACACACACAACTGTCCATCCCCCAAAGTTTTTTTTAAGAATCAAGGAGGTAGAGAGGCAGAAACAACAGTAGCTGCTGCTTACCAAAAATATAAATTATCATCATTTATCAAAGTGAGTGGGGAGGAGAAAAGGATAGAGAACAACAAGTATGGTAGTGTTTGTCATACAGAAAATGTATACAGACTCAATACCTAGTCTAAACTTAGTTTTACACCTGTGTGTAACTAGTAGGAAAACTGAAACACAAAACATGGGCATTACTAGAGAATAGCGAAAGAAAATCCAAATCTGAATAAACCAACAGAAAATATGGTAGAATGCAACTTAAAATAGCAATAGCTAAATCTAAACAGAAATTATCATAAATACTTAAAAGTTCTCAATTCTTTTTAAAAATCACCTACAGGTTATTTGCAAAAGTTGTGTTTAAAAGTAAATGATCCATGAAAGGTGAATATTTAAAATTAGAAAGCACATAAAATGCTTTTAAAATGAAGCATAACAGTGCTAATATAATACAACACAGATTATAATGCAAACATCACTAAAGGAGACAAAGACACTGTTTCAATTTGACTTGTTTGTTGTTGCCACCTGCAAATCTAACACTGAGCTACATCTTCAATCCCAAACAGAGAAATAATGTTTAAAGAGGCTGGAGAGAGAGTTCAGTGGGTAAGAAAGAGCACTTGCTTCTCTTGCAGAGGACCCAAGCTCAGGTCCCAGTACCCATAATAGACATTGCTTGTATCTCTAGCTTTGACGGATCCTACATCTCTGGCCTCAAGGGTACCTACACTCATGTACAGATACATAGGCATACACATAAATAAAAATAAAATAAATATCAAAAAATAGTACTTTAAGATTCAATTATAAATCTTTAGGTTCCCAACAGCTGGTCAGAAACTTCTTTTTTTCCTGTTTCCAGACAGTTTCTTTGTATAGCCCTGGCTATCCTGGAACTCAGTCTGTAGAGTCAGGTGGTCCTCTAACTCACAGAGAGATACATCTGCCTCTGCCTCTTGAGTGCTGAAATTAAAAGAATGCACCAACCACCACTGCCCAGCAAGAAACTTTTTTAAAATTCGTATCACACTTAAATTTAATATTTAATTGGAAAATGTTTTCAGCAGTGTTACAAAAGGAACTCAAGGCTGCAATGTAAATTGAAAAGTCTTAGGAGCCCCCCCCCCCTTAGGAGAGGGATATCATGAAATTAGCCTGAAAGCAAAACACAAGAAAATTAAAAGCACTGCCATAAAAAGGTAGCAAGACTCAGGGAAAGCTGAATGTAATGTGCTTCAGACAAGCTTTGGGGACCAACAAACATGTTCAATTCTTTGTGTTGCAAAACTGAGTTGAATAAAAGTCTCAAAACTTCAGTTACCAAGTAAGTGAGGGCAACAAGTCTCTAGGCCTAAAAAACTATCAGGAGATAACTATCATGTTTTTAATCCCAGCAGAAAGAGGCAGAGGCACACAGAAAGAGAGATCTGTGTGAGTTTGAGGCCAACCTGGTCTGCATAGGCTAGCCAGAACTGCAGTGAGACTATCTAAAAACAAAACAAAAACCAACCAAAACAAAACAAAACAAAAAAAAAAAAAAAACTACCAAAAGGATAAAACCAAACAGTACCTAACAGAAAGTGCTCAACAATGGAGTTACTATTAAATTATAACTAAGATTCAAGTTATAATAAAAGGAGTTATATTTCTAGTATTTCTTAATATGTGACTTAAATAGCACTTTGAATGTGAAACAAATGAGAAAACTTTTCCATTCATTTCTCATAATACTTAGATTCTCAGTTCCCATCAATAAGCGGCAAATTTTACACTTAAGATTGCTAATAAAGTATATGAATAAACGGAAGCTGTTACCCTGACAACAGCCACCAAATATCTAAGGAGCCACGGGGTGATTAATATTGTCAGTCTCCATTCCAGTAACTTTCACTTTTTAAACACTGGACAGATTTTAAGAGGCAAACTTTAAACATCCAACAGAATAGAACCTTGCTCTAAAATCAGAGAACCAAACCAACCATCTAGCTTGACAGGTAGGCAACCTAATTAACTTCTCATTTTTTATGTTACTGAATAAATATAATTTATATGCCTAATGCAGATTTAACATTCATGAATAGTACATCTTCTTAAGCAACTAATACAAAAGATCTTATGTGTTCCAAGGAAATTATTTAGTGTTTTTTAAAAATCTATTTTTAGTTTGTGGTATTCAAGAGGATATATCTAATAAGCTGAAATAAAGCCTCCATTTCATTTCCAAAATTTAAACTGAATTTTAAGCAGAATTTAAACTGAATTTTCTAACACTAACTTCACTGCAAAATTTCCAATATAAAAAAAAGCAGCATTATTACTTACATATTGGTCTGCTCATATGCATATTGCTATATAAATAATTTCTTGAGCTTCCTCTGTTCTAAGTACAAAGCTAGCAATATAGTTTCTTACCTTTCCATTAGCTTCTCTTTATCCCAATTGAAGTGGCTAAGGAGTATTCTCGTGATAGTTGCTGGATTCTGAAGAAGGGGGAAAGAAAACATTTTAAATTATATCTCATTGACTTTCTTTGTACGTGTGTTTTTCTGTGCAATCCAGGCTGGCCTTGAATTCACAACTCTCTTGCTCCAGTATCCCAGGTGCTCGGATTGTATGCATGCAACAACAAACCGAGCTCTTTCACAGACATGTAAAGAAATTATAGGCTATTTCAAGTTCCCTACTAAAGCATCCAAGCTTTCTTTTCTGCACCACTGCTGAAGCATAAAAGCATTGTTGAACCACTAGGTCTCACCTGCAACACCCTTTCTAGAGTTGTTGGGGTTTTTTTTTTTGTTTTGTTTTGTTTTTTTTGTTTGTTTGTTTTTTTGGGGGGGTGTTATTTTGAGACAGGATTTCTCTGTGTAGTTCTGGCTGTCCTGGAACTCACTCTGTAGACCAGGGTGGCCTTGAACCTACCTCTGCCTCCTGCACGCTGGGATTAAAGGCATGAAAGCCACCACCACTCACAGCTCCCTTTCTAGATACTTATGTTCCCAAGGAAATACAAATTTTTGGTGTATGATCAAGATTACTTAAACAGATTGCCAAATAACAGCTCATCCTTTATAGGGTTCAAAATAAGGCAAAAAGAAAGACGATAAAGTAAATTACTGTACTAAGCCAAGTGAAGTCATCTATACATACAACCTCAGCACACTGGAACTGAGGAAAAAAGATGAGGAACGAGGCCAGTCCATACTACACAAGCAAGACCTATCTTGAAAAGCAAACCAAGAAGCCTCAGGTGGCTGGCTCAGCTGGTAAAGTATGAGACTTTTAAGTCTGGAGGTCTGGGGTTCAAACCTAAGACAAACTACTTTTAGAGCCAGGCACAGTGGCTCAAGCCTATCATCAGCACGCAGGGAGGCAGGTGGATCTCTGTGAATTTAAGGCCAGCCTGGTCTACAAAGTGTCCAGAACAGCCAAGGCTACACAAAAAAGCCCTGTCTCGGGGGACAGGTGGAAGGGGGGAGAGGGAAAGAGAGACAGAGGAAGAAAAGCACACCAAAAATATTGATTAAAATTAATTTGTTGTATGGACTATTTAATAGACTGCCATATCAGAACTCTAAATGCAATTAATAAAATTTGTAAAACCAGGGGCTGGAGAGATGGCCCAGCTGCTCTTCCAAAGGTCCTGAGTTTAATTCCCAGCAACATGATGGCTCATAACCATCATATAATGAGATCTGGTGCCCTCTTCTGCCCTACAGGCACACATGCAGGCAGAATACTATATAAATAATATTTTAACATTTTTGTAAGACCTGAAGTATCAAACAGTTCAAAGAATTCCAAAGTCACAGTGTACTTTAGACATAGTTCTTTCATATTAGATTATTTATACAAGGAAAAATTAAAACTCAGAAATAAAAGTTTACTGTTGTTACAAACATCCTCATTTCCCCAAACTAGCTTACTATTTGAACACACTTTTTCAAAACTTGAAACATAGCAGGGATTGGTGTGGTGGCTCACCTGCAATCTCAAAATTCGCGAAGTTAAAACAGAAGTATTGCTGAGTTCCAGGCTGGTTTGTACCACAGAATGACAGCCTGACTCAAAAACTCAATGGGGCCTACGAAATCAGGAAAACCTGATTCATTCACAGACATAAGAGCTCATGACAGTGTAGGAAGCAGAGCTTAAACTCAGGTACATTTTACTTATATTTCATGTACAAATTTCTACTCAAAGAGCATTTTAAAAAATATTTATGTAGCCTAAACATTCTTTCACTGTGGTTAATAATGGTATTAGTTAAGTATTGATTTAAAATAATCTAATTTAAAGTGTCATTAACAAAAAGAAATTGTCATGAGAAAGATTTCTATCAAGTATTCTCATTTATTATACACACAAAGAAAATTTCACCGACTCCATTCCCCAAATAGGCCAGTGACCCAAGAACTCTTCTACTCACCAGGGCTCACCTTACTGCCTGCCTACCTCTTACTTCTTATTCAGACACACTCAGAGCCCTCTTTTAACACCATACTCCAGAATAAGAATCTCACTGGGCATGGTGATGCACATCTTTAATCCCAGCACTTGGAAGGCAGAGGCAGGCGGGTCTCTGAGTTGGAGGACAGCCTGGTCTACAGAGTGAGTTCCAGGATAGCCAAGGCTACCCAGAGACACAGAGAAACCCTGTCTCAAAAATCAAAACTTACTATGGAAAGTTTTCTTGACTCTGATGTTCAGTCTCACATTTTTATTTAATAAAATATCTGAGGCAAGGTCAGATTGCCTAGAAGCACAGATTGCCAAAAACGACTCAGATAACTTGCTTCAGAGTAGCTGACTAATAACTGTAAACTTCATGAGGAGAGGTAGTAGGTAACTGTATCTATCACAATTACTCTATAACAGGCCATAAACCAGGCATGCTAGCTCAAGTCTATCACACAAGCACCCCAGAAGCTGGGGCAGGAGAAACACTGCAGGGTCAAAGGCAATCTAGGCTATCTGTTAAGTTTTAGGATCATTGTTAAGGCCCTATTTCAAAAAGCAAAAACAAAAGAAAAGCACCCTGTAAACCTTCCTGACTAGCTAGTTTTTTTATTTTTCTTCATTTTTTTTTCTTTTAAGAGAGATCTAACAATGGCTAAGAACTTAAGATCCTCTTTTGCCTTAGCATCCCAAGTGCTAGGATTACAGGCCCATTCAACTATGCCTAACTCTAAAAGCCTTTGTAAATATGAGAAAAATATGAACCTCACGTATTATGTAGAACAGCTGTAAATTCTAAAGTATGATCATTTGGCACTACTGTCCCTTCCACTATATCATGTAGCAGAACCAGAAGGAATATCACTGATCTTTAACTAGTCATGTATTAACAGCCTGTATGTTCCCACCAAAAGGTTATTCAGAACAAGATGGGGTAAAGTGATCAGAATACAAGAACTTCCTGGAGGGCTAAAAAAGTTCTGTATCTTGAATGTCATATAAAAGTAACAGCAGGCCCCATCAGCTGTGGAATATATGCTTCAAGATCCCCAGTGACTGTACAAAACTGCAAACAGTAGCAAAGTCTAAATACAGGTACTGGAATACTTCAGAGGTTGAAGACACATCTAAGAAGGCGGCTAAGTGAGTAACAGGCGGGTAACACCAACCCTAACACTAAGACAGAAACTGGTCCTAGGTCCTGAGGTATTGCAGTGACATTCGAACTCTGGATTGTCTTGGGGTTCCTACTGCTGTGGTAAGACACCAGGACCAAAAGCAAGTGTTTACTGTTGCATTTTACAGCTTACAGCCTGCAGAACTCAGGACAGGCGTTCAAGAGAGGAACCTGGAGGAAGGAACTGATGCACAGGCCAAAGGTCAGCCTAGCGGCAGAAGAGGACCCAACATTTGGAAGTTGCCAACATTTTGGAGATGCCAGTACCATGGGACCACCACAAGGATAGCCGCTGCAAAGTGAAGCCACCCCGAGCCTATGAAACACGCTGTGTATGCTGCCAACAGCAGACCTGGGGAAATGAAGCTCTACGGACCACAGAAGATCATTACTGCATCCTCAATGAACTTGAGTTTTGCTTCGATGTTAACTGTGCCCTGATTCTTCCCTCTTGGATAAATTATTTAACTTTTTTTTTTTCACAAGTACCCACGGTTAGGAGACCTTGGAATATTAGGGAAACTGAATTATTTTAGAAAAACTTTGGATGTTTTAAAGAGACTGTCTTTAAAAACAAAAAACAAAAAAAGGAAAAGGAAAGGAAGAAAATAAACAGCAGGTAGATCGTATGATGGGGGAGGTCAGGACCAACCAATAAGATGCTGGTGGCTGGGCCTGGGAGGGCAAGCCTGTAATCCCAGCTATTCAGAACAGTCTGGACAAATACAAAGATTTACAAAGGGCGTCAGTGGCGATGTGCTTGCCCACAGTGCAACAGCCCCTGAATCGATCTCCAGCAAAGACAGACACAGACAAGACAGTGCTGAATAGCCCATTAAAGTTTCTCCTGGTTTTGACCCAAGTGTGTGCCAAAGACAAAATGTACAGTGGTATACCTCTGTGACTGAAGCTGTGCATGTATGAGACAGATATAAAGAATTACAAGAGATGCTTTCAGAAAGGATCAACCTACATACATGGAAACAAAAGGTGAGAAAGAACCTGAGTTATAGTCTACCCAGGTTAACCTGTCTACTGTAACAAATCATCACCTTCTCAAGTGTTCAACACAGAATTCAAATTACCAGACACAGCCAAAACTAATTCTTACCAACGCTCAAAGCAGACAACAGAAGTTCATTTCTAGATGACCCAGATATTACAATAATCAAAGATTTTTAGGGGCCAGTGAGATGGCTCAGCAGGGTAAAGGCACTTGCTGCCAATGCCTGATGATGTGAGTTCCAACCTAAGAACTCACATGGTGGAAGGAAGGAGAAAACTAACTCCTCCAAGACTCCTTACTACCCCCACAGCACACAGAGTATTTTTTAAATGTTAATAGTAAAATAGTCATCTCTTAAGAGTGAACATCTGAAACAAAATCAAGTGATACAAGGGGCTGGAGAGATGGCTCGGTGGTTAAGAGCACGGTATGCTCTTCCAAAGGACCCGGGTTCAGTTCCCAGCACCCACACGGCAGCTCACGACTATTTGTAACTCCAATTCTAAGGGATTTGAAACCCTCACACCAACGCACATAAAATAGATTTAAAAAAAATCAAGTGATACAAAAAGGAAACACGGAACAAGAGAAAACACAAACAACAACAAGGGTAAATGTCTGGGTAATTATTATGGGCTACTTTTCTCCTGACTTTTTAAAAACACAAAACCATCAAATCAAAAGCTGTAACACTCAAAGAAGAATTAAATATATATATGAGCAAAGAGAAAAACAGTAAAGATATTAATCCAATCACATCAAAATGCCATTAAATGTAATAAGCATTAAAAAATAACAAACCAGTCCTGATGCAACTTGATATGCTAGAGTGGGATGATGCGGGGAGGCTCCCCTTTTCTGAAAAGGGGAGGGGAAAAAGAGGGAAGGGTGTGGGACTGGGAGAAGAGGAGGGAGAGTCCTAAGATCAGGAAGTAGAGTGAATAAATAAACTTATAACAAATAACAACAAACCAGAGCTGGGTGTGGTGGCAAACCCCGTTAGCCTGGCACTCAAAAAGCAGAAGTGGGTAGATTTACTCGCCTTTAGAGCCAGCCTGATACACAAATTGAATCCACGACAGCCAGGATTCCAGGACAAATAAATGAATGACTGAAGGACTGATAAATCAGACATGGTGATGCACTCCTGTGATCATGCAACTGAGGGAGGCAGAGGCAAAGGCAGGAGGATCAGGAGTTCAAGGCCAATGTCAGCTACAAGAGACCATCTCAAATCCCTCTTACTCCAAACTTACAAGAAAATAGCCTAGACTTGTTTTGACATAGCATCTGATATCGCACCAGCTGGCCTTAAAATCATTACTATATAAAAATCAAAACTATAAAATTAGAAGAGAAAATATCTATGATCTTGAGTTAGGCAAATAGTTTAGATAGAACATCAAAAGCACAAGCCTTAAGACTAAAGTGATCAATTCTAATCCATCAAAACTCAAGACTCTATTTATCTGAGTACTATGGCTTTACACTATTATCTCAGCATCTGAAGACTAGGACAGGAGGTTCTCAAGTAACTTGAAGCCAGTCTGTGTACTTAAAGTTCCAAGTTAGCCTGGGTACAGAGTGAGATGAAGGAGAAAGAATGAAGAATGAAGAAGGGGAAGAGGAGGAAGACAATGACAATGAGAATAGAAAGATATACCAGAAAGGGATATTTGCAAAAAGGATATTATGTATCCAGAATATATATTTTTAAATCTTAAAAAATAAAAAGCAACAGTAAGAAAACAAAATCCAATTTAAAAATGCGTTTTTGTAGGCAGCTGGAGGGATAGCTTAGTGGTTAAGAGCAATGGTTGCTCTTCCAGAGGATTCAGGTTCAATTCCCAGCACCCACATGGCAGCTTAAAACTGTTACCCCACACCCTCACACAGACATACATGTAAGTCAAAACACCAATGTACATAACATAAATACTTTTTAAAATTGGGTTTGTAGTGTCATTCCAAGGCAGACTGAAACCTCCCTCAAAATTTCCAGCTGGAAGTTTTCTTTGCTGAAAAAAATTTAGTATGCTTAAATGCACACCCCTCAATATTTTTTTCTTGCTTACAGTTTTATTTACATGTTTGTTTGTACGTTTATTTTTAAGGATTGAACCCGAGGCCTTGTTAAGTGCTAGTTAAGCATTCTAATACTGACATGCTACCAGTTCCATAGTTTTCCTTGTAAATGTTAAAATGGCCAGGTGCAGACAGTTTGACTGCTTGACCCACAGATGATAGCCCAGCAGAAAAACAAGCAACTACCTCAAGACCTGCAGAGATGCTGGCTGGATTAGGAATGTGGTTCTCCACAATTCAGTCAGTGAGACAGTGAATGACGGGGCTGTGGCTCAGAAGTGGCTCGCTCAGTGCAGGTACAGCTACTTCATAGGGTGGCAATTGCAAGGAGACACAGAGAACTAGAACTACAACAGCTTCCCACGTGGTGGTGGTTCCTTGAGCTGTTCCATCACAATCACAGCTGTTTTTCACTGCTCCTGCAGGGTACTCTTCTCAGGGGCGTCAAACTGGCTGCAGGCACACAGATCAGACTTCATTTTAGTGTTAGGAACTAAACCTGAAACAGTGGGGCTGTCATGGCCTCTTCTCCAATTGTCTCAGGAATCTTTGCTGAGGCCATGGTCTCAGCTCCACCTACAGCCCAGATACCCCACGTATAGTGCCTAAGGCTTCATCACAGCCCTCCTCTGTCTGGCCACGAGCACCCTGACAGCTGCTATAACTGTTTCACAAGTCCAGTCCCCAGTAAAGCCTGATGAATGCTTCTGCCACCTATTTGTGGCCTTATCACAAAGAACAGGCAACTCAGCCAAATGCTGTGGCTAATTCCTGTAATTCTAGAATGTGGGTAGTTGAGGCCAGAGGATTGTCACAAATTCAAGACCAACCTGAGGAAAACCTACTAACAAAACCAAAATAAACAGCAGCCACAAACAAACAAGAGGTAACCAGCAATCCCAGGCACAATGCAGTCTAGAGGGAAAAAAACAAAACAACAACAACAACAACAACAAAAAAAAAAAGGTGCCAGAGAACAGCAAGGAGCAGAAACTGCCAGAGAACTAAGACTACAAATGACTACAGAATTGCAGGGTGTCGGGCAGCTGCCATTTAAGAGACTAGGACTGTACCATTAAAAATGAAGTGTTCAAACAGAGCCAAAATACCTGGGTCCCAGGGGGCCTGCAGAGGCTGATGCTCCAACCAAGGACCATGCATGGAGAGTACCTAGACCACCTCTGTTCAAAGGAAGCACTCTGGCTGCTCAGTTTCCAAGTAGGTTCCCTAGTAAGGGGTACAGGGGCTGTCTCTGACATGAACTCAGTGGCTGGCTCCTTGATCACCTCCCCCTGGGGGATGCAGCCTTGCCAGGCAACAGAGGATGATGATGCAGGCAGCCTTGATGAGACCTGATATGCTGGGGTCACACAGAAGGGAAGGAGGACTATCAGTGGACTTGGGGAGGGTCATAGGGGGAGAAGAGGGAGGGTAGGTGGGACTAGGAGATGAGAGAGGGCTGCAGTGGAATACAAAGTGAATAAACTAGTTAGTTAGTTAGTTAGTTAGTTAGTTAGTTAGTTAAACTTAAAAAAAAATGAAGCGTTCAGCTGGGCCCAGTGGCACACACCTGTGATCCCTCTGTAAGGCAGAGGCTGAGGCAGGCAGATCTGAGATCAAGGCCAGCCTAGTCTAGAGTCCAGGACAGCCAAGGCTACACAGAGAAACTCTGTCTTGAAAAAAAAAAAAATGAAAGAAAGAAAGAAGCATTCTTGGTACCTCAAACTTGGAGCTATCAAAAGAGTGATGCCAGGAGTAACCATAACATTAGAAGGGCCAAAACAAAAGGACTGCTCCTGAACTAGAAGCCAGCCTTTATTTATACAGTAAGTTCAGAAAGATTAAAGGAGGGGAAGGGGAGATGGAGCCAGAGTGGGAGTGGGAGAGGGAGTGGGAGAGGGAGAGGGAGAGGGAGAGGGAGTGGGAGAGGGAGAGGAGAAGATGGGGGAAGATTGGGAAACAGGACTGAAACCTACTACCTGAGATTTCCATACAGAAGAGCTCTAAGGTAGTTAATGACAGAGATACAGATACAATGCAGGAATAGGGCAAAAAGAAGGAACTGGGGAATGGGGAAACTGTTCGGCAAATTGTAACAGTAGCTATAAAATATCAGATATTTGTCAACTCAAAATTGTAAACACACACAAAATAGCTTAAATTTTGAATTAAAAAAGTAATCTAACCTGCACTGGAACACCCACAGCAGAATTACTAATTACTTCAAAGGATTCCTGTGCATATGCTACCAATTAGTAAATTGCTTTACAGAAGACCAACTGAGCAAAAGTTGAAATAAAAAGCTTTCTGTTGCTTATCATCTAAAGGATATAAACACATCAAATAAAAATAGCTTGACTTGTCACTATAATTAGATAGCAATAATAGAAGCAGTGGATCTAACCTTTAAAGATAATAAACAATGCCTCTAAATTTTTACAGCTTTGTAAGCCCAAAATCGGTGATAGCAACCCTTTCTGGCTACCTACTAGAATCTCCTGAGGAATGTTAAAACTATCGGTACATGGGCTTAGCCTCCAGAATTTCTGATTCAGTATTCTGGCATAACATCGTACCTATAGTTCCAGATCTCAGGAGGCAAAGGGAAAGGGGGTCAGATCACGTAGGGATAAGGTAGCCTGAGCTATTGAGTCTCAACCCTCATTCTGACAAAAAGAGCTTACAAACTTCCCAGTATAAATGCTTATTTATAAGTTACCCCCAAGCAAACAAGGGCAAGGACAAAGGAGAAAGTTAGGAACGCCCTCCCCCTTGTGATGATTCCCTAAAGATCTTTTCAACAGATTACTTTCATTCACTATTTTTAGAGATTATTTAAATCAAAATTTAATGCTGACATTGTCTGCTTAACTGACATTAATACTGAAGCAGATCCATAGCAATTTGAAACCCTGCTAAGGTGTGCACACAAACTAAATGTGATCCTGATGCACCAACACTTGTAAACACAGCTGGCAATGGTCCCCGTGGTGTCAATGAACTTCATTGTCAATGAACTTGCATTTTATGAAGAAATTGCTTCTTTCTGTCATGTCAAGTTTGGAAGAGCAAAAAGATTTCAACCTCTAGAAAAAGAGGCCATGAGGACTGAGGAGAATGCCTCAGAGGGTAAGAAGGCCTGTATGCTTAAGCAAGCATGAGGACTTGAGTTTGATCCCCAGCACCCACAGGAAAAGACATGATCATGCACCCGTAACCCTAACACCATAGGCCACAGATTACAAGGCAAATCTCCAGGGCCTGATGGACAACCAGTCTAGGCAAAACGTTAAGCCTTACATTCACAAAGCAATGAAAGCAGGACTCCTGACAACAACTTTAGCCCTTGAGTGACCATATGCATGTGCACATACCCACGCACACACAACATCTATACACATATAAGCAAACCAACAAAAGAAAAATGTCGTGAGTTTAACCAGTAATTAAGATGTTTCTACAGGGACTGTAGAGATGGCTCAACAAGAACACTTCCAGAGGACCTGAGACCAGTTCAGTTCCCAGGATCCACATGGCAGCTCACAGCAGCCAGGCTGTAGCCCCAGTTCCAGAGGATGCAATGACCTCTTCAGTTATACATGTGACTGACTGAATGACTGACTGACTGAATGAAAATCTACAACTAGAAGATCAGTACTCTCGATCTATCAGTCAGTGTACAATACTTTGATTTCTCAGCTGGGTAATGGTGATGTATGCCTTTAATTCCAGCATTATGGAGGCAGAGGTAGGCAAATCTTTTTAATTTGAGGACAGCCAGGACTACACAGTGAGACCCTGCCTTTAAAAACAAAACAACTACCAAAATCAAACAATTCTAGTGGTGAATGAAGTAAAACAAAGATTTAAAACTTGGTTCAGCAAGATAGTTCAGATCTACAGCCAAAGCCGGACAAACTAAGTTTGATCCCTAAAATCACATACTGGAAGAAGAGAGCTGACTCGCTGAGGTTGTCCTCTGACTGCCACAACACAGACACGATTTTTATAATGTATTAAATTTTAAACTGATTGAGACATTGTAACAGTGTTAGCTATAAAACTGTGCATATATTAAGTAAAATAATCCCAAAGTTATTTAAACAAGGATGATTTAGTGATGACATTTTAAGCACCCTAAAAATACATGTAGCTATATGCCATGTGCTCCTTTGTCATGAACTTTTTAAAAAGAGTCTTGTGTGAGCATATGCACACTGCATAGCTTCAGTAGCCGCCAGAGACCAGAAGAGTCTAAAATTCTCTAGAACTGGACTGTGAGTTTCCATGTGGATGCTGAGCACTGAAGCCAGCTTCTTCTCAGTAACAGTGCAGAAGCCCATGGAGATCAGAGGAAAGCACTGGGTCCTCCAGAACTGGAGTTGTTGCTGGTTGAGAGTCACCATGTGGATGCTGGGAACTGACCCCAGTCCCTCTGCAAGAGCAGCATGTGTGTGCTCTTAGCCAGTGAGCTCTCTCTCTGTTAGCCTGTCCCCTTCATTTTAACCACTGAATTCTCTATTTTTACTTGCAGTTCTAGGAAAGATATTGATAAAAAACGTATTGTGCAAAGCTGATAGATACGAGAATGTGTTCTTAAGTAGTTGGAGGCTGAGTTGTATCTTAATGGTAGCTTCCACACTGGCTGAGCATGTGTAGCTGGGAATGAAAACAGATTCTCCCTCCCCTCCTTACTGCCTACTTCCTGATCATATTCAGGACCAAGTCTTAGAAGATAGCTTAGTAGGTCATCATCTTCGGGGGGGGGGGGGGGCGAGAACCCAGCCACATACAACACTTTATGCTGGAAGTAACTTGGTTCTTAATGATAAAGTATAGACATGTTAAGATCCCGAACTTGTTTTTCTGGTGTCAAGTAGACATTTGTTTTTTATTGTTTATAAATATATACTGTTAACTAACACTCCATTGACATACAGTTAAATTTTTATAAGGTGGGGGGGGGTCAGGGTTTCTTCTGTGTAGTCTTGGCAACTTGCTCTGTAGACCAGGCTTGTCTTGAACTCTTGAGATCTGCCTGTCTCTGCCTCCAGACGTTAGGACTGCCACCACACTCAGCTTTATTTTTAGTTTTTTGTTTGTTTAAAAGAAGAGGGTTCTCTGTAAGCTCTGGAACTGACTATGTAAACCAGGCCTCCAGGCTATGCCTCCCAAGTGCTGGGATTAAAAGTGCATATCACTACACCCAGTTTCAGCTTTAATTTCTAATGTGGTAAGGCAACCTTTGTAATCTTTGTTTGTTTCTTCTAGTATGTTTTCATCCTCAATAATATACTTGTAACCACAGCTATTACATTCCATTATAGACGTTATCTATCAACATCCTAGTGGAACTGGCACTTCTGCATGTACCCTGCTCCTAGTCTTTCTTGGAAAATTCAGTCATAATGTTTAGTTAAACCTCATCTTATTTTTTTAATGTTATTAAAAATTTTAATGTTATTAAATTTTAGTGTTATTAATGTTTAGTTAAACCCCATCTTATTTTTAAATTTTAACAGAAGTCAGGAGAGAAGAGCAAGAAGGAAATAATAATAGAAGACAATAATAGAATCCCTCCCCAATCCCCAAAGCTATAAACAGACACAAGTATATCCAATTTGGAGAGTGCTAAAGGCCTACCCAGCACACTGAATCAGAAGATTCAAACATCTCTTTGAAATACCGGGGATATATAACCTAAAAAGAAAATCTCAGGAAGACACACAACAATGAAGACAGAAAGACACTGTCTCCCACAAAGATTCAATGTATAATTTTCCATCTAGATAATCTCACAATCATGCTGAAAAAGACTTTAAAAGATTATCTGGGCACAATAACACCTTTGAAGATTGTGAGGAAGTTAGATTAAGGGTCTTGAACATTACATCTAAGAATCAAAGGCTCCAACACAGGAAAACAGTGATGAAAGTGTGTAACTGAAAACACAGAATGAGAAATTGGGGCAAGCTGTTAGATGAGTGGATTCACCTGTGCACAGTAGGCCCAGGGCATTTGATGGTTAGGATTGTTAAAACAAAAAAGAGCATGGACACACACAGACACACAGACAGAGACACACACACACACACACACACAAAAGTAATAAGAAGCTAGAAACAGAAGCCCAGCATGGTGGTGCATGCCTATAACCCATGGGGAGGCAGAGGCAGGCAGATCTCTGAGTTTGAGAGCAGCCTGGTCTACAAAGTGAGTCCAGGAGCGAGATCACTCTTGGCTACAACTTTGAGGCCAGCTTCAGATAAATGAGACCATGTTTCCAAACAAATTCAACATAAACAATTTAATTAAATTTGTCATAAGACAAAGATTTAAAAAGTAGCATGAAGTAGATTTTTCAAAGATGGTAGGAAAAAAAGTGGAAGAGATAATGTAAAAAGAAAAGGCAGAGTGCCAAAAGATGAAGAAAAAAAGAAAGGTTATATGCAGTCATTAGAAAATACAACTCTTTTTTTGTTCTTATTTGTGGCCAGAGGCATCTGTATTTACCTTCTAGCTAAGAAAAGAACTATGAAAACTATCATATATCAAGAATTTAGATATATTTATATATATATGTATAAATATATATATTCTATAAAATATATATATATATATATATATATATATATATATATATATTTCCGGGCGAGGTGGTGCATGTCTTTAGGCCCTGCACTCAGGGAGGCAGAGGCAGACAGATTGCTGTGAGTTTGAGGCTAGCCTGGTCTATAAAGTGAGGCCAGAACAGCCATGGCTACAGAGAGAAACCCTGTCTCAAAAACAAACAAACACTATATCATATATATATATATATATATAAAATAAACAAACACTATATATATATAGTGTTTATATATATATATAATATATATTATATATATATATATAATTTAGTTAAGTGGGGGCTGGAGACATAGTTCAGTGTGGTGGAGGAGCATGTCTTTAATCCCAGCACTTGGGAAGCAGAGGTAGGCAGATCTCTGAGTTTGAGGCCATCTTGGTCTGCAGGACAGAAGAGGACATACAGAGAAACCCTACTTTAAAAACTTTAAATGGTAATATAAGAAAACACTAATCCACAGTACAAATCTACAGTAAATTTAATCTATAGTAATCTAGATTAAATATACTGTATACTGTTGAATGAAAAGGGAATTGAAGAAATAAAACAGTATTTGAACAGAAAGAATAAACTCAAATGTGACATCATATTTTCTTCATAAATCATTCAGTTCTAGACTAAAATGAGTCAAAGGACAACTTCTGAGAAACCAGTGTTCTCCTTCCAACAAATTATTCTTAGGGTCTTATCAAACTCAGGTCATCAATCTCAGTGGCTGCTGTCTTTACCCATCTAGCTCTCTCCCCAGCCACAACATTCATTCCTAATAATGTAAGTTAGATGTACACTGTCATGAACCTCACAGTAACATTTTCCTACATTCACATCATACATCTGGATCATACCTACCTCCACATTACTCTCTCACACAATGTCCTTGCTCTTCCCTAAAGGCCATCCTTCTGTTATCATACTGTTCCCTTTTTTGTAGTCCATGCACAATATCCATTTTTGAAGATAAAAGTAAAAACTGAAGTTACATTACATTTAAAAGTGGTAGAGCCACGATCAGATCCAGGCTTCTAAAATTCATAATTATTTTTACTTATTCTGCTTTGGGCTACTAGGCTTGACAATTTTCAAGAAATTCTAGGTTCATGACACACTTTTTTTTTTTAAAGTTTGATACCATAAAGAGGTTAAAAATACAAGTTTGCAAGAAACTTAATACCTAAAATACAACTGGATGGGGATGAAGTATAAAATATGAAAGCAAAAAAGTTAACCAAGATACAAAAGAGTACCACCTTAAACCCAAATTTCATTTTGCAATGCTTAATTCAGAACATTCTTCATGCTATAACATATGCTATAAAGTTTCACTTCAAAATAATTCCATAACTATATCTCAATCTAGTATTTTAGGTTTATTAACTACCACCACTATGAGCCTCTAGAACTAAAACTCATGCCAAGCATATTTAAAATCTCACTTTAGTCATCCTAAAAAGTCTTAATCTTCACTGTATATCAAGTACATATTTTTATCTGGAAAGTCATAAGAAGCAACAGTACTAATCTATCCAGAAGAAAAGCAGATCCTTTCCTTTCAGAAACAAAACAAAGCAAAGAAAGTACGGCAAATATCATCACTGTTCAACTATCCCCACATTACCTTACTATACAGCCAACTCCACAATATAAGCAACCTTTCTGTACTGCACAGTTTAAGGTTTGGTTTTGTTTTGAAATTTGGGGACATGTTTTGGAGTGCTGGGAGGGGACCATATTCAGTGCTGTATTCAAGACCAGTGCTAGAATACCACTGGATCTACATAAAACTTAACGTTCTTAAAAGTTATTGGTAATTTAGGTTTTAGAATGCACCATAAGAAGGCTATTTTTCTTTCATTCCGATTATATTTAAAAAGCAGCAGCAGAAAAAAATCAGGAAGCCAGGCATGCCTATAATCCCAACACTGTGAGTTCAAGGCCAGCCTGGCCTACAAAGGGAGTCCAGGACAGCCAAGGTTGCACAGAGAAACCCTGCCTTGAGAAAACAAACAATAAGGAACTGCTATTGCAACTGTCACATAGCATATCAGAATTACAAATATTTAAATAGAATCTATTAAAATTTCTGAGACATTAACCAAAAAACAACCTGTAAGATATAGATTGTTTTCATCATATATACAAGCAAATCAATCCATCTTTCCTGCTTCTCAGTTTCTAAAATAGTAACCTATTTCAATATAATTTCCCCCCCAATTCAATCCAGTCTATGAATCAACCTAATATATCCACCATTAAATCATCTTCAATCCCTCACTATTTCTAACAAAGATAGTAGTAAATACCTATTTACTTAATAGTCTAAATGCCAAGCAGTAGCCCTCTGTTTAAGTGAAATAAAATAAGTGTATAGCTTGGTAATAGTTTTATAATACACAACCGTGCTATGGACATAACCCCAACACCACAGAATAAACCCGTGCTCTTTACAAATACTTTAGATTTGCTTTCCTAGAACAGGCTTTCCCATGAAGTTGTACAGAATAAATGTTGGGCCTTTAAATAATGAAGTACTTGCTGCTGCTGCCGCCAGTGTTGTGTGTGTGCACCCGCACATGTACTTAATGATCCTTTAATGACTTGTCTTTTGAATGATTCTGTCCTACCTTTGCTGCTGCAGCCCGCCTGTCCTTTGCATCACTGAATTCAAACTTCTGGAAGTACCAAATATGCACTGTAACAGACAGATGGACAGATCAATGGGCCACAGCGGCAAAGGCCAGAGACACACACTTGATAAATTAAAATCAAGGTATACCAAGGGGAGGGGAAAATTAGGAAAGGGGGAAAAAAGTACCTGCCTCTACCGTTCTATAGCAAAATTCCTGATGTCGGCAACCTTTCCATACTCAATAAATTATTTTTTTTGTTTTTCCTGTTTTTATTCTAGTTTATTCTTTTGAAATTGAGCCTCATATAGTTCAAGCTAGCCTGACCCCCAACCCTGAGAGGAGGCTCTCCCTACTTCCTTAATACTGGGTCTATAGGGGTGTACCATCAAGCTTGACTTCATGCAGTGCTGAAAAATGAACCCAGGACTCTATCAACTCAGCTATACCCCAATCCCAAATTAAGTATTCTTAATTATAAATTATTTCCCTTAAGTACAGTAAAATACCAACGTAGCACACAACAAAAATGCAGCAGTATTTTTAATGCCAATGACAGTTAACAGATACAGCAGCCACTTTCATAACCCTGCCCATTTCTTCAAATAGAGGTTGCTCTCATATACAAATTATACCCTACCTAAACTTTCTATACCAAAGCTAAATTACCAAATTATTACCACATGCAGAATACTTCTACTAATGTAATGCTAATGTCTTTGTAATTAGAATATACTTAAACATCACAGAATAAAACTCATAATCCATTAATCCCAGCACTCGGGGAGGCAGAGGCAAGTGAATCTATGTGAGTTCGAGGCCAGCCTGGTCTACAGAGTGCGTTCCAGGGCAGGCAAGGCTACAGAGAAACCCTGTCTCGAAAAAAACAAAAAACCTCCTAATTCAGCATTTCACCATTCTCTATTTTGTTTTACTATATAAGTAAGACTGCGAGCACACCTACATAAGACTACTTTGAAGGCTCAAAACAGCAAAAGGTAGGGGCCCAAAGTCTGGTACGTTATTTAGTAACACATTTATATACAAAACTCTGAACTAGAGTTTTCAAAGGCTGAGTAGAATCTTACCTATAACTTCAAATTCAGTCAGATTTCAAGAGGTTTCTATTTAATACTTCCAAATGCTAACTTAAGTCAGCCTAAGTATTACACTGATAAAAGTTTTAGTCAGACAACACAAATGCCCATTTCACCTGTCTTCACCAAAAGCTTGTGTACAGGCAAAAGCAGTAATTTAATCTTGGGGTTTGTTTTGTTTTGTATGAACATAAAACAAAACATCCATGCTACATAATTAAGAGAGAAAAAGTTCTGTTCCCTGTAATCCATTAAAACCAGGCACAGGTAGGTAAAGAAGCATGATGTTAACTCAAGTCCTAGAAAAGGTTTCACCTATGTTGAAGATTCTACAGACTGACCAGTAACTTCCCTGATTGTGGAGAATCAACATTAGATACAGACCAAGAGCCAAAATTACCTTGGACTATTTTAGAGCCTCTAACTACCCAGCTCTGTATCATTTTAACTATCAGGTAAAACCTTTAGAATATATTCTAAAGGAATGGCTAGCAGACCATTTGCTCCCATCAACCCAAAAGCTGAGACAGATAGCCCCTGAACTCTAAGGCAGAGATTTCCCAGATTTAACGTAACTTGTCTACCTGAGTTTACCACTAACATATGGAAAATGCATTGGTTTAGGACTTTCGTTTATTCTGACTTTAACCACTTCTACAGTGGAACCTGTCATTCACAATTACCTGAATCTTTAGTCCTTCATACTGCGCTTACACTATCTCTCAATCAGGAGCAAGACAATGATAACCAAATACAATGCATGATCTCTGCCTAAAAGATACTGAGATGTAACTGGTGGTTAAGGAAAGTTAGTTTGTCTGCTTGCTTGCTTGCTTATTTATTTATTTATTGCCTAGCTATAAGTAAAATTCCCACCACCCAAAAAACAAAACTACTTATTAGATAGCTAAAGAAATGTGTGATAATTTTTATGACTCATACCACAAAAATTAACTCTAAGATGCTTTGGTGGGTTTGATCATATTCACTATGGTATCAACCATTAAGTTCAGAACATTTTATCACCCTGAAGATAAACCCTATAATTACTAGCTATTTTTCCCATCTCCCCATCCAACTTCTGGTAATTACTGACTTAATTCTTTCTCTTCTGATTGACCTATTCTGGACATTACACAAATGATTATAATGCAGCAAGAAGCCTACGGTACCAAGCTAATACTGCCATTTAATTTAAGCTATCTATGAAAACAAAGCAAGGAGCTCACAATGGATAGCAAACAGGTATGTTCCAGTGAGTGAACACAGTACCAATTAAGTCAAGACTATTAAAATGCTGCTTAAACTTCCAGTTACAGTATAACTTTTACAAATAAGGAAGCAGAGTTCACCAAGATAAACTGATAACAAAACTACACAGATGATCAAAAGCAATGTTGAAACTTAGGACTCAAAGATGTCAAACACTTAACCAAGTTACATTTTCTTCTAATTAATTCACCATTTCTCACTAATTTTAACATACTATTATAAATGCTATCCCTTTTCATCCACTCCAGGCCTTTTTTTCTAGATTACGCTAACAGACTTCTCATCATACTGTTGGTTTCCTGGTTTTTTTTGTTTTGTTTTGTTTTTTGTTTTTATTCCCATGAACAGTGGCCGAAAGGTGCACTAGTTCCACCAGAGCTGAAATGTTTCAGGTTGTTTCAAACAGTCTTAGAAAGTAAGACTATTTATCTCAACAGCACTATTCTAAATTTTTAAAAAACAGGTCATGCTGTATGCAGGCTTGTCACTAATTCAGTATGTAGCCCAGGTTGGCCCTTAAGCTCAGAGCAATCCTATTAGGATTATACGCATGAGCCACTGGACCCAAGTTTGTTTATTTATTTTACTTTTTAAACTTTGGTTATGAAGGAGATCTGAGTCATACTATCTTCAAGATTAAACTTTTTGAATGTTTTGGTTACACAGAAGGAGAAACTTTTACCTGATTCACGAAGTTTGCATGGCAGTTTCAATGCTCTTCACTTAACCTAGCTGGAATCCCCAAGACTTCCAGATAAAAACATTTTTTTAAACTCACAATTACCTAGTTAATACTATCTAGCAACTGCTTTTATTTTTATAAATGCAGAGTCAGAGAAGTACACTGAACTCAAAACTATTAATAAAACAGTTACACAAGAGGAGTGACTTATTCACTGGTTACTGCAAAACCCACCAGGATCTGCAACAGGATATAAACAAATCTGCGTTAGTTATTTGCCTGGCATTTACTTAACTGAGCATGGTGTCCACATGCTACTGTAGTGTTCTTTCTACTGTATGTAACTAACATACACAGGCATGAATCCAAAATACCAATGCAGAACAATCTTCCTAATCAACAATTTGTAAGAAGAGAAAGTTTAATTCTGGTTTCTATACCACCCCCCAAATGGCACTTGGATATAGGTTAAAGCATTGCATTCTCCAATGTGTTAAATAAGTCTTTTAAAATTACAGAAAACCTTATTACGAGGAAGCGTTATAAGCTTAGACTTTAACACTACAGGGAGACAGAATAATGGAAGAACTTAAGTCAAATGCCCTCCAACATCAAAGTATGCTCACTTCTAAGAGCTGTGGAAGTCTAATCACAGAGGTGGTTTAGGAATAAGCTCAGGGATCCCGTCACAGGGAGGCAATGCTTGGTATAGTCATAACCCACTAAGAGCTCTTCCAATCTTAATCTTGTTTATCTGACCACATATTGTCTCCAGTATGAACCTAAATTAGACAAGCTTAGTTTATCCTTAACTTTTCAACTCTTGCTTAAATACTACATTTTATTTTGCTTTTTGTTTCTTGTAAAGTTGTTGTTTGTTTTTTTTTTAAGTTATGTGCATTAGTGTTTTGTCTGCATGCATGTCTGTGGGAGGGTGCCAGATCCTCTGAACTGGAGTTCCAGCTGTGAGCTGCTACGTACATGGTGGGAAATGTGCTGAGCCTGGTGGAGCAGTCATCTCTCCCACTCATTTGTTTTGTTTTTCAAGACAAGGTTTCAAGTCAGGGTAGCCCTGGTCTCCCTAGAACTCACTCTGTAGACCAGGCTGGCCTTTGAACTTGAGTGCTAGGATTAAAGGAACGTACCACCACACCCAGCTTTTTAGATAACAGATAAAATATTTTGTGAATTCTGAAATCCTATTTTCACCATTTCAGCTTTAGTTGGATGAAATGCTACACTGATCAAGCTTCAGATACTATAATATATTCTGAGAACCCAGCTATAACTAAACCAAGGCATACGAGTTGAGATGATGACGATGAAAACAAACATTAAGATGAGGGAAGAACCTTGCCAGGCCACAGAGGAGGACATTGCAGCTACTCCTAATGACACCTGATATGCTAGGGTCAGATGGAAGGGGAGGAGGAGGGGCACGGGAGGAGAAGAGGGAGGGAGGGTGAGATCCGGAGGTAATGAAGAGGCTACAGCTGGGATACAAAGTGAACAAATTGTAATTACTATAAAAAATAAAAATTTAATTTAAAAAAAGATGGAGGAAGTAACAATCGCACCACCACACACATTTTAGGGCATTGAGAAGGAATTCAGCAGGGGCTGGAGAGGCGGCTCAGTGGTAAGAACACTGGCTGCTCTTCCAGAGGACCCTGCTTTCACTCCCAGCACCACACAGAGGCTTACAACTGTCTCTAACTTCAGTTTAAGAGAACCTGACACAAATCTTCTGGTCTCCTCTGGCACAAAGCAGACATGTAGTACCACAGACAAACATTCAGGCAAAACTCTCAGAGATATGAAATAAAAATTTTTTAAGAGCTGAAACAATGAGCAGAAGATTAAATGATAAATGCACTTTCTTACATTTGAAGTTAAATAGCATCAATAATTAAGTTCATCTGAACTTCTGAAGGCCTCTATGTTCTTGGGCCTGGGCAGATAGCTCAGCTGGTAAAGTGTTTGCTATGTAAATATAAGAATTTGAGTGTGGATCCAAAGCACACACACATAAACAGCAGAGTATGGCAGCCTGCTTTTAATCCCAGCACCTAATGACAGAAGTAGGAGGATTGAGGTGGGGGGAGCAGGAGGCGGCCTGACAGCCAATTAGTGAGCTTCAGGCTCAATGTGAGACCCTGCCTCATAAAAAAGTGAAGAGGGCCAAAGAGATGGCTTAGCATTAAGAGGATTTGTTCCTACTGCTGAGGACCCAGGTTTGATTTCCAGGACTCACACTGTGGTGTACAACCATTCTGAATTCCAGTTCTAGATAACTAGATGTCTTTTGATCTCTATGACACAAAGTATGTATATGGCACACATACATAACATGCAGGAAAATACACACAGAAAATAAACCTTAAAAAAAAAAACAGACGTGATGAAGGACGACACTTCACAGATACCTGCACCACTCCACACTGTTCAAACTAAGCATTCTCCCTTAAAATAGCAGTTCTCCAACTTTGAAGTAGCTAACTAGTACAGTGTTTGGCTAACATGCTCAAGGCTCTGGGTCAAATCGTCAGTAATGGTACCCAAACTCACAGAAGGAGGGGTAGGTTAAGAGAGAGAGAGAGAGAGAGAGAGAGAGCAAGCATTTGTTGCCTAGCACACTCAACAATTTTACAATGCTATTCTTCCATTCTTTTGGTACTTATGTTAGAAAGAGAATGCTGCGCTTTGTGGACCATGATCTACTTTAAACTTCAAACATTACTTTATATTAAACTTTATGCTTCTTAAATGCTTACACTGGAATGAAAAGCAAAGCAGTAAGTTAGAATAGCAAATTTGTCTTGAAATTTCTTTTTGAGGCAGGGTCTTATCACGTACGCAGGACAGGAGTTCAGTACGTAGACCAGGCTGGCCTTGAACTCACAGAGATCAACCTGCCTCTGCCTCCCTGAGTGCTAGGATTACAGGCACATGCCACTGCACCAAGCTAACTTTCCAGTCAGGGTTCCACTGTGTAGCTCAGGCTGACTCACTACACAACCCACATTTATCTTTGAACTGGTAATCCTCCTGCCTCCAAATCCTTGTTGTGCTAGGATTACAGCTACATGCCATTATACCTAGTTGAAAAATGTAAAATATTAAATGGACAGATAGACCTCTGACTCTATTCTATTCTGGCTTATTTATTTAGATGCATAGGTCATAGCAATAAAGTCAAAACTCAGGCTCTATTGACTAATTCTGTTGAAGTCAACTTCATGGGCACAGGAAGGAAAAGAGTTAATTCTAGTGAAGCAAAACTTGCAATACAAGACAAACTATTCACCACATGTGTTTTATTTACTGTTATAAGATGTTCTGTTTAAAATGGATTTCTATTTCCCTGGCGGTCCTGGAACTCACTCTGTAAACCAGGCGGGCTCTTAACACAGAGATCCACCTGCTTCTGCCTCCCAAGTGCTGGGATTACAGACATAAGGCACCACTTCCTGGCCATAAAATATAACTTGGGCAAGTCATTTAATTCTTCTAATCTTCAACTTCCTTATCCATAAAATAGAAAAATAGCATTCTTTTCGGCTTTTTTATTTGTTTGCTTTTTGAGATGATCTCACTACATCACCCTGGATCTAGGAGAGAGTGCTGGGAACAAAAGCACATAACATCACCATGCCTGGGCTCATTTTCCTTTCCTTTGTGTGTGTGTATTCTTTTTTTCTAAATGCCTGTTTGTTTTTATTTATTTTTGTATGGGAGTTAATTCCATACAATGCATTTTGGTCATTCTTACTTATGTAGCAACTGCATGTACTAAAAGCATGCATCACCATGCCCTAGTTTTTTTTTTGAGTTCAAGAGGCTAAACTTAGGTTCTTGTGTTTGAAAAATAACCAACTACTCTAAGATCTCATTACACCCCTAATTTTTTAATATTTTTTAAAAGAGACTTATAATAACTGCTAACAGTATTTAGTAAGACTATACTGTTTTCCTAAAAAACTAACTGGTCCTTTAAAAAACAGGACTGCAATAGGCCAATACTCAAAAAAGTGAACCACACCAGAATTTCACCCTGTGGAGATAGTATTTAAGGTTCTGGGGATATAGTTCAGAGACAGAGCAGTATATGAGGGTCCCACAACTAACTTACTAAATAAATAAACAAACAAAAACTAGAAGAACAGGTTCCCATAGGGTGGCATACTAAGATTTTTTCCTAGGGGGATGGGGGGGAACAGGGTTTCTCTGCGCAGCCCTGGCTGTCCTGGAACAGAGATCTGCCTTCCTCTGGCTGCTGAACACTGAGATTAAAGGCCCGCACCACCACGTTCATACGAAGACTCTTCACTTTGGAAACCGAGCAAGACCAAGTATAGAAATGGAGAACCACAAAGGACACACACGGCTAAAGCTGGGTAAAGTAAGTTCTGAGTCAATGCCTTTAATGCAGGGTACTCTGCTTTCCTACACTTTGAGCTCTAAAAAGAAAAGGAATATACTCTGCTCATCTTTGTACAATTTCTACCAAGCACAGTTATCAATAGAAGCATATGGCTTTAAAAATTGATGATAGGTTTGGCAGAAAATGATTAATGGTAATTTCAGAGGTAATAAAATCTATAAAGGCCAAATTAAAGGCAGTGGCCTAAGAAAAACCAGACAGACAGCATCCAGAAGTCAACTTTGTGATGGTCACAGGAAACAGCTTAGGTATCAAGAACTGAGGCTGTTGAACCTTAACATCTTTAGTGACTTTCTCTCCTCAGGGGACCTTTCTCATAACTTCTGGGAGCAAGCAATCTGACCATCTATCACAAGGAGCTGTTGAAAAACAGCATAGTAGATGTGATCCCAAGGTGTTCACATTCTAGTACTTAGAATCCAAGACTATATTATAATGCAAGGGGAAATCAACCTTGCAAAAAGAAATAAGGTTGATACGTAGCTGACCCTGAAGGAAGATTATCCTTTATTATCCATGTTAGTTCTTTTTCTTTAGAGTGGGGAAAAAAAAAAGAGGCAGAATCAGAAATCTGAAAATGTTGATGCTGGATGGAGGATGGAGCAAAGTCTCAAGCCAAGAATGAGGTGGTATCCAGAAGTGGAAAAATAAAAAATAAAAAATAAATCTCCCCTCAATCTTCCAGAAAAACACAAGCTACTGACACCCCTGAGCTTTAGCCTACTGAGATCTGATTGAGACTTCTGACTTTCAGTACTCCTAACAAATCTGTATTTCAAGTCACTAAATTTGTAATTTATTAGAGCAGTAATAAGAAAATAATAAAGCCAGGCAGTGGTGGTGCCACCTTTAAGAAACTATCAGACAACAACAAGGAAGGAAGGAAGAAAGGCAAGAAGGAAGGCAGGCAGGGAGAAAAATAAACAGGAGCTTTTATCAAGTGGAATTTGGACAGGTACCTCAAGAAATGCTCTACTTTTCTTTTCAGGACATTTGCTGGCTGAGGACTGTACATGGTCTAAAAACTAAAAAACCAAAAGGGAAATCTCTGAAGCAATGAGTGATAACTTCAACCATTTAAGAGTGGTAACAAAGAAAAAAATGGGAGCTGGGGGGTGGTGACAGGTACTCCCAGCACTCAGAAGGATCCCTGTGTGTTTCAGGACAGCCAGGACTACACAGAGAAACCCTGCCTCAAAAACAACAACAAACACAAAGTACAGGCTCCCCAGAGAAGGGACTCTTCAGAAAAGAGGCTGAACAGGCCAAACACTTAGCCTTCCTGTTTAAGGTACATCTACCACTGAGACAACAAAGCTGAGGAAAGAACACAGTAGTACTTTCTGGAGGAATCTACCATCACATGGAGTCTGACACAGTATATGGCACACTATAAATACCTGATGACTTAACTGATTAGAATACTACACATACTACACTTTTGCAAAACCTGAGGAACCAAAGCAGTTTGAGAAAGTGCACACCTATAATCTCAGCTCTCAGGAGCCTGAAGTAGGAGGATGACAAGCTCAAAGCCAGCCTGAGCAACATATAGAGACCCTATCTCAAAATTTAGAAGTAAAAAGACAAAGTATGGTGGCAAATGCCTATAATCCCAACACTTGGGAGGTAAAAGCAAGAGGCAAAGCAAGGTCATCCACAGCCACGTATCAATTTCAAAAGTCCAGTGGGGGCTACATGAGATTCTGACTCAAAACAAAACAGCTTTGTTTCTGTTTTTTAAATGTCAGTGTACTTTGCCTAGCATGCATGAGGCTTTAAAGTTCAATCCTTAGTACCTAGAAAAAATTTATAAAAAGAGAAACCTGTGAGAAGGTTCACTGGGTCAGAGGACTTGAATTTGACCTCTGGAACCCATATAAAAAAAGCAGGATGTTGTGCTATGCGTATATAATACCAGTTCTCCTGTGGCAAGATGGAGGGGAAGGGCCAGGAGAATTGCCTAGAACAGCTCACTGGTCAGCAAGCCTGGAATATCCACAAGAGACCCTGCCTCAACAAGGTGGAAGGAGAGAACTGATTTTCAGAGTTGTCCTCTGATCTCCACATGATTGCTACAGCACTCACACGCATGCACACACAAAAATACCTAAGACGGAATCAGCAGAACACTGAACATCAATGAATCAAACAGAATGACAGGCATGGAACACACCTGTAACCCTGGTATTTCAGAGGCAGAAGCAGGAGAATCACTGTATGTTCCAAGCCAACGAGAGCAATACATAGTGAAACCCTGTCAACATTACCAAATATACAAGAAATGGAAATTTCAGAACTGAAAACTATAACATCTTCCTCTGGAAGAGCAACCAGTGAGCTTAACCACTGAGCCAACTCTCCAGCTCCCTAAAATGTATTTTTGAAGTTTAAGTTCTTTGCATCTTAAAGGTTCTGTTGTTAGCCTGGTTTGATTATAGGCCTATACTTCCAAACAATGTTTGAGGCAAAAGGATCACAAATTCAAGGCAAGCTTGGGTTGTGTAGCAAGTTAAGGCTTGTCTTGAGCTAGGTATAGAGCAAGATTCCTTTTTCAACAAACAATCTTGGCTAGGGATGTCCCTCAGAGAGGAGTGCTCGCCTAGCAAGTGCAAGACCCTGGCACCACCATATTTACACAGAAGATTTTTAAAAAATGACTGTGTTGTTTTATGGTTTCCATTATGAAAATGGTGTGCAGTTTTTGTTCCCCCCACCCCCGTTTTAAAACAGCTAGACATGGTGGTGCACACCTTTACATCCAATACTCAGGGGGCAGAGCCAGGCAGAGCTCCGTGAGTTCAAGGCCAGCTCACTCTACATTACATGGCCAGCCAAGGGTAAATAGTCTCAGATAGACCTGGTCTCAAAAATGAAACAAAGATTAAATAAAGGGGCTTTTAAAAGCTGTCTTTTAGCTGGGTGTGGTAGCACCCCTCCCAGTAGAAGCAGGTACATCTCTTTTAAGGCCAGCCTGGTCTACAGAGCAAGTTCAGAACATCCAGAGCGATAAAGAGAAACCCTGTCTCAAAAGATCCAATACTAAATAAATAAAAGCTTGTCCTCGGGCTGGAGCGATGGCTCAGAAGTTAAGAGCTGGCTACGCTTCCAAAAGTCCTGAGTTCAATTCCCAACAAACACATGGTGGCTCTCAACCATCTATACTAAGGCCTGATGCCCTCTTCTGGCGTACAGGTGTACATGCAGACAGAACACTATATATAATAAATAAATAAAATAATTTTTTAAAAAGCTGGTCCTCCTAGAATTCAAACACTGCTTGTAGTTTTACATCACTCACATTTGCAGCATCTAAAAGACACAAAATTTACTAGTATCAGAAAAAAAAAACTTATTTGGCTTTCTTACAGATTAAGAAAGTGAGGTAACAAGTATTTACTAGCTAAGAACAAATGTTAAAATGTTTACCTAGTAGCTTCCTGTCAGACTATATCAAGTATGCTGTACACTGTGCAAAGTCCAAGGGGTTTCAGATTTTACCCTCAAAGCCCTCATAGTTAGCCAACTAGAAAGACTTAGATATAGAGACAGCTGTATCACAGGCTATTGTGGGCTACACAAAATATCCATGGGCTGCACACACCTTTAATCTCAGCACTCAGGAAGGCAGAGGCAGGCAGATGGCTCAGAGTTTGAGGCCAACCTGGTCTACAAAGGAGTCCAGGTTAGCCAAGGCTAAACAAAGAAATCATTTATATGGAGATATATCCATATAAAGTGCTAAACAAATGAGGAAGCACTGGAAAGGTAGATGAAGAGACTCCAGAAAGAGAAGAAGAAATACTCTAGCAGTTTAAGTGAAATGTTCTTTCATACAAGAAGAGGTAACAGCATGAAAAAAAAAAAAAAAAAAAAAAAAACAGGAAAAGTATATGTTATAATTATAAGCAGTGCAGTGGGAGATAAGGCACAAGAACAGCTGGTATGAAAAATCAGATGACATTAAGATGGAAACTACGAATGCCACAAGGGGTCTAGACTATCAACAACAAAATCTTTTGGGCAAAAAAATAACTACCACATGTGTTTGATAGCAGTACAACAGATGAAATGAACATCTAGAGTGAGGAGCCAAAATAAAATTAGAGGTCTACAATTAGGGTTAGTTATTAAAAAGAGAAAGAGGAAAAAAGGAATTCTGACCTGGGCTAACTGGACGGTAGAAAATACAGAACAAAGAGTTACAACTGGGGGGATGGAGAGATGACTCAGCAGGTAAGCTCTTCCAGAGGACAGGGGTTCAATTCACAGCACCCACATGACAGCTCACAACTATAACTCCAAGTCTGACACCCACAGACAAACATCAGGCAAAACACCAATTAAAAATAATAATCAATTTTAAAAAAGTTAAGATTGGATAAGTCAAAGAAGAGCTGCCAAAAAAAAAAATTACCTGTTCAAAATGCCACAGTGCTAAGAAAAAACAACAGCAACTTTTAGTTGTAAATTCTTGCTAAGAATCGAGATACTTAGACTTTAATACTTAGCTTTTTTAAACATTAGAAAATCATAGTTAGATATACTGTCAAGTTAATTGAAATTAGAACTATCTTAATTAAAAGTATGATTTAAAAAAAGAATCAAGCATGAGGAAAAGTGTCAGGATTTACATATGTTTTTAGTATTATCTAAATAAATGGCTCAATATTAAGGAAATGTTATTTAATATTTCATTATTTTGTGTAATTTTTTCCAAAGCATATTATGTATCAAGTCACTTCTGACACTTCCTTTAAAAAAAGGGACATAACAAAAGAGGAAAGAAAAATTTCTACAGAATAATGTGGACATTTTAAAACCTTACATGGGGAGAAGTCCCAGAACAATATTTGGCACTCTTTATTTTAATCCTAAACTTTAGCCTGAAAAGCAGACTTTTTTTTTTTGAAGTGAAGCTCTGAAAAGCTGATTTGCCAGAACAGCTGAGTAAAAACTCCCAAGCTGCATTCTACAATTCCACACTCTCCATCAACTTAACTGGCCATCTACCTACTACACACAGCAACACATGAAGTGACATTATTCAGAACAAAGCTCTTCAATCACTTATCCCTCAATTAAAGCTGAGAAAAAGAACAAAATTTTTAGAAAAAAATTAAATTATATGATTGCAAAAGTCTACTTGACAGCTAAAAATGGAAGGCTTTTAGCTGAGCATCAGAGGCAACTGGATCTCTGAGTTCAAGGCTGGCCTGATCTACATATCTAGAGTTCCAGAACAGCCAGGAATACATAGAGACCCTGCCTCTAAGAAAAAAAAAGGGGGGGGGGGGGAACAGTTTTATGTTTTAAAGTAAAAATAAATAAAAATAAAAAAACTGCCACTATCACCACCATGGGTTCCAAGGAATCCAGCTATCTTAAATTAGAAGTAAATCATTTTCTCATTTAAAAGGTAGTAATCATCAAATGCAGCTTAAACATAATCTTATTCTACTAATTACATCACACCTAATAGGAATAATTAAGCTATTTCTAGTATTAATGTAGTTACACACCCAAGAAGCTGAGGCAAGACTATCATCTGAACCCAGGAGCACACCAGCCTGGACAACACAGGGAAATGCAATCTCAAAACCAAACAACAAAAAATTAACTAAGCTGGCATCGCAGCCCTGGCTCTCCTGGACTCACTCTGTAGAGCATGCTGACCTCGAACTCACAGAGACCCACCCGCCTCTGCCTCCTGAGTGCTGGGATTACTGGCTTTTTGCCACCTTGCTCAGCTGTCTCCCCATTTTTAAAGCTTCCTCTATTGACCTGAGCCGATCGCCAATACACTCACACAGTTCTTGCATGTGAAAAAAAAAAAAAAATGAACTAAATTAAAAAGCATGAAGGAGGGAAAGACAATAAATATATGCTCACTATGTCATAAATAGGATGATGATACATACAGGGCATAATGGCATTAAGTCCCAGCTACTAGAGGGAAGAAACCGTGAGTTCCAGGATAGCCTGAGCTGTACAGAAACTCCTGTTTCAAAAGTCTGTGTGTGTATATACACACATATATATATTATGTGTGTGCAGTGTGTATGTATATATGTGTGCACACATTATGTGCGTATAGACATGCACACACACATATATATAATATACATATCTACAGTGCTGGGGGTAGCTCAGGGACAGAATACCTGCTTAGCATATGCCAGACCTGAATCAGACTGCGGGAGAATTCCAAGACAAGAAAAGCCAGAGCTATATACAAAATCCTGTTGTTGTTTGTGGGGGGGGGGGGGTTGTTTTGTTGTTTGAGGCAGGGTCTCACTGTGTGGCTCTGGCTGTCCTAGACACACTACATAGACCAGGCTGGCCTCAACTACACAGAGATCCACCTGACCCTAAATCCTGAATGTTGGGATTAAAGGTGGGCACCACTACCACTTGCTCCCCAAAGCTTTTTTGTTTTTGTTTTTGTTTCAAGACAGGGTCTCACTGTGTAGCCTTGGCTGTCCTGGGCTCACTTTGTAGACCAGGCTGGCCTCAAACTCAGAGATCTGCCTGTGTCTGCCTTCCCATGCTGGGACTAAAAGTGTGCTCCACCACGCCTGGCTCCAAAGCAAATTTTTTAAATGACCATTTGATGGCAATTAGGCAATCAGTGTAACTTGAAAACACCACCACCTTGAAAATGAGCTTCTCTCTAATTCTGCAAATGAACTTATACCAAGAAACAAGAAAACATTCTATGACTGACCTGTGAGGTTATGTATGCTTGTAAGTCAAAAACCACAAAAAGCCAGCAATAGGTTGATTAAACAAATTAATGTGTAATCACTAAATTCTTTTAAAAGTTACTTTTTTTTGAAAGTTCCTCAGAGATTCTTTCTTTTTTTCCTCCACTCAAAACATCACATAAAATCATTGTTGTTTTTTAAAAATATGTGTAACTATGCAGGATCCAGAAAAGAATATAGAGCTCACATTTTGGCATCTCTTGGTGGCTTATTTTTCTTTAAGTTTCTCTTTACTCATGAGGTTTTTCTTACAATGTGCACGTATTACACTTGCAATGCTCCATGTTTTAACAACCTAAAACATAATCAGGCCTAGTTTTGATGTGTAAGTCTACTAGTTCAAGAAAGATGGTCTGCAATCTGTCCTACCTTTGACTTGACTGGTATTTTTAAACATGAATTTTAATCAAGGGATACATGCTTAGGTATTCATGAATTCTAAGAAAATCTTCTGTCATACACATCAGCAACGTGACCTAGGTAACTAAGACAAATGTGAGAACTGACAAAACTGAATGAGACTTTACTATAGTAAAACACACATAAGTTATTTCTGATAAATACTCTTGAGTTATTTCAAAACATAACCCTAGTAAGCTAGGTACTAAGTTTGAAAACATCAGACTTTATATAATTACATGTAAATAAAAAGAATTCAAGTTTTAACTAAGTTCCTTACTCACACAATTCTTTTTTGTTTTTTTTTTAAATCTCAATCGTCTAAGAACTAAGATAGAGCAATGAAACTTATCTGACTTCTATAACCCTCCCATTTATTTCTGAGACATTATCTGTAATGAAACTTGAAATTTCCACTAACAGCACTAGATGAGATTTTTCCATTCTTCCAAAGACATTCTTTAATGCCTAGATGGCTTAATCTGCAAAGACTACTGGATGAGAACGTAAACACGTTAATGGGAAGTCAGCAAGCAGGCAGTGACACTGATGATCTGTTCATGACTATTAAGCCAACCCATTCTACAGTTAAAAACAAAGTAATGTGCTTGAAAACAAGAGTAACTTCTTGTTCCCATGTAGTTCCTCCCATGGAACTACTGTTTTCTAAAAGTTAAACTGAATCAAGATTTCATTTTCAATTGTTTTTATAATAGTGAGGACTGAATTTAAGCCTCGAACACGCCAGTCTCTCGCTCTACCACTGAGCTGCATCCCCAGCAGTCTTTTTACTCCATTTGGAGACAGGGTCTCACCAAGCTGCCTAGAACAACCTTGACATCACTCTGCAGTCCAAGTGGGTCTTTAACTTGCCATCACCTGCCTCAGCCTCCTAAGTAGCTGAAATTTCTGACGTTTCACCACAGGGCCGGGTGTCATTTTCTTCAATCATACTCCATTCCAGACAACTTTTCCCCAAACAAATGGAACTTATTTCCTACAGCTCAAAAATACAAAACCTCATGTATATAATGTTAAATGCGTTGCAGTTACTGGCTCAAAGCAAGTCTAACTTTCTATGCACGAAATAGAAAACTTAAAAGAAAGTTCGGAAGCTGAAGGCCTCTACTTCCTAACTCACAGTAGCTTTGGACAATTAACAGTGCGTCTTACTGTTGCTAAAGCTGCAAGAGTGGAGAGGCAATCCGTGCTAACTATTCCAACAGCTTCCATCAAGTTACATGTTAACACAGGAAGTAGTAGCAGTGAGATCCCAAACAGAAAAGAACCCCCTGGCCCCCAAAACAACGTAAGGCAGCAAGTCTCACCATCAGAAAACCAGGTCCATCAACACCTCTTCCGAGAACTGGTTCCCTTCCCCCACCTCTAAGTAGCCACTTAAGACTGCCAGGGAGATCCATTTCTTTATTAGCCAGTGCCCACTTGGGGCAATCATACACCAAAGCTGCTCTGAAGGGCCTGCCCTAATCCCATCTGAAACTGCTCACGAGACTCAAGGGCTAGGATAAACCTGGAGAAAAGGGCCGGATTCTTTCTGACACCTCCTGCACACTGCCCCCCTCACCCCTCCTCCAGCCCACCCCTGCAAGCCCACCCTCCGGCCTAAGGAAGAACACCAGGCCGTAGTCATGCAGGAACTGCCGGCCATAGCCGCTCGGGCAGCCCCAGGCCTCCGCCATGCCAGGACTCCGGGAAGCACCGCCCAAGCGCACCTCCCGACCGGCCGGCGGGGCGGACAGGCCCGGGGCGAGCCAGGCCCAAGCCTGCTCCTGGGCGCCGCGCGGGCCGCCTGGGTCCGCTCCCATGCCGATCCCGGGGCCAAACGGCGTGCTGGGCCCCTCACCTGGATGACCTCGTTGACCTCCCGGATACATTCCACCATGTGCTGCAGGATCTGCTCGGCCGTGAGCACCTCGTAGCGGTAATCCTCCTCCTGCTCGTGCCCCGGGCCGCTGCCGCCGCCACCGCCGCCACCGCCTCCTCCGGGACCCAGAGCGCTGCCGCCGCCGCCGCCCGTCTCCCCGCACAGTAGTCCGTCCCGCTCCCCGCCGACGCCCAGCCCGGGCTCCACCAGCTCCACCTCGCCCAGGTCCAGGTTATCATCGTCCGGCTCGTCCTCGTCGTCCTCCTCCTCCTCCTCGGCGCCGCTGTCCTCCTCGCTGCACTCCTCGTCCTCATCGAACTCGTAGTTGTAGCCCTCGTCCGAGTCCATGGCGCGACGCGCGCGGGCCCGGCGGACGCTGGCCGCGGCGCGGAGAGGGCGGGGACGCCGAGGCCCCGGCTCTCGCTCCGGCTCCCGCTGCCGTCCGGACGCAGGCCTGGTTCCGGCCCCGCGGGCCGCGGCTGCGCTCCGGGGGCGGCGGTTGGAGGGGAGCGGCGGCGGCGGCCGGGAGGGCGCGGAGGGGGGCGGGAGGGAGCGCGGGGGCCTCTTGCTGCCCGCCTCAGTCAGACGCCGCTCCGCTCCGGCCTCGGACGGAAAACAGTCCCCGGCGCCACCTCCGCGGCCGCTGCTACCGCTACTGAGCCAACAAAGGGGCGTGCGTCACCGCGCCGTGCTGCGTCATCGCGTCGGCCCTCTTAGCGTCACCGCGCCACGCCCTCCGCCCCTGCGTAGTGTGCGGGGAGACCCCACGGCCGGGCCGGAGGCGGATGGGAGCTCGGCGGCGCGGCGGCGGCGGCTGGGCTGGACTCGGGACCTGTAGGTCTTTGACGTGAGGGGCCGAGGCCTTCCGGGCCGTGGGGAGGAGCCCGGGGAGCGCCCGAGCGAAGGCTTTCGCCAGGGGCCTTCCTCGCTTCCGGGCCTCGCAGGCGCTTGTCGCCCACCCTGGCTAGTTCCGGAAAGACGTCTCCTGCTAAGCTAAAATCCCGGTTGCCCAAGTTACTGACTGGAAGGTGGTAGTATGCGGAGCCTCCAAGTTGTGTGACAGGTAGTTGGAGTGTTGCTGTCCACTAGTGTGGACCTGAGGCGGTTCTAGGGGCCCCTTGAAGTGAAGTGACGTCATCGCAGTGAGACGGTTCCCGAAGTCATCTTGACAAGCACTTCTAGAAGAGGGTCCTAAAGAATGTGAACAGTCATGACTTTCCTCAACTGATCCCTCAGGGCCTTCCATAGATTCGCGCTCATTTTCACTGAGTGCTAGTACCCATGTTATAGCAGAGGCACCTGAGGATCTTAATTAAAAAAAAAAAAAGCCAAGAGTTTATGTAGCCCTGTGGTGGCATGCTTGCCCAACAAAGGCCCCAGTTTCAGTCCCCAGCAGTGGAGCAGACGGGCTTTCTGATACATAATATATATTACTTTGCATGTAAATTACAGTAATCATTCTAGGAAACCATGCAGGCAAACCACATCTACAAGGACCAAATATAGCAAAAAATAAAAAAACTGCTTACCTGGAGGTTTTGCAGAAGTGAGCTGGGTGGATGAATGGCATCTCTTCCTCTGTTCAGCAGAGGAAGAGGGGAAGATGGCCTCGACTCAAAACCGAAGGTTCATGATAGTTACAATACAGCTTAAAATTCAATCGGTAAATGGGAAACATTGGGCAGTTTACTTAGAGGTCATGACAAAGCATTTTATGGCCTTCCAAAACTTGGCTTGTTTCATTTACTTTGGACTTAATACCTTGAAAATAGGACAGGAGAGCCAGGAAAGTGTTTTGAAGGAAGCAGAAGCCTCCCCATTCCAGTAACTGGAAGAATCCGCCAGACTGAAAACCATTTAGAAACTGAATCCTTAATTTATTGGAAAGCTTAACAAATGTGCAAGATACAGATCCCCCTTAGAACCTTAGAAATTGACTTTGGGAAGTAGAATATACATATATATTCTAGAATATATATATACATAATATATATATGGCTGTATGTATTGATTGGTCAGTTTTGTTTTCAAGTGATAAGATTTATTTCCTTTTCGGTACCTGCTGAGCTATTTTAATTTTTTATAGATTAATTTTTTTATTATTTCATTATTTTTTATTAATTACACTTTATTCACTTTGTATCCCCCATAAGCCCCTCCCTCCTCCCCTCCCGATCCCATCCTACCTCCCCCTTCTTCATGCATGCCCCTCCCCAAGTCCACTGATAGGGGAGGTCCTCTTCTTCCTTCTGATCTTAGTCTATCAGATCACATCAGGAGTGGCTGCATTGTCATCTTTAATTTTTTTAAGATAAGATTTCATGTAGCCGAGGATGAGCCTTAACTCCCGACCGTCCTGCCTCTGTCTCAATGCTAGAACTTGAGACATGTACCACTGTGCCCAGCTCAAATCAGAACTCTTGACATCCGCTCACCATTATCTTGGTCCTTTGAGTCATCATGTTATCACCACAACTGGGACAAGCCATAGACACAAACACCCTTTGTTCTTCTCCATCCTTGTTGTGTTATACCTGTAGAAATAATTTAGGAACATTTGTGTATTCATTAATTCCCTATGACTCTTACTGTTGTGACAAAATAACAGACAAAAGCAAGCTAATAAAGGAGATTAATTTGGTTCACAATTTGAGGACAAGGAATATCCTGGCAAGGAAAGTATGGCGAAAGAAGTATGAGCCAGTTTGTCACACTGGATCAGCAGTGAGGCTCAGTCGAGGACCCCAGGCCATGCTATATTACAGCCCACATTAGGATGGCTCTCCCACCTCAGTTACTGAATCTAGAAAGTGTCCCCTAGACATGCCCGGAAGTTTATTTTTTGAGTAATTCTGAGTCTATCGCGTTGATATTAACCATAACAATTTGTCAATACTCTAAAAAAAAAAAAAAAAAAAAAACCCTTTACACCTTTGCATCCTCCTTCTTTTAATAGTACCATGCCCTCCACCTCTTTAGGTACTGAAGTGGCTGGCTACTATCAGGAAAATGCTAGCAATATGCATTCTATTACTAAGTTTCAGTCACAGAGCACAGCCTCAATGTAAGCCTCCTCAGTCATGCGCTCCCTGCCATGATGAGCCTGTGCCTGTTTAAACCAGAAGCCAGAATAAGCTCTTTTTCCATGAATTAAAAAAGATTTTATCAAAAAAAAAGATTTTATCAGATTTTATTTTTGTTACAGCAACAAGAAAAGTGCTATAGAAAATTGGAACCAAGAAGCTGTGATAAGCCTGGCCATGTGATTCTTGGGCTTTCTAAACTGGTTTCAGGAGGGACTTGAAAAAGTTTGACAACATGGGCAAAATAAACCCTAGGATGTTGTAAGCAGAGCCTAAAGGGCCATTCTGATGAGAGAAGGCAATCAATGTACCTCTGTGCCTCCAGTTGCTGTCTGTAATTTTAAGAAACTTATTTGACTCTCTATGAGCTTTACTTTAAAGGATCATAATTCCTAGTCTCATAGAATTACTCATAGCGGGAGTATAGCTCTTTAATAGAGCGTTTGCATGAATGAAGCTCTAGGTCCAATTCTCAGCAACATACAAACACATACACACACACACTTACACTCTACCACACACACTACTTGTATCAAATGAAAAACTAAAGTACTTGAGAACAGGTGCATACCTTTAATCCCAATATTTAGGAGGGGAGACAATTGGATCTCTGTGCGTTTGAGACCATTATAGTCTACACAGTAAATTCTAGAACAGCAGAGGCTACCCAGTAAGATCCTGTCTCAGAGAATAAATAGATATTAGATATCATAGCCAGGCAAAGTGGGAAAAAAAATTAGAGTCAGCAATTGACATATATTAGATACTCACAAAATTACAACTCTAAAAAACTATTAGGGCAGTGGTAGTATGCACCTTTAATCCCAGCACTTGGGAGGCTGCGGAAGGCAGATCTTTGAGACCATCCTGGTCTATAGAGTGAGTTCCAGGACAACTAGGGCTACACAGAGAAACCCTGTCTCAAAAAACAAAAACAAAACCCTTTTGTAATCACCTGCAACCATGGGAAAACTATACCCAAACAGATTTAAGCATCTAAAAGAACAAGTCCTTTTATTTATATTATGTTAATGTGTGTACACCCTAGACCCTCCTTTTTGGATATGTATATGTAGTGTATGTCTGCATATATGTATGGTACACACTCACGTTTATGTGTGCGTGTGTAGGCGTACGGATCCGTCTCTTCCTCAGTTGCTTTTCCCCTTTGTTTTTGACACATGGTTTCTGACCAAAATTGGAATTCACTCATTTGGCTAGGCAGGCTGGCCAGTGAGCTCCAGGGATCCACCTGTTTCCTCCAATGCTGGTTTTACAGGTGCTAGCAGCCTACCTGCCTTTTCAGATGAATGCTGAGGATCAAATTCAAATCAGGCACTTGACCAATTGAACCATCTCCTAAGCCCCCTACCCCACAGTTTCCAGAAAAGAAAATTGATCTTTTTTTTCTCAGAAATTTTCTCTTTGATCTCTTGAATCTTGTTAAGGCTAATATTATAAGCAGTATCAGAATGCATCTGAATTTTTGTTCTGCTACTCCAGGATAAGCTTTCATAATCAGGTTGTTAGCAATAGCCATTCCATTCATGTTTGGAAACTCTCTTAGATTGAGGTTAGCTTATGATGTATGGTGCTATTTAAGGAAAACTAGTAGAACAACTTCTCTAAGGTCCCAAATTGGCCAAAGAATGACCTACATACATTATTAAGGTTTTGTTTTTTCCTTTTAATGATTTGCTCTGAGAGGCATTGCCTGTGCTATTATTGTTGTATCAAGTATGATGATTACTGGGTGGAAGTATAGCACTCTGTAAACAACAGAACATGGCCCTTGGGGAAAAAAAAATAGAGAAACTAATGCTTCCTTGGTGTAGGAAGGAATCATTTCTGGCAGTGCAGTACTCTCATCTTAACTGAATGAGGTTAAGAAAAATACTAGCATGGGCCAGTGGTGGTGCACGCCTTTACTCCCAGCACTTGGAAGGCAGAGGCAGAGATCTCTCTGAATTCAAGTCCAGCCTGGTCTACAGAGTGAGTTCCAGGACAGCCAATGCTACACAGAGAAAACTTGCCTCAAAAAAAAATTAAAAAAAAAAAAAAAGGAAGAAAAACAAACACTAGCCAAGCACAGTAATGGATATCTGTAGTCTTAGGTACTCTCTGTCTCAGAATAAATAGATATTAGAATCATAGCCGGGCGCAGTAGAAAATATATATTAGAGTCAGTACTTGACATATATATGTTAGATACTCACGAAATTACAACTTTTAAGAACTACTAGGGCAATGGTAGTATGGACCTTTAATCCCAGCACTTGGGAGGCAAAGACAGGCACAACTTTGAGTTTGAGGCCATCCTGGTCTACAGCTGAGGTAGAAGTTTGAAGCCAAGCTAAACAACCTAATATTGCCTCACTCAGCATAGCAACATACCTAATACCAGCAACTGAGAGGAAGAAGCAGAAGGACCGTGAATTTAAGGCCAGTCTGTTCTATAAAAAAAAAAACCTTGTCTCAAAAACAAACCCAAACCCCACAGAATATTGTCATGAATTTATTAATTACCCATGAAACAAAGCCTGTAAAATCAGTACTTACTTATGAAATGGTTATGAACTAAATATCAACAAGAAAAATATGAGATGCTTTTTAGATAAAATTGGAATAACACTGTAATTTTTTTAAGGGCGGATAATACAGCCATAACCTATACAAAAGCCCAGAATGATAGCAAGTTACTAAAGTAATAACCAGTTCAGTAGCTCAGGACCTGGAAAACAAGTCCTGGGGTGAGGGATGCCTCATTCACCCTATCAGGCACGCCACTAAAATTTTGCTGTGTATGTGTGTGTAATAGGAGGAAGTACACCTGCCATATAACTCATGAGAAAGTTGAGGACAACATCATGCAGTCAGTTCTTTCCTTCCATCTTTATGTGGGTTCCAGGGATTAAATTTAGGTTATCAGAACTGTACACTGAGCCATCTCATGGCTCTTTTCTTTCGTTCATTCGTTCGTTTTTTTTTTTCTTTTTTATTTTTTTAAGATTTATTTATTTTATACTGTATACAATTTTTCTGCCTGCTTGTACACCAGAACTCCAGAAGTGGGCACCAGATCTCATCTCATTCTACGTTATTCCGAACCACCACGTGGGTGCAGGGAATTGAGCTCGGGACTTCTGGAAAAGCAAGCAGTGCTCTTAACCTCTGAGCCATCTCTCCAGCCCCTCGTTCTTTCTCTTGTTCGTTCTTTCTTTTTTCTTGTTTTTTGGTTTCTTTTTTCTTGCTTTTTTTTTTTTTTGGTTTGTTTGTTTTATTTTTTTGGGTTTCTCTGTGTAGCCCTGGAACTCACTCTGTAGACCAGGCTGGCCTAAAACTCAGAGATTTTCCTGCCTCTGCCTCCTGAATGCTGGGAATGCTGGGAGTAAAAGCATGTACCACTACCACTTTCTCTCTCTCTCTCTTTCCCTCCCTTCCTTCCTTTCTTCATTTTTTCCTTTCTTTTTCTTTTTAAGATTTATTCTGGTTTTATGTTGAGGTCTTTGATCCACTTGGACTTCAGTTTTGTGCAGGGTGATAAGTATGGATCTATTTTCATTTTTCTACATGTAGACATCCAGTTGGACCAGCACCATTTGTTGAAGATGCTATCTTTTTTCCATTGTATGGTTTTGGCATCTATGTCAAAAATCAGGTGTCCATAAGTGTGTGGGTTTATTTCTGGGTCTTCTGTTCGGTTCCATTGATCCACCATTCTGTTTCTATGCCAGTACCATGCAGTTTTTATAACTGTTGCTCTATAGTAAAACCAGACACATTAAATCGGCTAGAAAAAAAAAAGTGAGGAATACCCTAGAACTCATTGGTACAGGAGAAAACTTCCTGAACAGCACACCAACTGCACAGGCTCTAAGAGCAACAATCAATAAATGGGACCTCATGAAATTGAAAAGCTTCTGTAAAGCAAAGGACACCGTCATCAAAACAAAGCAACTGCCTACAGATTGGGAAAGAATCATTACCAACCCTTTATCTGACAGAGGACTCATATCAAGTATATATAAACAACTAAAGAAGCTGAAAAGCAGCAAACCAAGTAATCCACTTAAAAAATGGGAAACAGAGCTAAACAGAGAATTCTCTGTAGAGGAATATCAAATGGCAGAGAAGCACTTAAAGAAATGCTCAACCTCATTAGCCATTCGGGAAATGCAAATCAAAACAACCCTGAGATTTCACCTTACACCCATCAGAATGGCCAAGATCAAAAACTCAAGTGACAACACATGCTGGAGAGGTTGTGGCGAAAGGGGAACCCTTCTCCACTGCTGGTGGGAATGTAAACTTGTACAACCCCTCTGGAAATCAATCTGGCGCTTTCTCAGACAACTAGAAATAGCACTTCCTCAAGATCCAGCCATACCACTCCTAGGCATATATCCAAAAGAGGCTCAAGTACACAAAAAGGACATTTGCTCAACCATGTTTGTAGCAGCTTTATTTGTAATAGCCAGAAGCTGGAAACAGCCCAGATGCCCCTCAACTGAAGAATGGATGCAGAAACTGTGGTACATCTATACAATGGAGTATTACTCAGCAATGAAAAATAAGGAAATCATGAAATTTGCAGGTAAATGGTGGGACCTGGAAAGGAGCATCCCGAGTTAAGTTGTCCCAGAAGCAAAAAGACACACACGGTATATACTCAATCATATAAATATTCAACATAGAATAAACCCACTAAAATCTGTACATCTAAACAAACTAAGCAAAAGAGAGGACCCTAACTAAAATGTTCAATCCCCATCCTGAAAGGCAAAGAGGATGGACATCAGAAGAAAAAGAAAACAGGAAACAACCTCGGAACCTGCCACAGAGGGCCTCAGAAAGCCTCTGCCATGCAGACTGTCAAAGCAGATACTGAGCCTGATGGCCAACTGTCGGGCAGAGTGAATGGAATTTTATGTAAGAAATGAGAAATAGTAAGAGTTGGAGAGGACAGGAACTCCACAAGGAGAGTAACAGAACAAGAAAATTTGAACACAGGGAACTTCCCAGAGACTCATACTCCAACCAAGGACTGTTCACGGAGATAACCTAGAACCCTGACAATGCAGCCACTTCTGATGAGAACTGATAGACTAAGATCAGAAAGAAGGAGAGGAGGACTCCCCTATCAGTGAGCTTGGGGAGGGGCATGCATGCAAAAAGGGGGGAGGGTGGGACCGGGAGGGGAGGAGGGAGGGGCTTGTGGGGGGATACAAAATGAATGAACTGTAATTAATAAAAGTTAAATATTAAAAAGATTTATTCATTTTCATTTTACATGTATGGGTCTATCTGTACGTATGTATCTATGTACACCAAATGTCTGAGATGCCTGAGGAAGCCAGAAGGTGTCATATATACTAAACTAGATTAACAGGTTGGTTACCTGCCATATGATGCTGGAAATCAGACCCAGGTCCCCTGGAAGAGCAGCAAGTAGTCTTAACCACTGATTCATCTATCCATCCGCCTTTTTGCTTTCGGGTGACTAGTTATTCCTGTGTTCTATCAGGCTGGAAGAATATTAAATTTTAACTTTAATTTAAAAGTAAATGTTAGCGAAAGTACAGAGCAATGTGATAAACTAATTGAGTTCTTTGTATTTCTTTAAAAACATACATCTATTCAAATCAGATATTGAACACACATATTTAAGTGTTACACCATTGTTGAGAGGCAGATTTTATTCTACTGATTCTGAATGGTAAATACTAAAACATAAAGAAACATGCTCACTGGAAGTCTGGTAGAGATAGTAGCATAATAAGTAAAAATATAACCCAATATTTCTTATTACAGTTTTTAAAGAAATCTTAAAAAATAGAGAGGTCGGGAGTGGTGGAGCATGACGTTAATCCCAGCAGAGGCAGGTGGATCTCTTTGAGTTTGAGGCTAGCCTGGTTGGTCTACAAAGTGAGTCCAGGACAGCCAGGGCTTATTACACAGAGAAACCCTGTCTCAAAACAAGGTGAAGCTTCAGACTTGGCTCAACTGGTAGAATGCTTGACTAGGTGTACAAAGCCCTGGTATTCAAACTCCAGCACCACATGACTAGGCCCAGTGGCACATGCCTATTAATCAAGCACTTGAGAGGTGGAGGCAGGAGGATCAAGAATTCAGGGTCATCCTCAACTACATAGTGATTTCAAACCCAACCTGGAATATATATGAACCTGCCTCAAGAAATAAAATAACTACCAGGCACAGACCTTTAATCCCAGCAACTCAGAGGAAGAAGCAAGCAGATCTCTGAGCTCAAGGCCAACCTATCTACAAAGTAGTTCCAGACCAACCAGAGCTACAAGGTATCCCCAAAACAAACCAGGGTCAGAACATAGGATGTCTGCACTTGCTGAACCTCCACCAGCAGAGATCTAGAAGTAAAGTTACATGTAGTTAGACAATAGAACTAGTATCTGTTTCCCATAGTCCTTGGCTGTGTACTTCTACCATATAGACAAAAACAAACACAAAAACAAGCTGGAATCTGGAAAACACTAGACAAGCATGAGAGACAAGTCATGTCTGAAGCGCCCATGTAAAAATAAAAGCCAGTTACGATAATGCAGGTCTTTAAGTATCCCCAACAAGACAGATGAACCCCTGGAGCTCGCTGGCCACATGTTCTAGCTGAATTTGTAAGCTCTAGGTTCAGTGGAAGATCCTTTGTTTTATTTTCATTTGTCTTTGTTTTTGAGACAGGGTTTCTCTGTGTAACCCTGGCTGTCCTGGAACTTACCGAATAGACCAGCCTGGCCTTGAACAGACATGAGCCTGACTCTGCTGAGATTAAAGGTGTGTGCCACCACTGCCGGGCTCTCAGAGAAAGATCCTATCTCCAGTAGAGTAATTGAAGAAAACACATAATGTCAACTTTTGGCTCCCACATTGCACAGGGATCCAGCACGCATATGGGTGCACACACCTGGGTCATGTACGCACACACACACCCTCCCAAAAGTGAACTTGAAGGAAAAAGGATTTTTCTTTTTATTCTTCCTCCACTCTCCTCACCCTCTACTCCTTACTTATCCTTTATCATTTCTTGTTTATTACAGAGTCTCACTATATCCCTAGAACTCACAGAAATCCACCTGCCTCTGAGTGCTGGGATTAGCTACCACACCCAGATGTTATGTTGTTTGTTTATATGTTTGTTTTTGAGAATGAGTCTTGCTATAGAGCTCAGGCTGGCCACAAACGTGTAGCAATCATTTAGCCTCTGCCTCTTTATGTTGAGATTATAGGCATGTGCCACAACTGGAAAAGTGTATTTTCTAATAAAGTTCAAAAAGACTTCTCTATGGTTCCCAATTTCCCTAATTTATTGTGTTGCCTTGTAGATGTATTTGGGTGAATGAATGACTTGGTTTGTATTTGCTAAACCAACCACACATTCTTATTTCTTTTTTTTTTTTCAGGCTTTGGTGATTGATTAGTTTATTAAATTTTAATTTTTTTACATTAATTACATTTTATTCGCTTTGTATCCCAGCTGTAGCCCCCTCCCTCATTCCCTCCCAACCCCATCATCCCTCCCTCCCTCATCTCATCCCATGCCCCTCCATAAGTCCACTGATGGGGAGGTCCTCCTCTCCTTCCATCTGACCCTAGCGTATCAGGTCTCATCAGGACTGGCTGCAATGTCCTCCTCTGTGGCCTGGCAAGGCTGCTCCTCCCTCAGGGGAGGTATCAAAGAGTCAGCCACTGAGTTCATTTAAAACATGGGGTACAGAGCTAAAAAGAGAATTCTCTATAGAAGAATACAGAATGGCGTAGAAACACTTAAAGAAATGCTCAGTGTCCTTAGCCATCAGGGAGATGCAAATCAAAATGACCCTGAGATTTCACCTTACACCCATCAGATTGCCTAAGATCAAAAACTCAAGTGACAACACATGCTGGAGAGGTTGTGGAGAAAGGGAGACCCTCCTCCATTGCTGGTGGGAATGTAAACTTGTACAACTACTTTGGAAATCAATCTAGCGCTTTCTCAGACAACTAGGAATAGCGCTTCCTCGAGATCCAGCTATACCACTCCTAGGCATATATCCAAAATATGCTCAAGTATACAACACGGACATTTGTTCAACCATGTTCATAGCAGCTTTATTCGTAATAGCCAAAACCTGGAAATAATCCGGATGTCCCTCAGTGGAGGAATTGGTACAGAAATTGTGGTACATTTACACAATGGAATACTACTCAGCAATTAAAAACAAGGAAATCATGAAATTTGCAGGCAAAGATCATCTCCAGTGAGGTATCCTAGAAGCAGAAAGGCACAGTTTATAATCACTTATAAGTGGATACTAGAACACTTAGGATAAACATACTAAAATCTGTACAAAGAAGGAGGACCCGAGGTAAGATGATCAATCCTCACTTAGAAAGCAAAATGGGATGGACGACAATGAAAGAAGAAAACAAGAAACAGGACAGGAGCCTACCACAGAGAGCCTCTGAAAGACTCTGCCTAGCATTGAATCAAAGCAGATGCTGAGGCTCATAACCAAACTTTAGGCAGAGCGTAGGGAATCATGTGAAAGAAGGGGGAGTTAGTAAGACCTGGAGAGGACAGGAGCTCCAGCTCTGCAAGGAGAGCAACAGAACCAAAATATCTGGGCACAGGGGTCTTAAACTGATACTCCAGCCAACATCCATTCATGGATATAACCTAGAACCCCTACTCCAATGTAACTCCTGGCAGCTCAGTATCCAAGTGGATTCCCTAGTAAGGGGAACAGGGTCTGTCTCTTGTTTCTTGAGACAGGGTTTCTCTGTACAGCTCTGGCTGTCCTAGAACTCACTCAAGATTGGCCTCAAACTCAAAGATCCATCTGCCTCTGCCTCCCAGCGCTAAGATTAAACGTGTGGGTCACCGCTTTTGGCAACCATCTATTCTTTTTGCCAAACGTGTGGGTCACCGCTTTTGGCAACCATCTATTCTTTTTGCCTTTGTTTTGGATAAGTTTGTAACTTCAGATGGCTTTAGACTCTCAATGTTTCTTTCTCAGCCTACCAAGTACCAGGATTTCAGGTATATTTTAAACATGCAAATCACCATGCCTGGTTTGCACTTTAAAGTTTATTCTGATTTATTTATTTATTTAGTCTTTTTGAAACAGGGTTTCTCTGTATAACAGCCCTGACTGTCTTGGAACTGGCTTTATAGACAGATCTGCTTCTGCCTCCTAAGTACTGGAATGAAAGGTATGCATTACCATGCCTGGCTATTCTGTCTGTTCCTGCAAAGATAGAATTGGTTTTATTGTTTTAGGTTGTTGTTGCTATTGAGACAGAGTCTCCTTATGTTAAATCTACATGAGCTAATTAGGAAATCACAGTGTAGTCCAGGCTGGGCTCAAATTTATGATCTTCCTCCCTCAGCTTCTGTAGTACTGGAATTACAGCATGCTCCCAATGAGAAATTTAAAGATGACAAAAGAGGTTCACTAATGGAAAGTAATTTGCCAAAGGGCCTAAGAGGTCACAAAACCTGAATTCAAATCCAAGTCTGTGGAGTTTAGGTCCATTGTTTTCTATACAGTTCTTGTAATGACGTGTTGTTCTTATTCTAAAATGTGTCTTCATATTAATACAATCACTTTGTACTAAAGTAATCGCTGTTGACCCTACTGTTCAACAGATTAGCATAGAATTAGTCTGAATTCCAAAATGTGTTGTCTTTTACTCTCAGAGTACTTTTTTTCCCCTAGATGGGATTTTTCTGTGGCATTGGCTGTCTTGGAAATTGATCTGTAAACAAGACTAGCCTCAAACTCAGAGATCTGCCCACCTAACTCCCGTGTGCTGGCATTAAAGTGTCTGCCACCATGCCTGGCTATTTTGTTTTTATAGATATAAAGCTAACATTCTTAATGAAAACTTAAAATACATAAGCCATGTTTTGTTAATGTTTTCCTTTTCTTCTTTCTGGATTTTGGTTTTTCAACAAAGGGTTTTCTCTGTGTAGCCTTGGCTGTCCTGGACTTACTTTGTAGACCAAGCTGCCCTCGAACCCAAAGATCCTCCTGCCTCTACCTCCCCAAGTTCTATTTTTCTTTCAACCAATCAGTAATTACTTGTATTGTACATATAACACATTTTTAGGCATTCTGGAAAAAGAAAAGGTAAAAACGGTCACAATTTCATTTAGAAATAGATTGCAATTAAAATTAAAAGTCTAATTATAAATGTAATTGAAGAGCTGTCACAAACAAAAAAATGGGAGGTGCTAAGGGCAGGGTCACTAGGCTCAGTTATTCTAAGAAATCACAATGTGCAGACTGGAGAGGCGCTCAGGGAGGAGAGACACTGACATGCTGTTATGTCTGATGATCTGAGTTCAGGCCCAGGAACACAACTGGTAGAAAGCTAGAACCAACTCCAGAAACTTGTCCTCAGGTTTCTTTATATTTGCAGTGGTATGTGCATCCAAATGCACACATGTTCACGTGTATGCATATAGTCATACATGTGTGTGCACACACATACATAAATATAAATAAATGTAATTTAAAAAGAAATCACATTAAACTTTCTCCAGCTTCAACATTTTTTTAATCTATTGTCTTGTCTGCCTAATCTCTCTGTTTTTCTAATCCATGTATTTCAAAACTGTTTTTCAAATCATTCCAGAATTGTGAATCCTTTTATTTCCGATTTGCAACAAGAATCTAGGCTTTCACTAGTATGGGGATTAGTTAATTCCAAACCTGAAGCTGTAAGCAAATAAACATTGATTTCTTACTTCAAGGTATAGTGGATCTTGCCAACATTAAATAAACATTGATATCTCATCTGCTAATTCTCTTAGGTCTCCATGAAAACTTGAAGGCTGTGAGAAAGAGAAGAAAAAGGAGGCGATGAGGCCGGATATCCACGGCTTCTGCACCGCTCCTTATCCAGGACTTATCTGAGGCACATGTCCATCCAACCTCCCATCTCTCCATCTTTTAATACTGCACTGCAAGTTAAGATTGACACAGGAACTAAAGTAGACACGATACAAAGACCATGCGCAGCTTGCTTGTCAATGAATGAAGGACTACAGACTGAAGTTAATTGCCATAACCCAAAAACAGCAGCATTGGGTTGTGTCCACAGAACATCAAAGATTTCAAAAATGAAAAAGCTGTTCTTCTGTCTTTTACTTGTTTTGGTTTTTTTGTTCTTCTGGTTTCTTCTTTTGGAAACAATACCATGATTTAAAGTTATAGTTAGGCTGGAGACACAGCTCAGTACTACAACGTTTGTCGAGCAAACACTTGGGGTCTGTGCTTGATTCCCCAGAACAACAACAACAAAAGACAACAACACAAGCAGCACAGTCACTGCTTTCAACTCCAGGAACTGAATGTCACCTCTTCTAGCTCCACGACCCAAATGTTACTTCTTCGAGTCGTGTTTCAGGATGGCAGAGAACCTGCTTCTCTATTCCCTCAGTCAACATTATAGTAATAATGGAAAGCTTGTGCTATATGACTTCTTGTCTAGACTTTTCTATGAATTGTTTCACATTGTGTTTTTGTGAACAGATAATTTTGAGCTGGTAAGATTGCACTCCGGGTAAGCACTTCTTACCAAGCCTGATGGCATTGAGCTTGATCCCTGAGACCCATAGGGTGGAAGAAGAACCAGTTCCTACAAGTTGTCCTTTGACCTACATATATACCATGCACATGTATGTACATGCATGCACACATACTAGATGTAGAAAAGAATTTAACATGCTTAGAAGCATGATTAACATACTCTGATGCCAAAACACTAGTAGAGTTCCCATTTTAAAGAGTTTGAAAGGACAATAAAATACTAAAGTCATTACATTGTCTCTCAGTTTTACTAAATAAAATAGTCCCAAAGTGCTATATTATCAATTAGCATATTCCTTTATATAATGCAAAGCAAGATGTGTGGGCACTTTTTTCAAGGCATATGAAAGCTGTGGGACTTTATAACTTTCTAATAAATATATGTAAAAGGTTGCAAATGGAGAGGCTCAGACAGGTATGTTGTAAAGAATTAGATATTTGAGAGTTTTTCTTTGAGATACTGGGATATTGAACCAAGGGCTTTATGACTAAGCCCATTCCCTTTGGTCACCTCTTTTTATTTTGTCTTTTGAAACGAGGCCTCTTATTGTAGCTCTGGGTGTCCTGGAGCTGGATCTTATACCACATTGCCTCTGCCTGCCAAGTACTGGAGTTAAAGGCATACACCACCACACACAGCTTTGGGGAAATTGTTTTCTGTTTTGTTTGTTTTTCCAGATAAGAGTCTCTCTGTGTAGCCCATGCTGGACAGATTTGAGGCCTTCCTGCCTTAGTGTCCAGTGTGCTGGACTTACGTAGGAATACATTACTATTCCTGGCTCTATTCAGCTTTTAAAAGTACTGTCACACAGCAGTTAACACTTTAGGCTTCAGAGGTGGAAAACCCACGAATTAAGTAGGGGACCTTTAGCAGTTTATTTTATGAACTCGCTATCATCTGAATACAAAATAGTAACTATTTTCTTCCCTGAATTGTAAGAGAGGAATAAGTTCATGTAAAGGACTCACATCATTTGCAACGTAGAAACACAAAGCTTTGTTCTGGCCTAAATATATATAAAAATACCCACTTGGTCTGTTTTAAAGTAGTGGCACTTAGAACAGTTTCAAGCAGTATTTGACTGCTAGATATTTAGATTAAGATAATGAATAAAATCATTTCAGCCATTGGCATAGTCACAAACCAGTAAGACACATTGTAAGCCATGAATCACACTATGATTTGGTAAGTAGTACCGGGTGCAGTGATGCACACCTGTAATCCCAGCACTCAGGGAGGCAGAGGCAGACAGATCTCTGGGAGTTCAAGGCTAGCCTGGACAGCCAAGGCTACACAGAGAAACCCTGTCTGAAAAAACAAAAAAGCTCAAAATGGTAAGGATTAATACCATAGTAGATGATGATTTGAATATTGAGAAACAAGATGATAGGAATCTGCCTCAGAGTAGGAAGCAGACAAGATTGACAGAACGTTTTAGGGGTGTGAAAGGCCTGAAATGAGTATTTTTGGGAGAATAAATAATGATCTGTAAAGAAAGAATTTGAATGTATGTGTGTTGCAGGATATTTGATCACTGTGAACCTGTTTCTAGTTGTGCTGTGACTCAGCCCTATCACACACCTTTAATCCGCGAGCTTTCTGCTTGGACAGGATTAAATAAAATCAACATAAGACAAGAGGTGGAACAAGCAACCAGTTGACTGAAAGTGAACATAGGAAAAAAAAAAAAAACATAGAGAGTAAGAGAAAGTCAGGAGGATGGAAAGATAGATGCATAGGAAGTAGAAGGGAGGAACTTTGAGTTTGAGGGGTTTTTGAGGTGGCCTGGAGGAGAACTTCCTATGGGGATATCAGATGAGGAGAAAGATCATTGGGCGCTTTCTCTGTCTCTGAGAATGCAGGCTTCCACCCCAACATCTGTCAGAGTCTTTACTGGTAAAATCAAACAATCAAGATTTTGTTAAAAAACAAAAACTAAATTTGGTGCCCATGTGGGACATGATCTCATGGACAGAGAAATCACTCCAGCTTTGGACAAACTGAGAAGCCATCAGATTTGGTAAGTCACCTGGAAAGTTCTCAAAGAGAGAGTTAAATATGGAAAATACCATAATATAAGGTTTCAGGTCGCTGTGTAATGCTACTTCAGATGGCTTGAAAATAGAAGCAGAAAATGAAAGGATAATTGACTTCACTGAGATTGATATAATGCCAAATATAATTACTATCTGGTAATTCATGTTTCATCCTTAATAGTCACAGTGGCTTTTTGTTCAAAATATGGAAAGTGTATTGATAAAATATAAGCTTTAGAAAGACTTATAAATGAAAATAAGATAATCACAGAGAGGAATTTAGACAAGAACCTACCAAGCCATTGCATGACAGAATGGAAGGACAGCCTAAGGTTGCTAGGAAACCAACCTTAGTTTATCCAATTACTATACAAGACCTACCAGCAAGTGAGAGGCACCCCCAAGGTTATGAAGAAGTTGAATGGAATCCTATATAGAAATATTGACTTTGAGAATATTTAAGGAAATGATCATTTCAAATGGTTAGCATTCACTGTATGTAAAGCAGATATTAAATTCATGGGCAACTCAGAATTATCCCCTAAGACTAGAAAAATGTGACAATATTGGAAGCTGGTTCTCAGTTACAGTGGTGAATGTGGTGGAAAGATGGGGCCATAGAAGAATGAAACAGGCATAGAGGTGTTGATATTTCCCATCTGTTGCTAGATAAAGGCCAATAGGCAGCTTGAATTTGATAATCATAACTTGGTGCTATGTCCTTTAGCAGCTCTAAATGCTTGAGATAAGGTTGAAGAATCAGGAAAGAGTCTGAATCATTTACTAAAATTATGCAAGGCCCAAAAGAAGACTTCACTAATTTTTTTGCAAAGATTGACTTCAGCTGTAAATAGAATAGTATCAGATTCAGAAATCAGACAAATTTTAATAGAATCTTTGGCTTTTGAAAATTCTACTTCAGAATGCAAAATGATGATTGGATATTTAAAGACTAGTTCAGTACCAATAGATGAATGGATTAAAAATATGGCTGACATTGGATTTCACATTTCTGATGCTACTCTGATAGAATTTGTAAAAGTTCTTTTAAAAAATCAAATTTTCAGATTTTTTAAAAGATTTATTCATTTATGTATACAGTATTGTGCTTGCATGCCAGAAGAGGGTACCAAATCTCATTGTAGATGATTATAAGCCATCAATGTGGTTGCTGGGATTTGAACTCAGGACCTCTGGAAGAGCAACCAGTGCTCTTAACCTCTGAGCCATCTCTCCAGCCCCAGATGTTTTAATTATGGTAAGAAAGATCCTTTGAAAAGGTCATTTGGAAAGGGATTGTAGGCAAGGCATCTTTTCTAGAGGTAGTTAAAACAGGAGGCCCCAACCTTCTGGAGCATGCAGAAGGCGTGGCAAAAGTCGGCACTGGACTAATGGGTGCATATCAACGAGGGCAGGCAAGGCAAGCCTTTGCCATTGTGAAACACCCTAAACTTTCTCCAGAAGGCCCCAATATCAAATATCAAATTCAATCATTTCCTGTCAGCAGAAAAAAAAATCCACAGAGAAACTGAAAATGTTAATGCTTATTAAAAACAACTCTGGATGTAATGAAGGATAGAACAACTTCAGTAGATAGAACAAAAAATTCAGGAGAGGCCAGAAGACAAGAATTTTGGCAAACTGCTATAAATTACAAGAGACCAAAGCTAAAAGTACAAATAAATGGCATTGAAATTGAAGGTTTAGTAGACACAGGAGCAGATTTAACAATAATTTCACCAGAATCTTAGCTTCCATATTGGCCTCTTCAGGAGGTAAATATTCAGCTTCTAGGGATTGGAATTTTATCTCAGGTAAAACAAAGTGCAAGACGGCTCAAGTATACAGGGCCAGAACGACAAATAGAAAAATTAAAGCCATTATGTGGCTAATGTAGCCATGAATTTATGGGGATGTGGTTTGTTGCAGCATTGGAAAAACAAATTAACATTCTTTCAATCTCAGAAACAAACTAAAATAAAAAAAAAATGCTTCTGAGGAAAATATTTAAAGGCATTATCAAGAACAGTCGTAGCCTACAGAATAAACTATCCTGGGCCTACGGGAGCTCACAGAGACTGTACCACCAACAAAAGAGCATGCATGGGCTGGACCTAGGCCCCCTGCACGTATGCCACTGTGCTTGGATTCATCTTAAACTATTCTTTGTCTCTGTCCCATACAAAAGTGAGCTTGTCCTATGCAGTGTGAAATGCTTTGTGAATGCTCAATTCACCCATAATCCTGTATAATCCTAGCACTCAGGAAACCAAAGTAGGAAGATCATGAATTCAAGGCCAGCCTGGGCTACATCGAAAAATATATTTAAAAAAACTTGACAAGAAAGCTTTAGATAAAATGGGCTGACGTTGAAATAATGTATAAACTTGAGTTTCTCTTCCAAACATATCATGGTTAGAGCCTCATTATTATTTCTCCTTTCCTTCCCATTATATAAGCTCTACTGTGAATATATGCCTCTGGGCTTGTGCAGTTTGGCAGCCCTGAACTCGGCCATGCAAGCGTGTGCCTATACATTCATCTGATTCTTTAAATCTGATGCTGACAGTATTGTAGGCATTACTTTGTGAAGTAAACAATTAGCAGCAGTATCTATATTATTAATTCCATATTCATGAGTAAAAGTAATAGATGGATGAATTGAGCATTCACAAAGCATTTCACATTGCATAGGACAAGCACACTTTTGTACGGAACAGAGACAAAGAATAGTTTAAAATAAAGCCAAGCACAGTGCATATATTACTTTATGTAGACCAGAAATGAATACAAATTAGGATTTTCAGTGTGAATTCATTCATTTTACTTTTGAATATACAGCTAAGGATATGGATACTGATGCTAATTGTTTACTTTGCAAAGACAGTCTTTATAAATCAGTTTATCAAAACTTAAGTACTTGCCCCAAAGTAAAAAAGAATTCTCCTGATCTATAAGCCAAGGATCTGAAGGAGGTTTTTAGCCAATAAATGCTGTGAGAAACTGAAGTTGCACAGAGACGCTCAAGACTCCAGCAGCCTATGGAACTAAATCGTGCCAAGGACAGTGTGAGCAAACTTGGAATCAGACCTTTCTGCAGCCAGGCATACAGGTGGGAGATCTAGCCAATACTTTATTTGCACCCTTTTAATGGATACTGAGATAGGCAACCCAGACAAGTAACAATCAGATTTTGACTGACAGACACTGAAATGATAAGTATTTGTTATTATTTCTGTTTACTTTCGAGATAAAATCTCAAGTAGCCAAGGCTGGCCTTAAACTTTTCATGCACTCAGCCGGGTGTGGTGGCACATGCTTTTACTCCAAGCACCCAGGAGGCAATCAGGTCTCTGTGAGTTCAAGGCCAGCCTGGTCTACAAAGTGAGTCCAGGACAGCCAAGGCTACACAGAGAAACCTAACTCAAAAAACCAAAAGAAAAAAACAGAACAAAGCAAACTTTCCATGTACTCCAAGATGACTTTGAATTTAGATTTGCAATCCTCTTGCCTGCATTACGGGATGCAGGTCTCCGGAGATTACAGACCTGTGCCACCACAACCAGTCCTATAGTGCTGGAGATCAAACTGAGGTATTAACCCATGCTAGGCAAGGACTGCACCAATGAAGTTACAACCTTAGCCCCTGTTATTTAATTCAACTTCAACCAATATCTAGCCTGTGAACGACCAACTGCTCCAGGGAGAAGAGAACAAGTAATACTGAGTATACACTGCCAGAAGAACTTGTGCTTCTTAGCTTTCATTAAATTTGCCCTGTGGAGTATAACAGAAGACCCATCTACTGCATTTGTCACTCTAAACTACAGAGGAAGTATGGGGTCTGATACTCAGAAGACATAAAACAAGGAGGAAAATTGGCTTCTCCATTTATTGTATCAATTTAGAACCGTGTCCTATGAAGATAAAAGTAAATACAGAATTAGTAGAACGAGGTGAACATTGAACAACTAGGGGTGGCCAGAGCTTTGAAGAACGGTGCTAAAGGCAGTGTCTCCAAGCAAAATGGTGATGTGTGTGATTACATACACGGAAGATTTCCTTTGCAAAAACAATGCCATGAATAAAAGAGACAAATTGAGGGAAATAGTTATAACATGGTACATTTGTCTTTGATGTGTACAAGTTTCATATAAATTTTAAAGAAACATTTATACATATTAATGTGCTTGAAAGTTGGCTATAAACAACTGCAAATGGCCAAGAAAATTACAAAAAATTCAACTTTATTGTTGTTGTTTAGTTAGTTTTGTTTTTTGAGGCAGGGTCTCCCTATGTAGTCCTCACTGTCCTAGAACTCACTATATAGACCAGACTAGCCTTAAACCCACAGAGATCTGCTGCCTCTGCCTCTGCCTCCCAAATGTTGAGATCACGGGCATGGGCCACCTTGCTTGGCAAATAAGTGTAATTTAAAAAGAAAAACTACCAGTTTAACCTATTTTAGCATTTCTCACTGGAAGGTTATTGCACACAGCTTTAATCTCAGTACTAGGGAAGGAGGAGGCAGAGGCAGGTGGATCTCTGAGTTTGAGGCCAACCTGGTCTACAGAGTGAATTCCAGGACAGCCAGAACTACACAGAGAAACCGTCTCAAAATAAAATAAAATAAAATAAAAAAATCAAATCTCTAAAGTGCTAATGCTGGGATGTTGTTAGAAAAACAAAAAACAAAAACAGGGATGAAATGACTACCTGCTGAGTCTATGATCATATGCACCCAATCTTGTTTGCTCTCAAAAGCTGAGCAGGATCATCTGATTGGTACTTAGAGAATGATTACTTGCTAAGATGCATTTTGGGGCAGCTTTTCTAGAAGGCAATTTATAGACTAAAAGAAAAAGAAAAAAAAGCTTCATTAGGATGCCTGTTGACCTGGGAATAGTTAATTAAATAATTCAATATTTGATCTAAAGAAATTTGTTTAAAATTCAGTTGTGAAAATATTCAGTGAATGACATGTCATTAAAATGGTGTTAAAGCTAGGCGGTGGTGCACGCCCTTAATCCCACCACTCAGGAGGAAGAGGCAGGTGGATCTCTGAGTTTGAAGCCAGCCTGGTCTACAGACTGAATTCCAGGACAGAGCCACACAAAGAAACCCTATCTTTAAAAACAAACAAACACACACACACACACACACACACACACACACACACGGTGTTGTAAGCGATAATTTCATCTGGAAAGATAGTCATGATTTATGGCTAAACTGAGAATGAGAATGTAAAACAAAACAATAAAAAAAAATTGTCACAATCCGCGGAGAGGACAGCCCTATGGCATTCAAGCTTATTTACATGGTGCAAAGCCAGCCAGCTAGGGGACATTTAAAGCCCTGTCGATTTCAGTTCACAAGTTCTGAAACTCAAGGGCTTTGAGCAGCAGCTAGGAAACCATGAAGGGAGCTACTAGGTCTACCTGCCCTTTCAGAAAAAATCTAACTTTTTCTTTTTCTTCTCTTCGTCTCTTTCCTTTAGACGCCGGGCAGACCTTGATTGAGTCTGCCTGCTTTCTCCCCTATTTGGGCTTTCTCCCTCTCCAGCGAACGCTCCCACCCCTCTACGTGTGGCTGCATACAGTGTGAGATCTCTTCCTCTTCTCTTTCTGCCTCCAGGCAGCTTCAGACTTCCAGCTTCCCTGCCTTGTTTTTCTTTTACATTCTAATAAAATTGTCCTCAAGCTTAAAAATCAAAACGAAAATTTCAGTGTATGGTTTAACAAATTCTAACAAGTTTACAGAGCCAATCATTATATTTCAGTTAAAGAGATTTTTTGTTGTTGTTCTTTTCTGTGAGCTTGGAGGCCTGGTCTACAGAGTTTGTTCCAGGACAGCCAGGGCTATGCAAAGAAACCCTGTCTTGAAACTGCCCCCTCAAAATGGAAATTCAACATTTCTGATAGTCTTTTAGAAAATTTAAGCATATATCCAAAAGATTCTCAAGCACACAATAAGGACATTTGCTCAACCATGTTTGTAGCAGCCTTATTTGTAATAGCCAGAAGCTGGAAACAGCCCAGATGCCCCTCAGTGGATGGTATATCTACACAATGGAATATTACTCAGCAATAAAAAACAAGGAAATCATGAAATTTGCAGGTAAATGATGGGATCTGGAAAAGATCATCCTGAGTGAGGTATCCCAGAAGCAGAAAGATGCACACAGTATATACACACTCATATAGACATATAATATAGGATAAACCTACTAAAATCTGTACACCTAAAGAAACTAATCAAGAGGGAGGACTCTTGCTAAAATGCTCAATTCCTATCCAGAAAGGCAAAGAAGCTGGACAATAGAAGAAGGAGAAAAGAGGGAACAAGTCAGGAGCCTGGCACAGAGGATCTCTGAAAATCTCTGCCCTGCAGACTATCAATGTAGATACTGAGACTTATGGCCAACCTTTGGGCAGAGTGCAGGGAATCTTAGGAAAGAAGTGGGAAATAGTAAGATCTGGAGAGGACAGGAACTCCATAAGGAGAGCAACAGAACCAAAAAAATCTGAGCACAGGGGTCTTTCCTGAGACTGCTATTCCAACCAAGGACTATGCATGGAGATAACCTAAGACCCATGCACAGATGTAGCCCATGGCAGTTCAGTATCCAAGTGGGTTCCATTGTAATAGGAACAGGGACTGTCTCTGACATGAACTGATTGGCCTGCTCTTTAATTTCCTCCCCCTGAGGGGGAAAGCAGCATTACCAGGCCACAGAAGAAGATAATGCAGCCACTCCTGATGAGACCTAATTGACTAGGATCAGAAGGAAGGAAAAGAAGTCCTCCCCTATCAGTGAACTTGGGGAGGGGCATGCAGGCAGAGGGTGGTGGAGGAAGGGAGGGATTGGGATGGGAGGAGGGAGGGAACCATGGGGGGATACAAAGTGAGTAAAGTGTAATTAATAAAGAAAAATAAAAAAAAAGAAATAAAATGGGTCAACTGCTAAAAAAAAAAAAAAAAAAGAAAATTTAGTACATGCATTCCTAAATAAAATTCCTTGGGACCGACTGTATTTTAAGGCTCTTATTTTTATCAATGATTTGTCTATCTGGGGAGTGGCATGTGGAGGTCAGAAGACAGCTTTCAAGAATCAGTTTTCTCTGTCCACTACTCGGGGCCCAGGGATCACACTCAGGTCATCCTCTTGCCAGCCCAGGGTAAAAAATATGAATAGCTTCTCAGAGCGGTAGCCCTCACTTTAAACTCTGCTACATTTGAGCCACCCTCCCTCCCAGTCTTCCAAACCTAGGGAGGAGAGAGAAGGTCGGTGGAGGGAGAAGGCCCCTTTACTTCTCAGGGATGGGTCAATGGGTCTTTTAGGGCTCTATACCAATCTCCAACAGCAGACGCAGTCAGCAGCTTCCTCCAAGGCCGCTGTACCCTGAAGTGTTTCTCTTCGTATGTCTGTTCCAAACCACCACACCATCTGTCTCTCTGGTCTCTCCAAACGGCACGTGCCACATGCCACACGCCATGCCATGCCACCCTTTCTGTTTCTGGGCTCTCAATTTATAGCCTCACAGCTCTAGACCACGCCCCTCTCCATGCCACAAGCAGAAGGCCTTATTCCAGCTGGCAAAGATGACGCCCTCACTGTAACAATTAACAGCTGTGGGCAAACTATAGCCCAACTAAAATCCCACACTTGGGACTGAAACAAAAACATATTTACATAATATAACTGAGTTTACAAAGAAAACAAAACTTCCACTATACAGAGATACACTTCTTGGCCCATCTCCAGAGATATTTTTTTTCTTTAAAATGCTGAAAATATGAGCTCTGCATTGTTAAAAACTATCCAGGTATTTCCTTGATAAGTCATGACCTAGTGAATAATCTTCCCATAATTGTAACAAGTATCTGAAATAATCATCATGTAATAATCTGGCATGGTGGTACATGCTTGCAGTCCTAGGCACATGGCAGGCTTCAGTCAGGAGATTATGAATAGTATAGTCCAGCCAGCCTGGACTACACAGTGAGACTCTACCAAAACCAACAAACAGATTAAACAAAAAGAAAGACTACACACACACACACACACACACACAGCAGTAGCAGCAGCAGCAGCAGCAGCACAAATGAATTTCTAAGAAGAAAAGGTTTATTTGGGCTCACAGTTTCAGAGGCTTCAGCTGGTAGTCATCTGCCTCTCTTTTAAGCCAGGCAATCAGTCAAGGCAGGGAGCATATGGCCTATTCACTTCATTGGAGCTGAGAAGCAAAGAGAGAGGCCAGAAAGGAGCCAGAGCCCCAGTTTCCCTTTAAGAATATCTTCTCGTGGCTGGGGAAAAGGCACTTAGAGATTACATGTACATGGTGCCCACACATACCCACAGGCAAACCACTCACACATAGAAACAAAACTCCTTTTTACTTATCTGGCTGTTTGCTATTTCTGACAAATATTCACCAGTTTTCTCTGGCCAAAAGTTCTCTGAGACAACACCATCAGCCTGAGCCAGTCAGTGAATAGCATCATTGACTTGCCCATCCTGAGGTTGGTCCTGCAGATAAGCGTGGGTTTTACACTGGCCCTTAAACCCACCTGTGGCCCTATCAGCCTCAGCCACAGTCACCTGGATGGAGGTGTGGGCCTTGGCACCAATGCAGCTGCTCCCAGAGCGTTTCCACAGCAAGTACAGGCCCACAAACTTGCTAGTGTAGTTCCCATGGAGAGGCTGCCCTTTCTCCCTCCAGGTCCAGTACAAGTACAAGAAAGCAATATTTTTTTTAATTCTTATTTTATGCATATAGATGTTTTGCCTGTATGTAGGTCCATGCACTAAAACCCACAAAAAGGTGAAAAGTGAGAACCAAGTCCAAAAAGTTGCTCTCTGACCTCTACACACTAACTGTGACACACCCATGCCTACACACATACAATGCACACTAATATTAATAAATTTTATGTATAAATTTTTTTAATTTTTTGAGACAGGGTCTCTCTGTGTAGCCCTGGCTTTCCTGGAACTTAGATCTAAGTGAGTGTCAGATCCCTGGGACTGGAGTTACAAATGGCTATGAGCTCCCAAATGGGTGCTGGGAACCAAACCTGAGTTCTCTGCACAAACAGCAAGTGCTCTAATCACTGAGCCATCACGCCAGCCCTCATCATTCTTTCTTTGTTTTTCAAGACTGGGTTTCTCTGTGTAGCCTTGGCTGCCCTGGACTCACTTTGTAGACTAAGCTGGCCTTGAACCCACAGAGATCTGCTGCCTCTGCCTTCCTGAGGGCTGGAATTATAGATGTGTGACACCTCACACAGCTAAAAAAAATTTTAAAACTTGATAAACAATGACCACATGGCCTGAGTTTTGGGGTCCTTGGGTGTATCACTACAGTGTCACTCAAATGGCTGTTGGCTTACCTATACAGTCTACAAAGTCCTTGCTGGTTTTTGTTTTGTTTAGTTTTTTTGCTTGATGGTTATTGAGAATAAAACCTGGGTCCTAGTACAAACAAAACAAGCATTCTCCTGCTGAGCCACATGCCCCAGTCCCTGTGCCAAGTCCCACTACAGAGAAGCCACTGTAGAAGGTTTGCTGTCTCCATCTCACGGAGATCCAGGCGTGGCGTTTACACTAGCGTACGCCTAGCAATATGTAAACAGATCACCAAGAAAAATTTGTTCTCTAGACACACACAAAGTCTGAAAGGGGAGGCCATTAAGACACAAATGAGAAGGAAGCAGGAGGAAAAAGTTTTGGAAAGGAAATGTAACTCGGGCTTTGGAAAGCTGCTGGAAGAACTACAGGAATTCCAAACGCGGTCTGGCCATCAGGGCAAAGCAGCATTACATGTAATTGCCATGTGGCGTCAAGGCTACCCATTCCAACACTTTCCCACGTGGACCATAGTCTGTGGGGCAGTGAGGTCTGCTTTACTGAAAGGCCCTCAAGAGTCGGAGCCTCAGATCCCACCTAGAACTGATGGAATCAGAATTTTGCTCGTTAACAAACAAAAGCTGAATTTAGAAACCTAACCCAGTAGCATATACTGTAAAAGAAAGAGAGGCATTTGTTGGTAGGGGGTTATCGAGGGGCAAGGCCCTAGAGTCAATCTCCACTACAAAGTAATAAAAAGACGGACAAGCACAGGGCTGCTGAGCACTGGCTGCTCTTGCAGAGGCCCCGGGTTCAGCTCCCAGCAGCCCAGCGGCAGCTCACAGGCATCTCTAACCAGCTCCAGGGAGTCAGATGCCTTCTTTGGGCATCACCCGGCACCAGGAACACACTTGATGCACAGACACATGTGCAGGCAAATGCATATATCAAACAAATTGATAGACACAGCATTTGCAAGGGTGTGGAGCAGCTGAAACTCATACATCCCTACTGAGAGCATGAAAGAAAAAAGCTTGGGGTACTTCAAGGTATCTTTCTGTCCTGAGAGCATTGATTTCAAAAAATGTTAATTTAATGTGCATGAGTGTTTTGCCTCATGCATGTGTGTATGTGTGCCATTTGCATGCGTGGTCCCCGTGGACATCAGAGGAGGGAGGTGGATCTCCTGAACTTGGAATTGAAGATGATTATACACTGCAGTGTAGGTGCTGGGACCTGAACCCAGGTCCTCTGAGAGAACCAGTGCTCTTAACCACTGAGCCAACTCCAGTCCGAGATTTGTTTCTTAAATGTTTCTCTAAGAGAACTGAGCATTTATGTCCACAAAAGAGTTTCACAAGAATGTTCAGAGCAAGTTTATCCATAATGGCCGAAGGTGAAAACAATCTAAATGATCAATGAAGAGTCTGTGTATTCGTATAACTGAATAACTAATCAGTAGAGAAAAGGGGGAATAAAGTGTTGCACACACAGAAATATGCATGAGGCTCATGGACATTTAGCCAAAAACCAGACACAAAGGAGTATTACATACATACATGTATATGTGTGTATCCTGAAACAGGGTCTCGTGTAGCACAGGTTGACCTCAAACTTGCTATGTATGTAAGGACAACCTAAGGATTAAGCTTCTGATTCCCCTGCCTCCACCCTCCTGGTGCCAGGACTGCAGGTGGGTTCTACTGCCCCTGGTGTTATGCAGGGCAGGGGATCAAATGCTAGGCTCTGCCATGCTAGGCAAACATTCCTCCACCCGATTTACACCCCAGCTCTCTATGTATTGATGAGTCCACCTACGTAAATATTTAAAACACCAAAAACTGATGTTCATTCTCACCACCTCAGCACCCCCTAAACCCTCTTGTCCTTGTCTGTGGGAGCCAGCTCTTGCCATCTTGCCAGTTCCGCCTTAGGACACTCTTGTCTGTGCGCTGGAGAATGGCCCAGGCTCTTCCTTGTCAATTCTGTTCTTTGTCCTGCTGGCCAAATTCCACTCTTCAAACCTTAGACTAAATACCTCCTCTGTGCAATCCTCCCTCGCACTATGGTTCAGCTTGTCCCGCACTCACAGCTTTCCGTGCCTTTCCTCCCATCATTTAGCACAATGGTAAGTAATGAATTGTCTGCGATAGAGTTGGCCTCAGCTACTAAGTCATAAGCTCCAGAAAACAGGGCATAAATCTATCTCATTTGAGATCCCTTTTAGATACTCAAGCAGTATTTGTTAAAATAAATGAAAGAAAGTGAAGAAGTTCAAAAAGTTAAGTCTGGGGCAATTGATTCTCTGACTCTGTCTCTGTCTCTGTCTGTGTGTCTGTCTGTCTCGTGTGTGTGTGTGTGTGTGTGTGTGTAGTTCAGGCTAGCCTGGAGCTTTCATGTAATCTAGAATGGCTTCAAACTCTCATTCTTGTTCATTCTGAGTGTTGGAATTACAAATGTTACGACTCTTTCTGAGTAGTAACCCTGACATTTGTGTGTATGTATGAATATGTGTAGCTGTATATATTTATGTGAGAAAGTTGTGCATGTATGAATGTGTATCTATACATATGAATACATGTGTGTATGCGCATGCATGCATGTTATGTTTGACTGTGTGCATGTATATATATGTACATAAATACACATGTATAAATGGAGACATTTATTGCAATGGTGCAAAGACAAAGTAGTCCATCCTCCTCAGGCTTCCTTGACTTTGGCTGGCAGAATTTTCTCAGTGGTTGCTGGAGAAGAAATTTACCCCATTTTCTGGTTCATCTTTTTTTCCCCTCCATTATATCATGGTATGATTTGGAGGTTGAATGTTCCCCGAAGGCTGTAGGTCAAATGATTGGTCCCCAAGGGAACAATATTGGAAAAAGTAACTTGTGGGAGGATTATCGGAAGGGTCTCATCAACATAAATCACAGGGCTGTGGAGATGGCTCAGCTGTTGAGAGGCTGCTGTTGGTGAGGACCTGGTTCAGTTCCCAGCACACGAGGGGAAACTCGCAACTGTCTGAAACGCTGCTTTCAAGGGGAGCCCTCTATCTTCCTTCTGGCCTCTATTACGTCTGTACATGTGTGTTGCCCTTAACCACAACGCAGTTATATACATAGCATAAAACAAACAAATCCTAAAAAAAAGAAATCGAGCAAATTGTGGTGGTGAGTGCCTTTAATGCCAGCACCCAAGAGCAAACTTGTTCTCCCAACATGGCATGTCACCAGTGCCACCTTCTCCAGAAGCCAAATGAGCGCCCCTTCTGCTTGATCCTAGATGGAGAACCTTCATAACGGATCTAATAAAACTTTTCTCACTGGGCAGTGGTGGGACATGCCTTTAGTTCCAACACTCTAGAGGCAGAGGCAGGTAGATTTTCGAGTTCAAGGCCAGCCTGGTTTACAGAGTGAGTTCCAGGACAGCCAGGGCTGCACAGAGAAACCCTGTCTTGAAAAAGAAATAAAAACTTTTCTCTTTATCAGTCATCCTCCCTCTGGTGTTCCATTGTACAAACACAAAGCTCATTAATACATGTTATTCTTAGTTGCTGAACCTAACGCTCCAAATGATGTCAGTATTTTCCCATTTCATATTCTTCTTCTTTGTCTCAAGATCCTAGGATTGAACACAATAAGGAAAGGAGGGTGTTGGGAGCAAGAATCAGTGTATGTGGAAGAAAACAGGCCCCCATACTGGGGAGGCAGACATAGGAGGACTCCTGGAGTGCTCTAGCCATCTAGTCTTGCCAAGTCCGTAAACTCCAGATTTAGTGAAAAATCCTGTCTCAAAAATGGTGGTGGAAGCCGGGTATGGTGCTACACACCTGTAATGGAAGCGCTCCAGGAGGCAGAGGCAGGTGTGAGTTCAAGGCCAGCCTGGTCTACAAAGTGAGCCCAGGACAGCAAGGGCTACACAGAAAAACCCTGTCTCCAAAAAGAAAATTTTCTTTCAAAAATACACTTTATCTTTTAACATTTCAAACCCAGAGAAAAACTGAACAGGCGCTATTCTAGGCTGCGTATTTTCAGCTATCAGCATCTTGGCCTATTTGCTTTCTGAGCCGCCACATATATATTTCTTTTTCTTTTTGCCAGACCATCAGAAAGTACACAGCATGACAGTTCACCTCCAGACCTTTCCGTCTGCCTCCTAAGCAGCAAGGATGGATAGTCCCCTACATACCCACATCGTTGCTAATTTGGAGGGAAACACCACCTTAATACAACTACCAACATACTCTCACTCGTCAAAAGAATGTTTAAACACCTCCGCGAAGTTCAGGACCAAAGGATTCCTTCCTTCTGCCTGCTGCAAGTGTTTCCAGCCTCCAGTGGGAACATTCTCTTGGCTCCCTCTGCTCTTCACAGTGCGATGCCCTTGAATACTCTGGGCCAGTTATCTTCGAGGATGCCCACACCCTGCGTTTGTGTGACTCTTTCTCTTGAGAGCCAGGTCAGACGTGGCTAAGTGCAACAACCCAGTGCTGACGCGTACCCCTGTACTGTGACGCTTGCCGGATACTTCCATTGCAAAGGTGCATTTCCCCCTTGCAGCCAACAAACATTTGGGAGGGGCGGGTGTTGACCTGATATTCTGTTTCTGAAGAACTTGCCACTGGCCTGAATTGTACTGGTGATAAAATAAGGATTTGAAATTTTTCTCTGACTTTTTATGTTCTTTTCAGACACACACACACCAGAAAGGAGCATTCGTTAGGGCCTTTGTGAGCCACCTGATGTGCGTTCTGGGATCTGAACTCTGGTCCTCTGGCAGAGCAGTAAGTGCTCTTAACTCCTCCATCTCTTCAGTCCCACTACCTGACTTTTTAAAGTAACAAGCCTCAATGTGCTGTCTGGGCTTATCTCAAATTCCAGGACTCAAGTGATTCTCCAGTTTCTGCCCAGTGAGTTCTAGGTCTACTGCTGAGCCAGATGACCCTGTGAAGGTCCTTAAAGTTCTTTCTTTCTATAATTTGTTTAATTTTGTTTTCTTTGCATTAGTGTGAAGGTGTCAGATTCCTTGGAATTAGCATTACAGATAGTTGTGAGCTGCCATGTAGGTGCTGGGAACTGAACCCTGGTCCTTTGGAAGAGCAAACAGTGCTTTAAAACACTGAGCCATCTCTCCAGCCCCAAAGTTTTCTTTCTTTCTTTCTTTCTTTCTTTCTTTCTTTCTTTCTTTCTTTCTTTCTTTCTTTCTTTCTTTCCTTCCTTCCTTCCTTCCTTCCTTCCTTCCTTCCTTCCTTCCTTTCTTCCTTTCTTCCTTCCTGGGGAGGTGTCTTTCCAGACAGGGTTTCTCTGTGTAGCTGTTCTGGAACTCGCTCTGTAGACCAGGCTGACCTCAAACTCTGAGGTCTGCCTGTTTCTGCCTTCCCAGTGCCGGGATTAAAGGAGTGTGCCACGTTTTCCTTTTTGATCTTGCTGTTTATTTAAGCTTTCTTCTCTTTTGCCTTCAGTTATACTTGTTTGTGACTTGTCTTCGTTAACATTGATTAATCAATTTTATGTGTACAGATGCTTTGTCTGCTTCTATGTCTATCTACCATGTGTGTGCCTGGCACTAGAAGAGGCCAGAAGACAAGATCGGAGTCCCTAGAACTGGAGTTCAGACAGTTACGCATCTCCATGTGGATGCTACAAACCAAACCTGGGTCTTCTCAAAGAGCAGTCAAAGCTCTTCACCACCGACAGTCTGTCCAGGTGCTCTAGTTTGATTTTATTTCATTTTCATCTAAAGAATTAGATTCTGGTTGTGAAAGTAATCATGAATTTGGCAGGACCATTTGTCACCTAGGAGAAAGCCGCTAGCATGCCAGCAAGGAATTATCTAGATTAGGTTAATTTACTGGGAAGATCCTCCCTAGGTACGGATGCACCATTTCCTGGGCTTAGGTCCTGGACTGCATTTTAAAAAATGAGAAAGGAAGCTGAATGGGAGCCACTGTTCCCTTTCTCCTGGCTGTGGATACAATGCGATGCCAGCTGCTTCTAACTCCTGTCTTGACTTCTCCACCAGGACAGGCCTCACCCACAGACTATAAGCCAAAATAAATCCTGCCTTAAATTGCCTTTGTCAGGCTACTTTTAACATGGCAACAGAAAAAGTAACTAATTCAAAAGATGATATTTGAACATATTTTTTTCATATTTAAAGAAAATGAGATAATTATTTTGCAGGCTTGAAAAACTGAATGCATCACTCATTTATTTTAATCAATATCTTTTCTGATAAATATTTTTAGGGTTTCATTTAATTTTTGTGTGGTGTTGGAGCCCCAACACAGACCTCTATCACAGCAGACAACACTGAGCTATAACCTTGGGGGGTTGATTTTCTGAATTATTTCATTCTTGATTAATTCCAAATAGTTTATCATTCCCATTGTGCCATCTTTTATCTATTTTTAAAAGTTCTTAAAATGAAGAGGTTCCTAAAAATCATCCTGTTAACTGAATTTAAGTTTAATTTTGTTGTAATTAGGATAAAGTGACAGTGTGGGGTAATGTCTTTTTACACTGATTGTCTCTGTATTATTCAAATGCTGATTTCTGTGCAGGTGCAGATCTGATTCAGGCTAGACTTTGGCGTTGTCATTTTTATGAAGCATATCCTGTCTCAACGTTTTGTAAACACTGTTGTCCATCATCTTCCGGTTGGTTTTAATGAAAAGATGGTGGCTAATAACCTGGGCAAGATTATGAAGTGGGACTTTTGGGTGGGTGGGTAGGTGTCCCAGCTGGGGATGAGAGAGAGAGAGAGAGAGAGGGGGAGGACATGCAGTAAGAAGAAGCAGCCAGGGCAAGACTGAGCCGCCAGGTTAAAGGGCCACATGGCTTCGAAGTAGGCCAGGCCGTTATTTGGTTAGAACAGATCAGACTCTGCCCAGCTTAGTGCTCTAAGCTAATAATAAATAAATCTTCATGTCATTATTTGAAAGCTAGGGCAGGCATGGGGAAAAACTTGCATTTTACAAGACGGTGGTTAGGATTTCTTGAAACTATAATAGTTTTGTAAATGTTCTAGATATTTGAAAATAAAATCTTCCTCTCTGTCTCTCTCTCTTTCTACCTCCCCCCACCTCAGTCTCCTGAGTCCTGGGATTGTAAAGTACGGAGCACTAAGCCTGCCTATTTTCTGTTCTAATTAGTGTGTTTTCTAGTTAGTTTCTATGTTCTCATTTCATTTGTGTTGCAATGATAAAATAACCTGGCAAAAAGCACCTTAAGAGAGAGAGGGCTTATTTTAGCTTTATTCCATATAACTGTCTATCAGAGCACAAAAAACAACATGGCGGAACCTTAAAACAGCTGAACCTTAAAACAGCTGGTCCTATCACGTTGGAAATTAGCAGGAGAGGGAAGCAGTGAGTGCGTACACCTTCACATGCCTGCTTGACCTTGCTCAGCTCATTTTCTCCACTCTTGATTGCTCAGGGAAGGGCGGCACCACCAGCAGACTTGGTCTTCCCACATCCCTTAACTTAGGACAGTCCCCTAAGGATACGCCCATAAACCATTGTATAAAATTCCTCCTCGAAACTCTCTTGTCAGGTGATTCTAGATAGTATCAAGTTGACAAGTAAAGCTAGCAGTCAATTGTGGGACACAGGTGTGCCCAGCCTCGCCACGCCTGCACAGATTTTTATGTAGGTGCTCGCTCAGATCTTCTTCGCATGGAAACCGTTTTACCATCTGAGCCATCACACAAGGCCTGATTTTTTTAAGTCTGAAACATAGTCCTACGTAGTCCAGTACCCTCCAACTTGCTATGTAATAGAAGATAATCTTAAATTCTTCATCTTACTGCGTTAGCTTCCTGAATGCTGAGATTACAGACGTGAGCCACCATGCCTAGAATTTCCAGTGCCTATTTTTTTTTGTTTTTTGTTTTTTTTTGTTTTTTTTTTCCAATGCCTACTTTTTAAATGTCTATGATTTCAACTAGTTCTTTTTCATGAAGATTAAACATAAATAACTTCATTATTTTTATTTTGTTTCTCTTTCTCTTTCATAGGCTTGCTCTTTTTTGTTCTCATTTTTAGTCTAAAGTTTTTGTCATGTGTACCCCCCAAATTAATTCAGTAGAATGAATTAATAGTCTATTGTTGACTATTAGGTTTTTGTAAACATTTGCTTGGAATTCCTATATACCTGCAATTAAAAAAATATTTAGCTGGGTGTGGTGGTACACACCTATAATCCCAGCACTCCGGAAGGCGGAGGTAGGCGGATTGCTGTGAGGTCAGAGCCAGCCTGGTCTACAAAGTGAGTTCAGGACAGCCAGGGCTACACAGAGAAACCCTGTCTCAAAAAAACAAAACAAACACCCCCACACACACACACCAAAATAATTGCTCTTGCAGAAGACCTGAGTTCAGTTCTCAGCAACCATGTCAGATAATTGACAACTACCTGTGACGCCAGGAGGAGCTGATGCTCCTGGCCACTGGGGGAACCTGCACTCAGGACAGATACACACACTAATAAAAATAAATCTTGAAAAATAGAGGTCTATGATTGCCTGAAAATACTGGCATCTTCTAGAACATACAAGATATGGAAATTTTTCAACTTGGTCCTAAAGAAACATATGGACTCATGCTGAAGAAGAGCTTTTATCCATCTTGCTCAGTAAAACAAAATTGACGTATAAGGAATGAAAGAGGTCACAGGCCTGTCAAGAATCTGATGGAATCTACTAGTTGATTTTCTCTTGTGATAAAACATCATGACCAAGACAACTTATGAAAGAAAGCGTTTATTTGGGCTTATGGTCCTACAAGGGCTACAATCCATGATGCTAGGGCAGAAAGCATGGTGGCTGAAACAGCAATCTGAGAGCTCATATCTGGAACCACCAGCATGAAGCAGAGGGAGGAAACTGGAAGGGGCAGAGGCTGTTTTACTCTCACAGCCCACGCCCAGGCGTATATTTCCTCCAATAAGGCCACACATCTTAAAATGCCCCAAACAGTGCCACCACCTGGGTACCAAATTTTCGAGTGCCCGAGACTATGGGAGACATTTCTCACACAAACCACCGCAGAGTCCATGATCCTCTCCGCAGAAAAACACATAGACACATGTCCTAGAGAATTTCAGTGAGTTTGTGAAGGCCTGGTTAAAATTTTCTCCTTGCCTGGAGCTAAGAATCAGTTTTTCTATCTCAAGACCCAGCTACACCACTCCTAGGCGTCCCTTCAAAAGATGCTCCACCTACCACAGGGCACTCGCTCAACTATGCTCACAGCAGCTCTATTCATAATAACCAGAGACTGGAAACAGCCCAGATGTCCCTCAGCCAAAGAACGAATACAGAAACTGTGGCACATTTACATGATGGAATTCCACTCAGTTATTAAAAACAAGGACATCATGAAATTTGCAGGCAAATGGGCGGGACTAGAAAATATCATTCTGAATGAGGCAACCCAGACCCACTTATAAGTGGTCATTAGCCATATAGTACAGGATAACTATGCTGCAGTCTACAGACCCAAAGAAGCTAAGTAACAAGGAGGGCCCAAGAGAGGATGCCTGAATCTCACTCAGAAGAAGAAATGGACATCTGAAGTAGATGGAGTGAGGAAACTGGGTGGGAGAGGCGTGGAGAGGAGAACTGGAGTAAGGATTGTGGGGGGGAAGGGAGGAGGAGGCTGGAGGAAGGAATGGAAATGGGGGGTCATTCCTGTGACAGGGAAGGCTCCTGGGAGCCTATGGGGTGACCCTTGCTGAGACTCCTAGGAGCGGGGTATATGAAGCCTGAAGTTGCCACCTCCCACAGACAGGCCAGATTTCCAGTGGAGGGAGGGGGACACCAACCCACCCACAAAACCTTCCATCCAAAATTGGTCCTGAGATTCAAGGAATGAATGTCTGCTTGAAGATGGACCATGTTTTAGACCCACCCCATGTGAGAGAGCCAACCCGACACTATTAATGATACTCTCTATGCTTGCAGACAGGAGCCCGGCATAGCTGTCTTCTAAGAGGCTTCATCCAGCAGCTGATGGAAACAGATGCAGAGACTGACAGTCAAACGAGAGGCAGAGCTCAGAGTCTTGTGGAAGAGTGGGAGGAAGGATTAAGGGAACCAGAGGGGTCAAGGATAGCACAAGAAGACCTACAGAGTAAACTCACCTGGGCCCATGGGAGCTCACAGAGACTGAAGCACCAGCCACGAGCACGCGTGGGCTGGACCCAGATCCCTTGCACATATGTAGCAGATGTGTAGCTTGGTCATCATGTAGGTCCCCTGACAATTGGAGCAGGAACTATCTCTGACTCTGCTGCCTGCCTTTGGGTCCCTTTCCCCCACGTGGGCTGCCTTGTCTGGCCTCAGTGGGGAAGGATGCACTTAGTCCTCTGAGGCTTGATGTGTTAAGGTGAGTTGGCACTCCTGGCAGGCCTCCCCTTCTGAGAAGGGAAAGGGGAATGGGGGAAGAGGGATGTGAGGGTTGGACTGTGAGGAGAAGGAGGGAGCTGCTAACGGCTGTAGAATGAATAAATTAATTAATTAATGGAAAAAAAGAATTTTTTTTTTTTACATAATTGACTTTAAAGTTGCAGTCCATCACCACCACCACCCTATGCGAGACAGGGTTTCTCTGTGTAGCCCCGACTATCCTGGAATTCACTCTATAGACCAGGATGCACAATGGCAGTTTTGTTTGTTTGTTTGTTTGTTTTGAGACAGGGTTTCTCTGTGTAGCCCTGACTATCTGGGAATTCACTCTGTAGACCAGGATGCACAATGGCAGTTTTGTTTGTTTGTTTGTTTGTTTGTTTGTTTGTTTTGAGACAGGGTTTCTCTGTTTAACAGCCCTGGCTGTCCTGGAACTTTCTTTGTAGACCAGGCTGGCCTCGAACTCGCAGAGATCAGCCTGCCTTTGCCTTTCTGAGTGCTGTGATTAAAGGCTTGAATGACCGCTGCCTGGCCAGGAAATAGCAGTTTAAGTATCAATTCTCATGAAAGCTGGAACCTCCATGGGTTCCCCAGAATCTACCCAGTACCCTCAGCTTTTAGGGCACTGGGTATTTACTACTGTGGTGATTTCCAATCCATATCCACCAATGATTGCCCAACCGTCTTCATTCTGAGAATGCCCAAAGCCGTAGACAGTAAAAATAATTCAGTTAACCTTCTACAGCAAGGACCACTTGAGTTCACGAGATCTCCCAGTGCCTGAAACGCCCCCTGTTCCATATAGTGTATTTAATGCTAGCTTTTTTTCATTTATGGCCCCAAATTCTATTATTATTATTATTATTATTATTATTATTATTATTATCTTTAAAAATATCTCAGTGAGGACTCTGGTAATTAGAAAGTACTTGCTCCTTTTCTAGAGGACCTGAGTTTAGCTCTCAGGACTCAAGTCAGACAGCTCACAACTGCCTACAACTCAAGTTTCAGGCAATCCTGTGCTCTCTTCCAATCTCTGTTGACACTCACACACAAGTGGCACACAAAGAGACACATACACATAAGTGACTATCAAAACAAAACTTTTACAAAAAAATAAAATGTATTTTCTAAGTGAATTTTTATTACCTTATCTTTTATTTTCAAGACTAATTTGTGTGTGTGTGTGTGTGTGTGTGTGTGTGTGTGTAAGTACCAGAGGAGGATACTGGATGCCCTCCATCTCCTCACCTTCACCTATTCTTTAAGGAGGCTTGTTATGGGGGTGCTGAGATTCAAATTCTGAATCCTATGACTGTGCTGTTAGCTCTGTTAACTGCTGAGCCATTTCTTCAGCCCTTCATTACTTTCTCTAAAATTGTCTTATATGTTTTGGGTACAATACACACAAAAGACATTTCATTAGCTTTAATGCTACTGTGGACATGATATCAGAAGTTTTCATTGAATCTGCACAATCATTTCTCACTTAACTCACCCTCTCTGTTTTTACCACAGCAAGATTTGGCCTTTCCTATTCCCATCCCAGTCTCGTACTTGATGATTTTCCTCTCTCACACATGCTTGTTTTCCCTCTCCCACTGAGGAGCTGCATCTCAGGACATGATTTTTTGGCTGTGGCAGGCACTGGACTTCTGCTGTGGAATCTCACTGACACACAGATCAGTAAAATGATATTGGAATCTTAGGTAGTTGAGAAAAGACATGATCCCTAGAGGAGGAAAAAAACCAGAGATGTGGTATACAAACTTTTTTTTTTTTTAAGATGGGGTTTCTTGGCTGTTCTGGACTTACTTTGTAGGGCCAGACTGGCCTCAAACTCACAGAGATCCACCAGCTTCTCCCTCCTTGAGTGCGGGGACTAACGGCGTGTACCACCTCGCCCAGATGACAGATGGTCATCTTTTGAAAGCCTTGTTCATCCTTTTACACTCAGTCTTAAAGGACCTCTTTTCAGCACAGTCTTCCCAGCACCACCACCCCCAGTCATTTTACTCTTCAGTGTCTGTGCTGCATTAGACTATGCTAGTCTTGTTACAATAAAGCTTGAATCTCCTAGATTTCGATAATGGTGCTATGGGTTTCGGGGGACCCGTAAGCAGCCTCACCTCATTTTGTGAGAGAACAAGATACTGATTCTGAGCTGTTTGTTGTCAGATCTATGCCCACCATGCCACACTGCCTCTCCACATGAAAACCTGCCATGTGTCTTAGTTCTTCTCCATTCTACCTCCTGTTACATAAATGATTTCCTGTTTCCTCCTTCTAAGCGCAGAGCAGGGGACTGACTCACCGACACAGAAGTATAAGAAGTCCCTGCACCAATTTAGATAATAGGCCACAGGAACTCTGACTCCATGGCACTCTTTGTGTGCCATTCAACCTGGGCCACAAACAGGCTGAGGAAGAGGAGCAGGCAGACAGCTGAGATCAGAAGAAAAGATGTCACAGTCTATCCATGTCTTCCATCCACCTTGGCTGCTACCCCCAGCTCCTATTTCATTTGCAGGGATTGTATTCATGGCAAAGATCAAAGGATTTAAAATCTGGGGATTAGCCAAGATATGAGAAAGAAGAGGTCTTCAGCCTAAATAAGACAGTTGAGGCATGTTCTGTGCAATGAGATAGGGCAAGGAGCTGGCCACTGGTGTGAAGTTGAAGAGAAAGAAAGGATAGGAAAGACCATGAGAGCCCCCAGAGACACTCAGTTCCCTTGGCTATTTTCTCTTGGTGAATTACCTTTCCAATCTCTGCCTGGGCAGAAGCTGAGCATGGACACCTTCAGATCCAGATCAGAGGACATGATTCTTCCTGGAGGGCAGCAAGATCTAAGGAGCAAGCCAAAGCTGGCAGGCATGCAGAGGGCAGAGATGATGAGGCCCTGGAATGTTGGAGATTACTTGCAAGGGGAAGAGGAAAGGCCTGGTCCATCCAGTAACAGATGTCCTTGAGGAAAACAGGAGAGCCAGGCATAGTGGCACACCCCTGTCATCCCAGCATCTGGGAGATGGCAACAGGAGAACTAGGGAGTTCCAGACCAGCCTAGACTACACAGTGAGGTCCAGGCTAGCCTGGGCTATTTGAGACCCTGTCACAAACAAACAAATGTGTAAATAAAGCTAGATAAAGACTTATATGAAGGAAATAGGACAAAAGAAGATGAAATGGAGTTTGTCATGTAGTGCCATGGACACTAATAAGATCCTCTTTGCTAAGTTCTCATTGTCAATTAAAATAAGTTCCTCACCCCTTCTGGGACAGGGTTTCACTAAGCAGACAAGGCTGGCCTTGAATTCCTGATCCTCCTATGTCTCTGCTGGAATTACAGGTTCACTACAAAACCTGACTATACAGATTTTCTTTATTGTGAAGACAAAGCTTTTGTTGGTAAATTAAGGATGATACATAAATATCTGTCATGTTAATTAGCTTATAAAAGGAGTGATAGCCATCACAAACCAGCTTAAGACATTTTTGCTTTGATTTCTAGTTCTACATGCAATATATGTTCAATCTAAATACTGCAATGAGCACTAAGTATAATGAAAGAAGAAGAGAATCAGTCATATTCTCACTGGTTAGAAGTATCCATCATTGGCATTTTATTTCATCGTTTTACCCTATTTTGTTGTTGTTTGAGACCCAGGCTAGCCTCAAACTCGCTATGGAACTGAGGACTTTTAACTCTTGATCCTTTCGCCTCCACTTCCTAAGTGTGCATCACCTGGTTTTCCTCCTTCCTTCCTTCCTTCCTTCCTTCCTTCCTTCCTTCCTTCCTTCCTTCCTTTCTTTTTGCTTTTTCTTTTTTGAGAGAGACTCTTACTCTAACTCAGTATCTACGGAGTTTGGACCCAGCTTAGACAACAGAGTAAGGGAGGTTAGCCTCCCCAGGGCTGGGATTGACATGGTGGGCACCACCCGACTCGATTTATTTCTTTGTATTATTTTGCTACTCTTTGTATAGAGTGGGTATGATACCAGATATGATGTGAGTTGTTTTCCTGAACACATAACAATAAGAATTATTCTCAGGCATGTTTTGTAAACATCATTTGTGAGTGAGGGGTATGTATGTTGTGTCCATGTGTTTGTTCATGTGTGCATGAGTGTATGCATGTATGCAGTATATGAAGAGGCCAGAAGTCAATGTTGGGCGTCTTCCTTAACTACTCATTATCTTATTTTTTTGAGACATGGTTATCTCACTGAACCTGACTCATTGATTCAGTTGGGATGGCTGGCCAGTGAGCTCCAGGGATAGGTATGTATGTATGTATGTATGTATGTATGTGTGTGTGTGTGTATGTATGTGTGTATGTATGTCTCCCCAGTGCAGGGGCTATAGGCACTGCCTCTGCACCTGTTCTTTTGTTTTATTTTGTTTTCCTACCTAGGTGTTGGGGATCCAGACTCAGATCTTCATGCTTGTACTCCAAGCACTGTGCTGACTGAGCCATCTCCCTATATCCATAAACGTAATTTTCAGTGGCTATAAAATAGCATCTCACAGTCACTACTGTGTCCAGTGAATTATCTGCTGCTGGACTTGGAGCCTCTTTCTCTAGGTTTTTTTGTTTTGTTTGGTTTTTTTCTAAATGATGTGTGTGTGTGTGTGTGTGTGTGTGTGTGTGTGTGTGTGTATTTCTTTTCAAGACAGGTTTTCTCTGTGTAGCCTTGGCTGTCCTGGAGACCAGGATGTCCTCGAACTCACAGAGGTCCGCCTGCTTCTGCCTCCCTGAGTGCTGGGATTGCAGGTGTGCACCACTGTGCCTGGCTTTATTTCATTTTATCGGTGCTCGGAGTGGAACCCAGGCTCCTGTTCACATTAGCCAAACACCTTGCCATCTCCTCAAGACACCCTGTTTTAATTTTGTTTTTATTATTTTATGGGTATGAGTGTTCTCTCTACATGTACGCCTGCCCCCACAGCTGTGTCTAGCATCCATGGAGGCCAGAAGAAGGTGCCAAATCCCCCTGGACCTGGTGGTGAGGCACCATGTGAGGGCTAGGAATCTAAACCAGGTCATCTGGAAGAGCAACAGGTGACCTCACCCCCTGAACCAGCTCTCCAGACCCACACTGCCCTGCTTTTCACAAGTGAGATTCAGTAGGCCCTCTTAGGCCAGCCTTGGACTGAAGATGATCCTGTGGGTTCCTGCCAGGTGCTGGACCACGGGAGCAGGCTATCATAGCTTGCCTCTCTTAGCACACAATCTTAGAAAGCCAAGTCCAGTTTCCAAGCAACCTAGAAAAAGGTTGTGTATTAAGATTATTTTAACTTCTCAGAAATGTTGGTACATGCCTTTAATCCCAGTCCTTGAAAGGCAGAGGCAGGCAGATCTCTGTGACATCACGGACAGCCTTGTCTGCACTGAGAGTTACGGGAAGCTGGAGCTCTATGGTGAGACCCTGCTTCAACACAAACAAACAAACAAACAAACATGATTTCCGTTTGTCCAGGTGAGGTGGTACACACAGCTAATCCCAACACTCAGGATACAGAGGCAGGAGGGACAGATGTCCCAGGCTGTCCTTAACTACATAGTCAGCTGAAGGCAAGAGAAGGCTACTTGAGACTCTATCTTTAAAAAAAAAAAATCTATCTGAGCTCTGCCTTGTGGGGCTGCAGACACGGCTGAGCAGTTCAGAGCATGCACTGCTCCAGGAGAGCCCAGCGTTTGGTGCCAGCACCCACACACAGCTCATAGCCATGTGGAGCACAGTTCCATGGGATCAGCATCCTCTCCTGGACTCTGCTGGGCTCCATGCATCTGTGCCTCTGCATACCCAAACATACGTAATCAAAAACTTAAGATATTTTAAATAAATCTGCCTCATAAATTTCCTCTTATTCTCTACAGCCTGCTCCTTCTGAGTTAAAAAAAAAAAATCATTTCCCTTGGTAGAAATCAAAGGCCTGACCATGGAGGTGAATGGCTTTGAAGCCCCCAATAGGTGAGTCACATTACAAAGAAAATCACTTAAAAGCAGCTTGTTTTCTAAGGACTGAGAAGGAGCATCCGAGCAACCAGCAGCGCCAATGAGCCGAGCAAGCCCTGGGAACTAGCATCTTTTGCAGTATTTAGCTCTTGACACCCCAAGCACCCTTTCAGTCCTTGCCTGCAGCTGCCTGACTACAGCTAAGGGGACCAAGAAAGGGAAGCTGGCCCAAACTGGATCTATTTGATTATTACACTTGGAAACGTTAACTTCCTCTTTCACTTGTGTGAACTAATGAGCTTCAAGACTAAGCCAGGATAGCACCACACTAATAAACAGGAAAACCTGGGCTGTGGAGATAAAACAAAACATAAACAATGATGAGTGTCAACTGGACATTAGAGAGCCAGCGCGACTGGATAGGGTGGTTGTCTTTGTCTGAGAGCCCAGTCTTGAGTCCTGTCACACCCTCTGCACTTCCTGCTCTTGGCAGTTTACGACATTCTCTCTTATCTTTTAAAAAGTTCACCTTTAAGCTTACACTGGGTTCACATGATTCTGGTGTGTGTGTGTGTGTGTGTGTGTGTGTGTGTGTGTGTGTGTGTGTGTAGGCGGGGCAGGAAAATGGCTCAGTGAGCAAAGGCACTCGATGCCAAGCCGAACAACCTGGGTTGGATCCCTGGGTCTCACAGGGTAGAAGGAAAAAACCAAATCTGAAGGTTGTGCTCTGACTTCCACAAGTGTGCTGTGGCATATGCACACCCATACATGCACACACATGCTTAACACACGGATGTTAGCATGCATTCATACGCTCATGTACATGAAGATACCCATACATGCACACACACACAAACAAACAAGCAAATGCTTAACACACGGATGTTAGCATACATTCATATGCTCATGTACATAAAGATACACACACACACACACACACACACACACACACACACACATACACACTGAGATTGGTGTTGAAACCAGTCTGGCTATCTAACCCAGGCTGGTTTTGAACTTACAATCTTCCTCCCTCAGCCTTCCAAGCGAGAAGATTACAGGCATGTGCTACCATGTTTAACATATATGACACTGACTTCTGATGCTCCAGTCTCTGCCTTCTGAGTGCTAGGATTCTAGCCAGGTGCCTCCACGCCTGGCTTATGCTTTGCATAAATCTGGTGCATGGTAGGCAAGCACACTGCCCACTTAACCAAACCCCAGTGCTCCGAATTTTTTGTGGAGGTGGGGAAGGGTTGAGACAGGGTTTCTTTGTGTAGCTCAGGCTGTCCTAGAACTCACTATGTAGCCCAGTCTGGCCTGGAGACCCTCCTGTCTCTACCTCCCAAGTGCTAGGATTAAAAGTATACATTACTGTACACAGCATCCTCCATTTTTCTTTTTCTCTTTGCAGAACTGGGGACCTGCTGATGTCTTCCTGCTGCTGTTCACATTTATCTCACAGTCTTCCCCAGCTTCATCACTGAAGCTTCATGGGAGCAAGCAAAGCCTGAGCTCACAGTAGAGTCTAACCTTCTCAGAGGAACCACTTCCACTCGAGAGAACCTTATGCCACAAATTACACAGCTCATTAAACACTTGCCTTCAGAGCCTAAAACATCGGTATTTGGTTAATTTCATTGCTTTTTTTAAAAAAAATCTATCTAACAACAACAACAAAAAGATAAACCAAAACCAAAGGTCCTAACCATGAGCTCAAACCTTCACTTCCTATGGAACCACAATGGTTTCTACTTTTCAAGGAGTTTTACCTTGATTATTTATTTGTGTAAGTGTGTGTGTCCACATGTTGAGGGATGATGCTGACGAGAAGAGGGTGTCAGAGTAACTGGCAGCTGTGAGCCATCTGACATAGGTGCTAGAATCCAAACCCGGCCCTCCGGAAAGAATACACAAGAGCTCTTAGCCACACAGCCATAGCTCCACTTCCCCGATTTTGAGACAGCATCTCACTAGGTTGTCCTGACTGGACTAGAGCTTAGTGAGTAGACCAGTACTAGGACTAAAGGCATGTGCTACCACATCCCAACATAATTAAAAAAAAATTCCACCGAGACAGGGTCTCACTAGATAGCTCTCTCATTGTAGAGCTCTCCCATTGTAGACCAGGCTGGTCTGAAACTCACAGAGTTCCTCCTGCATCTATCTCCTTGGTGCTAGGCTTAAGGCCTGTGCCACTACAGCCCACTCTTAATTCAAAAATTTAAAGCAAGACTTTTGTGTGGTGCTGAGGACAGATCCAGGGCCTTGTGTATGGCAAGTGAATGGTTTACTCTTGAGCTGCATCCCCAACTCTAACTTCGACTTCAGAAGGGCAGCAAGCTTAGTTGTTAAAATTTCAATACTGTTAGGACCTCCAGTCCAAAAAGGGCCCACCTGTACATGTCAATAAGAAGCTTCACTCTAAGCCCAGCATAGTGGCACATGCCTGTAATCCCAGCCGTCAGGGAGGCAGAGGCAGGCGGATCACTGTGAGTTCAAGACCAGCCTGGTCTACAAAGCAAGTCCAGGACAGCCAAGGCTACACAGAAAAAACCCTGTCTTAAAACCAAACCAAAAACAACAACAACAACAAAAAAAAAACACCAAACAACACAAACAACAACAAAAAGACCTTAATCTAGAAAGAGGAGTGTTCCAGATTTATTTCGTAGTTTTGTTTTTGTTTATCAAGACAGGATTTCTCTGTGTAGCCTTTGCTGTCCTGGACTCATTTTGTAGACCAGGCTGTCCTTGAACTCACAGAGATCCACCTGCTTCTGCCTTCTAGAGTGCTGGGATTACAGGTGTGCGCCACTGAGCCTGGCCCATGTTCCAGATTTAAAAACAAAACAAAATACCCAAGATTCAGTCATATGAATCACCTGTATCCAAACCTGTTCCTAGTAGCACCTTATAAATATCAAAAGATTTTACCCAAAGAATACTATCAGCTTTTAATCATTTGGGGCAGAAATCAACCCAGGATAGGAAAGAGGACACATTCAAAATATCAATAGAGTGGACAGTCATATTCACAACTTGTCTCAGATCCAAAGATCTTGAAGGAAGAAAGGTGAAAGCACAGTGTGGCAGAAAGCTCTGGAGTTGTGGGGCCTTGACACGGACTTTCATGGCACGCACAGGGTGGCTTGGGTGTGTGGCTCCAGCACAGCTCATGGTTGCGTAAAGTCCAGAGTCCTGCGTAGAGCTCAGGGCTACTGCTGGTCACCAGGAACTGCACCCAGCTTGGTGGAGAGTGAGATCAGCAGCAGGAGGCGAACCCAGAGAGGCTGCCAGGTAACATCCATCCAGGTGCGGGTGTGAGTCTGACCCGAAGACTGCTGTCACTTCTGAGGTGACATCTAGTGTTTGTTGGTAGGAAGGGTAGGCTACAAGGACGAGGGAGATGAGAAGCTAGCCCCGGATCCCTGAGGTCTCCTAGATCTCTCTACTTCAATCTCCACTCATGGGTTTGATTTGGATCCTTCTTCCCTTACCTCTTTTTAAAAGGCAGAATTTCTTAGGTGGTCTTTTCTGTCTAGCTCTGTCCTCAAGTCAAGCCCTCTTCCTCTTCTCTGACCTACACTGTCTCCTCACCCTTTGGTATCTCCAGTCCCCTTTTATTTTGGAGACCTCAGGGCTGTAGAAGGTCATGGTTTGTTCCTTCCTCTCTGTCCTGGCAGCCAGTTCACTCTCTAGCTGCCACGGAATTTGTCTCAACGCCTCCTCACACATGCCAGAAAAATCCTGGGTACGGATCCTGTTTCTCTTTTTTTTTTTTTTTTTTTTTTTTTTTTCAGTCTTAGAACACCAAGATGAAATTATACAGTGTGTGTGTGTGTGTGTGTGTGTGAGAGAGAGAGAGAGAGAGGGAGAGAGATACAGAGACAGAGACAGAAACAGAGAGGTTTCCTACTTTCCAACTTTATTAATCAAATTTACACACATATTCTCAGAAGTGTGTGTCAAGCTTCATGTAATCCACTGAAATATGAAGACACCGTTCTCAGAATAACTTTTTTTTTTTTCAATGCAGTTTATTTAGGAACCTTGAACAATCATCTGACCCTGGGGAAAGCCAGCCCACAGCTTAAATAGCCTCTGGGTAGCCAACCCCAGCGTGCCACGTGGGCAATCAGAATAACTTTTAAAAATATAACTCAGATTTCAATTGTCTGTGGTTGTAATTCAAGACTATAAGTGTATCCATAGCCAGTAGCCTACAGTTCATGCTCTTGTCAGAACTGTAAAAGACTCTCAGTACAATTATGAACCTGTTAGTCATGGCTTTTTATTCAGCATTCTTTTTCTCCATTTCTTGCTCAGGTTCCCTCTTTTTTTAATTAATTTTAAAAAGTGTGTGTAAGTGATGGGTGTTTGGGGCATGTCAAGGTCAGAAGAAGGTCCAGCTTTTCCTTCTACTTTTACATATGTTCTGGAATCCAACTTGGGTCACCAGGCTTGTATGAAGTACCTTTACCTTCTGAGCCATCTCTGTCTTCTCATTTCTCTTTTTGATATCTTCTCTTCATGTAAGGACACTCTACTGCTGACACACAGGTCATGGGAGCTGGGAAGAAGGTATGCTAGAAGAATTTAAGGGTCAGGCATGTGGATTCAGATTGGATTTAGGAACCAGCGTTTGTACTTGTGCAAAGCAAGAGCTGGCGATGTGGCTGAGTGTTGATCTGAATTAATGCTCAGTCTGAGGAACAGAATATCATCTGTGCTGCATCTTTGATTTTAAGTTCTTAGGAGGTGATGGGCTAGGATCAGAGGCAGACAGTTGTTTAAGGAGACTAGTGTTGCCAGGACATCAGCTGGGCAGCTGTGGGCCAGGACGTGTTCACTTTCATGTAGAGTCTGGTACGGCCTCAGCATCTTGAAGTGTTATCATTTTTAGCACATCAGATTTTAGTGTCCGAGACCAGAGCTGCTGACATTATAGTGGGTCCCGTCAGCAGTGTATCAGCAGTAGAGCGTCCTTACATGAAGAGAAGAGTAGTGTTGGTGGGAAAACTACGTTACCCCTGGGATCCCTTCACTACTGGCATTAAACAAGCTCACCACTAAACAGATGGTGTTGATCAGATGTCGGGTACTGGGCCATTTGTGAACAGTGACTAGTTTCTTGAGTAATGTAACGCTCTAGCCATTAAAGGAACAGGTTGATACCATCCAAGCCTCAGGCCTACCTTGAGCACTACCCCAAAGAGCAGGACACTGGGATTAGCTGGGGATGTGCTGGGGCCTGTGATGGCATCACAAAACAAGTATGGCGATCCAGTGCTGGTATGTTGTCCTTTAGTGTACATTCAAACCACTGTCGTTGCTCTGAAGAGCAGTTTTTCTGAGAAGAAAATATGAAGTAACACTTTATTTGTTTGTTTATTTATTTGCTTTTTCAAGGCAGGGTTTCTCTGCGTAGCCCTGACTGGCCTGGAGCTTGCTCTGTAGACCAGGCTGGAGCTCACAGAGACCTGCCTGCCTCTGTCTCCCAAGTGCTGGGATTAAAGGCGTGAACCACCACTGCCCATCATGGAGTGACATCTTTTTTACTCTGAAAAAGACAGACTTAAAAAACAGTCACAAAAACATAAGCTGCAAGGAAATATTTTGTAAATAGGATTACCTTCAGATTAAGAACTTCTGTTCACCACATAACAGCGCCAACAGAGTAAAAAGGGAATCTGCTGTTCTTACATCTAACAGCTCACAACTGCCTGCAACTCCAGCTCCAGGGAATCTGACACCCTCTTTGGACACCACAGGTACCTGCACACACATGCACATACACACACAGACACAAATTAATTAGGTCTTTCATTAAAAAAGAATTCCTTTACCAGTCATGGTGGCACATGGCTTTAATATCAGCACTCAGGAGGCACAGGCAGGCAGATCTGTGAGTTCAAAGTCAGTCTGGTTTACATAACACATTCTAGGCCAAACAAGGAAGCACAGTGAGATGGTAAAGACAGTTCGGTTAATGAGGTACCTGCTGTGAAGGCTTGAGAACCTGAGTTCGGATCTTGCCACTCACTTCAAAATGCCAGGGGGTGGTGGCATCTGCTTGAAATGCCTGCACAGGTGAGCACAACCGGGAGATCCCGGGGTTTGTGGGAGGGCCAACCCAGCCTACTAGGCAAGCTCTCAGAGAGAGAGAACCTGACCCAAAGAGGTCAGTGCCCACAGAGCATCTGAGGTTGACCCCTGACCTCCGCTTGCACGTGTAAACGTGTGCATGCACGCCTGCACACAATGGAGCACACAAGAACTTAAGTCTAGGCTTTAGCTAATTTCAGTGAGATCTCTTGTGCTAGGGTGTGGTCCTAAAGCTAGGAATAAGGTTGTTCTGAGGGTGGGGACGCTGTTGGTTCTTGTATAGTTGAATTAATACATGGCAGATCTTACTTTCCACACACAATATTTTGATGATTAATTAAAAAGAAAAACATATGGCTTCTATAATAAAGAAACAAGCTGGATGTGGTGGTAATCCCAACACTCAGGGAGGCAGAGGCAGGCTGATCTCTGTGAGTTCAAGGCCAGCCTGGTCTACAAAGTGAGTCCAGGACAGCCATGGCTACACAGAGAAACCCTGTCTCGAAAAAACAAACAAGCAAGCAAACAACCCAAAAAGTGACATCACTACTCTCCATATCTCCTTTAAGTGATTCTGTTCTCACTGGCTCCTACTCAAGGGTGTTGTTTGTCTCTCTGAGGGCTTCTGTGACCTTCACAGCCAGCAGAGCGACGAGCTGCAGGAGACAAGAAGACAGTTCTGTTCAGCATGACTCGGTAGACAGTGCTGGTTTAAACTTCAGGAGTCCGACCTCAAGCAGTTTACTCTAGGCGTATGTAAGCCCAGCACAATTTGATGAAAATTATTCCGGTGACAATTAACTCATTCCCATGTGCACAGTGAAATACCTAGAGAGCTCCCCGAGGGACAGAGTGAGCTCCGCACAAATCAGGGGTGACTATATCAGAACTCTTTGTAAACAAAGCCCAGAAAGACAGGTTCTGTAGACTGAAAAAAATGCATCTACAGTGAGGGGCTGGGGGAGGACCTGCTGCCAGAAATCTCTTGCCACAGGCGCAGTGCGCGGGTCACCAGCACCCTGGGCACAGGGAGGCTGTGCATCTCTTCCCTTGAAGGAACAACCTTGTGTGCTTAACAGTTCAGATTCCCCTGGCCCATGTCTGTGAGCACAAAGACCTCCAAGCCCCCCACAACTTGATGTCCTTCTTTGGCCTCTGCATGCACACGTGTGCATATACATTTCACACACATGTGCAAAGCACACATAAAACACACAGGGACACACCTGGGCATACATGCACACACAAAAAGTTAAAGATGTGATACAGTTTTCAGTTCTAAGGGTTGAACCTAGGACCTCACACCTCACATGCACACATTCCACACACACACACACACACACACACACACACACACACACACACATACACACACACACACACACGATAGCTCCAAGTACTTGATATTCCCTTCAGAGATCTTACTATGCCCATAATCCCAGAATTTGAGAGGCAGACCTGATTAGATCAGGAGTTTGAAGCCACCTGGCCCTGTCTCAAACAAAAGCAGAGACGGGGCTGCAACTCAGTTGGTAGAATGCTTGCCTACCTGTACAAGCCCTGAGGTTGATCCTCAGCATTGCATAAACGACCTGGCCGTTCATGCCGACAACCCCAGCATTTGGGAAGTAGAGGATGGAGGTTCAGAAATTCAAGGTCAGCGGCTAGAGGGACAGTTAGCGGTCAAGAGCACTTGCTGCCCTTCCAGAGGACAAAGCTCAATCCCCTGCACTGACAGCAGGCAGTTGTAAGCTGCCTGAAACCCTGGTTCCAGGTGACCCGACACCTTCCCTGGCCTCTAAAGGCACTTGCAAACATACGGCATACACTTATACAGACATACACAAACATTTGAAAAAAAAATGTAAATTAATTTCATCAAATTGTGCTGGGCTTACATACGCCTAAAGTAAACTGCTTGAGGTCGGACTCCTGGAGTTTGAACCAGCACTGTCTACCGAGTCATGCTGAACCTCCTGCAGCTTGTCATTCTGCTGGCTGTGAAGGTCACAGAGCCCTCATAGAAGGACACCAACTGTCCTTCTCTACCCTATCCATCTCATTCCCTTAACACAGGGTCACTCACGGAATGAACCTGGCGTACACTGGCTGAGCAGCGATCACCAGCGTCCTCTTGTCTCTGTCTTCCCTGCACTGGGGTTACAGGCAGGTATGTGACTGTACCCAAGTTTTACATGGATGCTGGGGCTCTGAACTCAGGTCTTCAGGTTTGTGCAATAGATGCTCTTGCCCACAGAAACTTCTCCCTGACCTAAGTATTTAGCTTTTTGCATTTCAAACACAAAGAATTTTCTTATTTCTGGGCCATTCCTATATCGCCTATGATCACTCAGAACAGCAGGGAGATCCAGGTTCTTCCACCCTTCACCATGGTTAGAGCTGTAAGGACTTCCCATGACCAGCGTGCTCCGCTGCTGGCTTAACAGTCCGTTATCTTGCCTCCTGCCGCCGTCTGGCTAATACAGACTCGAGGAAGACAGCAGACTTTAACACCGCCCTGTGCAGTTTCTTTAGGAGGACAAGTCAGTTACTGCTCCAGTGCTGACCCGTCCAAATCCTCAGCCCACAGGTTGCTTCAATCCTTCTTAAAGTCTGAGGCTGTGGAAAGGTGAGAAATTCCAATTGGTCTCGTTCCTTTCTAGAATAAGGCTGTGGAATAAAGACCAGATGGAGGAATGGCGAGATGCACGCCATCTCAAGGACACAGATGATGGTCGGCATTCCTGAGGGAGGGTCAGAGGGGCGCAGATAGACCCGTTAGGGAGTCCACACGTGCATGGCCCCGTTCCAGCTCTGCCACTCTCTGGACATCTTACCTTAGCAGGATAATTTCACTTAAAAATGTGTTTGACTCAGGCATGGTGGTATATACCTCAGCTTTTGAGAGGGTAAAGCAGGAGGATTGTGAGTTCAAGACCAGCATGGACTGGCTACATTACCATTTTTTTGTCTCAAAATCCTAACAGCGGAAAAATGTATGGGCATGCACTGCAGCACGTGCATTAAGGGGCACATTGGTTACTCTTACACATGTGGAATACCCACCATGCATCCGGAAGCTTCTAGGAGCTAAAGGTACCGCTGGATCTGAGAGCTAAGCTGGCTTGGGAACAGCACCTCAGCCGTCTGCTCCGAGTTCCTTCCCCTTAAATGAGAGATGCAGACTAGCTTTCCCCCTAAGATCACATCTAGCTCTTAATATTTAACAATCGCAAAATGTCCCCTTAAGTCACTCAGGCTTTTTAAAGCACATATTCAAGTGTGTGTGCGTGCGCTCATTTGTATGTGCAGCTTGTGTGCGTGGTGTCTACAAGGCCAGGAGAGAGTCAGGTGTCCTGGGCCTGGATCTGGGGGTGGCTGTGAGCTGCCTAGTGTGGGTGCTGGGAGCTGAACCCTGGCTGTGCCATGTTCTCTGAGCTGCTCAGCTGTCCCCCCCAGCCTCCTCTCTACTACATACGGGTGTGAGGAGATACGCTCCTCAGTTCATACACATTCATAAAGGCCGACTTAAAAAGCCTTGAAACGTATAGAGGAACCTGCACCTGCTGATTTGAGCTCCGCGGAGAGTTTCTCCCTGGGTCTCTGCAAACTTTGGTTCTTTCCGTGTGGGGTTTTATAGGGGTTGAAACTTGTTCAGGATGGGATAAGAATGGCCTGCAGACAGCACAAGCTGACCAGTGGCTTAATGTGGCTGTAGCTCTGCCAGGATCATGAAAAAGAGACACGCCAAGGACAGAGACAGCCAGGGCCTCTCTCCAAGCCCGTGAAGAGCACTACACGGTGACGCTGCGTCTCACTGCCCCAGAGCCAAAGGCTCTTTGACCTGCTTGAGGCCCTCTGGTTTGGAACACCCTGCCAACCTCGCCACATCTCTTCTCAGGGGAAAGATGCATAAGAACGTGCGTGCGTGTGTGTGTGTGTGTGTGTGTGTGTGCACGTGTGTGTGTGTGTGTGTGTGTGTGTGTGTGTGCGTGTGTGTGTGCAACCCACCTGAGAGAAGAGTCTAGGAGGGTGAACTATCTAAACAGAAAAAATTTTAAAGAGAAGAGAGAGGAACTAGGGACACGGCTCAGTGGGTAGAGTGTCTGCTGTGTAAGCACGAGGACCTGAGCTTGGATTCCCCCGGCAAGGATGTTAAAACCTTGGTGTGGCCTCTCACCCTGTGACCTCAGCACTGGGGAAACAGAGGCATGTGGCCCCTGAGCTCACAATTCAGTCACTCTAGCTAGGTTCGGTAAGACAGCTTGTCTCAAAAACACAAGGTGAAGTGCAACTGAGGAAGAATCTAACACGGGGATGCTACGCCCAGTGCACAAATCCACACAAACTTGTACATCACATGCAGAGAAAAATGTGTTAAACGAACAAACAAGCAAAGGAATCCAGATCGCTCTCAGGGCGGTGGTGGTGGTGATGGAGTTGCCAGTACAGCGCTCGCCTCCCAGGCACAGGAGTCTCCACTTGATGGAGTTGCCAGTACAGCGCTCGCCTCCCAGGCACAGGCGTCTCCACTTGATTCCCAGCACTGAACACAACAAGACGGTACTTTAAACAGAAGCAACGTTTTTTCAAAAGTGGGTTTTGTATTTTATGTACATTATTGTTTTGCCTATATGTATGTCTGAGGGTGTTGGGTTCCCTGGACATGGAGTACAGACTACAAACTGCCCTGTGGGTACTGGGAATTGAACCCAGGTCCTCAGGAAAAAGCCAGTGATCTTAACTGATGAGCTTTTTCTCCAGCCCCACAAGAAGCAACTTTTTAACTGTACTTTTCACACACACACACACGCGCGCACACACACACACACACACACACACATCAAAAGAAAGCATCAGTGAACTGTGCTATTTAAAAATTTTATTTTATTTTTTTATTGTTTCATGAGTCTTTCCATCCACCATAAGAGTCCCAGGGATTGAACTCAGGTTTCAGGCTCAGCATCTGGTACCTTTGCCCACTGAGCCATCTCACCAGCCCAGGAAACATCACACTAATATGTCACTAGCTTTCTGAAGCCAAATGCCAGTGAATGGCGGCAGGACAGAAAGTCAAATGGTTCTGTGTTGTAAGTTTCTAGAAGCTGGGACTGGGCTATTAGTCAGGGAAGGGAGATAAGACGGAAAACCCTGGCAGAGGAAAATGAAAGGAAGGCAAAGAGTGACTGACAAAGCTTCCAGAGCTAGCTAGAAAATTCCAGTGAGCAACAAGGCCAGGCTTGAATGAGTTCCTGCAATCAGTCTCTGTGTTCTTGTTTCGTGTTGTCCCACCTTCTCTGGGGGCAGGGGTGAGGTGGTTCTCCTGGTTGAGTGAAGAACCTGCTGCACAGGGAATGCTAGCAATGTTTTCCTTGTGGCATAAATGCAAGGATGAAAAGAAGTGCAGTCCCCACAACAAAAGAAAAAAAAAAAGAAAAAAAAAACCCCAAAAACCTCAAAACAGCTAAATCGGAAAAGCCGAGTGGTGTGGTGCAGCCCTGTAATTTCAGCATTAAGAGCCTGAGGAAGGGGGCTAGAGAGATGGCTCAGAGGTTAACTGGCTGTTCTTCCAAAGGTCCTGTGTTCAATTCCCAGCAATCACATGGTGGCTTGTAACCATCTATAGTGAGATCTGATGCCCTTTTCCAATGTGCAGGCGCACACACAGGCAAAATTTTGTATAATAAATAAATAAATAGATAGTTGTTAAAAAAAAAAAGAAAGAAAGTGCAGTATTAAAAAAAAAAGATCCTGAGGAAGGAGGATTTAATGTTTCAGGCTGGCTTTGGCTATGATCCTCTGTTTAGGAAGGAAGAAAAAGGAAGGGAAGAGAAGGAAGGAAAGAGAAAGGAAGGAGGAAGGAAGGAAGGGTACCGGAGAGGAGGGGAGGGAGGGGAAAGGGAGAAGGGAGGAGAAGGGAGGGGAAGGGAGGGGAAGGGAAGAAGGAAGGAAGGGACTGAAGAAATGGCTCCTCAGTTAAGAGCACTAGCTACTCTTCCAGAAGACCTGAGTTTGGCTCCCAATACCCATGTTGAATGCTCAGAACTGCATGAAACTCCATTTCCAGGGGATTTAACACCCTCTTCTGGCCTCCCAGTGCACCTGTATTCATATAGATGCATATATACATAAATTAATTTTTTAATATTAAAAAGATAGACAAGGACGACAAAAGGAAGATGAGATTAACTATGTAGGCAGCACATATTTGCATCTTAATTGTTTTAATTCTGAAAGGATCTATAGAGGAGGATCCCCTCTCCTGCTATGCTTATTCTCTTAAAACCCACCTCCAGGAACAATCAATGCTATTTGTTACGCAGCACACCTACTTCAGGAGAGTGCGTAGACAGAGACATAGATGAACCATGTTCTTGCCCCTTTGAGCAGCAGCCTTCTTTGTAAAAGCCTGGTAGCTCGGGCTTGCTGTTACTGCTACAGTGCTTCGGTCAGTGCCAGCCTGGCCAGATGCCCACTCAATGCACCCTTATTGGGAGGCTGAGGACATCACCCCATGTCATCTGATGGCATTGTCAGGTTTCAAGGTGGCTGCTCTTGAGTCACTTTTTTTTCTCTTAAAAATAGAGGGCATTGCCAGGCATGCTATGGTAGTGCACACATTCAATCCCAGCACTGGGAGACAAAGGTAGGTGGAGCACTACGAGTTCAAGGCCACCCTGGTCTATGTAGTGAGTTTCAGTCCAGCTAGAGCTACACAGTGAGACTGTGTCTCAAAACATACAAAAAATCCAAAACCACAAAACAAAACAAGAAATAAACAAACAGACAAAACCAAAAATGGACGTTTTGTTATTTCTCATGATCTAAGAGCCATCTGTACACTGGAAAGACTTTCAATTTACTGCAGTATAAGAAAATAGAGGCTTAAATAGAATTACTACTGGGGCACATAAATTTTTTTAAAGATTTATTATGTATACAGTATTCTGCCTGTATGTACGCCTCCAGGGCGGAAGAAGGCATCATATCTCATTATAGATGGTTGTAGGCCACCATGTGGGCTACATGGTGAGCTCAGGCCCTCTGGAAGAGCAGCCAGTGCTCTTAACCTCGGAGCCATCTCTCCAGCCCCACATAATTTTTTTAATGGATATATATGTGTGTGTGTGGATAAACACACATAAATAATGGATATGTGTGTGTGTGTGTGTGTATATACACACATATCCTGGGCCCTCTGCAAGGGCACTAAGCAGTCTTAATCATTGAGCCACCTCTCTGGCCTAGGGCTTTTCAGAAACCTGATGTGTGACTTCATAGGAAGAATTCGTAACAGCACAGGTCTGCTCTACTCAATTGCTTCATCACTAACACAGTAATTGGTTAATCTCACAATGGCTCATTTGCTAGTGGAACTTTCCTTTGTTATGTGCATCTATCTAACTTCTAACTAAGCCAAAATTTTAGTCAGTGGACAGATGCAGTCAGGTAGAAAGTCGCTTGTCTACTTGCTACTTACAGGAAACAATGAGCCAGGCCATAGTTACAGTGGCCTCTACTAGCAGAACCATAAACTCAGCTAAGGTTGCCCGAGCTAGTCCTGCTGAGTCATTCCACTAATCACCTCAGGGCTGCCATCTGGCAGCAGGGATAGCGAAGGTCTAATTAGTCAGAGTGATGGCCATGAGCTCTCAGCTGTGTTGACATTAAAACGCACAGTTATTTCAAGACTAACTGGCAGAGATCAGTCTTAAAAGCATTTCTTCCGATGACAGTCATTATCAGAAGTTGAGATAATCCTTCTTTAAATACATTGCCACACACTGGTAAATCGTATTCTTTTTTGAGGATTTGTCGGAAGAGCCAAGGATGAATAAGCAGTAACTCAAAAGAGACAACTAGCCTCGTTTCTCTGCCAAGAAAAATATGTTTTCAAGCATGGAAATGGAATTCTCTTCCTGTGCCTCAGCCGTGCTGCCTGAGGGTGCCTACTTCTTCCAAATCTACGGAAGCCAGCTGCCAGGGCAAACCTCCAAGATGAATCTTACAAGACTCCAAGCACTTTTGGATTCCTGCAAAAGGGTCGCTATTCCACTCATGGTTTTTTGATTGCTAAAAGTGTCAGCATCTGGACTGAGTGGTTACATGCCTGAGGAACAGAGTTCAGACCCCCAGGAAGCAGGTACATGTTGGGTGGTTAGCGGTTCACACTGACAGGGTGCCTTGTTCAGTGGTCATTGGTCAACACAGAAAGGAATATCTCTTGAGCCATCCTGTCTTCCATCTTGCCTTGGGCAGACAATTTCAGGGAGGAGAGACATGTCGCTTCCTACAGCTGCAACAACCTCCTCATTCCCAAGCTGCTCATAAAGGATCCTCTGTGAAGGATCACGGCCAGCCTTTCCCCTGGCAGTCCCGCCAGCCTTCCCACTGTAAGGACTAAGGTGCACAGTCCTATCTGCTGAAGGTCAGACTCAGTCTCTGTTTACACTGCCTCTGAAACCTACCCACACACACACAAGCACATGGGTGAGGGGTGAGAAGGGGCAAGTGTTACCAATAGCTAGGCATGGTGAACCAGGCCTATCACCCAGCATTCAGGAGGCTGAGCTGTCTACCAACCAACAACCAACACTGTCTCAGAAGAGAAAACAAGGTGTGGTGGGGCACACTTTACTCCCAGCGCTGCTGAGGCAGAGGCAGGCGGATTTCTATGAGTTCGTGGCCAGTCTGAACTATTTATAATAGCCAGTTCCAGGCCAGCTGACGCTACATAGTGAGACCCTGTCTCAAAATAAGCACACAAATTAGCAAGCAAACAATTTTACCAGTAATAATTAAGCTAAGAACCAATTTGATGCCAGGCCTGGTGGCACATGTGTTTAGTCTTGGCACTCAGTAGGCAGAGGCATGTGGATCTTCATGAGTTCGAGGCTAACCTGGTCACAGAGAACCCCTGTCTTGAAAAACAACAACAACAAAACAAACAAACAAACAATTGTTCTATATGATTAGCTGTGTGGAGAGATATAGTTTAGAAATAGACTATAAATTACAACAAAGAGACTAGATCTGTCAATGACTAGATGACTGCCAATTTGCCTTTCCTTTGGGGGACAGTGGGATCTCCAGGTACCAGTCAGGAAGCAGATGGCCCTGAAGCAAGAAAATCAGGGGTCTCATATGGAGAGAGCCATTCATTGCATTTTGTACAACACTGAGACCGGAGGTCACAGGGAGGCTGAGGCAGCCTGTGAACAAAGAGGAGAGTGGATCAGACACTGATGGGGAAGAGAAAAAGTGAAATGACAGTGGCCAGGCCTTTGACTTCTGTTCTTCTTGGAGACCATTCTCTTTTTAGTTCTCTGCATTGCCATGTGCATCCCTTCAGGAGACCAGTGGTTTCTGGAAATGTCATCAAGTTCTGTTTCTTGTTATGCTGGTTCAGTTTTGGTTGTGGTTGTTTGGGGGTTGTTTTTGTCAACTTTACACAGCTAGGGACATCTGGAAAGAGAGAAAGTCATTTAAGAAAGTGACTCCATCAGAGTGGCCTGTTCAGTCTGGCCTGCTCAATCCACTGTGGGCAGTTCCCTCCCTAGGCATGTGGTCCTGGTTGTATAAAGGCAAAACAAGAGGCTGAGCAAGCATGGAGAGCACACCAGCAGGCCGCTGAGCAAGCATGGAGAGCCACCAGCAGGCCGCATTTCTTCCCGATCTCTGTATCACTTCCTCCCCCAGTTCTTCCCTCAATTCCCTCAGTGCTGGCCTGTGACGGAAGTCTTAGCAAAATAAACCCTTTCTTCTGCAAGTTGCTTTTGGTCTTGGTGCTCATCACAGCAATAGAAGGCAAACTTGGACACTATAGCTGGGAGAAGTAAAGGAGAATGGCCCCCACTCCCCATTAACCTTTCTCTCTCCTACTTAAGATTGGGGCGTTGGTGGAAAGGAGGTAGACGCCTAAACACCCCAAATAAAGTAAAGAAAGACTGCTACAGGTGGCTTTCCACCAAGCCCCAGTGCTGGGATTAGAGTGCTGAACCACAGGAAGCTGGTGGTGGCGGCTTTAATCCCAGCATTTATGAGGCAGAGGCAGGTGACTGTGAATGTGAGGAAAGCTTGGTCCACAGAGCTAGCTCCAGGACAGCCAGAGCTACACAGACAAACACTGTCTCAAACAACAACAAAAAGTCCCGAACCACCACTGCTTCCAGACTCACGACTAATTTTGATTGTAAACGTTGTGAGATTTGGAAACAGGAGACACACTTACAGGCCTGCCCATGAGGGCACTTCCAGTTTCACTGAGGTGGCAAAACCCACTGACTTAGTCTCTGTTCTATTTCTATGAAGAGACACCATGACCACAGCAACTCTTATAAAAAGAAAGCATTTAATTGGGGTATAATCTATTATCACCATGACAGGGAGCACGGGGGCACACGCGGCACTAGAGCAGTAGCTGAGAGCTACTTCCTGACCCTCAAGGAGCAGGCAGGGAGGAGAGGAGAGAGAAAACAGAGGTGGAGAGAGACACAGAGAGAGAGACAGAGGCAGAGACAGACAGAGACAGACAGAGAGACAGAGACAGAGAGACAGAGACAGACAGAGAGGTACAGAGAGAGAGAGACAGACACAGAGAGAGAAAGAGACAGACAGAGAGAGACAGACACACACAGAGAGAGAGAGACAGAGGCAGAGACAGACAGAGACAGAGAGAGACAGACAGAGAGACAGAGAGAGAGACAGAGACAGACAGAGAGAGACAGACACGCACAGAGAGACAGACAGAGATTTTGGTCTCATTTTCATCCTACTTCATGCAATGTTTGTTCTAGCCAGATGCAGCAGGCCAGAGTGCCACAGCGCACTCTCCACAGACCTCTGGTTTGTCCCTATTACTCATCCAGCACACACTCAGGAAATGTCTGCTATGTGCCAGGCTCTTCTAGGACCTTGGATCTTTGAGTGAACATCTCATTGTGGCTCCTCGACTGTTGCGTCTCTCCACAGGCTGCCCTCTTCTCGACACACTGAGTCAGGCTGGGCTTGGAAATCTAACACAAGTGCTTCCTTCATGCCCTCACTGGACAAATGCTAGCTGAACACTTCCTGCCTGCAGAGTCCTGGCTTGGGCACAATGGTCTCATTCATCATGTGGTCTGATGGGGACATGGACAAGCAAAAGGACCAAAGCGAGCCATGTAAAAGCAATGGAGAGGAGGCATACTTCACACAGTCCTGCCCCTCACAGCTCACATGCAGGATGACTTGGAGGGTATCAGCCAGGACGCTAGCCTCCACCAGCCCTGTCACCCCAAGAATGTACCGAGTCACCATTTCATCATTCAGTCTATCATCACAGTGTACTTGTTGATCTGCTATAGTGCAGGTGTGTGTGTGTGTGTGTGTGTCTGCAACCACCGACCATGTCCAGCAGAGTAATGATCCATGGGAGGCAAGAAGGTAGCTCACTTCAACATGACTAAGTAGTGGTACTGGTCCAGTACTTTATTTTAGGCATATTTAAGGACAGCACAGTTTCATGAAAACTTTCCCGGTGATAATTAACTCAACCCCATGTGCACAAAAAAGCATTCATGATCTCCTTGAGGAACAAGGTAATCTTAATACAAACTAGATATGAGGACATCAAAACTCTTTGTAAAGCGCAAGCGACACCTTCCATGAAGTTGGGCTCTATGGACTACGAAAAGCAAGCTCATGGAAGGGTCTGCGCGGAGGGTCCAGCATGTGGTCTCAGCCACACGGATAGTGCAAAGGTCCCAGGGTACTAACAACCTCTGTTCTCAGCCCTCTGGGCAGATAACAGGCTACGCAAGCCTTCCTTTAAAGGAACAATACCGTGTGTGTTTAACGTTCCAGATCCCCCTAGTGCTTATCTGTGGGCACGAGGCCCTCCATGACTCCTTCGCTCTAGGTGTAGTCCTGAAGGGTAAATAGGTGAGGAAGGAAAAAGTCTAGATATTTAGGGAAGTGCAAAACATGCCCTTCAGCAAAATTTTAAAATGAAAAATTAAGTATATGGGTGTGTGATGCTTCCACAGGCGTGTGACAGTCAGAGAACAACCTCCATTGAGTCTGCTCTCTCTTTGCCCTGATGCACTCACTGTCAGACTGCGAAGCAAACGCCTTTACCTGCTGAGCTCCTTCAGAGGCCCAATCCTGCCATCAATTTTGATGGTGGATGATCAACACTGACGTATGTGGAATAGACTGTGTAATATTTGGTTGTTTTTCTCTATCTTTCCTTTATTAAACACAGCTGGTTTAACAGGTTAATTTTTATAGCTATAGCTCTGAAATCAGAGTAGGGGGTTAGAATTTACTATCAAACAATATGTCCAGATTTCTGCCTCAAAAAACAAAACAAAACAAACAAACAAACAAAAAACAACCAAGTAACCATTAGAGAAACAGAGAACAAGGAAGGCCCGGTTTTGACTGGAAAAGTCTTTTACAAGGAATGTGACCTTTGAACTGGCTCCTAAAGTGTTAGCCAGACAGGACAGGGGTGGGGATGCGTGTTGAACATGGGTTATGGGAGTGGCCAGGTACTTTACACTTCCCCCTGCACACTGCCACCTACTTGAAGGTCTAAAGGGAATTTCTTCTCACACTTGGCTAAGATTCCACGTCAGATTCTGTAATTTCCTGGGGCACCTGCTGTCTCAGTTAGCGTTGCTAAATTGCTGTGATGGAACAAACACAGTGCGCAGAAGCTAGTTAGGGCAGAAAGGTTTCCGCTTCGCAGTCTACCGCTGCTGGTCCCAAACTCACAGAGATCCACCCACCTCTGCCTCCTAAGTGCTGGGGTTAAAGGTGTGCACCAGGCAAGGCTTTAGCCTGCTTGCTTGCTCTTCTCTTTTTTCTTTTCTTTTCTTTCTTTCTTTCTTTCTTTCTTTCTTTCTTTCTTTCTTTCTTTCTTTCTTTCAAAGATTTTTTTTTATCATCTATACAATGTTCTGTCTGAATGTACACCTGCATGCCAAAAGAAGGTACCAGATCTCATTATATAGGGTTGTGAGCCACCATGTGGTTGCTGGGAATTGAACTCAGGATCTCTGGAAGAGCAGCCAGTGCTCTTAACCTTTCTTCTTTCTTATAGTGCCCAGGATCACCAGCCCAAGAGTGGCACCACCCACAACGGGCTGGGCCCTCCTCTACCAACCACTGATTAAAGCATGCAGCAGAGGCTTACGGGAAGCCTGATATTTGGAGAGAGTTTCCTCCACTGAGGCTCCCTCTTCTCCTAAGACTCTGGCTTGTGCCATGTTGACACAAGACTAACCGGCACACCTGTTCATTTTGTCTATTTTTTGTTTTTGTTGCTTTGCTTTGGTTTTGGTAAGATCTATGTTGTGCAGGCTGTCCTCAAACTATCAAAGATCCTTCTGCTTCTGCTTGCCAAGTGCTGGGATTGAAGATTCACACCAGGCCACCCAGCCAGTTTCCTGTCCATTGGTCTGTTTTCATTATAGTAAAAGCTACTGGGTTGAAAAGATGACTGAGTAATTAATAGCGTGTAGTCCTGTAGAGGACTGGAGTCCACTCCTCGGCACTTATAGTAGGCTGTGAATGTTTATCTTATTTATTTATTTTGAGACAGGGTTTCTCTGTGTAGCCTTCGCTATCCTGGGCTTGCTTTGTAGACCAGGCTAGCCTTGAACTCAGTTTGACCTGCCTCTGCCTCCTTGAGTGCTGGGATTACAGGTGTGGGCCACTGTGCCGGGCTCTGCACTGTTTTTAAAAAACCTACTACAGTTCATGAACTTTCTGATCACCTGTTGTACTAGTTAGAGGGTAATTGAAAAGTTATGAATGGATGATTGTCTCAAGAAACACTAAGTACTTTGTTTAGTAATTTTCATTTCCTCCTTTGAGTGTAGTTCATTCACCCTGTGACTCTTTCAAGTGATTTTTCTCTTCAGGTGCAAATGAGGTGTCACGAAGTGCCTAGGCACTGTCTCAGTCTTCAAACCCTATTTTAATCTATTGTTCTTATCTTTGGCCTTGTTTTGAATTCTTCCCCACTATCAATCCTGTGGACCTGATTGTCGACTTGGCTCTTCTGACAAGGGCTCTGGAATTCCCCACCCTGCTCTTCTTCTGCTCTCCAGCCTCATTTAAAAAAAAGAAAACAAACAAAACAAAACTAAAACCTTGGGCAATGGTGGCCCTTGCCCTTGGGAGGCAGACACAGGAGAATCTCTGAATATGAGGTCAGCCTGGTCTACATAGTGAGTTCTAGGACAGCTGAGGTTACACAGAGAAACCCTGTCTCGAAAAACAAAAACTAAAAAAACAAAAACAAAATGAGAGAATTGGTTTACCAAGTACAGTGCAAATTGTTGCCTGAATCCATGATTCTCTATTTGACTACACATAACATCTCTCTTAATTGGAAAATGATGAGTATCCAGACCTAAGAATGCTAATAAAATTTTGGATTTAATCAATGGAGGGCTAAGAAGGCAGGGTCTGGGGAGATGGCTCAGTTGGTGATGTGCTTGCCTCACAAGCATGAGTACCTGAGATCATTCCCCGGAACCTATTGGGGGGAGGCAAGGTGGGTGTAAGCTTGTTAGTGCTGGGAGGCAGAGACAGATAGATCCCCGACCCTCTAACTAAACCAATCTGGCCTACCAGTGGAGCCCCAGGTCAGGGAGAGACCCAGTTATCAAAAAAGAAAAAGAGGTAGACAGTAGCTGAGGAGGAATGACACTCTGTTGTGCCTAGATCTTAAGGTCCCCAAAGACCACCAGGAGCCGGATCATATATGCACGAGCAAAGACCTTTATTAGGGCTGAAGCTCAGTCTCTCTACTGTCACCAGTGCAGTGGATCAGAGAGGAAAGCCCTGAGCAGCTTCGTGGCAGGGTTTTTTGGGGTTTGAGCAAGAACCCAGAATTCCCAGCTTAGCCGTTACAACATTGGATGACATTCAGCAAAGGCAGGCTTGTTACAGAGTGATCCGCTAACTAACATAACTAATATTGAGTGAGCTCTCTGTAGACCTCAGGAATGTTAGGTGGGTGGGCCCAGCACAGATGTCCCACCCTGAGATAAGATACCTCCCCATTCTTAAGGTAACCTCCAGGCTATTCCCTGGGTAGGGAATTTTATGGTTTTCTTATGCCTGGAATTGGCGACCTATGGCCTAGTTCCTGGACTGATGACTTTTGAGGGGAGGGAGTCAGGCCTGGACCTTTCAACCCAATGTTGTCAAACTGGTTTATACGCACAAACAATACATATGCCCATGTAGTCACACACCAAACATGCTCCCCTAAACATAATGAATGGGGGAGGGGGAATGAAGGGCTTAGGATGTAGCTCAGATAGTAAATTTGACTTCATACCAAGCATGAAGCCCTGGGTTTACACCACACTGTACAAATCAGGTGTGGTGGCACCTGTAACAAGTTCAAGGTCATCCTCAGCTGCATAGCAACAAGCCTTGGTTACATGAGACTCTTAAAGGTTTGGGTTTGTTTGTTTTGTATTAGATTCCTGCAAGCCTTAGGACCTGAACTATGATTGTAGAAATTACCACTTTCTGGGATACTAGGTCTACCACAATTAACCACCTGAGAGCAATTCCTCCTTCTTTTCTTCCACTGTTCCCTCTGCTCACTTCAGGGCTGAGGACTGAAACCAGGTACTTAAGCATGCTAGGGAAGTTATCTACCACTGAGCTACACCCCCAGCCGAGAGAAATTTCCTAATAAGCTCTTCTCAGTTATAGAAGTTAAAAAAAAAAAAAGCCTTGAATTTATATCCAATAGGAATTTCTGCCTTGACCTGTTAGAGGACTGGGATCACAGGTTTGTGCCAACACACCCGCCTCTGTCGCTCACTAGATAGCCCAGGCTGACCCCAGACTTACCGCAATCCTCCTGCCTTTCCGTCAGAAAATTCTGGTATCACAACCAGAAACCACAACAGACGATTTCTAAAACACTCGGCTTTGGGATGTCTTCCAGCCCCAAACCAGGGGGCGTGGAGTTGTGTGTGAAAGGAGAGGGGAGTTTAGAGTAGGTAGTAAAGTGGTCCCCTCTGGAGGCTGGCAGTGGGGTGTTCCAAACATCTATCCAAGATCACACTTTGGTTGAGTCCCCCGGAGCGGATGAGTCAGAGGGCTCAAGTGTCCTTTGTGCCCCACATCGGGGCCGCGACTTGGACTGTTTCTTCTTCCGCTATTTCCAGGGGCGGTGCCTGTCCCTCCTCGCCCAGCGCAGAGGCTTAGGTTACAGAGGGCCGGCCGGGGCGGGGATCGCTCCTTCACCACCCCGGGGCCGGCGCTGCAGATTCGGTCGCGGAACGGTCGCACAGACCGAGCCCCTCTTCGCGCGCTCACGTGACCCTCCGATTGTCACGCGGGCGCCGCTCACCTGACCCGGCCTCACGCGGGCTCAGCCTGCTGGGAGGGAGCTCGCCGGTGGGCCATGGCAGGCTGCAGGCTCTGGGTTTCGCTGCTGCTGGCGGCGGCGTTGTCTTGCTCGGCCACGGCGGTGTGGCCCTGGCCCCAGTACATCCAAAGCTACCACCGGCGCTACACCCTGTACCCCAACAACTTCCACTTCCGGTACCATTCCGGTTCGGCCGCGCAGGCGGGCTGCGTCGTCCTCGATGAGGCCTTTCGACGCTATCGTAACCTGCTCTTCGGTTCCGGCTCTTGGCCCCGACCCAGCTTCTCAAGTGAGTCACTGCCCGGTTTTTCCCTCCGAAGGAGCCGCCTTCCGGGGGTCATTCCGAGCCCGGCTCGCAGACACCCTCCCGCCGGCTTCTGCCCAGCCACTCACCTCCCACGCCCCTTCTCCCCTTGCTTTTCTCCAGCGAGCTACCTGGCCTCCCTGCCATCGCTTCTTCTCTGTTCACCCCTTTATTGCTCTTACTTCTGGGCTCGCAGTTTATCCCGAATCCCTCTCTTGAGCTGTATTTAGGTTTTCAATTTTTAAAATGCCTGCTGTAGGACCACAGTTCAATCAGGCTATCAGAATATTGGAAATACGTTGCCAGTAGACATTTAGGATCCTGTAGGTTACGCTCAAGTGTTACTAGGTCCTTGTGAGGCAGTGACCAGGGCTGCATTGGGGAGCCCAGCATATGTTTGGCAGGCACATAACTTGGTTAGTAAATGTTCAGATTGTTAGAGATATCATAGAGCACAAGGCAAAGAGCTTCCAGGGACCTAGGCAGGGGCAACTTGAGTAGAGGCCCAGGGGGTTAGGACCAAACTTACAGTGTAGCCTGGTACTGTGGTGGATGTGGGGAGTAGCAAGGGTTGGGGGTGAACAGTGTTGGAGTGCCTGATGATGCCTGACCTGGCTACCGCAGATGCTCTGCAGAGCGAGCTTGTCCCTTCCCAAGCCCTTTAATTCTAGAACGAAAGTAAGCTGTGTGCTTCTTCTGCACCGAATCAGTCTTTGGTTTGCTCGTCCTCGGGTGGTGAACAGGTGACTGTTAGTAAGCCGCAGAGGGCATCACACTCTGAACCTTCGAAAGTTCCTCCTCAGGGCATTTCTTCCCTAGCTGTGTCTGTGCTTAATGAGTTTGTTAGCTCTGTGTGTTAAAGAGCTGTTTGGTGTAGGATTGATATAAGGTTCGTTTTTTACTGTTCTCACTGCTGTGACCAAAGGCTTTGTTTTGGCTCACCATCAGAGGAAATAGTCCATCATGAGAGAGCATAGGAGCTTGAACTTGAGGCAGCCTGTCACATTGTACAACAGCCGAGGAGCAAAGAGAATGCTTCTCCATTTCTCCTTCTTTTTTCAGCATGTAAGACCTTGCCATATACAGTTAGGGCGAGTCTTGTCTTAACTCTGGAGTTAAAGCTGTCTCTAAAAGCACACTCACAGACACACCCAAAGGGACATTTCCAACATAATTCCAAATGGTTTGTTGAAAATGAAGATTTGTCATCCGGAAAGATCATGATCTAAGATCATCAAAAAGAAGGTAATCTGCAGGTTTCAGATTGGAGTGGAGTCTCACTTTAGAAAGCTGGAGGAGCAGGTGTGTGGGTTGCCTTTAACTTTATTGTTTTCAAAGAGGAATATGGTGCCATTTATAAGGGGTGTGTGGTGAATGGAGTTGTAGATACTGAGAAATAATGATAAAAATATCTTTGGAAAGGAGGAAGATGTTAGAATCAACTGTATTTAGATGAGGGCCAAAAGTATTTATTTATCTAATACATATTTAATTTTGAAGTCTCAGGGCCTTTGGCTAGTTTTGCCTGTAGTCTTCAATAGGCTGGATGGATTTCCTTATTACTTAGATCATCTGCTTTCACAATCATTCTGGCTGCTTGGAGGCCTGAGAAGCTCAGCCATGCGTGGTGTATGTCTGACTAGTTTGTGTCTGGGATGTGAAATCTTTGTGTTTTGTTTCTTTGAGCTATACTTGATCTCCCTGCCTTTCCGTTCTTATGCTTGATGTCTGTGTGCATGGAAAGATCTGGAGTCTGTAACAGGATGTAGTCACACTCCTCCTAGGACTGCTTAGAAGCCTAATATCTAGACTTGCTGCTGCTTCCTCATGTTTCTCCCATTTGTTTGGTTTTCTATCTACTGGCACTAGGAGCCATTCTGGGGTAATTAAACAGAAGTAGCTGTGAATGTCTTTGTACTCTTTGAAGGAGGGTGTAATGGTGGGGAGCACTTGGTGATGTTTAAAATAAAATGGAGTTGAAGCTGCCACTCAGCAGTAGATTACTTAGCATGCACAAATTCCTGGGTCTGACCACCATTAAAATACTGAAGGAGAAAAAATAATTAAAGAAAAGAGAGAAAAAAATAAAGAGAAGAGAGAGAGGACCTTGGGATGCCTTCCTTCCCCTTTCTTATGCTCCACTACTGTCCAAGACAGGAGGAAAGTAGGGCGGTGGTGGGGTTGACCAGTTGAATCTGGTTTGTTTGCTTTACAGCAGGTGTTGTAAGGTTTTTGGTACGTGCTTAGGCCTCATGCTTGGGCATGTTGTTAAAGTCATAGGTTTTGAGTCCCTTCGTCCTCAAGATAATGTTTAAACCAAAAGCAATTATTGTATCACATGCCTTAATCCCAGTTCTCAGGAGACAAGTGGATATCTGTGTGTTCTAGGCCAGCCTGGTTTGTAGAGTGAGGTCCCAACCATCCAGCCAGGCTACTTAGTGAGGTCCTGTCAGTAAATAAATAGAATGAATGAGTGTATGTTTGACCACTCTGCTTAGGAGCTTTCTCCACCATTGTGTAGCAGTTGACAACCAGGGCACTAGGACAATCAGCTGGGGCTGTAGACATGAAAGATGTGTGCACGTATTTGTGACCTGCCTCAAGGTCACAAAAATCCACTGTCTTAGAGAAACAGCTTGAGTTTTCTCCTCTGTTCTTCGCTGTAGCAAATCACCAGCATGCTCAGGGAGATGCTCTCTGTGTTTTTGCCTGTGACTTTGTCTAGGCTTCCCCAGCTCAGTTGCCATGTGCCAGCTGGTTGGGTGCAGGCATGGCTGGAGTTCCTTTTTTGGACACATGTGCTCAAGAGAAGGAAGTAGGGGTGCTCAGCAGTCAGTAAGCAGCCTGTTTCTTTGTTAAAACTTTTGGGGTAGAGATAGGGGAGCCTGCTTATCACATGCTGCTGCCCTCACATCTCCCTGCTGGTTACCCTTGAGTTTTTAGGACAGATGCTGAGAGCATGCGCAGTGGCTGTGTTCGTTTAACGGAGGCCTAGACTGGGCAGATTCAGGTTTAAGTTCACCTTCCTTTAAACGTTGGGTGGTCAGACAGTTTGCCATGTGCACCATCACACGAGAGTGGAAGAAAGCCCTTGAAAATTGGCTGCTCCACTCTAAGCACCCACTCCCAGGACTCCTCTGGGCAAGTGCCACACAGTAGGATTTGCTGTGGCAAAAGTGACCTTGGGAAGGGCCAAAAGATAGTGTGTGTTGAGTGGCCTTATGAGCGTGAGGGTGTGTGTGTGGGTGTGTGTGTGTGTGTGTGTGAGTGTGGGTTGAGGGGCAGGCCTTTAAGAAGTGAGCGTGTGTGTGTGTGTGTGTTTGTTGAGTGGCAGGCCTTTAGAAGTGAGCGTGTGTGTGTGTGTGCGTGTGTGGGTTGAGGGGCAGGCTTTTAAGAAGTGAGCGTGTGTTTTGTCAGCCAGCTCTGTGGGGCGGTGTTCTTCCTGTTTTCAGAACTGAGGCTTGAAGGCAGAATGACTGCCATTACACAGCTCACGGCTATGGTAGGGAATTCCATTTAGATCTGCCTGTCTACCAAGATTTCCTGTCTTCATGGCGTCCTTGCAGTGCTCATAAACATCTTTGTCAGGACAGTTAGTCTTCGCCCCTGGGAAGATTAAGCTGTGCGCACACCTTAGTGTTAGTGACTTCTGATAGTAACTTCTAACGTCTAAATTCTCTTCATTGCCATTCAGGTTAGGAATGGTGTTTCTCTGCTCCATTTATCACTTCCCAGAAGTATTTCTAGCCACCTTCCTTCCATCTTTAGTACAATTAGTGCTTATTAATCAACTGTAATTAGTCAGCAGTGCTAAGTTCAAAAACCATGTGGGTCAAGCAGCTCTCATCCCTGAGTACTTTCCTGTGGTGGTCTGGGGATGTAGCTCCGATGGTAGAGTGCTTGCTGAGTACACACAAAGCCTGGGTGTGATCCCTAGTACCATGCAAAGTGGGCATGGTGGCACATGTAATCTCAGTGCCCAGTAGGTAGAGGCAGACGGGATCACAAGTTCAAGGTCATCCTCAGCTACATAGTAAATTTGAGGCCAGCTGTGTGAAAAATAAAAAATCACAGTCCCCAAAAGTGAGGATATACACATACAATAAGGTGTCATTTTTTTCTGTGATATTTGAAGTGCAGATGATTGGAGACTGCAGAAGAGATGAAGACGTGACCCAAATATAAGGACAGTGGGGCAGGTGCCTTTGGGAAAGCTTTTCTTAGGTTTTACTTAAACAGATATGAAAGTAGGAGTTGGTGACGGGAGGTGCTCCAGCCTGGGGGACAGCTTGTGAGGAAGGCCCGGGTAAGAACCCTTTGAGCCTTACTCATTGAGGAAACTCAAGGTCAATGTGGTTGGTGTGCACAAATCTCAGGTGGACCAGCAGGTTCCAAAAAGAGTCACTGAGCCACCTCGTGAGCATGGTAAGCCAGGTGTTAGAGGAAGGCCTGTATTTGTCATTTAGCAGCGCGAGTATTTGCTCTTACTTATATGTTGGTGCCGATTCACAAAGATAGAGGCAGAAAAAGAAAGTACTGAGGAGTGAAAAGAGAAAAAATTGACCAAGAGACCAAAGGGTGAACTGAGCCTGATTTTCTGCGAGTCTGAGGGTGGATTTGTCCAGTTCAGGGCATCTCAGCAGACAGGTGTGTGGCTGAGGTTAGTCAGCTGGGAGATGAGTTCAGGTTTTTCCAGAGACAGGAAGGTTCAGCAGTCAAGACTCCGGTGCCTCAGATGGCCAGAAGCTAATTGAGGAGGACATTACTGATATTCCTGGGAAACTATGAAGCCAGAGTGTAGGCTAGTTCTCCCGCTGAGTGTCCAGGTCATCTGACAGCCATAAGACTCTAGGGCACAAGGTGCACAAGTGACTAGGAAATTGGAGAGTGCTACAGTAGGAAAGACTTAAGGTTTCTAGCTAGATGGCCTGAGTCACAGAAGGCCAGTATGGGAGCTGGGGAAGTCTCCATTCCAGGTTGAGAGACGACACTTCCTCTCAGAGCTAGCTGCGGAGGAAGTGCCATTGTTCTGGAAAGAACAAGGTTTTGGTTGGGGAGGAAATGAAAAGAGCTGATGGTGTTGGGGGCCAAGTAGCCATGAAAAGGTATGCAAAGGTAGGTGATGTATAGTGCAGGTAGGCTGTGGAGAAAAGGAAATGACCTTTATAGGGAGGGGAGGATAGGATGAAATGAGCCCGAGGGCCTCATACGTTTCTTTGACACACAGACCAGCTAGTGCTCATGTGGAGACCTAGCATATAGTAAAGACTGTTTCCAGGCAAGGGGAAGAGATAACCCATCAGTGAGTAGATATGGATGAGTAGGTGTTCATTTGGAAAAAGTAAAATCTGTGTTTTGCCAAACATAAGTTAAATTCCAGGTAGATTAAAAATCAAGATCAAAATCTCTAAGATAAAAGCATTAGAGGGATTTTGCAACCCCAGGCCTTTCTAAACAATGGGAAAAAGCATAAAGAAAATAAACCCTGTTATATTTGCTATATGAAAACTAAAAGAACCTGAGATTAAAGACCAAGAGGAGTATGCGACTTATATCTGTAATCATACACTCAGGAGGCTGAGGCAGGAGGATAACCCAAGTCTGAAGCCAGCCTGGGCTACCATGAAAGACCTTGTTTCCAAACATCAATCCCCAAAAACAACATATAAAGAAAAAGTGGACAAAATAAGCCAAATATTTGCATTATAAAAAGGTATAGCTAAGCTGGGCTTTGGTGGCACATGCCTGTAATCTCAGCACTCAGGGAGGCAGAGGCAATCAGATTGTTGTGAGTTCGAGGCTAGGCTGATCTACAAATTGAGTGTAGGATAGCCAAGGCAATGCAAAGAAACCCTGTCTTGAAAAACTTTAAAAAAAAAAAAAAAAGGATAATTCCTTGGGATTCCCTCAGTGGTAGAGTACTTGCCTAAACTGTGCAAAGCTCTGAGGTTAAATAAAGGAGGCAAGGTTAAAATTTAAAAAGAGCTCCGTATATCAATAAAGTTAGCCAGGCATGGTGGTATATGTCTGTAGTCCAAGACTTGAGAAGTGGAGGCAAGAAAGTCAGGAGTTCAAAGATAGCCACAGCACGTAGCAAGTTCAAGACCATCCTTGGCTACACATGAGAAGTCCATCTCAATAGATTCCCCCCCACAAAAAAATAAAGTAAAATTACTAAATGGCATGCAAAGACTATGGATAGTGATTGTGAATAATAGTACTTAAATTTAGTTGTTATTGAGGAAATGCTAACTATAGCTATACTTGTGTTTTCTTTGTGCCCTTTTTTAGGAGAGAGAGAATGAGAGAGAGAGGGTGTGTGTGAGTGTGTGTCGGTGGCTGTGTATGATGGTACTCACAGAGTCCAGAATAGGGCACGCATGCCCTGGATCTGGAGTTACAGGTAGTTGTGCTGGGTGTTGTGTTTGGGTAGGTGCTGTGTTGGGTGGGTGCTGGGACTGAGCTCAGGCCCTGTGGAAAAGCAGCAGGCTCTTAACACTGTGCTGTCTCCCCAGCAAGCAGAGATAAAACTGAGATGGGCCAATGTTGGGAGAATGTGGAGAATTGGCCCACACCTGTGGATTTTCAGTTATAAATAAATAAAATATTTGAAAGTATCATAACCCAAAATTTTCATGTCTTTGCTTGGTATTCCTGTCCCTTAAGAAATTGTTTTGGGCTGGGCGTGGTGGCACACGCCCGTAATCCCAGCACTCAGGGAGTAAGAGGTGGGTGGATTTCTGAGTTCCGAGCCAAGCTGGTCTACAGAGTGAGTTCCAGGACAGTCGAGGCTACACAGAGAAACTCTGTCTTGAAAACACCCCCACCCCACCCCCCAAAAAAAGAAAAAGAAAGAAATTGTAGAGGCAGTTGGATCTCTGTGAGTTCGAGGCCAGCCTGGTCTACAAGGCAAGTTCCAGGAAGCCAGGAATCTGTTACACAGAGAAACCCTGTCTCAAAACAAAAACAGTTGTTCTGTAAAAACGTTAAAATTCTCATACATACCTGTTTAGCAGAACATTGGTTATAATATACAAAATTTAGAAACATGGACCTTTAAAACAACCACACATGGAGAAGAGAACTGACCCCTGCAGGTTGTCCTCTGACTTCAGCGTATGACAGACACACATGCTGCGAGCCCCTCTCCCCAGAAGGTAAAAAGGCTTTTAAATAGTGGGCCTTAATGGTGCACCCCTTTAATCCTGGCATTCATGAGGCAGAGGCAGGTGGATCTCTGAGTTTGAGGCCAGCCTGGTCTACAAAGCAAGTTCCAGGACAGCCAGGACTGTTAACAGAGAGGAACCCTTGTCTTGGGGGAAAGGGTTTTTGGAGTTTAGAAACATCAAATGTCATAAATAAGATAAGTTAAGATAAGCTAAGGAATATTTCATCAATGCAATTCATTCAGTATTTACAAATAATGATTGTGGATTTCTCTATTGCTATTTAAAGATCTGCGAATCATTTTACTAAATGGAAAAATGTCAATCTAATCTATACAAGAACTCATTTTTGTTTTAAAAATTAGGTAGGTTTTTTGTTTTGTTGTAACCGAAATTTTTAGTTAAAGTTTTCTTCTGGGATGAAGAATCGTGGGGAGAGATGTTCTGGTGGTGATGGCATTGGAACGGACAGATCATTTTTAAAATATGGAGAAAGGAAAGTTCCAACTGATTTTTACAACAGAAGATGGGATTGGAATAGGCACTCCTGAGTGTTCCTTTTTTCCGTGGGGGGAGCATGCAGGGCTGGGCTACTTGTGTCTGGAGGGTGAAGAGGCTGGGGACACCTGACCGAGAAAAGTCTCCAGCTCAGGGCAGTCAGCTTCTGAGGCTGCCACTGGAGAGGTGGCTGGAGAGATGGCTGATTTCTCTTGCAGAGGACCCATGTTCAGTTCCCAGTACCCCCGCTGTGGCTGTGACAGTCTGTGACTCCAGTTCTAGTAGTCCCAACACCCTCTTCTAACTTCCATGTGTACCAGGCATGCAAATGATACGCAGACATATACATGCGTATGTCTGGGCAAAACGCTCATGGACATGAAATAATCTGAAAACAAAAGTATGGGGCAGCTCTGCCTGCCCTAGATGCCACAGATGGCCTCCCTGCAGACATGGTTCCGATGTATGCAGGAGGCCTTCTTCCCTCTCTGGAGGGAGCCGCCGGCTGTCTTAGCTCATGACAGGGTTTAGCGATCTTCTCTCCGACTACACTGTGAGCTCCTCAAGGGCAAGCGCCAGAGCAGGGTTGCTGTTTTGTTTTTTGTTTGTTCGTTTTTCCTAGCACTTAGCATGGTTCCTGCTGCACAGTTAGTGCTCGGTGTATCTGAGGGGAGGCCAGGAAAGGTAGAGAAGTGGGAGAGGCAAGAGTGGAAAGTGCTCATGGAACAAACCTTGTCATAGTTCAGAATGCCAGAGCCTGTGGGGCAGAGTAGGCGTTAAAGAGTGGGACGATGTCTTTAAGGGGCTTGACTTTCCTAGTTCCCAGAGGCCAAACCAAAGCCAGTTTATAAGAACCCCATACATTTTCCCACTACATGACAGATGGGGGTGCTTTGATTTTCAGAGGAGTGAGCTGGGTGGAGGGAGTGATGATTTTTCACTAAGGTGAAGATTCCTAGTCTCTAGGTGCCTTAAAAGTAGCAAATTTTCCCTTCTAGAGAAGCAGAAGGCCCCAGAGTTCTCCCGGGCATGTCTGAAAAGGCATTTTGTATAAGCCTGGGTCTCTTCTTAGCCACCTTCGCTCAGGCCTTAGGACTTCAGAAATACTAGATTTGGGTGTGTAAAGGGATCTCTGTTTGCCATTTATGCCTGACTATCATGTAGCACAGTCATTATGCATCCATAGCATTAAATGTGCATATTTTAATTCTAGCATCGTTCATTTTTTCAGCAAACACTTATTGAATGACTACCGTGTATCAGGCACTGGGAATACAAAGACACAGATTGGTCTCTGCTGTTGAGGAACTCACAGACTAGGTGAGGAGATAGACAGCTTATATTAAGATAAATGTTATGAAAAATGTATGTGTGCTCCATGGTCGTGTAGGAAGCTCTTTTAGGAAAGGGTGGGGGGATAGCCAAAACAGTTTTTGTTTTTTCGGCACAGGGTTTCTCTGTGTAGCCTTGGATGTCCTGGACTCGCTTTGTAGACCAGGCTGGCCTCAACCTCACAGCCATCCACCTGCCTCTGCCTCCTCAAGTGCTGGGATTATAGGCGTGCACCACTGTGCCTGGCTCACCAAAACAGTTTTATAAACCAGAGCTATTTCTTAGCCAAACAAGTATGGAAGAAATGCCAAGTTTGTTTGCAGGAAGCAATCTGTGATGAGAAAAGTATGGTGAAGACAAGATAGTTCCAGGGTTCTGGGGAGAGTTCACTTTGCTATAATGAGAATTCCTGAATAGATCAAGAAAGAGAATGAGCCGAATGGTCCTCCAGTGGCTTCTAGGCTTCACCTGAAAAGCATGGAGTACCATTAGACTAGAGGGGCTTTTTTTCCTGGTGCTGGGGGTTGAACCTTGGACTTTATGATCTTTATGATGCTGGGCAAGTAGTCTATTCCCCAGCTGCATCCTTAGTCCCATTAGGAGGGTTTAGACAGGGATTGTCATGATCAGACATTCATGAATCAAGAGATGCCAGCAGGTAGCAAATGGAAATGAGGAATAGACAGAGGTGGGGAGGGACCACCTGGGCACGTTTTTGTTTTTGTTTGTTTGTTTGTTTTTTTTTAATTATAAGGCTTAACTGGATTTAAAAAAAAATTGTTGAAACCTCAGAGGAGGTTAGGACAATGTTTAGTGCATAACACTGTGTAGATTTGTAGGCTACTCTGGTGGAGAGTTTTCAGGAGGGTGAGGCTTTCCTCCAGCTAAATATATGATGCTGTTATCAAAATGAGAGAGAGGCTCAGCCAAGAGAAGTGAAGAGTTCACCTTCGCCTTGAAGCTTCAGGCCCCACTGTGCACAGCTGAGCCAGAAGTGTGCAGGTAGTTGTACGGCTCCGTGCGAGGGACTGGCCTAGAAAAACAGATTTGGAAATCATGAGCTCGTTGTAGGAGTAAATGATGTTCAAGGAGGGTGTGAAGGAGGAGGCAGATGGAAGGCTGGTGTCAGAAAAGGAGGGTCACGTTCAAGGAGGTAGAAGGAAAACCAGGAGGGCAGAGTTCCCTGAGTCAGTGGAAGTTTGTTTTTGTTTTGAGATAGGGTCTCACTGTATAGCCCTGACTATTGTGGAACCTACTATGAAGATCAGGTTGGCCTTGAATTCACAGAGGTCCATGTTTCTTTGCCTCCTGAACGTTGGGATTAAAGCTTTTTGCTACCAGAGGCCAAGTAGAGGGAGTTTTGTTTCAGTTCAAGCTTTCTCAGGGATTTTGACCATCCGGAAAGACGAGGGTGGCCTCCAGGATCCTCTGTCCCCAATGGCAGGGATTTTTGTCAGTTTTGATTACCTCTTTATTCCCAGCACTGAATGAAAAAGCCTAACACATGGTAGCCCTTCAATAAATAGCTCATTGGATGAATGTATGATATGAATAAATGAATGAACTGGAAAAGATCCCATGAACTTAGTTACAGAACCACGGAATTTTGGTGAAGCCATTGTCAGAGGAGCACGTTGAGGGAAGCTGGCTATAGTGGAGGGTAGAGTAGATGGAGGAAGTGGCTAAAGAGAAGACTAAGCAGGTCTAGGTGTGAGTACCTGCCATGTGCCAGAACCAAGCTTAGCACTTGACTCGTGTTAACATATTTATCTTCCTTTTATTGACCTGGTAAGATAGATGTTGTTACATCCCCATTTTACAGATGAGAAACCACAGCTCAATGAATAACCTGCCCAGGGTAATTAAAGTCCAGTCTGCCTGTCTTTGCAGTTCAGTCCCGCCCAGACTGCATTTTCTCTAAGGCAAGAAAGCCAGAGAAAGAGTGGGTGTTTGAGATGATGTGCACTCGAGGCCAGGAAGATGGCAGATGGCTTTAATGCTGGTAGGAAAGAATCAGTTGGCAGAAGTCACTTGAAGACATGGCAGGGGGATAATCTATACAAGAGAAGCCTGAGGGGAGATCCAGAATGCAGGTGGAGGGAAATAGATCTCTTTCATAGAGGAGGGGGAGAAGGTGAAGACAGCTGCAGAGCTGCAGGTGTTCTGTGAGGGTGGAAGAAGGAAAGGTGGGTGGGAGTTCCCAATCCGCTGAAGGGAGGTGGGATCAGGCTATAGACTGGAGGAAGTGGCACAAGCTTGAAATAGGTGTTACAGAAAATAGAAGGGGCAGTAGAGGATGTAAAAGACGTCGAATGGTTTTGTTGTTGTTTGGTCTTTGTGTGTATGTGTGGTTTATGTCCGTGTGTGTGCTTGTAGAGGCCCGGGCTTGGCGTCAGGTGTCTTTCGCAGTTGCTTTTCTGTTTTTCAGACAGGGTCACACAGAATGTAGAGCTCTCTGATTGGCTAGACTGGCCAGCAGGCCTCCAGGATTCCTTTGCCTCCCAGGCCCATGGCCACAGGCATGTACCACTGATGCTGGCCTTTTAGATGAATGCTGGGGATCCAAGCTCAGTTCCTCATGTCTGCACAACAAGGATTCCACCGCTGAGCCACCTCCCCAGCCCTTGAAGACATTGACCGCAGCCTCAGGAAACCAGATGGGATTTTAGAGTAACCCAGTGCTGCTGGCCTGTGTCTCTCCCCCAAGGCCAGGGGTGCAGGTGACAGGGCTGAGGCACAGCTGGCAGGTAGTAAGCTGATGCGGATTGAGGGTTTGCTGTTGGGTATGACAGACAAGCTTTTGAGACTGTTGTTGAGGTCATGCCTGCATATGTGGCCAGCAAGCAGGGAAGCAGGCATGTCGAGGACACACGGACAGCAGGTGGAGGAGCTGTGTAACAGTCCAGAGAAGCTTCCCCTGTGGGACTTGTGTGGTGAGCAGTACCTTGTTCCCAGCAGTCTGCGTCTGTGGTGAACAGGCGCATTGCAGTGTGAAGGTTTGCAGAAGTGGTACCTCATCAGTGAGAGGACTGAGGAAGGGTGACGGGGTGCTTATATTTTAATATTTAGATGCCTTTGGACTGTTTTCAATTACTTCTTTAGTTAGAGAAGTATGCAAACTTCTCTATGAACCCAAAGAAGAGAACATGTCATTTGAGCTGATGAAAGCAGGATGCTGAGTGAGGAAGAAGACATGAGGGAGGACCCTGCAGAAGTTCAGCGCCCTCCATCTGGAGTCATGCTTAGCAGGAATGTGGTCCTACCCCGCCATTGTTTACAGGAAGTGGAAGCCCCAGACCTGCTGGGGTTGGTAGCTGCAGAACCAGCTTTCCCAGCGCTAAGCTTGTGCACCATCCTGCTCCTGGGCATCTGACACCTCACGGCTTCCTGTTCTCCCGGCTGACCTGACTGCATGGCACCCAGGCCCAGATATTTGCTGGCTGAGCGGGCTCTTTACCATACCTAGCCTCCCACAGCTCAGTTCTTGGTGCCAGGCGTGTTGCTGAGCTCAGAGGCGGCAGCACTGGCTCCTGCCTGTTTCCTGCTCTCTTCAGAGCCTGGTACAGTGGCAGCAGAGGCGGAAAGCCACCGTGATGAGGCAGTGTTTCCATCCTCTCAGATGACCTGGTGGCCCTTCTGTTTGCCTCCTCCCCCAGACCTTTCCTCTGGGAGCTTGTTTAATCCAAGCCTCTGCACTGAGTTTTTTATCAGCCCAGGCAGTCTTGGGAGTGCTAGGATTTATTGCCATAAGATTGGAGGCAGGCTACGGGCAGTGTAACTGGAGAAGGAGCCTTATCTGAGGGCCATTGTTCTGCGAGAAAAGGACTTTCCTGCTCATCAGGTCTTCAAAAGAGTCTGTGACACGTTCCCCTCGCCCAGATGATAGACAGCAAATGTGTGTGTATGTGTTTAGAAAAAAAATAAAATGACATTTAACAAAAAAATGGGAATTTTCCTGCCTTCCAATCGGTGGCTCAGACAAGCCTGATGTTTGCAGCTCACCTTCATTTGCCATCAGGACAGTGACCAACTTAATTAAATGTGGGCGACTTAGGACTTCTCATTTAGCAGACTGAGGACCAAGAGGCTGACAGGGATTCCCAGGAACTTTCCTATCTTCTGTTGACTGTCTGGACACAGTCAGGAGTGTTCTGAAGTCACATTGGGGGTGTGTGAAATGAGGGGATAAGAAGGCTCAGGGAGACAGAGCGAGGTGTAGTTCACTGTGAGGTGTATTCTGTCAGTGTTCTTCACTTGGCTAAGCTTGGGGGATTTGTGGGTGTATGTTTAGAGAGGCAGTCCTCTGGTTATAGAGCTTAGGAAGACACTACAGACTCGAAAAATGAAATTGTAATAGCAGGTCTGAGTCAGATTCTGTTTCTGTAAGGAGCTTACGCAGGAATTAGTGGGTTAGGGACGCACGGTACTTAGTGTGAGGCAGAGATCTGTCAACGGTTGTGGGCTGGAAGGATTCCTTTACTGACTGGCTGCTTGGCAGCCTGAGAGCTGACGTGTATGATAGAGCCTAGCATCTCTTGTTTGGCTTCCTTCACATGGTTTGTAGCACTTGGGTCCCTTCTGCTTGGAGATGGGTAACATTTGAGATTGTAGTCTGGTTATGAAGACTCTCCCTACCTTCTGCCAAACCATTCTATCCTTGCAGTTTGTAGGGAGTTGAGGGTGATGAAGAGTCAGCAGCGTACATACAGCTCCAGGAAAGAGCAGAGAGAGAGTTCATTCAGCTTAAGGCAGTAAAATCAGACCACCTTGCAAGCTGAATATGGTGGTATATGCCTGAAATCCTAGTCCCCAAGAGACTGAGGCAGGAGGACTGCTGCAAGTTTAAGGTCAGCCTGGGCAATACCTTGTCTCACAAAACAGACAAAAAAAAAAAAAAAAAAAAAATCAGACCGCCCTGAAATTCACAGAGAAGATTGGAAAATAGGGAGAGATATGTTTCGGTATTTTTCCGTGTGTGTAGTGGGATCTGTAGTCAGCATTGTAGAGTATGTTGACTCATGTAGGCGCCTTTTGCCTTTGAGAGCAGAGATTTACCCTCAAGAACCTGCTAGAGAAAGGACAGGCAGGATGGGCTGATGACTACTGGCCTTCTCCGAGGGCTGGCTTTCCTCATCTGAGGCCCACTCTCCTGCCGCACCTTCTGGCTCCTATTCCATCTGTGTCTTACCTTGTGGGCTTTAACAAAATGGGAACTTCTTCATGAGGAACTTTGAAGAACAGTACAGGGTGCTAGTCTACAGTGAGATAAAGAGAAGCAGCCAAGTACAGACCTCCCCTCCATGGAAAACATCTGGATATGGACCTTAGGAGTGGCAGGTTCACATCTATAACCCCAGCCCTCAGTCGACAGAGGCAAGAGGATTGCCGTAAGTTTAGGACCATACTGGTCTGCAAAGTAAGCTCTGAGCCACCTAGGGCTACAAAGCAAGATTCTGATTCAAAACAAACAAGTTAATTGTGGAGAAAAAAAAAAGTTTTTGTTGGGGGGGTTCATAAATGTTAATGAATCCTCTGGCGTAGCTAATTTGTTGTAGCTGCCTATGTGGCCGATGTGGTGAGCAGCTGCAGACCCTGCCACTCAGCCAGTGCTGCACCCGGAAGTCCTCTGAAGCCCTCCTTCCAGGAGCAGCTGCTACTCAGATCTCAGAATCGGGCTTGGGGCAGTACAGAAGAGACTGATTAGCTCAAGTGGGTCAGAGCAGGCTGCTAGAGAAAGTGGAAACACAGGAAGAGTGGAGGCTTACTGTGACCAGATGGGCTCAGTGCTGGGTAAATCCCAGCCAGAGGGACTAGAGCTAGGGACCTTCCTGGGGAGCTGTGGGTTTGCCTGTCACTTCTGGGCGCGGGTCAGTCCATTGAGTTTACTCTGTCTTCACAGAAAAACAGCAAACGCTGGGGAAGAATGTTCTGGTTGTCTCTGTTATCACAGCGGAATGTAACGAGTTTCCTACTTTGGAGTCAGTGGAAAATTGTAAGTACCTTCCTGTCCTCAAAGCAAGCTCTTCTCTGTGACTGTCCTCCAGGTATCCGGGACTAAGTTGCTGCTAAGTGACCTTAGGGACTGGGGCTCAGCAAGTGTCAAGAGTCACAGGAAATGTCACAAAGACTCTTCACTCAGTCTTCTGGGACACTCGCCTTCTGGACTGAGCAGGGGGCTGATTTAAGAAATTCGGACATGCTGGGCATGGTGGTGCATGCCTGTAATCCCTTGTCACTTAGTAATCCTTAATTCTGTACTAAACTCATGTTTGAAGATTCAAAACTTTCTTCTTGGGGAGGCAGAGGCAGGTGGATCTCTGTGAGTTTGAGGACAGCCTGGTCTATAAAGTGAGTCCAGGATAGCCAAGGCTTCACAGAGAAACCCTGTCTTGAAAACCAAAAGCCAAGACAAAACAGAGGAAATGTGGACACGTAGCCAGTCACGGTGTCACACATTCACTTCTCAGCACGTGGCAGATGGACCTGTGAGTTTGAGGCCAGCTAGGTCTACAAAGGGAGTCCAGGACAGCTGTGGCTACATACAGAAACCATATCTCAAAAAAGAAAAAGAGAAACTGCGATGTGTGTGCTTTGCTGGGGTTTCTCCAGGATATCTGACACTGGAGGGGGAAATTTGGGGTCATTTATACTGCAGTGAAGCTAAGTCATTAGTCCTGAGCAACACGTTTGTGACTGAAATCTCCAATGTTGAATATTTGCGTCTTTGAATCTTACTCAAATTCTTTGAGCTGGGTTGAAGCCTGGAGGAAAAGGCAGGGCAAGGTGGTTGTTGCAAAGAGTTTGTATTTTCAGCTGAAAGCTAATAGGAAGGATCTCATGATTGTGACAGGGGAACTTAGCCAGCAAGCTGGTGGTGCTTTGCAGAGAACCCCACCTACTGTGAACTGCATGCATCACCAGCCAGGCCTGCAGAGCAGTGTGGTACCCACTCTGCTGTCCAGCTGTTTGTTGATTTAGTCATTCACATGTATTGTGAAATATGTTTGTTCATGTTTACACTTGTGTGTGTGCATATGAAAGCCAGACGTTGGTCTCAGGTGTCTTCCTCGGGTACTCTCCACCTAGTATTTTTTAAGATAGTGTCTCTCCTGAGCCTGGAGCTCGTCATTTCCCTAGACTGGCTGGCTGATGAGCTCCTGGGATTCGCTTGTCTTCACCCTGCTGCCCATCATCCCCCAGCACATCAGCTATGTGTCCCACTGCGTCTGGCTCTAGAAGGGATACTGAGGGTCCAAATTCAGGTTCCCTGTAGTTGCAGGCATCTTACCCACTGTCTTCTCCTAAGTCCTGTTGGTTTACTTTCTTGTTTATTCAGAGATTGTTACAGAATACCTGCTCTACAGTCTCCTTTTTGTCATTCCAGACACCCTAATCATAAATGATGACCAGTGTTTACTCGAGTCTGAGACTATCTGGGGCGCTCTCCGAGGTAACAAGGTGGGGAAAGTGGGGAACAGTAGTAGCCCCGCTTAGGGAGTGAAGAGGACAGCTGGAGCGTTTGCCCGTCCTGCAGCTGTGCACAGCGTTAGCACTTGGTGCAGCAGTGGGAGGTGGGTGGCTGGGGGAGAGGACCGTGCCACTCAGGGTCTTGCTCACCCAGTACACAATTGGAAAGTCTAACCAGGTATGGAAGCTGTGCATGGTGATAGTCCCAGCTCTTCAGGAGGCTAAAGCAGGAAGAATGCTTGAGCCCAGGAGTTCAGAGCCATTCTGGGCAATCTAGCTAGAGCACTAACCATCTCTTTAAGAGTTAACAAAACAACAAAAACTGTGTGGTAGCTCATGCCTGTAATATCAGCTCTTAGGAGGCTGAGGCAGATGCTCATTCTTAGTTTTTATTATTCCACTGTCTGTCCTGTGTACTTTGAAGAAAAAAATACACAAACCCACTCTGTCCTTCACTCTCTTACACAAAAGGTGCAAGGCTACAGATTTGAGGTCCCAAGTGAGGAGAGGCCCAAACAGTACTCAGTATTGTGCTTCAAATCAGGACCCGCCTAACCAGTGAGGTCTCATGGAGTCTTTTATTTTGAAATCTGGGGAAGCAGGGTGTGTGTGTGTGTGTGTGTGTGTGTGTGTGTGTGTGTGTGGCTTCTATTGAGTGTCTAGAAGCAGGGCCAAAGCCATTGACAGCATGTAACACTCTGAACTCTGTCAACCTGTGCTTGGGCCTTGCTAGACTTCAAGTCTGTGCTAGCGAGGGCAGTTGCTACCTACCTCAAGCCTTCAGCCGTGGGGTCTTCCCACAGGAGAGGCCCAGCTACAGACCCAGCTTCCTTGGAACTCAGTGCTCTGATTCTTTTTTCGTAGTTCCCTGGGAAACGTTAAGGACAGCACACTGGGGCCCTCCCAAGTGGATGCATCCTTTTCCCTCCCTGGTCTTTACTCTGCCTCTCCTCTCCTCTCCAGGTCTGGAGACTTTCAGCCAGCTCGTTTGGAAATCAGCTGAGGGAACGGTAAATATGGACTCTCCACGAGCGCTCTGGGGTTTCCTCCAAAATCTGTCTTGTCTTGCTTTAGATAGAGCTCCAAGAGCTTCAGAGTACCTCAGCAGTAGTCTAGGAAGAGATAAGGGTTGATAGAGTTGGTCTGTTTGGAGATCCTGAAATGTGGCTCCCTTGGGTCATTTAGTAATCAAGATTGATGCCACATTGCTTTGAAGAAAAGAAGCCTGCTAGCTTCAGGAAAAGCCAGTTTGTGGGCTGAGTAGTACATGGTATGCTTGTGTTTGGTTGGCATGGGGCAGCGACTCTTTATGCTTTTTGATGCAGAGAGGTTGGTGGGAAGGGGTGGTTACTTTGGAGAATTCACACATTGTCTTTCGGGGATCTTGGGAGAGTCTCTTTCATTCCTCTGTCCCCAAGGTAAGCTCCCTTTGAATCCTGATGCATTCAGTGTTTGGTCCACACAGTTCTTCATCAACAAGACGAAGATTAAAGACTTTCCCCGCTTCCCTCACCGGGGCATACTGCTGGACACATCTCGCCATTACCTGCCGTTGTCTAGCATCCTGGACACACTGGTAACTAGGGCTTAAGGCCTTCATTTCATACATAGGTTCTGGGTAGCGGGTCAAGGGATAAGAGATGTCATGTTCTGAATAAAACAGAGGAAGTCTGTATGTGACTCTGCGAGCCCTGAGAGTGGAGAAGACTGCCTACTGCAGGAGAAGCCTGAGTTGGCTGCAGTGCTGCTCACAGTACTTTGGGGGACTGATTTCTCTTGCCAGGCTGAGCTGACCACAGTCAAGATTATCATGAAGTTGCCCCTAAGCCTTTGCTGGGTGAAGTCCCTGCAGTTGTTGACCCAGCTCTGTGGCTGCCTTTTTCTTTGTCCCTTTGGTAGAAACAGGGGAGCTGACATATGTGTCAGCCTTGGCTTTTAGGATTTACGTTATATTCCGGGAGTTACGTTCCCAGCAGCCCTCACAGTCAGATAACGAAGATAGCAGCAGGAAGTGTTGCTCTGAGATATAGGGGGACTTTAGACAGCAAGAGGGTTCTGCAGTGGCCGTGGCACTCCTCAGCGCGTCCAGAATTCATCTGGAAGATGCTCTCTCACAGGAAGATCTGAGTGAGAGTCCCGAAAAGTGCACCCCTGGAACTTGAGGAAGGTTGAGTTTTGCTCTTGTGTGTAGAGCAGTCTGCCCAGGTTGGGGTTCATGATCTGTGCTCTCGCCTCCAGGATGTCATGGCATACAATAAATTCAATGTGTTCCACTGGCACGTGGTGGACGACCCTTCCTTCCCCTATGAGAGCTTCACTTTCCCAGAGCTCACCAGAAAGGTACGATTCACTTTACCCAAACACAGGTGCAAAGTTCTCAAAGTTCTTAACCTAATAAAAAAGGGAAAGGACGGCAGCTTTGGAGCCGGGGCTCTGGGGTTCGTGTCTTCACACATTCATGTTTATCCTGTAGCAGATACATTTCCTGGTTTCGGCTTTTAGCGTTGTTGTTCATATACATTCTGTTAAACGGGAATAATCCCTTCTTGTGCATCTCATTGGTCTTAGAATGCTTAGCTAGAAAGGAGGTGTAGCACTTGAGCGATGGGGAAGTCAGGGAAGCGCCTGCTGAACAGCGTGAGGACTGTGTTCAGATCCCTAGCACTGGGTGAGAGTGGAGAATGGGGACTGGAGGAATCCAAACAGGTGGATTCCCGGAGCCCACAGTGAGTTTCAGGTTCAGTGAGTGGCCCTGGGCTCAGTGTTCCATTGCTTGAGGAGACACTATGACCGTGGTAACTCTTATCAAGAAAACATTTAATTGGGTCTTGCTTACCATGGAGAGGGTTAGTCCATCTTGGCAGGAAGCACAGCAGCACCCAGGCAGACATGGTGCTAGAGAGGTAGCTGAGAGTTCCACGTCCAGATCCACAGGCAGCAGGAAGGAGAGTGAGCCCCTGGGCCTGGCTTGAGCTTCTGAGACCTCACTTCCTCCCTGCCCCCACTTCCTCCAACAAGGCCACATGTCCTAATAGTGCCACTCTCTGTAACCAGGCATTCAAATCTGTGACTGTGTGGGGCCGTTCTTACTCTAACCGCCACAGACCCTGTCTCAGAAAGTAAGTTGTACACCTAGTGCTGACCTGCAGCTTCCGCATGTGGGTGCACACACAACAAAGAAGGCTGTGGGTGTGACACCTTTGGGGAAATTCTATCAACACAGGCCCTTGAAGAAGCCCCCAGAACACATGGGCTGTGGACAGATGTTCTAAAACTCGGGGTGTTCTGAGGAGATTTTGAATATCTTCTCTATCCAATAGCTACAGGGACTGAGAATCTGAGGGTTATCTTCTGCCTTTCAGGGGTCCTACAACCCTGTCACCCACATCTACACAGCACAGGATGTGAAGGAAGTTATCGAGTATGCACGGCTCCGGGGTATCCGTGTGCTGGCGGAATTTGACACTCCGGGCCACACTTTGTCCTGGGGCGCAGGTAAGAATGGCTCTGCAGTTGGAGGGTCTGCTCAGAGAGGGGCTCGGGGCAGCGGCGCTTGTATGTCCTATATCCTGGCCTTGACTCTTGAAAACTGTTCTCCATCAACTCCTGCCCAAAGGACGTTCCGTCCAGTGGCAACGCAAAGGGGTGACCGAGCCTAGTTGCACAGTCTTTACCCTCGGTCCTGCTACCTAGATAGCTCTTAAGGTTGTCTCCTGGCCCCAGAGACTTCCGCCTGGGGCTGCTCTGGGAAAAAAGTTAATTTATGCAGAGAAGGGCATTTTTACTATTAAAATTATGGGCAAATGGGGCTGGAGAGATGATAGCTCAGCAGGTAAGAGAACTGGTTGCTCTTCCAGAAGTCCTGGCTTCAATTCCCAGCACCCACATGGTAGCTAGTAAACATCTGTGCCAGAACGCCTGTGGAATCTGCTATTTTTTGTTGTGCAGACACATATACAAACAAAACACTCATATCCATAAAACAATTAACCCTTAAATTATATGTGTATGTGTGGGGAGAGGCCAGGCATCTTTGTAAGACACCAACCTAACACTTTGGAAAACACAGGGGCAAGGGGATCTTGTTCAATGTCAGCATGAGGCATAGAAGTGATACCCTGGCTTCTGCCACTTCACCCCAACAAAGGGGAAAATGTTTCCCAAACACTGCTGTAGGCTTCTTGTACCTTAGGGTAGACACCGAGAAATTTGACTTCCAGGGTAGAATCTTTGTGAAAGAAGTTAGGGCTATTTGGTGGTGGCACATGCCTTTAATCCTAGCACTCAGGAGGTAGAGGCAGGTGGAAACCTGAGTTTGAAGCCAGCCTGGTCTACGGTAGAGTGAGTTCTAGGACATGCAGGAATACACAGAGAAAAAACAAAAACAGTTGGGGCTGGCCTGCAGAGGTCTTCGCTGCATGGTGACTTGCTGCTCACTCACTTGCTTTGGGACCTAAGAACCCACAGTGAGACACAGATGAACCCCACAGAAGGAATGAAAAATCTGCTGCTTGGCCTCAGCCACAAGCAGGAGGAATTCAGGCCCAGACACCCCTCAGGAAGTGTGAAGCTGGGCAGCAGGAGCTGGAGTGGAGACTGTCAGTAGGCGCAGTCATTCATTCTGCCCCCTTGCTTTGTTGCTGAAAGGCCCCTGGAGAACAGCAGCCTTGAGGAGCACGGTGTTTTGTGCTGGTGGTTTATGTGTGTCAGGGCGGGAGTGTATGCATCAGCGGTCAGGTGCCTGCAACCTGGCCCAGGTCTCTGAGGGTAGATACATTTGAATTTATTTGTGACTGAACAAGTTGTTACTAATGCCTGTGAGCGCTGGGTGCTACAGAGTGACTGAACACAGCCATCCATAACTGAACACAGCCACTCCATAACATGCTGTGTGTGTTTGTAACACTTGCGGGTTCTCTGTTAACCTAGGTGTCCCAGGGTTATTAACACCTTGCTATTCTGGGTCCCAACCCTCTGGCACCTTTGGACCCGTGAATCCCAGTCTCAACAGTACCTATGACTTCATGAGCACGTTCTTCTTGGAGATCAGCTCTGTCTTCCCAGACTTCTATCTTCACCTGGGAGGAGATGAAGTTGACTTCACCTGCTGGTATGAGCCTGTGGGACCTCAAGCACCAGCCTGAGGGTGGCTTACTCAGTTGGTACCATGGGCCCACTGTCACTGCTTAGGGACTCATGTCCAAGGGAGCCGTGGCCCAGCCCGGACAGACCCTCTGTGACAGCAGGGCTGTCTGTGTGAGCCCGTCTTCCTCTTCCCTCCCATCCTTGAGATATTTGTGCACAGCCTCGTTCTGACCCAGAACTGTCCTGGAAAAATGGAGGATAGAGAAAAATAATCCCCACTTGCAGAGGCTTAAAAAGTCTAGTCAAGAGGCTAGTACAAGCTAGAGAGCACTTACTGATCTGTCGGAGGATGGGCGTTCAGATTCCCAGCCACCCACACGGGCAGCTCACATGCCCGTAACTCCAGATCTAGGGCCTGACGTCTCAGGCTGGAGTGGGACCTGCACACATGCGCACACATACACATGCTCGTAAAGAAGTTCCAAATCTTCAAACATGAGTCTAGTACAGCATTCAGGATTAATAAGTAACAAGGCCTAATTTTAAGTCATGACATCCAAACCCTCAAATCTACAGACCTCAAAAGAGGCTGAGGGACTTCTGAGAAGTCCCCAGAGCTAGGTCTGAGAAAATAGTTTGTCTTTTGGGAACGTGATGAGAAAAACATGGAAGCAAAACAGGCATTGCAGGGCGAGGACTCTGCAGCAGGTCGCGGGTCATATAGGTTTGGTGTCCCGCTAGGACAGCAGAGCGGGAAGCCAGTGTCCAGCATGCTACAGCTACTGCTTGGACCCTGGTGTGATCCAGAGAGCAGATGGAAGATGCATTCTCCCCAAGAGTGTGGACTTCAGACTCCTCAAGTCCAGGCTGCTTTCTTTCTCAGCCTCTGTCTGTGGTACCTTACAGCTTTGCATGGCCACTCCTTCACTGGGGGACTTTTGCTGTCACTGGTGGCTTCTGTGTTTTAGGTGAAAGGGGCGGTTGCAGCAGGCTAGGTGGCTAATCTTTAAGTTGTTATTTCGGGATGATGAAAGAACTAACCATTTTTTCTTTTCTTGCTACGCAGGAGGTCCAACCCCAACATCCAGGCCTTCATGAAAAAAAAAGGCTTTAGTGACTTCAAGCAGCTGGAGTCCTTCTACATCCAGACGTGAGGAAGGAAGGAGGGTGGGCCACCTTAGGAGTCACCTCCTCTGGGGGGATGGTCTCTGCTTGCAATACCAAAGTCATTCCCTGTGTACACTCCCTGGCCCCCCAGGGTTCCCTTTGTCCTGTCCTTTCAGGCGTAGAGTGGTCAGATGGTAGACCCAGGGATGGCAATGCCCAGTCAGGAATAGGCCCTGCCAGACTCAGCACCTAGAGGGCTGGCACACACAGCCAAGTGACACTTTGCTGATGCTCCTCTCCTCTCCAGGCTGCTGGACATCGTCTCTGATTATGACAAGGGCTATGTGGTGTGGCAGGAAGTGTTTGATAATAAAGTAAAGGTGAGCCAGGGGCAGAGATGAGGCGCCCCTGTCTCCATCTCCCTGGCCCTCCCCAACCTCTTATAGGGACCAATCCTGGTGCCTAATAGGCTTTAACTGGTCAGAGAACTGTGGGCCATCTCTCTTTAACTCTCTTGAAGAGCTCCAAAGCTGTCACTGTTGGGGTTTTAGAGTCAGAACCTCTTATCTAAGTCTGGCTCTTGGAATTCCTGAGGCTATGTGCCATTTCCCTTCTGAATCTTGTGCTTAGATCCTCATTTCTTTGCATGGACTCCACTGCTCTTCCCCTCAGCTCTCAACAAGCAATTACTACTTCCGTGTAGACAGGGAAGCTGCCGCAGGGCTGGGAGGGGAGCATCAGGGAGCTCTGTTAAGAGTAGTGAACACCTCAGGTCTGTCGAGGGTGTTTGCGAGATCAGTGATTGGAGTCACAGAAGCATCCTTTGCTGCTGGGAAGCAGGGAGCATGCTCCCCTTGGCCCGGGCGTCGTGCACAAGAATGAACCTCAAGAATCTTGTGAGCTCTGAATAGTGACTGCCCTTTGACTTTTCATGACAGGTTCGGCCAGACACAATCATACAGGTATGGAGGGAAGAGGTGCCAGTAGAGTACATGAAGGAGATAGAACAGATCACCAAGGCTGGCTTCCGGGCCCTGCTCTCTGCGCCCTGGTACCTGAACCGTGTAACATATGGCCCTGACTGGAAGGACATGTACAAAGTGGAGCCCCTGGCATTTCCTGGTGAGAGCTGGGGACTCTCTTGGCTGGTCAGAGTCTGGGCTGAGATACACAGTGGGAATTAAGAAGGGCAAGGCAACACATTGTAATTTAAGTAACAAAATGGCCTTTCTGAGGAGAAGGCCATACTAAAAGGATGATTGAAGGACACGCACACGCACACGCACACACTCTCACCGTGGTCTGTTGTTTCCTCTCAGGCACCTCTGAGGAGAAGAGTCTGGTCATTGGAGGGGAGGCCTGTATGTGGGGAGAGTATGTGGACAGCACAAACCTGGTCCCCAGACTCTGGTAAGGATGTTAGGATAAGGCCAGGAGGGTAGAGGATGAAGAGTTTGTCTTGAGGCCAGGCTCCTGCCTCATCGTCTCAGTTTCTTCCATCTACCCAGTGCCTTCAGCCTTGAGCGGGATGGCACTGAGATGATGCTTCTGTTTGCATGCTTACATGCGGTGCTTATGTTCCACGTGGCTTCATATGCGTGCTTCCCCATAGCATTAGGTGTGCGGCAGAACGGCCATTGTCTCCACTTCACGAAAACCATAAAGAACACCAGGGTACTTGCTTGGGGTCTAGGACAGGGAGAGTGGAATCACTTCCTCAGCAGCCTTCCCAAATACGGTTGAGTATACCAAGTTAACTTTCAGCTCACGTGCCTCTCAGGCTTACCCTTATTCCTGTGTCTCCGGGAGAGGAGGAGCTTAGGTTCACTGTCTGCGTGCTGATGAGGATGTTGTTGTAGTTGTTTTGGTTTGGGTTTTTTGTTTGTTTGGTTTGGTTTTCCGAGACAGGGTTTTTCTGTGTATAATTTTGGCTGTCCTGGAACTCACTCTGTAGACCAGGCTGGTCTCAAACTCAGAGATAGCCACCTGTCTCTGCCTCCTTCGCACAGGGATCAAAGGCATGTGCCACCACTACCGGCTGAGGATGGTTTTAATGAGCGAGGAGTTGAGACCTGGAAATTCCTGAGAGCCGCCCCACCCCCCAACCTGGCTTTTGGCATTGAACAGGCTGTCATTCATGTCTGAGCTAGTCTGGGCCCAGTCTGCTGTGCATTCCTTCCTATAGGCCCAGAGCGGGTGCCATTGCCGAGAGGCTGTGGAGCAGCAACCTGACAACTAATATGGACTTCGCCTTTAAACGTTTGTCGCATTTCCGCTGTGAGCTGCTGAGGTAAGCAGGCTGTGGGCAGATAGATCTGAGGCTTGGGAACCCGAACTGAGAAGACAAGAATATGAGCCAAAACTTTGCGAAGCTTCTTGTACCTGGTACTGTTCTTGACAGGCTCCGTCCTGTTGAATTTGTACAGTCCACAAAGAAAAATTTGCCCCCATTTTAGGAGTAGGCAGCTCTTGAGTGCTTTGGACAAAGTCAGTAGGAAGCAGGATTTGAACCTGTCGGCTCTGATTGACTCTCATGAGTGCATATACCTCCTTTGACTGTGGGCTTGTGTAGGCCCTTTCCTTGATTCAGTTGTGGACTGGGTCTTGATAACCTAAAAACGGCCTAGTGCAGAACGGACTTCCGGGCCGAGAGCCATGCATCCCTCACGGGCTCTAAGACACTGGGTGACTCTGCGCTCGTGGTTTGTTATCTCCAAACATGTTGTTTATCTGGAGAGTGATGGAGGCGTTCTTAGAGGTCCCTAAGAGTCAGTTCTTAGGTCTTGTGAGTCTGACAGGCTTTAGCCCCAGCTCAGTCCTTCTCCACTGCCATGCTTATAAAATATTAGAAGCAGGCGTAGACATCGGAGTGGGCCAAGAGCTTTAGACACCCCTCAGGCCCTGGCCTCTTTTCCAGTGTAACTGAGTTTTGGGGGTTGGGGGTAGAGAGCTGCAGGATAGAAAAGGGGAGGCTTCTCACTGACAACCTGGGAGTTAAGTCCCCAAGTGATTGGGGACTGAAATGGGAACTGGGCTCTTGCTTACTGTAGAGAAGGTGCTGCTATGGTCCAAGGCTGAAAAACTTATCTGTCATTTGTTTTTGTCCTTTTACAGGAGAGGAGTCCAGGCCCAGCCCATCAGTATAGGCTACTGTGAGCAGGAGTTTGAGCAGACTTGAGCCAGCAGCACTGAGCACCCAGGAGGGTGCTGGCCCTAAGAGAGCAGTTACGGGCCAGGCTATCACTGTCTCCCGGCCAGAGATAGAGCCCCTTGCCCGCGTGCCCCTGTGACTAGAGAGGAGGCGGCTACTACTGGCACTGGTGTTCAATAAAGAGAGATGTGGCGTTTTCTCTAATTACTTCGGTTGCCTGTGTAAAGAAAAAAAATAATGTCCCCCAGGTCAGAGCTCAAGGAGCAATCGGGCTAGCCTTCTGCTTCTAAGTGATGGAGGCTAAGCAGGCCCAACGGGTTAGACTCAGGACCTATGCCTGGGTGGTCATGCAGGTTAAAGGCCATTTCCCTCCCACACTTGTGTCCTAAGAAAAGTCACTGCACTTGGTGTCACTTCCAAGGTTTCTGTATTGGAAGAAGATGTTCTGGGGGCTTGAAGGAGTTCAGGGCATGGGCTCCAGAGTCAGCCTGCTCACTGCAGTCCCTTCCCATGAGCCTCTGCTCAACTCTCCGTCAGGTTTCTTGAATTTCCTTGTACTGTTGAACAAATACTGTGTTTCAGGCACTGTGATAAAGTGTTTCATTTGTCTTTTTTTGTTGTTTTGTTCTGAGACAGTTTCATGTAAGCCAGGCTAGCCTTGAACTTGGTACATAAATATCAGCCTTGAAATTTGTGCGCCTTCTGCCTCTGCCTCCCAGGGGCCGAGATTATGCACACACCACCCCTAGCAAGCTGCAGACAGCTTCCCACTTCTCCATCTTGGCTTTAGCCCAAAGCACCTTGGAGTGAGTGCTGGGAAAGTGCAGCCCTAAGGGCAGGCTCTGTTCCTTGGGGAGCTTCTTGCCTGTTGATCTGGTGTTCTCCAACAGCAGTTGTCTCAAAGGAACTGTCTTGCTGTGGGCCAGGCTGCCCCCTGCGGGCCACAGGTCCCTTTGCCTCGTCTACAGAGACAGTGGCCAAGGAGGGTCCAGGGATTTCTCAGTGGGTACAGAGGCTTTTGGAATGCAGGGCTGAGAGATAGTAAGCCACACTTGGCCCTTAACTACTACCCTTCAGCCCCTCAGTTGGCTTCTTTGCGGACTTGATTGAGCACTAGAAACCTCTCATGCCGTTTCTGTGGGGATGGAGGACCACCTGTTAGAGCACATTCTTAGGGAATTTTCAGTCTTGCCTGGCCACCTGGGGCTCTAGTCTGGAGAGTGAGATGCTAACTTCTCACTGCACCAAAGGGGCTCTCTCACCTCTCAGAAGCCTGATGGGTGCTTACTGTCAAGGTCCTTCAGAAATGGAATGATACAGGCAGGAATGGCAATATTATAGACAATTTGAAACCTTCTTTGGGTATCAGCATTTTTTTTAAGACTGTGAATGTTTTGCTCACATGCATGTATCTGAACCGTGTTCTGGAACTGAAGTGATGGACAGTTGTGAATCACTGTGTGGGTCCTCTCCAAGCACAGCAAGAGTGCCCTTCACCCCCAAGTCACTTCCACACCCACCCACAAAGTCATCATTTAGCCCTGGTTGGCCAAGAGTTCATAGAAATCTACCTGTCTCTGCCTCCTGAATACTGTGATTAAAGATCTACGGTATCAGAGACAAGCCACCCGAAATTGGAATTTCTCCGATGCTGTCGTGCTGAGAGAAAGAAAAGGCTAAGGCCTCTTTGTTGCACACAGAATAAAACTTTCATCATTTACTTGGTCTGTTGAAGACAAGAGGCTGGCCCTAAGGGGGCCTCTCACATGACAACTCCAGTAACAAAGACATCAATGGACTTTCAATCTCCCTGCCCTCTCCCCGGGCGTCTCTGATGTTTCTACTGTTCTGGCTAATGTTAAGGAAAAGAGAAAGCACTGTTCCAAGTCAGTGATGAAGAAACCGTGAAAGCAGGTCTTGGAACTAAGTTTCTCTGATGCCTTATGCTCTCTGAAACATTTTTTTAATGTTATTACCATTTTTAAAAAATACTGATACTCCAACCAAGGACCATGCATGGAGATAACCTAAGACCCCTGCACAGATGTAGACCATGGCAGCTCAGTGTCCAAGTGGGTTCCATTGTAATAGGAACAGGGACTGTCTCTGACATGAACTGATTGGCCTGCTCTTTAATTACCTCTCCCTGAGGGGGGAGCAGCCTTACCAGGCCACAGAAGAAGACAATGCAGCCACTTCTGATGAGATCTGATAGACTAAGATCAGAAGGAAAGAAAAAAAGACCTCCCCTATCAGTGGACTTGGGGAGGGGCATGCATGCAGAGGGTGGAGGAAGGGAGGTTTTGGGGTGAGAGGAGAGAGGGAACCACAGGGGAGATACAAAGTATAAAGAATTAAAAAAAAATACTGGTGTATGGTCAAGACAAGGCAGGATGTGCTTTCCCCAGCCTCCCTGGTTGCTGCTTGTGTCCTGTGACCATGAGGACATTCACTTGAAGGTTGTCAGACCTCAAACTGCCCAGAGACAGTCCACAGCCAGCACCCAATGGGTGCAATGCACAGAATCAGGCTTGTAGGGTTCTTGATGTACCACCAGGGGGCAGAAGCACCCACAGTGGCCTCCTGGCAGCAATCATCCTAAGACTGGCCCTGGCACGCCTCTGGATCTAAGGAGGTAGTTCAGAACCGGGAGAAATTAGGAAGGAGTGGATGGAGAGCATGTGGCCTCTATTTCTCCGTAAGAATCGAGGCAGATGTCTTCAGGCGCACTTCAGCAGATAGTTTGAAGGATAACGGACTGAGGAACAGGTGCCACCACAGCACTAAGACTGCTGGGTGTCCAGAAACTTCCAGACCACTGAAGTGTGAGGGAGTCAGCAACTGGAAGGAAAGGGGAAAGGAAAGGGATCGTGTTCTGTGTCCATATGAGACATGAGTCTAATCTCCCCAACACCTGTGAAGTGTCTAGAGGTGTGTGATCAGTATCTTGTGAGGTTAACCTGACCCACGGTCTAGATTCAAGATCTGATGATCTGGCATGACATGTGTGTGCGTGTGTTTGCTACTTTGAAAAGAATTAGGCGCTTTCTTAAGTGAAATTGTTTTTGCAAATAAACTCCGAGAGGCTGAAAATCAGCGTCACCTCTCCTGTACTGCTATGAGCACAGCATTCGAACCTCCCAGCGCTCTCTTGCTTCCATCTTACTGTAATGCCTGGGAATTGAACCCAAGCCTTCATACATGCTTAGTAAGTGCTCTGCCGCCGAGCTACATCTGCAGCCTGGGTTATATATCTTTAAAAAGAACACACATGGGCCTGATGAGATGGCTCAGCAGGAAAGGGTGTTTGCCACTAGTACCAGGACATGGAGGGTTGACTTACAGAGGAGAAAGCCGACTCCTGTTTGTATGAGTTCTGTGGCCTGTGAGCATGCATGCACACACGTGTACAACACCATATAATAAACTTTAAAAACAGAAAAAAACGTTTTTTTTTCAAGCCCATTCTCTTCTCCAAAATTACTTTCCATAATTTAATTTAAATCACATTTTCTCTGTGGTGTCTGATCCTGTGATTTTCTTTTTTTCTTTTCTTTCTTTTTTTTTAAATTTCAGCCAAGTGGTGGTGGTGCACATCTTAGTCCCTTCACCTGGGTGGAAAAGGCAGGAGTTCGAGGCCAGCCTGATCTACAGAGTTCATTCCAGGACAGCAAGAGCTACACAGAGAAACCCTGTCTCAAAAAAAACAAACAAATTAAAAATTTGAGACAAGATGTGTTATAACCCAGGCTGACCTTAATTCGCTATGTAGCCATGTCTAGCTTTGAGGTGCTGGTCATTTTCCCTGCCACCCTGAGTGCTGGGATTTAGGCATGCCTGCATCACCACACTCATCCTATTAATAAATTGTTTATGGATCACTGTACAGCAGATAGAAGTCACAAGAGGGTATAATAGAGGAAGAGAGGAGCTTGCTCTGCTTTGCTAGTGTGAGTGAGAGTGGGTGATTATTATTACTTGAATAATCTAGCCTTAGGAAGGTCTTTGGAGAAATTCGAGGACACTGTGATGATTAGTCTCTGTAAATCAAAAGTCCTAACAGTCAGTTGGGCAACAAAGTCCTCTTGTGTTGGCTGTCTGGGGCGTGTTGCGTATTCAGCAATAATGTTGGACTTATGGTGTAACTCAGTGTCGGAAGGCCTGCCTGGAGGCCTACCCACCACCCCAGTGGGCGTTATTTGATTTCCTCTCCTTTTTGACGTAGGTGTCATCCTCATTGAACCTCTCCCTCTTCGGTTGTGATTAAACACCCTGACCAACGCACCCTGCGGAAGGGTTTCTTTTGGCTTGAGGTTACAGTCCAGTGCGGTGGGACAGTCGCATTGGTGGAAGCTCAAGGCAGCTGGCCGCATTGCACCTGCCGTGGGAAGCCGAGAGGGATGAACACTGGTGCTCAGCCGCTGTCTGTTTTAGGTGACCAAGGGCTGTGGCGCCCACTTTTGAGGTGGGGCTTCCCACTGCAGTTAGCCTAACTGAGGCACCTTTCAGAGGTGTTCCCAGAAGCTAATGTAAGCTAGATAGCCACCCCCAAGCATACCCAGGGTCTTGTCTCAGGGCTGAGTTCAGATCCTGCCAAGGTCTTGGGGACAGACATGGGAAGGTTACATGACTCGACGTGGCAGTATGGATCATTAGAGGCAGCATTTGCTTACAGAACAAAGCTCCATGCTCAGCTCTACCTTCTACTAGTTCACCACTGGCCGCTACATCAGATGCCTTCCTGCGTGGACGTCACAGCTGACATGCAGATGCTGCCGGCTACTTTGCTACATCTTGGCTTGAGTGAAGTTTTTCTATTTGTTAATTTATTCTTGACAGAGTCCATGTACCCCAGACTAGCCTCAAACTCACTGTGTAGCAGGGGATCCCTCTGAACTTCTGATCCCCCATGTCCATCCCAGTTGCGAACCACCAGATCGGTTCATGCAGCACTGGGGAGCTGAATGCATGACTTCTTACCGGTTAAGCCCTTGCTTCCCCCTGCCACCATGCACCTCCCAGCTTTCTCTAGTGGAATATAGTTAAACCTCTCAGCTGTTTTTCTTGATTGCACTGGCTTGTCTTCACTTTTCCCCTTCCCATCATGCCCCAGGACACTATAGCCGCATCCAGAGCCTTACTCAACAAGGCTGGACAAGCTGCATGTCAAAGCTGGGACACATTTCAGTAATAAGCAGTGTATCATGTGACCTGGTTTTGTATTTTGAACCTTTTTATTAATCCCTTTTGAAAATCTTACTTGCCAGATTTCTGTGAGTCTTTCCTGTGTGCTCTGCCATCTTCATCATTCTTTCCCACCCTCCACCACTGTTTAGCAATGTCCATTCAACAATGCTGAAGCTAGGAGATGTCCTTTCTCCCTCTCTCCTCCCTCTTTCCTTTCCTCTCTCTTCCTTCTTTTTGTTGATCCCAAACACGAGAGGAGAACGCTCACCAATCCAAATCGTCGTGGCCAGATTAATTAAAACAAGCAATTAAGGGCTGCCTCCCCTAAGGTGGGATTCATGAGGTGAGCATTGGATGGGAGGAAGACAAGGCTTTTATAGCTCAGGAGTAGGTGCTTTCCAAACTGGGGGAGATAGGCAGGGTTCCAGGAACAGAACGAACAAGTTAGTCCTAATGACCTCTTGAAACAAAGATGCAGTTGCAAGGTGGGCGTAACAAGGTAGTCATTGTCATAAATAGGTGATCATATAACCTTGTGAAACAAAGGTAGGGTTGCAAGATAGTTAGAAACAGCTTTTTGAAACAAACACAGGCTTGCCATTCCTGGAACAGTACAGAACCGGCTGTAGTTAAGGTTACAGGTGGGCATAGCAGTCTTTGAAAATCAGAAATTTAATCATAAACAGCAATGGACTGGTTTGTCTCTACTATAAGATGGTCTTTGAGCCTAAGATGGAGGCAGGTTGGTTCTTCATTTCCCTTCTTTAGAATTCACTGTGTAGCTCATGTGAGTCTTGAACTCATAACAATCCTGCTTTAGCCTGTGAGTACTGGAATTACAGGCATGAACCTCTGGTTCACTTCCCTCTTCCTCCCACTCCTCCCTCTCCTCCTTCCCCTCTCCTCCTTCCCCTCTCCTCCTTCCCCTCTCCTCCTCATCTCTCTTTCCTTCCTCTCTTTCCCCCCACTTCTTGTTTTTGCCTGAGAGTACTGGAATTACAGGCATGAAACCCCTGTTTTCTCCTCTCCTTCTACTCCTCCCCTTCTCCCCCTTCTTGTCGTGTCTGGAATGGAATCCGGTGTTGTGCTTATGCTGAACGGGTGCTCTTGCACTGAGCCTTTTTCCGTCTACATGTCATTTACATGTAACCAAATCCTTGCTGCCTTCCTTTTTTTCAGAAACATATTTGTATGTGTTTCTGTATGATGTATGTATGTGTATTCACAAAGACATACACACTAGCACACACATATTTATCCTCTGGCCTGCTCATCCCTAGACTGTCCCTCACACATCTTCACAGCTCTCTTCTCCGCTGTTACACAGTTCCGATAGTGCTTACAGGTGAAATCTAGAAGGCAGCTCAATGGTGGCACCCGCCCTTAAACCCAGCACTTGGGAGGCAGAGGCAGACAAATCTCTTGAGTTCAAGGCCAGCCTGGTCTACAGAAAGAGTTTCAGGATAGCCAGGGCTGCACAGAGAAATTCTGTCATGAAAAACAAACAGAAGAAGTTGAAGGAGGAGGAGGAGGAGGAGGAGGAGGAGGAGGAGGAGGAGGAAGACCCGTTTTTTTTCTTTTTACACTGCTCCATCTTTGTTCAGGCTTAACACACTTAAACTTAAAAAGCATCCAATTGGATGCAGTTGATGCAAGTCTTTCAGAAAAATAATTTTTAAAAATTGGAATTATGTGTATTTGTATCCATTTGTGTATTTGAGTATAGGCACTCGTGGAAGCCTGAGGAGATAATTAGATACCCTGAAATGGAGTTCCAAGAGGTTGAGCTTCCGAACATGATCCGGGACCTGACTCAGGTCCTCAGGAAGGGTAGCATGTGCTAAGACCTCGCTCCACTCCAAATGTCTTTTGGTTTTTAAAAACACGTTTGCTAGGTCGCTCAGCATGGAACGCCAGCTTTCTGCTGCTCTAGGAGACCTGTCCTGACGTATCATTCCCTGTCACTCTACCTACATTATCTACAAGGAAAGAAACTGGCTTAAGCAAACGAGGTGACGCTGTCTCACATGTACCAACAGTTCCATAAATACAAATTGTGGAGTTACGTAAGTCTAGGTAAAGATTGGTGACCTGCATGTGACAGAAGCAGGCATTACAAGATCCTAAGGATAAACCTAATGAAGGCAGGAGAAGCCACGAGTGGTAATCCCTGCACTTGGGAGGCGAAAGCGGCAGGAGGCCCGGAAGTTCAGCCATCCTTGTCTAGAGGAGGAGTTTGAGGTCAACCTGGGCTACATGAGAACCTGGCTCAAAACAAACAGACAAAACGCCCAGAACAGATGTATAAGAACATTATGAGAAAAGTTAGTAGATATTTGGAAAGATATAAAAAGATCCAGATACAGGTAACATGACCTAATCATGAATGAGAAGATTCAATAGAGCAATGGCCTTAATATGCTCTGTAGGTTCAATGTGATTCCAAATGAAATTATTTTGTTTTTGAGACAGGACCTTACCGCACAGCCCTAGCTGTTCTGGACTTCCTCCTTAGGCCAGGCTGGCCTCAGACTCAGGAGATCCACCTCCCTCTTCCTCGCAAATGCTGGCATCACTGGTGTTGATGTTGGCCACACCCGGTGAAGTTCCATTATTTTATTTTGCAATAGTGGAATTCAAAACTACAGCCCTGCACAGGCCAAACAAGCAATCCACCACTGAGTTACACTTCTAACACCTCGATTTCTATATTGTTGAACACAGAGATGATTTTAAAGTAATTGAAAGAAGAAAAGCCAAGAAGTAGCAAAGGCTATTTTCCAGGAGAAGAAAATTCACCTTATGAAATTGAGTTGATATCCAGACAATACACGTGTGTGTGTGTGTGTGTGTGTGTGCGCGCGCGTGTGTGTGTGTGTTGGGGTGGATGGACAAGATTTCATAGCAGAGCCTTGGCTGTCCTAAAACTTGTTTTGTAGACCAGACTGGCCTTGAACTTAGAGGTCCTCTTGCCTTTACTTCCCCAGTGTATGCACCAAGCCCCCCTTTCTTTCTTTCTTTCTTTCTTTCTTTCTTTCTTTCTTTCTTTCTTTCTTTCTTTCTTTCTTTCTTTTTCTTTTTTCTTTTTTTTGTTTCTGGGACAGGTTTCTCTGTGTAGTCCTAGTTATCTTGGAACTTGATCTGTAAATCACCATGGCCTCAAACTCACAGAGATTTGCCTGCCTCTGCCTCCCTAGTGATGGATTTAAAGGCATGCACCACCAACTGCCTGGCTCATTATCTATTTTTTCATTAATTAATTTATTTAATCACTTACAACCTGATCAAAGCCTCCTCCCTCCTCTCCTCCCAGTCCCAACCTCACACTTCCTCTCCCACTTCCCCCCTCCCTTCTCCGAGGCACCCCCATTGGTACCAACCCACCCTGGCACATCAAGTCACAGCAGGACTGACCATTATCTACTCTTAAAGGTCAGTGCACACATTAATTATGGACTATTCCCATGACAACACCAGATGTCAAGAGTCATTATAAGACTAGGTATGTGTATATGCTTTTAATCCCAACACTTTGGAGGTGGAGACAGGATTAGGAAGTCAAGCCCAGCCCCTGCAATAGAGTGAATATGAAGCCATTCTAAGCCACAAAATAAAGTAACTGAAATATGAATAGCTGGGTATGGTGGTGTACATCTTAATCCCAGCACTTGGGAGGCAGATAGAGCTCTGTGAGTTTGAATCCGACCTTGTCTACACAGTGAGTTCTAGACCATCCCAGAGCTACACAGTGAGACCCTGTCTAAATAATTAAATTTTAATTATTAAATTTTTAATAATTTTTAATTATTAAATAATTTAAATTTAATTAATGACAGGAATTAAACAAATTCATAAAACAGGATACCCAGTAAAGGGCTTTTCCATATACAAACACTGAAATAATCAGAGGTTAAATTGAAAATTAGCATGAGGTCTTCTAATTTTTTTTATTCTTATAAAATTATGGTAGAAACCAATTTTTAATTTTGCTACATGTATAAAAATAACACAGACCAAAAAGATGAATTTAAAAACAACAAGGCTGCAATTACATCTTCACTGAAGAGGGGAACTTTAAAAAAAATCCCAAACAAACATTGTTTGTCCCAAAAAATGGAGTACACCTTAATACCAGCATTCAGGAAGCAGAGGCAGGTAGATCTTTGAGTTACAGGCCAGTGTGATCTACAGAATGACTTCCAGTACAGCCAATGCTACACAGAGAAATGCTGTCTCAAAAAACAAGACAACAACAAAATCCTAAGCCTATTATTTGTCATAAGGATAGAGAGGGTGATTGTCAACAGGTGGAGATGCTTGGAAGGGCTTGAAAACACAGGAGAGAGGGACACTTCCAGGCGCAGCTCAGGTGAGCTCCGAGAAAGGCTAAGGTTGAAAGCCTAGAGTTTAGGACAATGTTCCACCAGGGGCACCGTCGCCAATCCTGGACAAGCATTTTCTGAAGAACACTTTAGATAATGTCATAGGGATGGGACGTAAACGTTTGTGGTCTGAGGCTCACACACACACACACACAAATCTCTGGAGCTGGGAGATAGCTCAGTGGCTAGAAGCGCTGGCTGTACAAACATGAGGAGCTGAGTTTGAATCCCCAGCACCCACATTTGTTTGATAGTTTCTTTTAAAAGCTAGTTGTGACCATGCACATGGTTATCATCCTAGTACTGTGGGGAAGGCAGAGACAGGGGGATCGCTGGACTTCCTGCTCCAGTGGGGGTCCAGGATCTTTGAGAACTGTCTCAAGGAATAAAGGTAGAGCAGGTCACATGACATCTTTTGGCCTCTGCATGATCATTCAAGGGTGCACACACCTGCACCCACATATAAGTGAACGCAACACACACACACACACACACACACACACACACACACCCCAACTAAAGAGTGCATTGGAAATAGATCAATTGCTCCAGAGACTAGAGCTCAGCTTTGAATCATCATTCCTAAAATAAGTTTGATTATCTCAAACTGATAGATTCTGGATGCCTTCAAAAACAAATGTAAGTTCATTCTGGAGAGAGAAAATACCAACCTCCAATTATTTCTAAAAATATATTTCCAACACAATGCCTATCATATGATCAGAAGCACCCAGGCACATAAAGAGAATATTAATGAGGTAATAATGATAAAAAATTTCCCAAAATTAGTGACAGGCAACAAATCAAAGATCCAGGAATCTTGATGGGGCCTAGCAGCATAAACACTAGATAACAGGCCTTATTAAGCATGTCATATTCAAGCTGAAGAAGACCAAAGAATGGAGAATTTCGGCCAGGAGACAAGCCAGAGGAAATATCCCACCCACCTACAGAGGAACGAGGACTAAAATAGCGTGGCATATTTAAGAAAGAAGAAAGACAACTAGCACCCTTGAATGAAGACACGAAAAGAGGCAAATAAATGGAGATTTCTCATGTTTGTGAATAGGAAGAGTCAATATTGTTACAATAACATTTTAAAGCACTGTGTGTGCGTGTCTGTGCGTACATGCTACAGTTCATATGTGTGGAAGTCAGAGGACAACTTGGGGGGTTGCTTAGTAGGTTCTCTCTGCTGTGGGCTTGAATTCAGGTCGTCGTGCCTGATGGCAAGTGTCTGTCTACTCAGCCACCTCCTCTAAGGGCCTCAGTATCAGTTTCGCTTTAATTTTTTCTCCCAGTGTGGTCTGTATCAATGCAAACCCAGTCAAAATTCCAGGAAGCTATTTTACGGTTTAGTGATTGTCAGCTTAACACAAACTAGTTACCTAGGAAGAGGTAAACCCAACTGAATTTCTTCCATCAGATTGGTCTGTGGAGATGTCTGTCAGGTGGGAGGGGTCAGCCCACTGTAGGAGGCACCGTTGCTAGGCATTCTCCCAGGGTTCCTGCTCCGACTTCCTTCAGTGAAGGATGGGTTGTGGCCCGGGAGCTGTAAGCTGAAATAAACCCTATTCTTCCAGAGTTGCTTATGATCACGGCGCTCATCGTGGCAACAGAAAGAAAAGGATCGAATGAACATTGACAAACTGACTCCAGAGTTTATATGGAAAGAAAAATAGAGTAGATAACATGCTATCAAATTGACTATTTGACAGATTAAATAATGTCAATATTTAATTTTCATTCATTGACAATATTTAATTTTCAATTTGTATAAGAATAGATAAAGCCTATGTTTAAGCCGGGCGTGGTGGCGCCTGTAACTATGGTCTTGGAGGTGCAGCTCAGTGGAGGGGCGCTTGCCTAGCAAGCATCAGTTCGGGGCTGGGCACGGCACTACACACCTGCACCCTAGCACTGGGAACGAACCATGAGTTTGAGGCTAGCCTAGACTATGTAACAGAATCCTGTCAAAAGGAAAAAGCTGCTCCACCAATAAAACACAATTTGAAAAGAAGATGCTCGCTAAACACACTACCAAACACGTGATGCATAATGAACAAATCCTAAGCCTGGCGTGGGAGGGCACACCTGTGAACTTGGAAAGTGGAAGCAGAAAGAAGAGTTCAAGGTCCTACTCAACTCCAGCCTGGACGACTTGAGACCCTGTCTCAAAAGCAGTAAGATGGGGCTGGGGAGATGGCTCAACGGTTAAGAAGCTGGCTGCTTGCAAAGGACCTAGGTTTGGTTCCCAGCACCCACAGGGAGGCTTACAAAACCCGCCCTTAACTCCAGTTCGTCTTCTGACCTCAGCAGGCACACACATACATGCATGCACGCAGGTAAAACTCTCATCCACGTAATAATAAAAATGTTTTTAAATTTCCTGTAGTGGGCGTGCCACGTGTGGCAGCATGTCGCTGAGGTCAGAGGACAGCTCTCGGGAGAGGATCCCTCGTTGCACACTGCTGAGGCCCCTCCTGTGCCTGTCCCTTTGCTAGCCCGCCCTCGTGACTCTCTTGTCGCTTCCTCCCGCAGATGCGAGGCTCCGCTTCTGGCTTTTTCTTGCGGGTTCTGGGTGTCCAACTCCGGCCACCGAGCTCGTTTCTTAGAGCCTTTACCTGGTTGGCCATCTTTACGAACGTGTGCTTGCGGCAGGGGCTGGGGAGGCGGTGGACACTTGAACGCGGCCCCGACCCTCTAACTGCGCCTCCGCCCTAACTTCGTTGACCCGGGGCGCCCTTCCCAGGGAGGAGCCAGGCGCGAGCGCTGAGTGAATACGGCCATTCGAGCTCCCTCGCTCTGCTGAGGGAGAAGTCTGCGCTTGGGGGCTCGTTCTGGGGCGGAGGAGTGTTGGAGGCTCAGGAGCAGGGGTGTGACGAAGCCCTGCAGGGTGGGCTGGCGGGACCGGCGGAGGGTAGGGAGGTGAAGCCTCTTCCACCCCGCGGGAAGCGGCCCGGCCGCCGGAGGTGCGCAGGGAAGGGGTCGTCTCCGACGCCGCGGACGGCGCCACGCATGACGAAGCTACTTCCCAGCCACTGCCACGCCCGCACACACTCCACTCACAGGGCGGCCGAGGGTCCTGTTGCCATGGAGAGCGGGCGCGCGTGAGCCCCGCCGCCCCTCCCGGCCCCCGCCCCAGCTCAGCCAGCTCTCGCTCTGATTGGCCGGTGCTGTCTCATTATGCAAATCACTTGCGTAGACTCGCCCGGCTGGCTGTCTGACGTCACTAAGCTCGGGGGCGGGGGCGCGGGGCTGGGCTTGGTGCGCCTGGGCGGGAGCCCGGAGCGCTCTGAGGGGGACTCCAGCCGGACCCCGGCGCCCCGCCCTCGACCACGCCCCCTTTCGTCCCGCCCCGCCCCTCGCTTTCGGCCGGGCCCCGCCCCCCGGGCAGCCCCCCGCCCTCGCGGCGGGCCCCGCCCCCTCCCCCAGGCCCTGGCTAGCAGTCCGGGGAAGGGACGGCGGGACGGGCGGGACGCGCGGGAGGGCGGACGGGGCGGGGACATGGCCGCGGCGCCCGGAGGGTCTGCGCCGCCCGCCGGCCCCGGCCCGCGCCTGGCGTTCAGCACCGCGGACAGCGGCGTCGGCATGAGCGGGCTGAACCCAGGTCCCGCGGTGCCCATGAAGGACCACGACGCCATCAAGCTCTTCGTGGGGCAGATCCCTCGGGGCTTGGACGAGCAGGACCTCAAGCCGCTGTTCGAGGAGTTCGGCCGCATCTACGAGCTGACGGTGCTGAAGGACCGGCTCACCGGCCTCCACAAAGGTGCGCGGGGTCAGCCCAGCCCAGCCCAGCCCAGCCCTAATCCAATTAGAGCGCAGCCCAACCCAACTCCGGCCCCAAATGCAGGCCCAACCCCAGCCCTACCTAGAGCTAGCCCGACTCCAGTTCAGTACCTGCCCCACCTCGGCTCTGTCCCCTCCCCAGGTCAAAGAGCCCCAGACCTAGAATTTTCTCTGTGACATCCTCCTCCTGAGCATCTCTCTGGTTCCCTAATACATTCTTCACTCTAACCTCCAAATCCCTTGTCACTTCTCACATCCCAGCCATCCCCATCTCCCAGCTGGACCTCTCCACCATGCCTCCCATCAGACACCCCAAACCCTGGGATTTGGAAACTTACTCTACCTTCCAGCTCTGGAGTAACCGATCTCCTGACTCCTGGACCCGTGTATCCCCCGAGCACTCTGGTGCCACCCTATTCAGGCCTCACTGCTCACACACATCTTGGATTTGCACCCCTCCTTCTGCTTGTAACCCTAAGCCAACCCCCAGAGCCTCCATTTGACTCTTGAGTTTGACAGCCTTAAATAGCCCATACCCAAATTCTCTTCTCTTTCAGAATTCAGACGTAATTTACACAGTACATTTTGCCTCCCAGGAGACTCTCAGAGATAAATGTCTCTCACATTTGACAATAACCCAAGTATCTCAAACATTTTCCAAGAACCCAGCGCTCTTTACCTCTTCTGATTTGAATACAGAGTTCCAGCCTCAGCTGGGAACGTCCACCTGCCTGTGTCCCCTTCATCTGTGGTTTTCCTTCATGTGAATACACTTTCTTTTCATCTCTAATCCTCACTCCTGGGCCTCTGTGCTTCTGCGCTTCCTCTCAGTCCTCTTGAGGGCCTCCTGTTTTCCTTCCTTTGCTAGCTGGTCTGAGACCAGAGCACTCTCAGGGTGGGTCAGCCTAGTGAGGAAGATAGGGATGTGGACTCTTCTCATTGCCCTTCCTAGAAAGACAAGGCACCATAGTCCTGTCCAGCCACACCCCTTTCTTTCTGTAGAGAAGGGAGGAGACTTGTTTACATGCAGAAAAGTCTGTCCAGGCTGGGCTGGAAGCACAGAGCCAGAATCATATAATAATAATTTGAGGAGACGCAGTCTTATTTCCCCACTGGGAAATAAGGTGACTTCGGGATTTTTGAAGGCCTGTGAGCTAGCATCAGACTGATACCTCTTTCAAACAGAGAGACCCCTGGGCAATTCTTGGCATACTGAAGTAAAGAGCTTTGAGAAAATGGCTCTTAAACATCTAGGCCATTTGAGTAGAGGCACATCTTCCACCCTTTGGGGTAAGGTTATGTTAAAATACCACAAGGACAAGTTCACACCATCCAGGCTTCTTATAATGCAGCCCAACTCCCCGTCTGCCTTCCTGCCATCCACTTGTGGCACTTATGGTGAGTGTAAAACTAATCTTTGCAGGTGATCTGTGGAATAAAAACAGGGTGTGGAATCGTGGCAATTTTCACTCAAACACTCAGTCTCTGAACTGTTCCCTGGTCCTCTCTTTCTTTCTCGTTTAGCACTAACTCCTCCTGTTCTTCCCCACGCTCATCTGTCCCTCAAACCATATTCTCCCTATGTGTGTCCTTCCATGCTTCCACCCTCTAACCCAAGCAGTCTACATGGATTTTTTCTGGTAGCACCTGGGTGCCCAAACCTTTCATAAAGCTCCCTTTCAGTCTGAGGACAGAGGTTACGGTTTAGTGGCCAAACAGTGATATGTGTGAAACCCAGGGTTCAGGAATTTGTGGCTCCCAAATAGTCTGCACCTCTCCAAGCAGGTGTAGCCTTGTGAGACATGGAGGTTACTCAGAGGGTCTCCAAGTCAGCAGCTCCACTCCCTTCCCAGCAACTATGATGTCTGAACACCAGAGTGACTCATTTTCACTTTGACGGCTGAGCACTGAGGGACACAGCCACAGTGCTTTGAGAACAACCCTAGGCCTGGAATTCAAAGATCCCAAACCCTGACCTGTGGCTGACACAGTCTCTGGCTTTGGTTGTTCTATTGATATGACAGGACTTTGTCTAGGAGTTCTCAGTAAACAGTAGGCAATCCATCCATCTTACAGAGGTGACGCCACGGAAAATAGAAATAAAATAAGAAATATTTCCCATTTGCTTTTCTAGTCAGCTACCTGAGTGGAAAACTACACCAGCTCCTGGTGGGTCCCACATGAGTGTACCCTTCTTTTGGTCCTTCTCCTTCTATTCAAATGGTTCATTTTGAAAATACAGACCTTAGCTTGGCACAACCCTAGTGAAAGCCCTTTAGTGACTCTCCATTGCTCTCAAGGAAGAGTACAAAATTTATTGAGGTCTGTACCTCAATAAATGTAGCCAAATCCCTGCAAACCTCACTAGCTACTCTGCTCATACTTTCAAGTCTAGCCTTCTATCCATTTCTCCAACACATCACTTTCTGGGTCAGTTTTCATTCCTCACACCTGAAATAACCACATCTCTTCTCACCTGGCTCTAAAGGCTTCACTGTTCCTGTTCTTGAGAAATTATGTCTTCTGTCTTACCATCGTCATTTGCTGGGGTTTGAACCTAAGGCCTCACATATGCTAAGCAAGAACTCTACCATTGTGTTATATCCCTGCCCTCAGTGTCTTTTTGAAGACAGTCCTCAACGTCTGCAGACAGAGTCAGGTTCTCCTCATGACATCTAACCTCCAAGAACTGTCCATCTCTAACCCATTACAATGCCCAACCAGAATTAGTAAGCATTGGGTAGCTTCCCGATGGATGACTTCTCCGTGAATGTTGGAAAGGAAGAGCTACCTCCTTTGGTGTTTTCTAGAAGACTGCAGATTCCACAGCTGAACACCGCGGGAGAGTAGGCTCCACTCTTTAGCTCAACGCAGACTCCTTCCCTGCCCCAATAACTGCAGTTCTGTTAGAGGAGCCCAAGCTGGGTCACAAACAACCCTTTAAGAGGTCCTGTCTCATCCTTGGATAGGGTTTTAGGGAGTTTCTGGAATTTTCTACTCACAGGAAGCCCTTCAACCTGAGCCAAGTCTCAAATCAAATCCATTCCCCAACTTCAAACTTAGGAAGTCTTGGGACATAGTTGGCTTTCAACCCTTCATCTTCCTCTTTTCTGTCACTTGGAAGTGGGTTGGGAAGGAGTGAAGGCTGATCCTTGAAGGCTATGAGTCTATGTCTGAAATAGATGGTGTTTGGGAGGGCAGGGCACTGCACTGAAGAAGAAGGCAAAGCCGCTTAGGGAGGTTTAACCCAGACAGGACTTATGGATGGAGTGGGGAGGAGAGCTGTGGGATTGAATGGGCACATGATGTCTGGACACATATGTTTCTTGGACAGAAGGCCAGGAGAAGACGAGAGAAAGCCAGAGCTTGGAACGTAGGTTCCCGGCACATGAAGCCTTTTCCCCCACAGAATGCTTCACAGGGCAGTATTCATGTTTACAGGACAATGATCCCAAGTCTGTTAACTCACTTGGATCTTACTGAGAAGAGTGTTTAGGGTTTCTGAAAACTCGCTGAGCCGGGCTTTTCCTCCTCAGGCTGTGCCTTCCTCACCTACTGCGCCCGGGACTCTGCTCTCAAGGCCCAGAGTGCACTGCACGAGCAGAAGACCCTGCCAGGGGTAAGTCGGCCAGGGTGGGGTGGGCGAGGGGGCATCGCCCCAGCTTGGGGCAGCGCTCCACAGGCATGCCAAAGCACCATATGGGGTTGAATGGCACCAGCACCTAGAAGCAGGGTCACCTACCCAGGAGAGGGCTTATTTTACACTCAGTCTTCTGGCTCAAAAAAAAAAAAAAAAAAAAAAAAAAAAAAAAAGGCTCAAGACACTTGGGCCAAGTGTTCTAGCCCATCTTTTGGAAGAGACACCAGTGTTGTGAGCTAAGTTAGGATTTCCCACTTGGGCTGAAATCGCTGTTTCTTATTATTTCTCACTACTGCAGCGCGTATGTCGTGACAGCACAGGCTCCCTGAGTTAGTATCCTCTCTTCTCCAGCCTTGTGCTCATGGATGGTACTTTCCTGTGGTCTTTTCCCTGAATACTTTTGGGGTACCTTGACTCACCAGAATTCTTTTCTCACCATATTATAAAAATAACTAAAGTTAAAAGAGACTTCTTTTTCTTATAGGCACTCAGGATTATATGATGTGGTCACAAGAAAAAGAAAATCAGAAACTACCATGCAAGTGGTAGTGACAGGATTTAGCATGGCTTGCCAGAAGGAAGCCATGTTCTCAGCCTCATTTTCTCCTATGTGAGGAGCATTGGTCTAGAAAAGGAGCAATATTCAAATGTCATGAGCAGGCAAAGTCTAAGACAACATCCATTTTAGACTTAAGGACACCTTTGGTCTAGAAAGAGACTGGGATAGAAAAAAGGCAGAAAGACAAATATATCATGAGATATGTGCAAACAAATTGCAGATTTATATCTGGAGAAGGAAGAATTTAGTGATATTTTACTATGAAGGCATCGTAACATGATACCATTAAAGATACTTGATTTTACATCTTTCAGACTTAGATTTGAATCTCACCTGTGTCACTTCTACATTTGCTTTGACTCAAGCTTCAGTTTTCTCACCTACAGGGAGTGGGCTGTACTAACAAGTTATCTCATTGGAATGTAGTAAGAAAAATCCCATTAAATATGACTGTTGTCTTAAGATCTTGACAAAGGACTTGGTTTTCTGTAGATGGTCGAAAGTGTCAAGAGCAAGATCAGTGAGAATAAGAAACAGGTACCCACCTCAGCTTTGTTCTGTGAATCGGAGCTTTCCAGCCACTCACCAACTCTGTGACCCTGGACAAGTTTCAAACCTTTAATCCCAGCACTTTGGAGGTAGAGGGAGAAAGAGCTCTGTGAGTTTGAGTCCAATATAGTGAATTCCAAGATAACCAGGACTATGTAGTGAGACCCTGTCTCCAAAAAAAAAAAAAAAAAAGATAAAACGTGAGTTTCCTCACCTCTAAGGCTGAATTCATGGGTGGATGTGCTCAGTTGTGTGAAGTACATAGCTCAGTGGAAAGGAAGCACGCAGCATGGGTTAGCTGGCTGTAGGAATAGCGGTACTGAAACAGTAACACTAGTTGGAGCGGTGTAGGAAACGTCATTCATCTAATCGTGGGAGCAAACCATTCCTGCCACTAGTACAGGCAACGAGACAGCCTGGAATGTCCATGCAGGAAACAGTGGTTAAAAATTCAAAGCTGGGAGAAACAGGGGAGTGTGAAGTGGACGGACCTACGGGGGAGGACTCAAGAGAGCCTGGGCCAGGCTGCTGCTGAAGCGGAAACAAGATTCGGAGACTTGGAGCCTTACCCGAAAAGCCCTGAGTAAATTGAGATGGGCTTTGGAGGAAAAGGCTTCCAAAGAAGAGAACAGTGCCTGTGGGGTTTTTACAAGAGTGGACACCGCTTGGCAAGGACGACAAAGCTCTAGAGACCTGTCAGGCTTTCTGAGAAGAGCAAGACAGTAATAACCTGTGTCATCAGCACCGATAAAAATGGCGCTTTATGTGTTCCGAGTCATGGAATCTTTTGTGAAGAAGGTATTGTTACTGGTCCCCCATCTTACAGATGAGAAGCCTGAGTCTTCCAGTGAGCTGCCCAAGCTCATGTACAAAGCGCTCTGGTCATTTAGTCCACTCAGTCTAGTCATTTAATTGCCCCACTATTACATGAGCTAACTTGGTAGCAGATGGGGCTCTTAGTTTCTGGGGGTATAGCCACTGAGGACTTCTGCCCTCTTCCACCCTGCCATCTGCAGACCTCCAGTGTAGCCTGGCTCCCTCTGTGACTGCCAGGATTGGCTTGATTCACCCTTTTCAACTTAACAAAGTGAAAATTAATATTTAATTATCCTCCTAAATGAAAATCAATGGCACTGTTGGCTAGCCCCGGCAGCATCCATGCCATCAATCTTTCCTCTGAGCTTGCCAGGGCCAGAAGCAACTTTCACCAGAGAGGAACAGGCACCCAGCTTGTGTAGCACTGGGTCTTGGGCATAGCTGCCACCTGCTGGAGAAACAGGAATAAGACTTCTACCTGCCTTTTTGCTGGAATCCGGCTGGACTGTAAGGGGAAGGAAACCTGTAAAGCTGAGTGAATGCCCCAAAAGAAACCGCGAATCTTCACGGGATGTAGCACAGATTGTTCTAGAATGAAACCTGCTCTCGGATCCCCTCCGTTTACCGTCCGCCAGTCTCTGCCACCCGCTGAAGCTGAGCCCCTTATGCAGAACTTCTTCAGCCAGCAGCCGCCTGTCCCTCCTGCCTCCCAGTTCCTGAAGCTTCTTCCTGATGCAGCTGCTGAACTGTAGTTCTAGAATCCACAGGAAGAGAATGAGGTCAGAGGGTATCCCTTGTTGGTCCATCTCCCTGCCCATGACTTCATTGCCCCTTCAGACACTAGGAAGGAGGCAGGTATAATCAAGTAGAGGAATGGTTTGCTTGCACAAGCTGTATCCTGTGCAAAACAGCTTTGGAGAAAAAGAGAGAAAATAGGTGTTAAGTCCAGCTACATTCTATAGACCAAGCCGTGCCCTCAAGAAGCTTCCATCTCAGAAGTGATTCTTTGCAGCCGCTGGAATTACCCCTAGGCATGCATGCTTCCCCCAGGAGTGGGGAGAAAGGAGAGTCTTTTCAGAAAAGATGTTATCAGATGATTTCTTTATGTCTGAGGTTCTAAAAACCTAAAAGCCAGGGGCCACTTCTAAAAACTTGAGCATAATGTCAGAACTGACAGGAAGCTGTGTCCCAGCTGTGTCCCAGCTGTGTGAGCAGGGACCATTGTGCACGTTGAATACCAGAGGAGACAGGTCCCACAAGTCTGCTCAGGCTTCTCACAGTCAGTCATGCGTAGACCTAAGAAAGAGTTAGGGATGAAGTTTTAAAGTTTTCTCTAGCCACAGAGTGAAGTCTGAGCAACAGTGGAGGCAAGATGGCCCTACAGGACAGTGTTGCTTACGTGTGGGGGATGGTGAAGCAGGCAGCCTGGGGCTGGGATGGGGCTGGTGCTGGGGTAGTACGGGAATGGAGAGGGGGGAGGATGGGCTCATGGCATGCATGTAGACTCTAGAACTGATATGATTTGATAGCCAGTGGGATTAAAAGAAGCGTGGTAGAACCAAGTACTGAAAACGGCCATGTTGATGTTCGCCATACTCTCCTTTGACCCGCATGACCCCTCACCAACAGTCCTTCTCAGAGGAATACTGATAAACCCTCTTCCTATGGGAAGGGGATGCTGAGTGAAGGATAGAAGTCAGAACAGAGCAACCAGCCCAAAGACGGGCATTCAGACAAGTCTGTCAGAGAAGTGGGATCCATATTGCTTCCTTTGGGCTTGCTGGTGTCTTGTGCAGGTCTGTATGGCCCCTGACCTTCCTCACCCTGCTTCCTAGAGTAAGTTGTTCTCTCCTCTCCGATATTCTCCACCTTCATTTCACCTTCAGGGCCCTGACACTGGTGGGAAACTCTTAGGGGAACAGGTGATCAGCCAAGCTGAAGGCTCACCTGAAATCCCATAGCAAGTTCGTGGTTGAGGAGTCAGCGCCCCCTTTTCTGTATGCACCCTAGGTCCTTCCCCTGTTTATGGCAGAACTAAAGCAGACAGGGTTGCCCAGTAGCTTCCACGAGCAGCTTTCTCCTCCAACCGTGAGTATCTTACCTAAACGGCAGGTGCTCCCGTAATGGCTGAGCCTCAGAGCCTGGGAAGCAGTACTCTCCCAATTCCTGAGCCAGACACCTGGCGTCAGCCACAGGTCCTCTTCCCTCTGCTCCAACCTTTTTAGTTTAGATCCTTTTCTCTCCATGTCTTTCTATAGTGGTCCAAGTCACCCTGCCCTCCCGCCTGCATCATTGACCTTCCTGCCTCTTCTCACTCCCTTCCCAAGCCTCTCTCTGTACCAGGACAACTTATGAGATGCTTTCTAAGAATTAACAGACCAGATTACTTCCTCTCTTCCTTTTAAAATTCCTCCCTGGATATATTGGTGAAATATATCCAAGTCAAAATCATTGACATGCATTTTATAGATTTCCCTGATCTGGCCCTTTCCTGCCTCTCAGTTTCATGCTCTTTCACCAAAACAAAATAAAAACAAAAAACAAAAAATTAAAAAAAAAAATCAAAAAAGACACAAGGAGGCACACAAAAAGATAAACAAAACCTACCATATCTGGCATACCTGCTAAGATATGCCCATAGTAATTTCCGCCAGAACCCTGAAGCATAGGGCCATGATTCCTTCTCTTGTGAGTCTCAAAGACCTCAGAGAAGTTGCCAATGATGTAACCAGGACTTAAGTTCCCATCCATCTCCCAAGCAATCTGTCCTTCCAGGGCTGAAGCTTGTTCTTTCTACTTGATGCTCCCAGTCTGCTCTAGCTGTTCAGAATGCTCAGCTGCCAGCCCTGCTTCTCCCACTCTCTACCCACTCTGACCTATGAGGCCCAGGTCAAACACTGAGTCTTAATGGATTCTTTCCTGTGTCCGCCTCTCCAGGGGCAGCCAGCCTCACTCATAGCTCATCTTGCGTTGTCTCCGAGGCCCTGGTACTTCCGTGTTTCATTATTTGCATTCATGTCTTAGGAATGGGGCTGAATGCTGGAAATGCGGGTCAGTCAGTCAGGTGCTTTCTGTGCAGGCATGGGGGCCTTGAGTCTGATCCCCCAGAACTTACATCCAAAGCCAACAGCAATGATACGGTCCTGTAATCCCATGGGTGCAGGAAATCCCTTGGTTTGCTGGGCAGCCAATCTAGCTGAATCAGAGAACTCCAGGTTTAGTAAGAGACCCTGTCTGAAAAAAAAAAAAAAAAAAAAAAAAAGGATAGAGCCTAGAGAGATGGCTCAGTGGGTAAGAGCACTGGTTGCTCTTCTGAAGGATCCGGGTTCAATTGGCAGCACCCACCCACATGGCAGCTCACAACTGTCTGTAACTCCAGGATCTGACAGCCTCATGCAGACATACATACAGGCAAAGCACCAATCCACATAAAGTAAAAATAAGTAAGTCATTTAAAAAAAAAAAAAAAGATACAGGGAATCTTGGTTAAGAACGCTGGCTGTTCTTCCAGCATCAACGTGGAAGTTTACAACCATCTGTTACAATGGTTCCAAGGATCTGATGCTCTCCTCTTGTCTCTGTGTGCACCATGTACACACATGAGGCGCACATACATGTGGAGACAAAACACCCATAACATAAAATAAAAACTAATAAATCTTTTTATAGAGTGAGGAAGAGGCCTGATACCAAGTCTGACCTTCACACACACACACACACACACACACACACACACACACACACACACAACTACATGTATACATTGACAGATACACAGTAGACTTGAGCTGGGCAGCAGTCAGGAGGCTGGGGCAGGAGGATCATGAGTTTGAGGCTATCCTAGGTTACTAGCAAGTTCTAGAACAGCCTCAGCTACATCGTGAATATCTTAAAAACGAAAAGACAAATAAAAATACAGAGTTGAGCAGAAGGGTACAAAAGTCACAAGCTTCACTGTCGGGCAGGCCTGGGGTGAATCCCAGAGAACACACCATGTGGTCCTGGACAAATGAGCTTCTCCCCCGACGCTTTCTCAGCCTTAGTATGCGGACAGCAGCACTTCCTCCTGGAAAGGTTAGAACGATTTGAAGACATATGGAGAGAGTCCCAAGAAGAGGCTTGGCACCTGGTGTGCTGTCAGAAGATGGGGGCCTTATCGTCTCTGTGAGACTATGAAGGGAGTTTCCACCTAAGCATCACTGGGGCTCATTGCAGGGTCCAGGAAAAGTTGGCAGTATGCATAACTGACAGAGGCCTTGCCCTCCGAGGCCTGGACCATGTGAGCCCATGCAGGGATTCATATCTACCACCCGATATCCACTCTCCACTGAAAGGTCAGGTGGTCGGGGGAGGAAAAGGAGCACCCTCCCAGAGCACCAATGAGCACATCTCCCGGGAAACCCAGCCAGGAGCTACCATGGAAACGGCTGCTGTCACATGCCCTCGTCACTCTAGGCTCTGGAGAAAATCCTCAGGATCTATTTAAGAACTAATAAAATAATGATGGTTTTGCTCACTCTCAATGACCTCCAGATCAGGCTTCTGCCCTTTTCCTTTCTCCTGCTAGGCTCTCTGCGCTCCCCTGGACCTGCTGTCTGGCCCCCTGCCTTCCTTTCCTTACCATTCTCACCAGTAACTCTCTCTCTTTGCCCCTTTCTAGGTCTGTCTCTTACTTTCTTCCATAATTTCTGTCTTGCTGTGTTTTTTCATCTCTCCCCATGTCTCTACTCTCCATAGCTCTGTCTCTTGGTTTCTCCTCCACACTCGCAGGTGGCCATGCCTAGGGACTGGTCCTGTCCTCCTGGCCCCTGGTCCAGGCCAGTCCAGACCTGTCCAGCTCGCCCTGATCTGCTTGGATTGATCTGTCATCCCCTCTAGACTACAACCTGAGTCCTGTCGGTGTCTCGGCCCACCCACAGCCTGGTACACTGCAGGTGCTCCACTACCAGAGGGCGGTGTGTCAGAGCCTCGGGCGGAGGGAGGATTACAACGGTTCAGGCTTGGCTTGTTTTCCTTTCTTTTTCTTTTTTCTTTTTTTTTTTTTAATGAGTCTTCCTCACCCCTCCCATCCCAAAATTTGATCCAAAGAAATTGCTCAGCTGTGACTGCCAGGGTGTTACCATGGTTACTGGGTAGCACTTGTGGCTATGGTAACAGGAAGCTGCCTGTTGTCTCGGCAACGAGCACATTGGAAGGGATGGAGTGGCCCCTGATTGGTGTAGCAGCAGTCCGTTTCCTGAGGGGAGGGGGTCAGAGCATCACCTTCTCAGGCCAGATGGGCATCAGTCACCCCTTCCTCCAGGAACAGGAAGGCCGCTGTCCCTTCCTCCCGGCACTCAGCTGTCTGCCCCCAACATCAATCCCCCACATCCCACGCACCCAGCTCTTGGCAGTTTACCAAGACCTTCTGCACCCCCATTACCTCATGTGATCCCCACAACACCTATGAGAGGAAGGTGAGATGGGGATTCAATCATGAATTCACTTAGGGTGGTTGGGGGACGGGAAGGTGGGGGTATATATTAAATCACCTAGGAGCTTTTCCAGGTTATTCAGTCCCCCACTTTAAGAATCTAATATGGTTCCCAGGTGATTTTAACCACATCTGAGCAGGGAATCCTTGAATTAACAGGTGAAGCTGGCTGGAGGAGGGAAGGGTTGGGGGGAAAGTTAAGCTGATTTCTAGGTTTATACCCTGAGTGATGGAGGACTGAGTTTGGGTGGAAAGACGAGCTTGGGTTCTGGTGTGTTGAGTGGGGAGGCCAGTGGGCCTTGCTAGCCATGATGTCCAGTGAGCAGCTGGAGACATGGGTGTGAGGCTCAGGAGAGAACGTGGGCTGGAGATGCAGAGGTCTGAGTCATCCCTGTGTGGATAGCTGCTGAGGCTGTGGGTGCGGTGAGGCGATCCAGGAAGAAGTGGAAGAGAGAGGAGCAGGAAGAAAGTGGTGCCAGGAGGGGCAAGTACAGAGACGGTCATGGCACAGGCAGTTGGGAACGTTTTCCCTATTAGTGAACTGAGACAATGGCTTGTGTAAACTCCTACAACTGGGACATGGCAGAGTTAGGGGTGCATAGCACCGAGTCTGAGTCCCCGAGTGTTTAATCTAAATACCATACAGCTATCTTCTCAGCCGCAGACATAAACCACAAATGTGCTATAGCATTACCCCCTCCCTCCCACCCAGTTCCTCTCACTCCAAGCCTTTATGGAGGTCAGGGGGCCTGAGAACCAGGCACCACCTGCAGTGCGCTGAGCCCACGACAGAAGAGCGTCTTTGGCCGCTGCATCCCCCACCCCTGCCTCTTCAGGTTCCAGCGCTGTCTAAATACCTGGGTTTAAGGAAGGAGAGAGAGAGTCTGTAATCCCTATGGGAGTGGAGGGGTGCAGACCACAGAGGGGACAGGGGCTCAGAGCCGGAGAAGCCCAGTGGGAAGAAAGAAGGAGGTCTTGGGACCAGGCAGTCATGATAAATGAGTGTGTTGGCCCCATGTCTTTCAGATGAATCGTCCGATCCAAGTGAAGCCGGCTGCCAGTGAGGGCCGAGGAGGTAACTTCCCTGTCACAAACCGCAGACTGGTACCTGTGAGGGCATGGGTGGGCCCATCCCTGGAGTTAGTCCTCAGCCAGGGCTTACCATTAGACCCAGCCTAGGTCAGTAGAGTCTGGAATTGTGTGTCTCAAGAAAGAGCTAAGCCATCCCAATGAAAACAGAGGAAGGACAGCGTTCTGGGGAGCTTGGACCAGAAAGGGCAGAAGTGGAGGAAGGTCTTGTCACCTGGCTCTCGGAGGATGGTCATTACTGCCTTGCTAGGCAGAGTCTACAGGTGCACATAAAGAAGCAAGCTGGGGTTGCTCTCCTCCAGATCCCTCTGGGTCCACAGAATGGGCCACTCATTCCTTTCCTGTAATGCCGTGATCAATCACTGTAAAAGCTGAGGCTGGCGGCACCAGGTGTGTGAGCCACAGTAAGGACCATGGACATCTTCAGACATTCTTAGATGCACTGTTCCCTGGTAGGGAAACCACTGCTTCTTAAGAACAGTGTATTCTGGCCAGCTTTCCCACTAGCAGGACAACGCTGACTGGAATCAGCCATTAGTATCTTTCTTGCCCTCAGATCTTGGATTGTCTCAGGGTATCTGCCTACATCCCTCCTTGATGTCTGCTGGCTCTCCCACTCTCATAAGAGAGACTCTTTCCCTGTCTATCTTACCCACGATCTCATTGCTTTGTTATGAGAAAGAGTCATCTCAGATTCACTTAGGAAACAATAAAACTCGGTTGATAGAGACATTCTATTGACACCAGCTAATTCCTTCACACCCTCTTTTGATTTCCTGTCTGCATTCACAGGGGCTTTGGTGGCATCAGGGTTCCACCTGGTCCCAATAAATATTCCTTCCTCCTTTTAGATTCTCTGACCTTTGTCTTTGATTCCTTAACTCTGGTCAAGATATCAGCCCCATGTTGCCTTGAAGAGATATTTCTAGATATTTCCTCTTTCCATGCTTGTCCTCCTTTTTCATCTCAGTCTTTCCAGACAGGCTTTTCTGATGTTCCAGTTGTATATATGTTCAAGAACCTCTTCTCCTTGGGAAGCTCTGTTAGGCATCAAGGCCATTGTTGTCCATGTTCTCTTCCTCTCTCTTTTTAAATTAAGTGTGGTTTTCTTTTTCTTTTTACATTTATTTATTTTATTATGTATACAATGTTCTGCCTGCATGTACCCCTGAAATCCAGAAGCGGGCACCAGATCTCATTATAGATGGTTGTGAGCCACCATGTAGTTGCTGGGGATTGAACTCATGACCTCTGGAAGAGCAAGCAGTGCTCTTAACCTCTGAGCCATCTCCAGCCCTGTTGGCCATATTCTAACCTTAACCAGGACAAACACATGAGACAGTTCCACAGATAAGTCATCCATGAGCACACGAGTAGGCTGAGAAGCAAACAGAATGGGCTAGTTCGTTCAACCGTCCAACCAGTATGTTCTGTGTTGCTCCACATCAGGAATAAAGATGCAGACCTGGTTCCAAAGGGCCCCCAGGTTATGAAAGAACAAGTGGGAAAACAAACAAGGGGTCATTAGTCAGTGTAAACAATGTTTCTCAAGGGAAAAAGTCCAGGATGGGACTGTGGGGACACAAATCAAAGATAACTAACCTCTGCTGGGAGGTCCAAGCTCAGATGGAGAGAGAGAAAAGTAGCCTCCACCTCGGGCAGGGGATGGGCATGCTCCATGACCCCAGATGTCAGTAGGACTTGGTACAGCTTGGAATCCTATTCAGGAATTGGTCCACGTGCTACATGTGCCTCCCCTCAGGAATCAGCATTGGCTGCCCAGAGGAAGCCTCCACGGCAGTGACACTTCCTCTCGGCCGTGCGGGTCGGCTTGGGTGCTAGCACTTTGCCCCTCCCTTTTTGTACACATCTTGCAAGTGTCACATCAGAGATGAATTCTATACAGGAAGCACCTCACCTGCCCACCTGTCCACCCGTCCACCTGTCCATGTTTAGAGCAGTCCAGGGGCAGAATAGACAAATGTGACTGAAAAGAGGGCTGCTAACAGGCAGCTTCACTTCCAAAGCTTATGTTTCACAGATTCTTCTTGAATGATGGTTTTCAAGGACTATGCGTTCTGAACACTTCCCTGGATAATTCCAGCAACTGTGTACGGCCAGACTTCTCAGTGCCTCCTTGCTACTTACTACGGGGAGATCACACATGTCTTCTAGCTTAAAGAACTTATTCATGCCTGTGTGTCTCTGTGTAGATGTGCATACAGATGGCTGCCTGCTGGGGCCAGAAGTTGGCATCGGATCTCATGGAGCTGGAGTTATAGGTGCTTGTGAGCTGCTCAGTCATGAGCGCTGGGATCTGCCTTTTGGGCCTCCAAAAGCAGGAAGTCCTTTTAACCACTGAGTCATCTTTTCAGCCTCCACACAACTCTTCTAGAGTTTGACTGCTGCATTTGAACACTGTCCAACATGTGATACACTGATTTTGTTGTTCGGTTTTGAGACAAGGTCTCACCACGTAACTCAGAGATCCACCTGCTTGTCTCCTGAGTGCTGGGATTAAAGGCGTGCACCACACACCTGGCTGAGAAGCTCTAATTTTTCTTAGATTTCTTTCCTCTGAAATGTAATAAATGACACCAACATGGCACAATCTGTCCCATTAAAGTCTTAGTTCAGTGACCTCACACATTCTCTGAACCTGGTCATACCTGTTTTTGTACTTCAAGCTTATGAGCCTGCATATCTTGAGTTGCATTTTCTTGAGTTGAAACCTTTAGTTTAGAGCTGATTACCATTAGCTTCTATATCTGAAAAGGATGCTTGTGTCAATAAAACTTTATCAAGGCTGCTGAAGCCTGTAATTCCAGAATTAGGGGCTAAAGCAGGACAATTGCCACAGGTTTAAGGCCACCATGAACTACACAGTAAGTTTCAGGCCACCTTGGGCTATAGCTAGTGTAAGATCCTGTTTCAGGAGCCCAGGAAAGTTATCCTACAACTTACTATAAAATGTACATCTAAATTATTATCATTATTGTTTTTAATTAATTAATTAATTAATTTACATATAAGTGTGCTCTGTCTGTAGATCATTTGCATGACAGAAGAGAGCATCAGATTCCAGTATAGATGGTTGTGAGCCACCATGTAGATGCTGGGAATTGAACTCGGGACCTCTGGAAGAACAGACAGTGCTCTTAACCTCTGAGCCATCTCTCCAGCCCCTATTATTGGTTTTTTGAGACAGGGTTTCTCTGTGTAGCCTTGGCTGTTCTGGACTCACTTTATAGTCCAGGCTGGCCTCAACCTCACAGTAATTCCCCTGCCTCTGCCCCGCTGAGTGCTGGGATCAAAGGTGCGCACCACCACGCCCGGCTCTTACATCGAAGTTACTGAAACAAAGCTACTTCAGCCTTTTGTTAAGTGCACTGTGAGCCCAGATAAACCCAGTGGATTGACTTCTTTGGTGCCTGGACCGCAGTTACCCCATCATCCATACCCCATTTCCATATAGAAACACTCTGTCCTGCTCATGTGAACCTTTTCACAAAAACAGTGTTCTGGTTTTGAGCTTTGGTGTCAACACACCAAACAATGTGTTTTTTTAATCAATAAACAGGTTTGTGGTAGTAATAACCGATGCACACACTAATGTTCTTAGATGTTACAGGTGACACTGGAGATTTCACGCTTTTGTGTGTGTGTGTGTGTGCTGGTGCAAATGCCTAAATGTGGACAGGACGCAGAGTTCAGAGGTCAATCTCAACTGCTCAGAATTAGCCACCTTGTTTCTTTGAGGCAGAATCTCTCATCGGGACCTGGGGTTCAGTTGGGCTAGGTTGGCTGTCCAGTGAGCCCCAGGGATTTCCCCTTCTATGCTCCCCATGCAGGCTCTGAAGATTGAACTAGGTCTCCATCTTTGCAGAGCAGGCATTGGCTGAGCCACTTCCCCAGCCCCAGCCCCAGCACTCGGGCTTCCGTGCCTACCACACTAGTGATGGCAGGACAGCAGTGCACCTGCCTGATGGAAGGCGCTGGGACCCCCCTCTTCCGTGACTGTCCCCTGCGAGCTTGGGGACACGTTTCTCAACAATATGCATCCATACCTTCATACACTACATTATTTTAACGCATCCTGGCTAGGTCCCGTGAATTCTGCAGCTAAGTTCCATAGTGTTCATAGAGTTCATACCCTCTGTCTCTACTCTGCACCCAGTGGCAGCTATACACCAAACAGTGTACTATTAAGGAAAAATTAATTCAATTTCCTAGAATGAAGCCATCTCCTATCACATGAATAATATGTGTTTCTGTGTTGGCTGTACATGGCATCAAAAACTTTTCCTCCAGTGTTTCGATTTATTTTAAAGTGATCATTAAAAAGTTTTCTGAGGGGCTTGAGATATGGCTCATAGGTTAAGAGCACTGGCTGTTCTTCCAAAGGTCCTGAGTTCAATTTCCAGCAACCACATTGTGGCTCATAACCATCTCTAATGAGATCTGGTGCCCTCTTCTGGCATGTAGGCACACATACAGGCAAAATACTGTATAATAAATAAATATGTTAAAAGAAAAAAATTTTCTTAAACCAGATACAGTGGCTTATGTGACCACTTCCAGATACTTGGGGAACTGAGGCAAGAGGATCCCTTGAGCCTCATCAACATAGCAAGACCCTATCTCAACAAATAAGTTGAGAAAGTTTCCAGGGATAAAATCCCAAGGATCATGCATTTCTACATGAAAAACATTAACTCCAAATTATCTAAAATCAGAAAAAGGATCCTAAGTTGATTGGACAATGATAGCTACATAAATTGGTATTATTTGTCATTCAGCATGAAGACCACTATGGAGTTTTCTTACTTAACTGTTTCTACTCTGAACATCCTAATAACAGGTTAAACTGTAAGTATAGTCTGACTGAAAATAATTTTTCAGTCAAGATAAAATCTTCAAAATCAGTGGACCACTACATTTCTATTTTATAATATAGTCAGTAAATTAATAATCATGATGGTGATTATTCTGATTGTTCTACTTCCCAACCTGGCTGTATTTCTTTTAGCTACACAAATCTTTACACATCCAAGATGCCTAAGGTACAGAAACAGATTAAGTAATCAATACACCCAATCAATACACTCTTTCTACTTTTTAATTAAGTAATTAATTAATTCAAAACTTGAACTTGTAATCTTCCTGCTTCAAGCTCAGACTGTTGGAGTTACAGATATTGGCTACAACACTCTGGTTTAATTGTGTGTGTGTGATTTTTTTGATAGGGTTTCTCTGTGTAGCCCTGGATGTACTGAAACTCACTGTGTAGACCAGGCGGCCTCTAACTCACATAGATCCACCTGACTCTACCTCCCAAGTGCTGAGATTAAAGGTGTATCCCCCCCACCCAGCTGCTTTAGTATTTTTAAATTATCTTATTTATGCGTGTCATATTCCCCATGAGTGTGCAGTTTCTGCAGAGGCCAGAAAAATGTGTTGGATCCCCCTGAAACTGAAGTGAGAGAAAGTAGTGAGCCACCAAGTGGATGCTGGGAATCAAACTGGGTCATCTAGAAGAGCAGCCAGCGCTCTTAACCACTCTTAACCACTCTTAAGCCATCTTTTCAGCTCCCTAATTAAAATTTTTTTCTTTTATTCTTTTGAGATTTTGATGTAAGTACATCATTTCTCCCGTCCTTTTTCTCCCTCCAAACCCTCCCATATCCTCCTTCTTGTTCTCTTTCAAGTTCATGGGCTCTTTTTTCTTTTTATTAATTGCTATTATATATATACATGTACAAACTCTTAATTTAAAACAAAAATATTAATGTTTAAATGGAAAATGTTTTCGTAAGGATTTTAAAATATGCTTCAAGTCATCTGGGTTTTGTTGTTGTTGTTACGTGTTTTGTTTGTTTGGTTTGGGTTTGGGTTTCGCATTTTCATTGGAGAGCAACAGGGAAGGGGCCTCTTCCATCAGCAGGAGTGCTCACAGGTTCTTCAGCCATTCCTGGCTTAGGCCCTGAGGTGCTGGGGTGGGTAGGCACGCGGCCACGTTCCCATCACCTTGCATAGGCACTGGGTGGTTGTAGGGTGCGGCCCCGCTGCTCATGCCTCCATACTTGGTGGAGGGGATGATCATGGGCATAATCATAGTGAGGCCCAGACAGAGGATACCACCAGCACCGTCTCCTTCACCCAGGCATTCTTGATGGAGACAGAGATTCTCACAGCCATCTTGGTCATGGACAAGGTCGCAGAGCTCTCTCTTGTTTTTACATTTTAAAATCTGGCTTAACTTAAAAGAGTGTTATTTTTTTTTTGTAAAATTTTATTTATTTATTATTTATACAGTGTTCTGCCTGCATGTTTGCCTGCAGCCAGAAAAGGGCACCAGATCTCACTCTAGATGCTCGTGTATATAGCCTTGGCTGTCCTGGACTCGCTTTGTAGACCAGGCTGACCTTCAACTCACAGTGATCCACCTGCTTCTGCCTCCCAGAGTGCTGGAACTACAGGCGTGCCATCATGCCTGGCTCTGTTTTTACATTATCATTATTAATTATTGTCACTCCATATCTGAGAGGAAATTGCTGCCCAGTTGCAAGGGTTTGCTTAGCTATAAACCCGGATTTTGAGTAATGTTACTATCTAACCAAGCGCTTTTTAGAATTCCACTTTATTTTATCTCCCTGATTCCTGTCTCCCTGTCTCTCTTTCCTACCCTTGGTGGGTTTTTTTTTTTTTTTTTTGAGACAGGGTTTTTCTGTTTAACAGAGCCCTGGCTATCCTGAACTTGCTTTGTAGACCAGGCTGTCCTAGAACTCACAGAGATCCACTTGCCTCTGCCTCCCAAGTACTGAGATTAAAGGCATGCACTACCATGCCCAGCTCCATTCTTTTAAAAAAAATTTTTTTAGCTTGTAGTGTGTGTGTGTGTGTGTGTGTGTGTGTGTGTGTGTGTACCTTACGTGTTGGTGGCCACAGAGGCAAACAGAAGCCATGAGAGCCTCTGGAGCTGGAGTTACTGGGGTTATGAGCTGCCCTGTTTGGGTCACTTGTTTGTTTTTGTGTGTGTTTGTTTTTTGAGACAGGCTGTCCTGGAACTGGCTCTGTACGCCAGGCTGGCTTCTGACTCAGAGCCCCGCCTGCCCCTGCCTCCCGAGTGCTGGGGTCACAGCTGAGCACCCAGCTAGATTTACCTTTCTCACCTGGATCTTGGATCGCAGTGGCGGGTCCATGAGTCTTGTTTCCACTTCTTACTCTAAGCTCCTTTGCTGCCATCCTCCTTAAAGCGCCTTTTTAGGTTAGACCTGGCTTCGATTCTGAGAACCCACATGGCAGTATACAACCATCTGTAAGTGCAGGTCCAGGATCTGATGCCCTCTTCTGACCTCCAAGAGCAGCAAGAACACAGGTGGTGCACATACACACATGCAGGCAAAACACCTACACACAGAAGAATAAGATCGTTTGTTGTTGTTTTATTTGAGACAGGGTTTCTCTGTGTAGCCTTGGTTGTCCTGGACTCACTGTACTCACTCCTGGCCTCAACCTCCCAAAGTGCTGGGATTACAGGCGTGCCCCACTGCACCCAGCCTCAAGAATTCTTTTTAAAATTTATTATCTTAACCATTTTGCTTACTAGTGTCAAGAATATTTACATGCGTGTACAACCAATCCCCAGAAGATTTTAATCTTCAAAATGTAAACAGCCTAGGGAAAGGACGCGGTCAGCAAAGTATTTGCCCTGCAAGTTTAAATACCTTAATTCCACTCCAGTCCCGTGTAAAAGCCTGCATGCCTGTGTGCAGGCCCATAATGGGGAGGTAGAAACAGGAAGATTGCTATATCTTGCTGGCCAGCTAGTCCAGTGAACGCCAGATTCAGTGATAGACCTTGTGTCAAAAAGTAAAGGAGAAGCGATTGAGGAAGATACCCAGTGCCCACCTCTGGCTTTCACATCCACTCATATCCGTGCGTGATCACGCCGCCATCATCTACACACAAGTCTGTGCTTGCGTGCGCGCACACAAACCAGACCTCTGAAACTTGATGCTGTTAAACTCCGCCCCTTCTCTGTGGCCTCCAGAAAACACCATTCCACTTTGTGTTTCTAAGAGTCAGACTTCTCCAGACAACAGTGTAAGTGGAAGTAGGCAGCGTCTGTGTGACGGGGACTGTCTTTCGGCATAGTGTTCTAGAGGCTCACCCCTGGCGTGCTGGGTCTCCGCTCTCACCTCCTTTACAGCCGAGTAGCGGCCCACTGGGTACAGACACTGCGTTTCATCGGTTCATTGATCTGCTGGCAGGTGTGTGGTTTGCTTTCATCTTTTGGCTATGGTGATTAATAACATTATAGCTGAAGATGCAGACATGTCCTTAGGATTCTGCCTTCTTGGGGGACAAATGCCATGTGATCTCCTTCATGTAAACTCTGAAGACGAACTCATAGAAGCAGAGTAGAATGGCGCCTAACAATGGCTGATGGGAGGAGAGAATGGAGAAAGGGGAGGTGTTAGCTAGAGGCTCCAGGTGTCTGTTAAACAGAGGAATATATTTTAGTGGTTTGTTACAGAGCATGGCAACTGTAGTAGCAATAATCTGTAAAAATGGCTCAGCAGTTAGGGACACACACTGCTCCTAAAGAAGACCTGCGTTCAGTTTCCGGCGTCCCGCTCAAGGGAACCCCGCACCTTCCTGTGGGGGCGGGAAGCGGGCTCCTCAGTGACGAGCGCTTGCTGTTCTTGCAGGGGACCCATACTTGCGGACCGCCCATGAGCTAGCTCATCACCGTGTGAAGCACTGAGCCTGTGTAAAATACATGATGTACATACATGCATACATCAACTAAAGAGTGAATATCCAAACCCCATGAGGCCAGGCGCGGTGTCAGACACTTCTGGTCCCAGCACTTGAGAGGCAGAGGCCGGCAGATCTCCGTGTGTGAAGCCATTCTTATCTACGTAGTGAGTTCCAGGGTGCTCAGGCTGCATAGAGACACCCTGTCTGAAAAATAAATAAAAACAAAAATGTAAGAATTTACCATAAAAGGTCAGGCGGTTAAGGTGATGGATATGTTGATTGGCTTTGTATTATATATTTATTTGTATTTGGCTTAGTATTTGTATATACTAAGCAAGCATTCTGCCAATTGAGCTACAGCCCAGGCCTTTTAAGGTTTTTGATGCTTGTCTGATCTGGAGATTTTGTTCCCTTATTTACTTGTTCAGTCTTCCTTGGCTTCTTTTGTTATATTTTATTTTGTTTTTTTCAAGACGGGGCTTCTCTGTGTAGCCCTGGCTGTTCTGGAACTCTCTTTGTAGACAAGGCTGACCTCAAACTCAGAGATCCATCTGCCTCTGGTTGTGTCTGCTCAAGTGCTGGAATGAAAGGCGTGTGTCAGGAGCTCCTGGCCTTCCTTGGCTTTGTATGTGCAGCATAACACCAGGGAGAGAGGCTTTGCGGCAGCCCCTGCCCCCAGCAGGCCTTTCTGGGGCTGTCTTTGGACTGAAAGGTGGACCACATATTTTCGGAATGGTTTTAGTGGTTGGTTCTCAAAGGTGCAACCTTTTCTCATAATCATGGCATCTAACCAAAGAGACAGTGAGTGCATATAAAGGTCTTGACTGCCAGAAATGTGCACACATCAGGCAAGACCTTCTGGGTTTTTTAGCATCCTGGTCTCTCCTTCCTTCAGACTGGTTCTGGGCTCTCGAACCCATCACCTGCTAGACTTCCTGATCTAAATGACCAGATTCGCAGAGTAGTTCAATGGAGATGGATATGTGAGAGCCTAAGCCACTTGCTTGGAGTTCAAAATCCTCCGGTAGAATAACAATTAGTATACATTAGGTGCCAATATGAAAATATAATCATACTATCCAACTATGTGGCCCTTCAACTATGTCTTAACTTTCTACTGATGTTGCATTCCAATTTCTTCTACTCCAGGAAGGCAGAATGCCACAGTTGATATTTCTGTCTTTAGGGACCCACCCACCATCCATGGGGTACTCTTCATGTTATTTTTTTTATGTGTATGAGTGTTTTGTCTGCATAAATGTTTATGCACCATGTGTGTACCTGAGGCCTACAGAGACCAAAGGGAGAATCCCCTACACTGCAGCAAGAGCTGGCTGTGAACCGCCGTGTGGAGGCTGGGAAGACAACTGGGTCTTCTTCCCCACTTGGTGGTCTCTCCAGCCTCCATGGGGAACTCCTCCCTAGATGGTTTTAAGTACCATTCAGGTGGACTGAACTCCAGGGCTTTATCATGCTCTACAAGTGTTACCCATTAAGCTACATCCCCAGCCCCCACTCACACCTTTACTTTTGCTCTTGTAACATCCTCCTTTTAAAACACTGGTAGAGTTTGATTTGGAGGAAACTCAAATATCTAGATTGTTAGCACCAGCAGTTTTATCTGAAAGGAAATCAGTAAGCCTCACAGTATTCACGGGTGTCAATTTGGAGGCTACACTTATGGGTCCAGCCTTGTCTTTGATTGAGCCTCTAGTTGTCCCTCCATTTCCGGACCGCCCATGAGCTAGCTCATCACCGTGTGAAGCATTGAGCCTGTGTAAAATTGCAGGATTCGAGCGCTCCCATAGAAGGAGGTAGAGACCCTCGCCCACAGCGAGTGCTCTTCCTCATGATGAGCTCTGTACGCTCCAGTAGCCCAGAGCCGCAGGCTCAACGCCCCAATGGAAATCACTAAATCAAGGCTCTTACTGAGATAGGAGTATCAGACAGGACAGCTAGAGTGAGACCACCTTTGTCCCTCCCCACCATGGGCAGAAAAGGGCAACATGAGGTTTAGATGAAGAACCGGAAGGTACTGTCCACACAATCTTTTTACTGTATTAAGGGTTTTACCTTAGCTTATGTTCTTTCTTCTCACATAGGGTTACCTGGATGCTGGTCCAGGAGGCATAGCATCTTATAGACCCTACCGGTAACACAGATCTGCTTTAAGCTAGAGCATTGTGAAGCTCCCTTAAGACTGTGGGGGCCCTGGGCTCTTCTCCAGAGACTTCCAGGCCTTGCAGACAAAGCTCAGAACAATAGCATGGACTTCTTGACATTTGATGTTGGATATTTCCCTGACCACATGAGGCCTTGTTTTTCAATGTTAGGGCAAAACCATTAATTTCATAATATTTATGCAAGACTCAAACCCACAGTGATGCTGCCTTCCAACTCCTTCCATTCCTGGGAAGCACAGCCTTCTTTGAAGTTCCAGCTTCTGGGGACCTGATAGCCCCTTGTTCTCTCCTGTCTTCTTGGGTTATCTGGATCTCTACCTCTGTCTTTTAATGGCTTTAAAGGGCTTTCTTTGGATCACACAAGGAAGATTTCTGCTCCCTTTTCTGCCTTCAGTCTGAGCATTTCTGCTTTTCTCTCGCATCTTTACCTTCACCCTAATATTTTATTACATATCTTATTTGTTTGTTTTTTTATTGTGTTTTCATTGTGAGCATGTGTGTGGAGTTCAGAGACGGCCCTTTCACTGTGTGGGCTCCGGGGAGAGAACTCAGGTTCACAGGCTGGGCAGCAGTGCGTTTACCCCCTGAGCCATCTCACCGTCTTAATACACTTACTCAAACAATATATTTGCCATTGTTTTTAAAAAGATACCTCCCATGTTCTTTTTTTTAAAAAGAATTATTTATTATGTATAGTGTTCTGCCTGCATGTAACACCTGCAGGCCAGAAGAGGGCACCAGATCTCATTATAGATGGTTGTGAGCCACCATGTGGTTTCTAGGAATTGAACTCAGGACCTCTGGAAAGGCCAACAGTGCTCTTAACCTCTGAGCCGTCTCTCCAGACCCTGTGTCACTCTTTTAGGAGGCTGGTAACCCAGTGATCTGTTCCATGGGCTCAGTGCTCCCGTTAACACCCACAGAAGCAAAACACTCCTATGGGCTCCAACTCTTACTGCAAGTGTGTGAGGCAGTAAAGAGGGTTAGGTTTTTCCAGGCTCTAGGATCTCAAAGCCGAAAGCTGAAGCCTGCTTCTCAGCCAACCCTTCTTTCCCAGCATGCATTGTGCCACGCACTGGCAGGTCCCATGCCTAACTCAGAGGCTTTAGTACAGAAAGAAGCCAGACTTTAGCAGTTGGTCCTGCGGACTCCCACCCTCAATCCCAGCTTCCAGATAGTGCTGATATATCTGGCTTGACTGACGCACAGCTAATCCCTGGTTCAAACCCAAGCCCCCTAACTTTGCTCGTGAGTCAGAGGCTCAGCTTACAACCCAGTCCCTTTCTCTGTCACTCCCACAGGAAATGTGGGTGCAGGGAGAGATCGCTTTCTTTCAGGTGATCTAGGTCTACAGACAGAATGTGTTCTTCCAAAGAATAACCACAAGTGAGGAGAACGGAATGCGGGAGAGTGTGGGAGGTCACAGGGGTCAGAGAGGGCTGCAAAGCTAGGCAAGGGGGTGGGAAGGGGGAGGTCTGGGAATTAGAAAAGGCACTTGGGGGCTCAGGAGGCACAGGTGGGAAAAATGCTAATGTTAGAAGCTCAGAGAACCAAACTTCCTCTGTAAGGTCTTTGGTTAGGTTTGGTGCTGGGGATAAGGATTTCCATTCCTGTGCTGAGTGTCTAAGGCTAAGACGTAGAATAGGAAAGCTGTTTTCCGGGCTGGTTTTTGTTTGTTTGACCGAGCACTTCTTAATTTGAGTAAGAAAGAGCGTTGATTTGGCCATGGCTGAGCAGGAAGGTCATGGGCAAGCATCCCTCCCTCCAGTGTGCTGAAAGAGTCTCCAGTGGCATTGTCCAACTCTTCACAACAAAAACGGTCAAAATATAATATACGTATAGGGCTCTGCCCCCGACCACCAAGCTTTCAAGACTGCCTCACTTCCTACAAGAGCAGCAATAAGTGTCGTGAGCCTCTGAGGGACCCAGCTTCCATGATGAAAATCAGATGAGTTTCTTCCCTGTGGATCTGTCTGTAGGTCACCCTGCCCCTCAGAGAGACCCAGCTTTAGCGCCCCGGTCTCACTCCCTACGTGTCTTCCCAGAGCTAGGCTGGTGAGCCACCTTCCTAAGCTCCTCAGGCGACTCTGGGAGTCGAGGAACAGTTGGGGTCCCCAGGTCATTCCCGACTTTGTTCCCAGAGGACCGGAAGCTGTTTGTGGGGATGCTGGGCAAGCAGCAGGGGGAGGAGGATGTCAGACGTCTGTTCCAGCCCTTCGGCCACATCGAGGAGTGCACGGTCCTGCGGAGCCCCGACGGCACCAGTAAAGGTGACCTGCGCTGCCCCTGGAACTTGCCGGGGACCCTACCCTCTGCCTCCTGCGGCCCGAGTCATTGCACCCTTCTCTCCTGCACCAGGCTGTGCCTTTGTGAAATTCGGGAGTCAAGGCGAAGCTCAAGCCGCCATACAGGGACTGCACGGTAGCCGGACAATGACGGTGAGTGGGGCCTGGGCTGAGGGTGGACCACAGGCTTTCAGTATCCCCGTCAAGGGCCCGCTGGAGAAGGTGTTGGGCCCTGAGCTTGGTCAGGGTCGGTTCCGGTCACACGCCCGTCCTCTGCCCAGGGCGCCTCCTCCAGCTTGGTGGTGAAGCTGGCGGACACCGACCGGGAGCGCGCGCTGCGGCGGATGCAGCAGATGGCTGGCCAGCTGGGCAACTTCCACCCAGCACCGCTGCCCCTCGGGGCCTGCGGGGCCTACACTACCGCGGTAGGTGCCTGGCCGGGGCTGGCGGCGGATAGGACCCCTTGGCAGCTGCCAGCCGCTGAGGCCTATACAGACGCCCTTCTTCCTTCCCCAAGATCCTGCAGCACCAGGCGGCCCTGCTGGCAGCCGCGCAGGGCCCCGGGCTGGGCCAGGTGGCCGCCGTGGCTGCCCAGATGCAGCACGTGGCTGCCTTCAGCTTGGTGGCCGCCCCGCTGTTGCCTGCGGGGGCAGGTAAGAAGACCCAGCTACAGCCCTGGTCGGAGCGGCCCACGAGGGGCCGCCTCCTGACCCTCTCACCTCCCCCTACAGCCAACGCGTCGCCTGGCGGAGGCGGCCCTGGGGCCCTCCCTGGCCTCCCGGCACCAGTGGGGGTCAATGGATTCGGCTCCTTGAACCCCCAGACCAACGGACAGCCAGGTTCTGACACGCTCTATAACAACGGGCTTTCCCCTTACCCAGGTGGGTCGCCGTACCCTGCTGCCCCAGTCTGCCTGGAAACGCGAGTTCGGAGCGCGCGCAGCAGAGCTTTCCGGCTGAGGGCCTGTTTGGGGGGAAGGGATTTCCCCAGCTGCTTTTCATAGCGTCCTCCGCCTTGCACACTCCCACCCAGGGTCTCTTCCCTGGCCCCTGTCCACCTGCCCTCATCGTGGGTCTTGGGCCCCCTTTCTCTCCAGCCCAGAGCCCCGGCGTGGCTGACCCCCTGCAGCAGGCCTACGCTGGGATACACCACTACGCAGGTTTCACTTGGCACTGCCCGGCCCGGGGTGGGGTGGGGTGTGCGGTGTTAAAGGGCCTCGGTAAAGAACAGGGAGACTTGTGGGAGGGTTAGCTCTGTTCCAAGGAGTCAACCCTTCCCACCCTGTTCGTCCCCAGCCCCAGCGACCTGTCTCGGGACAATGGTTATGTTGAACTGGGTTGAATCTCTCAGAGCCGGCCAGGCAGATGGGGATCTGTTTGGGAATGGCTCCTGGGGGTCACTGCCTACTCCCACCCTGTCTCCAGCAGCCTATCCCTCGGCCTATGCCCCAGTGAGCACAGCTTTTCCCCAGCAGCCTTCAGCTCTGCCTCAGCAACAACGAGAAGGTGAGGGACTAGGGCTTAGAGACGAGGGGTGTGGTGTGGGCACCCTCAGGCCCTCCCCTGAACAAGCCTGCTACTGTTCCTGCAGGCCCCGAAGGCTGTAACCTCTTCATCTATCACCTGCCTCAGGAGTTTGGGGACGCAGAACTCATACAGACATTCCTGCCCTTTGGAGCTGTTGTCTCTGCCAAAGTCTTTGTGGATCGTGCCACCAACCAGAGCAAGTGTTTTGGTGAGCTGATCCATCCCTGCGCCTCAGGATTCCCTCGGGACCGCACATAAGGCTTCCTGAGACTGTTACGGGACAAAGCATGGGCAAAGCAATCCTTATCTCAGGTCACTGAGACTCTTGGGTAACTAGAATGTGTGAGCTCAGGAAGGCTTCAGCATTTGGATTTGTTTGTCCAGAGCACCAAGAGGATGGGTTTGGAATCAAGAGATGCCTTCAGCCCCCCCCCCCCCAGTTCTGAGTTCTGCAGTTCTGAGGCCAGACTGGGAGGAGTGGAGCAAAGCAGCAGACCCGAGCCAGGGACATACTCTGACCACACGGTCCCTTCTCCCCACCACACTTATGTCCCGTCTTTCTGGAAATCACACCTTTAAGAATGACCCACCTCTATTAAGCATGTGTCTATGCTTATGTACACATACATGTTCATATTTAAACAACGAAAAAGTACACATGTAATGGGCTTCATCTAGAGATTAGAGAGAGAGAGAGAGATCCCGGCACGCTGGATTCCCAGTTAACCTGTCTGCCCACACCCTCCAGGGTTTGTTAGTTTTGACAATCCAACCAGTGCCCAGACTGCCATCCAGGCAATGAATGGCTTTCAAATCGGCATGAAGAGGCTCAAGGTCCAGCTGAAACGACCTAAGGATGCCAACAGGCCTTACTGATCTGCGCTCCCTGACCAATCACAGACAGGTGAGTCCTTGATTGGTGTCAGGCACATAGGTCCCATTTCACAAGACTCTGCAAGGTTCATGGCATTGGTGCTTCCCTCTGAGAAATCCAGGGATAAAGAGAAGAGCCAGGGACTAGGGGGAAAGAGGCTGGGGTTTTTCTTTCAGCCCAGACTCTAAGATGAGTTAGACAACCTTGATGTCTCCACAGGCTTGGAGAGAGGATTTCTAGGAAAACCGAGCCCGTTCTGCCCTAGTGCAGGAGGGAGGCCACAGGAGTGTCTATGGGAGAGCACTGGGGTAAATGGGGCTTTTCAGGTCACGAGGCGCTCATGGGCCAGGAGTCCTGACTGCATAAAGGTGATAAAGCCTCTGGACAGCTTTAATGAAGAAGAGAGCAGCTAATGTGGAGATGAAAAGAAGAAGCCCCTTGACCCTGCAGGTCAGGAGCTAGACCTGCAGGGCTCAGTGGGCGATGAGCAGTGAGGTGACATGGTCCTGGTTCCTGGAAGGGCCTCAGCCTGGAGAGATGTGTTGTCCTTGCAGATCTACTTGGCCTCAGTTCACGCAAGCTGCTCCAGAAACTCTCCAGGGAGCATTGGCTACAATGCTAAGCCTAGGATATAGGCAAGGGCTGGCTTCTGTGGCCAGGATGCTGCTTGAAAGAGAAGCCCTGACACTTAGCCACAAATGAGACAGGCTGCTCTTGTCTTACCCTCTAAGGTGACTTTTGCCTCCTCCCTCCCCTGTCTCCTTATCAATTAATACCCTACAACAGAAACTAAAGAGTGAGAAGAAAGAAAAGAGAAAAGCACAGAAATGCTGGCGTGGCCGTTCCAGAAGGAGTGGCGGCAGACGGAGGTGGATCGGACCCAGGGCTGGCGCTTGGGGCTCAGGCCACTCATCATGTGGGTTGTTCCACGGAGCACTCAAGCTGCAGGGCGACCAGTGCTGCCTGAGGATCGACTGACCTAAGGGAACCAGCGAGGGCCTTGGGGGTGCCAAGGGCTTCTCAGCAAGGGAAGCCCAGACCTACTTCGTTCAAAATCATATCATTCCTTAGTATTTAGGGACCAAAGGACTATTGCTTTTTTAAGAATATATATATATATATATATCTATAAATTAAAACAAAGAAAAAAAAACAGAAGAGAGACAAAAAAGACAGTATAGAGTCTCATAAAAGCTGCCTTTAAGTATCACTAGGAGACAGGGTGAAGGAGACCCTTGATAGCCCCAGCCTAGGCCGAGGAGGCTGTGGAGAGATTGTCCTGTGTCTCATTCTTTCTTAAGCTACTCCCTTACCCTGCCCTTTGAAAAAGCGATAAAGGATATGAAGTCTAGGCTCATCTTGAAGCCACAAGAGGGTTATGGAAAAGTGAGCCCACAATCCCCAAACTCAGACAGTATCCCTGAGAGGCCTCAGGAGGCACTGGGTCCTGCTCTGGCCTCTGCTCTCCTGGGCGGGCCCCAGCTTCAAAACTGGGAACCTGCCTTTGCTTCCTGACACTGTTTCCTGTGGCGCCTCAGCCTCCCCAGGCAGGAAGAAAGAGGGAGCCTTTTCCTTCCCAGTCCAGGTAGACTTCGACCTCACCCTGGGCTGAGCTGAGGAACCTCCTGTTTCCCCTCCCCTTGCGACTGCCCCCGTGTCCCCTTGCTCCAGGCCACCTTCTGTCTCTTAGTCTAAGTTTGCTCACCTGTACAGTAGACTCAAGGTAAACGTAGAGGGCTGTGACGACAGACGTGGAAGGCTTGCTGCTGTAAATACTGCCATTGAGAAGGGGACAATTTTCACTACGTAGAAGCTTCAGAATTAGCGGTCCCTCTCCACCCAGGACCTGGGAGGGAAGTAGATGTTTTGCCAAAATACTAATTCATTCCTTTAAAAAGTCCATCTTTCCTATGCAAGCGTGTCTCAGTGTGCTTACCCACGGTGCTTTTAGGTGGTGAGCTTAGACGTGGTGTGTGCTCTGTCTGTCTGTCCTTGTCTGTCTGTTGTGTACAGTGGGTACCATATAAAGCTGATCAACGTGGTGCTTCCTTGCCTGCTTCTGGGAGATGGGCAAACGACTCAGCGTAGAGCATCCGCTTCACCTTGCTTCTCTCAGCCTCTCCTGGGCTGCGGGACCTTGAGCACGTTTTTTCCTGGGGGAACAATTTATATTCCCATTCTTTTTTTAATTATTATTATTAATTACACTTTATTCACTTTGTATCCCCCCATAAACCCCTCCCTCCTCCCTTCCCAATCCCACCCTCCCTCCCCCTTCTCCACGCATGCCACTCCCCAAGTCCACTAATGGGGAGGTCCCCCTCTCCTTCCTTCTGATCTTAGTCTATCAGATCTCATCAGGAGTGGCTCCAGTGTCATCTTCTGTGGCCTGGTAAGGCTCTCCCCCCTCAAAGGGAGGTGATCAAAGAGCAGGCCAATCAGTTCATGTCAGAGGCAGTCCCTCTTCCCATTACTATGGAACCCACTTGGACACTGAACTGCCCTGGGCTACATCTGTGCAGGGGTTCTAGGTTATCTCCATGCCTGGTGCTACATTCCCATTCTTAAGTCATGGGTTTACCTGAGTTGAGGTCCCGCAGAGTTGGTGGGGGTACTCTGGTTCAACGTTCCTCTGCCTTTGACCGGTTTTTGGAAGTAATGAGAATGAACACTAGATTCATCAGTAACATTCCCAGATAAGGTGTGGTTTATATCCACAAACAATTGCCAGCTGGGAACGAAACTGATGCTGAGACACACGAGGGCCAGCACAGTGCCAACCAGAGATGGAGTGCCTCGGGTACACGTGGAGACACACACAAGGACTGTGGTCAGTTCCTCAGAACCCACGTTAAAGCAAACAAAAACAAACAAACCAGGCATGCACTTGCAATCTCAGCACTGGGACAGCAGAGACTAGTGGATCTCTGAGTCTCACTAGCCAGCCATTTCAGCCCAATGGAGTTTGAGGACAGTGAGAAACCCTATCTCAAAAAAGCCAGGGGATGGCACCTGATAAATGACAGCTGAAGTTGTACTCTGGCCTCTGCATGTATGTGCACACACACACTGGCACAAACAGAAACAAACCTCAGATAGTCACCAAAAAGCATACAGTTCTCTCAGTGCTAGGTGGTAGGCATTGTTCTAGGGCTCAGGCAAGTACCAGGTACCAGGAGTTAAGGGAAAAGACTTACAGACTGTGAAAGCACATGCAACACATGCGGTCTGTACCAGCAAGGAAACAACTAACTGAAGCTCTAGTGTTGGGAGAGGTCCATGAAAGTCCTCCTTAGGATTAAGATGAATAGCTAAGAATGAACTGAGATAGCTAAAGTCTTTGAGCAGCTGCATCATTTTGAAAAGGCATTTATGACTAAGAAATAATAATCACGTATTTCAGATTCTATTATGTCATAGATAAGTCAAGACCCTTTTACTATTCCTAAATCTACCCTGAACCTTAACTCAGTACTGATTCATGTCAAGGCATTTGAAACAATATGGAACTTATTTTACTTCATACTGTAGGGTCTGGCAGACTAGATCCCCAATCTAGTTGATCAAGGGTTGGCAAATTATGGTCAGTCAGCCATACCTGGCCTGTGACATACCTGGCCTGTGACATATTTTTGTGTGACCTACGTATTAATTATTTTTAAGAGTAATTTTTAGAATTTTCCCAGGGATTGTGATGTCTTCTTTTAAACTGAAGTGTGTGTACACGTCTCTCTCTGTGGGGAATCGCATATGGGTGCAGATTCCCACAGAGGCCAGAAGAGGGCGCTGAACTTCCTGGGACTGGAGTTACAGTTTTTGTCAGCTGCCTGGTGAGGCCCCTGCAAGAGCAGAGCACGTTCTTAACCACTGAGCCATATCTCCAGTCCCAGTTTTATGTTTCAAAGTGTTGTCAAAACAAAATGATGAGCCAGAGCCCTATGTGACTCACCAAGCTTAAAACATTTATCTGGTCCCTTAGATAATAATGGAAAATCTGTAGAATGTCTGGGTTTGAGCAACATGATGCTGTGTTTTTGTTTGTGTGCGCATGTAATAGTCTGGCCCTTTTCACTTGCAAGTATGAACAACAAAAACATCTTCAAATCTTTAGAAAATCAAATAGTTTACAAAACAATAGATCAAAGGATATACCTGCCTCCAGGTACCATTGGTTCTGAGGGTTTAAATGATGTCTCCACCTCTCGACTCTATTTCTGTTTATATGTTGATCTCACTGCTTCTAGTTCTAAAACCCTAGGGAAGACTTTTCTCAGCCTTAAGGATGTGCCTCTAAGATGGAAAACTGGACCACTTTTTCCAAGTCTGTGAGGAAGGGGAAGAAAGAGTTCCCCAAATGAAAAGGTAATGAGCAGATAAGCAATATTTACCCAGCAATTTTACCTTTTATTGTATCCACCTAAACTTTTATTGACAAACATACAATTCCCAAACCGTGACTGCCTAAAGGTGTAATAATCCTAGCCCCAATTAAGACACACACAGATCTGCTTTCTGGCTCGAGACAAAGCAATTACAGATGCAATTGCTTTACCCAGTCTTCGTCTTTCAGTGATGTGTGATTCTTGATTAGGTCTAGATGTGCTCTTAAGATTTTGCAATATGTGGTCAAAAGGCTGATTTATCCACTCCTACATAACCAAAATAAAATAGTGGATGGAGATTAGAAGATAATTTTTAAAATCTCTTTCCTTTGGAATAAGACAAAAGAGAAAACCATGGACTCAGACCTACAGCACTTCCTTTTGAATAGCAGAGTAATAGCCCTCGATCCTTTCTGTTGGGAAATGTCTGCTTTGTTGCCCTTTTGTAGACTTCCCTGAGAAGGCGGATTTTCAGGAATCAAAGCATCCATCATCCAGTTTTTCATGGATTTGGATCTAAGGATTGCCTTAGCAATTCAGCACCTCCGGGTCTATTCCCCAGCTGTGAAGATTAACATTTTCTGAGCCCCTTGTGGGCTAGGAGCTGCCATGGTTTCTGCAACCTCGCTGAGGCTCACTTTTGAGTCTTCATCTGGCCCTCAGAGATTATCCCTCTTAGCAACAGGCCTATTTCTGTTGCTGTGACAAAATACCTTGACAAAAGGCAACTTAGGAGAGAAAGGGCAGTTCCAGGGTATAGTCCATCATCGTGGGGAGCCACACAGGAACGTCAGCCATCTGGCCACATCACAGCCAGAGCAAAGGGAAATGAGTGTGAACCTTGCTCAGGGGCTGGTTTGCTTGTATTCATCTCCTTTCTCTAGTTTTACAAGTTCAGGACCCTCTGCCTATGGACCATCACAAAGACTCATGGTGGGCCGCGTCCTAAATCAAGACCATCCCTCACAGACATGCTCACAGCCCTACTCAACAATATACCAATTCCTCATTAAGACTCTTCTCCCATGTGATTCTAGGTGTGTCAAGTCGACAACGATAACCGTCATGACAATAGGTCACAATACGAACATTCCTCTAGCTGCAGGTTCCTGGCTTGTAAGACAGTCCACCTGTCATGCTGAGGAGATAGCTCCCATTCCATTCTTGGATGGCCATATTCCAGCAACCTTGGCCTCCATAAGGTAGTCAGACTCCTGAGTGGGGATGACATCTAGGTCTCAACCTCAAGAAGATACTTAGGACTGAGGCAACCACACAGGTGCTCATCCGGCCACCAGTCTGCATCTTCCTGTATGCCTCCCTTTCCAGCCAGAGCCAGGTTTCACATGGAGGCTACATGGACAAAGGGCTACTGACTAGGGTCTGTCAGCTAATGCAGAATCTGGAACACTTTAAAACCTAAATAGTTTGGAGACTGTGGGTAGAGTCTTCAGCCCTCAAACTTTCCCTAGATGCAACCGAGGAATCCTGAATGCGGAGAAAAAAGACATTTGGTCTGAGAAGAGCATGGTGACCTCTGACTTCAGAAGCAGCTTTGGCTATGCTGCTATGTGCTCTGATCACATCTGGAGGCTCACTCCTGCCTCAATGGAGCAGAATACGCAAGATATCTTCAAAAGAATACACTCATGCACTGGTCTCAACCTGTGGGTCACAACCCTCTGGGGTTTGCCTATCAACTAGCCTATATATTAAATATTTGCATTGCAATTCATAACAATAGCCAAATCACAGTTATGAAGCAGCAGCGAAAATAATTTTATGGTTAGGGGTCACAACAACCTGAGGGACTGTACTAAAGTGTCTCAGCGTTAGGAAGGTTGAGAATCACTGCACCGTCCCAGAACCTCCAGAAGCTCCAGAAGCTCCAGAAGCTCCAGAAGCTCCAGAAGCTCCGTGCTCCTTTCTAGGTTCAGTCGTAGACTGCTGATGCACCCATCATGACACAGGCAGCTAAGTAGGTATTCAATAGTCTGCTGTGGTCTCTGGGCCTCCCCATGACCAGTGTATTTGACTATTACACAGTCTGGTGTTGTTTGGGCTTAGTGAACTCAGAGTCAGGGCAGGCCAGGTAGCTGAATTCAGAGCCAGGGCAGGCCAGTAGCTGGCTTCAGCCTCCAGCTCGGATCTGGACCTGTACTCCCATGTGGCTTTCAACGCAATCTCGGTTCTTCAATTTTACCTAAGAAGAGTTGGGAACCAGATGCTGGGGTGAAAGCCTGCTATCTCAGAGAGACAGAGAAAGCATCGAGGTGACCTTCCTCCTCAGATCATGTCCAAAAAGAAGGAAGAACTCTCAAACTGAATGTCCTCCCTTCTTCCTGCCTCTCTATCCAGCCTCCCGACTTCCTCTTACTGTGTGATTTTTCCCTATGTTCACTACCTGTCAATTGGTTTCTTGCTCTGCCTCTTGACCTATGGTTGACTTTATTTAATCCCGTTTACAATATTCAAGCAGAAAGCTCTTGAAATTAAAGGTGTATGCTAGGGCTGAGCCACATCACCACTAGAAACAGGTTTTTCCAGTAACCAACACAATCTCGGGGTTCACAGTGTGAGCAAATATCTTGCAACACTTCCAGCTTTCTCTTCTGCCTATATTTGGTCTCATCTCTACAGACCTTACTTACCCAGCTAATCATGATAGGCTGAAAACTGAGTCTGGTGTTTCCCAAGAGATGCCTTTGGTGCCTGGCAGAAAATTTAGGAACCCAGGAAGAAAGAGCTCATCTTCCAGATAAGTGGTCCACAAATGGTCTAACATAGCCACTTTGGCTCTGGGCTCCGAAAGAAAGCTAGCCATCCAGGCTAGATTAATTGCAGTTAAATAGGAAAAATCAGTTCTCCATCGTTAGGACCCTGTGTTGAGATGGGGACTTTGATTTCATGTCTACATCTTATGTCTTCTGGAAAGCAGACTATGGGACAAATATGAAAATAACTTGAGACCCAGGATGGGGGGGCGGTTGAAAAAGACAGGAGGCAATTGAAATGGTGTAGCACTGTGCTGACAGCTGCTTTTCATACGCTGTGAAGAAAGGGCGAGTCACAGGGTAGGTCCAGGTTTGTTTCTAAGCATGTCAGATTTTCCAGAAAACACTGCATCATAGAGCAGTTCACCAAGGGGATTTCAAAAGTGGTTTATTCATCTCCACCCCTTCCTCATTTCTTATTTTCCATTAACACCCCACAGTTCAACTCCCAGGTTCTTCTCAGGTACATCATTTGTTCACTGGGTGTTGAGAAGGCCAACGTGCCTTTCTACCAAAGATGTAGAAGCAGAGGAGCTACTTGGCATAGTAAGGGTGGACCCCACAGAGAAAGGAAGAGGTCATTTGTGGCATCCAAAAAGATGCATGAAGTTTATGTCTAATGCACTGCACGGGATGGACAGGCAAGCAGCAGAACCCTAACCTTGATTCCAAGCCAAATAAATCTTAACTTGGAAGAGGAAAGAAGTACTTAAGTGTGGTTTGATGATCAGGTTTCTATCCTTCTCTCCTGGATATTCCTAAGCTCTAAACTTCGGTATTTCCTGGATTTCCCACTTCGGTCCTTTTGTTCTCATTCACTTTAGATTGGGGGAAAGAGGGAAATGGGGAAATGGCCCAGTGGTTAACATGCTTGCTGCACAGGTTGAGGACCATAGCTCAGATCCTCAGAACACATACTAAAGAGCCAGGGAGTGTACTGCTGTAATTCCAGATCAGAGAGATGGAGAGGGGACCTTCAGAGCAAACTGCCTGGGGAGACCGGCTACACCCACCAGCTTTGAGTTTGAGATATGCTACTTCTATGAATGAGGTGGAAGATGAAGAAAATGAGGATATGCCCAGGGTATGTTGAGGAGAAGGTTTTCATGTTAGATATGAGGAAAAGTATAGCCAGAGGCATTGGGAAGAGCCTAAAGCAGGAAGAGAAAATAGTAGACTAAACATGATCAGGTTAGTCTGAGTGAGGCCATGAGAGGAGAGAGAGGGAGAGCAAGAGAGGAGGACCAAAAGAGAGGGGCAAGAGAGCCAAGAGGAGAGAGGGCAAAAGAGGGCACATGACCAAAACAGCAGGGTTATGAGAGGTGGGGGACTGGGGGGAGCCTGTAGGCTGGAGAAGTCTAGGACAGAGAGCAGTGTGAGAAAAGCTGAGGGGGCTGGGATGCCAAGAACAGGTAGTTGCTGAGAGAGTCTGGAAGCCATAGGCACCTTAGTGTGGGCACCACAGTTAGCTATTTGTCCAGGGTTTGTTTGGACCTGACAGAAAAGATACGGTGGATGATTTACAGCATTAACCTCTGGCCTCCTCATGTACGAGCATACAAATATGCCCCTTTACATTCAAACAGTATTCATGTGCACACATGTACATAACACACATATAAAAATTTTTTAAAAAGATTAGGAAAAAAAATTTCACTTTCATAAATACCAACATGTACACTTATTTTAGTCTTGAAGGTCTGGTTTTGATGGCTTAAGGAAGCAAAATGTACTGTTCAGCTTCTGTTATAAACCTCAGGAAGAGGTCAACATGCTCCAACATCCAGACATTTTCCTTTCTCTTTTGGGGGGAAAAGAGAGAGGGGGCATTCTAGACAAGGTTTCTCTATGTAGTCTTGGCTGTCCTGAACTCACTTTGTAGACCAGGCTATCCTCAAACTCACAGTGATCCTCCTGCTTCTGCCTCCATGAGTGCTGGGGTTAAAATTGTGTGCAGCCACGCTGGGCTCAGATGCCTTTATTTCTAATGCAGCTCTGAAATCTCCACTGTTGATGGATATACGACCCATATCTCAGTATAAACAGTCATCAAATCACATAACAGTGGATTTCTAGCTTCCCAGCACAGGATTACCTACTGCCTCCATTTTACCTCGGTTCCACCAACTAATTCAATGTTCTGTAATTTGTTGTTTTGATAGCCCCATCTGTTCCCTATGTCAGGACTGACTCCAGCCCACGGGACAGAATCGGCACAAAACCACTTAAGAAGGGAAGAAAAGAGTAGTTGCTTGCTGACTGCTTGGAAGCCATGCAGTGTTCAGATCATGGAAAAGGTATGAATATTGTGTTGTGCACAATAAGGAGGCTAGGCAGCCGTGACGGTGTGAGGGACGTCACACGCCTTCCCATCTACCCTCAACAAGACTGGATTTTTTCAAGTAGCTTTTTATTCCTCAACACCTTCCTAATTTGGATGGGTTTGGCGGTACTTTCCTACAGTCTTAGCTAGTCCGGAGGGAGGAAGGAAAGGAAGGAGCGGGTAACTGACTTAAGGATATGTGTGCACAGGGAAATGAACACAGTCAGGGAGAGCCTAGCCATCTATAGAACAGTTAGTATTCGCCATGAGTACCTGGACATAAGAGGGGAGGGTTCCACAGAGGAAATCCTGGGAAGCTGTGAGATTTTGCAGTTTGACATTTCATTCATGGGGACAAAACTCTTTTGTTTTCTAAATGTTGAGCACATTTCCACACTGCATGGCTCTCAGAAGACCATGACCCTTAGGCATGAGTAGGGCAAACCTGTTCTTGAACTGTTACGAACTTTTGCACCCTTAGACTGAATTATATTCCTCTTTTCTTTTTTTCCCCAGTTACTACAATGTAACAAATACTGAAACTTTTTAGCAGTCAGTTGCTTGGGGACCCTTTGGTCTATCCAGATGGGAACCACGTATAGGCAAAGAGAAAAACTAGAATCCAGTGAAAAACCCCCAACTGCTCAAGCCAAGCTTTGATCCCACATACAATCACTTCATCTTTTTCTTTTTCTTTCCTTTCCTTTCTGGAGTAGCCTTGGGTGTCCTAGAACTAGCACTGTAGACCAGACTGGCCTTTGCCTGCTTCTGCCTCTCACAGGCTGGGGGGATTAAAGGCATGTACCGCCACTGACCAGAGCTTAATTTTTTTTTTTTAATTTTATATGTATGAGTGTTTTCCTGCATACATGTGTATGCGCCACAGTGGTTTTTAGTCGCCGTGGTGGCCAGAAGAGGGTGGCGGATCTCACAAAACTGGAAATACAGATTGTGAACTGCCATGTAGGTGCTGGGAACCCAACACAGGTCTTCAGCAAGTGCAGCCGCTGTTCTTAACAGCTGCGCCATCTCTTCCACCCCGACTAAAACCTCTCGTTTAGTTCATTTTGAGATGGTCTCATATATCCAGGTTGGCCTTGAATTCGCTATATAGCAGAAGACTTCTAACTTGATTTTTCTGCCTCAACTTCCTGAATGCTGAGAACACAGATTGCATGATTTACACAGCTGTGCATAAACCAAGGCTTTGCGAATGCTGGGCAAGCACTCTACCAAGAGAGCTACGTCCCCAGCACCTGCAGAGTTGTTTGAGCAGAAAGCCAGGGTGCGTTGAGTCAGATTTCAGACTTTTAACTTTTGATTCATATTTTCAATCTGCAAGGGGCCATCTCGGTATTTCTAATTAGACAAGCTAGATGGCCTTCCTTCCGCAATCCTCCCAGCCACACGAGGCGGCATAGAAAAACATAATTTTTTCGCGAGCCCGGAGCATCTCTCGCTCACGCTCCCTCCGGGACCCAGGGCGCAAGCGCCGCCCGCTCGCTCCCTCACGCCTAGCTCTATGGATCACTGCGCACGCGCGCCCAGGCGGGCATTCCGGGGCGGGGAGAGGCCCAGGTCCAGCTCGCACGGCGGTTGGTCGGGAGCGGGCACGTGTCCCCGGTGGCCCCTCCCGAGCATGCGCAGAGTGGCCCGGCGTGCCCGAGACGGCACGCTGAGGCGTGGGGTGCGCGACCTCGGCCGCCCGCCTCTGTCCCCGCCCCTCGGCCTGCCGCTCCGCCCCCGCGGGGCGTCCCGGGCCGCTCGTCCCCTCCGCGGCGGCCGCGCGCGGCCCGGGGTCGCCCGCCGTGAGTACTCTCTAGGCTTGCGTGTGGGGAGGCCGGCGCGGGGATGGGGCGGGGCGGGGCGGGCGGGATCCGCCCTGCCTGCCTGCGCGACCGAGGGAGGGTCGCTGGCGGGCTTCGCGCGGCTGGGCGGCCGGAGCCGCCGACGGCTTCTTCGCCGGGAGGGCCCGAGCCGAGGTTCCCCCGGGGCCCCCGCGGAGGGGAGGCCTCGGGCCCTGCCTGCAGGCGCGGAGTCCTCTCCCTCCGCGGGCGCCGGGGTAGCGCTGGCCGGCGGCTGTCGCCCCTCGGCGCCCGCTCCTCCCTTTGTTTGGGAGCCTGGTCCTTTTGATACTCCTGTTGCGGTGTAGGTTTCCTCTCCCCGCACGCCGAGCTGGGAGTCCAGCCCAACATGTAGACGTTGGGATCAGAGGCTTCTCTGACTAGGTACTCGTCAGTGGTCACTCTGAAAAGTGCCTGTGGACCTAGGGAAAAAGACCTTTGTGAGTCGTCCTAAGGCTTATTTACCTTCGGCATTATCTCATAGAAATAGATCGTGCATGTTACCCGAGCTGCTATCACCCAAAATAAACGCTGAGCTTAACAGCACACATCCCTGGGCACTCTTACCATCCCTGTTTGGCTCAGCTCCTCCTGCAAGGTTCCAGATCTTTTTTCCCCCTCTTAGTTCATTAACCGCTGCTTTGGTTATTGCTTCATCAAGTGAAACATGGATAAATTTAGGACCTATCAAATGTTCAGGTTACTTATGCAAGTTGTATGACCTCCCTAGGTTGGAGTATCAAATATGTAACATGAAACCCTTGAACTAGGTCATCTTTCAGCTCTCTCTGCCCCTCACATCTTTTGTTAAACATCTGTGAATCCCATGATCCACCACCTGCCTTTTTCTACTCTCCAAATTTTAAATCTACTCCCCAACTCCAAGGGAAGGGCAGTTAGTGTTGAGGATTCAAGTCTCTGTCACTAAAACAGTCTGTTTTGAAAAGCTGGTCATTTCAAAACCATCTTTCCCTTGGAAAATCTCTGATTTCTTTTTCCCTCCTTTTAATAGGAGCAGAAGCCAAGCAGCAAATGCTGAAGAAATGCATGGGTTTTCTTGACTTCTACAGTGAAAGACCTTGAAAAAGTTGGCACCTCTAGCCTAAGCTGCCGCCATTCTACTCACCCCAAGACAACCCAGGCTGGACAGTAGTGCTTCTCTCTTTATTCCTCCATGTTCATCCAGATCAGCATTTGACTGTTTATTTTCAAATCTAAAAAAAAAAGTCCCAGACCCTAGAACTTCACAATTTGCTTCTCGGGCTCCTTTTGAAGGTGAATGAAGTCTTGACTTTTAAAAAGCATTTTGTGTGATTTTTGTTGATGTCTAGTAGCAGCGTTTAAGTTCTTATATTTATCTCCTATTTGTCTAGGTACATAGCTGAGGGGATCATTCACTAATTCAGTAAATGTGTTCTAGAGGCTGATAACGCTGAAAACAGTAAAAATCTACCTACGGAGTTTACAGTCAGGGCTGGAGAGATGGCTCAGTGGTTAAGAGCACTCTCTTCCAGAGGTCCTAAGATCAATTCCCAGCAAACCATATGGTGGATCACAAACATCTGTAATGGGATCTGATTCCCTCCTCTGGTGTGCATACAGAACACTCAGATACATACAGTTTATACTCTGGTGAGAGAGAAATATATTAGAGTAATCAGAGCTGTGGGGAAGGAAATACTGTAGAGAGGATAGAGAATGCTACTGTGGGTATTTTATACAGTGTAGACAAGGTGACCTTTGAGCAGAGTGTGGATGTCTGAAGAGGCATCCTACAAGGGGAGAGCAGCAGAGACAAGGCTGTATACAGGGACTGTGCCTGCTGTGCTTGGACAGTAGCAGGGGGACAAAGGGAATCTTGCTGTTAACATGTAGAGTTGACTTTCTAAGGAGAGCATGTGATTTTAGAATCCCATGGCTGTCCTGGAACTAATTATTTAGACCACGATGACCACGAACTCAAAGAGATCCATTTGCCTCTGCTTCTTAAATTCTGGGATTTTTTTTTGAAATAGGTTTCTCTTTGTAGTCCTGGCTATCCTGGAACTCACTCGGTAGACCAAGCTGACCTTGAATTTAGAAGGTAGAGATTAAAGACATGTGCCACCATGCCTAATTTATAGCTATCAATATTTTGCAAAATTTATTTAATATATTTTCCCACTTATTTTATTTGGAATTGGAGTAATACTTAATTTTTAAAATTGAAAATAAAATTCTAAAGCCGGGTGGTGGTGGCACACACCTTTAGTCCCAGCACTTGGGAGGCAGAGGCGGGCAGATCTTTGTGAGTTCGAAGCCAGCCTGGTCTACAGAGCAAGATCCAGGACAGCCATGGTTACAAAGAGAAGCCCTGTCTCAACAAAACAAAAAATACTACTACTACTACTACTAAAATAAATAAAAGTAAAAAATTCTAATTGATCTTGAAAACAATGAGTTTTTTTCATACATATAATTGTACCTAGCTCATATTCTCCCTCTCAGGAGTATTTTAAAGCAATTATCGGATATCAGGTTTTCTATCTCTAATAACTTCAGTTGTAATTGACTTTTCTATATTGTATGTTGATCAGTCAGATAGTACTGTGAGCCCAAGGACTGCAACACAGATTTTGCTTTGGCATTGTACTTTATAGCTCCATCTTGGACCGATTGCCAGGTTTATCTTGGTATCTGAGAACAGGTGACAGACCCTTGGAAGAACTAGAGGAACGCTTCTCAGATATTATCATGTAGCAATGACCTAGAGGAATGGATCTCAGATTTTATCATGTAGCATAATAACTTTCAGGCTTGTTAAAACATCAGTGAGTTCCAGCCCTAGCTTCTCTGCTTCACTAAGTTCCAGGGGTTGAGAGTTAAGAATTGGCATTTTAACAAAGTCCCAGGGAATGTTGATGCTTTAGGCACACTGTTCCACATAGAAGCACTGATGTAGAAAATAGAAAAGTAAGGCTGGATAGAATCACCTTAATGACCAAAAATACCCCTGAGTTTGGAGTGGGTTAGATTGAGGTATCTGTAGAGCCAAGAAGGGCTAGAATAGTAATTCCTAATTTTGTCTTAATAGTAGAGCTTTTAACTGATTTAACATTTAAGCTTAATTCTTATGAAATTGTACTGATTGGATATGGGGTAGAGCTGTGTTTTGGTCCTAGTTGAAAGTTCCCCAGATGTATGTTTGTGACCTACTGATCTAGAGAGCTGCAGAAGGTAGCTCCGCTACTGCTGAGCTGTTTCAGTAGCTTTGACAACCTCTACCTTTCAAGTCTTCATAATTTCATAGCTGAGTATTTTTTTTTTCCTGACCTGATGCTAGTGAAGGCTTCAGCGAGGCTAAAAATAGACTAATAGGATGAAGGTTGTAGGGGAAGAGGTTAGCACTTGTCTGAGTGCCTGTTGGATTATTACTGTAACTGTGTGGAGGTTCCAAGATGACCCTGGAGCCTTGTTTCGGCTGTGACAACTCAGTGTTTACCGGAGCACCCTCAGTGTCACTGAGAGCTCTAAATAAGGTGATTGTCATAGAATGGCTTCTAGTAATACTGCTTTTATTTTTTTAGATTTTATGAATGTGTGCAGGTGGGTCCACTGGACCTAGAGTTGTAGCAGTTATGAGCTGCCTGGTACTGGGAATCCAACTCAGGTTCTCTGTAAGCCATCTCTCCAGCCCTCTTGGATTCATTTTTTTAGACAAAAATCTTCATAGTAACCCAGGCTGACCTCAAACATGTGATCTTCCTTTTCCTAGATTTCCCTCCTTACTGCTGGGACTGTGTATGCTACTGAGTTCAACTAAAACTAATTTTTATAAGTAATAATGAGGGGCTACGGATATAGCTTGTTGGTTAAAATGTCTGCATGCAAATGTGAGGACTAAAGTTTTGACCCCTGGAGCCTACATAAATGCCAGGTGGGCACGGTGTCTACATGTAGCTCCAGCCCTGGGGATGTGGGCATAGGGTCTTGGTGAGCTGGCTAGCTGGACTAGCCTGTATTGGTGAGATACAGGGTTAGCTGAGATACCTTGTCTCAGTCAAGTAGAAAATGATTGAAAAAGACTCCTAAAGCCAGCCTTGGAGACACACACACACACACACACACACACACACAGGTACCTGCATACACATTTGCCTGCACACAAATGCATATGCAAAGGAAAAAAAAAACCATAATGATCCAGTAAGAAAATAGGAGCAAAGAGTCTAAAAAAGGATCGAGTTCTGGCTCTTAAGGCTGGTGACAGTTCGTAAGTGAACTGGTTAGAATAGAGTTGTCCCTGCCGCTGTCACTTTGCTGTAAGCTTATTGTAATCTAGACTAGAGAAGATGCTTGAGTCCCACCTTTCAACTTTGAGTGGAATAGAGAGATGTTTATTCTATTTGCTTTCAACTTGGTTAAAGAACTGCTGAGGTGTGCGTGTGTATCTACATGAATTCTGCCTCTTTGCATGTGTCCATAGTTGGCTAAAATATACTTATGTGTATACTACCCCACTAGTAAGTGGTGAACCCAATTGTTATCTCCCTTCTACAGGACACTGACTTATTCCCGCAAGACCAGAGCCTGCCATCCCCAGCAGATCGCCAGTACCTATGACATCATCCCCTCCGTTGTCTTGTTCTGTGGTCTCCTAAATGCTCATTCTGTTGGCCTGGGTTCAGTTGGTGGTATGGAGGGGTGCTGCCTAGCACTGACCTGAGAGTGTTTGTGAGACCCACTGACCCAATGGTGAGGACTGACTCTTCATGTCTCCTAACTAATCATCTGCGGGTAGATAAGACAAAGCCGACCTTACCTTTTCCTGCTATTTCCCCCTCTTGCCCTTTTGACAGTAGATGTTTGAAGTAAAAGAAAGAAACGTGGAAACTGTTACTTTAGGGGCTCTAGGGCTGTTCCCTTTAAAAGGAAGGGGAGTGTTTCCTAAGACTCTAGGAGATAGAAGAGTAGTGCTGAGAGCCAGCTGTGATGCCCTGCACCTGTAATCCCAGCACATGGGAGGCTGAGGCAGATGAATTGCTGCAAGGTCCAGACCAGGCAGGGCTACAGAGAAAAACCCTGCCTCAAAGACAACACATAAGACAAGAGATGAGGCAGAGCTTAAGTATGTTTTCCTCTATCCCACCTAGTCAGAGCGAGGTTGTAGATAAATATTGGACTCAGAGTGAAGTGTGTGGGGTAAAAGGATTAAGGCTTCAGCCATTCTATCCCAAGAAATGTGAGGATCCAGTTCCTGTCCTTTGCCCTACTCTGTTCTGCAATAACAAGGATCTAATAAAGGATGCTGCATCTTGTTTTTGTTTGTTTATCTCCAGGACATCAAAGGCCAGTTCTGGAATGATGATGATTCTGAAGGAGATAATGAATCAGAGGAATTTCTGTATGGAGTTCAGGTGAGGTTGCACTCCTCAAAACTCAGTGTTGGATAATTTAGATTTTATGTGCTGGGTATATCAAGAAAGAGAAGTTCTTCTGAAGAGAGATGAAATGAGATGTAATGTTGGGGCCTGATAAGAGTCTCTCAGAACTGATTCATTTTCCTTGCTCATGCCTAGGACTTGTCATTATCGTACAGTAAAGTGTATCCTCTTCATGAAAGCTACCCATCTGTTAGTTAGAAACAATCATTTTCTTCTCTCATTAGCCAAATTTTAAGTGACTCCTGGAGAGAATGCATTATCATTGTTACCCAGAGCAAAGTCCTGAGCAAAGTTGCTCAGACTCTCAGAATGCTCTTCAGAGAGAACTCTTCTGAATTTCCATAGAAGATAAAGTTTGCAAGAAAAATCTAGAGCTTGAAGGATGTGAACTCTCAGCAAAGCCTGCCTGTTGGCCTGCTGAGGTGTTCTCGGAGGGGTGGGGAGGGACTTGCTCCATTCTATTCGCTTGGGTTTCTCCTGTTCCTGCTGTAGCTTCATGTTCTTTTACCTTTCTTTCCTTCCTTCTTTCTTTCTTTCTTTCTTTCTTTCTTTCTTTCTTTCCTTCCTTCCTTCCTTCCTTCCTTCCTTCCTTCCTTCTTCCTCTCTCTCTCTGTTTCTTTCTTTCCCTCTCTCTCTCTTTTTCTTTCTTTCCCTTTGTCTAACTTTCTACCCCTGCTACCATTGATATTTTTACTGCTCTATCAGGGGAGCTGTGCAGCTGACCTATATAGACACCCACAGCTTGATGCAGACATTGAAGCAGTGAAAGAGATCTACAGTGAGAACTCCGTGTCCATCAGGTGGGATTTCCACTTCAGGGTGACAATGATCTTTAAAAGGCTAGAGGTTTTTGGTGTGGTTTTTTGTTTGTTTGTTTGTTTGTTTTTTTAATGGTACAATGGGGTAATAAATGTATGAGTTTAGTAATAAAAGGCTGTTCAGAATATTGAAGCATGCTAATGGTAGGGTCTAGGGGTTAGAACTCCTTTTCTTAGCTGTTCCATCTCATTCTAAATGCCTCTAGGTTAGTAGTTTCACCTTTGAGGTAAGAAGGGCTGTGGTCATGCAAGTAGCCTGACATGTAGCTAAGATCTGAAATGTCAAGCTACCTTTACCCTTTCTCCTGGTCCCAGGTTCAGTTCTGCTTTACCTTCTATTTCCTTCTCTCTCTTAATGAGCCTCACCTGTGGTTACCTGTGTCTCTGTAGAGAATATGGAACTATCGATGACGTGGACATTGACCTCCACATCAACATCAGCTTCCTTGATGTGAGTAGTGCCAATAGCATGTGTAGCTTGCCTCGTGGTTTTTTCCTGAGGACCTTGTATCTTGTTCTTGAGTGCTGTATTTGAGCATATATTCTTCATCCGTCAAGAGCATCAGCAGACAGTGGTGTGGACTGTGATGTACATGTGTACATTTCCTCAGAGAGGAAACTTCTCGTCCGCTTCTCCAGTGTAAATCAGAAGTGCCTTCTCTTATTCTTCTAGGAGGAAGTATCTACAGCTTGGAAGGTCCTTCGAACAGAACCTATTGTGTTGAGGCTACGGTTTTCTCTCTCCCAGTACCTCGATGGACCAGGTAAAGGGCAGTGATTTTGGACAAGTGGGTAGTCTGAGTATGGTCTGATCCAAAGTCCTAAGTTAACTAAAGTAAAAATAAAATTAGAAGTAAGATCTTTGTGCTCGCCCTGTATTTCCATTTTTGTCATTAGTGTCTTTATCTCTAGTCATCTGATAGCCTTCTTGATTTGTGAAATTTTTTTATTGATTTGAAGATATTTATTCTTCTTCAAAACTCTCATCTTTCTACTGAAGATATTTGAAATTTATTTTATAGCTTCTAGATTCTATTGCTTTCTCAAGTTTCCTTCCTGCTGTGCAGGCATGTCCAACTTATTGACATTCCAACACATTGTCCTCTCCAAAATACAAACTTACAAACTGAGCAATTAAGTTACAAAAAAAAGAAAATAAGAATTCTTATAATGTTTTAAGTAAGTTGCAGTTTTGTGTTCAGCCACCACAGTCATAGTTACTCTCCACTGCAAGATGGCTATGCCTGAGGTGCCTAACAACTGCTGGGTCTAGACTCTGAGGATGCTGTCCTACTGAACTAACAACTGCTGGGTCTAGACTCTGAGGGTGCTGTCCTACTGAACTGTTACTTTGGACTTGGTGGAGGCTAGAGATGTACACATATTGATGTATACATATTGGAAACTCTCTCTTTTCTTTGCAGAGCCATCAATTGAGGTTTTCCAGCCATCGAATAAGGAAGGGTTTGGGCTAGGTCTTCAGTTGAAAAAGTAAGAATTTTTTTTCTTTTGGTCATGGACATGTGAGAGAGAAAGTCTAATATATGTGTATCTTAGCTTCTCATTTCTGTGACCGTTTAACTTAGAAGGAAGAAAAGTTAATTTCGGCTCATAATTTGGAGGTTTCAGCCCATAGTAGCTTTACCTTATTTGGATCTTTGACAGCACAGTGTTGTATTGTTGTGGAAGCATGGTGTAGAAAGGGTCTGTTCGACCTACAATGTGCCTGGCAAACACAGACAGACAGGAAGTCTCACACCCATGTGAGGGGTCAGGTATCCCCTACAAGGGCATGCCTGCAGTGAGTGACTTCTCTTCCTTCTACCAAGTCCTAGCTCACAAATATTCTACCACTTCCTGGTACTGCCGCAGATTGGGGCCCAAGTCTTCAGCGTGTTAACCTTTGGGGGACAGTCACAATCTAGACTTTAATAACAGATGTCTCAGAGCCTTGAATGTCATGTTTTCTTCAAAGAATGTTTCTCTAAAAGATTACTAGGAAAAGTTAAAATAAAATTGAGAAGCTAGATTTCTGGTTGTGGAGGAGAAGCCTGTGATTTTTTTGAATGTCAGACATGACACTTTCGGGAAATTCAGGGAGAAGTTCTTCATTAATCAGTGCTTAAGCGAAAGTACAGGAATCAGAGCCACACTATTCTTGTTTTTCTCTTGTGGTTTACTCAGAAGGGCTCCAGGGACTTAGACAAGCTTAGGGTGTTGAATGTATTAAGATTTTTATGTGCACCAGGCACGGTGGTGCATGCCTGTAATCCCAGTACTCAGGGAGGCAGAGGAACACAGATCTCTGAGTTTGAGGCCAACCTGGTCTTCAAAGCAAGTTCAGGACAGCAGAGAAACCTTGTCTTGAAAAAAACAAACAAACAAAACAAAACAACAATAAAAAAAGTTTTTTATGCTAATGGTTTATTATTCTAGTGTTTGGAGAACTGAAGCACATTTTCCTACCTTGGACATTTCTTACTTTCTCTTCCCTTCCTATAGAGGTCAATATAGATTGAAAGTTTAGAAGGACACAGAGGAAGGAGGGGCTCAATCTTCATCAGAAGGAAGATGCTTGATTGATTTTAAATATGGCTAAGAATTATGTATATAGACAGACTTCAAGAGTGGATAACGCTTGCAGGGCCATAGACACACAAAGCAGCCTGTGTGTGGGAGATGCAGTGGTAAAGCATAGGAAATGGTGTAAGAAATCCAGAAACGAGACTTCAATTCCAGGGAGATACTGAGCTCTTGGCCGGGGCAGCAAGGACACTGAAACACGGTTTGTTTAACTACAGTATTTGTTACATGGGCATGTTTGTGTCATAGTGCATTTGTCACAGTGTATGTATGGAGATCAGAGGAGAACTTGTGGGTTAATTCTTTCTACCATGTTGGGTCCCTGTAATCAAACTCATTCAAGTCTTTATTTACTGAGCCATCTTGGCATCTATTGAAAAGCTTTTTTTTTTTTTTTTCTTTTAAGATATTTATATTGGGCTGGAGAGACGGCTCAGAGGTTAAGAGCACTGGCTTTACTTCCAGAGCTCTTAAATTCAATTCCCAGCAACACATGGTGGCTCACAATCATTTAGTGAGATCTCGTGCCCTATTCTGGCATGCAGGCATACAGGTAGGCAGAACACTACAAATAATCAATAAACAATTTCTTTTTTTTTTTTAAAGAGTAGTTGTAAGCACCCATTTGGTTATCTCCAGCTTCCTATTGAAAGCTTAGAAAACCACTCTGGTAGCATGCAAAATGCCAGAATAACTTTCCTTTGTTTACAGTTTTTTATTACTACCTGGTGGTAGCTCATGCCTTTAATCCCAGAAGCAGAGGAAGGTAGATCTCCGAGTTAAGGCTCAGCCTGGTCTACAGAGAGCGTTCCAAGACAGCCAGAACTATACAGAGAAGCCCTGTCTTGGAAAACAAATGAACAAACAAAAAAATAGTTACTTATTTTAATTTATATGTGAATGTTTTTCCTACATATGTGTAGACAACAGCTGCTTGGGCTGATTTAGATATATTGGATATTCTAAGAATCCAGAAATACTGGAATAATTCCAGGGTTGCTAGCCCAAATATCTTATACTAATAGTATACCTTATACTACCAATAAGAAGAGTCTGCTTCTGAAATTCAGGGTCAGATTTCTGGGGCCTGGGAACAGGACTTTTAAGCAGCAAACATGTTTGGAAGGCTGTGGTGCAAAGCCATTTTTGCTGGCTACAAGAGAAGTCTCTGGAACCAAAGAGAGCACACAGCCCTTCTTAAAATTGAAAGAGTTTGTGCCCGAGATGAAACCGAATTCTACCTAGGCAACAGATGTGCTTATGCGTATAAAGCAAAAAACAATACAGTGACTCCTGGAGGCAAACCAAACAAAAGCAGAGTGATCTGGGGAAAGGTAACTTGGTCCCATGGAAAGAGTGGCCTGGTTCACACCAAATTCCAAAACAACCCTTCTCTGAAGGCCATTGGACACAGACTCCCTGTGATGCTGTACCCATCCTGGATTTAAACTAATGAAAAGTAAATAAATCAAAGTGGATTTATGGGGGGACCTAAGTTTGTAGGGTAAGAATTTTAAACGTGCTGTTAAAAGGCGACTTTGGGGTATGCAAGATGTTCAGTGTGCAGCATGCCAACTCGACACAGGGAGGTTAGGGCTGGGAGAAGCTTCAGTGGGGGGACTTGAAACCAGCAGACGTACGACTGTTAAAGGAGAGAGTGAAGGGATGGAAAGAGAATCAAAGGTAGAACATGTTTTAAAACTCAAAGTAACCAAGAAATCTTCAGGAGGGTAGACAGGGGAAGAAGAAACATGAAAACTAGGTCAGAGGAACCTGGATCCCCTTAAAGATGTGGCTCAGAGGTAGAGCACTTGCCTAGCTGAGATGGAGAAAGATGAAGTATTTTAGAGACTTTGGGAAAGGAACTGACAGGACAGGAGAGTGTGATAGTGGTCTCTACAGATGAGACCCAAATAGAGAAGTCAGTCTTAAATAGGAGGATTAACTTGTCTCCAGAGAATGAAGGGCTGGAGATAAGAGTTGAAGTAGAAATAGATTTTGTATTAGGGTTGGAAAATTAGGGAAACTGACACCTTATGATGTTCTCTGATGAGAAGAAAAAGAGATTGGTTGTAGGTGAAGTTTTGAGTTTGAAGAAGCTGATGTGGTTTTATCATGATAACCTAGAGGAATTCTTCTAAGAACTGGTCAAGGATAGGTGATTGACAAGTTGGGTTGCAAGGTGAAGGCCATAAATTCAGATTCACCTAACACGGGTGGTACCTCATGGCCATAGTTACTGCACTATTGCAAGGTTGTATTCTCTTTTGCCACCTCTGTTCTGTTCTCAGTGTAGTTATCTGTGACATTAAACCTTTCTAGGCTGAATGTTCACCTTTATAGTCTCTTCAGAAATTTTGCAGCCCATTTAGTTAGGTAACGGGAGTAAGTATTTATTCCTAGGATGAAGGTGCTTTAAGACAGTATTTCTATGGTTCAGTGTTAAATCAAGGATGCTTTAGGCATACGTTATTCTATCATAACTAGCTTTATAGTCTATGAGTAGATTAATTTCCTCTATTAGTCCTGTTCTTCTGTTGGAAATTGCCTAATCTTCTTGATCTTCCAGGATCCTGGGTATGTTTACATCCCAACAATGGAAACATCTGAGCAATGATTTCTTGAAGACCCAGCAGGAGAAGAGGCACAGTTGGTTCAAGGCAAGTGGTACCATCAAGAAGTTCCGAGCTGGCCTCAGCATCTTCTCACCCATTCCCAAGTAAGCACTTCCTTAGAGTTAATCATTTCCAAAATACCTTTCTTGTTTCCTTCTCAGATGCCTAGATTAATTTCTTATGTCTTTTCTCTGAGTCCACTAAATTCTAAACGTTCAGCTACTAAAAGCAACACATGGTACTGATCCCCTTTGTATTCTTATCCTTAATCTTTGTTTCCATATTTGTAACTCATCTCTTATGTAAAATTCAGTATCTAACTTTTGGAGGCAAGTGTATTATTTTTCCATATTTTTTAAATTGCTTTTTGTTTGTTTGTTTGTTTGTTTGTTTATGGGCATTTTGCTTGCACTATTTATGTGCCTAGTACCCTCAGAGGCCAAGAGAGGGTATTGAATCCCCTGGAACTGGAGTTACAGATGGCTGTAAGCTGCCATGTGGGTGTTGGGAATCAAACTTGGGTCCTCTTTCAAGAGCTGCTGAAACATTTTTCAAGCCCTTTGTCTTTTCTGTCTTCTCATCAGCTCTTATCTTTATTTCTTGTCATGAAAAGACAGAGTAATAGATACTAACTTCCTGCTCTTATGGAGAATGTACTGATATCTAAGCTCTGGAAATACACCTTGCTCCCCTTTGACCCTGGTTTTACATTTCTGCACTTCAGTGTCTTCTCATCCTCCAAAGGTGGTCACATTTCTACATTTGTAGTGTCTCAGGGATCACTATGGATGGTTGGATAGTCAACTTTAGGCAAGGTTCAAGATGCAACTACTTGCTTAGCATGGCGTTGCATGCTTAGTTCTTCTCACAACAAAAAATGAGCACACCATCTTCAAAGAATACACTTAGCCATACTTAGTTTTAATGGCACAGTGGCCTAGGCTAGCCTCTGTCTTTCTTCTATGCCACAACCTGAAGAACATACAAATCATGATATAAAAGCCAGTTGTGTAATTTATTATTTTCTCTTGACACTACTTAAGGTAACAATAGACTATCCCTTATATTTGTGATCTTTTGTGGCCTCTGATGTTCTTTTCTCTAAGTTTCTTCTAGAACTCATAATGAATTCCCAGTTTTATTCATTTTTTCTTTGTTTCTTTCTTTCCCTTCCTTCCTTCCTTCCTTCCTTCCTTCCTTCCTTCCTTCCTTCCTTCCTTCTTTCTTTTCTTTTTTCTGTTTTTTTTTTTTTTTTTTTTTTTTTAAGACAGGGTTTCTCTTTGTAGCCCTGGCTATCATAGAACCCACTCTGTAGACCATACTCATAGAGATCTTTCTGCCTCTGCATCCACCACCCAACTTTTCTTACTTTTTCTTTGCTCTTTCTCTGCAGGTCTCCCAGTTTTCCTGTCATACAGGACTCCATGTTGAAAGGCAAACTGGGTGTACCAGAGCTTAGAGTTGGACGCCTTATGAATCGTTCCATTTCTTGCACCATGAAGAACCCAAAAGTAGAGGTGTTTGGCTATCCCCCTAGCCCCCAGGCAGGTCTCCTGTGCCCCCAGCACGTGGGCCTCCCTCCCCCAGCACGGACTTCTCCTTTGGTACATGGGCTGGGAATGGTTTGATGTGGGCATTAGGAGGGTGAGGGTGGAAATATAGGGGATAACTATTCAAAGGGCCGGGGGGGGGAAGGGGTTAGAGCTTTCCACCCAAGTCTAGGTATATATCATGAATGTATAGAATGGAATAGTTTTTAATTATTAAATGCTTGTATCTAAGCTGCAATATCTGAGAGGTTTGTCTGATAGTAGTTTATGAAGCAGAATCTGGAGATTGGCATGCCCAGGAGAAGTCATGTATAATATTATTAGGTTACGGTTACTACTTGATAGTCAGTTGCTGTGTGAACCTATTCTAACTTTGAAGAGGGTTAAAGACAGGTGAACTTTCCCAGAACCTATAACAAAAACTTGTAACGATCTCTCCAGCTCTGTGAGTACTTAGGTTGATCTAAGCTAAGGCTTAATTATTATAGGAGAATTTTGGGTTGTCCATATAAAATAGGTGTGTTTGGGCCCCACTTTGTAAGAGACTCATGGGGTCTTTTTTGTACTCTTACTAGGTCAGTGGTCACTGCAAGAACATCCCCACCCTGGAGTATGGATTCCTCGTCCAGGTGATCAACTTCAGAGCTTTTTTCCAAAGCTCGTCTCTGTTGTTTACCCATCTAACTGCCTACGATCTCCTAGCTCTTGAGTCAGTTATTTCCTGAGTTGATTTGTTTCCAGAACTATATTGAGTATTGATAGAATAACTAAGAGGAAAGAAAGCCAGGCTTCCATCCTCAAGAGGACCACAGCATTGTTGAGAACACTTATAGCAGTGTTTCTCAACCTTCCTATTGCTGTGACCCCAACCATAAAATTATTGTCATTGCTACTTCATAATTGTAGTTTTGCTGTTACGAATCACAGTGTAAATATTTTCCAGTGGTTTTGGCGAACCCTGTGAAAGGTTCTTTCCATTCCCCAGCGGGGTCTTGACCCACAGGTGTGGAACCACTGACTCACAGCTCAATAACCAAGTCATAGACGCGTAAATGGGAACAACCTGATTTGTACATAAGAACAGGTTAAGTGAGTATTAGATAAAGAAAGACTTTAAAACCAAGCAGTTTAGATATCGCTATAAGACCTCCTGATTTGTGCCATTTTCTTAGCATGGAGTCTGGGGGGCGCGGGGGGAGGTGTGTACGTGTGCATGCGTGCGTGCGTGTGTAGGAGATGGGTTAATTGTCCTAGGTGGTAGAAATTACTTAAGCCCTGCCCTCCAACATCTAATCTTGACTCGAATACTCTAATGACACGAGTAGAAAGTCTATAATGACTACAGCCACTGTAACTGATTAGTTAGGACCTGTTTATAAGCTGTTTTCATGGGAGCCTTGAAGTGGCTTAGCTAGCAACAGCACTTGAGCAAGTCTGACAATCCCCAGAATGCACATAAAGGTGCAAGGAGAGGACTGACCCGCAGTGTGGCCCTGTGACCTCTACATTGCCTGTGGCCCGCGCCCCTCCACTTACCAAATACATAATGATGAAGACTAAAACCAACATTTTCTTTTTCTTCCTTTGTTTCTTTTTTTAAGACAAGGTTTCTCTGTGAAACAGCACTAGCTATCCTGGAACTCAACCAGGCTGTTCTTGAACTCACAGAAATCCACTTGCCTCTGTCTCCCAAGTGCTGGGATTAAAGGCATATACTGCCATTGCCTGCCTTAAAATTTTATTTTTTTAATCTAATTAATTAATTAGAGGGAAGAAAGAGAGTGTGTGTGCACACACATGTGTTCTGTAACACTGTGTGAAGGTCAGAAGACACTCTCGGGTGTTGGTTCCTGCATACAGGTCCCAGAAACTCAGGCTGACAAGCTTAATGCCATCTCCCCGAATTTGAATACTTCAGTGGACAAATCTTACTTCTTGGAGTATACCTATGTTTCTATGAAGCAAACAAGGCTAAATTTAGCTGACTTGCCTAGTTATTTGTGATAGTAAATAGAGAGGTAGGATGTCAACTCAAGACTTCTATTTGAAAGGTCGTGCTGATCTTATTTGTACAGTATCATACAGAGTGAACAGTATAGTAAGGCCATCAGTTTAAGTTCAGGATCTAAGCTAAAAACAACTTGAAAACTTCTGTAATTCTGAAAGATGTAAACTCCGCTCTCTCCCCAGATCATGAAGTATGCAGAGCAGAGGATTCCAACGTTGAATGAGTACTGTGTGGTGTGCGATGAGCAGCATGTCTTCCAGAATGGCTCCATGCTCAAGGTATGGGCCCCTGCTCTCACCCTCTTCCTTGGCCACAGCCTTTACTTCCCATTTCTTCCTAGGCCTGTATTCAAGGATAAGTTTTGTCCACAATGCTGGAGACTCTAGAAATAATTGTTTTCTAAAAAAATAAATTTCAGTAGTCCTCTTTGGATTATAAACAGGGGTTTGGTATTGACCAGGGTATACTTGGTGATTCCCAAACCTCTGTGGGTAGGCAGAACACTTAGCTACATATTATAATCTGTGTGTATATATTTAAGAGTGAGGAACAATATTCTGGAAACTCAGAAGAGAAAACATGTAACCACCCTAAAGACCAGAAAAAAAACCTTTATAGGTAGGCAAGATCACTCAGACTTACTAGTAAGGCATTTAAATTTTGGTTGATAGTCCCCTTCAACATTCAACACACCCCAGATTCTTGCCTTACTCTGGTGTTGCCTAAAGTCAGTTCTCTCTCTCCCTACATCTCAGTAACAACCATCCATCTGCTCTCTGTTTAATGTGCCCCTTTAGCCAGCTGTCTGTACTCGAGAACTATGCGTCTTCTCCTTCTACACCCTGGGAGTCATGTCGGGAGCCGCAGAGGAGGTGGCTACTGGAGCAGAGGTATGAGAGAGGAAAAAGACACTGGGGAACTGGGATCAGGAAAAGCAGAAGAGGCCAGGTATGATGGCAATGCCTTCAATCTCAGGATTTAAGAGGCAGAGGCAGGGGCTGGAGAGATGGCTCAGAGGTTAAGAGCATTGGCTGTTCTACCAAAGTTCCTGAGTTCAATTCCCAGCAACCACATGGTGGCTTACAACCATCTATAATGAGATCTGGCGCCCTCTTCTGACCTGCAGGCACACATGCAGGCAGAACAATTAATAAACAAAAAAACAAACAAATAAGTAAATTAAAAAAAAAAAAGAGGCAGAGGCAGGAGCATCTCTGTGAGTTTTAGACTAACTTGGTCTTTATAGTGAGTTCTAGTCCAACCATAGCTGCATATTAAGACCCAATCTCAAAATAAAAAAATAAAAACAAAGGAACCCAGCAGTTTTATTCCTTGTAGTTTAGCTTCCAAATATGCTTTTATGCTTAATGAAAGCTTTTAATAAAACAAAAATGGATAATGGACTCTGTTGGAGGGCCATTCAAATTATGGCATATTTTTATGTTGAAAATACTGAACAGATACTATTTATACACGTAAAATTGTAATACACAGTTATGTCCAAAATCAAATACCATGTCAGGCTTGTGGTGGCATGTTCCTTTAGCTACCTTTAGCTTTCTAGCTGCTTGGAGGGCCAAAGCAGGACAGTTATTTCAGTTAAAGATTTACAAATGTGTATCAGAGATGAGATCCTCCATTAATTCCCCAGCCCTCTTTGCTCATGAGGGAAAGAACAGTAACTTTTTTTTTTATCAGAATATGTGGAAGGATATTCATCAAATTTTATAGTTACTTGGGAGCAAATGAATTTGTGGGATTGAAGATGGTATTTCTTTTCTTTAATAATTTTGCTAGTATTTGCACTTTAGGTAAAGATTTATCTTTATTTTACTGGTATAAGTGTTTTTCCTGCATGTATGTATGTGTTCCATGTGGGTTTTCTGATGGACAAAGAGATCAGAAGGGAGATATCAGATCCTCTAGAATTGGAGCTACTGACTATTGTGAGCTGTCATACGGGTCCTGGGAACTGATCCTGGGTTCTTTGCAAGAGCATCAAGTATTGTTACCTTCTGAGTCATCTCTCTAGCCCTAATATTTAAAATTTTTAGGAAGGCATGAAACCATTTGAGTTCTGGAGATCACTTGATCCTAGAACTGGGCAGTAATTTAGTTCTTTCTTTTTCTTCTCTCCTAAGGTGGTAGATCTGCTGGTGGCCATGTGTAGAGCGGCTTTGGAGTCCCCTAGAAAGAGCATCATCTTCGAGCCTTATCCCTCTGTGGTGGACCCCACTGATCCCAAGACTCTGGCCTTTAACCCTAAGGTATAGTTGTTTGGGAAGAAAGAGCTAACCAACAGAAATGGTAAATGATGGGAGGTTGGGCTGTCATTCCAATACATAACAGCTCAAGTACCGGACAGAAGAAATAGTACACTTGCTTCTTGAACTCTAGAGGTAATCTGATGAAACAGCGGGGCTTGTCAAAAGAAGGGAAGAAAATAAGCACTGCTACATGGTGATGGGGAGAATGTAGGCTGGGGCTAGGTGTGCTGCCTCACACCTGCACTCCCAGCACTTGGGCTGAGACAGGAAAATTGCTCAGGGTTGAGGCCAGCCTGGATTACATAGTAAATTTCAGGGTGGCTTAGGCTACACATTGAGGTCATGACTGGGAAGAAAGTAAAGCAGAGCAACAATGAGGTATATAGGCTTGATGGGAGGCAGGCAGACCTGGATTCTATTAGAGGATCTTTGGCTTCCTACTTGAATGTTTCTAGGAAGGTACTTTATCTTTCTAAGTTTCAACTGCCTGCCTGTATTTTGTGGAGTGTTAAAAGAGAGAGAGAGATAATGTATATAAAATACCGTATGAGGTCCTCCAAAGAAACAGCTAAAATGTCATGGATAACTACAAATATATTACATTCATCTACATGGGAATTATAGAGGAGAGAGTTTATCATGAGGGATAGTCCCACCCAGTTAGAAGTCCCTACATCTACAGCCATCAGGCCGGAAACCCCAGAGAGTAGAACCAGGCAGGGTCAAGACCCCAAGGGCCAGTTTTGTCATTCGTTCAAGTCTAAACCCAGGAGAAGGGTGATCCCTCAGCTTGCAAGGAATACCCTTTTATTCAAGGGCCAGGATTGGGGAAGATTAGCTTTCTCATTCTATTTTAGTCTTTACTGTATGAGATCTTTATTACCAAAATGATCGTCTTTGCCCAGTCTGCTGATTCAGCTGTTAATCTGAACACCAAAATACCTCCAAAACAAACCCAAAAACCATGTGTTGACCAATTAAGTATGTACTCCATTGACTATTGTTTTTTAAAAGCATGGTTTCTCTTTTTAGCCCTGGTTATCTGGAACTCACCCTGTAGGCCAGGCTATCCTGGAACTCACCTGCCTCTGCCTCTCAAGTGTGGGATTAAGCATGAGCCATCAGCTTTCAAAATGACTTCTAAAATTAACCATCACTGTATTATATCACAATCCCTCATTGTTATCTGTCAGTACATTAGGCCAGTATAGCTAGATTTATATATTTATCTCTGAGGATGACCACAGAAATACTATTTTTAGTTACAGAGTAACTATACTTAATGGTGAGTATACTCAATTGTTTAGCTCAATGGAGAGCTCTTATCGGCATGTGTGAGGCCATAGGATCAATCCCTAGCATCACCAAAATCTTGACATGCAAAGTTCAAACAATCAGAACACCCCTGTCATTTACAAACAGGACTTATAATACTTTAAGGTGTATTACTAGTGACTTACCCAGTCAATTACATCTAACTCTAGCTAGCATGTAACTCTAGAGTTTACTGGTAAAGTTTGTGTTTCCATGGCACACAAGTCTAGACTTAAGCTGACCTTCTCTTTCATCATATCTTTGTATCTGATTTGTATTTATTTTTCTAAGTATTTTCTTCTCTTTGGTTATCAACAGAAGAAGAATTATGAGCGGCTTCAGAAAGCTCTGGATAGTGTGATGTCCATTCGGGAGATGACCCAGGTATTTTGCCTTTTCTTTGTCTAGCTCTGTGCTCTTTCATGCTTGTAATTCATGAGACTAGGATAAAGATTTAGAGAAACTACTCAAATTCTTGTTTCCTTTATGTTTCCTTTGTAAACTTTCCAGTTCTTGTTCTCTGTTGTGTTAGCTTTCTTACCCCAAATCTCTTCACTCCTAGTGTCTCTCTCAACCTTTATTTTTGCTACTGATCTTTCACAAGTTGTTCATATTTTAATGTTTTTCCATAGTTCTTGGGGAATTAGGAAGGTGTGGGAAAGACCTCTGCCCAAGGTTGGGAGGGTGAAGAGGAGGCTTGAAGATAAGGAGCTAGATCCAGGGGCTGCATCTTCTGTCCTTCTAGGGGTGGGGCAGCCACACGGAGCAGAGATCATCCTTTGACTCAAGGCTGTCCCTCACCAGATTTCCCCCCCCCTCGTCTGCAGTCTCTGCATGAATAGACATTCATTTGTACTCACGTTTACAGGTGGGCCTCTTCTCAGCAAATCCTATGTATCACAGTGCAGTTTAACAGAAGGCACACCTAGAAGGGATGATTTATTTATTAGAAAGACTGTTTTATGTGAAGATTTGCTACCAGATTCTTTAGCCTAATCTTTGGAGGACATTGATTTTATTTATTTTAATTTATAAGCAACCTTTTTAGAGTTGTAGGAGTTGCATAAAATGAGGGAGACCCACCTGCATGTTGTTTTGTAAGCATCTTCAGTCATTTTCATATTTATAAGTGTTCCCAACCCAACTGGGCCTCTTTGAGGGTGGGAACCCCCTTGTCTTCGTTCCTCCAATTACCTATCTTGCCTTGGGCCCCTGTGGCCTGTAGAAAGTGGGAGGGGTCCTTTCTCTCCTGTGAGATCATCTTATGACCATTGTCTTACAGGGCTCATATTTGGAAATCAAGAAACAGATGGACAAGCTGGATCCCTTGGCTCATCCTCTCCTGCAGTGGTACGGATAGAATGGTGCAGGCTTTATAGGGAGTGGGAAAGAAAAGTTACGGGGCATGGTCTACACCGTCTCCTAGAGGCATGTCAGCATTCTGTACAAGGTTATAAATTTGACTACTTTTTCTTGGTGTTATGCTGGCAAGCCTTGATTTCAACAGTAACTAAGATCCTACAGAGTTCACTAATATTTTAAAGTGTGTGTATTTGTCATGTATGCAGTATGGAATGGTTTTAGGGTTTTTTTCAGTTCTGAGATACTGCCCATGATGGTGCAGCAATTTTTTTTCCTTTTTTTTTTTTTTTTTCTTTTTTTCTCTTTTTTTTTTTTTTTTTTTTTTTTTGAGACAGGGTTTCTCTGTATACCCTTGACTGTCTTGGACTTACTTTGTAGGCTGGCCTTGAACTCATAGAGATCCACCTGCTTCTGCCTCCCAGAGTTCTGGAGGTACAGGTGTGCACTACCCCATCCAGCTAGGCTCAGCAATTTTCAAAAATTTAATGTTATTGACTATAGTTGCCATCAGTAGGTTTTGAGTTTCTTATCACAGTTCCTTTCAACTTAGTTTTCTGTGTGTCCAAAGAAATTCATCTATACCTGCTATCTCCTTCCCTGATGTAGAGAGGCTAGAGCTGGGTGTACTTTTGTTGTTTTCTACAGCTGGCAAAGAATTTGGCTGTCCCCTATTCCTCTGACTCCCTGCTGCTGATTTCTCTTCTGTTTTCCTGACAACTTTCCCATACAAAAAGCCAGGCATGATGGCATATACTTGTAAGCACTGAGAAGTAGAGAAAGGCAGATCCCTTTGGTTTACCAGCCAGTGAGCCCAGGTCCCAGTGAAAGACATAATTCCAAAAACAAGATGGACATCTCCTGAGGAACAACACCTGAACTTGATTTGTGGTCTCCAAGAGCACACATGTATCTGCACCTCCTGGCCAATGCACACTTGCACATACATCCAACAATTTAAACAGTCACAAAATAAGTACATAGAGTAAGTACAGAAAATACATTGTAGCCACTGTAGGCCAGAGTAGGCTCTTGCTGAACCCTCAGGGTTTTATGCCTTTGTTCTCCTGCCCTCTGTGTTCAGCCTAAACGCTTGTCCTTGATTCCTTCAGAAAGCTCATTCTAGTTTCTTCTGTTTTTTTTTTCCCCTGGAGAGTATCTTTCTATTTTCCTATTCTTGGGAGACGTTAGGTTCCTTTGAGCTTATGCAGGATGGCTCCTGAGTCTCAGTTTTGAGACTTCAAACCACGGGCACAAGTTTAGCCATTTTTAATTCAGACCAATCTCCCCCTCTACTACTATCTAATATTTTTTTGTTCCGTGCTTTTCTCTCCCTAGATACAGCAGCCTTCTCCCTGACTCTTCTTATCCATTGTTTACTTGCTTGATAACTAGTCGGTCTGGTTGGTAGCTTCTTTTTACAACCTACACATTTATATATAATTTACATTGACATATATATAATACATTTGCCAGTATTATTACTTAAAAGAAATGTCAGCTGTGACCTGGATATAATTACGCAATTCAGATACTGAAATCTTATCTGCTGTCCCTATATTCAAAGTTGTTCTTTCAGGACTCCTTTACCACATACTTATTTCGTTCCTTCCCCTTTTTCTGTTTCTTCCCAGGATAATTTCTAGCAACAGGTCACACATTGTCAAACTACCTCTCAGCAGGGTAAGTGATTATTCTCCCTCTGTAAGCTTCAAGCTTGTGGTGAGAGACAGAGGAGGGTCTCTGTACCCTCCTTTTTAACCATATCGATCCCTAATGAGCTTGATTGGTACTGTCGATCAGCATGATCTTTGATGTATTACCCTTGTTCTTATTGTCCTTGTTTGTGGTTGGTTTAAATCTGATTTGTTTCCTGTACCCAACCTTTCCCTCCCTGATCTCTATTTGTTTTGTTTTTCTTATCGCACCCCCACCCTGGGCAGCAGCTGAAGTTCATGCACACCTCACACCAATTTCTCCTGCTGAGCAGCCCTCCTGCCAAGGAGGCTCGGTTCCGGACCGCCAAGAAGCTCTACGGAAGCACCTTTGCCTTCCAGTAAGGAAGGTGGAGGCTGGATGGCAGTAGGTGGGATAGGGTAGCAGGGTCTTGAGATACATGAGGGTTTTTTTTCATGATTGTGAAGTAGTGAACAGTTATTTATTAAATGCTACTGTGGTAGGTGCTATAAAGTATAAAATGCTATGTATAACATGGTTTTTATTTTTAAATTGCTTATGGTATAGTTGAATGAAAAATATTTACATGTTAAAAGATAAAAAGGAACAGACTGGAAGGATAGATTTGAAAGATTTTGGAAGAAATCTACAATTTATTTCTCTAACTGTGGAGGTGGGTAGAAAAAGACCAACATATTAACGGTAATTTAGAAGGAGTTTTAGTATTTAAAAAAAATATGATGTGACCTCTGGACTAGAAACAATATTTGAGATCAGTGATAAGTGTGTTGAATTTAAGATGAATTTATTGAATTTGAAACATCAGAAAAGTAGGCAAATGGAAATCCTAAACCAGTAGTTAAGGGTTTAGATATGGTTAGCTGAACAACTGATGTAAGGTTTAACCACACACTCATACACACACACACACACACACTTCTTGCTGCTTATAACTATATCTGTGAGGATGTCAGTCTTTAGGTATGTCTGTCCATCTGCATGAACTGTGTGGGTAAGGAGGGTGGGAATGGCAGTCTTGGAAGTACTTCTAGGAATCTCCTACTATGAGGAGACATGTAACTGTCTATCCTGTGTTACAGTGGGTCCCACATTGAGAACTGGCATTCAATTCTGCGCAATGGGCTGGTCAATGCATCCTACACCAAACTGCAGGTGAGGCTGTGTCCCTTTCCCTTTCTTTCCATTTCCCACCTCACTCAGCTTTGTTGGAATATCTCTTCCTTGCTAGCCTGTCTGGGGAACCTCCCCACAGAAAAAGCGGAATTGTAAATGTGGAAAGAATGTGGCTGTTGTGTATTTTAAGTTGAGCTGTGTATTTTGGTAATTTGGGGAATGGGAATGAACCTATTACAATGGCAAAGAATTTCCATTTTGTGGCTCTTCAAGGAGTTGTTGCAAAGACTTATTTCATTGCCCTGAGACATTTGGAAGTGGTTTTTGTTCCTCTTCCTGCTACCTCTTTCATGGTCCCTTTGTTGAGAAACTGAAAATGTGTGAAGGCCTAAGATCAGAAGTGTGAATGCTGAGGCAGTGTCCCATTCTCCAGGACACTGGTCTCTAGTGTTTTGTAAGCAAGCAGTTTTCAGCCAGGCAGCTCTTCAAGAGTAGGTGATTGGAGTTGTTTGAATGAGTAAGAAGGTAGATAAGTGGAGGGACAGAGGGCTGCATAAGTGTTATGGCTGCCTAATATAGAGCCATGGGGGTCCCAGGCGCATATATTCATCCTGGTGTTTCCCTGCAAGCTGCATGGAGCAGCCTATGGCAAAGGCATCTACCTGAGCCCCATCTCCAGTATTTCCTTTGGATACTCAGGTAAGCAATACTCTGGCCACCTTGTTTCTTTATATTGCATCCATTTGTGAACACACAATCTGTGCTGTCTCCCATCATGGACACTTGGTCTTTGTCAGTACCCTTTCCAATCATGGATATATAATCTGTCTCTTTCTGTTTTCTCTCATTGGAAATTTAGATTTATGAGGCTAGGGTAGTTATTGTTAAGAATGGTGTTTTATTCAGTGTAGGAAAAGGTTAATGAATAACTGAAAGAAGCACAGGATTTTATAGATCAGATTTGCTTTGTTTTTTAAGATGGACTTGTGTAGCCCATGCTGTCCTTGAACTCAGTGTGTGTCCAAAGATGACTTTAAACTCTAGATCCTTTTAAGAACTGAAACTACAGGCATGTCTCATCATGCCCATGTAAACCACATTTTAAAACATGATTTATTTATTTTTATGCATTGGTTTGTTATGTGTTTTTGCACATATGTCTGTGAGACTGTGTCAGATCCCCTGGAACTGGAGTTACAGACAGTTGTGAGCTGCTATGTGGGTGCTGGAAATTGAACCTGGGTCCTCTGGAAGAGCAACTAGTGCTCTTAATCGCTGAGCCATCTCTCCAGCCCCTGTAAACTACATTTTTGATATGTGCAATTACAAATTATGTGTATACATGTGAACTCACGTTTGAATAGTTTTGAATGTTGGGGTCTTAGAATTTTTGGAGTGCTGGTTAGTGGTGGCACACACCTTTAATCCCAGCACTCAGGAGGCAGAAACAGGGAGACCTCTGAATTCAAGGCCAGCCTGGTCTACACAGAGAAACCCTGTTTCAAACAAACAAACAAAACAACAACAAAAAACCAACAACAACAAAAGATTTTAGAGTCATTATTTTGATCTTATAATTTTGGAGACATTATTCTTCTCTTCTTCAGCAATCTTTTACAATTTAAATGGTTGGGCTGGAGAGATGGCTCAGAGGTTAAGAGCACTGGGTGCTCTTACAAAGGTCCTGAGTTCAATTCCCAGCAACCACATGGTAGCTCACAACCATCTATAATGAGATCTGGTGCCCTCTTCTGGCATGCAGACACACATTCAGGCAGAATACTGTATAAATAATGAGTAAATCTTTTAAAAAATGCTAATGGTGGTAATCATTTGCTTTCACCCGAGTCACATTGAGTATAAGAGAAAGTACTTTATGCTAGACGCATGAATGTGGTCCAGAGTCTAAGGAGATGATGCTAGCGTTATCTAGCTCAGAAAAAGAATTGGAGTTAAAACTCTTTGTTTTCCAGGTTCTGTTACTCTTTGGTCTGTTTTTGTTCTTGTTCAATGGAGCCTCTATCTAAGTGATGGCCACCATGAAGTTGCATGTCCTCTATAGAAAAGCAGTTATACTAGATTTTTTAATAGATTGTTATTAAAAAAATAGATTGGTATTTAGTATTTTTAGTAATTGTAGCCATTATAGAAATAAGGAAACATAGCTATAGTCACAGAGCTACGAAACTAATAATCTAGTTATGGTGGTATATATCAGTAATCTCAGATATTCAGGAGGCTGAGGCAACAGGGTCATGAGTTTGAGGTCAGCCTGGGCAACTTATTGAGAACCTGTTTCAAAATAAACCTATAAAATGCCTGGGAATATAGGTCCATTGTGGAGTCTTAGCATACGAGAACCCTTAAGGTCAATCTTCAGTACTACAAAAAACAAAGAACCGTTTTTAATGATAGAACAAACCAATCAAAAATGAAGAGGCAGTGATAGGTAAAAAGAAAAATGAGTATGCCAATACAGACTGAAAAGGCCAGCTGCTTCTTTTACGGAACTTAGCAAAAGCTGGGCATTCCAAGCCTGGGAGGCAGACAGGGGGGCCTCCAGGGGTTCAAGGGCGATCTGAGTTATACGGTAAGTTGCAGGCCACGTTGCTTACAGAACGAGGTCCTATTCAAACACCAGGCTGACAAATGGGGCTCAGTGCTTGCCTAGTATGTGCAGTGAGGTCAGCCTGTGCGTGTGGGTAGTTTGAGAAGAGTGGGCACCATTGTGAACAAACATTCAGTACACCTACCGATGTAACAAGTTTTAAAGCTGAGGAGTAAAGTCTGTAAATGTCCTATCAATAATTTGAAACTTTGACAAAACTAGAAAAATATAACTTAACAAAAATTGAAAATATGAGTGGCAACCAAGCCCAAATAGCATTTTGGAGTTTTGTTTATTTATTTGGCTGGGGATGGAACCCAGAGCTTGAAGATAAACACTATTGGCCCCTGAGTTACCCCTTCTGTCCATAGTCTTACGACTCTTAAACTATTAAGGAGCAGCTTGTTTTAATCTTAGGTAAAAACTTACAAAATAGAAAAAGTGAAACAACTAATAAAAGTTTGGCAGATCTCATTGAAACTAAAGCTCTCCACTTATCTCTCTCGCTTTCTCTCTTACACACACATATGCTTTTGTTCTTTTGAAACATGTTTTTTCTGTGTAGTGCTGGCTGCCCTGGAACTCATTCTGTAGACCATGGCTTCACACTCAGAGATCTGCCTGCTGCTGCCTCCCTAGTGCCAGGATGAAAGGCTGAGCCCCCACGCCTGGCTGTCAGAGCATAGCTTAAAGGAATGTCTAGACAGCTACAAACGAGTAAAAGATACCTGTAAGATGAATAAAAATTTAGGGGTAATCATAAAATATATTTGAAAGGGGCTATGAGATGGCTTGCTCAGTGGTTAAGAGCACTGGCTGCTTTTTCAGAGAACCCAGGTTCAGCTCCCAGTACTTACACAGTTTCAGGAAATCTGACACACTCTTCTGGCTTCCAAGGACATGCACGTGTTGCACAGCTATATACATAACATTTTCTTAATATTTTTATTTATTTAACTTTATTTTATATGCATTAGTGTGAAGGTGTCAGATCCCTTGGAATAGGCATTACAGACAGTTGTGAGCTGCCACATGGGTGCTGGGAATTGAACCCGGGTCCCCTGGAAGAACAGACAATGCTCTTAACTACTGAGCCATCTCTCCAGCCCTATACATAACATTTTATGTATATATTTGTTAATTGAGTGTATCTTAAAATTTTTAGGCCAGGTATGGTGGCATACAGTTGTATCTTGGGAAGCATGATCACAAGTTCTTGACCTTCCTGAGCTCTATAGCAAGTTCAAGTATAGTGTGGGCAACTTAGCAAGACCTTATCTTAGATTTTTAAAAGAAGGGTCCGTATACAGCTAAGTGTTAGAGCATGTACCAAGTCCTGAGTTCAATCTCGAGTGATAGTAAGAATACAAAGCCTATTGAAAAAACAAGCAAGTAATATAAATGGTGATTTCACTGAAGAAATGCCCCTCCTCAAATGAAAGCTGTGCAACCTCTAGAGAGAAGAAAAATAACACCAAAATAACTTCTTTAGCATGTGGATCAACAAAAAGTACAAAATCTGATAATACCCAGTTAAACCAAAGGCTGTAAAAATCCACAGGATATCCTTTACTCTCTGTATAGATGTGAATTGGTACAGCCACTTTAGGAGAAAGGTTTCTTAAACATTCATTTATTGTGCTGTGTGTGTACACATATTTGTGCCTTTGGACATCAGAGGGACTACTTACTGGAGTCCTCTCCTACTGAGGATTCTAGAGGTCTAACTCAGGTCACGAAGCTTGGTTACAAGTAAGTGCCTTTACTCACTGAGCCATCTTGCCAGCCCGGAAAAACAATTTGACTTTACCTTATAAAGCAGCATAGTTTATCTCTTTGACATAGCATTTTCCTTCCTATTTATGCAAACTCAAAGACATGTATAGGAATGCTCACAACAAGACTTGAGCAGCGGATCTTAGAAGTTGCTCAGATCCTCACCGTCGGAGTAAAAGATAATTTGATTTTGATATAATCACATTGGATTATTATTGAGCAGTGAAAATGAAGGACATCAGTAGCATGTAACAAAATAGACAAATCTTAGTAATATTGATTAAACATTGGCAAGTCAGGCTGAAGAGATGATTCAGTAGGTAAAAGTGCTAGCCATACTAGTCTTGATGACCCAAGCCAAATGTAGTGTGCACGCCTTTAATCCCAGTGCTCAGGGAGGCAGAGGCAGGTGGCTCACCAGAAAGAAAAGGAAAAAAAAGTCTGATGACCCAAGTTTAGTACCTAGAACCCACATAGCAAAGCTAGATTTATTGGTAAGCATCTGTAATGCCAGTGGAGAGAGGTGGCAGAAGTCAGAGATAAAATGGCAAGAAAGACCCTGCCTGAACAAGATGGAATTGTTAAGAGCTGACTTCTGGGTCTAGAGAGATGGCTCCAAGGCCGGCTGTTCTTTCAAAGGTTCTGAGTTCAATCCCTAGTAAGCACACAGTGGTTCAGAACCATCTATAGTGAGATCTGGTGCCCTCTTCTGGTGCTTAGGCACACATGCAGGCAGAATGCTGTATAAATAGTAACTAAACTTAAAAAAAGAATTGACTGTGGCATGTGTGCACTTGCATTCAAATACACAATAAATAGACAGACAGACAGGTAGATACTGAAGAAAACAGGCAAGTCCCAGAAGACTGTGTAATGTGTTTTTATATTACTCAAAGGCAGCATAACAAATCTGAGATAAAACTAGATAAAACTGAAAATGTGAAAGAGTTCAAACTCTGGGCTAGGCATGTCATTTACGGTGAATGCTGGGCTCTAGCTTCAGTTCCCAGTGCTACAGAGAAAACTTTACCTAAGTTTCAGGGCAACAGTCCTCCAATATGTGTCTCTTAGAGTCAGACTATCTTGAAGTAACATGTTTAATCTACACAGTGCAAGTACCCAATGCATCCAAATGTGTGACTGAATCCTGTGCTGTTAGTATAGGTTCAAAGTGAGAGAGACATCTTCTTTGTCTAGATTTTTCTGGGTCTGTCTTTGTTCCAGCCTGAACATTCCTTTTATTAATTTCTTATTTTCCAAGTAATTAGATTCTCCTGGTGTTTAGTGTCCATGTTCTCTCCCTTTCTTTTTCTCGTCTCTTATCAAGCCTTTTTCTTTTCTTTACTTTCTTCAGATCAATGGGTGCTTGGATAACTCTAATTACCATATGGAGCCAAGACTCTTAATAGATTTCTTGTCCCTCCATAGTACTTTACCAATTACATTAAAGTATTATGTCACACTGTCCTTTCCAGATCGTAAGATTTTACTCTTGATTGATTAGTATAGATCCAGACTACCAAAGGATTTTAATAGGAATTTGCTATTAAAATTATTGATCATCTAGTCCAATTTCATATTATTTAATAGATAAGGAAGCTGATACTTAGAAAAGCAAACACTTTGGTTAAGTCTCGCAGCTTTGAGTAGCAGAGATGTGACTGGAATGTAAGTCTCCTGACTTGCAATGTTCTCCTTGTTCTATTGGACTGCCCAGGGGAGGCTTTGTTTGAATGACTGTCTCTGGAGTCCCGCAAGGTGCTCTGCACAAATGTCCCACATACTCCTCTTACTTTGGCATTTGACCACCTCCCTTACATGTTCTCTTCTTAGTCTGCTCTGTTTTTTTGTTTCTTTTTCATCAGGGTACCTTTGGGTTGGTGGCATTGGGTGTGCTTTCCATGTGGGGGTCAGCGTGAACAGAGAACATGTCCTTAACCGATGGCATTGCTGGTAACTTAGGCGTTAGTGTCAGAAGAAATGAGGATCAGTGAATGATTTGGAAATTTTCTTGTTTAGTCCTGTTGAGCCCAGAGATTATTTGTCTCAGTACAGTGCCACAGGTTTGAGACAGAACAAGTGTTCAGTTACTTCAAGGGGCCAACTCTTAAGATTCACCAAAGAAATCAAATTATTCTTTTTTTTTTTTTTTTTTTTTTTTTTGTCTCTCTCTCCTGATTGCTTTCTCTGGAGTAGAACTTGAATGGGAATTTTTCTTAGAATCTTTCTAATGAAGCTGGGTGCGGTGGCACACCTCTGTAATCCCAGCACTTTGGGAGGCAGAGGCAGGCTGATCACCATGAGTTTGAGACCAGCCTGGTCTGCAGAGTGGGTCCAGGACAGCCAAGGTTACACAGAGAAACCCTGTCTTGAGGGAGTGGGGAGAATCTTTCCAATAAAATATCTGGGCTGCAGTCATGGTGTTTGGATGCAGAGTTGGGAAGGGTGATGGAGAAGGCAGAAGTAGAGGGTTGCTGTCCTGTGAGGAAGAGTGTTGTTCAGGCTATGACTGCAGCTTGAGGTTATAGTGGGGTGCATGTTGAGTTGACAGCCTGCTTTTTCAGTGAAGAATTTTAGTCTAGTGGTTATGACCTCCCACCTCTACAGCACAGCTGTTAGAAAACCAAGAATAAGCTGGTGAGATAGTTCAACTGGTAAAAGTACTTGATGCCCAAACCTCATAATCTGAGTTTGATCCCTGCCATCTCTTAAAAGCAGTCCTCTGATCTGGTGTATTTCACATTGTCTTTAATCCCAGCACTTACAGGAGCAGGTGGTCTCTGTTAGTTTGAGGCCAGCTTGGTCTACACGGTGAATTCTGGGTCAGCCAAGACTGGAAAACCAAAACCCAAACAAAATAAAAAAACCAAATCCCAACAACAATGAAACCCATTTGACCTCCTTGTGCACCTACACTCCCATCATGGACACATAAGAGTAAATAAAACTAAGTTTCAAGTTTTGAAGTCAAAAGCTAGTGGCAAAACCAAGAATTAAAGCAGAGGGAGATTATGGTGAAGTAAAATGGTGAGGGTGGAACCCAGATTGTGTCTCCTTGGTTGCATACACCCCTAACTGGTAAGGCTGTGCTTATAATAAGCCTAAATTTTTTTATTTTTATTTATTTTTTTTTTATAAAAACACTGGGCATTGTGGCACATGCCTGTAATCCCAGCACTCAGGAGGGAGAGGCAGGTGGATCTCTGTGAGTATGGGCCAGCCTGGTTTACAAAGTGAGTTCCAGGACAGCCAGAGCTGTTGCACAGAGGAAACCCTGTTTCAACAAACAAACAAAAATGGTAGTGAAATTATGCAGTGAGATAGTGTAGAAATGAAAGAGAGTTAGCACTTTTTTCTAAAGGTGGCATTCTTCAAGACATTGTATCTGTGGAGACTCCGTGTGGAAGGACCCTGCCTTTTTTCCTTTTATCCTGAATGTTCAGTCTTTTGCGGAATTTCAAAACCACGGCATATTGAACTTCTGCTTGCTTTTTCCTAACTCATCTGTCTCCTGTCATGTGACTTTCAGGTATTGGTATCCTCTGCTGAGCCCCTCTTTTTGACTCACGTGTTACTTTCCTAAGTTAGAACCCTTCAGTGGTTCCCTGGTGTTCCTAGAGGATAAACCCCAGTTGCCTTAACAGCCCAAAAGCCCTGCGTGATCTGACCCGACTTAGCATTTGTTACATCTTTTCTGTTGTCATTTTTCTGTCATTCATTATACTATATGCAAGTTAAGTCCTCAGGCCCTGTGTTTATGCTTTTCATAGTCTATTATATGAACTCTTCCTAATCCTGAGGTTTTGAGTTTTGTGGAAGCAGGACATTCTCACACCTCTGGGCTAGGCTAGTTCCCCTTCTCTGATTTACATGGTGCTCCATAAGCTCACTGTCACACACCACTCCTTGCCTGCAGTCTCCACCAAACTAAATTCTGTGTGGGAAAGTAGCTTGTTTTAGTCACCATGTGTCACCGAGTGTCCCGAGCTGTGTCTGGCATCTAGTAAGTACTTGGGTAAATATTTAAGAAATGGGCAAATTAACTGAGTTTGTTGTTTTGCGACAGGAATGGGCAAAGGACAGCACAGGATGCCTTCCAAGGATGAGCTAGTCCAGAGATACAACAGGATGAACACCATCCCCCAGGTATTGCTTGTTGACCCTGCCTGAGTTAGGATTCTCCCCTCATCCTGCTAGAAAACGTGGATGGGAGAACAGTGGGGCTGGTGCCATTGCAGGTCATTTAATGGCATTAGGAGGTTGTAAAGTGCTCTTCAGTCACTTGTCTCTGCTGTATGTGTGGAAGCAAAGGCAGGTTTCTAAAGAAACAGATGAATATGGAAGCTGTGGGCCCATCATATTCCAAGGGTGCCTGGGAGCTCAGCAGACCCAGTTCCTACCCCTGTCATCCCTGAGACAAGCTCTTTTTTTTCTTTTTCAAGACAGGGTTTCTCTGTGGAGCTTTGGCTGTCCTGGACCCACTTTGTAGACCAGGCTGGCCTCAAACTCAAGGGATCCACCTGCCTCTTTGCCTCTCAGAGTGCTGGGATTGCAGGCATGCGCCACCACACCCAACAAGCTCTAACCTTTTACCTTGTGCTCTGCTTTGCTTCTTTCTTTTTCAGACCAGATCCATTCAGTCAAGGTTCCTGCAGAGTCGGAATCTCAACTGTATAGCACTTTGTGAAGGTGTGTATTCATCCAGTCGTGTCTCTTTGTGACCCCAGCTTTACTTCTGATGCCCTTTTGGCACATGATTCAGCCAAAAGCTATGTTGAAGCATCATGTTCTCCTTCCAACTGAGCTGTCTTAACTTTGTATCTGTGATTTCTGCCTCCTTTTCTCCCAGTGATTACATCTAAGGACCTCCAGAAGCATGGGAACATTTGGGTGTGCCCTGTGTCCGACCATGTCTGCACAAGGTTCTTCTTTGTGTGAGTCTGAAAAGAGCCTTTGGGACTACTTGAAGAGTGAGGGTGGTGGACGGTGTGCAACTGCGGGGGGTGTTCATTTCTCTTGTCTGAGTCCTGTCTCTTGCTGTCCAGTTTAGCTTGTACTGGGACCTGTCCTTAGAGATGAGGACAGGTCGCTGAACTCTGTAGAGAACTCCTACGCTGACCCCTTCACCCTAAAGAGCAGTGACGAGACCTTTGACTTTAGGATGAAATCATGTCCTGACACATATTTTCTCTGGTAGACGTTATTTTGGTATTGTGCTTCCTCTTGTGCTTACACTTGCCCTATCTTTGGCAGATATGAGGATGGGCAGGTGGGCGATGCCAACATTAATACTCAGGACCCCAAGATACAGAAGGAAATCATGCGTGTGATCGGAACTCAGGTTTACACAAACTGAGGGGGCCCCAGCCCTCGCACCACCCTGTTCCCCCAGGATCCATCTGCCCTTGTAAAAGGGCTCAGAAGCAGCAAGTGAGGCTGCCCTGAGAAATTCAAGGGGCAAGAAAAGGATAGAAGAGGCGGCCTTCATGGTGGAGATCGATCCAGGAACTACTCCACATTTGGATGGCCCTGACTCCCACCCCTGATTTGCCCAGTTGACTTCACCCTGTTTGTAAATAAACAATAAAATGGAAGGTGCTGTGGACTGGATATGATCACTGTGGTCTGACTAGCCTTGGCCCAGCACCTAACCGCCGTCCTAGGGAGGGATTGTGTTGTGGTAGTGGAAGATCCTGAAGGTTGGGACTACTTGTGTTTCATGAAGTAAAAGATGCATCCATTTAGTTTCAGTTTTCTATTCCACAGATATGACTTTATTTTTAATCAAAAGATTAAGAGGGGACAAGGCGGTGGTGGTGCATGCCTGTAATCCCAGCACTGGATAGGTAAAAGAGGCAGGTTGATTTCTGTGAATTGGAGGCCAGCCTGGTCTACAAAGTGGTCCAGGACAGCCAAGATTATACAGATAAATCCTGTCTCGGAAAAAAAAAAATTATTAAGAGGGGAAGTTTATCAGTTGTATAGAGGAAACAAACAGGATAAGAATACTACTGATGACAATTTCTCAAGATTTAAAGGGGTCTTTGAAGCCAAAGGTGCTTTGCTATTTTCCCCTTCAGGACTAGCTGCTTTTTACACAAAAGCAGCCCTGTCAGCCATCCTTGCCCTGTATCTGAGCCTGGCTGCCTGCCTTTTAGTTGGGATAAATAAGGTGCACGGATAAGTTGGCAGGTGCCAAAGCTGAGTTCTTTAGCCTGAAGTCCTTTAAGAAAGGCTCACCTAGGCTGTGTGTATAGCTCAGTGGTAAAGTTCCTGCTTAGCATGCATGAGGCCCTAAGGGGATGGTGCGCTGTCAGGGTTTGGAGTGGGAATTCACCAGGAAGAAGATGGAACTCCCTGAACAGGTAGGTGCCCTGAAGCCACTCCCTTTCTTAACATTGGCTGACCTTGCAGGGTTGGGTTTGTCTTGTTAAGGAAGCTTCTGGCCTTTCAGACTTGTTCCATATACTCAAAAACACTTGGTAATTCCTAAGGTAGTCTCACTATGTATCCCTGACTGTCCTAAAACTCACTACATAGAAACCAAGCTGGCCTCCAACTCAGAAAGAACCAGCTGCCTTTATCTCTGAAGTCCTGGATTAAAGGCTTTGCCACCATGCCTATTTCCTTAGTTAATTCTAAGCATAGCAAGATATGTTGAACATTTCCAAATATTTTATGAAATATTAATGAAAAACAAAGATATAAATACAGAAAATACCACAAAGCATTTGTTTGTTTAGTTGGTGGTTTTTTTCGAGGCAGGGTTTCTCTGTATAGCCTGGCTGTCCTGGACTCCCTCTGTAGACCAGGCTGGCCTTGAACTCACAGAGACCTGCCTGTGTTTGCCCCCTGAGTGCTGGGATTAGAAGCATGTGCCGCAGTGCCCGGCTCCACAAAGCATTTTAAACTCAGCTTTTCAAGGACACAATTTTTCACGCTTCGTGAGTTTACGCTGTGTGTCGTCCTTGCACAGGGGCCGATCTTCTCCGTGTGGTTCCAAGGCTCGTGCATGCGCTGCTGAAGCGAGCCCTCAGTGACACAGTTCCAAATCCTAAAGCTCTTGCTTCCAAAGCCTGCTCTAGGCTGTTGTCTTCTGCGACCTTCATATTTCACAGCACCTTCTTACCTGGGTCTCTTACTTAAGCTATAGTTCCTGGTACTTTGAACAAGTCAGTACCACTCTTAAAGACCCAGAAACGGATTATTTCATTGTCTTCCCAATTCCTTATGATCAGTACATCATAAAACAGTATGGTAGGATTCACCTGCAGTTCAACTTATTCCCTGGAGGCCAAGGCGGGAGAATCAGTTGAGCCCAGGAGTTCAAGACCAACCTCAGCAACTTAGCAAGAATCCCATCTCAAAAAGGAAATAACTAGTGTATTCTAACACTGAAGTCTCGAGACGCAGGCCTTAGAGCAGTGACTGTTCACCAAATAAGTGACTGTCGGTGGACACCTACCTGCAACTGAAGTCTGCCTCCGGGGAAGACTCTGTAACCCATGATACGCCATGAGAGATAGCTAACAAACTTTAGTTCTGACAACTTAATTTCCAACTAGTGTGCAAAGTACCTTAATACTTAAATGCCATTGGTGTAAGTGTAATTGTTGCAGACTTGCTGCATATATTGACTCGTAATTCTCACAGAAGCCTCAGACATAGGCGCTGTTATTCCCATTTTGCAGATGAGAAAATAATCCTAGAGGATAGTAATTCTACAGGTAATCGTAGCAAACTGACCCCAGAATTTCTGTTCTGACTGGCCATAGCCTCATTCACTGTTCACAGCAAAGCTGGGAGACGTGTTTTCTTCAGAGATCCTAAGGGTTTCTAGGGCAGAGGTTCTTAACCTTCCTAATGCTATAACCCTTAATACAGTTCCTCACGTGATCCCCAGCCACATTATTTTATATTATGTGACCCCAAAGTTATTTTTGTTGCTACCTCTTATCTGCAATTTTGCTACTCTTATGAATCATAGTGTAAATACCTGATATGCAGGATATCTGATGTGCTGCCCATGTGAAAGGGTTTCACTAGGTAGCCCTGGTTGGCCTAGAACTTGGTGTGTTGACCAGCTTACAGAAATCCCATCTCTACTTCCAGAGTGCCAGCCTTGAAGGCATGCCCCACCACACTTGGTGCTCAGTGTGCCCTACCTGGACCTAGATGTGTGGCTGCTTGTTTTTGGCAATTTCAGAAATTAAGAAAATTTTCCTATTTACAAACATTTTATATCAATGAAATTATAATACAAAACATGAGATTAAAAAAAAACTCTAACCAAAATCAAGAATGCCTTTTGAAAGCAGGGGCTATGGCATATCGGAAGCACCTGTGCTAACACATACAAAGCTCTGTGTTCGTTCCTCAGTACTGCAAAAAAGAGAAGGCCTTATCCGACAGAAGAATGCCCTTATTGCAGAGAAACTTGCTTTGTAGGGTCTTGGTGTTTGGAGAGGTGTCGGCTCACAGCCTGGAGGGAGCATTGGGAACCTAGCTACTTTGAAGGTGTGAGGTCCATGAAGACAGGCGTGAGCTACAAGACAGCATTCTTCACAGAGGCCAGGGCTCTGACTACACTCACAGTGACAATCCAACTTTCACTTACCAGGGTGTGTAAGCAATCTTGCCTCCGTCAGACCTAGACATGCTTAAGGATGAGTCAGGAAAAGGAACCGTTTTCCTCAATTAGTGCCAGGTGGAGAGTACTGTGGTTGTTATTTTGGACTCAAAACTCAAAAACTCCTTGAATTTCACCTTCCCTCCCTTCCTGGTAGTTTTCCATATAGGCTGGGTGTGGCCATGACTCAGTTTGTGGTAAGGATGTGGCATCAGCTGGGGAGGAGCTTACTTCTGTCTCTAATTCCAGCTGGGAAGGAGCAGCTCTGGAGCTGAGTCATTGCTGGTTCTTACCAGCTCACACAGATTGTTCTGGGAGACCTAGGGAGGAAGTTCTGTGGATCACATAATTCCACCGGAGCCCTCCACTCCAAGGATGAGGAAAAGGTAGGTTTCAGTTCATTGGAAGAGGCAAAGGCCTCTGGAGCAAAGGACTTTGCACAAATTGAGTTTCAGACTACCTCACTGTCACCACCACAGGGCCAGAGATGCTACCCTCATAAATCTTTGTCTGCAGAAATAATTTTACACCGGAGAGGAACCGTAGTATCTTTAGTTCTAGTTGTCCTTGGGACGAGCGAGTCAGGTAACCAGTCTGTAAGGACAGACACATGGGTGAAGAACACACATCTAAGGAAATGGTAGGACTTTTTAGGAGGAGGCCACTTGATCCTTTGTTTTCTGGTCTTCTGTTTGTTTTTGTTTTTGTTATTTTTCAGAATATCTACCTACCTATTGGTTCTCTGACGAAAGGTTTCTCCCTGTAGCCCTGATCACCCTGGAACTCATTGCAGACCAGGCTTGTCCTGGGACTCTGGGATCCCCTGCCTCTGCCTCCTGAGTGCTGGGATTTGAGGCAGGGACGCTACCACCCAGCTGCAGAATATTGAGGCTATTTGAGACCATTTCCTCAGTTACCGTTTTGAGAATCCCTTATTGGAAAGATAATTATTCTGGCTGGCAAAGAGCAGCCACAATGATCATTCTGGACTTCCAAGTTGGATAAAGCCCATTTCTTCTTGAGACATAGGTTTCCTTCTGTATTTCTGAGGTAATGGTTTTGTTATTTCTGCAGTGTCTGGTTGCCCTGACTTAGCAGCATACCTGTGAATATACTTCCTTTAGAATGATAGGAAATTATAGAAGAGGGAGGAATGGTCACTGTTCTCAGAGTTTCTGAGGCACTGAGGTGGTCTCTTCTGTAAGGGAACTTTATTGAGCGATCACTTGGTCTCACTACTTGGATGACTTTCTGGTGGCTGTCATCTTGCCCATCATGATGCCTTTATCTTCCAAATCTTGAGTGATACCTCATCCCCAATCTCATCACACAGCTGTTGTGTCAGGATCTTCCCCTTTCTGTTCCTCTGGGTTCTACTTATTCTCTAATTTGCACACCAGGGAGCCTTAGCTACAAATGTAGGGAGAAAGGAGAGCACAAGACCTCTAGGGAGTTAGTTGGTGGGTAGGATTACACATTCTAAGAAACCTTTTTTCAGTGAGTCCCAGCAGTTCTGGGATAGAGAAAAGTTGGAGGTCATGTCGGGTGAGATCCTCCGGATCTCACGGACAAGGCCTCCGTGGCTGAGATCAAGCTTTACAGAGAGAATAAGGGAGCCCTCACGCTTATCTCTTCCTGCTTCTCTTGGCTGATGCAGCATTTGCAAGATGCTGGGAAAGCCCAGACACAGAGTTGCATTCAGAACACTCATGTGTTTTCAGTATTTACAAAAATTACATTTACTGCATACTGAACATCTTGGAGAGGCCCTCCATATAGAAACTGACCTTCCATGTATAGCTAAAATGTTTTCTCCGTCTGGAAGTCTTCTCTTTTCCACAGAGACAACTTTTTTTTAACTCCAAAAAATCTATCATTTTCTTCTTTTCAGAATTTGTCTGGGGAAAAGTTTGCTCTACCATTGTGATAAAAGAAATTTTTAGATGTTTGAAGAAGACATGGTATAAAAAGCCCTCCTGGGCATGGTGGTGCAGCCATGTAATGTATGAATTTATGATCATCGTGGGCTATAGAGTGAAACCGTACCTCAAGACACAAGTCTAACAGGTCCAGCTTAAGGATCACGTAGGCCTGAAGTGTTAGGTTCTACTTTAAGCCTGACGTTCAAAGCTTGTGGGCTGCTTAGGCAGGCTGTCCTCAGAAATGACACTGCTGTTTGCAGAGCCCAACAAGTCACATGATATATGGGGCTAGTTTATAATCTCGCCATCAGCAGGGCCAGCGTTTATTTTGCAGCTCCTGGATTGGAGTATGTTTTGTTTTGTTTTACATACCTTCCTGAAGAACTCCCATTAAATTTTAAGAACTGTAAAGCCATTAAACCAGATTCTGTGGCCTTTGGCAAAAAACCCACATTACAGTGAATGAGTCTAGCAGCTTACTCTCCTCCCATCGTGATCAAGTCAGTGAACACAACGGAAGGGCTTACTTTAGGCTGGGTAAGGCCTATGTCCTTCAACCCTGCTTTCCTGTAGCCTTGGAGTTGCTGTGGATCAACGAAATGGTGATTCAGAGAGATAGCTCAGAGAAGGCAAATCAGAAAGTAGTTCTGCTCTGATCACCAGAAAGCCCTCCAAGATTAGGCAGGTGGTTGCCAAAGGAAGAAGGTGCCTGTTGGACTCATTCACATATAATTGACTGAACAGACTCCACCCTATGAAATAAGGATTGTCCTCAAGTTACTTTTAACGGACTGTACATGTTAAATTACAGGTATAGTCATAGGGTTAGTGATTAGAACTAGAACAAAGATAAGATACAACCTAACCTTATTCTTCTGTATCATGCTGACTTCTCTGCATAAGCAAGACAGTAACCTTTAGGAAGTCACCGTGACACATTTTGTCATCTAAAGTGAACATGACAGGCTGTAGTCTATCATTCCCATGGGCCCATCTGTGTAACTGTCAGATCTGAAACCTGCAGATGAAGGGCGGTTCTCAGCTGCCACCAGTTCTCCAGACTGGTCTCCAGTCCTGCCTCAGTTTCTTAAACGCCAAGATCACAGACTTGGGCACACCTCCCTTGGTATGTAGATTTGTGGTGATGGGAAGGGAGGGGAGGAAGAGAGAGAAGAAATGAATGAATATGAATCCACATCTTGAGACATTAGTCTGGCCTAGAGCTCACTGCGTAGCGCAAGGTGACCTTGCTCTGCAGTTTCTCCAGATTTGGTCTCTTGAGTGCTGGATTATAGATGTGAGCCACACAGCCTAACTCCCAGTTCGATTTAGAACTTTAGGCCTAGCGTGCACAGGGAACCTCCGCATGAGTAGAGAGCTGTCACCATGTTGTTTTCAGGTTTTTCGGCCCAGGGCACAAAGACGGTCGTTTCTTCTATCCCTTTCTCTGGCAGAGAGGGATTTGATCCTCCCCATAGATGTGAACGTTTTCTTTCAACTTCGTGTTCCCTTTCCACCAAGCATTTCCTTCCTCTCCTAAAGAGATTAAAGGACATTATTTCACTGCAAATTACATTCATGCTGCCACCCTCCCCTCCAGTCTAAACTGACAGGAAGTGGAACAAAGGCCTGTGATTCAGCCACAAAGAAGGTGTCTGCTTGAGTTGGTCACACCCATCTTTTTCCAAGGTGGGGTGGGGGCGGGGGACTAAGAGAGTCTTCACAGTTAGAATGTGGCAACATTGTATCCACTTTCAAAACTTCGCTGAATGAAGACAGTGTTAATAGATCCAGCTTGGTAACTGCACTGGTTAAGACTACAAATGGGAAATTAGAAAATACCTCGTAGGAAAAAAATTGTTAGGAAGACTCCAGTACTACATATTTAAATACACGACAGTCGATAACCAGTGCTGACTCCTGCATGGATACTGGCTGCCTGAAGGTCAGGTCTGCACTAATTACCATGGATTGGTCTTCTGCTCCCAGCCACTTAATGCAGGATTTGAGACCCTGCTGCAAGTATTAACATGGCTCCCTCTACCCAGCCTGTAAGTCTGGAACCCTCTAGGAGGCAGCCCAGACCTCCCACCACCCTCGGCTCCCATCACCCCAGTTCCGTTCAGACTCTGAGGGTGTGCTGGTGCAGGCCCTGGGAGGGTGAGGAGTCCCCGGGCGGGGCTGGAGGAATGTCCAGGGACCTATAAATCTGGGCACCGCCCTGGTAGCCCAGGGCAGATGGGGCGATCTGGGCAGAGGGCCAAAAAGGGACCGGTATCCAGCAACCCAAGTGTAAAGCAACAGGTGGCCGCGGCGCCCGGCGATCTGGGGATGGCGGTGTCGGTGCTCCGAGGGCGGGCCTTGCTCCCTCGCCACTTCCCCATTGGCCATCAGAATAGCTCATGCGCAATTTTGGTCTGCGGTGTCCTTCCGCCACAGAAGGTAGTCCTCCCCCGAAGGGCAACCTGCCGGTCCCGCCTCCGCCGCGCTTCCCTCCGGAGGTGCGGGCTCCCGGCACCCCGAGAGGCGGGGCGTCGCTGGCCGCCGCGGGGATTGGGCGAGGGGCGGGGCTGCGGAGGGATTGCGTTTGCAGCTGGGATAACCTTGAGGCCCAGGCGGCGCAGACCCGCACTGCAGCGACGCGTCCAGCCTCTGCGGACCTCTCTTTCTGAGTCCAGCACACGCCGGAGTACGCCCGAGGTGAGCGGGGAGAGCCGACGCCATCTGCGCCCAGGGCGGATGCGGCTGGTGCGCAACGCAGGCCTGCCTGCCCCCGCGGGACCCAGGCCCCGGGCCCCGCGCATCCCAGTCCGGGCGGGGGGAGAAGCTGGAGCCCGGTCCTGACCTTCCAAAGTCAGGGGCTCCGACGAGGCCCTTCACCGCACCCTCGCTCTGGGCCCTCTCGCCTCTCAATCTGGTTCCAGCCTCTTATCTTCCTGCTGCCATCCTCGTCACCTTACTCTCCCTCCCTCCGCTCCGATACTTATCCTCCTGCATTCGCTAGCACTTTGCCCTTAATCTTCGCTCTGTGCCCCCCTCTCTCGGTGCCCTCCTTGTAATCGCTTCTTGAAATAATGACCCTGCATCCTCCCCTCCCCTTTCGGCCCGGAGTTCATCCTTCATTCAGGTCAGCGTGCTCTTCCCGCGCCTGTGTCCGCCGCTCCCGGGCTCCCCTCCCCCTCCATTCTGGTCACGTCCGCGCCACTGCATCCTTTCAGCTCCAGATTTTCACCCCTCCCCCTCCGCTCGGCCTTTCCCCTCCCCCTCCCGCATTCTGGTCACGTCCGCGGACTCCGCCTGGCCTCGTGGTCCGGGGCATGTAGGAAGGATGCAGTCCGTGGCCATCCTAGATGCTGCAGCCACGAGTTACGTAAGCCTAGTGTTCCCGGTGGTCCGGCAGGAATGGTTGGCCGCTCCTGCTGCTGAATTTGTGTGTCCGTAGATTCCTGCGGTGGCCGGCGAGGCCCGCGCGCTCCATCCTGCGACGCCCGGGCTGCACGTACTCTCGCCCACGTGCTGCCGGGGAGGGTGGGCGCTCAGCCCCGAGCAGTTTCGAAGGTACCCGGAGCCCGACGCCATCAGAACACTCATAGCCCACAGAGCTCAGTCTAATTAGGGAAGCAAAATTTGTCTAGTCAGTGCTTGGAGGAAGAACGGGGCCGCACACAGATGCGGCTGGCACACTGGCTTTGAAGAGGCAGGAAAGCAGCGGCTAGTGGGAAGGTTATGTAAAGACCCAGAGTAAGACAGCTCTCGGGGGTCTTCCAAACCCAAGTGAGCCCTTGTGAAGAGCCAGTCCTGCGTGGAGGCATCGGAGCATGAGCAGGCTTTTGGATCCCGGTGTGATTTATTAATTTCCTGAGGTTTTCGCTCTGGTCCTGTGCCACAGTGGAAACACTTGCTTCAGGCTGCCGAATTACTGGCCTCCGTGTACACGGAGCGCCCTAGGTGCGGTGACTAACCTCCGGAGAAACGCAGCAGGGCCTGCGTTTGACCTTTTTGTCAATGAAAGAAGTAGTTACATTGAAGACCGCGAACTTGAGTCTTTGTCTCTTTGTTATTCCTGTACACGTTAGGGCTGAGCTCGGAGAGGCGGGTGGGCGCTAAGGACCCAGGGTTTCCCTGGAAACAAAGTCTCTTAGTAATCCCGTCAGTGTTTACAAAGTAATGTTGCAGCTCTCCTGAGGAGAAGGAGTCCAGCCCCGTGAGGAGAGACGCCGCAGCCTTTGTCTTGCCTGTAAGGTTAGAAACAAAGATGCCGCTATCCGCATCGAAATCTTCCCACCTGACTCTTCTTGTAAGACCTTTTTGCTTCCTGGCTTGTCGGAGGGAAGTTTGGAGACTGTTACAGTACTGACCCCAAAACCCAGGGTGTGCCTGCTTTCTGGGGTACGGAGGGGAGGGGGCCTTAGGTCAAGGCCCAAGGTAGCATTGTTAGCAAATAATTTGCCCTCTAGTGGTCTGAGTATGTGTAGGTAAGCCAGTGAGACTGTTGGGTGGGAAAGTGTGAGCTATCACCGGGCCTGGGCAAGATGACTCACCCTTTCAACCTGTCAGCTTTTGAGAAGGTCCTCATCCTTGGGTGAGTGGGGAAACCACGCGGGGCCTCCCAGATGTAGAATAGTAGGGTACTTTTTTAGTGAGTCAAAAACTGAACTAGTGTGTATTTCCCCAAGTTAAACGTGGCTCACCCAGGCTGAGTGTGGTGGCGTACTCAACTTTAATCTGGGGAGGCCGGACCAGGCCGGGAGCTCAGTGAGTTTGAGAACACCTGGGGAGAACCTGCTTCTTAAGCCAAACTATGGATACTAATCACTCCTTAATTAGTACATAGCTATTTCCATTTTAAGCATTATGTTTAAAATAATTATCTAATTTGTAGGCATATTTATTCCACAGAGTTAATATTAACTGTGTCCCAGCCAACTGTGATGGCCCATGATTCCTTTAATCCCAGTGTTCTGGAGGCGAACATGAAGCAGATGGCTGTGAGTTCAAGCCAGCCTGGGCTACATAGTGAAACTGTCTCAAGGAAACTGTATCCCAGTTGAGTGTCTTGGCTCATTTCATAGCTGATGCCAAACAGCTTGAATCTCATGGGGGTTAGATAGGCCGTCTGTGTTGTGACATGAAGGTGTTGGTCACAGGAAAAGACATCTTATTGCTTAATATGAGTGGAAAAAATGAGGAAACAGCCCCGGACAGGAAAGAAACATTTCTTTCAGAAACTCACATTACTTGGGTTTTTAGTGTCTTTTGCTTTAGCTCTCCTGTAGCAGGTGGAGTTGGCCACGGACTCAGGTGGAGATGGAGGGAGAGGAAAATGACTCGTTTGACTTTCAGTTTCTGAATCATGCCAAAAACCCACAGCCAAGTTAACTGATTTTTACTTAATGCTGCTGGGAAGAGTGCTTAAGGACTGAGTCACCCCTGTAAACTTCGGTTGTAGAGCCTACAATAGAATATTATAATAAAAATAAATGACAGACCATTTGACGAAGACCATTCTTCCTGACACGATACTCTCCTAGATCTTGATATCTTTACCAAGAGCCAGACTTAGATAGAGGTGAGCCACGTGGATGGTGGCCTGCTAGCACAGGGCTCTTAAAGGCCTCATTAGCAGCTCCGCTCCACTGGGCCTGGGGGCGGTCTTAGAGCCACCAAGCTGTGCAGTGAGGCCACACCCCTGCTGTGGTTTGAGCCTGTCTGCACGTAGGAGGGAGGGCTAGGCTGCAGTACCTCCAGTGGCCACCAGGGCCACTTTTCTCCACCCAAGGTTCTGGGAAACAGCCTATCCTGGAGCTAGCTGAGTCTCAAAGGAAGCTGTCTGTATTCCTCTCAAAATGTTTAATTAACCTACAGGTCATATTTTGAGTTTAGACTACTGAGGTCTTCAGCAATTACTGGAAAGGACGTTGTCCCATGCCTGCCAATTTCGGAGGAGTGAAGAGGTTTAACTTCAAAGTGGGGCAGGGCTGGGTGTGGTGGCACGAGGTCTCACTCTGCACTCCGGAGGCAGAGGCAGGCAGGTCTCTCGAGTCTAGACAGCCAGCTCTATTCAATCTTCAACCAAGGTTTTGGTGCTGCATAAAATGGACATAGTAGCATGTTGCAATCCCAGCATTCAAGAGGTAGAGGCAAGAGGATCCTCAGCTGCGAGCTGGTTCAAGGTCAGCTGGAGATAGATGAAGCCCTGTATCAAACAAAAAAAGTAGACAAGTGTTTGGGTGTCGATTTACTCTGGGGGGTGGGAGGAAGACTGGCTGGGGGCGTGAAGTCAGGCATGAAAGAACAAAATTGTTTTTGAATTGAATAAAATCAGGATGCGTGTTTACTTTTGGAAAGTCTACATATACAGGTCGAGGCTGAGTTCTGGGTGGTGGAGAAGCGAGGCTTGGGATTCCACTCACCCTTGGGAAAAGCAATAGTGGCAGATCTGTAAAGGTCACTGTAGGCAGGCACTCAGTAAGTAGGTCACTGGTGGACAGCTGGTGCTGTCTTGCCTCTAATCCCTCCCAGCTGTGGTCCAGGGCACTCCTTTAAATGCCAAGCCGGGGCCTCCTGTTGCTGGGGCAATTGTGCCTTCTGCTTACACCTGGTTCTCCAGGCTCCTAAGTGATGAGGGTCCAGGGCTTGGACATCATTCCTGGCAACACTGGCTGCTTAAAACTGCTACATAGGCACATGTGCCAACAGAAGAGAAACGTCTCCAAATGACCTTCCTCCTGCTCCGACTCTGCTGGGCACAGATCTCATGCTGGGTTTTTGGTTTTTGCCTTGTGCTTTTGCCCTGAAGTAGAATGGTCTTTCTGGGGGGGGGGGGGGGCTCTCATAATTCCATGAAAGAATTTAAAGTAGGACTGTTAAAGCTGAATAAAAGCAAGCTGGTTTTAATAGACAGTTTGCTTTCTGATCATAGCACATGCCTGTAATCCCAGTAGAAGCAGATGGAGTTCTAGGCTAGTCAGGGCTATAGTAAGGCCCTGGGCGGTGGTGACAAATGCCTTCAGGACAGCCAGGCTGCACAGAGAAACCCTGTCTCTAACCCCCTCCCCCAATAAAAATCTCCCTCTTAAGTGATCCGTGCCTCACTGCCATACATCGGCTCTTTTTTTATGTGCGTTGGTGTGAAGGGGTTAGATCCCTTGGGATTGGCATTACAGGCAGTTGTGGGCTGTCATGTGGGTGCTGGGAATTGAACCCGGGTCCTTTGGAAGAGCAAACAGTGCTCTTAGCAACTGAGCCATCTCTACATCTCTTTACTTTTGTTGTATGCTGTGTACTGTGCTCCAGACTGGCTTCTGAAGATATGATTGTCACCTCCTTTCATTCTGGACACTTCAGCAGCGTGACAAGAGTGCTGGCCCTAAGAAATTGGGTTGGCATTGGGCAGTTTTTGGTGTTTTTTTTTTTTTAATGACCTTTGTTCCTGACACGAGGAAAACGAATGTGTAGGGCCAGGAACTGTTCTAGACAGGATAGGGCAGAACCAAGTGAGCAGAGCAGAGCTGGGCCTGTGTGTGCTTCAACCTGCAGCCGACACTGAGGCCTGGGCTGGTGTTTCCTTTCCCACAGAGGGGTAATGGCTCTGAGGAAGATCCTGCTTCAGGGGCTGAGGCCCAAGAGTGAGGCTCCTGTCTTTGGGCATGGTGTTTGCTGCTGTCATTGGACACCCCAGGCTTCTGCAGCCTGCTGGAGGTTGGCTGTGCATGTGGGTGCCTCCTGAGGAGGGTGCGGTAGAGAGTTGTGCTGGTATGGGTGGCTGGGTCTGCGTGTCCAGGCAGGCACTTCCCTACAGGCAGAAGAGCCCTGGGTGGGTGGGGGCTCCGGGTCAGACCCGCAGAAGAGAAACAGCTGAGATGGGATGAGAGTGGGAGGAGCCTTGAAACTTTGAAATTTTGTCAGGAGTCATTGTATCAGTCCATTGAAATACATAGGTATCTCCATCTGCTTCTGGTAGCAGGATATTCCAGCCTGCAGACTTCAGGCTTAATTCTAGATGGGGAAATGGGGTGTGTATTTGAGGCCAAAGAGATTTTTGCAGTTTTAAGTGCTAAACTGCTGGACTTTGACACCAGAACTGATAGAGTTTGGTTGTGAATTTCCCTGAGGATTAGATACTGGCTTTGAAGTTGGTAGATGAGGCTGCGCTTCCCAGGTCAGTGAAGCTGCCGTCTGGAGCACTTGTCTGGGGGGAGGGGGGAAGCACATCTTTCACTGTCTTAGCAGAGTGATCCTGAAGAGCCTGGGGCTGACACGGGGAACTTCACATGGCCTGTAATTCTTCCCGTGAGCTTTTGGGATGCATGGAAATCACGTGTCATTTTTCAGAGACTGCGCTCAATTTTTCTTTACGCATTTCACACCAACAGCTTTATTAATAAAAGGATGGTTCTGGGCACGGTGACACAAATCTTTAATTTCAGCCTTAGAAAGGCAGAAGTAGGTGGATCTTACATAGTTGGAGACCACTCTGGTCTGTATATAGCACCTATGGTGGCTCCGGGACAACGTGAAATACTGTCAGAAAAGGAGGAGGGTGTGGTAACTCCTGCCACCCCCACACACCGCCAAGAAAGGGGGGAAGAGAGTAAAGCAATGGGGCCCGAGGAAGCTCTGTCCCCGGAACCTACGCGCCAGGAGGAGAGAGCAGTCCCTCCAGTTGTCCTCCGGTCCCTTCTCAGTGCCCGCCCCACACCCCTAAAGCTAAGTAGCAAAGTTTTTCGGTGTTAGGAGGATAGGGTACAGCCACGGAGCCAGTAAGGGGTCACTTTTGCCACTGGGTTTCATTATTGTCTGTGTGTGTGTTTCAACATAGCCTAGTCTCTAAGAGCCACTTCTGCCTGGTTATTAAGGTGATAAGCACAAAGAGCTTTAGTTACATTCAGCCTTTACCTTAATCCTTGTAGCACTCCAGGGAAAACAGTACTCAGCTCTGAGCGGACTTTACAAGTGAGGTCAAAGAGCCACCATGAGTCAAAACAGCAATATGTCACCAGAAGCCCAGGCCCAGACATCAAAAGGTATGACCTGATCACCTGGCACAGGCAGGAATTTGCAAGGAGACATTGTCTCAGACAGAAAAGAGCCACCTGGTGGCTGGGTTTTCCGGAAACTAGGTTCCGGTGTCTCTCCCACTCATGTGGACTTAATTGTCCATTGTCCCATCATGGTCACAGCAAGGCTTTTGTGTCTTGTTGGCTTATTTATGTGCCATCTGTACTGTTCCCTCAGCAGCCACTTACCTAAGCCTTGCTGGGGCCTATGAGAGTTTGCCCGCCATGGGTGGACCAAGGACCTGGCTGCCCGGGACATGCTATATGCAGAACTTCTTCAGATTTGGGTGTGGGCAAGAGGAGGCAGAACTGATTTTGGAAGAGACTTGAGGGCTCATTTAATACTACAAGGTGTTGGGGCCTAAAATCCAGGTAGACCCTGGAGGAAAGGCTGGTACCTAGAGTCTGGAGTAAGGAGTGAACAGTGTTGGCCACTGGCACAGCTAGTGGTCTCTCCCCTCCCTTGACCGTCTTCAGTTCTGCAGTGAATGGAGCGGTGCAGCCCCTGTGACCCCTCCACTCTCAGGGAGGCTGGAGCATGAAGGCTGCCGGGTTCCAAGGCTAGCCTGGGATACAGAAAATAAGAGCTTGTCTGGTGGTGAGCTCTCACGTCTGGAGGCCTGCAGGCCTCCGTTTACATTTCATAACTAGCAGTAGGTGGCAGAAGCCTTTGGCTGTGGCCAGGTGGCAGGGGTGGGCTTGGGTGTATGCTCCTTGAGGCATCCAGAAAAGCCATAGTCAGGGGTAGAGTGAGCGTCCTTGGCTGGGGAGATACCGTAGAATGCAGGCTGAAGACTGTGTTCAGGTGTGGAGACACGGGCCCTGTGGCCCGAGTGAAAACTCAAAAGGTCGCCAACTTGGCTCACACCTCGATGGCTTGTCAGGTGCCGCACAGGGCTTCTCCTGAGCTCTGCCGCTGGCTAACCAACCAGCTCACTGAGCCCTTAGATGTAAGTCTGTAATAAAGTTAAAGCAAAGGTCGGGTGGCTGTTGGGGTTGTGACCTGGGTGGTTAATTACCTGGAACAGATGCTCTGACTACCGAGTGCTGTGCCTATCAGACAGAAAGGAGCTCCAGATAGCCAGAACTGGGGCTAGGGAGGGCCGGGTCTAATGTCAGCCCTTGGGAAGAACAAAACTAGTGAGTGAGTTGAAGGTCAGCCGAGGTTGCTTTGTGAGTGCCAGGCCAGCTTAAACGGGCTACCGAGAGCGGTTTTGTCTCCTAGATTAAGGTGACTCTTACTGATGTGTAATGACTTTGGAGCTATCCCAGGACCCTTGTGCAGGTTTGCTTTGTGTGTCTTGTAGATTTGCTGTTGGTTTTCTCCTAAAGAATTTTTGGATTTTGCTCCCTGCCCAGAAAAACTACTTTTTTGTTGCCTGTCATTTGGACCTTATTCTTGTGTCTAATAGAAGCTAAATAAAGAATACATTTAGGTGATGCTTTGAAGCATGGACTCTGGAGCTAAAAAGAAGGACCTGGGACACTTTGGGTTTGGGTGAACATGGAAAAGAGGGGCTCGTGGGTGTCCTACCAAAGCAGATACTTGGAGATTTGACCCATTGTTATGCTAGGCTTCTGAAGACACTGAAGAAGAAGCAGGTGTTTGTGTGATAGAAGATTGCTTACAGCCTGCTTTGGGGGATATTTCTGATGGCAGCTTTGGTGAAGTATATAGAAAGTGATGTTCTTTCTAGGGTAGTGCAAAAGCTTTCAGAATGGGTGGCAGCCTGTGTAAGGAGCCTGCTTAGGCTGGCTCCCCGGCTGTGTCTGTGCACTGGGTAGGAAGTTAGTCTTGTTCATCAAGGTCTTTGCTGTTTGCTCATAGTCACACGAGCCCTTTGCCCAATTTGAGGAGCACCCATATAACCAGCACGTGCCAGGCCTCTGTGGTTGTGCAGAGCAGTCTTTTTGGGTTAATGTGTAAGCAGGAGACACATTGCCAAGCAGCTCATTAAGTAAGCCCTGCACAGCCTAATTGCACTGTTCTACTCTCCGGGGCCCAGGAGCGCAAGCACCATGCTGAAGTCACACAGCGAAGTGGGGACTGCCTTCATCCAGACCCAGCAGCTCCACGCAGCCATGGCTGACACTTTCCTGGAGCACATGTGCCGCCTGGACATTGACTCGGCGCCCATCACAGCCCGCAACACTGGCATCATTTGTACCATCGGTGAGTGAGTGGCCTCCCTCCGTGGAGGCTCCTGCCTGACGTGAAAGGCATAGCCGTGACAGAACTAGGCTGTGTTCTGAGTGAGGTCCTGTGCATATTTCTAGAATAGAAGTCCTGGGAAGTGGCCGAGAAGAATTCGTATCCTTCACGTATTCTGTGGTAGCTAAAGTTCAGGAAGCCCACTTCCTTAGTGGGCCTCTGTAGAGGGGTCTTTCAGGGACCTTAGATCTTTTTCATGTCGCCAACGCATTCAGCAGTTAGACATTCTGGAGTCAGACACTGCCTCCTCTTCCCTCTTCTGACGTGTGGGGCCCTGCAGATGTGGTTTCTCCTCGCACATAGAGAGACTTGACTTGTGCTGTCGTAGTCTTTTCTGTACCTGGAAAGACCTGTTGATTTCTGAGGGGTGGCTAGAACCCGAAGATGAAGAGTTGTTTTGAGGTTGAGTGAATTTCACACATTTTCCTACCTGAGTATCATGATTTTCTTCTTGTGCTTTTAAATGCTCAATAGGTCCTGCTTCCCGATCTGTGGAGATGCTGAAGGAGATGATTAAGTCTGGAATGAATGTGGCTCGTCTGAATTTCTCACATGGAACTCATGAGGTGAGCCTGGGCTGGACTTCTGGGATATTTGTTGGAAACGGGAGATATATTAACAATGATACTGCAGGCAGGTGTGAGTCCAGGTTTCTTGGTGAATGGGGCATTGCTCTAGCCCATCCTTCTTTTCTCTCCTGCCACCTTCATTAGCCCGTACAAATAAGGTGTGCTTTGTCACCGACCGGGGCTTATCGCTACCCTTACCTTTGACAAAAGAGAGCCTAGAAGGGTTTAGTTGGAAACCCGAGGTCGTCTCCTCTGGGCCCTGCACCTGGCACCACGCCTCATGAGTTCTACAGTGACTCCTGTGGGTCTGGTGAACCAAAAGGTCATGCAGAAGATTGGCCCTGGCTTAGTCTGGAGTGGAGGGCTGAGTCGACTGCACGAACACTGTGACAGGTGCTATCCCTGCTCAGGTGGCATCGTCCCATCCCCGGGGCCTCCACGTGGGAGTGAAGTAGGAAGGCATTTCAGCGGGGGCTGTTTGTCAGGTGGCCTGAGAAGTGAGGCTGTGCCCAGGAAGCAGTCTGAAGATCTGCCTTTCAAACGGTTTCAAACCGTGGGTTTCCCACTGGCTGGCATTGATGGAGGGAGGAGACAGTCCTCCCCACCTCTTGGTTTCTGTGTGTCCTGTTCAGAGTAAAGTATTAAAACCTGTGCTATTTTGCCCTCTGACCTTTGGAAGTTGTTTGGACTAAAAATAGATGGGTAAGAGCAGTACAGGACGTGAACCCCTCCTTCCCAGAACATGAGCCTCTTCATCATAGATTCCCTAACTTATACTCTATAAATAGCCTGGTGGAGGCTAGCCCCAAAATGTCATGGGGTCTGAGATAGTCCAGCCAGCAGTATATGAAGCATCTGTGCTGGGTGTGGTCGCACAGAACCAGAGGCAGAATTGTGGGTTCAAGGCCAGCTTGGGATACATAGCAAGTTAGAGACTAGCCTTACTAACATAGTAAGGGCCTATTACAAACCAAAGAGAGGGCTCATTGCTTTGCAAGCCCTGCTGCTCTCGGCAAGGAGTGCCTGGGAATGAACACAAGCCAAGCCCAGTGCACAGTGAGAAGTGACGCACTTGCTATGGTCCTTGTGAATAGTCTGTACGGTCTCTAGATGGCAGGACAGGCAAAAATAGCCGGACACTGACCTTTAGGCTTTCTCGGCTCTTAAGTCCTGTAAGATAACACCGGGCAGCTCTGGGAGGACAGTGGCCAGTGAGCCAATGCATTCAGTTGCCAGGCGGGCAACTCTGCCTTTACTTTTTTAAACTACAAGGCATTGGAGATTATCTGCACCTTATTATTTTTTTAGTCCTTTTATGTTTATTTTTAGGTTTTAGACTGGGATGAGTTTAAACCCCAGCTTTGGGAAGCTGGTCTGAAGTTCTGTTAAGTCACGTAACATGAACAGTTGAGCCATGTCTCAGGGCTGGGTGTCTCTGCTGGTCTTGGTGGTTTAAGTACTCTTGGAGACAGTGGAAGCCTCCCTCTGAGGGGCACATCTTCCCCCTGCACCTGATCTTTTGACAGCTGTGGTGGTGTCTCTAATTCCAACTTTTTGGTGTTCACATGGCAAGATGTGTTGTTCTTGCTGAGCAGGCAGTGCTGTGCTCCCACACTGACTTTTAAGCAGCCTAAATTTAGAGCCTCTGTAAGGATGGCACAGATGGTTACCATCTTTGCCATTCGGTAATGTGCCAGCAAAACCATAACTTGACAGTGGAAGGCACAATCCTAGAAGTTTAGCATGCCCAGGAGTTTAATGACGGATCACGCGTGCTCTGATTGTAAGGAGGCTTTATGTACAGGTGTTATTTTTAAAGTACTCGTGAATGTGCGAGGTGTGTGACCCAGTGACAGAATGGTTGCCAAGCAGGAACAGATCTTTAGGTTCAACCTCAGTCACAGTTGGAAAAATGTTAGGCCCAGGGAAAGACTTTTAAGTCCTACAAAGGTGGAATTACACAGCCACACTTCTAGAATGGAAATTAAGGTTCCAAACTCATAAGGACCTTTAAAGCTAACCAAGGCAGGCAGAGTCAGGGTAGTGGTGTCTGGAGCCTGGTTTCTAGATACTCAGCCCTGAGGCAGCTTTGGTCCTTGCAGATGAAGGACTGCTTCCAGCTCTGCCCAAGTCTCCTGTAGATAAAATAAGCTTGCAGCACATGTATTTTTCTTCTCACAAAGTGTTGGATTAAATGGTCTGGGTCTACACTGTCCACAGATTCTTTGTCTATCGTGGCCAAAGGGGAAAGGCTTTGGGGAGATTTTATTGCAAGTGAAGAACAGCAAAGGGTGCTCCCCCAGAGACAGGCAACAGTGGGTTACCTGGTCCTCTTCACTTCCCTTTTCTAATCCTGAGAAAGTGATTGTGAAAGCTGGTATTTGCATGACTAGAGCAATGAGCTGTTGAGCTTGGGCCATTGCACACTTATGTCAACAGCTTTGAGTTTGAATTGAGGTGGGATCGATAGTGAGAAAGGTCTGATACAGACTGTCAGGGCAGACTGCAAACAAACTCTGGGTCCTGGGACTGACCCTGTCATCAGCCTTCTCCGCGTCCTAGGGGTACTAGCACAGCTGCAGGGCCACGCCACTGCTTGAACAGAGCACGGGGTCACATTCTTGCCTTTCAAAGGTTTTAGTGGCAGTATTCTGGAGGTCCTAAGATGTGTTATTAGAGTTGATGCTGTGATAAATGTGTTCAAGGCTGCTGGGAAAGGGGGTGGTGGGGTGAGGCTGCCGTGCAGAGGGAAGTGTGGGTGCTCGTAAGATTAGGAGATAGGGGTGAGATTTCTACTTGATCATCTTTGGCTCTCAGGTAGGGAGTGGGAACTGGAGTTGGCTGTGGAGGGCACCTGTCAAATCTTCACTTCTTCTCTCCCCAGTACCATGCAGAGACTATCAAGAATGTGCGGGCAGCGACGGAGAGCTTCGCATCTGATCCCATCCTCTACCGGCCTGTTGCCGTGGCTCTGGACACAAAGGGACCTGAGATCCGGACTGGACTCATCAAGGGCGTGAGTATCCTAGGAAGCTGGGAGAGCTGAGAGCAGGCAATGCTGTGTGAGTGTTTTAGAGTTAGGTCTACAAATGAGGTTTTTAGTCAATCTGTTTTTAGCAATCTGTTCTCATCTGCCTAGTAGGAAATATTGTGGGACCACATTTTTACACTGTAAAAGCTCGTCACCCCAGGGAACCAGGTTTTTGATTTTTGTTTGTTTTGTTATAAATACTCCTCTCCTCGACATGCATAGAGTTTACACGGAGGGGGGAGGTTTCTTGGACTGAGCCGGGGCTTGAGCGCCCACCGGGCGCGCTGGCTTCTGCGGTGTTCACCCCCGGGGGTTGTCTTGACTGCAGAGCGGCACTGCGGAGGTGGAGCTGAAGAAGGGAGCCACGCTGAAGATCACCCTGGACAACGCCTACATGGAGAAGTGTGACGAGAACATCCTGTGGCTGGACTATAAGAACATTTGCAAGGTGGTGGACGTGGGCAGCAAGATCTATGTGGACGATGGGCTCATCTCGCTGCAGGTGAAGGAGAAAGGTGAGCGCGGCGCCCGCGGCCCAGAGCGCTGAGTGTGGGGGCTGCTCTCCAGAGGACCGAAAGTTCAGGGGTGTTTGGTCTATATTCCTGGCCTATCTGAAATACTGCCTTAAAATAAAAAAAAAAAAAGGAGACCCCACAAAGGGCCAGTAGCTGATGCTACTGTAATCCCAGCACTTTGGAGTCAGAGGCAGTAGATCTCTCGGTGGCCCATATAATAAGACTCCTACTGTACGGATGCCTTAGAGGAAAGGTTAAAACTGACCTATTCTAAACACTTTGTGACAATTAAGAGTTTCCTGTAGCCTAAGTTGGACTTTACTTTGTAGCTGAGGCTGCCCTTGAACTCTTGATTTTCATATTAAATGCTGTTATTAAGAATATATACCGCTGCTGGGCACAGTGGCACCAATGCAGTGTAATCCCAGCATGCAGGGAAGCAGAGGCAGGTGGATCTCTGAGTTCAAGGCTAGCCTGGTCTAAAAAGCAAGTTCTGGACAGCCAGGACTACACAGAGAAACTCTTGTCTTTGAAAAAACAAAAGGAATCTATGCCACCATGCATGGCTATTTGTTTCCTCATTTTGAGGCAAGGTTTTAAGGTCTGTTTGCATTTGCCTGAGTGGCTGTGGTTAAAAGCTTGTGCTACCACATCCCAAACTCATTTTCTTAGCAACCCGTGAGCAGGTGTTTATAGGAAACTGCCGTACATGGTTTGCATGGGGTGTTGGAGCCTCGCTTAACCATGGCTCTAGTGTCCTCAGTGTACCATAGCATGTACTTCGCAGAACTGGGAAAATGGCCGGAGGACCCTGCTTCGGGCTCATGGGAGTTGAGGCTGGCCCTCATCGCTCGGCTTCCTCCTCCTCCCTTTCTCACAGGTGCCGACTTCCTGGTGACGGAGGTGGAGAATGGTGGTTCCTTGGGCAGCAAGAAGGGGGTGAACCTCCCTGGAGCTGCTGTGGACCTCCCTGCCGTGTCAGAAAAGGACATCCAGGATCTGAAGTTCGGCGTGGAGCAGGATGTGGACATGGTGTTTGCGTCTTTCATCCGTAAGGCGGCCGATGTGCACGAGGTTAGGAAGGTCCTGGGGGAGAAGGGCAAGAACATCAAGATCATCAGCAAAATCGAGAACCACGAAGGCGTCCGCAGGTGCGTCCTGGAGCCCCGTCTCCATCTCTCGGCCCTCTAGAGGTGTCCATGATGTGTCCCACAGCCTGCTAGGCCCGCTCTGGACCACTTAGGGTCTGTCCATGCTGAGGCTTGTAACCTTGAACCTAACTGATCGCTTGGGAGCCCAAGGCAGGAGGATTGCAGTAAATTCGAGGATAGCCTGGGCTACATCATGAGACTCCGGGGAGAAGGGGATAGACGCCTGTACTCCCAGCTCTTGGGAGGTGAATGAGGGAGAGTCAGGAACTCAAGGCCAGCTTTGGCTTTCTCTACTATTTCCCCAGACCTACTTCTGTGGGTCACTAGTGGGCTTGCAGAGTTGGTAGCAGCTGTCAGTAATCACTCACTGTCCTTGGCTCTGTGTCCTTTATACTGGACAGTTTGGGGTCTCTTTTTCTATCTTGATAAGCCATAAGCTGGTTGGCCTTGGTAGAGGGCCTGGGGCGTGAGAGGCCTCAAAGGCAGCACGGAGACTCATGCCTAAGTGAAGCCGTGGGCCTTCGTAGGCGGTCCTGGGCTTCCTGTCCTGGAAGTGCTGGCTAGAGAAGTGCATTCTCTTTCCCTTCTCTGTCAGGTTTGATGAGATTTTGGAGGCCAGTGATGGGATCATGGTGGCCCGTGGTGACCTGGGCATTGAGATTCCTGCAGAGAAGGTCTTCCTGGCTCAGAAGATGATGATTGGGCGGTGCAACCGGGCTGGGAAGCCCGTCATCTGCGCCACACAGGCATGTGCCACTTGCCTCCTTCCTGTCCTGTCCCGGCCCGTGGTCTGCTGGCGGTCTGCTGGCGGTCTTACCGAGTGCCCTCTGTCTGCCCCCTCCCAGATGCTGGAGAGCATGATCAAGAAGCCACGTCCCACCCGTGCCGAGGGCAGCGATGTGGCCAACGCAGTCCTGGACGGGGCGGACTGCATCATGCTGTCGGGAGAGACAGCCAAAGGCGACTACCCCGTGGAGGCTGTCCGCATGCAGCACCTGGTAAGTCAGCCCCCCGCAGAGCTCTGCCGCAGAGGCGTCTGCACCCTCCCGCCCGGCTCCATCACAGCAGGGCGGGTGAGGAGGTGTGTGGAGGGTGCTTCTTGATTTCTCTGTTGTGCTTTCCCTGCCTGCGTTTTCATTACTTTGTCCACATCTGGCTAAATTTAAGTCCTGGGATGCAGTCAAAGGCAGCCAGAGGGCCTGGGTGCCTCTGCTCTGTTTTGAAGAAGGTGAGGGTGTGTTTACCTAGTTTACCTAGTCTCCTGGTTTGGCTTTCAGTTCCATCCCCTGCTGGTCCCATGAGCAGATGCTTCATTGCAGGCTGTGGCCACAAGGAGTGCTTCCAGCTGGCCTTGCATGGTGCCTGTGGCACGGGACTGCCTCCCTGCTGTGTGAGTCCCAAAGCAGGGCTGCAGAAGCACTGGAGGTGCGGAATGGGTGCTGAACTCAGCAGGCTCAGGACTAGGAATATGGAGCAATTGTGAAGACTTCTCTGGGAATGTGTTTTTTAAGACTTTAGTCAGATACAGTGATGGCTCACACAATGTAAGTCCACCATTCAGAGGCTGAGGTAGGAGGATGGCTAAGGGTTTGAGGCTGGCCTGGATTAGAGAAAGACATAGAAGCAACAGATTCCAGCTGAGCTGTGTCCTGCTGACTGCTCAGGGTTGACAACCTAATCCTTCAGTCCTGTGTTCTGCCCTGGAACTTCCTAGCCAGTTAACTAGGGGGTCAATTATCAAAGGACCCCTGCCCTTTTTTATGGTCCCAGTTTCCCACAGCCCCCAAAGACAACTGAAAAGAAAGCAAGCCCCCTCTTCAGTAGGCCACCTGCCTTTTCCACATATGTGTACGGTCCTTGAGTTTGAGCAGATTGCAGGGTGACCTCCGTGGTTTATCTGCATTGTGGTGGCTGTGAAACTGACAGAGCAGTTTCCTAGAGGTGGTGCCCAGCTTGCACTCGGGTGGCTTATCACCTGCTGTGTGAGCCAGTTGGCATTCTGATTGGTAGTATAGGCTTGTCCTCATAACTGCCCGTGGCAGCTGGGTGGTTTCCTACCACTGCCCTTGTCCAGTTGCCTGCCTAGGTCTGTGCTCTGGCCTTAGCGTGGTCAGGAACAGGCTAACTCTGACTTTGACCAGGCATTCCGAAGCAAGCAACCACACTGTATTTATTTTTGGAAAGCTGTGGATGAGTTCTGTGACCTCGACCCTTGCCCTAAGATGGCATTGAGGAGATATTAAACATTTACTGCCACCGTTAAATGTTAGGTAAGCCTCTGAGCATGTCAATGTAGTCTTCATCTCCTCTGTTTGTGAATGATCATCACAGGGTGTAATGAATGGATTCGGGGCGCCCCAGTTTACTGTTTATTGGGCTAGCCAGCTGATCATTTGCAACATGCTGGAGCAGGGCGAGTAGCAAACGTCGACAGGTCTCCTGGAGAGTTGGTGTTAGTTTTGATGTCCTTGTCCTTTCTCCCATGCCTGGTCTTTTCCCTTGAACAGACACCTTAGAACCTGGCGTCTGGGACTGCAGGGCTCAGAAGATGAGTGAGAGTCCGGGTTGGACTGGCCGCCCTTCAGGGGGCGTGAGCTTCTCCTCTGTCATCAGTTAATTAACACTTAGGACAGCTTTTCCCCTTTACCTGTTTGCCATTTCCTCCTGTGTCTAACTGAGGCGGCTCATGACCTCTAATGAAACGCTAGGCATCCCGGCTGTTTTTCCTGCTCATGGTCCTTGTCCTTTGGGCTGCATTGCATTCTTAGCCAAGAGAATGCCATGTGCCTGCGCACCTGCTTATACTACTGATAGATGCTGGTCCTTCTCATCCCTCCCACACTAAGACGCTTCTGATAGCATTCTCTAAAACTTGCATTTCCTTTCTAAAGCCTGGTTGGTGACACCCTGGCTTTCTTGTAACAGTCTGATTATTAAGTTTAATCAGTGTCTGGAGGGACTGGCCTGCACGCATTCACAGGTACCTGCCTCTTCACGTGGCTGTTCAATGTGCTGCGCCCCAGTGAGCCAGTTTGCCACTGTTCTCCAACTGGTGCACTCTGCAACTTTGGCTCCTTTGACCCTTGACCCCAGCTTTCATAGCTGCCTCAGTGTTTCCACTGAACAGTGGGCAAGCACTCCTGTGCATGGGTGGGCTGGGCTGGAAGCCCTATTGTAGCCAGACAGCCATGTGAGGAGGGAAGGGCCCCTGTTTTGTTTCTCCCTGTAAGCTGTGTCATGAGGCAGTGTGGTCAAACGGACATGGTGGGGGCCCCGCCTTGGCATCTTCCATGCCAAGGTCCTAAGGACCTACCACTGTGTCTTTTCTTAGCTTCAATCTAAGGAGAGAGAAAAAAAACCTACTGCCAAATATTGATGGTACATGGCCATTATCCCAGGACTTGGGAGGCTGAGTCAGAGTAATGATTTTTGAGGCAGACCTGGCGAGCTTAGGGCCAGTAAAGGCTATGTGTTAAGATCTTCTCAAAAGGCCAATTGGGAGTAGGGGAGGTTTTTTGTTTTTGTTTTTAAGAAACAAAAGGGAAAGTAAATCCCTTGGGTAAAAATATTCCATAATGGTAGAACTTCCCTTGTGTTGGGGGGAAAAAGCATGTAGACTTTGACCACCCTGCCTCTGCGCCTGCCTGAAGGAAAGATTTACCTAAGGGTACTTTCCTCCCTGATTAATTCCTTCTCTGTCTTTCCATGTGTTGTCTTTCCCGTTTTTTGCCTTCTCATCCCTCTTCCTTCTCCCTCCGACCCTAACCTTGCAGATAGCTGTGGAGGCCGAGGCAGCAATGTTCCACCGTCTGCTGTTTGAAGAGCTTGTGCGGTCCTCCAGGCACTCCACAGACCCCATAGAGGCCATCGCCATGGGCAGCGTGGAGGCTTCCTATAAGTGTTTAGCAGCAGCTTTGATAGTTCTGACGAATTCTGGCAGGTAGGGCCCTAAGGGCAGGTATCACTATAGGAAAAGCAGCTACTCGCGCAACTAGGCCAGCTGTGTGCCTGAGCCTGTGCACAGCCTCTCTCACAGGAAGACAGCCAAGGAGGCCATGATAGGGCAGCACCAAAGGATTCCCTCGTGGGCCCAGCGCAAGTCACAGGCACCTGGCGCAGGATGGTCCCTGTGGAGCGTGTGGCCTTGCTCAGTTCAGAACATGTAGTGACTCAGCTCCTCGCCTTTTTGTGCCCGGGGACGTGGTCCTTCCCTGGTGTCTGTGACTCCTTTCCTCCCTCTCCATTTGTGACAAAGCTCTGACAAAGCCCTGTCCCCTCTCCTCGTCCCTCTGGACGGGTGTTGCTCCCCTAGATTGCCCGTGAGGCAGAGGCTGCCATCTACCACTTGCAGTTATTCGAGGAGCTCCGCCGCCTGGCGCCCATTACCAGCGACCCCACAGAAGCTGCCGCCGTGGGCGCTGTCGAGGCCTCCTTCAAGTGCTGCAGTGGGGCCATTATCGTGCTGACCAAGTCTGGCAGGTAGGAGGCGGCAGTGGCTCCTGGGAAGGCCCTGCTCAATGGCGCCTCTCCTTGGGAACTCCCGAGAGTGGCTCTGGGCCGAGTCAAGACTAAGACTCCTGGCCGCCACCAAAGGACTCCAGGCGGTACTCACAGGTAGACCAAGCCATTTGGCTCCGGTGCAAGTCCACAGCCTGCCTCACAGTGATCATGAAGCAAAGTGTATAGTTGTTGCTTAGGTTAGTCACAATGTGGACTTTAAAAACATGCCTTTGATCCCAGCACAGAGGTAGGTGAGTATCTGAGTTCAAGCCAGCCTGGTCTACAGAGGAAGATCCAGGAGAGCTAGGGCTACACAGAGAAGCCCTATCTCTGGAAACAAACAGAAAAGAAATCCAGTTTGGGGGCTGATGAAATGGCTTGACTGGTAAAATTGCTTGTTACACAAGCCTGGCCTGTAGATGGTCACCAGAACCTATGGAGGAAGAAAGCTGGCTCCTGATTATATATGCGTGCCCAAGGATGCATACACTAAAGAATACAACTTTTTGTTCGTCTCACTCGGAGTGGTTGGAGATACTGTCTCAGGGTAAAGGGTTTGTTGCACAAACACGAGAACCTGGGCTTGGATCTGACGCCCATGGCTTAAATGAGGGGGTGTAGTCAGATGGGCAGAGGCCGATGGCTGGCCCGGAGGGTCAGTCAGTGAATTCTAGGTCCAGTAAGAGACGCACAAAATAAGGCGGGGAGAAGCCGGTCTGCAGAGGTGGCTTGGCCTTTATTACAGAAGCCTCCATGGCAGCCCGCAGCCATCTAACTCCATCACCGGGAAATCCATGTCCTTTGCTGACCCCCACAGGCACTACATGTCTGTGGCACACCAGTGGACATGTGGAACATAAGCGAAAGTCTAGGCGTGACGCCCCGTGCCTGCAATTCCCGCACTCAAGAAGCAGAGGAGGCGAGCTCACAGCTGAGTCCAGGCTGCGCTACACAGCCTAGGTCACAGCAAGCCAGCCCAAGTCAGAGAGGACGGGCTCCCCTCAGCCTAGGTCACAGAAAGCCAGCGCAAGTCAGAGAGGACGGGCTCCCCTCAGCCTAGGTCACAGCAAGCCAGCAAAAGTCAGAGAGGACGGGCTCCCCTCAGCCTAGGTCACAGAAAGCCAGCGCAAGTCAGAGAGGACGGGCTCCCCTGAGCAGGTCTCTGCTGCCTTGCAGCCTTTCTAAGAGGGTTAGGAAAAGACCCATGGGTCCTCACTCCAAGGTAGGCTGTGTGCTCCTTAGCGCCAGCGCAGTGAGTGCTTCCTTCCGCTAGCACTGAGAACAGCAGGACCTCCAAATTGCTAGCTAGGTCTGTGCTTATCCTGCTGCGCCTTAGCACCTGCCAGCTATTTGAGTAGTCTTGGCCGTCGTCTTTTGGGGTTTCATGGAGGAGTTCCTGATTCGAGCCACTACCTCCTTCAAAGCCTGTGTATGCAAGCTAGCCTTAAGTTATCATTCTCTGTTGTGAATGCCTGGTTCCCTAATGCTTCTTCCTGGGCGCCCTCGGCAGTTGCCCAGTTAATTTAGCAAGCCTGAAACATAGAGATGGGCCAAGCATTCCTATACCATGCCCGGCAGCACCCAGGTTTCCCAAAACACAGAAAACCTGAAGCCTCTTAAACTGAGTTTAGCTTTTGGACTGCCATGGGGCAACAGAGAGCTGCAGCCACTATTGTTGGCTCCCAGGGTCCAGGCAGCAGCTGGGCGGGTACTGCTTCATTTCAGAACAGCTGGCCAGCTAAGTTAGTGGGTGGTGGTGAGATTAGGCCAAAGCTATCTCCCTGCCAGATGGAAGGGTCTGGGAGGTGTGTTAGAGGGCATTGCTTCATGCCTCCTGAGAGCGTCTCGTGGTGAGTGTTTGATGGTCCATCCATCCGACCTGTTCCCTGTTGCAGGAGTGCTCACCAGGTGGCCAGGTACCGCCCGCGTGCTCCCATCATTGCCGTGACACGCAACCCCCAGACAGCTCGCCAGGCCCACCTGTACCGTGGCATCTTCCCCGTGCTGTGCAAGGAAGCGGTGCAGGATGCCTGGGCTGAGGACGTTGACCTTCGCGTAAACTTTGCTATGAATGTTGGTATGTAGCTGGAAGCAAGGGGCGGGGTGATGAGAAATGGTTTTTCTGGGGCTCCCTGAAATGATCATTGTGGGCTGAGCCCTTCTGTCCTTACCCTCCGGGTTTTGTGCCCAAGGCAAAGCTAATTGTCTCTTTCTCATCGTCGGTTCTCAAGATTGGCTGGAGCCTTGTGGGGTGGGGCACTCATGTTGTAGCCTTTACTCCTCTATAAGGTAGAGGCTGCTACCTTGACCTTGGCCAAGTGGTCACTCTGGAGTCCAAACTGAATGGTGACCCAGCCCTTGTTTAGACTAGGCGGCTTGCACCACCTTGTGGTAGGAAGAAGTAATCGTCAGGCAGCTTAGCCCCCTAACTCCATTAGGACTGTGGTGGCATTTGCGCCTGCCTGGCTTCCCTGTGTCTTGACTGGGAGGAAGGCGCCACCTTGTGGTCAGGGAGGGTAAGGGTTGCTCACTGAGGGCTGAGTGGGGCGTTGGAGTTGTTAGCTCGAGAGAATGCTTCTGCTCACCAACGTTCTCCTCCTCCTACAGGCAAGGCCCGGGGCTTCTTCAAGAAGGGAGATGTGGTCATTGTGCTGACCGGCTGGCGCCCTGGCTCTGGCTTCACCAACACCATGCGTGTAGTGCCTGTGCCTTGATGGCCCTCTGGAGCCCCTCTTCTAGCCCCTGTCCCCTCCCCCATCCCATCCATTAGGCCAGCAACGCTTGTAGTGCTCACTGTGGGCCACAGTGTGGCGCTGGTGGGCTGGGACGCCAGGGAAAACTCATGCCTCAGAAACATGGAATAGAGCTCAGCTGTCTGTCATGGCCCTGCCCCAGCGAGCGGTGAAGGAGGAATGCAGGACCGGAAGCCCTCTGACTTTACCACAGAGGAGCAGCAGCATCTCTGTGTACTTTGCTCCTGTAGAAAGTTGCCCAGAGAACTCCCAGCCCTGGCCTGGAGTCAGGAGACAGCAAGAGTAGGGGCTTGAGGGCGTGGGGCCCGGGTTCCAGTGTAGATAATCTTTGGCCCTGGCCCTGACTCGCTTCCCCGACAGCTTTGGCCTCCCCCGCTCTTCCTCCTCGTGCACTCCGCTCTGCAGACACTCCACTCCTATTCTGCAGCACCTCCAGGCCTGTTGCTATAGTGCCCACCTGAATGTCAATAAACAGCAGCTGAAGCACCTGTGTCCTTTTTTTTTTTTTCCGGGGGGGGGGAGGTGTGTGATTGAGCCCTGCCCTCTGAACAGGTGAAAATAGCTACCACAAGGCAGCTTTGAGTGCCCTGGCCCGGCGCAGGACCAACTTATATGCCTGGATACTCTGGGCATAGAAGTTGTGTGTGGGAAGCTCCTTGCTCCATTTCAGGACAGGAAGGGCCTGTGACGGTGGGAGTTAGGGGCCCTGCGCCCGAGGGCCGGTCCCGGCAATTGAGGGCGCTGTAGCACGAGTCCCTGTTTGATACCTCAACCCTCTCGCCCCACAGCTACTTGGCTCTTAGTGGCCCGCTGGGGAGACTGAGGCCTGTGAAACTGAGAGGAGCTCGGGTTAGGGAGCTGAGGGGGTGGGAAGGAGAGCCGAGCCGACGGAGGGGCCCCGAGGGGACAGTAACGACGGGAATGTCTGGCAGTCGCAGACCCGGGCTTCTGGGACCTCGCAATTTTGAAGACGACCCTGCAGCTGGGGCGGTCTGCAGCCGGGAAGACTCCACCAATGAGCTGGCCTCGCTTGGCGCGAGCAGCCAATAGGAGGGCGGGGGCGGGCCTCGGCCGGGGGGGGGCGGGCCCCTGAGGGCCCCGGGTCTGGCGCACGGCCGCGGGCTCCGCAGAGGGCCCCGCGATGACCGCGCCGAGCCGCGGCGAGCCTGTCGAGGCGGGCAGGTAAGGGCGGCCTCCGGGGGCTGCGGCGCGCGTCAGGGCGGCTCTGGGACCTTCCCGGCCGCGTGGATCCCGGCTCCGGCCGCGGGGCCCCTGCTCCTCCGCGGGGCTGGGAGGTGCGCGCGTGCGGAGCGCGGCGTCCGAGGGTCGGTCTGGGTGGCTTCGGGCGAGCGTCACCTCCTGACGGCCACCTTCGCGGTGCATTCATTGTGTTTTCATTCATTTCTCACCCCCCCGGGTCATTTCTCACGACCCCCGGTCCCGCTTGTCTCTACTCCCTGCCGGTCGATCCGCAGCAAGAAACGCTGCTGCGCTCTTCCAGCGGGACCTACTCGAGCAGCGCGCGCGGCTGCCCCGGAGGCAGCGTGGAGCTGTCCCAGCACGACTGGGCCGCACCCCGTGCGCCAGGCCCGGGCGGGCTGGGGCCGGTCTCCAGCCCAGAGAGCCGGGGAGAAAAGCAAAGTTCTTGCTGGTGGAGAGGCGTGAGTGGGGGAGGAAGACGCGGTGGCGCACCTAGAGTGGTGAACCAGGAGCGCAGCTCACCGCGGAGACCGGACGCTGGCGATGCTCTCCAGTAAGAGCACAGTAGCCGCTGCGAAGATCTGAGCTGAGCTGAGATTCTGGGTCATCCCGGACCACATAACGAATTCAGGCCCAGCTCTGGGGAGTCGGGGGAAGATAACGCTTGAAGTCCTGTGGAGGACTCTTTTGGGGGAAGATGCCCATTGATGAAACTGAAGTCCAGCTCTCACCCAGTCCCAAGCCTACACAGTTGGACATCCTGGCCAGCCAGGGTGGATCTAGGCAGGGCAAATGTGATCTTCTTGTTCCCGCATCGACCATGGGTACCGTGGATTTAGCGGCTCAGTCTTCTAAGGGTTGAGGGGGTGGGGTGTCCAGCCGGCTGTTATCTGCCTTTGTCTCTGTGCTTGCCTCCACCCTCAACATATACAGGCTTGTGCAAAGGTGCCCCTCCTTGCAGACATCTGACAAGCTGGATGTCACCTCTCCCTCTCCCCTGTGAACTCTGAACTCCACTCCTAAGGCAGTGAGACAAAGGAGTGCCAGAAAAGATGGGTAGAGGATACCTGCCCCCACCCCACTGCTCCACAGTCTTTCTCATAAGGCCAGCTGGAGGCCAGGAGAGTGGTCACTCTTAGAGTAGAGGTTACAGTTTGGCAGTCATTAAAGATGTTCTCAGTGGGTACCTGGTGGCAAACGCGGAGGGCAAAGCTGACTAGTTGTCACCATGCGTTCAGGAGGTGTCTGCTGGGCCAAGTGGACGTTTTCCTAAACTTCCCTGAGGGCAAGGATCTTCTAAATACCCTGGAGAGGTCAGCCTGGGCCCCATCCAGGCCTTTCAGTTGATGCATGCTTTCAAATTTCTGAGCTCAGCTGGGTCCTCAAAATTTTATCTGGGACTAGAAATACCTGTATGCTAATTCATTCACTGGGGACGCCCTGCTGACCCACTGTGGCAGGACAGCAGTGCTCAGGATGGTTTATGCCTGCTGGCCTCCAGCGAGCTAGCTCTTCCAGGAGCTGCTAGCGTCTGTCAAGGTGACTCCACCCAGCCCTTAAGCTGGCTAAGCTGTTGCTTTGGCGGTTGAGGGACACGGTCCCTATTTATAAGACTGACAGGAAGAGCTTCACTCGGAGAGGCAGAGTGCGTTCAGGTGCTGCTCCCGTTCTGCTGCGGTGGAGCAAATCGCTTCCCTCTCCTCTGCTTTACCACACAGTCAGCAGATCTTGCTAACACGCTTCCCCCTCCACGGCTGAAGGTGTCTCAGTTCTTTTCAAATCTCCCCCTTTGCTGTGACATGCCTTGGAAGCCCATCGAGCCAGGAAGGGTGTAGCGTTCCACTTCCGTGTCTAGCATCTGAGTCTGTGTGCTGGAAAATAGTGTGTTCATCCTTCTCTGAGAGGGGAAGACAAGTTTCCCTCCATTCTGTACCTGTCTTCCATGCAGTGATAAGCTTGATAGAGGTCAGGCTGGGCCTCCGTACCTCTTCCCATGGGCTGTAGGGCATCAGTCTCTCGGTCACCTATTCTCTCTAACCTGTAAGTGAAGGTTAATTCTCCTACTTGTTTACAAATATAGGGGAGGATGGGGACCACAGCAGATAGCCCCAGGAATGAGTTTCCCCGAGGCTGAGGAGATGGCACCGGAGATAGCAACACCATTGCTTAAGCACAAGGGCCTGAGTTCCAGCTGGGTGTGGCTGCTTGCCCTGCGACCGCAGCACTATACACGAAAAGGTAGCGACATCGCAGGGGCCTGCTGGCTGCCAGCCCAGCACCAGGCTCAGTGGGAGACCCTGTCTCAAGGGAATAAAGTAGAGAGCGACAGAGCAGGCCGTCCTCTGGCCTCTTTGTGCACAGATACTCACAGCACACAGACAGAAAAGAGCTTCCCATCTGATTGAGAACTGGCAGTTTTCCCTAAGGTGTCTCTGCCTGCTGTGGGGGTGTTCATTATTCTTAAGCATAGATGCTTCAGGGGGACAAGCTGTTTCCCCCTCCCCCTCTTCCTCCCATATCTGCACACTTTTTTTGGTAGCTGAGAAATGCTTGGTTAGAATTTAGAGTTAGTCTGAATAACTTGTAGTAAATGAATCAACCTTTAAATTTTTGCTCTTAATTAATATTTTCTCGATGGTATTTAAAATCACATTATGCTGGCCAGCCTGCGGGAAGTTCTAGAGGCTGGCAGATGTCTGTGAGTTCAAGGCCAGGCTGGTCTACAAAGTGAGGTCCAGGGCTACACAGAGAAACCTTGTCTCAAAAACAAAAAAATCACATGAGGCTGTTTGTCTGTGTCCGTCTTGCTGTACCAGCTTCAGGGCTATGCAAGGGCTCTAACCCTAACCTACATCCCCAACTCTTTCAAAATTTTTTAAATTTCATTTTATTGCTTATTAGTGATTTTTTCAGACAGGGCCTGGGCTAGCTAAAAACGACTTTGAACTCTTCATTTTTATGTTATTTATCAGTGTGCGTGCACAGTTCCAGGCTTATGTGTGCCATGGCACAGGTGGAGAAGTCAAAGGACATTTTTTTCCTTTATGTTTTGGGGTCAGGAATCTCATTATGCACCTTTAGCTGAGCTGACGCTCACCGAGCCTCCTCTGCCTCCTTTAATCTGAGTGCTCAGATTAAAGGCGTGCACCATCACATCTGGCAAAGGAAAACCTTTTGGGAATCGTTCTCTCCTTTCCACCATAAGTTCTCGGACTTGAACTCGGGTCCTGAGGCTTCTAAGGCAGGTGTCTTTGCTAGAGAATCATCCCAGCTATCTCACCAGCCTGTCCTTGAACTCTTGATTCTCTGCCTCAGACGTGCTGGGATTACAAGCCTGTACAAGCCTGAGGCTTGCTAGCCCTTTAAAATCTTCACTGGTTTCCATAAATTCACCAGGCTGTCCTCGAACTCTCAGTCCTCCTGCTTCTGCCTCCTGAGCAGCTGGGATTACAGGCTTACACCACTAAGTTCAGCTTGAAACTTTTTTTTTAAGTGGAAATAAAAAGCACTTAAAGAATTTGTTTAAGTCTCACATGAATCAGTTTCCTTCTTCATGTGCTAACATAGCTTATCAAAGGCTTATTAAATAGTTGTCAAAGTCCTTCTGGTATTTTGTTTCTCTTCTCTGGCTGAGGGTCAGTGTCAACCTTGCTTTGCCTGGGACAATGACTCTCTCTGGTTATAAAACTGTTCCTTTCTCCTTTTTCAACTTGTGTTTGAATTAACCAAATGACTCAAACCTTGCCAGTGGTCACTCAGGCCACACAGAACATTATTTACATTATTATCATTATTGGAATGATAATTGTTGTTTTTCTTTGGTGGTGCTGGAGAATCTAAACCAGGGACTCATACACTCTCGACATTCATTCTACCACTAAACTATGTCCTAAGCTCCGAAAATAACTTCTGAACTTTGAAGGGCTACTCAGAAATTTAATTTCAAGGTAAGTCAGTGACATTCAGAATCACAAGGCTTCCTTTGTCACCAAACACATAGAAGATCTTTCTGCTTGATCTTTTCTTTTTTTAATTTTTAAAGTGTATCAGACAGACAGAGAGACACCCACACACACTCCCCCCTCACACACGGTGGGGTGGGGAGAGAGAATCACTGTAGTCCAGGCTGACCAAAATGGATTTTGTAGGGATCCTCTTTTCTCAGCCGCACAGACATTGAGATTACAGGCATGTGTCACAATGCCTAACTCCAATTTGGTGGTGGTGGTTAAAATACTGTTGAGGCTGAGGAGTGGGCTCAGCAGTTGAGAGCACTGGCTGTTCTTCAGAGGACTCAGGCTTGTTCCCAAAACCCAAGTGGTGGCTCACAACCATCTGTAACTCCAGTTGCAAAAGATTTGTTGCCATCTTCTGGCTTCTACAGGCACCAGGCTTGCAGGGAGTACACAGACAGACAAATATGCACACAAGCAAAACACCCATGCATATAAATTGTGTGTCTACATATATACTATGTATGTGTATATAGTTTATACTCCTCAGACTCCTGAATAGCATATAAATTGGAAGTTGGACCTAGATCCCTGGGGAGGGTTTTACACTTCTGGAAACATGACATTTCTGGGTCTATCCCTTTAAGTAGCCACTGATTGTTATGTCATGTAGACCCATTTCATTAAAGACCAAAAGGAATATGTATCTAATTCTGCAAGTCTTTTCATTTATCAGGCGCACTCTTTGATTATGTGGCTACTCTGAGGAAAGGTAGTTAGTACTGAGCAGGCAGAATAAATACTTGGCTCTTTTTATTTACAAGTTTTCAGGGGCTGGAGATATAGCTTGGGGGTTAAGAGCATTGGCTGTTCTTCCAGAGGACCCAGGTTCAATTTCCAGCACTTACATGACCACCTACAACTGTCTAACCCCAATTCCAAGGGCTCAGACTCTGTTACACAGACATGCACGCAGGCAAAACTCCAATGCACATAAATAAATAAATAAATAGATCATTAAAATAAATAAAATAAAATCTCAAAAAATATTTACTGCTTTTCAAAATCATGAGCTGGGTCTCCAGTGTTCAGCAGAGGTGTGCTCTCCTGTGTCACATGGTCTTGTAGACTTCAGCAGGGTGGCGGGTTGTGGCCCTCGGTAAATGCCGTTCTGGTTGCCACTCAGAGTGCACCATCTTTCTAGTTGGTCGCTGAGTCTTTGGCCATGACTCCCTCATTCTTGGGAGGAGTAGCTGTTTTAGACTTGCTTGAGCATCTCCTTTGGATTTCAGCGTCAGCCTCCTCTCTAAGAAGCCCTTTTCCTTCTGGGAAAGAGAGAGACCACAGTTGCCGAGGAGTCTTTCTCAGTCCATCCCGGGACCTGTGTTTCGAATCTGTTTTGCTGCTGATGGAATTAAAGTGAGATGCTTTTCTCCCCAAGTGCCAGGAGTTCACACACCTACCCTGCAACCTGTGCCTACCCCAGAGGGATGGGGTACATCAGTGGCTCTCAACCTGCGGGCCATGACCCCCTTGGGAAAGGAACAGCTCATTCACAAGGTTCACATAGCAGACATCACTCACATTACTACTCATAATAGTAGCAACACTGCTGTGAGAAACTAGCAAAGAAGATAATTTTATGGTTGGGGTCACCACAAGAAGAGGCACTGTGATAAGGGGTTGTGGCATTAGGAAGGCTGAGACTTACTGTGTCGGTTAGCCTGTCACTTGGGGTTGGGAAGGTGGGAGGAGACGGGAGGACTGGGAAAGACCAGTTGCTTCCATTTAAAGCAGGAAGTGGAAAGGTGACTTAGTGGGGTGGGCAAGAGGGGCGTGGCCTTGACTGCACCAATCAAACGAGGGTTTCATTAAAGGAGGGACAGAATGACAGGACTGCTGTGGGTGAAGGGTCACTGACTAGAGAATGGTTCCTCTGGGTTTGGGAATCATGGCTGCAGTAATGTGCCTAAGGATGATAGTAATAAGTGGGCCCACATTTTGTTTTAAGCCCAACTCCATCTTTCTGTCCACCCACTTTTGGGTTTGTGTGTGTGTGTACTGCATGCATGTAGGTATGTGGTTACACGCATCCGTGTAGAGGCTGGAAGAGTGTTTCAGGCCCCTCTGCTTTATCCCTTAGACAGGGTCTGGCTGAATTGGAGCTCCCCACTTGAGCTGGCTGGCCAGAGAGCGCCGCCTGGGCTTTTCCATCCCTGTTCCCCAGCTCCTGCTTCCACTGTTACTCACCGAGCCATCTCTTCAGCTCTGAACTTTTTTTTTTTTTTTTTTTTGGTGCTAAATTTTTTGATATGAATAACATTGAAAAGGACTTTTGGTGGCACACGCCTTTAATCCCAGCACTCAGGAAGCAGAGGCAGACAGAGCTTTGAGTTTGAGGCCAGCCTGGTCTAGAGAGTGAGTCCAGGACGGCCAGGGCTACACAGAGAAACCCTGTCTCGAAAAACAAAAACAGAGGAGGAGGAGGTTGTGTTGCTTTTTTTCTTTCTTTCTTTTGGTCTTTTATATCACTTCTAAGTAGAAGTCAATGTGATACATGCAGATAGTCCAACTCTTTGGACAGATCTGCGTCTGAGGTCCTGCTCTACAAGTCTCGCCTCTCAGCTCCGGGCTGGCTGTCAGACATGAACTCGTGGCTCAGAGATCCCCAGGCTGTGCAGTTCAGTGAGTACGTGCTCACCCAGAGGTATCTTCTTCAAGTGCCTCCAGCTGGGAGTCTCCAGTGATTCCGCACCAGCTCTAAGAACTTCCTCTGCCTTCTTTTGTAAAGTGTAAAGTTTATTCTGCTTGAAGTTTTTCAACGCTAAGGACAAACCCAAGGCATTGCACAAGCTAGACAAACACTCTGCCGTTGAGCCACATCCACAAGTGTCTAAGTCAGAGCTTCTGTGGTATGATGAAAAGCCATGACCAAAACTACTTGGAGAGAGAAGGGTTTGTTTCAGGTTGTAGCTCTCAGGCTTCACTGCATCCCTGAGGGAGGTCTAGGCAGGCTCAAGGCAGGCGCCTGGAGGTAGGAGCTTCCATATGGATGAACACCGCCAGCTGGCTGGCTCTTCATAGCCTGCCGCCTGCTTTCTCACAGAGCGCAGGAGCACCTGCGCAGTGCTAGCCCTACCTGGAAAGGACTGGGCCCTCCTGCCTCAATCAGTAACTAAGAAACCCCCCACAGGCCTCCCCATTGGTCAGTCGTACGGAGGCATTTTCTCAATTGTGATTCCCTCTCTCTGATAACTCTAGTTTGTATAAAGTAAAACACACAAACAAACAGAAACAACCAGGACAGCAGATCCAATTTTCTTTATTCATTATTTGTTTTGAAACAGTGTCTCTCTCTTCCCAGGGTGTCCTGGACTTGCTCTGTAGACCAGCCTGGCTTTGAACACACAGAGATCTCTCTCCCTCCCAAGTGTTAGGATTAAATTGTGCACCACCACACCCAGCCAAAGTTCACTTTTTAAAAATTGTGTGTATGTGGGGGAATGTGCACTTGAGTGTAGGTGCTTTAGAAGGCTGAGACTTTGGATCCCCTTGAGCTGGTGTCACAGGTGTCACAGATGGGAGTGAGCAAACTGATATGGGTACTCGGGACCTAGCTCTGCATCCCCAGACTGCTAAGCCATCTTGTCAGCCCAAAGTTAATTCTTAAAAGTAAATTTTTTATTTTGACATAATTGTAGATTCAAATCAGTTTTATATATTTTGTCTTTTAATTGTTGTTTGTTTGTTTGTTTGTTTTTGAGGCAGGGTTTCTCTGTGTAGCCTTGGCAGTCTGGACTCCTTTTGTAGACCAGGCTGGCCTCAAACTCACAGAGATCTTCCTGCTTCTTGAGTGCTGGGATTACAGGTGTGTGCCACTGAGACTGGCTTCAGTTTTTAAAATGTATGTGTGTGTGTGTTAACATGTGCGTGTGGGCACCACAGCATGCATGCAGAGGTCAGAGGACAACTCTCAGAAGTCATCTCCTTCCTTGTTATATTCCAAGGACTGACCTCAGGTCATCAGGCTTGTAAGGTTTACCAACACTGTTTTTTTGTTTTGTTTTGTTTTTTGAAACAGGGTTAGTCTGAAACTCCCTGTGTATCCCAACCTAGCCTAGAATGCTCCCCAACTTTGGCTTGGTCTCTCGTTCTGGGGCTGCAGGCACGCCCCTCTGCAGTGGCTCTGTGCACTTTCTGTTAGGCTGCTTACTGGCTTGGATGTATCTGTGTCTTTTTTTTTAAGCAGTTGCTTGTACAAATATTACAAAGAAGAAGAAGTTCCCACTATGTCGCCCAGGTTGCCAGCTTCGGCTCCGCTTACTGAAGTGACGGGCACATTTCGCCAAATATTAAAGCTCGATGTACAGGAGTTTAAAAGTTCCTGTGCAATCAAGAACTTTATTGTTTTAGAACTGTGTCTAGGTGTGTGCATGTCTGCATATGTATGTATATGTGAGTGCAAGTACCGGAGAAGGCGGGAGGTATAAGCTCTCTTGGGACTGGAGTTACAGACAGGTATGAACGCCACGTGGGTTCTGGGAATAGAACCTGGCTCCTCTGCAAGAGCAGCCAGTGTGCTTACCAATGGCCATCCCTCCAGTCCCTTCTTATACAGTGAAATCTTTGCTTTCTAGATTTTTGTGCCTTACTTGGGAAACTTTTCTGACATTAAAAAAAAAATTGTTTCTATTATATTCTAATTCTTTGTAGATTTAGACTCCTAAGTGTTTAGCTGGCATGGTGACATGTGCCTGTCTCCCAGCACTCCCAGGCTGAAGTGGGAAGACTGGCTTGAGTTCAAATAACCCCAGAGTTAGAGATATGTACATGTTTACTGTACCTTGAATGTCTTTTGTGAGAGATTCGAGACAGCCTTTATCCCATGCATTTATTAAACAATTCATCTTCTTTCTCAAAATATTTTCACTCTGTACTCAAATATCTTATATCCAGAGATCATTTGCTGGACTCTGTGTCCCGTCGATCTATTACTGTTCTGTAAGCCAGCAATCCCTTTGTAATTTGTTCTGACGCCTGGTTAGGTGAGGCTTCCACATTTTCTTTAAAAAAAAAAAAGTCTTGACTTTTCTCAAGAATATAGTCTTCCAGATCAAATAAAGGGTAGGGCCATTTAGAGTTAACTTATTAAGAATTCATCTCCCTGGGCGCATTAGCACACACCTGTGATCCCAGTGTTGGGTGTGTGTGTGCAGAGATGGGCAGATCTCTGTGAGTGTGAGACCAGCCTCGTCTACAAAGCGAGTCCAGGACAGCCAAGGCTACACTGAGCAACCCTGTCTTGAAAAACAAAACAAAACAAAAGAACAAACAACAACAAAAAAAGGAATTCATCTCTCCCCAGCCCTCCCCTTCTGTAGCCTAGGCTGACATCATGCTCCTCATGCTCCTCATGAGACCAGGCATGCCCCCCCACCCAGCTGTAACAGTGGGTAGTAATGAACCCTTATGGCTGGGGTGCCGTTGGGTGGGGTCGTAGACTCCTGCCTAGTATGTGTGAGGCACCTCCAGTGGGCTGGGGCTTCTCCTGTAAGCTATGTGTGGTCCAAATATAGTTTCTCTGTCACTCTCCGTCTCTCCAAGTGTGGATGTGTGTGAGAAAGAGAGAACGTGTGCGCGCGGGTGCGCACGCACGCTCATGTGTGTTCTTACTTGTGTCAGAGATGGCGTGTCCACCTCAACTGCCCTCTGTCTCCTCTCTCCCGATTAAATTCAAGCCCTTATTCTTTCGTGACAAGCGTTTTACCGCCTGGGCGTCTCACCGACCCCTAAGGTTTTTGTTTTGTTTGCTTTTTCACAGTCAGATAACAGTGATTTATTTTAAACAAAGAGACCTTTTTTCCCTCACCTTTCGTACAATAGCTACACCCTTCGTGTGTTGAGTAACAGCGGCGAGAGATGGCACTCTCTAGGAGGTTTTGATCAGCGCTGCGGTCTGGGGCGCTCCCTGGGGAAGAGGCTCCAGAGCTCGAGATTGGGTCACTGGTCAGGAATCTGCCTGAGGAGCCACGTTGTCGAGGAGCCTGCGGCGGGTATGGACTCCAGCCCCGCCAGGGGCGTGCACAGGAGCGGCCAGCTGCCAGCGCTGGAGCCGGGCACAGTTCCAGGGCGCAGGCTCATCATCCCGGGACACCGGTTGGTGGGGGCGCCGCTCTTGCCCTCACGTCAGGTCTCCTGATCTACAGTCTACGCTCTGTGCTACCAGCTCGACTCACCAGCTGGCAGAGGGCTAGGCCGCGCCACCCTGACGCGATCTGTGTCGCCGCAGGCACCGCCTTAGGAACCACTAAGTGTGGTACTGGAATTCCGGGTGTGGCTGCCACCGGGGCCTGAGGGACCTTGATCTTCCCAGTCCTTTCCAGGGCAGGCTTAGAAAAGATTCTTGTGGTTGGTGCGTTCTTGGGGTGGAGGAGCTGCAGGTGAGAGCGGATGGAGGGTGGGGTGTGACCCGGCAGTGCAGTGAGGCAGCACCGGGTCTCCGAGGCGCGGATGCGCTCAACTGCACTTTCCGACCACGGGGGAGCGAACGGCCCCGCCATCCAGGCAACCCCGCTGTCTGTCACTGGAAGTGAGGGGAGGCAAGCGTCCAGGCTGCTGTGGTGCTCAGCTGGCTAGTGGCCCGGTTTCCTCACATGTGGTCACAGGCTCACTGTCCCTCCCAGTCACCAGTCAGGGAGAAAGGAAGGAGGAGCCCGGCCCATCACAGCACCAAAGTGTCCACATTCAAGGTCTGCTGTCGCCTACCCTCAGCAAACCTCAGCACTGTTTGTTCTGCTGTTCGCCCAGTCCTCCTTTGGAAATGCTTTTTTTTTTCAACCTACACACTTGGAGTTTTATATTTTTCTATTTGTTTTGTTTTGTTTTTCAAAAAAAAAAAAAGGTTTCTCTGTGTAGCCCTGGCTGACCTGGAACTTACTCTGTGTGCCAGGCTGACCTCAACCTCAGAGATCATCCTCTCCCTGCCTCCTGGGTACTGGGATTAAAAGTGAGCGAGAACCAAGGCAAACACTCTTTATAACATAATTTGGCGGGCCCGCCCCTCTCTTTTTCTTTCAAGCATTCCTTAAGCCCTGGGTCTCTTCTTCCTCCTTCCCTCCCTCCTCAACTGCATTGAGACCAAAGTCATGCTTGTTTTTTTATTCAGTGCTAGGGATGCAACCAGGGCCTTATACATGCTAAGCACATGTACCACGCAGCCAACACGCTGCGTGTCCAGTTCAGTGATGTTTGATGTTCACACAGTTATGCAGCCAAGACCACCGTGTAACTCCAGAATATTTGCCCTGCAAAGAAACTAAAGGAGCAGTTAGACATCACTCCCCATTTGCCCTTTTGTGCACCCCAGGATCTACCAATCTGCTTTCTTTCTGTATGGATTTGCCAGTTTTGTATTTTCCTTACACACGGAACCGTAGAGGAAGCGGTATTTTTGTGACTGCCTTCTTCCAGTTAACAGTAGTTTGAAGATCCTTTCCTGGAGGTAAGAGCGGCTAGGTTGAGCTCCCACCCCTGCTATAGCCGGCTCTCAACTGCCTGTAACTCCAGCTCCAGACATCTGACGTCCCCTTCCGGCCTCTGCAGGCTCTGCATTCAACCACCCCTGTGTACACCTTCACCGTTCATGATTGGCGTGGGTCAGGTTTCCTTGCTTACTTTTTTTTTAATGGCTGAAGAGAAATATTTTATTTATCTATTGATGGGCGTGTAGGCTGTTTCATTTTTTGGCTTTTCTGAGCAATGCTGCTGTGAGCATTTATGGATAGTATTTATGGATAGCATTTATGGATAGTGTGGGCATGCATTTTCATTTATTTATTATTTTTAGTTTTGTGCCATGTCTGTGTGTGTTTGTGCATGTTGAAAGCCCACAGGTGTCAGAGTCCCCTGGAGCTGGACTTGCAGGTGGTTGTGAACTGTGTGATGTGGGTACTAGAAATTGAACTCTGTTCCTCTGGGAGAGCAACGCATGCTCGTAACCGCCACCGAGCCATCTCTCCAGTCTGAACATGCATCTTTAATTCTGTTTCGTATGTTCCTAGGGATGTTTGCTAGGTTGTATGGTAACTTCAGTGGTTGTTTTCCCAAAATGCCAGCCCATTTCACACCACTTCCAGCTGGAGAGAGGGTCTCTGTATCCCCGCAGCCTCTCCCGCACCTGTCACTGATGGCGGGCTTCGAGGGTTGAGGGGGTGTGGAGAGGTACGCTTTGTGGGTGGTTCTCCCTCGTGGCTAATGATGTTGATGACCTTTTTACATACTTACTGGACATTTTTATCATCTTTTGAGAAATACTGATTCAGCTATGTGCCATTCTTTATGTGGCCGTTTGTCTTTTTCTTGTTGAGTTTGTAAGGGTTCTTTTTTAAATTGTTGAGCTGGGTGTGGAAGCATTCATTTAATCCCAGCACTTGGGAGGTAGAGGCAAGTGGATTTATATGAGTTCAAGGCCAACTTGGTCTACATAGTGAGACCCTGTCTCAAAATGAATGAATGAATGAATGGATGGATGAATGAATGGCGATTTAAGAACTCCACATAACACAAAACATAGCATCTCAATCATTTTAAGGATACAGGTTAGTGTTAAGGTCCAGCATGATGGATCAGCAAGGCTGATGACCAGAATCCAATCCCTGGAAACACACGGTAGAAAGAAAGAAGCAACCCTCTGAACTTATGCTCCAACCCCCACAGGCACCCACATCTATATACATACACAAATTAATAAAAATATTTATATTAAAAAAAACAAAAAGTTGATAGTATACTTCTTTCATTTAAATCCCTCCTCTGGGCACCCATTGTTGTAAGGCAGTGATTCGCACTGGAGCCCATGCAGTCTGTACCATCTAGCTCTGCCCACCTTTCTGACTCACTACTCACCACCTCACTGCTCACCAAAACCCTCCAGAAACAGGCCTCTTACACTCCTGCACTGTTGGCCTCCTGCTCTTTGACCTCTCTAATGACCGTTCTGCAGCCACCTTCTCTCTTCCCCATGTGGTGAACATCCAATGGAGATCAGCTGCAGGGCCTTGGTTGCTTGAAAAGAATCACCCTGGCCATCCAGGTGAGCCTGGCCTCTCTGGTAGAATTTCTCCTCACACCCATGCTTTTCCTCAGGGCGTACATTACGGATTTATAATTATGTACTGGTTTATGTTAATATTTGCTTCACGTCTGCCTCCCCGAGCAGACACGCTGTGGGTAGTGCCTCGCCTCCCTTCCCTGGAGCACACAGCACTTACCAGAGTGGAGGGAATAACAAGCGTTCATTTTTCAGTTGGTATTTGCAGAAGGAAGGCAGAGGGAGATGGGCTGGCAGTCCTTTGAGCAAACCGCCAATCCCTTCTGGGACAGGAATCCTTCTGACACAGAGAGCAGGTGGCCGTGTGTAGGTCACCTGGCTTCCTGGCCTCTGCCTTCCCCACCCCCGGCAGAGACTTTCTTGTCCCAGAAAGCAACAGTGGTTTCCTCCAAGCCTCCAGCAGCAGTCGTGGTTTTCGGCCTGCCTCCACCCCGTCTTCATCAGGGCCCCAGGGCCTCGCAGTCACTGTGGTTCTGAGCAGCGTCTGGAGCATCCACAGGGCTGGAGGGATTCTGAGATGGGCATCCTCAGATGTTAGTGTGGGCTCTGCTGGACAGTACCCAGGGGTAAACAGAGCTGACCTGTCATTGGAGAGCAGCCGCACCCCTGGCAGCCTGAGTGGGGGCATCTGTGTGGCCAAGGTTGTCTGTGCACCTCCCTTCAGAAGAGGGACCACAGGGGTGCTCTGTTTCTGAGTGAATGCAAGTCTGTTTTAAGACCTGAATGACCAGCTTCTTGTGTGGAGATGGCCAGGTCCCAAGGAGCCTGCCAAAAAGAAGTGGTCTGTCATCAGGTCCAGGGGGGATGGCTCAACAGATGCTCCCCCAGCTGTGGGCGCTGCTGGCAAGGTTAGCTGCTGGCCTGGCAGTCTGTAGAACTCACTGCCTGCCTAATGTGGCCCAGGCTCTGTAAGAAAACCCGGATGTCCTGTAAGGGAGCTCCTGGGTCTCAGATGTTTGTCCCTGGGCGGCTCCCTAGTGGCTGTTTTCGTTCTGCAGGTCTTTGAGCTCTGTGCAAGACAGAGACAGAAATGGCTGCCCTCAAACTTTGAGTGGAGATAGGAGCGGCAAGGCTTCTGAGCATGGCTGGGTCCCAGGTAGTTTTGTCTCTCCTGGCCAGCAGGTGGGAGCCCATCCCTGAGATGGGCATCCTCAGAGCCTCTTAGCCAGAATGCCTTCCCCTGCTTTCTTGTGTTGTAGACCGAAGACGAGGTGCAGGCATGCAAGGCACGTGTGGATCTCTGCCGGTGCACAGGAGGCCCAGGTGTGCCCCCAGTGTTGTTAATTCTTGTGGAGAGGGAGCTCTGCCTCTAGGTATCCTTCCAGGAGTGTGGCGGGACATGGGGCTCCAGCTCTCAGTGGGCTGGAAAGGGATGGGAAGCTCACAGGGTGGGGCTTTAGGAGGACACCCTCCCCACAACACACTGTGGATTGCACTTTGACCTCTTGCAGATTATCACATAGCACATAAGCAAGAGGATTTTCTGTCCTATTTTGTAGAGGCACAGGTCAGAAGCAAGTGACAGGATCACCAGAGGTTCAAGGTACAACCAGAAACTGCTGTGACTCTGGGCTTGTGTTTACACCATAAGGACCCTCCATTTCTGAGAAACTGCATACACAGAGGAGCCCTTCAGCTGGAGTGTTTGTTTGGTCTGTGGATTGTTATTGAACACTTGCTGTATGTGTGAAACTGGGTAGGTCCCTGGAATGTGAGAGACTGAGTGGCAAGCCACGCAGCCCAGGAATTTTCTGGGCGCAATGGAGATCACTTCCATCCCTGGATGCACCCCTCAGGGAAGAGAGGTGCTGGAAGAGAAAGACAAGGGAATTCCATCCTGGGTAGAAGCAGGCTGGCAGAGCTGGGAGGAGCAGCTTATCAGCTAACCTCTTCTCCAGATGGAGGCTGGCTGTGACCTTGCTGTGACCTCTATCTCACCTGGAGCTGTGTCCCTTTGGCAGGTTGAGAATCCAGACTTGGGTTCAGAGGTCAGGAAACAGGAGAAAAGGGTTTGGGGCTCATTAAACTTTGTAGACCAGGCTGGCCTCGAACTCACAGCGATCTGCCTGCCTCTGCCTTGCAGAGTGCTGGGATTAAACGTGTGTGCCCCGGCACCAGCGGTTTCTTTACAGCCCTCTGTCCTAGGGTCTTTGCAGGGCACTGTGGCATCACCGGCTGTGAGCACCAGCAGCTGGGGATGTGGCAGTCAGTGGAGAGTTTGCCTAGCACGCATGGAGCCCCAAGTTCTGCCTCCTGCACCACAGAAACTGGGTGTGGAGGCCAATGCCTGTAACCCCAGCCACTTGAGAGGCAGGACAGAGGTGCAGATTCAAGGTTGTCCTTGGCTACGTAATGGGACGTGACACCAGGGAGGAAGGACCACTGTCTAGACCAGAGTATGAACTGGCTCTGCTCTTCTCCAGGTACTCAGAATGAGGGAGGGCCTTTAGCCCTGGCTCTGGGCTGCAGAGCAGAGCTGCCATCTCTCTTACAAGGCTAGAGCTGGACCTGGGGCAGATGCTAGGCAACCTGAGCTGGACCTGTTTACTGTCTCTCAGAGCTCCCTGGGCTAAGGAAGTTTGTTATGGTTTGAACGTGCGTGCCTTTGCTCTTCCTGGCCCTCGAGACTCATGCAGATGTGGCTCTGGCCTAGGGTTAGTTGTCAGACACCTCCACGAGGTCCCGCCCTGCAAACTCACAGAATCCAGCTGCTTCCCGTTCTCCAGCTGTGGGATAGAGGCAGTACCACTCGTCACATTGACGGCCTAAATGAGAGCTAACCTTTGTGCCTGGTACATGGTGTTGAGGCAAACCTGGGCTGGAGGTTTCCTGTCTGGCTGTGCGCACTGGACACTGCAAACAGAACCGGAAGCCAATGGGCAGTAAAGGGGGAGCAGATGCCCCTGCGCTCTCCTAGGCTGAAGTCTGGCCTGTGGCTGCCGGTGGCTGCCGTCCTTGCTTCGCTCCAGACCTTCCTCCAGGAACATCTGCGCAGCTCCCTGCCTCCTGTCTCCCGGCTTGGAGTCGTTGGAAAGGGAATCTGACGTGCAACCTCTTCACTCTTGGGAGGCTCCTGGCCAGGTGCAGGTGGCGTTGTGTGGGTTCTGGCTGCTGTGCGTGATCTTCCCACAGTCTCTGGATGAAGAGCCTCTGCCCGCCTTTCATCTCCTTTTCCCTCAAAGCTTCCCTAAGCAATAAAAGGAAACTGAGCACATTTCTAGTCTGGGTGGCCTCAGACCCTTCTCTGGGTGGGGACTGTGGCTAACTTGACAAGTGCATCTCCTTCCTGAGCCATTTTCCAGGGATGCTGTGTTGGGGCAGTGGGATTAGGACCTCCAATTCACTGCTCCTGCCCCAAGGCACTAGTCTGAATTTTGGCTGTGGGGTTCTCCTGCCCCCCCTCTAGTTAGCAAAAGGGCATAGCCAGCCATCTTCTCAGTGTAACACATTGGCTGGGCGTGGCCTCAAGAGAGCAACTACAGAATTATTTTTGCCCACAAGAAAGAAACTCCCTTTTATCCTCACATTTTAGCATATCAGTGATGTTGCCCTATTTGTCGTCAGGGGGGCTCTTGCCATCTTGCCAGCCAGTCTCTAGGTTGTGTGGAGGACTGTGCTTTGAGAGAACACAGGAAGATACCCAGGAAGAGTACCACAGTGATTCTGAGCTAGCCGATGCCACGTTGGAAAGTCAACCTGTCACTTCCTCGGCAGAACACAGGAAGTGGGTTACATGGCCTCAGCAGACAAGGGAACTCCCTAGTAACAGGGGTCACCTTGCCTGGCCACAGCGTTTCTGAAACTCGGTATGGTCAGAACCCTAGCTCTTAGTCCAGGCAGGCCAACTGGCCTTGGGAAGAAGGAGGCGTGCTTCCCTGCGAGCCACAAAGAGAGCACACAGTAGGCAGGGTTCTTCCTGTGGCTTCTTAACTAGCTTCAATTTCCTTTGGAGCATTTAAAAGCCAGAACTGAACAGACACCTGCCTGTGACCTAGCAATGCTGGTGCTAAGTGTTTACCCACAGAAGTGAATACTTGTGTTCACAAGGCTGGCACCAGAGTTTTCGTTGCTTTCGTAACAAGCTAAACCTGGAAAACTGCCCAAGCCTGTCATCAGTAAAAGGAACGCAATAAATTAAATGTATCCATATAATGGAATTGCTAGTGAGAATGCAGTTTACAAATATAACACAGCATGGTGCTAGGAAGAGTGCTAGCCTCCCGTGCACAAGGTCTTGAGGACTGCCCTGTCAGGGAGCATGGTGGCCTATCCCTGTAATCCCAGCATGAGGGATGTGGAGGAGGATCAGAAGTTCAAGGTCATCTTCAGCTACAGAGCAAGTTCTAAGCCAGCATGGATCCCGTCTCAAAAAGCTAAGACCCAAACAGATATACACACAGCCCCGTGGATGTGCCTTTCAGTCTTTCAAACACACTGTAAGATGGGTGCTGTGGCCCCAGTCTGTATGACAGGAAGCATGGGCAGTCTGCCGTCAGATGTCAGGATGATGGTTCTTTGGGGGATGGTAGGGACAAAACCAAAAGGAGCAAGAAGGAGTTCTGGAGCCAGACATGGTGACACAAACTGTTAATCTCAGGACTTGAGAGGCAGAGGCAGGCTTATATCTGTGAGTTCAAAGCAGCTTGGTCTACAAAGCAATTAAGGAAGCTACAGCTATTACACAGAGAAACCCTGTCTTGAAAACAAACAAACAAATAATAATAATAATAATTTTCTTTTAAAGGGCAGGAAAGGGGAACTCTGGGAGCTGGTTTCAGGTTTGTTTTTTAAGTGGGTTAGTCTGCTGAATGTGATAAAGCAGGTCTTTAATCTCAGCAATCAGGAGGCAGAGGCAGAGGCAGGTGGAGCTCTGAGTTCAAGTCTGGCCTGATTCACATAGTGAGTTCCAGGACAGCCAGAGCTATCAGACTCTGTCTGACAGAGAGAGAGAGAGAGACAGAGACAGAGAGAGGAAAAGAAAAGTATTGGGTTGTACACTTCCTTTGCTATGTGTAAATTATACTTCAATAGCAACCTAAAAATAGTCACTTAAGTACAACTCTTGGAGGCTCTTACATAGCTGCTCTTAAACAGGGCTCAGGCATCCTTTTCTTTTTTTGCTTTTATGTGTGACTGTGTCATGTATGTGACCTGTGTGCACACATTATGTGGAAGTCATAAGACAGCTACAGGGGTCAACACTGTCCTACCGCCTTGTCTAAAACAGGGTTGTTGGTGTTTTTTTTTTTGTTTGTTTGTTTTGTTTTGTTTTTTTGTGGTTTGCTGCTGTGGTAAGCCAGGCTAGCTGATCCTCAAGCTTCAGAGGATTCTCCTGTCTCAACCTCTCAGAGTACTAGAGTTAGTGGTGACCTCTACTTAGGCCCTGAGGATTTGAACTCAGATCCCCTTGTTTGTGGCGCAAATGCTTTCCTCACTGGGCTATCTTCCCAGCCATTTTTGTTTTAGATCTAGCTCAGCCTAGCCTTAAACACACTATATATTGCAAGATGGCCTTGAACTCGGCACCCTCCTGCCTTAGTGTCCCATGTACAGGAGTTACTGACCTGTACAACCACAGCATTGGTTTGGTTTGGTTTTCTCCCTCTAAAGCCCTGCTGGTGATTCTAATGTGAATCCAGTCAGTTGACCCCACATTAATGCTAACAGCAGGGATCTTTCCTCTGTTAGGTGGGAGGTGAACTGAGACAAGAGGGTAGGGTAGAGAGGCCTGGGGGATTTGGAACTAATCATGGCAGAACACCAAGCCCAGGTTGCTGAACCATAGCTTTTGAAGGTCTACCCAGGCCAGAAGTCTACCTGGCTTCCTGTCCCTTGTAGCTCCTTTCATGACTTTTGGATTTGTCCTGTCAGGGGCCTGCAATGTGATGTGGCCTTTGTCTGAAGAGAGCAGTGTTGGCAGCTCTCTCCCCGGAGACCACAGAGGCTTAGTGTCTTGGCTGTCTGCAGAGGTGACATTGGCCCTGGGCTGGGCTCCGAGAAAAGTTGGCAGGACCCGCAAGGAGTTCTAGTATCTCAGAAGTCCACAAGAAGTCAGCCTGGGAGAGTGTGGGTACCTTTGTCAGGGAGAAGTCACCCAAGGGACCATTCCACTGGGAGCTGTGGCCACATGGGCCCTGCTGCCTCAGGGGGGCAGGGTCTGACTGAGACTTCAGCTTCGCATCAGGCACTGCCAGGGGCACAGATGAGACCTGGAGGGCGGGATGAGGGCAGGGAAGAGGCTGGTAAACTTGGGGAGCGTGGCTCCAGCAAACCTTGCTGGAGGAGTGCAGCCTAGGACGTTGGAGGCTATAGGGTTCGCCTGTGTGAAACCGCATATTGTCCTGAGATAGTCCTCGTCTCTCCTCTTCTTTCCCCTCCTACTCTTTTCCTCCTCCTTCTTCTCTTCCTCTTCTCCCCCTAGTCTTCTCTCCTACTCTTCCTCCTCCTTGTCTGTCTTTTTTCTCTCCTTCCACCCCTCCATCTTCTCCTCATTTTCTCTCCTCCTCTTCTTTTTCTTTCTCTTTAGAGACAGTATCTCATGTCCTGGCTGGCCTGGAACTCAATATGTAGTCAAGGATGAACTTGAATCCTGGTCCCAACGTCTCCACCTCCCGAGTGCGGGTAGTGCAGGTGTGCATGCCACGCCTGCTCATGTAGCTCTCCTCATGCTTCTGTGGCCTTCTGTGGCCCTCTTGATCAGTCAAGCAAGGCGGAGTGACTCCTACTGCTGGGCCAGCGCTGTCTGCCTCCCCCACAGACCAGGGTTACTGAAAGGAAGGACCCAGCGTGGGTGAGCCTGCCAGCTCCTGTCCGTCCCTTTTCTTCCTTTCCCATGAGATATCACTTATTCTCTGACTCATTCCTACTGCTCTCCCCACCTCTTCTCTGTCCTCTCTTGGTGTCAAGAAGCATTCATAGTCTCTGTGTCTGACCCTCTCTCTCTCCTGCCTCCTCCCCTCAGCAAACAGTGCTGGTGTAGGGTGCAGAAACACCTGGTTTGGAGCTCAGAATCAACTGAGGAAGAGTGTAAACAAAGCAGCAAAAAGGGGGTGGGGTGAGGAGCCTGGAGGAAGGAGAGAAAGCCCCACACCACAGAGGCATCTGAACTGATGGTTCAAAGAAGACCCAAAACTCCCCAGACAGACAGACGGGTGAGGGACTCCGCTGTGAGGGGCTGCTCCGGCGGAGAAAGGGAGGCACCACGGGGGAGAGTGGCGAATTGTAAGGGTGGAAAGAGTTGCAGGGCTGGACCTGGTGATGAGTTCTAATCCCAGCTCTGGGGAGCAGTGGCAGGTGGGTCTATGAGATCCAGCTAGGTCTACATAGTGAGTGAGTTCCAGGACGGCGGGGCTCCACAGTGAGACCCTGTCTCAAAAACGGCAAAACAAAAAAGAGAAGCAGGGATTAGGGTGGGGGACTGTAAGGCATTCGTCAGAGAAAGGTAGGGGCAGAGCTGGGATGCAGATGGCTGTGAAAATAGGAGAGAGACACGTGTGTGAGGGTGAGGCTGGGGCAGGCATGGCTAGCAAGAGGTGGCCGGAATCCAAGGGGGGAAAAGACAACATGGCCTGGGCTTGCCTGCTGTAGCAACAATGGAGAAACAGACATTGTGATTAAGTGGCGGTCAGACTCTCAGAACCACGTTGGGTGGAAGGAGAACGAGCTGAACATTCTGGCCTTGCCTCTCTCTCCCCTTACACCACCCTTTCTTGGCATCTCCCTTTGCTGCTTCCCAGCCCACCCTGTTGTCCCATGACAGACCCCAGACCAGGAGCAATGGTAACCTCAGTAAGGTTCTAGGAAGGAAGGAAGGAGGAAGGGGTTGGCAGGGACTCTGCGCCTGCCAGCGGGACTCCAGACCCCTGCCATGCCCTCTCCTAGGCTTGCCTGCCATTGGAACCAGCTCAAGAAAGGACCTGGTTTGAGATCTGCAGTTTCCAGTCTTCCCTTTACTGTGGAAGGATGTTGCCATTTCCCTGTTCCTTCCTTCTGTTCATGGCAGTAGTTATTTTGCTCTGGGGAGACGATGGTCCAGTGGTTAAGAGCATGTACTGCTCTTGCAGAAGACTAGGGTTTGGTACCCAGCACTCACAATCAGTCACCTATAACTCCAGATCCAGGGGATGTAATGCCTCTGGCTGCCGAGGGCACTGCGCTAGAGCACAGACTGTACTCAAGCATACACATAAAATAAAATAAAAAGTAAGTTCTAAATGTCAGATTACAGATTTCAGGATCCTAAACCCTGATATTAAGTCCACAGTTTGAACACAGGGCTGGACAGGACGAAGCGTGATAGGCATGATTTATGGCCCTTGGGCTCTGAGAAGCTGCTTTTAGGAAAAATCGATGGCAGAGGGGTGGGCGTCAGCTGCCCGCAGGTCTGGCGGAGGGCCGAATGCCACGTTATTAGCGTTCCCTTCTGCTCCCCTTGGTCAAAGTCCAAGCAGTTATCAGGTGAGGCGCCCTGCAGCCTCACGGGCTCTAATGTGAGTGCCAGCCACTCAGCCCAAAGGTCTTCAATGGCATCGGTGCTACTGTCTTTACATTTTTATTACACTTGTTTATTTGTATGCGCGCACGTGCGTGTGTGTATGATGTGCTACTGCGTGAGTGGATGTCAGAGGGAAATTTTGTGGGAATCAGTTCTCTCCTTCTACCACACGGCTCCCAGGGATTAGACTCAGGTCCTCGGGCTTAGCCCACGCACTCGAATCCCTGAGCCATCTCACAAGCCCTTTTCTGTGTTTTGAGACAGTCTTGATAAGCAGTTCCAGCTGGTTTGAAACTTGCTATGGTAGACCAGGGGAGCCTCAAGTGTTAGGATAACAGGTATGTGCCACAGTGCTCGGCTCTAGTTTCCTCCCTCCCTCCGCTCCTCTCTCCCTCCCTCCCAGGTTCTTTAATTTTTCTTATTATTTAGGTATGTATGTGCACATACATGGACATATGCATGCATTGGCACACATGCTGAGGTCAGAGGACAACTTTTGAGAGTCTTTTTTCTCCTTCCCGTATGTGGGTCCCAGGGATCAAACTCAGGTTTTGAGTTTGCCAGCAGGTGCCTTTATTCACTGAGCCATCTTCCTGGCCCACCGTTTTTACTAGGCAGGTCCCAGGCTGGCCTTGGGCTCTATGTGTAATCCAGGATGACCCTGAATCTCTGCTCTCCCTGCTCCCACTTCCTGAGTGCTGGGATTGTATGTGGCTTTCAGATTAGATCTAGGGCAAGCACGCTACCAACTGAGTTGTAGCTCTGGTGTTTGCTCTTCATTCATCTAAACAGGCACCAGAGCGGAGGATCCATGACTAGCGACAGGAGGTCTGAGCTGAAGATTTTAGGTGCTGTGTGGGTTTGCTCACCTGGGCTGGGTCCCCGGGCCAACAGCATTATCAGCGGAAAGCTGACTGGCTTGTCACTATCCTACCGTTCACATAGAAAGACCGATTTTACTTCGTAGATGTTTGGAACCAACTCCTGCAAGCCATCCTCTGACTTCCTCATAGGCACTGTGGCCTGCCCCTCCCTCCCCCGGGAAAACAACATTTTACAGAAAAATGTGGCTGGGGGCAGAGGCACACACCTGTAAACCCAGTACTTGGGAGGCAGAGGCAGGCAGATCTCTGTGAATTGTGAGTTCGAGGCCAGCCTATCTACGAAGCAAGCCCAGGGCAGCCAAGGCTACACAGAGAAACCCTATCTAAAAAAAAAAAAAAAAAAAAGAAAGAAAAAGAAAAGAGAAAAAGAAAGAAAATCTATCAGTACAACAACAACAAAAACCCACAAAAACACAAAACATTGCCCCTCCCACCATTAAAAAGACATGTTTTTTTGCTATCAAACTAGCAGACAAGAAAAAGCTGATTTTCACGCTGGGGCTTGGATGTAGGGCATAGATGCCTTTTCAAGTGCTGGTCAGTGGGTTCACTGGCACAGCATATGGAAAACGGAAAACAGTTTGAAGGCGGCTCCAAAGAGCTTGAGAAAAGTAACAGGAGAATTCCCATGAAATCATGGGAAGCAACGAAAGTCACACAAACAGACTGTATGCTATGTGATCTATTTATATAAAACATTTATGCTTAAGACTAGGAAAACAGGCAAAGGACTTGAATGAGCTTTTTTCTTCCCCTCCTTTTCTCTTCTTTGAAGGAGGGTCACGTTTTGGAGTACAGACTGACCTCCTACATGCTAGCCACGCATGCCACCAACTGAACCACAGCCTCAGTTCTGTTTAGGGATTGTTTTTGTTTTTGTTTTTGTTTTTTTCAAGATATTGTTTCTCGGGCTGGAGAGATGGCTCAGTGGTTAAGAGCACTGTCTGCTCTTCCAAAGGTCATGAGTTCAATTCCCAGCGACCACATGGTGGCTCACAACCATCTATAATATGAACTGATTCCCTCTTCTGGCAGATGTTAAACACAGAGAGAACACATATATACATAAAATAAATAAATCTTTAAAAAAAAAAAAAAGATATTGTTTCTCTGTGTATCCCTCGCTGTCCTGGAACTGCTCTGTAGACCAGGCTGGACTCCAACTCATAGAAATCCACCTGCCTCTGCCTCCCCAGTGCTATGATTAAAGGTGTGTGCCACCCCTCCGAGCCCCAGCAACTTGGAGGGGATGTTTTAATGGCTGCTTTCAAACATTTATAAACTTAATTTGTACTTAAGCATATTCTCCACCGCAAACATAAAAAGTTAAGAAAAGCCCCTCTGTGAAGTGGGGTGATAAAACCAAACATACCTAGGAAGTAACCTCAGGAACACAGGGTCAAATCACTAATATAGTGTCGCTTTATTCAGTAAGTGCAATCACGCCTTGTTTAGCCACAACATGCTGAGAAATGTGTCACGAGTAGATTTTGCTGGGTGCGAACATGGTGGCGCATGCTTATAGGAACCAAGACAGCTGTGATGTCACCGGGTGATGCAATCTCAGGCAGCTGTGATGCGATGTGAGGTATGAGTTGCTCACCATTGCTGAAACTGCAAGCGGAATATAAGTATATGGTGACATACATGTCAAACCCTCTGTGAGGCTGAGTACAGAGGTCACCAGGTCACGTGTGACTAGGCTGGTTTTATGAGTGAGGTTGCCTGGTACCTTCACAGCACCAGACAGGGCCTGTCCCTTGTCAGGGTTAAGTTACCTGATCTGTGCAGTGTTGTGTTTGGGGAGTGTCAGACTGGAAAAACCAGGGTCCTGGAAGGCCTTGGGCTAAGTCTGTAATTCTGTTTTAAAGAAGACAAGGTATTTGTTTGCTTGCATGTGAGGGCACATGTGTGTGTTGCGGCTGTGTTTGCACGTATGTGCACACACATGAGGAGGCCAAAGACCAGCCTTGGTGGCATGCTAGCTGACCTTGTTTTCTTGAGACAGTCTCTCGTTGGCCTGGAACGTTCCCAGTGGCTTGACGGGCTGCCCAGGGAGCCCATCTCTGCTTCCCCAGTGCGGGTGTTGCACTGTGTGTGCTCCGGGCCTGGAGTTTTCACACGGGTCCTGAGGTTTGAGTCCATGCCCTTCTGTGTGCAAGGGAGCAGTTTACAGACTGGACTCTCTCCACACCCTGAAAAAGAGCTCTGCCTTGGTCCGGTCACAGAACTGAGAGAAACAGCCTTGGGGATTCTCAGGCTTCGGGCTCCAGCTTCTTACACGCAACGGGACCAGTGCACAGGACCTTGTTACACAGTCTAGACTTTGAACTGCCCTGTCTTGACTCTGACTCTTGGCCATCCCTCTTCCCCCAAGAACTCCTGAGCTCACTCAGTTGGGGTTATGCTGACATCTTGGGCTTTGCTGATAGAAAAGCAAGAGTGAAGGCTGCAGGTCTATAGAAGCAGGACCTCGGGGGCTACGGGGTGGGGGTGCTCCAGCTGCTCAGGGGAAGACCATCTCCTTTCTCCTGAGGCATTTCTGAAGTAGTTTGGCTGTCATGGCTAAGGTACTTTAACTGTCCGAAGGTGACTGAGGCCACCGCTTCCTACTCCGGGACAGCCCCACTCCACCCAGCTCTACTCACTTGTAGGCTGACTGGAATCCACCTTCCACATCACTAATGTTTGATAAAGGACCTGTGCACAGTGGCCTTTCCCAGAACCTGGGAGTTTACAGTCGCTGCCTGGGCACCTTAGAGACTTCTGCTTTCAGCATGAACAAGTCTGTGTCCTCCCTCCAGGGCGGGGCTGGAGGCTCCGCACAGCCTGGCCAAGCAGTTGCCTAGGATTTAAAACAAGCTGGACAGACTGATTCTTTTTGTTTTTCCGGGCGGGTAGTAACTGGACTTTAGGTTTCCAGGCACTATGCTGTGGGAGACCCCAGTGACAAAATGCAAATGAAGGTGATATAGTTTTACCTATCAAATTGGCAGAGGTGAGAAAGGGCCAAAATATCTAGAGTAGTGTTCGGATGTGCGGAGGTGAGTTCCCTCAGGACGCGGTCACTGGGTTAATGAGCATTTGAAGATGACTGCAAATTATGACACTTTAAACTTTACCCTGCACATCAAGCAAGGCTAGAGGACAGAGCAGCTGCCCTGGACACCATGAGGCTGATAGGAAAAGATGGCCCCAAGCTCCCCTTTAGTTTTTCAAATTCTTTTATTTTTTTTAAATTTTATATTGGTTTATTTACTTTACATCCCAAGAGTGACCCCTCCCTTCCCTCCTCCCAGCCTCCCACCTTCCTCCTTCTCCCTTTCCCTCTCACTTTCCCCCCAGAAAAGGGAAGCCCCTCCCCTTCCCCCGTATTAACCTTCCAGTCACATCAAGTTACATCAGGACTGCTCTTATCTTCATCCTCTGAGGCCAAGTAAGGCAGCCCCGCCAGGGGGAACTGATCCAAAAGCAGGCAATAGAGTCCATGTTAGAAACAGCCCCCCCCCAACTCACCAGGCACCCAATATGAAGACCAAGCCACCGATCAGCTGCATGTGTGCAGGGGCCCTAGGTCCAGACCTTGCATGCTCCTTAGTTGATGTCTCAGTTTCTGAAAGCCCCCATGGGGCTGGGTTGGTTGTCTCTGTTGGTCTTCTTGTGAGGTTCCTGTAAGCTCCTTTCTTACATGGACCCATTTCTCTGTAGCAAGGAACACATGCATGGAAAGATGACACCTCTAAAGAGCTCCATGCCCTGCACAGAGGAATCAGAACAGGTCCAGGAGCCCCCAGAGAGCAGGTAAGGTCCCATCCCAATCAGAGATAAGCCCATACTGGGAAGCGTGGGAATTGTCAGGAGGGACCTGCTCCTCGGAGGTGGATGGCACACTCTAAGGGGCTGGGAAGATGCCTTATCAAATCGCTCGCTTGTCCAAGGGTGAGAACCTGAATCCAAGCTCGGGGCCCACTGCTGATTGACAGTGTATGTTTGTAATTCTGGTGCTGGGGAGGGAGAGACAGGAGGAGCTGTGAGGTTCTTGGGACAGGCAGTCTGGCCTAATTGGAGGACTCCTGACTGGTGAGAGCTCCTGCCTCCTAAGACGTGGAGAGCTTTTCCAGGGGTGACTCTCACAGGTTGCACACATGATGTGAGAGGGAGACCTTCAGACTGAGTCAGGCAGGACTCCAGAGCGTGCCTCGTAGGCTGGGCACAGCCTGCGGAGGCCTCTTCCTCCACCCTGCAGCCTGCCCCTGCACCTTGGCACCCAGCAGGGGCGGGCTTCTCAGGTTACTCATCTCCACCCTGCCCACCTGTCCTTGGGCCAACCTGGCCAGGGCAAAGCCTTGTATTTCAACGTGTTCTTTCCTGCTCAGTAGCCTCAGTCAGTCAGTTGAGTGTGCTGAGTACCTCAATGAGGAACTGCGGCTTGCCCAGGGAGGCTGCAAGGAGGGCAGATCTGTCCGGATCATGGCCCTGGAGCTGTGAGTCTAACGCTTCCATCTTGTATATCCCCAGACTTGGTCTCTGGACCCTCGTTGCTTGTGCTTCTGCCTACTCCTTGGCTGGAGAAATTAGCATCTTGGGATGCTGAGGCTCGGGCCAAGCATACCTTTGTAGGTGTGAGGAAGGGGGCTCATGAGTGCCTTCCCCAGAGATAAGCCGTGTGCCTGAAGTTCTTATTTTACCGTGTTTCCGAGAGAAGGGCCTTAGTCTCCAATCTCTGCTCTCATTTTCTGGCTCAAAGCCAGGGCCAAACTGGCACTGAGATATATGGGTCGGACTCACGGGTCCCGTGTCCCTGGAATGCCATGTCTCCTTTGCAGTCTGCACTGGTCGGAAGGCTTGAGGGCTGAAGACATAAAGAAGTATGGCCGGGAAGGGGTAAGTGTGCGGGGCCGGGCCGCCTTTGTGCTGCTCACTGAGGGAGGTGCCCCGGGATGCCCAAACCCGCTCTTGGTCCCTTGGCCACCAGGCTTGTTGCCAGGAACCCAGAAGACCCGAGTTGCCTTGGTGGAGATGGCATGTCCCCTCTAGTCACTGGCTAAGCCTGTCAGAACTTAACATTAGCAGGAGATGAATGGTCTCCTGGTGGCTGGAGCAGGGCCCTGTGGTGGTCTGATCTCCAGCCTGCAACCTCTCAGACCTGGGCCTTCTGTTTCCAGACACTAATGAGCAAATACAACCAGCAGTACCACAAGCTGTTTAAAGACATCCCCTTGGAGGAGATGGTTCTCAAAGGTGAGCACTGGGAGCCTTTATGCTTAATTCACATATGGGGCAATTTAGATGCAGTCGGTCCTTTTTTTCCTCAACAGCCTAAGGAAATGGTGGTTTGGGGTTGGAGCTGAGTTGTTCAGGTTTGTCTGAGGAAAGGTTAGACTGCCAGCGCCCTGCGTGCCTCTCGCCAGTGAGTGCTGTCCCTGCCCAGGCTTCTCACTGAGCATGCAGGGACACTTACACCATCTAGACTCTCTTCTCCAGGCAGGGTAAAGCCTCTCCCTGAGGTAACAGAAATCCACGCCTGGAGACTTAGGCAGGAAGTTGCTCAGACCTCATGGGTAATGGAGAAAGAGCAAACCCGTGGCAGCCTGGCAGGGTGGGGGGACACTCGGGGTTCTCCGAAGGCCCTGCAAGCGCGGCTGGGTAGATTATATGGAGTGGGGGCAGAGAAGGTGGGGCTCTGGCTAGCCTGGCTCATGACTGTCTGTCCTCCTGTGGCTTCCAGTGTGTTCCTGTGCCCTCCAGAGAGACCTCCTTCTCCACGGCCGGCTCTACATCTCCCCCAACTGGCTTTGCTTCCATGCCAGCCTCTTTGGCAAGGATATCAAGGTAGTAATGAGTGGTAAGGCTTGCTATTACCCAGGAGGGCCTCTGCCTGGGACCAAGGGAGGGACAGTTTCCCAGCCTGCGGGCATGCCTCAAGCCATTCCTGCCCCTCTGTGTGCCCAGTACGTGGTGAAACCTCTCACTGGTTGGATGAGCAGGTGTCCCCTCCCCCCATCTTCAGGGAGGCAGTTTCCCTTCTAAAGCACAGGCCCCATCTTGATCTCACACCTGGCCTCAACAGCTGACAGCTAAATTATGCCAGCTTCAGGTATCTCAGAAATGCTTTCAGGTCAGAGTGTGCTGTTATTTCTGGGCAGAGTCACTAGTCTGACTAAGAGCCAGCTCAGGGGACTCTGAGTCCTAAGCAATGAGTTATCAAGGCTGAGGGAAGGAGGTAGGGATACTTGGAAGGGGACCCTGAGTGAGAAAGTGGAAGGTCTAGAGGCCCACCTCCCACCCCACCCCCATCCCCGCTACCACACACAAACATGGCTTCGCCAGTGTGTGCATTCCTGCCTGGGTGCTAGCTATGTCTATCCCTTGCCCCAGTGCAGAGAGCCAAGGGCCTGTGTTCTTGCGGGATAAGTCCTGAGAGACATCTTTCTTTCCTCCTCACCCCCCCTCAGGTGGTCATTCCTGTGGTATCTGTGCAACTGATCAAAAAACACAAGATGGCGCGGCTCCTTCCCAACGGACTGGCTATTACCACCAACACCAGCCAGAAGGTTTGTGAGTCTCTGGCTCAACAGCTCTTGTCCTTCTTCCCATTGTACCTCATGACCTGATGCTAGCCTGCTCCCAGGCCCTTGCTTCTCTTTGCCCTGTAGCTTTTCAGGAGATGTTTCAAACTAATGAGCTAGAAGAAGCTTTCCCAGGAGGGAGGTCTTGTTGCTCACAGCCCCATGAACGTCCAGGCTCACCCCTAATTCGCGGACACGGCCTGCTGGGCAGCAGGAAGTCGCGTCTCACTCCAGCCCTTCTGTTTCCTTTTCATGTCCCAGTATGTCTTTGTGTCTCTGCTCTCCCGGGACAGTGTATATGACCTGCTGAGGAGGGTCTGCACTCATCTACAGGTATGGGACCCGGAGGCAAGGGTTGAGCTGCAAGACTGCACCAGATCGTTTAGGGGAGATAAGCCTGTTCCTCTAGCACTGCGGAATGGGAGCAGAGAGAGGGGAACTGAATGTCGGGGCACAGTGCACCAGAGGCGGGGTTTGAACTGTGCATCACCAAACATATATTTTGGTTAGCCCTATGTCCTCATGTGGACTTTTGCCTTCACTTATGCCTCAAATAGACAGGGCACACAGCTGCTTTTCTCAATAGGTCCTCTGGCCAAGGTGAGGAAGGAGAAGTAGGGAGGAAGCAGGAGCATGGAAAATGAGTTGCCTGGGATTTGTCTCTCTAAAGTAGTACAAGATGCCCCTGCCTCCTGCCTGCTGTGCACAAACGCTGTGACCTGGGCCTCGCTGGCACCTAGTGGCTTGTTTACAGGGCCTTCCTGTGTTTGATCTTGCCTGTTCCCTTTCTTCCCCAGCCATCCAGCAAGAAGAGCCTGAGCGTAAGGAAATTCCCAGAGGAAGCTGAGTGCGCGTCCCCGGTGAGAGCTGAGGCTGGGTGCAAGGGCCTGAGAGTGGGCAGGTCTTCAAAGCTCTGGGGCCACTGGGTTCTAGAGCCACTGGCCACAGTGTGCCGGAAAGTGTCCTAGACTGCACGCTTCGCAGTCCGCAGACATCCGCAATGGGCTTGTTGACTCTGAACAGAAGTCTATCCCGCAGACACTGGCCAAGTTGAGCCCCAAGCCAAACCGATGCACAGCCACTCACCCATTCTCTCTCGGTGGAGGAAGGAGGACTTTCAAAGCCACAGACATATCCTTAGATAAGAACTCCAAAGCCAGGGCCTGGAGAGGCTTCTCAGTGGTTAGGAGTGGTGGCTGCTCTTGCAGAGGACCTGAGTTCAATTCCCAGCAACTACATGGTGGTTCACAACCATCCATAACTCGAGTCCCAGGGGATCCAAGGCCCTCTTCTGGCCTCTCCTGAGCTAGCTGAATGCATGTGGTCACACAGACATATAAGCAGGCAACCCCCCCGCCACATACACACACATACAAAACCATAAAAAAAAAAAAAAGAACCCCAAGGGTGTCACTGACAACCCAGACTTGCAGTTTCCTCTAGGAGCTGAGGCCCTGGGTAGGGAGGGCTGAGTTTTGAGGGCAGAGCTGGAGAGGCAGTAACCTCAAGGAGTTTTGCACCCTCTCAGGGATGGTTAAGCATTTAGCCAAGCATGTAGCATACAGAACGCCATGCAAGGGCAGGAGGTGATGTTCCCTTCTGTATTGTAGGAGCCATAAGTCACCTCTGCCTACCTCAGTGGCTTGTTCACAGTCAGAGGCTGGATTAGAAGAGGCCATAATTTGTACCGTCTGAGGCAGTCTTGAACTCAGCCCTGGGCTGTCTGACTGCAGACAGTCATTGTACTTCTCCACTGTGGTCTTCAAAGATATTGTTTGGGGGGAGGGTCTCAATTTTTTTTCCTGGTGATTTAGCTACTGGTAAGTTGCCCATGCTCGTGACAGGAACTCGAATTAAACTCAGGGGCCAAAAAACAAAGAGTAGGAGTAGTTAGGGAGACAGAACAGACCAGCTGGACGGGAGGGAGAGTGTCAAGAGAAAGTAATGCAGGTAAATGTAGCCACAATGCATTATATATGTATAAAATAATTTAAAATGATGTAAAATTCAACCAAATGTCTTTTTTTTGTAATATTATGAATGATATAATTACAGTTGTTAATTAATATATAAAGATGTTTTCTGGCAGAGGGAGACTACAGCCAGGGAACAGCTAGGAGAGACATGTCTCTGTGTTCTGCTCCTGAGTAGGCCTTTGGGTTGGCAATGGCTGGGGAAAATCTTGAGCACCCTGGAGTGGGCTCTCAGGACAAGGACACTCACTTGTCTTCTCTGCAGGACGTGCTTACCCCTGAGATAAAGTGGAGAAAAGTACGCCCCGCCTCCCCATCCCTGTCACTCCCAGATGGCATCTCCTGCATCTCTCGGACACCCACAGACTCCACAGAGAGCTGCTTCCCCTCTAGGAAGCTGCCAGCGACCGGTGAGCTCAGAATCTCGGCTGTGGCAACTACCTGGCGAGGCTCCGCCTCTTCTCTCACTTCTCCGCACAGAGCCCAGCATGGCCCACCAGGCTTCTGAGAGCTGTTTCTTTCTTTCCCCAAATCCATATGGAAAGTCCGGGAGCCCGAGCAGCCTCTGACCATGAAGGAGGGGAGCTGCCCCACTCTGGGTGGGCCCCTTTGTGCCCCAGGAAGATGTCTAGCTGCTGTCCCTTTGCAGAGACCGTCTGTGAGGAAGATGTCCTGGAGGAAGAGTCCACCGCGGAACAGGAACTGAGGCTGTGGGATTCCCGGCTCCTCAAAGTCATCTTTGTGATGTAGGTGTCTACTGCAAGGGGAGGGCAGACTCACTCAGGCGTTGGTGATTAGAGGTTTGAACTGGGGGGTGAGAGGGTGGGGTGGTTATTACCTAGAGCTAAGGGAATGTTCCAAACCAACTCAAGCTCTTGGGTGGTTTCTGAAGGCCTCGTGGCTCATCCTTCCAGCTTTATTTCTGAGCGCCTGAAGTTAAACTTCAGGCAGTGTTACGGCAAGCGGCAGAGTAAACTGTTGAGAAAAGGAAAAGTTGCTGCCCTGGCTTGAGGAGAGAGGGTTAACAGAATTGTGGAGCCCATCAGATAATGGAGAGAAATCCTAGCCAGGGAAACACATGACCTTCCAGTGCCTACCGTTAGGACAACTGTTTGTCTGTATTCCTCTCTCCTCTTCCTTTTTAAACACAGTATGTATGTATGCATGTTCAAATGTATGTGAGGGCATGTATATACCTGTACACATGAAAGCCATAGGTTAACATTACTTTCTTCCCTGATTGCTCTCCAACTTATGCATCAGGGTTTCTCATTTGAACCAGCCTGGGAGAGAGAGGCTGTAGCCATTCCCCAAGTCGTCACCTAGGGCCAGAGAATGGCTGCAGGGATGAGCCTGATTTGCAGAAATCATGTGAAAAAGCGGAATTCCCAGGGTCCTAGAGAGGGGCTGGTCTGGGCACCTCCAGACATTAGCCAGGGCTTACCTTCCAATTGGCAAAGGGCCTCTGGATATTGGGAGATAGTAAAGGGGGTGGGGGAGGAAAAAGAAGCAGAGGAGTGGAAGGATCTGAGCTTATTTACTTGACAGACTAAAAACTCAGAAGTTTCAGCTGGAGACTGGTGGCTGTTAAGCCCTAGTAATCTTGGCCAGTGGCCATATGCTTGGTAGGTAAAGGGAGATGGGAAAAGTCACCCAGAGAGGGGGGCAGGCTGGGATGTGGAACCCCAAAACCTTTTCCTGGTTTTGGGAGCAAATGTTAGATGGGATTGATGGAGGCACCTCCAGACGTAGAACTGGTCTTTAATCACAGCACTGGAAGGGCCGCAGGCTCTGTGCCTATGTGGCAAGGGGGTCTTGGGGTTTAGTAAGACAGAAAAGGGGGGGCTTTGGCAACGGAAGCGTCATTTCCTCTGTAGTCCGGAAGTGGCAGATAGCAGTGGGGTTAGTTAGTGTGTGGCTCTCAGAGCTTCTACTGGTGTCATCGCCAGTCAGGTCGGCCTTCCTGTCCAGACTTTCTCAGTCTACCCCAGGGTCCACTTTAGGTGTTAACCCTTCGTCATCCACACTCTGTCTCTGCCGTGTAGGCGGTTACCCTTCATCGTCTACATCCTCTGTGTCTAGGTTTGGTTCTCAACCTCAGCCCCTCTAGGGGAATGGGCCTGCTGCGTTAGACACCAACACCCCTCCACGGCTGCTGGAGAAGGGTTAGGAAGAACCGAGGTGGCTCGCAATTGAGAAAGTAGGAAAACACCTTCATTTGTCTGTCTATGGCTTCCTCCAGGGCTCTGCCTGAGGACCTCAAATTCCTGCTAGCTGTAAGGGTGTTTCAGTGAAGACAAGCCTCAGGCCACCCCTGTGGCCTCTAAGAAGAGTGATGTCAGAGCCTGTTTAATGGACCGGAGCAAAGGACTTTTTTAACCCTCCAATTTGGGGAACAGGATAGTTGCGGTGCTATTTCTGGTGCACCTCTACCAATGCCCTTTCTTCAGGAGACAGGTTCAGCTCCTAGCCAGGTGCGCAATGCACATGGCTTTACGGCCATGTAAATGTAGGCTGTGGTAGAAGGATTGTGGCCTGTCTGGACTATGTATTCAGATGTCCCCCAAACAAAACTAAGCCTGACTCAAAACCAAAACCAAAACCCAAAAAAGGCAGCTGGAGATATTCCTTGGTTGAAGGGCGTATCCTGGCATACACAGAGCCCTGGGTTTGGCTCCCCAGCACTATCGAGACCAGGCATGGCGGCCCGTGCCCATAATCCTAGCAGGTGAGAGGTGGAAGCAGAAGGCTCATGATTTCAAGGCCATCCATGACTACATATATTGTGTGAGGTCAGCCTGGACTGCATACCCTGTCTCAACAAAACAAAACAGAGGCAGGCAGTGAAGCCTGCACAAGAGTTCTGTCTCCTAGCAGCGCTGTGGGACAGTTCACAGCCACCTGCAATCCGGTTCTGGGTGAGCTGATGCCCTCTCCTGGCCTATGTGGGAACCTGCATACATACACAAAACAAACAAACAAAATCTTTAAATCAAAACAAAACCGAAAATCAAGAACAAGAGTCAACCCCTCGTCGCCCCTGTTTCTCCAGGATCTGCTTCTTAGTCGTGTCCTCGTCCTATCTGGCGTTCCGCATCTCCCGGCTGGAACAGCAATTATGTTCCTTGAACTGGGGTGGTCCACTCCCAGGGGACAGGTGAGGCCCTTTCTCTTCCTAAGGTCTTTGGGATTGAAGGTAGAAGGTTAGGGCCAGGCTGCACAACCTTGACTGAACTTGGCCCTAAGCAAGGTTGGATATGTGTGCAGGGTATCACAGATCTCATCCTGGCCCGCTCTGGAGGGGAGCAGGGTCTCTGGGCCTTTTCTCTGATGTAAGCATCTTTCTTGTGTGCAGGTAACAGCCACGTGGTCTTCATCCCCATGCCTTCTTCATGGATGCTCTGGGCGCTGTCTCTACCAACGATTCCTGGGGTTTATACTGCAGCTGTGCTGGGACTGTATGAAGGACCATATTCCAGACCCTTTCTCCTGCCCCTCCCCCAACACTCTCCCCCTCAATGAGCGATCTGAAGTACTTGTTTACAGATTACCTGGCTCCTACAATTTTTGGACTCAAACAAAATGTTAGATTTTGTGTGCGTGTGTGTGTGCGCTTTAATCAGTTCAGGAGTTCTGTAAGCTTCAGCCTAAGTGATGGAGAACATACTAACTTGTTTTTTCTAAACAGTGGCTCTGGCACACCGACAGAGGCCTGGGAGCCACCTCCAGGGGCAAGGGCATGCTTTGACACCTGGGTTGCCGCTTGCTGTCACATGACACTGTAGTGTGCCACCTGGGGGGGGGGCGGGCAGAAGGAGGGGGAGGGTAACAGGCCCAGACTGCCTCTGTGAGTGCTGCTGCCTCCTGCCATTCTGTGATCTCACTCTGGCCTTGCAGAGTCCTTGTTCTGGAGCCCACAGGACTTCTCTGCAGGGCGCCAGCACGGGGCTTGGGAGAAGGCAGGGATGTGGAGAAGAGAGCTCATGGCAAAGAGTGCTCCAAGCTGAGCTGAGTGACCTGGGCTGGCCCTCCTGGAGCTGTCTAGCTGAACCTGGAGATAGGCCACCTACAGGGGAGGAATGGATGGGGCTGAGTTAGGAGGTCCTTGTTCTGGAGCAGCCCCCTCTTTGGTAGGACAAGGGGAACCAGGACTTTGCAGTAGGGCCTAGTCCCTGTGGTCACAGACAAGCTCCACGGCCCTGGCCGTGAGTGGCAGGAAGGCAGGGACTTTGACTGAAGGGCCAGTGGTTGGTGTACTGTTGGGCAGCCTGGCTGGGCAGTGGGGTCTGGCAGTTTGGGTGCTTCCTGGCAGAGCTCGGTCTCGTTATGCAGGACTGTAGTCGCCAGATGGTCCACGCCACTCCATAGGGCCCAGCGATCATGAATAAGCTGTGAGTGTCAGTGGGACGGCCCAGTGCAGAGACCAGGGGAAAAGGTCTCCATCCCCAGGGAGACGATGGGTGGGAGACGAGGTGGGTGCACACTGATGGCTTTGCCATAGGCTTTCTCTATCTACTTGTCTTCTAAAACAAAGTCTCGTTCATCCCCTCGGGACTCTCATCTGCTAAGACAGGGCCTTTGAAGGTTCTAGAAAAGCCTTAGGGAGGAAGCCAGGGGTATCAAGGAAAGCCATCAAGGCCCAGGCAGTGGGTGGGAGGTGCTAGGGAGAGGCGTTGTTTCCCCTTGTCTTGTGCCGGGGTTTTAACTGGGGGAAGAAATCCAGGTGGAAATTATTGCAGAGTTGTGATTGTCTCACTCAGGATGAATCCAAGAAAGGCTGGAGAGAGGGAGAACAGGTGACAGCTCCCTGAGCTCAGCTAGAGGTGCCTTTACCACCACCCTATGCTAGTGTCAAGGGCTGAGTGAGGAACTGAGCCTTATACATTCTCTGTACCAAATCCTCACATCTCAGGTGAACCAGGGCCCGTCTGGTCCCCTCCGAGCCAAACCCTCACATGCTGTTCTTTAATGTCTGCCCTTCCCGCTTTAGCCACCCCATCCCTGTCTGCCATCACATTTTCAGGGAAGCAACCCTTCCTGCCCCAGCGCTTTCCCTCCCTGGTCTCTGCCAAAAGGTAAGAAGACAAATCCATCTCCGAGGCTGAGCCAGGGTTGAGAGGTACCAAGTCACAAGTGCCTGTGCCAACGTGCTGTGGAAAGCCGTGTCTCCAACCACGGCTCAGAAAGGGCAGGCTGTGGGGTAGCTAGCCTTGGAGGTCTGCTTGGGGCCAGGGCTTTGTGTGACACAGCTGTGTGTCTCCTCTTTGTCCCGATTCTGCTCCTTTGGAGGAGCTGTGTGTCGGCTGAGGCTGTCATAATCTGTGAGTATTTCTGCATTCCCAGTTGCGTTGGCCAACACGCCTCTGCTTCTCTGAGGGTCTGGTTCAGTAACAGTGGGCTGTCCATCATGGCATTAGCCTTTGGGATTAAAAAAAAAATGGGTTAAATCCTAGGTACTAAAAACATGTTTTTTAAAAAAATAAAAACCTTGATTTTTCTAGTGTCCTGTGGTGAGGAAACACCCTTTTACCGTGTGTGTGTGTGTGTGTGTGTGTGTGTGTGTGTGTATGTGTGTATTTAAGCCAGAGGACAGCTTTGGGTGTTTTCCTCAGGCACCATCCACTTTGAGACAGGGTCTCTTTCTCTCTCTTTGTCTGTCTGTTATTTAACTTTATTTTATGTGTCTGTCTGTCTCTATCTATCTATCTATCTATCTATCTATCTATCTATCTATCTCTATTGCTATCTCTCTCTGTTTTCTCTCTCTTCCTCTCTCCCTTTCTATCTTGAAACATTTTATTGATTCTCTGTGAATTTCACATCATGCAACCCAATCCCACCATCTCCCGGTCCCTCCATATCCACCCTTGCAATCTTCCCCCCCAAAGAAAACAAAACATAGAAATAAAAACACAATTGATTTAAAATGTGGAAGCTGCAGTGTGTCCCACAGCACACCCTTTTGTCCACACAGCTTTACTTGCAGATGCTCTTTGCAGTGAGCATCGGTCTGGTCCGAGGCCTCCGGCTTCTGCCACACTGTCAATACTGGCTCCTCAAGGACACCCGGTTGTCCTGTGTCGTGGAGATCTTGCAGCTTTGCTTCTGCAGGACTGGCCTGTCACCTGCTCCAGCAGGTCACAGACGGGGTAGATGTGGGGGAGTCTCAGTGAACTGTGGAGTTGAGAGTAGTCTAGACTGGCCTCGTCGGCCTAGTGCAGCTCCTGCTCCCTCCTTGGCCTCACCGCTCCAAGCTGCTCCACCAGACCTGCCTTTATGTGGAAGGGCTGAGCTCAGGCCGTCATGCTTGTGTGCCAACCGTGTCACCCAGCCATCTTCCAGTCTACATTTTCATCTTTAAAAACTTAATTTTGAGATTATATTTGTATATATATGAGTGTTTGCCTAAATGTCAATCTGTAAACCATGGTGTGCAGTGCCCATAGAGGTCAGAAGAGGGCACTAGATCCCCTTGGACTGGAATCTCAGACAGTTGTTAGTGGTTAGGGTGCTGGGGGTTGTACTCAAGTCCTCTAGAACAGCAACCAATGCTCTTAACTGCTGAGCCATGTCTCCAGCACACACACACACACATACACGCTATCCTGGAACTCACTTTGTAGACCAGGCTGGCCTTAAATTCAGAGATCCTCCTGCCTCTGCTTCCCTGAGTGCTGGGATCAAACATGAGCGTCACTACTCTGGCAGAAAAAGGTACTCTTTCTCTCTCTCTCTCTCTCTCTCTCTCTGATGTAAGTATAGGCCAGATCAGACCAGATTAAAGCAGATAAATGCTGGTTTATTAGATACTGCTCCCAAGCCAGTTCATCAGTCCTGGGACTGATGAATGTGTCAGTCCCCAAGCTAAGGCCAGGAGGTTTTTTGAGACGGGGTTTTAGGTGACGGGGTGATGACTTGTCAGCCAGGAGTTGGGACTTGCCCAGGTATGGCCAAAAGCTAAGTCCCTGGGTGAGCACTTGGGTAGGCTAGTCATGTCAGAAAGGAAACTGTGGAGGTTGTCAGAAATGTAGAACAGGGCTTTGGCTTTTGGCGACATTCCTTTGTTCAGTTTCTCAGTTCAGGAGGGGTTGGAGGAAGGGGGCAGACAGGGCTTCTCAGCTTGAGGTGTGAGCAGGGGTTCCCGCCAGACATGCTTACTGACGTCTCATCAAAGAGGCTGATGGGGCCTAAGGCACTCAGCCTCTCAAACACTGCAAACCACAGAAGATCAACAGAGCTGAGTAAGGCACACAGGGAAGTATAAAACTCACAGGAAGTGCCACCACTGCCTGGCTTAAATAAATCTTAAAGAAGGTGGAGGAGGGTCTGGAAAGATGGCTCCGTGGAGGAAGGTGCGTCACTACACCTGACCGTGGTGAAAGAAGAGAACTCCATCCAGCAGGTTCTTTGGTTTCCCGACACACATCACAGTATGTGTCTACACACATACACACACACACTGGTTTTTTTTGTTATTTAACTTTATTTTATGTGCATTAGTGTGAAGATGTCAGATCCAGGATCTGGCTACATTGCCTACGCTGTCCTTGGCAGGTCTGTGCAGCAAGCACTTTGCCCACAGAGCCCGCTCTCCGGTCCGTATCAACCTTTTCTTTCTTGTAACACCCCCGTTCTAGCAGGGATTCATTCAGTATCTATTACTGAGTGCAGCCTTGCCAGCATGCTAGCACTGGGGCTACAGTGGCGGCCATGGATGGCAATGTGTGTTCTAAAGGCATTTAGCTTGAATTCCACATAAAGGTGAGTTCTAATAAATATGCACAGCCAGAGTAACGAGAGCTTGTGGCTGGGAAACCATGATGTAAGATAAGGAGAAAACTGGCTTCAGACAAGGTAGTCCCCTGGTGCCCAAGGATGAAGAGCCAGTCAGAAGAGGAGCTGGAACAAGAGCCATTTCTAGGAGAGGGCTCAGTGACTGTAGAAGTTGGGAAAAGCATTTATGGCTAAGAAACAGAGAAACTGTCTATATGACTCTGGAATACCAGCCAAGTGTGTGTGGGGGGAAGGGGGATAAAAAGAGGCTGAAGGCTAGAAAGGCTGCTCAGCGGGTACATGTGCTTGCTGTACAAGCCTGAGCCATTTGCATTTGAACTCTGGGACCACATAAAGGTGGAAGGAGAGAACTGACTCCACAAAGCTGTGCTCCGAGTGTCACACTTGTACCCCTCACCCTGTATCAAGTACACATAGTCACAATAATCATAAGAAGAAAAGAAAATCCTTTAACACTCAGGCTGGCGGGCATGGAACTCAGTGAGTTCTGATTACCTGACTTTGAGCCCGGGAAACTGACTCCACAAAGTTGTCCTCTGACCTCCACACACACCATACACAACTAAATGAATAAAACTAAATTTAAAGAGGCTAATTAGAGAAACGAACAGCAAAAATAAAATAATAGTGGTGGTGCGCGCCTTTAATCCTAGCACTCGGGAGGGCAGAGGCTGAGGATCTCTCTCTGTAAGTTCCAGGACAGCCTGATGTACAGAGTGAGTTCTAAGACAGCCAGGACTACTGGGGAAAATCCAACCCAAACAAAACAAAACAAAAACCCACAACTACCAACCAACCAACCAACCAACAAGAAACACACTGGGAAATGGGCAAAAGATTTTTAGAAAATAGTCAATAGACAAAAAACTAGCAAGCATTTCTCCTTGAGTTAAAAACCGCGCAGAGGCTAGCACAGTGATTAAGATGGCCTCTGTCAAGCGGAAAGTTACAGCTGTTAAGGCTATGGCACAACTGACCTCCATTGCACGAACGAGGTCCTGCGGCTTGTGGCTGGGAGAGCAGAACAAACGTTTGGCTTGCTCAGGGCTCCGCATCCAATATTAGCACCAAGGGAAGGAAGAACATAGCTGCTGCGCCGAGCTGAATGATTTGTACCCAAACAAAAAATTAAAAATAGATAATGCGGATTTTTATTTCGGGGTCTCAGTTGGGGTTTCATCGCTGTGAAGAAACACCATGACCACGGCAACTCTCGTAAAGCAAAACTTTTCACTGGAGCTGGCTCACAGTTTAGAGGTTCAGTCGGTTATCGTCCTGGTGGGAAGCATGGCAGCCTGCAGGCAGCCGTGCTGGAGAAGGATCGAGAGTTCTGTCCCAGGCGGCAGAAGGAGACTGTGCCACACTGCGGCAGCTTGGGCACAGAAGGCCTCCAAGCCCGCCCCCACAGCGACACGCTTCCTCCAAGAAGGCCACAGCTACTGACAGTGCCACTCTAAGGCCGAGCGTTCAAACCCCTGTGTCTTCGGGAGCCATTCCTCTGCAAGCCGCCACAGACGTGTACGCAGAGTTGGGAGTTTGGGATGCTCTTTAGTGGTTGCTGACGCCAGGTGCTCTCTAGTAGAGAGTAGAAGAAATAAACATCTGCGTGTAACTGGAAGATACAGGCGACCAGCTGCAGACTCTTAAGAACCTAGGACAAGTTAAACCTCTTCCAACTACGCTCCCGCCTCTCATCCCCGGAAACAGCAGCGCCCCTAACAGGACGCGCAATCCCGTCTTTCTCAGTTTGTGTTGAAATGAGCTAATCTACCCCGAGATGAATATCTGTGGTGCTTGAGTGGAGAGGACAGGTCCCGGAGAGACAAGGATTCTAGCGGAAAGAGCCCTCGTCCAGCCGAGACAGACCCCACCCCAGCTGCCCGCGCGGCCAGCGCGGCCCTCCCGGCTCACTACCCTGTCCCTAGGACGCCTGCCGGGAGGGTGAGGTCCCCACGGCCCCCAGGCCGCTGCGCCCGGAAGTGAGGAGGGCTGAATAAAAGAAAATTCCTCCGGGAGGCTCTCCTGTCCGCCTCAAGACCACTTCAAGGTTACTTGACTCTCAAGTTGCCTCCCGCGAGGGCGAGCGGGCACAAACGGCCCACTAGGTGGCAGCAAAGTGCAGCCAGAGGACTTCATCTCAGCTCCGGTCCCTCCCGGCTTCTCCGCGCTGGCTGAAATCTGGCCCGGCTTCTAGTTTGTAATGGACTCTTCAGGCAGGCGGTGGGGCCATCTCCCCCCAGTTGAAATAGCCCAGCCCTCTGCCCCCTCATCGCCTCCTTCCGGCCCGGTGAAAGGCGGGCAAACGCTTCCAAGGACTCTCCACATCTCCTGAAGGTTTGGCTGCCAGGAAGGCGGACTGGTTGGTGTGGGGAGCAGGTGTGTCTCAACTGCTCGGGTGGGGAGTCAAGGGTGGGAGCTGAGTGTCTAAGGACAGAGGACCCAGGCTCCCTGCCCGCAACCACTCTTGCTGTTAATAGCATCTGCTCTTTGGGCACAGAATGAAAGAAACCTGGCTCCAGCTGGGTGTGACCCAAGGGCCCACAGCACTGCCCTGCTCCTGCTTTCCTTAGGGTGGCCTGAACCTGACTGTTAGACATGCTCTGTCCAGAGAGAGAGAGAGAGAGAGAGAGAGAGAGAGAGAGAGAGAGAGAGAGAGAGAGAGAGAGAGAGAGAGAGAGAGAGAGAGAGAGAGAGAGAGAGAGAGAGAGAGAGAGAGAGAGGCATTTAAGCTTCCGAAAGGACAGCAGAGAAGCTAGGGTTCTTCCCCTGCATGAGAGATCTCCAGATGAGCAGCACCTGGTGCCTGGCGGGGCCAGCAGGGCTCCTTGCCTCCCTGGAATGTGTTCCTTCTTGTTTGGCACTGGCCCCTGGCTCCCAGCCAAACCTGGGGCTGCCTGGAATGCGATGCCCCCACCCACATCTCTCACAGCATCTCGGACAAGGCGCTCTCTTCTGCTGGGGAAAGGCCAGGCCCGCGTGCAGCCTCAGCCCACTGCTGTGACTTCTCCTTTCTGAGGATGTCAGACTCTGCTGTGACTGAAGAACACAGGAGCGCTGGGGTGGGGGAGAAGGGGGACACTGCAGAGCTGGGTCCCCAGCGGTGCAGAGGCTGTGGCATACTGATATCTTATCCCCTTGGCAGCCTTCTAAATTGGGCTGGAGTGGGCCAAGAGTTACCCACAAGCTGTTCATTAACTTGCTAAATGCAGAAAGGTTGGCTTGGGCACCGCTTTGGGAAAATGTGACACCCACTGCTCCTGGATTCAGTGGAGCATGGAGGCGTATTAATGAGTGTAGGATTTCTGATGGAAGTTTTTCTTTGCTGCTAGTTCCGAATAGCAGGCTAATCGGAATGCCATGCTCTCTCCAACACATAACCCCATCTGAGCCATGTTTTAAGTGTCTGCTATGAGCTGCTGAATGTATGCTTCTACAGATACTAGGGTACTGACTAGAATTTTCTAAACGTTTATAGCACACCAGGCCCTATACAATGTGCTTTTATGCTCAGTATTGCGTTTGACTTTTAAAACAGCAATACAGCTTTTCACACTTGACTGTCAATACTGAGACAGACAGGTCTGAGACAGGACGTGGATCCCCTCCAGGGAGTTTAGTGGGGGCCAAGCTAGAGGCATTAGCTAACGATGTAAGACTTGTGGGAAAGACTGAGTCAGCCATGGGTGTGCGGCATGTGTGGGCTTCAAAGCCAGAGTGCGATCTGGATGAGAGGAGAGTCATGTGCTTGTGGGTACCATCAGGAGGAGGGTGGTGTCGTGAGGAAGGTGCAGGGGAGCCCTTCAGAGAGGCAGCGGTCCTGTAGAAGGTCTTAGGATCCAGTGCTATGGTGAGGACCAGAAACTTGATCCTTCAGGGAGTGAGGAAGCTACTGGAATGACTGCAGTTTAGGATGAATCAACTGGTAAATTTCAAGTCTCATAGAAAAGGCCAGATTAGCTGTTAATGGGCCTCTTGTCTCAGAGTCTAGCTCATGCCTCCCAGTGTTGTAGTGCTGGTGTCTGGGGCTGGATAGTTCTTCACTATGGGGCTGTCCTGTGTTGAGATGCTTAGGCGTAGCCTTGGCTTCTGCCCACCCAATGCTGAAGTACCCGTACCTCTGGCTGTGACAACCCAAACTGCCCCTGAAATTGCCAAATATCTGTTTTAGAGAAGACAAAACTGTCTCCAATTGAAAATTACTGATCTGGATAGCAGGGAACTAAAGACTTACCTCAGAATATTGACAGGCTTTTAAACGTCCTGTTGTTGGTGCTGGTGTGTGTGTGTGGTGCTGGGGAATGCATCCAGGGCCCCGTGCTGTGCTGCTGAACTACACAGCCAGCCCTGAGCTACAACTTCCAACTCAGCAGCTATTTCCTTAGCACTCCGATCAAGTCTATTGACTTTCGGAATAGCTGATAAAGTAAAAATCATTTCCTTGCCACAGGAAATCTGTTGATGCCAAAGAATTTCCTTGCCTAAGAGGCTGCAGAAGTAGATTGTTCTGAACATCAGAACATTTCAGAACAGAGGCTGATGTGATAGATAATGTCTGGAGACAAGAGAGTGGCTGATAGCAGGATTCACTTGCTACCCAATCCCCCAAGCCTGTCTTACCTAAGGGCCACTTTGGCTAAGGAAAGCCCAGTCTGACTGAAAGTGAACATGGGTGGAGTGGGCTGGGCTCAAGCATGTGCTGTATGTGGAAGCCAGGACTGCCTGTCAAACTGGGAATAGGGTATTGAAGAACTTGAATATGACTTTATGATTTGTGGCTTGAAAGGATAGAGGTCTCCATAATAGAGTTCTGGAGACAATGATTAGAAATGTAATATTGGAGTCAGATGAGATGGTTCAGGAGGTAGAGACTGCCAAGCCCACAACCTGAGTTTGAGCACGGGGACCCACACGGTGGAAGGAAAGAACCCGTGCTCTTGAGTTGTCCTTGGACTGCATCCCCACTGATTAAACAAAGAATTTAAAAAAATTACAGTATTTTACATGCTTAGTCTGAGGTAAGATTTGGCCAGGTGGGGATGTCAAATGAGTGAAGCCCGAGTGTGGGAGAGGAGCTTGGGATATAACTTTTGTAGGTTTTTTTTGTTGGTTTGGGGGACAGAGTCTCACTATGTAGCACAGGCTGGGCTGGAACTCACAGAAGTCTGTCTTCTGCTTCACAAGTGTTTTGTTTGTTTTGTTTTTTGGTTTTTTTTTGAGACAAGGTTTCATTGTGTCGCAGGCTATCCTGAAACTCACTATTGAGTTGCCTAGATTATACTGGGACTCATGGCAGTCCCTCTGCCTCAGCCTCCTGAGTGGTGGGATAACAGTTGTCAGTATGCCCTAGGCCAGCCATAGGAATACTTAGAAGGACGACATTGGATGAGATCACAAGAATGAACGTGCTAGCAGAACAGAAACTGAGGGAGGTGTCACAGAGAGATCGCCAAGAGGACAAGGAAGTGCCACAGGAAGCTGAGCAGCTCCTGGTGAGGCAGGGGAACCAGAAGGGCTTGGTGTCCTGACAGCTAATTGCCGAACACTGGCACAGACACGAGGTCTAATGCTAATGAATTTAGTTCATTTTACTGTCCTTCAACAAATGCTTTTTTTTTTTTTTAATTACGTTCTTATGACCAGGTGGTGGTAGCAAATGTCTTTAATCCCAGCACTCAGGGAGGCAGAGGCAGGCAGATCTCAGAGTTTGAGGCCAGCCTGGTCTACAAAGTGAGTTCCAGGACAGCCAAGGATACACAGAGAACCCTGTCTCAAAAATCCAAAATAAATGAATTAAATTAAATTGGCTCTTATTCTGTAGCCCAAGCTGTCTTACTCTGAAGCTCAGCTGGCCTCCAAGTTGTGATTACAAGAATTACAGGCATGTGCAGGATATCAGGCTTCACTCAATGATTTTTTTAAAGATTTATTTATTCATTATTTATACAGTACTCTGTCTGCATGTATGCCAGAGGCCAGAAGCGGGCACCAGATGTCATTATAGATGGTTGTGGGCCACCATGTGGTTGCTTGGAATTGAACTCAGGACCTTTGGAAGAGCAGCCAGTGCTCTTAACTTTTGAGTCATCTCTCCAGCCCCACTGATGATGATCTTTTTGTACTTGGACGTGACCAAGAAGTTTCCAGTCTGGAACCTCAAATATTTTAATACTTTTAGTCATTCCTTCCTTTCTCCTTCCTTCCTTCCTTCCTTCCTTCCTTCCTTCCTTCCTTCCTTCCTTCCTTCCTTCCCTTCTCTCTCCTCTTCCTTCTCTTTGATGTTTTGAGACAAAGTCTTGCTATATAGGTCAGACCATCTTGAACTTTCAGTTCGCCCGTCTCAGTGTCCTACATGCTGGGATCACAGAAATGTGCCACCACGACTGGCCCTACCTGGTATTCCTAAGACCCACTTTCTACTGTGGTGGGAAGCCCTGAGGTCTCAATCTTCTAAGGCTTTCCAAGCCTGCTTCTGCTTCTCTGGATCACACCGTGCTTGCCCAGTGTCTCCTGTTTCTTGGCCTTTCTGCTTCATGGCATTTCTGTTACTCTTTACCTTTCATTCTTCCGAATGATCCATGGAGTCAAACTGCAGGAAAAGTTGAGGAGTGTTCAACTCATGGTCCTTGGGCCACCTGTGACCAAGAAAAGCCATGAGTGCAGCTCAGAACAAAAACTGTAAATGTACTTAAAACATGGCGAGGTTTAGTTTTTGCAATTAGAAATTTATTTATTATGACCGTGTGTGTGTGTGAGGTGGTACACGTGTAGCAGCCAGGAGTCTGTGTCACACACATGGCAGTTGTTGAGGTGTCCCACTCAGTCTTCAGGCTTGCAGCGTGGGCACTTTTACTTGCTGAGACATTTAATTTCTCCCACTTCTTTTTCAACTTTTTTTTTTTTTTTTTTTTTTGTAACTCAGCTGCACAGTTCCCCACCATGAACTTTGTAGATGATTTCATCACACTGCAATGTCAAAGGTTGGACATGCCTGGTAGACCCAATAGAATGCCACAGCGCGCAGCAGAAAGCTTCAAGTTGAGCGCGCAACAAGCTCATGGGGAAGCTGGCCAGCCATTTTCTGCAACAGTAAGAACTTCCTCAATCTCTGTGTCCTGTGTAGGTCCCAGCCTGTCTTCTGTCCTACTTCTAGGATGCTTCCATCTCGCTGACCTCCACTGTGGCTTTCTTTTCTAAGCCTCATTCTATTTCTCTAAGATATCAATTGAAAACTCTAATTTAAAAAATTATTTATAATAATCCATCTGTCTTGTATCCTCCCAGTCCACATAAGCCTAAATCCTTAAAAAATTTTTTTTTGCCTTACCTTCATATCTTTTAAAGATTTCTTTGTTATGTGGAGTATTTTGCTTGCATGTATACATATTCACCACTTGCATGTGTGGTTCCCCTGAAGGTCAGAAGAGGCATCAGATCCCCTGGAACTGGACTTGTGAGCTGCTATGTGGGTGATGGGAATAGAACCCAGGTCCTCTGTAAGAGCAGCCAGTGCTCTGAACTACTGAGTCATCTTTTTAGCCCCTCCTTTTAGAATTAATTAGTTTATTAATTTTAGTTGATCAAGACAAGATTTCTTTGGGTAGCTGTCCTGGAACTCACTTTGTAGACCAGCCCGGCCTTGAACTCAGAGATCCATCTGCCTCTGTCTCTTCCCAAGTGCTGGCATTAAAGGTGTGTGCCACCACCCCTGGAAACTAGAGGGGCCACATTCAGTTTTTTGTTTCTAATAGTATTTTTCTCTCTCTACTGAATAAAACAGAAAAAGCACCACTAGGACTAACAATCAAGATATAGCCTGTGTTAGCTAAGAATGTAAGTTCTGGTTGGCTTGGGGCCACACACCTGTAAATTCCAGCACTTGAGGGGAAGGGAGGAGGATCAGAAGTTCAAGGTCAAATGAAATTATAGCGTCAGTTTCAGTTTAAAGCCAGTCTGGGCGAGGCTCCGTTAGACAAATTAACTCTCCCTCTCTTTCATAGCCCCAATCCCGCCCTGCCCTGTCCCCTAACTCAACCAGAAAAAACACACCAGAAAAAACACACAGGCTTTGGAATCAGTAGATCTACAGTTAAACTTCTATTTACTTCAGCAACTCCGAGTCTCAGTGTCCTCTTTTTCAAAAGAGGGATGAAAGTGTACATGTTGGATCTAGAGAGACGACTCAGTGGTTAAGAGCACTTGATGCTCATCCAGAGGACCCCAGTCGGTTCCCAGCACCTATACCAGGCAGCTCACAACTGTTGTAACCTCAGCTCCAGAGGGTCTGATGCTTCTGGCATCTGTAGTCACCTGCTGCTATTTCCATACACCCGCACCTACAAACAGCCTCCCTAATCCAAAATTCAGAAAGCTCCAAAATCTGACTTTTTGGGCACAGTATGAGGTGACAAATGGAAAACCCTGTAAGAGCTATCCAGCCCCAACTTACCTTTCAGGTCAATAGTGATTATCATACAAGAAAATTCAGGCCAACTCCTCCGAAGTTCCTGGGACACAGAAAGAACTAAACTACTGTTAGTTACTATCTGCTAAATGTAAAGAAAGAAATGTAAGCTGTGTGAGATGGTGCACACCTGTGACACCAACACTCAGGAGGCAGGAAATTGCCTCAGATTTGAAGATCATTTTAGTCTATACAGCAAGTTGCAGGTTTTCCAGGGTTACAATGTCTCCAAAAAATCAATACATAAGCAAATATAAAACTGGATGCAAGAGCTGGGCACACACCTGTAATCCCAGCATTCAGGGAGGCAGAGCAGGCAGGTCTCTGTGAATTCAAGGACAGCCTGGTCTACAAAGGAGGTCCAGGACAGCCAAGGCTACAGAGAAACCCTGTCTTAAAAAAAGCCAAAAACCAAACCAACCAACCAACCAACCAACCAACCAACCAACCAACAAAAAACCCCTTGATGCTGGCAGAGCTAAATGGAATGAGATATAGTTTTATATTACACAATACAATAGTCCATACTGATTTTTATAAAAGGATTTGGCTGTCTATATGTAAGAATGAAAACTGTACATACACTTTGATTTTTTATTTTGAGGGGATTGGGCAGGGACATGGAGACAAGATCTCATGAGGCCAAGACTGGGTCTTGAACTCCTGATCCACTTGCTTCAACTTCCCAAGTACTGAGATTCTAGTCAAAGTGTCGTCATGCCTGGCTTTGGTATGTGTTTTCATTAACACATAGTAATTATACCTATTTCTGGAGTGTTTTTTGGATGTCTAAACCATACTTTTTTATACAAGGAAAATTTCTGATTAACTATTTTATTTACATGTATTTGCAAATATATTTTCTTTTATCTGTGCACATGTAGAGATCAGAGGACAAGTTGTGGGGGCTGGTTATCTTCTTCCACCTTGTGAGTCTCCAAGGTATGAACTCAGGTTCATGGCAGCAAATGCCATTACCTGCTGAGCCATCTCTCTGGCCTCTTGGGAAAAACTGAAGTAAAAGTTATTGAAGGATCACTATAGCACTGGAATTCCTAAGATCCGGAAGTCAGAACTAACCAAAAGCCCAAGAGTGAGGACAGACATGGCTTAGAAAATGACACTTTATTAGCCTCATAGAACTCCCTGTTACCTTTAAAATAGTGCTTGCATATAGATTGCAACTAGGTAAAATGTGAAAACCCCCGAGAAAGCAGCAGGCCAGTTAAAAAGATATTGGCCAGTTTGGTGGGTTCCGTATTTTCTGTCAGGTTACCTAAGTTCACTCCTCCTGTAACTTGGTCTTATGCAAGCATGAAAAGTCACATGGATTAGTATAGCATTTTGATTTCTATGGCTATGCCACGGAAGGATGATGGGCTTCTTTTCTTCTTTGATAAATAGCTTCTATATTCCCATTTATCCATTCAACAAACCATAAGGAGCATCTTTTTTTGTGCCAGGTATTGTGGTAAACGGCTTGTAGCTTAATAGGAGACACAATACCAGAAATTATATGTGGTTTAGATCCACTGAGAGGATTTGTGATTCTAGGAATAAATAAGGGGACCAAACTGGCCTGGGGCGTCAGGGAGGACTCTCCTAAGGAGGACCAGTAGAGGCTGGTGCTCACTCCCCTCCTGTCCTCCCTGCCCCTACCCTAGGACCTTATGTGAGGTAGGTAGGCAAGCACTCTACTACTGAGGCAAACCCAGTCCTGTGTGAAAGACTTAGGGGAAAGAATGTTGTGTGTCAGACAGAATAAGGACAGGGGGTCTCAGATAAGAATGAGGGGCTGGTGAGGAGGCGATGTGGGTAGGGAGGACCAGATCATCCAGGTTTCTGCTGAAGACAGAGTGGAGGAGAGTCTGGGGGGCCGGAGAGTGGAAGACACTTTCGAAGATGCTCAACCGTTACACAGGAGAGTGGCTGTCTTCTCAGTTTCATTTTTGTCTTTCTGAGACAGGCTGCCATTCTGTAGTTCAGGCTGGCCTGGGATTCACTGAGCAGAACAGGCTCAAACTTGCAATGGTCCTTCTACCTCTACTTTCCAAGTGTTGGGGTGACAGGTGTTTATCACCAAACCTGGTGTGAGAGTTGTTGTTTGGAATGGAGGGGTTGGGGACAGAGACACAGACAGAGAGAGAAATAATGAGCTACAGGATATTTACATGTAGAATCAACAGGACTAGAAGGCTGGTGGATGTGGAGTGTGAGAGAAAAGGTCAAGGGTGACTTCACTTCAGGCTGGATGGGAAAGATGAGCTGGGCTTGGGGTTTGGTAATTGGAGGGGATGCTATGGAATCCCCAAGTGAAGATGTGCAGTAGGTACATGGATATACAGGTCGAAGGTCAGGAGAGGAGGGTAGGTCTGATGTGCCAAAATCTGCCTTTGGTCTTGGTAGTGGTTTGTGTAGGAAGTGTGTGGCGAGAAGAGGACTGTGGGACTAAACCCTGAGGACACAGGCTGTGGAAATAAAACTGCAAGTAAGAAAGTGACCAGTGGAGAGAAGCCTGGGTCTTGCCTTAGTTAAGGAAGAGTGGTGTGAGAAGGAGGGCTTGGCGTTACTGACTCTGCTAATAAAATAAGAACTAGTAGAGAGGGTCATTTGTGGAGGAACTGGGGCAGAAGCCAGGTTAAAGTGGGTTGAGAACTGGGAGGGAGGAAAGCAGTTACAGAGCCTAGTATAGACACCCTGGACGAGGCTGTCAAAGTAGGAAGTAACAGGTTAGTATTTAGAGGGAGAAGTTAGTATTTAGAGGTGTCTTCATGGCTTTAAAGCTCTTGGCCAGGCACCAGCAAAGGCCAATGATGTGTGTATGAAGGAATTGTTTGTGTGAGGTCCTTGTCCACAGATGGGGAGACTGGCCTTAGCTTGAGGGTCATGAGGGGTGTGTGGGCTGAGGGTAAAGGAGAGTGAAGCCCTGTGCAGAGAGAGTGCTGTGAGCTGGCCGGAAGAGCAGAGCCTGGGTCAGAACTAGTTCAGAAATCTTGTCTAAGCTTGCCCTGTGGGGAGAGGGCCCGTCCTCCACATGGACTGCTAAGGTGCTAGTATGTGAAGGAAACCGATCCAGAGAGCTGCCCTTCTCTTGCCTTTTAACACAAACTGCCGGACTTAAAAGTAATTTTTCCCCCCAGAATAAAAACTCACCCCTACCATGGGCACTAAAGGACACACGGCCACGTTAGTTGCCTCTTACTCAAGAACACTTGCATTTTATTTATAAAAGTGTATATACGTATGTGTACCTCACATGTGCCTGGTGCCAGCAGAATTCGGAGGAGAGCATCTGATCCTTGGAGCTGGAGTTACCAATGGTGATGAGCCATGATGCATGTGGATGCTGGGAATCAAACCTGGGTCCTCCGCAAGAACAGTAAGTGCTTTTAACCATAGAGCCACCTCTCTAGACCCAAGACACATTTTATTTAAGTACATTTAACACTTCATTTTCCTTAATGGAAATTCCACCTCTTGTTGGAACTTGGTGACTAGTTTTCCTTACATTGTGTAAAACACTTTATCTTTGCTGAGTCTTGATTTTTTGACACATCCCTAAAGTCCCCCCTTCCCTTTTAATAGATTCTCCAGATGTCTGTTCTTGTTATATTCCCCATCTTTCATATATAAAAAATATGAAGGGCCATTTAAAATAGGAAGTGTACAGTAGGGCTTTTTCCAGAACCTTAGATCAGTACATCGACATCAGGAGCTCGTCCAACGATGACCTAATGTATAAAACAAAGCCAGTTCCTACCCAGCTTCTGCTGCCTAACAGTTATGTGGCAGTTACTGCTAGTTTCTGCAGCACACCAGCAGAACATGTTAAATTCCGAAAGGAAAGCAAGATTGCATTAGAAGTTATTCGAGCAAGGACTTCTTGCCTTGCTTTCTCAGGTGGGGGAGGGTTAGGTGCGCAGGATGTGAGGAGACACAGGTGGCATGGTTAACATTCTTTGAGTTTATTATAAAATGGGAATAGTGACACCTGGAAAGAAGACATGAGAACAAGTGAGATTAGGCAGGAGTGGAGGCATCTACCTGTATCTCATCCTCTAGAGGTGGAGGCCTGAGCACCCGAGGTTCCAGTCCCAGGTGTGACTGCAGAGCAAGCTCTAGGCCAGCCCGGGCTGAGAGACTGTCTCAATTTCCCCATCCCTGAAAAAAAAAAGGCATCAGTAAAAGATGACTATATATGTGTAAAAACCTTTATAATGTATCTAGTACTTTAAAATACAGCAATATGTGCACATACATTTTTATGGGTATCTCAAGTACTTAACTGCGTAACGCAGTATGCTATGTGGGTTATTTGTTAGCATTTACTGTACTTGAGTAAGTTTCTTGTTTGAACTTAGTAGTACTTATCAGGCTTTAAAAAAATTGTTGAGACAGTGCCTCACTATTTCCTCACGACTGTCCTGGGACGCAGAGGCCCTCCTGCCCCTGCCTCCTGAGTGCCTGCTACATGCGACTCATCGACTGCTTCTAACTGCAGCCAGTCTAACTTTAATTTTGTTTGTATCCGTAGAAAACTAGGGACCAAACTTGGGTCCTCAAAGCATGACAGACAAGTGCTCTACCACTGAACTGTATCATACCCAGTCCCCTTTTACTTACCTGGCTGGCCTCTAACTCCCAGAGATCCACTTGCTTCTGCCCCCAAATGCTGGGATCAAGGGAATGAGTCACCACTGCCCAGCCTCTTTTCTGGCCTTGTATTTTGCATCCCTCCCCTTTCAGCTTCCTGAAGAGCTGGGATTAGAGACCTGCACCATCATGCCTAGCTAAAACAAAGTTTTTGAAACTTGCTATTGGTTTTTAAAATGCAAGGAGAAAGAATGACAGAGGGAAGTAATGCTTATTTCAGTGTCTGTCATGTTTCCCACTGCTAGTCAGTCCTCATCACACTCACCTAAACACACGAGCATTGTTCCACAGAGCTGCCCTGAATCTCAAATTAGCAAGGCATGGTGGTTCTACTCTTTAATCCCAGAATTTGGGGCCTTGAGGCCAAAGAACTGCTGTGAGTTCCAGGCCAGCATTAGCTATATAGTGAGCTTCAGGCTAGCCTGGGCTACAAAGTGAAACCTTGACTCAAAAAAATATAAAATAAAATCTCAGCATTTGGAAGGCAGAGAAGGCAGGTGGACCTCTGTCTGAGTTTGAAGCCAGCCAGGTCTAAATAGTGACTTCTAGAATGACTAGGGTTATGAGAATCATATGGAGAGAGAGAGAGAGCTAGGTTTGGTGGCACACACGACCTTTAATCTCAGCATTCAGGAGGCAGAGGCAGGCAGACCTGAGTTCCAGGCCAGCTACAGCTACACAGAGAAGTCCTTTCTCAAAAAAACAAAAAAAATTCAACCCAACCCCAAAACCCAAAGTGAAAAAATAAACAATAGGGTTGAAGGTATGGCCAAGGTAGAGTGTATATGTATATATATATACACACACACACACACACTTATATATGTATATATGTTACTATATACATTACCAGCTAATGTTGAATTTATATATGATAACTTCTCAACTTCATATTGAGACCCAGGTTGGGCAAATTTTAATATATTTATGGGGCAGCACAATAGGATATCTGAAATCAAAACTGTATTATATTAAATTAGTATTATTAATATATTTATATTATTAGCAGTATAGTATTATTAGTATATCATTAATGGTGTATGGTTGAGAAGGTTTTATAGCTTATGGACTATCCTGCTATCTAGTGAAATAATATGGTGTCAGCTCAAACTCTGTTATTTACAAACAAACAAAAAGATTAAAAGGCCAGGCAGAGGCAGGTGGATCTCTGTGAGTTCAAGGCCAGCCAGGGCTACACAGAGAAATCCTGTCTCAAACCCCCCTGTAATTTACAATGTCAACACTTTCAAATGATACATTCAAGATTTTCTTACACTTAGAGGACAATTTACAAGGAGCCAATTCTACTAAGTAGGACCTGGAGATCAAATCCAGGTCCTCAGGTTTGGTGGCACACATCTTAGCCCTCTGGGCCATCTCTCCAAGCCTACTCATATTTTAAAAAGAGACTAACTTGTGGCTTGGTTTCAACTATATGATGTATTTGGAAAAAGAGAATACATTTTTATATTTTTAAAGAAAATCTTAGTAGTTTAGTTAAAAAAATAATTCATTTCTTAGGGCATTAGGTAAGACTGCTCTCATATGCTTAAATGGGAGTCTATCTGATATTTAAGCCAACAAGCATACTTTGTATTATCAGAAAGACAAGTTTCCCCAGAGAGGGTAGATTCTCTGATGGTCTAGATCAGCTGCCTAAGTCAACAGTCACTGAAATGACACTGCTTTGCTGTCTTTATCTCCACTGTTGGCCTATAAGCAACCACTGTCCCTATGCTGTTGTTTCATCTAAGGCTCACTGCCAATTTCTAAGATTTTTTCTGCCTCATATCTTTCATTAAGTCTTTTGGTTTGAAACATACTAACTTGAAATGGAAACTTGTTTTCCTTTTTCTAACTTGTTTCAGATCCTGTTTTACTGAAGCAGCTTCTGTAGCCTGTGCTTCTACACTTTTACCATCTTCCCCTTCCTGGCTCCAAGGAACTGAGTAACTACCTCTCTGGTTGCTGACAGGAAAGGGTATTTTGGGTCATGAAGGCTGGGATCAGGGTTAGAGTGGAGAAGTAGTTGAAGTCAGTTTCAGTGGGTGAATCACGTCGTTGGTTTTTACATCCCATATGCATTACAAATTGTCATCAGGTACCTAATTAATGTGTCTGTCCAATTTTTGTGTAAATTACTGAAAACAACAACACAAAACCCTTATCAATAGCATTGTGAGGGAGAGTATTTCTCTTTACACTTGGTTCCATCTTTTAAAACTCTAGTGTCTGCATTTTGAATGAAGTTTGAGAAAGGTGACTTCTTTACTTTTTTAAAATAAACGGCCTCTGTTTCATAACATCAATAGTCTGGAGATTACCATGCCATAACTGAACACATCTCTGCCAAATTAATGTAAAAGCTATAGCTACCCAAAGGAGAAACATGTCTTGAAATAACAGCTGATCTTGGTTAGTGATCAACTGTGAGTTCTACAACCAAAGCATGTTAGAAAAAAAATGAGGGAATATGCACATGCTTAAGGAAAAGGCATTATTAATCTGGAGGAGCCAATTTACCCAATCACTGAGCTGACCAAGAGATGCAGCACACACTAGTGTTTGTGTTTTTAACTGTAGGTTGGAATTGAGTCCAGGGCTTCCAGTACAACACAGCAGGTGCTCTACCTCAAAGTTCTGTTCCCAGTCCACAGCCATTTATTTTAAAGCACTCGGGAATCAGGTGAAGATGAGCTACAGTCATCTTTATTAACTATTTGCAGATGGGATAGTTTTCTATCAGAGAATGCCTTGTTTTTATAATATGAAGGCCATAAGTGGAGTTAGTCATGATCTACTTCCAGTCAGACACCTCTCACCATGGCTGGGCAACACGATTTTGGGTCTTCCGCTGTTTTCTTTATGGCATGTTTTTAGATTTCGTATGTCATTGGTTTGCCTTAGAACTCACTTCTTTTCTGGGATAAGCCAGTGAGGAAGGAAGGGAGACGAAAAGGGAATTAATTTTATACCAACAAGAAAGGAAGACTCTTATTTGACACTGTATAATGAGGTTTTTTTTTTTTTTTTGTAAGGTTTCGGTACAGAAGCTCAAGCCGGTTTCACAGAACACACTGCTCTCCTCAGGGCTAAAGTGAACTTCCCATTCAGATAACGCAGAGGATGACATTCTTTCAAAACAACAAAGAAGCAGGCATAGTAAACTTTCTTCTACTAGTGTTTTTCCCTCAGGCACTGATGCTGTCACATAGGGAAAGGCAGAAAGAGGAGACTTCAAACATCACAAGCATTCTTCAGTAGCTCCTTCTTTTTTTTTAGCAAGCCTGGCAATTAGATCTTTCCATTCCGCCCGCTTCTTTGTGATGTATGTCGGGGTGAGTAGCTGCAGCGGGGACTCTGGCTGCCGTCTAAAGAGGTTCTGACACAAGGCCTCGGTGTTGCATATCACGTACATCCCACAGTCATAGCTGTTCTGTTGAGCTGGCGCTTTCTCTTCCACAAAGACCAGTTTGTCTCCTTTGCTCCCTAAGAAAGCTTTCAGTTTCCCTGCTACCTGCTTTGCATGGATTGAATTGCTTTTGCTATGGGAATCATAATGAAAGAAGCTATTTTTATCTTGTAGATAAACTAACAAACTCCAGTGGGTACCCCCAGCTGCCTGGTTGGAATTATCATTAATGGCTAAAAATACAACTTGTTTGTGGGTAAGACGCAGGGGTTCAAGAAACATGGCAATCTCTGCAGGGTTGCTGGTGCACTTAATGAACTGGGTGACTTCAGGGCTGATGAAGCACACATGGTCCGAGCAATCATGAAACTGACTATTGGCAAAGTATTCAAAAGCAAACCCAATAATATGGTCATTAAGCCAGCTTGGCGGGTCCAATAGTGAGACATCTGACTGTCTCAGTAGACTGTCCATGTAACTCAAGACCACAGGGTCCATCCTGGGTTGAGCACGGCTTCTCGGAAACTCCAGAGGCTGAAGAAGAATCAGAAGACAGCATTTACTGTGGAACATGATACTGGGTTATAAACAGTACAACTCTTACAGATTGTGGGAAATATGACATATAATTATAAAGTTTTTAATAAAAAATTTCCATCAATGCTGACATCATAAAACACTAAAGCCAGGCAGTGGTGGTGCAGGCCTCCAATCCCAGCACTCTAAAGCAGAGGCAGGTGGATCTCTGACTTTGAGGCCAGCCTGGTTTACAGAGCAAGTTCCAGGACAGCCAGGGATAAACAGAAAAACCCTGCTTTGAAAAATCAAAATAAATAAATAAAAACACAAAACAAACAAACAAAAAGAACACACTAAAGAAACTTTAGCTTATGTACTAGATGTTAACAATTAGAATGAAAATGAAAAATTTCGGAGACAATAGAGAATTTTAATATTATTTTTAAATGTAGAGACTGGTTAAAATTATAGCTGATGTTTGCCAAAATCCACAGCAGTAAATATTCTGACTCTAATGACTATGCAAAACCAGGCGTGGTGGCACACGCCTGTAATCCCTACATGTCGGAGGGAGAGGCGGAAGGAGCTCAGGGCCACTCTTAGCTACAGAGTAAGTCTGAGGTCTGCTGGAGCTACACAAGGCTCTGTCTCAATATGATAATGTATGATAACAACAATTAACACGAGATCCTGCCTCAATAAGATAATGTGTATGCTACCAACAAATTACTTTTAGATTAAAGATGAATTCGGAGTCTGAAGAAAAAAGTTACTAATTACCAAAGGGAAGAATTTCCATTACAATATTAATTTTAAACAGATAAAATATTTCTTCTTCCTTTCATACAATGGTGATAGCAGCAGTTAAAAGGTGTGGGGATTTCAAGAACAGAAAACCATGCAGATAAAGCAACACAAAGGAAACCCATTCCTAATTGGGCCCAGCTTTAGGCTTGAGTTATGTTTTTGCTTATTTCCTTTAAACATGGGGTAAAGGCTATGTATTCCTATTTATAATGTCTGTCAGAAGCTCTTTGATATTCCGATAGATATTGGCATAGGAATCTGGGTTCCTGACTTGAGCCTTAGTTTTTAATACTGATTTGCTAGTATTGTTTTGCATTAAATGGTTTTGTCCTTGTTTATGTTTATCTGCTGTGTGTGCTTGGATGTGCATGCCCTGATGCACTGGTGGCGCTCAGGGACAACCTGCAGGAGCTGATTTTCTCCTTCCATAGTGTGGGTGCAGGGCACTGTCTTCAGGTGACCAGGCTGCGTCCCTATTTTGTTGGCCCACTGTCTTGATTTTGGTCACTGGTAAAAAGAGCATTACATAACTCAGAGCTGCAAAGAAGGCCAATTAACTTTCTTTGAAGATAACCAGAGTTTACTTATTTGAGACAGGCTCTCACTATATAGACCTGGCTGGTCTGGAACTCACTATGTAGACTAGGCCTGCTTTGAACTCAAACAAATCCATCTGCTTCTGTCTTCTGAGTGCTGGGATTAAAAGCGTCCATCAAGGAAGCCCAGAACTTAAAGGTTAAAAAAGTTGTACACATAATATTCATGCTATCAACTAGATGACACCATAGATACAATCAGAAAATCCAACTAGTATTACAAACCAATTATAGCAAATGAGGGCTGGAACAAAACACCCATTCACAGTCACTTGTTTAAATAACAGGCTGGTTAACTGAGAGGAAACACAGACACAGTGTCTCATGGGATTAATATGCTGTGAACAGCTGAGGCTATACTAACATAACAAAAGCAAATCTGCAAGTGTAGCAGATGGTTTACTTGAGCCTACAGACTCAACTGAGGTAACTGTTAACTGCTGTGCACTGAGCTGGCCACTCAGCAGTACTTGTAAAACCACAGATCAGGAAAAGGATCACAGGAGACTGAAAGAATAAAACAAAGCTTAATATGAGAACATGGAATTATGACACCAATCTAACCATTAGATCAATTACTTTTGCACCATTTGATTATACTACAAAAAGCCATACAAGTTTGATAGAACCAATTCCATGTAATCAGAACCATACAAAGCTGGGCAGTTGTGCATACCTTTAGTCACTGTACTCAAGAGGTAGAGGTGGGCCAACCTGGTCTACAGAACCAGTTCCAGGACAGCTAAGGCTACAACAGAGAAACCTTGTCTTGATAATGCAAACCAAACCAAATCAAAACCACAAAAAGCTGTACAAAAATACCTTTCAAGAAAAATGTTACCTGAGCACAGTGGTGCATGCCTATAATCCTGGCACTCAGGGACGCAGAGGCAGGTAGATCTCTGAGTTTGAGGCCAGCCTAGTCTACAAAACGAGTCCAAGGCTATACAGAGAAACATTATTATTATTTTTTAAAGATGTTAAAGTAAAGTAAAATGAGGTGATTACTGATGTGTACAAGATATTTTTGTTTTTGCTTTTTGAAACAGGGTTTCTCTGTGTAGCCTTGTCTGTCCTGGCCTCAGACTCACGGCAATCATCTGCCTCTGCCTCCGAGCGCTGGGACTAAAGGTGTGCGCCACCACCCAGCTACAAGACAGTTTTATATATATACACAGCATGTGATAACCTGAATGACTTAAAAACCAGTGAAGCTGCTTATGAGAAACTACATGTATTTTTGTATACATGGAATGCCATAAATTAAGAGATTAAAAAAACATTTTGAGACAAATTCTCAAAAGTAGCCCTGGCTGGTCTGAAACTTGCTATGTGGATCAGGGTGGCCTGAAATTTGTGGTAATCCTCCTTCATTGGCCTTCCAAGTAGAAATTAAGTTTTTACTGAAAAAGAGTAACAATGCTAGGAGAGCAGCTCAGTGGTAGTCCACAGCACAAAAGCAAGCCAACTAGAAAAAAAAAAAAAAAAAGGGAAGAAGAAAGAATAACTTGAGTTCAGACAAACTGGAGTCAGGAGTGAAGTTAACGAGGCATAGAGCACACTGGTTATGGGTGAGCCTCAAACTTGGCTCTAAGCTTTTTGGCAGCTAGCCAGAGAGTTAAATATTCACAATGTCCATAAGGTAACGGCATTCTTTGTTTTAAGATCTGATAGCTTTGCTGTTTATGTTTGCGGCAGGGTGGCCTGGAACGCTATGTCGCCCACACTGGCCTCCAACACACAGCGATCCTGTCTGCACGAGCCACCACTTTAGGCTCTGATGGTATTTTTTTTTTTTCCTCAAGAGATCTTCATAAATTGTTATACCATAATTTGTGTTCTCCACACAATCTTTATGAGAGATGTACAAGTTCTAATACCACTGTTTAAAAAAACTGTCCTGACAACAAATGACACCGCAGTCAGTCTGTCAAGTGCTACTTGTGGAGGCTAAGCACTTGGGCTTGATAGAAAAAGACCTTATATAAAGGGGCATGGCTACACATGTGTCAAGCCAGGCTTCCTGGACACTTTTATACCAGTAGTTCTCAACCTGTGGGTTCCAACCCCTTTGGAGGTTGCTTAGCAGAGATCCTGCATATCAGATACTTATATTACAGCTCATAACAGTAGCAAAGTTACAGTTATGAAGTAGCATCTAAATAATTTTGTGGTTGGGGGTCATCCCAACAAGAGGAACTGGATGAAAGGGTTGCAGCATTAGGAAGGTTGAGAACCACTTTATACCATCAATAACTACAGCGTAGGGGTGAAATGTCAGGATATACAACTTGGCAAACATCTGAGCTGTCTAACTGCTAGCTACTATGACCCCCAGCTTAACAGCCAGTTAGGGGTATAAATAAGCATGTGAGAAAAGTACTCAAATTGACAGTCTGCCTAGCCTTGGAGGAAGTGACTGCAAGGCTTCACATGGTGTTCAGTCTGTTACCAGTTACTAGCTAATCATCTTCTGACCTGTGTCTGTCTACACTCCATCTGCTCCTACTTCATTCCAATCACTCAAAAGTCCCTTCAGAGTCAAAGGCTCTTTTCTATTTACTAACTTACTGATTTGTTGACACGAGGTTTCATGTAGCCTAAGATGGCCCCAAATTTGGGCTGATCCTCTTGCCTTCGCCTCCTTAATGCGCCATCATAGCCAGTGAAGCTCCAATTTTATTTCAATTGCTTTTGTGGGCTGGGGACTGGCTCAACGACAGAGTGTTTGCCTAGCATACAGCCCTGCATCTCATCTCCAGCACCAGAAAACAGGGCAAACTTTTGTGTTTTGTCTGAGTTTTAAATCTCTAGTATGGAGGTGAAGAGATTAAGAGCACTGGCCGCTCTATCAGAGGTCTGGAGTGCAGGTCCCACATACATACTGGGCCGCTCATAAGTGTCTCTAAGTCTAAGGGGTCTGACGCTCACTTCTCTGCACCTGTGCACACAGACACACACACAAATGAAAAGAAATCAAGAATGTAGACCAAAGATTGATTTGATTTCATACAGCATGTCGATGACAGTTCGACTCCTTAAATTCTAATGAAAATAGAACTAAACCTAGGCTTAGGTCAAACTACCCGAGCCAAGAAAAGGACTCTGAATCTTCAACCTAAACACTTACAGATTTGGTTACGTACTTTATCAGCTCTGTAGCCATAAGGAAATTACTTTTATAAATCACAATTTCTTCTTCCGTAAAATAGGACTATTAATATACAACTTCTTTTTATCATAGGGTATTTGTCAATATAAGATGAAATATCAGCAAGATAGAAATAATAAGGTATTCCTAGATAACTATTACATCATCAAAATTCTTATATTCAGAGGAGAAGATATTTCAAAAACAACATTTGAAAATAGTTTGATGCTTACAAGTATTAGAAGGTTAGGTCTAGCCAGGTCTCACACCCTTAATCCTAGTACTTGGGAGAAAGAGGCAGGCTAATCTCTGAATTCCAGGCCATGCTGGCATGCAGAATGAGTTCAAGAAACCCTGCCTAGAAATTCCAAAAACCAAAAACTGAAAACCAAAAAAAAGAAAACTCAAGTTTTGTTTGTTGTTTGTTTGTTTCCATTTCCTCTAGTTAGATATTTTCTCTTAAAGGAAGCTTAAATTATTGGAGATTTGTATAAGGTGTTTTGTAAAAAAAAAAATTACCAAGTTATATAACTCTCAAATACAAAGATTAGATTTTATTCATTCATTTATTTTCAATGTTTTACAAACTGGAGAGATTTAATAAGTGAATATTTTACCTTAGTAAAATAGAGAAATCTATTTTGAAAATTTCTTAGGAACACAAAATTGTCACAAAGCAATTTTTGTTTTCCAACACATGGTTTCTCTGTGTAGCTCTCCTGTCCTAGAACTCACTCAGTAGACCAGGCCTCAAACTCAGAGATCTGCCTGCCTCTGCCTCCTGAGTGCTGGGATTAAAGGCGTGTGCCACCATACCTGGCCTCACTCTCATTTAAGAACATTTAAACATCTGCACTTGGGAGGCAGAGGAAGGCGGGTCTTTGTGAGTTTGAGGACAGCCTGGCCTACGGCATGAGTTCCAGGACAGCCAGGGCTACACAAAGAAACCCTGTCTCAAACAACAAAAACAAACAAAAGAACATTTAAAATTACATTTACTATTTAGTGTGTGTTTGGGGACATGCATGTCATGGCATGCATGTGGAAGTCAGAGGAAGACAACTTTTGGGAGTTGGTTTCTTCTTTCCACCAAGTGAGACTTGGAGATTAAAATCAATCAGGCTTGGAGGCAAGTACTTTTATCTGCTGAGCCTGCCACTTGGTTATGCTTTGGACCAGACATGCAGACCAGATGATCCTTTGGAACTTATTCTTTAATACTAAGGCTCTCCTCTCACTGTTTTATAAGTAAAAATAGCTATCAATGGCTAGCATAGCATGGGTAGTCAGGCCTGGTGGTCTAGACCTATAATCTCTGATGCATGAAAGCTAGGGCAAGAGGTAAATTAGAGCTGCCTGGATTACAGAGAAAGTTCAAGGTAAGCTTAGACTGTTTAGTAATTTAAATAAATTTTATATAGCTATTTCATGTAGCTATAGGTTTCTTGGAATATGAAAATTTAATGCAAGAACAAGTACATTTAAGATAGTAACATTAAGTGGGAAGACTTTTGTGTGGTATATATGTGTTTGTATGTGTATACGTGTGTGTGTGTGTGTGTGTGTAGGTAGAGGGCAGAGGTCAATGTTGGGTGTTCTCCTTAATTGCTTGCCACCTATTTTTGAGACAGGCTCTCTCACAGAACCTCTCACTGACTTGGCTAGACTGGCTGGCTAGTAAGAACTAGACATCCTCTTGACTTTTTACCAAGCACACACTACCATGCCTGCTATTTTACGTTGCTGTTGAGGATTTGAACTCAAGTATTTGTGTTTCTGTGGCAGGTGCTTTACTGAGCCATCTCCCCAGCCCAAGATGGCATTCTCAATCAGCTTGAGAATGTAAACTGGTTTGTAAGGGTGACGAAGAAGATAAAATTGGACTTCAAAAGCCTAAATATAAATTCTGCAGCTGCTGGGTGTGGCAGCACATGCCTATAATTCTAGCACTGAGGATGCACAGGAGAATCATGAGTTCAACTCTAGCCTGGGTTCACGGTGATTTATAAGCTCCTCAAAACTTAAAAAAAGTTTCAACTGGAAAAAAACCTAAACACAAAATAGTAAGTTCTGCCAGGAATGGTGGCACATGTGTTTAATCCCAGCACTCAGGAAGCAGAGGCAGGTGGATTTCTGTGAGTTTGAGGCCAGCTTGGTCTACAAAGGAAGCCCAGGACATCCAGGACTATACAGAGAAACAGCGTCTAGAAAAACCAAAACAAGCAAACAAAACAAAACAAAACAAAACCCCAAAGTTCTAAAAGCATTACTTATCTTAGTTACCTTTTATTGCTGTGACCATGACCATGCAACTTACAGAAGAATGTATTTAGGGTACAGTTTCAGAGGGTGAGAGTCCAGGACCGTCATGTCAGAGAGCATGGCAGCAGGCAGGGAATCATGGGGCTGGAGCAGCAGCTGAGGGCTATTTGAGACACAACCACAAGGCAGAGAAAGAGAAAGCTAACTGGAAGTGGCATGGCCTTTTGAATCTCAAAACCCACTTTCAGTGACACACCTCCTCTGTTAGGGCCATATTTCCTAACTCTTCCCAGTTTTGCCAACAGGAGACCAAGTATTCAAATATATGAGTCTCTGGGGGGCCATTCTCATTCAAACCAACACAACACTAAATAATTTGATTCTTCCTATATGAGTAAAACAAATACATAAACTCAAGCTATATAGCAGGAGAATAACAGAAATACCTGCAAAAAATGTAAGACACAGGTAAAAACAGCATAAACAAATCTTCAAATAACAAAGACAGAAAATATTTGCTATATATTTAAACTATGTATCTGCAATGTCCATAAGAAAATAGTTCCTAAAAAGGAAAAAGGAAAAGACAAAAATTAACAAAACAGATCTAAGTTATTTTATTTATTTAGTTTTAGCTTTTTTGAGGGTTTCTCTATGTAGCCTTGGCTGTCCTGGACTCACTTTGTAGACCAGGCTGGCCTTGAACTCACAGAGATCCAGTGGCCTCTGCTGCCCAGAGTGTTGGGATTACAGGCGTGTGCCACTATGCCTGGCTCCAGATCTAAGTTATAAAGATAGACAAAAAATAAAATTAAGAAAACACCAGGAGGCTCTCAATTTTCTTCACTGAAGAGAAGGGGCTTAAAAAATAAAGGCAAGGCAGGGTGCAGTGTAGTAGCCTGTAATCCCAGCACTTGGGTGGCAGGGGCAGGTAGAGCTCTGTGAGTTCTAGGACAGCCAGGGCTGTTACACAGAGACATACACAGATCTGTATTTTTCTCTGTGTAACCAAGAAAAATAAAATAAACAAACAACCAGAGGCAGAAGGGGCAGCTCTGCAGTGAAGAGGACTGCCTGCTCCTCTAGAAGACCTGGATTTGATTCTCCAGCACCCACAAGCCAGCTCACAATCATCTGGAGCTCCAGTTTCAGGGGATCTGACACTCTTCTTGCCTCCGAGGGCACTGCATGCACACTGCACACAGACACGCAGGTGAAACCCCTGTGCATCTACTTTTTTAACTGGGGCTAGGGTTAGTTTACCCTATAGGGAGAAACATAAATAACACTAGTCGTCTCTAACAGAGGGAAATATGTGGGGAAACTGCACTCCTGGAGTAATTAGTTCTTTTAGAAAAGCAGCTTTAGCAGTAGCTAGCAAACTTTTATATACATCCTTAAGCCCAGAAATTCCACACTGAAAAATTTCTCCTAGAGAAAGGTACACCAAAATAATGTAAATAAGAGAATATTTGTAGCTGAGCATAGTTCACATGCCTAGAGTCCCAAATTGGAGGTCAGTGTAGGGAGGCAATTTAGGAACAAAACCAAACAAAACAGGTCAGGGACGCAGTGCATGCAGTGGGCAAGCATTTGTAAGGCAGCATTGGACACTAAATTCAATCCTAGCACACACTCACACACAAAAGATGTTATGAACTACGAAAGGCATTTTATTCACCATTTAGCATTCTGACTTCAAGAGTACAATTTATGATTGTCTTTACTTTAAACTTAGTATGTATAAAGTACTATTAAATCCTTTACTGGGGGTTAGGATTTTGTGTAGTTCATACTGGCTTTGAACTTGTAATGTGGCTTAAGATGACCTTGAACTGATGATTGTTGTACCTTTCAAGAGATAGTATTATAGTCATGTGCCATCATGCCCGTAGCTTTTTTTTTTTTTTTTGAGATAGGGTCTCTCTATGTGGTCCTGTCTTAGACTCACTGCATACCTGGGCTGGCCTTGAACTTACAGAGATTAAAGGTATGCACCACCATGCCTGGGCCATCTTTTAATGTTATTTTTGTGTAAAATTCAAAGCCTCGTAGTTAAGAGGTAACCAATTAACCAATTACTGGAGTTACACAGCACATAGTAGGGCTTTAGTAAATAGCTAATGAATAACAGAATCATGTTTTTGTGCTGAAAGGAAAATAAGGACTTTAATGGGATCTAGTCATGATACATAGAACTTTCTGCCTTAGCAATTTGTCTTTAAATGTTAATGCTTGGGAGTCAGAGGCAAGAGGATTAGGAACTCAAGGTCAGCTTCAGCTACATAGTGAATTCAAGACCAGTCTGGGATTCGTGAGACCCTGCTCAAAAACAGAAACCAACAAAAAACCCAAAAACCACCCCAAACAAACAAACAAACAAACCAACAACAAACCAGAAAACCTACCAACCAGCCACTTACACAATACTGGACCAAGTAGGGCCAAGTATATTAAATAGGGCTAAATATTTTGAGTCATTTAGTTAAATTGTTAATGTAAACTTAAAAATTGTTACAAAAATACTTGTGAGAGGCCAGGGATTGGTAACACATGCCTCTGATCCTAGCATTCGGGAGGCTGAGGCAGGCAGATCTCTGTGAGTTCAAGGCCAGCTTGGTGTAGAGTGAGTTGGACTGCCAGGGCTGTTACACAGAAAAATCCTGTCTCAAAACAAACAAACAAACAAAAACAAAACAAATTTGTGAGAAAGGAGCTAAGGCTAAAAATTCCCAAGCCTCTGTTTCAGAGGAACTGAGTTTATCAGACCTCTCTGAAAGGGCTTTATTTCATTGGCCATCAGAGAAGGCAGGACTAAGATTTTTTAACCTATAATACAGATTCTCAAGATAATAGCTATAATTGAGACAACTGAAGGTTTCTTGATGTCCTGAGTATGATATAGTATCTTTCTAACAGATAATTATGGAAGAGGTAGTAATTTAATTGGAAGTTAGAGAAAGGACCTTACGGAGATTTTCTGTAAGTAATAAAATTTGTAAAAAAGCTTCACTAGTGGTGCTGAGAAGATGGCTCAGAGGTTAAGAGCACTTGCTGCTCTTCCAAAGGACCTGGGTTCAATTCCCAGCACCCACATGACAGTTCACAAATGTCTATAAACTTCAGTTTCAGGGAATCTTACTCTCTCACACAGATATACATGTGGGCAAAACACCAATGCACATAAAATAAAAACAAATAAACTTAAAACAAAAGCTTCACTAGCTTTTAGTGTTATTTCTGATATCAGTCTTGTTACCATCCCCCACCTCACAAAGGGGACAAACACCAGAACCTCACACTCTACAGAGCTTGAGGTTTTAGTCTGTTTTGGACAGAAAGTCAGTTTAGGCTAGTTATGCTAAAGAAGATGGCCTCTCATAGAACCTGGCTCTGGAAGTTAAGGAACTTCACTCATTCTGATTAGTCATACTGAAATGCTACATTCATATTTTGACTATACTAAGCACATAATTCGGGTACTAACTGGGATTTGAGCAGTTACACTGAGCAGTTACATTTGAGCAGGTACACTGACTGGTGTCTGAAATAGGTTATCTGGGCTTTGAGGATCTTTTTGTTAGTTTTACTCATTTTAGGGGTTGAAAGGATTGGCAAGAAGAGAAGTGGCTTCCCATCGTAGTACTAACTAGGTCTGACCCTGCTTCGCTTCTGAAATCAGATGAGATCTGGTTCGTGTAGGGTAGGATGGCTTCACACAAGAAAAAGGTTCATTTTCAAGTCCAAAATGAATAACACATACATACAGAGACGCAATCTGATCGAGAAGCCATTATTGATATCTTTGAGCATGTGGTCAGGTGATCACTTTACAACGACACCAACAATAGTGGAGAATTAGTGATGCTAAAGACTGGGCTTTCCTCTTAGCCACATAAAATATGAGTTGATCCATACTGGAGATGTACTTTTTTCCTAATACAGGTTTGTTTTGTTTCTTTCCTTCCTTTCATCTTCCTATTTGTTTTGTTGTGGTGGTGGTAGTGGTTGTTCTTTTTGTTTATTTGTTTGAGACAGAGCAACATTATGTAGCCTAGGCCAGCTGTAAGCTCTCTGGGATCCTTCAGTTTTACCCTCAAGTGCTGGTAATACAGATGACATTCAATACCCTATTGAGCATCAAGTGTTAATTTAATTTTTCAAAATTAGTTTATTATCTAGTCATTTCATTTCTACCCCTTTTGAAACTGGGGATTCATAAATCAGGATGTGATTAAAATTTAAGGGTTCTAAGAGCTTGGCCTGGGCAGGGAGGGGAGGATGTGCCTTTATTTTCAATTCATCCTGGCTCAAATTTAGCATTTTCCTCAATAATTGTAGACAATCATTGTATTAATAGTCTGTTTTTGTCAGTAGAAATCTGGCATTCTCACACATTAAAGCTGTTGCAGGTATCCGATCTAGCTTATCCTCTCACTCCTTTGACATTATGTAACTAGGTCTGTGGCCAGGTGAAGTTAACGCAGAAAGAAGCACATCTGGAACTACACTGCATATTTTAAGGCGTTTAAGTACTTAATATTGGTTTCTCAGGTCTATGCATTTTAATGTATACATTTAAGTGAATTTTCAGAGAACAGGTTGACAGACCAAACTGCCAAAAAGATCCAGACTGTAAGAGGTTAAGAGATTTTTGCCATTTAGTAGATAAGTCCTATAACATGGAATTCAAGGCTCCTCATAATATGTTCACACATTTTATCATCTTTATCTTTCCCCCACCCCTACTCTTCATACCATGCTCTAGCCTTATCAGACAACATTCTTATCTGGAGGCAGAAAGACAGGTTTTTTTGGCTTAACCTTAATTAATATACAGCATCCATGCTTTCGTGGTGTTTACCTCATACAGCTCTTTTCTGACTGCCAAGTGAATTATTCTTTGTTTAAAACTCTGTTTTCCTCAATATTGTGTGATTTTAAGAGGGCTGTTTTAAACATCTTTATATCTTGTTCGTATATTAATAAATGAGCAAGACACTTAGAATTGTCAAGTGTACAGGAATGCCTAGTGGGAGTTGGGCGGATGTTGGGCGCAGAATCTCATAATCGGCTCATCTCTGTTTTTCAGGGGGAATACAAATGTGGATGGATCTTGAGCTCTGAGACTGGACATACAGCTTATAAAATCTGGTTACCAGGAAGAGGAAGGGTCTGTAACTGAGGTGGATTTGATTAGAATTGGGGATGGGAAGCAGAACCTGTGGCCCATACAGAGAGGATCTGAAAATGTAAGGTCTGTCTAGGCTACAGGACAAATTCAAGGTGTGCTTCGGCAACTCGGTGAGGCCCTGTTGCAAAAACCAGAAGAAACAGCAGAAAAGCAGAAAGAGGGCTGGTGACACAGCTCAGCGGTAGAACACTGCTAGCAAGCCTAAGGCACTAGGCACAGAGTCTGCTGCCTACACACCTCTTCTCCCATGGACATGGGACTGTCCTGCCTGGAAAGGCAGTAGTGGCTCCCCTTCTCTCAGTTCCCAGAGCAGCTTTTTCTTTCAATATCTGCTCAAGCTTCTCATCTCATCTTCAACTCTTTGCTGTCAAAGGACTCAAATTTTAAGGTTGCAAAATCAACTCCCTCAATTTGTCTGTCCCCAGCTCTCCTCTTTCCCTTTTGCGTAGTTCCGTGGTACTCTACACTTACCATTAGTCACCTGGTGAGCTATAGACTATTGGGAAGGGGCTGCCAATGGTACTAGTTTTACTGGAAAAAAAAAAAAAAGCAACCCAGGTGATTCTAATGGACAGGCTCGTGTTCTACTGCTGTTGTTCTGTACCCTTCCTCACCCTTCAGTCATTCACTTTCGGGTTCCATGTCACCCTGTCACCTCCCTTTCTCTCCCTCAAGCCCCCAAAGAAGGACTGACCCAGAACCCAGAGTCTAGTGCTTGTTCTACTGAGGTAAACTACTCTTTTATTTTTTGAGACAGGGTTTCACTGTGTGTCCCCCGCTAGCCTGAAACTCTATACAGGCTGGGCTGGCTTGCCTCTGCTCCCAAATGTAGGGATTAAACGCCACATCTGCCTTTTTCTTTTCTTTTTAAAATCTGTTCACACTGGCTTCCCATTTGGCGATCTAACTGCCTTGTACTTTCAGGAGCTGGATTACAGGCCAGCCAACTCAGATAATCTGTCAACTTTAAAAAGACCCTTTGCACCTACATCTGGTTCTTCATTTCTTTCACTAGTTGTTAAGTTCTTTTTCCTTGTGACTAAGATTTTGCCAAGTACTCCAGGTTGGCCTCAAACTCGCCACGCAGGCTGTTGCTTTAAATGGAAGTCTACCTGCATGGTTTTTAGTAGGTATATGGCAATCCTCTTGCTTTTTACTCCTCTAGGTCCCTGTCACAAGCTTCTGTACTGGCCATTCTCTACTCCCATTTTTCTCTGACCAGTAAAGCTCGCCAGGGTCCTAACACAAGTTCTCGGCAGGCCTGGAAGTCACCTGGGAAAAGTCCTCTGCCGTCATGGAGCCCTAGTTTGTCTTCAGATCACCCCGTGTCATTTCACTGTGTTTTCACTGCGGATTCTTTGCTCCCTACACCACAGCGCTTCGAAAAGCTGAGATTATTTCATTTTCTTTTGGTATGCTGGGATTTACAGCACAGAAGCGACTCAGTGAAAAGTCTGCGGAATGAATGGAAAGAAATACTTGGGCACGGGGGCGGGGACGAGAGGGGGAGGGGCGTGCGTGTGTGGAAAAGGGGAGGCGCTGAGATGCCAGCGCAGACCGGGGAGGGGGCTCAGGTGCGCTACAGTCTCCGTGGGCCGCCAGGCGACCCGCGGCTTCCACAGACTGAGGCAAACCCAAGCAGGGAGGAGGCTCCTTACCTATTCCTCAGGCCTCACCAACCCAACCAGCCTTCAGGGATCTCCGTACTGGCCGGAAAGTGAGAACTAAGGTCGCAAACCCAGAGCGTGCCTCTCCGGCCTTACGACATTTCCATCTAGTAGTAGAGAGAGAGTCTAACTCGGAGTTCTCGGCACGGCCGTAAAGTGAGGAAGGAAAGGGGAGGCGGGGCCACTCGGGGGCGGGGGAGAGGGGCGTGTCCGCGCAGGCGCACGCAGCGCGCTCCGGCGCCGTCACGTGCGGAGGCGTGGCCGGGTGGGGCTGTCCCGGGCTTGGCAGCAGGGGGCGTGGGAGGCGAGTGCGCGCGCGCCTGCCTGGCGGCTGCCGGAGAGTCGCGCGGGGCGGGGCCGCGTGAGCGGGGGCCGGGGGCGCGCGGGCCCGAGCGGACCGGGGGCGCGGAGGCAGTTGGCGGTGGTTGACGGAAAGTCCTGGCGGGACCGGGAGGGGCTGCGGCGGAGGTCTCGGTGCCACGGGCGGGAGCGGAGAGCGCGGTCGAGGCGGCCGCTGCGGCGCGTGCTCCCGGGCGGGGTGCGGCGGGGGATGTGCTGCCCAGGCCGGGCGGAGTCTCTCTGACAGGGCGGGGGATGCGCGGACGCCGCTCGCTCGGACCCTGAGGCGGCGGGCCCACCCGCGCAGAGCCGTCCGACCCCCGGCGGCCTCGGCCTCCGCCGCTGCTCGCCGCCTGACCCTGGAACCCGAGGTGGGGAGCGGCTGCCGCCCGAGAGGAAGGGGCCGCGGCGGCCACCGCGGCGCGGCCCGAGGTAAGACCCGCCCCGGCACCAGCGGCCCTGCCGCCCGGCCTGGCCCGGCCCACGGCTCCGCTCGGCTCTGTGGCTCCCGGAGGGCTGCCCCGCCCCGCTCGGCGGAGACGCCCCGCGAGCCGCTCTGCCCCTGAGCCTCGCCGACCGGAGGGCGGCCCGGACCCCCCAGGCTCTTAACCCCCTCATGCCTTTCATTGGCCGGACACCGTTCTGCCCCCCAGCCACCCGGGCGACTCTGGGCAGTGTCACTGGCCCCTTCCACCTCTGCTTTAGCCTCTCTTAGGACCCTGCCTGGAGCCTCTGGACACCGTTACGTCCGAGCGGGTCCCAGTCCAGGTGCCAAGGCCACTGCTGCTTCCTAATCCATTGCGACGTCCCAGATCTTCCTAGGGACCCTCTTTGCAGCTTCCTTCCAGCCGAGTTTTCTAGCTTTCTCCCCTATCCGTCCAAGCATTCAGACAGCCCCAATGTCACGATGCTCCTACCCAGTAGGTCTCTGGTCAGCCCTTCGAATCTCCGTCAGAGTTCGGGATCTTCCCCATGCTCTGGTGCAGCTTCTCTAGAAGACTTCTCCACGAGCAAACCTTGTTACCTGTTTGCTACCCAGTCGGGATCCTTTCTTTGGTCGAAAAGAAATTCCCAGGAAAACTTGAAGGGTTATTTACTCAGTCCAGTGTATTTTAAGGGGGTCAGACTGAGACCTGTGTTTGGAACCTCTGGGCTGGCTGCTGAAAGGAAAAGAGAGGGAAGAGTGTGGAAGCCCAGAGAGGGAGGGCATTCGGTCCGTTACAAGGTCGGGCAGCTTGCTCCTCATCTTGTCTCTTCAGTAGAACGAAAGAACCAGTCTAAAGCTCACATTTGGGGCCTTTCTCTAAGGACTAAGTTGCGTTACTCCAAAGAAGATAACCAATCTTCATATAGTATGTCATATAGTCTCACCTCTTCATAGATCTATACAGATACGTGGGTTTTAACTAGAGGAGTTTTGGATTTGTTGTTTTTGAACTTGTTAGAAAAACAGGATTTGTAGCTGTTCTTAACCCCTGAAGACTAAGGTCATTTTAGTAATTTTTACTGCCCAGTACTGCTGTTTTCTCCAAGAAGCTAGTGTAATGTCATTTAGTGTTGAAGCCATTGCTAACAGCTTTTTCAAAGTAGTAAAATATCGACTAAAATGTTTGTTGAAGTTGTACTCCTGAGAAGTCAAGAAGGAAATCTAATGTTAAGTGTTAAGTGTGTAATTTTAATGTTTATGTAAGCGTGAGGGATAATAATATCTCTGTAGTTAGTACTTAAGTTTTTTTCCATTTTGTGTGTGTGGGTGTGCATGTAATATAGGGAGAAAAATTAATTGATAGTATAGATACTAACACTGTTTAGAAGTCAAAATGTTCAGAAGAATAATGTAGTAAAAAGTTTCTCTTTTTCCAGTCACTCATTTTCTATATTTCAGCTTCTATAACTATCATGATATGGGGTCATATTTCCATATTTCCAGCATTTCCACACTTATATCTACCTTATATCTACTTACTTTTTTTTTTTTTTTTTTTTTTTTTTGAGGCAGGGTTTCTCTGTGTAGCCATGGCTGTCCTGGGCTTGAATTGTGTACTAGGCTGGTCTCAAACTGCCTCTGCCTCTGCCTCTCCGAGTGTGGGACTACAGGTGTGAGCCACCGTGCCGGTTTTCTACTTAACATTCTTCAGATACACAAAGTGCACACAAATGGTTCTGTTTTCACATAATACTGCTAAGTCATAGAGGTCATTCAGCAATAGTAGGCATAAATGAACCTTATTTACTGGCTATATAGCATTTCATTTTGATGGACTTGGATTATTTTCAGTCCTTTTCCAAAAATTGCTGCAAGCTTTTATTTCAAGTGTTTCAGCTGTTATATATATATAAATAATTTTCATGATTTGAAAAAAATTCTGATGATTCTTTTTTTGTATTGAACTTATACAGAGAAGTGTATCTAAAATAATATTCTGATTGACTCTCTGAGCTACAACTATGTTACTAAATTTTGATGGTAATTATATTTATCAGATAAATTATTGATGGATTTGAAGTTAGGGACCAAAATGTCCAGATTTGCATTTTAAAAGTTACTTTAGAGCAGATTAAAAGTAGGATAAAGCTAAAGCCAGGAGTATATCAGAAAGGTGACAATGGTTCTGAATTTGGGTATTGGTAGTTAGTTGACTAGACCTGGTAATTTGAGGGAAGCGATATAGAGAGGACCACTTTGTAGATATCTTGCCAGTCTTTTCCCTTATGTGGGGAGCCGCATAGTGAAGATTTTTATTTTTTCATGTTATGAGGATAGGTTTTGTTGTGACATGTTAAGTAAATGGCTATTAGGTAGCTGAATTTGTGACTGAAATTCATAACATCAGGTTCAGTGTTAGTAGTAAATTTTGAAGACAAAGATGTATAGACAAGGAAAAGATTTCGGGCAGAAACTCAATATTTGAAGCACATAAATAGATTAAATTATTTTCAAAAGTTAGTGCCAGTAGTGAAAAATCACAATCTGATGTGCTCTTTACCACTATTATTGCTGCTTTAAAGATTATTTTTATTAGTGTCTGTGTGTGTTTACATGCATGTGAGTGTGTTGTTTGTAGAGGACAGAAGAGCTTGTCAGAACCCTCTGAAGATGCAGTTAGAGGCTGTTAGAGCAGCTGGATGTAGGTGCTGGGAATCTTAATAGGGTTCTCTACAGGAGCAGGTTGAGCTCTTAACCTCGGAAGTCTGTCTAGCTCCACTGTTGTCAGTTTATGGAACAGACTCTCATGTTCTCAGGCTGACCTCAGAACTCATTATGTGGCCCAGGCTGGCCCTGAACTCCTTAAGTCCACCTTTGGAATGCTGGGATTGCATGAATGTGCTGCCATGTCTGTTTACTACAGTGCTGGAGATTGCTTCTCGGACTTTGTGTATGCGAGGCAGACACTTTATTGATTGAGCTGTGTCTCCAGCCCAATTATTATTTTTGAGATAGTGTTTCCCCATTTAGCCTATTTAGTCTTGGCTGGTCTCAAATCTTGAGCAATACTAAGTCCTCGGATTATATAGCCCACACAGGGCTAATGTATGACTTTTAAACATTTTTTTTTCTTCAGTTAATTTAGTGGTCTGTAGTTTATGAGGAGATGGTATAGATTGCTTCATTTTGTTTTTTATTCTGATGGTGATCTTACTGCATGTACATGGCTGTTGGTGTATTTTGAACTCATGGGCTGAGCTACCTAATTAGGTAGGTGGAACTGCTAATGTGCATCATTACGCTCAGCTAACTTTAACATGTTAGAAAAGAAGTATAACTAAGGTAGACAATAGTAATATAAGCCTCATCTTTTCTAATCATTTGGGATTATATAGATGTTTATTCAATCTTTAATATTTTCAAAGAGGTTCAGGAAGTGTGAGAATAAGGTTGGCTAAGAATATTGAGATTTTTAAAATTTGAATGATTGAATTTTTTAAGTATATTCACAGTTGAAAGTAGACAGATTTTTCAGATATTTGAAAACTATATCAACTTGAGTCATGCATGGTATTATAGACCTGTAATTCCGTTACTTTGGAGGCTGAGGCAGGGTTGTTAGTAGTTCAAGGCAAACCTGGCTATGTAGAAAGACTGTCTCAAAAAAGAACAAACGACCTCAAAACAACAGCAGAACACACTTTGTGACTAACAGAAGCACATCAGTTGAATGTGTGGATTCCCATGTGTACAGAGGCTGTCTAGAACTCTTGACTTTGCTTTACTCCTCTGTAAATCACTTAGTAATAGACCTCCACATCGTGTGACATTTCATAAGTACTCCAAAAATACAGAACCGTCTCTCCCTCTCTTCTCCACAAAACTAGGAGCAGAGCAGACAGAAACTGCAACTCAGTTTATCTTGATTTCTTTTTCTTTTTTTTTTTTTCTTGTTTTTCGTGACAGAGTTTTTCTGTAGCTTTGGCTGTCCTGTATTTCACTTTGTAGACCAGGGTGGTTTTGAACTTACAGAGATCCACCTGGCTCTGCCTCCTCAAGTTCTGAGATTATAGGCATGTGCTACCTTGCCCAGCTTTATCTTGATTTCTTTTCTTGAGTAATGGCACCCTTCAGGTCCCATAAAGCTTTCAGGAACCCATGAAAATCTTCCACTCTACTCTGTCATACTACCAATATCCAGTTTGTCATTATGTATTGTACCTTCTTTATCAGAATATTTCACACCTTTCTTGTTTCTCTTCTCCTATATTCTCTTTATTTTAAATAAACTCAGATGCCTGTTAGGCTTCTGTGATGCTTTCTGTCTTCTGCTGTTTTTTTTTTTTACCATACTTTCTTGTACATTCTTTTCACTGCTGCCAAAATAAGTGTTGTAAAATACTCTTAAGCTCTTTGAGTTGCAAGAAAGAGACTCGGGTTACCTTAAGTAGTTGAGGAGTGCTTTTGGAAAATGAACAAGCACATGTAGACGGGAACCCAGGAAAAATGAAACAGGGTGATGTCAAGAAGATAAGGAACCTGGTAAGTTGTAAGCAGAAGACAGATTTCACTCTAGTTGATGGCAGTGCTGTGACTAGGACCCAGGACCTTGTACATGCGGAGGAATCACTGTACTACTGAGCCACACTCAAGACCTAGAATAGTTCAGTTGCTGCATTATTAGTTTTTGCATACTTTTTCCTCTTTATAGCTTCCATTTGTTGCTCATTTCTGCCTTTTGTAACTACCATGTCATTACCATGCCAACACCTTGCTTCCTGGCTACTATCTTTTAAACTTCAGATCTTGAGCAAGCTCTTTTGCAGACTAGGATTTTTTTATTTGAATGCTCGTGCAACAGTTTCTTTGGCTCAGTTCTTTTCTTTGCCTCCCCTCCCCTTCCCGATGGCTGCTAGTAAGATGGAGTGACCATTGCTGGCCATTCAGTATTTATTGGTTGTGTAATATGTGTGTATAGTGTGCATAGGGCAGAATCATGGTTCAAAGTATAGAGTAGTGTGCAGGCTAGTTCCTAAGAACGGGATTGTAAGCATAGGAGGCATTTGTATTACCGTAGACATGGATGATAGGGATGCACATTTAATTTCCTTCCGGTTGAAAGGCCCTCAGTTGCTTTCTTGTTGGCTTCAGGGTAAAGTTTGAGCTGTAGCATGTCATACTCACATCTTCTCCAGCTTTGTCTGAGACAAGGTCTTTGTAGCCCTGGCAGTCCTGTAATTTGCTGTGTACACCAGGGTGGCCTCGAAGTCACAGAGATATTCCTGCCTCTGCCTTCTGAGATCTGGGATTGTTTGTTTTTGAGACGGTCTTACTTTGTACTTCAGGCTGGCCTTGAACATGGACCTGGTTTTTCTTCCTCAGACTTCTGAGCTTCTTTCTTTGCTGTCTTCCTTGAATTCTTTAATGCATTTTTTACTGAATTTAGTTTCCTTGTCTTCATGCTCTGTTTCCTTTCAACCCTTTCCTTGCTTGGCTAGTTCCTATCTGACCTCCAAGATTCAGTTCAGGTGTATCTTTTCCAGGAAGCTTTCCTTTAACTCCTTCTGGATTAAAGTGTATGTGTTTGTCTGTGACAGCCCTCTGAGGAAGTCACTTAATTTCTTGTCTATTTTCTTTTCTAGGTTTTACTTTTTTTGATAAAGGGGATAGTGTAAGTGCTATATAGTAATACAGGCATTTTAGATTGTAGGTTCTATTATTTATTGTGTGAGTGTGTATGCCTGTGGGCACACACGGGCCTTGTATAGGTCAGAGGACAACTTAAAGGAGTCAGTTCTTTCCTTCCCCAATGGAGCTGCCGATTAGAACTCAGGTCATCAGGCTTGGCAACCAATGAGCCCATCTTACCAGCCCGTTTTGTGTGTGTGTCTGTCTATCTAGAGACAGGGTTTTACTGTGTAGTACAAGCTATCCTTGAAATCACAGCATTTCTCCTGTTTTAGTCTCTCTAATATTAAAATTATAATCCTGCCTTTAAACATTATAAATTTCCCATGAAATCATAACATTCTGATAAAACCATTGTAAGTTAAAAATATACTTAACACAGTTAAACCTGGTAATGCCGTATTAGTGACACAGTACCGCTTTTGTATCATGAGAAAGTTCTACTGTTGTAAATTGGCTATCATCAGTACATGAAAAGTCCATAGATAATAAATACACAGGTCAGTGAGTTTTCATCAAGTGTATATCTTTATATGAGCAGTGCCTGGTACCTCAAAACAGTATTGCTAAGAGTTTCTCAAGATACCTATGCTTTCTTCTCATCCTAATCCATTTCGTGGAGGATTGAAATTTAAATGGGATAATTAACATATAGTTTTCTCTCCCTGTTTTGCTTGTTTGTTCTTTATGTTTGTTCTTGAGACTGAGTTTCTCTGTGTAGTTCTGGCTTTCCAGAAACTGGAATTATAGACAGGACTGGCCATTAACACAGAAGCCTGCCTCTACTTTCCAAATGCTAGAATTAATTTTTTTGCTTGTTTGTTTTTGAGCTAAGGTCGGCTTGCCCCTCTGTCTTCTGAGTGCTGGGATTACAGGTGTATTTCTGAGTGTATCTTTAAACAGGCATGGCATGTAGGAATTTGATTTTGTAGAGAGACCATGTGTAACTTATGTTGTAAAAACACAGTTGCTCTATTTTTATACAGTAGACAAGCTAAAATCACATCACACTAAAATTATAGTATAGACTCTATTTGGAAGGATTTGTTTGAGTAGAGTGGTATAAAATATTAGATAAATTGAAGTATATTTGGTGAAAGAGACCTAGGATAGTTACAGTAAACATGCAAAACACTTTCAGAATTGTGTTTGGCATTTGGGTTTTAATGTGAACTATGTTGCTGGGAATTGTCATCCAGGAGTAGTGGGGTCATCCAGGAGGCAACTGGAGTATAATTTTCCTCAGCATGAGGAAAGAACTAGTTGTCCTGTGTCATAGCTAAATTTGGAAAAAATTGCTTCTTTTTCACTACTAGCAATAATTGTTACTTTTCTTAAACCATAAGGTATATATAGTTATTTGAGTATGTATGTAGGTATTCTTTTAAATATATTTTCTCCTTAGGCTTTTCTTTCTAAATCTTAAATCCATTTTGTCTAATTAAGTAAAAAGAATGTATATCTTTTTTGTTTGTTTGTTTTTGGAGACCTGGGTTTCTCTTTGTAGCCCTGGTTGTCCTGGACTCAGAAATCCACCTGCCTTTGCCTTCCAAATGCTGGGATTAAAAGCGCCGGTCACTCTCTGCTGGGCTAAGAGTATGGAGTCTTAAACCTGGATTTTAACAGATTTGGATTCAAATTGCAGTCGCATCACTTGTGTATGAGTAAGTCACTGAACACAGGAGAGATTCAGGATGTTTATCTGATAGTATTTCTCCCCCTCCCCCCCACAAGGTTATTAAGGCTTTTCTTTTTTTGGAGGTGGGATCGTTTTGTTTGTTTTTGTGTTTCAGAGACAGGGTTTTTCTGGAGCTCTGGCTTCCTGGAACTCATTCTGTAGACCAGGCTGGCCTGGATCTCTGTGAGTGTGCTGGGATTAAGGGCGTGGGCCACCACTTCTAGGTTGGAGGTGGGATTTTGATAAATTGTTGCCAAGGCTGTTCACTAGTTTCCTTGGTGGTAGCAGTTGTGATGACAGGTAAATAAATGTCTCAGAGGTTGGCTTAGTTGAGTATGTAAGAGCTTTCTTCAGTTTATCTGCCTCTTGTTATGTTTAGAATTTCATTAGGATAAGTGACTAACCACAGTTGCCTTTTTTTGTTATTTTATTTTTGTCAACAAGTAAATATTAGGATAATTTAAAAACTGTCTTTGAATTAGCCTGTTTTACAGTTCAAAATATTTGAAAGAGATGTGTTGCTGGGCATGGCTGTACGCATTTCTAATCAATCCTAGTACTTAGCAGCAGGATTGTTGCAAGTTTGGGGTTAGCCTGCTCTACACAATGAGTTCCAGGCTGGCCAGAGCTATTATGAAGTGCTAAAACCTGAGGCTTTTCTTGTCATCTCAGTGTATAGGATTAATGGATGTTAGAATGTATTTTGGGTGAGGTGTGTGTTCAGGATGTGTTCAGTTTGGCAATGACAGACATTCCTTAAATCATTGACAGATTTTAGTACTATTGCTGTTTGTAGTGTGTTAAGTATTTGTTTGAAATCTGCTTACATTTATTGATTATCTGATAGTGGGCTGGGTAATCTCTGGTTGTTGTTTGTTTTGTTTTGTTTTATTTTTATCTAAGGGAGAAAGTTCTCCAGGACACTGCTAAATCTTTTTTTTTTCTCTGAATAATGTTTGCAACTTTATTTTCTTTTAGTTCTGTCCCTTTCTTACTGTGAACCACCAAACACCTGGCCTTTTTTTTGGGGGGGGAGGTTAATTATTAAAGCTACTCACATTGAAAAGTTTAAAAGGGAGACTAAAAGGTGGAACATATCTGCAGTCTATATTCAAAGTTAGCACTGCTTGCTTCCATAGTGGTGTGATTTGCTGGATTGTTCTTTATGTATGTGCGTATTTTGCTGAACCTTTTTTTTTCCTCTCTCTCTCAAGACAGGTTTCTTTGTGTAACCCTGGGGTTTCTAGAACTCTATAGACCAGGCTGGCCTTGAACTCAGAGATCTACTTGCCTCTGCCTCTGAAGTGCTAGGATTCAAAATTTGTACCACTAGTGGCCAGCTGCTAAACTTTTTAAAAGTAAATGACAAATATCATGACAAGGTTTGTTTTAAAATATTTTGGAAAATAATTTAAAAATGCTTATTTTGTGTATGTATATGGTCAGAGGAAGCTTATGGGAGTTGATTTTCTCCTTCTACCGTGTGGATCCTGGGGATTGAAATCAAGTAGCCTTGAGCCATTTCACAGGCACAGAAAAAATTTTTGTTTGTTTTGAGACAGGGTTTCTTTGTGTAGCCTTGGCAGTTCTGGACTTGCTATGTAGACCAGGCTGTCCTTCTACTCACAGAGATCTGCCTGTCTCTGCCTCCCAAGTGCTAGGTTAAAGTGCATGTGGCATCATGCCTGGCTAGAAAATATTTGTTAAAAAGTAGATATTCTTTACATTACTAATTTACCATTGCCAGTACCTCAGAACAGCAATTCTCCAGAAGTTAACTTTTTGTGTTTGTGTTCAGGGTGTGCATATGGAAGTGACTTTACCAACTGAGCCATCTTGCTGACCTTCCAGTAAAAAATTTAATTTTCAGTCTGTATTTCACAATTTTCATTTATCCTTAAAATAAAATTTCAAATTAGTATTCTTTTTTTTTCTTTTGCATTTCATTTATTTCTTTTGCTTGAGAATGGTTCTTATACTGAAATGTTCTTTTCCCTAAGATTCTGAAATTGCTTTGAAAAGAGCAGATTAATTTGAAGAATGGCTTGTTTTCTGGAGTTGTCTAATTGATTCTTTGTGCTGTTGTTCAAGTTGTTGTTTTTTGCTTTCTCTTTTTGAATTGGCTTTTTTTGTTTTGTTTTGTTTTTGGAGACAGAGTTTCTCTGTGTAGTTTGGCTGTTCTGGACTTGCTTTGTAGACCAGGCTGGCCTCGAACTCACAGTGATCCAGGAGTCTATTTTTTTATTTTATTATTATTATATACAGTTTATTCACTTTGTATACCACTTTAGCCCCCTCCCTTATCTCCTCCCTCTCTTTTCTCCCTCTTTGTCCCTCCCCTAGTGTACTGATAGATGAGGTCCTCCTTCCCTACTGTTTGACCCTAGCAGGAGGCTATGTTTTTAAGGCTTGATTAATACGTTAATTTTTTAGCAAAATCTTTCATAGGTGATGGCATATATCAGTCATGATATGTATCCATCATCTAGGCTGCAGATCACGCGTATGAGGATATCGATGACTTCAGTCCAACGAAAATTTGTCAACTAATACATTTTGAAATTCTTTTTCTTTTGGCGATCCTATTGAGAGGTTATCAAGCATGAGCAAGCAGATGACAGCATGGTGTTGCAGCATTAAGATGCTGGACAAACCTGAGTGGAGGCATACAATGCTAGGTGTTCCACTATTAGTGATCCAAGTTTGAGATGGTGTTTGCTATGGCTTTACACTTTAAAACTACCTTTCTACTCCTATAATCAAGTACACTGACTTATGGGAGTTACACTTTGACACTGTTCTTTAGTGATTTAATAATTGTCAATTGTTTTTGTTTCAAAATACAGTACTCAGTAAAGTTGAAGTTTCTTTTTCTTTTGTCTGTAGAATGTACTTTAGTAAGGATATATTTATTGTTTGAAATACACAGTACTCTTTATTTTCTTGGTGCAGTTGGTACCAGTTTGATATGTATTAATGTCTAGTTTTTATTTTAGGATCCATTTCTCTTTATTTAATTCTGTTTGAGAATGTAAAGTAGTACAGAAGGAGAAGCTATAGGCTAAGATAAACTGGGATTGTCATTTATGTAGTATTCTTTATTTCAAATTCTTTTTGTATACACCCAAATTAGCATAATGTATGTGCTGCTTTGTACTTGATTTAAAAAATTTTACTTAGTTCATTTTCTGGACCAGACCAGACCATTCCATATTGGCACATAAAGATTATCTTTTTTTCTTTTTTCTCAGACAGGGCATTTCTGTGTAGCTCCCATCATCCTGAGTGCACTCTGTATACCAGGTTGGCTTTGAACTCAGAGATCCACCTCTGCCTCCCAAGTGCTGTGATTAAAGGCATCTCTATGCCTGGCTCCTTTTTCTTGCAGGTTTGTTTGTTTTTGTTATTTGTATTTTGAGACAGGCTCTCTCTATGTAGCTCTTTCTGTTATGGAATGCAGAAATTTGCATCTTCCTGCCTCTGCCTTTGGAGTGCTGGGTTTAAAGCCACCACTCCTGGCATCCTCCCCACCCCCAATCAAAACAGGGTTTGTTTCTCTATGTAGTCCTTGCTGTTCCGGAACTCACTTTGTAGATCAGGCTGTCCTCAGAGATCCACCTGCCTATCTGCCTGTGCTTCCTGAGTGCTGAGATTTACAGGTGAGCACTGCCACCAACCAGCTTTTTAAAAATTTTATTTTTTAATTTTAATTTTTTGGCCACTCCCAGCTTTAAAACTCTTCTTAAATTATTATTTTATTTGTATGTGTATTTTGCCTGAATATGTGTTTAAACTACCTGCACACCTGTTTTCCACAGAGGTCAGAAAAGGGCCTTAGAGTCCCCCAGAACTGGAGTTAGAGATGGTTGCCATCTCTTCAGGCACCTATCACATTGTCTTCTTAAAGTGGAGACATGATACTTTATGTGGATATGCTATAATTTATTCAATGAATTTGATTTCTTAGGTATTTAAATTTTTTTTTCTAAAAATTTTTTAATTTTTATTTATGTGTTTATGTGAATGAATGCCACATTTGTGCTGGTACCTGTGGAACCCAGGAGAGGGTCATGGGTTCTTTTGGAACTGGAGTTACATTTAGTTGTAAGCTGCCTCGTGTAGGTGTTGGGAGCTAAAGTTGGGTCCCCAGGAAGAGCAGCAAATGCTCTTAACATTTGAGCCTTTTCTCTAGCCCTAGTTTATTCTTTTATAGGTGTTATTATTATTACTATTTTACATTTAGAGTGTATGAATATGTACATGCTATGCTTAACTTATATAGATTAGAGGGTAATTTCTTGGAGACAGTTTTTTCCTTTCACCAATGAAAATGTAGTCAAATTCAGGTTATCAGACCTATTGGCAAGTGCCTTTGTCTCTTAGCCATCTCACTAGCCTCATTCTTGTTTATATTTAATAAATAAATATAACTATACAATATATTAAATAAATGTAATAAAGAAAATAAAGTTTTGTGCTAGAGATGTGGCTCAGTATATTGCTTGCATAGTTTCACAAAACTCTGGATTCTATTTTCACTCCAAGTAATTGAGGAATAATTGAATTCTAGAGAGCTTTATGGTCAGAAGTGACTTTATTGTGTTTTCTTGTTGAGAGAATTTCAAAAGTAATATATGTGTTTAGGTACCCTGTTTTATTTTCTGTCTCCAAATATTAAGAGTATGGGTATTAGTTGTTTAATGATACTAGGGTCTGAAAGGGTAATAGATAAGCTCCCTACTTTTTTCCTGATGCTGCCTGGTTACTTGAAGCATTGGAACTAACAACCTGATATTTGCAATATTTTTTGTTAAGTACTTGATTTCTTTCCTTTTTTCTTTAATTTTAATGGTCCCTTCTGTCCTGAGTCTCTCAGATTATAGAAATGAAGCATTCACTGCATGACAGCGTAGAGTACAGTAAGACCTCTTGAGATGCACACTGTATAAGACTTGAGAGAGCAGAAACACTGTAAATGGTGAGAGAAGGGAAGCTTAGGATACAAGTAATCCAAACCTTAATGTTACAGACCAGCCGTTAGAAATTAGGGAGCCGAACTCTTCAGACTTCATTTGTCTTTTACTCTAGTGATCAGCATTGTGGAGAATATTTAATTACATAATTATGTCAGTTTCTTTTCTTTTCTTTTCTTTTTTTTGAGACAGGGTTTTGTGTTGTATGTTGGCTGTCCTGGACCAGGCTGGTCTTGAACTCACAGTTATCTTGCCTGTTTCTGCATCCCTGAGTGGTTTGACTACAGGCGTGTGCCACTGAGCCTGGTAATTATGTCAGTTTTTAAAAAACTGTTTACTAAGCTGGTTGGTGATGGTGCACATTTTTATTCCAGGTGCATATTTTTAATCCTAACATTCAAGGATCTCCGAATTCAAGGCCAGCCAGGTCTACAGAGTGAGTTCCAGAACAGTCAGGGCTACATAGAGAACCCCTGTCTCTAAAAACAAACAGACAAACAAACAAACAAACAAACAAACCCAAACCACCACCATTGCCACCAACAAAAAAACCCCCTCAAAATCAAAACCAGTCAACCAACCAGTCAGCCATCCAGTCAAACAAACAAACCAACAAACAAACCAAAATTGTATACCAAGTATCATACTTATAGTATCTCAGTAAACTATATTGAGGGTGGGATGCTGGAAAGATAGCTGTCAATAAAGTACTTAAAATGTAAACAACCGGAGTTTGATTCCCAGAACTGACAGCCAGGGTGGTTCTACAGAGAAACCCTGTCTCTGAATTAAAAGAAAAAAACAAATAGCGTGCATTTGTAATTCCAGTACTGGGGAGGTGGAGACCCTGGTGCTCTGGCCATATAGCTTAGCCTAAGGCTGTTGAAATAGGGTGTTCGTAAGGGCCTTTTCCAGTCCTTGCCCTAGCTCCTGAGTAATTGACCCAGAGACTTACTAGATTTATTCAACAAGCTTTTAAACACTGTAACTGAGCAGACATTCATCCATTCTAACCTGTCTATACTAGCCTGGCTACTTCCCAGCCACATGTCATTTTACCTGCCATCCAGTCTTGCCTTGGCCTTCTGTTCTGTTTTCTGTCTTCATGGTGACCTCCTTTCCCTCTCTTCTTCCTCTAGTCCCTGCCTGAGACCGTCATCCCTCCTCACACACACTTAGAACAGAAGGCCTGCCTCCTGTCCTCTGTCTAGCTATTGGCTGATCAGCTTTTTATTAACCAGTCAGAGATAGTTACACAACATTGATACAGGAGATTCTTCATAAAAATGGCAATGCCCATGTCTGGACTGCAACCAGATCTTGGGACACAGAAAGCACAAGACATAAGGCCAGCAAGAAATGTTTTCTAAGATTTTTTATTTTTAATTTTTTTAAATTACAATTTTCTTCATGTAATTTATTTATTTATTTTTGGTTTCTCAAGACAAGTTTTCTCTGTGTAGACCTGGCTTGTCCTGGAACTCACTCTGTAGACCAGGCTAGCCTTGAACTCAGAGACTTGCCTCTGCCTTCCAAGTGCTAGGTCCAAAGGTGTGCTTTACCACTGCCCAGCTTTATTTTTAATTATTTTTTCTTTTTGTTTTTTGTTTTTTTCCAAGACAGGGTCTCACTATATAGCTCTGGCCATCCTGGAACTCCCCATGTAGACCAGGCAGGACTCAAACTCATAGAGATCCACCTGCCTCTGCCTCCCAAGTGAGTCCTCCTTATTTTTAAACATTTGAATTGAATAACTGCATATTTTATGTGATAAAACAAAGAAATTAAAAGGTGTAGTGGTGCATGCCTTTAATCACAGCACTCCAGGGAGGCAGAAGCAGGCAGATAGCTTTGAGTTTGAGGCCAGCCTGGTCTATAAAGCAAGTCCAGGACATCCAAGGCTACTCAGAGAAATCCTGTCTCGAAAAACAAAACAAACAAACAGAAAGATATTGAGTTCAGCGTAATAATTGCAAAGTTAATTTCAGATTGTTGTAGTTAGTCATAATTTATTAGATTTCATTGTGGTAAATGTCTATTAGATTATATGCCAATTATCCATTCTAGTTTTGATGAACATTTGAATTGATTTCAATTTCTTCCTCTGATGAGACAAATAATAGAATGGTGATATGCTTATATCTAATAATAGCACATTGTTTGCAGATAATTTTAAAAAATGTGTGTGAGCAGAATTGCTTGGTTACAAGGGTAGATAGATTACAAAGAATGAACAAACTAAAACTTAGATGATGACAGAGGTTTTAGTTTTTTCTTTTACCAACACAGAAATGGATACAGTGTTGTATCCATTTCAACACTAGATATTGTAGATTCTTTAATTTTTGCCGACTGATAGTATCTCATGATTTTTTATTTCCATGATTATTATTGAAACTGGGTATCTTTTCTACCTTTTACTTTACTTTCTGTTTTTTGTTTTGTTTTGTTTTGTTTTTGTTTTTGCTTTGAGATGGAGTTTCTCTGTGTATCAAGCCCTGGCTGTCCTGGACTTGCTTTGTAGACCAGCCTGGCCTAGAACTTTCAGAGATCCACCTGCCTCTGCCTCTCCAGCACTGGGATTAAAGAGGAGCGCCACTACACCCGGTTTCAGGCTGATCTTAAACTGGCTCTGAAGTCCAGATTGGCTTAGAACTGCAGATCCTCTTGCCTGAGTTTTGAGTGCTGAGTTACAGGCATGAATGTACCTCATTATTTGAATTCTTAGAAATTACCTGTTCAGATTGTTTACTTAATTTTTTTCTATTAAGGGTTCAGTCTTTATTTCAAGGATGGTTAGGAATTTTATATGTGTTTTAGACATTCTTCAGTTGTATATGTAGCAACTATATTTGTTTCTGGCCACCCCAACCCCCAAAAAATAAAAGCTCAGGCTAGCCTCAAACTAGATATATAGTTGCGAATGACCTTAACTTAATCATCTTCCTGCCTCTACCATCTTGCCTGTACCATCATGAAAGCTGTTGTTACAGATGCATATCACCGTGGCCAGCTTTTATTTGGGGATCTGAACTCATGCAGTCATGCTCAACAGTACTTTATCCAGGGTGCTGTCTCTGTAGCCCTAAAAATCACATTTGTGGATCTGGCAAGAATAGCTGTATCTTCAAAATATTTCCAGTTATATAAAGACAATATTCTTTATTTAAAATTGTAGAATTATAGGTTATCTTTGGGTTCTTTGGATTTTACACAAGTTTTATTACTATTGGGCCAGGTGTGGTGGCTGTGGTGGCACAGGCTGGCATTCAGGAGGCAGAGGCAGTAGGTAAATACCAAGAAGTAAGATGGTAGAATTACATGATCCAAGTGTAAAAGAAGATGCCACTCATTCTTCCCTGGTGCTTGTGCCCTTTGTATTTCTACCACCAATCCCACATTCTTATTATTATTTGGTCGTGTTGTGGCTTTGGAATTTTGGTGTCTAATAGTTATGTGGTACTCTCTCAATGTCTTATTTTTCATTCCCTAAATGATGTATTGCTTATTTGCCATAATATGTCTTTTTAAATCTCAGTATTTAGATCCCCTCTCCCACATTTGCAAATTATCAGTAGAATCTTTTTGTTGAGTTTTAGGTTTTTTTGAAAAAAATATTGTGAGTACTAGTCCTTTAATGTCTGTGTGTTTTGAGAAGATTTTTTCTAGTTTAGACTTACCTATTATTTTTAATAGTACCATTGGCAGAGTATAAATGTTTAGTTTTAATGAAGTTCTTTTAACCATGTGCACCTTTCATAGTTGTGCTTTTGGTATGATGTAAAGAATCACTAACTTAAGCTCACCTGGATCCCCTTATGCTGTTATAATCTTGAGGTTTACATTCTTGTGTTTTATTCTGTTCAATATTTTTCCTTTTGTCTGTCAAAACTTGGTTGAATATTACTTGTATGGTTCTGTTTTGGGGGCCTCTTTTCTGTGCCATTGACCTATTTGAGCGTTATTCTATTACGTTGATTATTGTGGCTCTTGTACTAAGTTTTGTGACATTTAATCTTGTTTTCTTCTATTTATGGTGTTAGCTATTTTTACTATTTTTAGTCTTTTACCTTTATTTTAAAATTTATTTTGGCAAGGTCATTTGTAGCCAAGTCTGGCCTTGAATTTGCTATACAGTGGAGGCTGGCCTTTAATTCCTGAATTTTCTGCTTGTACTTTCCAAGTGCTGGAATTTTACATATGTACCATCATACCTGGCTTCTTTCTATGTGAACTTCCTAATAAGTTTGCCTATATCCAGAAAGTAACTTTGCTGATTTTTTTTTCTTCTTTATTCCCCCTTCAATTCTAGGGATTAAGTTCAGAGTCCTTGAACAGGTCAACGCTGACACTGAATTAGTTATACCTCCAGACTTTTATCTCTATTTATTTATTTATTTATTTATTTATTTAGAGATAGTTTTTTTGTTGTTTGGGTTCTTTTAGACTTATTCTGTAGTCTATAAGGGCATTCAGCTTCCCATCATATGTTCCCAAGTAATGAATTACAGTTAGTTACTGTAGGTACCATCTTTTGCCAAGGTTTTGATTGGGATTGAGTTTATAGATTAATAGATTTATATAAAGTTTGCATTGTTAGGATACTTAATGTATTTATCTTCATTTGTTGTTTCAAGAAAGTTTTGTAATTTTCAGTTTGGAGGTTTTCTGTATTTTTTACTAGTTTTCTTGCTAAGTACTCCCTTTAAAAATCTTTTGTAGATACTTTTCAAGTTTCACTTTCCATTGTTTCATGTAATTTTTAGAAACATACTTGCTTTTTGTATATAGATGTGTCCTTTGAGCTCTGTGGATTCATTTGGTAATTTCACATGTTTGTGTATTCCTTTGGGTTCTTTATATAGAGAGACAGAGTTTGAGACTAGAAGTAATTTTCAGTTTTTCCTTTTTACGACTTAAGCCCTTTTTCTTGAATCATGATACTGTGCCTCTATAGCAATAGTGAATAGAAGTGAAGAGAGTAGATATAGCTGTCTGGTGTCCAGAATTTCTAATATTTTTTTCCACAGATTTAGAATTCTGTCCGACATAATTTTTTTCTGTTATTAATAATTAAATCTCTCTTTGCATTTTATGAATTTTATGTTTAATGGCACTGATTATCTTAGCTTTGACTGAAAAAATAAGCATTTTAATCATGTGTAAAGGATAATTTTCAGCAGGGTGGTGTGTGCCTTTAATCCTAGCACTTGACAGAGGCAGGTGGATCTTTTGAATTCAAGGCCAGCCTCTTCTACAGAGTGAGTTCTAGGATAGCTGGGGCTACATAGAGAAATACTGTCTTGAAAAAACAAAACAAACAAAATGTTTTTCAGAGTTTGTATTTTTAGGTTGGCAATTTTATCTATTGTTTTCTAGCCTCTGCTATTTTTCTGAAAAGTCAACTGTCAGTATTCTTGTTACTCTTACTGTAATGTGTCATTTTTCTTTGGGTACATTAAATTATTTTTCTTTTAAAAATACTGTTTTATATGTATGGATGTTTTATCATGCCACATTCATTCCTGGTACTTGCAGAGACCAGAAGAGGGTATTTCGATCTCTGGAACTGTAGTTACAGACAGATGTGAGCCTCCATGTGCATGCTGGGAATCAAACTCAGGACCTCCAGAAGTGCTTTACTCCTGTGTTCTTTACTGCTGAGCCAACTCTCAGTTTTATTTATTGTTTCTTGTTTTTCCCTTTGTTTTGCTGAGTTTTAGACTTCTGGGTTTATGTATAAATTTTGGAAAGGTTCAGTCTTGTTTCATTTCCTTTGTTTTTTTCTTTCAGATGGTTTGGAACTGTCTCTGGCCTGATTCTGATCCTTACCCTTTTTACTTCTTTTTTTTTCCCTCTCTATGCTTTATTTTAGATATTGTCCATTGTTCTTTTTGATTTGAATGTATAATCTGTATGTTGTTAAGCATTTTCAGTAATCTTTTCATCTTCAATATTCTTTTTTTTTTGAGACAGTATGTCCTAGAACTTGCTACGTAGAACAGACTCATCTTAAATATTATATCTATATAATACATATATATATATGTATTTGCTGTATCTTATTCTTTGGCTCTTTTACTTAAACTTACACTTCTCTGCCAAAATATATTAAATCATTTTCCTTCTCTGGTGGTATATAAAAATATTTTTTATGAGATTTATTTTTAAAGTCATTCCATTTGAGTGATCAGTGGTTTGCCTTTTTCTCTTGTTTCTGTATCATGCTTTCATGGAAACCCTTAGGTTTCCTGTTATTCTTATACTGTATGTGAATATTATAGATGCTAAGAACGAGAGTGAAATTTCTAATTTCTGCTTCTTGGAAGAGGCATGTTAATTCAACTAAAAGTGTTTTAAGGTTTTTTTTTTTTTTTTTTCTGACCTTGAATTGACTTATGGGTGTGCTACAACCATAGTTTTGGTTTTAATTTATGTTATATAGGTTCAGTTTCCACGTTGTAACAAAAATTGCTATTTAAGTTGAGCTAGTTTGTAAAGTTCTCTTTGCTTAATACCTCTGTTCTTGGTTTTTCAGTTCAGGAGAGACTTACTTTGTCTTCCCTGTCTACTCTTTGATTGGTGTAGACTGATTTATGTTCCATGCAAGTACTAGCTAAGCCTGACCCGTACTTAGTTTTCAAGGTCAGACAGGTTGGAATCAGTTCAGGATGATGTGGCCATAGGCTGATTGTTCCATTGGGAAGACTTTTTAGCTTGTGTTTGGGTAGCTTTGCCTCTGAAACTCCTGAATTTCGGTCTGTCATGTTGGTCTGAAGACTGATTGTTTGCCCCTTTGCTCACATTGAGCTTAAGAGCTGAAGTTAGTAATTTTACTGTTTACCTAGAAAGGGTGTCTGGAATTGAGCTTTGTTTAGATTTTTTTTTTTTTTTATTCTCAGCGCTCAAATGAGTTTCACAATTTTGATTTTGTAGTTTATCCAGCCCTTTTACTTACTGTAATAAGTGAGAGATTTTGTTAGATCTGTATTTACACTAGAATGAAATCTCTCAGTATTTCATTCTGTTGGTTTCCTAATTTGTACAGATTCAAAAGCTACTGCCATACCCTTAATAACTAACAGATTTGCTGAAATGATGGGATGACCTAAGTATTCTGCCCCTCCATTTCCACTGACGATGATAGAAACTATATAGTTTAGAGTTAATTTATCATCGTTATTGAAATACAGTACAGTTTATAGTTAGTTAAGCATCATTATTATTGAAGTGCCTTGTCAAACTTCCCTTTCTCTCAGTTATTTTTTTCCCATGAGATTTCAGCTTTTAAAAGGCAAGTGATGTGAAGGAAAGTGTTTCTTTCTTTTTGGATATGTTGAGCTTTATTGTAGTGGGTTCCATGATTGTCAGAGCATCACTGCACCTAGAAACTTTTATGCAAATAAGTTTTTGTTTATAGCTACTTTCATAATGTAAAGGCAGACCAGGTAGTTGGGATAGTGACCGTGTGACCTGTGAAAACATAGCATATTCACTGTGTGAACTTCACAAAGAATGCTAATGACTTTGAAACTAGACTTTGATTAAATAGCATTTCAAGTTAAGTGTCTCACAGTTACTGCTTTCTACCTATCTTCCCCAAAACTTCATGGAGTGCCTTTAAACTGTAATAGTGAATTCACATTCTCCCTGTCAGTGTTGTCATTTCTTTTTGTTTTCTCTGGATCAGTATCTACCTCAGTTCTACTTGTAAAAGTTGTTCAAATAGGGAAAGATTTCTGTATGTCAATGCATTTAAGTCCCCAAGGGCTTTGCTGTGAAATCGGTGTTGTATATTGCTAAACAGCTAATCCTAGCCGTACTTATATTTTTGTTTCAAATTGCAGCTCTTCCTAATCTATGTTTTTCTTTCAGTAGCCCAGTTTGTGCTTATGATCCTCCTCTAACAATTTATTGAGTCCTGATTAGGCATGTATATTACTCCTGGCTTTTGATCGGTTTTTCCGAGATTATCTACTTATTGTATTTTAAGGTACATTCTATCGAGACATGAATGAAAAGATATGTAGGCTCAACGAAACAAATTCACTACAACAATGTATAAGATAGAATGGTTATAGTGCCAAATGCATTTTTTTGTGTGTGAATTTTTTGATGTTCCTAGACACTGATAATCAATGTGATAGTTGATTGAGATTGTTGTGCTTTCTGATTTATTCTTGTTACAGGATCATGTAAATGATTTTTAATTATCTGGGAGCAAATGTTGAAAATGTGTGGGTCTTGGTATAATAAGTCTTAGGATCTTTAGAGCCAAAATGATTGATTTAATGCAAAGTCATACTTGAGCTTTACTCACAATTGACTCCCCAACTTTAATTTACTTGCCATCTGGCAATTGGAGTACTTTGGTTACATGAGTGTACATATTGGTGTGTGTATGAACATACATGTCTGCAGTTGCCATATACACATTTGTACTTTTGTGTGGATACAGCATACATGAATGCCAGAGGTTGATGTTGGATGTCTTCTCAGTTGTTTTCCACCTTATTTTATTTTTAAAAAATATTTATTTAAGCAAAACACTAATACACAGCTGTTCAGTGGTGGTGCAGGCCTTTAATTCTAGCAGTTGGGAGGCAGAGGCAGAGTTGGATTTCTTGAGTTTGAGGCCAGCCTGGTCTACAGAGTGCCTTCCAGGACAGTTAGGGCTATACAGAGAAACTGTCTCCAAAAAACAAAAACATTTTTTTTTAAATAAATTCAGCTGTTAATGTTGTGTGTGTGCATACACCATGAGCACACAGGTAGAGTTGAGAGGACAACTTACAGGATCCTTCCACCATCTGGGTCTCATCTTGAGCCAACTTTGTTTAGAATGTTTAGGCCTTTTACGATTAGAATGGAACCACAGGGCACTGTGTAATCTGATCCTGTCATATGTTCGACTTCATCTTTTTTACTACTTTCCTACTTGGCTTTGAAACCAGTGATTTCTTTATTTTTTAAAGTTTCACTTGTTCTTTGTTGAGACATTTGCCTACTTCACTCCTCTTAGCTTGAAGCATTTCTCCCATGTGTTAGTATAATTGGTTCCTACATGCCTTATAGGCTTTACTGCCTTAGAGAAGCTACTTAATCCCTCTGATAACTAAAATAGCATGCTATAGCTCTTTAGTATAATGATAGGCAAACTGTTGCCCACAAGCTGAATCCTGAGGATTCCCTGATTTTGTCCTGCCTGAGAGCTAGAAATGGTTTTCATAGTTTTAAGGACTGTAAAACAGAAAACAGAGAAAAATCTTAATATGAAAGACTTTGTGTTCCCCAGAGTGCAAAATATTTACTGTCCTGCCTTTTACAGAAAAGTACTTTCTGAAATTATTTTGTTAATTTCTCTTCCTGTTTTGCCCATTATATCCCTCTTCTTGCTTACTTGCTGAGTCTTAGAATGTTGACTGTGTTAAAGAACTGAGCAAAAATAAAGAACATTATAACATTATAATAGACAAAGGTGGTTTGTTAAGCAGTCAACTCATATGACTCTGAGCGACTCACACACACAATACAAATGTGAGTCTGTAAGTATACGTCTTAAATTGTTGAACTGAACAGCATATACATCTGAAAAGTCACTGACTGCATGCAGACAGTCCCATTATGGAAGCGTATCTCCCACAGGTAAACCATTTGAGTTGAAAGATGTTCCTAGGTCATCATCCCAAATAAGTTCTATATCCTTATGGATAGGATGGTCAGGTGTGAGAATATGGAAAGTGATGCTGAATATTTTGATGCTCACTTTATAGTCAGTTCTGGCAAAGTAGACAGCTTGGTATTGATACTAGTAGGTGAGGAATTTCACCCTCTTATGAATCCTACTAAAGTAAAGCTGAATTTTTGGTTATGCTGTAGACTACAGCAAAGTTAGTGAGTTTACTAAGTAGAGATAAAGGAGCATATATGCTTTAGATATGAAAATGTATAGGCATTTAGGGAAAGGGGCATGTATGAAGTATATATTCATTACATGCCCTGAGCCATTGGTTTATGCTTCAGTATCTTTTATAATAGCTATGTGTATGTGTGATAGTGTTTTACAAGTTTCTAAGGATATAATTTACAAAGCTTATAGATTAAGCAAAGTTCAAAAACTAAAGTTTAAAATGAAGTAAAGACTATATGAGGTAAATGTTCATAAGTATATGAGTTACTTAAAGAATTTGCTTTTGTAAATGAAATTGTAAGGTGACTCTTAAGGGGCACATTGCTTGGGTTTAGGAATAAGAGAGGAGTGCTAATACAGTTATAGGTATTTTGTTCCCAAGCAAACATAGTTTATTGTTTCAAACATTCTTATTTAAGATATCTTTAGGAAAATGAGTTTTTTGAATCTTAGGCAACTGGAAACATAAACGAGAAACCAAGGTGAGGGGGGGTGTCTTTCTATTTCTCCAGCCTGGAAACATTTCCTTTTTACTGTCCTGCCCCAATTAAGTGTATGTCTTCAACAAGGTCTCCAAATGCACAGAGTTTTTGGAAGTCATAAGTAGCTATGGATGTATTTACAATAGTTCTGATACATCAAAAGAAGTGCTTAAGTAAGCAGGGTAATTTGAAATAAATTGTAGGATAAAAATAAAATATGAAGAAAGTCACTGTCTTATTTTGTTTCACTTCTAAATTTGCTGCTGGGTTTAAGTAATATATATTATTTCCTTAGCTATCATTATCATTTCCTGTTTTCTCCCCTAACCCTATCTTACCTCACAAATGCTAAGCTCTACCCAGTCCTTATTCATTGCCCACTTCAACAGTTGTAATACTTTGACATTTACTCTGTAGCCCTCCCTCCTTTTAAAAAAGCTTGAGGACAAATCATTATTACAGTCTAAAAGAAAAATCCAAAGGCAAGAAAGCTGGCTGGAGGAAGGAGATAGAGAAGGAAGAGAGAAAACCCTTTTCTGAGTTAGGTGTGGAGGTTTGGTAAGCAGCCACAAAAGGAGGTGGCTTGAGAGTGGCAGCTTGAGAGAAAGAGCCAAGAGTCCTAAAGTATCAGGGAATGTATACTTGAACACACACACACACACACACACACACACACACACACACACATCATTAAAAATAGTCTTTAAAAAAAGTTTTACTTTTATTTTTTGAGACAGGCTTTCTCTGTGTAGCTTGGCTGTCCTTAAACTCATAGTGATCTGCTTGCTCTGACTCCCCGATCAAAGGCATGTGCCACCGCGCCCTGCTAGTTTTAAATATTTTTATTTGAGTTTAAGAATTCTGAAGCCCACTCCCCCCATTTTGGTGGTGATTGCATTAACTATATAGCTCACTTTTGGTAACAATGCCAGTTTTTTAATGTTCTCTAGAAGCGTAGCAAGGGATTTTGACCTCCGAGCCATCTCTCCAGTCCTAACAAAGCCTGTTTTACGATATTAATTTTTCCATGTGTTTGCATGTTTAACATGCATGGATGTATGAAAGGTTATATGTGTGCATGTGTATGTAGGCTTTTGTGTTTTAATTATATACTCTGTCTTCCTATTTAGGTAAATTCTTTTGTTGAATTTGGGGCTTGTTCTGGCTAGTCTGATTGTGAGCTTGCTTTGGACATTTCCTGTCTTTGCTGCTCACATGCTGGCATTATAAATGGGTTGCCATGTTTGACTTTCTTTTAATGTGGCTTCTGGAGATCTCAACTCTGAGATGCTTGTGTTAGGAGTGTGTCCTTGTTGAGCCTATAATACTAATTTTGATCCATGAGCATGGGACATCTTTCCATATTCTAATGTCTTCAGTATAAAGTTTTCATTGTAGTTGTTTACCTTCTTTTTAGGCTATTGTGAATACTGTTTACTGATTTGAATTTATTTTTGGCATGCTTATTAATGGTGTATGAAAAAAAAACTAGTTTTCTGTATGTAGTTAATTAATTTATTTTATCCTGGCAGGACTGAAATTGTTTACTAGGATTTTTTTTGGGGGGAGGGGGGCTTCTTCTCTCTGTTTTTTCTTTTTCTTAGTCTCTCTTTGTGTATGTGTGTTTACACCTGTGTGTATTTGTGTGAAGGCTAGAGGAGCCTTTGAGTGTCCTCTTATCACTGTGCATCTAATTCTTTTAGGGCAGGGTTCTCTGAACCTGGAGCTCATTTTCATCTAGCTTGACAGCCAGCCAGCCTCAGGAGTCCTCCTGTCTCCACCGGCTTCGCACTCAGGTGGGACTGGGGTTAGAAGTGTGTACAGGACCACGCCCAGCTTGTTATGTGGGTGTTGGGAACAGAACTCAGATTGTTATGGTTGTGGAGTAGCACTGAGCCATCTCTCCAGACCCCTCTGGGGTCTTTTAAGGACAGGATTATATTGCCTGTGTATAGGGATAATTTGAGTTCTTATTTATATACCATTAATTTTTTTCTCCTGCCTTACTGAGTTGGTTGATTTGAAGCACTGTATTAAATAGGAGTGGGGAAAAAAAGGACATCCTTGTCTCATTCCTGGTTTTAGAGGATATGGGTTTGGTTTTCCCCAATTTAGTGTAATGCTGGCATATTACATACTTTTCTGTCATTAGTGATAAAACACTGTGACCAAGGCAACTTAAAGAAGGAAGAGTTTATTTGGGGCTTTTGTTCCATGGGAATAAGAGTACATCATCATCATATCGGGAAGCTTGGTAGCAGGTAGGCAAGCATGGTGATGGAACAGCTGTTCAGAGTTTACATCTTGATCTACAAACAGGAAGCAGAGCGGGCATACTGGCAAACCTCAAAGCCCACTCCCAGTGACACACTCCAGCAAGGCTGTATCTCCAAGCCCTCCCCAAACAGCTACCAATTGGAAACCAAATTTTCAAATGCATTAGACTTATAAAGGGCATTGTATTCAAACCATCACATTCTACCACTGGCCCCAGAGTCTAATGATAGTACAACTTAAGAATCTCCATGCTTTTTTAGTCCGTCTTAATACTCTTTCAATGTCCAAAGCTCAAAATCTCTTCTGAGACTTAAAACAGTCTCTTAACTGTAATCCCCTGTAAAAACAATTTACATACTTCCAACAAACAATGACACAGAATATGGACCACAGTTCTAAAATGGAGGAATTGGGGAATAGTGGGAAAGTACTGGATCAAAGCCAGATGGAAACCCAGTGGGGCGAACTCCAAATTCTGTAGTTCTGTTGCTGAAGTTCCTCTGAAAGTTCTCCTCCCTGTAATCATATTTCTGCCAAAATTCACTCAGAGGAACCAATGAATTTGTTGGGCTTTCTGATAAAGCCTGGGTGAAGGGTTACTTACAGGGGTGTGGGCACTCCTCCCCAAACCTGCCACACCTAGAAAGGCTTTACCCAACAGGGAGGAGGTCATCCCTATAGCTGCATAGATGGAACCCCTTTTTCTAGTCTTCTCTGAACTCTGTGTACTCTTAACTCCTCCAGGCCATGTGCAGCATTGCCAGGTGGTAGGGAACAGTTGGATATTCAGGAGAAAAATCTTACGCCTTCCTCCATGCCTCTGTGCTGGGGGGTAGACTGTTAACTAGCCCTGCTGGGATAATCTTTTGCATGGGGCACAGCTGAACTCCTCAAGATGGCTGTTGCTTGTCTTGAAGGACAGTCACTCACAACATAAGCCCCATGTCTGATATCAGACAGCTTAGATGTCTCTTCCCTTCTGGCTTTGTTGCTTGTAACATGCATTTTCCTTGGGTTGGTTCCACTCACTGTGTGTGTCTTTCCCTGGCAGATATCCCATGGTTGTGGTACCTCTAACATCTTGGGAGTTTCTGACTCGATCCAGGCTCTTCACTTTCACAGCTTCACACAACAACTTCTTAGGGCCTCCATTCAGGCTCTCCCCTGACATATGTATGGCCTCAGAGGCTTTCTGTAACCACAGAAGAAGATTCTACAGCCCCCTTATTCATATATTCTTCATGACTCTGAAGCCAGAACCACATGGACAACCCCTGCCAAATTCAGCTGCCCACTTGAGATGGAGCCTGGCCCCCTTGAATCATATTTGCAGTAGCTTTTCAGGAAATTCTTTAGGCCTTCTTGTAAATTGGAAGCTTAGTGGGTGGGGTCTAGCCTTGAGAGCACCACTTCCTCTGTTCCATTTTGGATCTTACCTGTTCTTTTTTGAGACAGGGCTTCACTATGTAGCTTTGGCTGTCCTGGAACTCACTCTGTAGACAAGGCTGGACTCACAGAGATTCACCTGCCTCTGTCTCCCAGAGTGCTGAGGTTACAGGCATGCACCACAGTTCCTGGCTCTTACCTATTTTCAATCTCCTTATCTCTTTTTATTACAAGCCTTGGTTTGTACTAAAATAATAATTTATTATTTTATCTCTCCAAACTGGTTTCTCTGTGTATTCTTGACTGTCTTGGAACTCAGAGACGCATCTGCCTCTGCCTCCCAACTGCTGTGATTAAAGGCATGTGCCACTACTGCCCCACCCCAACATTAAATTTTTAGTGTTCTTTTTCTCTCAAATTGTACATTTTGTATTTCTTTTAGTCCGCCTGCCCTTTTCAAGTATAGACCTGCATAGGAGTGACTATTAATAACCATGTGACAGAGTCAATATTAAACTATTTTGAAATTCTACCAAAGAAATTAGCCCATTACTTTTCAACTTAGCCTCAGGCAAATTCTTAGGACTAGGGTAGAAGCATCCACAGTCTGCCAAAATATCACAGGAATGGCTTCTAGCTCAGTTGCTGGTAAAGTCCTTGATATCCTCTGAGGCCTCTTGAGCTGTTCTTTCACAGTCTACATAGCTCTTACTATTGTTATCTTTTAAACTTCTACTAGGATGGCTCTTTAAACTCTCTGTTTACAGCATTCAGCTTTTTGGTCCAATGTCCCAAAGTCCTCCACATTCGTCCAAAACACCCGATAGTCAGGTCTGTCACAGTGATGGCCCACTTTGGTTGCTATCTTAGAATGTCATGACTAGGACTGGAGAGATGTCTAGAGGTTAAGAGCACTAGAACTGTCTGCTTTTACAGAGGTTCAGTGTATAGTTCTCAGCAACCACATGGTAGTCACAACCAAACATCTGTTATGAGATCTGGTCCTCTCTTCTGGCATGTAGGCATATATGCAGGCAAAATATTGTATAAATAATAATAATAATAATAAAAGAGCATTCTCAAAACAAACAAAAACAACAACAAAACACCATGACTCAGGCAAATTGTAGAAGAAAGGAGCTTGCTGTTCGAGAAGAGTAAAACTTCATCACAATGGGGATCATGTTAACAGGCAGGCGGGCAGGCATGGTGATGGAGCATCAGCTGCGAGTTCACATTTTGATATATAAACAGAAAGCAGAGAGGGCACACTGGGAATGACTTTTTTTTTTTTAAATGTCAGAGCCCCACCGCAGTGACATAATTCCTTTACCAAGATCATCAATTGGGGAGACCAAGTATTCAAATGTCCAAGACATATTATAGGAGACATCTCCTTCAGATCATTACAGTTGGCTACAGGTTGTCATATATATCCTTTATTAGGTTGTTATGTTGCCTCTATTGCTAGTTTCTTCAGGGCCTTCATCATGAAAAACATTGAACTTTATTAAAGGTCTTCTGTTCATCTAATGAGATGATCATGAAGTTTGCGTATTACATTTACTGACTTAGCGAATGATCTCTTTAATGAATTACTGTTTTTGGATTGCAAGTTTAATTTTTGTAACTGAGTATATTTGGACAGTATCACAATATTGGGTTCTCTTTTGTCCTTATTAGTAATTTAGAGATCCTTTTAGGATTCTCAAGTGTTTAATCCAAGTAAACTGGTGCATGCCTTTCATCCTAGCCCTGAGGAGGCTGAACCAGGAATATTGTGAGTTTGAGAGTAGCCTATGTTACACAGGGAGACTGACTCAGAAAAGAAACAACAAAAACAACATTTTTTTTTCTCACTAAAGAAACTGGGTAGGATGGGGCAATCTCCCCCTTTTAGAGGAGAAGGAGGAGAGAATGTCGAAGAGGAGTGTTCAAGGGGTACTGGGAGGAGAGAGGGACCTGCAGTCAGGATGTAAAGTGAATAAATAAATTAAACAATAAGGAGTTAGGTAAAAATGAATGTGAAGTGACTCAGTGGATGAAAGCATTTGCTGCTGAGTCTGATGACCTGAATTTGATTGCTGAGACCCAGATATGGAAGGAGAGAATTGACTTCTACAAGCTGTCCTTTGACTTTCAGATGCACACCCTTGGCACATGCCTACTCCAGATTATACACATAAAATAGTTTTTTAGCATTTGAGCTTTAATAGGTTATATTCCATAAGATCACTTAGCCCAAATTGTACAAAATTTCAGGAATGCAAACTAACATGGGTATTAATGTACTTTTTTTCTCCAAATGCCCAAATAGACAACAAAACTTGAGAAAGTCAGATCCAGTGTCCATTTGCATTGATTAATATTTATTTCATGAAATCCAGGGCTCTTAGTCAGTAAGCACCTACATGCTCATTTAAAAAATCTAGACAATGTTACATGTATTATTGAAATCATTTCTTGTAGGAAATCAGATAGAAGCAGTGTGCAAATGATACAAATAAAAATACTGTCTGTCCCCTCCAGGTCTTTCTATCTCCCCCTTCTTCCATAATGATTCCAGCACTCTGCCCAAGGTTTGGCTATGAGTCTCAGTATCTTCTTCAATACTCTGGTGGGTAGAGTCTTTCAGGGGTCCTCTGTGGAAGGCTCCTGTCTTGTTGTCTTCTACTTCCGATGTCCATCCTGTTTGCCCTTCTGAATGAGGATTGAGCATCGTCCCTAGGGTTGTCCTTGTTGTTTAGCTTCTTTAGGGCTATAGATTTTAGTATGTTTATCCTATATTATATGGCTAATATCCACTTATAAATGAGGAACTCCACAAGGAGAACAACAGAGCCAAAATACCTGGGCCCAGGGGTCCCTGCAGAGACCAATACTCTAACCGAGGACCATGCATGGAGAGGACCCCTGTTCAAAGGAAGCCCATAGGCTGCTCAGTTTCCAAGTGGATTCCCTAGTAAGGGATACAGGGGCTGTCTCTGACATGAACTTAGGGGCTAGCTCTTTAATCACCTCCCCCCCCCCCGCCGTTTAGGGAGGGGGGTGCAGTCTTGCCAGGCCACAGAGGAAGTTGATGCAGCCAGCCTTGAGACCAGATAAGCTAGGGTTAGATAGAAGGGGAGAAGGTCTCTATCAGGGAACTAGGGAAAAGGCATAGGGAGAGAAGAGGGAGGGTGGATGGGACTGGGAGGAAACAAGGGAGGGGCGTCAGCAGGGATACAAAGTGAATAGATTGTAATAAATAAATATATAAATTAAAGTAAATTAAAAAATACTGTATGTTATAATGGGTTCTTTTAATTATAGGAAAGAGGAATTTACCTTTTAATGGCTCAGAGAACAAAAGGGAGTTCATTAGCATAGTTAGAAACTCAGTGGTTGAGCTTGTTTATTTAAGTCATAACTGGATTTATTGGCACAGGTGTATGATAAGACCTTATTGTATGTGTTAGTGTAATTTTTCTGTTAATTTAGTGTAAATTTTTCTGTTAGTGTAATTTTTCTATTTCTGTGGGTTCAGGGTAGATTATTCTCAGCAGTTTTAGATCTGTATCATTTTAGTTAGCAGTCTTGTTTTTTGTTGTTTTTTTGTTTTTGTTCTTTGAGACAGGGTTTTTCTATGTAGTGTTGGCTGTTCTTGAGCTCACTATGTAGATCAGGCTGGCCTCAAATTCAGAGAGCTTTCTGCCACTGTCTCCTAAATGCTAGAATTAAAAGCGTGCACCATCATATCTGCCCCCACCCCCTTTTTAAGATACTTTTTAATAGCAGCAAAAGTTTGAGTATAGATTCTCCTTGATCAGCCTGTCTAGGAAGAATGAAATAAATTTGGTTACAATTGATTTCCCTTTTTCTTCTGTGCAGGAAGAATGAGGTCAGTCCAGTTAAATTGTATCAGTTGACAAGGGATGAATTTCAAAGTAGGACATAGTTCTTTAACTAGAAGAAAAAACAGAGTACTTTTGGCAGACTGACAAATGTCGCTGGTACCACTATGAGATTTTGCCATGTGAAACTTCATTTCCCCCTCCCATTTGTTAATTTCTGTGAAATGTGTTCTCTTTTACGACCTATTTGGCTTTTACTCAGTGTTGATTTACTGTAGGTAAAGCACGAACTTTTGTTCTGCTTGTGATGAAGATCAGCTGGCATATACTCTTTCTGCAAAATGTTTCTTCTTTTTTTAACTTATTTTCTTATATTAAATATAATAAAAATGGTTTATTTACTATATTAATAATTATTGTATAATTATAAATAAGTATATAGATAATTATTATGTTGTATAGCATATACAAATATATAGATAATAATTATGTATTTAACATAATAATAATAGTTTTTCAAGACAAGGTTTTTCTGTATAACCCTGGCTCTCCTGGAACTTTCTCTTTGGACTAGGCCGGCCTTGAATTTGGAGATCTATTTGCCTCTGACTTCTTAGTAGTGGGATTAAAGATATCTACCACCCCACTCACTTTTAGCAGTTTTGCAAGGACTGTCCTGTTATTAAGATGGATATACATATAGTTGTTGTTATGAGCTTGAAATTTATTCTAATTGTCGTTATAAGATGGAGTTTTGAGTTTGGTTTTTTTTTTTTTCTTCTTTGGTAAACTTTTTGAAGCCTGAGGCAATGACAAATAAAGCTAGGGAAGTGGGAAGTGCACTCAAGTTTCTTTATTATTCAGGAAGGGAGTAGAATACAATGTGTTGAGTGAAGCATTGTGGAACAGCAGGTAAAGCAGCTGAGATGTAACTGAGGGGGGCTTATTGCTGGAAATCATGCTCCAGCATAGGGCTCTTCTATTGAAAAAGAAGGTCCTGAGTTCAGTTCTTGGGTTAAGTACATCTGTAGGGATTAAGTCATAGTTATTCATTGTATCAGTTGGAGCAGTATATGGCATAGCCTCACTGTAAGATGTAGCTCTGCTGTTGACTCTTGCCAGAGGCCATAGGGTCACAATTAGAACTTGCTAAGTGTGTTCACTCCTGTTACTGAGCAGAATCTGCTGGTTGAGATAACTGTAGGAAATAAAGGAGGGAAATGGAATACTGATTATTGTTACAAATTTAAAAAAGACTTAGGTTGTGAGTGTTTATATGCATTTATGTACATGCATGCTGTGCCCTCAGAGTTCAGAAGAGTGTGTTGGATCCCCTGGGACTGAGTTACAGTCACTTGTGAACCTTCAAGTGGGTTGCTAAGGAATTGAACCTGGTTACTCTCCAAGAACAGCTAGTACTCTTAACCACTAAGCCAGTGTTCAGCCCCTAAATTTACTAGTTTAAAGGCATGATTGTGGTAGTAGTGTTTTAAACAAACAATAAATAGATTTGCAGTAAATGTTTGTATGAAAAAATGTTGTATGAGAAGTGTGTCACAAAGCTAAATTCTGAAACATACAGAGTCAATGTAATAAATGCTGTGGAAGATACAAAGTGAAAGTAATGTGAATGACATTAGTCTGAAAAGATTAGGCTTATTAGGCTTCTTCAGGATGAGTAAGGAAGCAACAGGACTTAAAACAGTTAAGAAATTGAATGGGCACCATAAGATCTAGTGGATATGAAAGTTACAGACTTTAGAAGTGAAAAAAAAAAACCAAAATAATTTAAAAAGCGTAACAACATGAAAGAGAGATAATGTCACTTTTCTTTTTTTAAAAATTTATTTTTGAGATGGGCTCAGGATTAGACCAGACTTGCTTTGTACTTGTAATGATTTTCCTGCCCTTTCTCAAATGCTGCTGTTGCGGGTGTGTGCTACCATGTTTTCAGTACTGATCTATAAACCAAGGCAGTATCAAAATACAAGTTGTCATATAATTTCCATCTGTGTGCTTTGGCACATACACACAAAATAATTACATACAAATATAATTAAAATATTAGCCACCTGTTGTTAGGAAATGTATTCTGCAGATCCAACTGAAAATTGGTTGATATCCAGAATAAAATGTAAAAAAAGAAAATCACACAGATTGATAAGGAAAATACATCTCATAAAGAAAAACAATCAAAAAAAAAAAAACAAACAAACCAAAAAACAAAAGCCAGCAGCTGGAATGGCAAATAAAAGGATTAGAGTAACCCAGACATAATAAAATCAGAGAGATGCAAAGTAAAATGAACTAGCCTCTTAAATCTGTTTTGATTGTGCGGTGTGTGTGTTTGCAGCACAACCTCCATGTGGAGGTCAGTGGACACCTTGAATGAGTTGGTTTTTTTATTCTATCATGTGGCTTCCCAGATATCAAAGTTAGGGCATCGGGCTTGGGGCTAAGCACCTTTATCCAAATAGCCAGTTCGCTAGACTTCTTTTCATACTTTAGATTGCTGGACACTAAATTCTGACAATATTAATGTTTGATAAAGAGGCAGAAAATTTCACACTTTCACATTTGCTGTCAGAACTATTGTTTGGACAACTTTTTTTTTATTATTTTTTTTTATAATATCTGATTTTTAACAGGTATCTCCAAACTAGATATTACACTGGTGTTTGCAAAGAAATTTTTAGCAGATTTATATATATATATATATATATATATATGATTTGGTATTTACTGAACTTGAAAGGATCAGCACACTGTTAAGTATAATGTGATATCATTTCTTAAAAGTTAAAAACATGAAACAGTATTATATGTATTTATGGAAACATAAATAAACATATTTTACATAACATATTTATATGTTTATGTTTCCATGAATATATATAATTTATACATATACATAATAAACATATCAGTATAATACCAACCTCAAGATAATGGTCATCTCTGTAGAGCAAGTTTATAACCATTTGAAACTTGCATTTGAGCTGTGGATTTATGGCTACCTTTTATGTGTTCATCTGTTTAAATACCATCTAGGATAAAAATAAAAGTAATTTCTTGATCAGAGGTCTTTACAGAGTATGTAGTAGCAAAAAATTGAGGTAACTGAATTTTTTGTGTTTTAGAAAAGAGTATATTAGGAACTAGAGAGATGGCTCAGTGGTCAAGAGCATTTGCTGTTTTTCCAGAGGTGTCTAGGTAATTTCCATTACCCATGTCTGGTGGCATGCAACTGCTTATGACTCAAGGGATCCAAGGGATCCAGTGCTCTTTCTGGCCACTACCAAGACCCACACAGATGTGTAACACACACACACACACACACAAATATATATGCATACACCTAAATAAAAGTTAAAAAATTGCGCATTACCATGTAGCAGATATGCCCAGAACTTTGGAGGTAGAGGCAGGAGAGTCAGAGGTTCAAGGTATCTTTATATACATAGTGATTTCAAGGCCAATTTGGCTAATATGAGATCTTGTTTCAAGTAGAATTTTTTTTTAAAAGCCCTTATTTTTATGTTAAAGAATGAGATAAGTAAAATGAGAAAGATAACAGAGTTTTTTTGTGGTGTGTCTGTGTGTGTTTGTGTAGGAGTAGGCTAGAGACTCAGTGTTGGGAGTCTTCCTCGTCTCTGTTTTTCCTTGCAGGGTCTGTCACTGAACTGACCTCACTGATCTGACTAAAGAGGCTGGCTGCAAAGCTCCAGGGATCCACCCTTTGCTGCTTCTGCTCCTGGGGTTACAGATACATACCGTCATGTCTGACCTTTTACATGGGCTCTAGGGATCCAAATTTGTGTGACAAACACTGTAATACTCCCTTAGACCAATTGTTTGTTTTAACTTGGTGGGTCTAAATTACAATGAAGATAAAAAGCTTTTGTTGTTCTTAGAAAGGTTGTCTCTCTCTCTCTCTCTTTTTTTGTAGCTAGCAGGAAGATAGAGAAGAGATAGAAATAAACTGTGAGCTAGAGAAATCATTTGAAGGAGATGTTTTTTTTGTGTAAGTTGTAAAAGTTGAAATCATCCATCTGGAAGTAGTGTATGTGGAATTTTAAAATTGAAGGATATGAAGAATGGAATCAAGTTGATAAAAGTAGAACCAGTAACATTGAAGGACAAAGTAGGGCATTACAATAAACTTTGTAATAGTACTTACTTGTATAACCTTGTCAACTGTAATAGTACTTACTTGTATAACCTTGTCAACTTCAGCTTAACAAGTTAAGGCCATGATCTTTGTGTTGAACCTATTAAATCAGGTCCAGAATTCCCTAAAAATGTATGAGTAGTAGTAAGTAGGTTTCTTAGTGTTTCTTGCTTATAACTTCAATTTCTGTTTCCCCCTCGTCTTTAATGTTTTAATGAGTTTCCCAAAACTCTATTCTATTGATGGCATTCATTCTTGTTTCTGCATTTTTCTTATGAAATTTTGTGTTAGATGATTAATTAGCTTTGTGTAATTATTCTGTCCCCTTAATTCAGTCTTGAGTGAGAGTCTTCAAAGATATAGCAGAAAGATAATTTGTTATTCCTTTTTGTATAATTGTTGAATAATAAAATAACGAAACTTTTTTTCATATTAATGTTTTTAGAAATTACCCTGACTTGGACAGTAAAACTTAATGTTATATGGTTTTTTTTTTTTGACAGTTAAATTTTTTTTTATTTTTTATTTTTTTCTTATCAGTTACATTTTATTAACTTTGTATCCCAGCCGTGTCCTGCTACCTCATTCCCTCCCAGTCCCTCTCTCCCTCCCTCCCTCCCTCATCTCCACTGTGCCCCTTTCCAAGTCCACTGATGGGGGGGAACCTCCTCCCCATTCATCTGATCCTGTTTTATCAGGTATCTTCAGGACTGGCTGCAAAGCCCTCCTCTGTGGCCTAACAGGACTACTCCTCCCTTGGGGGGTGGAGAGGCCAAAGAGCCAGTCATTGAGTTCCTGTTAGAAATAGTTCTTGTTCCCCTCACTTTGGGAAACCAATTGGTTACTGAGCTACCACAGGCTACATCTGAGCGGAGGTTCTAGGTTATATCCATACATGGTCCTTGGTTGAATGTCAGTCTCAGAAAAGACTCTGTGCCCAGGTATATTTGGTCCTTGTGGAGCTCCTATCCTTTCCCCATCAAACTAACTCCCCTTCTTTCTTATGATTCCCTGTACTCTGCCAAAGGTTTGGTCATGAGTCTTTGCTTTGAAAACACTGCTAGTTAGAGTCTTTCAGATGCGCTCAGTAGACTCCTGTCATACGTTCAATGCACATCCCATCTGTCTTTCTAAACGAGGATTGATCATCTTACCCCATGTCCGCTCTCTTGATTTTCTTTTTTAGGTGTATAGATTTCATTATGTTTATCATATCTTATAGGTCTATATAAGTGAGTATATACCATGTTTGTCTTTCAATAAGACTATTTTCAGTACTTGCTACTTTTTTCTCCCCCTTGGAAATAGGATCTCATATAACTCAAGCTGACCATAAAGTTACCAGATAACCAAGGATAGCCCTGAACTCTTTTTGCTGCCTTTACCTCTCAGTGTTGGTATTACAAGCATGTGCCACCATGTTTGGCTTAATATTTGTTCTTACACATACACACACACGCACACACATACACAGAGAGAGAGAGAGAGAGAGAGAGAGAGAGAGAGAGAGAGAGAATGTTTTCAGAAAGCTGCAGTCAATATGCTTGTTAAGGCTTTCATTTTGGGGTACAAAAAACGATATTCAATGTGACTACTCAGTGTTTCTATTTTTTGTGTTCCAGTTCTTTTGCCAAGAAAATGGTCTGCCCAGTCCTGAACACATACTGTCCTTTCTAATGGGACAAGATCCAATATGAATGTAAGTGATGGAGGAAGACGACGCTTTGAGGATTATGAACACACATTACGGATATATCCTGGGACAATTTCAGAAGGAACGATTTACTGTCCAGTTCCTGCCAGAAAAAACTCCACAGCTGCTGAGGTGATTGACTCTCTTATAAACAGACTTCACCTAGACAAAACAAAATGCTATGTTTTAGCAGAGGTAAAGGAATTTGGTGGAGAAGAATGGATACTCAATCCAACCGACTGTCCAGTTCAACGAATGATGTTGTGGCCCCGAATGGCTTTGGAAAATCGCTTGAGTGGAGAGGACTACCGCTTTCTTCTGAGAGAAAAAAACCTTGATGGATCAATCCATTATGGTAGCCTCCAGTCATGGCTACGGGTAACTGAAGAGCGCCGCAGGATGATGGAACGAGGTTTTCTTCCACAGCCTCAACAGAAAGACTTTGATGATTTATGTAGCTTACCTGATTTGAATGAGAAAACTCTCTTAGAAAACCTAAGGAATCGCTTTAAGCATGAGAAAATTTATACTTATGTTGGCAGTATTCTAATAGCTATTAACCCATTTAAATTTCTTCCTATTTATAACCCCAAATATGTCAAAATGTATGATAACCACCAGCTGGGAAAACTTGAACCCCACATATATGCTGTGGCTGACGTAGCTTATCATGCTATGCTTCAACGCAAAAAGAATCAGTGTATTGTGATTTCAGGAGAGAGTGGTTCTGGGAAGACTCAAAGCACAAACTTTCTTATTCATCACCTGACTGCCCTCAGTCAGAAAGGATTTGCCAGTGGAGTAGAACAGATTATTCTTGGAGCTGGACCAGTGCTTGAGGTAAGGTACATAGAAATACTTTTCTATTCCTTCCTTCCCTTCTTCCCTCCTTCCTTCTTTTCTCTCTTTTCTTTCTCTCTTTTTTTTCTTTCTCTTTTTTTCTCTTTCTCTCTCTCGTTCCTCCTTCTTCTTCTTCTTCTTCTTCTTCTTCTTCTTCTTCTTCTTCTTCTTCTTCTTCTTCTTCTTCTTCTTCTTCTTCTTTTGTAACGGCAAAGTCTTTCTACAAAACCCTGGCTGTCCTTGAACTCACTACGTAGACCAAGCTGGCCTCGAACTCATGGAGCTACACCTATCTCAGCTTCTAGTGCTGGGATTAAAGGTATGTGTTACAACACTAAGCTTGAAATAATTTTCTTAAGTAGTCAAGAAAAATTGGTATATATGAGAAGATGAAATAGAACTACAAGACAGACATTTGTAGTGACAAGGGAAGCTGGAAAATGATAGAGACAAGGCAGGTGCGATACTAATAATTTTTTTTAAAGCGATTCTCATAGGAGTTAGCTACACTCCTACAGTGATTGCTACACTTACTTGTCATGTGCAAACCATGGATTCTATCACTAGTACCACCCAAAACAAACAAAAAAAAAGAGTTTCTTTGAGCCAGGGGAATAGTAGTTCATCCCTTTACAATGAAGCAGGGCTTGAGGAAGAAGGTGAAAACTAGAATTTAATAGAATGTGATACTTCTGGAAATAAATAAATAAATTTCCCCAGTAGTTGTGAATATTAGTTTTGTTACTCCTATTTGGTTGTTTTCATGACTTGGAATGACTGGGGACTTTTAAAGAAGCCTACACATATTAATGTTCTCAGGCTTTTCTTTGAGGTTTTAGGTGCGTGTTGAAGACCTCTCCCTTTTTCCCCTCAGTCTGCTAAGTATCAACAAATAAGTATTTTTATTTTCTGCTGTCATGCAGACTCACATTCAAATACAAGTCAGAGCTCTTTACTGGACATTCGTATATTCTTTGACACATGTCTCTTGCATGCACATGGCTTTCTACATGTATAAGCAATTCTTAATACCTTTTTTGAGACATTTATATTTTTTGTATATTAGTATTTTGTCTGCATATGTGTGTAGTGCTGGCAGAGGCCAGAAGAGGGTATTGGATCTCTTAGAGCTGGTGTTCCAAATGGTTATTAGTCCCACCAGAGTTTTCTGAATTAAAGCCTGGTCCTCTCTAAGAGCACCTAGTGCTTTTAATCACTAAGCCACCTCTCCAGCCCTGTCTTTCACACCTTTTCAAGCCCACTTTAAGCAGGTAATTTACAAGGTGCTCCCCCCCCAACTTTATTGTTATCAGCTTAGGTTCATTGCTTAAATGATTGCCTCTGATTTGGAGAAACAAACATGGTGATAATGGGTGTGGAGAGGCTGTTTTCAGTTGAGTGATCAGTGAGTCAGTTTAGATAATGAAAACCCTTAAAGTGAGATTTTTCCAGGAAAATGCTGGACAAGTTAAATCGTGACGAGCAGTGCTATGGAAGACCCTCAACTCTGTTCTGGTGGTGTCTAGAATGTTTTATAAAAAATCGTTGTGGGGTGTACTCTTTTACTGTGGAGGTAGGGAGGAATGAATAAAATAGATACAAAATTTAAGTGCCTATTTAAAAATAAAAACACAAATTTAGCTGGTATCTTAAGTGTGCATTAGTTGATTATTGATGATCCTGTTTACTCAATAAAGTTCTTTAAAAAATCTTCTATGGACAGTTCTTGTCTGAAGTCTTGTTTCTTGTATGAAGGAGGATTTTCAGAGTTCCTTGTTTTGACAGTTTTACTAACGTCTGTGGTCAAGAAATAGGATTGTTGGATCATTTTTTAAGAGTAAAGTTAGAGTGGTTCTATTATTTTGATTTTTCACCAACAAATATTAATAGCAGTGTTTGTCTTTGTAATTTTTTTCTAGCCATTCTGATAGGTACATACTGGCACTGTATTGGGTACCTTGAGGTCTTAACTGTAGTCTTACAGTACCGTGTTTCCCATATGTATTTGCTGTCTCCTGTGGTGAAGTGTCTACAAGACTCTCTCAACATGGTCCGGAAGGGTTTCACCTGATTGACAGATTTGCATTTCAATAAAAAAATTAAATAACAGGGAAACTTTCTGCTTCCATTATTAAGTGTTACATACCCAGCCTCATTGGTGCAAATCTGTAATCATAACACTTTGGAGGTTGAGGTCAGCCTGGACTACAGTGAGATTGTCTTTAAAACAAAACAAAAAAGTTGCACATGTGAAAAGAAGAATAGTATACTGTGAAACTATTTTTTCTCTAATCCTGCTTGTTTTCCTCTCTCTTTTGCTAAACTTAAATGATAAAGACTTAATTTTTTTATTTTGTTATATTTTTATAAATTTCTTGAGAAAATGTTTTTTTTTTTTATAGTGGACAAAGGAAGGATAGAATTGACAAATTATTTAAGGCGTTCAAATCTCACTATTGCTAAAAGTTATATATTGACAAAGAGTAAGTGTCTGTGTGTATGTGTATCTCACAATTTTCTTGATAGTGTTGGACAGCCCGAGCTCTTCCCATCTGTTATTCAGTATAATATAGTGGATTACAAACATTCACAAGTGCTATTTCTAGAGATTTTCAGGAATAGATATTTACTATGTCACTGTATCATAATTTATAGTACTCAATACACTCTCACAGTAATTGACATACATAGACAATGTTTCTCAGACTTACATTGTGTCTTGACTACTCTGATACCTGTAGGAGTAGAAGTATCAGTTAAGTTTTATTTCTTCACTCTGTGAGTGTGTGTATAATTAGAGATATGTGATTTTTATTGAATTTTACAAGGAAACCTGTCAGTGAATCATCTCAAAATCAAAGTTTTTTAAAGATACTGTGAGCAGGCCATTCTAGGCTGTAGATAATTTATTTTTGGTGGCATTGATACACATTATTAGCTCCTGCTTTTACAAAAGTTATAATTTTATTGAGTTATAACTTATAAGTTACATTTAGAATGTACAGTTTAATGAATGCATAAATATGTAAAATATATATACCCATTTAACTGTCATATAATAAAACTTCAGAATATCTTTTAAAAATATTTGTTTGTTTATATATGTGTGGATGTGAAAGTGCTACCCACATTTGTGGAGGTCAAAAATCAGCTTCTGGGACTCTGCTTTCTTCTCCCACCATGTGAGACCTGGTGACCAAACCCAGATTGCAGGTTTTCTGGCAAGAGCCTTTGCCTCCAAAGCCATCTTGCTGGTCCCAGAATATCTTTCTCAACCATTGGTCCTGTGGACATAGCCCAATTCTATCTCCATTCTCAGACAACCTCTAGTTTACTTCTTATTACTATTTTATCCTTTTTAGAATTGGATCTAGATGGCTTATGTAATTGTACTCTATGTCTAGTTTGTTTTGCTTAACATAGTGTTGGCCATTCTTCATTGGTATTTTTTATTAATTCTTCTTTATTGCTGGCCATTATTCCATTGCCTGGTATATACTTGAGGTAATGACACAGAGAGCTTTTAGTTCTTATCTGTATAATAATAGTTTTGTTTTAAATAGATAAGTATAGTACTTTAATGAAACTTCATTTATATACTTCTAGAATGATCAGTTTTAATGTAATATTTTCTTAGCCTCTTATTTCAGCAAAATGCTTTAGTATAAATCTACGAAGAGGGCCTGGACAGATGGCTCAGAGGTTAAGAGGACTGGCTGTTTTTCCAAAGGTCCTGAGTTCAAATCACAGAAACCACATGGTGGCTCACAACCATCTATAGTGAGATCTGGTGCCCTCTTCTGGCCTGTAGCCACACATATAGCAAGAATAAATAAAATATATCTTTATAAATAATAAAATATATCTTAATAATTAATTTAAGAATAAATTTTCTATCTTTGGAATATGAAGAAATCTTGATAATGAAATTATTTTTTAAAAGAATTTGTTAGTTTTTAATGAGCCTCTTTGTGTGGCTTCAAGCCACTAGCATACTCCAACCCCCGATACCTCCTCCAACAAACAAGCAAACAGACAGACAAGCAAACAAAAACCCACCTCACACCTTTACTTTTCTCCTTAACTCTTTGCATGGGCATTGGTCTTCACAGGCCGCTTGCGCAGCATCATTAGTGCGAGGCAGCCCTAGTCTTGTTTTGGCGCATTTAGCCATGTTTGCTCGCTGACCAGTGTCCAGTTTCCCAAGGTTGTCAGGCAGAAGCTCTAGTTCCTTTTTATCGGTTATGCCGTTTAGGGTCACCTGACGATGATATTTGTTGTATTTGGTCCTGTGGTGAATGCCATCAACATTTTTCTGGCCTCCTGGGTGCTTCTGTTGCTTACAGATTTGGCTGTTGCTATGGTTGCCATGTCTCTGAAGTTGCCAGGGTTAAAGAAACGTTTTTTTGTTTTTGTTTTTAATTTTTTGGCTTTTGTTGTTGTTGTTGTTTTTTAAGACAGGGTTTCTCTGTGTAGCCTTGGCTGTCCTGGAATTTACTCTGTAGACCCGGCTGGCTTCAAACTCACAGAAATGCTCCTGCTTCTGTGCTGGAGTGCTGGGTTTAAAGGTGTGTACCACCACTACCCAGCAAAGGAGCATGTTTTTATTTTACTAATTTTGTGTGAGTGTGGATGTATGAATATGTGTGTTATTTGCACAAATGTGTGTAGGTAGACGTGCCTGTAGAGATAGAAATAGAAAACAGACAAGACAGGACACTGTACCGTCACACTGTGTTTTATTTCTTTGAGGTAGGGTCTCCTACTAAATCTGGAACTAATGGATGGCCAGCAAGCCTCAGCCTTCCTCCTCTCTGTCTCTTGTTGTGTTGGCATCACAGCTGTTGGCGTCACCACACTGGGCTGTTACCCTGGGTTGTTACAATCTGAATACAATCATGCCTGTACAATAAATGGTCTTAACTGAGTTATTTATTCATTCATTGATTCACTTTTTTCGAGTAAGGGTTTCTCTGTGTATTCCTGGCTGTTCTGGACTCTTTGTAGACCAGGCTGACCTTGAACCCACAGAGATCCACCTGCCCCTCCCTATTGATGGTGTGTGCCATCGTGCCCAGCAGTCCAAGTTATTTTTTTTCAGTCCTTTGTATTAGGCTTTAAAAATTGAGATTTATTTTATTGAATTAGTATACAGTGAAAATCAATGTTCAGCTTTTCATTTTTTCTTTTCCTTTTGTTTTTGTTTTTCTTTCTCTCTCTCTCTCTCTCTCTCTCTCTCTCTTTCTTTCTTTCTTTCTTTCTTTCTTCTTTCCTTTTTTTTTGAGACAGGGTTTCTCTCTGTAGCCTTGGCTGTCCTGAAACCCACTCTGCAGACTAGATTGCCCTTGAACTCACAGAGATCTGCTTGCTTTTGCCTCACTTGTGCTGGGATTAAAGCATATGTGCCACCACTGCCTGGCTCATTGTTTTATTCTACTTCAATTATGAATGATTCTAAATATATAAATAAATTGCTTTAGTCTTTAAGCAATGTTTAAAAATTATTTTTAAATAAAAATTATTTATTTTGACAGGCCTTTGGAAATGCAAAGACAGCTCATAATAACAATTCAAGTCGTTTTGGCAAGTTTATTCAAGTAAATTACCAAGAAACAGGCACTGTACTTGGGTAAGTATTGCCATTTAGAAGCAATAGATTTTTGGTATATATATATGCATATATATATATATATATATACACACACACACACAAACACACACGTATGCACATATTTACTATATACACACACGTATATATGTATACACACATACATACACGTATGCATGCCACACATATGCACACACACAGATCTATTTTATTTTCGGTATATGTGTATATCACTTGAATGTAGTACTCTTGGAGGACAGAAGAGAGGCCATCAGATTACCTGGAACTGGAGTTATAGATGGTTGTTAGCTGCCATGTGAGAACTAGGAATTGAACTCAGGTTCTTTGAAAGAGCAGCCAGTACTATTTATTGCTATGTTATTTCTCCAGTCCCTGGAACATATTTTTATTTTAGTTGTTATTAGTTTTATAGGCTATGAATTGACATTGGAATCTGCATAAAAGTTTCCTCTCTTTTTGGTGGTTTTCAATAGAAAATTGTAGGACTAATTATAGTTCTTACCATGCTCAGCAGTTAACTATCAGCAGTTGCACACATTTATGTTTATACTATAAACTTTCAAAAATTTATTTTCAAGTCAGAAAAATGGCTCTTTAGTTAATTGTATTTTTGAATGTAATCACACTTTTCTACATATTTGCATTAGTATGCTCCTAATCGAGGTATTTGATTTTGATATAGTAAAAATCCTTACATATTCTATGATTAGTCATTTGATTGTTCCAGCAATGTATTTTATAGGTTAAAAATTTATTTAATAAAGTTTTCTTAGACCAATTTTAGATTCACAGCAGAAGGAAATGGAAATTACAGAGAGTTCCCATTTGTCATTTCCATCTTTACAAGCATATCTTCCCCTGTTATATCTTTTGTTAGTGTGGTCTGTTTATTAAAGTTGGCGAAGCAGTCTTACGCGTTTTTATTAATTGTGAAATCCATAACTTGTATTAAAGTTTGTGTGTTGTGTTGTACATTCTATTAGCTTTGAGAAGTTCAGGGATCATAGTCTCCATTTTAGTACATACAGCATAGTTTTACTTTGCTAAAAATCTTTCGAGTTTGATTTATTCAGCCCTGCTACCTTCCAGTCTAGGTATCTACTGAACTTTTACTATCGCCATATTACTTTTTCCAAAATGTAGAGTTGGAATCATATTGTATGTAGCCTTTTCAGGACGGATTCTTTAAGTTAACGGTGTACTTAAGGTTCTTCTATAGGTGTTGCTTGCTTTCATTGGTTTAACATTTAGTTTTGCAATTATTTTAGAGATGATTAACATCTTTGTACTTTTTAGAATCACATTTTTTTGTATATTTGAGTTTATGTTAAGTATTTATTATGAGTGTATAGTTTTTTCTGCTTGTTGTGTGAAACTATTGATTTATTTTTATTTTTTATATTAATTATAGTTTATTCATTTTGTATCCTAACCGTAGCCTCCTCCCTCCTTCCCTCCCAATCTTACTTCCCCTTCCTCCTCTCCTCCCATGCCCCTCTCCAAGTCCTCTGATAGGGGAGGACCTCCTCTCCTTCCACTGGACCCTAGTCTATTAGGTCTCATCAGGAGTGGCTGCATTGTCTTCCTCTGTGGCCTGGTAAGGCTCTTCCTCCTCAGGGGGAGGTGATAAAAGAGCCAGCCACTGAGTTCATGTCAGAGACAGTCCCTGTCCCCCTTACAAGGGAACCCACTTGGATACTGAGCTGCCAAGGCCTTTGTAGAGGATATTTAAAAGCCAGGGCACGGGCTGGAGACAAGGCTCAATGGTTAAGAGCACTGTCGGTTCTACCAAAGGTCCTAAGTTAAATTTCCAGCAACCACATGGTGGCTCATAACCACCTATACAGGTATCTGATGCCCTCTTCTGGCATGCAGTTGTACACACAGATAGAGCACTCATATACATAAAATAAATAAAAACAAGCCACTACAGATATCACTGTAATAATATTTTTGCCTTTTATGTCAATACTGTTTTCTCCACTAAGCAAAATTTTACCTAAAGAATTAATTAAACATTGATTTTTGTCTTGAGTTTATGTTAGTCTTGCACATTAAGTATTAGCATAGGTATTTTTAGGATCTATGTAGATAACATGTCTTTATCCTGAAAACATTGATACTGCATTTTTTTTTTTCTCTAATACTGAATTGTTTTGCGTTCCAGGAAAAATGGTCAGTATAAACACATACATACATATAAACTATCTTTCTATTTGATGGTTTTTATTACAATTTTTGTACCCCTATTAGTAAGTTGATAACTTCTCTGTGTTATTTAAATTAAATCTCAGTCTTCTGCATTTCTGAATTTAAATTAAAAAAAAAAAAAAAGCATGGCCCAAACTACTGTGTATACAATGTTTCTTCCCATCTGTAAAGAACCTAAAACCAATGTCACGAACAACCACAGAAGTCCACAGGAGATGTTCAGTGACAATTTCATAGGTCATTTCTTTTCTTGATTTTTAAGTCTTACCAGTTTTGGTACTTTTTCTCTTAAAAGTTGGATATAGTCAAGGAGTTAGATTTTTAGTTGTGTTTCAGAAGAGGATGGCAATAGGCAAAGTCACATAGATTGCTTTTTAGCCTCAGACATAACAGTATATATCTTCCTGGATTAAGATAGTTTGTGAATTATGGAGTACATACCTAACTAACTTCATGGAAGGAAATGCAGGAGTTGACTTCTGTTGACTGTATGATGAGGGGTAGGGCTATGGCCAGGATGTAAGTAAGTAAATAAATAAATAAAAAGTTTAAACATTTTTTTATGGTGAACAAAAGCCGAATAAGCAGCATGTATATGGATTGGGCACTATTAATTTATTTTTTTATGTATTAACCATAGATTTGTGGTATGCATTTTGAGTATCAGGCATTGTTCTGAACATCGAAGATTAAGAAAAAAACCATGTAAATATGTTCTTTGCCTTTGATGTTTTCATTGTCTTTTGGGGAAATAGATATTAGTTGGTCATAGTAAATGATAAGTTGATTGATTAAAGTATGTTTCTGGAGGTCTTCTACAAACCTTCCTTTGGTGTTCATGCTGAGTATTAAAATTGCCAAGTGGAAGGACTGGGAGGTCATTTTATGAGGTGAGAAATTGTTTTTAATAAATGACTGTCATTATAACAAAGCTTGCTGTATTTGAAGAGGCAAGAAAAAAATGGGTAGAGCGTTGTCATAGATGTCAGTTTGGTCAAATTGAATATAAAACTAATATTTATAATTATCTTGATATTGTGAAGTAAATTTTAGATAATTTTATTAAAAAAGTCAAGTATGTACACAATAGAGAAAAAAATTAAATAGAACAAGGACATCCTAAGTAGATTCAACAGTGATTAAGTTTTACCATATGTAATTCATCTGTCCCTTCTTTTTCTATGCTGGTTTTAAGTAGACTCTCCGACACAGGTGATGTGCTCCATACTGTGGGAAGCAGATAAATGTAGAGGCATAATGTGACTAGCTCTTTCTATGAGCTGATAATCGTTGCACTCGGAGAACTCGTGGATTAGGATGGAAAAAAGATGTGTAGGAATTAAAAGACTGAAAGTCACCCTTTGTAATAAAATCAGATACAGGTCTATATTCAAATGATGATTGTGTTGCTGACTAATAGTATATAATTTTGATTTATTTTTATTTCTTGAAAAAGGTTTTCATTATGTATATTTTACTCTTGATATGTTCACCTGGTTATCGCATTTGCTAGCCATTTGATTTTTTATTTTGAGAATTTAACATAGATAATGCTAATATCTATAACAATTAATGGTGAATGTATTGCTGCCATCTGGAGAATGCGCCTTATACTTTTTAACTGTCTAAATAAGTAAAATCTACTTTATATTAAACTTTATTACTTATATAAACTTACTTGTATTATTTATATCAACCAATTTCATTTTCTTCCAGGGCCTATGTTGAAAAATATCTACTGGAAAAATCTAGACTTGTTTATCAAGAGCATAATGAACGGTATATTTTTTTATTTGTATAATAAGATCAAATTTGGAGCACCACACAGATTCCCTTTATGTTCTTTGTTTTAATTCATTGTATATTATGCATAGTTATTCTATGTAACTTCTATTTCTTTCTTGGGTAGAATGCTTTTTTTTTTAAGGCAGTTGGAAGATTCTTATTGGATATGCAGAAATGTTATTCTTTCTCAGTTCTAGATTGATGACAGAAAGTGCTTTTTCAGATAACTCATTCGTCCTTGAGCAATCTGCTTTCATAAGCCATGCTTTTTTTTTTTTAATTTTTTTTATTTCCTAGTGTTCTTTTTCTCAGTTGAAAGTAGTTTTAAGCTAGGTGTAATGGTTTGTTCCTATAATCCCTGTACCTGGGAGGCCAAGTCAGGAAGATTACTATGAGTTCAAGGCCAGTTTAGGGCATGTAATAAGTACCATGTCAGCCTGGGCTATAGTGTTAGACCCTTTCTCCAAAGTCACCAGAAACAAAATGAGTTTTCAGAAAATCTTTTAATTCCATTGTCATGTTTGAGGTAGATAGAACTTTAGAAATGATATATGGTATATGTTTCAGATGAAGAAAACAAATTTAGGGAGGTAAATTAATTGCTTTATATGTTATTGTGTTACAATAAAGTTACGACTCAGAGTATGAAGTTAAATATCTCTGAACTCCTATGTATACCTTGGGCATCTCACTTTTCTTCTTAAGTACTTAAACTCTTTCTGTATTTGTTTCAAGGCCTAAATGAAATAATACCGCTCCCCCTAACCTCCTCCCCCTGCCCCTGCTTTCCCCTCCCAGCAGGGTTTCTCTATGTAACAGACTTGGCTGTCCTGGAACTTGCTCTGTAAACCAGGCTGATTTCAACCTCAGAGATCTGCCTGCTTCTGTCTCCCAAGTCCTGGGATTAAAGGTGTGTGCCACAACAATCGTTTTACATATTTATTTATTTTTAAGGCACACTCTTTCTATGAAGCCTTGGCTGCCCCAAAACTCACTGTTTGACCAGATTGGCCTCAATTATACAGCAATTCTCCTGCCTTTGCCTCCCAAGTGCTTGAAATAAAAGTGTAGGACACCACTTTTGGTCCTAAAAGATTTATAACATGATTAGTATGGTGCTTATATGTAATAAAAGCTCAGTAATTAATGACTGACAACAATAAATTATTGCCAGGGTTAGGTTAAGAATTTATTTTGTTTTAATAATAATAAAAGAAGATTTGTATTAGAGATGTTTGAATACATGGAGAGAAGGTTATAGGTATGCTCAGTGGAACACAGGCACAGAACTCTGGCTCAGTGACCGCTGTAACTAATCAGTGTGGTTTTTTGAACTTTATAATGGAGCAGTGGGGATACGATCCTTGTTTCTTGGATTTAAGAATGAATGGAAGTGACATTACACAGTTTACAAAAGTAATTGTTTTGATTGCTTCATTTGATAGGTGTGTCTAAGAGCATTATGGACTTTTCTTTTTTTAAAGACAGGGTTTCTCTGTGTAGCCTTGGCTGTCCTGAACTCTTTTTGTAGACCAGGTTGGCCTCAAACTCACAGTGATCCACCTGCCTCTGTCTCCAGAGTGCTGGGATTAAAAGCATGCACTACCACATCCAGCTGAATTTTGGTTTCTTTAAAAAACACAAATATTATAAGAATATGTTTTTGTTTTAATCCCAGGTGTGGGGATATGGGGCTCCCTCAGACTGTCCAGAGCAGCTGGCTATGATTTGCTTTGGGCTCTAACAGAGGGTTGGTTTTGCCAGTTGGAGATAGTTTCTGCGATTGTGTGATGCTTGGGATCCTGGGAACTTTTCAGAGGCTATATAAATACTAGAGCCTTGTTGTAGGTGGTGGTTTTGGTTGCTCCTGGGAGTTGTTTGCAGTTTGTTAGTATTACTGCTAACAAAGAAACAAGAAAAAAGAAATTAGATTCTAGGCCTTCTGTTTCTCTTTCATCTTTATTCTTTTTCCTATCTAGTGAAAAGGGGTGAAACTAGGGGAAGGTGGGGGAGATAGAGGGATAAAGAGTGGGAAAAAGAAGAACCCATGAAGTAGCAGAGACTGGCAACAGGTGTGTGTGTGTGTGTGTTCTCCATATTATGTGTTACTTAGTTTGGTTTGCTGTTATTCTGCTGTGGATTTTTCTCTTTGTATTCATAAGATATATTGCTTATAAAGGTAGAAGGCACTGGTTCTCAACCTGTGGGTTGTGACCCCTTTGTAGGTGGAATTACTTTTTTGCAAGGATCACCTAAGACCATTGGAGAACACAGGTATTTACATTAAGATTCATAAAGTAGCAAAATTACAGTTATGAAGTAACAACGAAAGTAATTTTATGGTTGAGAGTGGGGTCACCATAAAATGAGGAACTGTATTAAAGGGTCAGATAGTTGAGAACTACTTATCTAAGATTTTCCTTTCTGGTCTAATTTATAGTTCCATAGAATGGAATGAAAGCTATTTATTGCAGGAGTTTCTGAGAGATTGAGTCTCCTATATTATCTGGTAGAACTTACCAGCATAGTTATCTGGTTCTGCGGTTTTATTTGGAAACAGTTTTGATTCCTAACTCAAACACTTCAGTGGTTGAAGATTTGTTTGGATTTTGTATTTTAGTTGGCTTTGCTAGCTTGTGCATTTTTAGAAATCTGCATTTTATGTAGGCTATTTTAACTTTAATACGTATACTGTGTCATAGTCTTTTTAAATTTTATAAGTTTGGCTGTGTTTCTCCTTCCTTATTCTTGACTTTGAACTAGTCTTAGTCTCTCTTACCAGTTTAAATAAAGGTTTATTAATTTTGTACATGTTTTCAGAGAACCAGTTTTTAAATTTTCCTTGATGTACTCTTAATTTTTATTACTTCCTATTCTATTTTTTTTCTCTAATGCTTGTTATTGCTTTTTCTAATGCTTGGTGGGTTTAGTTTGTTCACTTCCCCCCTTGTTTTCTTTCTTCTTTTCACCTCTTCTTTGGTTGTTCTCTATGTTAGTTTTTTGAGCCATGGCTGGCCTGGAATTTACTGTGTAGCTCAGGCTTGACTTGAGCTCATAGCAGTCTTCTGTTTCAGCTTTCTGAAAGCTGGGATTATAGGCATAAGCCTTCACATTTGACCACACAGTTTTGAATTTTGGAAATTTCCATCATTGGTTTATAATTTCATTATACCGTGGTTGGGTTTCATTTGACTGTGTTCAGGCTTGTTTAACTGTCTAGTAATGTTTCATGTGGAGTTAAGAAAAAGTATATACTTTTGTTGTTGTATAGGTGTAGTTGATAAATACCCCACTGGATTACTGTAAGTTTTTGATTAATTTTTGGAGCTCTGAAAAAGTAATTCAGGCAAATTTGTGAGGTTCTTTTCCATTGTTGTTTAAGATGACAGATGTCAGAAGACCCTGCTTTTTAATTTACTACTTTTGGCCCCCTCCCCCTTTTTGGTATTCTACATTTTATTTATAGGCATACTGTTGAATTTGTCACATTGCCTTAAAAATGAAGCAAATCGGGCTGGAGAGATGGCCCAGGGGTTAAGAACACTCACTGTTCTTCCAAAGGTCCTGAGTTCAATTCCCAGCAACCACCTGGTGGTTCATAGCCATCTATAGTAAGGTCTGGTGTGCAGGCAGAATGTTGTATAAATAATAAACAAATCTTAAAAAAATGAAGCAAATCAAACATTTTACTAAGTAATGTGTTCTCTTTTAAAAACAAAACAAAACAAAACAATCTAACTAGAATTAGTCATGTTCATTTTATGCTTTGTCCCCAACAGGAACTATCATGTATTCTATTACCTGCTGGCAGGAGCAAGTGAAGAAGAGAGGCTGGCATTCCACCTTAAGCAGCCTGAGGAGTATCATTATCTCAATCAGGTAAGAGTTCAGGAAAAAAGTTTAGAAAAATAGGGAATAATTAGATTTTAGCTACTGAAAAAGTTTTCTAGTGCTTCACACCCCCCCCCCCCCAAACTAGATAATGGATTGTAGCCAGTGCCTTTATGTAGGCACTCTAAAAATTTATGTGGTGTAACTTCCAAATTTAAAAATTATTATCTCCTTCATATGAGTGATAAAAATTAAATGTGTTTTCTGTCCATTTTGTGAGATTCTTTTTAAGAATATTAAGCTATTTTATGCTGCTTATCAGAAAAGTGTTACATTCTTTCTCTCATGACTTAACCTTTTTCATATCCCAGTATGTTAAGTGTAATTGATAATTAATGTTTATCTATTGCAAAAAGATTGGTTTGAACTCAGTTTGCATGTTTTGCAGTCTAATGCACATGTATCTGCATGCTATGATACTGGCATAGAGTATCCCTGTATAATTTAATGAACAGTCCTCATCAATATTCCATAGGAACCCAGGCATGATGACTCATTCCTATAATCCCATCATTTTGGAAGCTGAAGCAGGAGGATTACCATGAGTTTGAGGTCACCTTTGTCTATATAAGTGAATTCCAGGACAACTTATGCTGCATGGTGATTTCCTGTGTTAAAAACAAACAAAATAGAACAAAGCATCAGTATGAAATGCCTCAAAGGCAAATGATTTAGAGAATACATGAAAAATTCAGAATTCAGCCTTCAGCTTCCATAGTGAGGAGTGATCTTCACAAATTTCCACGATATTTCTCGTGGAATTAAAATTTCTCATTAAAATTCCAAATCCAATTATTAGTAGAATTGTTACTATATTACATTATTTAAAGAATAAAACAATCTCTCTTGTTTTGAGGCAAAATATAATATTTATAGGAAAAAGTTCTTTATGGCAATGAAAAATATCTTAGGATTTTTTCATTTAATTTACACTTGAGTGAGTCAAAAATTAGCTATTAAAGATTATGAAAGTAACACCATGGACTTTTCCTCAGATGTACAGTATACTCTATCTGGTATTTTTTTTTTTTAACTTTAAAACTTCATACTAATATAAACTACCTTAACTTTGTGTTAATAGAGCAAGAACTTAGAAATTATATGACTTTCTGTTTGAATGCTAGAAATTTTTACTGTAAGAAATTAAGCATATTTAAAAAAATACTAATTCAGCTCATGAGTAATTTTTTTTTTTAAACAAAATTGAAAGGGAGGGAGGGTGGAATTGGGAGGAGATGAGGGAGGGGCCCATAGTCGGGATACACATTGAATAAATTGTAATAAAGGATAATAAAATTAAAAAAAATTGTAATCACTTATAAATGAGATGATAATTTTTACTGACTTAATTTTATAGTTCTTCTGACTTTTGGTATAACGAGTGGTGATGGCATGCATACGTAATGTCAATACCCACACGATAAGGGATCTCAGTGGTTAATAGAAATATCAGAGCCACTGGGCTATGGCATATATAAGTTTAATAGAATAATATATGATCTCCTAGAATTTGAATATTTATTTAGTTTTTATTAGTATGTGTTGCTATGCCAAGTAACTGTACTGTAGTCTTGCTTTCTTAATATTGCATCTAACAGATCATTACCAAAATATTACTCCCATCTAATAACTTATACCTAACAAATGTGCCTTACTTTCAGATAACAAAGAAACCCCTCAGGCCGAGCTGGGATGATTGTTGCTATGATTCTGAGCCGGTCAGTACAAATACTGAAAGATTTTTTTCCTGTTAAAGGGCCTTCATATTGTTCATTTTTATCCATCTTCATCAGTCAGCATGAAGATGAGCTGATGTACCAACAGGGCTAGAAGGAGAACCACTAATTTTTAGTTTCCTTGATATATTTTCATGTAATAGTTCGTTGCTTATAGACCAATTCACTAGTGTGTGTGTGTGTGTGTGTGTGTGTGTGTTAAGCCTAATGTTTAATCTTCATTTAACATTTACTTTCACAAACAGTAAGTTGACCACATCCCTGATCACTAGCACTGAAGTGGCTGTTTCAGCTCTAGTATTTTTTTCCCCTGGAGGTTTTTATTGCTTTGTTTTGGTGCAGTGTGACTCCTAGCCGCACACTCAACCATCAAGTTTCATCCCTAGCTTGATACTTATTTCTTAGAGTTAATTACTTTTCAGGGGCCTAGAGTGATAGTGGTGAAGAGTCCTGGCTGCTTTTGCAGAGGATGGGAATTTGGTTTCCAGCACCCAGTGTCAAGTGGCTTAGCACTGCCTGTAACTCCATCTCCAGGTGCGTTAGTGCCCTCTCTGGCCCCTGAGAGCATGCACCCACCATCCATGTGTAAACACACATATATGAATAACATAAAAATAAATCTTTCAAAAATGAAATGACATTACTTTTTAGACGCTAGGGAGATAGCTCCTTGGAGGAAATGCTTCTTGTATATGCCTGAACACTTGAGTTTAGATTCTTAGGACCCATGTGAAAGTTCGGTGTGTTTTCAGGTCTGTAGTCCACAGCTGAGGTGGTACAAAGACAGCTCTCAGGGGCTCTCTGGCTGGACAGTGTAACCGAAACAGTAAGTTCCAAGCTGGATGAGACCCTGTCGCAGATAACTCAGGTAGAGAGTGATAGGGGATGACACCTGAAAGCAGTTTCCGGCTTCCACGCGTATTAGGTGTTACTCTGTTTCATATAGTAAATGCTTTTTTTCACTGATGTTTTTCTTTTACTAGTAATACTATAAAACTTTTGCCTTGTGGGGCTGTGGTGGCACGCTATTAATCCCAGAATTTGGGTGGCAGAGGTGGGTGTATTTCTGAGATCGAGGCCAGCCTGGAGTATAGAGCAAGTTCCAGAACAGCCAGGGCTACACAGAGAAACTCTTTTTCAAAAAATTGAAAAAACAGAACAAGAAAACCTTTTGTCTTAAAAATTGCCTCCAAATTTTTGAAATTCTTATAAATAGGATTATTTTATGGAGCTAGAGCGATGACTCAGAGGTTAAGAACACTTTTTGCTGCTGCAGAAGATCATGGCTTAGTTCTCAGCAGCCATGTCTGGCACCTGCTACTCTAGTTTCTGGGGATCCTATGTTTCTCTTGGCCTCTGAAGATACCTACATTTATGTGCATGTACTGACACAAAAATAGATGGACATTACACAGAAATAAAAATCTTCAAAAAATTTGTTGTGGATTTTAAATTGAGTTACGTAAAGGCATAGGTGATAGAAAATGACAGTGTAACTGTCATATTTTATATAAGTACAAATTTGTAACCGTAAAATGATAACAAAATACTTTTCTTTCACTCTAGTTAGGTCACTTATAAAAGGCTGAAAGCATAGGTACACTTACGTGTATTTACTAACTAATTAATTAGGTTCTTCAATTATTCTTGCTGTAAATAGAGCATGTCTTAACTCTTGCTTTAAAGAGTCACGCTTTCTCATTGCATGCCGTTGTAAACAGTACTGATTGCTAAGTTTGCCTGTGCCAGAGTCATGAAGCATCAGCATCTGTGGGTACTAGTTTTTTCTACAGACAAGGTTTACTTACATTACCATTTCATAATCAAGAAGTTACTGGTTTCTGATGTAACCTTTTGAGAAACAGACATTTCTCCTCATGAATTGTTCTAGAAAACGTATAATTTATTTTACTTGAAAGAAGCTCTTCTGGTATGTCTTTCATTTACCACATCAACTGAATCATTCCTCTTTGGGAAGCAGGTAGGCCACTGCAAACTCACTCTGCAAATGTGATTTATTACTTGTTCAGACTTTGCTTGGAACTGTGGATTGGGCTGCATTTGTTTGAAGTTAAAGTAATACGTAAGAATGTGAGTTTATGAGGTTGTTTGGCTTGACCACAATACTAGCTTGTCCACTTAATAACTTTGAGACCTTCAGAAGGTCACTTAATTCTTTTTTTTTTCTTTGAATTTTTTCCCTCCTACCTTTTATTCTTTTCTAATTTAATTTTATTTATATATTTTTAAATTTTAGTTTTTTATATTAATTACAGTTTATTCACTTTATATCCCAACTGTAGCCTCCTCCCTCATTCCCTCCTAATCCCACCATACTTCCCTCATCTCCCATGCCCTCTCCAAGTCCACTGATAGGGGAGGTCCTCCTCCCCTCCCATCTGACCCTAGTCTATCGGGTCTCTTCAGGACTGGCTGCAATGTCTTCCTCTGTGGCCTGGTAAGAATGCTACCCCCCTTGGGGGGAAGTGATCAAAGAGCCAGTCACTGAGTTCATGTCAGAGACAGACTCTCTTCCCCTTACTAGGGAACCCACTTGGACACTGAGCTGTGATGGGCTACATCTGTGCAGGGGTCCTAGGTTATCTCCATGAATGGTTCTTGATTGGAGTATCAGTCTCAGAAAAGACCCCTTGGGCCCAGATTTTTTGGTTCTGTTGCTCCTTTTGTGGAGCTCCTGTCCTCTCCAGGTCTTTCTATCTCCCCCTTCTTTCATAAGATTCCCTGCATGCTGCTCAAAGTTTGGTTATAAGTCTTAGCATCTGCTTTAATAACTTGCTGGGTAGAGTCTTTCAGAGTCCCTCTGTGGTAGGCTCCTGTCCCGTTTCCTGATTTCTCCCTCTTCCTGTGTCCATCCCCTTTGTCTTTCTGAGTGATTATTTACATATTTATTACAATTTATTCAGTTTTTATGCCCGCTGTAGACCCCTCTCTCATCTCCTCCCAATTCCACCCATCCTCCCTCTTCTTCCTCTATGCCCTTTCCCTAGTCCTATGATAAGGGAGGTCCTCCTCTGACCCTAGCCTATCTGGCTGCATTGTCTTCCTCTGTGACCTGGCAAGGCTGTTCCCCCCTTGGGGAGGTGAACAAAGAGCCAGCCACTGAGTTCATGTCAGAAACAGTCCCTGTTCCCCTTTCTAGGGAACCCACTTGGACACTGAGCAGCCAGTGGGCTTCCTTTGAACAGGGGGTCGGGTGGAGCTTTTTGCTGGTACTCTTTTGAATTTTTTTTTTAACTTAATCTTTTTTATTCCTGCCTTCAGCTTCAGTCTTTGGTCCCTTCAGCATGCCTATGTTCTTGCACTTTGGGTTATGTAGCAAGACTGTCTCAGGACTGAAAAGCCTCAGGCTGAGGCAGGAAAATCTCAAGTTTAGACCAGCCTGTGCTGCTTAGCAAATATGAGGCCAGCTTGAGATACACACTCTAAGAAACCAAGCAAACAAAAAATTCTTCAAAAGTGGTTTTCAAATTTTGTATTAAAATTGACTATGTATGAAGAATTTTATAGAGTATCAAACACTCAAGTGCTAAGGAAAAATGTCATTTCTACATTGTTGCCATCATTTGAATCAGAATACATTCTTTTTCTTTAAAAGAATTTTGTAGCTATAATTTCCTATCCTCATGTGTGTGCCTGTGTTTTGTATTTGTATGTGTTTATGCACATGTGTAGAGGCCAGAGAACGATCTGGAGTGTTGTGCTTAGGTGCTGTCCGCACTGTTCGTTTATTTTAAGATAGTGCCTTTCGCTGGTCTGCGACTTGGAAGTAGGCTAGACTTGTTGTCTAGCGAGGACCCGCCTGTCTCCACCTGCCTAGTAACACTTGCCACCATGCTCAGCTTTTTAAACTGTGGGCCCTAGCTGGGCATGGTGGCACACGCCTGTAACCCCAGCACTCTGTAAGGCAGAGGCAGGTGGAGAGCTGTGAGTTTGAGGCCACCCTGGTTTACAAATTGAGTCCAGGACAGACAAAGCTTCACAGAGAAATCCTGTCTGGAAAAACCAAAAGTAAACAAACAAATAAATAAACTAAAATAAAATGTGGGCCCTAGAAATTAAATTCAAGTCCTCATTCGTACGGGGCAAGTATTTTACCTACCGGAATGCTCCTCAGCCTATAATTTTCTGTTCTCAATATGACTTTCAGCACTGTTAGTCCTGTTTATTGTATTTTTAAATAATTATAGCCTGAACTTTGATTACCTTATGATTTTTTTTCAACAGTATCTCTTTATTTAGTCCTGGCTGTCTTAGAACTTGGTATGTAGACCAAGCTGGCCTCAAACTCACAGAGACCCTCCTGTCTCTACCTCTGGAATTAAAGACACCACATCTAGCTCATGATTCTTTTTCTTCTAAGTGAAATTTTAAAAAAATCAAGTAGTTATTCTGTATATTTTGTAGTTTATTCTTTCCTGTTAGATTTTTCTCATAGTATGTTTGGGGGATAAAATAAATCACATTTTCCTCATGTTACATGACTAGTAATATAAACAGAATTGTTCTATATTACACACACACACACACACACACACAGAAATGGTCCCAAGAGAATCTTTAGTGAGAGAATTATTTTTAACAATTGATATTTTGTCCATTACATAGTGATTTAGGTTAATTAGAGTTGTTGTACTAACTTAAAGGAGAATTATTATATGGGAGAAAACAGTATTTGAAACAGTTACATTTTGGTTTGGCTAGCTGATTAATTATAAGGTTTTTGGCTTTGAACAGCTATTGAGCTGTAATCTGTTATATAATATGTCTTATCTTTTGAGATAGTAATGAGTTTATTTGGTCAAAAGATGATGACTATTGCGTAGATATTTAGTGAATGCATATTTTCCATCTTCAGTGGCTGATGTATATGTAAATGTAAGGCTTTTCATTATCATTGGGCTCTCTTGCCCTTTGCTTTGCCAGTTATGAAATGCGAACAATGAATTAAATACTTAGAATATGTGGTATTTTTGTGTTTGTTATTTTGGTCTGGCCTTGAACTCACTGTGCAGCCCAGAATGATCTCCAACTCATGGCAATCTTGTAGCCTCAGCTGACCTTGTACTTAGATTATAGAGCCCCATGTTCAGCTTGATAATATGTTATTATCAATTACCACTGCAACTTAATCATGCTGTGTGTAATTTCATTGTAAAGGTTAGCCTCATGTAACTGTTTAAGGGTTTTTGTTTGTTTGTTTATTTATTTTCCCAAGACTACATTTTATTCATTTTCATGATTTAGCAAAAAATATTTTTTTTATAAAAGTAGGGATAAATTATATATGTTTATACTTATATATTTATCTTTACACTTACCAGTGCGTACAACTTTCTTGGCTCTATTTTCATATTGTTTCCCAGAGATAACTTTGGGATCAAGCTCTAGTTACTCACTGGGATGGTTGTTTTTACAGTGTCACAGCATAGACTCACCTGAGAAAGGAGTCTCATTTGTGAACTACCTAGGTTAGTTGGCCTCTGGGCACGGCCTGTGAGGAAATTGTCTTGATTGTTAATTGACAGAGGAAGACCTAGTTCACTGTGAGTGGCACCATTGTGTGATTTTCTGGTGTAAAAATAGAGTGCTAGTTGAGAACCAATGAGCAGCCAAACAAAGAAGGATCATGCATTTGTTCTCTCTTGACTGTCTTTGTGCTGCTTTAAGTTCCTGACTTGACTTCCCTGCAGTGGTGGGTTTTGTCCTGGAACTGTAACCTTTTCCTCCAGGTTACTTTTCATCAGAATGTTTATCACAGCAACAGAAAAGAAGCTGGAGTATTCACTGTGGTGGTTATTTTTGTAGTGTACTCTATTTAGGCTACCTTCTTTTTTATTAATGTTTTCTTCTTTCCCTAGTAGTTCTTGCATCTTGGTCTTACAGAAGAGCCTCATTGAAGAAAAGAACAGTTTTGATGTAGGAAATTAAGTCTATCCTTGTTTTTCCTCTGCAGCTGCCATTACAGAAACAGTTAAGGAAATCAGGACAGTGTTTTAAAAAAATAATTTATTTGGCTGGAGAGATGCCTCAGAGGTTAAGAACACTGGCTATTCTTCCAATAGGTCCTGAGTTCAATTCCCAGCAACCACTTGGCGGCTCACAACCATTCATAGTGAGATCTGGTGTCCTCTTTTGGCGCGTAGGCAGAACACTGTATAAGTAATTAATAAATCTTTAAAAAAAAGTAAAAAAATCAAGTGTTTCCTTTGTCCTTGCTCTTTTTAAAAAATAATGTATTCAATTTAATTTTATGTGCATTAGTGTGAAGGTATCAGATCCCTTAGAATTGAGGTTATAGACAGTTTTGAGCTGCCGTGTGGGTGCTGGGAATTGAACCTGGGTCCTTTGGAAGAACAGACTGTGCTCTTAACTACTGAGCCATCTCCAGCCCCTCAAGATAGTTTTTAAAAATTAATTTTGATTTTGCTGTTTCCTGAGATCACATTATACTTGTGATAGAAAATATTTGATTAAGGATGACTACAGATATCAAAGTATTTCTATTTTCAGCATATCTTTTACATTACTTTCTCAGTATTTTAGGTTCCTTGTTTCACTCACTTTTGAAACAAATAAAAGATTACAACTGATGTGGTTCTTATTTGCTTCAAAGGTGAGTGAAACAGGAATCTAAAATACTGGTAAAGTAACATAAAAGATGCTGGAAATAGAAATACTTTTATATTTGATCAGTTGCAAGGATCACTGCTGTGTATGTTGCATTTGTATAAGCATTTTTACACTGTCCTTGTTACTAAAAATGTGTGATAAAATGAACATACTGAGGTCTTGGGTTAAACCAAAAAACTTTAAATGTTTTATTGTTTAAATATGTTTACTAAGTGTGATGGCTCATGGCTATAATCCTAATACTTGGGTCTGAAGCAAGAAAATTGCTGTGAGGTCAGGCCTGCCTGAACTACAGAGTGAGACAGTGTTTATTTTCATTTAAGATTTTTTTTTGGTATGGTTTACTTGATCATATTCTTTCTCCTCTCCTAATTCCTCTGAGATCTTCCCCATCTTTCTATTAACCTAGCTTGACAAATACACATTCTCTCAAAGAAAAACAAATAAAACAACCCAATAAGACAAAACAAAAATAAAACAAAAACAAACTAAACTGAAAAGTACACACACACACACACAATTGATTCCTCTTTGTGTTGGTCAGCTACTCCTGGGCATTGGGACTGCCATGGAGTGTTGATTATATTCCCAGTGTCACCCTGGGGGACAAAACTGATTTTCCCTTTCCCAGCAGTTACCAGTAGACAATGGTTTCTGGTTACCTGGTGTAACTTTGTGGTCACTTCTTTGTGCTGGGAGTTCCTGGTTTCAACTTTTTCAGGTTTTGTACTGTGAGTTCGCATGTGTGTTATCCCTGCTGAATTTGTAAAACACTGTTTCTTTGGAGCCATTCACCACCTCTGGTTCTTAAAATATTTGTGCATTTTTCATGTAGATCCTTGAGTCTTGAGAGGAGGGCTTTGGTGAAGACATTCCATGTAGAGTTGCATACTCTAAGCCTCTCCTTCTTTGCATACGCTGGATCTCTTCTGTAGTTCTCATCTGCTGCAAGAAGAAGCTTTTCTGATGAGGGGTGATCTAAATACAATACAGCAATATGTCGTTAGGAGTCATTATTGCTACACTCCTTTGTCACAGTGGTTCTCAGTCTTCTTAATGCTGTGATCCCTTCACACAGTTCCTCAGGTTGTGGTGACCCCCAACCATAAAATTATTTTTGTTGCTACTTCATAACTGTAATTTCCTGCTGTTGTGAACTGTAAATGTTTGATATTATGGGTTAGTGGAGTCAGGTTTCACGTATTGAGTGATTGGCAATTTCTTTTTTTTTTTTTTAAGGTTTATTTATTACTTATACAACATTTGCCTACACACCAGATCTTACTATAGATGGTTATGAGCCACCAGGTGGTTGCTGGGAATTGAACTTAGGACCTTTGGAAGAAGAATGAGTGTTCTTAACCTCTGAGCCATCTCTCCAGCCCTGATGAGCAATTTCTGTTTTTATTTTCAACCTTTTTTTCTTCACATTCACTTCAGTAATCTGGCACTGACTTGATGCTTGTGATTTGTGATGAATAAAACATCAGTTTTTTTGTCTGTTGAGTAATAATTAATGTAACATTCCCTAGGAAGATAGACATCAAAAAGTAAGTTGAAGTTTGAGATGTTTAGATAATCTCACTATAAAGTGGCGTGCTATCATGTAAATGTAATGTTACTGTTGACTATTTTGTGAGCTGAAAGACAAAGGTTACACTAAAACAAAGTTGCTGGTTAGTTGTTTTATTTTTGAACTGGGATCTTGCTCTGCAGTCCAGGGTGGCATAGTTTGTGATGCTCCTGCCTCTGTGTCTTGAGTATTGTGATCATAGGCATATTACCATATCCAGGCTGATATATAATTTTTTAATTTTTATAAGATTTCTTTTTATTTATGTGTAGATGTGTGCGTGTGGCTTGCCTGTTTTCGTGCATTTGAATACCTGCATAAGAAGACAGATCCGCTTGAGCTGCAGTTACAGTCATTTGTGAGCTCTGCAGCATGGGTGTTGGGAGCTGAGCTCCAGTCCTCCTCAGGAGAGGCGAGCACTCTGAATGTCAGCATCATCTCTCCAGCACCTCAAATATTTAAAAAATACAGTGCTGAACAACTATTCTGTTTCTTCCTCTCCCCTCGGGCCTTAAACTCTTTATGTAGCGGAGGCTATCCTCAAATTCCTCATTCTACTAGTGCTAGGATTACAAGCACATGGTACCTCTCTGGGGTCCATGACTATAAATTTAAATTATTATTGTGAATGTGCATACATGTGTGTGCTACAGTGTACATGCCACCACGTAGAAGTGGAGGTCATACAACAGCTTGTGGGAATCAGTTCTCCCAGTTTACTATGTGCATCTTGGTCATCAAACTTGGATCCTCAAGCTGGTCACTGCCTTTAACCTGCAGAGTCATGTTGTCAGCTATAGCTATTTTCAAAAATTTTATTAGTATTTCATGTGTGTTTGATGTGTGTATGTGAATGTATCAGTCATGTGTGTTTGGGATCAAAGGACAACTTTTTTAAGTCATCAGTTCTCTTCTGATTTTATGTGGTTTCTGGAGATTGATCTGAGGTTTGGCAGGCTTGAACAAGTGCTTTTCCTACTGAATTATCTTGCCATTTAGCAACAACTAAAAAATATTTATTTTTATTTTAGTGTGTGTGTTTGTTTATGTAAATATGTGCCACATGTATGCCTATGCCCCTTAAAGTCAGAAAGGGGCATCAGATATCTTGGAGCTGGAGTTACAGTGATTATTAGACACCTGATGCTAGGAACTAACATGTGTCTCCTCAAAGAGCAGAAAGTAAAGTGCTGAATGATCGTTCCAGTCCCTCAGTACTGTTTTTATTGATTTATGTGGCATACGTTTTTTGAGGGTCTTCTATTTTGACATAATTTTTTTTCCAGTTGATTATTATGTATTCATTCATTCATTAATTCAACGATTCAGTCATTCATTTATTTTTGCTATTTTAATTTTTCCTTTATATTCTTACCATACCACCAACTGATTTATATTATGTAAATCTAGGCTTCATTTTATTTATCTCAGTTGTATACTGTGTCAATTATGTAATTATACTAATTGTATAATTTTTTTGAATGTGTTTAATTCAAGTCCCTCTGTACGATAGACACTTGTTAGAATTTGTTGAATGAATTAATATCTTATGGACTTGAGCTTTCTTATATGTTTTAAAGCTTTAAAACTCTTTAACCAAACTTGGTATCCACACTTTTTATACGTTCTGCCAGCTCTCTACCTTGTCTTTGTTGATGTTCTATGCTGGTGATTGTTAAGGGAAGAAAAAAGGTGTTATTAATATTTGGTGGATATGTTTGCTTCATCTCTACTCTTAAGAGGTTTAATGAGTCTCATTAGGTGTAAATGTCTTGCTAGTTCTTATTTGCATCTACATAGAGGTCTACTTAAGTTAATGAATGGCTCACATTGTTTAACAGGTCATCTTGATCTATTTTCTCTTACCTCTTGTCTTAAGCAGGATTGCTTCACAGTGGAGGGAGAAGATTTGAGGCATGATTTTGAACGCTTACAATTGGCCATGGAAATGGTAGGATTTCTTCCCAAGACACGAAGACAGTGAGTTTTAAAATTTTTATTTCTTTACTGTAGTTTTATATTTCCAGTAATAAACAAAACATGATGTGTTTTTGAGAGGTTTCTCCATCTTAATTCTTTTAAAAACATTTTTTATTGTTTGACTATTTCATATATATATATATATACAGTGTATTTTTATATATCCACCTTCAGCTTCCTCTTCCTATTCCTTCATCTGTAACCCAATGAGTAGAATTGGTTTTTTTTTGTATAAGTATGGTGCCTGCTTGCAACCATCTCCATGAAGAAAGATGACTTTCTTGCCCCAAGTAGCCACCAGTTGCCAATAACTCTCTGGTAGGGATGGAGCCTCATGAATCCCTCCCTTAGTCATGCTGAGATTATTTTCTGCCTTGATTTTGCAAGTTGAGGTAGATTTTGTGGGTTGGTCAGTTCAGTGACCATGTAATGTCCAGAAGACAGCATTTTGCAGCACTCCTCTCTATTCTTTGGCTCTTGGCTCTGTCTTCTGTGGAGCTCTATGAGCTCTGGGATTCATACAAAACTCAGGACTAGGGCAGAGGACTCAAGTGTCACTTGTTCTCTCTCTCTCTCTCTCTCTCTCTCTCTCTCTCTCTCTCTCTCTCTTTGAGACAGGGTTTCTTTGTATAGCCTTGGCGGTCCTGAACTCACTATGCAGACCAGACTGGCCTCAAACTCACAGATCTACCTGCCTCTGCTTCCCTGAGTGCTGGGATTACAGACATGCGCCACTATGCCCAGCTTAGTCATGTATTTTCTAACACTTTGGTCAGTTATGAGTCTCTGCTTTGATTTCCCACTGCAAAAAGAATCTTGTTTGACTGTGGTTGAGAACAAGCACTAATCTATTGGTATAACATAAATGTTTAGAAGACAGTTTGACAAAATAACATTCCTGGGTCCTTCTACTGGGGCCAAGCCTTTTACAGCCTCTTGGACCTTTGGCCATGGTCACAATTTCGACCATGCATTCCTTCCTGTGGAGCAGACCTCAGATCCCATCAGAAAACAGTTGGTTATCTTTGTAACAGTCATGCACTTTCCTTGGTTCTGTTAAACAGTTTTATAAATGGTATCATCATTACCTTAGCCACATTACAATTAAAGCCCCCCCCCCTTTAACTATATAATCTTTGAGAAGCTGATGAAAGCTAAAATACTTTGTTAAAATGTATGTCCATAAACATTTGCATATGATTTGGGGACTTCATAAACTTCTTGAATCCCAGCCATAGACATAACATAAAATCTACTACTTGTTAAAAAACAGCTTTAAATTTTCCACATCAGTGATGTAGTGTTAAGTCATACATGTTCATATGTAATATTACATAATATTTATATGTTTGTAATATTAAAAATTCATGACACATAAATGTAGCTCCATGATAGGAGTGCTTGATTTGCAGACACAAGACCATAGACTCAATCCCTAACAGTAGCGCTCTCAAAAAACAAACAAACTACAAAGCCTTCATTCATGGCACTATGAACAAAATGAAAATGTAAAAAGTTTTGATCAGGTTGAAGAGATGGCTCATTGGATGAAGTTCTTGGTTTGCAAGTATGAGGGCTGGAGTTCTGATCCTTAGAACCTATATCAGAAAATCCTGGTAGGCATGATTGTCCCAGTGGATAGGAGTTCTGATCCTTAGAACCTATATCAGAAAATCCTGGTAGGCATGATTGTCCCAGTGGATAGGAGTTCTGATCCTTAGAACCTATATCAGAAAATCCTGGTAGGCGTGATTGTCCCAGTGGATAGGAGGTTAAGATGGGGAATCCCTAGAGCGATCTGGATAATCAAGATATCAAAAAACAAAGCAAGCTCCTGTTCAGTAAGAGACCTTACCTCAATATATGTCTCAAAGTGGAGAAGCATTTTCTTAAACCTGTGCATGGCAGAAATGGTGGAGAATTTTAACACTGGCTGCTCTTTAATTCATTCCCAATACCATTATCGCCCCGCAACCACCATTTGTAACTGCTGCTTCTGGGGAATCTGCTGCCCTATTCTGGCCTTTGCAGGTACTACATGAATGTGTTGCACAGACATACTGTGGGCATACATATAAAATGGAAACTTAGATGAAAGACACGTGATGTCTCACTTGGGCCTCCATCTTCATTCAGTCACGTGCACATGCACTTTGTATGTGTTCACTCACACACATGCATGTACAACAGCACAGCAGCAGAATATACCAAAAAACTGAATTATTTTATTTAAGCAAACTATTTAGAAGTAAAGATACAGCCTTGTCTTATGAGAGAAATACTTTTCTCATAACTTTTATCTGGTTAGTTTGGAGACAGGGTTTTGTCATTATGTATTGTAGACCGGCATCAAAGATCTGCGTGTAAAGGCCTGCCTTAGCCTCCCCACTAACTCAAAGTACAAACATGCACTTTTGTGTCTAGCTGTTTCAGAACTGTTTTTGAAGGGTTTATGGGATTCATGTTGAAGACTGTCATCGTTTGAGTGTGTTAGGAATGAATAACCTTGAGTGAAGAGTGTCTACCAGAAGTTGAAAAAGACATGCCTGACCTGTTATGATAGACCTCTTGAATTCTAAAATTCTTTGCTCAATTCCTTTTATGAGAAGTTGGTTAAAACCAAACAGTATAATGTATAAATGTTCAAACATATGTAATTGGTTATAAAAACTGCAATTCACTGAAAGTTGATATATGAGCTCCCTCAATTTCTGTTCTGTTTTCCCTCGGGATAGCTCATAGGTAGCATGTGACCCTGAACTGAAGCAAGTGTTAGGCTATGTACTGACTGAGTGACCTTAATGTTAAAAGTTCAATTCTGAAATTATCTGAAATTTAAAATATTGTGAATATTGACATGCTCAAAATATTTTAGAATTTGGAGCATTTGCGAATTTTAGACTAGGAATACAAAACAAAGTCATGAACCCATTCTACAATCTGAGAAGCTTTAAAAACTCAAACATTTTTTGTTTAATCATTTTGTATCCCAGCTTTAGCCCCCCTCCTTCATTCCCTCCCAGTCCCACCCTACCTCCCTCGTCTCCATGCCCCACTCCAAGTCCTCTGATAGTAGAGGTCCTCCTCCCCTCCCATCTGACCCTAGCCTATCAGGTCTCATCAGGACTGGCTGCAGTGTCTTCCTCTGTGGCCTGGTAAGGCTGCTCTCCCCTTGGGGGGAAGTGATCAAAGAGTCAGTCACTGAGTTCATGTCAGAGACAGACTCTCTTCCCCTTACTAGGGAACCCACTTGGACACTGAGCTGTGATGAGCTACATCTGTGCAGGGTTTCTAGGTTATCTCCATGAATGGTTCTTGATTGGAGTATCAGTCTCAGAAAAGACCCCTTGGGCCCAGATTTTTTGGTTCTGTTGCTCCCTTTGTGGAGCTCCTGTCCTCTCCAGGTCTTTCTATCTCCCCCTTCTTTCATAAGATTCCCTGCATGCTGCCCAAAGTTTGGCTATGATTTTCAGCATCTGCTTTAATAACTTGCTGGGTAGAGTCTTTCAGAGTCCCTCTGTGGTAGGCTCCTGTCCTGTATCCTCCCTCTTCCAATGTCCATCCCCTTTGTGAGGATTGATCATTTTACCCAGGATCCTCTTTCTTGCTTAGTCTCTGTAGTTGTACAGATTTTAGAATGTTTATCCTATATTATATGTCTAATATCCACTTATAAGTATAAGTGAGTATATACCATGTGTGTCTGTGAGTTGGCGGCCAGCCTGGTAAAAAGAGAGTTTCAGGACTGCAAAGGCCACACAGAGAAAACCCTGTCTCAAAAAACAAACAAAGTAAAATGAAAGAGTAGTAAGTGCTCTTAACTTGTGAGCCAGCCATCTCTTAAGCCCTTATTGAAGGGCTGTAAAAATTTGTGTGTGTGTGTGTGTGTGTGTATACACATTCATTTATGTGTATATTTCTTTGTGAGTGTATATACACATGTTTGTGTGTGTTGGTATTCAGGGAATCCTGAAGAGGCCACTGTATCCTTTAGAACTGGTGTCACAGGCATTTGCAGGAAGCCTGGCTTGTTCCAAACTCATGATCCTACAACAGCCACTCTTAACCATTGAAGGGCTAGAGTGTTCAGCTGTGTTAAATGTCTGAAATGTCAGCTAACTGGAAGAAAGTCCTTGGTAACCTCTGAGTTATATGAGATTGCAGCAGATGTTAAATGGTGGTGAATAGCAATAAACTTGTAAACTTGTTCGTAAGTAGGAGAACATGTTGAGTCTATGGTGGTTTATTTAAAATAGGAGAAAATAAACAGTATTTTGATAAAAGTTCTTAAAAATTTAAGTGGGAGGTAGGAAACAAAGACAGTATGATTTCTGAGTTGACTGGGGTGACAGGCTATAGGGTACTAGTGGAAGTGTTAGTTTTAAAATTTGTTTTACATCTTATTTTTATGTGTATATTGGTGCTTTGCCTGCATGAGTACCTGTGTAGTAGTCTGTGTAGTAGTGTGTAGTAGTCTGTGTAGTAGTCTGTGTACCAGGCGCATGCCTGGTGCCAGTGGAGGCCAGAAGAGGACCTCAGAACCCCTGGAGCTGGAGTTAGAGACGGTTGTGAGCCACTGTGTGGGTCCTGGGAATTGAACTTAGGTCCTCTGGAAGAGTATCCAGTACTCGTAACTACTAAGACGTCTCTCCAGCATGAGAGATTAATTTTGAAAAGAAGGCATTTTGCAGGAGGGAAGTAGAGTATCCAATTGAAAGTATTTATAGTAAAGACATGGTATTTGCTAGTAAATTCCACCAGCCTTATAATTAAAAGTAATATTTATCAATGGTCCCATAATAAGATGTAGGAAAACATTTAAAAATAAGATTAATTATAAAAAGTTTCCTAGGATACCTAATAAAATACGGATTGTAAGGACTTCCTTTTAGAGATTCCTACTCATTGTTTCTGAAATGATACAAGGCAAAGATATTCCAGACAGAAGAAGCATTTAGAAAGGAATCGCTGTTGTGAAACATTACAGCAAATTCAAGAAACTCTTGGAAGAATTATGTAACAAATGCCGTATATTATATGTAGCATTATATGTTACTGTAGTATAATGTTACATGTAAATAATTTGATTAATACTTGACATACAGTTAATAGTAAAGTTTAGGTAAAATTAATATTCTTTTGTGAAGATTAAATACCTCATACTTTGTACTGGTTTTGGATTTTGGAGTGAAGAGTTTTGAGAATGCTCGTTGCAAACTTTAATCTGTGCTTTTTATTTTCATAGGATTTTCTCTCTGTTGTCAGCAATACTACATTTGGGTAATATCTCCTATAAAAAGAAGACTTACCGGGATGATTCTATTGATATCTGTAATCCTGAAGTACTGCCTATTGTCTCAGAATTATTAGAAGTGAGTCATTTGTTCTCAGTCCTTAATTTCAGATACTGGGTAACTTCTCATTTTTATTTTACATATACTTTAACTTGTAAATGGGTTTATTTAGTTAAAAATGGATTTATTTGTTACTGTTTTAAAAAAATGTTTTCTCAGAAGTTGGCATCCTCTTGCATCCCTGCCTTACCTGTGAGTGTGCCAGGACCCTTAGGTCTTTGTTTTCTCCCTTTCCCCGACACATATAATTCCTTAGTGGAACATTTCCACTCTAGCTTGTGTAATGTCCTGGGCTTGTGCTAATGTTGCTCTTTCCAGTTTGAGGTTTCTCAATAAAATTGTGGTTAGATGATATTATTGGAAGATGGGGTGCCTTGACGAGTAGTGAAAAGAGGTGCAACTTTAAAATTTTTCTCTTAATTGCTTGAGGAGGTCCATGTCTTTTTACACATCAGGCTGTGTTTCTCGGAGTTAGGGTATGTCATAATTTCCAGCTAACTCTTAATTTTACCAGATTTACCCCATCGGATTGGTGTTGCTTCTTTTAGGCTGTTTCATCTAAAAGATAAAGAGAATATATGAGTGTATTTTAACTGTGTACAGACAAAAAAATTTTAATGTAAACATTTGTATTTATATAAACTAATGATTTTCATATCAATGTCTGTAAATTTTCTGTACTGTTGTTCAAATTTTTCCTCTTACATATCTGTAAGCTCCCACTCCAACAGGTAGAAACATTCCTTTTCATCCTCTGCCACCCATATACTTCTCATTGACAAGATTCATTTTATAACAGTATTCAAATTAACCCTTGTTTTCTTGTGCAAAATGATTTTAAATCAGTGGATAATTCTTACAAGTGTTCCCTTTTGGCTTTAGTTGTAGATTGCATTTGTTTTCAGCGTTGTTTAGCTGTTTACTTTTTCTTCCTACCTTCCTTCATTGAGATTATTTCATAGATTATATAGCTAGAGTCTTTCATCATGGCCTTTACTCCTATTGGAATCTCTTACTGCCTTTAGTATTTTTAAAAATTTGTATATTGTAGGGTTCACTCTTTGCACTGAGTGGGTTTTGACAAATGTATGAAGTCATGTGTCCACAGTAATAGCCTTATACAGAACCTTTTTACTGCTCCAGAACTCATCTTCATATTAATTTGTATTTTCCACATGTACTATAATTGTAATTATAGAGTTAGTAGTATTTCTAGATTGACTTATTTTACTTGGTAGCATGCATTTAAGATGCATCTTTCTAGGTCAAACCAGTGGTTGTGCACACCTTTAATTTCAGCACTTGGGAGACAGAAGCAGGTGGGTCTCTGTGGGTTCAAGGCCAGCTTGGTCTATGTATCGAATTCTAGGACAAGCAGGACAACATAGAGAGACCCTGTGTCAAAAACAAACAAAACGCATTCTTTTGCTTCTGGATAATACTTACAGTGTGTGTGTGCGCACCTGAGTTGTTTATCCACTTGTGGATTGAAGCCCAGCATCTCACTTGTTTCTGGTTTGGTGCAGGTAGGGATAGCTTGATGTGCTTTTTTTTTTTTTTTTTTTTTTTTTTGTAAAATTTATTTTATTTATTTATTACTTATATACTAGAAGAGGGTGCCATATCTCATTATAGATGGTTGTGAGCCACCGTGTGGTTGCTGGGAATTGAACTCAGGACCTCTGAAAGAGCAGCCAGGGCTCTTAACCTCTGAGCCATCTCTCCAGTCCTTAATGTGCTTTTTTAAAATTTAAAATAATATCTTTCACATCTTGGTTCATGTGCCCCTTCATTAGAAGTCTAAATTAATTCGTTGTGTATAGAACCAGTTACTTCTCCTTGGCATAATTTAGGTTAGTTTTTAAAGAAAAACATTATTACTATTATGTGTCCATTATAAAGCTACAATGCCAGTGAGAGAATTGGATACCTCTTTTTCATATACCTAACTGCAGAGTTTATTTTTCTTTATATATGACTGGTCATTGCTTTTTACCTTCTGTGAAATGATACTGTGACAGAAGAGGATGGAAAAAGGAGTGCCTTTAATTGGAACTACTATTCCACTTACTGGAATACATTCTTACCAAGATGTAGACTGTTGAATCTGTATCTGTAATTTTGAAAGTCATAGTTGAGATTTCAGTCAAGCATTTCAGGTAATATTTAGTCAACTATCTATTATAATAAATTAGGACATTGTGCCTTGTGGTCTTATTTTAAACCTAGATATAAGTACCAAGAATTTTAGTCTTAAAATTTAGTATCTCTCCCTACACCCCCGCAAGACAGGGTTTCTCTGTGTAGCTTTGGTTTTCCTGGACTCTCTTTGTAGACCAGACTGAAACCACAGAAATCTGCCTTCCTCTGCCTCCCTGAGTGGTGGGATTAAAACTATGAGCCACCATGCCCGACTAATTTAGGGTTCTTTTGTCAGAGACCAGTTAAGAAATTCAAAGAGAAATTCAGGGTCTGGGAAATGACTCAGTTGTAAAGTGCCTGTTACACAAGCACGAGTATCTGAGTTTGCACCCACACACCCAAGTAAAATCTGGTCTGATTGTGCATCTGCAACCGTAGAACTGGAAGGGTGAGTGTGAGGGAGGATGGCAGGAAAGGCAAATACCCTGAGCTTACTGGCCAGTCAGTAAGCTTTGGTTAAACGACAGACCCTTTACCTGGAAAAATAAGGTAGATTTGGGCATGGTGGCTGTGTCTTAAATCCCAGTACTCAGGAGGAAGAGGCAGATGGATCTCTGTGAGTTCAAGGACAGTCTGGTCTACATAGTTCCAGGACAGCCAGGACTGCAGAGAGAGATCCTGTCTCAGAAAAGAAAAACAAAACAAAATATGGGGAGAAATAAACAGATTCCTTACATTGATTCCACAGCACCTGTGTATATGTACCCGAGCATACACAAACTGTGCACACATACAGATGCAGACATCAAAGTTTTTTTGTACTGAAAATTCTTTTATTTTATGTGTGTAAGTGTTTTGCTTGAATGTATGTATGTGTACCACCTGATGCCCAGGAAGGTTTCAAGAGGATGTCAAATTCTCTGGAACTAGAATTACCATGTTTGTGAGCCACTATATTGGTAATGGAACTGAAACTAGATCCTCTGCAAGAACAAGTTTTCCTGACCACTGAACCATTTTTCCACTCCCCATTTTTTTTTTTTTTTTAATAATTCATTTAGATGTTGATGGTACATGCCTGGAACCTCTATACTCAAAAGGTTGAGGCAGAAGGTTCACTATGAGTTTGATGCTGGCCTGGGCTATAGAGTGAGACTCTATCACAAGTAAACATGATATTATTTACTTCTTGGGTAAGAGTAAAGGAGCATCTTTATCTGAAAGTTTAATGCTCAAGTATAAAAATAAATTTCTGGAACACAATATTCCCTAGGAGTATTCCTCAAATTCAAGGAGTGCTATTATCTTTTAGTCCATGTTCTTTTTTTTTTTTAAAGATTTATTTATTATGTATACAATGTTCTGTCTGCATATACACCTGCACGCTAGAAGAGGGCACCAGATCTCATTATAGATGGTTCTGAGCCACCATGTGGTTGCTGGGGATTGAACTCAGGACCTCTGGAAGAGCAGCCACTGCTCTTAACCTCTGAGCCATCTCTCCAGCCCTAGTCCGTGTTCTTTATATTGTGAAATCTAGATGTGTGTGTGTGTGTGTGTGTAGGATGCTGGTGAGAATCCATGATCTTTCACATGCCAGGCAAGCTCCCTATTGTAGAGTTAAACACTTACTTGGAAGCACTTGAAACAAACAAACAAACAAACAAAACAATTGGTATAGCTTTTTTTCTGTGTTAGGAATTATGGTTAGTGGTGTGCTTAAATTCCACTTTATTATTAAGATAACGTATATTTTCTTTGCATTTCTTTATATTCATTGCATTATGACTTTTATTAAAAATTTTCTTTACTTAGCTTTTCAATATAGTAATTCTCTGTCATAAACTTTATATATTGAATATAACTTTCTGCTTTATAGGTTAAAGAAGAGATGCTATTTGAAGCATTAGTTACAAGGAAGACAGTGACAGTGGGAGAAAAGCTTATTTTACCATATAAGCTGGCAGAGGTATGATTTTCTTGAAAATCAAAATATTTTGAATATTCTAAGATACAGGGTTTGGTGTTTTTTTTTATTTTATTTTTTTCTTATCAGTTACATTTTATTAACTCTGTATCCCAGCTGTATCCTGCTCCCTCATTCCCTCCCAATCCCACCTTCCCTCCCTCATCTCCACCGTGCCCCTTTCCAAGTCCACTGATGGGGGGGACCTCCTCCCCATTCATCCGATCCTGTTTTATCAGGTATCTTCAGGATTGGCTGCAAAGCCCTCCTCTGTGGCCTAACAGGACTGCTCCTCCCTTGGGGGGTGGGGAGGTCAAAGAGGCAGCCATTGAGTTCCTGTTAGAAATAGTCCAAGATATAGGGTTTGTAGGGGTTTCTTTCTTTCCTTTTTCTTTTCAAAATGAAGATGATAGTAGGCAAAATATGTTAATTGAGATATTTTCTAGGAAACATTATAAATTTCTCATAGATTTGGAAGCTTAAAATTCAGTATGGTTTTGTATTTATTTATTTTAATATTAAAATATAATAAGATAATACAAAAATTGTTACATCGAAGTTAGACATGACAAGCCAGCAGAAGGAAAGAAGCCCCAGAGAAGGCATAAAAATCAGAGAGCCACTCGTTTTCACGCTCAGGAATCTCATAAAAAACACTAAACTGAGAGCCATAGAGGACCTGGGGTAGGCCCTGTGCGTGCTGCTTCAGTCTTGTGAGTTTGTATGAGTTTATTTAGAGGGTCTTGTTTTCTTGTTGTTTTCCATCATCTCTAGCTTTTACACTCTTTCTGCCTCCTCTTCCAAGGGGTTTCCTGAGCTCTGAGGGGAGGGATTTTATAGAGACATCCCATTTAGGCTGATTGTTCCATGTCTGGGTATGGGCCATCTGTATTTGCTCGCATTGTAGAAGGAAGCTCTGATGATGTCTGAACAAGGAGTCATTTTATCACTGTGTTTTTGTTTGTTATGATGTTTTAGATCAGTGTATTTGATTTTACCCTAGGTCCCTGGGCTTTATACCCTCTGGTTCTTGGTCACTCAAGCAGGGTCAGGTTTGGGTTCCATCTGGTGGTGTGGGCCTTAAGTCAAATCAGATATTGGTTGCCTACTCCCACAAGCTTTGTGCCATCATTGCCATAGCATATCTTATAGGCAGGGTCGTATTATAGATCAGAGGGTTTATGACTAGCTTGGTATTTACAAAGAAAAGGTTAGCTTGGTGTTTACATACAAACTCTTTTGGTAATGTACAGAGTACCTTTCTGTACCAGAGACTCAGTGTGGTTTTAAATAGTAAGCTTTTATTTTTCTTCAAGGATCTTAAAAAAATGTTATATGTATGGGTGTTTTGTCTGCAGTTATGTCTTTGTACCGTATGTGTGCAGTGCCCATGCAGGCAAAGGTTAGAGTCACTTGTGAGCTACCATGTGGGTATTGAGAATTGAACCCAATTCTAGACAGATTGTCTAGAAGTGCTCTTAAACCCTAAACAGTTTTTCCAGCCCCTCTTCAAGGATTTTAGTCTTTTGTTTGTCTTTCCAGTCCATTGATCTCTGGACCTTGTATGTATTAGATAAGTATTCTACCACAGAACTAAGTCCACAGCCCCTCCTCATTATTCTATTTCATTTTAATATTGTAGGGCAAACAGATGATAGAGTTATATAAACAAAAGCAGAATTGCAACCTGTTGATTATTTCTTCTTGAATAGTTTTCTTTAGTCATTTGCTGCTTATAATACTTTGCCTTTCCTTTTATTTATTTATTTATTTTTTTGAGAAAGGTTTGTGTGTGTGTAGTCCTCACTGTCATGGAACTCACTTTGTAGACCAGGCTGGCCTTGAACTCAGAGATCCATCTGCCTCTGCTTCTGCCTCCTGAGTGCTGTGATTAAAGGCGTGTGTCACCACCACCCAGCTTAATATTTTCTTTACCAGTGTTTTTAACAAAAGATACAATTTTAATTGTGTTACCTTTAAATTAGCTTTTAATCTTTGTTTTATTTTTTTCATAATATTTTTTGATGTATTTTGTTGTTTAATAAGTACTTGAAAATTCTCATCCAGATGTGGTGATACTCGTCTTTAATCCCAGCACTGGGGAGGCAGAGGCGGGTGGATCTGTGTTTATAGCTTATCTCCAATTTATAGATGTCTGTGCTGTGATTTGCCTGGTGCACACAGCTAGAGTGAGTTCAGAAACAGGGATTGACAGGTAGTCTTCACTCTTATTTCCTCATCACTTGAAAACAGATGTTAATAGAAACAGCAAAACATTATTAGCATTTATATTCTTTTAAGTGGCAGGACTCAATTTTTGTAAACCAAAGTCTCTCTCTCTTTCTCTTTCCCCCATCTCTTCATGCTGCACTAAAGCTCATGACAAATCTGGTCATGATTCAAAATCTTTTTTTTTTTTTTTTTTTTGATGATGATTCAAATTCTTTAGTGCTGGGATTTACAGGTTTGAGCCAATAGGCCTGGCTTTAAACTCTTCTATAAAAGAGATTTTTCTTTAATTAATAGCATCTCTTGTACCTTTGTTTCCATGTGTATTTGCATGCATTTGTATTTTTTAAACTTTAATTTTTCTTTTTTTTTGAAATAGAGTCTCTCAGTGAAACCTATTGCTTTCCAGGTAGCCAGCTTGCTAGGTGCATCCCCATCTTCTCTTCTGCGTGGAGCTACATGCATGAAGGCTGAAATGCCCACCCCAAACAAATTTAGATGGCTTGGATTGTACCAAGAAAATAGTGAACTGAGAGAAAATGTAAATTTCATAATTCCCTAATTAAGAGATTGTTACTATTTGTTGGGATGAAACAGTTCTTGGGTAACAAACTGAGGATAGATAGTAGATCATTTTGGCATTTTTATGTCTGTGTTTTAAGAGTGTATGAAGGAGTTTACAAATGATAATATCTTTTTTGTGCCACCAAATTTCTTTCTTTCTTTTCTTTCTGAGATAGTCCTAGCTGTGTAGTCCTAGCTTTCCTGGAACTCGCTCTGTACTCCAGGCTGGCCTTGAATTTAGAGATTTACCTGCCTCTGCCTTCCGAGTGCTGGGATTAATGATGTATTCCATCACTACCCAGCTTCAGATTTCTTTCTTAACCTAAAATAATCACTGATATCATAGTTGTTATGGTCATTTGTTTACCACCTTTACCTGAAAGAAAATATGCCCCCATTGTCAGTAAAAAACGCTTTGAATTGAGCGATTCATACATTGTTTTTGTTTCATGGCAATTTGTTCCTAGATCCCTGAGTTGGACTAAATTAATGAATACTTATAGAAAACTTTCATTATTGGCTATTTAAATTGACAGAAAAACTAGTTTCTAATTCAAAAATAGTTTTTTTTTTTCTGAAAAAAAAAAGTAACAGTTCTTGTTATTGTATCTTATTGAAATTATTACTCATAGCAGGTCATGGTGGTGCATGCCTTTAGTCCCAGCACTCAGGGGAGGTAGAGGCAGGCCAATTGATGTGAGTTTGAGGCCAGCCTAATCTACAAAGTGAGTCCAGGCCAAGGCTAAACAGAGAAACCCTGTCTTGAAAAAACAAAAGCAAAAACAAAAAACAAACAAAAAAATCCCTTCTTACCATTCTTCTTTGCACTCATAATTGTCTTTGTTTTGTAGGCTGTGACAGTGAGAAACTCCATGGCGAAGTCTTTATATAGTGCTCTGTTTGACTGGATAGTGTTTCGTATTAATCATGCACTTCTGAATAGTAAAGATTTGGAACACGAAACTAAGGTAAAGGTCTGTTGTGTTATACTTTACTGAGAACTGCTTCTGAAACTGGTGAGCATTTGAATCTGTAGGAGGTGCTGTGAAGAGTTTAGGGGTGAAGTTTGATGCTTACTGCAGATATTTTCTCTCTTAGTTACTTTTTAAATATGCCGTTTTTTTCCATTTCTGCCGTTCTTTTATAATTTTTCAGTTATGTATTAACTTATGTAGAAAGGCTCTTCTAGTCCTAATTTATAAAGTATTTAGTATTGTACTTTTAGAATTTTTTGTCAAGTTGGAACTTTTTTTTTGTTTTGTTTGTTGAGACAGACTGTCTGTACATAGCCTTGGATGTCCTGGAACTCGTTATGTAGACCAGGCTGGGGTTGAGCTAACAGATTCGCTTGCTTTTGCCTCTTCAGTGCTGGCATTAAAGGGGTGTGTCATCATGCCCTGCATTTTGCTTGTTTGTTCATATTTTTAAGACAGGACATTGCAGTTTAGGCATGACCTAACCATTCTCCTTATTTCACTTGGAATTAAAGATGCATGCCACCACACCCACCCTTGGACTTTACTTCTGTGACAGATTATATACATATAGCTTTAATAATTTCAGATTAATTTTTATTCTTAATAGCCGTTATGGCCCAGTTTACTTAATCTGATTAAAAATATTATCTTTAAGATAACAGGGGACTAGGGAAAGGGCATAGAGGGAGAAGGGGGAGGGTAGGCGGGACTGGGAGGAGACAAGAGAGAGGGCTGCAGTGGGGATACAAAGTGAATAAAATGTAACAAATAAATATATAAATAAAATTTTAAAAAGTTAACTTTATTGTTTAATCCTACTGACTCAAAATATTTTTATTTTTTATATTTCAAGTAATTTCATAATTATAAAATTAAATCTCAAACATATTATTAAATGAACTTATTTGTGAAGGGCATTATTTCATTTTATTCTATGTGTCTAGTTTTTTTTTAGGTACTATAATTATGTAAAACCCTCTTGATACAGTTTTCAAAACATCTTTTATGTTCATCATATTAATTTGTTGACTGTGTCTGTTAGCACCAGTGGAGAAATTTTCTCATTTAATCAAGAGTTTTATGTTTATGTTAGAATGAGATTGAGCTTGGGGTTGCGGTGCATTCTTGTCATCCCAGCACTCAAGAGGCTAATATAGGAAGATTAGGCAAAGACCCATTTTCAAAGAGGGGCTTGGGAAGTAGGCGGAAAGAGGGAATGGTTCATTAGGTATTATAAATAGCTGGCTAGAGTAACTTAACAACACTTTATCTGGTTTACATTGTGAGGTTGCAGCCCTCCATTGTGGGTAAGTAATGCTAGTAAGATCTTGAGGTAGCTCTCGTGTCTGCAGAAAGAGATAGATTATGGTGTTCAGTTCTCTCATCGTTGTGTTCAGCCTGAGACACCACCCTTGTTCTCCCCTATTCCAGCCGATTGAATAATGCTGCCCACAGTCAAGAGGTTTTTTCTACCTCATTTAAACTCCCTGGAAATGTCTCAGACAGTTCCTGAGAGCTGTCTCTTAGGAGGGTCTAGATTCTGTGAAATTGTCAATGAATATTAATAATCAAACTTGGTTACATGTTAGAGTTGAATTGGAGTCATTCATAGTAAGGTGTTACAAAGATAATTCTTAGAAGTCAAATATCCAAAAAGAGAAGAGAAGACATTTATGTCCTCTATTAGCTAGGATTTCAGTGCTGTTTGCAGACACTAACCATGAGGAAAAAATTAGTTTTTGGGTTTTATTTCGTTTTGTTTTGTTTTTGCCTGGGTTGCTGGGGTGGGGTATAAAATAAACATTATTTATCAATTTTTTGTCTATTAATTTATTTGTTTATCTACCTACCTATCAACTTACTTGTTTGTTTATTTTGTGTTTGTGTCTATCTGGAGGTGAGAGGACCACGTCTATGAGTCAGTTTTCCTCTTCCAGTAGGTGGATTCTACAATAGAATTCAGCTTGTTAGGTTTGGTGCCAACCTCCTTTACCTGCTGAGCTATCTTGTATACCTGCTAATTTAGTACTGATAGCAAAATTGTTCATGGTTAAGATCAAATTAAGAAGAGTTACATAGTTTTCTTGTTATCTTACTAATCTTTCACTTAGGTAAGATTTTCTTACACCTATGCTTCTGTTCCCTCATTGGACTTAAGAACATTTGAGTTTAGGGATTTTTTTGCTTTCTCAAATTAAGATAATAGTTCACTCACCCTGCACTTTGTATAAATACTGTAATGCAGAAGTTACATATGTTTAAGTTTGTATTTTTTAATTTTAATTTTTATTAATTACAATTTATTCACTTTGTATCCACCTTGTAGCTCCCACCCTCCTCCCCTCCCAATCCCACCCTCCTTCCCTCTTCTCCACCCATGCCCCTCTCCCAATCCACTGATAGGGGAGGCCTTCCTTCCCTTCCATCTGATCCTTGTCATCAGGTCTCATCAGGACTGGCTGCATTGTCTTCCTCTATGGCCTGATAAGGCTACTCCTCCCTCAGGGAGAGGTGATCAAAGAGCAGGCCAATCAGTTCATGTCAGAGACTGCCCCTGTGCCCCTTTCTAGGGAACCCACTTGGACACTGAACTGCCATGGGCTACATCTGTGCAGGGGTTCTAAGTTATCTCCATGAATGCTCCTTGGTTGGAGTATCAGTCTCAGAAAAGACCCCTTGCCCAGATTTTTTGGTTCTGTTGCTTTTCTTGTGGAGCTCCTGTCCTTTCCAGGTCTTACCATTTCCTACTTCTTTCATAAGATTCCATGCACTCTGCCCAAAGGTTGGCCATAAGTCTCAACATCTGCTTTGATACCCTGCAGGTTAGAGCCTTTCAGAGGCCCTCTGTCACAGACCCCTGTCTTGTTCCCTGTTTTCTCCTTCTTCGGATGTCCATCCCCTTTGCCTTTCTGAATGGGGATTGAGCGTCTTAGCCAGAGTCCTCCTTCTTGATTAGTTTCTTTAGGTGTACAGATTTTAGTAGGTTTATCCTGTATTACATGTCTGATATCCACTTATGAGTGAGTATATACCCTGTGTGTCTTTCTGGGATACCTCACTCAGGATGATCTTTTCCAGTTCCTATTATTTACCTGCAAATTTCATGATTTCCTTGTTTGTTTGTTTTTTTTTGTTTGTTTTTTTGTTGTTTTTGTGTGTGTGTATGTGTGTTTGTGTTTTTTATTTTAAAAAACTAATTACACCTTATTCACTTTGTATCCCCTCTGTGGTTCTCTCCCTCCTCCCATCCCAATCTCTTCCCTTCCTCCACCCTCTGTATGCATGCCTCTCCCCAAGTCCACTGATAAGGGAGGTCTTCTTTTCCTTCCTTCTGATCCTAGTCAATTAGGTCTCATCAGGAGTGGCTGCATTGTCTTCTTCTGTGGTCTGGTAATGCTGCTTCCCCCTCAGGGGGAGGAAATTAAAGAGCAGGCCAATCAGTTCATGTCAGAGACAGTCCCTGTTCCTGTTACAATGGAACCCACTTGGATACTGAACTGCCATGGTCTACATCTGTGCAGGGGTCTTAGGTTATCTCCATGCATAGTCCTTGGTTGAAATATCAGTCTCAGGAAAGACCCCTGTGCTCAGATTTTTTTGGTTCTGTTGCTCTCCTTGTGGAGTTGATTTCCCTGTTTTTTATTGCTGAGTAATATTCCATTGTGTAGATGTACCACATTTTCTGTATCCATTCCTCAGTTGAGGGACATCTGGGTTGTTTCCAGCTTCTGGCTATTACAAATAAAGCTGCTACAAACATAGTTGAGCTAATGTTCTTGTATACTTGAGACTCTTCTGGGTATATGCCTAGGAGTTACGGTATAGCTGGAATCTTGAGGAAGCGCTATTCCTAATTATCTGAGAAAGCTCCAGATTGATTTCCAGAGTGGTTGTACAAGTTTACATTCCCACCAGCAATGGAGGAGGGTTCCCCTTACTCCACATCCTCTCCAGCATGTGTTGTCACTTGAGTTTTTGATCTTAGCCATTCTGATGGTTGTAAGGTGAAATCTCACCATTGTTTTGATTTGCATTTTCCTGATGACTAAGGACATTGAACATTTCTTTAAGTGTTTCTCTGCCATTCGATATTCCTCTATTGAGAATTCTCTGTTTAGCTCTGTACCCCATTTTTTAATTGGATTAACTGATCTGTTGCTGTTTAACTTCTTGAGTTCTTTATATATTTTGGATATTAGCTGTCTCTCCGATATCGGGTTGGTGAAGATCCTTTCCCAATCTGTAGGCTGGCGTTTTGTTCTGACGACAGTGTCCTTTGCTTCACAGAAGCTTTTTAGTTTCATGAGGTCCCATTTATTGATTGTTGTTCTTATAGCCTGTGCTGTTGGTGTTCTGTTCAGGAAGTTGTCTCCTGTGCCAATGAGTTCAAGGCTCTTCCCAACTTTTTCTTCTTTTTTTTTTTCTTCTTTTTCTTCTTCTTCTTCTTTTTTTTTTTTCAAGACAGTGTTTCTTTGTGCAGCCTTGGCTGTCTTGAACTTGCTTTGTAAACCCAGCTGGCCTTGAACTCACAGAGATTGGCTTGCCTCTGCCTCCCCGAGTGCTAGGAGTACGGCATGTACCACCAGGCCTGGCTTTCAAATTTGTATTGTTAAAGAAATATTTACAATGGAAAAAAGCTTACTTTAGTTAATTTGCCTGTTAGCTTAAGGCCCTAAAATATGAGTTCTCAGATAGTTAAAAATGTGCAAATATACTGATGATGAGTTAAGGTAATGTCTTCCTCATTTCCTTCCCTACTAAAATCTGCGTCTTTATTAGTTCTTGACTAATAATTGTTTTAAAAGTGGAGAGAAGCTGTTAACACTGATGCAAATTATCATATGATAACAACTGTAATAGGAAAAATAGTTTGTTCTGAATGCTACTTTTCATGTTTTACCATCTGTCACAAGTCCGTTTTCCTAAAAATCCATTCAATTTTAAGTCTAATGGTTAATAAATATCCATGTATTTAAAAATATTTCTACAAACGGTTATCATTACGTGTAACATTTCTAAACTTAAAATTACTTTTTTAAAAAATTACTTTTTTAGTTTTATATAGATGTATGTGTGTATGTATATGTGTATGTGTTTGTATTTGTGTTCAGTGCACACAAATGCCAGAGGTGTCAGGTTCCCTGAAGCTCTAGTCACTGATGATTGTGGTTAGTGGTTATTTGATGTGGGTGCATTTAACTGAAGGTGGGTCCTTTGCAAAAGGAGCATGGTCTCTTAATTGCCCAGTTTATCTTTCTAGTCCCCAAATGTGCTTCCAAAATTAGAATGAAGTACAATTTCCTGTTATAGTGGTTTTATATGATAATTTACATTAGTGATAACAGATGTTAATCACTGTATTTTTGAATGCTGGACAGAACAGAACTATTGCAGAAAGGAGTATTTTATTACTTGTGATATAAATAAATTGTAGATGTATTTTTAAATAAATTTTCTTTTGTTTTTACAGACGTTGTCCATTGGTGTTCTTGATATTTTTGGGTTTGAAGATTATGAAAATAATAGTTTTGAACAATTCTGTATTAATTTTGCTAATGAACGTTTACAGCACTACTTTAATCAACATATCTTTAAGTTGGAGCAAGTGAGTATCTAAATATGTGTGTTTGCCCTCTTGCTTAAACTCCTTAATCATTGTCATAACTGTTTTATGGTTTATATTTTGAACCAATCCTAAGAAGTCCAATCAACTTTCGGACTGCTGACAAAAGTATCACTACCAACCCCCTTGCTGCGAGACACTCCTGGGGACCACTTTCCCAGCACTCTTCACCTTACTGGCCTACTAGGTGTGTGGACAATCACCCAAGGCAATCATTTTCTCCCCACAGATGTGTATCTTGGCTGTCTGGCAGGCACAGTTCTCTGTGTGACCATCTTGATGTCAACAGAACCCGTGAGAAGCTAGTCCCACATATGTAACTAACCCTGTCCTACCCAGTCAGTGAGGTTAAAGGAGACAGCCATTCAGTACCATATCTGTTACTGTTTTGTCTGGTTAAAATTACCACAGGAACTTCTCAGTAGAAAGAGATTCTAAATTTGCCTCCTGATACATTCAGGACTTTGTAGGAATGAGGCCATGGTCTCAGCTTGGGCTGGTGGCTTGTCTACTCTGGGTGCCATCTCAGACAGCTTGTCATGGTCTACATCTCTTGAGCTGCCTTTTCCACCTTGCTCTTATACATAAAGAGCTTGTTGCAGGTTTGGTCTTTACCTTTCTCCAGTAAGATGCAATCTTTGTGCTTGTTTGGGTGTGCCAAGGGTGCAGTGCCGTAACTGAGGGACCAAGAATGGCAATGTCTTACCACCAAGTGGGTTCAGATATTGTTGAGCCTGTACAGGAGTTGATTCATCAGATACCTGCCACATTGTTCATGAGCAAAGTGAAGTGCAGTCTATGGTCACAGAAATGTCTATTTTTTCAACACACATACTTAAGACTTTATCTGAAACATTATTGGAGCATTTATCCTTACTTAGACGTAAGCATTGTCTTCTTCTGTGTCCTGACAAGACTGAATTCCCCCCCCCCCCCCGCCCAGGGGAAGATGATCAGAGAGCCAAGCAGGCCACTGAGTTCATGCCAGAGCTAGTTACTGCTCCCCTTTTTAGGGAACCCATCTGGAGACTGAGTCTATGGGCTACATCCAAGGAGGGGTTGTAGGTCCTCTCTGTGCATGGTCCTTGGGTGGGCTATCAGTCTCTGCAGGGTCCCCTGGGCCCAGTTTTTTGTTTTTTGTTTTTTTTTTTTTTTTGGCTCTGTTGGTCTCCTTACCAGTCCATAAAGGAACACAAAGAAGCCAGTCCTGATGAGACCTGATAGACTAGGGTCAGATGAAAGAGGAGGAGGACCTGCCGTATCATTGGACTGAGGGAGGGGCATAGGAGAAGAAGAGGGAGAGTGGGATTGGGAGGGATGAGGGAGGGGTCCACAGCTGGGATACAAAGTGAATAAACTAATTAATAAAAGTAAAAGAAATTAATAAAGTCTCAATTATTTGTGTGATAGCCGGGTTAAGAGAGAAACCTAGAAACAAACACAATTTTGTAAAAATAACCGTAACAAAAGACCTGTACAATGAGGTCTTGAAAATACTGGAGAAAGGAAATGGAGGAACTCAAAGATGGAATGATTTTTTCATGATCGTGAATTACAAGAATTTAAACATACCTGTACTGTCAGAAGTGTAATATAAATTTAGAGCAGTTGTCATCAGTCACTTATTCACAGAAGTAACCAATCCTAAAAAAATCACACAGGAGTGCATGGTCCCAAACACAAAGAATGATGCAGGATATACCATTAAACCTGATTTTAAGCTATAGTAAAGAGTCATAATAACAAAAACATGGTACTAGTCCTTAAACAGCCATGTTGATCAGTGAAATAGGTTAGATGACCTAGGTGCTGCTGCAGCCTAGTTAAATAAGCACTTTGTTGTCATATGCCTGTTTTTTCTGCAAGATCAGTAAGTTGATGTTTTGTTTGTTTTCTCCAGGAGGAATACAGAACTGAAGGTATCAGTTGGCACAACATAGATTATATTGATAATACATGTTGCATAAATCTTATTAGCAAAAAACCAACAGGCCTGCTTCATCTTCTGGATGAAGAAAGCAAGTGAGTATGGTGCTTTTCACTTTCCTAACTGACCATGGTGCTTTAGTGTGCTTCCCCTTTGTTTGAGACAGGGCCTCACCGTGAAACTGTGGCCAGGTTGGGACTAGGACTGATGCAGCCCCAGGGGAGCCTGAGACTCAACCTTAGTCCTTATCTTAGGCTCTTCAGTGCTAGCTATACAGCATGTACCACCAATTAGCTTACGTCTAAGTAAGGATAAACGCTCCAATAATGTTTCAGATAAAGTTTTAAGTATGTGTGTTGAAAAAATAGACATTTCTGTGTACATAGACTGCACTTTGCTCTTGAACAATTTTTTTTCCCCGAGTCCTCTTAACATGGTCTGATGTTAAAATTTTTGATACATAGCCTGGTGCTATGTCACACACCTGTAATCCCAGCATTTGGGGAGGCAGAGGCAGACAGATCTCTGAATTCAAGGCCAGCCTGATCTACAGAGCAAGTCTAGGACAGCCAAGGCTACACAGAGAAACCCAGTTTCAAAAAAACCCAACTTTCCCTCTCCTCCAGTTCCCCCCAAATTGTTACATATTTCTTTATTCTTGAGCATTTTACATATATATGCAATGAAATATGAGTATATCCATCCTTTCTTTCTCCTTTAACTCCTTCCAGTAGTCCTAATTTCGTGTCCTGTTCCCTTCCCTCACTTTTTTTGGTTGGCATGGAAGATGCACCTGCCTCTGCCTCCTAGTTGCTGGGATTAAAGGAATGTACCATCATACTCGGCTGTTGTTTTGATTATCAACTAAGTCTACTTCTGCATATATGCTGGGATCTGGATCCACCTACTGGAGCATGGGAAATCTACCACTGGTTACATCCTGGCATACATTTTTTTTAAGATTTTTCTTTCTGTCTCCCTTTTTTTCTACTTCTTAGACAGGGTCTTGCTAAATAGCCTGGTCTGCTCTCGAAGCTGAGATCTTCTTCCTCCTGAGTGCTGGCGTTGCTGGAATGCAATGGCTCACTCAGCTCTTAGATGAGTTCTCTTTCTTTCTTTCTTCTTTCTTTACAGTTTATTTGAGGGTGGAGCATGTTCATGCTGTTGCGCTTGTAGGGAGGTCAAAGGACAACGTGAAGAAAGAGTTGCTCTCCTTTTCCACATGGGTTCTGGGGTGAGATTAAAGTCGTTGGGCTTGGAGAAGATGCCTTTACCCATTGAACTAAGTTTTGTACAGGAAATGTGCTTGCTTTTAAATGAATAATAATTTTAAATGTCTTCTCCCACCCCCAAAACAACAACAACAGTAACACATATTTGTGAGTGTTGGTTGAATATATGCCCTGGAAGAGCTTTTCTTATTATGTCTACTTAAGTCTTTCTTCTTATATCTGCTTCTTCAGAAACTTTTTTTTCTCCATTTCAAGAAGAGAGAAACATTTATCTTGCAGTTTTAAATCACCCTGAGTGTTAGGGAGAAGATAAACTGTTGCCTACACAGTAAGATTAGTGTCTTTCTGGAAGAGCAGAGCACTCCAGTGAGTTGTAAATGGAGAGGGCTAGGCTTTCCAAGGCTGCAATTTGGAGTTGTTCACTCTTTTCACCTTTGCTATTCATAAATTTTCTGAGTAGGAATACCACGCGATTAAAACACTGTTAAAGGGAAATTTATTTGACAATAGGCTTTGTGATTTCAACCAAGTGGGATTAGAATTGGTGATAGTAGTGTAGAACTGCAGCTTCTTCAGACTGTAAGAATAATAACCCTTTCTCAGACGGCTCTAGAATTTCTAGTGAACGTAGAACTTTTTAGGACAGGGTGAAATTTGAATGCAAAAGCCAACCAGTTAGTAGTAGAACCATGTTTTCAGTGTTGAAAACATACAAAAGGCTGGAGAGTGATTGTGCTTCTCCTTAATCCCAGCTCCCAGGAGGCAGAGGCAGGTGGATCTCTTGAGTTAGAGGCCAGAGTGAGTTTTAAGACAGCCAGACCTATATAAAGAAAACCTGTCTTGACCCCCTTCCCAAAAGAGAGATGGGGGAGGGAACATTCAAAAGTCTGTTAACATTTGCTTAGTCCCTGTATGGTGGTGGGTAGCGTTTGATTTTATTAGTAGTGGAAGTTTTGGTTTCTTTGTAAATTCAGTTATGTGATGTTCATATGTTTTTGTTCTAATCCCAAGTGTGGACTATAGTTTGTCCACAGCTGTTAATTGTCTCATGTGGGCATGTCTTTTGTCAGCTGGTAAAAGCCTTACACATGCAGCACGGAGAGGGGCGTGGTCTAGGACTCTCAAAATATAGAGAGCCCAGAGAAGGTTTGGGGGTGTTCAGTGTGGCTGGGTGCCATATAGCAGTTTGGAGAGACCCAAGAGACAGAATGTGTGGCAGTTTGGAGTAGACACACTTGAGAGAACCACTTCAGGGTACAGCGGCTGAGGAGACTGCCTGCAGCATCTGCTGTTGATGGAGACTGATACAGAGCTGTAAAAGAACCCATTGACCTTAATGAGCCAGGAGAAGTAAAGGGGTCTGGGCTCCTCCCCACTAACCTTCTCTCTCTTACCTAGGGTTGGAGGTTAGAAGGGAAGTTGAGGCCTAAACACCCCAAATGAAGTAGAGTTTAAAAAATGAGCATTGCATATGAGCATGCTATACCTATCATTATACTTATTTGGTGAACTAGAAAACCATTTATGAAAGGTTACTTGTCTTGTTTCAGGACACTGACAGAACTGTTAATAAAAGCTAGTATGATCTAGTGGCCATTCTCTTTCCTGACTTTACTATATATATATTAACTGTTTTTGTTAAAAATTTGAATAATTTTTATACATTTAGCATCATCATAACCATGTCACAATATTACTCATTACTTAGGCTAACATTAAACTACTATCTGAAAGATTCTTCTTTTTCTGTCAGATTTTCTATTTGGAACTCCTAGTAATTAGTCACTTCCATTAGTGTGATGAAAATATCTGAGGAAAGATAAAAGAAGGAAAAAATTTAGTCTGTGTCTCAGTTTAAAAGGCTTCAGTCTGTTTCCTTGGCTCAATTCCTTTGGGCTTGAGGAGGCTGCTCAACCCAGGATATCCTAGAAGCAGAGATGGGTTGAAGGTGGGCCATTGTTACTCACTTTTTTGAATTAGGCCATACCTCCTAATGGTTTGTTTATTTGTGAATTTATTTATGACCCTGCCATCCTTGAACACTGCAGCATTGAGGACTAAGCTTTAAATACACAAGTCATCAGGAAACATTTCATGTACAAACCATAATTCTTTGCTCCTGGCTTCCAAAGGCTCATTTCTGGCTCATAATGCAAACTCGTCTACTTCCAAGAGCCCCTGCAATTTTATTAGTTTGAGCTTTATCCCAAAGTTCAAGTCTGGAAGGCAACTTTTAGTTGTGATCTCTTATAAAATTAAAGATGCAAGTTGTATACATTGAACATATAGTGGTAAAGGCAGGCATAGGATCAGCATTCTTTTTTAGAAGGTAAGAATGGGAGCATAGAAAAGAGGGTCTAGGCCAAGGTAAAACTGAAACCCGCTAGGGCAACATTAAATCTTGAACATCCAAATCTATCATCCAAGTCAACATGGTGGTATAATCTGAACTCTCATGGTGCTTGAGCAGCTTCACCTTTAAGGTTTTGCAGTCTCCTGCTTTCCTGGCAACTCTCTGAAGCGGCTTGGCAATGGCATTCCTTGAAGAACTTCATGTTTTTGCCATCTCCAAATTCTTGGAGTTTCCACCACAATTTGGGCTCACTCATAGCCCTCTTCTAGGTTTCTGACTCTGCACAGTCTTGGCTCTGCACGGTTTCCTTGGCCTCCCTAACCTTCCTGTGAAATCTGGTGGAATCCCTCACAATCCCACAACATCTCTTACATTTTGCATATTTGCAGAAAACCTGTATCACCAGGATGGCTCTAACTGCTTTTTGTGCAATCTTTACTGTTGGGACCTGTTTATCATTGGCTGTAGTAACTTTTTGAGTACCTGGATAGTGGCCATGGGAAAATGAACCTTGGGAAAACAGTTTTCCAGTAGGCCTTGTTTGAATAAGCTATGAGGACCTCTTTTACACTTTTTTAAAAAATTAATTAATTTTTTATTTACAATTTATTTACATTGTATCCCACCTGTAGCCCCCCTCACTCCCTTCCTCTTCTCCTCCCATGCCCCTCCCCCAGTCCACTGATAGGGGAGGTCCTCCTCCCCTTCCATCTGACCCTAGCCTATCAGGTCTCATCAGGACTGGCTGCATTGCTTCCTCTGTGGCCTGGTAAGGCTGCTCCCATCTCAGGAGAAGGTGATCAAAGAGCAAGCCACTGAGTTCATGTCAGAGACAGCCCCTTGAATACTGAGCTGCCATGGGCTACATCTGTGTAGGAGTTCTATGTTATCTCCATGCATGGACCTTGGTTGGAGTATCAATCTCAGAAAAGACCCTGTTTCTAGATTTTTTGGTTCTGTCGCTTTTCTTGTAGAGCTCCTATCCCTTCCAGGTCTTTCTATCTCCTCCTTCTTTCATAAGATTTCCTGCACGCTGCCCAAAGTTTGGCTATGACTTTCAGCATCTGCTTTAATAATCTGGTGGGTAGAGTCTTTCAGAGGCCCTCTGTAGTAGGCCCCTGTCCTGTTTCCTATTTTCTCCCTCTTCTGATATCCATCCCATTTTCCTTTCTGAATGAGGATTGAACATCTTACCCAGGGTCCTCCTCCTTGCTTAGCTTCTTTAAGTGTACAGATTTTAGTACATTTATCCTATTTTGTATGCCTAATATCCACTTATAAGTGAGTATGTACCATGAGTGTGTTTCTGCTTCTGGGATACCTCACTCATGATGATCTTTTCTAGATCCCACCATTTTGCCTGCAAATTTCATGATTTCCTTTTTTAATTGCTGAGTAGTATCCCATTGTGTAAATGTACCACAATTTCTGTATCCGTTCCTCAGTTGAGGGATATTTTGGTTGTTTCCAGATTCTGGCTACTGTGAAGCAAGCTGCTACAAACTTGGTTGAGCAAATGTCCTTGTTGTATACTTGAGCCTAGTTTGGATATATGCCTAAGAGTGGTATAGCTGGATCTTGAAGTAGCACTATTCCTAATTTTCTGAGAAAATGCCAGATTGATTTCCAAAGTAGTTATATAAGTTTACATTCCTATCAGCAATGGAGGAGGGTCTCCCTTTCTCCACATCTTGTCCCGCATGTATTGTCACTTGAGCTTTTGATCTTAGCCATTCTGATGCATGTAAGTTGAAATCTCAGGGTCACTAGAGCAGTAAGACAACTAAAGGAGATCAAGGGGACACAAATCAGAAAGAAAGAAGTCAAAGTATACATGAGTGATCCCCAAAATTCAACCAGAGAACTCCTTCAGCTGAGAAATACTTTTAGCAAAGTGGCTGGATAAAAAATTAACACAAAAACAAAACAAAAGAAGAAAACAAGTCAGTAGTTCTCCTGTATATGAAAGACAAAATGGCTGAGAAAGAAATTAGGGAAACAACACTCTTCAAAATAGCCACTAATAACATAAAGTACTTTGGTGTGACTCTAACCAAGCATGTGAATGACCTATTTGAAAAAAATCTTCAAGTCTCTGAAGAAAGAAATTGAAGAATATATCAGAAGATGGAAAGATCTCCCATGCTCATGGATCAGTAGGATTAACATAGTGAAAATGGCCATCCTGCCAAGAGCAGTCTACAGATTCAGTGCAATTCCCATCAAATTACAAACTCAATTCTTTACAGACTTTGAAAGAAAAAAATTTCAACTTCATATGGAAAAATAAAAAAAAAACCCAGAATTGCTAAAACAATCTTGTACAACAACAGATCATCTGGACGTATCTCCATCCCTGATCTCAAGCTGTACTACAGAACAGTAGTAATAATAACTGCATGGTACTGGCTTAGAAACAATGGTGGATCAATGGAATCGAATAGAAGACCCAGAAGTAAACCCACACACTTACGGACACCTGATTTTTGACAAAGATGCCAAAACCATATGGAAAAAAAATAGCATCTTCAACAAATGGTGCTAGTTTAACCTGATGTCTTCATGTAGAAAAATGCAAATAGATCCATACTTATCACCCTGCACAAAACTATAGTCCAAGTGGATCAAAGACCTCAATATAAAACCATACACACTAAATCTGTTAGAAGAAAACATGGAAAAGAGCCTTGAACTCATTGGAACCGGAGGCAACTCTTGAACAGAACACCAACAGCACAGGCTCTAAGATCAACAATCAATAATTGGAACCTTAGGAAACGGAAAAGTTTCTGTAAATCAAAGGACACTGTCCTCAGAACAAAACAACTGCCGGCAGACAGATTGGGAAAGGATCTTCACCAACCCTGTATCTGACAGAGGACTCATATCCAGGATATATAAAGAACTAAAGAAGTTAAAAAGCAACAAATCAGTTAATCTAATTAAAAAATGGGGTACCAAGCTAAACAGAGTTCTTTTTTTTTATTTTTATTTTTTTCATTAATTACACTTTATTCACTTTGTATCCCCCCCATAAACTCCTCCCTCCTCCCTTTCTTAATAGAGGAATATTGAAATGCAGGGAAACAAAGAAATGCTAAACATCCTTAGTCATCTTTTACACTCTTGAGCTTGCATTTTCCTTGAAGTTCCTGTAATGCCCTGTTATCACCATATAAAACTTGAAAGTAGTCTTTTTTTCTGAATTACAAGTTTGTCAAATCTGTCTGGTCTGATTTTTGGTGGTGATCTTCAGGGTATGACAAAACGTAGCCGATAGTATGCATCACACAACTGAATTGCTTGTCTTGAAATTACCTCCCCAGATTAATTAACCAGTGATTTAAAAAAAATTAATTCTTTTATCTATCTATCTATCTATCTATCTATCTATCTATATTTAATTCTTTATTAATTACACTTTATTCACTTTGTATCTCCCCTGTGGCTCCCTCCCTCCTCAAGTCCCAATCCCTCCCTTCCTCCACCCTCTGTATGCATGCCCCTCCCCAAGTCCACTGATAGGGGAGGTCTTCTTTTCCTTCCTTCTGATCCTGGTCAATTAGGTCTCATCAGGAGTGGCTGCAGTGTCTTCTTCTGTGGCCTGGTAATGCTGCTTCCCCCTCAGGGGGAGGTAATTAAAGAGCAGGCCAATCAGTTCATGTCAGAGACAGTCCCTGTTCCTGTTACAATGGAACCCACTTGGATACTGAACACTGCTGGCGGGAATGTAAACTTGTACAACCATTCTGGAAAGCAATCTGGCGCTTTCTCAGACAACTAGGAATAGCGCTTCCTCAAGATCCAGTTATACCTCTCCTAGGCATATACCCAAAAGATGCTCAAGTACACAATAAGGAAATTTGCTCAGCCATGTTTGTAGCAGCTTTATTTGTAATAGCCAGAAGCTGGAAACAGCCCAGATGCCCCTCACTGGAGGAATGGATGCACAAATTGTGGTATATCTACCAGTGATCTTTAAAGTCAGCTTTACAGAAAGTTTCAGGGCATGACCAAAATAAAAAGGAAGAAAAACGACCAAACCCAGTTTCCCTCCTTTCCATGGGAAACTTTGTTTAACATTCTGACTTTTCTGAGTTCTTCTAAAATCTCCAAGTAAACTCTGCTTTCAGCATTTTAACACAGTAATTGTTAAAGATTAGAAAGTTACTGCTTACGTATGAAAAATAAGAAACAAAGAATGGGTATATACTTAAGGACCTATTGAAGAACAAGAAATTATTTAGTTTTTGAAAGATAGTGACTCCAAAGAATATGTATGATTTTGGTTTTATTTTCCTTTGGTCTCTGTACTATTGCTGTACAGTGTAACTTTTAAATAACAAGTGACTTTAGCTAATTTCTCAGGCTAACTGTAAAGTATGATTCCTCAACAGGAACCCCAGTTTTTTAGTTTGTTATAGAGTCTGATTATTTGGGTATGGTGACACAAACCTTTCATCCTAGCACTTAGGAAGCAGAGGCAGGCGGATTCCTAGGAGTTCACAGCCAGCCAGGTCTACATTGTAGGTTCCAGGACAAACAAGGCTCCGCAGTACGCCTCAGTTTTACCCCCTAACCTTCCCCCAACCCCACCCTGCCAAATAAAAAGATAAGAGTGATTAGATACTGTATAGGTCTGTAATTATAATGTACTTTAGTATTATGGTATATAAATGACTATGTTTTTCTTATAATTTGTTACCTCCCTCAATTCAGCTTTCCACAGGCTACAAATCAGACATTACTAGACAAGTTTAAGCATCAACATGAAGAGAATTCTTACATTGAATTTCCAGCTGTAATGGAGCCTGCTTTTATCATAAGACATTATGCTGGAAAAGTAAAATATGGAGTAAAGGTCAGTAACTGTCTTATTGAATATGGTTTTAGAACAGAGGTACGTGTCTTAAAATATAGGACATTTCTTATTCCTTGACAGTTTTATGCATGTAAACATTGTTTTTTGATCCTAAGTCTTCCCACAGATGAATGGTTACTCTGACTGGCAGACCACCCTCTCTTGTAGTTATTGGAGCTCTGGGTCAGTAGCCTTACATTTTGTAAGCATAGAACTAGAATTGGTAACTACTTTTCAGCTTATTACTATTTTAGATAATGTTTCTGCCAGTTTCCTTGCAGATGAACCTATTAGTCATTTTTTTAAATCTAGAAGAACAGAAACTCGTGAGTCTCAAACTAATTGTTCATTCTCATAGTTCATTTGTTTTTCTTTGATGATGCTCATAACAGTCTTTTAGATGCTTCTGTTCTGAGCCCATTAGGTACTTAAGAGCTTTCATTTTTACTAGGTTTATTAGTACTAACACATGTATTTTTGCAACTGATGAGCCAGTTAACTCTTAAATCTTGGGAAGCTTAAACTTGCCACTTAAGACATTTAACTTTCTTTGTAATACAGTAATGAAATGACATCTTGAGATCATTGGTTTTTGTTTTGTTTTCTGTTTTTGAGACAGAGTTTCATGTAGTTCTGGCTAGTCTCATTTTCTGTGTAGCAGGGGATGTCCTTGAACTCCTATTTCTTCTCCATGTGCATCCTAAGTGTTAGTAGTATAAAGATAAGTCATCATGTCTGACTGTGGTAGACATTCCTAATTAAGGTCATTTAACCACTTACTGATTATTTATTTAAGAATTATATTAAAAACCATGTGTCAGATTCTCTGTTCAGTATTTGCAGTGATATAGTGATAAGCTAGACAGACATATTTGTAAATATATATATCACATGAACATCACATTTATTTTAGCCTTGTGCTATAAATAAATTTTCTGTGAAATAAAATAATTACCTTTTAATTTGTAGGATCACAAGTACTTCTTCTAAAACACTTTGCTTTTAAGAGAGAAATGAATGTAAGATGTTTCCCTGATGAATTCAGATAGTGAATTATAGGCTGTAAATTAAGAAAGGAGTTAGGAGTTTTAGTATACTGAAATAGTGGATTAAAAGTCAGTGAGATGACACTATAAGGACGAGTGAGATAATTTTATGGCTTCTGAGAACAGACGCTAAGTTAAATCTTCAAGGGCTTGTAGGCCACATTAAAAGAACTTAGGTTTTTTTGTTTGTTTGTTTTTGTTTTTAATGGAGTTGAGGAGTCCCTGTGTAGCCCCCACTGTTAGAGAAGTGACAGTCTTGCTTCTGTCACTTGCTTCAGTGACAGACTTGCTTCGGAGTGCTTCAGTTGCAAGTGTACCATTAACCTTACTATTGGAGTGTAGTTTTTCTTGTTGAAATTATTATAAGAACTGTGAAACTATTTTAAGTAGATTCGTGTTTTTAGAACAGCTGGGGGTGCAAGACTAGATTCTTGGAATTTGTAAATTCTCTTCTCTCTCTTTATCAACCTCCTCCTTTTAAAATGAGGTGAAACATTAAATTGAACCACAAAAGTAGCAGTAGAAATGGGGAAGATCTAATATAAGGTACAGTGTGGAGATCTCCCCACACTTTATAGATGTTCTAAATGAATGATTTACCGTGGGAATGAAGTGAATCTATTAGAGGTTCCATATCTGAGATGGAAAACACAGGTGAGAAGCAGATTTTAGATATTTTAAAGTAAAAAAAAAAAACAAAAAATTTGAGCCTCTTGTTATATGTTGTAGTAGTTACTTTTCTAGTGTGGTAGTAAGACACCATGACCAAGGCAATTTATAGAAAACGTTTCTTTGGGCTTACTGTTCCAGAAGGATAAGAATTTGTGGTGGGGGGAACCCGCAGGCCTGGTGCTTGGAACAGAAGCTGAGGTGCTCACATAAAGTAGAGAATGGGAACTAGAAATGCCCCGAAGCTTTAAATTCCAAGCCTGTCTCCACCGGCATACTTCAGCAAGGGTACACCTCTTGAACCTACCCAAACAGTACCACCAACTGGAAACTAAGTATTCAAATGTTCAAGACTAAGGGGGCATTTATCATACAGTGTACACACCTGTTTCTGTGTTGTTTATGTTACCGAATGGGTTGGAACTAAAAGATGATTAAAAAGGTGTAATTATATACTCATTGACAAAATTAAACAAACACTAGAGATATTTACTGGAGATAAAAGGGATATTTCACAATGATAAATGTGGCCAGGTGATAAAATGTTAATCAAAAGTTGTTTACACCTAATAAATTTGATTCAGACTATAGAAGCAGAAAAAAAAAAATCCCAAAAGTAGCTATAGAGTTGAGAATGTATCTGTGGTCGAGTGTGTGTCTATTATGTGTAATGCTGTAAGTTTAATTCCTAGCACTGCAGAAAGCCGTAACAAATAAAAGTAGTTGTAGATAAATCCTTTGTTGTACCACAGGGTACAAACAAAAAAATGTCAAAGAGAAAACTTGGGAAGCACTTTGAAGACAGTTGTCCCAGTTGCATGTCATAAGGTGACTTTAGGGAGTTACTGAGTACTTAAACATTAAGCAAAACTCTTCTAACTAGTTGGTGAATCAGTCCTGAAAGTCACAACTGAAAGTACTTGCTGCACTAAGAAGATGTATTTTCAACTAAATAGTTAAAATGTGTTATTTTAAAGATTGTAGAATCCAGTTAAATTATTTAAAACAAATGCGTGACATTTGAAATTAGTATGAAAAGTAATTATATCAGTAATTACTGATATAATTAAAAAGTAATTATATCAGGTTTTATCTTAAGAAATTTGGAAAAGAGCACATTGAACCTAAGTGAATGAGAAAGACGTGATAAAGATAAATGAACACATAAAAAGAACCATAAGGAAATCAGTAAAGCTTCTGGGAGTGGTGGCAGATACCTTTCATCCCAGGCAGAGGTGATGGGATCTCTGTGAATTCAAGGTCAGACGGATCCACCTAATGAATTCTAGGACAGCCAGGGCAATGTAATGATAGCTTGTCTCAAAACAAACCCCACAAAAATTGAAATGAAATCAACAAAGTCTAATGCCAGGTTCATTTTTTACATAAAAATACAAAACAAAGTGTATTAGAAGAGTAGCAAAAAGTATATAAATTATAGGTATCAAAAATAACAGGTACTTTATTCTTCTCTGTTATTCATTCTCTGTGCAGCCTCAGGTGTTTATAAAACACCGACTGGCTGCTACCATTACTTTTCCAATTCTTTTATCATTGAATGAAACAAAATAAAACCAAGCTGTGCTTTATAGACTTTAAAGTATGCTATTTGTCTATTTTCCCATCCCTTGGACTTTTTGCCCATCCATTCTGCCCCTGACTTTACTGCTTTCTTCTAACTTGCCCACTTAGCACCATAGGGAACAAGTGAGTTGCCCTCTTGCCTAGTTTTCTCAAGGCTAGCTTTTTTTAGTTTTCTAGCTATTTTATCATTTTATCTAATACTTCTTCAAATTGGCTGTCTAATAATCCACAACAAAATTATAGAGTATTTAATTCAGTAGTTTCAAAATTAGCTGGCACCTTTTAGAAGATGCCTGGCTCAGATAGCTAATCAGAATAGAATTCAGTTCTGTAATCTCTGTTCACCCACCATGCAAACCTGTTATCTTTTTTATTTTAACAGTCTTTTTAAAAATAACATTGGTACTTTTTTCATAGGATTTTCGGGAAAAAAATACAGATCATATGCGTCCAGACATTGTGGCTCTTCTGAGAAGTAGCAGGAATGCCTTTGTTTCCGGGATGACAGGAATTGATCCTGTAGCTGTTTTCCGATGGGCAGTTCTACGAGCTTTTTTCAGAGCCATGGTTGCTTTCAGGGAAGCTGGGAAAAGACACATTCAGAGAAAAAGTGGTAAGCTGTTCTTGCTAGTATTCTGCTATAATAATTCTTTTTATTTTTCCATTCTCTGAAGTCATGTTTCATAGCTGATAAATCACACAGACCTGTAAGTGACAAAATGTATATTTCTATATATATGGGGGCATATGTTGCTGCTATATTTTCTTTAATAGATATTGGTAGGAATAAAGAGTATCTTAGTTAGAGTTACTATTGTGTAATGGAACACCATGACCAAGCCTAGTTATAAATGGGAACATTTAAATGGGAGTTTGTTTATAGTTTTGGAAGGCGAGTCCATGGCCATGTGGTGCAGGCAAGCATAGTGCTCAGAGCAGAATACAAGAGCTCACATTTGATCAGAAAGGTATTGGCAGAGAGAGTGAAACTAGGCTTGGCAAGGGTTTTTCAAACCTCAAAAGCCCAGCCCCAGTCACACTTCCTCTGACAGGCCACACCTCTTAATTCTTCTCAAACAATTCCACCAACTACAGACCAAGCCTTCAAACTAATGAGCCAATAGGGGCCACTCTCATTCAAACAACCATAATGAGTATAAGGCATGTAGTAGTATGAACAAAAATGCAAGTTGATAATCATTAATTTTAATGTTTTCTCTCCTTTGTTCATCTGTATTTCTTTTAATACAAATTCAATTATAATTCAATATGAAAAGCAAATTAAGAAACAAAAGTTTGGTCATACAGTGTAATCTGGTAGAGTCTCCTACCCCAGTGTCACCTTATCTGTTGACCAATTTTATAAGTTAGAGCACTTTTTCTTTCTTATTAAGTAATTAATACTGCGTTTGTTCATTAACTTTTTCTTTTTTGTTAACCTGTTAACCATCTCTCAGTTTATTGAGTTTTTAGTTTGAAATTTAGAAATGATTTTTCCCCCCTGGGTACTACCTTTTTAAGCCATAAAACATTTCATTTTGTATTTTATCTGGGGTCAATTCCATGGGCCCTTGTGGGCATCTGGAATGGCTGTAGTGCCTGCTCTAACTGTAGTCTCAGACCATTGCTGCCTGGTTGGAGTTTTCTGATTTGTGTGGAGTTGGGACACGCCTTTCAGTCGAATTGTAAAAGTGCTTTCTTGTTCTTCTGTGATTCCCAACCTTACTTAAATATATTGGAGTAAACAAGCTTTTAAGTCCGCTTTTAAGCTTCATTTTTTATTTTATATTATGAGATGTGTTAACTACTTCTTGTAAATATGGATAATTGAAATTTGTTGGAGAACTAAAAGAACTACTTCAAATCTGCTTTTCCTCTTTAAGAGGTTGATTAAAAAAAAAGCTTTAAGGAAAAAAATTTCTTTTTTGAGATACTTAGTTTGAAGAATAAGAAGAAAAAGAGGTGAAATAAAAATCAACAAATCTAAATAGACCTATTGGACAACATCAAATATATCAACATCTGGTTGTTTAAAAGAAAAGAAGTCAGAAACAATATTTGAAAGAATTATAGCTATAAATTTTTTTATATTTGACAAATACTAATCCACACATGCTAGGTTATCAGTAATGACAAGGAAGATAGATTCAAAGAGATCCAAACATAGGTATGTCATAAACCACCTAGAAATGGGCTGGCCAGATGGCCTAACAGACAGGTAATGGCACTTGCTGCCAAGGCTGATGATTGAATTCGGTCTCTTTGACCTATAGAAAGGAAAGGACTAACTCCTGCAAGTTGTCCTCTGACCTCCACAGGCCATGGCCAGTGTGCATCCCACACTCCATGAATAAATGTAGTAAGAACTTAAAATAGAAGAGACTATGAAGAGCAAGTGGTAGTGCTTTGTCATGTAAAAGGACATAGACCGAACAGATGATTTCTCATCAGATCTCACTGGAGTAGAAGGGAGTAGAATATTACATATTTAAAATGTTGAAGAAAAAAATATAATGAATAATTCTACCCCCATCGAATGTAAAATGTCTTTCAGACATAGTGGTTAAGTGTATTCCTAGAGATAGCCAGGTGTGGTGATGCATGCCTTTAGTCCTAGCACTTAAGATTCAGAAGCCGGAAGATGTCCAGGCGAGCTTGGTCTACATAGTCAGTTCCAGGACCACAAGGTGGTTGTCTGGAGAGACCCTGTCTCAAAGATAAAACAAAACCAAAAACCCCAATACTAAAAGCACAAGATAGTCTTAGGAAATAGATCCTAAGTGCCCTTATCAGTAGGCTTTCCCACTGTGTCAGTTAAGGCTCTGTGGCCACTGCAGCTTTTAGAGAGGAAACATTGAATTGGGGTTGGCTCACCGTTTCAGGGACTCAGTCCATTTCTGTCATGGCCAGAAGGATGGCAGTAATCAGGCCGACATGCTGCTGGGAAAATAGCTGAAAGAAAGAGACATGAGGCCTGGTGTGAGCATGTGAAACCCAGAGTGCCCCTCCCCTGAGCAGCAGATTTCCTCCAGCAAGGTCACATGTACTCTTACAAGGCCTCACCTCCTAAGCCCTTTCAAGCAGCCCTGTTCCTTAATTCAAGAGTTCAGACATGAGTCCTAGGGACCGTTCCTGTTCAAACCACCACATACACCCCATAGGAGATATGAAAGGAAATTCTTATACTTTTAAGGTATAGAAATTGTATTACATAATTTAAGGTATAGAAATTGTGTTACAGTCTGGGAAGTAATGTTTAAAGCAGTTAAAAATGTTTGTAAAAGGTATAGCAAGTAGAATGAAAGAAATAGGACACAGGTTATTTAAAAACCTTACACTAGGTGTGACATTCACTCTCAAAGCTACAAGATTACAAAAATATCCCAGTAATGCTAGTATAATATATTAGATCAAATATGAAATACCTCAGTGACACTGCTATATTAGATCAAGTGGGAAATACTACAGCGACAATGGTATAAAATATTAGATCAAATGGAAAATGGAACACAATGGGTAAAGTAATATTTAGCAACTTCTTAAAATCCTACACTGTAATTCAGTGCATTTTAATAACTATTTTCGCACAGAAAGTAAGTTTTACATCTTTTTGAAGTATTTTTAATAAATTATCAGATTATCTACTGTTTGAGTATCCTCTTTTCTCCCCAAACTTGTCCACTTTACTTGACTGTCAATCCATGTGCAGGCTAGTCTAATACTTAGCCATCAAGGGTAATTACTGGTAATAATGGAAATTAAGTATTTTTCTACTAAAGTATTTTGTGGCAATGAAGTGATGGCAAGCTGTCTTTTTATAAAAATTTAAAATTTTTCCAATTACTGATTCTCATCTTTGGTAAATGAACCATTTTAAAAACATTTACTTTTTATTATCAGCTTGTTAAAATGTTTGAAATGGATTTTATCTTTTAAAAATCTGCTACTTTTATATATTTAATTAAAGAATTACATTTTCTTTGATAATGTTTTTAATGTAACATTTTATTTTTTATCAGTTTGATAAAATTCTTCAAGTAGATTTCATCATTTAAAAAAGCCTGCTGTTTTTATGTACTATCTGATGATTAACAAGATTGTGTTTTTTCTGATAAGAGTAGATAGCATTTTCTGAACTTAGAATCTAGCTGAGGGTATTTCTTTGAGATGAAAAGAATACTCTACAAGGGTTTTTTTTAAATTAGTCTTTCTTTGAGCTTTAAAATAACTATATTGAGAACTGTTTGTAATTTATGACATTGATACTCATTCCTAATTCTATAATAAATTATACTAATGGACCTTCAATTCATGTCACTTACTTTGTTTCTCAGTTATTCGGTTTTTATTTTTGGAGGCATAATTGTTAAATGTAACCATTACTCCCTAACTCTGTAGGTGATATCTAAGGGAATGTTGCTCAGAGCCATCTTTTCTGAAATATGGAAACTCTGTATTCTACATTAAATAAGTTTCTTGCTGATATTTATGGTATTGAAGCTGCCCTTACCCCTTGCCTTATTGCAAGGCAATAATGATTCACTTGGTTAGCACTTTTTTGGGGCTTTGGTCTTGTAGCTCTTCTCTTTCCTGCTAGTAATACACTTTTCTCTTTTTTCGGTGGTGAGGTATAGATGCTCCAGCTGCTCAGGTCCCTGCTCTGCTGATTTACTACTTACACTTCTCACACATTTGACAGACGACTTAGGAGTATGGTTCATTTCCAGAGTTGGAATAAAAATGTTAAATTTTTTGGTAATTTGTTTGGGTATAATTTGTGTCAGAAATTATTTTCTATCAATTAATTTCTATCAATGTTGCCAACTATGTGCTAAAGATATTTCAGAAATGAATAACTTTTGAAGAACAACCAAGTAAACAACTTGTTTGAACTGTTCCTTATACTTTAATCTAGAATTTTTCATGTGGCATTTGGCTCAGAATACTTCGATTAATGATAACATAGACATTTTTTATATCTGAAAAGAATATTTGTTTTTTCCATGATTTGTTAGTTGGGGAAAAATCATTCACATTATTTGATATTTTAAAATATATTAAGATAGTTGGCAGCATTGTGTTTGTTTCTCTTATTGGTTTGGCTTTCATAATGTCTTTTTCTTTTTTCTATTTTTGGTTTTGTTTTGCTTCTTAAGGACATGATGATACAACGCCATGTGCAATTTTGAAAAGTATGGATAGTATTAGCTTTCTGCAACACCCAGTCCACCAGAGGAGCTTAGAGATTCTGCAGAGATGCAAGGAAGAGAAGTACAGTAAGGCTGCAAATCCTCATCAACACTGTGTGTCACATTCGTTTCGAAATGGAAATCAAGAGCATTCATCCGGGTAGCATGGAAATTGCATAGGCAACATGAGCTTCACAACCCTTTATTCAGAATCTAGTACTTCCTTTTGAAATTGCTTTTTAATGTGGCTGACTGTCCTGTTTGCTATGATCACCACATTATTGATTATCTAGGTTGTATCACTGAATTGGTTTTCATTTTAATCTTGGAAGCATCTGATTCATTTTATAAAAATGAACAGTACTTTTTCTCCTACTTGCTTTTTGAACATTTTATTGAAATGTAAAGTACAATAAAAGAGAACAATTTGGTAAATCTTACATATATATAAAACTCATAAAATGATCATGATATTCAGCACTCCCTAACAGTTTCCTCATTATCTGGATAACTTTTGTACTTGCTTATGTTTGAGTCCTGCATCAGCAAATGTTGTAATTGTGAGTCTCTATGGGGCCCATTTAAGTTGATTTAGCCATTGGCTCAGACTTTTTATGTCTCAGAGAAATAACTGTATCATTATTTCAGCATAAAGAGTAACAGAATCAGAATACATATCCGTTTATTATTTAAAAGTGATATAAAAGACGCACTTGGTCTCCATTTCTTTCTTAGCTCTTTGTTAGTTTGCATGAAAATAGGTTCTTTTATCTGCTGTGTGGTTCCAATAATTGTCCTTGCTCCTATTGTGATAATAAATGAGTTCTTTAGAAAACTAAGTTATTTGTTTATAGTGGACCAAATTTACTCAAAATCTGCTTTGTGCATTTAATAAATTGCCGCATGTTTTGGTTACTACTTTTACTAGAGTCTTCTAGTTGAAATCCCGTAACATTTTACTTAATAAAAGAACAATTTAAGTAGAAGTGCTAAAAATAAATGCAGTGAGTTCTTTTTCACTGTATTGCTGTAAGAAAATATATAATGAAAATGTATTTTGAGAAAATACATAATTTTTTATTGTAGTAGGAATAAAGGTAAGTAATTTAAAAAAAGGTATCTTTAGAATTTATCATTAATCATTGCTGTTATTTCTAAAGATACACAGCACTCATTCTAACTGTTCATTTTGGTATTCTCAGTCTTTCAAAACAGTCTACAAATCTTTTGAGGACAGCTTAAATGAACTTTACTTAATTCTAAAGTAGTTGCACATAGTTCTGTTACCTTGTTTGTTTCTTCATGATTGAGCCTGAAAACTGTAGACTGGATCATTTTGTAGCTTATGGGTTACAGCATAGGCTGCATGAAATTATGCATTGGCAGTTTCCTAATTTCTGCATATTTATTTTATGCATGTATTCCATTTCCCACTGCAGTTACATGCAAGTGCAGCTTTAAAGTATTTTGGTACTACTGTTACATAATGGTGGCACATTACATGTGCAGAATGCATTGTTAGTGTTTAAAAGGGAAAAAAATGTAGCTTTTATTTTATTTTTTTTTAAATGTAGCTTTTAATTATTTTTTAAATTTTTATTTATATTTACATTTAGTGTGTGTGTGTGTGTGTGTGTGTGTGTGTGTGTGTATGGGTGCGTGCGCACATGCGCAGGAATTAAACTCAGTCGTCTGGACGAGCAGTAAGTGCTTTTAACCCCTGAGCCATTTCTCCATCCCTTAAAAATTCTTACATTAAGAAATAATGCTGATAACCTAGAGTCAGATGGGCATTGTACTTGGGGAAGGGAATAGGGGTGAAGAGGGAGGAAGGGTAGAACCAGGATGAGATGAGGGAGAGGCCTACATCAAGATATAAAATGAATAAATTAAAAAAGAAATAATGCACTAAAATAACAATTTAAGCTTTCATTTTAAGAATTTAGGAAAAACAACATAATAGACCTTTAATAAGGAAAAGAAAGCAAATAATTTTGATTGCTATAAAGAAGTGATATAGAAAGCAAGTCTGTAATGTTTATACTGTTGCTTTAGATAAGTCAGCATATTATAAGATGAGTATGTAGCAGAATAAAGCTCACTTCAAAACTAGGAAGGAGGAGGCTGGAGTCCCAGAATCACCTTTGTGCATGTACTATTAATGATCCAAATACCTACCACCAGCCCCACTACTTCAAAAAATTGCACTACCTCATTACAAACTGAGAACCAAACTCCTAATGCAGCGGTTTAGGTGGACAGTCAAAATCCAAGAGATGTTAACTCACTGTGTTAACCATCTGTAAAAGAAAAAGTATGTGATCATCTCAGTAGATGAAGAAAAGGTTGTCATGATTCTGCACCCATTTCTTTTAAAACTTGGCAGCTAAGGGTCCCAGTTTATAAAGGGTTTGTGTGAAAACTCTTAGCTTAGTCTTTCTCCAAGTACTTAGAAGTAAAGACATTTCATATCGCCACTTCAGATCAGGGTCACAGACAGAGTAGTACAATAACAAAGAGCTATAAAAGGTATTTGAAAGGGAAGAATTAGTTAACGTGACTATAGGTAAAAAGGTAAAGGTAAAAATCTACTGGAATCCTTATGGAAGAAAAGGGAGATAGACTGGGAGGGCACAGAAACGCCACAAGAAGAACAACAGAGTCAAAATATCTGGGCCCAGGAGGCCTGCAGAGACTGATACTCCAACTAAGAACCATCCATGGGGAGGACCTACACCCCCTGTTCAAAGGAAGCCCATAGGCTGCTCAGTTTCCAAGCAGCTTTCCTAGTAAGGGGTATAGGGGCTGTCGCTGACATGAACTCAGAGGCTGGCTTTTTGATCACCCTATGGGGTGTAGCCTTGCCAGGCCACAGAGGAAGATGATGCAGCCAGCCTTGATGAGATCTGATAAGCTAGGGTCAGATAGAAGGGGGAGGAGGTCCTCCCCTATTAGGGGAGTAGGGAAAGGGCATAGGAGGAGAAGAGGGGGTTGGTTTGGTCTGGGAGGAGAGGAGGGAGGGGGCTGCAGTGGGGATAAAAAGTGAATAAATTGTAATAAATACATAAATTTAAAAATCTAAAAAATTGTTTTTGACCTAAAACGTGAACTTAACAATCTTTTAGGATACTTAATAAATATATAAAATTATATTTTTAACCCTAAATACTAGGACAGTGAAGTTTATAAATGTCATTGTAGTATTTGAGGCAGCTAGCCTACTCTCACGTTTACAAGAGTATGTCCATGTGAAAAAGTACATGGCAGGTGTGTCACTTCTAATATTATTAGAAAAGATTACTACTCCAGTCTTCGGTATTTGTTAGCTTTTACATCGCTGTGAGAGAAGCCTCTGTGAGCAGCTCCATTCAGAGTTCTAACAGAGTCTTCAGCCAACAGGCAATAAGGAGCTGGGCTTCCTCACCAACTTGTTGGGGTGACCTGAGAGTTGAAGCATCCTTCATTCTTGTCCCAAGATGACTGCAGTCTTGCTTGGCAGCTTGAGTAAAACCTAATTAGACCCTGACTTAAAACTACCTAGATAAGCAACTTCTAATTCTCAGCTTTTGAAAACTGAGATAGATAGGCCTGGAAGCAGACTTCAAAATCTCCTCTTCCTGAGGAGACTGGCTCAGGAGGATTGTAAAGGCCAGCCTGAGTAGCTTAGGGAGAACTTTTCTCAGCAGTGAGGAAGAAAAAAACACCCGTGTGTATGTTGAGGAGGACTGGGAGTGGGGCGGGGGCTGCGTAGTAGGACTCTTGTGTAGCACAGGCAAAGCGCTGGGTTCGGTGCACAGGGCTGCAGACGGGGGGACTGGAAAGCAGGGGCAGAGGAGAGAAGGAAAGAGATATGTGAACCAATGAGAAGTATAGAGATGGATTGTGTGCATCATACGGTCTGTTGGTTTTCTACCAAGGTGCTAAGATAGTTTAGTGGAATCAAGCTAATGACATGGAATAACTTGGTATTCATTGGTTAAAAGAGAACTCTAATGTTAGGAAAAGTGACCTTGAAATGAGTCATGCTGATTTAAAGTTCAAAGCCATTAAGTTTTTAAGAAAACTTGATGGAAAAAAAAAAAGCAGACAAAGATCTTTTTTTTTTTTTGTAAGTATATATAGGCATGAACTAAAAGTAAAGGAAAGGGATAAGTTAAGAGTTATCTGAGTTGAAAACTTAATAATTTTCAAATAATAGTAAGAGAACAAAAATCATACCACAGCGTGGGAAACAGCATATTTAATGGTTTTTTAATTCTGATACACAGTAATGTACTTACAAGTGAAATATATAATACATAGGTTTGTACCTGTAGAATAATTTGAGGAACATTTTATTATCTTGAAAATACATTTTCTAATCATGAGAATGGATATCATTCTGTTGATTTGACCCTTGATTTTTTTAGTGATATTTTACAATTTTTAGTGTAGACATCTTTATTTATTCTGTTATATCTACATTATTATGATTTTATGAATGCAATTACTAGTCTTTGATCATTTACTATATTTGTACAGAAATGGAATTATTTCTACATATCAATTTAATTTCCTGTATTTTTGCTGAATGTATTAGCTTTAACAGATTTTTTTTTTTTTTAGAGTCTTTAGGATTTTCTCTGTATGGTTTTATAATTTCTCATAAAAGTCTTCTGTAAAGATGCATGATTTCTTTCTTTCCAATGTATCTGAAATGTTTGTATATGTATACATATGAAATTGATGGCCTTGTATTTACTGAGCCTATAAGAAACTTCTGTTTGCAAATATTCGTGATCTGTAAGTAGACAGTCTTTGATTTTCAGTGTTATGTGTAGAATCAATAGATCTCTAAAGTATGTGCTACATAATCAGCAGTGTATTTGTTGCCAAAAAGTGATACAAAGGGATCATGTTAAAAGTGTTCTGTGTATCAGAATACATGTATTTTATATGTATTTAGTCTTTAGCCTGCTTATTTTATACTTAGTAATGTTAATGTTTTACTTAGTATCTGATATTTACGAAGTGCTTAAAACTAAGTTTATTTTTTTCTTTAGAATTTTATTTTATTTTTTAGTATTTTGAAGGTGCACTAATTTGAGGTTTTCTACCTTTTTTTCTTTTGTTAGGTATAACCCGAAAAAACCCAAGAACACCTCTTTCTGATCTTCAGGGCATGAATACTCTAAATGAAAAAAATCAACAGTAAGTTTGGTATATGTTTATAAGGAAATATGAGATGAATAAGTATCTCAGTGATGTTTTTGGATATTGTTATATAGCCTGGCAGCACTTCATCTTGTGATTTTCCTGCCCCAGCCTGGGATTATAGGCGTGTGCCACCACACTTACTCAGACTAATGTTTTTGTGTATTTGTGAAAATGTTTTGTGGGCATGTTTATGTGTGTAAAGGTGAGAGTATATTATGTGTGGTGGTCAGAAGACAGCCTTGGATGTTAGCCCCTGTGTTTGACCTTGTTAGAGGTCACTACTGTATATATCAGGCGAGTTGGTTCACAAGCTTCTGGAGATTGTCCTGCGTCTGCCTGTGTCTTAGAGTAGGAGTCCTGGGATTCCTGTTATGGCATCCAGCTCTTTACATTAGTTGTGGGATTGACTCAGATCCTCAGGCCTGTGCAGCAAGTCTGTAAAGCACTGAGTTTTCTCCCCTGTCCTCAGATTGATTTGTTTTTAAAATTTAAAATTTATTTATTGTTTTGTATTTGTTGGGGTGGGGGAATGTCAGAGAAGAACTTGAGGGACCAGGTCCTCTCCTTCCTCCAGGGGGATCCAGATATCAAACTGATCTTCTCAGGCTTGACAGCAAGAGCTGCATTCTGCTGAGCTATTTGTCTTTTCTTTTTTCTTTTTTCTTTTCCTTTTTTTTTTTTTTTTTTTTTTTGTTGTTGTTGTTGTTGTTGCTGTTATTTTTCCTGAATAGGTCATGCTTTCTGAGTGAGTATGTATTGTGTGTGAGAGTATGATTTCTAATCTTTATGTTTTTGGTTGGTATGTAGTTTTGGTTGGTATAATGTAGTAACTAGAAATCAGGTCACCCTTTGTATGTGTCATCTATTCTTTTTTTGATTTGGTTTGTTTTTCTCTTTCTGTTTGCTTGAATTTTCTTAAATGCTTTTAAACTTGTTTCTTATTTAGGCTTCTTCACTTTATGTTGTTAGTTTTTCTCTTTTTTTGTCACTCTTTTATTTTGTTTGGGGTAGGATCTTGCCATGTGATTCTGGTTATACTAGTATTTGCTATGTAGTCCGTACTGGCATTTCATTTAGTTGCATTACTGGCATTGCATGCATACTCCTGCATAAGCTTTTCAAATGTTGGGATTTGTAGAGGTTTACAAACCTCTACATTAAATCTGGCTCTTCATTAAAATCTTTATGGTTGCCATGCATGGTGGCCCACGCCTGTAATCCCAGCACATGGGAGGCAGAGGCTGGTGGAGTTCTGTGAGTCTGAGGCCAGCCTGGTCAACAGTCTGAGTTCCAGGAGAGCCAGAGTTATTACACAGAGAAACCTTGTTTCAAAAAAACCAACCAAACAAACAAAGCACTTTTCTGGTTCCTGTGCCTTTGTGTCAATTCCGCTTTTCCATGTTGGTTTCTTTTTCATGCTAGGTGCTTTCCTTGGATGTCTAGTGAGTATTGGTCAACAATTCATGTTTAAGATTGAACAGCAGTATCAGTTTGGGTGTGTGAGGTCATTGCCTGAAACTGATCAGTATTTCCCTTTTAGTTAGCTAAATTCTCTCCCACAATTTATTCCATCTGACTACTTGGCTTATATATTCTCAGCTGTTGTCATTCTTAGAGAAGCTGGATAAAAAGACTCAGTACCGCTATTTTAAATATTGCCCTTAACTTCTGTGCATAATATTACTCTCTTCACCTTTGCATTCCTTTGTTTGGATTACAGACTTTCTCTTTCACCTCTTGTTCACATAAAGAAAGAACAAAGCCTGAGAAATTAATGTGCCACCCATATTGTAAAGATACGTCACTGTTCTCAGTTTATTCTCTTTGTTCTTAAGTGAGTTCCTGTAAAATATAGTTTGTATCTTTTAATGGCCTCTGAAGAGGCCATTAAATATGCTATCTTTACCTGAGAAGCCCTTAACTAAATATTATGCTATAATCACTGGTAATTATTCATTCATTCCTCTGCCTCTGATGTTGGTAATAGCACTCAAATCTGTAGCAACAGCTTAATATTTCTTGTTGATGTGTCAGTAGCATTTATGTTTATGAAGAAGATGTCTCAAGAAGAAATAGATACTCAATAGAATCATGTGGGTATTATAAATCCCTATAAAGATTTTTGAAAGTTCTAGAAAAGAAAGGCATCACAGATTTTATTATATATTAAAACATATAACTTACACATAACAATGTTAATGATGTTACCTATATGATGTATTTGTCTACCTGTACATTTGTATATGAATGGGTCAGAATCCAGTAAAAAAATTTTCTGAGTGACAGAGAAGTCCCACTTGATTGGTATTCATGTAATAAACCATTTTATGCTGCTTAGCATTAAAATCTTTTTAATGTTCCATTGTATAACATACTATATTTTGTTTTAATATAATAGTATAATTAACTTAAGTAAATTATGCTTTTTTTTTCAGCGATACATTTGATATTGCTTGGAATGTCAGAACTGGCATTCGCCAAAGCAGACTACCAAGTAGTAACACTTCCTTGCTTGATAAAGATGGAATATTTGCTAATTCGACAAGCAGCAAACTCCTGGAAAGAGCTCATGGAATTCTCACGTCAGTATTGATTATTAATAGACTTTTGGTTTTTCCAAGACAGGGTTTCTTTGTGTACCCTTGGCTGTCCTGGACTCTGTAGACCAGGCTGGCCTTGAACTCACAGAGATTCGCCTTCCTCTGCCTCCAGAGTGCTGGGATTATAGGCATGTGCCACTGCCCCCAGCTTAGTAGACTTTTTAAAAGAAGTATTTTACTAAATTTTGTTACTGAGCAAATAATGAGAGACACAGTAGTGTTTCATGGCTATACTTTTGATTGAAAAAGACCGAAATTCTAAAAGACTCCAACCAGCAGGGGATCAAAGCAGATGCAGAGACTCATAGCTAAACTTTGGACAGAGCATAGGGAGTCTTATGGAAGAAGGGGGATATAAAAGGACCCAGAGGGGACAGGAGCCACACGAGGAGACCAACAACAACAAAAAAACAAAAACAAAAAAGCCCAGGGGCACTAAAGAGACTGATGTATCAACCAAAGACCATACATAGAGAGGACCTAGACCTCCTGCTCAGATTAGCCCATAGACAGCTCAGTTTCCATGTGGGCTCCCTAGCAAGAGGAGAAGAGACAGTCTCTGACATGAACTTTGTTGCCTGCTTCTTGAGCACTTCTCCCTGGTGGGGTGACCTAGCCAGCCCACAAAGGAAGAGGATCCAGGCAGTCCTGATGAGATCTGATAGACTAGGGTCAGATGGAAGGGGATGAGGACTTTCCCTATCAGTGGACTGGAGGAGGGGAATAGGGAAGGAAGAAGAAGGGAGGGTGGGACTGGGAGGAGATGAGGGGGCTACAACTGGGATGCAAAGTGAATAAATTATAAATAATAATAAAAATTAAGAAAAAAAGATTGATATGTATTTAGCTTTTAAAAATAGGAGTCTAATGCTTTGTTTCCTGTTTTAGTTTTCCCTATTCACTAGCAAAAACCAGAGAAGAGTAAATATTAATTACAGGGAATGATTATTGTTATTTTCTTCTAGAGAAAGACAAAACCTAGCTTTTTATGATTTCCTGGCATTGCTACAATTACTGTTCTTTGGATGTAGTACTTGGACAAGAAAAACTCATGCATATGGTGCATGGTAGCATGTTAGTGTCATACAAAACTCATGTGACATTACCTGAGGAAAGAGCTGCTGTAGATATGGTGATAACTCTGCATGGTGCTCCATTAAACTAAAGTAAATTTTAGTTGATAGCATTAATTATTTCAGGCATTTCTCGCTATTTATTTTTAATGTGTCGTAAACTAGATTTATGCCTAAATTGGAGTTTTGAATCTCTATTGAAGTAATTGCTTACTGCCAATAGGCTTAGTTTATATGAGTCTTCCTCTACTTTGGAAATGTGTCCTAACTCACTTAATTCTCTCAACAATGCTAAGAAACACATGGTCTTACTCTTCACTTTATAGACTATCATAGTGAAACCAAGCTTTAGAGAAGTAATACTTGCATAGGTAGAAAATTTTAGATTCATGATAGGACTTCACAACTTCTCAGCCAATGTTCTAAGCATTGAGCTGTATTTGCTCTTTTCTGAAGCCATAATAAACGTTAATCTTGTTTATGAGTAGGAAAAATGAATAGAAAAAATTTAATTTTTAAAATGAAAGATTATGTTTTGCTGAAATGTATATTTTTAATTATTTACAAAATTTAGACATATCTTAAATCTTTTAATGGTAGAAATAAATCTTGGTAGGTGTTGGAAAATAGAACCCTAACTACATACCAAAAAGCGAAACTTAAAAGCTTTGAAAGTACAGCCCCATGTCACTGATCTTCAGGCTCAACTCTGCTTGTATCCAAATTACAGTGCTGTTATTTCTTATGTATCTTGGTCTTGTTTTTAATCTCTTTTTTTCAGTGCTAACTGAAAAAAATGTTTTGTAGAGAAGGCTCACATTCCCCAATAGAGGAATTTAGTTGCACCAAGAAGGCTCTTTTATCACTCATTTATACTATAGGCTTTTTTTTTCTTCTAATGAATGTTTTTATCTTTATAGGAGAAACAAAAATTTCAAATCAAAACCTGTTCTTCCAAAGGTGAGTACTGTGTAAAAATTTTCTGTGTGTGTGTGTTTTCTTTTTTAAATTAATAATTTTTTTATTGATTACAATTTATTCACTTTGTATCCCAACTGTAGCCCCCTCCCTTGCCCCCTCCTAATTCCACCTTCCCTCTTCTCCACCTATGCCCCTCCCCCAGTCCACTAATAGGGGAGGTCCTCCTCTCCTCCTTTCTGACCCTAGCCTATCAGGTCTCATCAGGACTATCTTCCTCTGTGGCCTGGTAAGGCTGCTCCCCCTTCAGGGGAAGGTGATCAAAGAGCCAGCCACTGAGTTCATGTCAGAGACTGCCCCTGTGCCCCTTTCTAGGGAACCCACTTGGACACTGAGCTGCGATGGGCTACATCTGTGCAGGAGTTCTAGGTTATCTCCATGCATGGTCCTTGGTTGGAGTATCAGTCTCAGGAAAGATCCTTGTGCCCAATTTTTTTTCCCCCTCCTTGTGAACTCCTGTCCCCTCCAGGTCTTTCTATCTTCCCCTTCTTTCACAAGATTCCCCACACTCTGCCCAAAGTTTGGCTGTGAGCCTCAGCCTCTGCTTTGATATCCTGCTGGGAGGCCCTCTATGGTAGGCTCCTGTTCTGTTCCCTGTGGAAAAAACTTTCTTATTAGTTCCCTGTATATTAACTATTTTTATTATTTATTCCACAAATGCTTATAAATCAGACATAAGAAAAATCTTATGTATGTCCAAAATAGAGACTATGTACTTAATTTAATCCATTTTAGACATAACAAAATCTGTTAGGAAATGGATATGTCTAATAGTTCAGTTAAATAATTACTGGTGATAAATAACCATTCTTTAGTATTTTTAAAACCTCCTGAATATGCAAGCTCTATTTAGTAATTGCTGCTTTTCATTTTTCTTTCAGCCAGGCTTAAGTGAAAATCTGAATTACGAAAACATTTCTAGTTATTACGTTATTAGTTATTACGTAATTCTCATCTAGTAAAGATGTTACACAGGGTTTTTATGAAGTTAAACAATCTCTGTGGGTCAGCAGTCTGCTGTAAGTACTTAGGTCTACTGTTGTAGTAGAAACACAACTTTAGATAATAAGAAACTGGATAAGTAAGTCCTTATGCTGATAACATTCATTTATGAACACTGACACTGAATTTTATAGTTTTTTATATTCAAAAGAAGTTTTTTTGAAAAATAGGGTTGAGAGTGCTAGATTGATCTCAGAGCTAGTCTGCATTGTAGAACCAGTAAACTCCTGGGAACCGTAAGAGTGCATGTCCTGGCTCTTTCCTGTTAATTGTTCTTGAGACAAAATCAGGTCTTGAATGTCCCTGAAACAAGGTCATCTGTACATTGGATATCACGCTTCTACTGCATTCACCTAAAGGAAGTACTTCTCAGTTACCTACCTCTGGAAGGATTCCAATTTCCTGAGTCTCTAGACCAGAGCATCTCAACCTTGGGGTTCACATTTCAGTTATCCTACATATCACATATTTCCATTACTATTCATAGCAGGACAGTTACAGTTATGAAGTAGTAACAAAAATAATGTTATGGTTGGGGGTCACCACAACATGAGGAACTACATTAAAGGGACACAGCATTACGAAGGTTGAGAACCCCTGCTCTAGACCATACAGGGAGGAGCTTTAGGTAGGCAAGCAAAGGATCTACTTTTTATTGTGTTTGTTTTCCAAGCTTAGAGATGCTGTCAAAACAGGGGATTTCTCAGAGTTTGACGCCAGTGTGGCCTACAGAGTGAGTTCCTGTTCAGCCAGAACTATACAGAGAAACACTGTCTCAAGAAAGAAAGGTCAAAGAACCCTTTCTCCAAAGGAGACATGCAAATGGCCAGCAGACACATTATTTTTAAAACGCTTGACATCACACTGATCATCAGAGTAGTACAAATAAAACCCACAATGAGATATCAGTTCATACTTCTGGTTAGAACAACTATTATCAAAAACATGAAAGTTGGATTGGAGATATAGGTCAATCAATGCTAAAGTGCTTGCCCAGCATGAAGGAGAGACCCTTGGTTCAACTCAGCATTTGTGGCGGTATGGGTGGGGGCATGGAAAAATGGGTATTGTAAGTACAGATACTTTGAGAATAGTATGGATATTCCTTTAAAAAAGTAAAAACATAGCGTATAAGCCAGTAGTCCTTCTGGGTATATATTATCCCATGAGAGCTGAGATCAGCATTAAAATTTTCAGTGTTTAAAATAGGCAAAATACCAAGATAAAGAAATAATTGAGGGCTTGCTCAGTGAACAGAGGGTTGGGATAAAGGATACGTAGTTTATAGCCATAGTGGGATTCTTCTCAATCTTTTAAGAAGGAATTCTGTGATTTGCAACCATAGGACTGAACTTAAAGATGGTTATGTGTAGTGAAAAATACCAGATGAAGACATAGTGCTGAGTTTCATATGTGGAATCTTAAAAAGTTGGGCTCAAAAAAATATAGAGTAGTAAAATAATGAATGCTGGATGGCTCAAGAAGGGAAGCACATAATATAAATCCAGATGCCACACTTACAAAGGTACAGATACAGGGCACTGATTGTTTAAAGAAAACTTAAAGTATCTATCTAAGGTGTACCAGGTTAAAGTTCTTGTGTCTCTATGTAAGGCCAGTGAATGTAGTTTTTCAAAAGCCTATTTAGTTAGAGAAAATTTAAGCTCTTTCAACCCTCTGAACCACCAAACTAGCTTTACAATCCAAGCTCCACTGTGTCATATACACCTGAAGCCAGATCACTCAACCTAAGTTTTTATTACTGGAAGAAGGAGAAAACAAGAAACAGGACAGGAGCCTACCACTGAGGGCTTCTAAAAGACTACCTAACAGTGTATCAAAGCAGATGCTGAGACTCATAACCAAACTTTGGGCAGAGTGCAGGGAATCATATGAAAGAAGAGGGAGATAGAAAGACCTGGAGAGGACAAGAGCTCCGCAAGGAGAGCAACAGAACCAAAATATTTGGGCTCAGGTATTTTCTGAGACTGATAACTCCAACGAAGGACCACTCATGGATATAACCTAGAACCCCTGCAGAGATGTAGCCAGTGTCCAAGTGGGTTCCTTAGTAAGGGGAACAGGGACTGTCTCTGACATGAATTCAGTGGCTGGCTCCTGAGGGGTTAGCAGCCTTGCCAGGACACAGAGGAGGACATTGCAGCCAGTCATGATGAGACCTGATCAGCTAGGGTCGGATAGAAGGGGAGGTGGACCTCCCCTATTGTGGACTTGGAGAGGGGCATGGGAGGAGATGAGAGAGGCAGGATGGGATTGGGAGGGAATGAGAGAGGGAGCTACAGCTGGGATGCAAAGCAAATAAAATGTAATTAATGTAAAAAAATAAAAATTTAATTAAAAATAAATTTGTACAAATAACAAAAAAAGGGAAGACATCTTAGAAGATGTCTTAGGAAGTCATAAGTTTTACAGAGTAAATTAAATCCTTGTCATTTGAAGAGCCCTCTGTCAGACCCCTTGGATTGTACCAAATTTAGCATTTAGTTTATACACATCCAGAGATCTGAGATGACATATCTTTTAGATAACAGGTTAGTTTGATGCAGAGAAGTACCCGCCTGAAATGGGGCTGCTTGCATGGGTTACAGTTTAACCCATCTGCAAGATAATACCTATAATAATAGTGCTGTGGGGGTTCTCTTTATTTTCTCTAATAATTCAGAATTGTCACTTCCACTTTAATAGACTTTCATGAACTATTCTTTTGAGGTGCATTCCTTTAGTGATTTTGCATTGCTCTGTCTTTGCTACTTTTGTAGTGCTGTGATAAGTCACCATGACCAGGGTAATATATAGAAGAAAGAGTTTATTTGGGGATTACATTTTTAGAGGGGGTAGAACACATGACAGTCATGTCATGGAGCTAAAGAGCTCACATCTTGATCCACAGCCAGCGCGAGCTAAATGGGAATGAGGTTTTTAACCACCACACCTACCCCCATGACGTACCTTCTCTAACATGCTACACCTCTGAAGCTTTCCCAGACAGTTTCAACAGACACTGGAACATAAGAGCATATGGAGGCATTCTCTTCAAACCACCACATGCCCTGTTGTATATTTCTGCTTTGGCATCCTCCTTTTCTCTCATTTCTCACACCTCAAATAGTTTTTATTGTGTTGTTTCCCTGGCAAATTTTATACTCAGGATCAGTTAGCTTTATTTCCCATTTGAATCATTCTTAACAACATGAGAATTACCTTAGTCTTTTTACTGCTGTGTTAAAATATATCATTGAACTGTTAGCTTATAAATGGAAGTTCATTGCTTATATTTCTGTACTCCTCAAAATTGAGGGTCAAAGTACCAAAGGATTTAATATCTAATGATAACCCATTTTTCATAATACCTTCTTTTGTATCCTAATGTGGTAGAAGTCCTTACCCACCAGCTCATTGGTCCTCTTGCTCTAGCCAGATACAAGTGTGGGTAGGCAAGGAGTCAATCTTTTAAGTGCTGGCTTTGGCTCCTTATGTATCTTCAGTGAGCCGTGGTAGGCATATTGCAGGAGGAGCAGCAGGTCGCATCTTTTTGTGTTACAGATCTCATGCAAGCTTCAGATATTGGGGTCTACTAGTGTTAAGACCCTGCATGGGGTCTAACCTTAGCATAGTTAGAGGCCAGTGTTATAGCAGCCTTAGGACCCTTGGCCCTAAAGTTTTGACATCTCTGAAACTCAAGTAACCAGGGTCTTTCTTTGACTCCCTACATTCGTTTATCCTTCAGCATTAGCTCTCTGTCCTATTTTTGTTGCCTGCGTTTCTTTCCTATTAAAGTGTAGAAGTGGCCTCTTTGGTGCTACACTAACCCCTACCTACTTGGCTTGCTAACCTCTCGACTTTTATTTCTTTAGCCATTAAGCAGTCAGCTGCCTTGCTACTTTTGTAGTTTGACCTGAGACAGATGCTTCTCTCTGCTTCTTTTTATTAGTATAACAGCTCATCCCTTACTACCAAAAGTACCCACAAGGAAAGCTCACTTGAGAGAGGTTTTGTTGGGTGGGCTCAGCATTTCAATAATAGCTGAGGCACCATCAGATGGTGACACCCAGCACCTGGGCAGCTTTCCTTTATATGCAAATTAAGTATTTTTATATATTGACCAATCACAGCATACTACTCATACAAAGAAAGCTTATGAGTACCTTTTATCATCACCTTTTATTTTTAGTACCAGCCAGAACAATCTCTGCTATGCTTCTAGAGCAATTGCTCTCTCTCTGGATTAGGTTTAAATGACTGCAGGGTCATCTACAATTCACTGAAATTTTCCATAGCAAACAGTCTCTGGTACAAGTTGTTTGAAATAGCTCTAGCTAGGCTGTGTCTTCAAGAGCTAGAGTCTAGTCAGCTGTAGTCAGTGTCTTACTTTGCCAGGGTGGTCCCTACACTGCTCAAAACAGAGCTGTAGTGGCACTGGCTATTATTTTGGTTAAGGCTGCCAGGGTAACAAAGAGTACAAAAGTTGCTAATTAGGGAGTCATTGCTTTATCTTTCAGTACTTAGTTACATGAAGAGGAACAGCAGAAGGAGTATTTACAATAAGAAATTTAAAATCTTACTACTAGGGTGATTTTTTTTTTTTACTTGTAATTGTTTTTATTTATTACAATTTATTCACTTTGTATCTCAGCTGTAGCCCCCTCCCTCATCACCTCCCATTCCAGCCCTCCCTCCCTCTTCTCCACCTATGTCCCTCCCCCAGCCCACTGATATGGGAGGTCCTCTTCCCATTCCATCTGACCCTAGCCTATCAGGTCTCATCAGGACTGGCTGCATCATCTTCCTCTGTGGCCTGGTAAGGCTGCTCCCCCTTCAGGAGAAGGTGATCAAAGAGCCAGCCACTGAGTTCATGTCAGAGACTGCCCCTGTGCCCCTTTCTAGGGAACCCACTTGGACACTGAGCTGCGATGGACTACATCTGTGCAGGAGTTCTAGGTTATCTCCATGCATGGACCTTGGTTGGAGTATCAGTCTCAGGAAAGATCCTTGTGCCCAATTTTTTTTTTCCCCTCCTTGTGGAACTCCTGTCTCCTCCAGGTCTTTCTATCTCCCCCTTCTTTCATAAGATTCCCCACACTCTGCCCAAAGTTTGGCTATGACTTTCAGCTTCTGCTTTAATAACCTGCTTGGTAGAGTCTTTCAGAGGCCCTCTGTGGTAGGCTCTTGTGCTGTTCCCTGTTTTCTCCCTCTTCTGATATCCATCCCATTTTCCTTTATGAATGAGGATTGAACATCTTACCCAAGGTCCTCCTTCTTACTTAGCTTCTTTAGGTGTACAGATTTTAGTATGTTTATTCTATATTATATGTCTAATATCCACTTATAAGTGAGTATATACCCTATGTGTCTTTCTGCTTCTGGGATACCTCACTCAGGATGATCTTTTCTAGTTCCTACCATTTGCCTGCAAATATCATGATTTCCTTGTTTCTAATAGCTGAGTAGTGTTCCACTGTGTAAATGTACCAGAATTTCTGTATCCACTCCAGTATCAGTGCTATACACATGCCTAGGACTCCAGGGAGAGATGTATCTCTCATTTCTTCTGTAGTGCTGTAATTGAATTGAATTTAGTCACATTTTATGTCAGGCTTCAATTGGAGAGAGTTGAGAAATTATTTGGTAAAAGTTGTAAGTTGAATAAAATAATAGTATATTACTAGAGATATTTTTAAAGTAAAAAAGATGTAACTAATTATGCACATGACTAATCCTTAAAGACTAGAGGAGTAAAACATCACCTCAGCTTGAGCTCCAGTTATAACCAGTCAGAAGGAACCTGCCGATGCCATCCTGCTGCTTATGAGCACTACCAAATATATAATGAGGGGATCACAGCCGGGTGATGGTAGCACAAGCCTTTAATCCCAGCACTTGAGAGGCAGAGGCAGGAAGGCCAACCTAGTCTACATAGTTGAGTTCTAGGGCAGCCAATGCTACACAGAGAAAACCTGTCTCAAAAGATTAAAAAAAAAAAAAAAGGATCACAGAGATAAACTTATATTTATTCTCACAAATACTGTAGTAATTGTGAGAAAACAGATGACCTTTACTCTGGCTCTGAACACTCAGAAACTCTAATGCCTAGAGATTGGGAATAAAGAAAGTTGAAAGTGCTGTTTTGAGTATTTTGCCAAAAGAACAAAACTAATAGTCAGAGCCTCTGCCTCACTTATTCCTTTCCAGTTTCATACAACATTTGACTGTTAAATTTAAGCCATTTCCAGAATTCTAGATGCAGTTGTTTGGGAAATATAATTTAATTTTGAGTTTTGTAGCTTTTGGAGGAAGGATAGGGAAGAATGGCTACTAACTCGGATTTTTCATGTGATCATATTCATACATAAAATGTTTGTGTGCGTAGTTTTGGAAGTGAGTAATTACAGCGTTGCACAGAGTAACACAAAGTAAACATAAATCCGAGAGGTGATTTCTGGTTTTGCAGAAAAGGCATGCTAGAATGGAAATTTAGCTAGCCAACACTTTTGCCAAAATGGGTTTGTCTTTTATCCTTATCCTGTTGATGGGAGGTAGGCCTCACACTCTGATATGATTAATCAACACAGAGGACTGCCCACTTTGATAGAAAAAAAAATATGTCACAGTTGGAAATAATGAAAACAGGTTGGTGATATTTTATATAAAATGTTTTTCCCTTTGTCTTTAGCACTTGCTGGAGGTAAATTCTTTGAAGCACCTGACAAGACTGACCCTTCAGGATCGAATCACCAAATCTCTTCTTCATTTGCACAAGAAGAAGAAACCGCCCAGTATCAGTGCCCAGTTTCAGGTCATTACCTATTCTACTCATGCCAGATCAAATCTGTGAACTGCAAGATCATTGATGGGATAGGATTTATATGCCTAAGAAGCTATAGTATTGAGTGTTTTATTAGAAAAGGAGCTAGGTTGTATGTCCAAGAATCAAAGGTTTTTCTTTAGTAAAATAGAAATTGAAGAATACGTTAAACCCAAAGCCAGGAGACAGAAGGAAAGAAACAAAGTTAAACAGAAGTTTGTGCAGCTGTAACTAAGAGGTGCAGCTTAGAGTGCAGATGTGCTGGCAGAAGATTCAAGTTGGGTCCCTAACACCAAACAGGTGCTGAACAATTACCTCTAACTCCATCTCCATGGACTCTGTGGCTTTGGGCCTTTGTGGACAGCAGCACTGTAGCACATAGACACACACAGACACGTAACTAAAAATAAAATTAATATTTTTTCTTCTTATTATTTACAATTTATTCACTTTGTATCTGGTTATACCCCCTTCCTCATCTCCTCCTAGTCCCACCCTCCTTCCTCCCTCCTCCTCCCCTATCCCTCTCTCCTAGTCCACTGATACAGGAAGTCCTCCTCCCCTACTATCTGACCCTAGCCTATCAGGCCCCATCAGGTCTGCCTGGATCCTCTTCCTCTGTGGGCTGGCTAGGTTGCCTCACCAGGGAGAAGTGATCAAGGAGTAGGCAACCGAGTTCATGTCAGAGACTGTCTCTTCTCCCCTTACCAGGGAACCCGCATGGAGACTGAGCTACATCTATGGGCTACATCTAAGCAGGGGGTCTTAAGTCCTCTTTATGCTAGGATCAAAAACTCAAGTGACAACACATGCTGGAGAGGATGTGGAGAAAGGAGAACTCTCCATTGTTGGTGGGAATGTAAACTTGTACAACCACTTTGGAAATCAATTTGGCGCTTTCTCAGAAAACTGGGAATAGTGCTACCTCAAGACCAGCTATACCACTTATGGGCATAAATCTGAAAGATGCTCAGCCATACAATAAATCTTAAAAAGAAAAATTTAGAAAAAGAAAACAAATGAAACCTGAAGGCTTTTGGAAGAAAGTAAGTAAAATAAAAGCTCTGATTGTTTGAGCTGATCAAAAACTGATAATGCCTTTAGCCAGACTTAATGAGATATGCATAAAACCAACTGTAGAAGAGAGAATATCACTACATCCTCCATAAACATAAAAATTAATTTAAGGTAGAGCTTCTTTTCTGGATGATTTTAAAAGTTGGTCAGAATGGAAGAATATCAGGGGAGGGCATGGTGACATATGCCTCTAATTCCAGCATGCAGAGGACTGGCATAGGCACATTACAAGTTAAGGGCAGCCTGAGCTACATAGCTTATTATAGGTCAACCTTGGTCAAATATAAAGGCCCTATCTCAGAGAAAAGATAGGAGTTGGGGGAGAAGAACTACCTGAAATGTGTGTTTGAGCAAAGTTACTTAATGAATGTGAAGAATAGTGAAATGTGAAGAATAGTGAAAAACTATTCTCTATTTAGAGTATTTTGAAATGTATCTACAATAATGACTGTTGCTGGGGCATGAGCTTTAAGATTAAGGTTAATTTAGCAATTCTTGCTTTAGCCAGAATAGGAATATACACAATTTCCTTTTCAGAAACAAACCCTTCTGTGTATGTCTAGAAGGTTTTTGCATATTTTGCCACACTGTTTATATTTGTAAGCTGCTTATTGTCATGTCTTGACTGGAAGAGCTTCCTAATGTCACTGCTTCTATTGCAGGCCTCCTTAAGCAAGCTGATGGAAACACTCGGTCAGGCAGAACCCTATTTTGTAAAATGCATCCGTTCAAATGCTGAAAAGGTAAAAGTATCCTATACATAACAGCACACCAGTCAGATCCTCAAAAGAAAATCTGAATTCCCTTAAATGGGATCAGAGAAACTGTGCATACTTTTTGTATAGAAAATTATATATATTTGTGGAGTTGATTCAGCATGTATTAGAGTCTTAGAGGCAACTATTAATACCCTTTGAAATGCCATCAGAAAAAAAAAAGGGTTTTTTTCCTATGAAAATTTTATTACTCTAAAGGCTAATTAATCTCCTCTTTTTGGGTATAGTCTATGTCTCTTAAAAATTGTTTAGTATTTTTATGCTTAGAAATATTTACCCTTACTTTTTCTGTTGTAGTGCCTTTAATTAGCACTTGTCAAAATATAATGTGTATATCTGCTTGTCATCTTCATGTTCAGAAGAGGTAAAAGTTTGCAGCAAAAAAAGCTTAAATACAGCAGAGATGAAGTTCATCTTTCTTGATTGTTTGTTTGTATGTGTATGTGCACAAGTGCCATAGTGCACATGTGGAGGCCAGAGGACAATTTGTGGGCATTATCAGCCATAGTTTACTTCCTTTTAATCAACAGTCTGCGGTTCTGCTGTTTACAAGTGTTGTTTTGTCGCTTGTGAGATGGCACAGCAAGTAAAGGCTCCTGACTCAAGTTTGGTGACATTTTTATTCTCAGAACCATATAGTAGAAGGAGACTGACTCCAGTAAGGTGTGCTCTGACTTCCTCATGTATGTCGTGGCACACAGACTGTAGTTGAGTTACTTCATTATTCCATGACTTCAGTATTTCATCTGTGTAATCTACTCTAATTATAGTACTAAATTTATAGTCCTTTTTGAGTATTAATAGCGTACAGCTATGAAGCGCTTAGTTTCTGCTTGTATTGACTAGAAGTTTGAGTTCCAGTTATTGAGACCTTACTGTTTGAAAGTTGAGTTGATAGTGTTTGAGGTCCTAGGATGAGTTCTGTATATATCTATATCTGTTCATATATATAACAGTACCCATATATATGTTAAGTCTGTTATTAACTTGAATTATTCATCTGGGATTGTCTTAATCCCAGATCGTTAAAAATAACATTAAGAGGCTGACCAGGATGTGATACCAGAAGCTACAAATACATCTATCTCTTTAGAATGCCTAGAAATGTAGCAACGGAGACACCTAGGGTAGGTAGCAAGATCCTGTGATTGCCTGTGTAATAAACCAGTTTAACATTCCCAGGACTTACAAGTGTTTTATATCCCCCTTTTCTGTGTTGCATGCCTGTGTCATAAGCAGAAGTATTAGGGAAATAAACAACAAATTTTGTCAGTTTTTAGCTTAAGTAACAGTTGAAGTAGGTCAGTTATTTAGTGACATTACCAGATTAACATCTTGATGAAACACAGAATTATAAACAACAGTTGGTTAAGTACATTAGTTTGCAGTGACTGAGTTGTGAGACATCTGCACAGCCACATTTCTACCAAGCTTTGTTGTTCATTTGCATTCTTGACTATAGGAGCCTGGAAAGTTGCTTTCACCCTCATAACTCCAGGCCAGGAGGATAGTCATCTTTATATAAGTTGCCGGTTAGAAGAGCTTGTTCATTCTTCAACTGCATCTTAATCTGTCAGTCCCTGGATACTCAAAGGTCCTTTAAAGACAGATCTAAATTTGGAGATCTACTAACCTTTTTCTTTGTTTGTTTTAGCTGCCCTTAAGATTCAGTGATACCTTGGTACTAAGACAGCTTCGGTACACTGGGATGCTGGAAACAGTTCGAATTCGCCAATCAGGATACAGCTCAAAATATTCTTTCCAGGTTATTTGCTTCTATAATATATTTACATGAATATATAATATTTTATATGAATATATATGTATATACATACGTATTTTGTCAAATAAATTGTTTCTACATGTGTTGCTTATTATATATTTTGGGACTTGTTCACATGTTTTAATTTTGCTATTTTTATATAGAGCTGAAAAAGAGTTGCGGGTACTCACTCTTTTGGAAGGACAGCAGTCCTGTTGAACGTATATGTTGTGATAAAATACAGTAGTTGGCTATTCTCATTGATCTGAATGTTTGCCATTATTAAGTGTGACCACAATTTAGTAGTTTTCACACTGATTTTTTCCAATAAATGAAATAATTCAGTCATAATTATCTAGTCAAATAAAAAGGCTTCATTTGGTTTTCCCGTAAGTTTTCTTAGTAAGAATTTTTACCTAGGAAACTACTAGAGTGTTACTCAGCAATCATTAGCTATACAGCTCTATGGGTAAAAATTGTATTGGAAACTTTCAGGAACTGAGCAGTTTTTTCAGTATGGAAAGAAAAAGCTTGATTCTCACTGGTATGTCCAAATAGCTGCTGTATTTCTTTTCTCCCCTTACTAAGATTTCAGGTTCCTGTGAAATGACTTTTCTCTGGTTTTTAGTATGGCCTTCTCAAAAAAAATAATTAACTTTAACTTAGTTTCCATTTGATAACATAATGTTTCAAACTTGGTATCTTTCCCCTTACTGTGTTTTTATAACTCTATTTTAAAGAGATCTTTCTATGTTTTTGTTGTATGTTTATGGGTGTTTTGCTTGCATGTATAGTTACACCCCCTTAGAGCGCAGTGGCTTTGAAGGACAGAAGCAGTTGTCATCCTCCCCTGCACAGGGTACAGATGGCTGTGAGCAGCCGTGGATGACTGGACTCCAACCCCGACTGTAGGAAGAGTATCCAGTGCTCTTAATTACTGAGCCATCTCTTCTGGCCCTTATTTAGATTTTAAAGTAAAAAATACTTTGTTTCATCCTACTTTTTATTAATAATTCTTCTTCAATAATTTCATACATGTATATAATAATTCTGGTTACTCTCATACCTGCTCTTGCTAGCCCTGCCAGTTTGCCGCCTTCTACTTTTAAAAGAATGATAAAAAAGACCCTAGAGTACCTTCACTCATGTGGCTCACTGCCTTCTTGCAGTGTGTTCATATTCTTTCCCATTGCATTCCTTTAAGTAAAGTTTCCTTTTTATTAAAAGACTGAGAAACCCAGTAATAAAAGGATAGTCAGTCAGTTTAGGACATAATACCCATGTAGGTATTTAGTGATTTGAAACCATTTTCTTTTGCTTTTCAGGATTTTGTGAGCCACTTTCATGTGCTTCTTCCTCGAAATATTATTCCATCTAAATTTAACATTCAAGACTTCTTAAGGAAAATCAATATTAATCCCGATAATTATCAAGTTGGAAAAACCATGGTAAGTATATATAGCCTTAGTCAAAATTGAGAGTATTTTATACTTTAATAAGACCTGTCTTTGTCTATGAGTTTTATGAAAAGATAGTACGTATCAAGTATTACAAGGAATTTGATTAAGCTAAGTGGTTTTAAATGTTTGGATGTACTTACTGTTTGTTTAATCTGTTTTTTAATTTATGTGCATGTGTATAGGCAGAGATGTGTCATTGCATGGTTGTGGACGTCAGCGGCAAAAATACGGAGTCAGCTCTCCTGCTTTACCATCTGAGTCCCTTAATAAGACTGGAAATTTCAGTCTTGGCAACAAGTGCCTTTACCTACTCTGCTATTTTGGGGGCCCATAAATTTGATTTATTAGTATTATTGTATGTTTGTGTGAGTAATGTGTGAATGCTAGCACACTCATGGAAGACAAATTTCAGGAGTTGGTTCTCCTTTTATCTTATGTTCATAAGATGATACTTAGGTTCTTATGCTTACATAGCAAGCACTGTTACCCAGTGAACCCTCTTAACTGATCCTAGGTCTTTTTTTTTTTTCTTTTTTTAATGGCTTAGCATAAAGGTGCTTGCTGTCAAGCCTGATAACCTGTGTTTAATCCCAGAGCCCATGTGGTATGTGGAAGAGAACTGACTGTTAATAGTTGTTATCTGACCTACCCCCGCAACATAAAATGAAATGTTGTAATCGGTATTAGTCACAGAATTTCTGGCCAGTACTCTAGTTCTGACTATACCTTCAGCTGTGATTCAAATCATGTCATAGCCTGTTGAAATGACCAACTTACCTTGTCCACAATAACTTGTTATCTTTTATTTATATTTCTTCCTCTCCTTCCTTCATTTTTCAAACAGAAAACCATGATCATCTTGGGCTTACTCTCTGATTTGTTTTACCAAATTTCTTTTGATTTTTTTCTTCGAAATGATTCTCATATCTCAGCCTGTTTCTCCATTTCTGATTTCATTTTATTTCTATTCTTTACATAATTTTCTCTTTATTACTTTGATAATATTTTTTAGATTTAATTATCTTTATGTATATGAATGCTTTATCTGTATGCATACCTGCATACATGAAGAGTGCATCAGATCACATTGTAGATGGCTGTGAGCTGCAACATGATTGTTGGGAATTGAACTCTGGACCTCTGGAAGAGCAGACAGTGCTCTTAACCATTGAGCCATCTCTTCAGCCCTACTTTGACAATATTAAACTGCTATTTTTGCTCTATTTTAGTCATTCCATTTAACTCATTCTGCCCATTAAAATCACTCAAATATGCTACTTTCTTTACTTTGACCTCATGCTCAATAGACTCCCATTAAATTTATGTATCTTCAGGCATGGTGGTGCATGCCTTTAATCCCAGCACTTAGGGAGGCAGAGGCAGGTGGATTCCTGTGAGTTCAAGGCCAGCCTGGTCTACTAAGCGAGGCCAGGAAAGCCAATGGTACACAGAAAAACCCTGTCTTGAAAAACCATTGATCATCTCTCACTAGGGGATGCAGTCTTGCCAGGCCACAGAGGAAGATGATGCAGCCAGTCTTGATGAGACCCGATAGGCTAGGGTCAGATAGAAGGGGAGGAGGACCTCCCCCTATCAGTGGACTAGGGGAGGGGCGTAGGGGGAAAAAGGAGAGGGAAGGTAGTGGAACTGGGAGGAGAGGAGGGAGGGGCCTACAACCAGAATATAAGTGAATAAATTGTAATAAATAATAACTAAATAAAAATTAAAAAAGAAAAATGTATATATTTTCCTTACTCATACTGACTGCTTTTCCTTATTGTCTGGGTAGTAGTATTGTCTGTCTATAAATCAAACACTAGAAAGCAGTGCCAGGAAAATCAATGATCAAGACCGTTCTCAACTGCAGAGAATTTTAAGGCCAGCCTGGGCTAAATGAGCATTTGTCAGAAAACACAAGACGAACAAAAAACACTTCCATATTGTAGCATCATAATAGTTAACAGTAATTTATGAAGGGTTATTTTTTAGGGGTTTTAGTTTTTCTAACTCCTGCTGTTGCTCAGGTAAGATCTTCTATCTCCAGTCCTTAGTAGTTCACTCTTTAACTCTTGATATATAATATCTACTTGCCCTTAAAGATGAACCATAGCTGTATTTCAAGGAGATATGTCTAGTTTATCCTTTGTATATACCTGCTTTTGACTGTGGTGAGTAAGAAGTCTTTAACGAATACTAGATTTCAAATAGATGGTTATTCTTGGTTCCTTCATATTATAATCAGTTTTTAAGATCTGTGATTCTCAGTTTCCCCGATTCAACATTTTCAAAAACTGTCACATATTAACCAGTGGTGTACTGGTCTTTTACAGCAGTGATTTTTCCAGATTAGAGACAGTAGTAAAGTGTTTGACACTGGAAGCTTGGTTCTTTTTCTCATTTTCCCATTTCCTCTCATGTCCTAGTATCTTTTATTTAGTATGAGAGTGATTACTTTAGTCCAGGTGATAGAACTATTTTTCTGCACTTGATTTGCATGCCTGCTATTATATGTGTTTGTCTCTGAAAGCTTACCACAGAAACAATTCATGAATAGTTTTCATTTCTTCTTAAGCTTTATCCCTTGTCCTTTTTTTTCTTCTAATAGGTTTTCCTAAAGGAACATGAACGACAGCACTTACAAGATCTGCTTCATCAAGAAGTGCTTCGCAGAATCGTACTGTTGCAGAGGTGGTTTAGAGCCTTGCTCTGTAGGCAGCAGTTCCTTCATTTGAGACAGGCATCGATTATTATCCAGGTGGGATGAGAAAGTAATTCTTTGTGTGAGAGTGACTTTGTTTGACCTTCATTCAGTAAACAGAACAGTTTTACTGTGAAACATATAAATAATAATGAAACTTATGAGAATGAATCATATTCATTTTTTTCTATTTTATTTATTTTTCTTTCATATATTATATCCTGACTGTAGCTTCCCTCCCCTCACTTCTCCCACTCTCTCTCCCCTTCTTTCTTCTGGATCCATCCCCCTTTAACCTCCTCTCAGAAAAGCACAGACTATCCAGGGACATCAACCAAATATGGCATGATAAGCTACAATAAGACCAGGCATATATTCTCACATTAAGGCTGGAAAGGCTGGGTGAGGCAACCCAGTAGGAGGAAAAGGGTGCCAAAGGCAGGCAGAAGAGTTAGAGACAGAACACCAAATCTACACAGCTATAACATATATTCAGAGGACCTCATCAGACCCATACCAGCTCCCTGATCTCTGTGAGCCCAATTGAGCCCTGGTCAGTTGATTGTGGGCTATGGGGTTTTGTTTTTGTTTTGTTTTTCTTTTTGTTTTGTAGTGTTTCTGATCCCTCTGGCTCTTTCAATCTTTCCTCTTCTGCAGAACTTTCTGTGCTCTGCCTAATATTTGGCTTAATAAAGTCTGGTTTCTCTGATGACAGTTATGCTAGGCCCAGCACATCCTACAGGCATAACAAACTGTGGAACCCAGGATTTGTGGCTGGCTTGGTATCCGAATCCCTCCACTTGAGGCCATGCTTAGTTATAGAGGATAGACAGTTCAGGTGTTCCCCATTACTAGGAATCTTTGCTAGTGTCGCACTCATAGATTCTATGGAATTTCCATTGCACTGGGTTTTCAACTCCAGAAATGCCCCCCAATTCTAGTCATCTCTTCTAGTATTTCTCTCACTCCATTCTCTACCAATACCTGATTCCTTTTGTTCCTGTCCTCACTGGCCCCCATTCCACTTGCAAAACCTATTCTGTATCCTTCTCAGGAAGATCCTTGTGTCCTTCCTTAAGCCCTCCTTAATACTTAGACTCTCTTGGGTTTGTAGCTTGATTATCCTTTACAGCTAATATCTACTTATAAGTGAGTACATACAGTGTTTGTCTTTATGGGTATGAGCTACCTCTCCCAGAATGATTTTTTTCTTAGTTCCATCCATTTGCCAGGAAATTTAATGATTTTTGTTGTTTTGGTTTTTTGTACAGCTGGGTTATAGTCCATTGTGTAAATGTACCACTTTTTTAAAATTCACTTTTCAGTTGAGGGATATCTGGGTTGTTTCTAGTCTGGCTATTATGAATAAAGCCACTATGAATGTAGTTGCGTAAGTGTCCTTATGGTAGAATGGGTTGTTTTTTGGGTATGTACCCAAGAGTTGCATAGGTGGGTCTTGAGGTAGATTGATTGGCAATTTTCTAAGGAAGAGCCATATTGATGTTTCTAGTGGCTGTACAAGTTTGAAGTCCCACCAGCAATGGAAGAGTGTTTTCTTTGCTCCACATCCTTAACAGCATGAGCTGTCACGTGTGTTTTTTATTTTAGCTATTCTGACAGGTGTAGTAAGATGGAATCTCCAAGTTGTTTTGATTTGCATTTCCTTGATGGCTAAGGATGCGGAACGTTTCTCTCAGCCATTTGAGATTCTTCTGTTTAGAATTCTCAGTTTAGATCCGTACCCCATTTTTAATTGGGTTATTTTGTTTGTTGATGTCTAGTTTCTTGAATTCTTGTATATTTTGGATTTCAACCCTCTTTTGGATGTGGGTTGGTGAGGATCTTTTCCCATTCTTAGGCTGCTGTTTTGTTCTATTGACAGACAATCTTTTGTCTTTTAGAAGCTTTTCAGTTTCATGACATCCTATTTGTTAATTGCTGATACCAGTGCCTGCACTATTAGTTCAGAAAGTTGTCTCCTGTGCCAGTATATTCATTTCTCAAATCCTTGTAACACCAGACAGATTACTTGGAGTTCACGGCAGCATGACAGCCTATATACATACAATTCCAGGACAGTCAGACCTACAATAGAGAGACCATGGCAAAAAGAAAATACATAAATAAAAAGAAAGAAAATAGAACTTACTAATTTGCAGAGCATGAAAATATATAAAAAATTTAAATTGTACAGTTAACCTCATCTAGGTTATATTGCTTAAAATAAGATTTTTTAAATTTTTATAGAATGTTTCCTGTTTTTAAAATTTTATTTATTTTTATTTATTATAATTTATTCACTTTGTATCCAGCTGTAGCCCCTCCCTCATCCCCTTCCAATCCCGCCCTCCCTCCTTTATCTCCTCCTATGCCCCTCTCCAAGTCCACTAATAGGGGAGGTCCTCCTCTTCTTCCATCTGACCCTAGCCTGTCAGGTCTCATCAGGACTGGCTGCATCATCTTCCTCTGTGGCCTGGTAAGGCTGTCCTCTCCCACACGGGGGAGGTGATCAAAGGGCCAGCCACTGAGTTCATGTCAGAGACAGTCACTGTTCCCATTTCTAAGGAACCCACTTGGACACTGAGCTGCCATGGCCTATATCTGTGTAGGGGTTCTAGGTTATCTCCATGCATGGACCTTGGTTGGAGTATCAGTCTCAGAAAAGACCCCTGTCCCCAGATTTTTTTGTTCTGTTGCTCTTCTTATAGAGCTCTTGTCCCCTCCAGGTCTTTCTGTCTCCTCCTTCTTTCATAAGATTCCCTGCACACTAGCAACGTTTGGCTATGACTTGCAGCATCTGCTTTAATAACCTGCTGGGTAGAGTCTTTCAGAGGCCCTCTGTGGTAGGCTCCTGTCCTGTTCTCTGTTTTTTCTATCTTCCAGTGTCTATCCTGTTTTCCTTTCTGAATGAGGATTGAACATCTTACTCAGCGTCCTCCTTACTTAGCTTTTTTGGTGTACAGATTTTAGTATGATTATCCTATATTATATGCCTAATATCCACAAGAATTTTAAAATTATTATTATTTATTACAATTTATTCACTTTGTATCCCAGCTCTGGCCCCCTCCTTTGTCTTCTCCCAATCCCACCCTCCCTCCTCCTTTACCCTCTATGCCCCTCCCCAGTCCACTGATAGGGGAGGACTTCTTCCCCTTCTACCTGACCCTAGCCTCTCAGGTCTCTTCAGGACTGGCTGCACTGTTTTTCTCTGTGGCCTGGCAAGGCTGCACCCCTCTCCCCCAGGGGGAGGCGTTCAGAGGGCTGGCCATTGAGTTCATGTCAGAGACAGCCCCTGCTGCCCTTACTAGGGACCTCACTTGTAGACTGAGTCTATGGGCTACATCTGAGCAGGGGTCTTAGATCCTCTCCATGCATGGTCCTTGTTTGGGGTATCAGTCTCTGCAGGGCCCCCAGGGCCCAGTTTAAAATAAGAATTTTTGATTAAAAAGGCTTTTATTTATTTTCTAACGAGCCAAGATTTTACTTATTACTTTACATTTTAAGTATTCTTGAATAATAGTGTTACCTGAAGTTTTTTGGTTTTTGCCATAATCCTCAACTTCTTCGTGGATTTTTTTTTCTTGGTGAATTTTTGCTGAGGCCTTTCTGTTCTCTTAGTTTCTTGTGTTCATCAACCTCAATAAGGTTGATTGAGTGCTTAGCATAAAGGGCCTCCATCAGTATGGTACATTTAGGCTCATCAGTGGTTGCAAATCCATAACGGTGGGCATGGTACTTGCTTAAGGCTTTGGCATCTCTGTAGATCCTATCTGTTACGGCATTTCAGTCTTAGAGGTGATCTTCAGCACCTCTTGTAAAGTAGTACTAGTCTCCATTAAACTTATAGCAGCAGTGCCCTCTGAGAGCTCAGCGGTAGGTTATAGGTGAGACCAATCCCAGAGCATCAGCACAATTATAGTTATTAGTGTTATCATCATTATTAATATTATCTTCCAGCAGCTTAGCTACTTATATACTGAAAGTACTAATGACATAGACATTTAGCCTTGTTAACCTTTTTTATGAAGTGAGTGGTAATAGCCATTTTCTCTTTTCTTTCCCCTTAGCGATTCTGGAGGAATTACCTAAATCAGAAGCATATCAGAAATGCAGCTTTGGAGAAAGATGCTTTTGTAATGGCTAGTGCAGCTTCTCTTCTCCAGGCTTCCTGGCGTGCTCATTTAGAGAGACAGCGATACTTGGAGTTACGAGCTGCAGCTGTCATCATCCAGCAGCGATGGAAGGAACTCTATAGGAGCAGGCACAAGGCTGCTACCTGTATCCAGGCAAGATGGAGGGGCTACAGGCAAAGTAAGAAGTACAAAGAACAAAGGAACAAAATTATCCTTTTACAGTCAATATGTAGAGGATTCCGAGCTCGACAAAGGTAATCTGTGCTAATGAAACCGTTTTTTTCTGTTTTCATAGTTTTTTTTTTAAACCTGCTTTAATACTTTTATTATCAGTTATGTTTTTATCACTAGACTGTGATAAAATTCTGTCAGCTCTAACCTGTATTGTGTGGGCTGTAGCAGAAATTAAATAAATGTTCATTGAATTAAATCAGGTTGGAAACTTCCATGACCTATGGTTATAACTGCTTAGAAAAAAACTTTTGCATTTGGTTTAGTCTTACAAATTTGGAAATATTCAACTTTTTTTTCTTACTTTATGAACACAGATCTCTATTCTAGCTAACATTTTTCTAGATTATCTAGTTAGGAATTATTTATGTAAAGAAGAGGATAGGCAGGAATGGTAACACAGACCTTTAATCCCAGCAGAGGCAGGCAGACTTTTGTGAGTTTGAGGCCAGTCTGGGCTACAAAACAAATCTAGGAAAGCCAAGACTACACAGAAAAAAAATCTTGTCTCAAAAAACAAAAAAAAAGAAGAAGAAGAAGAAGAAAATTTGAACTAGTACATCCAAGTTAGTTTTAGAAATACATAGATGAGTAGAGTGGTACATACTAGTCCTAGCTAAGTTTGAGGCCAACTTTGAACATAGTTAAGAATAGCAAGGCTCCACCTCAAACAGTGTTTCTGTAGTAAATTTAATTATCTTCATTGGTAACCAAGAGCTATCTGTAACCAACTTTGTCTATTTTTGTATAGATATAAAGCTTTAAAAGAGCAAATGCTGAAAGAAACAAAACTAGAGCATGGATTGGTGCATATCAAGGCACGTGGAACTCTACAAATTCAGGGTTCAGACCCTTCTGAGTGGGAGGATTGTTCGTTCGACAACAGAGTAAAAGCCATAGAGGAATATAAATCTGTGATAGAAAGTAATCGAATTAGCCATGAGAGTTCACTGGATTTCTCAAAGGAGTCTTCAGAAAAGCAACAGGAGAAAGTCAGAAGCCAAAGTGGTACAGACTTGCAGGGAGATGTGGTTGTAAGACAGAGGCCCAAGTCCTTGGAAGATCTCCATCAGAAGAAAGTAGGTCGGGCCAAAAGAGAAAGTCGGAGAATGAGAGAATTAGAACAAGCTATATTTAGCTTAGAATTGCTGAAAGTCCGTTGTCTTGGTGGCATATCGCCTTCAGATGAACGCAGGTGGTCTACAGAGTTAATGCCTGAAGGCCTTCAATCTCCACAGGGTACACCTGATAGTGAGAGCTCTCAAGGGAGCTTAGAACTTCTGATCTGTGAGGAGAACCAAAAAAGCAAACCTGAGTCCCTCATTTCAAATGAGGGAGAATTGAAAATTTCATCACCCAGTGTATCTACTAACCCGAAAGTTGGTTCACAAGACAACTCCCTCAGTGCCTCACGTGAAACTAGCTTTGCAGTGGCTGGAAAAGAAGCATCTTCTGGGGCTGCAAAGGAAGAGCTTGTCTGTAGTTCTGAGCCTATCACCTGTAAACCTCAGCTGAGAGATTCTTTTGTTTCAAGTAGTCTGCCTACATTTTTTTATATTCCCCATCAAGAACCTCTGAAAACAAGTTCCCAGCTAGATACAAGTATCCAAAGAAACAAACTACCAGAAAGAGAAGCCACAGAAGCCAGGAAGTGTCAGTTTTCAGGAGATCAGATGATTTCTTTGAATACAGATTCTTCATGTACTGTGCTTAAGAAGTTAGAAAAGCTGAATACTGAAAAGGAGAAAAGGCAAAAGCAGCTGCAGCAGCAGAATGAAAAAGAAATGATGGAACAGATTCGTCAGCAGACATATATTTTAGAGAAGGAACGTAAAGCCTTCAAGACAATTGAACAGTCACGAATGGAGGATTCTCTCTTGGCACCAGCTTTTTATCAGTCAAGACAAAGAGTAGAGAGGCCATCTTCTTTGCATATTCCAAATATCCCAAGTAAAGCAGAAGCTGGCGTACTAGGTTCTCCATCAGCAGTCACTGAAAGAGATGCCGATCTTGCCACAAAAGACAGTCCCTCCATTTCTTTACCCACAAAGGACCGACCTGTCACCCTGTTCTTTGAAAAGAAAGGAAGCCCATACCAATCTAGGACTGTCAATGAATTATCGAAGACAGAAAGGATGGGCACCCAACATAATGTTGCTGTTAAATTCTCTAATAATCGCACTACAGAAAAAGAGCACTTTAGGTCAGCTCACTATGGCCACAGATCTGATGACTCTTCCAGAGACAGAAGTTCAAGAACCATTTTCTTCACACCAAAAGACAATACAACTATTCCACTGTAAGTGAAATTTTTATTTTCATCTGTTAAGTGGGACATTTCTTTGTTGAAGAGCTTTGTGTTCCACCCTGTCCACGAGTGCTGCGCAAATCTGTGGGTTTTTTTCCCTCTGCGAAAAGTATGAGTAATTAGACCTTAGGAATCTTTGAAAGTAGATAGCACTTTTTTGTTTGTTTGTGGGTTTTTGGTTTTTTTTTTTTTTTTGCATTTTTCCTTGCTAATTGAAAAAGCATTTGTAAAAGGGCAATACAGTGTTTACCATTGTACTAGGCATTCAGCAGGTCCTAGTTGCTGTAGAGCTATGAAATGTATTGATACAAACTATACTATTGGGAGGCTTTTCAGAACTTAGCATGTTTTGTCACACTGTTGGCTTATTTGTAGTTTTCAATAATGTCTTTATGTCTTTGGTGTATAATCATATGAAACTTATAAACTTTTAAGTGTATGGTATAGTAGTATTAGTTGTATATAAGTTGTCACACAACATGTCTTTTTCATCTTGCAGTATTGAAATTCACTCACTAAATAGCTCTTCTCTTGTGGGCAACTACCTTCTACTTTATGGTTTTTGGCTTTTGATTTTTGTTTATATATTTTTGAGACAGAGTCTTACATGTAGACCTCACTGCCTGAAACTTGATATGTAAATCATGCTGATCTTGAACTCACAGAGAATTTGCCTGCCTCTGCCAACTTGAGGGCTGGGGCTATGAAACGTGTTGTGCCACCATGCCCAAATCTGTCTTATGTTTCTAAGAATTGAACAGCTTTAGGCATCTATTGTAAGAAGGGATTCTTTTTAGTTTTTATAATTGTCTGCTTTAAATGATGATAACCACGAAATCATTTTAACTCGTAACAGTCATGAGGAGCAGTTTTCTGGTTTATGGTTTTTGTTTTGCCTTGTTTTTTAAATTTTTGATGCTTGGGATCAAACCTGAGACTAATACATGCTTATCAAGTACCAGGCTTATGTAGCTGGCACTCATTGAGTCATCTCCCCAGTCCAAGATAACCTCTTGCAACCCCTAGAGTTTATTTTTGAATATTACGTAAAAGATCGCTAAAGGGAAAACAGTTAACTTACCATCTTCTGTTGCAAGTTACTATCTGTTTTGAACTAGTCTGATGCTCATAGTTAAGTTATGACTCCCAAGGAATTTGTAATCTAATGATGAATTTTAAAACTCATAATACTGAATTAAAGTAATTAGTCCCATGAAAATTTAGGTACTGTTTAAATTTTCATCAGACTCTGACACTGTTTCAACATAGAATTTAATGATAAGTCTTATCAGTGAATTTTTCAGACAAAATTAAACTTTCATAACTCAACACTATACTATAGTACCTGTATTGTTTGCAGCATATTTCATTTTGTGTAATAACAATTCTTATTCTGCCATTGTTCATATTATTCCTCATAGTCTCAAGTTTTAATGTTAAGATAGTAGATGAAAACTTAGAAGTGTTCAGAAAGTTATATTTTTCCTAACTAATAAGAACCACCCCAGAGTAAAACAGGATCTTCATTACTATCATATATTTTATGATTATATGAAGAACCTCTTTAAGACAAGTATCCTAAAGATGTGAGGAATTTAGAATTTTTATTTTCTCATTAGTGGACTGACTTTGGTTCTTAACCAATTTTGTTACTACCTCTCTCAAATGAAATGTTGCCATAGTGTAATGTACCCAGTGATTATCGCATGGGCCTCTTAAGAATTCATCATGTGTGTAGATTCTTGGTTACAGTATTGATTGGAGAAGAATAAATCTAGGGACTTGGGAGGTGCCTTTGTGGAGAAGAACACTTGTCGCACAAGCATGAAGACCAGAGTTTGGATCTCCAGCACCCACACTAAAGCTGAGTGTGGCTGCACACAAATGTAACCCAAGTTCTGGGCACTAGTGGAGACTGGAGCATTGCTGGCAATTGCTGGCTAATCAGCTTGGCCAGAACAAGTACACTCCAGGTACTTGAGGGACACAAGACACATAGTAACACAACAGGACACCTAGTGTTGTCCTCTGGCTTTCACAGGATGACATACAGACACATACAAGTGCGTACTTATATGTCCATGTGCATGCCTGCATAAACATACACATTCTATATGAGAATAAATATAATAAATCAGGTTTTGGAATTGACTAAGATCTTAAATTATTTATAGAATTTGCTGGGCTTCTGACTTGTTCTGTCCTGTTAAATTATAATTCAGATCTTAAATTATTTATAGAATTTGCTGGGCTTCTGACTTGTTCTGTCCTGTTAAATTATAATTCAGAGCAGGGTATAGTGGCGCACAGGCCTTTAATCCTAATACCCAGTAGGCAGATGCAGGCAGATCACTGAGTCCAAGGCTAGACTGATGTTCTTGGTGAGTTCCAGGACAGCTAAAGCTACATAGAGAGACACTGCTTCAAAAAAATATATACAATTAATGCCATCCTTTAGGATTACTTCAATGGAATATCTACTAGGAATTAAATATAATCTTGTTATTATATTTAAAGGGTATGCAGTAGAAATCCTCAAGTCCACAAACAAGATGAACCAGCTTGGAAACCTAAGTTAGCAGGGCCCGGGCAACAAGGGGTAAGTATTGGATCCCATTTATCTTTTAATTAGAAGAGGTGCACATTATTTTGGAATTCACTATTTTTGTAGGTAGAACACCATATGTACCCTTTTATTCTTAGGGGATTTTAGAGAAAGAAGCGGTAGGCTAGCCTTTTATAATTAGTCAAGGAATGGTGCCTAAAAGTACAAATTATATGAAAAGAAAGAAGTTGCTAAGGCTAAGGCAAAAAAAAAAAAAAAAAAAAAAAAAAAAAAAGGACAGTTTGTTCAGGTGACTTTGGTGTGACCTGTGGCAGTGGAGGGTGACTTAGCTCACCGCGGAAGACTAGTGTAGACTTAGCTTGGATCCTTATCTGCTGTTCACAGTAATGAATATGGATTCTTTTTGGTCATCCCTGTTACTTCTGCTAATAGACAGGGCTTGGTGGGGCGGAGGGAAGTTTCCAGACATTCATGAGCCCTCTTTCATTGGCATCTTTTCCCAAATTACAAAAACAAAACATTGTTGTGTTATTTGTTTTATCATTTGGTCAAGCAGGTTGCCAGACCGGCCCATAAAAAGAAAGCTCGAATGGCGCGGACGCGCTCCGATTTCTTGACTAGAGGTACTTTTGCCGATGGGGAGGGGGATACAGAGGAAGATGATTACGATGACATTATTGAGCCCCTTCTCTCCCTTGACCAAGCTTCTCACTCTGAGCTAGGGCCTGTATCCAGCCTGGGTCAGGCCTCTCACAGTGACTCCGAAATGGTAATTTTTACAGCAATAAGAAAGAAACAGCAAACAGATCTGCTCGGAGTAGTCTTTGCTAATCTACAGCTAACCTTCACAGCCTCTTCCATGTAATGGCTTGTACATGAGAAGCCTCAGTGAACACAGCAACATAAGCTAAGTCTAATGTAATAGTACTCAAATTAGGGGCACCTTAACTGTTCATATCAAATGATAAATTAGCCAAAAGTAAGATTATTTAAATTAGCACTTGTGTAGAAATGTTGACTATTATACCTTTAAAGGTCTAGAGTAGGAATCCTAAGTTTTAAAAAAAATTTTTATTTTTGTTTTTGTAAAGGGCCAGATAATATTTTAGACTTTGTAGATCATGGTCTCTGTTGCTTATAGATACTTAACTTGACAATTGCCATGTGAAAGCAATTAAAGACAAGAAGGTGAAAAAGGCCATGTCATTTCTAATAAGTATGCAGAACTTGTCATAGCTTTACTGACCTGGTATATAGAGTAAGATACTTACTTAATGAATTCGGACTTTAACTGAAAGACTATTCACTGAGCAGTTAGAGGTAGGGAAGCTTTAAAGTTCCTGCCTTCCTTATGTTCAGTAATAGAAGAGAGACATGCATTTTATATAACTCAACTGGGCATGGTGGAACAGAATTACCTCAAGTTCAAGACCAGCTTGAACTATGCAGTGAGACCATGTTTTCAGAAACCAAAGACAAAGATGGATGTGGTCACACATTTATAAGTCTGAGGCAAGAGGATTGTCAGGTTTTGATGCCAACATGAACTACAGAGTTGAAGGGTAGGGTAAAATAGAAAGCAAAATCCTGTCTCAGAGCACTAAACGAAATGTACCTGTAAAACTCTGGCCTGAGCTCTGACAAAGCTCGGCACATGCAATTTAGTGAGGGAGATGTGCCGTCCTGGACTAACCCAGCCAAATAGTAGGCTGCATATGGTGTGGATTTGTGTAACCAGAAACCATGACATTTTAGTTAAGTTTCAATAAAACTACACTTATTTTGGCGAAGAATATAACTTCTGTTATCATCTGAACCACAATTAGGTAAATATGTTAACATGTATGATTGTATTTGTACATACCTTAAAGTGAAGAGTTTCATTCGTTGTACTGGGATGATGGCTACTAGGTAATGTGCTTGGTGCTCATCGTCCTGGGGTTAGACTCCTAGCATCCATGTAAAAAGCCAAGCATGCTACTGTGAGCCCTTAACGTCAGAGCTTAGATAGGAGAATCCCAAGGGCTCTGGCTAGTCAGCTTCACCACATGGCCAAGCTCTGGATTCAGCGAGAGACTCTGTCTTAAAAACAAAACAAAAAACAAAAACCCCATAAAGCCAGACAATGTGACCTATGCCTTTAATCCCGGCACTTGGCATTTGGGTATCAGAGGCCACCTTGGTGTACATACCAATTGTCAGGCCAGGCTATCCAGGATTACAGATTGAGACTCTTTCTGGAAAAAGTAGAACGATAGAGGAAGACATACACATGTGCACACACGTGCTCACATTTTATCTGTGGTCGTTCTAGGAAACGCCAGTATAGAGATTCCACTCAACTAAGTCTAATAGGAACCAAAACATGATGGTTGATGAAGTAGTTTCTTTAATTTTCCTATATAAATTGGTTCTCCAGTCTTTAATGTCTGTTCACTGTGCAAGTTTATGATGATCTTTGAGTCATTACATATTTGAGGTTCAAACTGTTAGGCTTGGATTATGTTTACACCCAATTAGGATTTCTTCAAGTTTCTAAAATATCCTAATTGTGTTTATCTCTTAGACTTCGTTTTTAAGTAGTAATGTTGACATTCTGTGGAGACCAAAACAAACAAAGTGCAGGACATGTTGCTCCCTGAAAAACAACATGAGTTATAAACCTGAAACTTGCAGAAGTTAGAAATGATTTGTACTCTTCTGTTAATGTGTATAAATAGAGCTCAGGTCTCTTGACTGTAGGATTTAGTAACGGTTATGAAGGTGCCCTATATTTGAGTTATAAATAATTATATATGTTACAATTTTACGGTGGAACAAACAAATCTTACTGAAAAATATATTTTGATCTATTTCATAGAGATTTATTGTTTATGGAAGAACTTAGCACTTTATAACTGTTGCTTTGTTCCTGAGTTTCTTTTGTGACAATCCTTAGTCCTTTCAGTGGTAGAATACTATTCACACTGGGAACTCTTGCTGGGATGAACCAAAATCAGGCTTTCTGCTTGGAGCATTTGGCTCCTTTTGGTGTTTTAGCCTCTGTTCACCTGCTTGACAGTCACTGCATGCCTGTAGTCGTAGAACACCTTCCTGCACAGTGTGTTAGTCACCTCTAGCTCTCTTACTGTCCTCTTTGATCGTGTTTGAGGAACAGGTGGTGGTGCTGGTTGCTGGTGGATGCTTGCATGAAGCAGCTTTGCTTTGTAGAATAAGCTAGTAGATACTTAGTGAAGTGTGGGTGTGGAGGGAGGGAAGGGATGGTTTTAAATGTGTTTTTCTCTTGATCTTGAAAATGTGTCATATTCTAACATTCTCTCATTACTGTGATGATGAATCTTACTGTTTATTCAGCGTTTTTGTTGGAGTTACAAAGTGCACATTTTTTTTAAAAGTAAATCTGAGTTTATTGGGGACATGAATTTCTAAAAAATCGATTTCCCCCCCCTGGACAAATTAGTGTTATCACCAATATATGCTAACCAAGGAGTATGGCATTAGTTCTTAGCAGAAATGGCCATCTGCTCTTTTTATTTCTAAAGTTACTGATCTTACAGGATTAAAACAATTGCAGATTAATCACCTAAAGGGAATTTGAGGTAAACATTATGTCAAGATGGTTAATTAATAATCATTGATGCTGCAGGGGAGGGTAGGCAGTAGTTACAGTTTTCTGCCTCTGGGACTTTTATCCTCTTAAATACCCCCTGTGTGCTGTCCTCCCTTGGTTTAAATGTCTACCACCTTGGTGTTTACCCAAGAAGGAAAAAAAAGAGCATATTCTGCTAAGCTACATTTTTAAGATGACTTTCTATATATCTTCTATATGATGAATTAGTAAAATTGTTTATGTTCCTTATCTATGAGATTAGTACAGGAAACATACCTATCTACACTTAAGTTGTTTGTTTGTTTTCCTTGCCATTATCCAGATTTAAACCACCTAAAAATAATGCTATTGTTGTGGCATAGTTCCTTGCTAAGGGTTTTTTTTTTTTTCTCCTTTCTTTAGAGAAGTTGTTCTTTTTTGTTTGTTTGTTTTGTTTTTGAGACAGGGTTTCTTTGTATAGCCTTGGCTGTTTTGGATCTCCCTTTGTAGAACAGGCTGACCTGGAACTCACAGAGATTCAGATTCCTATGCCTCTGCCTCCCAAGTGCTGGGATTAAAGGAGTGTACCACCCTTTGACCAGGAAGTTGGTCTTTTAAAATGTATTTCCTAACGTAATAAATCTTGGTAAACTTCACTTTTTGTTGTTTATGAAGTTAGTCAGGTCATCTAACTTTAAATATTTATTTGCATAGAAGTCTGGAACATGATTTCTTACAACTTTTTTTTTTTTTTTTAAAAATCACTGTGTGTAAGTGATTGCTTCCCTCCCCCTTGTGTTTTATGACAGTGTCTCACTATAGCTTGGCTGGGCTGGAACTCCTAGAAATCACTATATTGCATGTCTGACAAAGAAAAAAAAGTTCTGCCTCCTGAGTGCTGGTGCTAGGCCTGTGCCACCGCACCCACTTGACTATTTCTTATATTTTAGATCAGTGTTTATTTTTAAGTTAGCCGTGTTCTAGATTTTCGTAACTGTAACAAAATTACCTGAAGTAGCAGCATAAATGATAGCTGTAGTCAGGTGGTTCTGTTGCTTTGGTTTTATGACAAGGCAGTATATATCCTTTGTGATGGCTGACAAGGGTAAGGGTGTATCTTCCCAAGACAAGCCCCGTCGCCTAGTTGCTCCCACTAGCTCTGCCATCACATTATGGGTCTATCAATGGACTGATAATGATACAGTCACCTTCCTCAAGCCCTGTGTCTAAACACTGTTGCTTTGAAATCTTAAACAAAAACCTTTGAGAGTCACACCATTTCCAAATTATAGCACATCATTGTCTGTCTCATCTTTTCCGAAGAGCTATAATTTTTATTTATTATGCTTTTTTTTTTGTTTTCTACTTCATTGGTTTCTGATTTTATCTTTATATATCTAGTGCTTATAATTGGTGGGATTTATTAATGAATTCTTTGCTGTCTAATACAATTTTTGTGATGAACCATAAGTATTTGATAAAAGTACTCTGCTCAGAGTGTAAAGTTTCAAAATATGCTCAGCATCTCTAGTCCCCGATGTCTTCATTATATTTTGTATACTGAGCTGTCTCAGGCTGAGAATGGTAGGATAAATCTTCTATTCCTTCTTAATTGTGGCTTTTAATATTTAAAGAAGCACCCTCTCAGATTGAATGCTTTTTATTTTTAGTTCTTGTTAATACCTGTTTCTCTTTTCTTTACTACTTCCATTTACTTGATAGACTTTTGCTTGACCCTTTCTTTTATCCTCACTTAGATGTTTCTATATAGTTGAGTCCTACTTTGAATAAAATTTAAAGTATTTTCCATTCATGGGTGAGTCAGGTCTTTATTTATTGATCTGATAGGTCAGTTATAACTTTTTATTTTTTACAATAAAATAAAACCGTACCCAACCTAATCAGTTACCAATAAGTAATACCCTATTAATTCACATCTGTGACACCACCAGTCATTCTGCTCTCCTCATCTTCTTTATATCTGTTTTGGGAGCTTTTTTCTTTGTCAGAACATGTACTTTAATATTACCTTGCTCTAAGTCCTAGCTTTGTGTTCACCTTTGATCTACTAAGTTTATTTATTTAGATGAAACTCTTCTAGCAGACTGTAGTTACTCAGGAAGGATTTTTAAGTATTCAATTTCATGGCTTTTATGTAGCCTTGATGTTTGAGGAATCATCGTGAGTACATTAAATCTTTGATTTAGGGTTGTAGAAGTGGCTCAGCAGCTGAGAGCACACGCATCCCGGTTTACAAAAGCCCATTACCTCAGTTCTAGGAGGTCCTCTAAGGCATGCACAGCTGAGAGCACACGCATCCCGGTTTACAAAAGCCCATTACCTCAGTTCTAGGAGGTCCTCTAAGGCATGCACAGCTAAGAGCACACGCATCCCGGTTTACAAAAGCCCATTACCTCAGTTCTAGGAGGTCCTCTAAGGCATGCACAGCTGAGAGCACACGGATCCCGGTTTACAAAAGCCCATTACCTCAGTTCTAGGAGGTCCTCTAAGGCATGCACAGCTGAGAGCACACGCATCCCGGTTTACAAAAGCCCATTACCTCAGTTCTAGGAGGTCCTCTAAGGCATGCACAGCTGAGAGCACACGCATCCCGGTTTACAAAAGCCCATTACCTCAGTTCTAGGAGGTCCTCTAAGGCATGCACAGCTGAGAGCACACGCATCCCGGTTTACAAAAGCCCATTACCTCAGTTCTAGGAGGTCCTCTAAGGCATGCACAGCTGAGAGCACACGCATCCCGGTTTACAAAAGCCCATTACCTTAGTTCTAGGAGGTCCTCTAAGGCATGCACAGCTGAGAGCACACGCATCCCGGTTTACAAAAGCCCATTACCTCAGTTCTAGGAGGTCCTCTAAGGCATGCACAGCTGAGAGCACACGCATCCCGGTTTACAAAAGCCCATTACCTCAGTTCTAGGATGCACATGGCACGCATCCAAGTAAAGCGCCTGTGCCCACAAAGTACGATAAATTTTCTTCAATTCAAAATAAATCCATAATTTAAATCCAGATTTTAAGTCAGTGCTTCACCACTGCTGTCGCGGAGTTTTTTTGAAAATGTTGTTTTCTTGATATCTTTCTTTATGTAGTATTCTCTATTGCCATTCTAACTCTCTTATATTAGTGATTCATTTGATCTTTTAGTTTGGAGGTTCTCAGACTTCTTGTGTAAGTGTAGGATATGATTTCAAGTTGATCCTTATAGATTAGTGATCCGTTTTATCCACTAGACTCTGTATCTAAAAGCTTGTCTTATTTTGTCTTTTGAAAAGTTATCTTAATATTTACTAGCCAAGTTCCATTATTTTGTTTCTCTTGTTTAGGAACTTCAGGTATTAATAATGGTTTTTGCTTTGGTATTTTGGTTTTTCTTTCTTTCTTCTTTGCCTGTCTTGTTTTACCTCTGATGGTTTTTTTCTCCCTTATTATTTTTATTTTATATTCTTTATTATTTTCTCTATTAAAATTTTGTGCTTTTTTCTTCCTTGATCCCTTTTAAGTTATTTTCAAGTTAATTTTATCTTTTTTTATTGATTACATTTGTTTTTTGATAGGTCATACATGTTCACTCTCAGTACTCACATTTACTTACTCTGAAATCTTTCTGCACTTTCGGTATCTGTATCCCATTACCAGTCATCTTCCATTTTATTCTATACCTGCAACATTATGTTATTCTTTATCCCAAGCAAGGGTAAACAGTAAACCTCCTGATTGGCAATCTCTATGAATTTGAAACAAAAATAAAGCTTATACACATGCGCATGTGCTTTAAGTGCCCACGTAATTCTAGTGTTAGACTAATATTTGACTTTAATATTTTTGTGAGGAACATAGTTTTTAGGTAGTGATATATTCTTTTGAACCACATACTAAGTGCTACAACTTTTATCCTTGTAAAATTGACTGTATGATTACATTGTTATTGACTTGATAATATAATTAACATTGTAATTGAGGTCTATAATATAATTAACATTATAATTGAGGTCTAGGATTTACAGTGACAGGTACAAATCTTCATTTGACAGTTTGCTGTTTTGAGGACTATGTTTACAACTATGAAACCTATGCTTCAAGTATCAAAATTTCTTTAATATCAACAATTTTCTCATGTTTCTGCTCAATTTCCCTCTTTTTACACTACTCTCAGAAACAACCACTATTCTCGAACTTTGTAGAAATGTAATTAGATAATATGTGGTAGGAAGAATTCTTTTGTAAAATTGATATTCAGGTGTCATCTCTGGAAGCTTGAGTCTTTTCCATAAATTTTTGTTTTCAATTTCCCTTTTTCATCATGTAGAGTATAATTATTACTATTTTAGTATCCTTCAAATCGAACAGCAATTCAATCAATGTAAATGGCTTATTTTATCTTTAAGGAACATATATTTATTTCTACTTCTTTATGTTAAGGAACATATATTTCTACTTTATAGTTCTCTTATTAAAACTTATGTAGTTTACATTGTGATTTTTTTTTTCTGGTTAGTTGAAGGATTTATTTTTTTCCTTTCAGTTAATATTTTGTATACTATAGTTTTCTGGTAATATTCCAGAGCTTTGTTCTGGAAACAACAGTTTGATAATTTTCAGGGCCTTCAAAATCGGTAGACCCTAACAGTAGTCAGTTGGAAAGGCAAATTATTCTTGACTACTAAGGCAAGTTCATCTGTATCCTTAGTGGCCTGTGCAGCATGAAGTTCAGGTCCTGGCCCCTGGGCACTGGCATTACTGCCAACCTTACCTTTAATCACTTCAGATGGTTATATCTTCGGTCTCCTGTTGTTTTCACATACAAAGCTATTGATTAGTACTAATCCAAATATGCAAAGAGAACTTTTTCTAGATCTACAGAGTTCTTCTATCTTTCTTTCCTCCCCAGTACTGCTGGTCACTTTGATTGCCATGAACTTTTATTTTAATGTGTTCAGCAAAAGATACCTCGCAAGTTTTACCTGGGTTCCCCCTCTCTTTGTCACAGCACAGAAACTAGTAACATCTTGAAGCAATAAGTAGATGCAGGTGTAAGCCACCTGCTTTCTTTGTTTCTCACCAGTTGTCTTAAAACCTGCTGTCTCTGACTTTTTGTACATTAGATATGGATTTCCTGTATGCTGTATTGGCCACAGACATCTGTATTTAAGAACTCTGGGTATTGCCTGATTTTTGTGCCATAGTCAAGCATATCAAAAAAACTACAGGATATTTTCACAGATGAAATACAAGGAAATTAGTTGAATGAGTAACAAGAATTCTCAGAATTAATTGTCCTTAGAGGGGGTACACTAATTGTTACATGAAATTGAAGTTCTAGTTTGATGACATAAATTGGTTTTTCTTCTGTGTGACCTGGGTTTTTGTTTGTTGTTTGTTTTTTAATTTGAATGAATATAACAATAATCTATAACCCACAAAAAGAATCTCCACCTTGAGGTACAAATAAAAAGAGGTGTAAAAGATAATAATGATTGTTATCATATTTCTTAGCCTCAGATTTTTCTGAGTTTATTTTTGAAAGGTCTTGACTGTCTTCCTAACTTACCTGATGAGATTCTTGCTAACTTGCCAGGAAATGTGAACTGAAGGCTACTGAATTGTAATTCAGTCATGCTATAATACATTTACTTGGTTTTAAGTCTTTCCATGTGTAATTCCTACAGACATCACAACGCTTTTCTTCAGTTGATGAACAAGCAAGGCTCCATAAGGCTATGTCTCAAGGAGAGATTACTAAATTGGCAGTAAGACAGAAGTCTTCAGATTTGGACATAAGGTATGATATTAATTTTTTAATTTTTTTTTAATTTATTATCATTTTACTTGCAGTGGTGTTTTGTCTGCATGTGTGTCTATGTGAGGGTGACAGGTCCCTGGAACTGGAGTTAATGACTGGAGTTATATGCCTACCATGAGGGTGGTAGGCATCAAACCTGGGTCCTCTGGAAGACCCAGCTTAACAGCTGGGTCTTAACAGCTGAGCCATCTCTCCAGCCCTGAATAATATAATAACTTCAATGATCTCTTTGCATAATTGATACATTGAGTTTTTAAATTAAATAAATTTGCTTTAAAAAAATTTTTACAATCTAGCTCTCTTTATTTCCCTTTGTAGACTAAGCCTTGAATTCAAAGGCCTTGGACTCTGGCAACTAACCTTTCCATTCACATACAGTGTGCTTCTCTTGTAGAGCAGGCTGGTGCTTCATTTGGCATTGTTTTTTTCTGGTCATTTTCCTTCACCTATTTCAGGAAGCTGTCTCCTGGAGTGCTTAATAGGATCAGTTCTTGCATCATCTCTCTTTGCAAGAATCTTGCCCTTATCTTGCTTGTTTATAATGATGCCCATGGCATGCTGGATGATTTATAATCTTCCTGTTTCGCCATGCTAAATTGTGAGGCATTTCTTTTTTAACAGTGCTCATTCCCTTGGTGTCTGCATTATCACCCTTTATAGATTCCCTTGTATGTGGCCAGAGGAACACCTGCATGTTTTCTAAAGGCCTAGGGCACACATAGCAGGTGCCACTCCACTTTCCCTTTGTGTTTTTCACTTTAGTGTGTTACTGGAAGGTGGTGCCATGCCCCAGCAGCTTTTCCTTTAAAATGTAAGAAATAAGTAACAGTATTACCAAGTACTTTATACACACACACACACACACACACACACACACACACACACACACTGAGCTTTATCTTCTTGTGTGGATAGCAGTATGATTGGGGGAAGGTTCTTAATCATTAATAGTACTGTATTGTAAAAGGAGAAAGATTAGATAGGATGAGATTGATTTAGCTTTGGACTTGTGATATATTCTGCACTAAGTGCTTTAGGAGAATATTTTTGAGTTCTAGGACAGCCAGAGCTTTGTTACACAGAGAAACTCTGTCTCAAAAAACCAAAATGAAAATATTTTCAGAAAATAATTTTGTTCTTTTGGAGTGCTCGTTGGGGAGCTGGGGTGTAGCTGCGCTGCATGTAGCACAGAAGAGGAGTTGCTCTGGAAGATTGAGGGCCTGAATTAAGGAAATACCCACACACAAACGTCTGGTGCTAAAGAGATGGCTTAGCAGTTATGAGCACAGACTGTTTTTTCAGAGGACCTGTGTTCAGTTCTCAACATCCATATTGTGGCTCAAAATTGTTTTAACTTCAGTTTCAGAGACTCCAAAGCCCTAATGTGACCTCCAAGGATACTAGGCCTTCTGTGGTGCACATACACACATGGCAGGCTTTTAAAGCACTCATACTCATACCTATTTGTGTGTGTGTGTATGCGTGTGCATGATCATGCTCACAGCTGTAACCCCAACACTGTGGAAGGGGTAGAGACAGGAGCATCACTGGGGCTTGCTAGTCAGTAGTCTAGGCTCCAGGTTCAGGGTATAAGAGAAGAGAGTGGTAGAGCAGGACACCTAACATCCTCTGTTGGCCTCTAGTACACACAGGGATGTTCATCTGTATACACAGGTTTTTGTATGTGTATACACCCAAACACACAGAATTCATGGACTTTTTATTTTTAATTAGACATCTTTAAAAAAAATTATATAAGCATCTGGACCCTGTCTAAAGAAAGATGTCAAGCTATGTTCAAGAAAAAAAAAATCTTAATTGTAGAACACTTTTTATAGACTAAGAGGGATTTACAAGGGACTTAAGACCAGTAAAGATTATACCACAAATAAGAATTGAAAAAGAAGATTGAATAGATTAAAGGGCATATAATTAGAGATAGTTAAATACGTAAATTTAATTTTCACTTCATTTGCCCAAATGACCACAAAGGATGAAACAAGAGAGAAAAATCAAACATGTCAATGTCTCAGTAGGTGAGAAAAGGCTCAATGTTAACCAAGTAGGCAAAACTGAGAAGGACACATATAGGTGGCTAACTGGCCCTCTCTATTCTTAGCAGAAAATAATGAGCTATTTTTTAGGAAAAGATGAAAGCAGAAGATCTCCAGACTTAAGCTAACCCAATATTCCACCCCAGACAGTGTTTCTCTGTATCTTTGGCTGTCCTGGAACTTGCTCTGTAGACCAGCCTGGTCTCGAACTCACAGAGATTCACCTGCCTCTGGCCTTCCATGTGCTGGGATTAAAGGACTACACCACAGCTGCCAGCAAGTTTGCCCAATATTTTTAAGGTGTGGGCCAAGTATTTGGGTTCTTTTTATTTTTATTTTTAATGTCTGTGTGATGTGATGCATGAATGTACTGGTATATGTGTGCTTGAGTGCAGGTGTATGTATGTGAGGGTCATAGGCCATTCAGGTGCTAGCTACTGTGTTTCGTGAGATAGGTTTGTTACTGAGTTCTTGGGCTTGCTGGTCTGGCTAGACTGGACAGCAGCTAGCTCCAGGAATCTCCCTGTCTCCACCCCTGCAGTACTGGAATTATAAGCCTGCAAGGCCACACCCAAGGGCTCTGGGGACTGAACTCAGGGTTTCATGCAAACACTGTACCTATTGACCTATCCCCTGTATTTTTTTAAATGAATTTTACACATTAAATGCTTAAATCTCTCAGCTCTTTCTTTTTCTTTGCTAAGTAATGTTTTTATACCCTTTGAGCAGATGGTTCAAAGAGTTTTGGGGACTTTGTTCATCTGTTGAGGAACAGTTAGAAGGGATTTCCTTGCAAAATTGACCAGCCAGATAACCCTATAAGGAAGTCATGGTTTAGGAGCTCTGCTAGTGCACACTAGAGGTTCCAAGCAACACTTTAAACCTCATGTTTAGTCATAATTAGATATCAGTGATCATACATTTAAGAAAAACAAAAATTTACAAGATAGAAAACTTCAAAACCAGTAGATACAATTAATAATGAAAATTCTACATAAATTAATATAGCTGAAACAAAACTTTATGAAAAAAACATTCAAAGTAAAAATAATTTCTGAAAATTAAAAGTGATAATGTGTTAGAGGCTAGCAGCTTAATGGATAAAGTGCTACTAAGCAAGTATGAAGACCTGAGTTTAGATCTTCATCACACACAAAAAATCCAGGTATGTCACTCAGAAAGACAAACCGGATGGACATTGGAAGAAGGAGAAAACAGGAAACAGGACACCACAGAGGGCCTCTGAAAGACTCTACCCGGCAGGGTATCAAAGCAGATGCCGAGACTCATAACCAAACTTTGGGCAGAGAGCAGGGAATCTTATAAAAGAAGGGGGAGATAATAAGACCTGGAGAGAACAGGAGCTCAACAAGGAGAGCAACAAAACCAAACAATCTGGGCACAGGGGTCTTTTCTGAGACTGATACTCCAACCAAGGTCCATGCAGGGAGATAACCTAGAACCCCTGCACAGATGTAGCCATGGCTGCTCAGTTTTCAAGTGGTGGCCTAGTAAGGGGAACAGAGGGTGTCTCTGGCATGAACTCAGTGGCTGGCTCTTTGATCACCTCCCCGTGAGTGGGGAGCAGCCTTGCCAGGCCACAGAGGAAGACAATGCAGCCATTCCTGATGATACCTGATAGGCTGGGGGCAGATGGAAGGGGAGGAGGACCTTCCCTATCAGTAGACTTGGAGAAGGGAATAGGAGGAGATGAGGGAGGGAAGGTGGGCTTGGGAGGGAATGAGGAAAGGGCCTACAGCTGGGATGCAAAATGAATAAACTAATTAATATAAAAAATAAATTAAAAAAAAATCCAGGTATGGAGCTACAGCTGTGTCTCTAGTGGCAGGGGCAAGAGACAGTAGATCCTTGGAGCTTACTGCTCAGGCCAGTTAGCCAAATTGGTAAACTTCAAGTTCAGTGAGAGACTTCATTTCAGGAAGATGGAGTGTAACTGAGGAGAACACTTGGCAACACATACTAATACTAATACTAATACTACTACTACTACTAATAATACAAAATTGTAATGAGAAGGCAGGAAAGTAAAGAATATATCTCAGAAAGTTTTCCTAAAAGAAAAATACATAAATGAGATAAGGAAGTTCTAACATCAGTTTAGATAAGGAAGTTTAAAACATCAGTTACTTAATAACGAAGAAAAAATGTAGAGGAGCAAACTCTTTCTAAAATAAATTGGGCTGGGTGTGGTGACACATACTTGTAATCCCAGCATTCATTCAAGAGGTGGAGGGTAGAGAATATAAAGTTGGAGGTCAACCTGGACAACACGGTAAGACTTTGCCTCAAGGGGGAAAAAAAAACCCAATGCAACCAAATTTCATAGAACTGACGCCCCAGTAAGGACTGAAAACTGTAATGGATAAAAGTAGGCTTGTACTTTAAAAGGTATTTCCATTGTAACAGTAAAAGTGCGCTGTCGTCATCATCATCTTCTTTTACTTGTCTATCTATCCCTCCATCCCTCCCTTTCTTCTCCGCCCCCCCCATATATTACATCCTGACTGCAGTTTTTTCCTCCTTCCTCTCCTCCAAGGCCTCCCAGCTCCCCTGCTGTGCCTCCTCCTGTCTACTCCCCCATTTCCTTTCAGAAAAAGGCAGGCCTCCCAAAGACATCAACCAAACATGGCATATCAACTTGCAGTAAGTCTAGGCACCTTCCCCCCTAGTAAGACTGGATGAGGTGACCCAGTGGTAATAACAGGGTTACAGAAGCATCAGAGGCAGCCCTGCACCCACTGTTAGGAATCCCAGTAGAAGTCCAAGCTACACAACTGTAACATGTATGTGGAGGGCCTAAATCAGTACCATCTAGGCTCCCTGATGGTCAGTTTAGTTGCTCTGAGCCCCTATGAGCCCAGGTTAGTTGAGTCTTTGGGTTCTCCTGTGACATCACTGACCCCTCCGACTCCTACTCTTCTTCCTCTCCTTCTTCTGCAGGATTCTACTAGAGCTCCACATAATGTTTGACTGTGGTTCTCTGTGTCTGTTTCAATCATTTGCTGGAAGAAGCCTCTCTGGTGACAGTTGGACTAAGCACCAGTCTATGAGTACAGCAGAATATCATTAGGCATCATTTAATTGACTTTTTTTGTGTGTGCCAGTCATGTTTGGTTCTATCCTATGTCTCTGGGCTATCTATCTAGCCTCTGGTTCCTGGCCCTTCAGGCCATGTCAGGGTTGGGCTCTCTCTCATGGCGTGGGTCTCAAGCGGGACTAGTCACTAGTTGGCCTCTCCCCCAATTTCTACACCACTTTTACCACAGCACATTTTGTAGGCAGGACAAACCTACAAATTGTAGGTTGGAAGTTTTAAAGCTGCATTAGTGTTCTAATCCCTGTAATGGAAGTCTTGCCTGGTTATAGGAGATGGTTGGTTTACCTGTTCCACCCCCCCCCCACACACACACTAGGGTTACCCTCAGAGATTCCCGGGACTTTCTATTGCACTAGATTTCTAGCTCATCTCTGAGAGTCTTCCTACCTAGCCAATTCCAGTTGTCTTCTCTCCAGTACTGTCTTCCTACATCTTCCCCTGCCTGCCCCCAGTCCATCTGTAGTATCTGTTCTATTTCCTCTACCCAGGAAGAGGTTCAGCATACAAAAATCTGTCATTGTAATCCACCATATAAACAAACTGAAAGAATAAAACCATATGATCATCTCGTTAGATTCTGAAAAGGCCTTTGATAAAATTCAGCACCTTTTTATGATAAGTCTTGAGAGATCAGGGATACAAGGGACATACCTAAAGATAGTAAAGGCAATATTTAGCAAGTCAATAGCCAACATCAAATTAAATGGAGAGACACTCAAACTAGTTTCACTAAAATCCAGAACAAGATATAGGCTTGTTGCCTAGTAGGTGTTGAAATTTTTCAAATTCAATTTTTATGTTCATTCACAAATTATTTTACAAATTAAAACCCCCAGTATAAAGTTAGAATATATAGTACATGTGAGCTGCTAGCATTTCAGTGTACTTCATTGATTTTCATGAAAAGAGACATCTATATATAAAGAGTCATTATAGTATAGCAAACTGTCCAGCCTGATGGCACACCACCACTAATCCCCGTTACTTGAGGGTGAGGTAGGATGAACACAAGTTCAGAGGTTGCTGGAGCTATAGAGCTTAAGGTCTGCCAGAACAACTTGTGAGATGCTGTCACAAAATAAAAGAACAGAAGAGAGACAGATGGAGTTCAGTGTTGCATTAGTTACTTTACATTTGCTGTCGTAAAACACCATGATCAAGGCAATTTATGGAAGGAAAAGTTGATGTTAGCTTATAGTTCCAAAGGGATAAGAAAGAGTCCAGCATGGAAGGAAGGCATCACAGCTTGATTGGGAAAGTGATCACTCACATCTGTGACAGCAAGCAGGAAGCAGAGAATGGACGAGAAGTGGGGCAAGACTATAAACAAAGTGTGCCTGCAGTGACTTACTGCAGTAATGCTGCCTCTCGGTGTTTCCACAACCCATCCAGTAGTGCCACCAGGAGACCCAAGTATTCAATACATGAACCCAAGGGAGTCGGTGAGGGCATTGCTCTTTCAAATCACTGCAGTGGTAGAGTGCTTGCCTAGCATGTAGGATGCCAGAGGCTCAGTTCCCATAACAATAAACAAACACTAACAAGCAAATAGATAAAATACTTGTATATATCATGGTAGGAACAATTCTCACCGGAGGATTAATTTTAGAAAAGTCACTCAAGGTTTATTTATTTATTTTTCATTTATTACAATTTATCCTGGCTGTAGCCCTGTCCCTCATCTCCTCCCAGTCCCATCCTCCCTCCATCTTCTCCCCCTATGCCCTTCCCCTAGTCCACTGATAGAGGAAATCCTCCTCCTCTTCTATCTGACCCTCGTCTATCAAGTCTCATCAGGACTGGCTGCATTGTCTTCCTCTGTAGCTAGGTAGGGCTGCACCCCACATGGGGAGGTGATCAGAGAGCCTGCCCCTGAGTTCATGCCAGAGAAAGTCCCCGCTCCCCTTACTAGGGACCCCAGTTGGAGACTGAGCCTATGGGTTACATCGGTGCGGGGGTCTAGGTCCTCTCCATGTGTGGTCCATCGTTGGAGTATCAGTCTCTGCAGGACCCCCTGGGCCTAGGTTTTTTGGCTCTGTTGGTCTACTTGTGGAGCTCCTGTCCCCTTCAGGTCTGTCTGTCTCCTACTCTGCCCAAGTTTGGTTGAGTCTTAGCATCTGCTTTTATACCCTGCTGGGTAGATTGTTTCAGAGGCCTTCTGTGGTAGGTTCCTGCCCTGTTCCCTGTCTTCTCCTGCTTCCGATGTCTATACTGTTTGCCCTTCTGAATGAGGATTAAGCATCTTTCCTAGGGTCCTCCTTGTTGTTTAGCTACTTTAGGACAATAGATTTTAGTATGTTTATCCTCTATTATATGGCTAATATCCATCATAAGTGAGTATATACCATGTGTATCTTTCTGCTTCTGGATCACCTCACTCAGGATGATCTTTTTTAGTCCCATCCATTTGCCTGCAAATTTCATGATTTCCTTACACCCATCAGAATGGCTAAGATAAAAAACTCTAGAATGCTCTAGAATTTGTGGAGAACAGGGAACCCTCCTCCATTCCTGGTGGGAATGTAAACTTGTACAACCACTTTGGAAATCAATCTAGTGCTCCCTCAGAAAATTAGGAATAGTGCTTCTTCAAGATCCAGCTATACCACTCCTGGGCATATATCGGATAGATGCTCAACCATACAACAAGGACATTTGCTCAACTATGTTCATAGCAGCTTTATTCGTGATACCCAGAATCTGGAAACAACCTAGATGTCCCTCAGCCAAAGAATTGATACAGAAATTGTGGTACATTCACACAATGGAATATTACTCAGCAATTAAAAACAAGGAAGTCAATATTTATAGTTTTTTGTTTTTTTGAGAAAGGGTTTCTCTGTGCAGCCTTGGCTGTACTGGAACTCACTCTTGACTAGGCTGGCCTCGAACTTACAGAGATCCACTTGCCTCTGTATCCCAAGTGCTGGAATTAAAGGTGTGTACCACCATTGCCCAACTTACAGGTTTTCATGGTGAAATATTTCTATTCCTAAATAGAAAAATATTTACAACACCTGAAAGTATCAAGGATGCTTAGGACTAGAAAGTGTTTTCAGATTTTTTAATACTTTGGGAAATATTTGCATATGCATAGTGGAGCATAGTGGAATAGGAGCTAAATGTACTAACAAGTTATTTATAGTTAATTTACACCTTATACACATAGGTGGTGGATGATTTTATACTTTTTTTTTGTATAGTTAGTTCATTTATGACCTGTCACTTAGGTGAGTTTTTCACTTCTGCCCTCATCAGCTCTCATGTTTTGTATTTTAGAGCAGTTGGGATTCAGACTTTTCATCGATGTTTAACCTGATATGAAAAGTGTGATTAAAGTAATAGTACTCATCACTGCTCTTAGCAAATGTTCAAATAAGTAGTGTCTGTGGCTAATTATAGTGCTAATGAGTGAAAACGTTTAAAATTACATTGAAATCATGATTTCTGTGAGTAAAATTTAAGATTTCTATTGACAGACCAGGAAGAAATTGCTAACAGTATAAAGGAACATCTTTTTTAGAGTGGTTAGTAATTAACAATGATTTATTTGAATGAGTTTTCTTTGTTTGAAGCTACATTTGAGCTATAACAATGAAAAGATGGCAGTTTGCCATCAGGAAGCTTAAGTTGGAATTCTAGTTTCACTGTTTTGAGACTTACCAAATGATTTAACTTGTATTCAAGATGAAGAGTTGAGAGTATGGCTCAAAAGTTTTGCCTAGCATGTTTCCACCCAAGGGTTTGAATATTGAAGTTCAAACAGACTACTACATATGAAGAGTGTAGAAGCTTAAGAGGAAACACAAGTATTACGGAGACATCTGATTTCCATTTTACCTGTATTTTGTTTTAAAAACAGACCTCAGAGAACAAAGATGAGATTCTGGGCCAAAGGGAAACAAGGAGAGAAGAAGACTACTAGAGTAAAACCTGCTACCCAGTCGGAAGTCTCATCACTCTTCGCTGGCTCAGATGTGACACCGGCTCATCCATTTTCTGATGGTAAAAATGGACAAGGGGTGGAGCTTCATAATTTGTTACTCATTCTGAAAGTGTACTATGCTTTCTTCAGAATGACATTCCTCTTGGAGTGATATTTTAATGATAGGACTAGTGTTAGTAAGTGCTCCCTTTCTTAGTAAAGCAAGGAATATTCTCTGCTTATATGAGATGCTCCAAGAATGTCACATAGAACAGTGAAGCACAGCCACTTCGGTGATGATGAATCTTGGGCTAGCCTTTGTTTTCTAAATTGTAAAGGTTTACCCTTGATATATGTACTTTATAATATTCATAGTAATTCATAGCATGATCTCATTATTGAGTGCTATGTAAAACTGTAATAACATGTTATATATATTAAATCTACAGTTTTTCTGATATTGCTGTGATTATTATTCATGGTTAATAGCACCAAAGGATAAGAAGTTATCTATTTACACATATTGAAATGAGAAGACCTAAGATTTGGATTTGAGTTCAGGCATTCAGACTCCAGAGTTGACATTATTTTTTGTTGTTTTGTTTTTTGTTTTTCTTGTATTTTATTTGTCTGTTTTAAGATAAGGTCTTTCTTTGTAGCTTTGGCTGTCTTGGAACTGTGTAGAACTTTGTATTTTTAAAACTTTTAAAACTTTTTATTGATTCTTTGTTAGTTCTATAATCATGCACCATATTCCCACTCCTTTCCCCATCCCCATCGCATCTGTCCTTTGCTCTTTCAACCTTCCCCTCAAAAAACAAAAACAACAAAAAACAACACACAAACTAAAACAAAGTATAGAAAACATCTCATTGTAGAAGCTGTGGTATGTCACAGTGTGTCCCACAGTAGATCCCTCTGTCTGCGCTTCTTCATTTGCAAATGTTTATTGCGATAAGTCATTAGTCTGGCTCATGCTCAAAGACCATGTGACACCATCAATATTGGGTCATCACCAGGACTTCTGGTTATCCCATTGTTGCTCTGTGTCATGGACATCCTGCAGTTTTGGATCAGTAGGACTGGCCCTTTCATGTGTCCCAACCATTTACAGATGATAGAGATTTTGGGGTGGCCAACTCAGAGAGGTGGATCTTGGTGGTAGCTGAGCTGGTCAGCACACTGCTTCTCCCTTATCCACACCACAAGGGTAAGCTTTCCAGCACTGCTCTGGCCATGCTGCCCCCTGCTGCCATCTGCAGTAGGCAGGGTCCGCTTTCTTGCTCTCAGGCCCTCAGGTACTTGCTCAGCTGCATCCACACCTCCAGAGTCAGCTCCACAGTGCAGCCCAATTAAGATGTGGGGGCCACTCTCCCAAGTGCTGCCGCCTGTGAGGGGCTGGGCCAACTTTCTTGCTCTCCTTTTTTAAAAAGGAAGAATTTATTTTGATTTATAATTTGAGGTGAACTGAGGCATGACAGCATGAATATGAGTCTGCATTCAGGAAGCAAAGAGAAGAATGCTGGTGTTCAGTTCCCTATTAATGCAGTCTGTGACCCTAACCCATAGAATGGTACTACCTACATTTAATGGTGGTCTTCCTGCTCAGCCTAATCTCAATAATCCCAGAAATTGTCTCCAAAGTGATTTTAGATCCTGTCAAGTTGACATATCAACTGTCACATCTACTATACACTAATGCTTACAATTTCATAATGTAGCTATTCTTTTGACTTTTAGGATATAGATGTAACACATTTGAAAGTACCCAGGAGGAGCAATTAGCACTTGAAAGAATGGTAGAGATGGAATTAATCTCTCATTTCGTATCTTGTAGCCCTGTTCCTGTCAACTTACCGTCTGATATAGATGAAAATAATAGTAAATTCAGTGGTTATCTAACCCGAATCTAACTTTTAAATTATATTTAGATTAGAAAAACTTCTAATTTTCCCCATTGCATTACTCAAGTGTTCATTTTCTTAATACATTATCTAATTGACAATCTTCATTCTAAATATTATCATTTTCAGTAATTATATTCTAATATAATTTCCAAAAAAGAGTGGTAAGGCTCATTAGTTGAAAATATACATTATAAGCAGATGTCATTATATAAGGGACATTTATGAAAAAATTAGGATTATGGACTTTATTTTTGTTTGGAAAAAATTAATAAGGTAGCCTTTGTTTTTAATGCTAAACTGAGATAATTTACACGATATGATTACTTCATTCTAAAAAGGATACTAACTTTGCAAAATAATTATTTAGTTAGTTAAAATGAAGTCAGTTTATATCAGTTTTTATATGGCTTTATTTTGGTGTCATGTCCCAATTGAGATTGAGTTTGTCCCAATTCCTGCCTGAAGCGGCATTTATTATAGAAGGAATTGCTTTTTGTTTGGTTTATTATCAGGGTAAGCATTTAGATGGAATTAGGATAAGCCATTGTTGAGAAGTTAAGGAACATACATGTTGAGGAAGCGAGCACATGTGGAATGAGAAGAGGCCAACATTTTCCTTCGGTTTTGGATAGGGCTTTGCAAGTCTAATTTAGTTGTGGTTCCAAATTGTAATGGTCAGCATAGAATTTTATTCCCTAGTGTGAAAAAAATAGGAAAATGTGGTACTTTTCTCTGTAATATATACTGCCAGTTTGCTCCACAGATCCTGTGAGAGTTTAGACAGCTATAGGGGGTGTGTAGAAGAAAACCCTCAATAAGATACTAGAGCAGAAGCAAGCCAGGCGACCTATTTGACTTCCTAACAAGGTATTAACTATCAGCAGGAAGTGTCGCTGTTGTGGTCATGGTTGTAGACTACAGTAAAAACTGTAATTATCAAATTCTCCTTTTGGTTAGTTAGACTTAGATATAATAACTGGATATTCCTTCAGACAAGCACAGCACAGTTACAGCTGGATGGACAGTATTTAATATGCTAGTTTGTAGCTTACTCTTCCCCATCTTTGGGACTAAGGTTTTTACAGTAAGGATAGAGATTTTCAATATTTTTACTAAGCCTTTGTTTTTACTTACCCTTGTTTTGAATTGTAGAATTAACTCAGTACCACCCAACACCTCCTTTGAGCCCAGAACTGCCTGGGAGTTGCCGAAAAGAATTCAAAGAGAATAAGGAGCCTTCTCCAAAGGCAAAGCGCAAGAGGGGTGTGAAAATCAGCAGTGTGGCCTCAGACTCTACACATTGGCAAAATGACTCTGTTCAAATCATAGCAAGTGCCAATGATTTAAAAAGTATGGATGAATTTCTTCTGAAAAAGGTACGCTTTGCTTGCCGAGTTAGCCTCTGAGAAGATTTGGCTAAAGAATACTTGTATACACAGGGTATACTGTTATAAGACAGGTTAAAACTTCAGTCACACAGGCAGTGGATTTGTTATCAAAAGGTCAGATAATAGGGCATGCACAATCAGACAGGATTTAAAGTTTTAGTCTCTGCTGTGATTTCACATTTGTCGTATATGAAGGTGAGGCTTGTAGATTTGTAGCTGTTCTGTTGACAGAACTGTAAAATCAAAGTGTCGGAAGGGAACTTAGACATGATGCAGTGTGTTGTCCTCTTCCTAGGTCCTGTGACATCCAGTGGCTTGTACGTTTAGAATATCACTGCTTGAGAGACATTTCAACCATTGCATTTGTATCTTTTTGATGAATTAATTGTGTATAACAACTTTTTCTATGGCTGGTCCTTAGATGAATGACCTAGATAATGAAGACAGCAAGAAGGATACATTAGTGGATGTTGTATTTAAAAAAGCCTTGAAAGAATTTCGGCAGAATATCTTCAGCTCTTATTCATCTGCATTGGCGGTAAGCTAAGGCCGTGTTAGGACATATTCACAATTCAGCTTGGCTTTGTAATTTTAATAATCTGTAAAGCCAGCCTCAAGGGAGCAATTCTTAGGACTTGTTTAATTATTATATGACTTCAACTATTATGTTTTTTACTACTACTTAGTAGATTTATCCTGCCTATATTTTATGCTATCGTGGGACTTGGTGAATGCTAGATAACTACTTGAGCTGGCTCATTATAAACTATATGAAGAGCCTAACCTATATTTTACCAGTATAAGCTGAATCAATATTTAAAGACTGTCTCCATAAAAGTTAACTTTTTTTTTTTCCTTCTCATTAGATGGATGATGGGAAAAGCATACGCTATAAAGACCTGTACGCATTGTTTGAACAGATTCTGGAAAAGACTATGAGGCTTGAGCAACGTGATTGGAATGAATCTCCAGTGAGAGTTTGGGTTAACACTTTCAAGGTGTTTTTAGATGAATACATGAATGAATTCAAGACTTTGGATAGCACAGCCTCAAAGGTAAATGAATTACTTTGATTTCCAGAAGTAGTAAATTATGAATTTTTTTTAAAGGAATCTGTTTAGGAAACATTTTTTTAAAAATTAGTACCAGTGTATATTATTTCTATAAAATGATAGGTTTTATTATGATTTTCCTACATCTATACAATGCAATTATGATTTTGCTGTTCATGGCAGCACATGCCAGTAGTCAAATACTGAAGAGGATGAAGCAGGAGGGTCATAGTTCAACACTAGCTTAGATTATAACTGACTGTAAAGCTGCATTTCAGCAAAATACGACAGAGAACATGCCAATTTACGATTGCTTTAGATCCTCCAAACTCTGTTCTAATAATTTTGCCATATATTTTTTTCTGAACTTGCTTCACTGAACATATCCTTCACAATTAAAACATAATAGTGTGTCCACAATATTATATTTTCAGCTTTAATGGAAATTAATATATGAATTGACTTCTGAAAAATAATGGTTAAAGGTGAAATGAATTATGTATCACTTAACTTTCACCTAAGAACCTACAAGTTAGATCTCTCTTGAATCAGTTTTTCGGAAAAAATGTGTTTTGTGGGAAATCTAAACATCAGAAATATTAACTTTCACTTTTCAGTCCTGTTAAGAGTTGGAATCCCTAGTAAGGGGGACAGGAATTGTTTCTGTCTTGAACTCATGAGCTTCCCCTCCCCGCTGAGGGAGGAGCAGCTGTCCTAGGCCACAGATAAGGACATTGCAACCATCCTGAAGAAACCTGATAAGCTAGGGCCAGACGGAAGGAGAGGAGGACACGGCCCTCTCAGTGGACTCTGAAGGGGACAGGGAGGAGATGAGGGAGGGAGGAGAGGATTGGGAGGGAAAGAGGAAGAGGGCTACAGCTGGGATACAAGCGAATGTATAAAATTATTTAAAAATAAAAAAATATTTAAAGTCCAAGGGAAGAAAAAATTAATAAAATTATAGAGGAAAAAAAAAGACTTGGAATCTGACTGCTTGATATTTTAATTAAATCGTGGTTTAGAGCTAATATTTTATAATGTGTATTACAAAAGAGATAGTCGGGTAGGAGTTAGGAAAGTAGATCACTTGCTAGAGTACCTGCCAAGTAACCACAAAGCCCAGATCTGAGCTCCAGCACCATATAAAACAAGGTGTGGAGGTCCACATTTCTAATCCCAGCTCTCTGGAAGCAGAGCAGTTCAGGGTCATCCTTGGCTACACAGTGAGCTTAAGGCCAGCCTGGAAAACACCATATATTTTTCAGTTGGTTGTAGTGGCACTGTCAGTCTAGAGACTTAAAATAGGAGGATATAGTGGTCAAAGACAGCCTGTTTTTATATAGAGAAAATCTAACTAAAAAAAAAATTAACAAAAATATTTGTGTGTGTTTTAAAGAAAGAGATAGCTGTCTAAACATGATGATCAGTGTATTTTCATTACAACAGATGTAACAGTATTTATATATTGATTGTGCTTTGTTTTATTTTTACTTACTCTAGCTTATGAATTAAAATTTTAAACCATTTTAAATCATTTTAAAGTAAACAAGTTGTAGAAATTCTTGTGTTGTGAAATCAGGCTTGTGTGTTCTGCAGAAGCTTCTTAGGTCTTGGTTGCTATTCCTTTAAAGGGCAGGTTTACGCTGTTGTGTCCTGTGGTCATCAGGAGATGTCATCCTGTCAGCCTTCCCATGCTCTGCATGCCCTTTATGTTATCTGTCTCACATAGCAAACCTTTGTCGTTGACCACTTGACCAGTGATTCAAATGGCTAAGAATGATGTTCCATTAGAATGAACTGACATTTAAAAGTTCCTTCGTTCTTCTGGTTCTGTTAGCACTTCATTTTATCAAACTTAAATATTTTGTCAAATTTACTTAAGCTCTGCACAATTCCTCTTGAAGAATAAAGAGCTTTTATTATCTCTTGAAGCCATTCAAACTTTTGCAAAGAAGAGAGTATATTAGTCTTTGTAATCTCAGTTTATCTTTCTCCTCACCTCTGCCAGGTACCTAAAACAGAAAGAAAGAAAAGGAGGAAAAAGGAAACTGATTTGGTAAGTTACACTCTTGGTATTTTATAAAAAAATAATACTCTCCAGCTCAGTAGCTTAAAACATGTCTTCTGTTCCCGTGGATAGATGATGTAGTAATAGGTACCAGATCCTTTAACAAAGTAGGACTGGTAGTGGCCCTGGATCTCATGAACACTTACTTTCAACAGTGGTTTACTAAAATTTAAAAAAAAAAAAAAATGGAATATTTTCTCAAAATGGTGTAAATAACTTTTTTCCAGTTTGTTTACTATTTCTGTAGGTTAGCGCTTTGTGAACGTTTCACGAAAATGGAACTGTATAATCCCTGGTTTTCCCATATGGCTTCTTAGCCTGGTATTCTTGAGGTTCATTCATGTTGTTGTAGCAGTGAGCTGCACTGAGTACAGTAGAGTTACGCTGCAGACATCACTTTGTGGGGATTATGCTGAGGATGTTGTGCATGCTAGGCAGTTAGTCTACCATGGAGTTCATAGCCCCAACCTTTTCCTTCATATTTTATTTATTAGTTAATAGACATTTGGGTTTGTTTATGGATGTATGCTATGATTTCTCTCATATATAACCTTGAAGGTATAATTTTGGGTCATATGATAACTTTAGTTAAAAAATTCAGAATCTGCTAATCTGTTTTCCAAGTGAAAAACGCTGCCTGCAGTGCTGAGAGAGTTGCAATATCAGCACTTTTGCCACCTGATGTTACTGGGTATCTTTGTGCTGCAGCCATTATTTGATATGTAGTGGTATTGTCATTTTAATTTGCATTTCCCTTATGGCTAATGATGTTAAACATCTTAGTAATTTGTACTTCATTGATGGGATATTTATTTAGAATTTACTCATTAGTAAGTTAGTTTGCCTTGTTAGATTATGACCTTAATATATTAGGAATGATGCTGGGAAAGCTAGCACCGTACATGTAAAAGATTGAAACTGTATTCTTCTCTCTCAGTCTGCATAAAAATCAGTTCCAGATGAATCAAAGACCTTAGCATTAGGCCTGAAACTGCTGGAGAAAAAATTTGAGACAACACTTAAAGGTGTGGGCAATGTGTAAGGACTTTGTATAGAGAAAAAGATCAATAATTGACAGATAGGATCACAACTCAGTAAAAAATGGGCTGAGGAAATGAACATAGAGTTTTCAGAAGAAGAAATACAAATGAGCAGTAAATATTTTTAAATGCATCAACATCATTGGCCATCAGGAAAATATAAATTGTAACTACTCAGATCTTCCATATTACCCCAGTGAGAATGGCAGTCATGAAAACTGTGTTTGTGTGTGTTAAGCTACTGCTTTGTAGCTAATTTAAGAAATAGTCTTACAATAAAGTAAAATTGAGGAGCAGATAGAAACACTGCTCGATTTCATTAAACCCTTGAAATCAGCATCACCCTGACACTATAACCAGATACGGACACAACATAAGGGAAACTGTAGATCAGTTAGTGTTCTTAGTTAACACAGACACAAAAATTCTCAGTACCAGGCCACAAGGGAAGAGGCCTTACATATCAAGTTGCACTCAGTCCTGATGCAACTTGATGAACTGGGGTGGATGGAAAAGGAAGCTCCCCTTTTCTAAGGGAAAGGGAAGGGGAAAAGATAGAACTGGGAGGGGAGGAAGGATGGGGCTTCCACAAGGATGTAAAGTGAATTTTTAAAAAAGAAAAAGAAAAAAAGAACTAGAAAAACACAAAGGATCTAAAATTAAAAGAACTATAGTATTGGTATGTCACAATAAAAATAGTTCAGGTAAGAGAATTCAGTATTAATTTACCCAGATGGCATTGTCTGTGTTACAGTGCTGCTCAGAATGTACTCATAAATTTTGGTTTTCAATGGTGTATTAAATTATTACTTCACACAATGTCAATCTGACATCAGAAAGAAAAAATTCTCAATAAAACACTTAACAAGCAGAATTTAAGAACTTAATTCTTTCACTCCAGGGATACAAGGATGGTTTGACATATGCAAGTCAATAAATGTAATAAAGCTCATAAATATGTTTGAGGACCCAGATTATATATCAGTAGATATAGAAAAGGTCTTTGCCAGAGTCCTTCATGATAAAAGCCATGAAGAAACTGGAAATAGAAGATACCTCAGCATAATAAGTGGAATATTTGATAAACCAAGTACCGACATTATATTAAGTATAAAAAACCTGAAAGTATTTCCTTTAAAATCAGGAACAAAAGCATCATGCCTGTTCTTTACTCTTACTGTGTGTAGTATTCAAAATCTTAGCTAGAGTAGTATGACAAGGGAACAAAAATAAAAGAAATACAAATTTTAAAAAAGAAGTCAGATTATCCTGATTTACAAATGATCCTATACTCACAAAATCCTAAAAACTGTACCAAAAACCTATTTCATTTTATTCAATACAACAAGATAAAAATTAACATAAAATAGCTTTTTATTACCAGTAATGAATTTGCTGAGGAAAGATAATCCCACTCACAACAGCTTTAAAAAAAGAAAAAAAAAAAAAAAAAAAACGTATCAAGGAAGAAGATAGTAGAACAAGAAAAAGATCTCCCATGTTCCTGGATTGACAGAGTCATCATTATTATGAAAATAAGACTGTATTACCAAAAACTATCTACAGATTCAATGCAGTTTTCTTTTTAAAAGGATGATTTAAAAAAAAAGAAAATACTGGAAGTTGAATAGAAACACAGAATACCCTGAAAGCCAGAGCAGCCCTAAAAAGAAAGAACAATGTTGAAGGCATCACAATACTTGTACTCAAACTATGATACAGAGCCATAGTAACAGCATGGTACTAATACAAAAATAGGTACGCTAGGCCAATGGAATAGAGGTAAAGGACCCACAAATAAACTTATAGAGATTTAGTATTTGACAAAGGCATCAAAAAACATAAAATGGAAAAATATAGCCTGTTAACAAATTGTACTGAGAAAACTGAATATTAACATCAGTATCTGTCACCATGTACAGAAATCAATTCAGGGTGAATCAAAGACCTTAGTATAAAATCTGAAAGTATGAAGCTACTAGAAGAAATGATAGGCAAATGATTACAAGTGTAGGCAGGACATTCTGACAGGGACTCATAGTATAGGAAATAATCCCAAAAACTTAAAAATGGAGTTTCACAAAATTAAAAAGCTACTTCATAACAAAAGAAAACATCATAAGTGAAGAGACATTGGGTGGGGTGGATGCCAGTTATACATCTAATAGACACTGTAAATTACTTAAAAAATTAAAAACCAAACAAGACATTTTCAAATTGTCAATTGAATTGAAAGTTTTCTCAAAAATAGAGGAGGAAAGAAGAAAAAGGCTAACACATGGAAAATGCTCAACACCCTCAGCCATTAGGGAAATACAGATTAAAAACTGTATTTTGAACTACGCTTTACCCCTGTCAGAATGACAGTGAGCATATATGCAAAGAGGAGGAGCCCTTCTAGGCTACTCAGGAAAATATGAACTGCTACAGCTGCAATGGAAATCAGTATGGTAACTCCCATGACTTCGTTTGGGTTTTATTGCTGTGAAGAGACTCATTTAATTGGTGCTGGCTTACATTTTCAGAGGTTTAGTCCATTGTCATGGCAGGAAACACCAGTGTGCAGGCAGACATGGTGCTGGGGAAGGAGACTGTGAGCCACACTGGGCGGGCGTAGCTGGAGCATGGGAGACCTCAGAGCCTGCCCCCACAGTGACACGCTTCCTCCAACAAGGCCACACCTACTCCCAACAAGGCCACACTTCCTAATAGTGCCACTCCCTGTGGGCCAAGCATTCAAACCAGGAGTCTGTTGGGGCCACACCTATTCAGCCCACCACACCATATAATTTAGCTGTGCCTCTTTTGGGTATATTCTCCAAAGAGTCTAATCTGGCACACCACAGAGATACTTGTCCAGCCATGAGTATTGCAACACACTATTCACAATGTTCATGACACGAAGCCAGTTAGATGTTCATCAACAGATTAGTGGTTAACAAATGCTGCATATATACAATGAAATTGTATACCATTATAAAGAATGAAATTGTGACATTTGCAGTAAGATGAATGGAACTGCCTGCTCTACATACCGAGGCCCTGTCTCAGACAAATAAACAAGAAAGACATGTGTATTGATAATGTCACAATGAAACCATTTTCTTTTTTATAGTAACCCAGAAAGTTAATTAGGAAAAAGGAAAGAAAACATAAAAATTATTATTTATGTCAATACTTAATTTGCTTTAATTTCTAAATAGCAATAAGTATAGTTCATGAAAACAGAAGCCTTTTGGGGTCATGTTTGATTTTCAATAATGTAAACCATTCCTGGAAGTGAAAAATAAGCATTTTAGAACTTCTGCTTTCAATTTAACATGCAACTCAGAGTCATATAAGATAGCCATCATGTGTTTGTTGAGTTGTGTTGTTTCTGATATTGATTATATCTACATTGTTAGCTAAAGGACCAACTATATTTTATTTCCATTATTTCTTGGGGGATCATATTTCTCTACCTGGAATAAATATCCAGTGAAGTCTTAACAAGAGGTTGGAGGATTTCTCATTTGCTAACCATGTTAGGGAAGCATTTACTTCATTGGCTGTGGTATAAATAGTGAAATCTCTTCATTCAGGTGGAAGAGCACAATGGCCACATCTTTAAGGCCACCCAGTATAGCATTCCTACGTACTGTGAATACTGTTCTTCCTTGATATGGATAATGGACAGAGCCTCTGTTTGCAAATGTAAGTATTAGACATCTTTGAGGGAAAAGTCTTCATTGTCTTCTCTTCATTCTCTGCACAGCTACTACCACGTGCATGTCAGGTTCTGTAACCACTTAGAATAATAGTCAAGCCCTCTTGGACTATAACTGCATCACTTTTTAGTGCTTGAGCAGCTGAACTTTGGAAAACAGTTTAGCCCTTTGTGAGTATAGCCCTCTTTTTAATGCAGTCTTTCAAACGAAATGGTTTTATGCCACCCTGAAACTTGCTCTGACAGGCTGTCATGACTGCCTGAAATGCCTTCAAGGAACCCTTCCTTTGGTTTCAGTGCAAATTTACCATCTTCTTTTTAATTGTGCTAAGCTCTATAGCAACCAAGGTCTTTTTATCCATACCTGTGTGCCCTTTACCTTACAAAACAGTAAGGTAATCAACATAAACTTGGCTAAATGTAGTGAGCAGTAACCACACTACAGCTTGAATGCTGTGTTCTCTTGAAATTTCCTCCACCAAGTTAGTCCCTTAATTCTGCCTCACTGAAGATTTCAGAACCTGGATCAAAATAGATAAATTTTTTGACAGAAAATACAAATGGCCTTTAGTCCCAATTTACCATGGGGCCATTGTTTACACAAGGAACATATGAGCCTGGTCTCCAGTGTCCCCATTCTTATTAGCAGTCTGGTTTTCTATCCTCTTTCCAGAATATCCCATCAAGATCTGCTTGCAACATTCTAGGACTAGGGCTTTTCTCTACTGAAGTTCCATACTTTTCCACACTCCTCTTGCCAGGCACTTTGAAAGGCTTGTCAAGTTTACTCAAGACAACAACCTCACTTCTTTTTTTTTTTTTTTAATTTTTTATATTAATTACAGTTTATTTACTTTGTACCCCACCTGTAGCCCCTTCCTTCCCAACCCCACTCTTTCTCCCTCATCTCCTCCCCTTCTAGCTGACCCTAGCCTATCAGGTTTCATCAGGATTGGCTGCAATGTCCTCCTCTGTGGCCTAGCAAGGCTCCTCCTTCCTCAGGGGATGGGAAGGTCAAAGAGCCCACCTCTGAGTTCATGTCAAAGACAGTCCCTGTTCCCTTTACTAGGGAAACCCACTTTGAATGATGAGCTGCCATGGGCCATGTCTGAGCCCGGGGTTCTAGGTTATATCAATGTATGGTCCTTGGTTGGAGAATCAGTCTCAGAAAAGACCCCTGTGTCCAGATATATTTGGTTCTTGTAGAGCTCCTGTCCTCTCCAGGTCTAACTAACTCCCCCTTCTTTCTTACGATTCTCTGCACTCTGCCTGAGGTTTGGTTATAAGTCTCAGCATTTGCTTTGATACACTGCTACGCCCTCTATGGTAGGCTCCTGTCCTGTTTCTTGTTTTCTCCTACTTCCAATGACCATCCTATTTGCCTTTCTGAATGAGGATTGATCGTCCTACCCAGGGTCCTCCTTCTTGTTTAGCTTCTTTAGGTGTACAGATTTTATCCTGTCTTATAGGTCTAGTATCCACTTAGGAGTGAGTATATATCTAGTGTGTCTTTCTGCTTCTGGGATACCTCACTCAGGATGATCTTTCCTAGATCCCATCATTTGCCTGCAAATTTCATGATTTCTTTGTTTTTTAATTGCCGAGTAGTATTCCATTGTGTAAATGTACCGCAGTTTCTGTATCCATTCCTCCATTGAGAGACATCTGGGTTGTTTCCAGGTTCTGGGTATTACTAATAAAGGTGCTACAAACATGGCTGAACAAATGTTCTTTTTGTATACTTGAGCATCTTTTGGATATATGCCTAGGATTTATATAGCTTCGTCTTGAGGAAGCGCTATTCCTAGTTGTCTGAGGAAGTGCCAGATTGATTTCCAGAGTGGTTGTACAAGTTTACATTCCCACTTGCAGTGGAGGAGGGTTCCCCTTTCTCTACAATCTCTCCAGCATGTGTTGTCACTTGAGTTTTTACAACCCCACTTCTTTTTTTTTTTAAGATTTATTTATTCATTTATTTAGTTACTTAATGTACATGAATGCTCTATCTGCATGTATCCCTGCACGCCAGAAGAGAGCATTAGATCACATTACAGATGATTGTGAGCCACCATGTGGGTGCTGGGAATTGAACTCAGGACCTCTAGAAGAGCAGACAGTGCTCTTAACTGCTGAGCCATCTCTCCAGCCCACAACCCCACTTCTGATACCAGTTTTCTATGTTAATTTTGTGTTGGTGTGACCACAATGCCTGATAGAAACAATTTAAGGAAAAAGAAAATCATTTGTTTTGGCTCCTGTTTTCAGGGGCTTTAGTCCTTCATGCTAAATGGGCTGTGTAGTAGAGGCAGAACAAGAGGCAGTGATTGTGACCCACAGGAGGGGCAGAGTGTAGCCTTCAGATGCCCATAGTGACCTACCAGTGAGTTTCCACCTTGTAAGGATTCTACAACCTCCCCCAAATGGTGCCACTAGAGGAGGAATAAACATTTAAATAGTGATTCAGTGGGGATTTCAGATTCAAATGTAAATGAAAGAAGAGCTTCATTTTCTTATCAGTGGTCTTAAAATTAGGAGATTGATAATGGGAAGTAATCTGAAATGTACCCGATTAATCTGAAATGTACCTGATTCAGATACTATGGCTTTAGGCTAAGCAGTGGTTCTCAATCCTAATGCCCATAGTTACCATTCTTAATTGGGATTTCTGGAATTGTAAGAAGTTTTACAACCTGGCAGAACATATACACTAACTTGTGAATCAAAATATAAAGATATAACCTGCTGGGACTGTGAGGTGGGGACATGAGTGCAGTAGCAGAACAGGCACCTAGAAAGCATAGAAAGCTTGTTCATTCACACTGTCTGAAATGTATCTATGACCTTAGAGTAAATTCAGCTCCCAAGAAACAAACTGTGAGCTTGCTAAGTTGCCATTGATTTGCAGACTAAAATTGCTGTATCCTTAACCTGTTTTCCAGTGTGTAAGTATGCTTGCCATAAGAAGTGCTGTCTGAAAACCACAGCCAAGTGCTCTAAGAAGGTAAGGCACTACTGCTCCTCAGTGGTAGACAGTGGATTTACAGATCTTTTTTGCCAAATGGAAAGAGGTTGGGGCTTTTTTGGTAGCTTTTATAATACAGTGGTCTTCAAATTTCATGACTCCAGGTCTTTCTGTCTTCACCTCCTAAGAACTGGGACTACAAGTGTATACCACCATGCTCAGTTTATTAAATACACACACACACACACACACACACACACACACACACACACATTATTAAAATCCAGGAAGAAATGAGGAAAAACAAAGCAGATATAACATTTTAGGAGATACTGAACAGCACATCACATAAGAGTGTGAAATATTTAAGCCTAGCACGGTAGCGTACGTCTTTAACACAACAGTTAGGAGGCTGAGACAGGCAGACTGAGCATTAGAGGCCAGCCTGCTTTATCCAGCAAGTTCTAGGACAGCCAGGGCTACAACTTAATAAACAGAAATCCTAAAGCACATAAAATAGGATAATAAAGGAAAACAACGGTATAGTACTCCAAACAGAAGCAGTTTCTTACCTAAAGAAGCAGTGAAGTAAATCACAGTTAATTTCTGAAACTATTATGTCATCAATTTATACTTTTTAAACCACAGTTCTCTTTCCTCCCAATTCCTAGGGTTATCTGCATAAAATTGAGAAATAAAAAGTAATTCCTCTTAAGAATTGGCTAAGCATGTTCTGTAGTGTTTGAACACATTTAGAAACAAAATTTATCTTTCATTTAGTATGATCCAGAGCTGTCATCGCGGCAATTTGGGGTTGAACTGTCCCGTTTGACTAGTGAAGACCGAGCTGTTCCTTTAGTGGTGGAAAAGCTCATAAACTACATTGAAATGCATGGACTTTATACCGAAGGTATTTATCGAAAGTCTGGTTCAACTAATAAAATCAAGGAGCTTCGACAAGGTCTAGATACAGGTAAGATAGTGTGCCCCCAAATCAAGACGTAATACTTTTAAATTTTATTTCAGTTTTATTATATATTGTTTCTCTAAACATGGGGCCAGACCTTCTTTGTGGTACTTCTTTGCTATTTTTGAGCCTTTGATTGTATTTAGTTAACTCATCAAACATGTATTGACAGTATCAATTATACAAGGTATTGTTAAGTACTTAAAAAATGATCTCAATTTATTTAACAGCCTAATTAGATCCTGATATTTGTAATTTATGAAGAGGAAAATGTATGTTCAAGGAATTTACTAGAATTAAAGATTTTTTAGAAACCGTCTTGTGAACTCAGGGACATCATTTATCTGCAGTTACAGATAAGGAACCAGGCTGATAGAACAGCTTATCTAACTGCTTATCACCAACCATAATTTAAAGTGCTGCCTGTTCATTTTTACTGTTCTGACTACAGGTGTTATTCTTTGCAGTAGCTTTTACTGCCTGCCTGTCTACATTGAGGACTTAATTGTTTAAACTAATAGTGAGTTGAACACTTAGTGTAAAGCTTAGTCCCAGAGTATCTACAGGGCTCGCCTTTGGTTTATCATTGTTAGAAGAAAATAGTTCTTTTTAAACCAAATTTAGATACAAAGGTTGTCTTTATGTGACTAAGAATCACTGTGGTTTTTCTCAGGAACTAATCAGTGAGAAATGAATTAGTATAAGAATAATAGGAAATGCCTGGTAAACCTAGGCATTAAATTCTGACTGACAAATAAGGCTGCTACAAACATGGTTGAGCAAATGTCCTTATTGTGTACTTGAGCCTCTTTTGGGTATATGCCTAGGAGTGCTATAGCTGGATCTTGAGGAAGCGCTATTCCTAGTTGTCTGAGAAAGTGCCAGATTGATTTCCAAAGTGGTTGTACAAGTTTACATTCCCACCAGCAGTGGAGGAGGGTTCCCCTTTCTCCGCAACCTCTCCAGCATGTGTTGTCACTTGAGTTTTTGATCTTAGCCATTCTGATGGGTGTAAGGTGAAATCTCAGGGTCGTTTTGATTTGCATTTCCCTTATGACTAAGGACGTTGGACATTTCTTTAAGTGTTTCTCTGCCATTCGATATTCCTCTATTGAGAATTCTCTGTTTAGCTCTGTACTCCATTTTTTAATTGGATTACTTGATTTATTGCTCTTTAACTTCTTGAGTTCTTTATATATACTGGATATTAGTCCTTTGTCAGATACAGGGTTGGTGAAGATCCTTTCCCAATCTGTAGGCTGTCGTTCTGTTCTGACAACAGTGTCCTTTGCTTTACAGAAGTTTTCAGTTTCATGAGGTCCCATTTATTGATTGTTGCTCTTAGACCCTGTGCTGTTGGTGTTCTGTTCAGGAAGTTGTCTCTTGTGCCAATGAGTTCAAGGCTTTTCCCCACTTTTTCTTCTAAGCGGTTTAGTGTGTCTGGTTTTATATTGAGGTCTTTGATCCACCTGGACATTAGTTTTGTGCAGGGTGATAAGTATGGATCTATTTGCATTTTTCTACATGTAGGCATCCAGTTAGATGAGCACCATTTGTTGAAGAACCAATGACCATGCATGGAGATAACCTAAGACCCCTGCACAGATGTAGCCCCTGGCAGTTCAGTATCCAAGTGGGTTCCATTGTAATAGGAACAGGGACTGTCTCTGACATGAACTGATTGGCCTGCTCTTTAATTTCCTCCCCCTGAGGGGGAAGCAGCACTACCAGTCCACAGAAGAAGACAGTGCAGCTACTCCTGATGAGACCTAATTGACTAGGATCAGAAGGAAGGAAAAGAAGACCTCCCCTAACAGTGGACTTGGGGAGAGGCATGCATGCAGAGGGTGGAGGAAGGGAGGGATTGGGACGGGAGGCGGGAGGGAACCACAGAGGGGATACAAAGTGAATAAAGTGTAATTAATAAAGAATTAAAAAAGAAAAAAGAAAAAAAATTCTGACTGACAGAACTTGGATCACTCTAGTTCCTGGGCACTTTTCAGGTTGGGCTTGCTTTTGAACTGTGCAACAGCCCAAATGTAAATCATTCGTTCTATATCCTCCTGTCTATCCTTAAGAAATTTATAAGCAAAATAGGATGAAGATGTTTCTGTCACATTTCCCTGCTGTCTTATCTCTAAGATTGACTTAAAGTCATCCTTACTTTTAGAGCTTTCCCCTTAGACTTCTAAAGCATTGGTTCTCAAGAGTGAGAAGAGTATGAGGTATATGGACCAAGACGGTACAAAAATCAAAAGCAAGCAAATAGAAACTTCTGTAGCAGTTTGATTCTTCATGGAAATGTGATCTTTTACATTTGCATTCAGAAAAGATTTAGAAAACATAGACACAAAAATCTGTTCCTGCATGGTTAGAAGTGGCAATTCTAAACTTGGAACCAGGCTGGAAAATATACATTTGTTTAATTAAAAAACATGAAGGCTTCTTTTTGTAGGTTTACTTTGTGAAGTACACTGTTTAAATCTTTTTTGCATGTTTTTTGGCTATTATTTAAATAGATGCTGAAAATGTAAACCTAGATGACTATAACATACATGTCATTGCAAGTGTATTCAAACAATGGCTCCGTGATTTGCCCAATCCACTCATGACTTTTGAACTCTATGAGGAATTTCTTCGAGCTATGGGTAAGTACAAACTTACTGGGTTTAAAGGAAAGGCCTACTCTTGATTAAGTAACGTCATCTATTGTATTCATTATTAAGCCCTCCTACAGTAGCTTAGCTTTTATAGGTCCTAAATTAAGCCTCTGACAGTCAATACAAAACTTCCAGTGTACTGTTCCTATTCAAATGTTGACTTCTTGTAGACTCTTCTAAAAGTTTCTTAGTAAGCCACTTTGTTGCTTCTCACAGTAACTAAAAAATGTAGGTGTTATAAAAAAGAGTAAAATATCAAATAGAAGATTTTTAGGGTAGGTTAACAGTCGGTCAGTTGTAGGTCTAAACAGAACTGTGTCTAAGGCTAGCTGTTTATACCAGCTGGGCTCTGTGCTTTATGTAGTATGTGGTATATTGGTAAAAGTATGCCCAGAGGCATTTAGACCTGAGGATTAATAATTACATCAAACAGTTGGTTAATTTTAATGAGACACCAGTCTGTCATACAATGTCTGAAATGCTAGGATACTGGTGTTCTTGCTATCCTCAAGGGCTTATCAACTAAACTTTGGGAATTCAAATGTAGGGAGCTATATAGCTGAGAACCATGGTTCTGTCTCCCCAAGCTGGAGCCATCATTCTCTACTGTAGAGCTTTCATCCAGGAGGAAGATACAGCATATATCAGGGATATTCAGTGTAACTTGCTACTTTTGCCTTTTTTTGTTTTTTTTTAGGCCTTCAGGAGAGAAAGGAGACAATCCGTGGTGTGTACTCTGTAATTGATCAGCTTTCCCGAACTCATCTCAATACACTGGAGCGCCTTATCTTTCATCTAGTTAGGTAACTTACTCAAGACAAGCTCTCACTGTATATCTTTGTCTATCTGGGAACTCACTGTATAGATCAGGCTGGCCTTGAACTCACAGATATCTTCCTGCCTCTACCTCTCAAGTGCCAGGATTAAAGACATACATCACTATGCCTGGTCTTTTGGGGGGAAGGAAGGGACTTAGGATCTCATTTAAATAAAGAACTTGAATATATAAAGTCAGTGTCTTGCCTGGGAATGTAGTTCAGCAAAAAGAGTGCTTAGTTAGCATGAACAGAGCCTTTGGTTTGGTCCTTACCAATGCTTAAAAAGGACAACCCCTCCCCACAGCAATGAAACACCTTTCTTCCTATCTAATCTTTGTGCTTTTAAATAGGGGTTTAGGGTTCCCTCAAGCAGAAATCTGCTAAGTTGAGTGACTGTTGTTGTCATGTAGCAGCTTCCACTTCATGGTGGCACCAAGTAACTTAGCCATTTTAATCCCTGAAGTAGAAGAGTTTGTGTCTGGGGACATAACTTATTTTGGGGAAGCTGGATTCAGATTATACTCAGGAACTGCTTGACTAGAGGCTTCAGGAGTAGATATATTTCCCTGTGTACAAACATTAGAAGTGGTTGGAAATACAGCCCTCTTTCTGGTCAGATGTATGTTATGTTTGGAAATGCCTTAAAACTTCTAGGGGCTGGAGAGATGGCTCAGAGTTAAATAGCACTGACTGCTCTTCCAGAGAACCTGAGTTCAATTTCCAGCACCACATGGCAGCTCACAACTGTCTGTAACTCCAGTTCCAGGGGATCTGACACTGTCCCACAGACATACATGCAGGGAAAAAAAGCACATAAAATAATTTTTTTTTTTAAACTAAGAAAAAAATCCAATACAACTTCTGCATTCTGCAGACATGTTGATGATACTGGGTTTAAGCAGCAGGTCACAGACTTCCCTTGATATTCTGTATGTTGACCTATGACCCAGACTGTTTCAGGGAGTAGTAGAAGTCCATTTTCCAGGTAAAGGGATAGCTTTGGGGAAGTTTACAATGTCTTCTTAAACTTAAGTGGGAATCTGTCCAGTACTATGGGGTTGGTGGCATATTTTTTCCATTTCTTCACACTAGTCTGTTACTTTTAACCATAACCCTTTCATTTGTATTGGGTTTGTTTTATTCCTTAGGATTGCTCTACAGGAAGACACTAATCGGATGTCTGCTAATGCTTTGGCTATTGTGTTTGCACCTTGCATTCTCCGTTGCCCTGACACTACTGACCCACTACAAAGTGTACAAGACATCAGTAAGACTACCACGTAAGGCCAGCCATCTTCACCTCTACTGGACCTTAGTTGTGTAGTCCACTTTTTCCAAGCATCAAACACAGCGAATGACTTCATAAGTTCCTGTACCTTTAAGCAGATTCTTGGTTATTATGCTAAAGCTTGCTTCAACTTAAGACTGCTTTAGAATTTTTAAATGGATTTCTGTTTTTTCAAGGTATTTTATATATATATAAACATCTCCAGAGTTACCTGATTTCAATCAATTGATCTGGGTGTTATGATTTGTAACTATTTTCAGTTGGTTTCTAAAATGCAGCGTTGTCAACCACTGTTGTGAATCTACTTTTCTCTGAGGTCATAAAATAAATGATGCTTCCTTCATCCTTAAACTGTCAAAGACACTTAGTTAAAAGTCCTGTAGAGAGATAACACTTCATTGGATTTACTTCGGCTTGTAACAGTTTTCTCTTCCTGTTTCAGCTGTGTGGAGCTGATAGTTGTAGAACAAATGAATAAATACAAGGCTCGTCTGAAAGATATCAGTAGCCTAGAATTTGCTGAAAATAAAGCAAAGACCAGACTCTCACTGATTCGCAGATCAATGGTAAGATTCAAAACATGGAGCCACTGTGAAGGGGGGGGGGTCCTCTTGTTCTTTTTTTTTTGTAAGTATGTGTTTGTGACATATACAGATCATGCACAGAAGAAACTTTTCAAAAGAAACACAGGTGCTGTGAATATGTAATGATCTTTAAGTTATTATAGCTATGTGTATAGAGTATATGTAAATAAATGTGCAGAATTTTTAAAATATTTTGAATAAAAAGTTGGTGGCTTATAATCTTCCTTGCATATAATCCTTAACTGTCCATGCCATGAAAACTTAACTTTATCTTAACGTTTCTCCACATCCTTCTGCTATCTTTTCCTGTTCTCAACCACATCATTTTTGATGGCCTTTCCAATATTCCTGATAGTAGAGAACTTAATCATTTGGAATTGAATATGAACTAAAGTGCTTGATTCATACAGAAGCAGAACTCCATTTATGAGTCTTCTATGGTCAAATATTTATCTAGGGATTTGTTGTTTTGTTTTGAGATGAGCCTACCACGTGATAATTTCTTCATTTACTGACCTTTATATTTAGTGTCTTCTGTTACAACTAGTGGCCAGTGATTATGTAGATAACTCCAGTTACTGTTAACTAAGAATCAATAGTATCTGTGTTCTGGTAAACAACTGATGCATTCAGGTTTAACTTTTACTGACTTGTTACTCCTCCTTTCAACTGTAGGATAACATCATAGCAGCAGGCACTTCCTTCAGAACCCCAGCAAATCTCTCAAACAGCAGCTTCCAAGTTCTCATTCTCATATTTTCTTGGGACCCAGCAGTGCTTCTTGAACCATGTCATTATAGTCTGTTGAAATAACTCTGCTTCTTCCTTTCCTATTTTAAGCTTCCTAGCACAGTACAGATGTTCAACAGAGGTCTGTTGGTAGGGTTAGTAGATGATCTCTAAAAGCAAATATAAGCATAGCCTTTTCCAGACATTATATGAAGCTCACTGACTTCGGATTCCCATCACTATGATAAAACACCATGACCATAAGCAACTCAGTGGGGGAGGGGTTTATTTCGGCTTAGAGTTTGTGGTCCTGTCATTCTAAGAAGTCAGGGGAGAAACCTGAAGGCAGAAATGGAAGCAGAGACTGTGAGAGAAGTGCTGTTATGGCTCGCCCCGTGTAGCTTGCTCAGTCTGCTTTCTTAGACCACCCAGGATCACCTGCACAGGAGTGACACTGGCCACAATGAGCTGGGCCCACCCATATAACCATCAGTCTAAAAAATGCACCACGGGCTTGCCCACAGACCAATATGATGAAGGCATTTTTCTCAATAGAGGTTTTGTCTTTGAAAACAACACAGCTTGTTTCAAGTTGACATAAAACTAGCCAGCACACTCACCATAGAATACTATCTAAATCTCTTCCCAAGGCCTTAAAAATGGAAATCCTTTCTAAAAGTAAAATATGAAAAAAAAAGAAAAAGTAAAATATGGGCCCAAGGCATTATATCAGTTGGTAGAGTTCTTGTCCTTAAGACAAGGTTTATCCCTGACACTGCAAACAAACACAAATCTTTTCTATATTAAGAATTTTAGCTTAGTATTGAGAGGTTTAATTTTTCAGTACCCACCTAGGAAGAGCTTCTTAACTGCAAAACTTTATTTCAAAGCAAATGGAAAAGCTGTGCATTCCCTCCTCAGTACTGAAGAAAACGACTGTATTCATTCCACTGAAAGATTTAGCCTTCTCTTTTAATGGGGCAATGACATGTGCATTCTAACCTTCTGCTTTCCTTTTCATGTCCTTCCTAATCCAGAAACCTGTACTAATTGCAGTTAGATTTATGAGCATTACCCGCAGTTCAGTCTCGGTATGTATTAATATTGCACTGTGTCACAGTCACTTCACATCATTGTGTCTCATTCATCCAGGAATTGTTCTGCTCTGTCAGTCATTCATGCCTGTCTGCCTCACATGTTCGAACCTTGTTCAGGGCCTACTTTTTGATCAGCCTTCACTTGCCTTCTTCTTAACCTTTCTTTAGGTCATTCCCTTTCCTTTCTCTGTGTTATGCAGGTTAACAATGTTCATTTGAAATATTGTCAGATAATCCTCCTTTGAGTTTCTATTTTAGTTGAATCTTTAAAAGTGGAGGTCACAGATACTAAGGTATCGAGTTCATTCTGCTGTATGAGCTACATTCCTAGCAAATCCACTTTATTACTTGAAATACCTGTTAAGTTTTTTAGTATCTATCATGAGTAATGCTTATGTATCTGTTTATAACTGATTGGTGTTATCTTCCCAGATGTAGAAATTTGGCTGTTAGCTACTTAAGTGTTTGTCAGACAGGATTTTGTTGTTGTTGTTGCCTCCTTTTAAACAATATCTGTGCAAAGGAAAAATAGAAAAGTTGAAAGCTAAAACACCAAGCTATGTGGAAACTAATTTCAGAATATGTATTTTTGTGTACTTGTTGATTTTTAAATACAGGTATCATTCACTAGTAACTAGTAACTATGTAATAATTATCAATTCTACCATATCAAGCTTCCCTTTCCCATAGAGTATCAACGTAACAGCATGTCACTATTACATTTCTTTCAAATGCTTCTGTCTCATTTAAAATAAAGTACACATATTAAAATTTCAGTCAGAGGCTTGATATCCAGTATTTGTCTCACTTCCTTATAGACTATACCTTTATCTGGGGAATGATAGGCTAAACTTCCTTGCAGGGCAGCAAGACCTTTATCTGGAGAAAAAAAATATAGGGTACAAAATTCTACATGCTGTTCCATTGTTGGCCAGTTTTCTTTGACTGTTTTACACTGCTGTTCTGTCAATAGTCTAACTGAAGGTTTACTCTCCTGACAGTCACATCAGACCTGTCATCTCTGTGCATTGCCAGGACTGTTTAAAGCAGTGGTTCTTCCTAACGCTGCAACCTTCTAACACAGTTCCTCATGTTGGGGTGACCCCTAGCTATAAAGTTATCTCATTTCTACTTTAGAACTGTAATTTTGCTACTGTTATGAATAACGATGTAAATATTTTTGGAAATAGAGGGTTGTCAAAGGGGTTGGAACCTACAAGTTGAGAACCACTGGTTTAAGATGGGACAGCATTTTCTATCTAAATTCTGATTGATGGTATTGACATGGTGTGGGAAGCTGTCAAACTGTCAGGGCAGTTACAAATTTTCCAATATTTTTCTAATATTTGCTTAGAAAGCTTAAGAATTATCACTGACAAAAAAAAGTCACTTTAGAAAATAGGTTCTTTTCAAATATGATCAGGGTCTGTACAGCATACTCAAATGTGAACAGCCATGCTTTGTCAATTGTTGCACTGTAAGGAGATAAAAGCAGCAAAGTCATTCAGCTTGCTATTCAGCTAGTTGTACAAACACTGTTTACTCGGATAACCCTCAGCACATTGCAGGGAGGGGTGCTTTTTGTGTCCTTATCATTTTATTATACACAAATAAAACCAGTGAACTTGACTCTTAAGGGTTAATAATTAAAGTACTTAACTGATGGCATGAAACTAATTTTTACCTGTGAATACATGATAGTAAAGACTATGAAGACTAGTAGTACAGTTTTGTATCATTACCTTGATCGTGTAGAGGTGTCAACACTGTGTTTTCATCCACTGTTGCTTTTATCTAAATGTAAATGTTAGTAAGTGGGAAGGACAAAGAGAGTCTTAGCATTATTATAAAAGCAGAGTCTGCATTGTAGATCCTTTGGGAATGCCTCCACACCCCTACTGAAAACCCGTGAAGTGTATTCAGAACCAGAAAACCAAGGCTGGGGACATAGCTTGGTGGTAGCATCCTTTCATGCTTGAGGCCCTAGGTTCAATTCTCGGGCGAGGGGTTGGGCAGGGGAAAAATAACTATGGCTGTTTCACTACACTACATAGAACGTCTGAAGATATGTGCAAGCATGTAGCGACTCCATTTAAAGTCTTTACTAACTTTCTTTATGGGATGAACTGTAGTTACAGGTGTGGGATATAACTTTTGAACCAGCCTCAGTACCTGCGTCCATAGATAGCTCATATCTCAATATCATACAAAGCATGGACTTAGGCAGGACTGCCATGCAAGGATGGTAGGAAAACATTGAATAAATGACCTTTCCTGTCTAAGAAAGAAGATCCCTCAGATACAGTCTTGAGAATTCAGTTCCTTCCTGTTTTTGTGGCTTAATGAATGACAACAGTGATCTTTTACATTCCCTATTTGGGGCAGATTTTCTGTTAGGATTCTAAGGTTTGTGCTCCAGCTACTTATGTCTACTATCTGGAACTGCACAGTTCTTACTCTTTATATTTTTAACCCACAAACAAACCCCAGTTACATGTACTTTGTTTGAGTCATCAGAAAGTATTATAACTCTTCACGAGGGGACTGTCATCCTACATACTCAAAGTCCATATTCCATTATCATTCTTCAGTTATGTAGGCTTATGTTGATTGACAACACTGAGTTTGTGTCTAATCTGTTATGTCTTGCTATTTCTTCCTGTTGTGTTTTTTTTTTTTTAATGAAGTTTAGTAGACTCTCTTCATAGGCCACAATCATTTTAGCGCTGTAGTATATTTTCTATATATCTTCACTGTTACCTACTTAAATCTTAAGAAAAAAAAATGGACGTGTTAGGTAAACTGGGAAAACTTTGAAAAAAAAAAGTATTTTCACTTAGAATCCTTAACTTTAAAACATTCGGATCCCAGTGTTTTTCTTAGTTTTGTAAACCAACTATGGGCTAGCCTTGTAGCATTCTAACCCAGATCTATGAAACAGAGTTCTATTTTCTGATTTTTTTCCCCCACTGCATAGATCAGGCTGGCTTTGAACCTGAGTCCTCCTTTCTCAGGGTTCCCAGTGCAATAAAACTATAGGTATTGTCAATATAAGATGGTCAAAATCAAAACATGTTACCTAAAAGCAGACCAGGCATATAAAGACTACTGTAGCAAATGCTTCCTTTGTTTTCTTTGTTGTTTGCCACCGAAATTTGTATCCTTGAACACAGTGCTGTTTCTGAGCCATATATGAATGAAGTCATGTAATATCTATTTTTTGTATCTGACATTCCTATCATCTTTATGTATGTAAGGCTTGTCCATGGTGTGTTTAGTTGTAGCTCAGCTCACTCTTGTTGCTGTATCCTGTTCTAAAATATATGTGCCACAGTTTATCCAGCATACTGTTTATGTGTTTTGTTTGGGGGAATAGGCAACATGCATGCATTTTTGGTAGGGTGTTATTTATGGGTGAAATTTCTGGGTCATTGGAAACAACATTTTCCAAAATGGCTGAACTAAAATCTTCAGTGTACAGGAATTTCTGAATGGTTCACTACCTCCCTAACACTTGTATTGTCACATACTTTTAGTCATTATAAAATGCATCACTTCTTAAATTTCAAGTTTTGTTCTGTGACTTTAATGTGCACAGATCGGTTCAGCCTTCATGTACTTTGTCTTGTGAACATGCTAAATGTGCTTTTGTGCTTTTCTATTCTTAGATGGTTTATTTTTTTTTCTAATTCTTTCTGAGTCCTGCATATAATCCTTTGATCAGTTATTTCTGTTGCAAGCATCTTCCATTTTATGGTTTGATTTTTTTTTTTTCTCTCTCTCTGTTAAAAGTATCTTTCAGGGCAGGCATGCTGGTACATGCAAGCAATCTCAGCACTTAGGTAGAGGCTGGATGATCACCAGTTGAAGCTCAGCCTGGCTTTTATAACTTTTTAACAAGTCTGCCTCAAAAAATAATAAACTCAGCACTCAGGGAGGCAGAGGTAGGCAGATCACTGTGAGTTTGAGGATCGCGTGGTCTACAAAGTGAGTCTAGGACAGCCAAGACTACACAGAGAAACCCTGCCTTAAAAAACCAAATAAATAAATAAATGAAGCTGTTGATGGACAGAGGTTAATTTTAGTGTAATATATATTTTTATAATTTTTATTTTTTTATAGTAATTACAGGTTATTTACTTTGTATCCCCGCTGTAGCACCCTCCCTCTCTCATTTCCTCCCTTCCCCTCTCTAAGTCCACTGATAGGGGAGGTCCTCCTCCCCTTCCATCTGACCTTAGTTTATCAGGTCTCATCAGGACTGGCTGCAAAGTCCTCCTCTATGGCCTACCAAGGCTGCTACTCCCTCGAGGGGGGAGGGGTCAAGGAGCCTACCACTGAGTTCATGTCAGAGACGGTCCCTGTTCCCCTTACTAGGGAAATCCACTTGGATGATGAGCTGCCATGGGCTACATCTGAGCAGGGGTTCTAGGTTATCTCCATGTATGGTCCTTGGTTGTAGAGTTTCAGAAAAGACCCCTGGGCCCAGATATATTTGGTCCTTGTGGTGCTCCTGTCCTCTCCAGGTCTTACTAACTCCCCCTTCTTTCAGCTTTTTAACAAACTGTTTTAAAAGTCATCCTATTTTCTTCAGTTTTACTACTTGTAATTCATAATGTCAGACAAAATATTAAGTCATCTTCACAAAAACCCAAGGGATATTTGATTTTTTTTTATATTGCACAGCATGTGTAAATTGCTATTTACAGATTTGATGATTCAGTAGTATTTATTTTCCTGTTCATGAGCATGATCTTTCCCTGTATATATCATTAATTCTGTCAAGTGTTATATGTTGAGATTTTAATTATCTTTAACTGTAGTTATTAATGTGTAACGTGAATGTAATATTTTTATTTTAAATTTTTGGGTTTTTGTTGCTTATTACATAAAATATCCAATTTACTTTGGTATTTTTCTGAATATTCCTTTTGATTTCCTAGCTGTATCATTTATGAATGATCATTTCATTTGTTTTTTTATAGTTCTTGAACCTCTTCTTTGTTTTTCTAAAGGAACTAGAACCTTCATTCAGTGTTGAATGAAACAGTAGTAATGATCACTCTTAGCATGTTCCACTAACCACAATGCCTGATGTTTGCTGTAGAATTTTTATTCTTTATGAGATTAAGTATGTTCATTTGATTCCTGGCTTTCTTATTTGTTTTTATGGTATTATGTTGGCTTTTCTGTTTTTAATATATCCACACTGAAGTCTTTCATGCCATTTTGAGATGTTTCACAGTGTAACCCTTCCATTAAATGACCTTGTTAATGTTTTTCTAATTTGTGTTAAAACAAATTAGCCTGGGCATGGTGGCACATGACTTTAACCCTTCAGCATTGGGAAGGCAGGGGTAGGTAGATCTCTGTAAGTTTGAGGCCAGCCTGGTATATATAATGTAATCCAGGATAACCTGGACTACATAACGAGATCATTCCTCAAAACAAATTGGGATGTAGTCCATTTTAATTATTTGGAAAAATGTATCTGTCAGATCACTTATATGTGGAAGAATGAATCTGTTAGCTCTCTTATATTTTACTATGTATACATAATCCCTTGTTGCTGACTACAGGTTTGTCCATTTGTTTCTGCTGCTAACTTATTTCAAATCTTCTGAAGCTGTTAAGAAATGGCTGTAGTTGGGGCTGCAGAGATGGCTCAGTGGTTAAGAAATGGAGGATGAGAACAGGAGGAGATAAGGAAAGGGGCTACAGCTGAGATACAAATTGAATAAATTGTAATAAGAAATAATAATTTTAAAAAATTAAAAAAATAAAATAAGGAACAAAAGAATCAAATGAACAATGAATCAATGCAAACTAACTTAAAAATAAATTAAAAATTATGACACTGCTCACTTCATATTATTTTCTCTTTGTCAACTTCTATTGTCTTATTCCTCAGTAAACTTCCAATTTCACCCTCAAAAAAAAAGAAATGGTTATAGATATATAGTCATATACAAATTTGAAAATACTTTATCGTCATTACTTGGTCTTTTGTCACTCTGAAATATCCTTCTATTATAAATGGCACTTCTTACTTTATGTTAAGTTTTTATGTTTAGTTTTTTGAGGTAAGGTCTCTCTATGTAGCCTTGGGTGTCCTGGAACTTACTCTGTAAACCAGACCAGGCTGGCCTCAAAATCACAAGAGATTTTTCTGTTTCTACCTTTGAAGGGTTAGGGATACTGGGATTAAATAGTACATACCTGCCACTTTTTATTATTTTTTTAAACTTTGTTTTTGTTTGAGACATAAAATCAGTCTGTATACCTGGCCTGGAACTCATTATGTAGCCTAGGATAGTTTCAAACTCACAGCCTCCCAAGTGCTAGGATTACAGATGAGCTACACACACCCCCCAACTGCTTTCAGTATTTGAGTAATATTTTATATGTAGCCCTTCAATATGTTTCTGACAATCTTCCAAGTTTAAAAGGAGCATTTGATATATCTATATACATTTAATTCTGTTGATATTATATTTGGATTTGTTAAGACTTTAAAAATGTTTTATGTATGAGTATTTTGTCTGCATGTCTGTCTTGTACCTCAAGGCATGCCTGGCATCTGAGTTTGCCAGAAGAAGGTATCTGATGCCCTGGAACTGGAGTGTCAATGGTTAGAAGCCACCATGTGGCTGCTGGAACTGAACCCAGGCCTTCTGCCAGAGCAGCCAGTGTTCTCAACTGCTCTGCTGAGCCAGATCCAGCCCCTGTGTTTATATTTTAAACGCATTTATTGTGCAGGTTTGGTTTGGTTTTTCCCCTGGCATGTGTTCCTTTTCTTTTCTTGCCACCTTTGCTTTTGTTTTGTTTTTTGCCTCCTCCTTGATAGTATCTCTCTTTTTTTTTATTCTGCTAGAGTTCTTATACTCTTTTAGTCTAAAGATCACATCATTAACCCTTTCAGTGTTCATTAATTGGTACTTTTTATCCTTTTCCTAGATAATGTGCAAGGACTTTAATATGTTAGTCATTGTCTGACTTCATTGCTATTGGCAGATTTTTATCTCTTTGTAGATTTTAAATACAAAACATTTTGTTTTAGATAGTCTGTACATTATCTTCATTTGTGTTTTCATTCCTGCACCTCTAACTTTTCTTCTTGAGTGTTTCCGCCTTGCTGTTGAGAACTTCCTTTAGCTTAGGACAGTGAATCAATGCCTATTATCTCTTTGCCTGATGTTCACCTCGTATTTAAAGATAAGATGAATTTTTTTTTCTGTTTTTTTTTTTTTTTTTTTGTTTTGTTTTTTTTTTGTCTAACTTCTTTTTAGAGGAAATTAAAGAGCAGGCCAATCAGTTCATGTCAGAGACAATCCTGTTCCTATTACAATGGAACCCACTTGGATACTGAACTGCCATGGGCTACATCTGTGCAGGGGTCTTAGGTTATCTCCATGCATAGTCCTTGGCTGGAATAGCAGTCTCAGGAAAGACCCCTGTGCTCAGATTTTTTTGGTTCTGTTGCTTTCCTTATGGAGTTCCTGTCCTCTCCAGATCTTACTATTTCCCACTTCTTTCCTAAGATTCCCTGTACTCTGCCCAAAGTTTGGCCATAAGTCTCAGTATCTACATTGATAGTCTGCAAGGCAGAGATTTTCAGAGGTCCTCTGTGTCAGGCTCCTGACTTGTTCCCTCTCTTCTCCTTCTTCTATTGTCCAGCTTCTTTGCCTTTCTGGATAGGAATTGAGCATTTTAGCAAGAGTCCTCCCTCTTGATTAGTTTCTTTAGGTGTACAGATTTTAGTAGGTTTATCCTATATTATATGTCTATATGAGTGTGTATATACTGTGTGCATCTTTCTGCTTCTGGGATAGCTCACTCAGGATGATCTTTTCCAGATCCCACCATTTACCTGCAAATTTCATGATTTCCTTGTTTTTTTGTTTTTTTATTGCTGAGTAATATTCCATTGTGTAGATATACCACAATTTGTGCATCCATTCCTCCACTGAGGGACATCTGGGCTGTTTCCAGCTTCTGGCTATTACAAATAAGGCTGCTACAAACATGGTTGAGCAAATGTCCTTATTGTGTACTTGAGAATCTTTTGGATATATGCCTAGGAGTGCTATAGCTGGATCTTGAGGAAGCGCTATTCCTAGTTGTCTGAGAAAGTGCCAGATTGATTTCCAAAGTGGTTGTACAAGTTTACATTCCCACCAGCAGTGGAGGAGGGTTCCCCTTTCTCCACAACCTCTCCAGCATGTGTTGTCTCTTGAGTTTTTGATCTTAGCCATTCTGATGAGTGTAAGGTGAAATCTCAGGGTCGTTTTGATTTGCATTTCCCTGATGGCCAATGAGGTTGAGCATTTCTTTAAATGTTTCTCTGCCATTCAATATTCCTCTGCAGAGAATTCTCTGTTTAGCTCTGTACCCCATTTTTTAATTGGATTACTTGATTTTCTGCTGTTTAACTTCTTTAGTTCTTTATATATACTGGATATTAGCCCGCTGTCAGATATAGGATTGGTGAAGATCTTTTCCCAATCTGTAGGCTGTCATTTTGTTTATTCCTAGTTACTTTTGATTTGAAAAATGATTTATAGAAAGAATTTTGAGTCCTGGGATGACAATGCCTACCTACAAAGAAAATTTTATTTTTCTGCCAGATCCTTAGGTACTAGCAGTTGTACCATTTTAATCCAGTCTTAGAAGTTTAAAATTTTTATACCAAATATATAGAGACCCTTCAGATGACCTGAAGCTAGGCCACTATATCTGTAAGAATTGTGGTAATTTCAGTTTACCCTCTGTCTAAAATGCAGATATTTGAGATCCCAGTGTTAGGCCGCAACTCATACCCTTTTACTCTATATTTCAAGGGTTGGCCAGCTTTTCTCTGAAGGATCATAAAGTATTTTAGATATTATAAGCCATAAAACCTCTGTCCCACAGTTACCCTGCCAGTGTTGAACAAAACAGCTGTAGATAATCCATTAATAACATCTATTCTAATAAAGACCTATAAACATGTATACAGGCTAGATGTAGCTCCAGACTGTTGCTGGACTAATCTATCTTTGCCAACTATAGTATGTTCAAATTTCTGCTCAGACTCGGCCACCTCTTGTGATATTACAAATTACCAGTAACTGCTGGGCCAGCCTTTCCTGCCCCTTAGCTGTCCAGTATCTTCAACAGTTTATGTTGAGTTAGTTATTCCTAGCAGGAGATTTAATCTGTTAAACCTAGTTGGCTGTTACCAAAAACTAAAGTCCTAAGGCAACCAGTTGAAAACAATAGTGAGTTTTTCCCTTCCTCATCTCAAGAATAGAAAGTTCTTGAGAAAGCATATCACAATAGCAATCCCTTATATGACTTTTCATTTAAAATTTAAGTTTCAGATGCCTATCCCATTTCCCTTTCTGAATGAGGATTGATCATCCTACCCAGGGTCCTCCTTCTTACTTAGCTTCTTTAGGTGTACAGATTTTGGTATGATTATCCTATATTATATGTCTAGTATCCACTTATAAGTGAGTATATACCGTGTGTGTCTTTCTGCTTCTGGGATACCTCACTCAGGATGATCCCACCATTTGCCTGCAAATTTCATGATTTCCTTGTTTCTAATTGTTGAGTAGTGTTCCATTGTGTAAGTGTACCACAGTTTCTGTATCCATTCCTCCGTTGACGGATACCTGGGTTGTTTCCAGATTCTGGCAATTACAAATAAAGCTGCTATGAACATGGTTTAGCAAATGTCCTTGTTGTATACTTGAGCATGTTTTGGATGTATGTTTAGGAATGGTATAACTGTATCTTGATGTGGCACTATTCCTAATTGTTGAGAAAGGGCCAGATCAATCTCCAAAGTAGTTGTACCTCCCATATCAGTAGACTGGGGTAGGAGCATGGGAGGTGAAGAGGGGGGGAGGGCAGAATTGGGAAGGGATGAGGGAGGGGGCTACAGCTGGGATACAAAGTGAATAAATTATAATAAATAAAAATAAATTTAAAAACTTAAGTTTCAGGACATGTTTCTTCAATTTTCCCAGAGAGGTTGTCAGAACTTACATAATGATGAAAACAGTGTGTGCTTTCAGTGTTAGTGTGAGTCAACTGTTTGCTGCTCTTGTGCACCTGAAATGGATGGCTCCTGTGGCCACAGAGATCAGTTTTAATTGGCTTGGAGCTATTTATTACACAGCTTAGATTAAAAGAAGACGCTCCGCACAATGGTTCTTAATGCCCAGAGCTAAACTGTGTCCATTTTTCAGTGTTCTTGATAGAATTCTTTTAACCTCATTTGTTGGATTTATAATATCTTGCTAAATATCCTATGCCTGTTTGGGTCCTGTCATTCTCATGATGTGCTGGAAGGACACTTTTTATTCAAAGTGATCAACGTAAAACTGACACAGTTTACTTTCTAAAATGAATGCTCTCTGCAGGGGAAGGGGCGTATACATCGAGGCAACTATCCAAGTCCATCCTCTCCTGTTATAGTCCGATTGCCTTCCATGTCTGATGTCCCAGAAGAGACTTTGACTAGTGAGACAGCCATGGAGACCGACATTACAGAACAGCAACAAGCAGCAATGCAGCAGGAGGAAAAAGTACTGACTGAGCAGATTGAGAACCTACAGAAAGAAAAGTAAGTGTCCAAAATAATTAAAATGTCTTTTGTGTTTCCTTCCTTCTACCCTTTGTTTTTCCTTCTTGTCATTAAATACCTCATGTGTCAATATGTCTGGTATCTTGGGGGATTTGGAATTGACAAAGACTTGTTGCCTATACTCAGGGTAAGCGTGGAAGTCCTCACAGGAATCTTGGTGCTAAGCAGTACTAGAAAAAGGGGGGATCACATGCCCAGGGTATGCCAGTCTTAGTCCATGAACAATGGAGAGCCAAGGTGAGGTATTATAATCCTGACAGGTCAGGGACCAGTTTCCATATCAGATGAGCAAATGGAACAGTAAGAGTTCCTTGGCTAAGACTGTAAGACCTGGGGTCTCACAGCTCAGGAGTTCAAGATCACGCCCTTCCCAGAAACTCCCCCAGACCACGACTCGTTGCAAAAGCAAGAGGTTTATTAACCATTACGCAATGGGGTCACCCCTGCCGGTCAGCAAAGAGTGGCACCGGGAGACAAAGGCCTTTAGGTTTTTAAAAGAAAAATTGTGGGAGATTTGAAGTTGTAGTTTTGGCAATTTAGGATTGGATGAGGAAGCTATAAAGTAAGATAATTGGTTAGTCTTAGGTGCTCAAGGTTGGCCAGTCCTGCCAAGCGTGGATGCAGCTGCAATTGAAGGTGGGGGTGGTTAGCTCATCCTTGAAGATTAGGGGCTGTGGAATTTTGGCTGGAGGTCAAAAGCTACTCAGAAGAATTCTGGATTGGTTGCTAAGAAACACTATCTTGAAGGCAAAGGTCTGGTCATTCTTTTTGCTGAGTGAAGGTCATTGCTTGCTTGCTTTTTTTTCTATCTGTCCTCACAGATAGGGTCGCATTTCTCTATTCTCTGGAAAGGTACTAAGAGGCTTTAGCTTAACCTGAATCTAAAACTCAAAACTATAGGCTTTAGAAGACATTCAGGTTACAAAGTTAGTCTAACCCTTTCAGGACAAAGCCCTTTTCAAGCGTAGACATTAATTAACAGTTCCCTGAAGGAACTGTTGTAATTTAAAAATCAATATTACCGTGGGCCCAACAACTAAATAGAACAAGGCAGCACCTGTAGTACTGGGTAGAAAAACCTGTAGCTATTTAAAAGAGAAAGTTAAATTCTGTTATCTCCATCTTCACCCTGGTGGGAGTGGGTTGACACTATCCCATAGTTCTCCCTAAAGGTACTAGTTCTGATTGACATTAATTGCTCTTTTAAGAAATCCTTAAGGTTTCCTTAATTCCCTGGAGCAAACCTCTTAGGTCTTAGAACTTGATTCCAAGCAATCAGGAAACTGTAATATTAGGATTGATTCTGGAATTTAGGGAAACTGAAAGTGCTAAGGTTCAACTGTGGAAAAAGTGCGGCACAAGTTACTAAACAGCGCTGAAAAGATGACCTACCTCAGCTCTGGTGAACCTGGTATTGGAGATACAGAAGGGTAAATAGGAAATTGTTAGGAAAGAAAATGTGCAGAAGTGTAAGCATAAATCTCAAAAGATGTGACCGCACATGGAAATAATAAGCTGCAGGAAAGGCTGACCTTGAAAGGATGGTCTATGGATGTCAGGCTATTTAAAGATGAGAGATCATTAGAGTCAGAGCTGGCTTATTTGTAGGAATTGACAAGCTGTATGATCTGCTGATTGGAGGAATTTAATTACATAGAGGGAAAGGGTTGCAGACATAAGGATATTTTGGTACTAGGATTATTAAAAATTTATTAATTTAATCACTTTACAGCCTGATCCAGCCCCTCCCTCCCAGCCCCACCCTCACTCTCCCTTCCAAGTTTTTGTAAAGGTACTGATTGAAATAGAGGAAAGTGTGGACAAGGCCCTGGTTAGGAAAATAAAGTTCAATGCAAATTCTTAATAACTACAAAATATGAAGGGACATTACTAAAATGTAGGTGGGTGATGGTGGGTGATGGTGGGTGATCCTGATAAATTAGAATGTACTGTAGTCAGAGATAATGCAAGCTTCACAGGTCGGAAAAGTTCAGTGTTTTGCTTATCCATTGATATAGTCAAGGTAGAAAATAAAGTTTATCTGTGTTTAGTGATTAAAACTTCATCCAAAGATAGTGTAAGAGCAAAAACGAAATTTGGAGATGATCTAGTTTGTTTTCTGGATGAAGAAGCTGAGGTCCAGGTATTTCACAAATGAGTTTGGAATCCTGAAATTCTGGTTTTCAGTCCAGAGTTCATCTTCGTATATCTCCCAGTTGGCAGCACCATACCTCAGTCTCCCTCCCACTAGCTTCACCATTAACTCATAAATTTATTGTCGTCTTGTACTTCCGTTCACACTGCTTTCCACAGAGGTAAATCCTTTTGGTCACCTTGGTGGAACAGTAAGAAATGCCTTTGCTATTTAGCTTCTTTGCTTTAATGTCATCTTTTTTTCTATTTCCCATCATGTTAATGAATTTGTTGATTGTGTCTCATAGGGAAGAACTAACATTTGAGATGCTTGTGTTGGAACCTCGTGCCTCTGATGATGAAACCCTTGAGTCTGAGGCTTCTATTGGGACTGCTGATAGCTCAGAAAATTTGAATATGGATTCTGAAGGTACCATTTTTGAGAGAGTTAATAAATGAATATAGTAGACTAGTGGCACAATTTCTTTTTTAAAGAAGGAATAAGAATTCACAAGCTAAGGTTGGAAGGGTTGCTCACTGGTTAGGAACACTCACTGGATGCTCTTTCCAGAGGAGCTGGTTCAATTCCCAGCACTCACATGGTAGCTGAAACTCCACCCCCAGGAAATGTGACCCCTTTTCTGGCCTCTGAGGACACCAGGCATGCACTTGGTGCACATACATACATTCAGGCACAGCGTACACACAGAGAAAATACACAATAAATATTTTAAATATTTAAATATAACAATTTTAAATATATAAAATTTATTTTTTAAAAAAAAAGCTTTCTTGGGTTTGGCCTGGTGGCACATACCTTTAATCTCAGAGCTTAGGAGACAGAGGTAGACAGATCTCTGTGAGTTCGAGGCTGGCCTGGTCTATAGAAGTTCCATGCCAGCCAAGAAGCTATATAATAAATACTAGGGAAGTCTGGTATGTTTGAATATGACACAGTCAGAGACCTAGAACAGTCATCATTCCAAAGGCTCCCAGAATATATAATAATTCTGTCTTCCTCAGAGACACCACTCAGTTAATGTAGCAGTTCTGCCTTCGCAGTAGGGCACAGTGTGGGCATCTTAGAAAAATGGCCACAGGGTGGGCATTACTGTGATTACTGCCTTTTACCCCTGTGGTAAGTTACCAAAATTAAATCTAGTGAACAGTTATGAGGAAGCATCACGAAGACCCATGATTCGTTAGGAACCTGTTATCTTTTCACGGGAGTTCAGACCATTTGTAAAAAAGACTCCGCTTTGGGCTTATGTGTTATGTGTGGGTTTTTTGTTTTCTGTTTTTTTTTTTTTTCCAAGACAGAGTTTTTCTGTTTAGCCTTGGTTGTCCTGTAACTCACTGTGCAGACCAGGCTGGCCTCAAACTCAGAGAGATCCATTTGGCTTGCCTCCTGAGTGTGCTAAGTCATGTGCCACCACCATCCAGCTCCAAGAGAACTTTTAAAGGACTGATTCTGTACAAAATCGACTAGATCTTCAAAACTTTAACCCATTCAGTTTCACATGTGAACACTGGCTTCTGTTTGTTATGTGATGTTGCTTAAGTGGACTCTACAATGCACAATTTAATTTTTTGTTTTTACATTAAGAGAGAAGCTCAGCCCTTAGCTCCCTGAAAGCAGCTGGCAAGTCTGAGCCTTCAAGCAAGTTGCGAAAGCAGCTAAGAAAGCAGCCAGACTCTTTGGACTCAGTCAGTTCTTCCCTTTCTTCATGTTTATCTAACACTACGTCATCTCATGGCACTAGAAAAAGATTTCAGATTTATTCCAAGTCTCCATTTTACCGAGCTGCCTCAGCTTATGAGGCCTTGGGAACGGAGGGACCACTAAACCAAGCCAAATCTCTAGAAGACAGGCCTCAGTTCATCAGCAGAGGAACCTTCAACCCTGAAAAGGGCAAACAAAAGTTAAAGAATGTGAAAAACTCACCTCAAAAAACCAAAGAGACCCCAGAGGGGACAGTCACATCTGGCAGAAAGAAAACTGTGGACCCGGACTGCAGCTCTACACAGCAGCTACCACTCTTTGGAAGTAATGAGTTTATGGTCTGAATGGACAGATATGTCCCCACATCTCATCTTTGGGGCCTCCTCTGCTCACTTTGTAACAGTCAGTCCTGATGGTCTTGCCTCTTGTTTCAGGCGACAGTTTGTGTGCTGGATCGCTGGGCTTCCTGCAGATGAGACCTCTCTGAAGCTTTCTAGGGATGGGCCAGCTGTGCCTTGGCTGCTGTATTTTATTTGAGATTCACTAAAAGCCACCTAGAACCTGGGGGATTTTGACCAACAGTAGTTGCTTCCCCCATCCCCCTTTTCCTTCCCACAGTTAGTTACTGAATTATGGGGCTGTTATGATCCTGAGGAATGCTCTCTCATTTCTAGTATTTGAAGAAAACATAAAAACCTCTCTTAACCATAAAAGCAAAAGCTTTTGAATTTGTAATGGTAGGAATTGTGGTAAAATATAAAAATTTGCCCAAGGATTTATAAGCAAAAAACCTAAGCCCTCTATTTTAAATTTAATTACAAAATACTTCATGTTATATTTTGGAAATAGAAACTGTGATTCCCATTAACCTCCAGAGCATGTCTCAGCTAACTAGTCATACAGTGAAGAGACCATGCTTGCCCCTTGTTGACATCTGGTATAATCAGTGCTGGTTTAACTCCTGGTTAGTTCCTGCCAAATATATTGCATGGGATAAAATTCTGTTAGCCATACCACCCTGATTACTAGATCAGATTCCTCTAGTTTTTTTGTTTGTTTGTTTTTAATATGTCAAAGACACATTTAGGTAGTCCCTAAATGTGAAGGCTTCATCCTGATTGATCCAGGCTTTTCTTGTATAGACTAAACTGAAGACTGTATCCGAGCCTGTTCATCTGGTGGAGTACCACCATAGCCGATGTGACCATTTAATCACTTCTCTGCAAGTGTTCAGATACAATGTTGCATGAGTGTTACAGAAAGCTGCCAAAAAAAGTTTGGAACGTTTTAATATGATCTATTTAACTTTTACCTTCTTTTTCTCAGACCATCAGTATTAGATGAAAAGAATCAAGGACTACTTGAAGCTATTTTTGTTAATCTACTTGTTCCTGAAGTTTACTGTAAATACACATGTATAGTATAGGCCTCGTTCTTTCTAACCTTGTGCTTCCCCCTTCTTCCCGTGGAGTTTCTTTCTACAGATGAGAGGCCATTGGACAGGTGGTGAGAACCAGTCACCCCTGGGTTGAGGGAAAAGTAAGGGCATCTTTTTCATCACTGGTGGTCTCCATGTACCTAAGTTATAATGTCGGAAGCATCATGTACTAGCAATTGTGGGAATAGAAATGTTTTTGCTATTTATAATGTATGTGAAATGAAACATGATACCATTTCTTAAGTATGTGAAAATGTTTATTTTTAAAGTCACTAAATACATTTTGTCTAACTACCACATGCACTGTTCCAAGAAGAGCCTTTACCATCTATAACCTGAATTTTGGTTTTCTTGGTTTGAAGTTATGAGAATAGGAAGTCTTTTGGTAAGACAGCGTCTCTCCTCTTAAACAACAGTGAACCTCATGCCGCTGCTCCAGTGCTCATTGGCCGGCTCTTATAGATGAGACTTGTGGCATCATTCTAAACAGCAGCCCATGGTGACAGGGGTCTTCCCTCTCCCTGGTATGGGTTTAGTGTTGAGACACATGAAGGAAGCTTTGAAAACGTCCCCAGTGATTAGTCAGAAAATGGTAAATTGTATATCCCTCAAGCATTAACAATAAGAATTTTGGAAACTGTCCTAAAAGAAGCCAGCTTGGCTGTGACAAGGTGGGGTACTGCTTTGGTCCTTGCTAACTCTACAGTCTGTTTTAGTGGCTAGGGAGAATAGCTGCTGGGGGTGGTGACTGCTGCTCTCTGCACGGCTCAGGACAGGGCCCTTTGTTTCAGAGGAATGGCCTGAACTCGGCACTTGACACACATTCTCCCCCTAAAGTTTTTCAGTTTAGTTTTGTTTTTTGTTGTTTTGTTTTGTTTTCGAGACAAGAGTTTTTCTGTGTAGGCTTGTCTGTCCTGGGCTTGCTTTGTAGACCAGGCTGGCCTTGAACTCCCAGAGATCCACCTCTTTCTCCCTGAGCGCTGGGATTAAAGGCATGTGCCACCACACCTGGCTTGTTTTTCTATAAGGCAAATGGTAAATTTGGGGCTGAGAAAAAAAAAAAAAACCTACATAGGTCACTTTGTAGGAACTAGGTAATTGATACTAAAAGACGTTTTTCTCAGGGACCTAAAACCTGAATTTGAATAAAGTTAAATAAAAACTTTCAGTTGCTAGATTTGTGAATTTCTAATCATTTAACAAGCCACCAGAACGGGGGCGGGGATTCACACAATTATAAGAATTATCTCAGCAAGTATAGGTAGGCTCCTTTGAGAAAAAGAACCATGTTCTTGGGTCAGCAGGTACTACTGGTCTGATAGGGATGAAGCCATAACTCAGTACCGCCAGAACCAAATGTTCTACTCCCTTTGGTTCTTATCAGGGCCTCTGCATCACCACATAGCAACACTATATTGCATTCACTCATGACACAGTCCACATCAGGTTTGCTGTTCTCTGTTGCTTCTGCCTCACTGCTCTTCAATCCCAAAATGTGCCTCAGAGAATCTCTCTCCCAGCAATGAAGTGGCTCACAGGCGAAGCCTGTGTTTCATATTTCAGAGCATTCTAGTTACGTCACATACTTTAGCCCTCGATAACCCCTGCATTTTCTTTTCTACCCATTAATGTGTGTCTGTAGCTGTGTATCATAGAAAATTTGGCAGAAGCAAATTCATTCTGCATCACAGATTGAAGCAAATGCAGGCAGGATTCAGGGAGGCAACATGCTTAGTTTGCACATAAGTTGTACTTCCTGCCGTTTAGGTTCTGTGGCCACTCTGGGCATCTGAAACAAAGGGAGAGATGAGTGTTGCTGGGCGAGACAGATGTGAGTTCAGGGCACAGATCACTAGGGCCAGTCTTTGGAAACCTGCTTGCTGTCACTCTTACCTTGCATAGGGGATGAAGACTGTTCCGTGTATCACAAAGACAGAGTCACAGAAGTGTGCAGACATGAAATGATCCATCAAGGTGGTATTCCCCCTTAATACCCATTAGCTGTGTGTTTTCTACCATTAACTAATAAGCTAGAGAGAAGGAAGGATTCTCAGGAGGTGTATGAGATTGAGAGAGTTGAAGCTATAGAAAGAAGTTGTCCAGGTGGCCTTCTCAGCCACTTTGAAGGTTCTTGTTGGGGAATAGACCTGGGACCTGCACTCTTCGGTATTGAATGGTGTGTTCTAGCCATCCACACCCTTTCGATAACTTCCCAGCACTGCGCCCCAAACCCATGCTGGCCTTAGTAGTAAGAACTTCAGGTTTGTAGGAGCCCTGACTTTCTGCATCCCTGGGGTCTTGATCACGTTTCTCTGGAACATTCTCTCACTTGATTTGCTGTTAAATGGGTAATCTCCATTGATCTTCTGGTTTAAACTTCAAAAAAGCCCTAACGATGGGTCTGTCACCATGTTACCCACCCATTCTAAATGCCTATTTATCAACCCTCTTAGGTCATACAAAAATTGCACCTCTTGAACCAAGTATTTGTATTTACTATGGGAAAGGTGTGGACTACAGATTAGTATTATATTATTTTAATGGATTTAAAGTAATTTATAAGTACGGTGAGTGTAAAATTTTAAAATACTATGTATTATAAAAGGACATATCCTGTGAAATACGCCACTTTACTGTTTAAGAATTCTGTAAGAATGACTTATCTCATTCACAGAACTGATGACACTCCTAATGCAGTCAGTGGCACTTTGTAATTTTTTTTTTTGAGGGGGCAGGACATTTGTATGAAGTGCAGTTTGCGTCTCTCAGAATTTGCACTGTATGGTACACAAAAGCAGCCTGCTGAACAAGTCACTCCATGGCTCATTAAAGAACAAAGCTTCCAGAAGTGCATATGTGTGGTTTGTTTTCTGGCTCTCAATCAGATTCATAACCCAAAAGAAGACCACTGCTTTCTTATACTGATAAAATTAAAGGAAAGGACAGCTGTAAGAACTCAACTGAAGGAGCAATCCAAGGTGCTGCTGGTCTGCTGGCTGTCAAGACATTTTGGAGGGACTACCAAGATGGAGGACTAGAGGTACCTAGCACTCACTCCCTGTGGAGAAAAGACCCAGACAAAAATTGTATATAGCTGGATTTTGAGGTGAGAGACAGTTAAAAGAACATCAGAGCCTTGTGAGATTCAGAGGCCTGGGACAAAATTGTAGTAAGAAATAAAAAAATATTCTAGCACCTCCCTGCTTCATAACAGGGAGGGAAAGCCACCCCTCTACAGAGATTAAGGAGAAAAAGCCTCCGCTCATACAGCCAGTGTGGATGCTGGCAATCCCAGCCATTGGCAGGGTTCACAATCCACATAGGCTCGCTGTCTATCCTGAAGTCTGTACAGCAGCCTTGCTTTGAAAACAAGTTTTATATAATTTTCCGGTGAACCCTCAATGCTGTAGCCAGGAGCTACCTACAAAGAGAACTTTTGTTTGAGTCTGGATGGCTGCAGGGGTCATAAAGCCTTACACATTCCTGTCTCTGAGAACTCACAGACTCTGTATTTTGCTAGCCCATCAGCTGGCTGGCATGTAATCCAAACTTTGTCCAAAAAGTACCTCCAAGTCAAACATGGTAAGCAGCCTGCCCTCTCGGTACATACAACAGGGCCAGGAGTAGAAGCTGTTGCCTATGGTGTCCCGAGTGACTGCTTTCCAGGACGAGGGATCATGTTGCTGTATCTGAACATGGCTAGACAGGCAGTCCATTTCAGTAGTAACAGGCCCAAGTTCTAGCGGTTCTCAAGCTAGGCTTAGCTCTCAAAGTCTTGAAAACTACAAGGAGCTTATGGTTCAAAGCCTTTTCACTGCCTTGGGCTTAGAAGAAGCAACACCTAGTGGCTGGAGTTGTAGCTCTCAAGCTGTGGGGTTGGAAACCTTGGTCTTGAACCCTTCTCAGCTCTCTCCAGACTCTTGGAGCAAACAGATGTGCCGTCTTTGTAGGCTCAGCTCGCATATTAAACCTCATCCATAGTCAAAGCTTCTCCACATTCAGTACCTCCACCATACTTGACAGTTTGCTTCTTGCTCTCTGGAATTGTTAGCCAACTCTTTTGACGTCAATGCTGAGTTTTCTGAGGGTATTAGAGCCTTCAGAACTCAGAAATCTTCAACTGCCCTCTCACTGTGTCACCCAGGTTTTTGGTCTGTTCTTCATGCCACATGTAGGCAAAAGACCATTCACAGGATACTTTTATTAGGGTCTAATGGGGCAATACCTAAGAGTGCACAGGGGAGAAGGAGCCTCCCAGATTAGACCAAGAAGTGGAGAATAGCCTGCTTATATAGCAAGAGGGCCGTGGCATGCACAGATATTATTTCACCGATCAGCACTGCGTGCAATTCTAGCCCTGCCAATCACAAGCCTCACTACACTGATCATCAATGTTTGGCTGAGTCACTGGAGTTCTTAGTCATTTCCTCACATTCCAGCTCTGGACTTACCGAGAGTGTCAGAGCCCTCAACTCCTGGTGATTATGAAACTCCAGCCACCTCCTCCAGTCCTGAGTGAGAATACTGCAAGGTGAGCAGGGTCCTCCAAAGTTCACAAAGGCTCGCTTTGCCCACAGTGGCGTCTTCTATAGCTGGGGCATGTTGCCTAGAGCCAGGCTGTCTGGCTCGAGTGATGACTTGAGTAGTGGTGTGGTTGCAGTGGTCCTCGCAACTACAATGAACTCCTCAAAGTGTCCAAAACAGGCAGACTGCCCTGGTTTGTCAAAGAAAGGCTGCCTAGGGGCTGGCGAGACGCTGGGTGGGTAAAGGCACTTGCAGCCAAGGCTGAGTAACTATTCTGGGACCTAATTGGTGGAAAGAAATAACTGGCTCCCACACGTTGTTCTCTGATCTCCACAAGCACAACACACTGAACTGTTTACCTGTACATACATACAAACATGTAAGTCAATCAGTGAGAATCATAACTCTAGTAATAGATCCTAAGGAAAGAGGAATGGATGAAACTTTTCTTAAAGCTCAGTGAAATTAAAGCCACAAACATTTAAATACACACAGAAGAGAATATAGGATATGAATGAGATACTCAGCAAAGAGAATTTTTTTAAAAAAAAAAAAATTAAATCTTAGGAATAAGGGAGCCACATATGTCAACTAAAAATTTTGGTTGAAAGCCTCAGCAATAGACTAGATTGGGTGGAAGAATACTGTCTAAGCTTGAAGATAAAGTCTTTTTAAATAACTTATTCAGGCCAAAAGAAGAAAGAAAAAGAGAGAGAGAGAGGAAGAAAAAGAAAGAAAAAGAAAAGAAAGAAAGAGAAAGAAGGAAGGAAGGAAAGAAAGAGAAAAAAGAAAGAAAGAAAGAAAGAAAGAAAGAAAGAAAGAAAGAAAAGAAAGAAAGAAAGAAAGAAAAGAAAGAAAATTCAGGCAGTGGAAGACGCCTTTAATCCCAGGACTTGGGAAAAAGGCAGGTGGCTTTCTGAGGCAGCCTGGTCTACAGAGTGAGTTCTAGGACAGCCATTGCTGCACAGAGAGACCCTGTCTCAAAACACCAAAGTGGAGGAGGAGAGAACCTAACAAATCTGTGGTCATTCAATCAACAAACATCCAGATTATCCAAAGGCAAGGAGACAAAAGATTAGTAGCATGGAGAAACTTTCCAGTGAAATAGTAGTGGACAGCCTTACTAATCATAGGAAAGCATGGACATCTATATGCAGGAAGCTTACAGACATGACCAGAAGGAACCTTCACCATAAGAGATGAAAAATGCTTGATAGCATTAATCATGGGGGAATGCAAGTCAAAACTATGTTGAGTCATTAGCTTCCCTCAGTTAGAATGGCTGTCACTGAGTAAATGAATACGAGTAATGAAGCAGACTGGAAGAAACTCCTTAAAAGAGTTTTTCATTTTTATTTTGTGGGGAGAGAAGAGAGGGAGGGAGGAAGGAAGGGGATGAGGGGGAAAGAGGGGGAGAGAGAGAGCTATGTATGAGTGCCTGTGGAAGTCAGAAGAGGGAGAGAGGGTGTCAGAGTCCCTGGAACTGAAGTTAGCCAGGGTGTGGAGGGTGGGAACTGAACTCAGGGCCTCTGGAAGAGCAGGAAGAGCTCTTAGCCATTCCTGTACACTCTTGGTGGGGATATAAGTTATTATCGCCACTCTGGAGAACAGCACAGAGATTCCCAGGGAGTTAGTTGCAGAGGTAGGCACAGTGGTGATGCATGCCGGTGATCCCAGCACTTGGGAGGCTGAGGCAGACAGATCAGGAGTTCAAAGCTTGGAGTTCACAAGATCCTGTGGTGTGTGTGTGTGTGTGTAAAAGCCACAATGACTGTATTATCCAGACATATGTATGCTTTGATTTCTCAGTTTCCAGAGAGGCACCTTCATGCTCATGTTTACTGCAGCACTAATCACAATATCCAAGCTATACAGTCTAAGTATTAACCAACAGTTGAATGAATTTTTTAAGAATGGCACGCCTACACAATGGGGTTTTCTTTGTCAGTAAAGAAAGCTGAAACCCTGTCATTTGCAGCTAAATAGATGGCCCATGTGGGGGGTAAAACAAGATAAACCAGACGCATCAAGATAAGCATTAAATGTTATCTTTCATAAGTTGTAACTAAAAAGGTTGTCCTGGAAGTACATGGACGATGACTGGGGACCACAGAAAGGCAGGAAGATGACGAGGGTGGTTCTGAGAAGACAGCTCTTCTAGTTTGGCTTCTGTTGCCGTAACCAAAGCAACACCAGAAAGGAGAGGGTTTGTTGCAGCTTAGTTTGCGGACTATCACGAAGGAAAGCTGAGGCAGGAATGGGAAGCAGAAACCGTGGGGGACAGTGCTTACCAGCTTGCTCAGTTTATTTTTCAGTGCAGAGCCACCTGCCCAGGGGTCACACCGTGCACCATGGCCCGGCCCTCCTACAGCAGTTAGCAATCAAGACCTGCCCACAGCTGAATCGAATGGAGCAGTTCCTCAGCAGAGGTTCCTTCTTCCCAGGCGTGTGTCAAACTGACAGACACCAATGCTAAGCCAACAGGCAGTGCATATTTAAGGCAAAGTCAGCCTTTCCCCATTAAATGCCCATGCAGGCAATGGACTTAACAGATGTTTTATTATCATTCTATTTTCCCCATTGCAATGTCGTTTCTGCTGCCCTACTGTGTCACACCAGGAAAGTCACTTGCCCTCTCTGAGTGTCAGTTTTTGTATCCGGACATTTATTATCTTCCCCAGGTATCCTCTGCTAACTGATAATAACTCTATTCTTGTGTTAAGGACAGTGGCTCTAAGACTTGTCCTCTGCCCCCTTCAGCTGGGTTTGCTGTCTCCAGTTCTCACTAGCTACCAGGAATAAGATCATCACTCAATGGGTGTCAGCTTCACGGAGAAGAACTTCCTGTCTTGGGTCCCTTGGGCTGCTTAGATCCTGAGTGAGAAGCAGCCTGCCTGGGATCAAGCCAGGTCCAAGGTGAAACAGAAAACAAACAAACAAAAAAAAAAAAAAAACCAGTGAATTTACCTTTAATCTCTAAAATTCCTAGATGGCCTTTTCCTGTTTCCACACCAGAATAAGAAGAGTGAGTGCTGTTTCTTAAATGCCTGTAACTGGCCAAATAAAACCGACAAATGATATTTTGGGACTTGCCCCTGAGATGACTGAGTCCATACACACCCTTTCTGATCCCGAAGCCCTGAGAGCAGAAAGGTGTGAGGAGATGAGGTCACGAGCAGATCACAGGTGGGTTATGTTCCTTGGAATTACTCTTTCCCTGGTTGGTCTGCAGTAAGTGTCTTTGAGCCAGGGAGAACCAGGAGAGTTCGTTTGTCAAATCTCATGGGTATCTGGGACTCAGAGAGCAGGCGGCTTCGGGCTCCAAGTCTTGATTGAACTTGGCCACCGGCCTCAGCCTCCTCGTGCTTACTCTTGGGTCAGAACGCTAACTACAGCAGAGGCCCCTGGCCCACACTGGGCTCGTAGTCTTGGTCCAAGGACACCCACCGAGGCAGGGCAGCCTGGCTTCCTTCTAGGTGTGCTTACTAATTTTGGTCTTTCTGGTTATCTTGAAGTCTTCCCAGCCCTTCCTACTTGAAATGCCTGGCTAGGCCATAGAGGAGAAGCAGTGTATGAGCCCAAAAATGCAGTTTGCCAAGAAAGGCCGGGGTAAGCCAAAGGGACGTCCATGGAACTTCACGGCTGAGCACGCTTCTGGCACTGAGGGCAAAAACCAAACCAAGCAAACCAAGCCAAGCAAGTCTCTCAAAAGGACACAAAAGAAAGCCGTCACCATCTGTGTGTGCTCATCAGCCGGTCTTGAGGTGACAAAATACCAAGTTCAGTCCCTAGCACCCATTTAGGGCAGCTCAAACTGCCTGTAAACCAGCTCCAGAGGCTCTAAAACCTGTGGGCTCTACAGGCACCAGTACCAATGAGCGACCAACGCACTTGCGGGCACGCACGCGCGCGCGCGCGCGCGCGCGTGCGCGCACACACACACACACACACACACACACACACACACTTCAAAATAACTCTTTAAAAAAGGAGGTTTTGGCTCACAGTTTCGTTCACCACTGATGGTCTCCGTTGTTGCTTTCACTTGGTAGAGGAGACAAGCAGCTACTCAGGTGTTCACAGGGTAAAGTGAGAGAGGAGGAGCCAGCGTCCAGGCCGACCGCCTTCCTTCCCAACCAGACCCGCCTCTTAAAGGTTACACCAGCCCTCACCAGAGCCCTGGGCTGGTGCCACGCTTCTCACTCCTCCCTGGGACATTTACCATCCAAACCAAAACACTTATTTTCCAGTGTTCCAGCAACAGTGGAAAGCCCTGGAGGAGCAGCTGGCTCTGAAACCAGGCAGAGGGCAGACGACTCAGCTTAAACATCTCCTTGAGTTCTCCAAGACTTCCTCCTGGGAAAGCCCAGAGTTCTTTGCCAGAGCTTCAGCAGGCCCCCTTTACACTCTGGTGATGTCAAAAGCCAGACTGTAAACGAATCGGCTGGGCAGATGTGGCCCATTTCAACCATGTGATCTCATCAGCATCTTTGTTCAGGCCTTAAGAGGACAGACAAGTGCTGACGTGAAATTAGAGCGATAGCAGGGCAGACACCAGACTGTTGGTCTGTTTGTTTCTCTGTGCGGGTGCAAGTGGAGGTCAGGCACTGGCTTTTCCCTTCCAGCACATGGTCTCTAAGTTCAAACTGAGGCCAGCGGATGACCAGTGTTGTTTCTTCACTGAGCCATCCTACCATCTCCCTTAGTTGGCCTGCTCTGACTCGGTCCTCTCTCAGCCCTGCCCACTTCAGCCATTTCCTGAACAGAAGCTGAGCCTCTGCGGCTGTATCCAAAGGAAGGCCAAAGGCCAGGCCACCCCTAGACTTTGTCACTTCCTCACACATTGTTTTACTTCTCTAAAGACGGGAAATGCAACGGAATGCTCTAGCAGAGGGGAGAGGAGGCAGAACGAAGCAGAGGGTGACTGACGGCACCACAGTGTGGGCGTCCACAAGACCTTTGCTGATTCAGAAATTGTGACAACAGAGCCTCCTCGGAGCTGGGTGAGAACCAGATGGCACAGCCTGGGGTCCCGGCTCACTGCCTGTCGTACACGTTGCCTGACACATGTAGACCTGTGTCCGGGTGGTGCCGGGCCCCTGACCCAGGGCTTCACGCACTACGCAAGTGCTCTCGGCTGGACCACGGCCAGTCGATGAGTTAAAGTGTGTAATTATTCCCCACATCTCACGAACTCGCTTGGGTCTCTTTGTGAAAGAGTGCTTGTCTGAGCCAGTTCTTTCCATAAGGAACGACAGTGAAGAGTTCGCACACACCCACACTCAGCGCCTTCCAACGTCTTCATCTGAGCATGTGTTCACGCATGCTCGAGCGTGCGCTCTTACACGGTCACGCACACACGCACGCACGCACACACGCATGCACCCACGCAGGGCCCGCGACTGCCTCCTCTGAGCTGCAGGTGCTTTACAGATGTGAAGGGAGGAGGGGGCGTTGGTAGGATCCTGTGGGAAACTGCCCAGGGCCTGAATTCGTGGCGCCTGGACTCTGACTGGCAACAGCTTGTACTCAGGTCTCCGCGTCCTCAAATAGAGAGCCCCGATGCAGTTTTCTGGTTTTATTTTAACTAAGGTCAAAGAAAATACAGCAAAGCGTATGGCTTTTAAGTGCTCATTGTTTAATGACTATCAGCGTCTCCTCCAGATCACAGTAAAGGGCTTTTCTAGCGAGGGCCTTCTCCCTCTCCCACCCCAGGGTGACTCCTGGCTTTATCGCTACCAGCCTCATCTGGATTGGTTTTTCTCATTTTCTCTTCTCATTCCCACTTCTGTCCTTCCCCGCCCTGGCCCTGGTCTTGACCACGGTGTAAATGTCAGCCATGGCTGGCTCTTGTTCAGCTTATGAACTGGCTCCATGTTGTCACGTGGACCCTGTTTGGTTTTCCCCACCACAGCTGTTTTTCCTATGACTGTAACACACCCGTGCGCTCTACTGTCCAAACAGAGTTAGGGGTGTTATGAGGAAGACGGCACGAATATTCCAGTCATGGACTTTGGGAGAAACCTGTGCCAGGTACGAATGCCTGCGGGTGGCCTGGCTAAGGAGAGGCGGGAAGCGTGTGCTGAAGCGCCGCCCGGGCTGCGGGCACTTGCCACCCCTAGGTTTTGAACATGTCACACAGGAGCTTCTCCATGGGCGTGTTCCCTATGGTCTTCCGGAAGAAGAGGAGCTCGATGCGCTCGGCCGTGAGGCCCCTGAGCGACGGGAGCAGGAGGAGCAGCTTTCCGAACCTGGAGGGCGGGCGGAAGGCACTGTCAATAGTCCTGCTTATTGTATGTCAAGGTTATAATTGCATGTGTTGGTGTTTCTGTGTGCCTGCATGTCTGACGGCCTGTGTGTGTGCAGATGCTCATGTGTTTGGGTGGAAACTGAGGTCAAGTGTCTTCCTGAATCTCCCCGCCCCCAGCTAACTCGCCCAGGGACCCCTGGGTCGGTCTCCCCGGAGACTGCAGGCGGCTGCCACCTCCTGCGGGGTCCAGGAGTCTGCGCTTCAGCTCCGCACTGTGAGGAGGCTCCCAGCCCGTGGGCCGCTGCAGCAATCACGCTCGTGTTCACTGGGCACATGAATATGAGAGCTAAGTCACAGCAGCTTTACACAGAAGAATGACTCCTGTTTGTGGGACACCTAAGATGACGGTAACCATAACTAAAAACATTCTGAAGTCAAGGGAGATGTGGGCAAGCTGAGACATACCTCCCACAAAAAGTCCATCCCAGTTTCAAGTAGGAACCATCTGCTAACGCAGGGGTCCCCGGTGCAAAAGAGAAAAAATCCGAACCCGGTGACCCCGGGCAGAAGGCCGGCGGCTGGGCCAGTGCCCCCACCACGGAGGCAGCTGCTGGCTGCACCTGAAGGAGCTCCGCCCTTCACTCTCGGCCACAAGCGGCTTCCCGCATAAAGCTTCCTTTCTCTTGTGAGCAGCACCTGAGAACTCACGCACACACCTGGAGTCACAGCTAGACTTTAACAAATAAAATTAAAACACAAACAACAGAGACTGAGCATGTAGCCCATTCGGTAGAGTCCTCGCCCGGCAGACATGGGGTCCCGGGCTCCGTCCCCAGCATGCAGACCACGTGTGGCTGCACATACCTGTCACTCGAGTTCAAGCTTAAACGGACCCCCAGCTGCACAGCGTGGATGACATGAAACTTAGCCTCCGAATAGTATACCAGAGCAACCATCCAAACCATACAAGGGGGTGTTTACGGGGGACCTTGTTTCAGTGTCTCTTCGTAGGCTGGGCTAAAACACGCCGACCAGACCGGAAGCCTGCTGCAGTGACACTCCCGCCCGGAGGAAGTAGTAAACTGCAGAAGGAAGAGGGCCGTTTGCGTGTGGAGGCCAGAGGTTGTCCTCTTCAATCACTACCCACCTTATTTCAATTGTGTGTGTGTGTGTGTACATGCACCACATATGTGAACACATGTGTTCTGGTGTACAGACACACACACAGGCCAGGAAAAGACACAGGCACCCTGCACATACCTGCCGTATTCCCCTAAGACAAAGTTTCTCTCTGAACGTGAACCTTGTTACTTCAGCTAGACAGAGAGCTGCCAGGATGGCCCTGTCTCTGCTGCCTGACGCTGTTTTTATTTATTCAACCTGCCGTACCAGGAGTTTTCACTTTTTCAAGAGTGCTGGGGATTTGAACCCACGTCCTCACGCTTGCACACAAACACTCTTACCCACTGACCCATTCCCCCCTGCCCTTCCTATTTTTTGAAAACAAGGCCTCTCAGCTGAGCCTGGAGCTCATCAGTTCAGCAAGGCCGGCGATGAGCCCTGGGATCCACCTGTCTCCCCTTAACTCAGTGCTGGGGTGACAGGCGCCTGCACCACGCCTACCTTTCATTGCGGATCCAAACTTGGGTCCTCGAGCTTGGCAGAGTCGGGCTGGGTCAGCTTCCCCTGCCCCCACATAGGGAGTCTTCCCCAATAGTTCCGAAACACGATACATAATCAACGGGCCGAGGTGCCTCTGAGGGCAGCCCCGGAAGTGCTCTGGGAAGACACCGGTTCCGAGCGTCCGCGATGACCCTTGTGATGCTCTGCCAGCCTTAGCACCGGCCCTTCGCTCCGCTCGCTCTGCTCCCAGACTCTCAAGCGGTCCCCTCCACCTCTCCCACCTTTGGTGGGCATTCTGATCTCTAGTTGAACTGGATTCAGGGTAACTCTCCAGCTCCATTTCCCACCTTCCTACCAGCAAGAATCTTTTGAACCTTCCATATTGGACTCCTGACTACTTACTTTTTTTTTTTGAGTCAGGGTTTCTTTGTGTAGCCCTGGCTGTCCTAGAATTTGCTCTGTGACCAGGCTGGCCCAAGTCAAAGAGATTCATCTGCCTCTGCCTCCTGAGTGTTGGGATTGGAGGTGTGTGCCACCACCCCCCAGTCCAAAAAGTAAAAATTTAAAGCCTAGCATTTGCTGCCCGTTGAGACACAGGTCACTCCACACCTGACCAAGACGACTCTTGTCTTTCATGTGGTTGCTATGCTGAACATCCCAGAAAGCTTGTCTCTTGGTCCCCTCCTGGGACCTGGCACTGTGCCTGATCCACGAGAGATGTTGGCAAGCTGTGGCTGACTGAGCCCTTTATCCTGTCTAAGCAGGGAAGCCCGGAGACAGTGTAGGAAGGAGGAAGGAGGGAAGTGGGGAGGGGAGGGGCAAGCGGGCCATCGCGGTCACCTAACGGGCTGGCTGGGGTGTCGAGCCTTGCTGTGCTGGCTTAGCATCACCTGGGACTGGTCCTGCAAGGCCTCCACATGCTCAGGGTCCTTCAGGCCTCGTGTCTCTGAGGAGAAACAGTACCAGTGAGCTCTTCCAGAAGTCAGCCTCACCCCACACCCCCAAAGTATTTTGTCAGGCCACATCTCTTTTCTCTGCTCCCCCCCTCAGAAATAAAGACTGTCCCTCTCTCCCAGGTGGGTTTGAGGATCTCAGCTGAGGGAAGTCTCCAGAAACTGTCCCCCTACCCCCCATTAAATTCTCAACCGTGTTCCTGGAAGGCTAGAACCAAGGCTCAGTACCGGGTTTGAAGAGGACCAGGGCCTTCATGCAGGCAAACTCTGTGGGGTCCACCGCCAGCGCACGGAACCGGGATATGGTTTCCTGCAGGAAGCGCATCTCTGCGCTGGCCAAGGCCAGCCTGCTCTGAGAGCCTCCAGAGGCCTCTGGGGGTGCCAGCAGGGGGCAGCTGTCCAGAGGCAGGGACCACTGGATAGCCCCAAGGAGGAAAAGTTCATTCCATGCCTCTTCCAGCAAGATGACCTGTGAGCAGAGAGGACTCCAGCTGCAGAGCTCCAGTGCTCCCAGCCTGTCACCTTCTCCAGGTACGGAATCCCTGCTCCAGGCATCTGGAGCCTTCTCCTGACCTCTGCCTGCACAGGCTCTGGCTCAGCTACCTAGATTTCCAGCCTCTTCATGGATTCTATCCAGAGCTGTGGCTGGGTCGTTCAGGATAAGCCTAGAGCCTGGAGACGCTGTGCAGCCGCAAGATGAGCTCAAGAGTGTCACGTTGAGTGAGTTCAAGAGACTGGCTAATGCTTCTAAGCTCTTCCCTCCAAGCACACAGCCTCCCTGAGGGCTCAGCACCTCTGGCAAAGCACTCTCTCCTGGGTCACTGTAAGATCTCTGCCTGCCCATCAGAAGCTCAGGGCGCTTTTCCAGATGTGGAGAGGCTGAGGTGACACTCAGCCCTGAAGTCACGGGAGCCTGTGCTCTAAAGAACCGGCAGTCAGCCACATCGTGGCTCAGGGCATGCAGGTGGCTGCCTCTCACAGCATGGCTACAAGGCCAGTTTGCAAAGATGAAAGACAATGGGCCCAGAGAGCCACAGGTCCCACTTTGCATCCCAGGCTCCATGCATCTCTGGCTAGCATCTTTCCTCAGGGACTTACGGATGGCCCCTGCCACTGTCCTGACCATCCCCAGCACAGAGACACAAGTGCCCGGGGTCACCATCTGAGCTGTGTAAGCCTCCAGCCCTCACCGATATGTTTCCCCCGAGCTGGCGGACCAGTGACTGCTGACTGCCTGGCCCAGCCCCAGCAGGCAGGCTGTGTTGGGTACCTGGTCCCGGAAGGGCAGGTTGGAAAACACAGGCAAGTTTTTGGCCCATTTGACGGCCATGAAGAGCAGGCGAGCTGATGTCTCGTGGATGCCATCCAGACTGCAGGGGGATGTGGGGAACTCGGGGTCGTTGCTGGTGACATCAATATTCTCTTCAGCTGTTGAAGGAGGAGGTTTCGACCTTAGTGCCTGCTCTGTGGAAGCGGGGTGTAGGGAGCCACACCCACTGCTGTCCGCCTACCATCCTCCGGCTCCAGCTTAGCACAGGTCTCTGCGGTGATGAGGCTGGCCATAAAGTGGTGGCCCACGGCTCTGGCTGCAGATGCGGACGTGGGGGCCCGGGGACTCGGCCCTGCCAGGGCAGGGGAGGCCACCACGGGCTCTGGCCGGGGATCGCTGCCCGCTTCCATCCCGTCCAAGTGGACCTGGGCCACGCTTCGGGGTTGGCGCTCATTCTGCACAGCTTGGAGGGGCGGAGATTCAGGATCCCGCCCGCCAGTGATCCATCTGCTCCTCGGCCTTTCCCACCGCACTGTGCCCACCACTTACCATCTTGGTTCATGCCTGCTTGTAAGCACTTCTTCAGCCGGCAGGCCTGGCACTGGTTGCGGTGGGCCTTATCCACGGGGCACATCCCCGCCCCCACTTGGCATCTGCAGAGGGCAGGGAGCTGCTGAGGGCCAGTGCCGTGCCCAGGCCCTAGGCCTCGAGGGGACAGTTCTGCCCCGCTCTCATCTTCCGCTTCCCCAAACCACCTCCACCCTCGAGAGGCTGGAGCAGGGGCGAACCTGTAGATGAGCCTCCGCCGCACGCTCCTCTTGAAGAAGCCGCTGCAGCCGTTGCAGGCGTAGATGCCGTAGTGTTTCCCACTGCTGCTGTCCCCACACACGCGGCACTGCAGCGAGGAGCCCACACCTGGGGGGAGGCAGGAGGAATGAGGCGGTGCGCGTCCCCAGCCGTCCTTTCCCGGGTCCATGGGTTCCCACCTGAAAAAGCAGCTTCCCCGCTCTGACACCCTGCCCCGCCCCTCCCCTCCCCTCCTCTGACACCCTGCCCCTGCCCCCGCCCCTCCCCTCTTCTGCTCCAGCCATAGTCTGTCTCCAGCAAGACATCCATGCTGCTTCCACGTTCCCAGCCCCACTCCTTCCCCGTGGGTGGCTTCAGGCTTTCCCGAGAAGTCACAGGATCTCTCTGTGTCTCAGGAGCACCCATCTCCCCCCTCTGCAGCTCCACTTGGCTGTCTGCTCTGCTGGCCTTTAAGTTTCTAGGATGCTGGGGTTATTGGCAGGCTTGGGCTTCATGGCTGAAGCTCCTTTCCCAGCCCCCCTTAACCCACTGCTTGTACTCTCTTCCCCAAGGGCCCAGACCTCACCTCCAGGAAAATCATACCTGTGGGATCCTCTCCCAGGCCCCATCTGCCCGGAGACTCCTTCTTGGAGGCCGTCACAGACACCGGCACAGCCGAGGCAGCCACTGTGGAGCTCATTGGACGCTGCTGGTCCCTGGAGCAGCCTGCTACGGGTTGCCTATGCCTCTGTCTCTGCCTCTGTCTGTCGGTCTGTCTGTGCCTGTCTCTCCTCTGCTTCCCTTCCCGAGTGAGTTGGCTTTTCCTCCTCTGGAGCGTTCTCGGCACCTGGGCTCTGGATCCAGCCTTCTCCCAGCACCGCTCTGGATACAGGGTCTGATCCTCTTAATCTTTACTGTCTCTGCAGGGGATCAGCTGGCCACACCTGCGGCCTTACCCAGGTGCCTCCTGGGAGCGGCTCAGTCCTGCTGTCTTCACACTGACTCCTCCGCGCAGCCTAACACCCTGGGGCCTGTCCATCCTCTGCTGTCCTTACACAGAGCGCACGGGAGCACGGAGTCTGGCTGAGCCTGTGTGTCTCAGATGCCTGCTATCTAGTGACAAATCTTATCGGTGGTGCTGTTCATCCCACAGCCCCAAGGACTTTAAGTCTCTGCTGTTTGCCGTATATTTGAGGCCCGGATGCCTGTGTAGGTAGCACTGTACCTGCAGCCGTCCCTGCCTGGGGGCTTGGCCATTTTGGATCCTGGGAAACGCACCCTCCCTCCTGGTGGCTCTCACTCTAGTCTCTTGATAAAGCACAATTTGGGGACCCTGGAAGACTTGCATCACCAGATGTCTGTGATCAGGTCCAGTGGAGGGAGTTAGGCCTGCTGGGGAGGGGAGAACATTTTCCCATGGCACCATGAGGTGGGTCACAACTTATGAATGGGAGTCCGGTCCTTCCAGTACCTGGGCCCCCACAGGAAGAGTGGCAAGGATTGCTCCACCTCCACGTCTGTCCCCACTCTGTCGTGGGCCACGCAGCCCCCAGCTGGTGACTCGGCCTCTGTGAACCTCAGTTTTCTCCTCTGGGGTGACACAAATGCTTGTCTTACGGTATGGTTGGGCAGTTGAAGTTAGGTAATTCCCAGAACATGTTTTGGTGCCTGGTACAAACTAAAAAAATTGGAACATCACCAGGTAAACATCCTTTCCTGTCCCTGCTACTCTGCCCCTTGCTGATTTTGCCCAAGAGGGTCAGGAGATGGCATGTTGGTCTGGGGGCAGGGGATTCCCATCCTCAGCTGGCCTTCCCTCCCAGGGTGGGGTGGGGCAGGCCTGGGGGCATCTATTAGGATCAAGGAGTTGAGGGGACAGAAGGTTGGGTGTGGCCTCTTAAGTGGGGTTAACCCTCTCTGTGACAGGGAAGCACTATTGGGGATTTGGAAAGTCAGCTCAGAGGCTTTGCAGGATGATCAGCCAAGGCTGCAAGGCTCTTGCCTGCCCTCTCTGTCCTCACTCCTACCCAGAAGGCCCTCAGGACCCTTCATGGACAAGGCCCTGAAGCTCCACTTAGCATCCAAGCCAAGGACACAGGCTTGTACTCTAAACATGTCATCAGCTTCACACGTCCAAGTCACCCTAGCAAGTCTTCCATCCTCCCCGGGGCAATCTGGAAGACAGTCATGGCTTCCGAGACAGCCCCATGCCAGGCTCTCCCCAGTGTCTGTCCTCACCCAATACCTCACCCCACATTCCACTCATCTCCAGCTGACCTGCACAGACACCTTAGAGGGGCCTGGGGACTTAGGGGTGCAATCATGTACAGGGGCAGAATGGGTCAGGCTGAGCCAGCACAGAGGGAGACATAAGACCCATGGGCATGGAAGATATGGAGGAGGAGTCAAAGACAAAGATCTCTGGGGAAGGGTTCCAAGACCCCTCACACAAACACCAGGCACACACTCACACCTCACAGTGATCCTACAGAGAAGCTTCCCACCATGAGCTCAACTCACAGGTGGGAGACTGAGTCAGTGAGGCCCAGAGGGGGAGATAATCTGCCTCAAGCTAGGGAATAGTAGAGCAGTCAGGATGGAGGAGGGGTAGGTCATCGCAGACCCACCCCGAAGTCTCTGGGGAGACATCTGGGTAAGTGTGTGCCAGGAGGACAGGCTGGCTGAAGACAGGACCAACGGGCCAAAGGACAGCTCCTGGCCGGCACCGATCCTGTCATTTTATTTTCTGAGCATGGGCACTTCTGTTTCCTCATTGATAAGCAGGTGTGTGTCCTGGGGTGGAGGGGTTATGGGGGATGGGAGACATTCTGTAAGGGGTTAGTAGGGAAGAGAGCAGAGAGAGGGTGAGGCCAGCAGGGAAGGGAGTTCTTTTCTTTCCCAGGTGGGCTTGGGCCTCATTTGGGGCTGACAGTATAGAAAAAGGACCGAGGAAGGGAGACAGTCCTGGGTGGCCGGCAGCACCTCAGGGAGGCTTTGTGGCAAACAGCCCAAAGACCCTGACCTACCAGGTGTGTGTTCTAAGCAGGTGCTGGGAGAATCTGGCCACAGGACAGACACGATGCCTTCCCCATGGCGCACTGCCTCTGGTCAGGCCCCGAGGAGCACCCTGTAGGCAGAGCAAACAGGTGAAGTGGGAAAGGGGTGTCCCTGCTCCCCTGCTTCATCCCTGCCTATCCTTCAAGGCCTGCTCAGTGTCCTCTCAACCCACCCATTCTCTACGGCTAGATCTTGTCCAGGGCCAGGCGTGTCCTTAACGTTGGAGCCTGTCCAGGTCTGCTCCCTCTCTGTCCAGATGGAGGATTCCAGGAATGGGGGAGAGTTCGGCTTAGCATCTGATCAGAAAGCATTCATTAGACAGCAGGTCTGGCCCTGGGTGTATATCCTCCTAACATTCTTTTCTTTGGCATGTTGGGCTCCCCAGGATTGAGCCCTGTGCTGGTGAGAGTGAACACAAGATGGTTAGGTGACAGGAGATAGACCACGCAGGGGTTAGGCAAGCCTGCCGGGGGAGGTGTCCCCCAGCTTCTGACCGCCAGCTGCTGGGGCAGACGCCAAAGGATTACTCTACACAAAGCCTGGAAACTGCTGATGAAGCACCAGAGGCCACCTTACTAATGCAATTATTCCTCTAGGGGACAGGTCAGCAACTTCCTCTGACTCCCCAAGGCCTGGGCCGGAAGCTGTCCATGATGCAAGCTGCAGCGCTGACCTCCTCCAGCCCGGGCTGGAAATCCTCAGAACTGGCTCTCCAGGGCTCAAGCCTGAGGCCTGACCTGCCAGGGCTCTGCCTGATGGAGGGGGCAGCCCCTGCCAGGCTGGGATGATGGCTGCTGCCAGTGAGGTTGGTGACTGCTGTCACTCCAGCAAGTGCAGGACGAAATCTAGCCAGCACGGGGTCCCCGGAACAGGTCTCCTCCCAGGGCCATTTACTTGGCAGGATCTCCTGTACTCTAGGCTAGCCTCAAAGTCACTGTGCAGCTGAGAATGACCTTGAACTTAAATGATAAAACAAACACTTTTTTTTTTTTACCATTTCATACGTGTATAAGGTGTGCTCTGATCATTGCATCTCTCCGAAGCCCCTCCCACCCACACTATCCCTCCTCTTCCTCCCCACAACCTCCCTTCAAACAAACCAGCAACAAACATCACATTTTGACTTTGTAGGGTTTTGTTTTGTTTTGAGACCCAGTGAGTTTAACTATGCAATGTATGAAATGTCTGTGTCAGTTTGAACTATGGTCTGGAGGACTCCTCAGTGGTAGGCAGTGGCTGCCCTCCCTCAGAATCCACCGGTAGCCACTATTCCGTAGGGAGGAGAAGGGCCTGTCTTGTGTAAGTGGCCACAGCTGCTCTGAGGTCAGCCTTGAGCTTGTGATCCCCCTGCCTCTGCCTCCTTAGAGCTGGGACTTCAAGGATGAACCTGGACACCTGGTCTGTGTGTTCTGAGAAAGGAATGGTGCTGGCCACGCGAGCACTCTGCCCACCGAGCCACACTCCCAGGTGGCCTCACTCTCCTTGAAGAGCTACGGTTGAGGGGGGGGTCTCCACTCACGGAGGCGGGAGCACCTGCTGCTGTCGCAGCTCCAAAGCCACACCAAACTTTTCCAGCTCCACTTCCCAGGCCTCAGACGGCAAAGGCCACAGCATGCTGGCCTCCTTGGCCTAGCTGAGTCAATGGCTTCTTTCTGAAGCATGGCAGCGTCAGGCCACAGCTCAGAAAGGCAGGCGCCAGCAGTTTCCTGACAAAGGCTCCTTATTCTGCTCTGGAGATAACATTCAGAAGTGACCTGATATTCCTCTGCTCAGCCGCCCAGGCCTTCAGAGGGGAGTCTTTGCCCTTGAGCGTTCTAAAGAACTGAGTAGACCTAGAAGGCCCTATCCTGGGCTCCAGCTGCAGGGAATCTCGTTCTTCTTCCGCCTGAGGTGACCGGAAGTGATCACACCTGGGTCAACCCCTCCCTCCTGCCAGGCCCTCTGGAGGGGAGGCTCCTCTGCTTCCTAGCAGAAGAGTGTGTGTGCCTGTGTGTGAATATGTGGTGTGAATACGAGTGTGTGACTGTGTATGTATATTTATGTATGAGTGTCTCTGCATGCATGTATGTGTGTACGTGTGTGGTGTGTGTTCATGGGCATATGCTGGAGGACAGAGGTATCTCGCTTCCCCTTGATTCCTTGAGACACTTCTCATAGCAGTGCCCCAGTGCAGTGAGGCTGGCTCAGGAAGAGCCCCCTGATATCTGCCTGCCGCTGTCCCCAACGCTGGGAGTCCAGGCACATACACCCATGCTCTACTTTTACGTGATTGCCACGGATTTGAACTCACGTCCTCATGCTTGCACAGCCACACCTTGCTCACTGAGCTGCCTTCCCTAGAACGTTCTAGATTCCTCATGGCAGAAGTTCTCAGCGGCAGTAAAAAGCTCCTGTTTTTTAATGTTTCCTGATGAATGTGTATTACAGCTAAAATCAGAACTGAAGAAAGTGTTTTCTGTCTTTGGAAACAGTGAGTCAGGGGGAGACCATGTTACCTAAAGAAGTACTCATGAGCACTTATGGAGAAATGAGGTGCAGGTAGCCTGCTGACTCTAACCAGGGTATAAACCAGGGCATTGCTGGGCCCTGGGCCAGGCCTGGGCTGGGACTATCTCAACAGGGGTGAGGAAGAGTACAGTATGGGAATACTTTAAAAACTGTGTTTGCTGTTTTGAGACAGGGCCTTGACAGGGTCAGTGCAGCCCGAGCCGCAGCCTCCGAGAGCTGGACTCAGCACCGTGGACTACCGTGCCCGGTCACAGGTAGCCACGGGCCTGGTAGCGTACAGGTAGCATACAGGAAGAGTGAAGGAGTCTCTTCCGGGGAACCTCTGGCCTTCCATGCCAGCTTTCGTAGAGTTTCTGGGGCGTCAAGGGGAAGCCGAGGAAATGCCAAAAGCTGTGTGTGCGCGAACGTGCAGGAAAGCACACTCGAGGGTGAGGACGGCCACAGACCTCGAGGGGTGGCCTGTGCTGGCTTGGCACGGCACTCCGCTGCCCGAACCTTGAGGCCCTGGAAACCGTCACGACAGCTGCAAGGGTTACAGGAAATTCCCCACAGAGCTGTGCAAATGGGAGTGTCTAACCCAATACACGGCACCGCTTCCTCTGTGACTTCTGATGATGAGCTGTTCCCTGGTTGTCTTTCTTAGCTGTGTCTTCCCATTTGTGAGAACTGCTAAACTGTGGCCCGCACATCCGGTAACCCTGCAGGTGAAAGAGCTGCTCCCTCGGGAGGCGTTCTGGAAAGCACACACGCTCAAAGCAGTTCTCCACAGAAAGCGCAGAGGGTCCTGCGTAGGAACGGCTGCCCCTCTTCTTTCAGCCTACACTGCCCAGACCCGACTCACCAGCCCCTCACAGAACATGTGCTCCCTGCACATGGCATGCGTGCGTGTGCACGGGGAGGCCTGACACTGATGTCAACAATTATCCTCCATTGCTTTTTCACTCTAGCCCAACCTGGAGCTCATCAGCATGGCTAGTTTCACTGTCTGGCTGGCTGTGGAGAGCCCATCTCCAGTTCTGTGGCTAGAGTCACAGGTCGCCTGACACTGCCCCCGGCATTCGCATGGGCTTCTAGGGATGCAGGCTCAGCTCCCAGTGCCTGCACAGCCTGCCCTTTGACCGTGCAGCCATCTCTGCAGCCCTTCTGGGTCCCTGTCGCTCACGTCTTCTGTCAGGCTTTCTGACACAGTCAGAGTCTACCAAGAAGATGAGGCCTCCTGTCACGAATGCCCACACAAAGAATCCTAGCTTGTTCCACTTGCTATACTACGGCCCTTGTCTTCCTTCCCTGACCCTGGTTTCTTTTGGGGCGCTAAGTATTGAACCCAGGGCCTTGGGCATGCTGGGTGCACCCTCTGCCCTGAGCCCCAGCCACAATTCAGTCATGGCCGGCTTCCAAGGTGCTGAAAGGATTGTGCATAGTAAGGAGAAGGCAAGTTACAAATTGTCACAAACCCAAAGATCGCACTAAGCCAAAGGAATGCTGGTGGGTATTAAATTTAATTTAAACCTATTGTCTGTTTAGTGGAGTATTAACATTAGTCTTGTTGTTTTACTGATCTTTTCTAGTTCTTCAGTAGATGAAATTTCTGACCGTCTATTTTTAAAAGGAACTTCTAATTTAGGCTGTGATTGATTATTTTATTCCAAGGTGAGACTCTTGCATAGACACTGAAACCAAACAATGCTTTTGGAAGTCTGATTATTTGGAAAATAAAACATTTAAGACAGAAATAAAGGCTGTTGTGGTTGCACGTGTCTTTAAGCTCAACTCTCAGGAGGCAGAAGCAGATGGATCTCTGTGAGTTTGAGGCCAGCCTGGTCTACAATGTGAATCCAAGACAGCCAAGGCTACGCAGAGAAACCCTGTCTCAAAACAACAACAACACTAAGGAACGTTGGCCTAGTTTGCTGTGGCAGTGACTCGTGGCTCTGTCCAGCAAAACGGCCGCGTCTGTTAGAAACCCGTCCTGCAGTTCTGACATTTGCTTCTGAAACTTTCAACAAAGCAGCATAAAACTCTCAATTGTTGGTGTTACTGTGTGTGTGTTTTCGTGGCTCGAGGGCCGGCAAGCACCCTCACCGCTGAGCCACCTCGCCAGCAGGAGAGTTTTTAAAAATAACTAAATTCCTGAGGACCAGGGTGTCCCTCAGCGGTAGGGGTCCTTGCTCAGTATGCACAGATCCCGAGCATATCCAAACGGAGTGAAAGGAAAGCGAGGCTGAGACAGCCACATTTGAACTCGATGGGTATGATGCGTCTCATCGTCTATTAGCTACAATTTTGCTTGTGACTGAAATGTTTTATCATAAAAACTTACTGTAAAATGTGTCTACAAGTAGGAGCGAACCACGTGGTTAGTGTGGGTGATGATTTATTTTCATGACACACACTCGATTCTTTATGCTTCCCCCTCTCTTCCGTCACTCCTGCCTTAACTGGGTCCCCACCGACGGGTCCTTCCGGTGGTTTTGGCTCACAGGAAGAAGTTAGCGTCACTTCAGGGGGAACTGGCAAGTCTTCACACTCGCACCCCTCCTCGAATGAGGAGACAGTGCCGCTGGGGAGCCCGGGCTGAGGTGGCAGCCCCTTGTCTATGGTGGATCTCCGACACTCACGCCAAGCAGTGGTCACGTGTCTAAAGGCTGACCGCATCACAGGACGCTTAATTTGACCCACTGGCAATACCCAGAAGCACCACAAGATGGCAGCCTTATCCCACGAAGGTGGCTTTGCCTCCACAGACTCTGAAATCTAGCACATTTACTGAAACTCGAAAGTACAGAAACTTCATCAATACCTAGTGGAAACTTCAGGCAAAGGTTTAAACCCTTAGTGATGGATCATGGCAAAACTTTCAGTGTCTCCAGTTTGGCGTTCTCCCCTAAAGCGGAAATATTAGCACCGAGGCGACGGCCAGCTGAGCTTTGTCTGACATACTTGCTCACTGGTGTCATTGGCAGCCAGAAGATGGGTGCTGAATGGAAGGGATTTGGGTTTGTTGAATCAAATCAGTGATTGGCACATTGGCCTGTCAAAAGGCCATAGGTAGATTTTTGGCTAAATCTTAGTTTTTCTACATTTCAGATGTCACTATCTGAAGGATCGCTTACTAGGATTTGGGGAGCAATGAGCAGAAAGGACAGGTACTGAATCCAGACTGGGAAACTTCTGGAGTAAACATGGACAATTCACCAGGCAGGGTCTTGCTGGCACACGTATTCGCAGGAGCCGGAGGGTCTGAAGGCACACAGATGTCTGCAGCGAGGGGAGGAGTACTCTATTAGCAAGTGGACAAACGCACAGGATCGAGAACCGCAGCCTGGTCTGAAACGGCCTCTGACTTGGCTGGCTGCAGTCTAGGACAGCACAGGAGGGAGGGCGAAGGCTGACAGACTGACTTCTGGTGATGGCGGAGGAGGCCCTGGGACAGAGCAGAGGCTGCAGATTCAGAGCACCTGGGAGCAAGCACCTGTGGCCTGCAAGGGGGAGCAGCTGAGCCTGAGGGCCAGCAAATATTCTGGACACAGAACTGCCCGCGGCTTTCCCAGAGCGCTGTCACAGCCAGAAGTGTCCTGACATGAAAAACTTTAGAACTGGATGGAACTGAAAGTACAGCATACCAAATTTGTGGGACACAAGGGAAGCAGTTTAAGAGGCAAGTTCTTGTCACTAATTGCCACATTAAAGATAAAAAGTGGAGAGATCTCACAGGTTCCATGTCCAGGCTGGGCATCCTGTTAGGGAACCCGTTGAGGAGCCTGGCATGACCCGGGGAGCCTGGTGTGGCCTGGAGACGTCTGGGCAGGGGGTGACTGGTTGGCTTGTGCCCTGGGCTCTTGCTGCAGCCAAGCCCTTCCCAAATGGAGGACCCAAGGTTGGGCTGTTTGTTAACTGCTGAGACTTGAAACCATGTCAGATGTAGAAAACCAGCTTTGGGCTCTAAGTATGCCAAGGGACAGAGAAGTAGAGGTTGCTCAGAGAAGCATCTTCTCTGTTAGCAGCGAGAGGGAGACAGACAGACGGAGACAGAGAGGATAGCGGATACCCCAACAGGGTGTCACCCACTGTCCTGGGTCCTTGTTCATCCCGGAGTGAGCAGGCCACAACTGCCAGCAGCATTTGCCACCATCAGGGCACACCTTCAGGGAGCGGGCGATGCACAGGAGATCTGTGTGTTTCCTTTGGAAAAGGCAGTCAGGGGCCAAGGGATCACGTACACGTTGAGGCCAGACGGACCTGGACTCTATGTTTTGGGCAGGTGTGCCCTGTGTGATCATGAACCAGTCTCCTCATCTGGAGGAAGCCTGGCTCTCCAGCTGCAAAATGGAGTGGGAGCACCCAGAGAGCGAGGAGTGTCCTTCTGAGCGTTACAGGGAGGCAGATAACAGGCAGAAGATGTGCTGGGACAGCAGCTTCCCATTGCCTGGTGCAGGAGGGAGAAGGCCTGCCAGGCCGGGGTGCGGCTCGGCACAGAGTTTTCTTCACAGGTGTGGGCGCCCCAGTGCCACAAACAAAGCCGAACTGAAGGCCACCTGTGTGGTCTCACCTGACCCAGCTGCGAGAAAATGTAGAGCCACGATGTCTGTGGCAAGGCTGTTCTCGCTGGAAGGCGGGCGTGCTGACTCCTTTGGGGTCTCCCGACCCTCGGGCACTTCTCGGCACACAGCCTTCTTGAAGGAGCTCGGGGCCTATGTTTCCAACGCCCCGCACGGTGCTGACCACATAGTTTGTGCTCAGTGAAGGAGAGGGCAGAGGCCAGGGCCAGTGGAACTAGTCGGTCCCCCAGGGAGGGAGGGAGGCTCTGCTGTTCCTGTTCTGAGGCTTGTGCTATTCGAGGGCACAAGGACCATGCACAGAGCCCCCACTCTGCACAGTATATCTAACTTTCCTCAGTGATGGCTCCTGAGTGGTTCGGACTAATCATGTCTTCTCAGCTTCCTCTGCAAGTAGGAGTGGCCACAGAGCTCACTGCCTACAAAACCCAAGCGGACACCTGCTGACACAGATGGACTTCTTTGAATGTAGCACCTACCATGAACATTCTTCCCTGAAGGTGATGTGACAGCTGTCACGCAATCATGAGGCAGAGGCCCAGAGAACCCGGAGAAGCTGACCCAAACTGCCGAGCTCCTGAACCTAAGCTGGTAGAGGCAGGGTCTCCTCATATCCGCTCAGATGGCCACAAATGAGATGATCTGTACAACGAAGCTAAGCCCGGGACACCTGGCACAAAAGCCTTTGTTGACTGATGGGGGAGCCGAGAGGTTGAGTCTCTGAACTTTTAGGGCTGGGCCTTTAGTGTAGTACACAGCCTTTGCCTAGCTTCGACAAGGGTCTGGGTTTGATCCCCAATCATTGCAAAAACATGAGTACTTTAGTCTATTTATAAAACAAAATTCTGTAAGGTAACAGATGCCATTTGCGTGGCTTTCTGGAAGAGCAGCCATACTCCTGAAGCGGTCAGTGCCTCACTTTCCAAAATGTGTTCCCTGTACTGGCGGTCGCCTGCTGTCGTCTGGCATGGACTCCTGACTGGACAGTGAAGAATAGTGAACTTTGTGGGTAATGGCTGTACATACAGCCCAAGGAATGTTGAGGATACCGCTTCATTGCGTACTTGGCATGATTACCATGATGAACTTCATGTTGAGTGAATTTTATAAGAAAAGAGTGGCTGCATTGTCTTCCTCTGTGGCCTGGTAATGCTGCTTCCCCCTCAGGGGGAGGAAATTAAAGAGCAGGCCAATCAGTTCATGTCAGAGACAGTCCCTGTTCCTGTTACAATGGAACCCACTTGGACACAGAACTGCCATGGGCTACATCTGTGCAGGGGTCTTATGTTATCTCCATGCATGGTCCTTGGTTGGAGTATCAGCTCCTGATGAGACCTAATTGACTAGGATCAAAAAGAAGGAAAAGAAGACCTCCCTTATCAGTGGACTTGGGGAGGGGCATGCATACAGAGGGTGGAGGAAGGGAAGGATTGGGATGGGAGGAGGGAGGAAACCACAGAGGGGATACAAAGGAAATAAAATGTAATTAATAAAGAAAAAAATGTAAAAAAAAATCCAATGGTGACAATAAAATTATCTTTAAAATTGTAAAAAAAAAAAAAAAAAAAAAGAGAGAGAGAGCAAAGGAACGTTTTCAAGGTAGAAAGATGAATATAAGCGGAAGGAGGTAGCCACTTAGACAAAACTCAAAACTCTGTTTCTAGAGTTCTGATGAAGCGCTAGGCAGGGCGGATGGAGCCAGAATGGAGCTGGAGGCACTCCCCGACTACAGCCAAGGAGCGTGGCAGTGGTGCCCGCCTTGATTTGCTTTATCAGGAATCAAGATGAGCCAAATGATTTTGCCAAACATCTTGTTAAAACAGAGACCAAGGTGAAGCCGGCTCCTGAGGACTTGGGGTTTCTCTGTGGCCTTTTCTCTAGTGTTAAAGATGTCACAAAAACGTGTAAAACTGCAGTCCTGGGAGGTGGCCCACCTGCTATCTCTATGCTTCTCCTCTGACTGTAACGGCCAAGGCAATGTCCTGCAGAACCAGGAGATGAGGGCGCCTGGAGGAGGCTTGGGTATTGTGTTCTCAAACTGCCTCTTTCACTCAAATGTATCCAAGTCTGAGGTCTGAGGCAACAGTTGAGTAGTTGGAATGGGAAAGTCCCCCACCGCCTCAGGCATTTAAACATTGCTTCCCAGTGGCTGCTGTTTAGAAGGTGTCCAGATCAGACTGGCTTGTGGTGTCTGTGAGAGTCCTAGATTGATGGTTGATGTGGGAGGGCAAGCCCACTGTGGGCGGCCCCATCCCTACAGGTGCACCTGAGCCGGATAAGAAACCAGCTGAGGGCAGGACAGTGAGCCAGCCGGCTAGCAGCATTGGTCCACTTCTCTGCTTTAGTTCCTGCCATGACTTCCTCTCCGTGAGGAAACTGTGACCTGGTAGTGTAAGCCAAATACCATCCCCGAGTTGTTTTAGGCCATAGTATTTGTTATAGCGACAGAGTGAAACTAGGAAAACCGCCCTTGTGGAATGCACAGGAACGCTGTCTTGTGAACTCAGTGGCTTTGATGATCCCCAAGAGACGCATACGATCGGGGCCACTAACATCTGTCACAGAGGGAAGTGTTCACTAAGCTCCCCTTCCCTGTGTGCACACACAGCCACTGCCGGGGGCCAGAGTCACTCTTTTTTATTATGTAGACTGTTCTGTCTGCATATAGGCCAGCACACTAGAAAAGGGCACCAAATCTCAGTACAGATGGTTGTGAGCCACTATGTGGTTGCTAAGAGTTGAACTCAGGACCTTTGGAAGAGCAGCGAGTGCTCTTAACCTCTGAGCCATCTCTTCAGCCCACCAGAGTCACTCTTGGTTGCCCCTGTTCTGTATCAACTTCGTCAGCTCACCAAGTTAGACTTGAGTGGAATGTTCTTCTGGTTTCTTAGCGCTCTATCTGAGGTCAGCAGCCACTTGCTCAGGTCTCCGGGAAATGTTCACAGGGCTGTGACTAGAGCAGTGTGGTAGTTTGAATAACAATGGCCCCCTCAGACATCTGGTCGCTTAGTCACTGGGGCGTGGCACTATTCTTCTGAGAAGGATGAGGAGATGTGGCCTCACAAAGTAGGTTTGCCTTGTTGAAGAAGTGTGTCACTGGGGGTGGCTTTGAGGTTTAAAAAGCCTGTGGCAAGTCCAGTCTTAGTCTCATCCTCTCTCCCTTTCTCTCTCTGCCTGCAGATCAGGATGTAGCTCTCATGGACTGCTCTGGTGCCATGCTTTCCACCATGGTGATAATGGACTAAGCCTCTGACACTGTAAGCCAGCCTCAATGAGATACTTCCTTATATAAGAGTCCTCTTGGTCATCTGTCTCTTCACAGTAATAGAACAGTGACTAAGACAAACAAGAACACAAACATGCTAACTAAGCAGATATTTTAACCAGTTTATTGTATTTTTACAGTAAAAATAAATTAGTTGTACACAAAAGAGTGCTGAAAACAGCCCACATTTGCTCTTATAATTCATCGTCCATTCATCTTCCGCACTAATTTAACACTGTAAAAGATGTCCTCAGCGGCTTCTTACTCCTGCGGTTCACAGGTCATTCTTGAGGGGCTGCCCTACAACCCCCAACAGAGACCTGGGATTATCAGAGCTGAGAATGCTCTGTCTCCCAGTGTTTCCCTCAAGCCAAGCTGCCCAGAGCTCGGAGCTCCTGAGCTGGGAGGCTGGTGAAGCTAACAGCAGACCACACACTGAGGAGGGACCAGAAAGACAACTCCCCTTCCCCTCCAAGTGCTTGGGTGGGAGGAGACGGTGGGTTATACGAGAAAATATAATATTTAAGACAGAAAGGTGACAGTCTTCGTCAGGCACAATACCAGGGGGGAAAGCTAGTTATACTTGATCTTAAACCCTCAAAAGTTTGCTCAATCACTGTACTAAATAACTGTAAGGACTGATGCAGATTAAGACACTGTGGTGCAGAAACATGCCAGAAAGCTGGGTTAGTACGAGCAAACAATTTTATGCAAATGTGGGTGGCATATGTAAATAAATACCAGTTAGGTCCCTTTAAGATGAATATATTCTAAATAACAGAACTATTTGGGTGTCACAATCCGTTCTGCAGATATAGTTCAGAATACATATTTCCTATAAACATCTTGTATTTACAGAGAATAATAAGTTACAGCAAAGTATATCCTTCTGTTAGGTGGTTGGTGGGTCTGGGGGGCCCAGGAAGGTGGGAGTTAGTGGGTGTAACAGAATGGGGCCAGGGGCTCATCATCGGCAGAGACTGGGAGCTCTTGGGGCACTTTCCACAGCCTGATGGGCATCCCAACAGAAGGAGGATTCAGGCACAAACGGTGGTTTGGGGCAGCGAGTGACTCTGTCAGCAAGGGCTCCCTCAGGAAGGCAAGGTGATTTTACAAAAGAGACCAGAGGGAGCGGCCCACGCCGGTCAAGGCTGCCTCCTCATGTGACCCCAGGCAGGCGGTTAGTGGCCCTGTGTCCGTGTGCCCCTCTGGGAAGCACATGGAGATGGCTCTTCCGGGCTGACAGCGGCTGCCGTGTGAGGCCACGTGCCTCATGAGGCCTCACAGGAGGGGACTAACGGATTTCAAATGGTGACAAGGTGGTCGCAGTTAGGAATGAGATGAATGAGTCGTTCAGAGCTTTTCCACTTGGAGAATCCTGGACTCGGAGGTGGCCTTGAACAGCACGTTACCAGGAAAGGGATCCGGGAAAGGGATCCGGGTTCCTTCCCACCCAACACCCCAGAGTAGCGTCTCAGCTGACACCTCTCTGGAAGGTCACTATTCCCAGCTTCCCTGCACCCATGGAAGGTTCTAGCTGCAGAAAGTTGCTCTTCTGTTAGAGCAACCGGTTTGCTGAGGCCTCTCCGTCTGTCTCCTAAGAGCATTCTATTGGTGTCACTCCTGCTGATATCACACCTCAGAAGTCCCGCTGTCCTCTTTATCAGGACTGGGAAACCCCATCTGAACACTGCAGACGAGCAGCAGTCTTCCTACATACACATGTGGCCTGACCCTCACCCGTGTTTTCTCTGTGGCCGTGGGGGAAGCAGAACAGCTTATCCACACATACATATATGGGCGTGCATGTGGACATCAGGGGACTGTTCTTCAGGTGTTTTGTGCCCTGGCCTGGAACTTGCCAAGCAGGCCAGCTAGTGAGCCCAGGGATGGCATGTCTCTGCCTCTGCCGCGATTACACTGAGTACCACCACATACAGCTTTTGGCATGTGGGTTCTGAGACTCGAACTCAGCTCCTCAGCACTTGGCTGTCTGAGCTAACTCACTGGTCCAGGGTTTGCTGGTATTTTGACACTTCCTCCCCCTCTCTTGACTCACCTTGAACTTAGCTGAAATTTTTCCCTTTCTATCACCTTTCAGTTGCATAGTTATTATTTTAATCTGAAGGGAGGACTTCCCGGTGAACTGTTGAAATCTAGGTTTTTCTCTTCAGTTTTTTGGTTTTTGTTTTAAATCTTTTCAGGCCCCTCTTGTCCTTACTGTTGGCTCTCCAAGCTCAGGGCATTGGCTATTTCTTCTAAGACATCTAGGCTACCATCAAAATGTTTTATCTGGCAAGCACCAGCTGTTGGTCTCCGCCTGCAGGGCTCAGGACTCCCTCACCCGGTTGCAATGTAGTCTTGCCTTGTTTTGCTCCTTATGTTTATGTAGGAAAACTCTCTGTCTCCTGTGTGAAATGCTAAGACAGCTATTAACGGAGTGGGCAGACTGTCTTGGCAAGTGTTAGCGATATCTAGATTTCTCCGTACCACACAACAAACTAATCTAGCGTCTCCTTTCATCCAGCCCTCTAGAAAGCCGCCTTTAAAGAAGAGAAGGCTGAGTGTAAATGCTCAGAGAACAAACAGAAGATGCAGGCAAAAATCAAGGAGGGAAGGCAGAACACAGAAACCCTGGGCTGACAGTACTAAAAGGAGCAGCTGCGGCAGTTGGGAGAACTCAGTCCCTGAGCCTCTGAGATGGAGGAGCAAAGCTCCCCGGACTTCTCCCTAGTCTGAACACGGTTACGAGGGGAGCTGCTCTCTCTAGGGCCAGATAGCATATTCCCAGCTGGCCTGAGCGGTCACCGGCAATGCAGACTGCGCAGCGGAAAGTTTTGTTTTCCAATGAGTGAGAAATAGCGCATGCTCCTCATTTGGGGCTCTGTTGATTTCTGTTGAGAAAGGCTACACAGTAGCTTTAATTTATCTAATTTTTCATTCAGAGCTGGGGATGTGGCCATCCGGCACACTGGGGGCAGGGAGGGGGATCAATATTGAAACAGAAATTTCAATTCCACATCACAATTGAAGGGAATGTGGAGAGGGTTGAGGAGATGGCGGATAAGGAACCATGGGTAGGGACAGGCAGCCATCCCCAGTGGTCACTGGGAGCCCCAAGGCTCCCCTGCATATACTGTGCTAGGGATGCAGTGATGGAAAGAAGCCAGGACATCAGCAGACTGGCCTTCCAAACAAGGAGGCTAGCTGAGCCCATTCTAGAAGCCTCTCACCTTCTGAAGGGGACTGACCTCCTGGAAACAGTCCCTTTTTCCTCGAAAAAAACCAAAAAATCCATTGAGCTCAGAGGAGTGTTTTCTTTTCTTTTCTTTCTTTTTTTGGTTATTACTATTTATTTATTTTCCTGAAGACTCGGACCTAACCCATCTGCTCTGACCTACTCCGGCTACAGGAAGATCATTGTTCCTAAGAACGGCTGGTGACATCTGAGACACAGGACGAACAAAGCCACCAACACCCCAGCCCTGGGAATGTGTGAACTGGAGGGAGCAGAGCGCTCACTCTCTGCAGGGAAGTCCTCTGGGCCCCGTGACAGCTACTGCTGGGTGGCTTTTGTCGTTAGGACATTTTCCTTGCCTAGAGCTAACGCCGACCCTCACTTTACCCACAGGTCGCTCATGTCTTACTCTCTGGCATGTACACGAACACCTCGCAAGTGATCCTTCAAATGACTGGTTTGTCCAGCAAGGTCTGAGACTCGCTGCATGAAGGGAAAAAAGGAAAGAGGGGAAAAGTGGCTGGGACAAGCCAAGGCGCGCAGTGAGAGGGACAGAGTGGGAACTGGACAGAAACTGCCAAAGGGTGGCTTGCCAGTGCAAGAGCGGCCTCTGCTGGGCTGTGTCTGCACCTACAGGCGCCGCTGCTGATTTGTGGTGCCTGGCTTCCCAGGCAGAGATGGGTGCCGGGAGCTACTCACAGAAGACAGCCAGCGGGATCCTGGCGGAGTTCGTCGGGTCAGACAGGAGACCCCATCCCCACAGCCGAACATCGTCACACTGCAGGCTGGTGCAGGCAATGGGAGGCAGCCTGTGCAGGGGACACGTGCTTGCTTTGAGAGAAGCGTGCCGGGGCCCGAAAGAAGAGACTTCCTGTACATTTACAATTTTAAAGAAAGAACATTCTCCCTCATCGCCTCCCCACGCACCTCGAGACGGCTTGCCTTTCCATATACCGAGTCCCTTCAGGCCCAGGGCAACAATGTGGGTCAGCAACGATGGGGAGGGAGGGCTTCCTAGCCCCTTCTCCCAGCACTTAAGTTTGTATTGATGGCAAAGTCTTGTGGGAAGAGTCATGAGTCTCAGTGGAAGAGAGGGCTGGGAGGCAAGAACCTCGTTAGTCAACCCACAAGGCCCCAAGACCCTTCCTACTGCAACCTGGAGACTTGCTGGTAAGACGGGCCTTTCCACTAGGTGGTACATCGTGAAGAACCCAGAGAGACTGAAGCAAGAGCCTGTGGGATTCGGGAGTTGGCTCTGCCCCAGAGAATCCCTGGCAACGGCCCAGCTCTCCTTGTGGCTTTCTTGTCTTGTGCGACAGTTCTGTCAGATGGACCTTAGCAAACATCACAGGGTGCTATCATCAGGGCTGTCTGAGGGAAATGGGCCAGGGGTGCAGGCATCCAGAAAGAACTAAAATCTCAGTTGAGGCAGCACTTAGGGACAGAGGACAGCCACTGTTCGTAGAACGCACAACTTCTCAGCTTCCTGGTTGGACAGGAAGCCCCAGGCCCTGGACAGAAGCCGGGTGGCCACTGGCGGTGCTGTGGGATGAGGGCTGTGCTCAGCCATCTGGGGTAGGCACTTAGCCCTGCCACAAAATAGCAGGTCAGTTACCTGAGCTGAGCCTCAGTTTCCTTACTGGTAAAGTGGGAACACGTGTTGACCCCTGAGCCCATTCTGGGGTGCTGCAGCCTCCAGCGAGTTACTGTCTGAGAGTGTGCGTACCTGCTAAAGATGAAAGCCCTGCTGTGCGCTACCTCTGTCCTGAGGCAGGAAACAGTCTGTTGTCTTTAAGAATGGCAATGGCACAGCGGGGCTGGGGTAACAGGGGCGCACAGGTCTCAGCGAGGCTTGTTGGTGTGGTAGGATGGAGTTCTGTCCTTTCTCCACTTTCCAAAGGTGCTAACAGCGGCAGGCCGGCAGCACCTGGAAGGAGGCTGTGCGTGGTCAGTGGCCCAGCTGCTGACCTGGACCCAGCAAGCCTGAGGCTGGGCTGAGAGCTGCACGCTTGGTTTTTCGGAGGCGCCGAGAGCAGGCACCAGGTCTCGAGGAAGGGAGGACGGGGCGATGCTCAAAGGGCTGCTGTGGCTTTCTAAGCTCCTGGGCACCGTGTGGAGGGTGGTGTTACTGGCTCCCCAGGAAGCCCGCGTGTCTGCCGGCCACTCGGGCGCAGGAGGCGCAGCAGGCCGTCTTGTAGTAGTTGTAGACGCAGAGGCGCGCCTGGACCACCACGTTGCAGTTGTAGTACTTGTCCTTGCAGTTCTCATCTGCAGCGGAGAGGAACGGAGGAGACTCCTGAGCCCAAGACGGCCAGCAGGGAGAGAAAGCCGGGCGGACACAGCACGGTTCCTGGGCCCTGCTTATTTGTGTGGGTGTGTGGGTGTGTGGGTGTGTGTGCACAAACACACGCTCATGTGTGTGCATGCATGTATGTGGGGGTCTCTGCGTGTCTGTAGGAGCCTGAGTGAGCACGCGCAGCACATGCAGAGCAGGATGTCAGAGATGTCGGGGAGGGGCCTTGTTAGGGCTCAACAGAAGCATGAAGGGGTTGAGAGAAGGTAATGAGGGGTGTTAAAAGACCCTCAAATATTGTATATGCATATGAGCTTGTCAAAGAATAATAAAGAAAAAAAAACATTCGAGAATTAAGTTGAAGAGAAGCTGAGGAAGCCACCTCAGCTTTGTCCTCCACACGTTTGCATTCATATGTACACACACACTCTCACACACTCACACACACACACACACAGAGGGAGAGAGAATATGTGTTCAGGAACATCCAGGGATGGCGGGCATGCCTGTAATACTCACACTCAAGGTCAGCGAGGGCAGCATAGTGAGACTCCGCCTCAAACAAACAAACAAACAAACAAAACCAACAAAATAATGATCATCATGAAGAGATTTGACCACAATGGTGAATACCAAATTTGAGAGTTTCTTCCCATAAAGAGTTAAGAAGAAAGGAGAAAAGGATCATAGAGGGGAGCTGGATTCACATGTTTCTATGCTCTGCAGGCACGGGCATGGGTGTAGGGCAGCTGATAGTGGCTACTGACGAAGGTGAGTCCTCCCCAGCCACCATCAATGCCAGCATGTAGCTCCTTGGCTATGTGTGGGCCCCACTCACTTCCTACTCTCCACTGAACCAGGACCCCAGTGTTTGGCTAGCCAGGCTAGCCAGCAAGCCCAGGGAGGCTCCTGTGTCCTCTTCTCCGGGACTGGGGTGAGGGCATGTGCCACTGCACCCAGCTTTAATGTGGGTGCTGCACATCCAAACTCAGAGACTCATGCTCCTCACCCACCGAGCCCACGCCCCTGGCCTCTGAACATTTCCTCACACTTGAATCGTATTGTGATGGCGTCCTGAACCACTATGTGGCACTAAACCTAGCTATTACACATACCATAGTTCTTGGCCACTTGTCTGGTATTGAATTTATTCCTTCACTTTTATTATTGGGGAGAAATCTATGTAAATATATACTGTATGCATTTCCATTGGTAGACATTTGTTTTCATTTTTTTCTGCTATAACAAACTCTTAAGCATTTTTTTTTTTGTGTGTGTTTGTCTTCTTTCTGGGTCTTCTTTCAGACAGCCTTTCGAGGTGTGATGGCTGCCCTCCATCTCTTGGCAGAACAGCAGAATTTCTTTTTCTTTTCTTTTTTTTTTTTGGTGGGGACTGGGATTTTGACTGACATTGCTGGAGGGCTGGGAAGATGGCTCAGGCCATTACTGCACAAGCGTGAGGAGGACCTGGGTTTGAGCCTCGGGGCCCGCAGGAAGGAACTGGCATGTCGCCTGTAACCCCAGCGTGCCAGGACGGGGCAGGTGGCTCTCTGAAGTTTGCTGTCTGACCATGCCTACACAGCCAGGCACAAGCCAGTGAGAGACGCCAACACAAAATAAAGAAAGAAGGAGGAGAAGGAGGTGATGGACGAGGAGATGTGAGCAAACACTTGAGACGCATCTTAGGAATACGCACTGTAATCACTATAAAGTCTCTGCAGGCAGGAGGCTTCAAAAGAAATATCGATAGAATTCCCACATCTGCCTCATGTGCACAAGCTCTTTATCTATTTGCCCTGGCAACACCACAGAGTTGAAGTGATTTAAATTTGGATCGGCAGTGATTCCTTGCGTTGCTTTTTAAAAGGCTGCATTAAAGTACAAAAAGAAAGTTTTCTCAGGCGCACAGACGAGGGTAATTAAAAACTGCCACATCCTCAGAAGCAAGGAGCTGCCGTAAGCAGTTCGTGTGTCCTGAAGCCCAGCACGCGCCTGTGGAAGGTTTCTCATTAGTAAGATGCGAGAGGGGCTTGGTTTTTGAAACAGGGTTTTATGCGTCCCTGGCTGGCCTTGAACTTGATACAGGAGAAGGTCATCTGGATCTGATTCTCCTGCCTCAGCCCTGGGCTGCTGGCATTGCAGGCGCTAGCCACAGCGACTGGTTTATGTGGTGCTGGGGTTGAGGCCCAGGGCTCCATACACAAGCTTTCAGACCACTCCAGGCCACGAGGATTCTTAAAAACCGCTCTGGTTGGTCTGCTACACTTAGCCACGGAGTCTCTTCAAGGGAGGAAAAACTATTTCACTTCCAACACAAAATCCAATAAAGGGGAAGAAAAAGAAATTACAAGGTTAACAAAGTAGAATATATAAACAAAAGTTGATAACCTTTGATGTGTCTCAGAATGACTCTGTCAAAGCAAAGCTGCTAAAAAGGCCCAGACCAGGGAGATGGGGGAGGGGCGTAGAGGGAGGGAGGGTGGGGCTGGGAGGAGATGAGGACGGTCGCCATAATCAGGATACAGAGTGAAGAAATTGTAAAGTAATAATAATAATAATAAAATAAAGAAAAATTTAAAAAGTCCAAACCACGAGCCCTCATTATGAAACGCAGAGGACATCCCGGAGGGTTGTTGTCTTAAACTATAAAATTAGATAACATTCCAAGTACCCTGACCAGCAGCCCCAGCACGTGCGCAAACACGCGCGCGCGCGCACACAGACACACACACACACACACACACTCCAGGCTTTGCACAGGTCATGGGGACCTGGCGGAGCCACTTTCACCCTGGAGAGGACAGAGCTGGAGGGGCTCCTTCCTTTTTTCTCCGGGGGATCCCGAACTCACCAACTTCAGGGACGCAGTCCTGCGGATTACAGGATTCTCTCTCCTCTGGCTTCAAGCGGGGGTCGCACAGGCTCCCCGGGGTGGCGTCGTCCGACAGGCACCGCGCTTCCCGCACGCGGAACCCGCCCTGGCAGCTCTTGGAGCACTGTGGGGAGGACGGAGGGGTCAGGGGGCCGCCCAGACGTCTGCCCCGCCCACGCCCGGCCGCCTTCCGTAGGTGCCGTTCTTTATCATTCCCAAAGCCATGTATTAGGGTTTCTAGTCCCCCTTTTTTTTTTAATCTGGTGACTCTTACATATTTAAAAAATAGGTTTTGTTTTTTTTTTTTCCTTTAAGAATCAAAGTCGAATTGGAAGGAAGTGGAGGCGAGTAGACATGAAATGCGCTGTGTAAGTGCAGGACATTTCCAAATGATAAATAAAAATATTATTAAAAAAAAAAAGAAACTAAACAAAACAAGGAGCCGGAGATAGGGCTCAGAGGTCGAGGGCACCGGCTGCTCTTTCAGGGGACCTGCGTTCGGTTCCCAGCACCACGTGGTGGCCCACAATTGTGTGTAACTCCAGCCCCAGATCTGACGGCCTCCAAGGGCCCTGCAGGCAGGCAGCACCCAGGCGTATGTGCAGGCCAAACGCCCACACATACGGTAAAAAGAAATAAGAAATTAAACAACAGAAAACCCAGGGCCGTGTCTCAGTTGCTCGTTGTAGCTGACCGGCACTTTCATAATTCTTTTTTTTTTTTAATATATATTTATTCTTTTATGTATATAAGCACTTTGTCTTCATGCATATCAGAAGAGGGCATCAGATCCCATTACAGATGGTCATGAGCCACCATTTGGTTGCTGGGAATTGAACTCAGGACCTCTAGAAGAGCAGCCAGTGCTCTTAGCCACTGAGCCATCTGTCCAGCCCACTTTCATAATTCTTAATCTACACCCGGAGGTCTCCCTTCCATTGTTTTGTGCTTGTTTAAAAACTAGAAAAAATTTCCTTTGAGACAAGGTCTTACTATGTAACCTTGGCTGTCCTGGAACTCACTCTGTAGCCCAGGCTGGCCTCAAACTCACAGAGCTCAGCCTGCCTCTGCCTCATGAGGGCAGGGATGAGAGGTGTGCCCACCACATCTGACAGTGCTTATTTCTTTCTAGTTACATTTAGTGTGTGTGTTTGCGAGTGCCGTGGTGTGTGTGTGGAGGTCAGAGGACAACCCAGAGATGAACGCAGGTCTTCGGGTACGGCGGTAAGTGCCTTTTCCAGCTGAGTCATCTCACTGCTTCTCTCTCTTTTATCTCTTTTTTTTTTTTTTGAGACAGGGTCTCATGTAGCTCAGGCTGGCCCCAAGCTTCCCGTGTAGCTGAGGATGATCTTGATCTTCTCTCCACCTATTGTCTTTAAAATTTATCACTCTTTGACAGTGTCGTTTTCAGATGGACGGGTTTGTATTTCAGTTATTCTCCTCCTGTGCGATTTCTATCCGCCCTTTCCCATCCGTACTGACGCTCTCACCCTCAACAAGTCTGCCTCCTGTTTTCATGTCTGCTTGAGTCTGTAACTCATTGAGTTTGGGAAGGATTGCTTGCACGGGCATGGGGTGGGCAATTTACCAGTGATTACGCTGCTGAAGAAACTTACTGCCCCTTTCCCAGCACCCTTCACTGTGGACAGCCCCTTGGAGATGGGCGGGACCCCATGACTCCCTTCCCTGCCTAGGAGGGACAGCTGCTGGGCCCTCTGGCAGAGGTCTCCGTGGGTAGCCTCGGATTCTCCCGCCTCCACTCCAGGCTCGCGTCGTCACGCCCAGGTTCTTTGGTGCTGACATGGATTCGGGGCTTTGTGCGTGCAAGGCAAGCGCCCTGACAGCTGCGCCACGTCCTCAGCACTTAACTTTCCATTGTGGAAGGAACCGAGAGCCGTTTGCCTGTGGAACTTTCCTTGTCTTGATTGCTGGCTGTATCCCCAATGGCAGATTTTTAACACATTCCTGTTTTCCTATTTCCTGGGAACTGTTAGCTGGATCCACAGGAGGCCGAAGCACAGCCTGAGCCCCAGGGTCCTGCGGTCATCTCTCTTTTAGGGATGTCAGCAGCCAGTGACATGCAATGTCTCGATCTACTTAGCACACCTGGTGTAGCAAAATAGGGACATTCGAATCCCGAATAGGGCTCAGTATTTAAGACTCCTGCCTCCACAGTCACCAGCTCTGAAGACAGGGTCAGAACCCATCCCTCCCAGAATGAAGCAGCTCCACCATTTCCACCCGTGTTAGGGATTCTGGAGTCATCTCTGACTCACACATACACGGATTTAAACCTACAGCAAGTCTCATCCCTCCCACTGCGGCCACTTTACTGATGTGCAAGCCGTCCCCACCCGTGGCCAGCAGGAATCTCGTAACGCTGCCTCCAGAGTCTTCTGGACGTGAACAGGTCTTGGAGGACGTCCTCGCAGCTGACGGGGCAGGTTGGGCAGTGTAGCTTATGGAGTTGCCATGCTCTCTCAAAGCCTCTTTACTTCCTGCTAGTGTCAGTCAAGGCTGTACTGGAGGGCAGAAAGTCCCTTTGCCACTAGATTTCTAGGCTCTTTCAGTGGGTGGAACTGGGAAAGAATTTCTAAAAGACAATTTATTATTATTATTATTATTGGTGTTTTGAGACAGAGTTTCTCTGTGTAACAGCCTTGGCTGTCCTGGGACTTGTTTTGTGGACCAGGGTGGCTTTGAACTCAGAGATTCACCCGCCCCTGCCTCCTAAGCGCTGGGATTAAAGGTGGGCGCCACCACAGGCAGCTACCTAAAGACAACTTATAAGTTCACAGATGATGTAACACGTGTGTGTGTATGTTCCTGTGTATATGTGGGGTACATGTGCACACGTGTGGGTGTTCACGTGCAGGCCAGAGGTTGATGACAGAGACCCTTTCCAGTTTTCTCTCCACTGTATTGACTTGGTTACTCTGGAGGGAGGTAGTCTTTCTATGCGCTGTGGCGGTCCTGGCACCTGTTATGTAGAGCAGGCTGGCCTTGAACTCACAGATTGCCAGCCTCTGCCTCCTGAGCTGGGACTAAAGGCGTGTCCGCCGTGTGTAGCTCTCCGTTTTATTTTTTGAGTTAGCATCGCTCATGGAAACTGAACTCACCATCTCAGCCAGCCTGGCTGAGCAGTGAGCTCCAGGTCTCTACCTGGAGACCCCCTGTCTACCCCCCAGGGCGGGCGGCAGGTGCTGCGGAACCCAGCTTACAGTGCGGTGCTTTAACACTGTCTGAGTCCTTCAGCCATCAGACACTCCCCGCAGCAATTCTGTCAAATTCAGCAAGGACACCTGGAACCCGCCTGTTAAACACAAGTTTCACAGCTCGGAGGGGCCGGGAATTAGTCTTTTCAAGTGAGATCCTCCAGATACACCCTGAAGCCTGAGAATCATTGCATTAGGAACATTTCCACGTGGAAGCCCACATCTGCGTGCTTCAGGGTCCCCCTCCTTGTGACCACAGGGAACCCAGCATCTCCTCCTGGCTGGGCCAAGGACCCCACCTGCGTCATCTACAGGCCACTGCGACTCACCATGCTCCATTCTGTGCTGAACCATTTGGCTCCACAGGGCTGGAGGTGGCAGGCTTGCTGGCTCGGGGGCTTCTCCAGGAAGGAACACTCAGAAGGGTCTAGCACTTCAAAGGTGTCTGCATTCTTCCGAACACAGATCACCTCCCTCTGCTGTGTCCCACTGCCACACTCAATGGAGCACTGGAGAAGAAGCAGAGACAGATGGGTGTCACACAAAGCAAAGAGGGGAAAAACTCCCTCAGGAGCGCCCTTAGGTCTCCTGCCTGAGCTGCTGCCCTGACGTCCGGCAATGATGGACTCTGACCTAGAACAGCGCTGGATGGAATGGACCCCCTCCTTCCCAGTTTGGTTTCTGTCAAAGTGTTTTATCATAGCAAGAGGAAGGCAAAGCAGGAGGCTCTTCTTAACAGCCCGGGAGGCCGGCATTGTCTTCTGTGATTGAGGAGAGATCACCCCCCCGAATCGGGAATCCCATGAGATCCGAGCTGGGTTTAGTCACACTGGTGTCCCGCAGGGATGCTCATGAGAGCAGCACTGGAAACACTCCAAACCGTTCTCTCTGAATCTTTCGAATTTTACAGATTTTATCAATCAAAACATTAAAAGTCCAGGAAGAGAACATGTTCCCGTGCTGTCTACAAAAACAAGTCACTGAAATGGTTGAGATTAGAAAATATCTGCATGTGTGTGTGCGTGTGTGTATGCATACATATGTATGTATGTGTGTATATATATATATATATATATTTTTTTTTTTTTCAAGACAGGGTGTCTGTAGCCCAGGCTGGCCTCAACCATGCAGGAGAGGATGAGCTTGAACTTCTGATCTTCTGCCCAAGTTCTGGGCTTACGGCATGCACACGTGTACTTTATGTAGCTGAACCTGGGGCTTCACGCCTGTTAGGCAAATATTCAGCCACTGAGGCGCTCCAGAACTAATATGAATCTATAGATGTCTAATTTTATGCGTGTGGGCTTGCATGTATGTGTGTGTACCACATAAGTGCCTGGTCCCCACAGAACCAGAAGAGGGTACCGGATCCCCCAACCTGGAGCTAAGGGCGGTTGTGATCCCCACGTGTGTCCTGGGAACTGAGGTCAGCTCTTCAGCAGGAGCAGCAGCGCTGGTGGGCAGCTCCCGAGCACGCCTCCAGCCCCGGTTTCACATCTTCATGTTCTGACTGGCTGTTGTTCTATGCGCACCACAGGCACCCTAACGACCATTGCTGAGTGTAGATGAGGCTGGCCTTGGATCTTCTACCATCCTATTGGGATTACAGGTGTGTCTCACCACCCCTGGCTTGACGGTTGTTATGGCTGTGTGTTATTTTAATGGGTAAGGACCAATGAAAACATCCTGAGGTCACGCGAATTCCTGCTGAAGTTTGCCTTTGTCTTTGAATAACTGCTTCTTTAAAATTGCGCTTGGAGACAAGGTCTCACTGTGCAGTGCTGCTCTCCTGGAACTCACTATGTGGACTAGGCTGTCCTTGAACTCACAGAGTTCTACCGCCTCTGCCGGGACTAAAGGCCTGTGCTACCATGCCCGGCTGAAGAGTTTTTCCTTAAAATGGACCCGTGGGGCAGGGTGACCAGGGAAAGACAAATGGCACTTTCTTCTTCCTGCCCTTCGCTGTCCGCTTGCTTTCCAAAGGGCCTGTATTAGTTACAGGGGGAAAGCTGGCCAACTCTATCAGGTCTGTTTTTAAAGCCACTTCAAAAAAAATCTCTACGGAGCAGAGTCTGGATAATGTACAAATCATGACCTTCGGCCAAAAGGCCTTGGAGAATCAGCCAGGCCTGGGAGCCGGTGCTAGGAGGGCCAACAGCTCAGGTCCAAAGTGGCTTTGGGGGTAGGGGCCATGACAGGGCAGTCACTGGGATGGCTCTCTATATTTTCCTTGGGGGTTCATGTTCAATGCTGGAACAGGATGGAAAAAATTAGCCATTAATTTTCAAGTTACTTTAGTTTTTTTTATTATCTGTTCTTTATAATATATACTTCCAGCTTCAAAAATAATCTGTGTGTATGATGCATGTGTGTGTATGTGTGCATGCATGCACCGTGGCGCATTGTGGACGTCCCACAAGCTTGCATTGTCGGCCCTCACAGTCTGCTTTGAGGCAGGGTCTCTCGAGCTCCAGGCCGGTCTGGAGCTTGGGTAGAGCCTCCTGCCTCTGCCTCCCGCGATGGGATTAAGGCCGTGTGCGTCCACACCCAGCCCCACCTCCAAATTTTTAAATGGAACCTTCTGACCTTGTCAAGTACTGACAAACCAGCTTTACCAGTGGCAGCGGCACAGCAGCAGGAGCCTGTATGTCAGGCACTAGGCTACTCACGGTCACTCCCTGAGGCACAGGTATTTGTTCTGTTCACTGACGTAGTGTAAGTGAACACAGCAGAAGGGGGCACCCGTTGGCTGGATGAGGCACCAGGAACACAGCAGCGTTTGCAGCTCACAAGTAGCTAGCAGCATGGCCAGATTAAAAGCTGGTTTCTAAACCTACTTTGCGTCCTTTAAGGACAGAGCGGTGTGCCCGGCTCTGGCACTCACTGACCCCCGGGGACAGAGCGGTGTGCCTGGCTCTGGCATTCACCGACCCCCGGGGCAGAGCGGTGTGCCCGGCTCTGGCACTCACCTGACTCCAGCCGCCAGTGAACCACTCCACCCTGCCTGTGCAGGGCCCGTTGTCACAGGGCGTAGTCTCTGCCGGCCGGTTGTTCCCGCAGCCTTCCAGAGGCAGGCTGCTGACAAGGTTGGTCATGCACACCACAGAACGTGTCCTCACTCCGGCCCCACACTCCGCCGAGCACTGCAGGACGGAAGGAAGCCGTGTTAGCAGGGCGATACTTCCCAATGATGCCACGGCCTCACCGTCCCTCAAACTCTTTCTTCTGTAAGTGGCTGACAACCTCTCCCGCACACGGCGTGCTCCGTGGCAGGAGTCTCCTCCTCCTCATCGGTTACTTTCGCTTCAGTGGTTTTGGTTGCTCACGGACAGTGTTTGCACACTTTATACGGGAAATTCTAGAAACAGACAACTTGTCAGTTTTAAGTGGTCATTCTTCTAGAATTGCATCCTAGCATCCTACCCCTCACCCCACGCTGCAGCACGGCTGCAGTCCCTGAGACGTGAGAGGCTCTGAGGGCACACGGTTCCCTCTTCCCGGAGGTCCTCCCCCACAGGAAACACCAGAACCTGAGGGATGGTCTCCAATGTCCTAAATTAAGAACATCCTTGTATGCCCTTTCACATACCCTACAGCCTTCTACGGCACACGCTGCTCTCTATCCCCTTCCTTCGTTTCTCAAATTAAGAGTTTTGTGTGTATGTACAATGTATAAGTATGTATATATGTTCTGTGTATGTGTGTGTGAGTATGTGTAGGTGTGTGCACACCTGTGTGGGGGTACTGGAGTTCATGTTGGATGTCTTCCTCATTCGCTTTCTACCTTGTGTTTTGAGTCAGGGCTCTCACTGAGCCTGAAGCTCACCAGTTTATCTACACCGCCTCACCACGGAGCCCAGGGACCCACCCCTCCAGTGCCAGGCTTGCTAGAGAGAAGAGAAAATTCTTACAGACCAGAGCTGGTTAATTAAACAACCTTTCTCTCCTGCCACTTCAACTCATGTCTTTGTCCCTGCCACATTTGCCATCTTGTGATGGCCAAAGCCCTTTTCTCATGCCACGTCACTATGTATTTTCCTCCTTGTTGGAGCAGAGCCCAAGCCCTCTAAACATGCTAGCTTTTTGTGGTCTTCACTTCTTTCCTATGAAGTTTTCTTTGTAACATAAAATATTAACATCAAATTTCATATATATGTGAAATATATTAACATCGCATTTCATATATACCATATACATTTACCATATTCATGTAATGTGATGTTATTGATGACAAAATAATATGGTTCTCTAGTTGAGCTTTTGTTAGGGCACTTGCAGGCTGAAGCCAGAGAACCTGAGGGTGTAGGGAGTCCTGACCCAGCTGGGGTCACAGCTGTCTTTACTACTTTACCGGTTTGTATCATTATGAAGATTCCGAGACAATGAATCAATTCTTTGGGTTAATAAAGCTATTTGTTGTGGTAAAGGGATAACAGAGGCTGGAAACATTTTTGTTCTACCTTATGTGGTCTAAAGTTCACAACTGTGAGATTTAAGGTATTTAAAATCTTTTGTACAAAAAAGCAAGTCAAGGGGGCTGGAGAGATGGCTCAGCAGGTACTAGTGCTCGCTAGCTGGGCATGGTGGCAAAAGCCTTTAATCCTAGAACTTGGGAGGCTGATCTCTGTGAATTTGAGGCCAGCCTGGTCTGCACAGTGAGCTCTAGGGCAGCCGGGGTCATACAGAAAGACCTTGTATCACACTTTTTAAAAAAGAAAGAAGAGAAAAGAAGAGAAAAAAAGTGTGCTTGCTGCCTTTGCGGAGGGCCCGAGTCTGGTTCCAGCTCCCACACAGAACCGATCACAGCTGTGTGTAACCACGAGTCTCGGGATCCGATGCCCTGGCTGTGCTCTGTGGCCACCGCACGAGCATGGTACACACACATACACACAAGCAGATAATAAACAATCAGCGGAGTGAACTAAGTGCTGTTTACTGTGATGTCTCGCCTTCTACAGACATTTTTCCCTGCACGGTTTCCACCTGGCAATGAACTTAGTCTTCTGCTTTCCACACTTAGGCTGTACATGTGCCGGGGGCAGGCGGGAGCTCAAGATCACCCATGTTCTCAATTAGTCAAAGATGGAGTCTGAGCCCGGGGAGGGGACCGGATGGTGGGACCTGAAAGAGCTTCTCTATTTCACCAGGAGATGGTGGGACCTGAAAGAGCTTCTCTATTTCACCAGTGGCTGCGGAAAAGCTCGCTGGATTTGGATTTGAAAGGAGCATCTCAGGCCTTGGAAGCCTGCCAGCAAGAACGGGGGAAGACGGGGAACCCCCTCATGCGGCAGGGACTGAGCTGCACACTTCGGCTCTCCCACCCTTAGACGTGCTCCTGAAAGCTGGGCCGGGCCTGCTGTGGTAGGCAGAAAAGAGACAGCACCACAGTCACACCCGGGGCCTGATGAAGGCCACACAAGGGATTCCCAAGCTACGCCCTGATGCCAGCAGCAGCTCAGTATAAGGCTGTCGTAACTGTTTCTCGGTTGCTCTCCGTCTTATCTTTATGATTGATTTATTTTTATTTTGTGAGATGGGAATTATTATATAACCCTGGCTGTCCTGAAACTCGTGGTGTAGACCAGTGTATCCTCAAACTCACAGAGATCTACCTGCCTCTCCCTCCTGAGCGCTGGGATTAAAGGCTCGAACCACAATGTCTGGATTTTCACCTTTCAAGTCAAGGCCACTCACTGAACCTGGAGCTCACCGAGACAGGCTGACTGGGGAACTCTACCTCCCCTGGATTAGAATTACAGTGCTACCATCATGCCAGGCTTTCATGTGGGTGCTGGGATCTGAACTCAGGTCCTCAGGCTTGAGCAGCAGTCACTGTACCCACTGAGCCATCTCCTTAGCCCCTACCTTCTTCTTCAAAAGGTCCACATTTCAGCCACCACAAGCTTTGTCTTCACCACTCTCATGCCGTTACCCTATTGGGTGACTCTTCTTTCCATCCATCCCCAGAATCCCTCTTTCAGAGAAATTCCATTTTTGTCTCTTACAGATGAACTCAACTGACTCCTGGCTCCTCTTGCCTAAGGGGGTGACTCAGATCATCTGCATTTGCCCTTGAGTTTTCTTTAACAGCTCGGCCCTGAGAAAGACCAGACTTCTGGGGTTGGGGAACGGCGGGAACAACATGCTTTTTAGCCTCTGAAGGTCAGGGAGGGTGCCTACAATCACTGCATGTCTACTGTAGTCCAGACACCGAATCTATGAAGTCGTCCCCTAATCTATAGACTGCTAAGGAGAAGCAAGCAGTCCCCCCCCCTTAACTGCAGAGACCCTTGGTCCTCATAGGAGTTTATAAACCTGATTCATCTCTAGCTTTTTTGCCAAAGCTTGTATTGCAGCTGGTGTTCCTCTGAGCAAAACAGCTGCCATCTTTAACAGATCAGCCTGCTTGTAAGAGTCAGTCACAACTGGGCCTGGGGAGTGTTGACATTCCTCAGGGAGGGAGGACGTGGTGGGGGGTCCCTGGACTTGGCTTCAGGCTCCAGCCACTGGCATGCAGCTCTCCAACTGCACATGGCCTGGGAGCATCTGAGAATATAGAGAGGGGGCGGTGAGGACTGTGGTGTTGTAATAGGAATTGTCCCCACCCACAGGCTCATATATTTGAAGGCTTGTTCACAGGGAGTATCACTAGTTGAGAGGGATTAGGAGGTGTGGCCTTCTGGGAGGAAGTGTGCCACGGGGGTGGGATTTGGGGTTCAAACGCTCCAGTCAGGCCCAGTATCTCTTCTCCCTGTTGCCTTTGGATTTGGATCTGGATATAGAACTCTCAACTTCTCCAGCAGCGTGTGTGCCTGGTGGAGCCTTGTTAATCCCCCCCCACACACCTTGACTAAACCTCTGCCACTGGAAGCAAGCCCAACTAAATGCTGTCTTTTTGCAGACGTTGCCATGGTCATGGCGTTTCTTCACAGCAAAACCGACTGAGACAGTAACCGGAGAGGGGACCCAGCTCTGCAGCCATGGGGAAGCCGCCCTGCGTCTCTTGAAGCTGCTGTGCTGGGCTCACCTACACTCCCGTGCCAACCCCTCGCCCACGCTCTGCGAGGAAGCCTGCAAACTCTGGTCTCCCAGTTTGCCACTGGAATCTGAGGAGGAGGGGGACGTCACTGTCGTCTCTCTGGGGAAGGAACCAACCTGGGATTCTGAGCTACCAGCGTGTCTCTGAGCCGCGGTGAAATCCCGAGCCACGAGGGATCCCCTCCTGATCTGTGCCCTCGGCACACTCACCCTCTCGCTCCATTCTGTGAGGAACCAGCTCTTGGCACAGGGCCCCATGTCGCAGTTCTCGATGTCGTTCGGCCGGAGCTTCATGTTGCACTCCTCGTCCTCCACCACGTCCCCGAGGTTGCTCACACACTTCACATCTCGCGTCCGCTGCCCCACACCGCAGGGCACTGAGCACTGAAACACAGCAGGCTTTGCTGTTGTGTCCTCGTTCTTTGTCACCTGCTCCTCAACAGCTGCCGTGAGGAGGCCCCCGCTTTGCCGGGAACCCCCAGGGGAGTGGGATGGGGAAGGAGTGATCATCGGAAAACTCCAGGACCTGTTCCTCTAAGAACCTTCTTGGATGGCATCCTGCTTCCCCGCCTGCTCTGGGCCTCAGCCTTCCATCTGCGGGAGGGGTGCACAGCACTGGAAGGAAGGTGCTGGCTCTGCTAGTGGTTGCTAACTCTCTTTTGTCACATGGGCAGCTTAGGGCAGGTGAAGTCTGCAGGCACAAGACCCACACAGGCTCACCCGCGAGACTGGATGCAGGCATGCACAGCTGTTGGTGTGAGCTGTTTGCAAACAGGTTAACCCGGCAAACATTCCCCCCTTCCCAAGCGCTATGCATCCTAGAAGGAGCTATGGAGAGAGAGGCAGAGGCCCTGTACCGAAGTCCAGTCGGTCCGAATCTGCCACTCGCTGCAGATCTTGAGCTGGCAGGTGCTGGTGGTCTCCGGCTTCTCCAGGTGCTGGCAGCGGTAGGGCTGCACTGCCAGGCTGCGGTTGGCATACACCTGGCGGCACAGGACCTGGCGGTGCTGCATGCCCAGGCCACAGGTTTTGCTGCACTCAGACCACTCCCCGATGTCCCAGCTGCTCCGTGGAATGGGTTCGTGGTGGGCGGAGGTGAAGAGAAGACTAGTTAACAGCAAAATCCCCGGGGTCCCTCTTCCCAGAGCAGAGCCCACAGGCTGGGGGCTGGGACAGAGCCTGCTGGGCACGCTGTTCACCTGACGGGACTGCCCAGGCTTTTGTACAGTTCTAGAGAGAGGAAGTCCAGATGACTTCTATCTAGTGATCAAGGCAGAACCCCTCAAGGCCCCTCAAATTAGCTTACTTTCCCTATAACACTAACCACTTAGGAGCCAAGAGAGCTTCCTCCAGGCCTCCTCTACTGTTCCCCATTTCCGTGCCCCAATCTTGACAGTTATTGGATGGGACACGATCGTGAGTTCAGTATGTATTTGGATAAAAATTATTTTCCTTTACTCTAAGGATCAAGCTTTGACCTTTTAGGACCCGCCCCAACCTACCTGAGACCGTCTCAGTTATCACTCAATAACTCGCTGCCAACCTTTCTTGGGCATGCCCCTGGCTCCTGGCCAACTTGGCCTCACCTGTCTGTGCTCAGCTCAGCTACAAACTGCCTCCCTGGGTTCTCACTCCCGTGGCCTCCCCTGTTTTCCCGGATGGGCTTCCTGGCTAAGCCCGATTGCTGTGACAGACCACCAGCAACCCAGCTCTCCCAGAAGGACAGGCAGGCTTGCTCAGCAGTCTATCCCGCGCGCAGTTCAGCCAGCATTTGCACGTCAAATTTATCTGGGGCTAAGACCTCAACTAAGAGGTTACGGTCGTCAAGCAGACGTGGCCTGAGGCCAGGCGGCCTATCCAGGAGGCCCCTTACAAGGCTGGGCAGGGGAACAGGCTGCAGGGCTCCTCCTCCGGGGTCGGCTTCATGCTGGGGTCGCAGTAGCTGTCGGGAACCTCCTCGTGGGTGTTTCTGTGCACACAGCGGAAGATGGGGTACTGCGATCCTGCAACGACAGGGAAGGCCTGAGTCTGTCCACACCCTGGGACGCAGGCGCTGGGTGACGGACGCAGGTGCAGGACCAGAGGCGCCAGGTCCCGTAGCACTTCAGTTTGATTGCTGATCTAGACACAGCCACAATCTCTACCGGGGGCCGTGGCTGTGAAGTGGGGACACACACACACACACACACACACACACACACACACACACACGCACACACGCGCGCGTGTACCCATTCAGCCATGAACGCGTATACATGTATACACACATGTACATACATGTATGCGCTCACACAAATGCACACACAGGGACGGTGGAAGAGCTCACTAGTGGATGGAGTGAGTGTGGATGGGCACAGCAGAGGCTTTTCCAGTGTTGTGTAGAGGTGTCATCGAGAAAGCGCCCTGGAGGGCGGAGCTGTGAGTGGAGACCTGGCCAGGCCCAGGAGTCTGCGCACCCGTGGCAGGGAAGGTGGCTGTCCACGGGGCCGATATGGAGCGAACTGGCCTGCTAGCCAGGTGAGTGTACCTGAGGCTGAGGCAGAGGAGAGTCAAGACTTCCAGAAGAGCCTTGGGACACATTTCCCTAACTGTCCTGCTCCAGGCTCTGGCTTCTCAGCACGGCCGCTGCCCGTGGGCAGGGCAGTCCCGGCTCACCCCTCAGACCCCGGCACCTAACAGAGGTCTCAGCTTGTAGCACTTTTCTAGAACGCTAGCAACTGCTTCCTGTTTTTGTTTTGAATGCACAGAATAGTTTTACTGCCTTAATGAAGACAAACATTTTCCATAAAAAGCCGGTTAAGGGTAGTTGCTAGGCCTAGCTTCAAGTTTGCCTTTCTCTCTGCTGCCACCTCCTGGCCGAACTTGCGTGTTACCGGAGGTCCTTAAGAAGCGGAGCGTTAACTTGGCCCCAGACTACGCCAACGCTCTTCCTAGGCGGAGTGCTGTCAATCATTTAAAGCCACCTTATCTGTGCTTCTAACCGGTCGGAATTCTTTTTAAAGAACTGTAACTCACTACAATTTAAACTGTACCACAAAGACTAACTTTTTAAATGTTCCTTTAGAAATCTTTTATTAAGTTTGCTCTTTGACAGTTTTCTCCACGTAGGCAGCCCTACACTCTCACCCTCCCGCCCGTCGTCGCCTGCTCCCTTCAGGGAGTCCATACCTGCTGGTGTAAACCCAGTTAAAAACCCGAGCTGAGGAGGTGCTGGGCTCTGGGGGACCCTGCCAGCTGCTCTCCGTGTCACCTTGCTAACGTGACAGAGCATCAAGCTGCCTTCTAAGCGCTTATACCTGTTTCTCTGTCTTAGAGAAGTGTCCCTCTGCAGTGGATGGCTGCACAGCCACACGCCGTTCAAGAGACTGAGAGCTCAGCCACAGCTTTTAGCACAAGTGCCTCAAGGTTATCCATCACAGATGTGACACAGGGACCCTTCACGCTGGCCTCATGTGACACCCTGAGCCCTGAGTGTAGTTTATATAAGAAATATAACAGTTTGTAAGAGAGCCTTGCGTCTGAGATATCCTGTGTTGAGATTACGGCAGTGAAGAGGTACACATAGCTACAACGCAAGACCATTCTTTACAATCTTGCAATTAAGTTCAACTACCAGCTGACTTAAAAGCAGTCATGACTACGGAATTAATAGCAACTCCCTCTTTGGTATTTAACTTTGTTCAGCAACATGCCTGCATCCCTTTCATAGGCTACAGTTTATTACACATTTAAAGATCAATTTCTCCTTATGTGTAGGGGTATTTTGGCTGCAGGTATGTCTGTGCACCACATCTGCACAGCGGCCACAGAGGCCAGAGGACAGCGTCAGAGCTCTGGAGTTTCAGCTGTCGGCTGCCATGCGGGTGCTGGAAATTGAACCTGGATCCTCAGGAAGAGCAGGCAGTGTTCTTAACTGCCGAGCCATCTCTCTAGACCCAGGAGAGATTTTTAAATTAAATTCGACCAACATTGAGCACATTGTGCCTAGTTACAAAGATGAGTAAGACTCAGCCCACAGCCTGCGGTGTGTACTTGAAACGGAGCTATTAGGGGATTAGGTAAAGATCTTAGGTAGCCCGCTCCTTTCCTCCTAGACCATGCAAGGTTTTTTGGTTTTTTTCCACTTACAGCTTTGTGGGATTGAAAAGCAAAAGTAAGGTACCCCAACTGCTTGGCACTCACAGAAGGAGAAACCTAATACATTTAGCACAAATGATATAGGATCCTGTAGGAACACTCTGTGCTGGAAAGATGGGCTTGCTTGGGGTTGTCTGGCAGATGGCCACTGCCTGCCTCCCCTCCCATTTGGCTGTTTTTACATGCATTGCCCATTGTCCATGCTCCAGCTCCATGGAAAGGCACCAAAGAAATGAAACCAGAGGCTCTTTGTCTCTCTGATGCTGAGAAAATATCGGCTTTTTAACTTTTGCCTCTGGTTTCTGTATCTGCAGAGCGGGACTTGGCTCGTCACCTGCAGTTCTTCCATTGTTGAAGACTGCGAAGCAATGGTTCCTCTGGTTGCCAACAAGCAAGGACAGGGTGGGGGAGGCGCTGGCTGGCTCAGGCAACCTGGGGGGTCACTGTCCTGGCTCCTATGCAGCCACACTGATCTACGAAGATACATGCCACCCTGGGAATGGAAGCAGAGCTTGAGGTCTGTAAGACACTAGAAAGAGTCAGACAAAAGAAGGATCGGGAAAAAGTTGACTAACCCCAGACTTGGAAGCACCAAAGAGCCAGCCCAGGAGATTGGCAGAGTCTGAGCATCACGGTTGATGGCCACAGTGATCAAGAGCCTCTCCTGGGTGCCTTCCTGAGAAAATGCAGTCTCGGTTGGTAGGTGCTGCCTAAAGCAATTTCTTAATGCTTAGAGTGCAGGGGAGAAGAGCAGGCCTGGTGAGCTTCACCAGGGGGCATGGGAGCGATCCGAGAGGGGTCTGTGAGGCACAGCTGGTGGCCGCTCCAGGGCAGAGGACCACACTGAGCCAGCGCACTTGTCATTGGTGCTGAGACTCAGTTTAGCCACATGCTTTACTCATCTGCACGGCCCGTGCCCTGAACGTCTGTTCACTCCAATGGAGCACAGGTTCCGGGTATGTCCATCCACTGCCCAAGGGCTGTGTGTGTGGCCAAACGTAGCTATGAATGTGGCTCAAGAGGAAAGCTGTAAGCTTAAAAGAGCAGCAGCAACAACAACACTGAACGTGACTGTGAGGCTCGTGAGCAGGAACTCTGTGGATGGAAATATTACGGCACAGCATCGAAAGGACGGAAACGCGTCCTCGGGGAGTGAAGAAGGCATTTGTCAGCTCCTGCTGTTTGTCACATGGGAAAGGAGGGGAAAATGCATCTCCACTAATGTTTTATTTCCAAGGCACCTCTTCAGAAACACAGAAACTTCACAACCAGCTGTTGCAGGGCTAAAGACGTGACGGCGACAGCCACCCCAGACACTCAGAGCAGCAAATGCCGTGTGGCACACACATGCACACGTGGGTACATATGGACTACATACTTAAATGGGTCGCGTGAGTGCTGCTTTTCACACTTTACATTCTGGGTGTGTGCGCACGCGTGTGCATGTGTCTGTCTGTCCAATGTAAAAAGTATACATAATTTAACTTGGCACCTAAATTTACCCTCTCGGGACTAGACAGGAGGCTTAGCAGTTAAGAGTGCATGGTGCTCTTCCACAGGATTTTGGTTCAGCTCCCAACCACCCATCATGCCAGTTCCAGAGGATCTGATGCCCTCTTCTGGCCTCTTCAGGACCTTCATACATGTGGTGCACGGCAACTATGTGGGCATTAGAAAACTAAATTCACATTCTTTATGCTCTTCACAGGGCATGGGTAAGGGCAAAAACAACAAAGGTATAAACACTACTCTTGTGCCTTTTCTGATAGTTCGCACTGTGTACGTTTGAAAGGTGGCAACAATTTTAAACATCAGTTTTTTCAGGAAACAGCCGAGGAACTCACAAAGAGAAACATCCTGGGCTCGCCATTATGCTGAGCACACAGGCTGGGAAGCAGACACCCAGGGCGACCCTGCAGCCAAGGGGAGGGATGTGTCCTGATGAGCTGTGAGTCCTCGGAAAGAGTGCTCACCGGAACCATGCAGAGTCAGGCAGGCAGGGACACCTGACTGGGGCTTGGAATGTGTGATGGTTAACATTATAACCTTGAAGAATTGCCCAGGAGACAAGTCTCCAAGCATGCCTGGGAGTATCCAGGTAACTCAGGCGGAAAGACCCACCGTCCCCGTGGGCAGCACCATTCCCTAGGCTTGTGCCCTAGACTGAATGAAAAGGAGAAACGGGGCCGAGCGCAGGCGCTGATGGCCTCTGCTGCCTGACTGTGGATGCCACGTGACCAGCTTCTCCACGATTCTGCTGTCACGACTTCCTCCCTGACGGGTGGCACCCACAAACTGTGAGCCCTGCAAACCCTTCCTTCCGGCCTTTTGTCACAGCAATGGGACTAACACGGAGTATGGAAGAAGACAGTAAAAGAGAGAGAGGGAGAGATCTGGGGGCACAAATGGCCAGAACCTTTGGTTCTACAGTGTTCCTCCATCATGTCTGCTATGGAACGGAGAGGGCCCGACCACCTGGATGGGCAGGCGGCAGGGTTACACGCATGGGCCCTTGCCTCACTAGACCCACAGAGCATTACCATGTGGTCCCTGGACAGAGCGGGGAAGAATCTTCTATACACATAATCCTGGATTGCAAATCACACCGTGACAGTTTTCATTTGAGATATCTGGGCACCACACCAATTCGTAAGTGGCAGAAGAATTGGAAAAAAGTCCATTTGGATCTCAGGTTCCTTTGTCAATGCTGAAATGCCCTGCTTATCTCTAATAATACCTTGGATAAAATCTTATTAAAATGACTTTGGCCTTTTGGAAGAATTATCTCTAGCTGTCTGACTCTGTCAAGACACTGTCTACAGGCATCTCATTTTCCCTTACAAACTCATAATAGAGGCCAATTCAGTCACTCTTCAGGCTGCATTCTCCATGTTCGTGTAGTCTGAGCACAACAAAGCCGGTGCAATAAGAGCTCATCAAGTAATTCTCCAATTACCAGGTAGAGTCATGGCGGAATCGCCAAGGCCTTGGGCACAGAGAACTCCAGCACTCACCCCCACCCTCCTACCCCCTGAATATGCAAAGAATCAAAGACTTCAATTCTAGTCCCAAAAGCTATTAGGCCAGTGCTCTTCTGAAAAAGATACCCTCAGACTCAAGACTCTCTTTGTGTGTGTCCACATGCATAAACGTCAGAGGATAACCTGGGGTGTTGGTCCTCATTTTCTACCTTGTTTAAGGCAGATTTTCTTTGCTGTTTCTGCTGGGTAGGCCAGGACAGGCAGCTTGGAGGTGCCTGGGAACTTTCCTGTTCCTATCTCCCATTTCTTCATAGGGCGCTTATGCTACGTGGCCAACTCTTATTCGAGTTTTGGGATTTGAACTCAGGTCCTCACACTCGCACAGCAAGTGTTCTCACACACTGAACCATCTCCCCAGCCCAGATTCAAGTATCTTGAAAATAAGAAAAACAAAACAAAACAAAACAAAACAAAACAAAAAACTAATCATCAAATCAATGTCCAGGGTGGATCACACAGCCTTCCGGGCTTTAGAAAGCTTAGGACGGGTTACAGCCTTTGTTTCTATAGTAACCTCTCCTCAGAGAATGGACGATTTCAGGCCAACAGCAGAATAAGATACCCTCATCCTGTATAGGAAGAAGAGTAAAACTGTGTGGGTCATGGGTTTTCCTTGCAAGGAGGACCTCGAGTCACCTTGAAACAGAGGCAGAGTCAACTTCCAGACCAAGGGCCCCCCAAAACTAACCATCACACGAGGGTTCCAGATGCCACTTTCCCCATCTCTCCTGACTTTGGAGTTTCCAAGGGAAGGTCCCTGGATCTGTGTTACAGTATATAATACAGTTTAGTCCCCTGCACACGTCACCCTTGATTAAAAACTACAGCCATGTTTGGTTTGAGCCTATCTAAGTTTCACTGAAACTCCACCTTTCTCCTCAACTCCTATCTGCCTTTTCCTTGGAGAGAAGCTGCATGCTGCCTCTGGCACGTGGGCTCTCTTCTTGCAACAGTTAATAAATATGACATTGTTAGGCTATGGGACTTTCTCCTGCGGTTCTAGCTGACTGGTTACACTGGGTGAACCCGGGATTAGAATCTTTATCAGGAGAGTAGGAAAGGAGAAGATGAGGATGAAAGCTAATGGGTGAAACCCCAAGACCCAGAGAGTTGTTACAACTATCTGAAATCTTTAGGTTTGAGAATGGCATCCAATCAGCCATCTGTTAACTTGATTTATCAACGTTTAGCCTCTGAAGTGTGTGGATGCTCTTTGGTTACCGATGACAATGTAGGTACAGGGAAAGCACAACTCAGCAGATCTGTGTTGCCCAAATGCCAGCTGCTTTTGTCTGTTTGTTTTGTTTCGTTTTTTCAAGACATAGTTTCTCTGTGCAACAGCCCTGGCTGTCCCGGAACTCACTTTGTAGACCAATCTGAACTTGAACTCAGAGATTTACCTGCCTTGACCCCCTGAGTACTGGAATTAAAGATATTCACCATCACTGCCTGGCTTTCTTTTCTTTCTTTTTTCTTTTTAATTGCTTTTATTTGTTGGGACATGGTAACGCTCAGCCTGAGTGTCTCCTATGCTTGAGCTCTTGAGCCATGAAGGCCTGGCGTGTCAGCACATGTCTGTTTGTGTGTGTGGATGCCCTGGCTTACTGTGTCAGCGTGACCTCTGCGGTGCTGGTGAAGTGTATGGGACGCTTATGCGAGCACCTGTGTACCAAAGCGCGGTGAGCCTCTCTGGTTGGCAGTATTCATCATGACCTGTCACACATCATTGCTGGAAGAGTCTGGTGGCTGGGAGGGGCACCTGGAGGCTGGTTTCCTGAACTTAGCTCATGCGGACATGTGCGCACACGAATCTGTATTCTTTCACTGTGATAAACAGGGATGTGAGGAAATTTTTCGAATCCCTGAGTCCCAGTACTGGGCGAGGCTGTGGGTTATTTTGGAACTCTAACAGAATATGTCACAGGAGCAAGCCGTCTCGACTGCTTCACGTTGGCGAGGGCTGCCTCACCTGCTGGGCTCTCCCTTATGTTCCTCATTGGGGCTTTCCCCACAGGCTTACCTTTCCCACAGGTGGTGGAGCATTCTGTTGTCCCCAGCTGCTTCCAGTTGTGGTCCCGGCTTCGCCTGGGGGGCTGCGGTGCTGGGGGTACCAGGTTGTCTGGTCGGTGGGAGGGGAATCTGTCGGGATGCCTGACTGGGAAGGTCTGTGTGGATTCTGACGTGAACACCTCAGGGGCCTCGCCATGTGGGTCTTCCTTCTCCTGGCTCTTCTCCCTGTCTTCTCTGTCCTCCTGGCCTCTACCTTCCACTTCCAACTGCCCACTGAAAGGTTCTCCTGGGAGAGGCAGCACACACACAGAAGTGAGATTCCTTTGGACATTTTGTTGAGAAAGGATGAAAGGGAGACAGCTTTGCCACTGGACAGAGTGAAAACAGGGCTCCACTTGGAATCATAGCGACATTTTTAAAAAAGGAAATACTCATTTCTCTCATACTTAAAGCATTTATTACTAAAAATCAGTAAGAAGTGGGTAGCTGGAGAGATGGCTCAGGAGCTAAGAGTACTCACTGCTTTTGTAGAGGACCCAAGTTCAATTCCCAGCACCCACGTGGTCGCTCCCACCAGTCCCAGGAAATCTAACACCCACTTCTGGCCCCCTAGAGCACAGGTACAAATGCAGCACATGACAAAAAACTCATAATAGTTTAAAAAATCTGTAAAAAATCTGTAAGGAGCTGTCAAAGGCCATGGGAAGACAATCCCTTTCCACAAACATACAAAGAAACATACAAACAGCCAAAAGCATTAACTCTCAATTTCCCTCATAGTGAAGGAATCACCTATGAAAACATGGACCAGGAGACCCTTGACTCTCTTTTTTAAACCTTAATAAGAGTTAGGAAGTTTGGAAGCTCAAGTCCCCAAACCCTCTGCTGGAAGGTGATTTCCACTTCTCCCGCTCTGCATGAGTGTGCAAACAGCCAGCCTTTGCAGAGCAGCTTGGCCTCAGTGCTCCAAATAGTAACCGGACATACCCTTTGGCTACTTTTGTCATTTCCAGACTGTTAAGCACACACGCATTCTCACTCTTCACTTAAAGCTGTGCATAGAAACACTAAAGTATTCTATGACACAGCAAGACAACAGACTTCGACGTGAAGGGACAGTAACATTTAAACAACATCACAGCACAACCATGACATGGAAAGGAATGCAGCGTGGATATGTTCTGACAGTGGCATGACTGACGCGTGCTGAAAACTGCACAGACTTGGGGTTGTGCACACACAGACACACACGTGTGCAGCTGCGAGTGGCAGGGCACTTTAGAGGCATGGGACCTCACTGTTTCCCTTCCTTGTCAGATCCAAAAGGTAGCGGTGCTCTTAGCTTTTCTTCGTATTTTCATTCTGACAGATAAGGTGAAAGCTGTGTGGCTAGCACAGCGCAAGCCTGGGATCTCAGGACGGAGAAAGCCGAGTTCCCACAAGCATCGGGGTGGACAGGTTGAGGGTGCCATGGAGAAGGACTTTTCAGACAGAGACATAGCCAATGTGGCCTGAGACTTTGCACATTTCCTGAGCATCAAGGACTCCATCATGCACCCCACAATGTCCTTAGAGCAGACCACATCTGGGCTGAGATAGGGCCTCAGCTTGCAATCCCACCTTCCAGTCTTTGCCCTCAGCACGAGCTGAAAGGTTCCCTGAAGCTCCTGTGAGCACCTCAGGGCTCCAGACATTGCTTCAGTCCACCAGACCCCAGGCCCCTTCCTTCTGCTTGCTGCATGTGTGTGTGCCCACGAACACCCATCATGTGTGCTCGGCCTCGGGTTGACTTGAGAGGGAATGTTGTTCGGCATACTGCAGAAGAATGTGACGTCAGGTTGGTTTTAAGTCTGCAAACTGCAAACAGTGATCTCTGGTATGTGGACAAATGCTCAGTTATCCGCAGCCAGGACTGGATTTGAATGGAAAGGGGCGAGGCAGGGTCACTGCACTGATGAGGGCGGTTCCCTCTGTGGGAGAAAGGGAGCTGAAGGCTGATGCTTCTGTTGTTGTTTCATTTTAACTTATGTTGTTATTACTTTTTCTCTTTGTGTGTGTATGTATACATGTGTTTACATATATGCGAATGCATGCGTGTTAGATTGCATACGCAGGCCTGAGGTTGATAGCACGAGTCTTCCTGGTTGCTCTCTACCGTATTCCAGGCAGGGTCTCTCAGCCAAACCCAAGCACATTGCTGCAGCCCCTCTAGCCAGGCCGCCCGCTCTGTGATCCTCTGTCTCCGCATTCTGAGTGCTGGAGCTGCAGGCAGGCTGCCACGCCCGCCTGGCAATTAGGTTGGTTCTGGAGCCCTGAACCCTGGTCTTCCCTTGCTGGGTATATAAGCCTTGGTGCTATCTGTAGAGCAGTTTTAGGTGGACAGGAAGGAGTTACCAGGGTTCGAGGTGTTCGCAGGTATCCTTAGAAAGGAAACAGATGGGTGACTGCGAGCCGGAGGGGATGGAGCCGTGAAGGGAGCGTAGTGAAAGTGAGTCTTCAAGTGTGTATTGTGTTCGCCGTGGAGGTAGAGGAGGGAGTCAGAAGCCATGGAGGCTGAGGTTCCGAGGAGGTGAAGCAGGAGAGGAATGGACGCTGCCTGGGACACACTGGTCTTGCCTCATGAAACCCTTTTTAGACCTCTGACCTCAGACCTGTAAGACCACTGTCTGGATCTTCTTTGAGGCTACCGGTCGGAAGGTCATTTGCTACAGCAGCAATAGGAAGCCAACACAATCCTCTCAGAGTGGGGGCAGGACTGTGGCTTAGCATGGAGTGAGTGGACAACCCATCAGCGGGACCCAAGGCAAAGCATGCTCTGAGACCAAGTGCACTAACAAGAAAATGTGCCCACAGCTTTCTCTGCACTGTTCAGGACACAGAAGGCAGGGGCACAAGGAGAGAGGGAGCTTTAAGACAAAGGGACTCCGAAGGCCTGCTGGCAAAACGAGCGGCTTTACCTGGTCTCCTGTGCGGTGGCACCTGTGGGCTGATGGCGTTGTCGCCCATGATCACGTACTCGTAGTGGACTCCTGGGTTGGGCTGCTGGTGTATCATCTGAGGACACAGAGTCAGGGTCAGGACAGCCTGCACACTGCCTCCCCCGCCTGCTGGCTTGGAGCGCAACAGTGCGTGTGCTACTGTGGTTAATGTGCATGGTCTCATCTCGTTACACAGCAAACAGTCTGTAGCACATCAGGTGAGGTTACTTCCAGTGGCTTCTTGTGAGTTGCTCTTGAGGAATTAAAGACCTCACGTGAGTATGAATCAGAAGGACAGTGGGTGAGCGGTCAAGATTTTATGAAGATAAGAGTTAAGGTTTTATAAAGTCCAAACTGGACAGGCTCTTCTGTAGGAGAACCTGTGCTGTCAGCCATCCTCAGGCCGGGGCTCAGATCTGTGGCCTCTTAAGTGTCCCCAGATCTTTATCCTGCAGAGGAACCTGTTTGAACACTAGGTGGTGACACAGAGCCAGGCAAACAAGGACCACCAACTCTCTTGAGCAGGGCTAGCCTAGACCAGCAAGGGCCCTTTAATATCCATCACTAGGCACAAGGCCTGCCCCAGTCCTTAGTCCCTTGTAGTTTGCCTGGGTCCCACTCACTCTCACCCACAGAAAGCCCCAGGACTGTAATGAAATGGAGTAGAAAACCAAAACCCAGGCCAAAAACACAGTAAAAAAATAAGTCTGCCTGGGTCATATTCTTTGAGGAAACAATGATAAAAACAAACAAACAAAATAAATAAAGAAATTTAAGCAGGACTGCAAGCAGGAAGCCGCGTGGGCTGCAGAAGTCTGGGACAGAGGCCCGAGACAGGTGAGCAAGGACAACAGAGGTAACCCCTCTCCGCCCTGTGCTCACGGCTGTTACGGTAGGGGGCAGGAGATGGGTGGACGGGAGCAGCAGCACGGCGGGAGGCCAACAAGGGACACTGTCCTGTTGGCATCTCTTCTCCATAAGTGGCTCTCACTGAGCAGTTGTGCAACCCAGAGGCAGTCTCCAGATCCATGTTTTACCTTCTCCATCAGGAGGGGGGAAGAGAGGAATGATTGGTTTTTGAGGTCTCGTTGCCTTGCATGTATGCCAAGCCACGTCTACACTGGAGCCCTGTGCATCTCTTTCCCACTCATGTCACTCTCTCTTGCCTTGTCCCCACTCATGAAATGTGTTCCCCCTCCCCAGCCCTCACCCAGAGGCAGGCAGATGTGAGAGGCACTCAGCTCCTCATAGCAGGAGCCAAGACCAACTCATTGGCACTGCGGAAAGATGGTGCTGAGTACGGGACCCCTGAGGGACTCAGCTGTGTGAGTGCAGGTCCTCGCTGTCCACCCGGCCCTCTCAGTTCCCTTTGCACACACTCCGTTTCTCCTTCTGCCCTCTCCCGTACCCCTTCTCTGTGAGGAAACACACTGGCTTCTGCCACTGAAAGCCTTGCGCTGTTTATGGGTTATTGTTGGCCACCTTGCCTAGACCACCCACAGGAGGCCGTCCCCACTGTTCCCAGGCAGAGCCGCCACCTCCCATACCATTCAGATCTACCAGAGTCAACCAACCAAGCACGCGGCTCACAAAACAACACGTTTACTAAAACAAGGCTTCTTCTGTAACTCCCAGCCTTCCATCCCTCAGGAGGAATAGACCAGGCCTGTAGGTCTGGGGAGGCTAAAGCCCTGACTCAGCAAATATTAGAGAGACCAGCACGGCTCTGGGACAGTAGGTATCTGTGTATTTATTTTAAGCTTTTGTTTCCTGTCACCTTTACTTCTTCATCTTTTCAGGTTATAGTGGCTTCCTGTGTATACACACATATGTGAGTGTGTGCATGTGGAGTCAGAGGTCAGCCTTGGCTGTTATTCTCAGGAGCCGACCGCCATGCTGCTTGAGACAGGCTCTCTCACCGAAACCTGGGCCTCACCTATCGGGCAAGCCAGCGAGTCCCAGGGACCCTTCTGTCTCACTCCACAGTTCTGGGACTACAGACATGTGCCACCCATCTTTTCCATGGGTGTTGAGGCTGGCGCCCAGGTTCTCCCACCTGCAGGACTTTATGGACTGTGCCTCAGGCCCCCTCTCGTAGTGTCTTGAAAAAAAAGACCATTAAGAACAACTGTTGGCCAGCTGAATACTCTGGCTTCAGGTAAAGAAGCGGCAGCCCCGTGTGTGAGAAGCAGGGCCCGTGGAGCGCATTTCATCCGGGTCATCTGGAGTGCTGCTTCTCCATCCTCCTCGGCAGAACTGAGAAGGTTGGACCTGTGGGCTGCTCTGCACTTGGCATTTTCTTTCTTTTGCCGTAAAAGAAAACATGCCAAATTAGCATCGGGAGGAAGGACCCTGGAGGGGCTCCAGGGCTCATGAAACAGGATTTGTTGCCTCTGATTCAGTTCAACAAGGAAGATTGGTTTTACTGGGTCCATAAACTCTGAGAGTAATAAGGCACCTGGCAGAGTTTATTGTTTCTGTGGGGCTCCTCCACTCAGGGGTACATGTCAAAGACCGGTGCCAAGCACCGGAGAGTCCCTCATACAGGCTCCACTCAAACCAACTTGTGGAGCCTGGGCACAGACACGCTGCCTATTTGTTCAGAGTGCTCCCTGGGGGCTGCAGGAGCCCAGACCCAAAGGGCACCCCAAACACCCAAACTCACATAGACGTCCAGGATCTCGTTGGTGGGGCCTTCAGCCAGAAAGGACTCCCCGGCCGTGCTGGAGATCTCGTTGGGCCGCTTGTAGGTGAACATGGTCCCTCCGCCCTCATACTTCCCCGGGCGATCGATGGCCCAGTTCCCGTTGATGATGGAGCGGCCCGAGCGACTTCGCAAGGCTGTGGACACAAACGCGGCAGGGTCGCTAAGCTCGAGCATGCACCAGGCGGAAACCTGAGCACCCAGGTCACACCCAGTGGCCCTGCGGTGTGCAGAGCTGGAGAGCACCCCTCTGTCTTGACCACCCCCTCACCTCAACCGCTCCCTTCCACGTGAACTTGAAAGAGGAGGAGGGAGCCAGGTCTGGGAGAAAAGGACGAGAAGCAGAGGGGAAAGACAGCAAGAGGAGAATGAGGTGTGTGTGGAGGGACATTAATTTATGCCCTGTGTCGCTACTGAGGTGAGGGCCAGTCTGCGTGCTGATTTTGGCTCGGTTTGAGTTTTGTACTGTTTTGTTTGTTTGTTTGCTTGCTTTTTTTTGTTTTTAATATAAGGAAGCATAGATTTAAGAATTAGGAAATTTCACATAAAAATTTGAGAGTCCTGGATTTTCGTGTAAAACAGGAAGGCATGTTAACCTTGGCTCAACATTCTCTCAGGGCCACAGGTTCTCAGACCACTTCCTGTCCCAGCCCACTGTCCGTCATCCCCCGACAGCGAGCGAGCCCCACTGATGAATACAGTTCCAATGTTCGCCCCTCTCCCTGCAGCACAGCACTGATTCGGCTGCACGCTTACCAACAGTGGCAAAGGCTTCCTTTCAGTTTGGACTGTGTGCCTAGCGGCAGCGGCGGACTCAACAAGGACCACACAGTCTTCTGTTGTTTCTGGCAGTTGCTTTCTTTTTCATTCCCTTCCTGACTTCTGCGTGTGTAAGCTGGAAGTTGATGCCGGGAGTTCCTCTCGTTATTCTCAATCCTATTCACAGAGGTGGCGTCTCTCAGCTGAGCCCAGACCTTGACACTGGCTGGTGTGGCTGGCTCGTTCTGGGGCTCCCATCTCCGCAGAGCACTTTCTGAACGGGAGCAGGTGTCCCTTCCCATCCAGAACGTATCTGAGTTCTGTTGATCTAAACTCTGGTCCTCATGGCTGTACACAATGTGCCTTGACTGCTGAGCCACCTCCCCAGCCCCTGTGGGCTTTGGAGCCGCGGGCTGCGCTGGAGACTTCCGTGCCGCTGTCAGAGGTAGTCCTCACCCTGTTGCCAGCAGCTGTTGTGAGCTTCATTTTCCAGACACTCGTGGTTTGAACGTGAAAGGCCGACCGTAGACTCGTGCACTGAACACTTGGACTCCAGATGGTGGGACTGTTCAGGAAGGTTGGGGAACCTTTAGGAGGCGGAGCCTTCCTGGAGGAAGTAGTCACTGGGGGTGGCCCTGGGGACCCACTTCCTGTTCACCTTTCTTTGGTTCCTGATTTCAGCTACAATGCATCCAGCTGCTGCCTCATGCCGGCCCTGCTTTCCCTGACACCTCTAGACCAAAGAAATCCTTTCCGCCTTAAGTAACAGTACACTGCTTCAGGGACACGACGCGACGTAAGTTCATGAGGACTTGGGATCCCAGTAAGGGAAGAGGAGGAGGAAGAGGAGGAAGAGGAGAAGAGGGAGAAGAAGAAGGGCGAGGAAGGTGTTGGACTAACGGGAAGGTAAAGGACGGCATTACTGATGGGAGTTCTTTTAGGAACAGCTGGCACCTTGAAACCCACATGACAATGGTGGACTTGGTTGAAAGATGTCCCCATTGTCACATATGTTGCCAAGCCATCTTCTGTTATTTATGTTTGCAGTCAGCCTCGGCCAGCCCTGCAGAGACGCACAGTTGGTCAAGGTGCGAGAGTGAGTGAGGCTGGTGCTCAGCCCTAAGTGAGATGTCTGAAGCAAACCCCCACAGCTCAGGCCGCATCCTGGGAGAGCAGGCAGACAGGCTGCAGGGCCAGTGGACGGAGCCGTGCTGGGAAGCGCTGTCTTCTGGGCGTCACTTGGCCACTGCACCCGTGTGCTCACTGCAGCCCTGGTTGCCTGGGCAAGACCTGACGAGCGCAGCTAACACTCCAGCAGCCAGTGCTGACTGGACTCAACAGGCTGGCAGCACCAGGAGGGGGACTGTCTGGAAACAGTGGCAGCGGAGTGTGGGGTGGGGATCATCAAGACTCAGGATTCATGTATGGAACCGTCAAAGGATAAGTAAAAAGGTCTAAAACAATACAGATGTTGACCCCCACAAGTTCCCACTCTATACGCAGCAAACACAGTGGGCCTCCATCTCTTTGTGCCTTCGCTGTACAGAATGAATCAATTCAACCTTTTAAAACTCCATCATGAAAAATTTAGCTATAAACAGAATTAGACAGGACAGTGTGACAATCACCCAGTTCCCATAGGGATCACACCCACAGACTATCTTACTGCACTCTGCAAAGCCACGATTTCATTTATCCCTAAGTATAAGGGTTCTTCTGTTCTGAGGCCTGTTTCAGGAGCGTGTCTATAGTGGATTTTCTTAGAGACCAGGCCTTTAGAGCCAGAAGCTTCGTGAAAGGACAGAAAGCCAGATACTTACACATTTCCCCCTGCACACTCGAGCCTGACTGTAATAGCAAAAACCAAGGGCAGAAACTAAGGAAGAGGAGATTCAGCCACTGAAAAATGTATCCTCAGAGGCTGAGGACACAGACAGCTGGTTGGGGGAGTGCCTGCATGGTACACAGACGCCCGAAGTTCTGCCCCCAACACTGCAAAGAACCTAGTGTGGGTAGCTCACCCCTGGGATCCCAGCACTTGGAAGCAGAGGCAAGAGGATCAGAATTTCAAAGTCATGCCTGGTCGCCTGGTGAAGTTGAGGCCAGTATGGACTGCCCGAGATCCTGTCTCAAGTTAGCAGGCCAGAGAGCAGCTCAGCAGGGAAGAACGCTTGCTGTTCAGGCAGAGGACCAGGGCTCAATCCCAGCACCCACCGGGGTGGTGCCTCGCAACTGGCTACATCTCCAGCTGCAGCAGGTGCGATGCCCTCTTCCAGCCTCTGATGTCACAGTGTCACACATGGTGCACAGACATACATGGAGGCCAAACACACATACACACACACACGAAAGAGGAATGCCTTTGGAAAGAAGCACACTTGGGGCTGGAGAGACCGCTCGGCAGTTACCAGGCCGTGCTTGCCTGCTACTCCTCCTGGGGTTTGTTCCCAGAACTCACACTGGGTGGCTCAGAACCCCTTGTAACTCTCGCTCCCTCTTCTGTTTTCTATGGCAACTTCCACATGAAGCTTGTGTGAAAACATAATAAAAAGAATATTCTTAAACAAACAAATGAACAAACACAGCTCATTTCTCTCAATGCCCAGACAAGGTTTCCTTTGGCTTCTGACCTCAACAGTCCATTGAAAGAAATTAAAGTGAAGGTTTTTAATACTTCGCTGTTGCTAAGTCTGCTCCTGTGCCTCTAACTGACATTTCCTTCATGATGCTAGGTTCTCATTCAAAATGTCCCTCTACCTCTAAATCTCTGTATGTGTGTGTGTGTGTTTCTCTGTGTTCTGTGTAGTCCTGGCTGTCTTGGAACTTGATCTGTAGACTAGGCTAACCTTGAATTCAGAGACCTGCCTGCCTCTGTCCCCAGAGTGCTGGGATTAAAGGCGTGCGCCCCCACTGCCCAGCCACCTCTAAATCTTACTCATGCCTTTGATGCTAATTTCCTCGGGAGAGTCTTCTGTCCAGTGTAGCCTGTTTCTTTCCTGATGTGTTCTAAGAGGTGCAGAGCCTTCCTTCAAGGCCACCATCCCTTTGCCTCCCACGAAGCTCTAAAAGACTAAGAGACTAATGATTATCCACAGCACATCTTGAGGGCACAACACAGTGCTCAGCACAGAGATACCTGCTGAACACGGGAATACGCGAGAGGCTCCCTGCACACATGTGAGATACCTGCTGAACACGGGAATACTCGAGAGGCTCATTGCACATATGTGAGATACCTGCTGAACATGGGAATACTTGAGAGGCTCCCTGCACATATGTGGCCACTGGGAGGCTTGGTCTTCATGTGGGGAGCCTGGGGGGGGGCTGTTTCTAACACGGACTCCATTGCCTGCTTTTGGTCACCTCCCCTGGAAGTGCTGCCTTGCTTGGCCTCAGAGGATGAGGACATGCTCAGTCCTGATGTGACTTGATGTGCTGGAGAGGGTTGATGGGGATGAGGAGTCCCCCCTTTTTTTTGGGGGGGAGAGGCAAAGGATGGGAAAGAGGGACTGGGAGGAGAGGAGCAAGGGATGTAAAGTAAATAAACTGAAATTTAAAAAAAAAAGAAAACTTGAGAGGAAAAAGAAGGAAAATACAGTTGGGGAAAGAATAAGAAACAGGCGATTCATAGAGAGCCAAGTTCAAGTATTCCAAAAGCAAATGAAGTATTGTATTGGGCTAGAACTAAAAAAATTCAACATTACCAATACTGCCAGATACAAAGTAAGCAAGACCCCGACACAGCCGAGGAGAGCTTGGCTCTGCCTCACTGGAGGGCAATTTGATCTCGCTGTTAAAACCCCGTGTGTGCTTTGGCCCAAGAACTCCACTTCTGGAGAAGAGCTTGAGCAATCTATTTCTGCACGTATACAAACCTGTTTATAATGGCGATGCTCTCTACGTACACAGACGACCCCAGTGCCCGTCAGGCTGCTTAGGTAAATCATGACACTGATACCCACACAATGGAAGCGCCAGCCCCACATGATGAGGGGGGTCTGCGTCCAGGACGTGTTTTTAAAATGTGTGTACGTGTCATGTGTTAGTGCATGTGTGTGCACACGCTTGTGCGCGCCATCACGCACTTGCAGGGGTTAGAGAATGCCCGAGAGGGTCGGGCCTCACCTTCTGCTTGGTTGCAGATAGGATCGTCACTATTCTACACGGCAGGCGATCTGGCCCACGGGCTTCCAGGGATCTCCACCTCTCCATTCCCCACGCTGCTGCAGGGACACCGGGATACAGGTGTGTGCTACCACGTCTGGCTTGGGTGTCGGTTCCAGGGATCATGCGTGTGGGGCCAGCACCCTACTCGCTGAGCCACGCTCCAGTCCAGTGATTTTTAAAATAGTATTCACAGAATAGTCAAAAAAGAATGAAGACCTGTGCAAAGCTCTTTGACTGAGCATGCTTTTCAATGACGCTGTGGAGAGTTTATTCGGATACACATGGGTATGTGCATAAATGCATACAAAACTATTTAGAACACACACCTGTCAGCACTTGGAGCGACAACTGGACATGAGTTAATGTGGGCAAATGAAGGCATTTGGTTCTCATTTTGCCCACTCCCTTTTCGAGACAGGGTTTGTCTCTCTAGCCCTAGCTGGCTGGCCACTTGCTATGTAGACTAGACTTGCCTTGAACACACAGATCTTCCTGTCTCTCCAGGCCAAGTGGCGAGACTCAAGGCACGTGTCACCACGCCCAGTGCTTCATGCGAACCTTTCATTATCACTTAAAATTCATCTTGCACATACATGTGTATTCACTAAAGTGTGCATATTTGGAAATTAAATACATGGGACATAGAGCAGAAACACTCCTGCATTCCCCCCCCCATCAGCTTCTCCCTAAAAATTCATTTATAGTATCAAAAACTCGGAGTTGGGGCCATTTCTGGCTCCAGTTTTATGGCTGAGAATGGTGGTGTGGAGGACGAGGTGGCTCTCCGGAATCCCAGGAGTCCACTAATGAAGCAACCAAGACACCACAGGAGGGAGCCATGGCAGCTGCCATGGGAGATAAGGCCCAGGGATCTGGACTCCTTTTACCAGGGACTGCTGTTCCCACCTCGTCCCTCTGAAAGTTTAGATGTGCTTCTACCACGCAGGTGCAACTAGTTAAAGAGAACCCGTCGGATTCTGGGCCATGTGGACTCTATGTGGCCCGGCTGGCTCCTGACACAGCCGCAGACAGAGCCCCACCCGGACACACCGGGAAAGAGCAGCTGCAGCCTCATATTATGCGCCTGTAAACAGCTCCAGGCCTGGTCTCAGAAGAGGGCCAGGTGGCTAAGGTTCTGTAGGAGGGTGGACTCGGTGAAGACCAGTGCAGAGCCTGTTTGACGGCAGCCTCAGACCTTTACTGTAAGAGAGCCCTCACTCTGCTTGCCACCGGCTTATGCCGAGCTTAGACACTGGCAATGGAATAGCAGCACCCACCTCTGGGATACCCACAGCAGTTCTTCATGCACGCAGGACCTGATACATATGCCCTGCCTCTATCTCCCGCCTCCCTGGCCTGCCTCTTTTCGAGACAGAGACTCACTATGTGCCTCAGGCTAGCTTGAGAATTGTGATCCTCCTGCCTCCACTATAATGCTGAGGTTACAGGCCTGCACAGCTGCACTGGGTTTGCCCCCCTTGGGTTTGCATGTCTCCCTGAGTTTGCCCTGGGGCTTGCCAGTTAGGCTAGGCTGGATGGTCAGGGGTCTGCCTGTCTCTGCCTCCCTGAAAATGGGGTTACGACATGAGCCACTCTGCATTGCTTGTTTTATGGGGACCAAAGCCAGGTCCTCATGCTTGCAGTAGTGCTGTGTTGACGGAGCTTCCCTCTACCCCTACCCCCACACTCTCGATGCCAGGTGTTGATGATGTCCAAACCGCTTGTTCCCACAACAGCATTGAAAATGTGGAAGGAAACACATCACTGTGACCTAGATATTTGTTTGTTTCTTTGAGAACAGGAACCCTAGTCCATCACCCCATGCTTCTCTCCCCCCCAATTTTTATCTGATTCAAGTGTAAATATGTGTGTCTATGTGAGTGCACACTATGTGCCTGAAGATGCTCAGAGAGGCCAAAAGGAGTGATGAGTCCCTTCAGCTTCAGGTAGGCATTTGTGAGCTTCTGACACACATGTGCAGAACAAGCTCTGACCCTCTGCAAGAGCAGTGTGTATTCCTAGTCACCGAGCCATCTCTCCAACCCCTGAAACTTCTTAACATCTGTTTGAGAGGAGGAAACCTTAATCGAGAAAAGGCCTCTGTAAGATTGGGCTGGAGGCGAGCCGGTAAGACATTTTCTAAATGAGCCATGAATGTGAGAGGTCCAGCCTCTGGTGGGTGGGACCATCCCTGGCTAGTGGTTCTGGGTTCTGTAAAAGCAGGCTCAACAAGCCATGAGGAGCAAGCCAGTAAGCAGCACCCCTCCATGGCTTCTGGGTATGGTCCTGCTTTGAGTTCCGGTCACGACTTCCAGGGTTATCTGTGATGTGGAAGAACAAGCCCTTTTCTCTACAAGTTGCTTTTGCTCATGGTGTTTATCATAGCAATAGAAGCCTAACTAAGACAAGGCCCTCTATTATAGGGTCTACAAAAAAACAAAACAAAACAAAACAAAGAAAACCAAACAACAACAAAAAGAACACAAAGCAAAACCTGCCTGTTATTATAGCATCCTACTGTTTTAGCTGCTCGTTTATAATTGCACAGCGTAGTTGGTTTCCACTGTATTCTTCTTTATTTTGTTTTATGAATTTGAAGCACATCCCAGAGAAAGCATTCTACAGATGTCAAGAAGTCTTCTCCATCTTGGTATCCCTACTTGGAAACTTTAACGTTTAGGGCCGGGGAGGTGGCTTAGGGAAAATGCTCGTCAGGCGAGCATGAAAGCATGAGTTCAGGTGTCCAGAACCTACATGACAGCTGCCACAGCAGCATACATCTGTGCTCAAGTTCTGTGTGGAAGCAAACGGGCAGAGGCAGGCAAATTCCTGGAGCTTCTTGGCCAGACAGCCTAGCTGACCTGAGGAGCTTCAGGTCCAGTGAGGCCCTCTTTCAGACAATAAGCTGGAGCACTAGGATAGCCACTGTCAGCCTCTGGCCTACAAGACAGGAAGACACACACACACACACACACACACACACACACACACGCACACACGCACGCACACACGCATGCGCACATGCAAGTGAGAACACATTCATGAGAATACCACACATGCACAAATTAAAAAACAATCCTAATGTCAAAGTCCTCCTCCTTTCAATTTGAGCACAATATTGATTGATGGAAGGTTCTTGGAGGGTCTGTAAGCCCAACTCCTTCTTTTTACAGAACCCCAAGAGGTGATAGGTGCTGAAAGGAATGATGGTAGCATAGGGGAGGGAGAACCACGTGCATTTAATCTGGCAACCACCCATGGGGGACTATGGGAGACATGAAGAACACAAGTGAAGAGCAACAAGAGGAACCCAGAAAGCTGGAAGGGCGGAGCCCGAGGGTCAGCACGCAGCCCACGCACAGCCCGGAACAGGAAGAAGCTAACTAACACCTGTCAAGAGCACGAGAGCACTGTGCTCCCCAGCACAGGAGGCCGAGTAGACGTCTCTGGCGAGTACTCTGTCGGCTTCTTGGATTAGGATTCCTCCAGCTATTGTTCACTCCCATTCCCTAATCTCAGTAAACCAGCCTGCCAGAAGCCTAACCTTCCTGCCTGAGCAGTAGGACGAGGAGGGCATTAAGTTACCTCGACCTTCTCAGACCTGGACCCCATGCTGTATAGTCTCAGTTCCCTTTCGTAACCATTAAGTAGTAAATCCTTTCTAGTCCTTCAGGGGCCACTGCTCATCTGCTCTCTGTACACGCTCTGTTTACCGACAGTCACGCTTCAGGCTCTCCTTTACAGCCCATTCACGGCTGACTTCTTCCGGCTAGGATTTCCGGGACAGAGTGAACTGGAGTGGTGCTCCTCAGGCCCCGGAGAAGTCACTCTCAGCACTGGCTGGCCTTCCCTGCTTGCCTTGCAGATCTTTTAAAACGAGTTGTAGGAATTCCTTTCCTTTTAGAGTTTGCTTTTGTTCTTTTGACCAGGAAGGAATGGTGTGTGTCCATGTACGCATGAACAAGGTTTACCATGTGCATGTGTGGAGGTTGGAGGACAACTTAGGAAAGTTAGCTCTCTCCTTCCTGCATGTGGGTTCCGGGAATCTGAACTCGGAAATTCACGTTTGTTACCAAGTCCCCTCTGAGGCATCTTCTTGACTCCAAGTAACTGAATTTTGAAGCTGATACATAAATATTGTATATATTTATGGGATACTATGTAATGTTTCAATACGCATATACACTGTATAATAATCACGGCAGGCTAAGGTATCCATTTAAACACTTCTCATTTTAAACACTTCCCATTTCTTTGTGCTAGGACACACTATAATATGCACAGTCAGCAGATAATATGCAGAAGCCCTTTCTTCCACATAACTAACTGTGACTTGGTACCAAAGACCAACATTTTACCATTCACCCAGGGAATAGATTTCAGTGTTGAACTAGCCTTGCTTTCCCAGAATATATCTTGTTTGATTGTGATGTATTGGCTTTTTATATTTGATAAAGTCCATTCTCTAATATCTTAAAAATATCTTTCTTTCTAGATTTTACACCTGTGTTGGCAAGGATTATTTCTGTCTTTCTCTTTTCTTATAGTGTTGTATCTGGACTTAGGGTCAGGATAATGAGGAACTGTAAAATGAATTGGGAAGTATTTGTTCTTCTTTGGTTTTCTGGGCGAGATGGCTGAGACTTGGTCTCATTGCTATAGATGTTATTGCTATAGGCATATTGTAGGGTTAGTTAATACAGCGCCATGGCCTGTGTCTATGCTGACTACTCACATTATCTATCTCTTTGTCGGAGTCTCTGTGGTCTGTCTCACTCTGGGAAGTCACTTCTCTGAAGGTTTGACTTTGTGGACATACAGCAATTCACACTATCCCAGCTTTCTCCCAGATTTCTCTCTTCAGTCCCGGATCACAGTATTCTGTGATTTATCAATTTTGTTTTGCTTTATTTTAAACACATCTATTGTATTTTTGTTTATGTGAGTGGTGGATTGAAAAAAGTTCACCCCCAGTGGGGTCTTGCTTCCAACAAGGCTGCATCGACTGCACCTCTGAAAACAGCAGCACCAGCTGGAACCAAAATAAACCATCTCTTCCATAGCTGCATCTGGCCACAGGGTTTGACCATAGCAACAGGAAAGAAACAAACACAAGCTGAGTATGTATGTGTTTGTATGACTATATGCCATGTATGTGTGGCTCTTCTCATCTTTGGCTTATCAGAGGCCAAGAAGAGGGCATCAGAGCCCCTGGAGGCACAGGTGGCTGTGAGCCTATGAGTGCTGGGAACCAAACTCAGGTCCTGTGGGAGAGCATCAGACATCTCTCCAACACCACAGTGCTTTACTGAGACAAAATTCACACACTATAATGTTCTCCCTTGTTTTAAAGCGCACTTTTAACAGCTGTACAAGCAGGCAACACACACACACACACAAGAATAAGTAAAGTGTGCAGTTAACTGGTCTTTATTCACAGAGCTGCACGTTTAACATTAGTGCATAATTTTATGATAGCCTCATTTTCCGGAGAAATCTCTAGTCATCAATAATCCTCTCCACCCCTCGGTAACTAACTTACTGCACAGGCTTTCTTGTAAACAAGTGTGTGGCTGTTGGTCTTGGCCTCTTCCATGTGTTCTACACTGTATTGTCCAGTCCTTCATTACTTACGTTTGTGTGTGTGTGAGAGAGAGAGGGAGGGAGAGAGAGAGAGAGATGGAGGAAGAGAGAGAGAACAGTTTGTGGGACTCGGTTGTTTGCTTCCACCATGTTGGGCCCGGGGATTGAAGGACGTGTCAGGTGTGAAGGCATCACCTTAGCCGCTGAGTGACCTCACTTCTCCTGTGACTTCAGTTGGCACTGGCTGGTTATTTACTAGTTGGTTGTTTCATTTCTGAGTATTGTTCAACTCCACATACTTGGAAGCTTCCAGTTTCTCGTTACTGATTTTCTTTTAAAGTCTGCTGTTTGGGAAAACCCCTGCTTATATGGTTAGCTATATAGCCCAGGACATGGCTTGTCACAGTGGCTGCTTCATGGGCCCTCGAAAAGAACATGTGTGCTCCGCCATGGGGAGGGGCTGGAACAGGGCAGCGTAGCCAGTGATCTTCTCAGGCACCCCGAGGGGACACCAACGTCTTTAAGTACACTTGTGGCCAGTTCTGGTTCTGTGTTCAGTACACTGTTTTCCCCCTACCCCTCAAGACACCGTCTTCACACCCTTAGCCCCAATTTGGAACTCACTATGCAACCTTAGTCTGACCTTGGCACTTACTCTGCAAATAGGCCAGGTGGACTTGAAGGGCCCCCTGCTCCCGGCACCTGGCTGGTCTGTTTCTGGAGCCTGGCATGCTTCCCCACCGGGCGATGCATCCAGACAGAACTTGCCTTTCTCTACCCTGCTCCCACGGCTATAGCTTGCTAGGCCCTCGTATGATAAACCTTCTTTCTCACACAGGCACATCTGCTAATCTCTGCCCTCCAGTGTGGGATCTGGATAGTTTTCTGACTGAGGCCTCACAGTAACCAGAAAATCAAATTAGCAGAGCCTGTGGGTTCTTCCCACAGGCACCTCCCCTCAGACCCCCTTCTTCCAATTCTTATTTTCAGGTGAAGAAACTGTGTGTGACCCGAGCCACGGACGCTGGGGTGTGACCCAAAGCCCCCTTTAGTGGTCCTTCCTCTAGGCCCCAGAGCCACCCATGAACTGCGCTGTCCACAGCAGGCTGGTGACAGGACCTCCCAGAGCACCAGCCTCTGGTTTGGGCCGGTGTTTGCCGTGGCAGCACTCCAGGGCCACCCAAGCACTGAGTGTAGCCAATAGCCACAGGGCAGGAGGCGCTAGCACAGTGCTGAGGAAGCAGGCCAGGGTTCAGGGCAGCGCCAAAGGCCCCTCACTCCAGATCCTGGCAGAATTATGTGGCTAGATAAAAACCTCCATGGAGAAAGGCTGCCATGTGCTTGGTTGTAAACACGCCCACACAAGAGTGCATAAAACACACACACACAAACATACACAAGCAAGTGCACACATAATTTATAGCAACCTGCTTGGCGAAAATTCAAATCCACCTCATGCTGGAAGCCTTCCTGCATGAGTCTTCTCCTCTTAGTTCCTGAAATCACTTTTTTTTTCCTCAGACTTGAAAGATCTTTAGCAACTTCTCTCCACAAAAGCTTTCCGTTTCCAGCTCTGCTCTGATGTGGACATCGGTTTCTTGCTGCACATCAGGAAAGTCTCTGGGGCTCCCTCTTTCCAAACTCCTTAACTTCTCTTATTTGGCATAAACTGAAGGTGAGACACTCACTGGCAAGACACTGGGCGTGGCACATCCTGGGTGCAGCCAATGTGGGGGTGTACTATCTGTAGGTTCTTTGCTCTCTCTCTCTGTCTCTCCTCCTGCACCCCTCTCCTCTTTCAGAAGGATCTCATGATGTAGCCCTGGCTACCCTGGAACCTGCTACATAGATCAGGCTGGCCTGGACTCGGAGAAATCGTCCTGGGATTAAAACCTCTTGGGTACCATCATACTCAGCTCTGCCTCAGACTTAAAATCAGCAAAAAAGCAAAAACCTAAAAACAATGGCAACACCAAAAGCAAAACCCACAGCAGAGGAAATAGAAAGCAATAACCAGTCATCTAAAAGTGAAATTCTTTATTATCACTGTTATAACCTTCACCCCCATTGGATCTGAACCACCTAGGCACATCGCGGTGGCATTCTCTCACAGACTGCCACCTTAGCCGCTACAGCCTTGGGATCCATTTCTGTCCAATGTGTCGGGCCGGACAAAGATGACACGATGGGATATGGGGAGGTGGCTCAGTGGTAAGAGCACTTGCTGTGTATGTGAAGACCTGAGTCTGGGTCACAGCACCGATGTGACAAATTGGGCACAGCCGGGCACGCCTGCAACCTCAGCACTGCAGAGGCAGAGGCAGGAGGGCAGCGGAGGCTTGCTGCTCGCCTGTGTAGCTCCAGGTTCAGAGAGACCCCTTCCCCAGCCTCCCCCGACACACAGATACACACACACACACACACACACACACACAGGCACAAACAGACACACAGAGTGCACACACAAGAGTATACACACAGACACACACATCAATAAATACATTCGTAAATAGTGACTGGAAGGAGGCTCAGGAGGACTCCAGCAGAAATAAAACCCCAGAGAAAACTGGATTTTAAAGGCACCAAGAAAGTTTCTCATACAACATATTGGCTATTTCTAAGCACTGGAAAGAATCATGGTGCGAAGGGACACCATGAAATCGTTCTTATTTGGAAGTCGTTTGTTTGGGGGAAATGATGCTGTCTCCAAGCAGAATGCTAGCTGGCTTGGTAGGACGCTAACCACAGTGTTTATAGAAGGCAGCCTGGAATTTTGGCTTGGATTCTTAGAAGCCATTGAGTCAGGGAGGAAATTATTTAACCCAAGGCCAGTAAGCTAAATGCTGATCTGATAACTGCTTGTTTCAAAAGGGCCCAAAAGATAAGGAAGACGCTTGTGACAGGGTACAAAAACAAAACTGTGGCCCTTATCACGCAGAGATGAGGAATGCCTCTGCCACCGAGTCTGGAACTAGGGAGGGAATGACCTGTAAGGATAAAGGAACCACTTGTCTTGACTCAATTAATAACACTCTTGCTCTTTTGATATCTGTAACAACGTTTACATGTTGGTTTAATTAAAATATTTGGAGGCTGAAGTTCTTCATCAGCAGAGAGATCGTGCATCTGATGTGTGGCCTAACGGCTTTAGCTTGATCACTCAAATCTGTCCCTAAGAACAAGCCTGTAGTCCACCTTCCTTCAGCTTCAGCTTCTAGGCTCACTGGCTTGTTCGGGCTCCCCTGTCAGCACTGCATTTGTCAGTCCCTACCTTTCGGCTGGTTGGCGTGACCTTGAACTCTGGGTTTTGCCTCCCCCTCCCTTTATTCTTTTTCCTGCTGCATAACCTGATTCTTGGGGCTTCAGGGTGAATCTCCCGGTGGGATTTCCCACAGCTGGTCTTCCCACCTAGCTCAGGACTTCAATTTCAACTGTCAACAGGTCATGGCCTCAACTTTGACCCTTCCTGCCTCCTTCAGTCACACACCCCTTTCTCTCCCACCTCCAACCTTCTCGAAGCCAATTCTTCATCCCCCCCTCCCCCAAGAAGCATATTAAAAGGAAAAGGAAAGTAAAATCTTGCCTTGGCCCTGGCACCCTTTAGTCTCTCTCCTTGCCTTTGCTGTCATGCTTCCTAGATCACACTTCCTCTGGCTGCCTGAGAGTAATGCTCTCTCTCTCTCTCTCTCTCTCTCTCTCTCTCTCTCTCTCTCTCTCTCTCTCTCTTTCTCTCTCTCTCTCTCTCTCTCTCTGGCTCCACCTGCCTCTTTCCCCAGGCACCATGTCTGGCATTAGCCACTGGTGATAAGGCTTAAGCTGCCCTTCCCTGAATCCCTCTTATCCCTTAAACCTCTGACCCTGGTCCCTGTCTCTGGCCTAGGCCTTGGTCCCTCTCCCCTGGAGGTGCTATGGAATGTGAGGAAGGCAGCTCTGCTCCCCACACGCCACACGCAGGGATGATTTCTGGAGCCTCTGATTCTGTCCCTGTGCTGTTACTTGGGCAGCATCGACTAACCAACCACTCTGGGGATGACTCCCAGGTTACACTTGTTGCTAAGCTCCTTCCTCAGTGGTGGCACTGTGTTCCCATCACCTGCTAGAACACTCCGCTGCCCGTTTCACAAACACAGTTCAGTTCAGTGTCCCAAACTGAACATATCTTTTTTTTTCTCATTTTCTCCTGGCCACTGACTTAGTGTCTCCCTAATCACCCATCTGGGAACTGATGGTTTTCCTGGTTCTTCCTTCATGCTTCAGTCTGACTCCCCTCCTGTTTCCTCCTTCTGCCAAATGTGGCCCAGAATTGCTGCATGCTGAGGCTGAGCCCACACTGTGACCCAGGCTCAGGTCTCTCTGGAGGCTTGCCCAGTGGGAAGGGCTGTGTTTAGCTACCAGCTCATTTGGAACTGTTCTTCACTGGCTTGTTTGGGGTGGACCATGGTCACTCTCCGGCCACCTTTTCCTTAATTACTTTTCTCCATTATCAGGTAGAGTGACCATTGAGTCTTGGAGTGTGGTGCTTCCATCCAGTTCTTTGCTTGCTTTGATCCTCTGTGTATACAGTAGGTGCTCATGGCAGTTATAGGATGAGTGGGCATCTAGAAAGCCCTCCTTCAGGAAGAAAGCTTACATGTTTGTAACTTCCCTTTGGCCAGCATCCTGAGGAAGGGTCAGGGTAGCTCAGCCATTCTCAGAGCTGGGCCGAGGATGGGCCAGCCGGGTGGACGGTCAGCTGTTGGAGTGGTAAGACACAAGGCACTGGAAAATGTCTCCAGGACACTAAGTATCATCTAGAAAAGTAACGAGACAGAGGACTGTCCACGAGTGGTAAGGACGATACCAGGTTATGCTGCCTGGAGGCCGCCTCTTCCACAGTGGAGCAGTGCTGGCAAGAGAGGCCTCCGATGCCCCTGGACACTGTGGGCCTGCCTGTCTTAGGGGTTTGGCTTTGCTGACTGGGGTGCAGTCAGCATTGGCACCCCTTCCCTTCACACAGAAAATGACTTCTGGAAAAGGACTGTAACAAGTACTGGAAGACTCAGCTTTAGGGGTGCCTGGCTATGTTGGTCCCAGGGTCTCCATTTGTTTGCTTCCCCGAATTCCCACCCAGAAACTCCCCAACAGCCACAGCTTTCTGGTGGTGACAACTTCCATCATTTGGCTTCCATTTTTTTCTCTTCCAAATTCTACCCCTTCCTGAAGACTTGAGACACACACCCTGCTTCCCACACCTTCCATCTCTGACTGCTTTATAGTACTCCTTTCTTCTTGATTGGAGACCCGAAGTTCTTTTTCATTCCCTTCCCAGGCAAGCACTTTAGTCAGAGTCTGGGAGAAAGGCATCACTGTCTCCGCTACTGCTCATTGTGTCCAAGTCAGAGTAGTCTTTGCCTCCAGTATCATTGCTGTTTCTCAGTGCCATGCTCCTCGGGTCACCCTAAACACTGTAGCTACGGGCTCAGTCTAACTGGCCTTTACCTGTCCACAGCCACGGGCTTGGTTCCTAGGGTTCTGGAGAAATGAAATGTTTGTATAAGGAAACAAACACTTAACTTACAATTGTGTAACTTAGCATAAACTTACGTGCCTTTTCACCTGGTACAGTGGTTCTCAGGTGATAACTATTAGAAACGGCACTGCCAGGTGTGGTGGCACTCACCCTTAGTACCAGTACTCAGGAGGCTACACACATGCCAGCTGGCCTACATGCCAGCTGCAGGGCAGCCAGGATCACACAGTAAAGCCCTGTCTCAAGACAAACAACATCCTCCCAGGCCAGCGGTGGTTCCTGGTTTTTGGAAAGAGGACACTGAAAGGATGATGAGGAAGGCATCTAATTTAGATGAGGGCTTTGGTCTTTGCCTGAGTGTGGAGAAAGAGCTGCCTCCAGAGGGCAGGGAAGGCCGCAGGAGAACGAGGGAACTTTCTCTGTGGAAGCCCCACGGTCAGAAGGACTTGATTTTAAAAAGTAACTGAAGATCTGGCTGGTGACTTTAGTTCTCATGAATACACACGGCTGCATTCACCTCTGGAGCCAGGCACGCAGAGCCCTGGCAATAACCTGCTGAGCAGGAACAGGAATCGGCTCTGATAAACTCTGAGACTTAACCAATCTGAGCCCTGTTCATGGCCTTACATTGAAAACTCTACTAACCTTCCTGGGGCCTCTCAGTCCTCACATGCTAGGATTGAACTAGAAAGATCTCCAAGGTCCCCTTAAAGTGAAACAGTCTTTATACAAAGATCCAATTTAATTAAAACAATAAATTGAAAATGATGAAATCAATTAGGAGTTTCAGTAAGACGGCAAGCTCTAAGGACTCAGTGCCAGCTTCCTCCCCTCTCTCCTGGGGGATGATCTGGGTTTCAGCCTGAGGGTAGTGCTGTTAGGAAGGCGATGGCTGAGGGTCTGCTGTGCGCAGATAGGACAGCAATGGTACCCGACATCTGCAGGAGCGTTATGAGCCTTCTTCAGTGTCCTCAGATGGGAATGAGGCTGGCAGAGCATGTCTGTCTAAGAGGCCTTCCAGATTTGATTTATAGACCGTATAACCATCTCACCCCTGGCACTTTCATGCTCCATATGTTTTTCATCAGAACAATTTCAATTTTTTAAAATAACAGAAATAAATCGGGATTGTTTAAAAAAAATTAAGTGTCCTAAGATAGACGGCAGTTTTCATTTTTCTGTTTCCTCAGCCACCCATGTCATTAACAGTCACCTCCAACCAGTCAAGACCCTCCCAGACTTTGCTATGCATATAAATACATTTAAAATTGCTTATTTCTGTCTTATGTGCACGGTTATTTGCCTGTATATGCCTGCGAACCACATGCACCTACCTAGGCGGCCAGAAAGGGGCATCTGGGCCCCTAGAGTTGGAGTCACGGCTGGCTGTGAGCTGCCATGTGGATGCTGGGAACTGAACCCGGGTCCTCTGAAAGATCAGCCAGTGCTCTGAACTGCTAAGCCATCCTCCAGCCCCTAAACAGTGCATCTTAAAAATACTTGGATGGGACTCCACAATTTCCTTTATCCCAAGATCACTTTAACGTCCTTCATTAGATGCAGAGCAACGCCCCTGTTCTGAGGGCTGAGGAACATGCCATGATTGTACAGTTGGCATTTTCTCACTCTTTCCATAGACCAAATTCCATTTCCCCATTCCCCACTTTATAACACTGGTTGCAATGAACATTCTTGTGATCTCAGTGCTGAGATCACAGGTCACCCCACACCTGCCTTCTGTGTGCGTGCCGAGGGTCAACCTCGGGTCCTCAGGCTTTGAAGCAAGAGCTTTACTGACTGAGTTTTCTTGGCAGCCCTCAACTGGCTCCTTTTCTAGCCCGAGGCTGCATGCTCAGGTGGAGTAGACTATGACATGCTTCATGAACATCATCAACTTTACTTTCCGATTTTACAACATTTCAAATGTTTGCAATGTGCTAGGCAAAATCTGTAGTGAGCCCTAACAATCTGTACTGTCCTGGTCACTATTTTCATGAATTACATGATTGGCATTTTCCAATGAGTTGTTTCTATCATTTTCCTCATTTACATTGAGTCCTTTTCTTTTTTTTCCCTTGGGATATTGCAGGAGTTAGTTTTAAATATTAGAAACAGTAACCATTAGTTAGTATTTGGTTTTCTCTGTGTTCTTAAGTAGTTCCCAGTCTGCTATTTCTCTTTAACACAGTGTTTGGACATAGAGAAGCCTCCAATTAAAAAATGCTTTTATTGGGGCTGGAGAGATGGTTCCGTGGTTAAGAGCACTGGCTGCCCTTTCAGAGAGCCCAAATGCCGTTCTCAGCACCCACCTGCTGGCTCACAACATCTTGGACTGCAGTTCCAGAAGGTCTGTTGCCTTCTTCTGATTGTCTGGGCACCAGGCATACATGTGACACACACATGTGCATGCAGGAAGCGCTATCCATAAGATAAGTGAGCCTAAAGCTACTTTACTACATTTCTTTGTACACATGTATGTGCTTCAGCATGCGTGGAGAGGTCATTCACAATATAGTCCAAGGTGAAACTATAAACACATCTCAAGAAAATAGAGATAAGCACGATCTATACAAATACTCAAGGAAATAACTTTCAAGTCACTTGACAAGAGGAAGTTTAGCAAGACTCTAAATTGTTTCAGGGTCTATGGACATTTTAAAGATTTATAAATCTGACTTAATTTTAAAATTGGAGCTGTGAAGGTGGGCATGCTTCGCACCAAGCCTCAGAAACCACGTGGTAGGAAGAAAACTGATTTCCAAAGGCTGTCCTCTGAGCTCTCCGTGCAGATCTGCAGAGAACCTATCAGAGGACAGAACATCAGATAATCCCATTCTTAGCTATGAAACATTTCTAAATAGTTACCTTTCCTGCTCCCAGAGAAGACATTTCCTAACGCTGGGCTTCAGTAAACTTCGCGAGAGTTTATAGTTCCAAGTGTACCTTGACTCCCGGAAGGTGGGCCAAGACACACTCTGTGGTTCAGTCACTCCTGCTGCTGTGCTCACGGCTGGCAGAGACAACTCAAGGGAAGAAAGGTTGAGTTTTGGCTCATGGTTTCAGAAAAATCTCAGCCCGTCATGGTGGGGACAGCTCAGGCCGTGGAGCTTGTGGTGGCCCCTGTTCGCATGGCCCAGACAGGAGGCACAAGCAGCAGCCATGGATGGACCTGCTTCCCAGGCCTGCCTCCAGCGAACCACCTTCTCCAGAGCGGCGGTTCCCATCTGCTGGGCCTGGCTGTTCCCCACACTGAGTGATGCTCTCTGCCCTCAAGTCATGCTATGACTTCAGTGTGACCTCATTCCCCTGGATGTGTCCGGTGCGTGCGTGCGTGCGTGCGTGTGTGCGCGCGTGTGTGTGTGTGTGTGTGTGTGTGTGTGTGTGTGTGTGTGTGTGTGGTGAGTGTGCGGGCACGAGGCACAGAGGGCAGCATGTGCTCCCTGCCATGATCGCTTGCCGCTGGCTTTTTAGATGCAGGATTTCATCAACTCAGCTAGACTGACGGGACACCCTGCCTCCCCTCAGCCAGGGGGACAGGAGCACTGCCAGGGGAACAGAGGAGCACTGACTGGGGATGGCTCACTGAGGAGCACTACCCAGGGGTGGGTTACGGAGGAGCACTGACTGGGGATGGCTCACTGAGGAGCACTGCCCAGGTGTTACAGAGGAGCACTGTCCAGGTTGGGATACAGAGGAGCACTGCCTAGGGGTTACAGAGGAACACTTCCAGAGGCTACAGAGGCACACTGGGCACTGATTACAGAGGAGCCCTCAGCCCCGGGCTTTAGGTGAAGGCTGGGATTCTAAGCCAGGGTCCTCATGCTTACACAGCAGGCATCTCACTGCTGAGACACCTCTCCAGCCCTGTGCTCAATCCTTTTCTTGATGTTCTGCAATGAATGTGCAGGGACATTGGGAAATGGGTACCCGGTTGCCATCCTTGCTTTCAGCTCCTTGGAAATCCTTCATTTTCTTTTAGATGAAAGTAATTGCCATGAACAGAACTTTGAGATGTACTGAGAACGTGACACGACACTAAGAAAACCAGATGACAATGGCTAAGAACGCCCACTCCTCTGTCGTCCTTTGTCCCCCACGGTGGGATGAGCATGCCTACACGCTGCACCTGGGTGTCCTCCGTAGACGGTCACGGCTATTTGAGCAGGAAGATGCCTCTGCTAGTCCCTCTTACAGGGAAGCAGTTTTCCCAGCATGTCACATTATCACATGCACTCTTCCCAAAGTCTCTGGGCCAGCATCAGTCACTGCACGGTACAGACGCGGAAGGGTTCAAAGAGGCGAAGCAACTCCGGTGAGATCATAGAGCTTGACTCTGGCTCCACACGATGGTCCCTTGTGCGAGCAGAGGGAAGTTACATCCGCCTGGACGAACGCAGGAGCTGGTGGTACTGAGGATGGGGGTAGACAAGGCACTTAGCTGACTTAGCTGTCTCTACGAGTTTTCCCTTCACCTAGCGCACAGGGCAGCAGTAAACATGGCTGCAGCCGGGCCAGGCTAGAGCCTTCCTTCCCACTGTGCGGGCGTCAGGGCAGGGGATGTCTGGTCTTCACACTGTGGCTGTTTGCCTTCTTTGGGATAAGGGACATCTTGTGGTCAGGCAGGCCTCTCTCTTGGAATTGAGGGTGGACTCTGAGCTTGAGTAAGGAGGAGCTGCAGTTTGCCAGGACCTTGACCGAGCTTGGCTAACCTTCGGGAGCCGTGTCTCACCCACGTGACCAAGCCTGAATGGAAAGATACTCCAATCTCACTGCCATTCACAGAGAACAGGTTTCGGAGATCACAGAGGAGAGCACCAAAAGCCAGCAAGATGGCCTACACACCCTGCCAACAAAGGCCCAAGTTCTCCAAAATAAGTGTTACATAGAAACAGAGGTGATGTTACAAAAACCTACAGGTTGGGAGAAGTTTAAAAGACCTAATTACAGATGGGTAGGGATAAACTGTAAGGGTAAACAAGTTATAAACAAATGTAAGAAAGTGGCTTCTCTCTGGCACACAGGTGTTGTGAAATAGTTCACATTCTTTGCCCAGGACTTGTGAGGTCTATAGTGGTGCCCAGTGCTATGATGAGGCTTTGGGCTGCCACAGAACTGTTTCAGGCTCTGGACAAAGATTGTGCACTTATAACAGTGTCCTTGACAATTTCACTTGGGATCCGATAATCACCAGATATTTTCCATTTTTTAGTATATTTGGGGATACATGTTTTTCAGTCTGCTAGAAACTGAAATAGCTACTAATAGCATTATTTCTTATAGCTGCACATGAAGCCATGATTATTTCAATAAAATTTTTAATTAACCCATACAGAGAAGGAGAAGTTTTTTGCCAGACAGCCTAATGAATAAATCAAAGCAAAATGTTTAATTCTTGGAAAGCTTAACAAACCATTTCTAAGAGAAAATACCATGATCCAAAACTCTAAGAAAAGCATGCCAGACCTTTATTAAAAGTTGGCAAAGACTGCAGGTCTTGGAGACACTTGATGAAAAGTTAAACAGGTCTAATCTACATGTTAGGGTAAAACAGATCACAAAGGGACACACTGAAAGAGTAGAAGTCTAAACATCCAGAGCGAGAAGAATTGGTCATGACCTCACAAGGACAAAATCACATGGACATGTGTTCAGCTGATGGTGGCTTTTCCCGTGGTGCTCTCACCGTGAGCGCTTGTCACTTGGTCTTGCCCCACGGCTGAGGCCCATTGAAGGGGGTCTACACGCTCACATGTCGGATGTTATATCTTCTTCCAGTTCAGGGTTTCTTTAAAATTTATTTTAATTTAATGTGTCTGAGCATGTATGTATGTGCGCCATCTATGTTCAGTGAACGGGAGCTAAAACTGGCTGTGAGCCACTGCAAGAGGCATGGGACAAAACCCTCCAAGAGGCATGGGACAAAACCCTCCAAGAGGCACGGGACAAAACCCTCCTACTTCATACAGCAGCAAGTCCTTTTGGCCATTGAGCCGTCTCTCCAGCCACTCAGGATTAAAAAAAAAGACTTAGCTTTCTGGAAAAGTGAGTGTGCGTGCGTGTGTTCATGCATGTGGGTGTGCGCATGTGTATGCACACGAAGGCCAGAAGAAGGCATTATATCTCTCTGCAGCGCAGAGTGGGCATTTGAGAGGATGCCGCATGGCTTGTGTGAGCTCGGGGATCTGCTCTCCAGGCCTCATGATTGCATATTCGCACTGGTCGCCACTGAGCCATCTCTCCAGCTTTCTGCTTTGGACCTTTGCGCTGGGGGATCTGAGGAAACACTTTATGGAATGTGGCCCTCCCTGTACCTCCCTGCACCACCCAGAAGTGCTTCCTGCTGAGACAGTTTTCTCCATCGAGCAGTGGTACCGGCAGGGGGTATTCCTGATTTTCTTCCCTTATACACCAAACCAATTTCCTTCTCTCCTCCTCACATCTTGAAATTAATAGTGAGTGAGCATCAGTCTTTACCCGAACAAATTTATCACAAACAGTGCAGAACCACGGCAGGAAATCTGGGATGTTCACTTCTTTTCAGAAGGAACCATGACCTCATGGACAGTGTTGGTTTAGAAATGACTTCTGAAGTGATTTTTCTTTCCACAACTACAAGTTTTACACAAGAACAACACCAGGACGGTGACTTATAAACACAGTATAACTGTGAAGAAGGTAATTTTAGGCGTTGCACATCCAAATGCTTTCACTAGTACATAAAAATCGGCAAGGAGCAGGGTTTCTTCCTGCCAGAAACAAACACAGAAAAAAAAGCAGCAAACACCTACAGTGCACCAGGACACCCAGGCCTCCTGACTCAGTCCTGCCGCTTCCCAAAAAATGCAACTATCCTGCCATAAAACACAGCCTTTTTCTAGCCTAATCTCTGTGGCTTTCAACAACAGAAATTTAGTGAGATGGAGCATTTTAAAGAATGTCTTGGAATGTGTCATTTCTGCAATTTTGGAGATGCACAGTAGCAATTCAGCTGAGAAAAATGAGCACATTGAAATCAGAATCATGATCATTTTTATGTGAGCATCCAGTGTGGTTCACTTATCAACTTATGCTGGGGATTCGGAACACTTATTTGTATATATTAATGCTCTGGTAATTTGTTACTCTTACAGTAATCATTTGGGAGGGTCCAGGGGAGCTCTGGCCACTTGTGTCAAGAAGTCATGTGTGACTGCTTGTTATTCTCAGTAACCTTGCTGCCTGGAAACTTGCCCTGCCCCACCCCGCCCCGTCCCACCCCGCCCCGCCCCACCCTACCGTTGTTCTGTGGTTAGAGGCTTCATGTGGACAGCCTAACCTCTGGGGATTCTGACTTGCATTTCATTTTTACTGCCCCATGGCTAGGGTATGCCAAAGCTGCACGCATTCACTGTGGCTAGCCACCAGGGGTTCCCCGAAGCCTTCGAGCAATCACTAGGAATCCTCGGAATGAGTCTGTCTAGCCTTACGGTGGGAAGCGGCTGTCAGTCTGCCACTGTCTAAAAGCAAGCTCTTCCTTAAGAGGGGAGAAGAGGTGTGCCTCACCTCGCCATCACTGAAAGCAGCTACTGCAGAGAGGCGACTGCACAGGAGCTCAGCACTGCCTCCGGGACCCCACACTGTCCAGAACACCACAGTGAAGGGGAGGAGCGCCTAGCGTTCAGAACAATGCATACAGAGTAGGCGCTACAGAGTTCAAAGCCCTGCCACCAGGTCCCCGTCTCTTCAGTGTCGGTGCCTCCGGAAGCTCAGAGCTGCCCGTCACCTTAACCAGCTAGCTACCAGGACGATGGCACCAGATCCGAAATCTGGTGAATTCAGATTTTTTTTTTTTCAAGACAGGGTTTCTCCATGTAGCCCTGGCTGTCCTAGACTTGCTTGGTAGACCAGGCTGGCCTGGAACTCACAGCCATCTGCCTGCTTCTGCCCCCTGAGAGCTGGGATTAAAGGCATGTGCCACTAAAGCCGGCTTAACTCAGATTTATATAGAGAAAATTTGTCCATCTTACACTCATTCAGGAGGAAGGAAACTGAAGAGTTTGGTGGGTCGTTTCTGGGAGAGTATCGGCGTGTGGAGCCCCTGACGTCTGCCTGCCAGGTGAAGATGGACAGAGACGAGGGACAGGAAGATGCCCTTGCTGTCTGGAGAGACTGGCACACAATTCTGTCACGACTGTCGAAATTTGGAATGAAATGTCGGCACGAATGACACAACATGAAATAAAATAGGAAGAACAAAGAGAAACTGGCTGGGGCAGTTATTCTAACTTGTTAACATTTCGTTCTCCACAGCAGCCTTTAAAAACATTATAGGCAGCTCACAAAAAGGAAAAAATTTATTAAACAGGTAAGTTAGCAAAGGAGTGTTATTTTTAATTAGGAAGGTTTTAGTTTCCCTTTCTTCCTGCTCTGTTATTTCTGTTAATAAGCTTGTCATCTGGGCCGGGGCTTATTATATGGGCTTGGGGAAAAGCTTTTATTGCCCAGAACGACAGTTTTACATGTTAACATTTTACTTTTCAGTTTTATGAATCAAATATAATGTGGGTCTCTTCAGAAATTAGATGTGGCTCAGAACATTACTTCAGGATGACTTCATTTAAGCGTGCAAATGCACTCATCCTTAGGGTGAGGATGGGTCCCTGTGGTGACAGATTTTACACGCACTCTTAGAGGCAGAAAGGCAAAGGTTGTGTGCAGCCCGTGAGGACACGCAGGGAGGTAGGGAGGCCTTCTGGATGGGGTTTCAGACAGAAGCCTGAATTATAAGGCTCTCCTACCAGCCAGGAAATCAGAATCATGCACTAAATCTTTACTGTATCCAGAACACTCAGTTGGGAACTGTGGGGAAAATCAAATTTGTGTTCAGAGGAACTGTTTGAAAGGGAAAGGAGACTTAGTTACAATGTAGAACATGCACAAACGGGTGTGAACAAAACAACTGCCATCAGAGCAGAGGCCGTAAGGTGGCAGAGACAGGCTGGGCTCACAGTGAACCGGGAAAGAGTTCTGAATGAAAGACCGAGAGCGTACGTGAGAGGGTAGGTGAACAGCACACAAGGGCACCTCCTTTGTGGGTTGCGATGTTTTCGCTAAATGCGTTTGGGCGCTGCAGTTAAATTTCTGAAATGCTGGCTTTTAGGCTTAATTGTTGAGCTCAGCCTTTTTTTATTTGTTTCTTTACTGTGTGTGGTGTGTATGTATATGTGCATGCATTCATGCATGAGCATGCACATGTATGTGTGTGCATGTATAAGTGAATACATGTGTGTGTTTATATGTGAGTACGCGTGCTTGTGTGTGTGTTTATATGTGAGTACGCGTGCTTGTGTGTGTGTTTATATGTGAGTACGCGTGCTTGTGTGTGTGTTTATATGTGAGTACGCGTGCTTGTGTGTGTGTGTTTATATGTGAGTATGCGTGCTTGTGTGTGTGTGTTTATATGTGAGTACGTGTGTGTGTGTGTGTGTGTGTGTGTGTGTGTGTGTAGGCCAAGAGTTGATGCCTGGCATCTTCCTCTATTTTGACACAGGGTTTCTCATTGTGCTTGCAGCCTGCAACCCTGCAAGCCTCTAGGATCCTCCTCTCTTTGACGCCCCAGATGTTTTCTGAAACCTTGCCCCGTGGGTGCCGGAAGCTGTACCTCGGGCCTCCTGCTTAGCGAAGCGAAGCCAGGCCCTGGCCCTGAGCGTAGCCTTCTACGAGCTAGTTTACATTCTCCTGCTGTTGATGTTTTCGAGTGTAGTTTTCTGAATGTATGTATGTGCACCATGTGTGTACAGGGGCCATGGAATGTGAACCCCTCGATGGCGTTGTGGATGGTTGTGACTGCCCATGGGGGTGCTGGGAGCCGCGACTCTGCCCCTGCAGGGACAAACCCTCTTAACGGCTGAGCCACGTCTCCAGCCTCTTTGCCTCTTTATTAGATACATTTCCACGGGTTTGGACGGTGCTTCAAAGAGTATGGTGGCCGAGGCCTCCTCAAGGGCCAGGGGCTCCTTCCTGTTGAGGTATTGATCCCACCTTTGTCCCTCGTTCTCTCAGGCATGTAGAGCGAGGGTTACAAGGAGGTGAGAGTATAAGCAGCCAAGACAAAAGCCTCAGAACAGCACACAGCAATACCTGGGACATGATCACCAAAAATGTGTTAGTGCATATGTGCTTGTATACATGCGATGTGTGCATATGTGTGTAAACATACAGTGTGTACATGTGACTGCTGTGTGATGCTTGTGACATGGAGGTGTGTGATGTAATGTGTATATAATGTACATGATGTATGGTGTGTGATGTGCATGAACGTGATGTGTATGACATGTATGGATTGTGTGGTGGCTAGGATGTATGTGCTGGTTATATTTCTGTTGCTGCGATGAAATGTCATGTCCAAAGCAACTTATGGAAGGGTGTACGTTGGCCGTATTTCCAGAGGGATGGAGTCCGTCACAGAGAAGATACGGCATGGAGGAAGCACGGTGGCAGAAGCTGACTGGCGACATCACTCATTTAACATATGGGAAGCGGGGGGGGGGGTGCATCTCCCTCCCCCTTACACAGTAAGATTCCATCTCAAAATCCAAGTGCATAGGAGATGACTGAGAAAATACGAGACACTGAAAAGCTACAGGCATTCTAAAGTTCTCCAAATAATTTGTTGTTTTTGTAAATGTATTGATTTTTATTTTATGGGTATGAGAGCTGCCTACATGCATCTGGGGTACTGTGTGTGCAGTGCCCAAAGAGGACAGTATATATTTCAGATCCCCTGGACTGGAGTTACAGACAGTGATGAGCTGCCATGGAGTGCTGGGAATTGAACCTTGGTCCTCTGGAAGAGCAGCCAGTACACCTAACTATTGAGCCATGGCTCCAGTACCCTTAAGTCATTTTTTATTAGTTATTATAATTATTCTTTTTTAAATTAAATTATTTTTAAATATTAATTACAGTTTATTTACTTTCTGTTCCAGATGGAGGCTCCTCCCTCATCTCTTCCCTGCCCCTCTCCAAGTCCAATGATAGGGAGGTCCTCCTCCTCTTCCATCTGACTCTGACTTATCAGGTCTCATCAGGACTGGCTACAATATCCTCCTCTACGGTCTGGAAAGGCTGCTCCTCCCTCAGGGGTTGCAGGGAGGGGTCAAAGAGCCAGCCACTGAGTTCATGTCAGAGACAGTCCCTGTTCCCCTTACTAGGGTACCCAATTGGGTACTGAGCTGCCATGGGCTACATCTGATCAGGAGTTCTAGGTTATATCCACACATGGTCCTTAGTTGGAGAATCAGTCTCAGACAAGACCCCTGGGCCCAGATATATTTGGTCCTTGTGGAGCTCCTGCCCTCTCCAGGTCTTTCTAACTCCCCCTTCTTTCATATGATTCCCTACACTCTGCCCAAGGTTTGGTTATGAGTCTTGTTCTGATGGGTTTGCCATTATATGTTATATGGCCTTTTTCCCTTGCAGCTTTTAGTATTTTTTCTTTGTTCTGCATACTTACAGTTTTGATTATTATGTGGAGGGGGGGATTTTCTTTTCTGGTCTAATTTATTAGGTGTTCTGTAGGCTTCTTGTATACTTATAGGCCTCTTCTTTAAGTTGGGGACATTTTCTTCTATGATTTTGTTGAACATATTTTCTGGTCCTTGGAGATGGGAATCTTCTTTTTCCTCTATTCCTATTATTCTTAGGTTTTTGTCTTTTGATATTGTCTTGGATTTCATGGATGGTCTGTGTCAGGAATTTTTTGGACTTAACATTTTCTTTGATGATACATTGATTTTTTTCCATTGTATCTTCCATACCTGACATTCTTCCATCTCTTGTAGTCTGTTGGTTTTGCTTACCTCTGTAGTTCCTGTCTTCTTCCCAAAGTTCTTCCTCTCCATGATTTTCTCTGCTTGTGTTTTCTTTAATTTTTCCAATTCTATCTACAGATCTTGAGCCGTTTTGTTGATTTCCTTTACCTGTTTGACTGTATTTTCCTTCAATTCCTTCAGCTGTTTGTTTGAATATTCCTCTGTTTCTCTTATTTATTTCAATGATTTAACTATTTCCTCTTTAAAGGTCACAAACTGTTTAGTTGAATCTTCCCATATTTCTTTACAGATGGCCATAAATCTGTTTGTCTTTATCTCCATTTCTTTATGGATAGCCATAATCTGACTTTATCTTCCTCTAATTCTTTACACATTTTATTTGTTTCCTCTACCATCCTCTTCATAAGCATAGCTGTAAGGTCATCTTCTTGCATTTCAATTATGCTGGGGTGTCCTGGGCTGCTTGCCCCTGGATAACTGGGTTCTGGAGATGCCATATTGATCTGCTTTTCGTTGATTGAGCTTCTATGCTGGCTACCCATTGGGTTATTTTAGGTGTTGGTTAGTTTCTGATGCTTCCTGCAATCCTGGGCTGGGGAGAATCCCTTTGGCAAAAAGATGGTTTTTCCTGAAGGAGGCTTCCTCTGTTTTTTGGTTATGGTCACTCTCTGGCTGGTGTTTCTCAGGAATTGCCACAGCTCACCTCAGGCATATAGACCTGAGTGGTAACTGTGGTCTTTGTTAGTCAGGTGGGGGCTCTCCTCTCACCTGTAGAAGTCCTGGAGACAGGTGCCCTCATGCTGGGTTTCTTGCTCTGAATTTAGTGAGCTGCTGCTGTTCTCACACTGTTTTCCAGGCACAGGCCTCTTGAAGAACCTGGCAGCCCCGCGGTTTGGTCAGTTTAGTTAGGGATAACTGGTTGCCCTTGGAGCAGTATCTGGGGGCTGATCTCAGGGATCCCAGGCTTCTGCAGGTCTGAGGTTGGAGCTCTGTGCCCCAGTACCCACGCAGTAATCAGTGCGTGCAGCAGGAGGTTAGAGCTTGCAGCCTGCGGGGACCCAGAAACTTTTCCAGAGTTGGGTGTCCTGAGGTTGAGCCAGATGTTTACCCTCCACCACCATGGGGTTTCCTCCCAACAGGGAGACCCTGTCTGTGGTGTTTGGGGTCCACAGGTCTCTCTGGGGTAGAGCGGAGAGCATGCAGACGAGTGGTGGCTCCAAGCTGACAACTGAGCGCCTGCAGGAACCTGGGAACTTTTCCCAAGACCTTTTGCGTGGGGGTCGGGGGTGGGGATGGGGAAGCGATCGGCCGGAAGCTCTGAGCTCAGACCTGCTGATTCCCTAGATGTGGGGTTTTCTCCTGACAGGAGAACTTAGTCTCCGGTGCCCTGGGGCCCACAGTTCTCTCTGGGACAGTGAGTCCAGCACACAGCAGGTCTCTGGGCTGGCAGCTGTGCACACAGCTCTGGGCTGGAGGCTGAGGGCTCCATGCTGGGCTGGCAGCTGAGGGCACGGCGCTGGGATGGCAGCCGTGTGCCCCACTCCAGGCTGGAGGCTAAGGGCCCTGCACTGGGATAGCAGCTGTGTGCCCGCTGGTCTCGGGGATCGTTTCCAGGGACTGACTGGGTGACCTGAGGTTAGTCCCATGATTCGCACACCATGGGATTCCTGGAATCACAGTCACTGTGCTTTAGGGCCCAGAGTTCAGTCTTCTGGTCACTGTGCTGACACTGCGGTCCTGCTCCTCAGACACGGTGTCCTTAAGTAATTTCTTAACAAAATGTTCTAGAAGAGCTGAAGAGACAGCTCAGTCAGTCACGTGCTTGCTGTGTAAACTTGAGGGCCTGATTCAGTCCTGAACACCGCTGTGAGTGCCTGTAACGGTGACCTGATGGCCAGTTAGTGTAGATGACCAGTCACTTCAGGTTCCAGGAAAGATGCTATGTCAGAGCGAAAACACCTACTATAGACCTCTGGGCCCCTACACATACACAAACATGACTCCGACATGACACACACAGACACCCACCATCATTGGCTGAGAGGGTGGATTGATGGTTAAAGTGCTTGCTAGGCAAACACAAGGGCTGGTGTTCTGATCCCTAGAACCTACGTAAGCCAATTGATTAGATCAGCTTCCTTTTTTTTTTATGACCAAATTTCCATCCTACTAATAGAAAGGTGCCCTCACAGTTAACATTGCATTGCTCTGGAATTCTTGGAGCAGTTCTAGAAACAGCCAACATATGATTCATTTCAGCCTTGTTAAACAGAGAAATTCAACCTAAAGCACGCATACAGGATAGGGCGGGGCCGTGCTGCCTGCTGCTAGGATCCCGCCTTTCCCAGGGCGAAGGTCTCAGTGCCCATCGACTTTGGCAGCACACCACCAAGTAAAGAGCACTGGGGCGAGGCTCTACTGTGCTGCCTCAGGGACGAGGAAAGGACCCAGCCTTTCCCACATATAAATCAGACCTCTCCTAGAGCACCATCCACGCCTGAAATGCCCCAGCTCCTTCTGCCCTTCTCAAGATGATAAGTGCCGCCCAGCCTGCTGCTACCCCACAGAAGTCGCTTGGTGTGAGGCTGTGCTACTTTTTTCTTTAGTAAGATACCTAACCTACATTCACTCAAGCTCAAAAACTACTTATTGAAAGGAAAATGTATCACTCGGACTCACTGAGCCCATGCATACATCTGTATCTCTGCTTGCCAGTCATGTCTCCTTCCTCAGACTCCTGCTATGGACCTGGTTTTTCTGCAGTAATCACCGTCGCCTGTCCTTCTCTTCAGTCACAGAAACATTAGCTTCAGAGGTTGGGCATGACCCTGCCATATCCAGCTGCGGTAACCATCTTCGGTGGCTGGACACTGAGTGAAGATTTGACCCGCAGGATGTAATTCGGGATGAAGGTCTGCTGGAGCCTGGAGCCTGGGTGTTCCCTACACTTGTATCCTCACAGGTTAGTGTTAGGCTCGTTGGCAAGAACCGTGCCTTCAGCACGCTCATTCATATGCCTCCTCTGTACTGCCCACGCTAATGCTTCACGCAGAGATGCTGTTTCCCCTACTTCCAGAAAAGCCCAATCCTAAGAAGAACCGGAAAGCCACAGCATGGAGACAAAGTACAGCAATCTTGTTTTTCCAGGGCACAGCAATGTCTGTCCGTTCTTATCTCCCGTCCAAGCACTAACCAGGTTCAGTGCTGCTCAACTTCCAAATTCAGAGAAGTTAGGGCAGTATGGCTGCTTTCTATGCAGGAGAGTGGCTAGAGCAGACTCACTGGCTTGAAAATATTCAGATATCCACTCTATGGCATTCCAAAACCAGACCAAACCAGACCAAACCAAGCCAAACCAAACCAGGCCAAACCAAGCCAAACCAAACCAAACCAAGCCAAGCCAAACCAAGCCAAACCAAACCAGGCCAAACCAAGCCAAACCAAACCAGGCCAAACCAAGCCAAACCAAACCAAACCAAACCAAGCCAAACCAAACCAGACCAAACCAAACCAAACCAAACCAAACCAAACCAAACCAAACCAAACCAAAAGGATGCCAGCTCTTTCTAACAGCCTAGTAAGCACTTATGGTGCCACTCAGATGGCCTTGTTGAACACAAGGGTGGAGAAACTACCCTGAACTCATTAAACTCATTAAACACTACCCTGAACTCATCCCACACAGACTGTAAGCAAGGCAGGGGCCCAGTATTGCCTTACTCTCTGTGCTGTATTTGGCAAGTGCTCATATCTAACCATTGGGAATGTTTTTAGATTAATGTTTGTTTTGCTCAGGTATCAAATCAGATAAACAGCAGTGTTTTCCTTCAAGGAAAGCAGTTTCTCAATCAGATGACCTGAATACTGGATAATAAGGGAGACAGAGTCTGGACAAGCAGGCCCGTTTTGTTCCCCAAGCCTACCAAACACAGGAGTGCCTCAGGTCGTAAGGTAAGCTGATGGACTGGGCTCTGTGACGGTATTAGAAGAGGTGCTGATGCTAAGAAAATGGGGGAGAGCTAATACAGACAGACTACAGTTAGAAAGAAAATTGTTGAGGCAGGAAGGGTGCTCAGGAGTTAAGAATGCATACTGTCCTTGCAGGGGATCTGGGTTTGTTCTCAGCACCCATGTTGTGGGGTTGACAACCACTTCTAATCTAGCTCTAGGGGATCTTCTGCCCTCTTCTGGCCTCCTCAGGCACTGCACTCACATACAGACCTTCTGTAGGGATTTGGAGACAAAGTGTCTCTGTGTAGCCTTGGCTGTCCTGGACTCACTTTGTAGCCCAGGCTGGCCTTGAACTTGAAGAGATCCACCTGCCTCTGCCATCCTGAGTTTTGGGATTACAGAGGTGCACCACCACACCCGTCTAGAATAAAATCTTTTTAAAAAGAAAGAAAATAATCATCTTAGCCCACTTCAGAGATGTAAAGATCTAAGAGAGCAGAATCCACAAGTGTTCTGTTTAAGGAGGAAGGGTGAAATATCCTGACCTCTGGGAGAAAGGTGAGTGCTGAGGAAAGAGTGGTGAAATCTAAGGGTAGAGTTGCTGTTTTTGAAGCTCTGACATTCAAAGAAGGCAAGGAAGGGCCAAGTGAGAGCAGAGATCTTGGACAGGAAGCAGCTGGAGGTCAGACAACTGCAGAGCTGCTGTTCTTGGTTGTCATTTCTCTTCATGAGGTGCACTGCATGCTGCTTACATCTCTGCTGCCTCAGTGATCTAACATGGAAAGGCGGAGTGTGATTCAAAGAGGGAAGACTAAGGCATGATAGCAAGCCAGTCATGGATGGACTTTAGACTTAATGTTGTCTAGCCCGTACTGATTCAAAGAGCAATCCCGGTCTGCCCTCCTATATCCAGGTAGGAGGGTCCTAGAGTGTGACTGGCAGTCCTGAAAGGAGCTGCCTAGGGGAATGGGGATCGGGGGCAGGGGGTGCGAGTGGGGAGGAATGATGTTCTTCTTACAAGGATGAAGATGTCAAATTACTTCTATAAGAAACCCAAGAATGGGCTGGCTGTAGTGGTGCTTATCTTTACTCCCAGCATTTAGGAGGCATAGGCAGGTGGATCTCTGTGAGTTCCAAACCAACCTAGTCTGAATCCCAGGCAAGCAAGGGCTGAAGAGAGAGAGCCTGTCTCAAAAATCAAAACCAAAACCAATCAACCAAACAGAAAACCCAAGTTCAGGCGGGCTCAGGGGTGTTTTCTTGATTCAAGGAGAACACCCCCAGTAGGTATTGAAAAGCAGAAATTGACATTTTGCCTATTTCCTGAGGCAAAAAATATAATTAAAAGTAAAAGCAAGCCACAGTTAAACTCTTCCCCATAAGACAAATACATAACAAAGAAGCTGTTTCAAGGGTAGAGGTGTCAATTCTACAGCAGAAAATGTGAAAGGAAATGAGCCTGAGGATAGGGGCAGAGCATGTCCAAAAGCTTGTCAAGGCAGAGGAGCTGTGAAAGCAAAAAGCAAGCTGCTGCAAACAGATGCAAGGACCCTGGGTCACTCCTAAATCAAAGGGAAGAGCACTGGCAGCCTCCAGGTGGAAGTATGCAATGCAAAATTAGGTCCAGGAGCACTAAAACAAAAGACACAGCAGATAGTCATGGTCTCTTTGTCATGGGGAATTTGTTTTGCAAAGATTGGGTTTGTACAGCCCTCATCCAATCTTGTGCTGAAAAGGAGGAAAGAACTGAGTCCATATTAAGAAAAGCAAAACCAAAATCTTCATGATCACTTTGCTTGTCTGCCAGATGGACGAGAAACATCCAGCCAAGAGTCAGGGTTTCACCATGAGGTGCTTGTGGTTTGACCATCTCCTGGGATTGTCATAAATGGTCTCAGGTAACTAGGAGGGCCACCAAGTCCATCTCAGTGTCTGGCTCTGATGCCGGAGAGTGTTGGTGGTTGTCACAGCACACTAAGGGCACAGTTTCTGGGGCTGGGGCGGAAAGCAGGCAGCACACTGGCTCCTGTGTAAGTATGAGGATTGAAGTTTGGTCCCAGCAGTCATGTAAAAAAAGTGAGGCTTTCCGGGCTGTGTTTGTAATCCACGGCACGGGGGATGAGGAGACAGGAGGGCCCCTAGGGCATCCTGGCCAATCAGCCTACAGTAATGGGCCAGCCCAAGGCTCCAGAAAGAGGAATGTCCAGATGAGATGAGCCCGTAGGCGTGCGTGTCTTGACTGTAATTGATATGGGACGGCAGCCCACTGTGGGTGGCACCATCCCCTGAGCAGGTGGTCCTGGTCTGTATAAGAAAGCTAGCCAAGCAAGGGCCTGTGGCTGGCCTGTCGCCAAGGCCACAAGCAGTGCTCTTTCATGGTTTCTCCTTTAAGTTCTTACTCAAGTTCATACCTGACTTCCCTCAATATAAACTGTAATCTGTAAACTAAAATAATCCCTTCCTCCCCATAAACCTTGGTCAGAGCGTTTTGTGGCAGCAAAAGAGAGGAAATAGAATACCAGCTGACATGAGTACTGCGAGGATTACATGAAGCTGGTGGAGGTAGGACTCCAAGAGTCCAGCGAGTAATAGGACCTCCGTATCACAAGCGAGGGCTGAGATGGTGGACTAGGTATTCTGGACAGAGACCCTCAGAGGTCTGGCGTGCCCTCCCCCAGCCCTGGGAGCCAGCACCACCTCTGTTTCTGAAGATCCGCTTTCCAGCCCTGCTCCCCAGGCCAGGGTGTGGACTGAGAGAAGAAATGTCTAAGGCTGGCTGTCATCAGGAGTGCACGGCCTCAGAGAAACAGCCATAGAGCGCGGCAAGTGCCGGGGTGGCGGAGAAGATCAAAGTCCTCTGAAAAGCTGAAGAAAAATTGAACTTTCTTTGTCTTGCCTTTTCTTCTTCTGCCACATAAGAAGACAGGAAATAAGATAGAAAGGACTCCAAGCACCAGGAGGGCAGGCTCTGAAGAGAGTTGTAAGTTGAGGGTTCTGTGGCTGGGCTTTTCAGTGGCTGAGAGACAGCAGCAGAGACCCTGCCGAGCAGCTCAGTGAAACACTGAGGTAACCTAGGAGAAGGGGGCTTGGGCTGGCTGTGAATTACTGTGAGCCACTGCAAAGTCGTCATCAAAAATGAATTTTATGTGTGTGGGTACTTTACCTGCACATACGTTTGTCCTCTGTGCACTGTGTGTTTGCAGGCCATGGAGGCCAGAAGGAGGGGCTGGATTCCTGAACTGCAGCTACAGGTGGTTGGAAGCCACCAGGCAGGTGCTGGGAACAGAGCTCGGTTCCTCTGGAGGAGCAGCAAGGTTCTTAACCACTGAGCCATTTCTCTGGCTCCTTATTATCTTTTTTTTTTTTCAATTCCCAGAACCCACATGGTATGCATACATGCATACACACACACACACACACACACACACACACACACATACACACATACATCAGGGAAAATACCCATACACATAAAAATAAAATTTCCAAAAAAATAAAAGAATCTAGCAAAATGTACAGCTAAAACCGATGTCTGAGACAAACAGATGTCACACACACTGTCAGCGACGGGGGAAGAAAGTGTTACACACTGAATCAACAAAAGCTGTAAGATACTTACAGGTATACCCAATAGAGCTGACAGGGTTAACACGGCGAAACCTAGTGAAGGCCCCAACCCAGGATACACTGTGACGCTCCTGACTGAGAAGACTCAGCATCCTGTAAACACCCTCTTTCTACCTCAAATTAACTACTACACATTTACTGCAATCCCAGTTAAGATCCCAGTGGGTTTTATGGATTTTGAAAAGCTGACTTTAACATACATTTAGAAAAACAAGTAAATAAAAAATACACAATAATATTTAAGGCAAGAACAACTGATCCAGTGAAGAAACAGGAAGGGGAAGAAAGGTGACCTACAAGAACAAAACTCATTACACAATGACAGTAATCATACATAATACTTACGAAAAACACACATAAAATATGTACATATTCAAATCAATTATATATTTTAAGGAAGTTAAAACATATAACTTGGAAGTTCTACTTTGAAAAAATCTAGAGTTAATTTTTTTTTTGTTTTGTTTTTTAAGACAAGGTTTCTCTGTGTAGCTCTGGCTGTCCTGGAACTCACTCTGTGTGCTGGGATTAAATGCACAGTAATGAACCAAAGGAGGGAGAAAGAAAGATACTGGAGAAAGAGTAAAAGTTTAAGAAAGGATAACGGGATTGGGAAGCGGAGAGGGCAGGGGGTGGGCTAGTGAAAATTAAGGCTACAGGAAAAAGCCTTATGTGGAAATTGCCTAAAATTAACTAATTAATTTGACAGTTTGAAGTGAAGTGCCCTGTCTGGTAAATGATGCTGCTCTAAGATGCAGGTCACTAGCAAATCCCACTGCCAGACACGGGCCGCCTCCCCACAGGTTACCGTTAGGCAGGCCCCAGGGGCACCCAAAGCAAAGGACAGCGCCGTTGCCCTCGGTGGCCCGCCATACCTAAGACCCTATCACTGAAGACATCAGCGACTTCAGATACAGCACGCAGAGAAATCAACCCAGAACTGACCAGGAAATTTACTCTATGAAAGAAAATTTATATATTACTGTTGACTGTGAAAAAACAGCAAGAGAATCTCAATTTTAAAACTAGCAAAATTAAAATTCAATAATTTTTAAATGGGCAAACTCATAAGAATATGAAAAATAATTTAAAAAGTCTAGTGGTTGGAAAATGCAAATGAAAGCATACAGTATTGGCACTGAGGCTATGCCTGTGCATGAAGTCTGCTTAAAGGCAATGGATCCAATGTCAGACTGGCACGAGAGAATCTCATCTTTTTTGCTTTCCATTGCCTGTATGGCTCAACATTTTTCTAATGTCAACTAAAAACATCTTCTGGATTAACTGTCATTTACGCATAAGACATCACGTGCCTTTTTAAAAATAGATTGAGTTTTTAAACTATTTTAAATTATGTATATGCATGAGGGCATACACGTGAGTGCAGGGACAGGTCCCAGGGAGCTGGGAGCAGGGCTAGCCGTGAGGTGGGCACAGAACTCCAGTTCTCTAAAGGAGCAGAAAGTGCTCTTAGCTGCTGAGCCATCTCTCCAGTCCAGGATGTCACATTCTCTTCGACATTCTAGGCCTTCCTGTAAAAAGTTGTGCGGCTAATGAGCTCTGCAAATTACAGATTCTCCACGATGGTTCCTGAGAGTGAGGCGTTGACCATTATTTAAACATTTTATTCATTTTTATTCTATATGTATGAGTGTTTGCCTACATTTATAAAAGTGTACTGAGCACACAGCTAGACCCACAGCGGCCAGCAGAGGGCGATGGATCTCCTGCTATTGGAATGATGGACAGCTGTGAGCTACCATGTGGGCACTGGGAACCGGACCCAACCCTCTGCAAGAGCAGCCAGTGCTTTTGACTGCTGAGATGACTCTCCAGGGCCAGTTATTGTGATTTTAAACTTTCCTGAGAACATGTTTCAAGGGAACTGCATTGCCAGTCTGTTTTGAAATCCGCCAGATCTTCAAAAACGCCTGCCAAGTCTGCAGCCATTGATGGTGTCCTGTTGGCAGGCCGGAACGGTCCGGAACGGTCGGATTCTGCCTGTGCGCCTTTGCGTCTGCTACCGGAACTGCTGCATAACGGCATTACTAAACAGAGTTGATTCCACTGGGCCAAACTTTGATATTTCAGCTAAGATGACTTTACAACATCTAATTAAGGGAGAAGTAAGTAATACAAGCTGCCAGTCCTTTCAATAACATTGGATCCAATGATTTTCCTTCAGAAAGCAAGTCTGGGGATAAGCCACACACGAAAGGAGACTTATGAAGCGTAACAACAGGCGGCAGTTCTAACTAGATCTTTCCAATTAGGTCCGAGAGCTGACTAATAGGCTAAGCTTTGAAGGACTTAAACAATTGCTACTGTACAACTTTTAAAAAATTGAAGCCCACTCTGGAGTGTCCTCGGTTTTACGATTTGAAATGAGAAGAGCGCGTGTCCTTTCTCACGTGTGTGTGCATTGTTAAACGCCCCAGTTTTGTCAGTGTTGCTCACTGGAGGTGGCCCGAACCCCCAGCTCCACGGAGCCAGCGCTCCCATGAGCTACGGAAAGGCAGGGGCCAGCAGGCTGGTCTTGTTGGAAAAGCCCAGGTTCAGCTTAATGCACTATGGCTAATGTATCAGCTATGGCCTGTTGGCATACATGTCTTCCCCTTCTATTTAGCTTTTGTTTTAAAATTTTAATTTTCAGAGTTGGAAATGATGTTACAGGCTTTTAAACCCAGCACCTGTTGGCTGAAGCAGAAGGATTTCAAGTCTGAGATCGATCTGGGTGCTATGATGAAATGTCTCAAAAATTTTTGTTGCTCAATTTTCAAACTCTAATTTTAAAATTGTACTGTTAATGAGTACCTCTAAAATCCTTTTTGAAAAAAAAAATAAAATTAGGAAATGATTATGGGCTGAAGAGATGACTCGGGTGAAGAGCACTGGCTGCTTTCCCAGAGGACCTGGATTGGATTCACAGAATCCACATGGTCTCACAACTGTTGAGGAGATTCAGTGCCCTCTTCTGGCCTCCTGGGTCACCAGACATCACCAGGCATGCAAGTCATGACAGATACACACACGGGCAAAACAAGTGCCACAGTGCATGTGTGGAGGTCGGAGGACAACTTGAGAGAGTTGGTTCTCTTTCCACCATGTGGGTCTTGGGGGTCCAACTCAGGTCATCAGGCAAGAACTTTTATCTGGTGAGCTCTCTCACTGGCCCACCAAATCTTGAGGCAAGTGCAGTAGGTGACTCTTCGAAAAGTGTTTCACTGTCTGACAATGGCTAATGGAAACATGGCCTTGCAGTTTAGAAACCATAGCTGTGCCTACATGCTGAGGTTGTGTGTGAACCTCAGGCAACCTCATGCAAACTCTCATGGACTCCATGGAGCAGGAGCTGAACAGCTGAGGTTAGATAAAGGCCTGGGATTAAAAAAACATAAAAGACCACCCCACCCACTGTACTGTTAAGGGTGAGGCTTATGGTATGTGAATTGTATCCTGATTTTTAAAAAGAGAAAGAAAATCTAGACTGCTCCAGGTGACTTAAACGCTATGGTTGGAAGCTTGTGTTCCTCATTCCTGGAGACGCCTTCCTCGAAGCTTGCCTCTGCTGCCCTCTCCATGCTGACACACATCATGTGACCTGTCATGAATGGTGCCTTTCTCATGGACCAGCTGGATTCTGGGCATAGGGAGTCAAACGACTTCCTGAGTCCTCTCCCATTGACTCTTGCTACTTCTCCATCTGCTTTCTCTTCACCTTTCTTATGGGAAGTGGAGATTTTTATTCTATGTGTGTGTGTGTGTCTCTGTGTGTACATGTATATGTATATATGTGTGTGTGTGTGTGTGTGTGTGTGTGTGCGTGTGCATGTTTACATGCATGGGGCTGTGTGCATATAGACGGCAGAGTCTGACATTGGGCATCTCTCTTTTATTTACTGAGGCAGGGCCTCTTGTTGAACTTGGAACGTGGAGTGGCCAGTCTAGTTAGCTTGCCACAGGGCTTGGGTCTCTGGTCCTGACTGAGTCCTGGGATTCAGGTTGGATTACAGAGCTGGGACAACACGCCTCTTGGCATGGGTTTCAGGGATATGAACTCTTGTCCCCATTCTTGGACACCAAGTATTTTATCCTGAGCCATCTCCCAGCTGTGCTCCATGTTAAGTTTTATACCTTGACAAACTCTGAGACAAAAGGAAGGGAGGAGGCACTGTGAGCCACCCATAAGTAAGTGCCAGAGGCCTTCCCTGAAATATCTGTTGGGTGTTCTGACAAGACCCCATATTTTAGATGGGAAGAGGCAGGCTCCACACGCTTCTGTCCAGACGCCATGTGGATGTTCACTCACATTATCCATCGTTTGTTGAAGGGGTCTGAAACTGATTACCAAATGGGGCCACTGATAGCCAGGGAATGCTTGCTGAAAACAACATAAAGCTAATAAAAACTGGCATTGTTTGCCAGCATGTTTAAACACAATCACGCTTCAAACAATCCCCAAGGAACATTTTCCATTGTAGGCAGCAGGATGTGTGTGGAGATGTGATCTTGTAAAAGCATCAGGAAAAGGCGGAAACACACAGAGATCATTATTTGAGATTTAAAATAACACAAACTGCTCATGGGGAAACCAGGCTCTCTGCCACTTTGGTGGCTCCTGGATTTACCAGAGAAGATGTAGCCGTTTTCTGCTTTAATTGGGTCTTTCTCAGAGACCCATCTGTCACCCTTTGTCTTCTAGAGATTCAAACCAAGCCAAGTTGATTTGGGCTGCATCAGAGTGGGCAGGGCAGGGACAACTGTGAAGTGATAGCTGGAGAGATGGCTCAGTCGTAAAGTGCCTGCTGGGCAAACTATAGACCCGAGGTTCTTAGAGTGTGCAAAGAAAAGTAGCCGCAATGCTCTGCTGTAGCTGTAGGGCTAAGGACAGAGGGACAGGCCCATCCCCAAGGCTTACTGGCCAATCAGTCTAGCTTACTCAAGCTTCAGAAGCAAGCAGGCTGGCACCTGAGGAAGGACACCTGAGGTTAGCCTCTGGCCTTCACATGTATGTGTAACCATGTACATATATGTACATATACATACACATATCCACTACAAAATGGATGGTATTTCAAAATCTCTGGTGACGCTGCCACATGAGCAGCGGTGCAACAGAGGAAGTTTCTGGTGTTACATCTCGCCAGAATTCCGTGCCTGGAGCGACACACCCTTGGCTCGCTTCCCAGCTCTGCCTCTTCCTTGCCGTGTGACCTCGGCAATGTCTATAATCTCCACATGTCTCTTTTATCTGTAGAACAAACCTGGGAATAGCTTGTAGGCTCTAGGCTATTTACAGTGTTCCAGGACTGTGCACAGGAAAAGCTGTAAATATTGCTTGACACGTAATTTGTTCTAGACAAGTTCCTGTTCAATAAGTAATTAAAAACAAAATGTTTATTGTTGTCCATTAAATGCCTTAAAGAAATGATACCCCAGGCCAGGCTTGGTGGCTTACGACTATAATCCCAGCATGTAGGAGGAAGGTCAGTCTGGATTTATATTATGGTTTCCAGGCCAGCTTGGGCTACAGAACAAGACCCTGTCTCAAAAAAAAAAAAAAAAAAAAAAAAAAGTCTCCTATATATCTGCTTAACTGATTTGCACATGCTTATTTGAATTAGAAATTGGTAAATGCTTGTTTTTGTGACTGCTGTATAACGGAAGGAAAGCAAATAACCCAGATGTCCAGAATAAAGCACCAGCAAGGCTCTCGCCTGCAGGGTCATGGGTTAAATGCAGACAGTACTGGCTGAGACCACTGCCGAGGGCTGGGCAGCACTTCTGAGACAGGCACGGGCCTGCTGCCCCGTCTATGAAGCAGGGAGACAGCAAGGGTTGCTTCCGCTTTGGACCTCCTGGGAGTAAAAGTCTGGGAGGAATCATCAGCTGCCCATTCCACCCCCTGAGAGAACAAAGCCTAGCAGCCCTCCCTGCTTGACAAAAAGCCCCTCCCAGCTCAGAAGAGTCGGTTGCCCATTTCATGACCACATCTTTCTTGAGAAGAGGAAAGCCTGGTTTAAGTGGATAGACATTAACCACTTAGTTCTTAGAAGAATCCCCCACGCCAACTCCAGCCCAAAGGGCTGGTCAGGAAGACCCCAACGGCATGTTCTGTAATGTCCTGGGACGATTGGCCACCGCTGTGTTCACCTCATCGTCCTGGAAAGAATTCATCAGCTTCAAAAACAGTCTCGTGTGTGTGTGTGTGTGTGTGTGTGTGAAAGATAAACGAACTCACCTAAATAGTTGTTGCTCTTGTGCATCTCTGTGATGTTAATTTTTGTGGCTCCCTGGGGAATCTCTACCACGCGGTGGTAGCCCAGGCTGGTGAACGCGTGCTTGAACACTCCGGACACCACCTGGCAGCCCGAGTTGTCACCGCCACACACCCCACACTTGTCCACAACTTTGTCGGATCCCAGGAAGTCGTCACAGCCAATGCTCTGCAAAAAGACAGAAAAGCTTCTGTAGCACAGGTCAGGACCTCTGGAAGGAAGCAGGTCTTTGGGGGGGAGGGCTCAGCCTGCCCTTCCTGCTGACCTACTCCCGAGGCTCAGGAAATGGCTCTCTGTGCCAAAGTGTTTGCTGTACAAACATGGGGTTTTGAGCTTGGAAGCCAGCATCCATGTAAAAGTCCAGGTGTGGTCCTAAAGGCCTACACTCCAACACTGGAAGAGAGAATGGCCACTCCTGGGGCTCCTAGTCTAGCCAGTCAGTGTCTACAAGACACCCCAAAACTAAGATGGAGAGCAATAGAGGAAAAGAGCCTCTGACCTCCACAGGCACACGTAGTTGTACGCGTACACACCCTTTAAAATTTTTATTTATTTTTTATTGATTACAGTTTGTTCACTTTGTATCCCAGCTGTAGCCTCCTCCCTCATCTCCTCCCAATCCCATCCTCCCTCCCTCTTCTCCCATTCCCCTCTCCAAGTCCACTGATAGAGGAGGTCCTCCTCCCCTTCCCTGTGACCCTAGCCTATCAGGTCTCATCAGGACTGGCTTGTCTTCCTCTGTGGTCTGGTAAGGCTGCTAACCTCTCAGGGGGAGGTGATTAAAGAGCCAGCCACTGAGTTCATGTCAGAGACAGTCCCTGTTCCCCTTACTAGGGAAACCACTTGGACACAGAGATGCCATGGACTACATCTGAGCAGGGGTTCTAGGTTATCTCCATGCATGGTCCTTGGTTGGAGTATCAGTCTCAGAAAAGACCCCTGTGCTCAGATTTTTTTGGTTCTGTTGCTCTCCTTGTGGAGCTCCTGTCCTCTCTGGGTCTTTCTATCTCCCCCTTTTTTCATAAGATTCCCTGCACTCTGCCCAAAGTTTGGCTATGAGTCTCAGCATCTGCTTTGATATCCTGTTGGGTAGAGTCTTTCTACCCTCTGTGGTAGGCTCCTGTCCTGTTCCCTATTTCTCCCTCTTCTAATGTCCATCCTCTTTGCCTTTCTGAGTGAGGATTGAGCATCTTACCCAGGATCCTCCTTCTTGCTTAGCTTCTTCGGGAGTTCAGATTTTAGTGTGTTTATCCTCTATTATAGGTCTAGTGTCCACTTACAAGTGAGTAGACACATGCGCACAGCACTTCTTCAGTTCATGCATGCCTTCATTCAACAGATATGTACACCACACCACTCTAGGCTGGAGCCTTCCCTTCAGCTACTCATGAACTGTATACTCCAGGGGCTGGGCAGGAGGCCCACAAAGCAAACAAGACAAACCAATAGTACATTTGGCCGAAGTATTTGATCAGGAGAAAATGAGTAGGAAGGAGGCAGGGCTTAATATTTATATAATTTTGGACAGAGAAGTTATTTTAATGCCCCTCCACCGGGGATTATGGAGGGTCATGGATGTTCAATCTGGGAATTTCTAAAATCTCCCTAGAATCACAGTAAACACCCCATTTAAACCTGAGTCTGTTCCACATGGCAGACCCTACCACCACAAGACACAGCAACCCCCTCCCCCAAAGTACTTTTTCCTTGGCCCAGTCTCGTGGAAAACAAGGGCTTGAGCTCCGAGCCTCCCCTGGTAACTGTGGTTCTGGAGACCCAAGCCCATGCATGTTTGCTTGTCTCTCTGAGGCACCTCCCTAAGCACAATGCCTACACCATCACCAGACTGCCCAGCAAGCTCCTAAGAACAGACTTCACCAAACAGCCAACCTCATTTGTGGAAACTCCTAGCTAACTTGAATCTCATCCCTCCCAAAATCTCATTATTCAGTTTTTTCCCCTGCCTTATTTCTTACCACCCATTCATGTTCCTCTTAGACAATTTTATTTTGCATTAAATATAACACTTTGGAACAAAATGGGATGATCCTGATTGGACTCTTTCTCCCACTGCCCACACTGGCTCCATAGGGCTCATGATCCTATTTCCTGATTTCAAAACTGCAACTCACCATCTGAGCTGAGAATTCTGTCACATTTCCATGGGCTGATGGGAGTGAGCAGAATGTAGTTTGGATGATGAAATATTGGGATTATAGGATTGTTGTGAGGTTACAGAAGATGGAATCAGAATGGCATTTCAAAACTTGGGACATATGTTCCCTGACTCAGAAGCTTGTTCTGATTCTTTGACTTGAATATCAAACATGAGACCACATTGCAGGGGCAGAGTGCTCAGCAGGCCATTTCAAGGTCACTTTTGATGACCCCAAATAACATGGGTCTACAGGTCGAATTCTGTAGGTAGGGTCGGATCAGAAGGTGTTTAGCTTTGCTCTTTGGTTTTGACTGACATCTTTCTGCAGGCACTGTACTCTGCCTTATTGCTTCCATATTCCTGAATGCACATTAGTCTGTCAGTAATCATTGGTCTCTCCACAAACTGCTGCTCTGTAAAACATTATTTCTGACAAGAACAGGACACCACCTCAATATGTTTGTCCATACCCAATTAGCCTTTCAAAATGTCATGTTTGCTATGTCTTTCTTCCCTTTTAAAAATGTCTTTCCTTCACCCCCTGAGCATTTTATCAGAAGAATCAGGAAAACGATAGCCACACCCTCACTGTCTTGCATTCACCATTGCTTTGCAACAAGGAAACGCTGCCACCGCCAGAGTTCCATGAGATAGACACCCCGGGACTGACAGACGCTCACTGCTTAAGAGCACCTACTGCTCCTGAAGAGGCCCTGGGCTTGGTTCCCATCACCTGCACAGAGGCTCATAACTATCTTTAACTTCAGCTCCAAGGGATCTGGCCTACACGGACAGAACATGTATGTGGTTTACATACATACACATATGTAAGTGCTTATACACATAAACTAAAAATAAACAAACCTAAAAAAGAAAAGAAAATGGATCCTATTCCACCAAAGCCAAGAGTTTAATTAAATTGATGATTATGGGCAGGTAAGATGGATGGTCTCAGTGGTGGGTAGTCTGAATGCGGTGTCCCCCATCGGGCTCAGGCATTTGAATAGTTGGTCTCTAGCTGGTGGCTGTTTGGAGGGGGTTGGGAGACATGGCCTTGCTGGAGGAAGTGAGTCCCTTCAGGTGAGCGTTAGCTGTGCCCTGTGCCAGGCTTTCGCTCTGCCATCCTGGGCTCTTGCCCTCCAGAACCGTGAGCACTCAGTGCTCTCTCTGTAAGTTGTCTTGCTGGTGGTATTTTATCACAGCAACATAACTAAGACAGAAAAGTTGATCAGCCCTAGAGATAGCTCATGGTCTTCTTTCGCCCCGACACAAACTTTGGTAGATTCTGGCTAACCCTGGACTCATCTTGAGTAGATGGAACAGTTACACAAAGGCACAGAGGAAGAAATGAACAAACCATGTGCACAGAGTGCGGAGGCAGATCATCTGGCGGAGGCTACATAAAGGATGAAGGCTCTATTCTGGCTCAGGTTTGAGAGGAGAGAGTTCACCGTGCTGGGGAAGCCATGCAGAGTTCATGGTTGGGAAGTATGCGGCTGCTGCTTGGTCACAGTGCCAACCAGGAAGTAGAGAGCTCAGGCTGGAAGTGGCAGCCTCAAAGCTTATTCCCCACTTCCCCATCGAGGTCCCAACTTTCAAAGATTGAAAAGCCTCCCAAGCTGCCACAACCAGCTGGAGACCTAGTGTCCAAACACATGTGCCTGTGGGAGACATTTCACATTTAAATTATAAGGTAAGACTACAAGGCAGGGTTGCAGTGAGGGGTGAAATCAGGCCAGAGAACTAGGAGCTCCAGGGTGAGGCATTAGAATTTTAACTTACGGGATCAACAAATACCAGACGTACAGAGAAATGGAGGGCCATGCTCAAGGTGTGTTTTGAACACAAAATGTTGGCTGCCACGTGGAGTGGGCTTTATGTGGGGCAGGGGACCAGGCAGTCTGGAAGGCCTCTTACAGAAATACTCTCTTGTAAACAGGGAGTGGAGAAGATTTCAAGAATGAACACATGGAAGATGCAATCTGCATCGTGTCAATCCCCTATTCCAGTTCATTCAGAATAGGGTTGTCAGGGGGAAATTGCACACACACACCCCTTTGAACAGCCAGAGGCACAGCTAAAATGCTGCTTGCCCTTTTGAGTTATAGACAGTGTGAAGACACTCAGCACTGCTGGCTGGATCCCCAGCTGCTTTCCTGCCCAGTTCAGGCCCTTCGGATGGATCTAGACTTTGCCAAAGCAGTCTTCCCGGCAGATGACCACACAGCTCGAAGACTGACTCTAGTGAAGGGTGGCGTGCCGCCGAGAGCTACCAACGGCATCCCTCCTCTTTTCCAGAACTCGCCTTGGAGTCTCAGTGCCTGCAGTTCACTTCTCAAGAAAGAAACCAAAACAGAGAGTGTGTGACTCTTCCCCAAGGCATGAGAAACCAAACCAAACCAAACCGCTGGAACATCTTTGTGGTGTCCTCGTGGCGTCTCATCCATCGGAGAGACAGGTTTGCTACGGAGTTAAACAAGATGCCACCCACTTCACGGAGCAGGAGAGGCCACTCTAGGGAGACGACTACAGATAACATGAATTCAAGACCTTCACTCCCAGCGCCGTGGACACAGAGAACTTAGTGTCACGACAACTGCTCTGCCCCCTGACAGGGCTATGCTGAAGATCAACGCTATAATGGACAGTTTGACTGACTAGAAAAGTGAACTTCAGATCAGGACTCAGAGGACAAGAAGTATTTGTCATGACCAGATCTCACCATGTAAATGTATATTTTATTGATGGCAGCATCGGGTGACTAGAGCAGGTTAGGCATCTGGAAAGTACCCAGATGAACCAGAGTCAAGTCTTATCTTCGGGAGAGGGATTAAATTTTCAGGGCTAACTGGCGGGCGCGTGCACACACACACACACACACACACACACACAGTATTAGGAATTACTGGGCAACAAGAACCCCCTACAATTTTTATGTTCTCCTAGGATAGTATCAAATCTCTTTTAGGACCTGGAAACTGGGTACATAAAGACCAGAGGATCTCAGCTTGAAGCAGGGTGTGAGGACTGAGTGATTTCAGACACAAATGAGCAGGACCCTCTGACTGACAGACGAGTAAGAGGAGAAGGAAGCTTTACTCTTTCTCCTTTTCCCAGAATTTGTTTTCAACTTTGGAATGCTGAAAACTCACAGAGCCTTTACTATATTTAGGTCATTTGAGCACCAATTTTTCTCTATTTCATTTTAAAAGTGGTCCACGACATTGCTACAAACTACTAGGAACTAAGACTTAAGAAGCCAAATGTCTGGCGTAAGACTAGGCTGTTAGTTGTAAGGTTCAAAAAACAAAGACAAGGTTTAAAAAATCTTTATGAAAGGATTAGAGGTCAAAGGATCAGAGGTCATACGGAAGGTGACAGTTTCACTGAAGGAGTGGAAGGTGGCAATGACCTAGTGCAGAGAACAAGTTCAAGGTGAGAGCACCAAAGAATCCTGGACAGAGCTCAGCCAGAGTGCCTTTTTTTTTTCCTAGTCTTGTGGAGGACCAACCACGTGCTGTATCACTCCCATAGTGGCTGTTTGAACATTATACTCTACATGTAGCAAATGAATAAATATTTTAGCTTGTCTTCCTATTACAATAATTTCTTATTGTAAGAGATTTTTATTTGTTTTGAAATACTTTGATTCCCAAGAAGCTGTAAAAACAGTACAGACAGTTCTGTCGACCTTCTACCCAGATTCCTCTAATGATTACATCTCATTGTCAAGGTCACGTATACCGCTGGCATCGGCATTGTACCACTAACTAATTTGAATTTTGCCATTATTTCTTGGAGTGAATGGTTCTATGAAATACTGTCACATCTGTAATGTTTCTTTCCTTTAAACAGCTGAGACACCCTGTCCTGGTTAGCCTTGATTGTCACCTTGACCTAGCCTAGCATCATCCAAGAGAAGGAGCCTCAGCTGTGGACTTGCGTGGATCAGCTGCTCCGTGGCCATGTCTGTGAGGAAGTACTTGGCCATTAACAGACAGAGGAGGGCTCAGCACACTGTGTGCATAGGGCAGGTGGTCCTGGGCGATTAAAAAATGTGATTTGAGCTTGAGCCACTGAGCAGACTGCTGAGCGTACCAGCAAGAAGTGTCCCTCTGTGGTTTCTGCATTGTGTTCTTGCCTTGACTTTCTGCCCTGACTTCCCTTAACGATGGACTGACACCTGGAAGTGAAATATAAAATAAACCCTTTCCTCCTCTCAATTGTCTGTAGCCAGAGTGCTTAATCACAGCAAGAAAGACCAAACTAGGACACCTCCCTGCAAGAACACGGCCTTGTAATTGTTAAGTGTAGTTGACTCCATCTAGCAGGAAAAGCAGTTTGGAATGAAGGGAAGAATGCTGAAGTGGGAATCAGGAACCCAGGAGCCTAGTCCTGGCTTCGTCTCTAACTTAACAAGGGATGACAGGCAGGCTACTTCTCTACGAGGTGCTGAGGACAATCCTATCCTGAGATACCAGGGAACAGTGGCTGGAGCTCTGGCTCATGTATCAGGAGGCTGGCACACTCAGGGCTAACGGGGATGACTCAGAACTGCGGTCTTACTCCCAGACTCTTTTGGAGGCCCCAGGAAGTGCCATCAGTGTGCATGCGATAAGCATGGAGTCTGCAGCCCTGGGCTCTGCCCCAGGCTCTGTGCTTATGTGTCCCGATTCTTTGGACATTCCAGTTGAGCTGGCTCTTTGGTACTTTTGGGTTTGGGACTGGAGATGCTGGAGAACTGACTTTTGTAGGCTCTTGGAAGGGTCAGGTAAGGAAACAGGAGGCAGAACCCTAGATGTCCTGCAGTAGCTTCTGGGAGAATGCTGGGGTTTGTTAGCAGTGATTCAACAGATTTGCTTATGCCTCAAAATTATCTATTTTTTAAGTAAAGCTCATCATCACGAAATCAGAGGTTCCATCTCTACTTCTATAATACTCCTCAACTAGAAACTTTCTTCTTCAAATCAGGCAAATTAAAAAAATTTTTTTTTTCAAAAAGCCAAAGGAAGGGCACGGCGGACAGCTCCTTACAAAGCTTCTCCATTCTTCCCTTTCAAACAGCATCGACCGACGACAGCAGAGCAAACATCCGCTTCCCACCAACCACCCCTGGCCTGCGTTCTCTATCCACCGCGAGCAACCTTTCAAAGAGGTAAACCCTGCTGTTACGAAGATGACGGGGCAAGCATCAGATCTTCTCACCGTTTTCCAGTGAGTTCTTTTGAAACACATTGTAGGAAAATTTTACATGCTGCAAGCCAGCATAAAAGAAATTGCTCAAGAATTACCCTCAACTGTGTGCCAGAATTAACCTAAATAAGATTTCCCGAGGGAAATGAGTAATCTGGATGACATATTTGGTGGTGGATTTCACAGGGAGAAGGCTCTGTCCATCACAGCAGGGAGGGCGGTACCAGGCAGTCAGATAATGGGGGGAGGAGGAGGCTACAAGTCTCTAATGGGAAGCAGGTGTTCTCTGTTGCCCCACGCACACACCATGTGGGGCAACCTCAGCTGGCTGCTAGCTGGCCCTGAGAGGTAAAACAGGGAGCTTTAATAAGCACGCCATTACAGCAGTGTGGGAGAAGAGTAAAATGATTTGGAGCTAACACCAATTTTCTTGTATTTATGGTGAGCTAATTCATGGGAACACATATGGAGTCCAAAACTTTTATGGATGACATTCTGGTGAAAGAAGCCTTCTGCATATGATAAATCTCCCTCTCACGTCACCATGAGGAATGCAGATGAATACCACCTTCTTGAAAAGCAATTTAGCAATCTATACCGCTTGAAACACTGCAACACTGCATTCTTTTAGGAACTTACGAAAAGGAATTGATAAGAAATGAGGCCAACAATTTCAGGATGGTAGAGCTCATCAGTGTTATTTTCAATAATAGAACCATTGGAATCATCCTTAGTGTTCAACACAGGGAAATGGTTACACAACATATGGACTCCTTGGAAAATGCTGGGTGGCTCTTTCTCTTGGTGTTATTGTTATTAAAATGTTCTTGAAGGTATGCTTGTACTCCTGACCCTCTGGACTATTCAGCATATTTTTTTTTTTTTATGTCAGAGCAGAGCATGGAGAGGTACTGGACACGAACCCTGCTTAGCATCTAACCTGGGCTAGCAAACCAGCATCTAACCTGGGCTAGCAAACCACAGCTTCCATGCCAAATCTGGCCCAACCCCTGTGTTTATAAACAGAGACCAACCTGAACACAAACATCGGACTTCTTAATTGTTTGTGCTGTTTGGGGTACATCAGTAGGGCTGGGCAGTAACACAGTCTGGTCCACAAACACTAACATGTTATAATCAGATTTTTAAAGAATAAAGTTGCCAGTCATTGGTCTACACAGAAAGACATGAAAAGTTCACCTCAATCTGGCTCGTAGATGCTTTAAGGGTGCGGCCCAGACTCCTGTGAGGCAAGACTGAGGCACAGAGAATGGCTCTCACAGCCCATCATGGATCGTCTATGTCCTTTCTGCTCTGTTCTAATCTGGCTTCGTTATTATATAGAATGCAAAAAATTATCACCTAAGTGGCAGAGGAGATGGGCTCAGCTAGTCAGGCGCTTGGCCCACAAGCAGGAGAACCCGAACTTGCATCCACAGCACCTGTGTGGAAAGCGGGCGAGGCGGTGCATGCTGGTAATCCCGCTGCCAGGGAAGCAGAGACAGAAGGATCTCGGGTGCTCCCTGGCCAGTCAGCCAAGTAGAATCAGCACACTTTGGGTTCAGTGAGAAACCTTGTCAAACAAGGAAAGAATAGAGGAAAGACCTCTTATGTTGACCTCTGGCATCAGCAGGGACATGCGTGTGTGTGCACGTGTCCCTGCATGAACACATGACTGCACACACATGAAAACATGCATGCACATACACAGAGCATTGTCTACTGCAAGTCTTCAGCTTTCAGGGTGCTTCTAAGATAGAACCCAGGGCCTTGGGCATGCTAGGCAAACACTCTACCACTGAACTATGTCCCCAGCCCTCCTTGTTTTTTAAGCAGGAAAAAAAAATCATTCATTTCAAAGAAAACTTTTTATAGAGCCACAAAAATTCCTTATACAAAACAAGAAAAGCAGAGTCTCTCGGGCTGAAGAAGGGGTGGGCTGGGGTGGGCTGGCTGGGGAGGGGTGGGCTGGCTGGGATGGGCTGGGAGTGGTGGGCTGGGGTGGGCTGGCTGGGGTGGGCTGGGAGTGGTGGGCTGGGGTGGGCTGGCTGGGGAGGGGTGGGCTGGCTGGGGTGGGCTGGCTGGGGAGGGGTGGGCTGGCTGGGGTGGGCTGGCTGGGGAGGGGTGGGCTGGCTGGGGTGGGCTGGCTGGGGAGGGGTGGGCTGGCTGGGGTGGGCTGGCTGGGATGGGCTGGGAGTGGTGGGCTGGGAGTGGTGGGCTGGGGTGGGCTGGGAGTGGTGGGCTGGCTGGGGAGGGGTGGGCTGGCTGGGGTGGGCTGGCTGGGCTGGCTGGGGAGGGGTGGGCTGGCGAGTGGTGGACTGAGAAGTTTTTCAGATGAAGCCTGGCTGACATTGGCTGTGCTCAGGAGATGGAGGAGCCTGGAGGCTGAGAAACACAGTCAACTGCATCAGGATGGACGCAGAGGGCCGGGCGCCGGGACTAGCTCTAGAAGAGAGGGTGAGGGCACAAGGACGGTGTGCTGAAGGAGAGCCCGACTGGACTGAGGATGGCCACCGCGTCGCAGATGAGGACGCGATGAAGCCTAAGTACACAGCCTGAGGCCTGCCGGAATACGAGTGCTCTTCAGATCCAACAGGGCAGGGGCGAGGCAGTCCCGTGATGGAGTCATCTGGCAGCCAGGGTCTAGTCTGGCTCCCCATGATCGTTCACCTATTTACCCGGCACTGAATTCACTCAATATTAATCTTCTCATTCTGCTTCTTCCACTGGAACTTTCTTCTACAGCTGAAAAGGTTGTCATTTAAGTTTGGAGTGAGAATCTTCTAAAGCATATTGAATACTTTAAAAACTATTGACAAGCTTCTCCTGGGAACTGGAATATAGCTGAGCTGACAGTGCTGGCCATGCAGCACCAGGTTCCATGCACGAGGCCTTGGCTTCCATTCCAGCTCTGCGTAAACTGAGCACGGTGGTGCATGTTTCTAATCCCAGACCTGGGAGGTGGAGACAGGAGGATCAGAATCAAGGTTATTCTCAACCACATGGCAGTGTTTGGCTAGCATGGGCTACAAGAGAACCTATCTCAATGTGTGTGTGTGTGTGTGTGTGTGTGTGTGTGTGTGTGTGTATACCTCCAATAAGCTTATTACATTTTCAGCCTCTAGTGTGCGTGTAGCCACAGCATAGCAGACCAGGTCTCACCAGCGCCTTTTTATTTTATTTTATTTTATTTTTAAATATAGGCCTTCCCGGGCACAGTCAGAACCTGCAGCTTAACAGTGCCCACAGGTGATTCCTGAGTACTCTGAAGTCTGCAGAGGGTTGCCTGGTTCCCAGCACTCAGCAATGTCTTGTACAGAGCTAGACTACATGGTCTCTCCCATCACAGCTCAGCTGGGTGTGAGTCTGAGAGCTGTCGCAGTAGAACCTCATTTACAGGAATAGAAGCCGACAGCTGGCTCTGGCTCCCAGGCTAGATTTCCGCGTTGGCCACCGTGTTCTATGTCCTGCTTTAGCGTGTTCCCCAAGTCTCTGAAGGCTGGATCAGCAGAGTGACTCCATGCCTTCTAGACACTGGGAGTCACATCCTGCAGCTGTCGGCCACCTTTGTGACTCTCTGTGTGCTTATTGTCACTTGGAAATAGCCAAAGGGCAAATGAAATAACCCAGAACTTTCTGAACAACAACAACAACAACAAAGTGAGTTTTCAGCTGTGCCACTTGCTTAGTGAAAAGTCTTGGGCCAGTTGCTGACTGGCTCCAAGTTGTTTTTAAGAGGCGTTCCCCATGCCCCTTTGTTTACTGTACGGAGGTTCAGGGAGAATGAAAAGAATTTAAAATACTTTTAAGTTAGGAGCTTGTTAAGCGCGAAGTACCCCACGAATCCAAGCTGCTGTCATGCATTTCGGTGACCCCCTACCTCTTCCTCAAGGTGCTGAATTCCCACAGCAACCCACTCTAGCGAGGCCGCATCTCAGAGAGTTAGGAACTTGCTCAAGGCACCCAGCCACTAGTTTGCACAGAGCTGCCACCTGACCCTGGTTGTGTCTGCCATCAGGTCATACTAAAACCCTTTGCTATATGCATTTTTAGGTCACTAAGCAGGAGATAAGGGAGAGTTGTGCTTTTCACCGGTTTCTTGATAGATGACTTAAAACAATTCTTTCTCTTGGAGGCATTCAAGGAGGCTAAAGATGCTGCAATCTGGGCTCATTTGACCCGCTAGGTCACTTTCTATTTACTGTATGTTTTCCCTTCATTTCTCAAGTTGCATCCCAGCACCCTAAAGGACAATCAATTCTCTATCCAGTCAAAACAAAAGCAACATAACACAATCATTCTTTGGCTTCAAATAGAAAGAAAATGCCTTTGGAAAGCTTCCATCTGTGGTATTTACAATGGGGGCAAAGCTGGAGAGCAGACATGTTCATAAACTCATCCTCCGAGAAGCCCGGTCCCTCAAAGCAGTGAAGAATCTGGAGGCCTAGCCCCTTGCTTTAGAAAGAAGCCAGGCCCTAGGAGGCAAAGGGACTTCTCCAAGCTGGTGGGGTGGGGACTTCCTGCCTGGTGCTTCCTTCTCGTGACACCATGGAGCCCTCCTTCTTCAGCCTGGGTTTGGCTGTTTGACTCTTCTCCCATCAAATGGCCTGCCTTCTTCCCTTTCTTCTTAATTATCCCCCTTTGACCAGGTGAGGGCAGTTTTATCTACGCTGGGACTGTAGCAACCCCTTGTGAAGGACAGACACTCCTTTTATGATGGATGAATTGTTTGGGTGGGGTTATGATCTGAGACTGGGGATCAATAGAAACCATGGCAGGAAGATATAACCCACAATGGTTAACTTGCCGTAAGGCCACATGATAAAGACTGGCTTCAGGCTGGAGATCTGGCTCAGTGGTACAGCACTTGCCTAGTATGCCTGAGGGTTTGGGTTTGATCTCCAGCACCCAAAGCAATACAATAAAGAAAAGCCTGGTCTCTATAGCTGGAAAGAAGGGGAAGGACAAAGGAAAAAAAAAAAAAGACAGGAGAGAAAATAGGAGATGGTGGAGAGCCATGAGTGGGAGGGAGAGAAGCCAGGGGTGGTAACCTCAGCTCTCGGGGTGGTAACCTCAGCTCTGAAGGTCGCTGGCTTCAAACACCTTCCACTCCCAGCTCTGCGCATGCTCGCTGAAGTCTCCATCCACGGTGGAGATACCTACCTGCTTTAAGAGGTAGAAATCACGCTTCGTACTGGTGCTAAAGCGTAGAAAAGAGTTTATGTCAACGATCACGTGGGGGAGGTGACTGAGGGGGCCTTACTGCTCCGGAGCCCAGACTCCTCTGCTGGGTGGACAGTTCTCAGGACAGTGGGTCCCTCTCCTCCAGTAAGAACGAAGCTTGCGAGTTGCTCAAGGGGCACACACTTGCTTCTATTTCCTGGGCTGTTTTCCAGGTCTCCCTAAGACCCTTCCACACAGACCCTTCAACTCCCGGCCCCAGGCTCCCCTCACACAAGGACACTACAGCCTCCTCTGCAGCTTCCCTGTTCTCAGCTCCAGTAAGATCTCAGCAGTGGTCCTCACTCTAGCGGGGACACGCAGCAAACAGCCCTTCCTCCTATGCTGGATTTCATGGTCCCACAGTTCTCAATGAAACAATGCCTAATTTCCCCATTTGTCTTTCTGGGAACCGAAACTGCCAGTTAATATTTATGATCTAAAAAGACCCACTAGGTTCTTTGGGAGATGTTACAGTCCAATCCAAGAGCTCACCTTTTCAGGCTCTGATGACTGTGAAATTAAAGACAGTTTCTCCTTATTCTGTCTCCAAACCATAAATACACCCACTGTGAACATTTATTTCACTAAGGGATAAAGACATTGCACTCCATGTGAAGGAAGACATTTGGCTGAAATATTTAAACATGAAGGCTCCTTTACACATCTTTCGAAGGACGGCTAAGAACAGGGCTATCTGTCAAACCCAGCATGTTCCACCATCATGCAGGTGGTGTCCAGATGAGCACTGCTCATGCTGCAGGGGACTTCCTTTCCTTCACAGCTCCAACCCCAAAGGTGGGGAACAGCAGACGTGGCGCCTGCTGGTGCCTCCCAACCACCACGCCAAGGATACGGACTTGTGACAGCAAATATCTGGGACACGTAAACCAGCTGGATAAACACTGATCCTTCACCTCCCTTGATGGAACCTTGAAATTCTTAATTTTCACCAGTCCCTTCCTAAAAATCCTAACCATATTTATGGGCTTTTAAATCATGCCCCCAGATGTGGGCCCATCGGCGAGGTGAAGCCTCACAGCCTGAGGTAATCTATTCTGCGTGTACATGTGAGATTCATCTTCCCAAGGTGGGGCTGTCATCATGTCATTCCTTGGGCTCAAAAGGCTTCCTGATGTCACCTGTCACTTAAACAAGCCAGCCATTTCCTCCTAGTACACACTTAAGTCCCTGATTCCAGGAAGAGAAGCTGCAGAACCATTTTCTCCAGGTGTGCGTAACTCCCACAAACGCTGAAGTTTTGGGAATAACCCCTTGTCTTTATGCTTGGGCGGCAAATACGTTTTTAAGATGATAGGACATACTAACTGGTGGCAGTAATTATGAATGTGTGTTCTGGGTTTTCTGAGTGTTCTGACAATACTGGGCCTATGCTTATAAAAAGCATTGGCATGTGAGAGGCCCTCGATATTATTACACTTTATTTAAAATCTAGTGAAAGTGAGCATAGCAAATGCAAAGAAATACAAATTCTATCCATTCCTAGATTAAACAATGGCTGCCTTGGACCAGCCAGAGAGTTCTCTAAAGATGGGAGTGCAGAGAATGCAGGACAAAAAGAAGAGCATTTTTCCTGGATAACTAAGCCAAGGTAGACAAATACCTAGTACAGAGCCAGCCACAGCGTGGAGAGGAGACAAAGCTTCAGTTTCATAAGCAGATGTCTCTGGTCACTTTGAACTGTCAGGCAAGGCTGCCCTCATTCTCCAGAGAGCACACAGCAAAGGTCTTGCAGAGGACCAACGGGTGGGTCACAGAATACTTTTAAAATGTCAGAGTATAAACCCCCAGTAAGCATGAATTCCCTGAGTATGTAAGGGTCCATAGCGGTACTTCCCATACCATACTCTTGATTCAGACTAATTTGAGAGTTATACAGATAGTAATTCTATGCAATCTTTGCATAGCTTGGCTATTGGAGGCCCTTTTTGCTGACTGAGACCCTCACCCATGCTTGTAACGTTTTGATCAAGTCCACCTCCATTCCTGCCCCATCTCCCCAATCCTCCTTCCTCCCAGTCTCACGTGCTACTTCTTTTCATTTTGTTTTGATTTGTTTTAAATCCACAGAGTGCATTTAGGGTTTCCACGTGTGCCTGGGCGTATGACCATCTGCTGGAGCATGGGTAGCCACTCATGGCCACATCCCTGAAGAAAACGGCTCTCCCTCTCAGCAGCCATCAGTCGCCAATGTTTCTTCAGCTAGGGACGAGACCTCCCTACCACCTTCCCAGTCTATGCTGCGATGTTCTCTGGGTTCATCCTGCTCAGGTCTTGTGTGCAGTCACAGCTCCTGTTGGTTCAGATACACAACTGCCCTGTTGTGTCTGGGAGAGTTTCACTAGAGTCAAACTGTGTAGTTTGACTGTACAACCCCTCTTCCTCTCTTCCTTGGTGACTTCTGAGCCATAGAAAGAGGGATGTGATGTAGGCATCCCATCGACTTATTATTAATTAAGCCATTTGCTAATTGGCCCATGTTTCCCAACCAAGCAACCATGGGTTCCCCATAGAGAAAGACAGAGAGAAAAATACAGTAAATTCTTAAGCTTTTTAGTAGAGCAAGGTTGTAAACTGATCCATTTTTAATCTTACAGAAAACAAAGCTGTTATCTTCAAGACTATCTTCTCTCATGATTACTTTTCCTAGATAGACTTTCATTTTCCAGGGTGCCTCAGACAAAGCCTGTGTGTGTGTGTGTGTGTGTGTGTGTGTGTGTGTGTGTCCTGTCCATATTCCCACCCAATAAATCTCCTGTTTGGCACAAAATGTTGATAGCTTTCATGAAAGAGTCTTTCTGTCCACTTCTATCTAAGAAGCTTTTTCATTACAGGCCTGGAAGTCAAGGTAAGTGCTGTGGGGTTCAAGGACCTCTTGGCTTTTCTCCCATGTCCAAATTATCTCCCGGAGAAATGAAGTCCTCTGTTTCCAGCAGTCAGCTAATAGCAGTGACGGCTCAGAGGGCTTCAAATCTGGCCTTAGTTAATGGGCGGTATACAAATGTGACCAAAGCATATTTTTGTAAAGAAGGAGCTTTAAATAGCACGGGGAAGCTTATGAGCACAAGACTAGGCGGCTGCACACAGTATCTGACCATCCTAATGCTCGGGCTTTTGAGCACAAACAATGATGAGCAAACCCCAGCACAGCAGAGAGCCGTTAGGATGGTTCCCATCTGTGGTGGGTGGAGAGGCCCTTAGAGAGCTGCTGTTCAGAAAAAAGGAAAAAGAATGGAGCAGCTCAAGTGCAGTATGACAGAGTGTCCACTGTGTCCTGCACAGTGATGGTCGAGTGGACATGGGATGGGCTCTCGCTTCAGCCCTGTTGCTGCCCTGAGCAAGAAGCTGGCTAGCCGCCTTCAGGCTCTCTGCCTCTGACCTCTGAAGTGAGTTTTACTCTATTGTTTTGATATACCTTTCTTCCACTTGCTCCAACTGTCCCTTCAGTAAGGCTCTTTGTTCCCAAGTTCCCTCTCTAACCAAGGTCTCTGGTCTGAGATTTTTGATTAGGATACCTTTCAAATCACAGGGAGATTCAAGAATGTCACTTTTCAGAGACTTAGGAGATGGTTTACTGGGTCAAGTGCCTGCCAAGCAAGCATGGAGACCTGAGTTCAGATCTCCAAAACCCACATAAAAAAGCAGGGCATGGTCACACGTCTCTGCAGGCTGGCACAGATGAGGTGGAGATGAGTGACCCCGAAGCTCACTGCTGTTCAGGTTAGCCAGACAGTGAGATCCTGATTCAGTGAGCAAGCCTGTCTCAGGGAGATGAGTTAGAAAGTGGTTAAGGCCGAGACATGTGATGTTGTGAGGACATGTGATGTTCACCTCTGTCCCCCACATGCATCAACATATCACAAAACATGTGTATACACACACACACACACACACACACACACACACACACACACAGCCTGCTTTCATCCTTATCACCTTGACATCTTCCACAGGCTGAACATCCTGGGTGTTCTGTGAGGAGCTTTAGAAATCCCACGTAATGCTCTCAACAGCCCAGTGAGGTTCTTATTTGACAGATGACAAAACTTAATTTTCCATGGAAGAGCCAGGGGATGACTGTCCCCAGTCAAGGGAGCGAGTAACCAGCTGAGCTTGGACCAGAGCAGGCTCATCCATTGCGCAGGCCTGTGTCCCCATCATTCCTGCTCCTCCGGCTTTCCTTTCCGCGATTTACTGCACGTTCTAGCAGCGGGAAGGTGACACATCAGTTTCAAAGCATCGTTTATCAAAACCCATCGAAACGGCAGCAGGTAGAAGATGGTTATATAACAAAACCATGAAGATACATGGCCAAGGAATCAGAACTACCCCCTCAAAAGAAATATTGCTGACAAACGCCACATGGTCCCACTTCAACGAGGAAACTAAAATTAATCTCAGAGGATGAAAGAATAGAATAGTTGCCAGAGCCTGGATGGGGAGAAATGGGGAGGGAGGGAGGTTGGAAAAAAGATGGAGAATATATACATAAATGCAATTGGATGGGAGGGTTTTTAAAATACCTTATTTTTGTTATTTTTAATTATGGGTATGCATGTCTGTATGTAGGTTTATACAAGTGAGTGAAATCTCTGCAGAGATCAGAAGAGGGCACCCCTAAAGCTGGAGTTACAGGCAGTTTTGAGCCTCCCAATGTGGGTGCTAAGAAATGAACTTGGGTCCTCGGGAAGAGGAGCAAGTGCTCTTAGTCACTGAGCTATCTCTGTAGCTCCAGGATGGACACTTGTAATCTTCTACAGCATGGCAGGCTAACTACAGTTAACATAGGAAAATTTAAATGTTCAAGTGGCTAATACAGAGAGTTTGAATGTCCCCTCTGCAGAAATGATGCACAGCTGAGGTGACATATGAGACAATGGTGTTCAGCTAAAAGGCATGTGTTATAACGTCACACTGACAACTGCCACATGTTAATTAAGATAAAAACACACTTAACTAACTTTAAAAAAGACCGTTGTATTAGTTAATTTTCTATCGGTGTGATAAAATGCCATGGCTGGGGCAACTTATAAAAGGAAGGACTTAATTAGGCTTTAGGGTACCAGAGGGTTAGAGTCTGCAACGGCGGGAGCAAGGTCATGGTGGCCGAGACAAGAAAGCTGCCGTCTTGAATTGTAAACAGGAGACAGAGGGCACATTCAGAACCTCAAAATCCACCCCAGAGACATAGTCTTCCAGGAACGCCACAGACACCACCCAATCCTTCCAAACAGCATTCAAATACGAGACCTCCGGAGGGCCTCCTCACTCAAGCCACCGCAGCTGTGTCCTCGGTGAGGCACCGTGCATCCCCGGTCAGTGGGATCTTTCTCCAAGGTGAGGGTGGTCGTTGGCCTGACAAATAGCAGTGACAAGACTGAAGAATCTAACTTTCAGGGCCATCAGGAGAATATCTCTGGAGGCCTGCTGGAGGTCAACTGCAAAGAGAACTTTTATTCCCGTTTCAGTTGTCTCTGAGGCTCACTGCCTCCGTCTGCTCACCCAGGCCCGGAAGCTTCCAGCCTCCACCATCTAACCTAGGCCTAGAATGTTTTCAGCCTCTGAACCTTCCTGCTGAAAGAGCTCGCCCTTTCTTGTTCTTAATGAGCTCTGGGCTGGCTGGTTCAACTCAGATGTTCTGGCTCAAACTCTTCTCCCATCTAACTTATTCAATCTGGTATCTCTCTTGGTCCTGAGAAGAGGCTCTTCCTGGCCCCAAACTAATTCTAGCATTCTGTTCTAATCTCCTGGCTCATTTTTATTCTCTGGCTTCTTTGGTCTTCACCTGAATCTAGCTTGTTCTCTCATTCAACCTCTCTCTTCTAGTAACCAGTAAAACTGCTTTCCCCCCCTCTGGGCATATTTCTGATTTGACGTCACTTTCAAACACGGGTGCTTCCTTCTACTTTACCTCCATTGTTTGAGATTAAAGGCATGTACCACTGTGCCTAGACCTAAGCTTTTCTTTATCTGAAACTTGCTCTATACCAGGCTGGCCTTGAACTCAGGTCTGCTTGCCTCTGTCTTCTGGATTAAAGGTGTGTTTGTGTTCCAGCCGGATCACACAGACCTGGAAGGTCTTTGGATGTGCTCTCTTGCCAGAGCAGCCATTAAAATTCCTCCACAGTTAACCAAGGTCCAGAAGTCCCTAAAAGTTTGATTTTGAAGTAGTTTGTCCATGTATGTGTGCATGTGTGTGCTAATGTGCACATGTATGTGTGTGTGTGTGTGTGTTGTGTGGGCACATACATTTGTGCTAGAAGTCCCTTCCAGGTGTTGGCTTGGGTGGTTCTTCACTTATATTTAGGTCAGGGTCTCTCCCTGCACCTGGATTTCATTGATTTGGCTAAGTGGACAGACCAATGAACTCCCAGTATTTGTTTGCCTTTGTCTCCCTGCCCCCAGCCCCTACCCTCGAGTGCTAGGTCAACCTTACTCAGCTTTTAGGTGAAATTTGAACCCAGGTATTCACACCTGCACAGCAGCCACTTTACCAACGGAGCCATCTCCTTGAGACTGTTTGTCCTTTGTAGCTCTTTTCTGTTATGTTCATTTACTTTCCTGTCCCAACTTCACTTTCAAATAAAGGGCAAGCTGTCAAGTAAGATGTCAAGCTGTGGGGACTTGAGTAAGGCAACGCTCTCCAAGACAATGGCCTGTTGTTTGAGGGCTTGTGGCAGGGACAGGCTCAGACAAGAGCAGAAAGAACCTTGATTTCAACCTCCCCTCACTCCATGAAGTAGTTTGTCCATGTATGTGTGCACTAGCCTTCATCATCCGTGCTGCCAGGAAAAAAAAATCTCATGTGGAAGCTGCTTGTGAAGTTGTCTCGTTCGTGTAAATAAATAAGGTCCAATGTGAGATGCAGGAGAGAAATTAATCATGACCAGGCAATGCTCCCAAACCATGCCTTGTGCTCACTGGGAAAACGAAACTTTTGTATTTAAAACATAACAATGGGTGTGTGTGTGTGTGTGTGCATCATTTCGGTCCAAAACACACCAACGGTGGACAGGGAAGTGCATGTGAGCAACACCAAGGCTTCAGGACAGACAGGCACTCAGAACCCAAGCACGGAAGCCAGCCAGCACTCTCTGCTCATGGGAACCACAGCTAAGGATTCCAGCATGCCGGGCAACCACAGGGTTGCCTAAGGACTCTGTTCTGACCATCCGACATTTGGATTTTAGCTTGTTGGTTGCAGAAAACCTCAGGCAGTGATCCTGAGCAGTCCAAATGATGCTAGGAACACCCGGTTAAAGGTCAGTTGAGTGGCAGAGAAAGGTAGACATTTCAGGAAAGATGACGGGTGGCCCAGAGCTCAGGCAATACTAACAGATGCAGGAATGGGGGAGAGCAGATATTTAGAAAACATTTCCACGGAGCTCAGAGCAGGACTTCTTGATCCCTCTGTTAGAGCCCAAGGATAACCAGCCACAGCAGCTGATGCCCCGAGAGCAGCGGCCTCAGCACTTGCCGGCTGTTATCTAGTTCAGTTCTTTGCCAGCTCGGAGCTAGGTCTGACGATTACTCAACTGACAAGAGGGAAAACTGAGGCCCAGTGAGGCCAAGTCATTCCTTGCCCTAAGCTAGTTCAGTTAACAAGATGTGAACCCAGCAGCTAAACATGACACCTCCCTGTGGTAATAGAAACAACAGTGTGAAATGGTCACACACCTCGTAGCTTGGGGTAGTCGTGGTGTGATGGGAAACCCAGAAACCAGAACGCCAAAGCATCCTAATGTTTGGCTTCTCTCTTCAGCAGGAATCTTACACATCACAGACACCCATCACTGCACCTAGATTTTTACAGGCATGCTGGGGATTGGGCTCAGGCTCTCTTCCTTACACAGCTCATACTTTACAGTATGAGCTGCTCCCTCAACTGACAGTCTGAAGCCTTTTCTAATTCCTCTCTGACTAGAGCCATGGGCACTGAGAAGGGTTGACTGCTATGCCACAGGTCCATTGCCCTCTGGGCCTAACTCTGCACGTGTTTTATTCCCAGAAGCCTCAGTGCCCAAGGCCCTTTCTTCCCCTTTAGGGACTCTCCCCTCACACACTGGCTGTTCTTTGCTTTTTGTGAGAAACACCAAGACCGATAAAGAAAACCTGGGGAGAAAAGGATTTATTTCATTTATAGGTCCCACTTCATCCCTGAGGGAAGTCAGAGCAGGCGCTCAAGGCAGGAATTGCAGGTAGAAACCGAACCAGCAGCCATGAAGGAGTGCTGCTTACTGGCTGGTCCAGCCTACCTGCCTAGGAATCGGTACCAATTACAAATAAAGAGAAATGCCCCATAACAAGTCCATAAGCCAATTGGATGAAAACAATTCCTCAGTTGAAGTTTTCCTTTCCCCGGGTGACTCTAGGCCTGTGTCAAGCTGAGAGCCCAGCTAACTATGACGCTGGATGTGAGGTGTCATCCAGTCTCCACAGCTCTTCTTTTCCTGATATCCTAAGAGGGGGGAAAACCCAAAACACACACCTTCTTCATCTTACGAGCTCCACCAGCCACTAAGCAAAGCCATGAAGAGAGACACAGGCATTTGGTCAGGCTGTCTGTCACTTTCCTCTCCTTTCTGACTCCCTTGTTAACGAAACTGAAGTGGCCCAAGCCTGTACAGGCCAAGAAGTCAACCTCCTCCCAAAGTTCTTTCTCCACTCCAAGTGTATGCTAGATTCAGCTCAGGGGCCTTTGGAGCCGATGGATACTCAACCCTTGCTCTTAAGACAGCCTTCCCTGCCTTGGGGCAGGCCTGGCCTCGGCGATCAGTTCAGCGTTCCTCAGGAGACTGACTGTGTCGTACCCTCACTGCTCTGGCCAGCAGAGCCTGTCCCTTCGCCCAGGAACTCCGCATGCAAGCCTGCCCATCGCAGTGGCTCTTAACTGGAGAAAGTTCGCTCTCCCCAGGACACATCTGGAAATGTCTAGAGGGGAGTTTGATTCTACAACCGCAGCAGAGGCAGAGACGCTGCTCTTAGCTGGTGGACGAGGGCAGAGGCTGTGGCTGCTGCTACCCATTCTGCAAGGCACAGGGCATTACCGAATGCATCCTATGGCAAGGGCTGGCGTTACTATTGAGAAATTACTGCCAGAAATGGAGACATGCCTTCATGAGCTCAGATTTCCCAAGGGATCCTGCATGGAGCTCCTCAGTCTTTGGGAAGCTTTCTTGCCTGGGTATCCCGGGTTGGCTTCTTCTCGGGGGGGCCTTGTGTATGCAAAGTAAGGCATGTCCCACTGAGCTACATTCCCACCCTCCTGTGACCATCCTCAAACAATGCAGCGGAGGCCGATTCGTCATGTCCTGTGGACTCCACGCTTGAGAGGGCCTCTCTCTGTGCTCAGACCAAGGACCCCAGCTTCACATTCTTCTGCACAGTCATGCTCAGAGCACTCACACCTCTTTAATTACATAAAGAAAGTTCTCAGGGAAAGCATGACAAGAAACAAGAACCCTGAAATTGCGGGTAAAATATAAACAAATGTTTTGGCTGATGTAGCACACATTTTTTAATCACACAGTGCGTTTTCAGAGTGCACTGAGCCCTGCCTAGAATGGCTCAAATTAAAGATCAAAGACGGTGCCGTGAGAAGACAGAGTGGTGCTCCAAGCCAACTTAGCATGCCTTGCTTCCCCTCCCTGCAAACAGCCATGTGGCCCCCTGCTTCCCTAAGAAGAGTGCATCTGAAGCCCCAGCTAGACAGTGTGCGTTGATTAAAGGATGGCTTGTTTATTTATTTATTTACTTATGGTCTGCTTAGTTTCTGTTTTATGGTGGGGGTTGTTTTGAGCACAGTTAGATTGCAGCACATTTAAGTAAAAGAAAGACTGTGATAGATATGGAGCCAGCTTTCAAAGACTTGTATGTCTGAGACCTCGAAAGTGGAAAACACCCAGACATTCAAACTTGAGGCAAAGAGATAGAAAGGTGGTCAAGGGTGGACAGGGGCTCCTCTCTTTAGCATGCAGGTGACCTGGCCGCTTGGGTCTTGGGTGCGAATGTGCTCCCAAAGGATCCCAGAGCCCAGACGTTCCCACCCTGCTGTGTGGGCAAAGCACAGAGGAACTAAGCCAGAAAGTACCGAGGCTACTGTCAGCAAGCCGAAAGGGTGCACTGGCCGCTTCGGATATGACTGCTTTGCTCTGGATGGGGACAGGGCATAAGAAAAGCGAAGAGAACCTTACCGGGAGGCTGGAAACTGTGGGTTTAGGATGTGGCATGAGTGTAGGTCTGGATGGGAAGAAAGCATGTCAATCTGGGTCACAAAGGAGTAGCTGGGAGGAGTTATGTACAAATCATGCTGGGTGTCAGGTCTCCAGACCTGAGTCAGCCAAACTATTCTGACCAACAGATATATAACAGAGGTAACGCACCATAGCACATGGTCCCAGCACCCAGAAGGGGAGGCAGGAAGATCCGAGGTCATTCTCAAATACACTCTCCGTCTGAGGCCAGGCGGACCTATGTGAGACCCTGGCTCACAAATAGCTGCGGAGATAACTCAGCAGTTAAAACACTTGCTGTAAACGTGTGAAGACCAGAGTTTTGACCCCTGGAAGCCCACTTATAGGCCAGCTGGGCAGACTACACCCTTATCGGTGCGCTCTGGATTTCACTGAGGGCTCGTGCCTCCGAGAATGAGGTAGAAGAATGATGGAAGATGCTTACCAACATCAACCTTGGGCCTCCACATGCGCCTGCACACACAGGTGTGTGCCCACCTGTTCACAATATCACACCCCACCCCCAACAGGAACTAAATGAAAAAAGAAGAAACAAAATAGCAATGAGTGCTGAGTGCTGAGAAGACACCGAGACATGGGAAGGAGTGGCTTTCTTTTGCTTGGACAATTGAAGAGGAAGGATTTGAGTGAGCGGAAGGACAGCAGTAAGATGGAAGTGGAAGGGCAGCTGGGGGAGGGCACGGGGGCCCTTAGGGCTTTCTGTGGTGTCTTTTGGGAAATAGTCCCCTCTACCACCTGGCTGCTCTCTGTTGGACAAGGAACTTTGTACCAGTTCCCACTGAGCCTGAGGTGGGACCCAGTGACAAAACCAGCCAACTGCCCTGCTTCAGGCTGGTGGGCCAGGTCCTCAACGGTCCCACAGCCAGCTCTGCGTCCTCCTTCCCACATTTCTGGCAGTTTCGCTGCTGTTTATTCACACAGAACCAGGCTGATGACAGCCTGAACAGAGAGAGAGAGGTTATGGAGTATGCGATGTCAGAGTGTATTCAGGGCCAGGAGAGCTGTAAGGCAGACACATGTCCAAACCTTGTGGTAACTGTTTTGGTTTAGACTTGCTCCATTAGATACAGAAGAGCCTTACTTGACTTCTCATTCAAATGCCAAGAATGGCCTCCTGCTCAGGGCAGAATTCAGGAAGCATGAGCAGAAAGACGGGAGGCTCATCCGCATCTCCATCACTGTTGGCTCCCTTCTTACTCCCAGGAAGGCCTCTTTCATGCCCTGGTGGGACAAGCACCTCATGGGGGTCAAGGTGGGGATTTCCCACAACTGTATGAACATCAGAGCCAACGCTCTCTCAGTTTTCTCATGTGAAACCATCCTAGTTAGGGTTTCTTTTGCTTCAGTGAAATACCATTACCAATAGCATGTTGGGAAGGAAGGGGTTTATTTGGCTTACACTTCCACATCATAGTCCCTCACGGAAGGAAGTCAGGACAGGAACTCGAGAGATGGAATCTAGACGCAGGCGCTGATGCAGAGGCCATGGAAGGAGGCTGTTTACTGGCTTGCTCAGCCTGGCTCCTCTTTCATGCCCTGGCAGTCCTGCTTCCTTATAGAACCCAGGACCAACATCCCAGGGATGATACCTTCCACAATGGGCTAGACCCCTAACATCAATCACTTATTAAGAAAATGCACTATAGTTGGATGTCATGGAGGCATTTTCTCAACTGAGTCCCTCCTGTCAGATGACTATAGTTTGTGTCAAGTTGACATAAATCTGGCCATCACAGAGACACAGAAAGATCAAACGTATGAGCCATCAAAGGTGTCTGAGAAACTTTATCAGGACTGATGCTCAGTTATCCATGTGCACGGATATTCTTCGTCATCAGAAGATGACGAAGTGGCACTTGAAGGCCACTGGCAGCAGCATCCCCTGGTGGCCTGTGACAAACCTGAAGCAGCAGGTCCTCCCACTGTGAACGTGCTCAGAGGGAAGCTGTTTGAGCAGGACTGCCGGAGGCTCACGTACACAACCCAATCTCCACTGAAGTGGGGCCAGGCACGCCACACCTCAGCCCTGAACTGCTCTCTGCTTCCTGGCTACTGTGCAACCTTGGATAAATTGGGTTTTAATCCCCAGCATTCTCATAATTACGATGGGGATGAAAACCACATAGGGATGTTACACAGTATTAAAGGGGCCAGAGTTGCAAGACTACACAGGGGAGAATCTGGACTACCCAATGGCCTAGGGAATATTCGGCCATCTAGGTGTGGTTCCCTCTAAAATACTGTCTTCCAAAGGGTGCTGTATGCCTGTGGCTCCCACCCGCCTTTCATCGTCAATACCAAAATTCTGCCTTGAACCAGCAGATAAACCCTTTGAACCCTGCACCACCCCCACTGGGGGAAGACACAGCTCAACTGGGGAAGCTTTATTCTGAGCACAAGGCCATTTCCTGCAGCTGCAGGCGCAGCACTCTCCACTGAAAACACTTTATAATTCTCACTCAAAAGAGCTTTTTTTTAAAGGTTAAGAAGACATTTAACATACCCCTCAGTACCATTCCCAGCCTGCTTCAACAGGTGGTCCTCATAAGAGACTTCCAGACTCCTTACAGCTTTGAGCAAGCTCTCAGGGATGCCGTTATGAGCTACACAATATCTGTGCCCCTCGAAAAGCTAACCTTACTTCTTGTTTAGTAAAAAGTCCACGACTTGCAGGCAAGAGTACAAAAGTACACAGATGAGAGGGAACATTAAGGTCCCCCTTCACAGGAACACAGATTCTGCCAGCCCGGCGAGGCTCGCTCTCCTGTAGCAGTAGCGACCCTGTAACCCGTAGGTGGCTATTTTCCTTTTCCTCAGTGATTACCTAACTAAAATGAGTGCTAGAGGCAACAAACAGAAAACATGGACAGACCAGTATAACTGGTCACTACAGTGACAAGATAATAGTCACCTAATGCCACACCTCCTCCTTCTCAGACACCAGATCTAACATTCAAAAAGTTTGTTCCCAATTATAGAAAAAGGAGAGTGGGCAGGGGAAATGGCTCCATCGGTAAAACTGCCATGTAACCACGAGTGCTGAGGCTTTCTAAGGGTACAGAGTTCAATCCCCAGCAACCATGAGAAAAACAAACAATCAAAAATATGGGCATGGTGGCATCTAATGCCAGGGCTGGGGAGGTGGGGAAAGGAGGGTTAGCTGGCCAGCCAGCCTAGCTGAATCCCTGTCTCAACAAACAAAATGGATAGTGACGGAGCAATGACGCTCAGAGCTCACCCCTGCCTTCCACGCTCATGTGACAACACATGCATCCACACATACCTCAGTGTGAACATATGTGCGTATGTGCGTATGCATAGAAAGAGAGAGAAAGAGAGAGAGAGAGAGAGAGAGAGAGAGAGAGAGAGAGAGAGAGAGAGAGGCTGTCCATTGGTGTGGTCTGTATATAAAATGTTGCTCCCAGCCCATGCGTTGAAAGATTGGTCCTAGCGCAGCCTGCTCAGGTAGGGCTTCTGGGAGGTGACTGGCTCAGGAAGGTTCTGACATCATGGATGGATTAACACATTCACCAATAGAGAGTTCCTCTAAGGAGTCACAGCTTAATCAGATACTGGGAGACTCAGCACACAGAAAAGAAAGACTCACAGTGACTGTAAATGTGAGGCTGAGTGTTTGCAGATGAGACTGTTCACCTAAACAATAACGTCTCCACTCTTTGCATCAGTGGAAGAGTACGATGATGTAATAATAGGACGTAGGTGCCAAACTCGGGTGTGTTTTCTATAGTCGACAGCAATAGGATAGAGATAAAAAGTCCCTCTAGGAAACAGCAGCTACCATGAAGAATTGGGGACATCAGCTCGTGGACAGCGGATAATATCTTATGGGAAACAACACAAATGTCTTCTCATAGGACATAAAGACAAACAAGTAGAGAGTTACCACTGGATTCGATTTCCAGACCTGCAGCGTCCTCCAGAGCCTCCTCAGGAAGGCTCTCCCTCTCCAAGCAGTGCCATCCGGGCCATCCTAATTCCACGCCCTGCCCTCTCTTAGCTCTGTCCTCCGTCATTCTGTTTCCTTGTCCTCACAGGGACTGTGAGCTCCCTGAAGGCAGACACTGAACCCTCCTCATCTTCTACTTCAAGCTTCTTGCTTAGGAATACAGCAACTACATAATCAATGCTCATTGCATACGTGAATAAAAGAAACACAGATTCATATTTACACATTCCTGCTTACAGGATATCCACCAAGATAAAAACAAGGCGGTTTTCAGTTAAGAGTACTGGATGAGTCAATGAAAAGAAGTACTATAAAGATAGGGATTAGATTTTTCATAGAAACCCTGGTCTGTAGTTCCGAATGCTGTCCTTCATTTTTCTGTTCTCCCTCTCATTTGGTTGTGGGGTTTCAAACAGCTACCGTCTTCTCTCTCATCTCCACCCAATGCTTCCTACTTCCTTCCCTCTCATCTCTCCATGGCACTTCCTGTTTCTCCTAAGATGACTCCCTCTGTGCTTTACCCTACTGAACTCTCAGCTCATCCACCAGGGATTTTGGCTGAGTAGACTGAGTCAGCATAGCTGCCCACGGGCCAGGAAAGTGTTCTCACTCTGGCAACCCAGAGACAATGTAGAAGCAACTCTGCCTGATCCCACCGCAACCACTGCGACTCTGCTTCCGGCGCACTGGAGTAATTCTGGCACACCCCTGCCTCTACGCGCAAGGCTGGCAGCATCTCTGCAAAGGACCTAACGGGTCGCTTCATGCCATATAGGGATGCTTGGCCAATGATGGCAGTCCACGGCCGTGTTTACACCAAAGCCAGACCAGAGTTCTCCTTGAACGAGGCATCACAGAAAAGAAGGCAGGTGTGAAATGATTTGGATTTACACACCTACACCCCGGCACATGTTACAACTGAGCATGTACAGAATGCCTTCCGTGTTGGTTACTTTCATGAAGAACCACCTCCCCCTCTCCATCAACGAATGTTAAATGGATGGGTCGCACCCTGCCAAAATAGCACTTCGAAAAGAAATGTTTCGTTTCCAAATATAAATGTACCTGTTTGCACATTGAGAAAAGGTAATTAAAATTTTTGTTCTTTTTCTTTAAAATGAAAATATGATCACACACATCCTTGTTCCCTTTTCTTCCTCCAACTCCTCCCATACCCCCTCTCAGTTTATGGCTTCTTTTTCTTTAATTATTACATTTATAAATATAACCTACTGAGACTCTTTAATGTTACTTAAATGGATATGATTTCAAGGCTGAATACTTGTTATTCAATAACCATTTAGTGGACTCTTCCCTGGGGAAGACTCCTCCCATTCTCAGCGTTCCTTAGCTGCCTATAGTTTCTTGTCTGGGGGTGGGGGCCTATGAGATTGACCCTTCCATGTTACCTGTCTATTGGGGTCGTCCTTGTTCACGTCTTACTTAGGCAGTATATGTAGACTATGCATACACACACACACACACACACACACACTCACACTCTACATGGTATGGCGGATCCTGTGGTGTGGCCCTTCTACCTCCTGGAGGACTGTAGTCAGAGAGTCAGAGCTAAGTTCCTGCTCGGGGCCTGTCACCAGTCCTAGGAAGCTGGTCTGCTCAAAGGGGATGTGCCATTCCCAGCACAGCCAACATTTAACGGCAGCTCGACGGAGGTGTAAGTAAGCCCTGGCACACCCCTTTGCCACCACTGGGACTCTCTGAGAGGCCATCTTGGCTCCTGAATTCCAGGAGTATCAGCTGAGGTCTCTGTTGTGCCTCCCTGTGCCCTGCGTGGGTTTGTCCCTGACATTCTCTCCGAAGATGCCCAAATACATGCAGCCCCCAAAAACCTGTTTCTTAAGAGACCCAATTTGTGATACCTGTCTGGTCTACAAATGTTTTAACACCATAAAACTTGATTTTCTTCTCATTTCTTAAATACCTGGGGTAGAACCTTTAAATTGTCATCGTACCTAGGCTAGAGCTGATCAGGATAAGTATTGGCCACTTCTGCTTTCCAAAGTATTCCTGATGCCCCATGTCAATCATATCTTGGGCTTAAGTCAAGACCCCAGGGATTAGGGGAAAACAGGTAAATGAAATCCCCGGAAAATGGGATTCGAATAAAACATTTAAAATCACAAAGAATTTTCCACTGGAGAGCCAGGGAAGATCCCCTGAAGGGGCCTGCAGAGTTGGAAAGGGGAATGTCGTATGTGGTTTCAAATGTGAAGAAAAAACAGTCTTTTCTCTCCTCAAATAAACCATGTAAAGCACAGAGCACAGCCTGGGACACATCGGCAGCAAATTAGCTGGTGGCAACGGCGCCCCTGGTGTCACTCTGGTGTGGCCTTACTTTTCTTAGTTCTCGTCCGTTGAATTCATTTAAGACATAACATCGTTTTGTCACTCTCCCACTTCTGACAACCCAGACTGAGACAAACAGGCCCCACGACGCTGTCCTACCCCACTCAGGCCTGCGCCTCACTATTCTGGCACAGTCAGGGCTGCTCTGCCTTATTTTTGTTGCCATTCCAGAATCTCCTCAGTTCAATGCAGGCCCCACCAATGGCCTCTCGGGTTAATTCTCTATCTGACCCTCCCCTGAGCCTTCCCTCCCCACAGCGTTCTCCTGCACTCCCAGTATTGTATGATCAAAGGTGTCCCTAAAGGTTGGGCTTTTCTTTTGGTCATAACTGAGTTTACAAAAAAGATGGGTCTGAAGAGATGTCCCAGCGGTTAAGAGCAGCTGTTGTTAAGAGGACCCGGGTTGGTCCCCAGCACCCACATGCTGATTCCCAACCATTTGTAGCCTCAGATCCAGGACATCCGATGCCCTCTTCTGACTTCCTCTTCTGACTTCCTTGGGTACACATCTATACATTCAGGGAAATCACCTGCATGCATAAAACAATGTCTAAAAACAGATTTTGCAAAGGCTCTTGGTGAGCTCTTTATCGGAACTTCCCGCAAATGTCTTTGTTTTGAGGCCTCCATGGTCCTTAAATACTTTCATGTCATTAAAACTGACAAAAGAATGGAAGTGAAATACAGAGTGGACATCTCAAAAAGAGGCAGCAGGCAGAAGGGAAGGAAGGAAGAAAGGAAAGAAGGAAGAAAAAAGGAAGGAAGGAAAGACTTAAACCATGTTAGGAAGAAAAAGTGACTCTCACCCATAAGTAACCCAGAAGAGCAAATGCCACGCTGGGGTGAGGTAAGAAGACATATGGGATTTGTCTAAAAGGAGTCAACTGGCTTCCAGATTCAAGGGAGTGATGCCTCTGAGGCATTTTTACTGGTAGAGACTCCAGTTTGTGAGCAATATGTGAAACGGTATCAGCAGTCAACAGTTCATAAGCCCTGGAGACCGTCTCCGGTAGAAAAAAGGTTTAATTAAGCCTGACAGAAACTATCTAGCAGCTTTTCTAAGTAATTGCTCTTGCCCAAAATAGGACTGACTCATGAACTGCATGATTTCAGAAATGATGAATCAATAAAAGTGTTTATAGAAACAGCCTTTTGATGAATTCCTTCAGACTAAAATCTGTGGGACATGTGATAAAGTGAGACTTCTACCATCAATTAGGAAGGCCCGAAATCAAACCCAGCCCTCCGGGTAACTGATCCCAGATTTTGGAAGTGGGAATGATTTTGAAACAGCCTTTCCAAGGTCAACCGCGTCCTACCTCTGCACCTTCTTCTTCAGATGGCCAGTTCAAAATCACTTTGATTTCCAGCCACGTTAACAACCCAGTGAGAATGTGACAGAATCTGTCAGGGTCGCTCAGAAGCAACCTAGGAACGCGGTGCTGGGAGACAGCATGGCTTCTTGCGCTGCCTGCTCTCTCAAAGAAAAGCTTCAGCTGTTACAGCAAGGCAGGAGCCAGCACGGATGCGTGATTCACAGAGGGCACAAGTAAACGTATGTTCGCTATACGGTTCTACGCTTATCGCAAGTGGCTCTTGAGCTTTCCTAAGCATCTAAGGGATCTCGTAATGTGTATTTTGTGCATGTGTGCATGCTCAGGTGTGTACATGTAAACACAGGTATGTATGCGCCATGGCTCGTGTGTGCTGCCCAGAGGGAAACCTTGGATGCTGGCCTTTTATTTGCTGCCGCGCATACCAGGCTAGCTGGCATGCGAGCTTTGGGCACTCTCCTGCCTCCGCCTCCGATCTTAGCATTGGTGTGCTGGAAGACTGTATCACATCCAGCTTTGCGTGCCCTCTCGGGGTCTGCATACTGGTCCTCGTGCTTGATTGCTGAGCACTTTTATTTACAGAGCCATCTCTTCAGTTCTACAGGACCTTTTCAGACATCAACAGATGTGCGATCATTTTTCTAACAGTTATAATATATAAGTGTATTTATTTACGAACAGTCCCTATATCACAAGACTTACAATGAGCTAATCAGAATGTCAGTTAATACTGCATTGAATGTATCTGTATAAAATTATTAGGCTGTGACAATCTTCTGATTTTCTACCCCCAAATTCTTTATAGTTAGTAAACAAGTAAACAAAGAAACAAAACCTAAATTTATGTAAAATAATAAAGTTTGCATGTCATAGCATTTTGGGTCTGAAAAAAAAATCCTGAAAGTGAATGATACAGCATCTTTAATGTTTTGATGGTAGCTTTTCACATGAAGCTGGACAGAGAACCTGTTGATGCTACCAATGTTCATATTTTAGAGCATTTCAGTGTTTGAACATTTGGGTTTGGCCGTTTCTATCTGGATTAGCAATTCCTCAGGAAAGTCCTCCCTGGAGTGGGCAAGTATCTGTGTTGTTAGTTTGTATATCCTGTCTGGGACCACACGTGTGAAGTCCCGGAATACTGAGCTAGAGGCAAGGGAAATTTTAACTTATTTTTCTCATCAAGCAGGACCAAAACTCTGCAGCGCTCAAGGAGAGTGTGACCAGGACTTCAGGCATTCAGCAGGAAGAAGGGATGCCTTTAGAGCTGCTGAGAAGCATCCTGGGTCGCTGCGGACATAACTGGTCCCTCTGTCCTTGCTGAGGCTGCGGACTCAGCCCGTTTTCCCAGATAGCACCTCACCTGCTCTGGGAGCTACATCATGTCTCCATCCTTCCTGCAGATGAACACCGGTCTGGCTTTATACTAAGTTTGTAGAGTATGTGATGGCGCAGAAAAGCATTACAGAGTTATACTGAGGCGCCTGCTGTGTCCAACTAAGCGCTGCATAGTTAGCGCTCACATTTGCTTAGCCTGGGTTTCGGTAGCCTGAGTTATTTACTTATTTACAGTTATGTAAACTATGTATGTATTGTGTGCAAATGCAAAAATGCCTGCCATTGTGTGCACGTGGAGGTCAGGGGACAACGTACAGGAACTGGGTTTCTCCTTCTATGACGTGGCTCTTGAGGACTGAACTCAGTTCATCAGGCTTTACCCACTGGGCCATCTTACCAGCCCCAAGGTATTTTCTCTTGAAAGGGGACACATCAGGGCTAAAGCTGAACCTTTGTGTCCTTCTCCATTGCTTCTGCTCCCTGGGGTTAGCTTGGGCTGCTGGGGTATATAACTGTGCTTTCAAATGGATGTTCTGTATTTTACTGAAGGTTTGCATAGCGGTAATGTATCTTTCACAGCTTTCTTCCCTTTGAGTTGCTTTGAGATCTATCCATGTCCACACATCTGCTTCTAGTTTCTTCATAAGTTCTGGGAGGTAAAGTGTGTGTGTGTGTGTGTGCATGTGTGTTCACAGATGCATGACCAGAGGGCATAGCCAAAAGTAGGATTGCTTGCTATTGGTGTATGTGTATTTTCATTTTACCAGTCAATTTTTTGTCTTTAAGCCTTGCTTATCAGTTCACATGGTTTCTACATCTAAATAATTCTTCTTTCAGCCTTCCTAGGGTAGGACAGCTATGTTAAATAAGCACCGTGATTTTCTTCAGAAGACTGTGGCGGACATTTGAGGCTCTTAGATCCTTCCATGGCTGAGCTTGCCTCCAGACTTTGGCACTCAGGATGGACAATGAGACCCTTGTCGTTCAGAGGTGTGTGCTGATCGTTTGGGGTCTCTGGACATTGACTGGTGCCAGCTGGGTAGGGATTGGTAAATGGCTCCTTTGAGGAAAAATAAAGAAATTCCTTTTTTGACTGGGAAACTGTTTTCATAATTCAATTTTGTTTTACATAACCTTGTTCCCCAAACGTTAGCAATTTATTCCTGCGGGCCATTAGTGTTGTTAAGTAGTCACCAAAGGTTGCAGAGACAGCTCAGCAAACTCAAGGATAGACACACCAGTTTATGGCCACTGTCTCACCTCAAGGGTGGTTCGCTGGGTTCTGTTCCCGGTCCCCAGGGCCCCAAGGTAATAACATCTGTATTTTTTAAGACCAGATTTGTACCACATCTGTGTGTCAATTCCCCTCTTTGACTTCTGCTCTAAACAAAAGCCAAATGTTTGCCTGCACATCTGGTTTCCGGGGCTCCACTGGGTACTCTAGACAGAAGCTTGAACACTTTGCTGCACCCCACCCCCATTTTAAGTGATGCTAATTGAGCTCTGGGAAGGTTTAAAATTTTACATTCTTAGCGAAAAAGGAGATGAAAGGAAGCAAAACGAAGAAAAGGAGTAGGCAGTGAGAAACTGTGACCAAAACAGAAGTTGAAGCTCAATGATGGTGGAAACAGTTCAAACAAATGAGTTCAGAAAAATTATTACACTTCCATTCATGTGCTTCCCTCAATTTATTTCTGGATGGCATCTGATTTCACTTAGATAGAAGATCGCCATTAAATGTTCTAAAAACAGCTGGAGGAGAGAAGGTTGTGGAATTAATTCATGAGGGTTGATTTGGCAACTGAAATCGTTTCCTGCCATTTGCCACAATAACACTCGGCACGGGGTGACTGAGCAATCAGCTTCCAATACGCAGGAGTGATCGCAGGTCGCCAGTACCGGGCGAAAGGCAGCTACGAATGGCTAACTTCTTTCTAGTTTCCCCAGTCCTTGCTATGGTCTGGCTTCTTACGAGTAGGAGGCAGGGTAAAATAAATGCAGGAAACTCCCGGAGGGCTCTATACACAGAGGCCCCTGTTTAGAAAAGCTCCTTGTAGAGATTTAATCCCACTCATGACGAGTACGGTGGGACAGGCACGGATGCTTGGCACCAAAGACCACCCAGCTGGTGCTTACCTACTGCAGGGTTCCCATGCACTTCCTAGTGAGGACTGACAGCCGGCCGCTTCTAGCTTCTACAACATTGGCGGGGAGGCGAGCTCTTGGCATCTGGAGGCAATTCTGTTTTCTAGAAAATTTCAGGTGGACTGAATGCCTTCCATTATTTCAACCCATTAGTTAAGCTCTGTCACCGAAAGTCAGAGGAAGCAGACAGACTTGTATTTTCTATGGCACTATAGATGCACTGTTGACTCCTTTTCCAATCTTCGCCTCGCCTTCTGCAGGCTAAGCCATGCCAGCTTTCTCCCTCCTGAACTCTAGTTCTTCAAAAGTGGAGTTGGAGTTTATTCAAAAGATTTTAACACAGATTTAAGCACAAAGATTAATAAAATGAAAGGGGGGGGGGAGACATACTTAAGTGTAGATGTGGCCTTCTCAAGAAGAGTCACTTTAGCAGTGTTCTTTCTGTAGGAACCCTAGACCAATGGTCCTGGCCACCCTCCCATGGTTTTGTTCAGATATAGAACAACCCACCTTAAAATAAGTTCCCAAGAACAGAACACAATATGGGCTGAGCAGACAGAGAAGAGAACCTGCTTGCTCAGGACTCCCATCTCTCTGAGCGTAATACAAAGCTACATTTCCCCTTAAACACTTTCGAGGCACTCCTGGCCTTTCACTGAAGGTCAGCGTGGGTTTCCACATCAGTCTGAGATCAGTTGATCAGATCAGTTCTAGACCTAAAGAGAAACTACTGTGAAGCCTGTCTAGCTGGAGTTCTCAACTAAAGACCAATCTCTGTTCTGAAGGTGATGACATCTGTCCAGCTCTCTTCATGTCCCTCAAGCAGCTTCTACATTTATACTGTAGGTCTCCACAGGGCGAGAATTAATGCTTTTTAATCCCCTTAATCCTCAGAAAAGCTCACTGGCTTTGTGAGGTCTGAAAGTTCACCCTGATCCAGGTGCTTTGACTTTGAACCTAGGATTTCCCTCATGACAAACACCTTTTATCCTGATCATCTGTCCTGCTTCCCTGATTGTCTGTGGGCCAACACAGCAAAACTCAGGAGGGGCTTGGCCAGTCAAGTATTTGCTGCATAAAGCAAGAGAACTTGATTTGGATCTTCGACACCTATGGAAAAGCCAGGTACAGCTTGTATGTCTGTGACAGCAGCTCTGGGAGAGCAGATTCAGGTAGGCCTCCGGAGCTCAGTGGCCAGCCTGGCCAAAGCCCAGAGTGGACATTCACTGAGGACCTTGCTTCAAAAATTAAGGTGGAGAGTGATTGGGGAAAACACAGCATCAACCTCTGTCCTCCACGTGCGCACACACACACAACCACACCCAGAGGAGCCGACGGAGCCATGTGAGTCGTCTGGGAGTTTGGCCTCCAAATGATCTACTTTACTGAGTAACATGGATTTACTGGCTTAGGAGAGCTATGCTCTTGGGTAACGGCAGACTCAGCCCATTAGAACTGTGGCGTGGGCGGGGCAGTCTGGTTTATGGGCGGGCTGAAGGGGAGCACATGAAGATGCGGTCAGATTGGCTTTGTCTTTGTGGGTGTAGGAAGTCTGGGTGGCAGAGAGATTTGGATAGAGACTGTGACTCATTTCACCTATGTAGCTCCACATATCTTTTTAGCTAAAGGTACCCGGGTCACCACTGCTAAACTGAAACAAGATCTAGGAAGACAGCTCTGTTTGGCGTGTTCCAGGTCCCTGGAGAAGACCTCGTCTACCGCAGAACCAGAGGCTGGAGAGACGGCTCAAATGGTCGGGGACACTTCTCAAGGTTCCGGGTTTGACGCATCTACAGGGCAGTTCCAATCATTTGCAACTCCAATTCCAGGGCATCCGCTGTCTCCTTCTCATCCATGGGCACGGACACACACACAGTACACAGACATACATGCAGGCAAATCACCTAGACACATAGCTGCTCTCCGGCTTCTAGATGCATGCGCTTATAACATGTACCTGCACACACACAGAGATGCGCGTGTGCACATAACTGATGCTTCATTGACTCTACTCCTTCAAGTGTCTTAATTCTCTAAATCAGCATTTCTTAAAGTCATTATAAATCTAGAACAGAATGATGAAACAGAAATGAACAAACAATGGTTCAAGGACATGTCTGGGAAAATGGTAAATTCTAAACCAACCGAATTCCTTTGCATCTGAGAGTTTCCATTGCCGTGGAGAGAAACAGTTAATTGGGGTGGCTAACGGTTTTGGAGGTTTCCTCATCATCATCATGGTGGGAAGCATGGCGGCGGCATGCAGGCTGACATGGTGCTGGAGGAGTTCTACACCTTGACCTGAAGGCGGCAGAACAGGACTGGATGTATTTCACACTGGGCACAGCTTGAAACCCAAGACCTTGAGGCCCTGCCTCCACAGCGACACCTCCTCTAATAAGGCCACACCTCCTAATAGTGCCATGCCACTTCCTATGGGCAAGTATTCAAACACTTGAATCTATTGGGGCCATTCCTATTCAAACGAGCACACCTCAATAGCCTAGTTTTTGGTGTGCCAGCAGACCTTATGAAACTCCTGAGAGGGGCACACAATATCAGCAATTCTTACATTTATTTGTATAAATACTCTTTTTGTGCAGGGCTCTCCTGGGGCTTGAGGTCCTGGGAAGCTTGAAGACTGTTCTTCATCAGCCCTGCCTGTTACACTGTTATGCTGTTGACCGTGGTGGTCAGCACATGAAAGCTCATTTGCTTTTCAAGGAGCCAAGGTGAGTGAGTGACACATTGTTTAATAAAGGAGTGGACTCCACAGGTTCTGTTCTGGCTCCACATGTGGCTGTGAGACAGAGGCCTGTGCGCAACAAAGAGTATCTCTCAAGACAGGCGAGCACATCAGAATCGCCCTGTTTGAGAATCACAGCAAACCATTATGCCTCCGGCAGAATTCAGCAACCTTCAGAAACATCAAGCCAGCGGTGCTTGGTGCTTGAATTCTCCAGAGTACCCTGTGCTGAGCCTTTGAAGCACTTCAAGGCATTGCCTCTCTGTTGGAAAATAATTCAGAGCTGGGTCCTCTTTTGGCATATGACCCTTTCAACTGCTCCTTTTAGAAGTCTCATCCAGGCTGGTATTTGCATCCTATCAGCTGACGACAGGCCCACTGTGCTGATCATAAACCCAGTTTCTTCCCTTTCACAACATTTAAAAGTGCTTTTTAAAGCCAGGTATGGTAGCACATGCCTTTAATCCCAGTACTTAGGAGGCAGAGGCAGGTGGATCTCTATGAGTTTGAAGCCAGCCTGGTTTACATGGGGAGTTCCAAGACAGCCAGAGCTATGTAGAGAGACCCTATCTTTAAAAAAAAAAAAAGTGCTTTAAAAATTGTCCACATACCAGGACTGGGAGATGGCTCAGCAGATAAGAGCACTTGCTTCTCCTGCAGAAGACGGCGGATCAGTTTCCAATACTCACATAACGGTTTATAACTCTAATTCCTGCCCCATGGAATCCCCATGCCACCCTCTGGCTTCCACAGATACTAGGTGCACAGATGGCACACAAACATTCATGCAGCCAAAACACTCATACACATGAAATAATGAATAAATATTTTAAAGATGTCTGCACATAGCTGTATGCTGAGACTTAGAGTTAGTACATTGTTATTTGTGGGGTCTTCTCCAGACCCCAATCTTTCTCCTTGTCCACACACACAGAAACATATTCATGCGTATAAACATAGGTGATGACACACTTACATACAGAATCACCTGGGGTGTCTCTCTAGATACCCCATTCTCATCGCCCGTGTTGTCTCCGATCTGCGCTTGAGGGATTCATCTCAGAGCACCGCCTCTTGGTGTGTAAGCGCAGCAGTGTGAAGACGAGCGTTCCATACAGTGCGGGGAAGGGAGCACCTACTTGACGCACGAGCAGACGATAGCACGCACATGCACAAAGGCTTATACGTTATGTTTACACTTGAGGCCGCATTCAGCAGGGCCCCGCGTATCTAACAACTCTCTTCCACAGAAGTCACCTCCGCTGGAGCCTCCTTCTCAGCTACAGGACGCTCTCAAAGCCGAGAGTCCACTGCTAATCTGAGACCTGTTGTCACGGGATTTTCTTCTTCTTTTTTTATGTATGTTTTATTTTGTCTTAAGACTTTATTTTGAATGTTCTATGTGCATGCACATCTGCAGGCCAGAAGAGGGCAGTAGAGGGTATAGATGGTTGTGAGCCACCTTGTGGGTGCTGGGAATTGAACTCCGGTCCTCTGGTGGAGCAGACAGAGCTCTTAACCACTGAGCCATCTCTCCAGCCGGGGTTTTTCTTTTTAAAGAGAAACCCCATTGCTCTGAGTAGGCCTCGGTTCTTTCACTGGGCCATGCTGGCCTGCTGCCGTTCACTTACTTATGAAGTGGCATGGCCCTCCTTACTGACAGGAACTGGGTGTCATCTGAGCAGGGGAAGATGAGGAGGTCGGGAGAGGCCCTGCGTGGAGGAGGACACTGCCCCCACGGAGATCTCTGCCATTCTGCATCGTGTATACCCACTGAGAGCAGGAAGGAGGCAGCCGCTGCCAAGCCCACGCTCCCCCTCCCTGACACCGTGTGTCTGAGCTGAGGAAGAAATGTGCACGCCTGGCTGAGTTTGGAATGGATTGTTCCAATCTGTTAGCAAGCAGTTTTCACCTCCTCACCGTGGAAGATAGTCTTGGACATTTTGCCAGGGCGCCTGCACTTAATTTGCTTTGCTTACTGGGCCCCAAACACGCCAGAGGGAATCACTCTCCCTAATTGCCTGACATATAGTAAGTACTCAATAACAGTCATTCTGGTTGCTATTACTCTAACGCACTCCCCTTCTCCGTGCGACCATGTGAAATGACTGACCTCCCTTGGTCTCTGAGGAGAGCAGAACAAGTCCATGCATCTGATCTGCCTGTGCTTAAACCCCAGGGTGTGCCCAGACCCTGGAAGAGCATTACCTCTGACCTTCAGGAGATGTGGGAAGACTACCAGACACGATGAGTGGGCCGGGGCACAACTTCCTCCTGTGGGCGGCCCGTGGGCAGCGGGGAGCCACCCACTGCTGAGAAAGTGCCGAGCTGGGTTTGAGGACTGGTTTGTGTGGATTCAGGAAACATCGCTCATTCTTACTAAAAGCACATGCCCGTACCGAGACAGCGCGGGCTCTGCCTCCACTGGGGTCTCCTGAGCGCCCTTCTCGGTCCCAGTGTGACAACAGTGATGCCCACTGGGGTCTCCTGAGCGCCCTTCTCGGTCCCAGTGTGACAACAGTGATGCCCACTGGGGTCTCCTGAGCGCCCTTCTCGGTCCCAGTGTGACAACAGTGATGCCCACTGGGGTCTCCTGAGCGCCCTTCTCGGTCCCAGTGTGACAACAGTGATGCCCACTGGGGTCTCCTGAGCGCCCTTCTCGGTCCCAGTGTGACAACAGTGATGCCCACTGGGGTCTCCTGAGCGCCCTTCTCGGTCCCAGTGTGACAACAGTGATGCCTCCACTGGGGTCTCCTGAGCGCCCTTCTCGGTCCCAGTGTGACAACAGTGATGCCTCCACTGGGGTCTCCTGAGCGCCCTTCTCGGTCCCAGTGTGACAACAGTGATGCCCACTGGGGTCTCCTGAGCGCCCTTCTCGGTCCCAGTGTGACAACAGTGATGCCTCCACTGGGGTCTCCTGAGCGTCCTTCTCGGTCCCAGTGTGACAACAGTGATGCCTCCACTGGGGTCTCCTGAGCGCCCTTCTCGGTCCCAGTGTGACAACAGTGATGCCCACTGGGGTCTCCTGAGCGCCCTTCTTGGTCCCAGTGTGACAACAGTGATGCCCACTGGGGTCTCCTGAGCGCCCTTCTCGGTCCCAGTGTGACAACAGTGATGCCCACTGGGGTCTCCTGAGCGCCCTTCTCGGTCCCAGTGTGACAACAGTGATGCCTCCACTGGGGTCTCCTGAGCGCCCTTCTCGGTCCCAGTGTGACAACAGTGATGCCCGTGCACTTGGTTTTCCCCAAATGACAGCAAGCGACAGCGTGAGAGCACAGAGCACCCTTCTCACCGGTGCGTTCTCACAGAGGGCAGGGCAGCTGGGTCTTAGCAGTTAGGTCATGGGAGCACAGGCATTCACAAATGGCACCACTCTTGCCTTTGAATGTTCTTGCTGAGGGAAGCATCACCTATGACGGTCCTCCATTATCCCATCTTCCCAGGATGGAAATTCCTGTCCCTGAGCTTTGTGACGCTCCTAAAATCTCCCTCTGCTATGAGACAGGGCCCCTCCAGCGCTTCCCAGTCCAGTCAGCCACATTCCCTCTCAGGCTCTCTGGTCTCTGGTGGAGCATCTCCGGGAAGTCCCCTTCCAGAGCTCCTGGCTGTCTTACCACGTGGTCCCAGCGAGCTCATTTTTCTGTCAGCACGTTCTGTCAGCATGTTCCACGTGCTGTTGAGGCTTCAGTTTCCCCAAGCACGTGGGTGTACTCTTTCTTTTCCTCTGTGTCCAGTGCCACCCAGCCCCACCTTCTCAGTACTGCCACAAGTGTCCCGTGCAATACATCACTTCTGGGAGGTTTTGCCCCTTTGAGCACTTTCTCTTGTTCCCTTGCTGGAGTCTGAAGCCTCCAAGCTGCACGCCTCTCTGTCCCAGAAGCTTAAGTGGCAGAGAACATAAAACGAATGGTCACACTGCTGCACAGTGGCCCTCCCCAGAGGAGCCAGGCGGTGACAGTAGAGAACAGCAGAGCTTCTGGGGTCTCTCCGCCCAGCCACAGAACAGGCATTGAAGAAAGGTGTCTTGCAGAATTTTCTTTTGCCTTTGTCTTCCCGTAAGGATGGGGGAGAGTGTTTGAGGTCAGGGAAGTAACACTCAAAAACCCAGAGATGGCAGCATTTTCTCTTCAACTTGCTGCGGCCAAACTTCTGCCCTCACTGTGTGGTCATTTCTATTGTCAAGGTTCCTGAAGACACCAGGCTACTGAATCTGTCTGCCCGCGCTGAGTCCCCATCTTACCTATTGGGGCATAACAGGTTACACCTGCCACCTTGAGATGCTGCTATCAGCTGGCTTCCAGAACAGCTGCCTTCCTGCCTGCCAGTATTTCTTTTCTTCCCCTGTCTCCTTCCTCCTTCCTTCCTTCCTTCCTTCCTTCCTTCCTTCCTTCCTTCCTTCCTTCCTTCCTTCCTTCCTTCTTTTCGTCCTTCCATCTTCCTTTCTCCATTCCTAGACTTTAAATCCTGGAAAATGCCACGGTTCTATCCTTCGGCCTCTTGTCCTCTGTCCACACCTGGTAATCTCATCCAGTCTCTCAACATTAAATATCACATTCCTATCTCCAGGCTTAACCTCACCCTGAACCTTGTACTTTTGTATTCGCTGGCTCTGTAGCACCTCTGCTAAGGGGTCCAAGAGGCTCTGCAAACTTCACAGTCAAAGTCTAGATCTCTGATTGCCCTCCAAATCTTTTCTTCCAAGTCTTTGCCACTTTGTTGGGTGGCTGAGAGCCTTCAAATGTTGAGGCCAAGAATGTCGCCGTGCTACCAGTATGGCCCAGGCACCCTTTTCCTCTCTGCTGGGTTTGCTCAACAGTCTGGTACTCAGTGCCTGGCCCTCCTCTGTCCGTCAGAATGGTCTGTGATGGAAACCCCTAGGGGTTCTCATCCTGAGATGCACAAAGCTCCTAGTCTTTAGATGGCATATATTCAGGGTGACACTAACTCGGACATCCTTCTGAGAATAAAACAACTACAGAGCAAACATAAACTTGAGTCACTCAGGGCCAAAAAGGTCTTCATCCTTCCCATAATGCCCTAGAGCCTGGCCCTATCAACACCAGGCTGCCATCCCCATGTCTGTTGGTCCTTCTGCTCTAGCCACACACCGGCTCACTGGCTGATTTTAACAGACAATGCTCAGTGTTTCATCTGCTGGTGGAATGCTGTACCTGGCATTCAAATACTCAGGACCTTTCTGATTTCTCCTTTTGAGTTCCCTGTCATACACTCGAGGTCATCCTCAGAATTCAGCACATTTGATCTGAGGTTCTCAAATGGCCAACAGCATGGGTTCATAAAGCGACGAGTCATGAAAAGCTGTCAGAGCACCCTGCTTAGGTTCCAAGTACTGTAGATAGATACCTGGTGGCCAGCATGATTCCGCCTTGGGAGGCTTCTGGGCAACACAGGAGATTTTGCCTTCCCAAAGTAGAAGCAGGGAGAGGGCTACACTTGTCTGGGCTGAGGGCCTGGGTGAATGTTAGCAAAATGTTTGATCATCCTCCAGGGTCGCTACCCCAACGTTGTTACATCCTAAGCTTATCTAGTTACCTTGTCCCCTTGCTGCCATATAGTTACCCTTAGATTTTGTGGAAGACAATCCAGCCTGGAAACCCAGAGTGTGTGTTCCATAATCCTCCCCTCTACCTTCTGTGGCCATGGGCTGGTCCAGAAGAGCCCTGACCAACATTTCACTATCTGTAATTTCAGGTACTCCTAGTCAACCCAAATCCCAAAATATTAAAGTGGAAAATTCTAAGACTGAAAATCAAATATTATTACAACTACTCTATTTTATTACTAGTTATTGCTGTTAATCTATCATGGTACCTAATTCACAAATTAAAGTTTCTAATCGGTATATATGTCTGAGAACAGAGCATGGTACATTTAGGGGTTGGTACTAACGGCGGGACAGAGCCTATTCCCCGCAGATGATAATTTATATGCAGGCTGTATTTCCTTCATCCGGTTCTTACCTGGATCGAGACCTTTTCTCCTATCCCATTAGCGAACTCATAAACTAGCTTCTTCATCACACCTAATTGGCCACGACTATTATCTTTGCTCTCTCCCATCTCTCACCAACCCTCTCTGTTCTCTTTGCTCTCACCTGCCCTCTCACCAGCCCCCTCTTCCCACCCACCGAACCCTCCGGCTATAATCTACCTGACATGCCGCCACCTGAAGGCATGTCCTCAACCGCCAGGGTTAAGGAATCAGGAGCCCCTCCTGATCTGGTTCTCACTCACCAACTCTCCCTGTTGGAGCCTGCCAGCTTCCACACTGCCCACCCACCAGGACGGCTCAGTCTCGGAGCATCTATCTTGAGAGCCAGTTTCCTGTGTGTTGTCTACAGTTCACCACATGATATGTGACCCCTCTTCTACGCCGCCCCTGCCAGGCAGCATCGCTGCCCTCCACCCTCTGCCTGACAGTTTACAGCCGACCTTGTGGTTAACATAACCCTCACAGGTCCCAAAAAGACGAAAAGCAATACGGTACAGGGGAAGGCCAGGAGGTCCCGGGTTTGAATCTCAGCCTGCCCACTTGCCCGCCAGCTTCACTCCTGAGAGCTTGTCTTTGAGTCACAGTTCCCCTTCTTCCTCTTTGACGTAGTTAATACTGTTACATGTTAGCCTTTGGAAGCCTGTAATTCAGCAGTGGGTTCCCAATCACATAACCGCCATCACTAACCTGTTCCAGAACACCCAAAGCAAGCCCAGCCGTTAGCAGTCACTCCCATCCCTCCTCTCAGGCCTGGAAATCACTGATCTGCATTCTGTCTTCAGACTTGAACATAAACTTCCATCTAGGGTGGCTGCTTTCCTACGCTTGCAGCAGGAATCTGGTGTCTAAGAGGAGTCCGGGATGACACCCTTCATTCCAGATGGCTCGTGCTTCCTACCCCACCCCACCTCTGCATTTTTAGCCCTCTGCTCCCTTCTGCTCTGTGGAGGGCTGCCTCTCAGCCCTGACTGGGACCCATTTCCTCCCAAGGAAGCTGCTCCAGTGCAACCACCTCACACATGGTTCTCTGAAGCTAGCTAGAAAGAAGGAAAATGTCCTTGGAGCTTAACTTTCCTACAGTGGGATTCTGGCCACAACTCTGAGATAATTCAACTTGTGTTTATTCTAGACTTTATTTTGTGACATATACAAGACTACACACACACACACACACACACACACACACACATTCATACATATATAAGCACATACACATACTCACATATATACTTACTCACAAATATACACATACACATACAAACTCACACTCACACACAAACATATAGATACATACGTACTCACACACATATACACATGAATACATATATACATGCACACACATGAGCATATATACATGTACACTCACACACACATCTAAACACACACACACACACACACACACACACACGCACACAGCTGCTTTGTTACAATAAAGAAGAATGTCCTAAAACCATCTGGAGAGGTTTCTGATCTTGTAACTGAACTTCCATGATAAGACAACGCAGAGGCCCTAGCCAGCGGCATTTCAGTACCTTGCTTTGTGGCCAATGGTTTAGGTATTTTTTTTTTTCTTTTAGTTACATTTTATTAACTCTGTATCCCAGCTGTATCCTGCTCCCTCATTCCCTCCTAAACCCTCCCTCCCTCTGTCATCTCCTCCCTGCCCCTTTCCAAGTCCACTGATAGGGGAGGACCTCCGCCCCTTTCATCTGACCCTGTTTTATCAGGTATCTTCAGGACTGGCTGCCAATGGTTTAGTTTTAAACCTCACTTTTACCACGTCAGTGTTTTTAATGACCTCGAGGACTCCGGGGCCAGTGGTCTGTCTAAAACCAAGGTGAGAGACCTTGTCTCAAAAACAAGGTGGACAGCTCCCGAGGAATAACTGCCGAGGTGGACTTCCAGCCTCCACGCTTGTTCACACACAGGCCCCAGACCCACCCACCACACTCCCCAAATGCCACAACGAAGACGATGGAAAGAGTGCCTAGAGAAAACCCTACAGAGGTCCAGAAGGCAAACGCATCGAGCGAGGAACGACGATCAGAGAAGGCTTTCTGGAGGAGGTAGTTCTCAGACTACTGAAGTAACGAGGCTGGACCTTGTGGGACCAGTGGCAGTACAGGAAGAAGGCGAACGTCAGAGCAGAGCTCTCCGTGAGTGACGACCTTGCGCGGAATTCTGTCTAGCCCACACTGCAGACTGGAACCACTTAGTGGTGTTTTCCCAAGGCCACACGCTGCAACATCTTAATTGCTACGTCAGTCTCTAAGAAAATGCTTTTGTAGCTTGACTCACTCCCTCTGGAAGAGAAAGTAAGAGGCTTTCATCAGACGGGGCCACAACAGAAAGATGACTCTCAGCCCGGATGGTTCAGAGGAGTTTATGGCAAACTCCGGATGGTTGAGAGAGGAGTTTATAGGCAAACAGAGGGCCACAGTACCCCTCGGTGTGTAGATACAGGCTCGGTGATGAAAAGGCATCCTTCACCATGGGGAACACTGGTGGCTTTGTGCTACCCTTGGGTCTTTAGGCACAAAGATGGCTTCTCCACACTATAAGGGAGGCATCATTTGCCCTTGGATGTACACACATGGACTCTTCTGGGCCAGCAGCCAGAATCCGCCAGAGAACTGAGCGGCAGAATGGAACTGCCCTAAGGGAGCACATACTGCCGGACGGATGAGTGGAATAAGGCTGCGTTGTGATCTGGGCAAGGATCTGGGTTTCCGGGGGGGGAGGAGGGAGGGCTTTCCACTTTTGGAGACAATGCCTTGCATTTCTGTGACCTCGAAGGCGGCAGAGGCCAGGTCAGGACAGTGACGCATTTTCAGGATTCAGAGCCTCAACTTCAGGAGCTCAGAGAAAGCATATGTAAAGAGCTTGTCAGTTTGTGACAGTGCAAAGCAATTGTCAAGAAGCGAGCCCTCAGCTGAGGCCTGGCATCCTCCTCGAGGATCAAGCGCCTGAGTTTCCACTTGCACATCAGCAGCAGCAACAAATCAACTAATTAATACTTGTACCGGACAAAGTATAACATCAGCCTTGAGCTCTGCTAGAGTCTGAAGCCTCTAAAACGCTTCTAATCACAAAGACCAATAGTTAAGAAGGCAAAAAGAGCCAGGCAGTAGCTGTGCACGCCTTTAATCCCAGCCTTCGGGAGGCAGAGACAAGCCGATCTCTGAGTTCAAGGTCAGCCTAGTCTACATAGGACAGCCAAGGTTACACAGAGAAATCCTGTCTCACCCCCCCCGCCCCCCCAACAAAAGAGAAGGTAAAATGAAGTCACATGACATACTCAACCCAAAACCATTAGGACCTTACTGAGGTGTCCATGTGGTCTTTGTTGTGACTACTGATCAGCATAAGCGGAGTTCAGAGAGGAAGAAAACAATTCTGAGTAGCTGAAAAGGTGTAACGTTAGGCTCAGGACATAAGGCCACATTACTCCTAAGTGGGTGGCACGCATCTTCATCACTGTCAGCACGTGTGAGGCCAGAGGACAGCCTAAAGCGCTAATCCCTGGAAACCACCCACCTTGCTTTTGAGACAGGGCCTCTCCCTGGCCTGAAATTCACCAAGTAGTTCATTAGCGAGCCCCACACAGCTGCAATCCCCTCCTCCCCGGGGAACCATGCCTGACTTTCTCTTCTTTTTTTTAACATGGGTTCTGGGGAGTGAACTTATTTCATGCTTGCAAAGCAAGCACCACAGTGACTGAGCTATCAATCCAGCCACTCTAAAAACAGTTTCTAAGAAGGAAATAGGCTTTATCGTTTTCACTTAGAAATCTTGTGAGGCAGTGGTTTTGTGAAGCTGGGTTTGTTTTAATCAAAGGTGAGAGAGGATTTGACCTCAAAGTTTTTCTTGAACCCAATATAATCCAACTCTCCCAAGCCTTAGTCTCACCCCAGGAATTATAAAATAATATGGCTCTTCCCAAAGCACTTTTAAAATAACAGCTTTTCTGGATCCCACATTTACGTAGCTGGAAGGGACAGAGAATGAACACACAGCACAGCTGATCTGCTGCTGCCTGGGGCACACTAAATAAGAGTTCATGAAGCAGCTGCTCGAGAGAGTGATCGTGAGAACACTGTTCTTGAACTGGCTTGGGGAGTCTGCCGTCTGTAAGAATGCCAGAAACCCAACAAGCAAAGATGAGCAAGGTTTATGGCACAGAGTCCTCACAGAGCATGGCAGAGATTTTTCAAACACACCTACAAGTCCTATTGATTGGTTCCTGCCTCACAGAACATCTTTACATTTTTTATTTTATGTGTGTGTTTCACCTGCAGGACTCTCTGTGCACCACACGCATGTAGTGGCCACAGAGGCCAGAAAAGGACATCATATCCCTGGAAACTGAAATCACAGACTTTTGTGAGCTGCCATCTGGATGCTGAAAATCAAAAGTGATCAGTGTTCTTAAATGCTGAGCCATCTCTCCAGCTTTCAAAGGACGGTCTTAATGACTGTTAGCATCCTTGAGTCCCCGAGGGTAAGTAGAGACTTCAGCATAAAATGTCAGGTAGGAGACAAAAAAACAAAAAAGTAGCAGGGAAAGTAGACGCGACAATCTATGACTCTGTCCCTCACTTTCAGTCAAACCTTAGCCTCTAGAATGGGTCTAACACCATAAAGATGTGCCTCTGGCCTTTGACTTCTCTACGCCACATTGATTCCTCGAGACACCAGCCTAATTAGCATTGGTCAATGGCCAGGATTCAAGCTCCTGTGCTCTCACAACCTGGAAGGCTCTTCTCATTCATTGTCCTGATGAGTTCTGTGGTGTGTGTGTGTATGTTTATATGTGTGTATGGTATTTGTGTGGGGGTGTATATGCCCATGGTATGCACATGTTGGTACCAGAGGATTTTTACCTAGTTCAGCTGGCTAGCAAGTTCCCAGGACCTAGCAGTCTGGGCCTTCTCAACACTGAAGTTACAGACACATGCAACCATGCCCAGATTTTTACATGGGTGCTAGGGATTCACAGCCCATTCTGTATAACAAGTGTTCTTACCCACAAACACATCTCTTCAGCCTTGAATCTCATTTTAGAATGGTTTCTATAGTTACAGTCTGCAGTATATATTGTCTATAAGAAGACATTATATAAATATTCTGTATTAAAAATCCAGGAAGATCAGTCTCTCTCTCATGTGTGCATGTTCATGTACCTGTGTTAGCATATATAATCTATTTAGCAGCTCTTGAGAAACTTAGAACACCGTGAGCTTTAGCCAGGCTGTTTTTTATACATTCTTGTCTAGCAGAGAAAGAGTCTGGGTGGCCTCAAGGAAAGCCTCTGATAGAAAGCACACTCAGGAATCTGAGAAATTCGATGCTACAATTTCAAAATAATCTAAATAGTCTTTGGGTCCACCCAAAGATACAAGATTAAAAGCACAATATTGTTGGAACAATAAGAAAAGAAACAACTTCAAAGCTCAACTTTCAAGCAAGAATTCAAGCTGAAAGCAAAAAGTGAAATCTAGTTAAATATTTTGTTTTAGCAAGAGTTCTTTGCCTCACCCAGCCCTGTTCCCTAACACTTGTGGGCTCCAATGTTCCTTGGCTTCTTTCCTTAGTCCCCACCCCCACCCCTGGCTGTAGCTTCTAAACAATAGCATTCCAAAGCTGGAGGGCCAAGGTCACTCAAGAGTCCAACAAGGCACTGGTACCTCTTACTGTTCTCCAGGATCTGCCTGCTCCTCAACATAGCAATGCAGCTCCTCCCACAGGAAACCTACAGAATCCCACCCCGCCAGGCAGAAGGGGAAACAAACAGAAAAGGTCTCATCGCTGACAGCTTGGCTAAATTGAGTCTAAAGTGCCTCATCCAAACAACTATCAGCCTAGAAGTTAACACCAGGGAACTTCAGCATGTAAAGAATTGCCCAAAGTGAATCAATCTGGAAGAACCAGACACAGCTAAATATCTTAGTGGTCCCCATGGAGCCAGCCTTAGTTTGACACGACAGACAATCTCAACTACTCAAATCTTTATTCAGCACAGAACTCTTAGCCAACGTGTTCACCATACCGTTTAGAAGATAGACACTTGGATTTACTGCGTCAGAGAAACAGATGGCCATTTCTGGAATGTGGGGTAAGATGTTCATAAGAAATGAGCTTTTGGATAATGATCATATGTTTGTCCTCAGAGAACACAGGGAGAAAAACCTCACTGATGTCACAGTGGTGAGTACATGCCCACCCCCAGCAGGGAGGCGCAGCATGGTGCTTGTGGAAGGCCACTCTCCCCTCAACCAGTCAGCAAAACAGAAGGAGCGCCCATTTCACTCATCACCACAGACACAGTGGTGTGCCAGATGTGGTTTTAATAAAGGAGGGGACGAACAGTCATAAGGAACACAAGCTCAGGAGAAGAGACCTCAAGGACATTCTGGTTGTGATTTCAAAAAACACAAGACAAATGGAGCCTTCGGTGAAATGAAAACAACAGTGAGTTGGAAATGTTTGACATGTCCTTGGGAAAAGCTGGGGCAGCTATCTCAGTCATTCCCATACATCCTGCCATGCAAATGGACTCAGATCCTTCGTGGTAAATTAGGCAGATCTTGGCTAAGTTTTGTAGGTTCCTTTGCTCCTGGGTTCACCTACAGAATGGCGTAACAGGATTCAACCATCTTTAACCAGAGAGCACTGAATTCTCAGAGTCTAGAACAATGGAACCTTCAAGGAAGACTCTTCTGCACTGGAAGACACTTGCAGTTAATGATGAACTACAAAAACTAGGAAGGGCGCCTCTTTTTCCAGATGCTCATACCTACACATGCAATTTGGAGGTCTTAGAGTTGCCAAAGCTCTGGCTCTGCTGCTTGTTTAAATAGCATTAGAATTCATAGACAGCTTTCTAGGCCTTTCTGCCCAAAATTATTTCCCCACATTATTTTCTACCTTCACAGAATCTAACCCCAACCTGGTTAAAGAGGGAAGGCCATGCATTAGTTTAGTAAAAATATCACCTACTTTCAAATTTGGTTTCTCTTTGCCTTCTACACTAAACTTCTTTGACAGCACACCCACTGTTCCCAGTTCCTGCCACTGGGATTTTCTGATCCCTGATAAAGTGGTAAGTCCTTACTCCTCCTTCAATACCCAGCTAACATGTTACCTCTAAGAAGGTATCCCCCGTTCTCTTCTTCCTAAGGAAGATTGGTTCTCTGTACATCGTTAGTGCATAAAGCAAACTATGTCCATTGTTCTTTCTCTCTTAGTCATGAGTTCCTCCAGACTAACAGAGCATGCTCTTTTCTTTTAGACTGTAACATAGCACATGAAGCTGACAATCCATAATACTAAAACGAGGATGTTCCCAACGGCCTCCTAGAGCTATGCTGGAATCCAGGGAAGGTTTATAACCACTCGGCCTGGCTCCTGGTCTGTACGGTTACTGTCTAAATGTCAGTTCTCTTTCTTCTCAGCCAGCGAGTACTAAGACCTCAATGCTTGATGTTCTTCTAGTGTTGCAGACAGGCTAGGCGTTTGATTGGAAGCTGAACTACAGATACATTCCTTAGGCGTATTTGGGTACCACGGCCTGCCCAGGAAAGCCACTCTGGCCCAAACTGGTTTCTGTCATTGCTCTGCAGATGAAAACCCAGCTGCCAAGGAGAATATGGTTTCCATGGGAACATCTGTCCTGAATTATAACCCGTGCTGTCAGGCACACACCTTTACACCCCACCCCCAACCTCCACGAGGAGGTGACGCTGAGGCCTGGGCTAGCAGTGTGAGTGACCAAACGCATGCCCGGATGGCTCCAAGGGTGTCGGGAGCAGTCACTGAACATCCCTTGAGACTGTCCACATGAGCCCTCAGGGGTGTGTAGTACCCAAAATCCTCAGGTGGCCTTCCATAGGGGCTGCCCGCATGGTTTTGGTTGTTTGTCTCCCTGGGATAGGGTAGCTGGCCAGGGAGCCCCAGGGCTGCCTCTTTTCACTTCCCCACTACTGCCCCATAGTGAGTGTTGGGCGTGTGATTTGATGACTGGATTTCTGGGGTTAATAATAAGCAACCACTCTGAATTTTGCAACAATAAAGTAAGAAGACCTGGGTAGCAAGGATTTTTCTATCTTGAAAAGTATTAGTATATAGTCAGCCTGCTTCTGGGTTGCCTAGTAACCTATGATGTCATCGTGTGTTGCACACCAGGTGTGTGATAGACATACCTGGCAGACACGGTTCAGCTGCACACGTGATATAAAAGGACCAATCCAGCACTTTGTCTCTCCCTTACTCTTCCTTTCCTGCTCTCTCCCCTTTCTCTGTCAGGGTGCTCCCTCCCCACATCTCTGTCTCTCTCTGTGTGTGTCTGTGTCTCTCTCTTTCTCTCTCTCTCTACGCCCTCATGACTCTAACTCTCTTTTGCTTCCCTTCCCTCCATTAAACTCTTATGTAATACCTATTGTGTGCATCATTTTTAAAATAATAACAAACATTGCCCAGCACCGTCCTTGCTGATCTCATACAGACCTGTGCATGGAAATGGCCTCTCCTCATCCCCCTCAAAGCCACTCTACTGTAAATCTCCGCACCAGGACTGGCCCAGCTCATAAATAGCCCTATGATTCTGTCTATCAACGCTAAGGTCTATGTGCAGTCTGTGGCAAAGGTTCGTGGTGACAAACAGACATGGTGTCACCACACCTGTGGTGACCCAACAGGTGGGGCTGAAGTCCTTGCTCCTTACCCCCTCCCCCTCCCCTGTCATCAGCCAGGACCACTGTCTTCAGTGTGACACTGTCATTTCCAAGCATAGTTACGTCCGCACTAATACACACACATCTATACATAATCTGGAAATGTTTCAAATTTTGAACCTATATATAAGCCATACAATAATACACGTATAAGTCAGAAACAACTTTAAAAATTGATCTTTTTTTGCCCATGCTGCCACATGTGGCTCTAGTCTGTCTGTGCTTTCCAGTGTGACTCTGAACTTCATTACACGCATAACTTACAACTTATTTATCTGCTCTCCCGAGGACAGATGCTGAGAAGTGTGTTTCCAGTTATTGGTGATTATCAGCAGCGCTGCTAGCCGCGTCACTGAACTTGTCTCTGTCTACAAATATGCTGAACTTCCTTGGATAGTGCGTGTTTCCCCAGCTTCTCTAACTAACTCCCATGGTCGCTCTACACAAAACAAAACACGTGTGCCCACAGGCACAACCTGGAGCTATTTTAAGAACTAAGATGCTATTCTTAGTGTATCCTGTGTCCTTTAATTCATCCGATCCCATTTTAGTCTGTATTTTAAATGTCAGTAAAAACCCTAGTGAACTTCCAGGACCTGGGATTGCAGAAGGGGTAGAGGGCTCTGCCAGGACAAGCTCGCCTGCCTGTGACAGAAGCTACATCACTCTGTGACTAACAAGACCAATGACACCACTCAGGTCCCTGATGAAGTCAGTCTTCCAGCAAAGTGGGGCCCTCTCTCCCCAGGCTCCTGATAGCCCTCTCTCTCTCCCCAGGCTCCTGATGGCCCTCCCTCTCTCCCCAGGCTCCTGATGGCCCTCCCTCTCTCCCCAGGCTCCTGATGGCCCTCCCTCTCTCCCCAGGCTCCTGGTGACTCAGCTGCCCCCTGAACACACTGTCAGCACTCACCAATTAGCTGCCCAGCAGGTCACCTCCTGCACCCACAACAACCTTTGTTTGCTCTTCCCTCTCCTCAAGCAGTGCTCCCTACCCCGTGTTCTTTTCTCTGCCCTTCTGGATACATGATCCTGTCTTCCCCACGTGCAGCCATCCTACCCCAGCCCATGCTGCCCTTCAGCTTCAGCCCAGCTAAAAGTTACTTCTACCCTGTTTCCTTCTGACTGTCAAAGATGTCCTGCTTTTCCCAGTGACAAGAGTCTTTTTTAAAATTTTACTATGGCCTCTAAAACGTTACTTATTTATTTCATTTTATGTATATAAGCGTTTGCCTGCATGTGTGTATGTGGCCACCTGAATGCGGTGCCCACAGAGGTCAGAAGAAGGCAGCTGATCCCCCGGAACTGGGGGAGCTAATGGTTATGAACCACCAGGTGGGTGCGAGGGATTTAACTGTTCCTCTGCAAGAGCAATGAATGCTCTTAACCACTGAGCCACCTCTCCAGCTCCAAGTGATACGATTAATTCTTTGGGGGGGGATTGTTAGAGATACAGCTCCCACGCTGTAGACCAGGCTGGCCTCAAACTCACAGAGATCTGCCTGCCTGTCAAGTGCTGGGATCAAAGGTGTGCACTACAAGGCCCAGCTCCCAAATGATAAGATGCTTGATAACAGAGGCCTGTGTAGAGAGCCATAAAGTATCATTCCTGAGGCAAGAGTCCCGCACCCCAGACATTTGCGTTTGTTCTTCATCTTTGAACCACTCTAAGCTCCAGTTTTTCTCATTCATGAAAAAATAATGTGGTTAAACTGAAAAGTTTTAAAATAAATTGTAGTGTGTGTGTGTGTGTGTGTGTGTGTGTGTGTGTGCGTGTTTCGGGGTACATGTATAATCAAAAGACAACTTTCAGGAGTTGGATCTCTCCTCCCACCACGTGGGTCCTGGAGAAACGAACTCAGATTGTCCGGCTAGGCAGCAACCATTTTTACCTGATGAGCCACTTTGCCAGGCCTGAAAAAGCAGAAGGAAAAAACCCAAACCTTTAAAATGAGAAACAACGCCCAGCTGAGGAAAGGCTCTGAACATTCTCAAGGAGGGCAGAAAAGGGGGAGGTACATTGTACATCTCCCACAGGCCTTGTGCAGTTTGTGCAATGAGCATTGTTGGTTCTGATAAGCAGGCCTTCAGGTGTACAAACAGCTCCATGAAAGGAATTTGGAGTACTGTGGAGGCAGAATTCTAAGATGATCTCAGAGCTCCTGCCTTGGTATCAGGTGCATCCTGGGTAATCCAAGACTGTAGTCAAGTTGGCGTTTAATCTGTGACCAGGGACAGCAGATGGTGCAGCCAGTGTTCATATATGCAGATTATCTTAGTGACCTGAGCCAATCACGTGGCCCCTCCAAGAGCAGAGAATGAGACAGACAGCTTAGACAGTGGAGTATTTATTTACCTTACAACCCTGGGAACCTGGGATTGAGTCTGATCCTCAATCCCCTCAACCCCACATGAAAAGAGCCACTAAAAGAAAGGAAGGGGACAGCGGCAACTGTTCTGTCTGTTCTGCTGCAAACTAGAGTCATTTGGGAAGACAGACCCTCAGCTGAGATGCCCACCAGCAGAATGACCCATAGGCGAGCCTGTGGAGACTGATGTGGGTGGCCCCAGCTCATCGTGGGCGGCACCGCTCCTGGGCAGATGGCTCTGGGTGCTTTAGGTCAGCAGGATGAACGAGCTGTGGGGAGCAAACCCGTGAGTGGCACACCTCCATGGTCTCAGCACCAGCTCTGGCCTCCAGGTTACTGCCTTGAGTTCCTGCCCTGACTTTCCTGGATGACAGCTTTAAAACTACAGGATTAAATAAACACTTTCTTCCCCAAGTTGCTTTTGGTCATGGTGCTTTGTCATGCCAGAAATTAAGTCTAACTGAAACACACCTAACTAGCCTAACAGTTTAAAACAAGCAACTCCGAGCTCAGTGAAAGAGCACAGATTGATAAGTAGATGAATGACATCAGGAAAATAATACATGAAAAATGGTTCATTCAATAAAGAAATAGAGCTCATAGGATAAAATACCCCAGAGCTGAAACTTTCAGTTACTGAACTTAAAAAAAAAATGAGTGCTAACAGTACAGATAAACCAGGGAACTCAAAAATGGATCATTTATAATAACAAAAATTTAATAACCAAGAATGGCAAAAAGTGAAAAAAGCCTAAAGGATTTATAGCCTCAGGTTAATCAACATATGTATTATAGGGATCCCACAAGAAGCAGAGAGAGAGAGAGAGAGAGAGAGAGAGAGAGAGCGCTAGTTTAGTCACTGGCCTAATACCAAAGAAGTGCACTGTCTCACGCTTCATAGCTTACAAACCCCTTTTCCTACACCACCACCTTTGTGACGGGGAAATGGTCATACAGCATCTTCCACAAACGCTGCAGAGCCGAGCCACCATGTCCAGCGCAAGAGAAGCCTGGCGCGAGAGGGGCAGCCATCTCTGTGAGTTTGCCTACCCTTTGTTGTTAAGGAAGATGGATTTTTCTAAGGACAGGGTCTTACTATATAGCCTTGGTTAGGCTGGAGCATGCTATGTAGACCAGGCTGGCTTGAACTCACAGAGAGACTCCTGCCTCTGCCGCCTGTGCCACTATGTCCTGCACTAAGAAAATTTTAAAGGAGAAATAATTACCATCTGAGTTTTTACTATCGTTTCATACAAGGCATTTTAAAATCACAAAAAATAATAGAAAGGACATAAGCCCAGAGTAAGAGATGAGTGTATATACAAATGAATAAACCTAGCTTCCTGGAAGACTGCAAAATAGTTTTCATTATGACACTTGCTTAGGGCCCAGTGCACTGAGGAGGCTCAGGAAACTCTGATTTCCACTGTAAGCACCTTGTAGGCAAGGCAAGTTCTATACAGCAAATCCCCCCTGACGTTTTCATGGCCTTGTTAAATGCTTGTACATACAACCTCACACGAAAGTTAGATGGGGTCATGCATAAATTTCCCACAGGGGCCTGGAGACGTGGCTTGGTGGTTAAGAGCACTGGCTGCTCTTCCGGAGGACCAGAGTTTGGTTCCCAACACCCACAGAGTAGCTAACAACCTTCAGTAAGTCTAGTTCCGGGGGATCTATCACCCTCCTCTGGCCTCTGAGAACACAAGGTAGATACATGGCACCCATACATACACAAAGGCAAAATGCTCATACGTGTAATTTACAGGATAACCATTCTACAATCCACAGTCCTAAAGAAGCTAAGAAACAGGAGGGCCCAAGGGAGGATGACTGAGTCTCCCTCAGAAGGGGAAATAAAGCAGATATCGGAAGTGGATGAAGAGAAAGGCCTGCATGGGAGAGGGGGTGGGAAGGGGAACTGGGGGGGGATGGGGCGAGGCCAGCAGGGGTGGGAAAGAGAAGGGAAACTAATGGGGTAAGGGGTATCTGGGACAAGCTGGAGACCATGATGGGGTAGGTTCCTGGGAGGATATGGGGTAACTCTAGGTGAGGCTCCTAGCAGCAGGAGATACGGAGACAGAAGCGCCACCTTCTATAGCCAGGCAGGACTTCCAGTGGAGGGAGTGAGACCCACAAAACCTTTGACTAAAAAGAAATAAAATCCTAACAACCCCCAACCCCTCTGGGAAGAAACCATATAATCAGATCCATTTTAGGGATGAAGACAAGCCAGCATCGTCTAGTGGTCACATAGGTAACTCCAAGCCTCGATATGCAATTTCAGAATATGGTTCCTCTGATATGGGCAATTTAGGTGTGCATTTTGACTCATTACAGAACTTTGAATATAGCCTATTAAATGAAAGAAACAACCTGTCCTGGCTTTTAGTATTTTTATAGATAAATAAAGGCTTTCATTTTCCTTGTTTGTTTATTCCATGATTACTTTCCTAAAAAGGTTAACCATAAAGACCCAGGAAATAGAGTGCAGACTGTTCGGTCTTAACTGAGTCATCTGGGTCACACTCTTGTGTCCAAGGCTGGAGGACCCTTATGGAAGATAGGGAGGAAAGACTGAAAGAGCCAGAGGTGCTGCTGTCTGTGAGGGGCGCGACGGGGCAATGCCACACAGGAACTTACAACAAGTGTGACAGCATGCAGGAGACCTGGGCAAGCTCAGGCCAGACAGAAGCTCCGTGAGGAGAGGACAGGTGGGCACACCGGGCCCAAGGAGCTATTGACACTTGAGGGCTTCTGGGAGAAGGAGGGTCGGTTTTCTTTAAGGGTGGTAAGCTGACCAAGGTCCATGGCTAACTTCGTACTCAAAAGTATTTGGGAAATACAAATTGGATTGAATAGGCTGAAAGAGAGACAGAGACAGAGACAAACAGAGAAAGAGAGACAAAGAGACAGAGATAGACAATGAGACAGAGACAGACACAGAGAGAGGAAAGACAGAGACAGAGACAGAGAGACAGAAAGAGAGAGAGGGCATAAAGTTGGGTGGGGTGGTCAGTGAGGGGGAACTGGGAGGCACCGGAGGATTTGTTAATATGAAAATCAAATTCTCAAAGAATTCACAAGAATATTTTAAAAACAGCTTCAAAGCAATTTACAAAAGTATACAGTACGATAAAAGAAGATTTCAAGTAAGCAGGAGAGCCAATCCACAAGGGGCGGAAGTCAGTACCAAGGCACACATCCCAATCCTCCTACTTGCTAGCAGTAGGCCAGACCTTAAAGTTTCCTAGCAAGTAGCTTAGAAGGAGCACACCGGCGGGGTGGGGTGAGAAGCTGGCTCCCCAGTAAAGCTCCTGCCCAGCTCTTGAACGGAGAGCTGCCCGCATCACTGGGCAGCGTGACAGCAGGGCGACAGCCGGGCTGCTCAGCTCGGGCGGTGCCTCCCGAAGGTCTGCTGTATGCCTGGGCCCGGAGCACTGGAGGGCGCGAATGTCACCTTTGCAGGTTTCAGCTAAGCCTGTGGTTCCTGAACCACAGGGCTTCTCCCCGGCTCCTCGGCTTCTCGGAGGAGCAGTTTTTAGAGCCTGGAAGACCTACATGGAGTGGGCATTCATTATGTACCTTGCTTGTCAGGCATCTAGCGGGAGGTGGGAGACAGTGGGAATCAAAGGTAATCAGAGCCACGCAATTAGTATTAAATTTCTAAATGAAGTCACAGCTCGTGAGGCCGCAAGAGATCAATCAGGCCTCACACTGACGTTTATTATGGGCCATAATCCTTCAGAAACAGTTGATTCATAACCCACCCTCACGGCGACGGTGAGCACGTGAATGAACACATTGTCGAGGGGAAATTAGATTATCGAATTCCCCAGAGACTCTTTCATTTATACAGTGGGTCTCAGGAAACATTTTTACATTGAAACAGTATGGTGTTCAACTTATTTCACAGGTGGCATTTGAGGGGAGAAGGGACCCATTGAGAATCAAACTATGCAATCCGCAAAGCAGAGATTCAAGTTTAGAAGGTCTGGAAACATTCCCCTGGCCAGTCGGCTCCTGCAGCTGAAGGCCTTCTCAAAAGCCACACTCTAGTTTTTGTTCTTGGCTTAAAAAATGAAAAAGAGTGTTGTGGGCGCTTGGCTCTAAAAACCAGTTTCTCTCATCTGTGCCCTCCCTAAATCCCCCTTTGTGGGATCGCTGTCTTCCGTCCTCAGGGCCGCTCTCCTTAGCACTCCCAGCCTGGATTCCCTGACAGCATCTCTCAGCTGCAGCAGGGAGCGCCGGGGCGTGCACAGGGACCGGGCGAGGCAGTGGGTCCGTCCAGTCAAGAGAAGTCACAGTTCCTTTGCCTGCAAGACTCAGAATCTCCATCCACCAATAAGCCCCAGAAACTCAAGTCTCTCAGTTCCGCTGCCGGTTGCTCCTCACAGATGACGCGATAAACCTAAGTTCTCCGCTGGGTCAGGCCTCCACGGGCAACGTGTCGCAACTGCACCATGCCACCCTCCGCCAAGCGCCATCAAGGGCCTCTGAGCGCCCGTCTTCAGCAAAATTCGTATGTAACCCAGTCATACTTTTCACAGGCACCTAAGCTTGGCAAACACAGCCCTGGAACTACCCAGCCCAGCCGGTGTCCCTTTGTCAGCGTTTGCCTTTCCTCCAGCGACCACTCCCTTCTCCACCTCATTTTATCTTTACAGAATAGATGGAGGGGCCGGGAGATGATTGAGATGGTGAAGTGTGTGTCTGCAGGCGGGGGGAACCCAGTTTGACTTCCCAAAAGCCCATATGAAAAAAACTGGGTGTGCTTGCAGGTCCAGTGCTGAGAGACAGAGACAGGACGGGCCTGGGGCCCTGGCCAGGCACCCAGTCTACACTGAGTTCTGGGCAGGCTTACAAACAAAGGTGATGACAACTGAGGACAGGACCCGAGATTGCCCCGTGATCCCCACATACTCACACACATGTGATGCATACTTACTTACACACACATGCATCCTACATACATGTGTACCTGCAAAACATGAACACACACATGAAAACACACACACACACACACACACACACACACTAAACAGAAGATGAGTTTTTTGGGGGACCCTCTTCCCATCCTTTGATACCACCTCCAGATAGCAGCCCTCGGGTTATTCCGTGACACTGAGGTTGCCTCCTGCTTTCAGAACTGTGCTGGCAGGCATGGCACACATCTAACGCCAGGGGCTGCTCTCCCCGTCCCCAGGGTAAGCGGTGTCTTAATTTCCGTGCCCCTCAACCCGACCTAGTGCCTACCATGCACCATGTAGCCTGTGTGAGACCATCATGCCATGGTGGCCCGCCGGAAAGTGGGTCTGAGGTAAAAAGGTGGAAACTATGTGACGCTCAGAGCATGGAAAGTGCTTAACGTAAGTGTCTCCTTCACACCTTTCACTGGTGCACAGATCTTGACAACGGTGATGTGTGACAATTGTTTATAGTGTCATATAGTGATTACCTTCCAAATGCAAATTCATGTAACTGGCAACAATTGAGGATAGCTAACTATGGACAAACATGCAGTTTTAGGTTATTATTATTATTATTATTATTATTATTATTATTATTATTTGTGTGTGTGTGTGTGTGTGTGTGTGTGTGTGTGTGTGTGTAAGGGCTTGTGCATACAAGGAGGCGGGTGGAATATCCTGAGGGTCCGGTTCTATCAGGACCTCCCTTATTCCCAAGCCACCTGGGAGTGGACAGAGGCCAAGCCGCCCCAGTGACGTGCCCGTCTTTCCCAGGACTCCCGGTGGAGGGGTTGCAGTGCACACCAGGCCCGCTTTAACAAACACGTTTCCACTCATTCATTCGTTTGTCTGGGATGTGTGTGGAGGTCACAGGGCACTCACAGGACTTCACTTTCTCCTCTCACCCTGTGAGTTCTGGGGAACAAACTCAGGTCCTCAGGCTTGGCAAGTGCCTCTATCGGCTGAGCCATCTTTCTGGCCCTGACAACATACTTTTACAAATCTGAAATACTAATAGCAGGAGCTGGAGCAAGAGCTCAGCAGTTATGAGCACTGACTGCTCTTTCAGAGGACCCGGTTCACTTCCTAGCACAACCTTTTATAATTCCAGTCCCAGCGACTGATGCCCTGCTGGTCTCCACGGGTACCAGGTACAGACACAGTAGCCAACACATAAAATAACTAAGGTGAAAAAATTCTGACACCAGTAAGCTTATTGCCGTGGGCTTTTGTTTTCATTACATTATTCTAATTCTTCCCCAATAGCGTCTGTTTCTTCCTGCCTGTCTCCTTTTCTCAATCATCACTGTAAGTTACAGCTACCATAAAAGACAAATGCCCCAAAGGAAGAGCAGGTCAGGCAGCAGGACGTGAGGTGGATTTGCTGGGCTGCTGAGAAAGACAGACATGCCACCAGGTTGCTCCAGGAGCCATGCTAGCTATGCCATGCTAGCTACTGAGGTGAGCTGTTTGCGGCCGCCCCAGCCGCTGGCTGTCCCGCTGCCTTCAAGTTGGGCAGATAGCCACATAAAAGTGAAATACTGCAGGACTGGGAAGGTGGCTCAGTTGGTGAAGTGCTTGCTGAGCAAGCAGGAGGACCTGAGTTCAGATCCCCCGTGCCCATGTTATAAAAAGACCAGGCTCAGCTACATGCATGTGCGATCCCAGAGCTGGGACAGAAACAGTGTCAGCCACTCTGAGTTCCCGGTTCCTTGAGAGAGGAGGTCTCAAAAACAAACAATGGAGAGCAATAAAGGAAGACGCAATACTGACCTCTGCCCACCATCCAAGTGTGTCCACAACCCCCTCCCCCACACACACACATGGCACTCACACGTGGATATAGATGAACATGCACACATACATAAACACGTGTGCAATACTGTATAGTATGTAAAGGCACACAGATAAACACACGAGCGCATTGTTGCACAGTACAGAAGGCCGGCACGCAGGGAGACAGGCGTGCCCGAGGGCCGGGGCATTGGGCCTCCAGTTCCTCTGCAGCTTTATAAGACTCCTCATCTCCATGTCTCCTGCAGGGCTGTGAGAGAATCCTGCTCACCATAAGTACTCAGAATGCATTCTAGGGGATAAGTACAGGCTTAAGAAGAAAACCAAACCAAACCGTGCCAGACAGCTGAGGATTTGGTGATGTGACCTTGCCTCATGCAGTGGGAACATGGAAATCACATTTTGAAATATAAGCCTGGGGATCTCTTTTTTCCATTAAATAAGGAATTTCTTGGGATTTGCTAAACATTTCTGTTTTATTCGATACAGAAACTTTTAGGCACAAGGGTGCCAGAAACAGACCTGGAGCCTGTACGCTTAGGATGGGTTTGTTTATCTGGGCACAGGACGCCGGCACACGGCGTTCTGCCCCTGCTCCCCAGGGAAAAATTCAAGTGTGCCCGAGTCCTGGGCTCAGAGCTGTTGTTTGTTCTCTGCTGAGTTCTGCATCGGGTCTGAGTCCAGGCCTGGAGCGCTCAGCCTTGTCTCTTGCTCAGACAATCCGAGAAGACGAAGCGGGCTCGGAGACGCCCTGAGCTGCACCTGGACTCCCAGGGCATCTAGCTTCACTCAGCCTGTAAGACTCGGCCTCCCCGGCCCCGAGCTGAGGCAATGGAGACCGGTAAGTGATACAGACACTCGGAGTCCTACCGCAGAACAACTGTTAATGCGAAAATAACTTGGAGCACCCGGACTGTAGTCTGGGAAACCGCCCCGAGCCACAGGGACACTAGACTGTTGCAGCTGGAATGAATCTTCCAAGATGGGTCACCAGCCCTCACTCTCCAGCTGAAGGGCAGCTCCGAGAGGAGAAGGGGCCTGCCCAGCCCTGCCCAGCCCTGCCCAGCCACTTCACGGCAGGCCGAGCACTCAACCCCAAAGCTGGATGCTCCAACTGCTCTCGCCGGGGCTTGCTCCCTGTCACTGTTGCCACCAAGTGTCATCTTGACTAGATGTAGACTCACCTAGGAGGCGAACCTCTGGCTCTGTCTGTAAGGGGCTTTCTAAATTGGGTTAACTGAGGTGGGAAGGTCCGTGCTAATTGTAGGTGAGCACAGGCTGGGCTCTCAGCTGAATAAAACAGGAAAGCAAGCCAAAGGCCAGCATTTGTCTCTCTCTGCTCCCTGACTGCGGCTCCTGTGTCAGCAAATGTCTCATGTTCCAACCGCCAAGACTTCCCAGCTGTGCTGGACTGTATCCTTCAAACTGTGAGCTAAGTAAGCCCTCCCACCCATAAACTGCTCATCAGCTCCTTCGTCACATCATCAAGAAAAGTCATAAAATCCCCTTAAATAATGAAGTGGTGGAAAGTTCCAGATTCACAGCCCAGGTCACTGTGACTGATTTATAAGTTATGTGAGCCTTCTCGCCTCGTATGTTATCAATGGAGTTTGAGTTGTTTCTCCCACACGTGTGGATTCTGAGTGCCCATTCCCTAGCTAGCAGCGTTGTCTAGGAGGAGGCATTACCCTTTGGAGGCGGGGCCTCATGGGCAGAAGAGGTCACTGGGGTGACTCTCTCAGGATTATTACACCCAGCCCCTGGTTTCAGTCCCAGGGTTTCTGCTTCCTGGTCTGTTGTCATGGGGACACCCACTATGTCATGCTGCCGCTGGCACAGAGCAGTGATGTAAGAACACACATCCGTGGAACCTCACTTCTGCTCTCGAGATGAAAGTGGCAGGTGCATGGCATGTCTGTGTTGTGGCTGCACTGGTCAGTGTCACAGCTGATGCGTGAGGAGTGCTCAGCTGTGCTGGGTTGTATGTCTTCAGCTATCAACACTGGCTCTGACTCCCCAGGTCATAGCTAATCTTCAAGCCCTCTGTGTCACTCCTGCAGCCATTTAGTTCAGCAGCCATTGAGCTCTCCGCAAATGCATGGGCTTTGTTTTTCTGCTCTGCCAATTGCCTGTCTGAGTACATTGTTTTCTCTGCTAGCAAGTTCAGAGAAAAATCTCCCATCTATCTCCTATTTGTGTCTTACTTTTGTTCTACCCAATCTTCTCCTTTACTCCATTTTCCCTTCCTTACCTTTCCTTCACGTGTATTACTTAATTTATAAAGGTTGCCTCAAATTGTTTTTGGAATGAAATTTCATAAGCAAATAACTTTTAAGAGATGGTCAGCCAACATGGTCGATTATGGAGAAGGAACGGAGGGCTGACAAGATGGCTGAGCAGGTTAGAGACACTAGCTTCACTGCATGATGACCTAAGTTTGAGCTCTGGGCCCCACATGATAAAAGAAAAGAACTGACTCCTGCAATTTGTCCTCTGGCTTGCACGTGCCATGCCACACACGCATGCACTCACAAACACACAAAATAAGTAAATGTAAAAACAAACAAACAAGAGTAGAATTTACCTTTTAAAAGTCCCCTTCCTAATTCTGTCCTCTTTTTGACTCTTACATGTGTGATATTTTCCTTGAAACACAAAACCAAAATGGCAAAGAAAACCTCAGTCCTGGTCTGCCTCACCTCTGAGACCAGAGGACAGAATCTACACTCCTTCAGACCTTGGACTAATGAAGAAAACAACCAGAAGTTTGACTCTTTCTGTGTGAGGTCACATTTGATCCTGCATGCTTCTAGGCAGGAACCTACTTTTAGAAAGGAAGCCATTTAGGAGGGCAGACAAAGATGGGAAGATACAGTGATAAAGAGTATTCGGATGGGATAAAATAATTTCTATTTTCTCCCCATATGAAAGGAATGCATTTTCATTAAAGAAAATTACCACATAGTATACGGATAAGCAGTGAAAAAGTAATAGAAAAAAATCACGAACAGAAGGAAATAGTTTAAATTTTACCTGGGGGTGCACATGAGATTACAGTTACGGAAGGCTCTGGAGGCCACCTCTGCAGCTACCTTTGTTTGCTTGCTTGTCTATATTTTTATTATATATATTTTTTTGCTTTAGGTCTTTTGAAAGGGTTCTGAATTCCATCTCCACAAAACTAAGAATCACAGGATCGGGTCTGGCCCTGGGAGACCTCTCAGAGGGTCACTCATCTTGCTATTTTATAACATCCCAGGGCAGACAGACATTCTGCCTCTGCAGTCACTTTGAAGAACACATGCAAATAACTTAATTTACAGTTCTCTGGTGAGTCAGGTCACAGTGGCTGCCTGGGCAAGGCCCAGTGGTTTTTTCATGCAGTCAGGATCGTAATTGTGGAGACCCGGGACTTTGTTTTAAAACAGAAATTTATATAAAACAAGAGAATAGCCAGAAGTGTGGTGGGCACTGTGACTAGCCCCAGGTTTCCGCTTTTTTGCTGGGTAACTGGTTTTTGGTTTTGTTTTTTTGTAATTATTTGTACCTATCCTATACCAATAAATGCACTTTGGGGTTTCCAAAGGCATACAAGAAAGGATAAAAATAAATATACAAGAAAAACAAGGAACAAAGAAAGCAAGGAAGAGAAGGAAAGGGAGAATGGTTCAAGGATTCTCTTCCTAGAGATCAGATCTAGCAGCAGAGGCTACACACTGGGCTTCTGCATGACAAAAATGGAGGGGCAGACACAAGGTGTCATCAAAACCAGTGTTTGGAGGTATGCCTAAAGCCTGCAATTCTTTGCACACTTGTGTGTGAACAAACACACAACACAACAAACTCACACAGTATACTAACACACCACATACACCACATATACACACATACACAATATACAAACATATATGCACATTACACACACACCACACACATAATATACACACAACATAGAAACCACACTTACACACACACTCTCACACAGCACACACACACACACACACACACACACACACACACACACTTCACATACCACACACTCACTCTTGAAGCTGCCCTTGGCTGGACAAGCACACCATCCTTCTTGCTTCTCCACGAGATAACTCTCAGCTCTGAGCTACAGTAACTCCCAGAAGCCCCCGGCAGAACAGAACCTGGGCACCCACGGTGACCTCGGTATTGGTATGCTCTCTCCAGGCCTCAACAGTGTGTCCCTGGGAGGACCGGAACCAAACAGAGAGCCTGGGCTCTAGTCAACAGTGCTTTCAACATGGCTCAGCACACAGTGGTGGAGAAAACACTGCCTCACAGGTACGGCCTCCTGGCAGCCCAGGCAGAGCCGCGCGATCGGTGCCAAGGCTCTCTCCGCACTGCTCTGGCGAGGGACTATTTCGTAGAATAAGTTGGTAGCATCGCTGTGTGACCCTGAACCACTCATTTTATTTAGCCTGCAGCTTCCTAATCTGTTTGTCTGTGCCCCTGACGCCCTGCCCAGCTCTGTGTGCCTCTCTTTCTCCAAATATATCTATCTCCTAGGTTAGTCTTGAGTACTATACAGTTGAGATTGACCTTGAACTCTTCACCTTCCTGTCTCTACCTCCTCAAGTGCTGATTACAGGGATGTGCCGTCACACCTGATTGTATATGATGCTAGGAATTGAACCCAGGGTTCTTTGAATGCGAGGTAAATTCCACCATCCAAGCCACATCCTGGCCCACTTTACTAGGCTCTAACAAGGGAGAACCAACTGCTCATTGGTCCCACTGGTTCTGACCCCACTTTTTTAAATTTTTATTTATTATTATACAGTGTTCTGCCTGCAGGCCAGCAGAGGGCACCAGATCTCATTATAGATGGTTGACAGCCATCCTGTGGTTGCTGGGAATTGAACTCAGGACCTCTGGAAGAGCAGCCAGTGCTCTTAACCTCTGAGCCATCTCTCCAGCCTTTGAAATCCCTTAACATACAATATGCTGCTTCTACGTGGGTTCAAGTATTTGGGGAGAAAAAAAAATCACAAGGTTCTTTCCCAGTGAGCTTTTCAGAATCCCAGTACATTCAGCTGGAGCCTACAGTGAGAAGCTACAAGCTGGTCCTACAGGAGAGAAAAACCAACATCTGGAGAGCCTTTCACACCTCTCAGCACAATACCTCACTGAAGTAACTCTGACAGTGACAGAGTAGTCACTGTGGGTCCCGGGGTGCGAGGGCAATTGGTAAAAGGGCAGGAAATAGCAGGGCCTTGGGAGGCATGGAAAGGTACAAGTGGCAGCATTTGCCGAGTCTTCAGAACAGCGTGGGGCAGAGCAGCATTTGTAGCAGCAGCTCCGGGGCAGGTGCTGTCAGGCAGGGTCTGAGGAGCAAGGAAGACTCCTACGCTCGCCCTTCAGCGAGCTATGTGCAGCACGTTCCTTCTCTAACTCCACAGTGTGACAGTAATCTCTATCTCCGAGGACCACGGAGGGACTGCATAAGACTGTCTGACTCCAACCACAAGGCAGATGTCCCCGTGAACACCAGGGTTGCAATTTGCTGGCTGGTCCTGAGTTCAGGAAGTACAAGGGCACCATCCTGGGCCACAGATGTGCCAATACTCTAAGAGTACGCAGTTGACTAACGGCTCTTTCAGACCTACTTTGCATTTTATTTGATTAAATCTCTGTAAAAAGAAAAACATGCTCAGATTCTTGTAGAATGCCCAGCCTTAGGGTACTTGACTTTACAATTGAATTTCAGGGAAAAAGAAAAAAGAAGGAAAGGAAGAACTCTAAAGCAAAACCAAATGAAAGTTTGCCTGTGACTTTTCTGTAAGAGTTAGCTGTTAAACTGAACGATTCTCCTCCCCGGACTCCAGATTTCCCATCATGAAAACTGAGGTGGCGATGGGCCAGCTGCCCCTGAAGTGCTATTCTTTTAGGTCTTTTGGTCTCTTTCAGTTCTAGGATCCCCGAGAAAGCAGAGAAACAAGTCCTTTATGTGGTCATGAAGAGCCACTTCTGTGTGCCCCGTCACACTTGTGTGCTCAGCACCGCTGAAGCCGGCTTAGCCTGTCTAACCCTAATGGGTTCTTTCCTTTTCTTTTCTCGTCAATAAATTAGGGAATGCTTTCCTCCTTGTCACCATTCCCCTGTAATTTATGTCCTGCAGTCTCAGAGGTTCATTCAAGGCCCAGGAAAATCTGTCTGCTATTCCTTGAAGATTCATTGCCATGCTTGTTTGTAATTAGACTCACAACAGAGTCCTGTGAGCAGAAATCAGAGATGATGGGTCCCTGCCATCGCTCTCACCAAGTCTTCCCAGGCTCAGCCCCAGCTCCCTGAAACTCAGCCTGCAGCAGACTCTTGCATTTCTAAGCCGTCCGACCTCTGTGCTGTGCAATTAGCACCTTGTTACAGACGTTGCAAAGTTCTAATCGTCAGCAGCACGTAATTGAGCAGGGGCTTATGGGAAGTAGACCACTCCCTGGTGCCGGGCCTCCAGTGGGCTCTCGGATAGGGGAGATGGCAGCCCACGGTGCTCTGCTCCTATGACTCTGTGGTAGTTAGCCAGACTGTGTGGTCACGTCTTCGGTGTCCATGTCGCAGATATCTATGACTTGTAAAGAGATTTCTTTTATTAATTGAATTACATTTAAAGGTCCTCAGGGCCATGTCAGAGTCCCTGGAGCTGGAGTTATAGATGGCTGTGAACTGCCCACGATGGGTGCTGGGGAGAAAACTTGGGTCCTCTGCCACAGCAGTTCTGTTGAAAATCCCTGGGCCATCTCTCCAGACCCAGATACTTGTGGTTTTTTGCTTACCAAGCTTCACTTTTACTGGAAATTCAACCCCCACGTCACTTTATGGTCCAAGCAGGCTGACCCTACTCCCTAGTTCCAGGTCTGTGCCAGGCCTTAAGCCTGTCAGCTGGTGTACTTTCCCCCGTGGGCTCCGGGCTGAGCATACGCCCTAAGTCAGCTCTGTGACAGGACCCTCTGCTGGGACTGCAGACACATTCTTTTATTCAAAGTCGCCAAATCCAAGAAGCTTAACAACTCAAGGTGGATTGTTAGTGACTGATGTTTGGTTATTTATTTATGGTAAGTTTGGCTTTCTAATCATTTGGTTGTGAAACATGGCTTCACTGATGACATGCCATTAATTAGAGTCTTGGTGAACCACCTTTCTACGAATGTTCAGACACAGTCAAGGGTTTGAATAAAACCTACGCTGAGTCTTATTCCATACTGCCATATTTTGAAACATCTGTGTTTTGGATAAGAAATATGAACTTGAGCAGACATTTTGCATTTGTACATACTATTTCCCATCTGGAAAGTTCACCTAACCCCACACCCATCCCTCACAACTTAAAAAGTTCTGCTTATTTCATATGTTCCAAATGAATCTCCTTCCCTTAGGGACGCACACCCTGACCTACTTACTCGGCAGAATCAGGATGCTATTGCTTTTCTTCTCCAAGTATCAAGATAAGGGTCAGTGACATAGCCTGAGACAGAGCATTTGACAAGCATGTATAGGGCCCTCCCTTCAAGCCTCAGTGGGGAAAGAACCCCAAAGCCAGAAAATCAAGTATCTATCCATGCACTTTCCAGCGGTTTCTACACTGTGCCTCGGTCATCTCTGTGTACCCTGTTGCATTCCCTGCCTGCTAGGAGCAGGGACTTGTCTTGGGGGCCAGAGTGTGTGCAGCGTAGGCATAAGCCCGGGAGTTGTCACAGAGCCACTGAAATCACACACACATCGAATTCTTTAAGTTAGAAAGCACAAGCATTGGCATAGCCTATTCTGTGAAAATGCAATATAGGAAAATACTATAAGAAATGAAATGCACTATAGTGCTAACAGGCACATTCACCGGGACCAGTGATGGACAGCCGCCTCCTTATCCCAACTAGCCAAGGCAACCTCAGACCTGTCAGTCACAGGATCCCTCTTGAGTTTAGTGCATGCTGGGGACTGTGTATTTGCCACATGGAAAGAAAGACTTCCTTCCCTGGGTGATTTATTGGCAATGAGAGCCTGACCAGGAAGAAGGGAGGCCGGCTGCAGAGTGGCCCCTTTGAGACTAGACAAGGACTTATCTGTTAAGTACTGACAAACAGACTCCAAAGCCAGGGAATCAGAGGTGATGAGCGCACTCACATCCTGGTTATTTAGACTAAGTAACACATGGGAGCGTGACTTTCTCCTTCAGTGTGCTTTCTTTCTCAGGAGCAAGTACGACAGCGATTATTGTTTGGCCTAGCCATGTGACGTGTGTCTGGATTCAGGTACTGGTTTAGAATCCTATGATCATGAAGAAGCTTCCCAACTAGAGGACTCCCTGCATCGGGCGGCCTGCAGCCATGCACACAGAGCACGTGCGTCTGACGTCACTGGTGTTCGGGACCGTGACTGCCTTTGAGCAGGTTTCCAGAGCACTGAGAAAACACAGTTCCATTTGTGCAGCCTCACATTCTCTGAAGCTCACCCAGAAGGTTCTCAGGTGGTTGTGCCAGTAGGGTGGGCTGCTAGCAAAACTCCACTGTGCCTTGTCTCTGACAGAATCCCCCTTCCCCAAATCACACAACACAACCTCTACCCCAGTATGATATAAAGGCTGTGTGCTATATGCATGTATCCATGTGACCAAAATCAGAGACAGAGAGAGACAGAGAGGTGGCTGGGTGAGATGGCACAGACTGTTAATCCTTGCACTCGAGGAGGCAGAGGCAGATGGAACTCTGTGAGTTCAATGCCAGCCTGGTCTACAAAGCAAGTCCAGGACAATCACAGCTACACAGAGAAACCCTATCTCTAAAAAACAAAAATAAACAAATAGAGATAGAAGAGAGGGGAGGGGGAGCATTGTCGGAGGTGGGAGGGAAAGAGAAAGGATGGTTTCCCAGTTCTAGGTGCTTACTGGCTCAATGAAGATTAGATGGTCCAAAAAGAAACTGCCAAGACAGTAACTAAGGCCAAACTAGACCTAAGATTGATGTTACAAAGCATGCCAAAGAAGGTACCCTGTGGCAAATGAAAGCCAGGAATGGGATGCTCAGGTGTCCTGGCATGGGTGGGACTTTGAATGGGCAGAGGGTTGGAGGTGGACCCCAAGGTAATCCAGGCCACAGTAAGTCTCAGGTCTCTACTTTTCTGTTACACTTGCAGGGCAAGGGAGCTAGGCTGAAGTGAGGATCTTCTCTGACCCACCGGTGTATGCTCAGAATGCTTCCCAGCTTTTGTGAATAGTGTGTTGAGTAAATGAGGGCAGAGGTGAAGTGCTGCCCCTCTCCTCCTCCTCTACTGCTGTCCAGCAGTCTCGGGTGGCTAGTGTTGGTCTCTAAGGAAGACTGCAGGGTAAGCGCGCTTGGGGGACACACTGCATGCAACTGAAGTCCCCATGCAAACAGCAGTCGACACACGTCTCCAGTTTCAACACACTGATTTAAAACCCACAGGCATTCCCAAGTACCCCTAACCTTTGCTCGTTCAATGGTCTTAGATGCCACGTTTGGCTTCTGAAGATCCAGTTGCTCTTGAACACCCCACCCCTGAACCCTGGTCAACTTTGGCTAGCCGTGCAGTGGCCTTGACACCATAAAGCCCCTCGGTGATTTCTGTGTCTATGTAAAATGAGCTCTATGCAGCCTTCCCTCCGTACACTCAAGAGGAGCTGCATTTAATACATTAGTCTTTTAATTTTTGGTTCTAGTGAAGAGAGTGTGCTAATCAAAGTTCCAAGTGAGGCTCTTCGCTGTGAAAATCATATAGACATCCCAGCTTTGTGCTAGGATGTCATCCGGAATGCTATGACCATGCTGCAGCCTCAGGACCCCCATTTTGGGTTCCCCTCGCCATGCTCCTCTGTTCGTTTTTGTTCTCAGGGATGCTTGCGTCTTCCCGATCCTGGAAGCATCTCTCCTTCCATTGACGTAAAAGTCTGCGTGTGTGTGTGTGTGGGCCTTGGGTCAACTTCGGGGAGTGTGTTCCTCAGGTGCTCTCCACCTGTGTGTGTGTGGCGGGGGGGCCCTTGGGTCAACTTCGGGGAGTGTGTTCCTCAGGTGCTCTCCACCTGTTTTAGAGACTGGGTTTCTCACCGAGTAATCTAGGATGGCTGGCCAGCAAGCTCCAGGACTCATCTGTTCCCCTCCTTAGTGCCGAGACTTTAAGCACGTGCTGCATACTACCATACCTGGCTTTAAAATTATTTATTTATTTAGTTAGTTAGTTAGTTAGTTTTTTTGAGACAGGGTTTCTCTGTGTAGCCTTAGCTGTCCTGGACTGTCTCTTTTTGTAGGTCAGGCTGTCCTCAAACTCACAGCCATCCACCTGCCTCTGCCACCCTGAGTGCTGGGATTAAAGGTGTGCACCACCCCACCTGGCAGTCTGGCTTTTTAAAATGTGGATCTGGGGGCTCAAACTGAGGTCCTCAGGCTTGTGTGGTACGCACTTCACCAGCTGCACCGTCTTCTCATCCTTCCACTGTGCTTTAGCTCGACAAACCCACTCACGCCTCCCCTAATGCCACCCCCATTGCCCTTATTCTAGGCTTTTGAGATTTATTAGTTATATTCATGTAGCTATGACCAAATTGTGTGAAAGAACATGTTAAAAGATAAAGGACTCATCTCATGGATTAACAGGTTCTGTCCATCGCGGTGGTGGCAGCTGCTGAGAGGAGTTTTCGTCACCTCACTGTAGGCATGAAGCAGAAAGGAACTGGGAGGAGCCAGGGATAGATCGCACCCTCTCTGCCCCCAAGACCTAGTTCCTAGTTCAGGTTAACTTCACATGCTAAGGTTTCCAGAACACTCCAAGACAATACCACCAGCTAGAGGAGTTTAATGCGTCATACTGAGATCATAACAGACACAAACATCACCTTTCCCAACACTGATCAACGCTCCGTGGAAGCCCTCTCCTCAGTCTCCCCAACACCGATGCCCACATGATTCTCCCACTTGAACAATGCCAAGTGATAGTTTAAAGGAGTTACCCAGCCCAGCTAAGCAAGGAACACAGAGGACCAGTGATCCAAGCCAAGGTCTGGTTGCCTTCAAACAGTGGGCTTTAGGTGCCCTCTGTACTGGGCACTGATGCCATTCAGGGTTCCAAGCCTACATTTGCAGCTCAGGCAATTTTAGGGCCGAAATGCATTTAGGAAATCATTTAATCTTAGCAAGTTCTTGGAGACCCTAGCACATCCAAACAGAATCAGGGAATGGCACAACCATATGGACGGGTGCCCACACATTACACACATCTGTATTTTCACTACAAATACAAAGTCTCTCTTTACAAGCTGCCATGGAACACTTTCAAAACCTGGTATACTTGGCCACGAGAACCTCCCCTCAGTCCTTTTCATTTAAAGCGCTGGGGTTGTTCTGTGGACAACACGCCCTCCAGCCTACAAGCATTATCTTCTCTTGTGGGGACTTAATGTTCTAGCCAAAAGGAGCAAGATTGCCATTGTCTAAATGTGCCCAGCTTTCCCAACTCAATACTTTCTTTGTCCATATTGTTCCGAGGCTTAGAACGCCTCCCCGAGTACCTGTCTGTGGAATTCCTAGGCTCTCCTCAAGCCCACCTCCAACACTGTCTTCTTGCGCGCCTGGTCCTGACCTCACATAGAGTAACTCACATGTCACCCTCCACTAACACACACCCTAGCGCCAGCCTCCGGAGTGAACGGAGGCCAGCCTCAGGGATTTCTAACACACAGCACGAGGCCTTCCACCTCCAACAGTCCTCAAGGCGCAGATGCTGGGTAAACGCAGAGTTGCTTGCACTGCGGGAATGTAGAAATAAATGCATATACCAATTTCAATATATTCTAATAGAAACCACTCTGTTTTATATTAAATACTCATTTTGTCCTTTAAATATGACTGTGTTGAAACTGTAGCATTCTTTCTACTGATTTGCATTAACATTCTAAGCTAAAGTAAACAAATTTATATAACAGGCTGAATCAGCAAGTAGGATTAAGTCAAAACATCTTTTAAAAGGAGAAACGGCTAATTGAGTATGAGTGTCAATAGTTAATGTAAAGAAACAGAAAAAAAAGCCACCCATGATAGGATTTATTTTTAGACAAACAGTACTTTTATTTATAAAATATGTGACTTTTTAAAAAGCATGCATGTACATGGTGTGTGTGTGTGTGTGTGTGTGTGTGTGTGTGTGTTATAGACATGACTATGTATAGGCAGGTGTGCACTTGTTAGTGTTTGTCAACTTGATACAAGCCAGGGTCATCTGGGAAGAGGGAACTTCAGTCTAGAAAATGTCTCCAATCAGATGGGCCTGTAGGCAAGTCTGTGGGGCATTTTCTGAGCTAATGGTTGGTATGGGAGGCCTCAGGCCACTGTGGGTAGTGCTGTTCCTGGCAGTCAGTCCTCAGCTGTATACGAAAGCAGGCTGAGCGAGCCAGTAGTCAGTGCTCCTCCATCGTCTCTGCTTCGGGCGGTGCCTCCAGGACCCTGCCCCGAGTTCCTGCCTCCAGGTCCCTGCCCCGAGTTCCTGCCTCCAGGTCCCTGCCCCGAGTTCCTGCCTTGGCTCCCCTTGATGGACTCTAAGGTGTAAGCCAGATAAGCCCTCTCCTCCTCCAGTTGCTTTTGGCCAGTGTTTTATCACAGCAACAGAACTAGGACAAAGTGCATATGTTCACATGGAGTCCAGAGGAACAGTCTCGGGTATCATCATCAAGAATGTCACCCACCTCGCCTGAGGCCAGTCTCCTTGGTCTGGAACCTATCGAGAAGTCTGGGCCAGCTGGCTGGGGTCTCCAGAGCTTCCTCTCTGTCTTCACCATCTCAGTGCAGGGGCTGCAGAGGCATGCCATCACACTTGGCATTTCCATGTGGGTTAGGGAATTGAACTCGGATCCTCACAGTCGTAAGGCAAGTATTTTATGGGCTGAGCCAACCTTCCAGCCTCAGAATAGAAGTCTTTCTACTAATATACCCAGTAGTTTGTTGATGAGTGATGCTCTTGAAGTAAATTTCAGTTGAGCCTCTCGTGATATTGCAACCACGACTGGCCACTTTTCTCTGGTGCAACACAAAAGGAAAAGGTCAAGGAAGATGCAGACAGCCACCCTTCACGTTGGCACAGACCACTGTAGTTTACCAAGCTTCATCAGCGCCACCTTATTAATGCCTGCATATACTCTGCAGTGTCACCATCCCCTCATTTTGTAGAGGAGACAAGAGAGGTCTAGAAAAAGTGTTTATCCAATAAAGTTTTGTTCGGAGGAGTGAAAGGACCCAGATACATCTTACAGGGTTAGTTGGCAGAGTTAACACAGATGTTTGTCCTTCCCTTCCCAAATTCCCTGGTAATGGCAGAAAAGATACACATGTAACAACAACCATAAAACAAGAAAGCAAGGAAGTGGTCAGCAGATAAGAATTCCGAGGAATGTCTGGATGTGAGCGTTTATGTTGGCAAGAAGCCTCAGAGGAAGTGGCTGCTCAGATCACTGTGAAGATGGAAACATTCAGAAGTCAGGAGTGGCTGGGTACACTGAGGCAGGGCTGCTGAGCCCTGGCGGCCATTAGCACAAAGGGCAGGATGACTGGATGACTGACAGCAGCCAGGACCCACCCCTTCTCAGGCTGCTGCCGGGAGATCTCAACATGCCGCCTTCAAGCATCTAAAGACACTCAAACACCGGTAAAGACATGGAAGACACGAGCCACTTCCTCTGTAGCCTTGGCTTACTAGATATGTCAAAGCATTCCTATTACTGTGCATGTTCACAAAAAGAATCAACCTGGGTGTCCATCGGTGGATGAACGGATAAGGAAAACAGGGCACATACACACAGGGAAGTGTCATTCATTCAGCTAAAGGGAATGAAAGATGTCGTTTACAGCAACTTGGATGGGAAACAAGCTAGGAACACAGAGCTAAGGACTGCTCGCTCTCTCTGTGGGAGCTTAAATGGACCTCATGAAGGTAGACAGAATACTGGTTACCATAGGTTACCAACAGTGGAAGAAGGGGCAGGAGGAAGGCTGGGTGATGGAGACAGGAATGAAACTGGGCAGGAAGAACAGTTTTAAGGTTCTGCAACACAGCAAGATAGCTACGGTTGGCATTAATTGTGCGGTTTCAAACAGCTAATAAAAAAAAGGTTCTGAAAACTCCTAGTATAAATAAAAGATATTTGAGGGCATGGATACGCCAAATTTCTTGCAAATTGTGTGTATTGCAATATCCCACTGTATTCCGTAAATACATAAAATTATTGCATCAATGACAATTTAACAGACTAGCAGAGAGGTAGCTGATTGATAAAATGCTTTGGCGTAGGCACTGTGTAAAAAGCTGAGCCTATTGGGCTACTTTCATCGGGACCTGGGGCTTGACAATGCAGGGGCCCTCATTGCTAGGGGAGGGCAAAGCCACAGGATCCCTAAACTGTCCAGCCGCAGGTCCCAGTGAAAGACTCTCCCAGACAACAGGCTGGACAGCGGCTAAGGAAGGACAGCCAACGCTGACCTCTGTGTATGGAGATACACGGGCACATACATACATACATACATACACGCACGTGTGCACACACACAAATCTACACACATGTGCGCACCTCTCCCACCTCCTCACCCTATATACAACTTTACTCAATTATAAAAAAAATGCATCAAAATGAAGATTTTCCTCAATTAACTCTGACAACGTTTACAGAAAGCCTTTCCATAAAACACGCCATGAAGCCACAACTCTCAAAACCTCAGAATCACAGACACCATATTTCATGACCACAATATAATCAAGTTAGAGGTCAAATTATAATTAGGAAAAAAGGGCCAACTCTCCATACTTATTTTTTCAATTACATAACGCACGGATCATGTCAATTTTATAAACATGAGGCTGAATAATAACCATCACATATCAGCTCTTATAAGATATAGCCAAAATAGTAAGAAGAAATTACCCCGGTAGATAGAAAACAGCAAATAAAATCCAATACCTAAAACCAAGTGTGGTGTAGCATGCCTTTAATTACATCACTTGGGATGCAAAGGGAGGGAGATCTCTATGAGTTCAAGGTCAGCCTAATGTATACAAAGCGTTCTGGTTCAGCCAGAGCTACATATTGAATCCTTGTCTGAAAAAATGCAATAGCTATGCATAAAAAAGTTCACCCTCAGACAGAGTAGGAATAGAAGAGGCATCATCAAAACAAAAATGTGTACAAAGCAAAACTTTATAGCAAGCTGTTCTCAGCAGCAACATGTAGAAACTGAAAGAGGCAAAATGGTCATCGTTTACAAATAACTTAATTATGTACTTAGATTGTGTACTTAATTAATTATGTAACGAAAGGTTACATTTTCTTGAAAATCTTCAAAGACATAGGCAAATGTGAAGGCTATACTATGTTCATGGATATAATGTCTGAACATAAAAGTGATGTCAGTGTTCTCATCTAGAACTACAGATTCAACATAGGTCTGATTAAAAAAAAAAAGCTCCAAAGGATTCTAGGAAAATTGACAATACAATTTCAAATTTCATTAGGAAAAGTGAATATTTCCATAAAGCCCTGACACCTCCCAAGGAGTAAGATGGAGACATAGGCTTTACAGGTTGCTATAAGCTCTAGTAATTAAGAACATTGATCACAGACACAGAGGCAGAGAGATGGTCAACAGAGGACAGATGCTGAGGAAAACATTTGGAAACTTCGTACTGGACAGAGCGAACACTGTGAATTTGGTGAAGGAAGGAGGCTATTTAATGAACAGGCCTATCAATGAGAGACAGAACTGAAATAAACCCTCACAGAACATAGGAAAATCAGGCCTGGGTATTGCCATATTGAGAGACTTAACCTATTAAATATGACGTGTTTTCGCTCATTTATAGTTCTTAGGCAGGTGTGTGTGTGTGTGTGTGTGTGTGTGTGTAAAACTGTCTGGGGGACAGAGGAGACCCACAGGAAAGAGGAGAGGGGAGGGAAGGGACGGCACAGAAGTATGGGTGGAGAAAATGCTCAACATAAAAAGCTTGAAAATAAATACAATTGAATGTTGTTGTTTTTAATGTGAATTGCAAGACCTTCGTAATTTTAGAAAATAATGTAAGAGGTTAGCTTCACATCCTTGGGAATAGTTTCTTAAGAAGCAGAAAGAACAGAAAGACATAAAACACACATTTAAATATATTAAAACTAAGGGCCTCCTTTGAGCCAAAAATACTATAAAAATTTAATATGAGCTACTGAAAAAATAATTACCAGGGGATAACAAGCAAAGCATTCAGATTCAAACTATGTAATGAACCCCTAACTTGGTGTCGAAGTAGCAAATATCAAATTTAAAATCAGGAGGCAGATACAGACATTTCACAGCATAAGTATGGATACTCTGCACATACACGGTTACACAGTAGCAGCTGATAGTCAGAGAAATGCCAATTATACAATGGCACTATTTTATACCTAACATATCAGTAAAATTAGTCTCCACCATACCAAATATTCTAAAGCTCATGCATCCCTGAAAATGTGCCTGCCTTGTAGGAGACATGAGAATGGACACAACTACCCGTACAAGCCAACTTGGGATTATCTATGTTAGTCTAAAGCTACATGACCTAGCGACACAACTTGCAGGGATACTTGCAGATATTTATGAGGACACATGTTCCAGAATGTTCATGGTAGGAAAACACACAAGAAAAACCCAGTGGTTAAGAGCTCTGGCTGTTCTTACACAGGACCCGGGGTTGATTCTCAGCACCCTCATGGTAGCTCATAATCATCTGTAATTCTAGTTCCAGGGGATCTGATGCCCTCTTCCATCCTTCAAGGGCACCAGGCACACACTGAGTGCACATACATACATGCAGGCTAAATACTCATACACAGAAAAAGAACTTTATTAAAAAAATAAGTGTTTATAGTAAGAATGATGCTTTATTTACATATTGTAAATTCTATATACTCATGCTGTGTTACACTAAAATGAAGGAACCATAGCTTCATGTATCATCCATGTTAAATGAGAAATCAAGCTGAATACAATGTCAAAAGACCATGTTTATACAATTTAAAAGCAAACAAACTCTACCCAGCAAGGTATCAAAGCAGATGCTAAGACTCATAGCCAAACTTTCAGTAGAGTGCAGGGAATCTTATGAAAGAAGGGGGAGACAGAAAGACCTGGAGGGGACAGGAGCTCCACAAACAGAAAAGCAGAACCAAAAATTATGGGCCCAGGGGTCTTTTCTGATACTGATAGTCCAACCAAGAACCATGCATGGAGATAACCTAGAACCCCTGCTCAGATGTAGCCCATGGCAGCTCAGTATCCAAGTGGGGTTCCTAGTAAGGGGAATAGGACTGTCTGTGACATGAACTCAGTGGCTGGCTCTTTGATCATCTTCCCCTGAGGGGACAACAGCCTTACCAGGCCATAGAGGAAAACAATGCAACCAGTCCTGATGAGATCTGATAGGCTAGGATCAGATAGAAGGGGAGGAGGACCTCCCCTATCAGTGGACTTAGGGAGGGGAATGGGAGGAGAGAAGGAAAGGAGGGCGGGATTAGGAAGAGATGAGGGAGGGGTCTACAACTGGGATACAAAGTGAATAAATTATAATAAATAAAAATTATATTAAAAAAAGACTTGGATGAAGGAGGGAGGGTGGGATTGGGAGGGAGTGAAGGAGGGGGCTACAGCTGGGATACAAAGTAAATAAACTGTAACTAATATATAAAAAAAGACTTAGACTAATTTTAGAGTGCCACTGTCTATTATTTTACTATTAATAAAAGAAGGCCAGAGAAAAGCTTCACCTCCTTCCTATGGTCTTAAAAAAAAATAAAAGGAAACAAAATCAAATGATATGACCTTTAGAGATATATACATATGTAGCTAGTACTACTATATCATGTAAGATAGGATCTCACTATGTGACACCAGCTGTCCTAGAAGTTGCTGTGTAGACCAAACTGGTCTTGAATTAAAATAGATTTGTGTGCCTCTACCCAGCTGTACATCACCTACCCCCTACGAGCTGCAGTTGCTGTTTTTAAAAGCAATGATGGGACAGCCATAACATTATGGGAGAGTATTTCTCCAAGGAAGAGAAAGTAGGGAGGGCAGAAGAGCTGGCAGCACATTCAGGGCCGGAAGGCCTGGTGGTGTTAGCCGAGCAGTGCTCACAGCTGTCTGCTTATCATTCACAGAGCACATTCTCTCCTATACAGATTAAATGCTACACCTTCCATAGGAACAAGAGTCAGGATTTAAACACTTAAATACTCAAAAGATGTCTTTTTATAAAGCAGCTGTCTGGCTTTATGCTTCATATTAAAAATCATTTGAGTGAAAAGAGTTCCTCTGGTGTTTAAACATTTGAAAGCACATGAGAAGATGAGAGACTTTTGAATTTTATAAACTTTGGGTAGCTCAATTAAAGCTTACCAGGACCCAATGGCACTGATTTACAGAAGAGAACAATGCATATCAAGCAGCAAAGGTAATAAGCAAATCAGTAGACAGGTAACTATAAAAGCAGAACGCTGTGACCACATAGAATTATGTAAATGCATCAGAGGAAAAGACAAATGAGTATTTTGATGAAGGTGAATAAAATTTCAAAGACTTCAACAACCATTCCTGATAGAAAAGTGGATAGGAACTTATGATTGGAAGACATTATCCACCTCACATATCTGGCAGGCCTCGTGTGCAGCAGTGCAATTCCAGCTTTCCCAGTTAAGTCTGGAAGGAGTTGAGACCGTTGGCTTCCATTGCTCTGACTCAAGTTTGTGTTCTAGAGGTCTTTGCAAGTGCAGTAGGCCAACAGGTAAGAACAGGCCAGCAAAGGGCCGACTCTGCCGTGTGTGAACCAGAGGGTACCTGTCCTCACGGACGCATGCACACGCGCACAGACTCTCATTCACGAATACACACAGAGGATTCTGGATGGAGGACACCTGGCTAGGAACCACAGTTTTATCTGAGGAAGGGAAAAAGAACAACTAAGGATAAAGATGAACCCTGAAAAATGGGGCTGGGGAGACGGTTCAGCTGGTAAAGTGTTTCCCTGCCAAGCATGAGGACCCGAGTTCAGATCCCAGCACCCATGTTCAAAATCCTGGTATGGTACTTGTCTGTAATCTCAGCACTGGGGGGCAGAGACAGCGGCATCCCAAGGGCTCATTAGTGAACCCCGCTAGCTGAATCAGAGGGCTCCATGCACAGGGAAATCCTGCTATTGGGCTCTTGGCCAATGATGGTTGCCAGGGAAGGGAGGGTCACTCTCCTTTGGAGCTATGGCTGCTGGTAGGTGCCCTGTGTCCCATGGGCTACATCCCATAGACGGGATGAAGGGCAGTAGAGGAGTTAGAGGTGGATGGGTACGGCCATAAACTGCACAATGTGTGAAACTCCCTAAGGTGAAGAGAGTCAATGAGCTGAACGTCACCAGTGAACATGCCAAACTGCATGTGGAAAAAGCCCAAGAGGGCTCAACCCGACATAAAGATCTATAGGCAACCGAGGAGAGCTGGGAGAGGGAGAGGAGGTCTTCCCCAGGGAGAACACAGCAATTGCTTGTTCAGCACCAGTCAGTCAGCCCTGAAAACATACATACAAGTAACATATGGACGTCATAGGTTACAGGTAGCAATAATATGTATATACATGTACACATACATACAAGTAACATGGACTTCATAGGTTATAGGTAGCCATATATGTATATACATGTACACATACATACAAGTAACATGGACTTCATAGGTTATAGGTAGCCATATATGTATATACATGTACACATACATACAAGTAACATGGACTTCATAGGTTATAGGTAGCCATATATGTATATACATGTACACATACACATACATTCAGTAACAGTGAATAAAGAGGTTTTGAATTTGGAGGAGAGCAGGGAGGGCATATGGGAGAGTTTGGAGAAAGGAAATGGAAGGGAGAAATGAAATGAAATCATAATCTCAAAATTAAAAAATAATAAAAGTACAGTAGAGAGAGAAGACATGTGACATTGACCTCTGACCTCCACACACACATGTCCCTGCACACACAGGCATACTTACGCATACGGGCACATGCACACACACATACACTTTAAAGTACGTAATCTGGAACTGTAGCTCAGTGGTAGATTACATACCTATCACACATGGTCCTCTAGGTCTTTTCTACAGCACAGGGAAGGAGGGAGGGAGGGAAGAAGGAAGGAAGGAAGAAGGAAGGAGGAAGGAAGGAAAGAAAGAAGGAGCAAGGAGGGAAGATAGGAAGGAAGGAAGGAAGGAAGGAAGGAAGGAAGGAAGGAGGAAGAAAGGAAGGAGGAAGGAAGGAAGGAAGGAGGAAGAAAGGAAGGAGGAAGGAAGGAAGGAGGAAGGAAGAAGGAAGGAAGGAAGGAGGAAGAAGGAAGGAAGGAAGGAGGAAAGGAGGAAGGAAGGAGAAAGGAAGAAGGAAGGAAGGAGAAAGGAAGGAGGAAGGAAGGAAGGAAGGAAGGAAAGAAGGAAGGAAGGAGAAAGGAAGGAGGAAGGAAGGAAGAAAGAAGGAAGGAGGAAGGAAGGAAAGAAAGAAGGAGCAAGGAGGGAAGATAGGAAGGAAGGAAGGAAGGAAGGAAGGAGGAAGGAAGGAAGAAGGAAGGAGGAAGGAAGGAAAGAAAGAAGGAGCAAGGAAGGAAGATAGGAAGGGAGGAAGGAAGGAAGGAGGAAGAAAAGAAGGAGGAAGGAAGGAGGAAGGAAAGAAGGAGGAAGGAAGGAAGGAGGAAGAAAAGAAGGAGGAAGGAAGGAAGGAGGAAGAAAGGAAGGAGGAAGGAAGGAGGAAGAAAGGAGAAAGGAAGGAAGGAGGAAAGGAGGAAGGAAGGAGGAAGGAAGAAGGAAGGAAAGAAGGAAGGAAGGAGAAAGGAAGGAGGAAGGAAGGAAGGAGAAAGGAAGAAGGAAAGAAGGAAGGAAGGAGGAAGGAAGAAGGAAGGAAAGAAGGAAGGAAGGAGAAAGGAAGAAGGAAAGAAGGAAGGAAGGAGGAAAGAAGGAAGGAAGGAGAAAGGGAGGGAGGAAGAAGGAAGGAGAAAGGAAGAAAGGAGGAAGGAAGGAAGGAGGAAGGGAGGAAGGAAGGAGAAGGGAGAAAGAAAGAAGGAAGGGAGGAAGAAGGAAGGAGGAAGGAAGGAAGCAAGGAAGGAAGGAAGGAGGAAGGAAGGGCAGAGGTGCCATCAGTAGCTTTTAGTGTGGTCACAAACAGGTGCTACCCAGCCACCAATACCTAATTCCAAATCAGCTTCATCACCACAACAGGAAAGTTGGCAACCATTAGCAGCCCAGATATTTCTTTTAATTTGGATGGGTTTTGGCACATTGCTTTACCAAAATTAAAACAACATCCTTTGACAGCATCTCACTGCAGTCTACGTTTTCTTAGGGGTTTTACCTCACCCCTGTTCCTCCTCTCTGCATGTAACAGGACCTCACTGATCCCCTTGGATAAGGACAGAAAATGCAGCCCCCTGCTCCTCTGTCTCCACAGACACTGACTGCGTCTAGACACGCTTTCACACTCAAAAAGGTACCAAATCAGCTGGGAATGAGATGCACTGGTAGATCTCTTGCCTTGTGTGTGAGCAAGGCCCATGGTGCCATCCTCAGTATTGGAAACAGGGACTAAATGGCAGCAAAGCATGTTTAAAAACTGTACCAGTGGCTGGAGAGATGGCCCAGCAGTTAGAGGGTGTCCTGCTCTTGCAGAAGGCCTGAGACTGGGCCCCCGCACTCATGTCAGGTGACTCACAACACCCTGTACGTCCTACTCCGGGAGCTTGGGTGTTCTCTTCCAGCCCCTGTGGGCGTGGCACTCGTGCACGCGCCTACCCCGCCCCGACATAATTACAGATAAAAACACTTTAAAAAATGCCCTGAAAGTCCAGCTTGACTTCAACAAGTATTCTACAGTCCTTCAGAGGCTACAGCACTGTGTCCATAGCTGCTATTCTGATCTCATCAAAGGTAAAGGCATGCTAATGACCCAGGGCTCTAGGTTCAGCACCGTGGGAACCAGGAAACAAAGGCAACAGGAGCTTTTTTCAATTAACGCACTGAATTAATGCCAGGTTACTCTGTGCTTGGACTGCAAGAACCTGTGCCTACAGAGCCAGCCAACTGAGGCTTCCTCTGCGCACACTCACTCCCCCACTTATGGCCCTCAAGCTCCCGCTTATCTAGAAGGACTTCACACCCAAGACAACAATGGGCTCTGTACACTGGCCCCAGTTTGGCTCTCAGTCCCAGGCTGAGAACACAGCCAGCACAGCGGCCTGGGTAGACTTCGCCTGCTCTCCTCTCTTCCTTTCCTCCTGTGTGTTTTAAGGAACACCCAAAGAGCAGATAATCAGAACCTGCAGGAAAACCCATGGGCAGGCAGGAGGAGAGAAAACTGTGGGGACTCGGGGATGCCCCCACATGTTTGCTGGTCTGCTTTTGTAAGAAACACAGCCATAAAAAAAGAAGCTCCCATAAAATGCCACATTTTTCAAAGCTCTATATAAACAACATTTTCTTTTAAGGAGTGGGGCTCTCCGGCATGTTCCTTCCTCATCACTTCACTTCTAACCAGTGAAAGGAATCCTAATTACACCGTCTTCTTGTAGCACAGGCATTTACAGAGCCAACCGCGCAGAAAAAGCCACACACTTACGTGCTCACACACACACACACACACACACACACACACACACACACGATGGAGAGGTAAAGAGAAGAAGGCGCCGGGAGATCTCGCCAGGCATGGCAGGGCAGGCATCTCACTGCTTCTGTTTGGGCTTTCTGACCGCTGTGTTGAGCTTGCGTACTCGGACTCCTGAGACAGTTGGGCCTACTCTCCTGAGTGTCAGTGCCATCCACACTCCATCAAGGTAAGGTGTGCCCAAGCTCCGCTTCGTTCCTGCTCGGCTTTGCCGTGAGCTGAAGCGGAGCCCTGTGCGAGGAGCTCCAGGGCCTGTGTGAGGAGCTCCAGGCATGCATTCCAGAGCGGCCCTCCCCAGAAGCCAGTCGTGGGCAGGTGACTGAGGCTGCTAATAAGAGCAACTGGCACACCATGGAGGGGCTGCTGCGGCGCTGGTCTGCTCGGTGCGGGGGTCTCCCTGACCAGATGTGTCGGCAGCGGTGAGAGAAATACTTTCCATATGAGCTTTCCTCTCGCCTGCCTAAGTACTCCGGCCTGAGTGAGGTGGGCACATTTGTCATTTAATCACATCAAAAAACAAAACAAAACAAAACAAAACAAAACAAAACAAAAACAGGGAAGTTACAAACTTAAACTACAAGCAGAGGCCACTGGTGTGTTTTCAGCTTTCAGCATTTCTAACCTACTAGGCATCTCCACGTCCCTCTCAGGAGCTCCATTCCCCCAGGGACTCTCCACAGAGCAGAGGGCTTGGGTAACTACCAGGCGGAAGCCTAGGACAAATGACCACCTCAGTCTTGCAACGTGGGCTGGGGAGCAAGCTGTAAGCGTGGAAGCCTGCTTAGGGGAAAAGCAATTACATTAGCTCTCAGGGCTCACTTGGCTCCCGACAAGGCGAACAAAAGGCAAAGCCAGGAAGTGGCCTCCTGGCCTTTTTAAAAGGTATATGTGGTCATGAGGCTCCTCAAAGAGCAGGTTCAGGAGAAAGGCTGCACTTGACTGCTCTGTTCTCTGAGACTTGCCATCAGGGTGAGCAGCGAAGGGATGGAGGAAGAGTCCAGTTGGTGCTGGCTCATCTGCGGGGGGCGGTGGAAATACTAAATGTCCCCTTTCTCCTGCTCAGTGATCAACACTTCCCGGCTCTGCATGCATCAGAATTGGCTCCTGGAGATATCGGCGATGGCCAGAAACATGCTCAGCAAACACACGAGCCAGACCAATAGGAAGTTGTCCTCACAGACCCTAAAACATGCCTCCTGTTTCCTAGCAGATCCAGGCACACCGGTAGCCCCTCTGGCTACCACATTCCCTCTTCACACCCATGACAGAAAGTGAAACACAGGTTTACCCAGGCACAGTGAAGTGAAGGCGCACAGCACAGCATGAAGGTACGGAAAGGCAATCTCTCGTGCATGCATACTCTTCCTGCACACGAGAGGGAAACTGCCTTGAAGGCAGTGTCCTTTCTGCGTCTGCACCAGACGCTACTGGAATCTGACACGCATTCCCAGACCCCTGAAAACGGCAGAAGCAGCACGCCCTAGGAGTGTCACCCAGGCCATGCCAGGTCCCCAAGGTGGAAACTGCATCTCAGCACAAGAGTCTAGAAAGTACAGGACTCTTCAAGAAGAATAGGAGTTTCCCTGTAAGAAAAGCCCAAGATAAAGCCACATAAAGCATTATTCTTTGCACACTGCAGAGACCTATTCCCCGATCCCTCTTCATAGAGAGAAGGGGAAATTTACTGCTGACAAAAACATAATTTCTGACAAGAGATTTTATTTGGCTTACCTCTCCCCCAGGTCTTGCTAACATTGCTGTCTCAGTGTGGAACAATGTTAATAAAAGGTAGCCGGCAAACATTATTACCCAGAGTCAAAGCTGCCCTGGAGGAGAAGCCGTCCGCCAAGCGCCAATGCTGGCAGATGCACTTGTGTTCAGAGTCCAGCCTGGAGCTCCGCAGGCACCGCGCTGGCTCCCTGGCTCTTTCCCTCACTGTACTACCCCGGGCTCCGAGCGCAGCCTCTGCTCTGAAGAAAACTGGTAAGCTGATCTCTTCATGTAATAACTTCTCCTGGCTGGGGGAGGGGACAGGAGCCAGCTGGGAGCTGGGGGGCTGCCTTTAACAGAAAGCAGAAAAGGGGAGGGACAGAAATGATCAATGTGGAGTGTGCTTCTGGCCTCATTCATGAAAAGGGCTCCAAGGTAAGCACTTTGAAAGCAGGGGATGGCTCTGCCTCCCCAACTGAGGCAGGCAGGAGGCAGTGGCTCCGGGAGAAGGAGCTGCAGGCTGGCAGTTTGGAGAAGCATGAGACCCAGGGCCCTTTTACCTCTAGGTCTGGGTCTGAAGGGTTCTGTGACCTACACAAGTTGCCAGCTCTGGGACATAGTTTATTTTTCTCACTGGTCCCAAGTCAGGGGATGGGTGGATGGCTTCTGCATTCCTCTTTTCCATCTGACTTGATGGTTGCAAAAACCTAAGCAAAGACTCCATTATGAAAGGCAGTCTAGAAAATAAGGATGTCATCAGTGGGCCACCTGCTTGTCACATGAACATGAATGGATGGGGACTGAGGGAGCCACAATTTCTCCCTCTTGCTGCATTCCTGGGTCAGTGCACCTAAACCACTATAGTGAGGAATTGTTGTTGCGGATGTAAACATCAGAGGGAGAGTGGGCACAGGTGAACTCTGGGCGGTAATGTTGTCAGAGTGTGGTGTGCAGGGTGCTCTGGAGAAAGAAGGCTCAACTCCCATTAGACTCAGGGTGAGTCTGGGGACGTGAGGAGCACAGGCCCACACAGGCCTGCGGGAGCCCGCAGAACTCTAACAGTAGAAAGCAAGGCTGAAGCAAGGTCCAAGGGCTACAATCTACAAAGTACTGGATGCTGCCTGCTAAGGCACACAAAAGCCCTGGTGGTCCCTCCTGTGAAATGGGACATGTCACCCGATGGTACATCAGAGGTCACACACAGGCACACAACTTGGCACCGTTTGTGCCATACGAGTTCTAGAGACCCAGGCTTTGTCTTTGGTCTGACCTAAGCTCAGAACTCAGCCCCTGAAAGTAAAATAAACTCCCTAACACTCCGGACTGGGAGCATCATCCTGTACGAAAGAGGAGCTCTCGAACCTAACTGCAGTTGGCAGCTTCTTGTTACCAGTGACCATGTGATGACGTTCACTGGTGAGACTCCCGGGGAGGCTTGGGGGAAAAGCACTTGGAATTCCTCTTCACAGAGAATCAAGAGACAGGAGGCTGCTGTGGTCCCCATATCCACAAGCTCTACTTTGGTGGCCATTCTGAGCCCGAGAGTGAGGTCCTTAACCACTCTGCTGGCAGGACACCTGGGTTCCCGTGCTCGAACCCTTACCTCCACGCTCATTTTTCCAGCTGCAGGTGTGCGCACAGCGACCAGGGAACGCAGCAAGGAGGAGGAAAGGAACGTGCAAGGGTTTATTTTCATTTTGTCTGTGCAGCCTCTCTTCCTTCCCACTCACCATTATGTGTCCGCCACAATGGACCTTTTCTGCTTCCCATTGGAAGAGGCACCTTTACCGACTCAGTAGCCTGCGGAAGTACAGCATTATTTAAGAAGGCCCAGCTCCTTAGAAGACCAGGATGTTTCCTAGCCAGGGGGTGGGAAATTCCCCACGGAGGGTTTGGTAGTAAATACTTTAAGTTTTGCAGACCATATGTTCGTGTCTGCGGCAACTACTTACCTACCATCATAACAAATGAACGGCCTCAGGCAATACGCAAGACATGTGGCCGTGTCACAGTAGAACTTGACAAACTGTCTCCTGTTGGAAACTCTGCCCAGCAGGCCAGGACGGGTGGCCCCCAAGCCTCCAGGTATGCCTGTCTCTACCTCCCGTTCCACCATATAAGCCTGTGTCAGCGCTCTCACCTGTCTGTGTGGATTCTGGGGATCCCAACTCAGGTGCCCGGGCTTTCGAGGCAAGTGTCTTCCCAGCACAGGGTGTTTCCCCAGTCCTGCAAGGTGACTTCTGACACTCCTCCCTATCGCAGGAGCCCTGAAATGCCAGCAGCGGCCTCTACCCCCGTGCACAAGAGGTCATGCTTTAGCCACGTGTCTTCTCCTCAGCACTAACCATGATGCCCTTTCAGAGAGGTGCTGTGGTAAGAGATAGCAGGCTTAGGGTTTAACCAGCATGCGTTATGCAATTGAGCAGCACTGGGAATGCCCACAGTACCGTGCAGCCCTCAGGACTATCTGTTTTCAGGCTTTTTTGTCATCCTCAACAGAAATATGTGTGCATTAGACCACAACTCCCCACCTCTCTCTCCCCTTGGTCCTGGGCACCCCCTAATCTATTTTCCTTCTCCATGACTCTGTTTAGTCACAGAAGTGGAATGACACACTTTGCCCCTTTCTGTCTGGCTTATTTCACATAGTGAACTGTTTCCAGAATTTACTTATACTGTGGCACATATAAAAACGCCATTCCTTTTTAAGGCTCGATAATATTTGAGGCTGATAGACATTCATTTTATGTTTTTAGGGTGATGGCGAGCAACACTACAAAGAACACAGGAGAACATCCAGAATGCTGTCAGGGAACACCTAAGCAACAAGGGAAGTATGCACGAGAGAGACAAATATCAGAGTTCTAACATATCGCTTCTATTATGTGCACTTCTGTCTTACCAACAATGAATTCACCATGCATTTTCTGCTCTCAAGATTTTAGCTTGTTTCCTGTAAAGACTGTCCCTCACTTGAAGGAAGAAGGAAGATGTGACCTTCTTCAGAGAGGCACACGCTGCATGTCTGTGTTGTATGAAATAGACCTATGGCAGGGGCAGGGCCAGCAGTCAAGGCTCTGGCCCAAGCATGGGGAGCGCAGGTGTTAGCAATTAACGCTCCCTTTGTGTGAACTGAAGAGCCATTAACTGGCCACAGAGGTGGAAGTGGAAAGCACTGTTGCATTCCCAGCAACTTCTCTCCATTGAAGGGAAATCATGAACACCTATGACAGGGAGCCACCCTGCCCTTCCTTTCTCTGTCTGAGCCAGAGCCCGGCTGTATGAGCAGCTGTGGTCAGCAGGCCAGCTGTGTGGGCTTACAGAATCCAGGGGTGGGGAGGCTGAGTTGCTTGGCTCAGTGGGGTTCAGGCATGTGACATACAGCCAAGAGTACTGACCTTCAAAAGGATGACGTTCATGTGCTTCGGTTCATCCTAACTACAGAGACACCCCAAAGAATTACCTTAGAAGAGGGGGCAGGGCTATTCACACGATGCCACATTCATTACCTCAAGAATTTGCGTGAATGTACAGACTCAAAATGCGCTCTCTGGATCAGCATCTTCACCCAAACCTTACAGAGATACAAATGACTGCTTTTACTTCCTGACTCCTATTTACTATTAAACATCGACACTAAGTGATGGTTTTGTCTAGTCAACGTTAGTTCAAATTTCAGCTCATACTATTATCTTATAAAAACTTATTTTCTTATAAAACAAGACTGCCAGCTATTAAAGCACTGTGCCACTCTACAATAAATAGAACTCCACCAGTGGAGGAAGAAGCAAGCCCTGTCCCCAACTAAACGAGTCAGAGCACTGGTTTGTGATCATCAAGCCAATTCAAACCAGCGAAGGAAGAATTAAAAAGGTTGGGGACACGGCTAACTATCGGAAAGCAATGAAGTTACCTGTCCAATTCCCACCACATGCCAAAATAAATTTCTGATGGATTAAAGAGTTCAGACAAACAAATCAAGTATGAAAATTGCACATGAAGATGAGTGAATGTTTCTATATTCTTGGGATGGGAAAGGACTTGAATACACGGCTCTGACAAGAACAGAAATTAGTTTTAAAATTACATATTTATATACATATTTCAAAAGCACCATAAAGAGAATTAAAAGCCTGATGCACAGTAAGATAGATACTTCACTTGCTCGTTTTCCTAAAACGTAGGCTCCTATTATGGGGTCTGACAACGCAGTGATCAGCAAAAGCAGACTCAGCCCCAGTCTTTGTGGAGCTGGCTGGCTCAGAAGGTCAATGCTAATGAAATCCAAGAAAAGCGCCTGAGACTGCAATGGTGGGCTGCAAAGGAAGGATAGGTGTCGGTATGAGAGGCCTGTCCTCATTAGGGGGCTGCTTGGCCTCGGGAGCAATAATGGCTTTTATGGCAACTGGAGAGGGAGGTGTGTGTGAGTAGAGTGAGCAGGAGGGAGGCCAGCACCGGCTAGCGCTGAAGACAAAGGGAGGTGCCATGAGAGAGTTTTGTCTTTCTCCCAATAAGCACGGCTGACAGGGCAGGGACTGCAGTTCCAGGGCGAGGTTTGCATTTTGCAAAGGCTACTCTGTTGTACCAAGAGGGATCAGAAGGCATGAAGAAAGGAAGAGGGCTGGGGTTAGAGGGACATGGGGGGGACAGGAGCCCCACAAGGAGACCAATAAAACTAAAAGATCTGAGCCCAGGGGGTCCTGCAGAGACTGATGGAGGCCCAGGCGAGGAGAGGACCTAGACCCCCTGCTCAGATGTGGCCGATTGGCAGCTCAGTCTCCATGTGGATCTCTGAGTGAGGGGAGCAGGGGAACATGCCTCTGTCATGAACTCAGTTGTCAGCTCTCTGATCACTCACCCCCGTTGATGCAGCCTTGCCAGGCCACAGAGGAAGAACATCCAAGCAGTCCTGACGAGACTTAACAAGCCAAGGGCAGATGGCATTAGTGGAAACTCCCCCTTTCAGTGGACTAGGGGAAGGGGATGAGGGAAAGAGGGAGGAAGGGAGGCACTGGGGGAGTTGAGGGAGGGGCTTCAAATTCGGAATATATAATGAATAAATTGTGGAGAAAAAAATAAAAGTTTTTTTTTTTTTTTAAAAAAAGAAAGGGGGGCTGTAGAGATGGCTCAGTGGTTAAGAGCACTGTCTGCTCTTCCTAAAGAGCTGGGTTCAATCCCCAGTACCCACATGGCAGCTCACAACTGTCTGTAACTCCAGTTCCAGGGGATTTGACAACTTTATGCTAATGCACATAAAATAAAAATAAATAAATAAAAATTAAAAAAAAACTTACTAAAAAAAAGAAGAAAGGAAGGAAGGAAGGAAGAGGAAGGAAGGAAGGAAGGAAGGAAGGAAGGAAGGAAGGAAGGAAGGATGGAAAGGGCTTGGAAGACTACAGCCTGGATTAAAAGGGGAAGAGCTAAAAGCAGGTGGTGGAAGCCGTGAGTGATCCCAACTAGAGTGTGCGTCAGGAGAGGGGGCCGTTCCCGTAATATGTCTTTAAAAGTGCACAGATCATAAAGGCAATTTCAACAGTGAAATGTCAGGTCTGACAAACAAGCATAGGAGAGGGGTTGAATAAAGCATAGGAGACCCCTCCCCCCAGATAAAATCCCACCCAATCACTTAGTTATTGATGTTGGCACATTTTTAGGCCATGCTTTAAGACAAAAGGAGACCACACAGTGAAGAACTCTTTCCGTCCCTGGCACCAGGACAGATGGACAGCAACATTCAAAAGAAGGTAGTTGGGACCTCTACATTCTCCTGCATCCAAAATGAGCTCAAGAGGGACCAGATTGTCCACCAAAGCGACCACAGTATGTAATATCCTATGCTACCCAGTGTATAGTGCTGGTATAGAAAATTGTATAATATGTTGGGTTATCTACTTAAAATCTTCTCTCAGCAAATTTCCAGTCTGAACCATGAAGCCAGAATATGAGGTGGTAAGTAAAACTTTTTGACAAAAGTTTGATTTAGTCATTCCATGATGTAAACATATCAAAACCATATGTGGTACAGCACATACATGTATGATTTTCACCTGTCAATTAAAAATACGACAGAAAGATCCGAGACTGGGAAAGCCCAGGACGTGAGTCCGAACTGTCTAATGCCAGTTCTCAACCCTGTTTGCAAGCGCGGAAAAGCTTAGCGGTGTGAATACTCACCCGCGGGCACTGAGTCCCTTCACCGTTTAATTTTGACTAGCACTTAATTACACAATACTGTGTTCCCAGCCCGCAGAATCAAGGTGACATCCCAGGCCACCTGCCCTTTTCTGAAGGAAAACAGGAGGGGTGGAGCCGGGGAGGGGAGGTGTGTGGGGAGACTGGGGGGGACTGCAGGCAGGACGTAATGTCCCGGGATTAACACTGACTGGACTTGCTATGTGGGTTACTTATCAAGCAAAGAAGTTACAATGCATAGTTCTGAGGCCTGGACCGTTTCACCATGAGAAGGTGGCTCTCTCTCCAGCACCGTAATGCTCGCTACCTCAGAGCAGTTTTTTTTTTTATGTTTTCTTGTTTGCGAATCTACGTCTTTTAATGTTCCCATCACAAACTCACAAAATTTTAGTACTCTTTTTTTAATTAAAAAAAATTATTACAATTTATTCACTTTGTATCCCAGCTGTAGCTCCTTCCATTGTCCCTCCCAATCTCACCCTCCCTCCCTCTTCTCTTCCCATGCCCTTCCCCCGTCCACGGATAGGGGAGGTCCTCCTCCCCTTCCATCTGACCCCAGCCTATCAGGACTGGCTGCACTGTCTTCCTCCGTGGCCGGGAAGGCTGGCCCTTTAGTAGTGAAATTTATTTGAATCCTGCTCAGATCCTCGGGACCCAGCTTAGCAAAACACGCAACAGCGCCCTCTAGAGGTCATTCCCTCAAACTGCAGGCACCTGGTCCCAGGAACCCAGTGACGAGGACTACACCGGAAACAGCTCACTTTGCAGGAGGGCCAGCAACGCAGTTGGGTATCTTAGAAGCACAAAGTTTCTCACACCACTGTGTTAATTCTGTGTAAATGGGAGCTCTGAACCTCTCACCACCAGGACTGAGACATATTTCCAGTGGATCCACAACAGTGCACTAACGGATTAGCCTGGTTCCCCTCAGACATTCCAAGTATCAGCCTCTTGTAATGTTACTTTGACCCAATTAAATATGGCTAATTTTCTGATTTGAACAGGACAGGAGGTGACTGTTGTTCTCTGGCTTTGTTCTAACAGACCTGTCAGACTCCTAGCAGAGTAAAGTAATAGCCCACATACGTTGGGAGAATGGCTTACACCCGTAAGGTAAGGCCCACACTAAACACGACCTTCAAAGCTGTTCTGATTTCATCACCACAACAAAATGCCCTGAGCGAGAGCAACTGACGGGAGGAAAGGTCCGCTGGGCTCAAGGTTACAGCTGACTGTTGAGGGGAGCCAAGGCGGAAATGCAAACAGTGACGCCACATCCTCCGTCAAAAGCAGAGAGAGACGAATGTGCTCACGCTGTCTGCTTGCTCTCTGCTGCTCATGCTGAGACAGTCCAGCCTAGGGAACGGTGCTGCCTGCTGCGGGCTGGGTCAATCAACAGTCAGGACAACCCACCACAGACATGCCCATAGGCCAGCCGGATCTAGACAGGTCTTTAGCCGAGGCTCTCTTCCCAGCTGAGTCTTGGTTGTGGCAAGGAAAAACTAACCAGTACGTGAGTTCTGGTCAGTGACAGGAGTTTAGTCTTGGGACCTCCCACCATGTCTGTCTTCCTGCCTTGCTTCTTCCAGGCAAAGGCGGTGGGATGAGTGCCACAAGGTTCCACAAGACTCTGTTGTGTTTCCAGTCATGGCTGAACCTCTATGGTACAAGTGGGTTCACTCCTCAGCACTGTATGGGTCCTTTTTTCAGGCTGCAAAGTTTCGGGGGGGGGGTAAGAGGTAGCATAAACTGGAGAAACGCCCTTGTAATCTGAGTTTCAGGCTGTTCCTAGCAGTGAGCGAGAAGAGAGGACAGGAAGTGGGGTGTGCTGATGTGTGCCCAGTCCATGAAGGAGTCTGAGGCAGCGCTGGGCTGCTCACCAGACGTTAGGGGCATGGTGCCAGCTTCTGCATCTTGTATTAGGCTGCTGAAGAATACGTGTGGTGGTCTGTTCCCCCCTAAACCTCTGTGGTAAGAGCTTGGAGAATACACATGTATGTGGAGGCCAGAGTCAACCTATCCTGGGGTCATCTGAAGGTGGCTTCTTTGGTCATCCTCCAGCGTGTGTGTGTGTGTTTGGACAGGATATGTCTCTTTTACCTGGAACTTTCCAATTCAGCTAGGTTGGCTGGCCAGGGAGCCCTAGGAGTTCACTGGGTTCTGCTCTCCCAGCACTGGGATTTCAAGAGTGTGTCAGCACATCCAGCATTTTTATGTGAGTTACTGGGAAGGAACCCAGGTTCTCACACTTGCAGGGTAAATACTTTATTGAATGAACCACCTCTAAATCTAGCGTCTCCTCCTTATAAGGTGCTATCTCGGGAATGTTACCACACCACAGAATGCTAATGGATCTGACATACTGATTCAGAGCAAGCAGTAGGTCATAACTTGATTGAAAGGTTCCCCTCCCTGCCTTTCAACAAAAGAAAATAAATTTTCTGAAGACTTAATTTCTGCCGCTACCACTGTGCTAAGAGAGCATGACGGTACTGTATCACTTATACCACATTCCAAATTAGCTAATCAGGCCTTTTTGCAGATGAAGGCACCAAGGCTTAGAGACACCGAAAAGGCTGGTCACTGACGGCAAAGCAGAAATTCAAACCCAAAGCCTCTGTCTCCACACTGAACCGTAACCACCTGCAACTGTGACAGAATTCACCCCCTTTTGTACAGCTTCACTGCCCTCACTAGCCAAGCCGCGTCTGCCCAGACCGTTTCAACGGCTCCTAGCAGGTCCCCAAGGTTCTACCTGAGCGACACTGTCAAGCGAGGGTGGAAACAGGCTGTCCCCTCATTACCGCAAGGTTTCCTGCTGACCCTGAGGTAAACGAGAAAGCCTTTAGACCTGAATTAGGAAGTCCGTAGCAGCCAGGAGGAACCACAGCCCAGGGCTGTAAATTTGGTCAAGACCACGTGGGTGGGACGCCCACAGATCCAGGGTAAACCTAGTGGTACCATTTTGCTCAATGGATGCGGCATTCCACTACTCTCTGAATTCCTCTCTCCACCCTTCGATTAGTGCCGCCCTCAGACCTCAGCAGGGAAGCTCTTTGTGCAGGGGTTGGTGGCTAATGTCTAAATTCATAACTGTCACAGTGCAGAGGGCATCAGTGGCGTGCTCGGTCACAGGAGGAACCTCCCACAAGTCTCAGGAACCATCACGGAAGAAGGGGCAGAGAGCCAGAGACGACCAGACACGACAGGACGCTGCGCTCCTGCACCCACAGAAGTTGTGGCTGCCTGCACGAGATCAAGGACAGGCCAGCCAACATTCTAACATTGGGAAAGGGGCTGGGAAGGGAAGGTCAGTGCTCTCCAAGTGTGCGTCTCCTGGTAGGCTGACGCTCCCGTGGCTGGCCCCACACCCCAGGGATACATGGACAGCACCAGATGAATAGACGGGTTACTGAATTTTAAGAAGTATGAAATCTGAGGGGATGCATCTGGGAGGGGAGAGGAGGAGGAGTTGAGGATAGATCTGATCAAAATATATTGCATAACATTCTCAAAGAATTAATTAAATTATGTAAAAAGACACAAAGTTGGGGATGGTAGGAAGGTTATAGTGGATCTGGGAAGAGTGGGTGGGATCAAAGTGTGTTGTATAAAATTCACACAGAATTAATAAGAATATTTTATTGTACTTTTTAGATTTATGTATACAGTGTTCTGTCTGCATGTACGCCTGCAGGCCAGAAGGGGGCACCAGATCTCATTATAGATGGTTGTGAGCCACAATGTTTGGAAATGAACTCAGGACCTCTAGGAAGAGCAGCCCACCGGTGTTCTTAACCTCTGAGCCATCTCTCCAGCCCAACAAAAGTACTTTAAAAGAGAAGTCCTTGGCAGAGCCAGGAAGTGCACTCAAGCACCACTGCTCCTGCCTGCTCACTTTGCCTCTGGGTAAACTCCACCTTGTCTTCTCCCCTTTCCCGCTTTGCCTGGCAAGGGAAACCTCCTCTTGGGTCTTATTCTCCATGAGCATGCTCTGCCTTGCTCCAATCCCAATCCCAGCATACTTCCTTTCCTTGCCTTCACTTTTCGCTCTGGGGCCCTTTCCCCGTCTACAGCACAGATTCCTCATGCGTTTAAGATTAACTAGCGTGAGGTTTTGATGGCAGAGCCCCATGTCAGAATCTTTGGGGAGGCAAGGGAGCAGCCCGTAGAGGTCAAAGTGTATCTGTTGGGCAAACACCTGAGTGAAAGAACATCACCCCAATCCGAAGAAATTAGGTAAGACATCCCCAGCCAAGGCACACTGGACCAGGAGATACTAGGAGACGAGGCTTCCTCAAGACATTGGCACAGGGACTGGCACCACAGTGGAAGCCTGTTGACCCATTCCTGCTGGGTAAACAAATGATGCTTTTGTTGTTGTTTTCATGCCTGGCCGCGTCATTTTTATCTTCAAACTTGTTTCAAAGCCTGGACATCTTTTTCCACTGACTTACTTCCTCTCTCCATTTCTCCCAGCCATGACACTGCGCTGGCTGGATGCCCATCAAGTCCAGAGTGAGGGCAGAGCCCCGAGTCCTGCTAACCTCCACCTGCGGAACCAGCCGGTCTTGGCCCTAAGTAAATCGGCACCGGCCATGTCAAAGCCTGCTCCATTTTTAGCAGTAATCTCTTCCATAGGGTGTTTCCTACTCTCACCCTAGGAGAAGGTGTTCAAAGAAGACAGCAGCCCCAGCGAATAGCCAAATGAAGAAGAGACCAACAGAAAGGACAGAAGCCATCGTAATGAGAGTCACCAGCAATCACTGTGGGTGCTGGGAGTAGCAGCCAAAGAGGATAGCTCAAGTTCATGACTCCAAAGCAAATGTCAACAAACAAAGCCGCTGAGGCAATCCAGAGGCCTGTGGAGCGACTGCGCACGGTTCACTTGCATTCGGCTGGGAGAAGGTGTGGACTATGATGCCCTTCTTTTTAGACGTGCTGAAGCGGAAGTGTGGGAGGATGTCTTTCAGCGTGCTTTATTTTAGACACCAGAAGATAAGATGCCAATTGAGACGGATATTTAGAGCAAAACCAAGTAATTTCCTAATTTATGAGTTTAAGATTGAGAAAAATACAGTTTTTTCTCCTGCTCTTTTTTTAAATTTATTTATTTTTTAAATTCTTTATTAACTACACTTTATTCAGTTTGTATCCCCCCTGTGGTTCCCTCCCTCCTCCCATCCCAATCCCTCCCTTCCTCCACCCTCTGCACGCATGCCCCTCCCCAAGTCCACTGATAGGGGAGGTCTTCTTTTCCTTCCTTCTGATCCTAGTCAGTTAGGTCTCATCAGGAGTGGCTACATTGTTTTCTTCTGTGGCCTGGTAATGCTGCTCCCCCCTCAGGGGGAGATGATCAAAGAGCTGGCCAATCAGTTCATGTCAGAGACAGTCCCTGTTCCTATTACAATGGAACCCACTTGGATACTGAACTGCCATGGGCTACATCTGTGCAGGAGTCTTAGGTTATCTCCATGCATGGTCCTTGGTTGGAATATCGGTCTCAGGAAAGACCCCTGTGCTCTGATTTTTTTGGTTCTGTTGCTTTCCTTGTGAAGTTCCTGTCCTCTCCAGATCTTACTCCCACTTCTTTCCTAAGATTCCCTGCCCTCTGCCCAAAGGTTGCCCATAAGTCTCAGCATCTGCTTTGACAGTCTGCAGGGCAGAGCCTTTCAGAGGTCCTCTGTGTCAGGCTCTTGACTTGTTCCGTCTTTTCTCCTTCTTCAGATGTTCATCCTCTTTGCCTTTCTGGATAGGGATTGAGCATTTAGCAAAATGCTTGATTAGTTTCTTTAGGTGTACAGATTTTAGTAGGTTTATCCTATATTTAAGGTACTCAGCTCAACCCAGCACCTGGCACAGGAGTGTTTAATTTAAAACACAATGCTTATAGTTAATCACTAACCCCAGCTTTCAGCTTAAAACTGTTGGATAAAAGGAAAAAAAAAATCAAACAAACCTCTCGCCAGCAGAGAACCACATTCCATATGTCTTAGGCGGAGAATATTTTAAATAAACGGTAGAGTTAACTTTTAGGCAACTGTGAATTTTTTTTCTCCCATAGTGACCAAACATAAAATGTGCTGTCTTGTTCTGAGGAATGTCAAGTATTGTCCCAAGAGGGGGACATTTTTTAAAAGCATATCCCTTGTTTCAGCAGGTTCACTAGTGAAGAGAACGCTAGCACCTTGGCATCTCGACTGCAGAGCTCACCTCCCACTGCTGATTGATGCTGCAGTCAGATGTGAGGGCAGCCATGCTCTGCTCCTCAGGAGCTCCGAGGGACCCAGGCTTCCTGATGCACCGGAACTTGAGCATGGAATTTCCAAGGTCATCTATCCTAGATGTTGCTACCCACCTAGGCAAATGGGGAGAGGAGATGGCAGAGGATCCTCAGGACTGGCCCACCTTTCACGGGCCCTATCCATCTTTAAGAGGGCCAGAGGGCTGGGAGGAAAGAGACATGGGCACAGGTGTGACAAAGAACTCTGTGCTCTCCACCACAGAGTCAAGAGGTCCCGGAGCAGACAGCTCAACCCCTGTGTTACATGAAGCATGTTTGTCACAAGGTGCCAGGCAGCCCAGACTTCTTCCCGGCCCATGAGGAGTAAACACCAGCTACATCCAATACTAAGACTTTCCTCTGCTCCTGACCCAGCTACATCCAGCCAAGATGAGCTCCTTTAGGAAGCAAGTCTCACCATCCCAACAGCTAACCCTTGGCTACTTTACATCCAGAAATAGAAGCTGTGGCCAGTGTGTCGGGAGCAAGGAAGAGAGCATTGACTGAAGACCCGCTCTGCAGATATCTGGGCCATCATTCTATTTAAAGCATTAAGAGAAGAGGTTTCATGCCCATTTTCCAGATGAGAAGGTGCCTTCCCTGAGCGGATGACTGCCAGCATCATAGAAATGGACCCAAGTCTAGGTGCTTTCCCTGACACACTGCGACCATGGAGTCCCTGTGACAGGGCCTGAATGGGAAGTCCCTGATGAAGCCCTCCAGAGGCAGCTCCTGATGCTCTTATGGCAACTCTGCAGAGTCAGAGAGCTTTGTCCATCACAAAATATCACAACGCCTCTGACCCTTTCACGGCCTCTGAAAATGGCAGGGATGGAAGGATGACCTTAGCTTTCAAGCCAGCTGCCTCTCATACACAACTTTTGTGATTTCCAGGTAAGAGGTATTTTAAAACTTGGAGTGTTTCCCCAAGAGCAGCTGTGGTGGCTTGAAGGCGAATGGGCCCCACAGGCTCATCTATCTGAAGACTTGGTCCTCAGTTGGTGGAGGATTAGGAGCTGTGATCTTGTTGGAGGAGGCGTGTCCCTGAGGGAGGTTCTTGAGGTTTCAAAGGTCAATACACTCTTTCTTCTTTAAGTTGCCTTGATGAGAGTGTTTCATTCTAGCATTGGAAAAGTAACTGATACCCCGATGATGCCCTGCTGTGTTTCCCAGGCTTGCCTCAGGCAAGACACTACAGCATGCACCAAAGCCAGGAGAATAAACCAACAAAACCATGGTTATATTAGTGAAAGAAATCACTCAGGGCTGGGCTGTAGCTCAGTTGGGAGGGTGCTTGTCTAGCAGATACAAACCCTGGGTGTGATCCCTAACATTTCATAAACAGGGTGTAGTGGCACATGCCTGTGATCCCAGCGCTCTGCAGGAAATGTTAGGAGGATGGTGAGTTCAGAACTGTCCTTGGCCATAGTGAATCCGAAGCTAGCCTGTCCCACAAAATTTGAAGAGAATCCAACCCATAATGGTAAACAACTGGAGGGGGCCTAGGGAAGAAGGGAGGGAGAGAGAGAGTGGGAGAGGGAGAGACTGATTTTCTAGGGGCTATTGATATTGTTGTGAATGAACCAGTGGTTTGCAAGCTTCTTATGTGTGTACATAAGGCACTTTCAAATACTCAGAAGTTGTGCATCTAAGGGCACTAAGTGTAACAATGATGATAAAAATAAATTTCAGGAAGGCACAAGAGATTGCCACTGTTGTCGCGTTCTCCACTCTGTGGCCTTGCCATATGAAGAGTATTGTTTTATTGCCCTGCCCATAATGCTTTTCCTTATAGTCATGAGAGGAAGTGTTTGCATATTTCAACAAACGACCGAATCCATGTATATGTCTATAAAATGCTGAATCTGACAAATTGATAAAGCATAAAAATGGTTGTGTTTTTGTTTTTGTTTTTTTTTTACAGATCCAGGAGCCAGGCAGAATGGCCATGTGTCCTGCTAAGTGGTGATCCATCACCAGGCTGGTTTTAGGCATTTGCATCACCTAAATGGAAGTAAGTCAAATAAAAGCTGAGGTGTTGGTGCAAGCGATGGATAAAGCTTCCTTTCACATGCCTGGTCTGTCATCCAGCCCATAAACACTCCAAAAGAGATTCAAACCTGTGTTTCCAATGCACACTGAAGAAACAATTCCCTTCAGGAACAACCCCCAGCCCCCAAACACAACTTGAAAAACATCATTCAGATAAAGCCGGGAAATCACGCACCGTGCCAAGAACGACTGCCTGTCTGGCCGGGAGCGCCAATGACTACCTCCAAACAGGGAAGGAGGGACTGACGATGTCTGTCTGCGCCAGGTCCTGTGATTTAAGAAAGGAAATACTTCGAGGCTTCGGAGACCTTTGCAGGGATCCTGGAAGCCGCCTGTGAGTTTGAACCTATTCACACCCCCTGGAATCCAGGCTCCTTTCTCTCTAAACCACCAGGAAGTCGAGTCCATAGACTGAGACTTTAGAAAGACTGTGAAGCAGACGATGAATCAGAACAAATTGAAACTTGGTTCCGGTAGGTAGCAATATATCGTGGTGTTGTCACGGGCTCCAGGGAGAAAGGCTAGACTTCTACAGTGAAATAGTGGCGGGGCACTGACATGCTTTAACCCAGGAGAAGGTAGCCCGGAGCGGATGCAGCTGAACAGTGTCTCCTCTCCTTCAGCTCCAAGAGGAGTCTGCAGGGAGCCGGAGGCCAGACACCCCTGATGAGCCACACTGGCTCTGCCCTCCAGAGCTCAAAGCCTCCAAGGCTTGGAAGGGCAGCGTTTCAAGTGAGCTAGCAACAGCTATAGAGTTCAGATCCGTGCACCCTTTTTACCAAGCACCTCTGCTTTCTTTACGCACCCGTGTGTGGAAGCCAGAAGACAGCCTTGGGCGTCTTTCCTCGGGTGACATCTACCGTTCTTCTTCTTTTCATTTTTTTAATATTTTATTTTTATTATTAGTTACATTTTATTAACTCTGTATCCCAGCCGTAGCCCCCTCCCTCATTCCCTCCCAAACCCTCTCTCCCTCATCTCCCTCTGCCCCTTTCCAAGTCCACTAATAGAGGAGGATCCCCTCCCCTTCCATCTGACCCTGTTTTGTCAGATACCTTCAGGACTGGCTGCAAAGCCCTCCTCTGTGGCCTAGCAGGGCTGCTCCTCCCTTGGGGGGTGGGGAGGTCAAAGAGCCTGCCACTGAGTACCTTTCTTCTTTAAGAGCCTAAAAAACATTGTGTGTCTATTCAAGGCTTTGTGCTCACGAGTGCAGTACCCACGGATGCCAGGAGGAGGAGCTAGAGCCCTGGCGCTGGAGGTGTGGGCGTTTGTGGCAGTTGTGAGCCCCCTGACTGGGAACTGCAGTGTGTGCGGAGCTGCCCGCCCGCCTCTACCTCTCTTTTCAGGGACGCGGGCTCTGACTGCCGCCTTAGTAAGCCAGGCCGGCCAGGGAGCACGGCGCAGCTCTCTGTCTCTGCCTCCCAGCTCTGGGATCACAAAGCTGTACTGTGACTCCGTGCTGTACAGGTGCTGGCAATTCAAATCAGGTCCTCCTGTTGGCGAGACACTCATCAGCTGCGCTATCTCCCCGGCCAAGCACCACGGTTTTCTCTGCACACGCGAGTGCAGAAAAATCTCTCAACTTCTCAAAAGCCTCAGGAGGTCCTGCATTTGGTGTAATTTCTGGTGAGTCTGTGTCCGGTGAGCAGTGAGAATGTTCTGTCCGCGGACTGTGAGAAAAGCATCTGCTGCGCACACAACCTTTGCCTGAAGTCTTTCTGTCCTGTGACTCTCTGCCTCACATTCACAAGCACCTCTCCACTATGTCCTCCGCAGCCCTGTGCCCGGGACTGGCCTTTCTCGCTTGTCCTGCACTCTGCCGACTCCCATTTGCAAGTCTGAGCAATGTCTCCTTCCCAGAAAAGCACAGTTAAAATCCACATGCTGGTGACTAGGAGTGTCAGTTTCACATGTAATCTCCCTGAGCCAAATGTACCTAACATTTTCTTGCCGTGTGCCCTTGGTAAACTTAATCTCTGCGCCCATGTCCCTAACCTATACAACCAGATGACTCACAGCACGCATCCCTCAATGCTGTTATAAGAATTAAATGAAGCCTGGGTGGTGGCATTTGCCTTTAATTCGAGCACTCGGGAAGCAGAGGCATGTATGTCTTTCTGAGTTTGAAGCCAGCCTGGTCTCCAGCATGAGTTCCAGGACAGCCAGAGCTACACAGAGAAATCCTGTCTCAAAAAGCCACAACTAGCTAACTAACTAAATAAATTAAATAAAAAAGAAGAATTAAATGAACTATTACACTCAAAACATGTAACATGGTACCTAATGCAAAGTAAATCACCAATAACTCTGGGCTGTTGGGGGCAAAGGAATGGGGAATTGAGCCCGGGGTCTTGCTCATACTAGGCAAGTGCTCTACCATTGGGCTGTATTTCCAACCCTCTTTTGACCTTTGACTGTGATGTGGTCTCATTCACTTGAATGGACCAACCTCGATTTCATGCTGTAGCCCAGGCAAACCTTGAATTTACAATCTTCCTGGCTCAGAGTCTCGAGCTGCTGAGGTTACAGGCTTGTGCCATCAGACTGGCTATTGGCTCTTTTTACTCTTTGTTACAAAAAATGAGTATTCTGAGTAGCAATGATTTTCCTTTTAAATGAGGAGAGTGAGCTGGAGAGCTAAGCTGAGTGTGGCCATGGCTGGGGTGCTGGTCCTGGCTGCCCCCTTTGACACTCCTAAAGAAAGAGAGTGGGGTGTGAAGGAGGCCAGGCCTTAGCTCCTTGTCTCTCCTGTCCTCCTGGCAGACACTGCTGGTCACCTGCTGCGCTCTCAGCAGCCCTGCTCCCTCCACGCTGGCACGGAAGCCAGCCACCCAAGGGACGGGAGCCACACGTCGGTGGCCACATCTATTCCAAAGTGGCAGCTTCTGCCACAGAGAAGGTTCTGGAGGGAAAAAATGAAGCCACACGACAGCTGTATAGACTCTGCAAAAAATGGATGCAGTGTCTGTGCCAGGCAGCAAGTGGCTTCTGGCAACTGCCAGCTGCTGGCCTGAGTCCCTGTGGCTCTCTCTGCAAGGCTGGCAGAGCTCAAAAGAGAAATCTGGCCTTCAACGGGCCACCTGGTTCAATTTTTCTCCTCTGTCTTTCTGGGGCCTCGCACACATCCCCTTTCCTCGGAGGGAGAGCAGGGAGCCACACAGCAGTGCTTTGCAGAGGTGTGTGGACTGCAGAGGAATAGTGGTTTTTTCGGACAACCTGACCAAAGCGGTCCACGGTCCGGAGGTAAAGGCTGTCCCCAGAAACCTTCCTAAGGCCAGGACGGTAACTATCACGTAAAAGGACATAGGCCTGCCCAGCACGGTGGTCCACTGGACCATCTTCTCAGTGTCCACTCGTGCGCTATCACACCTTGAGACCTGGTGTCCCGGAGCACACAGCTTTCAGTCACACGTCTGACTAAGACGTCTCCTTTCCCCGATCCATGCCGGCCAGTCAGCAAGCACAGCCACCCATAAGGTCTCTCCTGGTTCTGTGTCCTGTGTTCCCATGGGCTCCACCTGGGGTAGCTGCCACTGGTCAGAGCAGCCCGTGAGCAGGGGTTTCCACCCGCCTTCCCTCACCACCCTTGCCATCCTATGTCCCCATTGAACCAACTTTCTGCCACCTCAGTGCCACTAAAAGGTGCCCATGCCCTAATCCCAGGACCTTATTTGTTTAAAAGGGTCTTTGCAGATGATAGTAATGAGATCATTGTGTATTACAGGGCTGGTTCCTAAATCCGATGGCAGATGTCTGGGCATGTTTACGTGCACATTCATGATTGTAGGCACCAGAGGTTGACGCTGAGTGTCCTCCTCAAACACCCTGGTTTTTGAGGCAGACTTGCACTAAATCTAGAGGTCACTGATTTGTGTAGACTGTCTGGATGGCAAGTCCCCGCGTCCACCACATCCCTTCGGTGCTGTGACTACAGGCATCTGTGACCGCATCTGGCTTTTCTGAGGGTACAACCTCAAGTCCCGCCCTGACCCCCCCCCCCCACGCACAGGGAGTGAGAAGAAACCAGAGGGCAGGTACATGGTGTGTGTGTGTGTGTGTGTGTGTGTGTGGTGTTTGCTGCAGCATACATCATGCTAGCTGACCTTTGAGCTTCTAGGACCCCTCCTGTGTCTGCCTCTCATTTCACATTAGCAGCACCAGGGTTACTGATTATGTTTCTATGCCTGGTTTTTACATGGTTTCGGGGAGTCAGACATAGGTCCCTGGGCTTGCACGTCGAATGCTTCACAAACCACTGAGCCATCTCAGCCTTAGAGGACAGTTTGAGTTTGCTTCAACTGACATGATATTGTGAAAGATACTTGCTAAATACACCCAGGCAAGAAAAATAAACACATTGGAGAGGTTTGGAGATATACATTAAGTATACAACTAACATAGAATTTCAGTTTAGCTAGAGGAAAGGGTCCTCACAGAGTATCAAGAAAGAAGTGTGTGGCCTGGCACCACCAGTTCTAGCTGGGTCTCTCTCTGGGTTCCACCATTCCTTAAAAGGCTGGAGTCCTTCAGGACCTGTAAAGCTATGGTCCATAGCGGCACAGGGTGAATGCAGCAGTAACGGGAAAATTATGTGAAATGTTCAAGTAAGCCTAGCTGAGCCGGGTATGGTGATGTGTGGCTTTGAACGCAGCATTTGAGACGCTGAGGCAGGAGGATCGGATGTTCAAGGTTAGCCTGGGCCATCTATTGAGACCTAGTTCCAGGAAACAAAACAAACTAAAACCAAATAAACAAAATGAGATTGTGGTGGTGTGATCCCACAGAAGGCACAGGGCCGCAGGCTGGGTAAGTACACAGGTAGGAAACGGCCCCTGACTGCCGGAATCTTTCCCTAAGGCAGCAGCCTCTGTGAGGAATCTCCGCCAGCTTACTATGCTGAGTCTGGGACAAGGAGGCAGTCAACACACATTTGCAAATGCTGAACAAATGTCCCTTATTTGTAAGAATTTCCTCCGAGAAACTCAAGGAAACATCCAGTTTGCTGCAAAACCTCATCTACGAGGGGAGGCCAAGGAAAACCAGCTGGCTCGCTAGCAAGGGACGTTAGGGCAGAACGAGGCTCTGACAGCAGCCCAGCTTGCCCTCTCTGTCAGACACGGAAAGACAAGGCCGCAGCAGTCCAGCTGCCCTGGATGGCTAAGGGCTGTCCGTTCAGAGTGCGTGACCAATCATGGCGCCGCGGTCACAGAGCCCACACAGTGGAGGTCTGACCTTTCACCCACATTTTAAAATAGGAGTAAATACGTGTCAAAGAAAGTGGGTTTTGAAAAAGCAACAAAATAGATTGAATTAAACATGATGCCTACAGACCCTTCTTTTATTTACTTAAACAGTTCCTTTTGGAGATGCCTTGCATTTTGGCTTGACTATGAAGTGTCCTCCATAGGCTGTTGTGTTCACACACTTGGTCCCCAGCTGGTTGGTGCTGTTGGGAAGGTTGCTGAGGTGGAGGTGGAGCCTTGCTGGAGGAGTTATGCCATGGGGTTGGGGTGGAGGACATTGAGGTTCTATAGCCTGGTCCCACTTGCTGTCTCCTCTCCATTTCTTAAGTGAGGGTGAAATGTGATCACACCGCCTTGTCTCCTCCACCGCAGTGAACTCTACCCACAGGAGCCAAAGTAAGCCCTTTCCCACCTGAATCACTTTGGATCAGCATATTTTACCCTAGCAACAGAATAGAAACTACCCCGCATCTTCGCTTCCTTTAAAATTGTGGGAAGCTAAGGCAGAAATTGTCCGTAATTTCGCTGCTTGTTTTGTTTGAGGGAAAGAGTGGAGAAGTAGACAGCTTTTTTTTGGGAGGGGGTGCTTACTGGGTGAAATTCAGAGGACGTGCAAATAGCCTGAGTTTTAGATTAAGCAGTGGAAAGCAAGGGAGCTAATGACGTTTTGGTATTTACATCACCTTCCCCTCCCACCCTTGGCTCCCCCCAAGGCCAGCACCTTCAGATTCTTTCCTGGCACTGCTGCTTCACCTATCAACATTTCAAAATCCATATGGTCACAGAAAGAGATGTTGGCTGCCCTTGTCCAAGTTTCTTGTCTGGTGTCGCAACAGCCATTTGTTCTTTTGGCGCACACAGACTTCTTGGGAAGTGTCCAGCACCCCACCAAAGTGCACAGAACCTCTGCTGCCCAGCCATCAGGAGCCAGATCTCACTCATTACATCACTTTGACCAGCCTGGTTAGGGTCAGAGCCGAGACAGTCCTAACCAGCCAGGCTCAGCCACCCATCGCTGACAGGACAGGTAAACAAACAAGTAACAGTAAAAAACAGGGAAGATTCATTCGGCGTGGTGATGCTGGGAAGAGGAGCTAATAAAGAAGCTCGTGGACACCCCCACACCTGGCCCCCAAATCTGTCTTTGGGGTTCTGATGTGAGGTTTAGGATTAACTAGAAGGCAGGAGCTGTGTATAGCTAAGCAGTCTTGGTTAAGATGTGGTCCTGGCCTTCATGTCTGGGCTCCAGTCTCTCCTGAAAGCTGGTGTGACACACTGCCAGAACTGCATGAAATCTCTTTCCAAGACACAAGCTCCCTCTCTGACTGGTAGCAGCTTCAGTCCTCTCCCTCCTCCTAGCGTGAGATTCCTGGGGAAACTCCCCAGTTCCACAAGACCACAGTTTTGCTAGTCTGGTGTTGAAGCCTTCTCTTCAGAACATCTCCATTTCTTCCAGGACAGTTAATTCATCACTTTGGACAAATTATGGAGCCTGTGCAGAGGTTGGGGAGCCACTGTAAAAGCAGTTCAAGAGAAAATGGCTCCTACTGTGACTCATCACCAACACCAGGGCAGAGTCCACTGCAGCCACCATGTTGTACAACATTAAACTTTACTATTGATTTATCTTTTAGTTAATCATCAGTTATTCCTAAACAGCTGTATTACCGAATCACCACGCAGAGACCAGGATTTATTTAATTAACCTAGAGCACAGTGCTGGGCAATAGTTATTCCATCCTAAGCCTCCAAGCCTGCTTAGATTCCTACCATTCAGATTTCACCCACTATACTTGCGTTTAGATGTATCTTAGGTCCAGTTCATTTCTCCACAGGGTTCCAAGACCTCTCCTGCAGATTTTCCTCCTCTTCTCTCCTGCTCCCTTCTTCTTCCCACTCTGGACCAGGATGTCCCACCCTCTCCCTCCATTGCTGAGCATTGTGGCTGGTTGTTTTATTGACAATACAGAGAACAAATGGTGGCATGTCTACACAAACTTGAGACAGGTGATGCTTAAGCATCACAATGCAATGTCTGGATTGAAACCAGATAGTGGGGGAGAGAAATCAGCATTTGAATGAACAAGGGTAAAGTGTATACATTCCAAAAGAACATTAAACCAACACCATCATCTTCTCTGCTGGCTGTTCCCCTCTCTTTGACCCACTACCAGTGCCTGGCTGGCTTCTCGGAGTCCCTGCTCGTATTTTATACTTAGAGGGAAGATAAACAAATGTTTTTTTTTCAAACCTCCTCACTGGTTTCAACATATTAACCCCAAAGCCTTGAGTCCTTTTCAAGTTCACGTTCTTCCACGCATTTCTTCTGCTTTCTGTCGTGCTTATATACTCCCCCACAGAAGCCAGAGTGATTGTTTCAATTCTCAGTTCTCTGCTCAGGAGCCGTTCTTTTTTGCTTAGGAGCTGTGGTGGTTTGGGTAAGAATGGCCCCGCAGGCTCATGGACTTGAATGCTTGGTCACCAGGGACCGGCACTGCTAGGATTGTGGCCTTGTTGGAGGACTTGCCGCTGGAGGTGGGCTTTGGGGTTTCAGAAGCCTGAGACAGGCTCAGCCTCTCTCTTTCCCTGTCTCTCTCTGCAGATGTAGAACTCTTAAGCTGCTCCAGCACCATGTCTTCCTTCATTCTGCCATGTTTCCACCACAAAGATGATGATGAAACCTCTGAACTGTCAGCCAGCCCCAGTGAAATGCTGCCCTTTTAAGGGTTGCCATGGTCATGGTGTCTCCTCACAGCAACAGAACACTTGACTAAGACAGGAGCCGTCTGTGGCATCCAGCAGTACTGGGAACAAACCCCAAACACTATCTATGTTGCATGACTGTCCCCCAAAAGTCAGCTGTTCCTTGCTCTGTGCCCAGGGACTTTGCAGTCAGGGTTTTCATTGCCTGTTCATCCGCACATCTGTGACGCCCTTCAGGTCTAGTTAAGGAGTCACCTCCTTAAACGATCCCACCGGCATCCTGGTGCAAACAGTGCTGCATCCTCTCTGACTTCAGTGCTCTCAGGGCTCTATCAACACCATACACACACACACACACACACACACACACACACACACACACACACACACGCACACACGCACACACATTAGGTGTGTGTGTGTATTATACTTTATATATATATAATAAAGTATAATAAATAAATAAATAATATTTATTTACACTTCCTGATTCTCTGCCTTTAATTTCCAGGATATGAGTTCCATAAGATCAAATGTATCCTTTGAAACATTTTGTTAGGTCCAAAGGAAACTCCAATCCCCCAAACTCCAAAAAGCAGTCCAAATATCCAGAAATGAGCTCAATGTGAAGTATGGGAGTGCTGGTGGCTAGAGAAAAGCCAGCATTCCTTAGGAACTTATGAAGCAGGCTTGTACCCTCTAAAAGGACTCAAGTAACAGAAACCTGTGGTCCCCAGCACATCAAGGCCCACGCAGACTTCCAGGCTCCCTCGGCCCCCACTCACGAGTGCTATTCTCACTGTGCTCTCTCCATCCTCCATCCCCTGCTCTTCTCTCCTCTTTTGCTGTTTTTAGTTAGGCTTTCCACTGCTTTGAAGAGGCGCCATGACTGTAGCATTTAATTTGGGCTGGCTTCTGTTTCAGAGCGAGGTTTAGTCCGTTGTTGTGCTGGGAAGCATGGCGGCACGCAGGCAGACATGGTGCTGGAGACGGAGCTGAGAGCCCCACACGTGGATCAGCAGGCAGCAGGAAGGGAGTGAGCCGCTGGCCTGGCCCCTACGCCTGAATCCCAAAGCCCACCCCTCCACCCCCCACCTCCGAGAAACACTTACCCCAACTCGGCCACACTCCTAACACCACTCCATGAGTATTCAAATGTGAGTCTCGGGAGCCTTTCTTATCCACACCTCCACACTTGCCGAGAGAGCCCTAGCAATGTCCAGTCTGTTTGCCCTGTGCCGTCTACTATGATTCCTCGCCGCTTTCAATTCCTCCAGACGCCTCTGGATATAGTCTCTCTCATCTACAAGGCAAACCTTTCCCTTGACTATACCATCACATTGAACGATCACATTGAACGATCATGTCAGCACTTTCTCTACTGCACCCCAATCACGCACATCTGGCACAACACTTGTAGTTTTATAATCTGTTTTTATTTGTGTGTGCATGTGTGTCTGTGTGCATCTGAATATGTGTGTAAGCACATGTAGAAGTCAAAGCACAACCCAAGTGTCATTCCTCCGGCCCTTTTCAATTTTTTAAAAGATTTATTTGATTCTTTTACATGTATGACTTTTGCCTGTGTGTGTATGCGTGCCATGCACGTGCTTGGTGCCCACAGAGGTCAGAAAAGGTTATCAGATTCCCCGGAACCACCATGCGGGTGCTTGGGACTAGAACCGGGACCCTCTTAACCTCTGCACCGTCTCTCCAGCCCTGTCCACATCTTTTTAAAGTCAGTCTCTCACCAGCCTGCACTGTGTGTGACCACCAAGCCTCAGGAATGTGCTGTGCCTTAAAAGTGTGTGTGTGTGTGTGAGAGAGAGAGAGACTCTTCCTGCTTACAAGGCTAGCACTCTGCCAACTGATCCCCACTTTGGGTGTGTCTTCACTGCTCATTATGGAGCGTTTTGAGCCTAGAATAGTGCTTGGCCCACAGTAATCCTCAACGAATATCGCTGGATGAGGACAAGACAGTGTGGCTCAAATCCCACAGAGCTCTGCCATTTGACACACTTGGCTTTGAATCTGTATTTTCTATGTGGTTTTTGACAAACTTTCTTCTCTGGGACTCAAATTCTAACTAAAGCAAAGTGTGTGTGTGTGTGTGTGGGGTCACATCACTAGGCCACAGTGAGGACCTGTGAGGTTGTGTCCACCCTGGCTACCACACAGCTACAAGGAACAGCTACTGGAGTAGCTCTGATCAGTGGGAAGATGAAAACCTTTCAGGAAGGTTACCTAGCCGAGGAGAGCTCTACCATCCGGCCAGGTACGGACTTCCTGCTTGGAAACTTGCCTTCCTTTGTCCAGGAGAGGTATCGCTTATCGTGCGGCCTTCCTGATGGAAACCAAGTCCATATTTTAGGGCTTATGGCTGACAGATGCGGGATCCCCAGGTATCCTAACATCTTGTATAAATTAGCTAGAGGAACTAAAGTTTCCACAGCCTAATTGAATGTTTAAGAATGGAGGACAGAATATAGGAACCTTTCGACTTCATACTCCCAGGGAACGACTTGCTTTGTGTAATCAAATAACGCACACACGTTCCCAGGGCCTCCTGTACCTCTGAGGCTTCCCAGATCCACTTCTCCCATACTGCCCTGCCTCGGGTCTCTGGATAATTAAGTAAAGAGGAGATCTGGGCTGTCCTGTTTGCCAGCACTCACAGCCAAAGGGAGAAGCATCTGTTTATGCCCTGTTTGTCTTCCTCGGGGAACTCTCCGCAGCTTTGCAGCACTGGCAGGATTTTTTTTTTTTTAATATATAAGTCTGGGGACAGGGAGATGGCACAGGGGTAAAGGGCTCATTGCACAAGCATGAAGACCTTCGTTCAGTCTCCAGCACATATGTACAGAGCAAGGCATGGTGGTGTGCACTAATGAACCCAGCACTGGGGAAGTGGACAGTGGACGGTCCCCTGGACAGTCAGGCAGCTTAGCAGAAACAGCGCAAAAACAAGGTAGCTCCTGAGGAATGAGGCCTGGGGCTGACTGGGGAGTCTACACGCACGCACTCACACATTTCAGTGAAGCTCCAAAAAAAAAAAAAAAAAAAAAAAAAAAAAAAAAAAACTCATTACTGTGAGCTCAGAGAGTAAGAGGAGGGACATTTTAAGTTTTTGTCACTTACGAGTGAGTGATCAGGGACTGGGTGATCTGAGAAAGTGGGGGTGCTTAAACGGAGCTCTGAGGTTGCCAGAGAGGTCATCAGGTCCTTCACTGTCCAAACTGGGCAGATGTCCATGACAAGATCCCAGAAATACGGTGTGGAGCTGCTGAGGCATGCCCACAGTCTGCAAACCAAGTTCAAATGTCATTCTGCTTGATCCTCTCCTTCCTTCCCTTGCTAACATCTCCTCAGGGTGCCACACGCACTGTTTTGGTGGGCCACAGACGCTTTGTAAAGAATACAACCCCTGCAAGCTTTTCAGTATCTGTTTCCTACGCTAGGAACCCCACACAGGCCCAGGATGAGTGCCCTGTAAAAGCCTGGCCTCCGACCGGGTTGCGAATGTGGAGAGCGTATCCTCTTGCAAGCAGAGCATCTCACAAGCCATTACATCTGCTGATCCTTGGAAAAAGATGCCAGGGTTTTGCCAGAGTGTGCCCTGAAAGATAGCCAAGGCACAAATTAACACCCACTTTCCGGCAATGGGAACTGTTCCTGAAAAAGCCACTTGCAGAACCGGAGGCAACCTGGCATAATCTGGGAGCCAACACACGATTTATGACTTCACAAAGAACAGAACTGTGGTCCCAGCAAGCTAGCTGCTGGGATTTTTCCTTTCCCACACAGCTGTATTTCAAAGACCTGACACTCCTTTAACAGGCCCAGCTTTTGAGAAAACAGCAGGTGATTTATAGGATGCCATAACTGAAATCCAAGTAAAGTCCATGCCCTCCTCAGTCCCTCACCCTAGGGGTGGGGACCCAGGGCCAGAGGGTTAGATCAGTCACATGCCCAAGATCTTACCGCAAGAGAGTGTTTCAGCCAGCCCCCAAACCAAAGTACCAGGACTGTGGGATGACTCCCTTTTCCAGCTCCCCAATTTTTCTACAGCAGTCAACCTACCCATGTGTTCAAATTAACATTTTTTAAGAACTCTCTTTCATCTCAGTGTAGTAGAATATGAAAGGCATCACCTAGGAGCCAGAGCTGGACAATATCAAAGATGGCTTCCTAACCCCAAGAGACCATGTTTCTTTCGGCAGAGAAAGTACTTAACACAAGCATCAAGGTGCTACCCATGAGTTCAGAGGACGCGGATGACAGCTCACTGCTGCTGAGCATCCAAATCGATAAAATCATGAAAAATGAGACTCTGACAACACTGTCAGAACAATAATGTCAAAGCCCTTAACCCAGAATTTGACTTCTAAAACGTTCCTTAAAGAAATTCTGAAAAACTGAGCAAAGAAGATGCTCTCACAGGAGGGCAGTGGGCAGTAGCAGCATGTTGGAAAAAAACAAAAACAAAACCCCACCCAACTCTTAAATAGATAATAGCTGAGATTCTGTTTAAACAAATTTGGATATGCCCTTAAAAAATTAAGTTGTTAGTTTTACAATTCAGATTTTGAGTTCTTTATATATTTTGCGTGCAAGTCCCTTATCATTTAAAATGGTTCTGAGGTACTTTCATACTCTCTCAAAGTGAGGACCAAACGAGATGATTCGGTGACAGTTTATGGAACTTTATCCTGCAGTTTATAAGGGACAGCAAAATGGTACCTAGAACAGTGCAAGGGTGACATCACCCCTGTGTACAAGGCAATGGTGGCCGCTAGCAGAGCTGCACAAGTGTGAGCTACTGTGCAAATATCTTTCTTCTCCACGTGCCAAGTACACTGACCAAAAGCAATTAGGGATCAGAGGCTGGTCTCTTGGTTATGCAGTAGGAGCTTTAGCCTCCGAGCCATTGCCCTCTTCTGGAAATGCAGTGTTTATACAGTGCCTGAATGATAGTAATACGTCAGAAAGATGAGGACGGAGTGAGACATTCCCATTACACGCTTCTTCAAATGCTTAACTCTTCAAGGTGCTGGGAAAACCTTAGTCCATAACCACCTCCAGGTAAGTATTTCTCCAAGAACTTCAGTTTAAATGAGAACACTGAGCAGAGAAGACAGGCGGGCACACAGCAGGGGTAGCCGTGGGCACAGCGCAGAGTGCCCGTACGGCAGCACTGGCCGGCTTGCTGGCTCAGCTAAAGTGTGTGGGCAAAGCCCGGGTCTGCTTTGCTCACTGCTGCAATTCCCACGCTTGCACACCACCACCGTGGCACTCAGCTGCTAAAGACAGAGGTGCACGAACCCCCACAAGAGACGGCAGAGGAGTACACCCCGCGGAGGCCGAGGCTGCCGAGGCCACGAGGTGTCCCCAGCACCCGTCGTCCCTGTCTGCTCATTCCTTGTGCTTGGTCCTTGCTTTGCATGTTCATGTCCATTTACTACGATCTGAAAGTAAACTTAGATATTTTATATCTGTTGGAGAAAGAACTTTGGGGGGAAATTCTTTTGTGAAATGAAATCTTCAACCCCCCCTAGGACTTCTGACTCCTTCTTTTCAAATATTTCCTAGAACTAACTCATATGGGTTGAATCCCACTTTCAAAGACTCAAAATCCCAAATCTTATGAGTGCCACCACCATGGTGCTACAAGCAGAAATTCCCATACCAAGATGCACGGCCCGGGGCGGGAGCTACAGTTAGAGTGCTTGCCTGAGCTCAAAGCGGCAGGAGCCGTTGTTGGTCTTGTGGTCCTTTTATAGACGTTTAAGCTCTTAAGAAACTACCAGCATGTTCTAACGTGGAAGCTTGCTGCCCTGGGATGGCTAGTTTTCAGTGTCCACCTGCCAGCTCAGCTCACTTGAGCCTCAGTGGACAACTGTGTCAGGCTAGCCTGGAGCATGTCTGTGGAGAGTTATGCTGACTGTCAGCCTAAGCAGGAAGACTCAGCCCATTATGGGCAGCGCCATTCCCTGGGAGAGGCTCCTGAAACACAGGAAAGCAAGCAGACAGCAACATCGGAGCGAGCACTCACTCCTCTCTGCTCTCCGCTGGGAGGGTGACGGGACCAGACGCTTGAGTTCCTGCACCAGCTTCCACAAAACGGCGATAACTTAGACTATAACTTAGGACTGTAAGCTGAATAAGAACCTTTCTCCCCGAATTTGCCTTGGTATCTTTTCCCAGCATGGAGATGAAGGTAGAGCATACACCCACTCAGCTATTTACATTCAAGTTCTTAAATAGGAAAATGACTCAGAACTCAGCTCCTGCTCCAGCGCTCGGCGGTCGTGAGTGACTGGGAGAGTGTCGGTGCAGCAGAAGGTTATAATCAAATCGGGCTGCGCCAGAGGGCGCCCACGGGGACTGTTTGCTGCCTAGGCCCGGCAGCAACGGTGACTTCTCCCGCCTGTGACACCCGACACTACGTTTGCACCACACAAAGAAGCAGGTCCCTGCAAAGCATGAGGCCTAACGGTGCCTTCGCACAGTGTCACTCAGCACATTCACAGTTGCCCTGTGCTGTGGAATACTGAATGCTTTCTTTCATTTCTTTAAAAGAAACTCAGGGGAGGAAGGCGGCAAAGAATCCTGGTTTTGTTTTTACAATGCTGGTGGAATAATAAACAACTGTTTAATGTTTTGAGTGGAAAGACTGAGCCCCCAGGGGACCAGGAGGGAAGAGAGGTCAATATTTACCAGCAGTCCTTATCCCACATTAAATATTAGCTTAAACCTCAAACCCACGGTTTTTGTTGCCGCCTTTCCTCCAGCTCACGTTGCAGCGGCAGAGAAACAATCACTTCAGAAGCAGTGGGAACGGTTTGAACTATGGCTGTTCTATGTGTTTTACTGTCGTCTGTGATCGTTTCTGTAAATGCAGGGGCCTCAGAGCTATACCAGCCGCCCTGAAGTGGTTCAACCTCTGTGACAGGTAAACCTCAGAGGAGCCACTGGCACAGCTGATGGGGCTGAAGGAGAAGCAAAGTGAAAAGTGATTTGTGGGCTGAGGAGAAGGCTCCATGAACTCAACACTTGTCCTGCAAATGTGAGGAACTGGATTTAATTCCCAGACCTGGGAGAGAGCTGGGAACACACATCTGTAATCTGTCTCCGCTGGGACAGGGGGCAGAGTCAGGAGGACAGCTCCAAGCTTACAGGCCAGCCAGCCCGACAAGACACAGCAGCAAGACCTGGCTGCAAGCAAGATGAAAGGCTAGGACCACGCCTGAGGCCGTCCTCTGACCTTCACACATGCACCACAGCAGGTGTGTGCCCACGTGGGCGCACAAGCACAAACACAGAATACAAGAGGGGAAAAAGAGTCATTTGCTGGAGTGCTCAAGAGAAACTGTGAGCTGAGCTGCAAGTCTGGCATTTCACAGGTCTGCATGAACCCTCAAAATGAGGAGCGGCCTATGAGCTGCAGCCTCTGCTGACAGTCTCGGAACTCCACCGAACCAGAACCTTCACACCAAAGAGGAACACATGAAGCAAGGCAGAGAATTTGCCCTTTATTGGTCCCTAGTAACAACAACAAAACTTCACCTTCACTCTTATAATAAATATGGCAAGATGGCACCATGGGTAGAGTCGCTTGCTCTTATGCCTAAAATGACCTGAGTTTGACCCCAGGAATGAGTCTTTTCAACACAGTAGAAGGAAGGAGAGAACTGGTTCCCTTAAGCAGTCTCCTGACTTCTACACAAACACTATGACATGTGTGCACCCACAAACACACAGACAGACAGATAAAACAATTCTAAATCCCCCAAACCAAAAAAGGAAGAAAGAAAGAAATGAAGGAAGGAAGGAAGGAAGGAAGGAAGGAAGGAAGGAAGGAAGGAAGGTAGTTTCTGGAGGGGTCAGAGGTTTTCTGTGGGGAATGTAGAATCAAACAAGAGGTCATTCTAGAACCATCCCACTGCACATTGAAATACTCCTAGGTGTCACCTTGTCCAGCGCCTTCAGAAAAGATCCTTAGCAAACACTGACTACAACCCCCAACACAGCTCTGTGGGTGTGCGCATTAAACCCCGGGATTTTCTCATCAATATCCCAGAGGTGAAGGGCCACGCCTGAAATCCTGGTGGGCAGCCATGTGCTCTGGCACCTGAACATACTTTGTTGAACTTCACTGCAATCACACACAGAACCTGACAAAAAACAGTCATGAGACAGAGAACTTGAGGCTGAGCAGTGATTTAATCGAAGTAGCTTAAATGATTTTATGGTTGGAAGGCTCAAAGAATCAATGTTGAAGTTGAAGTAAAAAGCCAAAACCAAACTGGGGATGAGGGGTAAAAGAGTTAGTGGATCTGGTTTTCCCCACATAGTTCATTCATGAATATAAACCAAACAGATGCTCAGCTGTAATGAAACTTTTTTTTTTTTAAATCAAGATATTGTGTTATATTGAAATTTACTATTGATATCTTTTAGTTAAGCAGCGGTCATTCCTAAACAGCTGTATACCCAAATCACCACGCAGAGACCAGGATTTATTTAGTTAACCTAGAGCACAGTGCTGGGCAATAGTTATTCCATCCTAAACCTCCAAGCCTGCTTAGATTCCTACCATTCAGATTTCACCCACTATACTTGCGTTTAGATGTATCTTAGGTCCAGTTCATTTCTCCACAGGGTTCCAAGACCTCTCCTGCAGATTCTCCTCCTCTTCTCTCCTGCTCCCTTCTTCTTCCCACTCTGGACCAGGATGTCCCACTCTCTCCCTCCATTGCTCAGCATTGGGGCTGGTTGTTTTAATTGACAACACAGAGAACAAATGGTGGCATGTCTACACAAACTTGAGACAGGTGATGCTTAGAATAAGCATCACAATGCAATGTCTGGATTGAAACCAGATAGTGGGGGAGAGAAATCAGCATTTGAATAAATTGTATACATTTCTCCCTCCAAGTCCAATAAAAGGCTCTTTTTCTTTCAATAGCAGGGTCTCTTCTAACTGCTCCAGGCTGGTCTTGAATTTGCTACTAGCTCAGGATGACCTTGAACTTCTGATCTTCCTGTTTCTCCCTCCCTTGTGCTGGGATTACTGGTAGGCGTCACCATCCTGGATAGAACCCAGGGTTTAGGCATGTCTACTAACTCAGTGACATCCTTAGCCTATGAAAAGTATGTTTAAATTAATTTTTTAGAAGAACTAACACATTTTGTGGTATGCAACTCAGTGAGAATACTCAGGTTTTAAAAGTCCTTATCCTGTCCCCTTTATTGCCAGCTTTCACCTTGATGGTGGAGAGAACCGCCACGTCTCCTTTGGTGCCTAGAGAGGGAAGTCTGGAGATGTCCCCAGCCTCTACCTTGGTTCAATTCCAAATGTACACAAAGACTACACTTGTGTTAAGTCTGTGACTGGGACATAGACAGCACAACCCTTCCCTACTCCAGATTCCCCCTATTCCTCATTTCCCTTTGACTTCTCTCTAATCAGGGGCCAGAATGCATCCATCTTTATCCCCTTTCAAACCTCTCCAGCAAATTACTTAAGCACATGCCCAAATACCAACTCCTCACCCACTGTGTAAGGGCCTTGTATGTACTGAGCTTTGTGACGCTCCAACAAGAACATATTTTCTGCCCTGCAACAGTCCCTGAGGTGCACAGGAGAGCTCTGGGCATTCTGCCTTGTGTGGAGCTCCACTGCCTCTGGTCTGGGCCCTGGGGGGGAGACTGAGGCTCAAGGGAGACCTGGGTCCGGAAGAGAGGAAAGGGGTGGTCTGCAAACTAACCTGGCTCCTTCTCGGTCCAATTCCATGCTTGTTCTACACCCAGGGAGAGTGTCTCCTTGCTCCCTCCCTCCCCTGATTCATGTCCTCAGCGCACACCATGCCTGTGCAAGGGCCACCCCTGACCCCACAATCGAAGACAGCTCCTTCAACAGATCTTCCTCCAGCTTCTTTGTGTGTGTGTGTGTGCGTGTGTGTGTTGTATAGGTGTGGAGAAGTGCAAGTCTGTATGCACATGTGCTTGAACAGATGTGCATGTTTGGAGGGCAAAGGAGGACCCTGGGTGTTTCCCTCTCTCATTTTCTACCTTGTACCCTTAATGGCATGATTTCTCACAGAACCTGGAGCTAAGCTGGCAGTCTGCAAACCACAACAATCCTCCTGTCTCCACTCAAGCCCTCTTGGGCCCCAGCAGTAGGATTACGGATTTCTATGTCGCACACCCAACATTTTACGTGGGAGCTGTGAATCTGAATCCAGGTCCTCATGTTTGCACATTTGCGCTTACTCACTAAGCAGTCTTCCCAGAGCCTAATTAAATGTTCCTTGTACATATTAAAAAATTAATTGTGTGTGTGTGTGCAAGCAGGGAGCATGTATGTGCCATGGTGCATGGGTAGTCAGAGGACAACTCTTCAGTGCTCTCCTCTTCTGGAGCAGGATCTGTCTTGCTTTCTGCTGCAACAAACTTTCCTGTCTCAGATACACACCATGCTGTCTAGCTTTTCTTTTACACGAGTCCCGGGGATTGAACTCATGTAGTCAGGCTTGCGTAGCAAGCTCTTAATTGCTGAGCCACCTCCCCAGCTCTTAGACATCCTTTTGAGCTCTTCTCACTAATATTTGATGTTCGTGTACTTGTTTATCATCTGTCGCCCTCAGTAAGGGTGACAGTGTTAGCCTCACCCACTGCTATGCCTTTGGTGCCTCGTGTGGGGTCCATCCTTTTAACAGATGCTCTGTGAGGACTGTGGAATATATGAAAGGATCCACAGGCAACTCTCGTTCACTAGGAGAATGGCTATCAATCCCAAGTCATAATTATGCCTACCAGCTGAAGAGCGCTTTCCAGACACTAGACACTATGCTGAGTCCCGTTAGCAAGCAGCTCTCTGGGTGCTCCAGCAAAGTGATTTTCTATCAAGTCCAAATGCTCTGCTTTTAATCAATAAAAAGCCCTTTGCCCTAGAACAAGAGCGTCACCAGGCCCCAGGGCTGTTCACTAACCCTTCTTCACCCCAGTGTGGAGAGCTTATGCTTTCTGCCAATGTGTGTTAGAATGATTCCCGCTGTCTTTGTTTCATTTTTAGAATATTATTGGAGGGGGAGAAAAGCTCTTTTTAAAGCCGATAAAACACCACAATGACCAGATTTAGATGTTCTCACTCAATCTGAACGAGCCAGTTGTGCGGCTTGGTGAATGAGTCCTCCAAACAAGTCACAGATGGTAAATGTTCTGGGGAAGGGCAGCCTCAGCCCGCCAGCTAAGGCCGAGCCATTGCTCCCTGAAGAGCCACCTCACACGCTCAGTTCATTTCACACCACTCACTTTCTGGTTACTAGAGATCTAATGTGGGAAAAGCAGCTGGTAAACCTTGTAGTCGTTGAGGTCTAAAAGACCCAGGTTTGCTTCAGTCCTGGTTTGAGCTGTATAAACTTAAGGAGATGCTTTTTCTCCTGACATCCTGATGAACTTGCTGCCCAGATGTCACTGCATAACTAGCATGCATGAATTATTTGGTCTAGGGCTTGAATTTATCCCACATACCAGCTGAGGTTTCACAGATACTGGCAGACCTGGGATGGCTGGACAAAGAGACAAAGAGACAAGGCTTAGCAGGCAGCATGGGCGTCCACATTTGCACTCATTACTTTTATCCCAAGTTCACTGAGTCAAGGTGGATAGGCCTACCAGCATATCCTGCCTGTGGTGTGTGTGTGTGTGTGTGTGTGTGTGTGTGCGTGTGTGTGTGTGCACCTGTGTGTATGTGTGTTTTGGTTTTGGGTTTTTCGAGACAGAGTTTCTCTGTGTAGCGTTGGCTGTCCTGGACTGGCTTTGTAGACCAGGCTGGCCTCAAGCTCACAGAGATCCTCCTGCCTCTACCTCTGCCTCCCTGTGTGCTGGGATCACAGGTGTAAGCCACCACACCTGGCTCGCTTTAAGTTTTGAAGCAGAGTCTCTCACTCACCCTGGAGATCAGTGGTCCGGCTAGGCTGCTGGCCAGCAAGACCCAGGGCCACTGGTTTGCTTCCCCAGTGCTGGAACTGCAGGAACTTGCTGCCACACCCAGCTTTTTAATGTTGGTTCTGGAGATCAAACACAGGGTCTCCTGTTGTACAGCAAGCCTCTTACAGACTGAGCCATCTCTTTAGGTCCATGCCCAATCTCTTGATAGCATCATACTACATTGTCCTCTACAAAGTTCACGTGTGCTAAACACACATCAAATTACAAAATGCTTTCCTAGTGTTGTAAGCTTATGAGTTTGTGTTGGATGGCATTCACAGCTATCCTGGGGCACCTGTGGCCCACAGGATCTGGGCTGGACTCTCCCGGCACAGGCTGCCTCTGCGGCATGCCCGCACTGCAGTAGAAGAACACAGAACTTGGAGATGTAAGGCTTTCACAGCAAATCAATAAGCAGGCCTTGGCACTAGAAAAGTAAGTAGCAGTTAGGAGTTCTTGGTGTGGCCAGGTGTGGTGGCGCAGGCCTTTAATACTAGCACTTGGGAGGCAGAGGCAGGTGGATCTCTGTGAGTTCTAGGACAGTCTGATCTACAAAATGAGTCCAGGACAGCCAAGGCTACACAGAGAAACCCTGTCTTGAAACACACACATACACACACACACACTTCTTGTTGTGTAGTCATGAGGACTGGAAGTCAGATCTAAAAACTCATGTAACAATCCAGGAATCCAGGTACCTTGTGCCCACTCACAATCCCAGCTCTGAAATGGAGGGAAAGGTAGGAGGCTTACTCAGGCTTGCTTGCTTCCAGCCTTGCTGAGAAAATGTGAGCCTTGGGTTTTTCGAGACCCAAGGCTTTCAGACCCAAAGGGTCTTTCCGAGAGAGAACCTGCCTGCCTCAAAGGAATAGGCAGAGAATGATAGAGTCGGACACACAACACTATTTTTCTGGAGTCTGTACTCTCACATAATTGTCCATATTTTCACAGACACATACACACATATAAATAAAAAAATAAATCTCAAAAAATAAGCAAGCCTAGAAATAGACCTTATTTCTAAAGATGGCTCACTCCAAACACAACCTTGGAGAGTGGCTCCAGGAAGAAGCAGCTACGACCCCTACTCTTGGCATGCCAGGAATCCATCACCATGAGGCACCCATAGAGAACTGTCTCCCAACACAGAAAAACACAATGATAGCATGCTCTGAAGATGCTATTTCTTGTTGTTCTTGAAAAGGCTTCCCTTTTATAACACCCATGTTGCTTTCAGTATCACCACTTGAAGAATTCTAAATGTCTCTTCTAAATGATCGGAAATAGAAGGCTATTTTGAAAATAGCTTAAAGTTTTAAGGGGTTATTAAAAATGACACAAGTAGGGTGGTGGCATGTGGCGGTGAGGTCGCTAAGTGTCAAAGAGTGTGTTGTGCTCTTGAAATGAGCCATGTTGAGCGGCTCACAACTGCCTGTGACGCCAGCCCCGATTATCCGACACTCACATGTGCACATTCCTCACATACATACAATTAAAATATTATAAAGCTTTAAAATTATATTGGGAGGCTGGGAGATGGCTCAGTAATTGAGAGAAATGGTTGTTCTTCCAGGAGAGACAGCTTTGATTCCCAGCACCCACATGGTGGCTCAAAACTATCTGTATCTCCAGTTCCAAGTGATCTGACACCCATTTCTGGCTCCATGGGCACCAGGCATGCATGTGGTACATAGACATGCTTGCAGGAAAAACACATGTAACTATACACATATCTTTATAATTTAAAAATTATATTGGTGAAGCGCTTACAAAGAGAGGCACGAGGAACCGAGTTTCGATTCTGAGGACCTATATGGACACTGGTTGGACACATCAGCCTGCCTATAACCCCAGTGTTCAGGAGGTGGAGGTGGAGGAGCCCCAGAACAAACTGGCTGGCTAGAGCGGCCAAAGCAGCCGTTCTGGGTTCAACAGAGAGAACCCACCTCAATAGAGAAAGTGCAGTGCAACCAAGGAGGACACTCTAATGCATGCAACGTGCCCACACAAATGTAAAAATCTGTATACACAGGTCACATTCCATATACACATACACACACACTCATGCAAAAGCTTTTCTAATATGACATTTTTTTTTTCAGTTTGACTGAGAAATGTCCTCTGCAGGCTCATGTGTTTGAACACCTGGTCCCCAGCTGGTGCTGTCTGGGGAGGTTATGGAGGTACAGCTTGCTCTAGGAAGTAAGTCACTGGGGGTGGGCTTAGAAGCTTTACAGCCGCGCCTCACTTCCTATTCCCTCTCTCCTCCCTCTCTGCATCCTGACTGCCAGGCCAGCCCCAGGCTGCCCTGATGGACCTTGTCCCCTATCGAGCTGTCACTACAACAAACCCTGCTCTAAGCTGTGCCGCTGTAGAGGTTTATTGCAGCAACAAAAAAGTAAACAATCCAGACACAGTTTTGTTTTTTGTTCACTGACAGAGCATCTCATACAAATACAAATTGCAGGATCCAGGATCTAGAATTGTATTTATAATATTTATAAACCTGTTACATACATGATTTGTGTGTGTGTGTAGGTGTGTGTGTGTGTGTGTGTGTGTGTGTATTTTACAGATTCTACAATGACAATTTGTATCCATTGTTCTATTCAGAAGAGAAAGCTCTGGTTTAACCTCTTTGTTTCATCAGCAAGGTGCAGAGAACAGACTTTTAAATGACCTGCCTTAGGTTCCCAGCAGCCCCTTCCACAGAGCTACCAGCTCTGTGAACCCAACCTCTTTTCTCAGAGCTGTGGCTCATCCTGTCCTCTAGGGATTTGGGAGAGGCAGCAGAGCAAGGCTGGGTAGAAGGGTCTGGGCCACTGAAGCCTCTGGACGGCTCATCAGCGAAGGGACTGGCTGCTGGCAGCTGCTGAAGTTCCCTGCTGTAGCGAATGTGAGAGAGGAGATGCCGTCCCTCAGGCCTGAACAAGTTACCATCATTAACGGCTGGCGGCTGATAGGCGTGTCTCAATCCAGAGCAAGAACAGCTTGAAGGCTATTGTCCAGGGGTGGAGGTGGGCTCTGAGGGAGACACTGAGGGGCCAGCTGCAGCCTCTGCATCTGACTGCATATCCAGACAGCAACTCACTCCCAGGTCCTGACGTTCTCTCTCTTCCTCCTTAGCAAGTTCAAGCCCACAGGAAAACACTTTCTCAATCTCATGTTCACTATTTCTCCTCTGCTACCATCTCTCGGTCACCATGTTGTGTCATTGTGAAACAGAAAACTTGTTTTAAAATGAAGCCCTTGGTAGCAATGCCCTGACCATTCCTCACTTGTGGAGGTGTCAAAAGGGTGGTGGTGTCACACATTGCTACATCTACCTGGGGAACCGGTAGATGAGTGCAGCTAAGTTACAGTGGATACTTTAAAAGCATGATTCTGATTCCGCTTCCATGGGGAAGCATATCTGTGTAGACCAAACTCAAGGACCCATGCTAACTCTGAGCGAGGCTGATGGGCATGGGGTCTGAAGATTTGGTCTTTTGCCTCTGTGGATCCTGAGTGCACAGGGAGGCAGATGAAGTTCAAGACGAAACTAGATGAAGTAACTGCTAAGAGTCGCAGTTAAAAGTTACTACTGCTCAGTCCTTTCCTTTCACGGTTTGGAAAGATGGAGAAGGCAGTGTCCCTGGCACAGGCTTTGTGCCCAAAGCCCTGGGTTCTAAAGCAGCGGTCTGAGAGAGCGCCCTCCGTGGGAAACCAAGGGTAATGACTTCTCCCTAAGTAGAAAGGGTGGACATCTGGAGTCTGCCTCAGAGGATGTTAAAACAGGACCCAGAAGGACGTGTGCTGGCCTGTCGCTACCGGGAGAGCGGAGGATGTGGAGTGCAGCCACAGAAAGTCCAAATGGAAAGCCCAGCCAGCTGCAGACCTGGAGCCCAGCAAGTTAGAGGGGCCCAGGGCTTCTGTTTCGCTTGAACTGGGTTAAAATCATTCTCAGAAGTTCCTGTGTACTTAGCAACTTCTGAGTCTTCCAACCCTCCTTCTCATTCTTTCTCTGTGTATGCGCGTGCGCGCACACACATTTTTGTTGAAGATAACAGTTCAACATCCACTACTCTATCTCTCACGGTCTAGAAATTAATTATGCATGAGTCAACCCAACTTGCGTGGCGTGCTGAGATTTTATATGTGTCTGTCTTTTGTTGCCACCGTTTGTTAACTACCCAGCATCATTATATGAGCTGGAATGGCACAAGCTGCGCCATCTAGAGGAGGCTTGCCCAGGGCCCCTTTGTAGCAAAGGCAACTAGATGAGAGGCGCCTCTCCTGGACACTCCTGAAGGCTTCAGAGAGAGCAAGCAAGTCATCATTCACCCCAACAGACCAGGTGGCTCACACCTATAATCTCAGCACTTGGAAGATTAAAGCAGGAGGATCAGAAGTTCAAGACCATCTACAGCTACATAAGGAGTTCTAGCCAGCCTGGGCTCCATGAGACCCTGTCTCAGAAAGCAAGCAAGCAGGAAGACAAACAACAATTAAATCTGATCACAGAGATTCGGTTCCCAAGACACAAATCAACAGAACTGCAAATGGGAGTTAAGCAAGAAATAGGTTGAAAGTAACTGCACCATGACTTCCTGTGGGCAGAAACCAACCCTTGACACCGTGCCTGAACAGACAAGGTCATAGCAACTTCTCCCAAACAAAAGAAAACATTAATTATGACACTGGGCACAGGCCACATTCAGCAAACACTTTTCTTGTACTTTCTCCCTCAGAATAAACAAATAAAACAGCATTTTGCTGACCTGGTATTTTAAAAAGATTTCTTAAAAATTTTTTTGAAATCGTTTGCTGTTTGTTTCTCAAAACTAAACAAACATCTGGACCTCCTGATTATACAAAGAAAACAGACTGGAGTGCCGGACCGCTGGACGGTCCTTCGACATCCTCATTAAGCCTGAGCTAATAGCTATTAATCACCCAGGGGCTGCCAAAGGGCTGTTTATGCTTTCTAAATTATAGCACTTTCCGTTTGCAAGATCAGATAACTGTATTATTTGGCATTTCATTAAAAAATCACTTTACCTATTGGAAATGTAGTTTTTCATCTCTGTTTCTATTCCTATGCAAACTTGAACCACTTAAATTTCCTCTGCTTTTGCAAAATTTTAAAGTTGGAAACTCTCTCCTTCCTTTTTATTTTTAAACTTCAGCTTCTGACCATGGCTTTTCCATTTTGACATTTGTTTTTTTAGTCACAAACTTTGGTCCTGTTTGATTTGGCGGTCTACTTTTGGCCGCCATTTTGTTCTTTTTCTATATCTAATTTAGCATTTCAGCTCTTTTGGTTTTCTTCCCCGAAGCCCTCAAAAACCCTCCTTTTAAAACCCTTCTTACCTTCTTGGTAAGAAAGCCAACCAGAATCCTGATAGGTGTAGGCTCTCAATGAGGCACAGATGACATCTCTGAGTGTTCCTTTACCACCTCTGAAACCCTCAAAGATCGGTGCTGGGTGAAGACAAGACTGCAGCTAACAACAAATTCATGTTAATATCCCCAGTAGCGTTGCATGTAGACCATGCACCCTCTAAAATCATGATGAAGCTACTTAACCTCAGCGGTTTTCTTCCCCCAAAGCCATTGTCCCTGTTTGACTTCCAGAAAACATATGACAACCCATATTGAGGGACAGTCCATAACAAACCTGACCACATCCTTCAAAAACACCAAGACCAGAAAACCAGAAAAGGCTGGAACATGGCTACAGGCCTGAGCACTATGGAGACACATGATTCAGACTCCAAACAGTAAGGGAGAGACTCAGAAATCGAGGAAGTCTAGAACACAGCCAACACCGATGTGCCAAGAGCAGCTTTCCACCCTGAAAGACACGCTGCGGCAGTGGCCTGGGACAGCGACAGAGGCTGGCAATCTCGGAACAGAAGAGGTACCCAGGAAAGGCCGCCTGCGCAGCATAAGGGATCTCTCGATGGCTTGGGAGTGTAGCCTTAGCTGCAGGCTCTACGTCTACCTCTCCTCTTCGAGTAAGCTGTTTGTGAGACAGATGCCTGGCTTTGGCTTTCCTTCTGCTAAGATCTCCACCAAGCTCTCCTGATTCAGTCCAGTGCTTCCTTTATCCTTCACTGTGGTCTAGGGAGATGGATTGGTTACCAAAGTGCTTTCCCTGTCAGCATGCGGGTCTGTGGTCAGTCCCCAGCGTGCATGTGAAAAGGCCAGGGATGGTGGTGTGTGCAGAGGCAGAGATGGGGGTCAAGGTCCTGGGATTGCTGGCCAAAGAACCTCAAGGGAGCAGCAGGCTAATGAGAGACCCTGTCTCAAAGGAGACGGATGGCTTCCTAAGTATGACGGCCAAAGTTGTCCTCTGGCTTCCACACACGTGCATATGTATGAACACACACGTGTGCACATGCACAAACACACATGTATGCGCATATGCGAAAAGCATCCACGGTGCTTCTTCAAATCAACAATAGTGACTATCTGCACCACTCACGGTCTTTAGCCTTATACGCGTCATGTGCTGATTTGCCCATGTAGTTACCATGCAGACCCTGGGTCTGCCACAGGCTAGGACCTGAGCTGCTATTGATCTGATCTTCCTCTTGGAGTGCCAGCCCATCACGTCCGTCATGACAAAGGATGCGGAGCTTTGTAGAGCTTGCTTATGACAAGCCAAGGCCTATCTCAAGGCTTCTGCTGAGCCGGGAACCGTAGCTCTCTCTGCAATTGGCAAAGCCTTCATTTTCCTTCTTTCTACTCCTTGATCCTCGCCCTGAAGCCTAACTCACAAAGGAGCTTGGTGCAACAGGCAGTGACATGGTGATCACTGTACGGATCCACACTTCATGGATGTCGCAGTGCAGGGACCCGTTCTTATGCTTGGCACATGACTTTCCTCCTTGAGAGTCATAGAAGGTGCCTCCATGAATGCTATGCTATCTCACTTAAATTAAACCAAGCGCAGGGAAATGAGGCCTACGCCTCAGCAGTCAGTCAGAGGCGGCCCCTGTGTGGGGGTGAAGCTTAGTGCTCAGGAGCAGAGCACTTGCCCGACAAGGCCCTGGTTCACTCTCCAGCATGAAAAGAGAACCAGGGCCCTCCTCTTTGCAGATGCCCTGGGGCAGCCCCCTGGCATGCAGAATACAGACGCCTCTGAACTGGGTCCTAAGAAGGCTGGTGGAGCTCTGCTGGCTTCCCATACAGGGCAAGATGGAGGACGTCCTGGCTCACGTTCAGCTGGGCTCTCAAGAGCTGGGCTGAGAGCCCCAAGGTGACGACTCCACACAAAATCCACGTCAGCTCAGGAGGCCTTGGCCACGGGGTCCTGGAGTGATGGGAGGGCGTGCTATGGACGCGAGTTGAGGGGAAGTGGTAGGCTTCGTGTTCAACCTCAGCTCAACTGTCTCCAGGAAGGGCCAGGGATTCAGTCATTTTCTCTAAAGTAATCCTTCGCTCACTGTCTCAGAAACTATTTCAGTGGTTCCAAAACGGTTTTGGTTTATGGTACTCTAAACCACTTAGAAGTCAGTTCTGAACTGTGTATGTTTAACTCAGTTCCTATAACTTCACTCACATACGCACACACATTCACACCTATGGATGTACTATGCACACATACTCACACATATGCATACGTGTGTATAAAATGGAATAATACAATATTGTATTCTATATAAGCTCACATGCCATATAATCAATTATGATCATAGGCATTCATGTGACTATACGTAGGTTTGAGCAGACAGAGGACCCTGATGCTCACAGGGACTAAAATACTAGCTTATTCAGTTTTAGGACTGAGGACTCTAATATTTTGGCCATTTGTCACAAAGACTTCATTTATAAAATAATTAATTTTCTTTCTCCAATTCTCATTTAAAATATTTCCTATCATTATCCCTATAAAGATGGAGCTGGATTTATCTTCTGTAGAACACCTTGCTTCTATTATACATTATAATATGTATGTATGTATATGTGCATATATAATATTTTATATAGCATTAGATTCATGGCACAGCATACATGATGATTGCGAGTGTCATACCAGCTCTTTCGGTTCCTCCGATGCTTTAGTGCACAGAGTTTTAATCTCTGTCTCCTCAGCTTCTGTCAAGGTCCCTCCACCTCTCTAACAAGTGAAGCAGTAGTCAGCAGAACGGCAGCTCAGGTCGGACGATGGGGTGGATTGTAGCACTGCAAAAACATGCCTCTAACTTGCTTTATTCCCCAAAGCTTACAATCACACACACACACACACACACACACACACACACACACACACACATTTGTTTGTTTATTGGGGGGCATGTGACATGGTGCCTTGCACACAGGTCAAGGGTCAGCTTGCAGTAGTCTGCCCTCTCCTCTCACCACGTGTGACACGGACATTGAGCTCTGGCCAAGCTCAACCATAAGCTCTTTTACCTGCAGAGTCATCTCGCTAGCCCCTTTTTTCTGGCTTCTGGATGACAGATATGTTCCTTTTTACTTGAGACCCATAAAGACCTCTAGATTGTTTCAAATTCTCTGTCTGCCTCTCTCTCTGTCTGTCTGTCTCTTTATGTGTGTGGTGTTTGTGCATGTATGTGCAGGTACACGTGTTCATGCTTAGTGAAGGCCAGAGGTCGCTGGGTGCTCTGCTCAGTCACTGTCTACCGTATGCCCTCTAGACAGGGCCCTCAGTGAACCTGGAGTGAGGCTGGCGGCAAGCAAGCCCTTCAGTCCTCCTGTCTCCACCCTTCACAGCACTGGAGACCCAGGTGTGCCACGCCTGATCTGAGCTCAGGGCTTCATGATTATTGAACAAGCTCTCTCACTAGCTGAGCCAGCTGCCAGTGCCTTTCCAACAGTTTTCTACTTACCCTGGGAGAATATACATTATTTTTATTCATGTCTTCACCCTAATATTCTGATTAATATTACTATTCCTAGTTAATATCTGAGACACATTAAAATGTTGAGGGATGCCAGCACTCCAGCAGGCAGAGGCAGGAGGATCTCTGTGAGTTCGAGGCCAGCCTGGTCTACGATGTGAGTTCAGACCAGGCAAGGCTACACAGAGAAACCCTGTCACCGAAAGAAAGTGTAGAGGGACCTTCTGCAGTACTGCTGTCGCTGCATTCTGGCCCCGCGTAGCGGACCCGCCCCAGGCATACCCTTTCCTTTCCGTAACTATATCAACTCCAGCGACCTGACCGTTGATCCTGTACAGGGGGGCTCTCAGAAGGTCCAGTTCCCACAGATGTTCTGGACTTTTGTGAAACAGGTCTCCACGAGATCAGAATTACGGATTAGCTGTGTTTTATTCCGGACATCCATCACTGTCAAAGTCCTCATTCAGTCTCACATTTACGGGAATGTTCTGCATTCCCGGGCAGATCTTAAACAGAGCCCAGGCAGTGTGTGTCTCTAGCAGGACACATTCTTTCTTGTGGTGGAATTCTGTAACAGGCACTAAACAAAGGGTGCAGGGATGAGAAAGAGGAGGCGGGAGATGGCCCTGATGAGTCACCATGGGGTGGTGCGAGAAGGGTTATCTCCAGCTTTAAATTCAGACTTACCCACTGACGTGGGCTGCTCCAGGTCACTGAGCTGGTCTGGCCGCTCAGCCCTGTCTTGCCGAAAGGCTTCCTCCCAGTGACCTTGGCATGACCTAGCGCTGGTATGAGGACAGCTCACAGTGGTGAAGCTGGAAAAGGAGAGGTGGGAACAGGAGAGGCTGAAAAGGCCTGAAGGAGCGGAAGCTAGACAAACCGGTGCCGCCAGATGATCCCATGCCGGTGCACGGAGCCACGCCGCCTTCGCAAGCACACGTTATCAAACGAGTGTCCGGGCCTTTTCCTTCGTGGAGTAAGAACACAGCCGCACAGCGCAGAGTTCGGCACCGGGGCTAGCCGTGCACAGGAAGTGCCGGAGACCACGACAGTGCTACGCACATACCAGCGGCTGCTGCTTTCTATCTTCTCTTCAGGAAAAATGGGGAGGGAGGGCAAGCGCGCGCTGGTGGCTTTCTCAACGCTGTCTCACCATCAAGAAGTGCCTCGTTGTTACATATAAAAATCTGTACTAAATGAAAATTCCTCATAGTGGTGGCGTATAGGACTCAATAGTGGGGCTACAGAGACGGCTCAGTGGCTAAAGGCGCAGGCTGCCAAGCCTGACAGCCTGAGTGTGATCCCTGAGAGTCCTACCCACACGGTAGGAGAGAACCAACTCTTCCACGTTGCCTTTGTGTCGCTCTCTCTCTCATGCACACACACCAAGGAAATCTCCACGAAGAGCAAAGCTCATGCGTGTGTGCGTGTGTGAAAGGGCCAGGGATGTAACTCAGTGGTAGAGTTCTTAGCTGGTATGTGAGAGGTTCTGGGCTTGGTCCTCCGCATTGCAAAATAATGTGCCCAATACCAGACATACTGAGTTGCCTAGGAGGGCTGAAGAGGTGGCTCAGCCAGTAAAGCACTTGGACCTGAGTTCTAGGCCTAGAACCATGCTAAAAAGCCAAATGTGGTGGCATGCTCTTAAAGTACCAGTGTTTGGGAGGTGGAAAAGGCAGCTTCCCGGAGCTTGCTGGCCAGCCAAACTAGAGTAAAGAGAATCTGTCTACAAAAGCAAAACAAAATGAAAGATGAACTGCCTGAGGGACAATGCCCAAGGTCAACTTCTGGCCTCTGCACACATCCACACACACACACATACACACGCAGACCTACCCAGGTAGGCACTTACATGCACACACCTGAACACACACAATTGTGTATTGTGTAAGTAAGTGTATAGATGATGAAGCGCATGGTTTCTACGTGACACAGTAATGCTGTCCCCCCATTCAGACACTAGGTCTGCTCTTCCTTGGGCCTCCACAGCAAACAGAGGCCTCGAGGGCCTGGGAGGAAGGAGGACTCAGAAACTGCAGTCTGAGGAGGGTGGCACTGGAAATGAGGAGTGGTGCAAGCGTTAGACAGCGGGAGCATGTGCTCAGAGGCTCCGGGAGACGAGCCGGGAGAGGCTGGCTCCTGGCAGCCCTGCCAAGTGAAGGAAGTACTTAGAGCCTGCTCTCCCGTCAACTCAACAGCAACAAACACTCTCGAGCTTGCCGACCCAATGACCGAGACTTACTCATATGAAGACCGACCTGTTGGCCACGCTGAGATTTTTATGGCAGAACTGAGGAGCAGAGAGCATGGCCCATGGCTCCCACAGGGTCCCAGAGCCACAGGAGAAGTCTGAACTTGGAGCACGAGAGAGGGAGGAAGGTGGGATCTAGGCAGACAGTGCAGAAGAGCATTTGGTGAACACTCCCACAGAGGGAAAAAATCAAGAGATTAAAAAATTAAAACAAACAAGGAAGTTTCCCAATGATTAGCCAAACATCATTAACTTGCAAGTACAACTAGAGCAGAAAAAAGAAAACAAAAAAGCAAAGTATTCCAACTTCAGTCGCCGGCACTCAGACCCAGCAGGAAGGTTCTGTGGGTCTCAGCTTGCAACAAATGCTAAAATGTTAGCATTTTTAATTAGGGCAGAAGTAATCAGCTTTCTCAAGAACAGTCGTTCCCTAGAAAGCATGATAAATGATGGTGCCCTCGGTTCTTTCTGTTTGTAAAGTGTTACAAAGCTTAGCCTCACCTGGAGTAGCCTAATCTGGCAGCAGGGTTCCGTTTGTTAAGCAGTACTTAATCGTCCGAGTGCAGGGAGTATTGGACTCTCACAGCTGCCTCCCTGGGTTAAACACCGGAGTCGTCGGCTCACTCACACCAGGCCTACCCCTCACAAAGAATTTAGATTCCTCTGAATATGATTTTGACTCCCACAAAACAATGATGAATTCCTCAGTGTGAAAATCCCAGTAGCATGGCCCAGGCCTTTAATCCCAGCTATAATCCATTAAGTAGATGACCCCAGAGCAATTCCCTGATTCACAGAGTATCAGAAGCACTTATCTTGTTAGATGAGGCATTAGAAACTCATTCTGAGAAATCTGTAGCCCCCACGGTTACACACAGAGGCTGACAACCTTCTGCCAATAAATGGAAAGCAAGCCACCCCAGGTTCCACACGGGAGGGAGCGCGAATTTATCCTGTGAATCCTGCTTCTTCCATTCAATAGGGTGAGCTCAGCTCTGACCATTGTTCTGCAAATGATGTGCACTTTTAAAGATTTATTCCATTTTAAGTTTACAGGGTGTGGTCTTCATGTATCGGTCATGCAGTTCCTGAGCTGGCGCCAGGCCCCTAAGGCTGGAATCAGAGGCGGGTTTGGGTGGGTGCTGGGAACTGAAAATCCTAGTCCTCTAGAAGAGCAATATGTGTTCTTAACTGCTGAGCCACCTCATCTCTCTACCTCGCAAATGGCACATGTTTTATCTTGATGGCTGAGGAAGCCCCACTGGGTAGATGTCTCATATTCCCTTTGTGTCGTCATCTGCTTCTGGACACCTGGGCTGATCCCATAACTTGGCTATTGGGAATACACACACACACACACACATAGCATAAAACAAAACATGGGACTAAGCAGGAAGAAAAGGGGGCCAGTAGATGGAAGAGGACAGAAGGAAGGAGTGGGGCAGGGACATAATCAAAGTATATGATATAAATGGATTAAAATATCACAAAGCCCACTTCTTTGTATAAAGAGTATACATTGATTAAAAAGAAACATTTCAAGTAATAACCAACATAACGGTAATTTTAAAAAGCTTTTCAGAAGCCAGGCACAGTGGCACAGGCCTGTAATCCCAGCACTCTGGGAGGTAAGTGGATCTCAGTGAGTTCAAGGCCAGCCTGGTCTGCAAAGTGAGTCCAGATCAGCTAAGGCTACAAAGAGAAACACTGTCTCGAAACCAAAACAAAACAAAAGGTGCCTTATCAGAGGCTTTATGAATGAGGACCCACATGACCTACGAGGCCAGTTTGGCAGTCATGGCAGCTTTAGAAGATTAAACCTGCTTTCGGTACACAATCTTCCCGGCACAAGAAAGTAGGAGAGCTAATCCCTAGAGCATAAGCTTATCTGAATATGCAGTTACATTTTCTTTTGAGATAGAGTCTCACGGATCCCAGGCCCTGAACTGGCTGAAGTTGAGGATGACCTTGAACTTCCAATCCTGTCTTCAGGGACCTGTGCTGGGACTGTGGGCATGTATTGCCGTACCAGTTTTTATGTTCTGTCTATCTATGTATGCTCTTTCAAGGACATGCAGACAGTCATAGACGCAACCAAACGCCCTTTCTCTCCTCTTTACTATCGAGACGTTTTTGTGACATGTTCCAACGGGCACAGCTCTATTCTGCAGAAGTGTCCTTCCTGCCTGCTGAACCACATCTGGGGTTAGAGCACAGTGTCAGCTGGCGGTCTCAGTCCTGGGCTGGGAAGGTTTCAAGTTTGCTCTGGGCTCTTGTATTTTCTTCTTGTCCTTAAATCCATTACTCCACTCAGGACTGAAAGCCTGAAAGCTTCAGAAAATGTCCTCAGGGTGGCTTTTCTCACCTTCGGCCAGGGCCCCACCCAAGCGGAGAGGCAGAGGGCACGCCATGCTCCTTTGCTCCTCTGCTGTGGCAGAGGATCTGAGCCACTCCCTCTGCTTCCCTCCTCCCCTCTTCCTGCCAACAGAATGCCAGTTTGTTTGTCTATGATCAATGTGTCTGTGTGGATGGCTGCAGTTTCTGCCCCTTCTCCAGAGAAAGGCCTTAACCACGAACACCGAGGAATACACCTTTTGCTTTTTACCTCTTCCCTTAGCCTGGAAACTGGGTTACAGCTCTGTTGGCAGGGGCTCAGCAGCCACATGGGCCTTGGAACAAGATGGTTGAGAGGGACGTGCTAAGTGTGTCAGAAGAAAGACGCAGGAGGAATTCAGCATGATGGCTGCTTGCATTCAAATTCCTTCCAAGTACAACTACAAACAGTGAAACAAAACAAGCTTCTGGGACTGATGTGCAGAGCTTATTTTGCTATGCCATGAAGTGACATCAGGATTAAAGCTGTAGCTCAGGTTGGTTACAGGTCTGATTGCACATCCCTAAATTGGCTTACCTCAGCTTAACTAAAGAGCATCTCAGATCCACACAGAACCGGGGCGTCTGTAACCTAAGCAGCCGCTGTGGGGTATTTAGCCATAATCCATCTCTTCCTGTTAGGGAGCAGCTGCTGCTGGCAGACAGGACCATGAAGGGTCGGGCGTTTGCTGTGCCAGGGGAGAGAGGCAGGGAATCCTGGCTGTCCTTTCAGAGTAAAACGCCCCCAAATCTAGACTTTGAATCGGCCCCTCTAATGCGTGTCATAGACACATACGTGTGTGTTCATTTCCTGAGGAGGGAAGCCCCAGAAAGCAGCTGGAAACTGAACGTACAGAGCGCTGGGTGGGGCCCTGGGAGTGGGGAAGCCTGTGTGTGAAACAGTGACCTGGTGGATTCACTCCTCTATGGCACAAGGGAGGAGTCACCCTCCAGATGTGTGTGCTCAGTCATGTGCACAGAGACCAGCTTCAAGTGTGATTCCTCGAAAGCCATCCATCTTGATTTTTTTTTTTTTTTTTTTTTTTTTTTTTTTTTTTGCGACAGGGTATCTCATGGGCCTGATTGTGGTTTTTTGTTTTTTTTTCCTACTGGAATGACTGGCCAGTGAGGCCCAGGGACCTGCCCCTCTCTTTCTGCCTCCGCAGTGCGTTACCAAGTGAGTTCTGGGGACCGTGTTCAGACAGCAGCTGATCTACCGGAGGAGGAACCCCACAGCCCTCGCTCCAGACGCCCACCCACCACAATGACAATGACACTGGCCCTCTTTAAACCTGGACACTACGTAGTCTGTACTCATTAGAGTTGTGGGGTGTCAGAAGCCTTGAGAACAGAAATAAATGCCCAGTTTCCTCCCTTGCCATTTTCCAATAGGAAGAGATGATAGGGTTAGGGTCCTCTTTCCTCTTAGGGTGTTCCGGTGGAGCAGGAGTAGCTAAAGATGCTAGGGCTAGTCCGTGCTCGGAGTCCTCAGCTGTCCTGGCACCTGAGCTGTGGGAGACGGGCTCTGGGTGCCTGGTTGTCTCCGATAAAGGAACTTGGGTGTCAGGATTGAGGGCCCCACATTTGAGGGCAGGACTGGCATCGCTACCAGCAGTAGGAGGAGAACACTCATTTCAGCATTTGTAAAAATCAGCCAATGCCTCCACTTTCCAGCGAGAAAAGCAAAGCTGGGCAGCTGCTGGCAACCGTCCCCTTGAGCGGGTTAGCTGTTTCTACCTTCCGAAGAAACTGACTCTGGTCTCCCCCACATCTCCCTACTTTCTGAAAATCTGTAAATCATCCGTGTTTCCTCAGCCTCCCTCCCCTGACCCTGCCAAGAGCCATAGCCGGTCAGCTGTATCCATACCTGGGAAGGTGCTTGGCCCATTAAGTAGGGAAGCAGAGGGGTCCTGTCTCCCAGCACCTCATCAGCTCCCATAAATCACTTCCTAGGCCTTGGAAGAGAAAAATACACCCCAAAGCTGCCGATTTATAAAACGTTTTCCTATGGTTAGAGCATTTTATTCTTCCAGCTTCACGTGACATAAATAGCATATAACCCTGACATGGGACTTTTTAATAGGCAGCTGTGAAATTTCACTAGCACTGGTGCAAAGTCAAGGGCCGAGAATAATTCATCCCGATGTATGGCTGTCTCCGTCCTCTGCCGGGCTTTGATTTGGTAATGCCTCATGAAGCCCGTGCCTCCCTCTGGACAAAGGCAGAACTTCACAGAGAAGGGCACTGCGCCCTGGCAGGCACCAAGCCAGAGGGTTTTCTGTGGGGGGGGGGTCCCATCACGAGGTGGTGGAAGGAAAGAGAATAGAGAATAGTGAGGAAGGAAGCATTACATAATATTGACTTGGGTTGCCTGAAAGCTTTCAGAAACGTTTAATTAAAAACCAGTGCCCTGGGCTGGGGGATTGGTAGAAACTTGCCTAGTGAGAGACAGCTGAGTTGGCACATTGCCTGATGATAAGCCCGAGGCTCCGAGTTCCAGCCTAGAACTCACACAAAAAATCTGGGTGTGGTGTGCACTGCTGAGCCCAGTCCTGGGGAAGCTGCACAGGCCGGGCCTTGAGGCCAGCCTGCTAGCAGTCTAGCCTGTGAGTTCCAGGCCAGTGAAAGGCCCTGTCACAGGAAAAAAAAAAAAAAAAAAGGTGGATGGCGCCCGAGAATGACACCGACCGTGTCCTCCGGCTCCCAGAGACATTTGCACTCACACTCACGCATCTGAAAGGCCATTTAGCTTACACTTTATGCTGGGCAGGTCCCTTAGACCGCTCAATTCCGCCTCTGTTCCAGTAAATACCAGTAAACCTGCCACTGAATGCATGAACATGTAGGCATGACTGTGTCCCCGTAAAAACCTACGGGCACGGCAAGCACCAGCGCGGGCGTGAGCTGGGAACGGTAACTTGCCAACCTGACAGTATAAATTATAACTAAAAAGTGGAGCTACCTACCTCTACCACCCGGAAACGACAGATACTTCCTATGTCGCTACAACCTTTTGTTAGGGACGCGAGAACGCACTTATTTGGGAAAAAAAGAAAAAGTCTGGACACAGGCCGCGGGCTTAGAGTGGCCCTGGCTCCCCGAGGGAAAGAGAGTGTGTAAGCATGGAAAAAGGATTGGAAAGAAAGGACAAGATCTCAACAGCAACGGCGGTTTCGATTTTCTCTGTAGACTTCTCGGGGTCCCAAATTCCCTGTAATGCGCGTGTTTAATTTTTTTGATCGAGAAAACAAAGTTTGAAAGGACACAGCGGACTTCTGCTGTGAAAACTGTTGCGCTCATCAGTCCTTCCCCTAGTCCATGTGCAGACGATGCAGACTTGGAGACAGGGAAAAGCCCAACACGTTCCATGTCTGGTCGAATCAGGAGACAAATAGCAAAACTTTAAAATACTTAAAAATTTTACATGTATGTATGCATGTGTATGTGTGCACGCGTGTACATGTGTGTGTATGTGCACATGTGTATGTGTGTATGTGTGCATGTGTGTGTATGTGTGCATGTGTGTGCATGTGTGTGCATGTGTGTGTATGTGTGCATGTGTGTGTATGTGTGCATGTGTGTGTATGTGTGCATGTGCATGTGTATGTGTGCATGTGTGTGTATGTGTGCATGTGTGTGTATGTGTGCATGTGCATGTGTATGTGTGCATGTGTGTGTATGTGTGCATGTGTGTGTATGTGTGCATGTGTGTGTATGTGTGCATGTGTGTGTATGTGTGCATGTGTGTGTATGTGTGCATGTGTGTGTATGTGTGCATGTGTGTGTATGTGTGCATGTGTGTGTATGTGTGCATGTGCACACATGCCCACATCAGCCAGAGGAGGGAACTGCACGCACAGAAGCTGGAGCATAAGTGGTGTAAGCCCCCGACATGGGTGCCGAGAACAGAAGAACCGGGTCCTCTGGGAGAGCAGTGTGTGCTCTTGGCCACTGGTGTGTGCTCTTGGCCACTGGTGTGTGCTCTTGGCCACTGGTGTGTGCTCTTGGCCACTGGTGTGTGCTCTTGGCCACTGGGCCACCTCTCCAGCTCCTGATAAACGTCAAAAGCTCTTGAAGGGACACGGATAGCAGATACGCTTTCTGCAGAGGAGTGATGGGGGAGCATAAAGAAAGGAAGGGAGGTTTTACAGGACGCAATTCCGTAAAACCTTAAGAACGATGCACTCTGGAGAGCCGCCTCCCGACAGTGCATTCCCGGAAAGCCCACTCCACGCTGCAGCTTGCTCTAGTGTTGTTTTTCTGTTTGTATACACGGTCTTGATCACATTTTAGGACGTGAGGTCTTCTGGGGGAAAAGTCCTCGGAGATAAGCCCCAGCCAACTGACGGGCCGCTGAGTGGGCACCGGGCATTCAGGCTATGCCAACAGTCAACCGAGACCCAGAACATGTGGGCACTGGGAGTTAGACAAGAAAACAAGCTGGAGAGAAGAAGCCGGAAGGAATTAATAGAAATGAAGCGGGTAGAAGAGGGGTGGAATAACTCACTGATAGAAGAAAGACAGAACTAAAAGCTTTTAGAGTGGAAGACAGCCATCTGCTAACCGGCTTAGTCAGGAAAGGGGGAAGGAGCAAACACTCAAGTAAGGCCTGTTCTGAAGAAGAAACCACAAGATCTAAGCAGGAGTCATAAAAGACTGCTTCACTAAAATCAAAACAAACACTTGTGAAAACCTAGAGGAATGGGATATTTAAAAAAAAAAAAAGAATTTTCCTAAACTGACTCCAGAAGAGTAAATGCAAACAGACTGATTTCCATAAAGAAATAAAGAGGACCATTGGTGAGGAGCCTCTTCCCCGAAAAAACACCAGACCCAGCTCCACAAGGGCTTCTATCCAGCTTCACAGGGCAGAAAATGTCAGCGTTATCAAGACTATTCTAGAACTTAGATGTGAGACACAGCTCCCACATATTCCAAAGTGAGTGCTAAAAAACAAAACATCCCCAAACAGAATCACCAAGCACCTGTGTACATACTGGTGTAACAATCATGCAGTAAATATTAACCAACACGCCAGGACACTCCAGAATAATCATAACCAGGTGGTGTTTATGATAAGAATAAAAACAGTTAATTATAGTAGATCAATTAACTTGTCTTATTAATTTCCTTTTTTTTTCTTTTTAGTTGCTGAGGAATTGAGGCAGGGTCTCACTATGTAGCGTTGGCTACCCTGGGATTTATTATCTAGACCAGAGTGGCCTCAAACTTGAGACAATTTTCTTAGTTCTGATTCCTAAGTGCCAGGGTAACAGATGTGCACCACCACATCAGTTTTTAATTAACTAGTCTTGATAGGAACATTTAAAAAAGAAGAATGCTACTTTAATATAACAATAATAAGTCTACTGTTGTTTCCTAAGAATTTCTATTACACAGAAGGGAGAAATGTAAGAAGCATTTTTTGTTACTATCTGGAATAGGACAAGGATTTAACTTCTATTTAACATTGTTCTGGAGGTGGTAGCCTATGACATTAGATAAGAAAAGAAAACTGAGGGTTAAAAAACAATTGACCAGTAATGGATAAATCATCATGGATAAAAAGAAGATGATATAGTTATGAGTATTAAATATCAAAAAGAAGCAAGTGAAATAGAAAACTAGAGAATCCAATAACTTTTATACTTATGAACAGTAAGTACATTTGAACTATCCTAGAGAAAATTCACAACAGCAGAAAAAAATGATGAAATACACAGAAGACAGTTTAAGAAATGTGAAAGTTACTTACACGGTGCTCCAAACATTTCCAAAGGCTTCAAAAGAATAACTGAATACAGTCATTTCATGTTCTTAAATTATAAGATTATGTTAAATGTATATACACAGGATGGAGAGATGGCTCAGCAGTTAAGAGCACTGTCTGCTCTTCCAGAGGGCCTGAGTTCAATTCCTGGGGAACCACAGGTGGCTCACAACCATCTCTCCTGGGCTTGATGCCCTCTTCTGACCTGCAGGTGTACATGCAGGTAGCACTCATATACAACAAATAAATAAAGAAGACATCTTTTTTTGATGTGTACATAGAGCAACAGTTCTCCACCCCCACAAAACTAGATGGACATGTAGATGCGAGACTCTGTGCTCGCTCTGGTGGCTCCTGCAGACACAGGTCAAACAGGGGTTGCTTCAAGCCACACAGCCTGGGTCTGAGCTTCTGTTGGCGATTTCGTGAACGTTGCAGCTCTTAAGGCACTCACCGCATCTAGCCACATACGAGACCCAGCAGCTGTGGCTGTGGTCAGCAAGAACGGGCCAGCACTGACCCTGTGCAGTGCAGTGTCTACTGCGCTGCGGAGCTGCCCACTGGTCTGTGGGGTTAGCAAAAGCCACCGACAACAGGACCTCTCGCCCTAGGGTGAGGCAAATGATACAAATGACCAAGCCTTCTCTTCTAGGCACATGTACAGGCCTGTTCAGACAGACTGACAGACAGACACATGCGCACACACATACACACAAACACAGCATATAAAAAATCCAGACTAACAGAGAGAAGCCTGAAGTTACCGCAAAACAAATAGAGGAAATACAAAGTCAGATTTTACTTATTTGTTCAATTATTGCAAAACTAGGAGTTGCACCAAAGGCTTCAAACATGACAGACTAAAGCTTTACCGCTGAGCTACCTGCATCCCCGGCCCTGGCTGCGGTTTTGATGCAATCGCATTGCAGTTCATAAATGTGCCTGTAGCCAGTCACTTCTACACCCAGAGGGACCTACATGCGAGGAGAATTCTCAGAAAAGACCCAAGAGCCTTACCCTCCAGCCGGAGGATAACAAGCAGCACTTTCCCGAAACACTTGTTTTATGTGAATTCAGATCTTAACAGGAAGCTGCTTCTGTGGTACCCCCACGTGCTCCCCACCGGTTGTCTATTTAACTCAAGGCAAGGGGGCGTCCTTAGTAAAGGACTCCTCTGAACTGGCTCACACCGGAGGTTCACGGCCGCCGCCAAGCAGCGGCCTTCTCAAGCAGAGGGACTCACGGGCAGAGACTGCAGGGAGGGGTCCACCCAAAAGAGGCTTTCAGGGGCTGCATCAGAAATGAGTGCTCAGGTACGTGTGTGCATGCCTGTGTGCGTGTGTGCACATGTATATGGTCTATGAGATGGATTGCTGCCAAACTTGAGGACCTGAGTTCAAGTCTTGAAACCCACATGGTGGGAGGAAACAATTGACTCTCACAAGTTCTGACTTCACATGTGCATCACGGTGTCTGCCTTCTAATAGAGAAATACATGTAATATATAAGATATATATTTATACACACACACACACACAATATGAGGGGGTGAAAAGAAAAGCCAGAAGAGAAACGGAATGCGGCATATGGACAGCAAGTTCCCATAAAGGTCTCGTTAAGATGTGAGCAAATGTCAAGGCAGTCACACAGGGGGAGTGGACACTTGCTTCCAATGAGAATCACACAGCGAGCCTTGTTCTGGAAAGTGGCTTTCTCCTCCCAGCCACACAATAATGATCCTTCGGGGTAAAACCATTCCTCTCATTATTTCTCAACAGGGCTTTAGAAAATTCAACTTACCCAGAGCCTCATCACTAAAACCAGAATTCCCAAGCCAGCCAAGAAGTGGGGAGTCACGGCTGTTAATGAAAGAATTAGGGGCTTAAAATCTCCCAGGGGGCAGAACAGAATGAGAGAATGCTGATCGGAAAGGGAGATAGACACTAGCTCAACCCTGGCTACAGAAGGGGGGATTTTACGATGTGCTGTGCTGGTTAGTTCCGTCAACCTGGAAAAGTCTGGCATCACCTGAGAAGTGGGTCTCAGCGGGGGATTGTCTACATGAGATTGGCCTGTGGGGGACTGTCCTCAGGACCGAAGCAGCTACTGTGGGCAGCACCATTCCCTAGGCAGGAGGGAGGGCAGACAGGTGTGTGAGACTGTAAGCGTGAAGGGAGCTTGCAAGCAGCAGCACGAGTGCCTTTGATTTTCTTTCTGCACTTAGCTGTGGCTGTGATGCTGCTGGCTGCTTGAAATTGCCTGTCTTCACTGAGCTGAAATGACGGACTGTGTCTTCAAGTTACAAGATAAAACAAATCCTTCTTCCCCTAATTTGCTTTTGGTCAGAGTATTTTATCATGGCAGCAGAAACAAAGTGCAGAACATGCAGGAATGGGTACTGAGGGTACTCAAGACTAAATACATAATAGATATATAATGTCTCATGGACCCAAACCTAAGCTCCTCTCCAACAACTATTTTGCAAGAAAGGAGGAAAAATGATCTGACTTCAATTTGTTCAGAATTTATTTTCTTTTTTAAAAAGTGGGGGGCATTTGCCACAAGTAATTACTGTGGAAAGGGAGCTATGCTTGAGTAGAACATTTTTAATCATGAAATGGTATTTGATAATGTAACTATACCCATAGTCTGAAAAGGAACCTGTCAGTGGGCTGCAGAGTTCACACAACACACACAGCGAGGACAGTGTGTGCTGCCGATACCCACAGCCACCTCCTGGGGAATGGCAACAAATGCCCATTAATACCAATGTGCCACTCCATGGAAAACAATGTAGAAAACTCTGCCTGTGTGTAGCGTGTGCGCACATGCTCATGTATGTGCAGATGCATGGGGTCATGTGTGTAGTGATCAGAGCCCAACCTTGGGTTGTTATTTCTTAGGATTCCATATGCTCACGTTTTTAAGACAGGATCTCTCTGACCTAGAGCTTGCCACGGAGGCTCGGATGACTGGCCAGCAGGCTCCGGGGATCAGCCAGCCTCCTCCTCCCAATGCTGAGTGGTGAGAGTGCCACCACAAGCAGCTGCTCTGTATAGGTCCTGGAGTGGGCCTCAAACAGGACACTCTTGCTTGCATTTGCCAACTGAACCATCATCTTAGCCCTCTTTGCTTCTTCTAAAGAGCCTGGAACCTTGGGTAGGTTATTTGGGCATGGTCTTCTCTTCCATAGAAGGAGAGGTGTGAGGTAAGTCTAGGGTCTACAACTTTGCTTCCAAATTCTACTCTACTTTAGGTCTCCTTCTCCCCAGCAAGACTGGCAATGCCTAGCAGCCAGGAGGCCATGACTGAGCTCCTTTTTCTTATAATGACCTTAAAGCATTTTGAAGATGAATTTACATTAAGCGCCTCTTCTACCACTCAACTACAATCATTTTGAGCCAAAATTAGTCAATAATGGTGAAGCGTAACTCTATTATGAAAAAAGGAAGTCTGGGGAAATTCCCTAGAGGGTGTCTTGTTCATCTGTCTCAGCTAAGGATGATGATGGGAGGCTTGAGGAGGGAGAGGAAGATCACCACTGGTGCTGACCTTGGCCTGGAACCAGCCTCGTCTGGTTCTCTACCTCGGGCTGTGCAAACAAGGATCAGGCCACTGAGTAAAAACAGGCTAGAAATATACACAGAGAGGTTGAGCCAGTGAGGTCTAGAAAAAGCCACCACATTGCGGAGGAGAGCAGAAGTGACAGTGGGGTTATTCACTCCAGATCTCCCCTTAGTCTGGCCCCAAGCTTCCGCACTTGGAGCCTCTAGCTAGGGAGGACAGCTGAAGGGAAAATAGTAGAGAATCGGCATGCTTCAAGGCAGAGTGCTGGAAGTACTCTTGAAATACCACCAAACCATGCTCCGCATGATGGCAGGCTGGACCAGAGGTCAGTTTCAGAGAACATGGCATATCTTCAGTGGACTAGCCTGAAGGCTTCATCAGTCCTGAACCCAGGACATTAAAAAACCCTAATGCATCCAAGTGAGTTGGGAGGGAATCTTAGCTCCAGCTCTTACCGACAATGAGGTTTCACTCCATTGCAAATTCTACAGTGTCATGGACAGGCTGTGACATGTCTCTGAGACTCAGTTTCCTCATATACAAAATGAGGCTATAAACTCAGTTTCATCAACCAAACAGAGTGAAGGAGCGGTTACATGAAATGTGCTTAAAGGAAAAGGAAGAAGAGGAGGCCGGATTTTGTGTCAGTCCCTTTGGCCCCTGTTGAAGGTGAGGTTAAGAACAATGCCGTAACAGGATCTGCCAAAGATGCAGATGACTGAGCCTGTTACAGGGCCAACCAAGCGCTTTCTGATGTGATGTGAGGCCCACTCCAGAGAGTACTGTAGACCTGCTCAGAAGTGAGGCTGGGGACTGCCATAGACTCTAAGGGAGGAGCTACTGCTTCCATTTTGCTATATGGATGTTACGTGCTCATCAAGCTGCCTCCTAAATAAATATATTTCTGCCCACAGGTTCTTGCTGTATCAGCCGTAATCAGAGAAGCTCTTTCTTCGATGGGCAGGGTTAAGTGTAGAGGCTCAAAATTGGTCAGTGTGCTTAGACTGTGACAGCCGAATGGCCAGGCAGAAGCAGGGCATTTCCATCATCCTCCAAGGCTTGGGGACACTGAGGAAGACAGAGCAGAAAGAGCGTAAGAGGTGCAGGAGTGTCTGTGGGGTGGAGGCTACGCTGGAACACTGGCTTCCAGATATGGCCTGGCCGCTGCCTTATGAGTGGCATGGCAGCTGTGAAGCTGGGCCATCAACATGTTGTCAGGAGCAAGAGAGAGCTCCTGTGGCCATCTCATCCCCGAGGACCTATACAGTTAGTGGTTACTGGGGGAAAGAGAGACATTTCCTTCAGTGGTGGGAATTGGTAAGGTACCCATGCTCTTGTAAACAGCCCTAATATTAACTCATTGGGTGATTAAATAAAAGAGAGAGACAGAGAGACACACACACAGAGACAGAGAGGAAAACATTACCATCATTAGATGGGAAGAGAAGGGATCAGCAAGCTAGGATAATTAAGTACATAGCAGGCCAAAGTGAAATAATAAATAGCAAGTAGCAGATAGATAGATGGATGGATGGATGGTTGGTTGGATGGATGGCAAAATATCATCAAACTGGGAATTCAAAACATCTAGCAGAAATTGCCTGGGGAAACCCATTTATGGCAGCCAGTTGGATTTCTCAACAGGTCGAGTCTAGCGCAGAACAGAGCAACCCCTTGGATGAGCCTCCGAGTAAAGGAGCAAACAGCAAAATGGAGCTAACGTCATCTACCTGATGATCACAACACATCGGAGAAGCTGAGGCACCAGCTGCGGCTTTGAATTCAGCTTTCTCTCCAGGGCTGAACTTGCAGCTTTCCTTTCCAGCTGTGGGAACTCTTATACCAGGGGTGAACAGTCGTGACCTCTGTTGGAAAGACCCTCCTTCTCACTGTTTTCAACGCACAATGTCCATGCTGTGGGTCTGTTTGTTGTTTCTTCCGTAGCACGGGGTTAGGCAGTATGCCCCCTCCCCCAAACCTTGGAGGACACTTTGAAACAGACACACTTGGGCCTGAAATGGGGAGGGTAGTCTCAATCCCAGAGCCAGCTTCTCCATGAGCTCTAAGAGCATGGCACAGTTTATCAACGGAACACGCACCACATTTCCACAAAGCCTATCGACTATGAGGCGGGCAGAGTGAACGCTGTTTCCACTGCCCTCCCCAAGAAAACTCAAGTCCAAGTTAGTTTTCCTGAGCAATCGCCAACCAGCTAGCTAAATACTGTTCTAAATACTGCGCACTTCTCACTCCATGTGGCCAAGGTCTATAATATCACTCCCACTGAAATGAAATCTGCCCAATCAAAACCCAAACATGCCTCAGATCGGAGTAATTAACAATCCCGTGCCTGTTAGGAAGCCAACATACGTACATTAAAATTGAAATGAGATACAAGCCTCACATTTACCTCTATTGACCCGCACGAGGTTTGGGAGCAGTTTCAGAAGATGGTGTTTGTGCTAGTCAGTTTCACATTACTATAACAAAATCCCTAAGAGAAGAACTTTTCCCTAACTTACCATGAAAACTGTTTACTGCAGCTCGCTGTTTTGGAGGTTCAGGTCCAAGACTGGGTGGGTTCGTTGATTTGGGTATCAAGTGGGAAGAGTAATGGTGAAGAGCGTGGAGGAGCAAGCTGCTTGCTCTACGGCCAGGAAGCAAAGCAAGAAAGGAAGAGGGCGAAAGGCCCAAGACTGGGCTCCTCCTCTGCCAGTAACATCACTCCAAGGACCAAGCCTTTAACCCTGGGACCTCCAGGGGGTGTCCAACATCCAAACACAGCAGTACTCAAAAATTAAGTACCCCCCACCCCTGCACATACAGTGGCAGACACGTGTAATGCCAGTGCTACAGAGCTGGCGATGGCAGATGCCTGGCAAGCCTTCTCTACTGGGCAAGTCTCGAAAACCAAGGTTGATAGTGTCGAAAGAGAAAGAGTTGAGATTGTTTTCTGGCCTCCATCCTCCACACACCCCACAGGCACACGTGTGCCCTACATGCTACACACACACACACACACACACACACACACACACACTCACTAAGGTACTTGAGCAGATGTAAACAGATAAGAACTGACTCTCACTTGTATCTCTCTTTTGTCTGGATGCTGGGTTTGTTTATATTGAAGACAACACTTGGGTATTCTGTTTTCCTTCCTGTTGCCATTCTGCCACCAACAATCTTCTTAACACTCGTACATTTTTGACATCTTCATTTTTATCCCATTTTATAGGCTGGTGAGGTGGCTTATTAGTAGAAGGAAAAGTCCACGAAGTTGTCCTCTGCTCTGCACACATGTACCATGGCACACACATGTGCATATACATGTTTTATGTATCTGTATATACGCAATACTAAATAAAACTTCCAGACAAAGTGATAACTAGTAATGGGAATGGCTAATGAGATGTAAAATGAGCTCTTTTGGGCTGGGGATGCTGGTATGCGTACGTGTGTACATGTATGTATGTGTGTGTGTGTGTGAGAGAGAGAGAGAGAGAGAGAGAGAGAGAGAGAGAGAGAGAACTGTGATAGAAGGCTTGGTTCGCAAGAGAGACTGAGGCCCTGGATTTCTTTCTACAACCTCCCCCAACCAATTAATAACTTAAACGGCAAAGCAGCTCAGTTTGCAGTCAGTGAAGCGCCCGTGCGCAAGGACGCCTCCTAAGGTCTGAACACATGGATGCGAATGACGTGCGCCCATGCTTCCTTCGCCACCATGAGCACGCACAGCACTAGGGGTGTCACTGTGACGCAATCCAGAAGGCACAGAGAGACAGGGCAGAGTCTCCAGTTTGCCTCATTGTCAAGCAAGGTCATCTGAGCCATCATGCAAACTCAGGAAGGAGGTAGGGGTGAGTGCTGACCGTCACTAAGATTCTGGCACAGTTATACAGCTATATTATGGCAATAGTTGACTGACGCACAACCTAAATTCAAAACCTAGATAATTTAATAAGTTGTGATATATATTATTGTGGTAGTTTGAATGGCCTCATGTATTTGAATGCAGTTGGCAGAACTATTTGGGAAGGATTAGAAGGTTATGGCCTTGGAGGAGGTATGTCAGCAGGGGTGGCTTTAAGATTTCAAAGGCCCATTCTCAGTTTGCTCCTCTCTGCCTTATGCTTATGGATCAGATGTAAGTAAGCCCTGAGCTATTGCTCCAGCACCACGCCTGCCTGCCTGCCGACATGCTTCCCTGCCCGTGATGGTCTTGGGCGCATCCTCTGAAACTGTAAGCTCCCATTCATTGTTCTTTCTAGATGTCTCCTCGCTCGTGGTGTTTTGTCCTGGCAATAGAAAAATTACTAAGATAATGGTGCATCAAACAGTCATTTTCTTTAATATTAGTGTTTATATCTCTTTCTGTATAGAGATACAGGAAATGAGACATGTTAAGAAAAAAAAAAAAAAAAACAAGGGATAAACATAGCTACAACAGTGTGACTCGGGGCTGGGAGCTGGCTCAGCTCTGCGGAGACGGGTACTGCTCTTCCAAAGCAGTGTAGTTGGTTCCCAGCACCCACATCAGGAGGCTTACACCACTCTAAGCCAGTTCTTTTCTGCTCTCCATGGGCAACTACATGCATACATACACAAACCCATAAATAAAAACATCTTAAGAAACTAGAGCGAATCCTTCAGCATAAAGTAGAGATACAGGAAATATACCAATGTTACAGCATTTTTTCTCTGAGCAGAAAGAATTTAAATATTGTACTTCGTTCCTTACTTCTATTAAAACAAACATAGCAATTTTACTTATGATGAAAAGAAATTATTTCATTTAAATATTAAAAAACACTTAGCTTTCAGATAATTCTGACTATAAGTTGAGAAGGTGTCATTGTCTTGACCAAGAAAGGAAAGCCTTTTGCAAACTTTCTAAGAAGTTACAGGTCTGTTTTGTTTTGAATCTAGTAATTAAAAGCTGAAGTATACCTCCAAAGTTAGACTGAAGGCCCTTCAGCATACACAAAAAGGGCTCAGCCTGCTTCTCCCACAGATTTGTCTGTTTATTGCATCAACTGATGAAAGCTCCCTGCCTGCCTCAGCCTCTGAGCAGAGTGTCCAAACATGACTCTCTGTTTCCAAAGGTCAAATTCTCCTCTCTCCCATGTCTAACTCCCAGGGAGTTGTCCTTGATCTACCCATAAAACCCGCAATCCAGAAGCCATGATTAGGAGACCACAGCCTCCAATAAAAGCAATTTCACGAGTGTCAGGGAACGAGAAAAGCCAATTAAAAAGGACTGAGGCTTGTCATCAGAAGCAAGCTGTGTGGAGGACAAATAACACAGATGCATAGATGGACATGGTGGTCATTATCTAAGTCTCCTAGGAATCCGTGCAGAATACATCTACCCAGTAATTCTCTAAGGTAAAGGAGAGAATAAAAACATTTCAATTAAAGCAAGAGAAGGAAGGGAAGAAAAGAAAAGGCCTCCAGAGCCAGCTGGCAGCCAGAGCCAGACCAGAGCTTGCAAACATACATGGCCTAATTTCCCCACACTTGTTTCTGTTCCCCCAGGACTGCTAGTCACGGCAGGAGCCCACTGCATGCTGGCACTGAGGATTATAAACTGTTTCAGTTACTGGACACGAAGCAGACCTGTGGTTTCAGGAAATATTAAAGACCTGTTCACTTGTAGAGCAATGGAGCAATGGCAGAAACTTTCATCGTGTTTAACTGCTGAACGCCCCCTTCTCTAGCGGCCCCTGGGGAGGACCAGGAGGGACAGGCTCTCAGAACACCTTGCCCAGTGCCTCCAAAGGCCCGCGTGGCTCTTGTCTCTCGCAGTCACTCATGGGCTGCTAAGGACCCTCCATTATCAGAAGCGCAGACCTTGTTTTGGCTACAGGCTGTGTAATTATCCCAGAAGTAGGTGTGTTGAAGCTACAGTGACTTGAATTTTAGTTGCTACCTACTGCTGAGGTTCCTTCTGACACGCCTTGATCTGAAATCCTCCAGAGTCACCCCCAGGCCTGAACCCCTTCACAACGCGACACTGTTCTGTGATACTGTTGCACAAAGTACTGTGGCTTAGACTCTGGTCGTCTTTTGGGTGGACTCCAGCAAACTGTGCTGTCTAGAAAACTGCATGTTTCCGTTTAGCAGCTGTGTCACCACAGATACTGTACGCGTAGATCCACTTATGAACACACGCATGTGGGGACAGAATTCTGCGTGCGTCATAACCACCTTAAAGGAGGCTTGCGCAAATAGACGGCAGACACCAGCTCACGCGTATTTGAGAACTTAGACAGGAGCACAAGTGCAGCAGGGGAGTGAGCCGAAGGCGTGATGCTGGTGCGGTCTGCTGATGGACAGGCCCTCGTGTCCCCTGGGAGGTTACCCCTGGCTATGTCTGGGGGGAGACTCCCTTGCTAGCATTCATTGGTACCGTGAGGCCCACTTAAACTGTGGGCAGGACTATTTCCCGGGCCAGGGATCCCAAGCTGCACAGAAAGGAACGAGCGAGGTGGTGTGATGCGTGCATTCAGTGCTGTCTTCTAACTGAAGACATGACGTGAGCAGCTGCTTCAAGCCTCTGCTCCCTTGACTTCCCCACCAGGGTGGACTGTACTTCAACTGTGAGCTGAAATTATTCCCTTTCTTCCTGAAGTTGCTTTTGCCAGAATATTTTCGGTGTGAGCAGCATGAAAGCAGCTGCTTGCTCAGGACAAAGCCCGCTATCCCCACTCGGCCACACCTGAAGGAAGTTCGCCCAAGCGTCCTCATTCTCGTTCAGCCGCAGGTCCATGATGGCTGCTGGGCAAAACGGTGAGCAACGCTTTCAGGAAAAAACCATGCAAAGATGGCAAGCGAGCAGGGACATGGCCGGGGCTTCTTACAGCATCCCTAAGGATGGGGCTTAGGGTTATCGGAGAACACCCAGCTCTGCACAGTGCTTAAGACAGAGCCAGACTCTGAAGTGTGCATGTGCGAATATGTGTGTGTGTGCGTGCGTGCGTGCGTGCGTGCGTGCGTGCGTGTGTGTGTGTGTGTGTGTGTGTGTGTGTGTAGGCGCATGTGTGCCTATGACTGAGTGATTTTGAGACCAGGTCTCTCACTGGTCTAAGATTTAAAAAGCAGGTTGGGCTGGCTAGCCAGGGGGCCCAGAGATCTGCCCATCTAAACCTCCCTGGTGCTGGAATTATAAGCATGTGCTATGCACTCTACTTCCCATAGGTTCTGAAGACTGAATGGAGGTCCTGAGCACTGGAATGGCTGAGCCGTCTCCTCAGCCCTCTTCACAGCAATCTCTTAAGCAGCAATCTTTTTAGGGGCAGAGCCCAGTCCTCAAGTGAAGATTTTCTTGAGGGTGGAGTCAGGGGAGGAGAGATGGCAGTTTCAGGGGTGCTGGTGATGGAACTTCCAGCCAGAGGTGCAAGGTGGAGGCTTGAAGGCGACCTATGCTACGTGGAGGAAAGTCAGGAGATTCTGCACCTCCAGGGAGGAGGGTGATGCAGGAGGAGACGGGGCCGAGGATAGCGAGGCACTCGTGAGGCACAGGAAACAGCAGCTTTGATTCCTTTTTCCTTGTCCTGTCCAACGTGGCCTCCATTTCCCACCACCCCTGTCCACGCCTCTCTTCATCTCTGGCACCCAAGCTGCCTTCAGCGTGGGGAAATGGATTCACCACCCGTGGCATGGCAGGACACCGCACTTCCTCTGCCTCTGCACAGCCTCCGCGAGGCCCCAGCCATTCTCCACAGGTGTGCACTTGCTGCCAGTGTGTGCTCTCCCTTGAGGGCACACTGAACAGAAGAAGCCAGGGTCCGTGGGGACTGGTTGTGGCTCTGCATGGCTGGAGGGGCGCGGGTGGAGGGCTGGCTTCCTGTCAGAGCCTTCATGCACAGCTCTGGGCTGTGAGATGTTCCTTTGTGGGCCTGAATCTTTAGTACAAATTGTCTGTTCACCTTGCTGAACTGTTACTTGGGGGCAGGGCTTAATTTACATATGTATTTCCACAAGTGTGTCCATAAGAATGGGCATAGTCAAGTTCCCCAGAAAGCTGCTTGCACGCTGTGTAGTGATGTTTTGAACATTTAATAACACATGGGAGAATGGTCCCCGAAAGACTGTAACAGAGCTGAGAAATCCCTGTCACCTAGCGATGTCAAAACTCTATAGTCTCACAGTGTAACACATTTTGAATGCGTTGGTGGCGGTGCTGGTTCAAACACACCTTTTGCACTAAGATGTGGGAAGACAGCACAGCACACACAATTCTGAGCAGAACTTGCTGCCTGCTGCTGTAGTTTTACAATTCACCACTACTCTTAAAAAAGAAGAGTATTCCCGTCAGTCAGTCTGCTGGCTGGCACTGCACGGGCACAGTCTCCTTCACCTAACGTGCACTGTGCCTCTTCGCTACTCTAAGAGGTCACTGAGGCACGCAGTGAGATGGCCAGCGAGTAAAGGTGCTACGAAGCCTGATGACTGCGACGAATCCCCAGGACCCACATGGTGGAAAGACTCCTGAAGTTTGCCCTATGACCTGCAAGTGCCAGTGTGGCATGCACGATCCCGGGACCATGTGCTTACACATGCGCACACACATACACACGCACACACACAAACACAATTTTAAGAGTAATAAAATGTTTTAACATAAGGTGCACGGAGTGGCTAAAGAAGACTGTTGAGGTTTGTGCTTGTATTCTCTGACATCCGGGTAAGAATAGGGCCAACCACAGCCGCATGTTTGGATTTACACACTGGTTGAAATTGATGCTGGGGAGTCTCACTTGGGAACCTGGGAAGCCAGGCTCTTGGTTTCTGCTGGGAAGATGCGACTGGGTCCTCATGGGTGCATCCCACAGGAAAGGAAAGCAGCGGCGACCTGTCTGGGGCATGGATGGGCAGCTGGCTCCTGCAGGCTCAGTTCTCCAACAACAGCAATATCAGAAGCCTGAACACGCACTGTGGAAACAGCTCCCCAGTCACAGCGCCTGTGAGGTGTATGGTTGCAGAACCCAGGGACGGGAGACAGCTCTCGTGGCCCCCACCGCTGCTGCAAAGGTTTCATTTCCTCCTCAGGAGAGGTCTTCTAAATTTAGATCCAGTGCACCAGACACAGCTTCAATTAAGATGAGCTTTATGAGAAGAACACGCTGTCAAACACCTGTGAAAGCCGACCGCTCTAAAACCTGAATCCCAGGTCCACAGCCGTCAGTGACCAGGACTTCCAAAGATGAATCCAGAGAGGGGTTTATTCCTGGAACATTCATCTAGGAAGAGGGGGGGTCCCTGAGGAGCCCAATCCTGCATGGCCTGCTGAGGAGCTCTGCTCATTAGAAAAGTCAGGCTCTGCTCACTCTGAATTGCCAAGAATCCTTTCCCTCACCAGGAACCTCAAGAATGAAAGGTTCCAGGGAGAGCTGAGTCTTGCTGGAAAGGGTCCCTGCCCCTGTCCACGGGAGCCTTTTATAGACACTCAGCCACCTTTTTCCAGAGTGGATTATGGTGGTAAGATGAGTTCAATGACTGAAAATAATGACGGTGACATTAGCTGGGGGTGTTGGCTCATGCTAATGAGCTCAGCGCTATGGAGGCTGGGATAGGAGTTCTAGGCTGGCCTGGGCTACAAACTGAGTTCCTGACCAACCTGGGTGGAAAAGAGAAAGCCCCATCTCTAAAAACAAACAAACAATCCCCCAGAGCAGCTAACATTGAACGCGTAGGGTCTATGCATCCTGGGCACGTGGCTAAACTGAGGTCATGGCGCCTGTTCAACAATGCAGGTGTGGCTGTTATGAACACTCTAGAGAGCACAGTTGACAAGCTCACAGGAACATGGCCGGGCAGGCATGAAACACTCTCTGTGCCCCGGCTCCCTGGGCTCTGCTTCACTGTTATCTCAATGTTGGCATGCGTGGACTCGTGGGTGGGTCTACAGGAGTCCTCAGCACCACTCCGTCAGGAAGACTTCTTATCCTGCTGTAGAGAGGCAGCCATCTGTCCCTACAAGCATGCCATCACACCTGGCTATTTTTTTTTTTTTTAATCATGGCTTCTGGGATTGACTTCAGGTCTTCGAGCTTGTACAGCAAGTAACTTTACCCCTTGGGCAGTCTTCCCAGCCCACTATTTGCCCTTATTTAAAAACCCACGCAAGGGAGCTGGAGAGGTGGCTCAGTGGTTAAGAGCACTTGCTGCTCTTGCAGAGGACCAGGGTTCAGTTCCCAGCGCACATTCTGTAACTCCAGTTCCAAGAGATCTGACACCGGAAACACACACAGTACATAGACATACATGAAGGCACCACACATATATGCATTAAGAAAGAAATCTCTAAAATTCACAGGAATTGATCTAGGCCAGTCCAGGCACCTCTCCTCTCCAACTGATACCAGGAAGATTTGAAGCAAGAAACAACAGATTGAGTTCAGGCCAACCACCCGAGGCTGAACCTTCCTCACAGGAGAGACAGCTAACGAAACCATGGTCCAGGGGGGAGTTCCACGTGGATGGCGGGTTACATCTGGGCCAACACAGGTCTTGAATTGAAATGCATGTCACCCAGTTTGAAATAACGAGTCCTCCTTCGTCTGGACTCGTCAAATAGGAAGCCAACAGGAGCGGCTGCAGAAAGGACTTGAACTCCCAAAAGGAATGAGAAACAGCCTGTCAGTCCTGCCCTGGGTCTGTCCCCGTCTGCTTTTCAGTCACCCTAATTAACTGTAGCACGAGTGTCAGGTTGGGGGCCCGGCCAGCGCGTAGCAGGAGTCTGCCTTGCGGCATTCAGCGGGCAGCCTCTGTTCAGCACTGTTATGTCACGAGGAGTCCCTCACAGCACACTCCTGGGAGGCCTCAGTGCAGTTAACACAAGCCTTGTTTGTTCTGAAGTGGCATGCCAGAGGAGATTAGGGTATCTGAAAAGGAGCGGAGACAGGCTGGTGCAGTCAGTGGCTAACGGCTAAGATGTCCTGAGCTAAGGTCTAGCAAGAATCGGGAATTTGATTTTCATCTCCAGTCATTCACCCCTCAAGGAAAAGAAACTATTCAAGTAAGTGTCACAAACAAACAGAAAATTTACTGAGTTTTAAGTGTGTTACCCATATGGTTATTAGAGTACATGAACTAATATCAGAAATGCAGAGCCAGGCAGGGCGTGGGACACAGCTATCACCCCAGCACTTGGGGGGCTGAGGCTGGAGGGTTATGAGTTCAAGGCCCACCTGGGCTATGCAGGAAGATGCTGTTCCCAAAAGGCAAACACACAAACAAATAAACTTTTCCTAAGTAGGGACTGAGGGCTTAAGGGAAAGGGTGTTTTCATCTCTTATGCTAACAGAAGTCAAAGTTTCTAAGGACCCAGAGCAGCTTTGGTGGCTTGCTACCCAAAGGGCTCCCCTCAAGAGGGCTTGTCAACACTTGGGTATAACACTGTGTGGCTCCCCAAAGCTGGGAAAGCACAGTTATGCTTCCTAAAATGGAGGATTAAAGGCTACACTTCCGAAGGAACATGTCGCGTGGTCAAATGGTGACATTAGAATTTGGAGATGGTGGGTGTCCCAGGGGAAACCACCCACCCCTGTATCCCCTATAAAGAAATTGGGGCAAGCTGATGAGGTGTGGTCCTTGTAAACTGGAGAAGCTACAGATCAAGGCACCTTTGCCCTGAATTGTGACACTTGGTCACAAGTGCTTTCCAAAAAGCACCTCCAAGAATGACAGTTTCATCTTAGGACCACACATCGGGGGGAAGAGCATCCCTTCTTCCATTTAACGCAGTACTAATGTGCTGACCCTCAAACGATTCGCTAACCAGAAGCTTGTCTTTTCATCCCATTTCCACCAGTACCACTGCCTTTCTGGATCTTTCTGGCAGATGTCAGCATGGACCATGATTCCTCTCTTTATCTACAGTGATTGACTCATGCAAAGACACACATGAAGAAGAACAAGGGCTGAGCTAGAGGAGAGTCCACCCTAGGTGGGGTTTGTAATCAGGTTAAAGCCAACGCAGAGGGCACAGTCAGAGGTCCTGATGCACATGGCTGGGTCGCTAGGATTGTGGGAGAATCCCAGGTTGAAAGGGCTTTCTTTGAAGTTGGAGCTAAGTTCCAAGATGTCTTGCTTTAGATTTGCCTTTGGGCAGTGTGGGGAGCTGGGTAGGGTGCACACAAAGGTGCTAGTATGGACTGGACGAATCTTGCCCAGGACCTTGCACATGTAATCAACTGTTTGGTGAATAATTCTATGAGAAAAGTCCATGACTCTGAGGTTGAAACCATGGTAGAGAGAATGAGGTTAAAAACTGAGACAGGATAGCCGGAAGGAACAACTGACTGGAAGTTAGCCGACTTGACATCACAGCTGCCTTAGATACTTAGAGACAACGAGGAAGTCCTGGTTCTGGAGTTGGAGGAGGAGGGGGTTGACAGATCTCTCTTTATGAACCTAGTACTGTCTTGATTTGTGGGCTGGGGAACGCTAACAGAGAAGACAATTCTGAGCTTGCTCTATCCTTTTTCTTCCTCCGGAGCAAGAAACAGGTCATGACAACTGACGACTGTGAATGTCAGAGACCCAGAATGTATTGATTAATCAAGGCATTTGGCAAAGTCTCTCAGGAAATTCTTGTGGACAAGATGGAGAAATGCAGACCAGATGACAGTATAATTTGGGCGACTCAGAGTTGGCTGAAAACCTGTCCTCAAGAGCGCTGGAGGAAGGGGAAAGGAAGGTATCTGGGGGCCCTGCCAAAAGGCAATGTTGCTGTGTTAGCCTCCTCCTTACAGTGAGTGACTTGGATGCAAACACCAAAGGAACCAGAGCTAATCAAGACCACAGAGGACACAAAGCTAGGCGAAATCACTAATACGATGGAATCAAGATCGAAGATTTAGAAAATATCAAATGAGCTCAACAGGCTGGAACAAGGAGCTGGACCAAAGAAAGAATTGGATAGGGATAAATGTGAAGTCTTCAACTCAGGTTCAAAGAAACCAATTATATGCACACAGACTTGGGAAGGCCTGTCTGGCAACAGCTCCCTTCAACAAACAGATAATACTGGTTCATCACAGCCAAAGAGCCCAGCAGTTTGACATGGCTGCCAAAGGAAGCCAGTGGAATCTTTGGGTATAACAATAGAAATAGAACAACAGAAATCAACGGGTTTGGAAGAACAGTCTTGCTTGCTCCACTCTGCTGTTTTCAGACATCTGTCTGGCACGGCACCTTGCCAATAGACAGCATTCGGCAAATACTTGCCATGCAAATGAATGGCTACCACGCTCTCAGATGGATCTCAACGTGAAAGGGATTTGGAGACTGTCCTAAGAAGAGAGACCTGAACCAACGTGGAATGCACACCTTGGAGAAAGCCGAGGGGACCCCCATGAGAGGAGGCTCCAAAGGTTTGAAGAAATATCAAATTTCATTTTGTTTCAAGGGGGAAAATCTCAAGGATCAGTGGCCAGATGATATGCGAAGCTAAGGCTTGGCTCCAGTGGATGGGGAAACTTGTTTGAAGCTGGGTGTGGTGACAAAGACCTATAAACCCAGAAGCCGGTGGCTGAGCAGGAAGAAGAGTAGGAGGGTTACAAGTTCAAGTCCAGCCTGGGCTATGTAGTGAGAAGCCAGTCTAAACTACTGCATCGAGATGCTGTCTCCAAATATCCTCTGCCTCTCCAAAAAAGAAAGAAAAGTGTAAAGAAGTGGTAGAAATGTGTTTTCTTATTGCAGGCGCTAAAACAGAGGTTGGCTAGCCACTGGCCCCAGCTTTAGAGTTTCAGAGCGCTATCCACGGGAAGCCAGCCTGGAAGGTCTCTGTAAAGATCTGACTCTAGGGGCTCAGGAGGTAGACAACACAGTGAGGCAGGCACTGGAGGACGCTAGTTTGATCCCTAGAACCCGTGTTTAAAAAGTCAGTGTGAACTTACAACCCTAGTGTGAGGTAGCAGAGGCAGGTGGATACCTGGAGTTTGCTGGTCAGGCAGCCTAGCCTACTTGGTGAGTTCTAGGCAGGGAGAGGTCTCATCTCAACAACCAGTGTGGAAGGCACCTGAGAGACAACATCCTCGCTGTCCTCCAGCTTGCACGTGTACTTGTACGTGTGTGCAATCCCTCCCCACACACGTGCATTAGTAGATACACACACACACACACACACACACACACACACACACACACACACACACACGTGCATCCCTGAAGAGAGAGATTTTATGATGCTGTGTCAGTTTGTTCTTTCAGTTCCAAATAAGCGTCAGCTCACTGGAGAGGTCCGTGCCAGGCAATCTTGGCGGCGGTCTTCAGAGCAGCTGCTAACACAGGAAACTGGCCCCCACGCCAGGGTGGGAACCCAGAGCGGTAACTTGTGACAGGAGGCTGAGTTCTGATGTGTTTGTTTAACTTTCCTCAGCACAGACACTGAGGAAAGCTGACAGCGTGGAAGGAAGGAAGCTGAGAGCGTGGAAGGAAGGAGGAAGCTGACAGCGTGGAAAGAAGGAAGCTGAGAGCGTGGAAGGAAGGAAGCTGACAGCATGGAAGGAAGGAAGGAAGCTGAGAGCGTGGAAGGAAGGAAGCTGAGAGCGTGGAAGGAAGGAAGCTGACAGCGCGCTCACAGTTCCACCAGTGTGAAAGGCGTGCGCAGAAGTCATGGCTGAGAGCACCCACACCTTGACTTTTCCATGTGTCTCCACACGCGTCAAGTACGTGTTTGCTGGGGCCTGAACTCGGGCCATCATGCTTGCACCACGAGCCATCTCGCCTAGATTGCTGGGTTCTAAAGTAATCCAGTGTGCACCAGAAAATGTGCTGAGACATTAATACAGAGCTGTCATTAATAAGGCACAGGACCGGGGCTCCACCTCAGTGGCAGCGCTCACCACATACCTAGTATTTGCAAGGTCCAGGCTTCGCTCTTCAGCACCCAAAATGAATGAAAAAATATAATTTCCCTGCACAACAAACTGATTAGGCAGCCATCTCCAGTGTGCGGCCCTACCGGGAGGGGTGAAATGATCAGACACTACCAAGGTAGTGCCCTCGACACCAGACCCCAGACAAGTCTGAGCTGTCTTCAACAGGTCACACTTACAGCTCTCACAAGATAGGCATTTCTAATTTCGCTAAAAAGACAGCTACCAGCCCCTCTAGTGAAGTCTCAGACCCGGACGGTGAAGTCTGTGGCCCTGGGTCCTGGGGAAGTCAGCCGGGCCCAGCCAGGTGCTTGGTGGCCAGCTTCTGGCATGAGGCCAGGACTTGGTGGTCATAAATCAGACTTTTTCTAGAACCTGCGAGTGCGTCCACACGTCACCCCGTTCTGTAGACTGTGGAATGTGTACCGTCGTTGACTTTGAGGGCAGGTGTGACACTTCAGTGTCTCTTTACACACCACTTAAGCTACCCGAGGGTTTGCATGGGGCCAATGGGATACATCTTTACAACGACGGTTAACACACATGCCTCTCCTCCTTGCTTCTCTCCCATAATTTTTGAAGTGTTGGTGATTTATTTCCTCTCTTTAGTAGAGGAGGTTCAAACCTCAAACCACTGGCCTAGCATTTCAACTTCTTAGCCATTCCCTGAGGGAACCCTTTGGGAATGTGCTGGTAAAAAAAAAAAAAAAAAAAAAAAAAAAAAAAAAAGGAAATTGCCGTCAGTATTACAGACCACAGAGTTCAAGAGTTCAAGCGGAAAGCAGGGCAGCTCAGGGGAGGTGGGCGTCTCGCAGAAGACACACCGGTGTGGCCACATGTGAGAAATCAGAGACACACCTGCTTCTAAATAAGGAATGCCGGTCACTCCAGGGCCACAGATGGACTGCTGACCAGAGCAAATGCGAAGCCGCAGGCCCAGAGCAGGAGACAATGAGTGGACTTTAACATGTTCTGGGCACAAGTTTGTTTGCCTAATGATGCTTCCACAGTGTATCAGTCTAACCTCGACTCCAGCCCAGAATCGTGAAGAAACCCAGAGCTCTTAAAGACACAGACATCACTCTGGAATGACCAGTTGTCGGTTCTGCTGAACTCTTTCATGTATATAGACATGCATGTGTGTATGTATGTAATCACACCAGAGTTTATAAATATTTTAACTATAAGGATTATGAATAAATTTTTCTTTGGGTATATATGTGCTCCTTTTTGGATTTTTCAGATTAAAGAGCAGGCTGCTGAGGTGGCTCAGTGGTTAAGAGCACAGACTGCTTTTGCAGAGGAGCTGAGTTCTATTCCCAGCACCCACGCTGGGTAGCTCACAACTACCCGTAACTCCAGCTCCAAAAACTCCGATGCCCCTTCTGGCGGCCATACACCTCCCCCCAACATAGACACTTAAGTAAAAAAATAAAGTCTTTTAAAAAATCAAAGAACAAGAATAAACCTTGTTTCTAGTGCTCTACTTTTATGCAAGAGAAGTGGCATTTTGAAGAAAGTTTGCCATAGAACTGTTTCGGTCTACCTTGAACCAAAAGCCAGACAAATCATGCCTGGGACAGCATCGGACTCCTTTGGTCACCAGCTCAGGAGTTAGACAGGGGGGGAAGTGAGTAGGCCATGTCCAACTAAGATTCAAAAAACAAAACAAAACAAAAACAGACCTAACAAAACCCAGGCCAGGAACTTACCAGAAAGCTACCTTAAAGTGTGTCCTATTTTCTCAAATATAATCACTCTTTTCAAAGAGAAGTCGTGACTGGTTATTTATACAGAGCACTTTTGTAAGTGAACAACAGAAACGATGTTCTTAACTAATAATAAGCTTTATTTAAATCTTGTCTGACAAGATGCTTCAGTGACCACCAAGCCTGACAGCCCAAGTTCAATTCCCTGGGACCCACATGGTGGAAAGAGAAAACCAACTTCCTCAAGTTGTTCCCTAACCTCTACATGTATGCACCATTGTATGTGTGTGCCCACATACATACAAGAGCACACATGTTCACACACAAAATAGATAAATAATAAAAATCTTAAGATGATTCCGTATGAAAGATCAAAACACAAAGTCATAATGACTAAGGAACACAAAGAATGACCATCTCTAGGTAACAGAAATGTCATGTTTTTTTTTTTCTAATAAGGGTGGACACAAAACACTCTATGTCTCTTGTGGAAAGTTTCAGGGTATCTAGTGTTTTGAGAGGAGGATTACATGGTCATGTCCTGGTGACATTATGCTTTCCTGCGCACAGTTCTTTTGGCACATGCTCTAGTTGAGTTTAATAAGAGCTCCCAGAGCTGGGCACTGTGTTTTCACAGGCGAGGAAGTGCCTGTTCAGAAGTCAGTGAACACGTATTGGGTGCTTAGCTGGGCATGCGCTACTGCCGGGGTGCTTCTCATTGATGTGGGCTGACCTACTGCAGTCCTTTCGAAAATGCATTGTCCTCATGCCGGAGATCAGACCCCGGCGTTTAGAAAGGGAAGTATGCTGCCTATGATAATGTTCCTGTAAATACAGCAAAATTAAAACTCTTTGAGCTCCAAACCCCAGGGATTTCTCTCTATGTAACAAGATGAACAAGCTATGTCTCTCTGTGTATTAACATCACAAAATCCTTGTTCCAAAGTTGTGTAGTGTTTGGGTGCTGCTCCTGTGTTGGGGGGTGCTCCCAGACTTGAAGCCTCTCTGCCAAGCACTTCACCAGGTTCAAGACCTCAGATACTTTACTGTGCATGGGGCTCTCCGACCTAAGAGGCTATTTAGGATTGTGATAAACATACCTTGTAAAATTGTTCGGGGGTTGGGATGGGCTTTCCATGGGATGGAATTCCAGGTACTCAGTTGCCTTTGGTTTGTTTGTTTGTTTCCTGCAGGAAACATGACCCCTTCAGCATCGTCACTGTCTTATACCAAGGGTGGCAATCCACAGCCCTGCTGGCCTTCACCTCACAGAGACCCTCTTGCCTCTGCCTCCTAAGTGAGTGCTGGGATTGAGGGTGTATGTCACCTTGCCTCGCTATTTTGCCAACATATTTAGGTGGAGCCTTTTGCTGTGGGCTAATGTTTTCTCTGGAAGTAGAATAAATTTCACAAGCCCAAGACAGCCTGCAGTGTGAGTGAAGGGGAACACGCACGGTGGAAAACGAAATGAGCAAACAGCGCTGCTGCCGTAAGGCCCTTACAGGGCTCGTGCGGAATGTTTCCAGTCTATTTAAGTAAACCGTAAGAGGTCAGAGAGGATGAAGGAACGCCTGCCTCCTCTCTGCTGTGCACAGTAACGCTGCCCCTCTCCCAGGGAGTCTAAGAAAGCCAACCAGGCCTTAGCTGCAGAAGGCAGTCCAGGCTAAAAGGTCAGCGGGTCAGACTGGGCTGACTTGGACATCTGACTCTTGGGCAGGTTCATAAAAAGGGGAAACTGAGCTCACTGAGTCTAGGTAAGGTCAACAACAGCTTCTGTTGCTCAAGAGAAACCGAATTATCAGGAAAAGCACCAGACTCTGTGAACCTCAGTCCAGGGCCACACATGGTGGAGATGCCAACTGTGTCTTTGATGATTCCAGCTTATCTTTCAGGGCCACATTTCTGTTCTTTGCCTCTCACCCAGTTACAGTCCATAGAAGTTAGATCCCAAGTTCATGTTTACACCAGGGAAGGTAGCATGACACTAAGGAGAACATCAAATTATGGCCCAATTTCTGAAGTTGAAGGAAAACTGCCAGGCCTGGGGATGGTGCTTGTGGTGATACGGGTGTGATGGGACTTAGAGTAAACACAACCACAACCCTCTAGGACTGACTGTGATGCTGTTTCTAGGCTGGGTTAGATGGAGGAGAAGACACAGCCCAATGGTCGGCAGCTGGGCTGGAGTTCTGGCCCGAACATGAAGCAGAAGCAAGCTGGGCACCAGAACTTAATCTCTCTCTACTTTCCAGCTGCGGCTGCCATGACTTCACTGCCTGGAGCCCTTAAGGCCTTCCCTGCCACTGCACGTCCACGCACTGCAAAGTGAGCTGAAAATTTTCAGTTCCGTTACATCGGAAAGAAAAGCTACTATGAAAACACACCTGGCTGAAGAGACAAGCTTTGGTGGTGGTGGCGGGTTCAAAGACAGATGCTCATTAGACACAGGCTCCTCCCATCGAGGAAGCAAGCGACCTTTCGGAGAGCTGGGTGTCACTTCCCCATCACTGAAACACCACATCAACCCTCTGTCTAAATTATAAGCCCCTTAAAGTGACTACACTATCCTGGCTAGCCTTGTGCCAACCTGACAAAGCTCGAGTTACGTGAAAGGAGGAAACCTCAATTGAAAGACTGCCTCCGTGAGGTCCAGCTGAAGGTCATTTTCTTAATTAGTGATTGATGGGGAGGGAGGCCCAGCTCACTATGGGTGGTGTCATTAGTGGGCTTCTGGTCCTGGGTTCTACTAAAAAGCAGGCTGAACAAGCAAGAGGGAATAAACAAGTAAGCAGCATCCTCCATGGCCTCTGCATCAGCTCCTGCCTCCAGGTTCCTGCCCTGTTTGAGCTCCTGACTTCCTTCAATAATGAACAGCAATATGTTGAACAGTAGTAGGTGGAAATGAACCCTTTCCTCCTCAACTTGCTTTTTGGTCATGGCGTTTAGTGACAGCATTGGAAACCCTAACTACCACAGAGGTCCACACAACTGCAGCCTTGCACAGTTATGATAGTGCTGGAGAACACCTTCCTTTCTGCAGCAGCTCCGGCTCCCGCCTGACGTCTTTCTCCTCTCCTGATGCACAGCCTCCCTCCAAGCCCTCCCAGAGAGCAGAGGTGGCAAAGGTTTGTGTGGGTAAAGAGAAAACACCTCAGATCCATGCAGAGAAGAACTGCCCACTGACTTAGAGAAGTGCTGTGCCCGCCCGAACCCATGTCTCTTTTACATCCACTGGGTAGAAGCATCCTCAAAAGCAAAGCCACAGTGGGTCGAAAGGGCTTTGGAAAGAACACACACTTCGCCGCCCTCTAACCGAGTTTTGGGGATCTTAGCTATTCCAATTTCCAGTCACCTTCCCGGCCACTCCAAATGAATGTCAACGCCCGAGCTTCTCCGGGGACGTTTCTCCTTTGAACTCCCAGACTTCACTTCATTGCACGCTGTTGTAATATGAAGCAGATTTTTTCCCTCCCTCTTGTTTGCTTAAAAGGCGTTAACTATAAATTAGAGTGTCTGAAGAGTGAGGTGTCACTCCTAGGGCTGGGGCTCCTCGGGCCTGGAGCCTCACAGCCAGGAGACAGGCCAGGCTGCGCCTCTCCTTGGCAGCCAGGCTCCCCGGACCCCGGCCAGAGATGATCCCACCCTCCCTCTCAAAGCTATCTGGTTACATGGACACACTAACTGCCTTGTTTGGATTGAGCACTAAACCATATTCCTCTCTCTGTTCCCCTTCAGACTCCTGTCCTAGAGGAGCAGACGAGGTGTTTAAACACTTCTGCTGAGCTGGTTTCCACTCAGGCTTCTGTTCTAATGAGCCTCCACCCTATTTCTTTCATGGTGCGTGTGCAAGTAAGCATGTATACTGTATGCACACGTGTGTCCAGGTGCACATGCCAATGCATGTGTGGGGAGGACAGAGGAGGACGCTGGATGTTCTGTTCTGCTGGGGTTTTTTCCTAGTCCCTCAAGGCAGGGTCTCTCACTGAACCCCGAGCTAGGCTAGTGGGCCAGGAAGTCCCGGCAACCCTGTCTCTGCTCCCGGCAGTGCTTGGAGGTCCTGGTGTGTGTATGGCCAGATCTGGCTCTGTTCCATGAGTGCTGTAGGTTTGAACTCACATCTTTGTGCTTGCACAGAACAGCAAGTGTTCTTACTTGCTGAGCCACCGTCCTAACCCTAGCGTCAATCATTAAAACGTGTGTGTCAGTTCCAATCTCCTGAGAGAAATCACCTCAGTTGCACACATTTCCCTCTGACTCCACCAGGGGAACAGCTGGAGACCAAGAAGGAAAGGGACTCTTGAGAAGGAAGGAGGACCAGAGAGAGAGCAGGGCTTTCCAAGAGCTGTGAAGTCAGAGACTGCCCACTGACTTAGAGAAGTGCTGTGCCCGCCCGAACCCATGTCTCTTTTACATCCACTGGGTAGAAGCAAGAGCAAGAGCAACTCGGCTCCTTCAGGAACACGTGCTCTCTCACAGACCCCCCTCCGTGGCTAGTCCTACTTCTCACACCGCCTTTGGCATCAGGGTGACTAATTCCCCTTTGCAGATGCTCGAGTACCAGAAACCACTTATCTACACGGGAGCAAAGCTGGATGTGAGCTTGAGTGTTCACAGGCTCAACGTGCCTTCTGGAGGCCGCCTGTTCTGTGGCGCCCCAGTTTTCTCTGTGCAGGCCCAGCTCTGTGGGGTAAATGAGCAAGGACGAGCCTCCAGCTGCCCCACAGCACGCTGGCAGGGTGGCCTCCTGCACTTGTCTTCCGTCCCCACAGTTTGCCGGAACTCGAGGCCCCATGGCTACACTGAGGTCCTTCAGTGTCACTGCGGTGGTGACGGGCCCACTGTGCCCTGTGCTGTTAGGTACACTTCCAGACCTACTACCTACACTGCTGGTCTCTGGTCCAAATCCTCCTTCTCTTGTTTCTGCCTTTAATTTCATCTGGATTTAATAACCGCGTCTCCCGGGGGGGAACTGTCCCACATCAGAGCCCACTCCGCACTGTGGTATCACTTTGATGCTGTTTATAGCTCCTCTTTCTATTTTTAGCCTACGTGAGTCTTTCTCCTGTCTGCAAATGCTTTTATGAAGCGTGTTGGAAGCTGACCACAGAATAAGCGGAAGGCTGGCTCCTGCTCTTTCTGTTTCTGTTAAGAGACTTGCTCTGATGCATCCCAGGAGGGCATTGCGCCCCTTACACAGCAGAGGATCCTCTTGCAGCCAGTCACCAAGCGCTGGAGCTCTTCCCACCACATCCTGTTCCTGGGGCGCCCGGGACTGAATCCAGGGCGGTGAGCACGCTCGGCCACCATGCTACCAGTTAGAACTGCAGTCTGCTGAACTGTGAACTGTCACACAGCAACAGTGTCCAATATCCCCCCCCCCAACCTGTCTGTCCGTGGCGTGAGTCATCACGTGTGTTTGTGCTGACAGGGAAATTTAAAAGCCAGCCTCTTCTAACATCACACACCCCCTCAGCCCCTGGATAGCCAAGTCCTGACGGACCAAGCAGCCCTCTTCTGTGATGCGCATGTCAGGATGTGTGACAGGGAGAAGAGGGTTCTCCGGTGCCGCGCTGAGTACTGCGGCCCGACAGGGAGCAGCGGCAGGTCTGCGTCTTGCTTTCCCTGCATGGCTGCAGTGAGGCAGAGGGATGACGTCTACACAATCACTGGGTGTGTTTACAGGCACTCCTCAGTCTCCACCACCTCGCCTTTAGAGCCATCCATCCAGACACACCCGAGAGCCACTAACGCTGAGCTTCTCGCCAGCTTTATTCAAGATTTTTTGAATTCAGTAGGCAGTTAAAAGTGAGCCCCGTCTGGGGTCCACTCAGCGTGTGCGGAGCGCCATCTAGGGGTGAGTGGCGGTACTGCACGTCTCCGTGCGCACAGCCTTTCCTTCAGGTTTCCAGAACCACCACAGACACACACCCTCATGGATCCAGCATGCAAGATAACTGTGGCTTTTCTGTTTTTGAAGAGTTTGTCATGTAAGGTTGGAAAAAGAAGTTAATAAACCCAATTTTTATGACCTCGAGATTTTTTTTCGTATGCACTAAAATCATTCATTCCCTGCAGACGGTGCAAAAGTTCTACTGGAAGTCAAGGATTGGATGTTTCATAAATGGTCCATGTCACCAAAATACCTGATTTTTTTCTCGGGGTTGTGGCATCTCTCTGGACCTCAGTCTTTTGGGATCTATCCTCTATTCTTAGAGGAGGGGACATCGGAGTTAGCGTTAACTGTCGGCTGACACAGCCTAGAGTCTACGAAGGGAGTCTAACTGAGGGATCTCCCACGTCAGATTGCATGGGTGTACCTGAGCAAGGAGGGCTGCCTCGGTCGCCATGGGGTGAGGGGCCTGTGGAAGGACCGTTCAACCCTCAAAGGAGTCAATCCTCAGGCCGAGAGCAGCTGCCATAGGTGAGGCAGGAAGAGACATGAAGGGCCGAGAGACGCGGGAGAAGGAAGAGACATGAAGGGCCGAGAGACGCGGGAGAAGGTGGCCTGTCTGGAAAGCTGGGCACAGGCTGGTGAAGAGGATGCAAGCTCACCAGGAAGGAATGACCCCGCACATTAATCGACACATTTCTGGAGAGCGGCATGTTTAGACTCATACTTCGGAAGACGGCACTGGCAAGGGTGTGAGCAACGTAAGAGCAACCTAAGAGACAGGACGGCCCAGGATGTACACAGAAAACCCTGGGAGTCCGCGCCCCTCGCAGGTAAGCTTTGAATCCTACATCACCCTGTAAGAGCCTCCAGCCAAAACAACGTGACCTATGACCCATGCTTTGACTTGGGTACCCAGCTGCTCGCTTGCAACTGCCATTTGCAATGCACCAGGAAGATCGTCTGAAAACATCGAGGATCTCCTGCCCACGGAGCCGATGGTGCCAAAATGTGGCCTCTGGATGCCCAGGGGGACGACACAGCTGTGCTAGAAGATATCCAGGGACACCTGGTTAGGAACGAATCGATCATGTGAGGGCAGGTGAGTCCTGCTGCTTCCCAAGGCTGTCTCATGGTGCTTCGTCATTCAAACATGTCTTCTGTGTAAAGACCGCGTGCTGGACCACTGTGCTGGCCAGTGGGAGGAGCAAAGATGAATCAGACGAGCTTGCTTCTAAGGCCAAGGTTTTCCTGGCATCCATGGGGAGGCAGACATGTGGATTTGAAAGGACAATGGAGCATGACAGGTGTAAGATGGCATGCTGGGGCACAGCTGTAACCCCAACACTTGAGAAGCAGAGGCAAGAGGATCAGGAGTTCAAGGCCAACCTGGGCTACATGGTAAGATCTTGTCTCAATAAAATAAAAGTAGGGAAGAGGGGAGGAGGGAAAGCCTCTTGTCAGGATCAGACACTTAAGAGCAGGTTCAAGATTTGATGGCAAGGCCTGGAGGCTTGGAGACCGGGTGCAGACATGAATCACAGAGTTTGGAGCCCAGGACAGAGGTCCGGACTGCAGAGGACACACGGATTCTCCTGCTGCACTCTGTTCTGGATTTTCAGACTTCCTGCTGTATTCTTCAGAACTTCTTTCTTGCTGTAACTTAGAAGCAAAGGCATGTGGAGGGGATCCTGTCCAAAGGGTGCTGAATCCACACCCCCACCTCTGCCCCAGCCCACCCAGCTCGTCAGCCTGTCACCCTCAGCCTTGACATCACTGGTGTCCACCTCTCTGTCCCAGATGGCCACTACCCGTGCATTCACAGTGTGGTCAACCCTGCCACCGGGAAGGGAGGCATCCCTGCAGGAGGGGCCACTCTGTGGGTTTCTTAGGGCCTTTTCTTTTCTTTTTGAGGTGCGGTCTTGTTCATGTAGTCAGGTTGGTCTTGAACTGATGTAGTTACAAACGGCTTTGAAATTTGGATCTTCCTGGCTGTACCTCCATGGTGCTAAGGCTCGTAGATATTTGCTGCTATGCCCAGGGTTCTGCAGGGCTGGCACTGCTTCCTGCATGCCGGACAGGAATCCTACACTGGAGTTGCATCCCTAGCCCTCTGAACTTTTTTTTTTTTTGCTTTTGTTTTTGTTTTTCCTGTATTGGCTACAGATAAAAAGCTTTGTGCTTGGGTGATTATACGATTTTCAGATTTCAGTTTGACAGGAAGTACCTATCTTTCCTTCTAGCATTTGTCTCAGACCTTCTTCTCTCCCGAACAAACAAACAAGCAAGCCTTTGAAGAGCATCTGCCACACACCTTTTAAACATTTGAAATCTCAGCCGTTCTGCTTGAATCCAGCACTGCATATGCTGCCTGAGCAGATGCCAGATTTTTGAGACCGGGTTTCTTTATGTAGCCATGTTATCTCAGAACTCACTGGACCAGGATGCCCTTGAACTCACAAAGAGCTGCCTAACTCTGCCTCCTGAGTGCTGGGATTAAAGACTAGCACTACCACTGCCTGGTGCTATTTTTCAAAGTGCCTTAAAAAAAAAAATCAGGGTAGTACAGGTCTGAAAACTGCCGGCAGGAAACCCAGCAGCGACCATGCACAGCGCCAAGGGCGGCTTGTTTGGTTTTACAACATTTGTTTGCTGCTGTTTTGTTCATTTTTGTTGTTGTTGTTGTTGTTTTCCTCCTAGGGAACTACATGGCATCTCCCTCCTAGCAGAAGCCAGCGTTCCCCATTCCCCGCCTCAAGTTCATGACCAGTGAATACCAGAAGTCCATAAGTGGAATGTTTTTCTCTTCATTACAGGTCAGACCCCAGCTGTCAGCTTCATCCACCTTCTGGTTCTGAGCAGTATTTATGAGAACCCAGAGAAGTCAGGCAAGAAAGAGGGGAGGAGCACAGGACAGGCCTCAGGGTTCCAGTCCAACCTCTCTCCGTTAAAGAAACACTTTGAATTCAGTAAGGAAAATGGAAAATATTAACTTCTCCCCCATCCAACTTTGTCCTTTGAAAGACATCAAAGCTGAGGGAAGTGTGCGGGAGGTTGGTCCAGAGTGGGCTATACTGGCCTCTCTGTCTCCAGCCGTGTTTTCTGCGTGTTAATTGATTCTACCAGCAGCTTCTGCATCTTGATCAATTCTAGCAACAGTTCGTAAGCACACTGCTCATCCAGGTGCTCAGGTGTGTGGAGTCTCTGATGGGGACACGGGAGGCTGTCAGGGCTGGGAATGGAGAGCTGGAGTAGCGAACGGCGCTGGCCAGGCTCAGGGCTGCTGCCCGGAAAGGCCACTGCGCGGAAGATAAAGGAGAGAGACAGTTCCTGAGCAGAGGGAGCTGTCATCACCACTGCTGAAGCAGCCTCTGCCGCCGTCACCCCCAGCACTGCCACTCGGTGTTCCCTACCCACGCCACGCGGTCCAGCTCTCACCCGCCAAACCAGCCCTTTAATGCTCCTGAAGAAGCAGGCAACGCCGTCTGCCTCTCCAGTCTACAGAAGGCTCCTCAGAAACACGCATGACCTGCTCAAGACACTGGACTAGTGAATTTACACCCATATCTTACTGGTGAAGTGTTAGCATGAGGCTGATTTTAAACAAACACTTAGCTCGCTAATTTAGAATTAAGTTTGGGCAGCAGTTTATTTTCTGTATGTAACGTGCCTAGGTGCTGTTTACGGCTCTTACTGTTGTCATAAGGGGAATTCACTCTTTCAGTTAGAAGTTTCCCCCAGTTCTTAACCACAGAAATCTAGTTCCATCTATTTCATTTTGTTCTGTTTAGTCTATTGCCATCTCTCAACGAAAACAGCAAATTAAGAGAGTTCCCTTCTGGGCTGCTCTAAAGAATTGCAATTTCACTACTGACCACTAGATGTCAGTATCAACCAGTTCCATGTTTTTAAAAAGTCATCTCTTTATGCACCCGAAGTGTCAGCTGATGTGTGACTTATCTATAAAGACTGAAACACACAGTAAGACACAGGCTGCTGCTCAGACGTGACATGATGCCAGCTGCAGTCTGGGGGGGAATCAAACGTCTGTTTTCCTAAAGTGCTTCCTCACAAGTAGAGTGCAGGAAGCACCACGACCCCAGCAGGCATTGCGGGAGGGGGGTGAGTTCCTGTTTTTTATAATGTGTTGAAAGTTCACCTAGTACACACATGAAGTATTTAAGTTAGACTTCCAGACACTGACGGGGAGCACGGTGGAGGCGGACATGCTCTGGGCTGCGGACTGAGCTCAGTTGGTCGCAAGCGAGGGCTTGAGTCTGCCCTTCAGACACCAGAGGCTTTTTAATGCCGCGTGCAGCAGCAGGTGTGTGCAATCCCAGGGGTAGTGAGGTGGAGACAGGTGTCTGGATCCCTGGGACTCACTGGCCAAGCGTCAGCTGGAGGGAAACTAACAGCGAGAGAGTTGGCGGGATGGCGCGGTGGGCCAAGGCTACACATCTGAAGATCTGGGGGAGCCAGAGACCTAACTTCTGCAGGTCACCTCTGGCCCCGTGCGTGTGAGCTGTGGCACCGGCATGCTTCCACACAGACATGTACTAATAAATGTCGTAAAATAAGTTCTGAGAGAAAATCCTAAGACTAACTGGCAGGTAGGTGCATAAAACCCCGTCTTCGTAGAGGCGGCTGCCGGTGGGGGTGGTTTTCTCCCTTGGTATGAGGTCCCAGGCAGATGGTGCAGGAAAGAATAATATTTTGATGTTTAAATCAGATAAATTTCTGAATATCAAAAGCACAGAATGGGATTAGCATGCACGAGGGCCTCGGCTAGCTCTCAAGACAGTGTGGAGGTCTGTGCCTGCACACCCAGGACTGGGGAAATGGAGTCGGGAGAAGCAGGAGTTCAAGGTCAGCTTTAGCTACTTAGTGAGTTCAAGGTCCGCCTGGGACACACAACACCCTGCACTGGACAAACCACGAAGAAATGGTGTCCTATTTGTTTGTCTGACTTCTGCTGAGGTGTGCAGCACCCCATCCTGTCTTTCGGGAGGTTTCCCATCAAATTTGTGATGCAAAAGCAGTACTTGGCTCACCCAGACTTTGGCAGCGATTTAGAGAGGATGCCTAGAGGTGGCGAGATGACAGATGTTCCCTTCACGTCTTCGCTAGCACACACAGGCCGGTCCCCACCCCAGCCACCACTGTGCTAACACTGTGCCCATAAAAATATGAGTGTGATCCACAGGCTAGCAGCAGATCACGTGAGTTGCCTCAGCAGTGGCATGTGCAGGGACCTGAAGGCATGAGCTACTTCTCCTGGGCTGGTTGGTGTTTGCCAGCTTCCCACAAGCCAGAGTCGAGAAACTGCCTCCATCACACCGGCCTTTGGGCGTTTTCTTGATTAGTGATCACTGTGGAGAGCCCAGCACACTCTGAGCAGCGCCACCCCTGGGCGGATGGTCCTGGTGTATATAAGAAAGCAAACTGAGCAAGCCAAGGGGCGCAAGCTAGTAAGCAGCACTCCTCTGTGGCCTCTGCTCCAGTTCCTGCTCCAGTTCCTGCCTTGAGTTGCTGCCCTGATTTCCCTCCATGAGGGAGGGAAATAATAATGTAGCCTTTCCTCCCCGAGTTGCTTTTGGTCATGGTGTTTGTCACAGTACCTCTTAGCCCCTTAGTTCAAGCTGTCCAGATCCTGCTTGGGTGTCTGAACCTCTAATGCTTTATGTCACGCCCTGGGGATAGTACCTACAGGGGTGATAGATCAAATGGGCATTGTGTGGCTGTTTGGCTCCAGTACCAAGCAGATGGTAGTCACCGTGCCAGCCTGTGCCTGGTTTAGGAGCGGGGCCTCAGTGGAGGCTCCCCTCTTTTCCTAGTACTAAGTGTCAGGTACCATCGCTGCCGATGCAGACAGAGCACTCACTGCAAGATCCCCCTCTCTTCAGAAACCACGGGAAAGGGACCATCAGGACGACCTGGAGGCTACGGACATCCCATCCCACCCACAGACCTGCTTTGATAGCGAACATCCTGCATGACCGCATATTCTTTTCTGGCCTCACTATGTCGTTCTGCTCCCAGGGGAGTCGGCCGAGGCCTAGACGATGGCTTTGTGAAGGTTTCCATTGCTAAAGCCAGCACATGATTAGAGAGATGGAAGGCTCCCTCAGCTAAGGATGGATCAAGACACTAGATTAACTATGGTCAGAGGGAACACAAGACAGGAATCTCAATCAATACCTGCCAGCCCCTGAGCACCTCATGAGAACCAGGTCGCCCCGTTCCAGCAGCCAGAGGTCAATGGAGGTCACCTGCACTGCCTCCACTTGTCACCTGGCCCCATGCTCCTCAGACTCCTCCCTGTGACACTCCATTTGTCATGGCTTTCCACAATCACTCACGTTTTCGGGGCCCTGATGACTGCCGAGAACTCATCCAACTTTGCAATTCTTTTGCCACTCAACTGGCTTTTCACTACTTTTTCTTGGTACACGTGTGCCAAGAAAGGGTCTCAGAGGACTCAGAGGACAGCTAGGAAGAATCAGTTGGCACCAAGAACCTTTTACCCACTAAGCCAGCTCGCCAGCTTCATGGAGACTCTGTTTAGAATAATATTGTCACTCGGCTAATTGAATTGGGTGATTTGTTCTAGACAGTTACATGAGTCACTTATTTGAATTCCAGGCTTGTTAAGCCCCACTGGGGACTCTCTCTGATTGCTACCTGAAGCAAATCATTCTAATGGTGCCTTGTGGTGACTGTTAAAAGTGTCATCATGTTAACAGTGACAGAGTGCCTGAACCAGGAGACTATTATGTCTGGTGTGTGTGTGTTATACATGTTCATATATTTTTTGTCTTCAGTGCTTAAAATTTATAAATTACTCATGTTTGTGTATGAATGACTAGGCCAACTGAGAGGCTTGTGGCAAACCTCCTCTCCTGAAAAGAACCAAGAATGAGACTGCAGAGAGTTATGCTTTTCCAGCCCTCGCTCTGAGGTGTGAGTGGACCTGGCCACACCGTCAGCTCCTCAGTGTTGATGCTGCTGCTCCAGCAGCCAGGCAGGCGCCTCCTTCCTCCCTCACCTCGCCTGTGCTGTGCGCCTCCTGAAGCTCCACACACGCTCTCAGAAGAAGAAGAACTTTCTTGTGGCTGTGCTAGGACCTCCAGACGAGCCCTCGTGTGTGAAGACGTGTGGGGAGCCAGGACTCCAGCAAATGAGGTGTTGCCTGTGGCAATCTGCCTTAAACGTTTTTAAGGCTGAAACTGAACATAAACCTGATGAATTTCCCTAGTTATATATTTCTTTTCTAGTAGGTATTCTTTCTCTCGTTTTTAGCCACTTGGATAACTACCTAACATACTAAAACCTGTCTTGATTTCTTGATTAATATAAACTCGACTTACACACACACACACACACACACACACACACACACACACACACTCTGTTGGGGTCTCCTGAGTCTTGTCTTTTTGAATTCAGTCTAGAGACATAGACATTCGGAGAAGTTAGTTCACTCAGCAAAGCAAACACTCCAAAGAGAACCTGGGGAGCCGGCGTTCGAAGGAACCAGGTCACATGTATAAAATGACAGCAAGTCCCGATATTCCCGGAGGCAGCCGTTCAGAAAGCACAGGCGTCCAAGCCTGCAGTTCAGAAGGACCACGAGGCCCACCTCCTGCCCTCGGGAATTGCTGTGGCCATTATCATTTACAAGGTCAAGTTAAGGAAAGTAGAGTTATTATGTCCAACATGCTTGATGAACTCCTTAAGGTTAGACAGCATGGCTGGGCTCTCTGTTCATTTTCCCAAACGTGACTGCATTTTCACAATGGCAGCTCTGACTGGACAGGGCTGGGACCATCTCAGAGATCTTTCTGAAGACTGGCCAGATAGTCCCACTGGTGTAGACAGGGAGGGGGCTGGGCTCCCCATGGCTACCCTTTCCTTCTCTGACCTTTGAAGGACAGGGTTGGCCTGGCCCTGACCTTTAAGGCCTGTCTACACATAGTCACTGGCCTGGAAAGCAACATGGGAGATCCTTTGATCCTTGTCAAAATGGGAGTATCACCCAACACTGAGAGACTACAGAGGGACCCCAGATTTTCCCTCATCCCTCAGTTTCCAGGAAGCCAGTCCAGCTAACATCCTTCCAGCATTCAGGAACTCTAGCAGCCAAGGAAATGCAGACTTTCCCTAGAGCCGAGTGGGCAGTGTGTCTGGCTCCCCTCGCTACTTGGCGTGCTTACACTTCAGAAAGGTATGTCGCCTCTCAGCGTCCATCTACGCCGTTCGGAGCACTCCTAAGCCCACCAGCTTCCTGCCTCACTCTCACGCTCTGGGGTTCCAGGAATGATTATACCCATTCCCCACTGATTTTGGTGGGTTGGGGCAGTCTTTCCTTTTTACTTCACATAACCAGGAGAGGCTCCACAGGATGGGGGAGGCAGAGCAGTGTGTCCGAGGGAGCGCTGTCTGCGGGTGACAACTTTCTCAGCTGTGTGTCGGGGAAGCAGAGTTACCATGTGAACCCCAGGCTCAGAATCAGAAGGAACCTTCACCTTATAAAAATGGGGAGCAAATTCACTTCTGGCTATTTAAACTGACGGCCCAAAGGACATCGTCAGCAGTCAGTGCCTCTAGCAACTTCAGCAAGGAGATTTCAAGTAACTGCACAGGATGATGGGAAGAGTGGCAAAATGGTCCTGGCAGCATCAGCTTCCTGCTAAGACAGGCACTTTCTAGATATACAATAGGCTCTTTTTCAGCTGTGAAGGAGAACGAGGTTAGGTTGCTTGCCGGAAAATGGGTGCAACTCAAGATAATCATATTATGCTAATTAAATCTGTTTTGGAAAGACTCATATGACTGGTGTCCTCTCATTTCTGCATCTGAAACGTTATAGATACATAGTATCAGCTATGTACGACCACAAGCAAATAGAAGTCATCCTGTTTGAGGAACAAAGAAGTAATGGGCGAATAATAGGGGGGCCGGGGGAATATGCTTAAAGCATATCATATACTTGCATGGCATATATGTATGGTGCCTATTCAGAAAAAAAAAAAAGATGCATCTAGAAAACGTCTGGCTTACAATTCTATCACCCTCACTGCTGTGCAGCAGGTGTGAATTCACGTATTTATGCTTGAGAGGAGGTGGGCAGGGCATGTGCATGCATGGTGCTCATGCAGAAGTTAAAGAGCAAGTGAGGAAGTCAGTTTTCCCCTTAGCCAACCGAACCCAAAGCCAGCAGCACCAACACGCTGCTTCCCTAGTGGAAAGAGCGCATTGCATCCCTCCCCCGGTCCTCTCACCGACCCTGCTTACATGGCTGGCCTTTTGCTAACCGTGGCCCTTCAAACCTTGCCTCGTCCAGAACCCAACCGCACCTGCACCACGTGGGAGCCCACAGGTGAGGAGACTGCCCCACCGCTCTACGGAACTACTGAACCAACATGACACCACTCTGAGCTTTCACAGTACGGGGTAGGCACGCCCTTGGAAGGCAATATGAATCTCACCAATCTGTAATTTTCCACACACATCATGAAAAGGTATAATATCGATACACAGAAAGCTCCTGTGGAGAAAAGGGATGTATGTGGGGCGGCCTGTGAGAATATTTAAACTTTCAGCACACCAAGCGCCAGGCCACGCTGCTTCATCTCAGCACGGGACAGGCGCCCTGCGCTGGCTGGTTTCATGTCAACAGGACATCAGCCCGAGTCCTTTAGGAAGACAGACGCTCAACTGAGAAAATGCCACCTCCAGACTGGCCTGTAGGAAAGCTTGGGGGCATTTTCTTAATTAGCGATTGATGTGGGAGTGCCCAGCCCCATGTGGGCAGTGCTGCTCCTGGACAGGTGGTCCTGAGGTGTATAAGAAAGCAGGCTGAGGAAGCCATTGGGTCAGAGCGTGTGTCAAGCCAGTAAGCTACATTCCCCCATGGCCTCTGATGCAGTTCCTGCCTGGACTTCCTGCCCTGGTTTCCTTGGAGGAAGGATACAAGTTGTAAGCTGAAAGAAACACTTTCCTCCCCAAGTTGCCTTTGGTCATAGGGTTTTATCATGTAACAGAAAACCTACCTAAGACAGTCCCTTCTAATCCTGTCCAGGACACAAAGGGGCACAGAGAACTTAAGGAACATTGTCAAAATTATACAGTAAATCAAGACAAAAAAAAAAAAAGACAAGACTCAGGGAGCCTGGCTCCAGAGGGTGTATCTTAGTTATATGTGTGGTGTACATTTGTGGGGTGTGCTCATGGAGATCAGAGACCATCACTGGGGTGTCTTCCTGCCTCTTTGGGGCCACATCCTAAACCTTTCATGGTTTGGCTCCTCCAAAGACATTTCATTCATATCAGATGTTAAGGCAAGGCCCCATCTTTCTCAACTTCTTTTCATTCTCCATCTAAGATGACCAATACTGCATTTGATAAATTCTTCTACATTTTATCTTAAATTATCTCATCAAAACAGCACTAAAAGACAAATGTTCTCTGCATGTTAACATTAATATAATTCTGGAAACTGTGACTGTAGGAACTTTTGTAACAACTAAATTCTATAGAAAAGCAAATTCCTACAAGCAAGGATAAGCCTTCAGGGATGGGCTCAGTAGGAGAAGCACCTCGCTGCAAGCAGGAAGGCCTGAGTTCGGGTCCTCAGCATCCACATAAAGCCGGATGTGAAATGCAGGTTTGTAACTCCAGAGCTCCTCTGGTGAGATTGGAGGTGGAGACGAGAGAATCTTGGAAAGCGTGGACCAGCAGGGCTCAAACAACAAGAGACGCTGTCTCAAAACAAGGTAGAAGGAAAGGACTGGCATGAACTCTGACCTCTACACATGTACTGTGGCAGAGACACACACTTACATCCACACATAAGCATACACAAAGGGGTTTGCTTGTTTTTGAAGGTGATGAGGGAAGAGACTGTATATAGAGATATATAAATCATATTTATTAGCTCTGATACTAAACACACAGAAATTTACATTCAAAAACATTGCAGCCAAAGGGCCTGCCTTTCGCTGACTGTCAACTCCGCCAGCTACGAACACCAACAGAGACAACATTGCAGCCTGTCTGGTGAGGCTGCAATCAGGCCTCAGCTCCCAAGGTACATTTGCAGATAAAGGAGGGTAGCAAGCCAGGCAGAGACACAGCTGGTTCTGAAGCCTGTGCGCTCATGTTTAAGACGCGTGTTTTTAACCAAATGGTACTTTCTGTCACCTAGGCACATCCCAATGAATTCAGGCTGGGGAATATGTGGAGTAGATCTCAGACGCCTGAGGAGGTGTGAAGCTTCCTGGGTTAGGGCCATCCTCTGCTATAAAAGGCAGAAAACCTCAACCCCTTCCCTTCAGAAGCTTGCCTCATGTGGGGGAGACAGGGGAAAATACTCTGTCCTCTTAAGATGCCGCCCACACATTGGTGCCATCAGTTTCCCACTGAGACAGCCCTCCCTCTTCACAGCTCCACTTCCCAGGAGGGGAGGAAACACCAGACCTCACCAGGCAGGGCTGGCAAGTGTCTCGGTCCCTGCGAAGCATCAGTGTGAACCGAAGTCACTCCATGACTGAAAAGCTAGCACGACACAGGCGACTCTCGAAGAGCAGGTCGCTGACAAGCTGGTCCACCTCCGCCTACCGCCCCAGAGCTCACAGCCCCAGGCCATCCTTGAAAACCCGTCAGACCCTGAGTCCAGAAGCACCTACCTTGCACTGTCCCGACACGCAGATGGCCGTGCCGTTCTGATCACAGGGGGTACCATCGATGACCTTCTCGGCTTGTCGGACGTAGAAGCGGTAGCCGGTCGCCTGGCAGTTCAGCTCACACTTGCGATTACCCTTCACTACCAAAAAAGCAGAGAACATAGACGAGGCCTGAGCGAGCCCACTCCGGCAGACTTGGCCCTCCCCAGAAGGTGGCTTTGCCGTCTGTGGAGGTCACCTGCTCAGAACAAAGTGGGGTTGGTGTAGTCATGAGGTTCTATAACTGCCATAATCAAATTTCAAAACATTTTCATTACCCCCAAAAGGAGACATATGCCTTTGAGCTGCCCTTCCAGTTGGCCCTTTCTCCAGCCTGGCAGCCAGTTCACCTTCTGTGTGTGGCTCTGTCTTTTCTCACATGCTCCTTACAGCTGATAAGAAAACCACCTGACCAACTGACAATCTAGGGGAGGCACTTCTTCATTTGTCGGTGTGTGGTGGAGATTTGACGCTCACAGAAAATTGTAAAGGACTTTTTAAAGGTCTCACCATTGCAAACACGAGCCTCCTTTTACACACCCCATGCTTTTTGTTGTTGTAGTTATATTCTATGAATTGGCAGTTTTCTAGAGCATGTAATTTTTAAGCTTTGCTATGTTTTGTCTTATAACCTGAAAGCTACGTGGGGCCTGGGGACAGGACTAGGAATGTGATCATTTGATAGAATTTTGCCTAGCAAGCATGAGGCCCTGGGTTGGATCCCCAGCATGGCATAAATAGGACACAGTGGCACACGCCAAGGCCACCTCCAGGATTACAGAGTATGCTGGCCAGAGTCACCTGGGAAGAAGGAACCTCAGCTCAGACAATGCCTGCACCAGGCTGTCCTGTCAGTGGGCTTTTTCCTGACTAATGGTTGATGGGGGAGGACTCAGCACTCCACGGGCACCTCAGGGAAGGCAGTCCTGGAGATATAAGAAAAGTAGCTAAATGTGAGCCCGGAGAGCAAGCCAGCAAGCCAGCAAGCCAGCAAGCCAGCAAGCCAGCAAGCCAGCAAGCCAGCAAGCCAGCAAGCCAGCAAGCCAGCAAGCCAGCAAGCCAGCAAGCAGCGTTTCTCCAAGTCTCTGCTTCGGGTCCTGCCTCCAGGATTCTGCCTCAAGTTCCTGTCTTAACTTGCCTTCAAGACAGAGTGGAAGCTGGGAGATAAACTGCCCCCTTCTCAAGCTGCTTTTGATCACAGTCTTTATTACAGCAATAGGAAACAAACCAGGACACTCACATAGTGAGTTCAAAGGGGGCTTGGGCCATGCGAAGTCCTGTATCCAAATGAAGCAAATAAAAACCCTTCAGGGGTGTATTATCTTTATGCTCCCAAAGTGCATGGAAGGAGAGCTAAGAGCCAGCATCTCTCTCTCTGCTTCCTGAGAGGAACACCATGGCACTGGCTGCCTCACACTCTTTCTCACAGTGATTAACTACAGACCCAAGCGATGGGCAAGAACAAACCTTCCCTTCCCATGTTGCTTTTGTGCCGTCCTTATTGTGACAGCAGCAAGGAAAGTAACAAACACATGCTTTCCTATCTTCTCACCTGCCCACCTGCAAACTGTACTCCCCTACCTCTGACTCTTTATGTTTTTATCCCTTTATTACAGAGCCTGGTACACAGCAGGTGCTCAATGTGTGCTAACTATTGTAATGAGAAACAATCTGGTTGTTTTCAAAAGGGAAAAATTTTAGGTAAAATATAATTCATATCTAAAAGAAACAGACAGGCCAGCCACACTCGGAGTTTAAAACCTGCTTTTGAGACAATATAAATTCTATGTTCGCTCACAGACAGCATGTTCAGGTCATGCCTGTCTAAAACCCACGTTACTGGATCTGGTAATAACTGGGTTTTTCCAATACATCACGATGCATCATGTTTTCCCTAGAGTGGCTACCTGCCTGTCACAGCAATGAACCTCCTTTTTTCCCACAGCCACTGGATCCTTCGAACTGGAAAGGCCAGGGAGGATCTGGACCACAGGGTTTTGGGGAAGGCAGAGTCCTCTGAGCTCTAGGCTGTAGATGATAAGCCCAAGACTTCTTTCCCACGGGGCCACATGAAAACTGAATGGATGATCTTGGGAAAACTAACCTCACATAATACCAAATACGGAGATGGAAGTGTCTTTGGGAATTTCCCCCAAACCAAATCATTTCATTGTTCTAAGAAACCCAGGGACGGAGGCCCACCTGCCACCACAGGCTGGGGAGAGAGCCAGAGGCTTGCCAGCCGCAGGATCCACTGCAGTGCTCAAGGCGGTGGTGGTGAGATGGGAGAGAGAGAAACGGAACAATTTGAGCACTACGAAGAGAGGCAGACTGGGGACATGACGGTGGAGAGGAAGAGCCTGATGTGAGTAGCCAGCCCTGCTTCCTGAGGCCATGGTAAAGTCCCTGCCTGGGCTGCCACTGAGGGCCATTCCTGGGTCCACAGCCATGCAGCAGCAGGAGTCAATGTCCGTGATTCATGTTACCACTGAGGCCATGCACACCCTGGCCTGGGCTGCTGCCTGGGACCATGTTGATGTCCCAGGGCTATGCAGAGCTGGCCCTGCACCTCGCCCGGGCAGTGTGGGACAGCTGGCCCTGCCTCTTGCGGCTGCAGCACTCAGGTGAATGGGTCCTGTACCTTGCCTGCGTAGTACAGTAGAGCTGACCCTGGTGGCAAAGGCGAGGGTGAGCTGGCCTGAGGGCATGGTGGCAAGAGGCCTGTCATGTGGTGGCATAGGTAAGGGAGATACCCTCCCTCCCCTTGCCTCTCACCACCCGCAGCATGCAGGAGAGCCGGCCCTGCCCATCACCAGCTGCAGCACTCCAGAGAGCGGGCCCTGCACCATGCCGAGGCAGCACAGTAGAGGCAGCCCTGGTGGACTGAGCTTTGGGAGAGCTGGTCCTACCGCTCATCTGCTATGAGGTGGTGTGGGCACTGGGAAGACGCCCTCCCTACCGCCCTGACCTTGCTCTTTGCCACCTGAAGCAGGAAGGAGAGATGGCCCTGCCCCTGGCTGGCTACAGTACTGGGTGAGTCAGCTGGGGCAGTGCTGGAGAGCTGGCCCTGGGGTTGTGAGTATGGGAGACCTGGCAGGCTGACCAACTCCATGACATAGGGCGACAACAGGATATCAGAGAGGGGTCCCTGTCAGAGTCTAGTACTGATGGTGTAGCAGAAGCCAGAGGCCTCAGACCAGACCAATGACTCATTGCCATGAACATTTACAAGTAAATAATTGTGGACAGAAGAGTACACTGGGCGACACACCACAGCTTCCACGAGGAGATGTTTTTCATGTTTTGCTTTGCTTTATTTTTTTTTTAATTTTCTTTTGTGGGGGAGGTTGCAACAGTGGAGGGTAGGTATGAAGGGATAGAGAAATGAGTGGGATTGGGGTGCATGATGTGAAACTCACAAAGAATCAATGAAAAGTTAGTGTATATATATATATATGTGTGTGTGTGTATATATATATATATATATAATTTTCATACTCATACACACACACACACACGTAAAAATTCAGGGTCTGAAGGGACAGCTCTATGGCTGAGTGCTTGCCTGGCAGGTGTAAGGCACTGGGTACCAGAACCAATGCTGAAAAACAAGGGGGTGGTGGAGGTAAGGGCATGCAGACAAGAGCAAGGCTCCTCCATAGACAGTAAGAGAACCTCAGATCCTTTGGAGCTGGGGTTTTGGGCAGTTCTGAGCCACCTTGTGTGTGCTGGGAGCCAAACTCAGGTCCTTTGCAAGAACAGCATGCTCTCTTAACCACTGAGCCATCGCTCCAGCCTAATAATTTGCTTTCCTATTTCATCCCTTTCTTCTGCTTCCCACTCCATGAGGAGCTAGCCAGGACTGTCCAGGTACACTGCATTTTAAGTAGTAAGTGTGCCTCTGACAGGCACATGCTTTGGGTGACTTCTTTTGGCCTCTTCCCAGTGACTTCTATCCTTTCTGATACTATCGATTGCAGCCACAAATCTCTCTCTCTCTCTCTCTCTCTCTCTCTCTCTCTCTCTCTCTCTCTCTCTCGCTTGTTTGCTTGCTTTTTTAAAGATAGGGCTTTTCTTTGTAGTCCTGGCTGTCCTAGAACTCACTCTATAGACCAGGCTGGCCTTGAACTCAGAGATCTACCTGCCTCTGCCTCCCAAGTGCTGAGATTAAAGGTATGCGCCATCATGCCTGATTACAATTTTATTTCTTACCATTTGCAACCAAAAGATAAAACGCTGCCTGGAGAACATTCTGGCTAGTTTTGTGCCAACCTGGCACAAGCTAGAGTTATCTGAAGGAGGGGCCTCAACTGAGAAAATGCCTCCAGAAGAGCCAACTGTAAGGCATTTTCTTTTTTTTTTTTCAGAACCATGGACTGAAGTCTATTTTATTCATTCTTATAAAGAAAAATAATTGCCATTATATAATCACTTAAGGTATTGTGTTTATTTATAGTTTCACGTTAACATCCAAAATAACCATATAAATTATACCCCTCACTTCACCACTGAGAAAACTAGAGTACAAAGATATGGGATCAGGAATTTTAAATCAAAACTATCAAACCCCCCAAACTCATCTTTTTAAGCATTGCATTTCACTTCCCCTTTGTCTGTTGAGTGGCTTCATGGGGACTGAGGCAGTTTGCCAAAGCTGCTATATTATGTGACTCTTTCCTTATCATTAGAGTCCCAGCCTCTACAAGTAAAAAATATCTAGGATATAAGCCGCTTCTCTGTTAACAATTTTTTAAATTGAAATCAAGAGAAAACTACTCGTTAATATTTGAAATAGCTTTCTAAATGTGGTAGCCTCTGAATTAAATTTCTCATCGTGTTAATAGATGTTAACACTACTTAACATTTGACAAAACCTTAGGATATAATTGATATTTATTTCATTAATGGAGATAACCTAGGATCCCTGCACAGATGTAGCCTATGGCAGTTCAGTGTCCAAGTGGGTTCCATAGCAATGGGAGGAGGGACTGTCTCTGACATGAACTGATTGGCCTGCTCTTTGATCACCTCCCCCTGAGGGGGAAACAGCCTTACCAGGCCGCAGAGGAAGACACTGCAGACACTCCTATTGAGACCTGAGAGACTAGGATCAGAGGGAAGGGGAGGAAGACCTCCCCTATCAGTGGACTTGGGGAGGGGCATGCGTAGAGAAGGGGGAGGGAAGGTGACACTGGGAAGGGAGAAGGGAGGTGTTCACGGGGGGATAAAAAGTGAATAAAGTGAAATTAATAAAAAATTATAAAAAAGAAACCAAGAGGGACATCATTTTATTAAAATTAGGGGTGCTGCTTCATTTTTAATTCATTCTTTAAAAAAGGGGCAATACCTAATAATCACTGAATGTCCAAGTAACGTGTTTAGCCAACCACTCACACAGCAGCTCTTTATTTCATATGAAAACATTTGTGATTTCATAATAAAATATGATTTTAGAATCTGATGATTCTGACCAAACACAGTCACTTAAGTGAAAGTAACATTTTTTAAAATTTTGTTTAAAACACTGTGGTATCTGCCATGAACTTCATCAGGGACCTGACAGTGCCCAGCGCTTAGTTTCTGCATTGGAACAACCACAGTTGCTCACACTACGAGCAACTGTCAGAAACTTCAGACAGGAGAAGGAAAGAATTCTCAGTGTGCAGTCTAGTCAGACGCAACGTCTGAAGTTAAAGCAATACGTCTTATGAATGAAAGGAATGGCAGTTATATCCTAAGGCATTTTCTTAATAATGACTGATGGGGCACCCTGCCTGATGTGGATTGTGCCATTCCTGGGATGGTGATGCTGTGGCCTATGAGAAAGCAGGCCATGTGGAGTGAGTTAGTAAGCAGGACCCTCTGTGGCCTCTGCATCAGCTCCTGCCTCCTGGTTCCTGCCCTGTTTGAGTTCCTGTTCTGACTTCCTTCACAGATGAACAATGATGTGGAGGTATAAGCAGAATAAACCATTCCCTTCCTAAGTGGCTTTGGTCATGGTGCTTCATTGCAGCAAAGGTGACCTTAACTTAAGAGAAGTTTAAACATGAGATAGTTATGACAGAATCTCCAAATAGCCAAATGGAAACAACCAAAAAGAATGGCCTCAGGCCTGGATTCATTCTACCTACTGTTCCAACGAGTCGCTGGGCTGGGCCACAGATCCCGAGGCTCACATGGCGATCCTTTCTTCTCCTATCTGTACCCAAGAGACAACGGAAGCCTGAGCTCACACGACTCCCTGCCACAGCTGCCTAGAGTGCTGATGCCTTAGGGAGTACCCCAGAGTTCCTCAGCAGACTGCATTCACACTCCTTTGAAGTCTGCATATATACACATGCATACATACATGCATAATACATACATACGCACACATATATACACATAAGTGCACACACTTAAACACACAAACATAAACACACACACACACACACACACACTCACTCACTTCCTAACGCCCTCACAGTTCCAAACAAGGTGTCTGTGAAGGGCTGTAAAGGAAGCATGGGTAGAAAGAGTCCGTGCCCTTTCTATTTTTCTCTCTGGCATGAAGTACAGTTCTAGAACTGTGTAGCTCAGTGGCTGAGCATGTTTAACACATGCAAGGCTTCACATTCAGTCCCAGCCCTACTGAAAACAAAATGCAGTTTTGACACCAGGAGGTCTGTCTCTGAGCAGACTCACCATGCTTTAATAGAGCCAGGGAAGGAGGAGTCAAAAACACAGTCACCAGCTAACAGCTGTGGGCTAAGTGCCAGGGGCACACATTTCTTTTCCACGTCCCTTCTGCCTATTCCTCTCCCTTTCTGATCTCCTTTGCTCTCCAATGTTCCCCTCGTTCCCTGGGAGAACCCTTGATCCTTTACCCCCAAAATATTGGTTCTGGGGGGGTCCCTCAGCACCAGGTGTCCCTTGGAAACTTGCTGAAATTCACAGTGTGGTTCCCAGCCCTTCTGAGGCAGAAGCCCTGGGGATGAAGCCTGCCCATCGTCAGGCTTTTGAGCCACTGCTCTCAAGAACTGTCCAGCTGGGAGTACATCTGGAAGATGATGAGCATTCTTCCTTGGGCCAATGGTGTTCGGGTCCCAGAGGTAAAGACAATACTGGCTGGGAGGCCTCTGAGTGGTAAAGTAACTGCCTGGCACACAGGCAGCTCCGGCTCCATCCCATCACCACAAAGGAAAACTGCAGGACACTATCCGCCCAGGTATGAGCACTCTCTTTAGTTGTTTACAGTATTACCAGGTACCCAGATTGCTGGTGTTAAAAAGTCCTCAGTACATTAGACATATAATAGAGGATAAACATGCTAAAATCTGTACACCTGAAAAAGCTAAGCAAGAAGGAGGACCCTGGGGAAGATGATCAATCCTCACTCAGAAAGACAAATGGGCTGGGCATCAGAAGCAGGAGAAAATAGGGAACAGGACAGGAGCCTACCACAGAGGGCCTCTGAAAGACTCTACCTGGCAGGGGATCAAAGTAGATGCTGAGACTCATAACCAAACTTTGGGCAGAGTGCCGGGAATTCTATGAAAGAAGGGGGAGATGAAAGACCCGGAGTGGACAGGAGCACCACAAGGAGAGCAACAGAAGCAAAATATCTGGGCCCAGGGGTCTTTTCTGAGACTGATTCTCCAACCAAGGACCATGCATGGAGATAACCTAGAACCCCTGCACAGATGTAGCCCATGGCAGCTCAGTGTCCAAGTGGGTGGCCTAGTAATGGGAACAGGGGCAGTCTCTGACATGAACTCAGTGGCTGGCTCTTTGATCACCTCCCCCATGTGGGAGAGGACAGCCTTACCAGGCCGCAGAGGAAGACAAGGCAGCCAGTCCTGATGAGACCTGATAGGCTGGGGTCAGATGGAAGGGGAGGAGGACCTACCTATCAGTGGACTTGGGGAGGGGCATGGGAGGAGAAGAGGGAGGGAGGGATTAGGAAAGGATGAGGGAGGGGGCGACAGCTGGGATACAAAGTGAATAAACTGTAATAAAAAAACAAATGAAAAAAAGTCCTTTGGTCAGGAGAAAAATGCTAAAAAACATAAGAAAATCGAGACTGCTTTAAAAACAAAAGCAAAAACAAAAACCAGCTAATCGCTATAGAATTGACCTACTAACACACCTAAAAGACTTAAATTAGTCACTGAGCTTGGGAAGATCCATGGGCATGATAGAGTTTCTGTTTCTGTTTTTAACAGTAAACTCAGAATTGGAGGAGTGTGCTCAGTTCATCACACGCTTGCCGTAAACGCATGAGAACGTGAGCGTGGGCACCCAGCACTCACACAACCTGGGTGTCTGTAACGCTAGTGCTGGGCAGGAGACTGCCAGCTCACCAGAGCCCCTCTGCCAGCCAGTCAAACCAGCCATTACACCATGTTCAGTGAGAGATCCTGGCTCAAAACCCAGTGAAGGGGCAACACATCCAGTACCAGCCTCTAGCTTCTGTGCACACGCGTGCGCGCGCACACACATGCACACACACTCCACAGATACACAGACATAATATATGTCATACACAAAACTCGAAAATACGACAACAGACAAAAGTTAACAGTTACAGTTTCGGAATCTAAGAAACAGAAGTACCCAAGAAAGCTGCTCTCAAGCGGGAATCAAAGCTTAGCAGTTCAGAAAGTCCAAGGGAAGCTTTGGAAAGAGGAGACCGGGAAGATGCACAGACATCTTTTAGGTGTGGAGGCCATGACTGTGCAGTGCTCTGAAAACCGACCTGTACAGAGCACAGTTTGGATGTTGGCAAAGACATCTAGAGTGGTGCTCTCTTTCCCTCCTTCTCCGGTGGGGTGGGAGTTGTTGAGACAGGGTCTCTCTGTGTAGACCTGGCTGTCCTGGAACTCACTCTGTAGACCAGTCTGGGCTGGAACTCAGACCCACACGTCTCTGCCTCCCAGGTGCTGGTATTAAAGGTGTGCCCCACCCCTCTAGCCTTTAGGGTGGCTATTTTACTGCCATCCGGATGAAATGGACTTGAAAACAGCTACTAGTTAAACTAAAACATTTTAAAGTGACAAGGGGGTAATTCATCAGAAAGACATTACAGTGGACCCCAAAATACAGGAGGGAAAAAGGGATGGAATCGGATGAGAAAGCAGTGTTCACCACTTCCAAGGCCTTTTATCAGTCCTGAGTGGGCTGGTACCAGCTGCACCCATGACACAGCCCGTCTGGCATTCAATCGTCTGGGAAAAGAGTCTAAATAAAGACGTCTGTAGCCCAGGTTGGTCCATGGCATGCATGCATGTTATAATTGATGTGGAAAGACAAGCCCTGACTGAGTGGTAGCATGTCATGGGCTGAGTGGAGAGCGCCAGCTGCGCCTACGGCGAGCAAGCAGGCATCTGTTCTCTCTGCTCTGGACCAGCGGTGGGATGTGGCCAGCTGCTCAGGTTCCCACTTAACTCTCCCTAGAGATGGCTGCACCTGGAGTTCCAGGCCAAGTGAACACTTTCCTCCTCTGAGTTGCTTTTTGGTAGTGTTCTTCATCACAGCAACAGAAACAAAACTAGAACAGAGCACTCTTGAGAAAAGAAAGCCATTCCTGCGAGAGCTAGTCCTGTCTCTTAAGAAAAGCATTCATCTCTACGGGCACTCCCTCCCCACACCACCGCACTGACACACCCAATGTGAACTTTATTTGTGACAAAACACATTAAAACAAACAAACAAACAAACAAAGATAGCTCTTTGGCAAAGCTTCACCCTCGTCACCTGACAGTAGATGTGGAATTTTGGGGTGGGCACTGGGTTATAATAGGAACATTGTTCATCATCGATAAACACTGAAACAACTCAAATACCCTCCGGGACACATGACGAAGAACATACGCTGATCTCCACACCACGCAGCAGCATTGGCCAGTACAAAGGAATGACTTACGCAGACACCTGTGGCTCTTTGAGGAAGCGTGCTAAGTCGGTGGAGCCCAGCAGGTGAAGCCACACCTTGTGTAACCCTACTTACACAGAGTGTTCTGCGGAGGCAGAGCAGATGAGTGGTTAGCAGGGGCTACGGAGGGGGGTTGTGTGTGTGCAGCTGGCATGACCTTCTCTTCTGCAGTTTCTGTAACAGAGATAGTAGATAACAATCCAAACACACCAGTGGCCACTGAGTTGGTGGCTTTTATAAGATTCGCATTTTAAAAACGTAGGAGATTCAGAAAGCTCTCTCCCTAGATGTACAGGAAATCATCAAACAAACAGAAAACTTCCCTTGGTCCATGGGGAAATGGCTTCTGAAGCGCCATCTGAATTTTACTTAATTACACTGACTGAGTTAGCTGTGATGAGTACAAGTGGATTGTAGAAGACTCTCATGCCAGAGATAGTGGGTGTGGGGGACAGCCGCAGGGTCGCTCAGTGTTCTTGTTCTCAAGTTCCACGTGTGGAAGAGTACTCTGTTCATGGGAGACTAGGGATGCAGCGGTCTGCAACGCAGCTAAAGATCCTTGAGCTCAAGGGATCCACAGCTTTTCCTGGAGCAATGGATACTCTGCTCATTCTCTACTTCAAAGTTGCTCCGTGCATATACAACTTTGACGTGTGATCTGGTTTTAGAGTGCTCAGGCCCCTGCACTCTCGACCACTTCACAAGACTTTTAAGGGTACTTGTCTCTTGTGGACAGATATAAACTCAAACCAGCGCCACATCACTGCAAACTCTCACAGCACTTAGGACAAGGAAGACCACAGCCTCCCAGATGGAAGAAGCACACCGACAAAAAAGCATCAGAGTTCTTAACAGGAGCTTAAAGCCGGATGGTAACTGAACATACATTAAATTTTTGAAGAAAGCAGAGAATGCTGGAGACTGGGATGAAAGAAGCCCCACCCAGACAGGTGTGCACGGACAAACACACCTGCAATCCCATCACTCAGGAGGCTGAGGCAGGAGGATCATGAGTTTGAGACCAGCCTTCAGAGTAAGACTCCAAAAATAAAGAAATAAATAGCAATGAGTACTGAAGAAAGGTCAAAGTTTCAGAGCTAACTTACTCTAAGATAGGTATGGGTTTAAATAAAAACAAAAACAAAAAACAACTTTCAAAGGACATAAAGGTCCCAGCCTCAGAAGTGGAATCCCTCTCCTCTCTGATGAAAGACACAAAACACAATGACTCTTTGCTTTCTTTCTAGGAATTCTTAGTAAGTGGGAAGTAAAGTAGTCATTTTTAGGAAAGGCTGATGTGCCTGACTTGGGGGCTCTAGATTTCCGAGAGCTTCACATTTGATGAGTGAGGAAGGAGCCTCCGGGCGGGGCGGATGTCAGGAAGGCAGAAGGCGGCGAGATGTGAGCTGTCCCTGCAAGCGCATGTTCTCCGGCTCCTCACAGGGAGAGAATCTCAGGTGAGCATGGAGGAGAGCAGGTCTGTTCTTGGATAATGGGGAACACCTGGGCTTAGGACCCGTTAAGACTTTCCGAGTCCACCCCAAGTGTAGTACTGAGCCCATAAAACCTGGACACGGCAGGGTGCTGCCCTAACCCGAGCTGACGAGAGAAGCGTAAATGAGTTAGGCACAGAGAAGATGCAGTTGTGAGTGAGGGCTCAAAGTGTGGCCTGACATAAAAGCATGGACACAGGTTTCTGGAGTTGATCCCAGTGGCTAATCCAGAAGCAGCGGTGGCTACGTGAGCCGCCTGCCCTTGGACTCCGAGTCCTGCTAGGACGACGACGCTTTAAGCAGCTCCCCTCGCTGCCAAGACTGCAGTTTTCAGGACAAAGCTATGGAAAATCAGATGGGCTGACACTTCTAAGGGCCCGGCTCTGCCCTGGAACTGTAAAACTCTTCTGAAAGCAGCAGAAGAGCAGAGAGGCGCGACTGTCTGATGCCGAGCTCTTCCTGTTCAGAAGAGGGAAACAGTTTGGAGAACATGCCGCTATGGAAGCTTAAATGCAAGAACATCCCCCTGAGCAGCTGCCTGGTACTCTAACCTCCCACCCGCTCGTGAACCCTAAGCTCTGGACCTTTGTGTGTGGAGCCCATCAGCCTTGCTTCACTGACAGTCTCCTTAGTAGGCGTAGGATTAGGGACAGTCACCAAAAACTTCAAGTGCTTGTTTGTGTGGGTGTGTGCACGCGTGCTTGAGGGTACACACGCACGTACGAGCAGGTCAGAGATCGGCAGCAGGATCTTCCTCACTTTCTCTCCGCTCTACCTTTTTGTTATATTTATTCATTTGTGCATGTGGACTGTGTGATGGGAGAGGTGGGTCAGAGAACGATTTGTGAGAGTCAGTTCTCTTCTTCTGATGTGGGTTCCTGGGGTCAAACTCAGGTCACCAGGCTTCAAGAGGAACAAGGCAGGAAGCCTCATTGCCCTGTGCCCTCTGCTTCTGTTCCTGCCTCGAGCTTCTGCTCTTCGTTACGTCATGGCCTGTGACCTGACAGCTGGAGGCTGAGGTGAACCCTTCCCTCCTCTATCTGCTTTTGTTGTTTTATCACAGGAATAGAAACCTGACTAAGATACCACTACAGCTGAGAATGACCTTGAACTTCTGATCCTCCTGATTCTACTTCTGAGTACTGTAAGTTTATGTGTGTGTCACCATATCTGCTTTTATGTGGTACCAGATAAAAATCTGGGACTCCAGCGCCAGGCAAGCCTTCGACCAGGTGAGCTACATCCCAGCCTCGCAGTTTTTCATGCCTACATTCACTGAACACCGACTGCCAGACTCGCTATATAAGCTGAACCAGCTCTGAAGAAGGAAGACACTGAGTGGCTCACTCACAACACATAGCAAGATGGTAGAGCCCTGCCATCGGCAGCTTAACCCTTATTAGCACCATGTTCCGTCTGAACTGTCCCATGCTGGAGGCCCCAAGAGCTGCTCTAGACAGACAGACAGACAGACAGACAGACAGACAGACAGACAGATGCCTCCAGCTGTTGCTCTGGGTTGTAGCCATGGCACCGCCACCCTAGTCATCTCCCAGATGCCAACCTAACATACCCCCTCCCATGTCCACAGGGTATCCTGGATAGCTGGGGACTTTGGGTGTGTGCTAGAGCAGCTGGTAGAGAAAGCCTGTTTCCAGCCTTGATCTTAAGGCTGTGATGTGGCCTGTTTCTGTTCTGTATTTCTAAAGCTGCACATGTGTTCTTTCCCCAATTCCTCAGCATACCACCATCCATTCTGGGACAACTGCTGAAGTGGATGGGTCTATCCCCGTGCCAAGCACTAGAGCTAACTGCCCCTCATCCTGCCAATCCCAGCCTCGGCTCAGTCAGTGCTGTCAGAGGCCACATGACCTCCTGCTCAGTGTCCCTCACTCCAAGCTCCTGCCTTCACCCAAGTCATTTTTCTCCAAGCAGTGTGATCCCCAAGTCTTCCATCTCAAGAACCAGCTCTACAACGTGTGTTTCCTTCCCTCCTAGGGAGCCACATTCCCGCTACTGTCCCAGCCTAAACACAACGTGTGCCTTCTCCGCTTCTGGGGCTTTTTCCACCCCTTCTTCCATCTGGCTGGCATCCTTGCATCTACTCTCTGCCTAAAACAAATTCTGTCTAACCTTCCAGATGTGGCTCAGCAGCCAGTTCCTGGAAACTTGCTCTGCTGTAGTCACTCCCTCTGATCTTGCTATCTTCCTGCTGCATGGACTTGGGAAGAAACCAGCTTCGCCCCAGTCCTCTCCTCCACAGTAGGAAAGGAAAGAGGCCTCAGGACACTTGAACGCGCAGAGATGTGCTGAGTCACTCCCAGTGACGCCCAGGGTGAGAGAGCTCGTTTTGTGCTGTGTGCTTGGAGGCACTGTGTGTGGACCACTCGATGTTACCTTAACAACGCATCTTACTTTACAGATGAGAAGCCTGAGGCTAGAGGTGAATTTGCTAAAATGCCACACCATTAGGAAACGGGAGGCTAGCCGGGCATGGTGGCGCACACCTTTGATCCCAGCACTCTGGAGGCACAGGCAGGCAGATCTCTGAGTTCAAGGCCAGCCTGGTGTACAAAGTGAGTTCCAGGACAGCCAGGATTACACAGAGAAACCCTGTCTCAAAAAAAAACCCAAAAAACGTGGAAGGCTAGGAATCAGTGAACAAAACACCAGCATTCCTGCATGAGGACCTGATTTGAGTCCTCAGAGCCCACATAAAGCTGGCAAGGTACCCCAGTGCTCCTTTGCTGAGATAGAAGGCATAGCAGGAATCCATCCCTGGAAGCTCAGTAAGCTACCCTGAAGCACACAGCAGCAAACAAAAGAGACCCTGTCTCAAGCCAGGTGGACTGACGTTCTGGTTGTCTTCTGACCACCACAGGCGTGGAGTGGCATGCCTGTGCCCCACAAATACGGATACGGAAGTCTGGCTCTCAGCCCTCATCATTATTTTATAATTCCTTCCTCTTGGTGCAAAGCAGTGCAAACTCTGAAGTGGAAATCCATCTCCTCAGAGTCCAGGGCAGCACCAGGCATGGTGTCACAGAAGCAGTGGCACTTGTTCACCTGTGATTTTTTTGGTCACTGTTGTGTCAGGCACCATGCTGGAGCATTTCCAAAAGTCTCTGCCCTTGTAGGACAATCAATGCGTGCAGACTTGTGACTTCACTCACGCAAGCCAAAAGCCTGTCTTCTAGTTATCACAGTGCATGCTAAGGGCATAAGGAAAATACACCAGGTCCTAGTGAGACTGTAATCTCATGGAGTACACAGACATCAACTAAATGTCACATTAAAATGTGAGATTGTCACAGTGGTGATTTCCCGAGAAGGGAAAGGGAGGACAGAAGAGTGTTCTGGGCAGAAAGTGCCAGTCAGTTTTGTGTTCCTGGACTTAAAGCATCAAGGCAACGAACTTACAGGGAGAAAAGGTGTCTACATGACTACATGACTACAGTTTTAGAAGCTCAAAGGCAAGGAGCCCGTACTGGCTCAGCGCTACGGGCGGCAGTGGGCGGGAGTAGTGTCAGAACACAGGGCCGTATTTCAACCCAAGGAGGGAGAGCAGAGGGACAGTCTCAGCTTTCTACTGCTGTGAGAAAACAAAACAAAAAGCAAACACGACCAAAAGCAACTTGGGAGGAAAAAGGACTTATTTCAGTTTACACTTTCAGCTAACATCCATCACTGAGGGAAGTCAGGGAAGGAACTCGAGGCAGGAACCTGGAGGCAGGAACTGAAGCAGCCATGGAAGAAGGTGGCTTACTGCCCTGTTCCTCGTGGGTTGCTCACTCTGCTTGCTTTTGTTTTCTTAAAACTTTCTAAATAGACTTATTATTTGTTATGCATACAATGTTCTGTCTGCATGTACACCTGCAGGCCAGAATTGGGCACCAGATCTTATTATAGATGGTTGGAAGCCACCATGTAGTTGCTGGGAATTGAACTCAGGCCCTTTGGAAGAACAACAAGTGCTCTCAACCTCTGAGGTATCTCTCCAGCCCTCACTCTGCTTTCTTATGGCACCCAGGACCACTAGCTCAAGGGTGGCACTGCTCACTGTGGCTGGGCCCTCCCACCTGAATCATTAATCAAGAAAACATATTACAGTCTTTTCCTACAAGCCAATCTCATTGAGGGATTTTCTCAATTAAGATTCTCTCTTCTCAGATGACTCTGGTTTGTATCAAGTTGAAAATAAACCAAAACAACCAGGACAGGGAGGAAGTGGAGGGGTGAGGGAATAGGTGAAAGGGAAAGGGAAAGAAAAAGAAAAGAGGGAAAGGGGACAGCAATGAGGGAAAGAGAGAGTTAGAGATGGAAAAGAGGCGGGAGAAGGGAAGAGACGGAGTGAGGAAGGGAGAGAGGAAGAGAGATGGCCCCTACACTTCCCTTTGAGGACTCGTTTCCACCATCTAAAGACCTCCCACCAGGCCCCACTTCCTGAAGGCTGTACCACCTTTCAACACTTCCACAAAGCAGACCAAGCCCTTGGCATGTGATCTTTTGGATAACTCTCAAATTCCACCCACACTAAGAGATGTGCCTAGAGGCTGAGGACCTGACACACTGAAGCAGCTAAGAGATTTTCTCCATGTCTGAAGAAGGCCGTGGAGCCTGACTGACAGCAGACAAGCTGCAGGAGCAGCCCAGGCCAGGCGTGATCAGTGTTCCTATAGACAGAACGAAGAAGGTTCTCTGGAGTCCTATGGGCATCAGGGCCTCCCTCCACACATGTTTCCAGAGAGACACGGAAACAGCAGTGGCTTCCTGCTGTAGCAAGTTCCTGGACCCACAGTCTCATGGGAACCGGCTTAGCCAACTTTGCCCAAGTCAGCCAACCTTCTGAAATGTGTCCTTTTTCTCTCCTGTCACAGTAAATCCAAAGCTGGAAAAAATGACTGAAAACAAATGTCATGGTGGGGGAAAAACACCGTGCTGTTCAAACTCTTCAAGCTGGGTGACGTGGGGTGTTACATCTGAAAATATTCTATTTAATAAAAACTGAAAGTCTGAAAGGGGTCCTGTCAGTAGAAACCAGCTTGGCCCACTGTCAGGAAGGCAGCCTGAGCGTCAGCAGAAGCAGGAGCTCCTAACGAGTTTCTTATGGCTTGGGAAAACATATGCCCATCTGCGTGGATAATATGTATGAAAAATATGACAGGCGCACGCCCTCCGGAAAGGCCATGTGGCGGAGGACTCTTGCGCGGAGGCCTGACTCAGGCTTCGGGAGCTGGGAGAAGGAAGTGAACTCTGGCACAGAACGTTCTACGGAAAACTCTCGGCAGCCAGAGAGCCTCAGGCAGAGGCAAGGGTGGCACTCAAGTGAGGCCAGGGGGAATCAGCTCACTCGGCTTCCAGATGCTATCAATTTAGTAAGATCCATATACATGCATGTACGTGTGTGTACATGTATGACACATCTTGTATGTATGTATGGTATGGATGAGCATGTTTATGAGTTGTATCTATATATGTAGGTTTTGTGTTTATACATACATGTGTGCATTTGTATGTACATGCAGACATGTCTCTTCTGGGGTCTGTTGGTATTAAGCCAGAGCTGTCAACAGTAATATGAACAAGCCATGGGTGTTAAGGTCTTGTGCTAGCTTGTTCTGGGGATGCTCTGCCTCTGCCATCAGAGACCGACTTAGCATCTACATGGGTTCCGGGGACTCCACAGCCAGGCCTCAGGCTTGCACTTCAGTGACTGCGCCACCTCCCGCGATGAACTGCATTCTTAATGGTAAACGTCTGACCTTTTAGCTGCCTTGATATCGTTCCATCTCGCTGATCACCAGCCCTGACTCAGAGCAGGGAGAGTCCTTGAGAGCTCAGCAATGAAGAGCACAGGCTGCTCTCCCAGAGGACCAGCATTCAGTTTCCAGCTCCACAAGCACCTGACACACTGGGCTTCCAAGGAGACCTGCGCGCGGTGCACACCCTCACAACAGCCACCACACACGGGTGCGTAAAGAAAGCAAGCACTCAGGCTGGATGTGGCGACACTCAGGATGCAGAGGCAGGCGGGCTCCAGCCTCGTGCACACCGGTGAGACCTTGTCTAGAACAAGCAAACAAATCTCAGCTAGTCTGACCATTGTCCCTTAGCCAGGAAAGGCTCAGAAAGGTGTGTGGGGCTTTCAAAGTCACAGATGAGACCTCTGGGCTTCTTTCATGCCTCCCTGTTTTGCCTAGGTAAACAACAAGTTCAAAAAAACCAACCAACCAACCAAACAAACAGCTTAATCAGTTGTTCACTTGAATTAACAAACTCATTTACATGTCTGTGCCAAGGGGGCTGAATAGACACGTCCAGACGTCCAGGAGCTTTCCAAACAACACGCAGCAAGCCAGACAGCTCAGATACAAACAAGGCAGACACAAAGGACGCCTGAGAGTGGCCTTTCCAGGCCTGGCTTCTACGAGCTTCTACAGTAGCCTGGGAACGAAGGCTGGCTCCTGCCGGCGCGGTCCTTTGCTCGTCCAGGGCAAATGTGAAAGACAGCCCTTTCAGCCGTGGGGTGGAAACACTGGCTACTTCAGTCTCCAGTATTTGAGGTTTGTTTTGCTTTGCGTGTTTGTTTCTTTGTTTTTGTTTTTGTTCCCTCAGGCCTTCTCTACAGGCAGAACACGACCCATCCAAATCTGCACAGCTAAAAGGAGGCTTAAAAGAAAAGGCGGCTCTCTTCATCGCTACCTAACAAATGAACGCAGCCCCCAGCATTCAAGCTCCATGCTTGCTGGGATGAATGCTGGGGAGGAATAATCCCTCCAGTGATCATGGTTTGCTTTAAAAGATGTCAATCCCTAACCGCCCCCCAATCAGGCCAGCATCTCCGTCCCCAAAGACAAAGGAGGCTTTGGATAAATGAGAGTGGAGGTGCCCTTTTGGCAGCAAGAAAAGGAAATGCCGCGGGCAGCACAGCTCCCTCTCAGAGGAAGCCCCGGGAAGGACGTTCTCTCTGGGCCACACAAAGCGTGGCAGGAGCACATCACGCCAGAACCTAATTGAAACCTCAGGCTGAAACAGTGTTTTGCAGTATCTGGGGAGAAAAGATGGGCACAGACAAAGAGGAAAGACAAAAGCTATGCACAGGAGAGGCATGAAAACAGCCCCGTTCCTGACCGTGGGACAATTTGGATGGTGGCCACTGAGTTAAATGAGGTGTAGCCTTCCTCCCAGGCTAACTGGGACCTGCGGCCACTTCGCAAAGCTAGCTGCTGCCAACACTCTGATGCCACGGCCAAGGCCTTTAGGGCCCAAGAGGCTCTTCAAACCGCCATTGTCTTCAAAGAAGGACAGCGTGGAAGGCGCTGCCTAGATCCAGGACAAACATCCAGTGAGAGAACAGAAGAGAGGCACAGAGACAGGAAGAGACGAGGGAACTGCAGAGAAAGCTCAGCTAGAAAAGCGCTTGCCATGTGAACACAAGGACCCGGTGTAGTGTTCAGCATCCATGTAAAGGCCAGGTACACATGCCAAAACATACGATGAAGAGCTGCTGAAGGACATCCTGTATCAACCTTTGGCTCCACACACCGGTCCGCACGTAGGCGGCAGGAGTGGGGTGGTGGTGATGCGGCAGGAGTGGGGTGGTGGTGATGCGTCGATTTCTGTGTGGCTCTTGCTCTGGTCTGCGTCTGATTCTGCCACTACTGAACTTGTGCCACTGGACAAGCTCTGGCTCTGAACCTTGCCTTTCTTATCTGTCAGCATGAGTATTGCGTATCTCAATGACCTGACTCAGAGACAGATTAGCCATGCTTATAAACACACAGGCACTGCGCAAAACCAAACTTTTTTTCCTGTCTTGAAACCGAATACTCAGGGAAGTGGTGGCCTTCCTTCCTGCCTTCCTTCCGGCCTGCCTGCTTGCCCGCCCACCTATGGAGCTTTAAAAGAAGTGCACACACAGAACTATGGGTCTTGATGGCAAAGCAGCAACCAGTAGCAGATTTTTCCTTTTATGACGTCTTCTCTGGCTGGAAGGTAGCAAATTGTTAGGCTTTTGTCTGTTCTGAGTTGTCTGCTCTTTTCATTTTCTTTGATAGTCATCATGGAAGCATGGCCAAGTTGAAATACGCCTGGAAGAAGAGTAGGCAGGGCAGTTCAGTGGTGCCTTGGCTGTACTTCAGGGTTCCAGCTAGTTGGTGGCCAAACCTTGCGAATGCTGCTCAGGGCTTCATGACTCAACTTCCTTTCTTTTCATGGTCTTGCAAGCAGCCACCTGCAGTTTTTATTTTGTCAATGGACTTGCACAGAGAGATCATTTCAATCTCCGTGCTTATGAGAGTCTGCTGTGGTCCAAAGGGTCTCCAGCAGTTCAACCGTTACCTGCTGATAAATAACCCATTTATTTTGTTTTTAAACTACATTTATGTATGTATATATGTACATATATATTTGTTTGTCTGGGTGCCAGAGACACACAGAAACATGCGCAGAGATCAGAGGACTGTTGCAGGAGTCAGTTTCGCTGTTTACCCTGTGGCTTCTGGGGCTTGAACTCTGGTCACCAGACTTGGCAACATGCACTTTTACCCACTGAACTACCCTGCCATCATGAGACAGGATCTCTCCGTGTAGCCCCATCTGGCCTCAAACTCACCCTCTGTCCACTTCAGCCTTCTGAGTGATAGGATTTCAGGTGTGTACCACCATACCTCGCTGGGAAATAAAATCTTAATGAGAGATGTCGTGGCTTAAAAGAGAAATAGCCCCCAAAGACTTCGGAATTTAAACACCTGGTCCTACGGGTCACCATTAGGAGCTGTGGCCTTGATAGAGGAAGTATGTCATGGGGGGTTGGGAGTTTATAGCCTTGCCTAACTCTCAGGACTCCCCCCACTTCTCACCCCAACTCTCTCTGCTTCGTGTACTTTAAGACGCATTTGATCTCCCAGTTTCCTGCTCTGACGCCCTGCTGCCAGGCCCTTCCCACCAATACAGACTTTCCCTCTGGAAATGCAAGCCCAAATATGCTCTTTCATGGTAGTTTATCACAGTAACAGAAAAGTAACAAACACAAGGTATTTATTTACTAGTGTTTTACGTCAGCAAACACCCCCACCAACACTATTCTCAGTGTTAAAGTGTAATAATGTAAATGATCTGTAAGGCTGGAATCTCACACACACACACACACACACACACACACACACACACACGCACACGGTTTACAAGTGCATGAATACAGAGTGCAGTCGCCGCCTTTACTTCCCTGGAGTTCAGGTACGCGCTTCACCGTGGCTCTGCAGACACAGCCTAATGCTCCGGTTTTGGACAGATGTAGCCAGCCATAATTCTCTAAAGTCGGAGGGGCCAGAGAAGGGGCGGGCGCTCTGCCCCGGCCTCTAGCGGATTTATGATGGGGCAGTCCCAATTATTAACCATTCTCCTTCCCACTGCACCACACAGACCAGGATACTGTAAACATTCCTGGTAACTCAGTACTGCGAACTGCTCCTGGGGCAAGGTTCTGGCTAAGGGGCAAACCCTGGTTTAGACTCAGGTCTTTCCCCGTTTCAGAGGCCTAAGGTGAGAGGAAGGCTCTGAGACGGTGGAGACCAGCCAAAACTAGGTTTGAACTCTGCAGGGCTGCGAAAGGCAGACATCGGTAGCTTATCTGCAGCCCACACACCTCCCACCAGTCCAAATCTTCAAATTCTCTCTCATCTAGCCTGGGTTTCCGCTTTCAGTTAGAGCCACGGAGCCAGTTCATCAAAAGCAAAGTCCTACTGCAACACTGAGTAGTCACTGTCACGACGGCAGGACACGGAAACACAGGAGCGAAATCTCCAGACACACCGTGAGGGATTGCCCACCCTCTGGGAAGGCCTTGAGGGATCTTGTCTATTGGGTTAGTTCAGGTAGGAGGACTCCCAGGGAAGTGGATGACGTCCTTCCCTAGGCTTGAGGCCTAGACCATATAAAATGGAGGAAGTGGGGCTGGAGACGCGACACAGAAGCCAACAACACTCGATTGTTCCTGACAATCTGAGTTCAGTGCTCAGCACTCACACTAGGTAGCTCACAGCCCCCGTCACCTCTAGTTCTAGGCGACCCAGTGCCCGTCTAGCCTTAGTAGGCGTTCATGTATGTGCCGCATACACATACTCTCAGGCACACAGACAAGAATGAACGAATGAATGGATGAATGAATGAATAATGTTTCTTTAGGGAGAAGGCTAGATGAAAGCATTCATCTCCACTTTCTGATTTTGGGTATGATGGGACCAGCTACTTTTAGACCATACTGCCTTCACTTCCTGCTATGATAGACTGCATCATTGAACTATGAATTAAAATAAATCTGTTGTTCTCTTAAGTTGATTTTGTTGTGGCATTTTATCACAGCAATAGCAAAAAGAAACTAAGACACCCATGGTAATCAAGTTAACAAACAGCAAATAAAAGCTCTCTTAAGCCTTTGGCTTGGATCCTATTGGGCCCATCCTATTTGGACTTTTATACCATTTATTTTTGAGAATAGATAAATAAAGGCAAATGTTAACATTTTCTGATATGCATCTACTTACCCAAAAATGGAGCGTTATTTATAAATGGGATGTTATTTATTCTTAGAAAATGCAATTCCCACTTTATGACTAGAATGATGGCTACTACCAAAACCAAAACAAAACAAAATATACGTGTTGGCAAGTATGGTGGTTTGAATGAGAATGGCCTCCACAGGCTCAGAAGTGTGTGTACTTGGTACCTAGTTGGTGGAACTGTCTGGGAAGGATTAGGAGGTGTGGCCTTGTTGGTGGCACTGTGTCCCCGGAGGTGGGCTGGGAGGTTTCAAAGGCCCACGCAATGTTCAGTTTGCTCTTTCTGGCTCACGCTTGTGCATTAGGTGTGAATTAGGTGTGAGCTCTCAGCTGCTGCTCCCGCGCTACACCTGCATGCCTGCCAGCTGCCGTGCTCCCCACCATGATGGCCATGGACTCTAACTCTAACCATGAGCCCCAAATTAAATGCTTTCTTTCATAAGTTGCTTTGGCCACAGTGTTTTGTTATAGCTACAGAAAAGCAACTAAGACAGAAAGGATGTAAAAAAAACCAAAAAAACAAAAACCCAGAACCCTACACATTGTTGTTAGGAATGTAAAATAGAACTATTGCGGAAAATGATAGAATTATTTTTCAAGAATATTTAGGAAAGAATTAACACATGACTCAGCATGCTATATGTATAGTTATATCCCTGAAAAAGTTGAAAGGATATAAGAGTCTTGAAGAAATGTATATGCCTATGTTCATAGAAACATTAAAGGATTCAAAAATAGTGGACAACCAAAATGAATATAAAAGATGCAGTGCAGTGTCATTCAGTTTTCAAAGGGGGAATTTGAATACTTGCTGCAATAGACATGAAACTTGAAGATATTATTTTGAGTGAAATAATGTCAAACTCTGTATGATTACACACACACACACACACACACACACAGAGAGAGAGAGAGAGAGAGAGGCAAGTGTACACAGCTAAATACACTTTCATGTTTACACACAGAGGCAAGAGTGGGAAGTCCTGTGCTCTGCTTGATCACTCTACCTTATGTTCTTTCGGCAAGGTCCCTTATTGACCCTGGAGCTAACCTGGCAGCCACCCAGCTCCAGGGATCCCCCTTCCCCCAGCCCTCCCTCCCCATCTTCCTCCCTTCCAGTGCTGATATCACGTGTGTGTGTTACTCTTTACATGGCGGCTGGATCTGAACTCAGGTCCCAATTTCGCACAGCGAATAGCCTAACTCGTGGAAGCCACTCTCCATCTGCAAGAAGTTGCTGTTAATGGGAAATGTGTCCGTTTTGACAGATAAGGCGTTCTGGGGATTGCTCGCACAGCTTGAACATGTGCTACGCCACTTAACTACCCACTTAGAAACAGCAGAGACAGTAAATTTTGAGTATATTGCATTAAAAAACCTAATATGCTAGAGTCCACACAAACCTCTTAAACAGTGGTTCTCGGCTTCCTAACACTGTGACCCTCTAATACAGTTCCTCATGTTGTGGTGACCCCAACCATAAAATTATTTCATTGCTACTTCATAACTGTAATTTTGATCTGATATGTGACCCTGGGAAAGGGTCATTTGACCCTCAGAGGGTTTGTGGCCAGGCTGAGAACTGCCCTAAAAGCCTTTTCATCCTCTCTCTACACACCCCAAAGTATCCAGTGAGCACGCCAATCAGTGCCAGGGGCCAGATCAAAGGGCAGAGGGTGATTTCCTTGCAGGCCATTGTGCGCAATGGTCTGCGCACTCTATTGGTCCCCTCTGTCTGTAGCAGGGCAAATACAGGGATCTGAAAACCCAAACCTCCCAGAAAGGAATGTGCTCTGGTGGATGGAAACACCAGCCGGCCTTTGGAAACCAAGGTGACGTGACTGACCTAAACTCAATGAGGCGAGTGTGAAGCTGGCTGGGTGCGCCATTCCTGAGCTGCACACCGCAGCCCCACCTGCGATGGCACAGAGCTGGCACACAGCGGCTCTCCACAGCGTTGCTGGCCAAATGAATGAATCCTGGAGAGGGAAGGGGAGGAAAGCCAGCAGCTCGCCTGAAGAAACCTAAGAAGCCCTCAGCGTATTCAAACCTCAGATTGATCGCCTCTTGCTGGACAACTCCAAGGAGTGGTCCCTGCACAGCAAAGGTGGAGTTCATTGCAAAGTCTGGTTTTACAGAGGATGTGGGCCATCCAGAGCACTGTTTTGATTTGTCTCTGTGCATGCATGGAATCCAAAAAAGCCCCTAACTGTTGATGGCCAAGACACAAATGTGTCTGCCTTTCCCTTGAGAGATTAAATAGCTCTATGTGGAGGGAAAAAAACTAGATCAAAGGAAAGTCCAGATATTCCTGGCTGGACTGCAGCTAGAGAGTTCCTGGCCTGAGGAGAGGTGACCTCTGCTTGAACCAAGAGGAATGTGGAAGAGGGGTCTTGGCTGGCAAGAAAGATGCTTCTAATAAACTCACTGGGAATCTGAGCTACTTGCTTGAGAGTCCTTGGCTCTCATATTCACTCCTAGGGCTTTGTTGTATATACTAATTAACAAAACAGATTTTTAAAAATATTATATATTTATTCTTTGAAAATTACAGTCATTAAAAATGTATTTTGAGCACATCCCTCCCTCCATTACCTTTACCTCCCTCCAAACGCACGCAGTACCCCACCCCGTCACCACCCCAATCGTGTGCTGGTTTTTTTTAGCCTAATTAGTGCTGTCCATCACCCATGGGTGTGCATCCATCTACGGAGGCACAGGCAACCAGAGGCCACATCACCATAGAAAAGAAGCGTGCCCCTTCAGCAGCCATCAACTGCCAGTAGCTCCTCTGCCAAGCACGGAGCTTTGGGGCCACTCCACCATCCATGCTGGCATTTTGACTGGCTTGACCCTTTGCAGGTCGTGTCTGTAACAACATAGGCTGCTGTCATTGTTCTTGGTTACTCCCAACCTGAACAGTAGGCCCTAGTGCTGAAGGCAGCACTCATTTGCATGCAGCAGACAGAGAGGTTGACCTTGAGTGACCCAGGGAACTCTGTTCTTTCTGATTTCTGTGTGTGTGCGTGTGTGTATGTCTATGGAGGCCAGAGCACATTCTTGCTATCATTCCAGAGGTATGGACTGGATGGTCTTGTCAATTTGAACGAGTTAGAGCCATCGGAGTGGAAGGACCTCATGGAGTCCATGAGATGCAGCTGTAAGGCGTTTTCTTCATGAGTGATTGACAGGTGTTAGTGACTATGGGGAGGGCCCAGCCCATCATGGATGAGGCCATCCCTGGGCTGGTGTCCTGGGTTCTATAAGAAAGCAGGCTGAGCAAAGCCATGAGGAGCAAGCCAGTAGCTGTGTACTCCATGGCCTCTACATCAGCTCTTGCCTCAGGATCCTGCCCCGGTTGAGTTTCTGTCCTGACTTCCTTCCATGATGAGCAGTGCTGTGGAAGTGTAAGCGAAACAAACCCTTTCTTCTCCAATTTGTTGTTTGGTCTTTTTTTGTTTGTTTGTTTGTTTGTTTTTCAGGCAGGATCTCTCTCTCACTGGCCTGGGGCTTACTGAGGAGGCTGGCTAGCTGTTCAGGGAGCTGCACAGATACACCTGTCTCCACACAGCTCTGGGATTCTAAGTACACACCACCAAACCTGCCTTTTTCTTTCTTTCTTTCTTTCTTTCTTTCTTTCTTTCTTTCTTTCTTTCTTTCTTTCTTTCTTTCCTTCCTTCCTTCCTTCCTTCCTTCCTTCCTTCCTTCCTTCCTTTCTTTCTTTCTTTCTTTCTTAAAACATCAAACTCAGGTCACATTTACAAGGTGAGTATTTGATGACTGTGCTATCTCTCCAGTCCCTACTTAAAAAATCATTTGGAAAAAGACCAGGGAAGAAAAGCCAAGCTACCAAAAATGATCCCCTTTAAGCTTAAAGGCATGCTGTCACCTCCAGCTAATCCTCATGAAACCCTCCGTGGGGGCCATTTGATTTGTAGCAAGAGAAAATGCATCAAACCAGGGAGCCTGAGGCAGATCTGAAAATGTTTCCCTAACCCTGTGGTCACCCAGACAACCAAGTCTCCTGATCCCCTTTCTTCCGCAGTTGGGCGGGACCTGTTGCTGGTGTTGTCCTAAATGTTAATGAGGTGGGCCTAGCTGCTCGCCCCCAGTGTTCCGCTATTCAGCTGTTCCAAACTGTGGCAAAAGCACCCTGCCCAAGTCCTCAAAGGCCCCCAAACAGAATACAGGCTGGCTCTGGAAACAACTTGACCCTAGGTCCACAGACAGAAAAGTAGAAAACTAAAGGAAAAAAAAAAAAAAGACAACAAAACCCCAAACCTTGCAAACCTCAAGATCTTGACTCCTAAAGCTTTTCAGTACTGTGATGCAAATACATGCTGATGGGAAGGCGGCCAGAATGCTTTGCTGTCCACAGCTTCCACACTCAAGGCTTAGGAAAGAGATGATGAGGGATAAATCCACCTCAAATAAGCAAAGAGCTGGCTGAGGCTTTCAGCCTTACAAACGCTAACCCTCTGTGTTAAAAGCCGGGGTCTTCCTGAAGGTCTCCATGGAAAGCCAAGCTGATTTAAAGCTAGGAAGCCCACATTCTGGAAAGTCTCCCGTGCCTCTCCCAAGGAAGCAATGATCTGGTCTGAAGAGGGCCAGTCTGGGGCTGGGATACCTGTAGAAGTCCCCTTTCACGTGGGAACATCTCCATCTGCTGGAAACCCGCATGTCTGCATCAAGGGCAGAAAGGCACATTTTGAAACCTATGCAAACATCTGCTTCTATTTTCCCCCTCTACCTGTCACTGTGTGAGTGAAAGCAGCTCTCTCTTCGTTTTCTGAGGTCCCAGTGGTGATGTTTACAGAACTACCTTAGCCCCAGCCCAGGGTTAAGCAGGTCCTTCCCATCTGTCTTCCTTGACAACAGGACATCTTTAGGTCAGTCTTAAAAACCTCTGCAAAACCCTCCTGAGTTAGGGGATTGTCTGCCTGAAGGTCAGAGGTTTCTGCACTCAATGGGCTGACATTCCTTTGAACTATGATCTTAGCTTTTCACTGCCTGGGTGCCTTTATTTGTCACAGGAAACTGTTCAATAACTGTCTATTTCACCTTTGATTCCCAAAGCAAGCAAACCCATAAACATGGGTGGTGAGGGTAAGGCTGTTTGCTGTTCTGGTGTGTGTATCTGACGTTGCCAGACTTCTTGTCCCTCTGAATGCTGGTGTTCTATGTATGAAAGCGTTCTTCAACCTTGATGGACAGCCTCGGAAACAGCTGCCTCCTACAATTCAGATCACAAGACCTTCCTTCCCGAGTCTTGTCAATGGCTTGGTTCCCAAGTTGGTGCTGGTGGGAGGTGGCAAAACCGTCAGGAGGTGGGGCTTGGTGAGAGGTCTTCAGGTTACTGAGGCCGAGAGGAGGTGTCCCATCACGGGATTAGAGAGTTCCACATTTCTTCTTCTTCCTCTCTTGCGTCCTAGTCATGAGGTGAGTAGATTTGCTCTTTTGTAATACTACCATCCTATCATAGGCAAGGGAGCAGCCACCTTATGTAGACCGACATTCAGATCTGTGAGGCAGAAAGCAGCTTTCCAGTGTAGTGACAGAAAGCTGGGCAATACACAGCCCTGGGGGCCTGCCACAGTCAGAGAGCCCTTCTTCCCTCAGAGAGCACCAGGTTCCTCCCCCACTTTTCCTCTTTCTTCAGCAGCTCTCTATGCACCATTTTCCTCTTTCCTCGGCAGCTCAGACTCCATTCTGACATTCTTTTCATTTTGTTGCTTTTAAGAAGTTTTTTTTTTTAATTTTTAAACTACGTATACATGTGTAAGTGTCATGCACACATCTGAATTTATATGCACACGTGAGTGTAGGTGCTCAGAGAGTTACAGAAGAGGCCATTAGATCTCCTAGCGATGGAATTACAGACAGCTGTGAGATGCCCAACATGGACGTGCTGAGAGCCCAACTTAGGTCCTCTCCAAGAGCAATATATGCTCTTAACTGCTGAGACATCCCTTCTGCACCGCCATGACAGTCTCTTTTTTAGTATATATAGTTAGTGTGTGAGTGTGTGAGTGTGTGTGTGAGTGTGTGTGTGTGTGAGTGTGTGTGTGTGTGAGTGTGTGTGTGTGTGTGAGTGTGTGTGTGTGTGTGAGTGTGTGTGTGTGTGAGAGTGTGTGTGTGTGTGTGTGTGTGTGTGTGTGTGTGTGTGTGTGTGTGTGCTTGTGCCTGGAAGTCAAAGGAGAGTTTTCAGGAGTCAATTCTCTGCAGCTACCATGGAGTCCCAGGGATGTCTCCCAGGTCCTCAGCTTTGGTGGCAAGTACTTTCACATGCTGAGCTATCTCATATGCCTCATTCACTTTATTTTTCTTCAGTAAGACCAGGCGTATTGTCTTCTACTAAGGCTAGATGAGACAGCCCAGTTAGGGGAAAGGGATCCAAAGGCAGGTAACAGAGTCAGAAATAGCCCCTGCTCCAGCTTTAGGAGTCCCACATGAAGACCCAGCTGTACAACTGTTACATGTGTGCAGAGGGCCCCATGTCTGTCCTATGTATATTCTCTGGTTGGCAGTTCAGTCTCTGTGAGCCCCTGTGGGCCCAGGTTAGTTGCTTCTGTGGGTTTTTTTGTGGTGTTTTTGACCCCTCTGGCTCCTTCAAGACCTCCCCCCTCCCTGCCGCCCAGTCTTCCCAATCTCTGCCTAATGTTTGGCTGTGGGTCTCTGCATCTGTTTCTATCAGTTGCTGGGTGAAGCTGGACAAATTGTGGGTCTGAGGTTTTTGTGGCTGGCAGTCTCATCTGGCTGCAGGAGATGGCCAGTTCAGGTTCAATATCTTGCATTGCTAGGAGTCTTAGCTAGGATCACCCTCATAGATTCTTGGGAGTTTCTATTGTCTTAAGTTTCTAGCTTGACCCAGAGTTGTCCATTCACTTCTTAAAGAGTAAACTGATACTTAATTCCATTGATAAATTATTACTTCCCCATGTTACTGTCACAGTATAAATCTGAATGGCTACCCGGGCCTCTCTCTTTTTAGGCATATAGTGAGGAGGTGGGGGTGGTTTCATCCTATTTATGAAGGTCTGAGGGAAAGGCACACGAGTAACGAAGCCAGTCTGCTCTAGCAGCTTTCTATCTAACAAATCTGGTGGAGTCAGAGGTGGGAAGAGCACTGTCCGCTTAGCAACGGAGGGCAGGTGAAGGGCCAAGCCAGACTCGAGAACACCTGACGATGACAAAAAGCAATAAAACGCAAGACAGTTGGGATCCTCCCCCCACTTCTCCGGGGACCACTTTCTTTCAACCTCCACAAACATCAGGCAAAATGGAATAAAAACAGTGTGAAGGCCTAAGTGGCCACGCCCTCCCTCAGACCACGGCTGCCTGATCCAGAAGCAGAAGCAGAAACCTTCAAAAGCTTTTGATCCCAACAATCAGTTCCAAACACGTTACCTTCTTAGCCCAAGAAGAAAGAATTAGGGTTATTAAGTAGTGACTCACAATAGGAGATCCATTTTTAAAAGTATGCTTTCACAAGGGCTAATATTTAAGATTATGCCATTAAAGGGAAAACAAATGATGGGCTAGAATTGGACAAGTCTGAGTCCTGCCTCTAGCAATTTCTACATACACTTGCTGTTGGATGTGGGATCCGGAGTTGTTCCCAAGCCCAGAGGACTTGCCAACTCTTGGGCCACAGCTCTTCCTGAGGAGAAACTGTTAGTTTTGGAATACATACCTGTCCTGCAAGCACAGCCCTCTGCTGAGGTCATGTACACATGGCACAGCCTCAACAAGTCCCTTCTCTTTCTTCTGTTGCTCTCGGCTACCATGTCCTCCTGCTTTCTGACCACTACCCTGCCTGGTTCCATTCCTTTTCACCCAGTACAGGTATCCCTGATGGTTATCCATAGCTCCTTTCTTCACTTTCCCCCCTCTTGCCACCTCCTGGGATGGTTGTGGCAGTTTAAGTGAGGGATCATCCTCCCCTAGGCTCTGGCATTTGAACACTTGGCTTCCAGTTGGTGATGCTGTTTGGGAAGGTTTAAGAGGTACCCTAAGTAGTCACATCATCTTCACCCCTCATTACCTTAGCTCTCAAGGCCAGAGAGAATCCTTCCTCCTGGGTTTTCCGCCAGCTCTCTACCCTCATTCATCATCATCCATATGATTACCTAATCTTCCAGAAAACACTCATCATACCAAGAGTGACACAGACAGGCAAAGGCCCTGCTCCAGAAAGAGCCACAGTTTGGGATGGTAGGTACGAGACATGCAAACCTGGGACCTGTAGACACAGTTCAACGTGAAAAGCAGGCAGAATGGCAAGCGCAGGCTGCTGGGAAGCAGGGTCAGAAACAGCTAGTCAAGGCTGGGGAGGTCTGAGAAGGCTGTGCAGAGGATGGCACACTAACTGGGGCCTAAAGACACAAGAGAAGGGAAACAGGGAGATGCAGAGGGGCCTACTTCCTGCCTGCCTGTTTCTTTTTTGCATGCACTTGTGCCTGCATGCACTCCTCTGTCTTATCTCCCTGTCTGAAGATTGACTAACCTATCTAGATGAAGAGATTACTGCTAAGCTCCCCTGATGTTCCTTAGGTAGCTCGGGCCCTAGCAGACAGTTTTCTTTTAAGGTTCTAATTGTTGTGTTGTGTGCATGATGCATGCCGTGGTGGCCATGTGGTGGTCAGGGGGCAACTCTGTGGAGTCAGCTCTCTCATCTTACCTTTATGTGGATTCAGGATTCAGACTCATGTGGGGATTGGTGCTGCGTATTCTAATGCTAGTTACTGGCCCCCAAGACCTGATTGCCACCCAGACACATGCATTCTCACATACACCAAAGGATGTGGCATAAACTTTGCTTGCCAATATTCTCTATTCTCTGACTGGTTAAATAAAGTAACTGACAGCCTATAGCTGGGCAGAAGAGAAGTAGGTGGAGATTGGGTTCCCAGGCCGGGGGTCACAGGAGGACCATGAAGAGTAGGAGAGGAGATGTAGCAGGAAAAAGGAAGCTGGGGTGAAGGGAGTCACCACGGGGCAGTAAGGGCCACAAGCACATGGCCATGAGGGCTGGACTGATGGAACAGAAGCAGCCCAGGCAGGAACAATTATGGCAAGTAACTAGGGCTGTGTATCTGGGAAATAGTAAAATAGCTTAGAGGGTTGATATCTGCCCAGGAATGGTGCTTAAAGCTTTTACTAATCTGAAAGGTCTCTGTCTTGATTATTCAGAAACTACCTGGGGTAGAGAAGCTTTTACTAATCTGAAAGGTCTCTGTCTTGATTATTCAGAAACTACCTGGGGTAGAGAAGCCCTAATATCCTGTCCACACAGCACAGTCGGGTGGCAGGTACCTTAACCCACGATGTTTATCCAGTGATGGAAAGCACACATTTGCCATCTTTCAGAGTTGTTTTGACTTTAAGAAGCAGGCAAGGAGGAAAGGGAAGTGTGAAGAGATTTGGGGTTGGGTGGACTTCTGGTGCTTCCTGTGACTTTTGCTAGGTATTACACGCATATATAATTCAACATTAAGCCCCGACAGCATAGCTGACCTCAGCCTGTGGACTCACTGATGCCCAGCAGCCTCTCTGTGGATGATGATTAATGAGCCACTGTCCCCCCCTTCGCATCAACTCCCAGTCCAAGCCATCTGTGAGTAGCCTCTTGCTTGATGAATGGCTTGTCCAGGGGATTGTTTTGCACTGTTATAAATAGGGATCGGGCATTTGCCCTCACTGCCTTTATTTCAAGTGAGTAAGCTGACCTCAAACCTCTTTCCTAGAACTCAGTGTGTATAGGGCATTGCTCATTCTCGGGATGCCATGTAGCACAACTTCCAGGAAGTTGCTGAGATGCCCAGGGCTCTGCTGAGGTAATTGAAGCTTTTCTGACAGCTGAACTGGTAGAAAAATAATCTTCTCCCCCAGAACCATCTTTGCGTGTGTGTATCTCTCTGTGTGTCTTGTCCCTGTCGCTCCCCCAGTGAGTGTGTGTGTGTGTCCATGTCCTTTACAAGTCCACTTGTGCTTGCATGTATATGGAGAATAAGCCTGGCTGTTATTTCTGTGATGATGGCTATCTTGTTGCTGTTGGGTTCTTTCTTTTTCTTTTTTTTTTTTTTTCTTTTTGTTTTATTTTCCTTTTGGTGTTGTGTTTTTTTAATTTAATTTTATTTTATTAATTACACTTTATTCACTTTGTATCCCCCCATAAGCCCCTCCCTTCTCCCCTCCCGATCCCACCCTCCCTCCCCTTTCTGCATGCATGCCACTCCGGTTTTTTGAGACCCAGTCTCCAAATGACCTGGACCTCACTGAGCTGGGCTAGTCTGGCTGTTCAAAAACCTCAGGGACCTACCTGTCTCTGACTCTTCAGTCCTAGGATTGAAATGTGTACCACCATGCCTGGCTTCCCCCCCGCCCCCCGCATGAGTCCTGGGGATTCAACTCCTATCCCTCCGACAAAGCTATCTCCCTAGGCTAGAGAACACTTTCTGCATTTGAAATTGAGAAGAGTATATATGACCCTTTGTCACTGTGTCCACTGACACACAAAATGCAGTCACCTCCTGTCTCACATTTATAGGGTTAACAAGTAGCAAATACCCACCCCCCTTCCTTCTTATCCATTGAGTCTCCCTTTAAGACAGGACCGCCTGAAAGCAAAAACCATGAAAAGTTAGTGCTCTACACGGAAAATTACACTTCCCACTAAATTTCCCCAATTGAGAGCTCAATCACTTCCCAGAGTCAAGGGCTTCAGCAGAGAGGCTCCAAGCACAGAAACATGTGTCTGCATCTCCCCAGGGGAGGCCACGTGTCACCCTCCTGCGCAGCTGCTCCACAGGGCAAGACACGAGGCAGCATTCTGCATATTCCAGCCTACCCTGACCTCGCTTGGAACGGAATTCCTTGTGTTCCTAAAACATCCCAAGGAAGGGTTACGTTGGTGACTTTACTGACCAGCGGTTGCAGCTCTTTCTAAAACCGTGACTTTAATTCCCAGGAACCAGGGAGGAACATCTCTGTGTGTGTAATGCTTTCTGGGGAAAAAGAAAAAGAAAAAACCCCTCCCTCTCAGTGGCCACGCTGGCCTGTACACTGCTTGTGACCCTCAGGATGAAAGAGCAGAGACCTGCCACACGGTCACAGACTTTGCAAGGAGAACGAAGGTTGAGAGCATCTGCCTACACTCTGTGTTCATGGAAGGACAAACCCAGGACAGCACTGCGCTAAGAACTCAGGTGCCCTGATTCTCATCCAAGGCTGTTTCAGGAGCAGGAGGCAGAGCTGCTCTTCAGGGAGTGCAGGAGTAACACAGGTAGAGGGCTGGGAGGCCCAGAGCATTCCACTGGCCTCCCTGCCCGCAGGAGGGCCTATGTGTGATCCCCGGTGCCCACCGGAAAGCTAAGGGTGAGCTGTGCGTTTATATCCCAGCTCTGGGGAGGCAGAGTCAGGCAATCCCAGGCGTCTACCAGCCAGCCTAACTCAGTAGCCTCAGTAGTAAGCCCCAGGGTCTAGTTAGAGATTTTGTGTTAGAAAACAAGATGAACAGTTCATGAGGAATGAATGGCACTTGAGGTTGACTTCTGGCATGCACGCGCGCACGCTGCGCGCGCGCACACACACACACACACACACACACACACACACACACACACACGAAGTGAATAAAGACCTTTATTAATGTATCAAAATCTTGAAATGTGTTGGGTCGATGAGTGTTTTCCCTGCGTGCATATATGTACACTATGCACGCGCCCAGTACCTGGGAAGTCAGAAGTAGCTTTTGGAGGCTTAGAACTGGAGTTCCAGATTGTCGTAGGCACCTTGTGGCTGCTGGGATCGAACCTGGGTCCCTCCAAGAGAACAAGCGCTCCTAACTGCTAATCCATCTTTTTAGCCCCAGGAGAGACTTTTTACACACGGAGTTTTTGCATGTCAATTGTGCTACAATGATAACTTGCTATTTGGGGTCTAAAATACCATTTGTGATCCCTCTGAATGAGCAGACTTGAAAGCCCAAGCTCAGAGAGAGCCTCAGAACTTTACACCCAACAAAGAAGAAAGCAAACATATTCTTTAAAAATGCCCAGTTACTAACCCTGTCCACACATTCGGCCACAGTACAGAGATCACCACATTCTGATGCTTATATGTCATTTCTCATGAAACAGAAGGACAAGAACTCAGGCATTAGACACTAAAAATAAAGAGTATGCTGCAATTCAATGGCTTATAAGTTACAGACATTTAAAAAAATAACATTTCAATTAAAAGGGCCATCAAGACTGAAACCAGGTAGCACTTAGAGACTGTTCCCATCCACCACCCAAACTATCGGAGGGTTCTCAGGACAATCCTTCCATCTCTTGATTTTTCTTGTCCCTCAAAGGCGGCTGTCACACACACAGAAGAGGGTTTGGCACAGCAGGGAGGCCTGTGAAGGGAAGATGCTAAGATAAGGCTGTTCCTGTTGAGTGAAGACACTGCAGCGGGAGGCACAGCATGAAGGGCCAGAACCCACCAGCTGACTCTGGAATGCCCGACTCGCTGTGGGGGCAGGAGAGTTGAATAAGCAAGAGCTTGTTTTCTTGGCGGGGGCTTTGCTGGCATTCCTCTGCTAAAGCAAAGAGGTGAGTCCTTCTCCCTCAAGGAAATAGAAATGGATGTTGGGAGCCACTAGAGGGCTCAGCTGGGTTTCCTTACAGCGATGGTGAGTGCCAGGTCTAGTTCTTGTCTGGGAAACCTAAAAGACAAGATTGTCTGGTGGAATGAGAGGAGAAGAAGATGTCCTGGGTATGGCCAACACAACAGCTGTGTTCCCGGTGGACCAGACATGATGGGGAAAGAGTTTGTCTGGGTCTGTCTAAAACACCTAAGATGATTCCACGAGGAAGTACAGAATTCCAACTGAGAGGTTCAGGATGGATCACTAAGAAAAACGGCCAGAGAAAGGGTGATCGGCCAAAGGCAGGCACTGTGTGCCAACAGGGGAACACAGCTCAACTTAGTATGTTGTAAGGGAACTGTGCCCAAACATAGATGCACATGCTCTTGTCACTCACAATGACAATCTACTTAAGAATAATATATACAACAAAGTTTAGCAGTGCCCTGGTGGTTTGCTTGTTTGTCAACTGGACACAGCTAGAGTTATCTGGGAAGAGCCTTAACTGAGAAAATGCCTCCAGCAGATTGTCTATATGTAAGTCTGTGCAGGATTGTCTTTTTAACTAATTACACTTTATTCACTTTGTATCCCCCAAACCCCTCCCTCCTTCCCTCCCAGTCCCATCCTCCCTCCCCCTTCTCCACGAATGCCCCTCCCCAAGTCCACTGATAGGGGATAATTGCCAATCCATAGAGGAGGGCCCAGCCCACTGGGGGCAGTGACCCCTGGGCAGGTCGTATGCAAAAAGGAGCTGATCAAGCTAAGAGAAGCCAGCCAGTAAGCAACTCTCCTCCAAAGACCTAATTCCTACCTTGATTTCCCTTCCTGACAGACTACAACGGTAGCAGAAATAAGCTTTTTCTTCCCTGGGTTGCTTTGGGTCATGGTGTTTGATCACAGCCATAGAAATAACTAAGACAAACAGTTTCAGTGACAGCAATTTGTCATGTAATCTCCCTCACTGGTAGCCGCAGACTGAGGCAAATGCAAGCAAGTTCTTTTAGTCCAATGTTCTCACTTTGTTTGTTTGTTTGTTTGTTTGTTTGTTTTTGTTTTTCAAGACAGGGTAGTTTTCTGTGTAGCCCTGGCTGTTCTAGAACTTGCTCTGTAGACCAGGCTGGCCTGGAATTCACAGAGACCTGCCCACCTAGGCCTCCTGAGTGCTGAGATGAAAGGTGTGCTCCACCATCACTGTGCTCTTTTATTTCAACCTTAATTATTAACTCTCATATCACACATAATATACCCCTCTTAGTGTGTGTGTATGTGTGCATGTGTGTGCATGTGTGTGTGAGAGAGAGAGTTACAGGATGAACACAAGTTAGAGGTTGCCGCAGAGTTCAGGAGGGCTGAGCCCTAAGAGTTCTGAAGTGGGCTGCAAAGAATCTGCATTGATAAGAAAGGCATGCTGGGGAGGAGCTATGGAGCTCCTGGAGTCAGGCTTAAGAGCGAATGGCTGTGAAATGAAAGGCTGGAGCAGGAAACTGCTGGTCAGGTCCAGGTCCAGAAAGGTGACTGGGTAAACAGACAGACCGTTGACCAGGCTATGTCAGCCGCGTGGGACAAAGCTGAGGAGAGGAACCGCTGGTCCTTGGGGCACACGCCAGGCATCAGCTGCTAGGCTGGCGTGCGGCCACGCCATTCTTTGTTAGGTGTTCATAAGTTTACGGGTCCACGTGAGGGAGTCACAACCTTCCCTTGGTCTGGTGTGTCTGATAAGTTCTGGGATTCGGTTTCCCTGACATGGTTTTAACACGCTCATTGCCTCTACATTCACCCCGGCTCCAGCCCATCAGAACTGGAGCTGGCGCTGCAGACTGCACAGCTATACCCACCCCACAGCACCAGCATGAGAAGGCCATGAACAGAAGTGGAGGGGGAATGAAAGGAGAGTGGAAAGGACCCCTACCTCTCCTCCACTAAGCAGGGTCACATTAGCTCTTTCCTTCATCCAGGCTGAGGACTCGGTTTGACCTGAGTTAAGGCCCCTACAAGGTTAAGGAGCCTCCTCCAGGCGCTGACGGCGACAGCTTGCGCCTCTGTCCCTCTCACTCTGGCAGAAACGTCCATTTTCTCCAAATTTCACTGTCCAAACTTGTCCTCACCTAAATGACTGCTGGCAAGTGCGCCTCCCTCTGAGTCTTCCACCTTGCTCCTCTGCAGTCTCAAGAAACTGCCGCAGGGCAGGCGAGATGACTCAGTCCGTTAAAGCGTTTGCGGTGCAAGCGTGAGGACCTGGATTCGAGCCCCAGAACCCATGTAAAGAGCTGGAGTGGCAGTGAGCATGCGCAGTCCCATCACGGTGGGGCTCGCCGGACGTCCCCGTTTGCTCTCACTGTCAACTTGATGCAGCCAGGACAGCTGAGGACAGCGGCTCAGCTGAGGGACTGCCCAGATCAGACATGTCTATAACCCTGTCGGTGGGGTTTGTCTTGGTGTTAACTGATACAGGAGGGGCCAACCCACCGCAGAGGGCATCATTCCCAAGGTAAGCGGCCCTGAACTGCGTCAGAAAGCCAGAGATTGTGTGAGCAGCCAGCAAACAGCTTCCCTGCACACTTTCTGCCTTCAGGCTCCTGCTTAAGCTCCTGCCCTGGCTTCTCTCAGTAGAAGCCAAATAAATTCTTCTCTCTCCTGAGATGCTTTTGGTCAGTATTTTACCACAGCAACAGAAAGGAAACTAGAGGTTGTGAGTGGTGGTGAGTGACTTTAATCCCAGCGCACAGGAGGAAGGCTGGTATACAGCAAGCTCCCAGCCAGCCAAGGCTACCCGGTGAGACGCTGTCTCAAAACATTAGAAAGCAAGCAGTGAGGACGACACTTGACACTGGCCTCTGGCCCCCACACGCACAGCGCCTGCCGACGCTGCCCACCATTTTAATGAAACCGGTCTGAAAAATGGCTACCTAGATCTCACAGCTTCTCCAGTCCAGAAGAAAATGAAGGCATGGAATACTGTGTCTGAAAGGTTTATTTGAAGAAAGCTTCAAAAAGGAGGGCTGAGGGCAGGTTCTGAGTACATTTCCAAGGGAAGAAGAAGGCAGTGTTTAAAAAGCCCTTTCTGCATCATCAGCTTTTATAGGTCTGTGCTTCTCATTGTTTTTAACTAAGCTACTTTTACAACTCTATAAACTGTAGAAACTGATAGTAATGCAAATTAATTTTGTCTGTAGAGAGGCAACTGTGAGCATGTCTGCTCCCTAGGGAGCCAGCTTTACTGAGGGAGCAAATTCCTTCAGCATTCCTCATGGCACTTTCTTCCTTCTGCTCTCTCTAAACCAGCTCTGAAAGAGCTCATTTGACTAATGAGGGACCCTCGTTAGTTAAATAAAATCTCAGACAGGTGTTCATTTTATTTTGAAACTGAGTTATGATTTTCTCTTTTTTCTTTCTAAAACAGCATCCCACATTTCCCACTGCTGCCAATCAGCTGGGAAACTCATTCATTCATTCTTTCCTCTCCTTCTTTCCCAGCCACTGTATTCTCTCTCTACTCTATCCTGCTCTGTTCTGCTCTGCTCTGTTCTGTTCTCAGTATGGTGATTTCACCTTCCCTGTGGCCCCTTTCCCCAGGGGTCACGAATTCACACTTATACACATACTCATTCACACACACACATTTTCGGGCACACACACAATGGACCTTGGCCTTCTTTTTGGAAGAGACATGAAGGGAAGCAATAGGAAGATGGGCAAATTCCATGGAAACTCTGGGCCTAATGAGGTGGATTGAAGCAAGGGCATTATTCTCGGATCTGACACCCCTGCCTTAACAGTTCATTGATTCTGATTTTTTTTGCTTTGATGTGTCTCATTTTAATTTTCTTTAAAAAAAAAATGGTTCAAAATCCAAAAGGTCCACAAGACTAACCATAGTCACTGACTTGTATTTTCCAGTCACATATTTAGGGACAATTCTGTGGCTCTCCCTCTCATTTCTGGGCCTCCTTACAGACAAATGTCTTTTGAGGATCAGAGCAGGGAAGGTTTGGTCAAACTGATGATCTACTCTGGCCAGTAACATCTGTCCCTCAGCAACCCTGTCTTCCAGAGGCTCTGCAGCCGGTGCTCACATCAAAGTACAGAACACGGCCCCAATCTCTAACTCTGAAACCTTTGGCCTTGGCAGTGATGCCATGCCACCAAGTGGGTTATACTTTGGTGGACACACATGTATGTAGAGGCCAGAGTTCAGCCTTGGGTATCTTTCCACAGGGGTCTTTCACTTTGTTTTTAAAATAATTTATTTTTTAATAGTGGCATGGTTTATGCACATGTGTCCAGTGTCCAGGGAGAGCCAAAGGGAAGGCTGGATTTCCTGAAGCTGGAAGCAGGTGCTGGGAACTGAGCTCTGGACCTCTGGAGTACCTGCTCTGGAGTACAGCAAACACCGTGCCAAGTTAGCCAGCTCCATCCCTCTGGTGGGATTTCCGCTAAAGAGAAGGTGCCAAGTCCTTTCTTAGCACACTCCCCACTTCAAGTGCAGTGAGTAACAAGAACTGAATATTCCCTGGATGGTTAATAAAGATGTCTCACCATAAGGACAAACCTGACATGGGAACTCTCTGTTAAACCTCCAAGAACAGAGGCCAAGGACAGAATTGAAGGCCCAGATGGGAAGGATGGAAGGGAGGCCACAGCATCACCTCATGAGGTCAGACCAGCACCTGCAAGGGCCTCCAGGGAAACTGACTAAGCCTTTCAAAGCCCAGAACAGAAGAGGCTGGGCAGGCAGGGTAGTGGACATTGTAGGACAGAGTGTCCAGGCAGGGCAAACCCGAGAAAGATCACCTAGCTGCCCTTTCCCCAAAAGCCCTGGCTCCAGTCTTATATCTACAGTCAGCCAAAACCACCATCTTTGGCCAGCAAAGGCACCTCTTAGAACCTTTCAGGGTGGAAGGATTTGGTATCCATCACAGCCAGGGGCCAGCATGAATTACTTCTTACTTTTCAGATCAATATGGCAGTTGGTAGTGTGTTGAGGAACAGGCCTCAAAACAGACTATTTTACAAAATAACCCAACTCAATTATTTTCAGACGGCAGAGAGGGAAAATCCATTTCTCGCCACATTTAATTTTCTCACTCTCTTTCCTTTATCCTTCCCAAATCTCCATCCCCACATCTGGAATGTGATCCTGATGTGCAGTCCTCTTTCTCTGCCAGAAAGGTTTTGCTGGAGGCTGCCAAGACACTTAATCCAGCCCCCGCCCTTATTGAAACTGCAGGCTGGAAAGCCAGAGGGAGCAGGCCAGGGGGTGGGGTCTGTTCAGCTCCCAGTGCCTTGAATGCTTTCCCTAAACCTGGCAGCTGCCCCCACAGCTCTTGGCTGTTGCAACCCACACCCTGAGGAGAAGCTGGCCCTGGGGGAGTTCCATTGGTCAGTACGCTGAAATGTGCACAGAAGAGATTGTCGGGTCCCACCTGGCTGAGGGGGGTGTAGAGAAGCCCGGGCTTCTGGGCAGACCTCGCCGATGGCATCCCAGGGAGGGGAGGAGGCACCTGCGTCTGGGACTAGGACACATGGGTGATATACTGACAGTTCCTGCGGCCAATGGCCTATAGTTGGCTGCCTGTCCAAACAGGGCCTTCAAACCCAGATACGGTGATCTGAGGGTCCAGCTTGGGGGAGTGACAGGAAGAGTGGAGATGAGGTGTTTTTCTCTGCATTGTCTCAGCAGCTGGCTGACAAAGGGCCTTCACTGACACTCTAGGAACTCATGGTCCTTAAACAGCATCGTCCTTTAATAGCATTGTTCTTAAATAGCAGGCTCAGGGCATGCTCAGAGAAGCTGCCATGCCCCTATTGCTCAGCAGTGACAGAGTTCCGGTGTTCACCCCGAGCTTAACGGAAAATATCCTCTTACTGCCATGGTGTGCAGATCCTCTCTCTGCCTTCCAGACCAGACCTGACTGTGATGTCCCTCAGCGTCCTAGTGCTGCTGAGGTTCCGAGAGGAAGCTGGGCTTAGATGAGGGGCTGAGGGGTAGCAGCTCCGGGCTCCAAGAGCTGGGAAGCTGTGGCAGAGCCCATCCAACCTCAGCAGGACTGCAGGTGTTCAGGGAGCAGAGGAACCACTCAGAGAGGGAAAGATGGACGTGAGCACCACGAGCTTCAAGGGCCTCAGGGCCAGGGCCTTTGCAGCTCCAGTGGGCTTGATGGGAGACAGGTTGCCGTTCTGCTAAAGCTCTTCTCATCCTCTTTTTGTCTTCTCCTTCTTGCCATTATTCATCATATTTTCACTGAGCAGCCGCTCTGCCTGGAGGATTATTTTTTCTCAGATGATAAATAAGAGAAAGCTCTGTACAGAAAGGTAAGGCCAACAAACCGAGAAGCGTTCCGTTAGCTCCTCCCTTCTGAGCCCAAGTGTGCACACTCAACAGATGCACACACATGCCTCCAGAAGAAGGGAAAAGTTCAAACGGGCCAGGGGAAAGCATGACTTTCTCAGAAAGTTATCAGGTCTGGGAGCCAAAGTCAAGCAAAGGAGAGTTCCTCTGTGGGTCGGGTGTAAGGAGGCTGGGATTAACACTCACCTCCTGCAGTAAACATGCCGTATCGGTCTTCTATCACGGGCGGCTTGTGCCAGGCAGACCTTTATCTGGAACATGGTTAAATCTGCAGTGCATGGAAGTCTTCAGAGAGAAGGCTCTGACCTCAGGAAGGTCACGGATCTACAAGAATCTAACCCAGATGGTATCTTTCTTATCTTTTTCTCTCCTCCCCCTCCCCTTCTTCCTCTTCCTTTTCCTTGTCTTCCTCTTCTTCCTCTTCCTTTTCCTCCTCCTTCTCCTTCTCCTTTTTCTTCTTTTTAAGAACAGGATTCTCCAGGGGGAGAAAGAAGTATCTGTTGGTGGCCTAGATTTACCTCCTAGATTTATCCTCCAAAGAGGATCACAGCAGTAACCAGACACGAGAAATGCAAAGTTGGTTTGATGGCTCATGCCCGGAATCCCAGCACCCAGGACGCCAAGGCAACAGGATCAGTGCAGGCTCAGACAACAGCAAGTCAAGATCAGCAAGGGGACCATGGAGTTTAAGGAGAACATCACTGAAAGCATTGTAGAAGCAACCAGAGTCACAAGTGTAGATGAGACGGAACAACCACCACCCAGGACTCCGATCTTGCCAGGGCAGTGATGTAGGATTTAGTTTGCACTGAAGGCACGTAAAAGTAAGTGGACTCTATCCTTAAGCCTGCATAGGTCATGTAGTTGCTCAAGACCACACAACGGGCCTATATGTTGGTTCATTCTGTGACCATCAGCAACCAACCATAGGGGAAGAAGGGGTGGAAGAGGTATTAGAGCCTAAGTAGCCACGAAAAGAGCCCCATGACATCAGTGGGTTCGCCTGGCACAGACTGAGTACCCAGTAAAGCTGTGTAGAGTGCTCAGTTCACCAAGTGCTTCCTGAGCGACCATTTGGAGAGCTACTCCCTGGGGTCTGAGCGTGAGGGTTATCTAGACAGCTCAGCCTGAAGCTGTCTTCCCGCTCCCTTCTTTGAACCCTCCTCCCTTAGTCCTGGACCCTTGCCCTCCGGCTCCGTCAGGACTTGCCCTCAGTTTCCCCACCCATTTGCAGATATTTCCTTGGATGCTTCCAGCCTCGGTTTCTTCTCTCAGCACCTGGGGATTTCCTCCCTTCTCTTTACTTCAGGGGACAGACCCACCTGACTTACTCCCACCTTACTTTCCAAGTGTGGAACTACAAGTAAAAGGTCACACAAGCAGCAAATGGAATTCAGTTTCATTTGCTCCTCAGGCCCGCTTCTTCTAAGCAAGGAAGGCGAGAGTTTACGAGCCGGGCACTGAAGGAGCAGTTGTGGCCCAGCACTCCATGGATAACTTATAAAGCAGAGGCTCCTGTGACTCTAGAGGCTGACACAGCCTCTGAGATGGTGTGAAAGCACAGGTCTTCTTCCTACTGTCTCCATACGCATCAAGGTGTTGAAAAAGAAGCATTCGATGTATAACCTAGAGTATGTCCTCAAGCCTCTGGAAGCTCATCACCAACTCCTTCTAAGTCAGGGGGCTCAGGTTTAAGATCCCCAGGCTGTAAACACCTTTGAACTGCTTTGAAGAGAAACTGCTGTGTGGGTGTTCTTTCTCATCTTTCTCTCTGACCTGCTCCAGTAAGCAAGATGAAAACAGTACATTATGGATGGTTTTCTGAGCAGGTTAAATGTGTTAATGAAGAGCTGGGAATTTGGCTAAGTGGTCAAGTACTTGGCCGACCATGCACAAGGCCCTGGGTACAATCTATAGGACTGAAAAACAGTAACGATAATTAAAATTGAACAATTGGAGGTAGGACTGTAAGTCAGTTGGCAGAGTGCTTGTTTAGTGTGTCTGAGGACCTTGTCTTGTGTCCTGCACAAAATAAACTGGGCAAGGAGGCTCATGTCTATACCCCAGCACTTGAGAGGCAAAGCGAGGAGGGTCAGAAACTCGGGGTGACATTCTTCACTACGCAGCTAGAGTAAGGGCTGCATAAGAACTTTTCTCAAACAGAAACCGAAAGGAAATGGAATAGTACATCCAACTTTTATCACCATAGCTTTTTTATTGTCAGTTTCAGTGGCTTAAACCACCTATAGACGCAGCGACATGAAGGTCTGATCTCCTCCTCTCCCTCTGCTCATCCAGAGGAGCCACGCCAGGGTGAAAGCAGAGTGGCCTTCTAGCACAGCTCTGCTCCTGCGCTGCGTGCTGCACACGGGCTGACACGAGGAGAGGCTGGTGGCGCACAGTGGGTAAATCCTCTCCCTGGAGCCCACAGAAAAAGCCAAAGGTGGCAGCTTTCAGCTGATATCCCAGAAGCCCATGGGGATCAGTGTCAGAGACAGGAAATTCAGCCAGAAGCTCAAGGGTCAGCTGGCCTGCAGTGCATCAGCAGAATTCACTGAGAGACTCTGCCTCAGCAAGAAGGCTGAGAATCAGCTGGAAGTTGCCTTCTGGCCACACACATAACCTCGGTGCACTTGTGTGCTTGTACACACACACACACACACACACACACTCTCTCTCTCTCTCTCTTAAATAATAAATGAATGAATGAATGAATGAATGAATGGCTCATTAGGACACAGTGGCTACTAAATAAAGCAAAGGGCCGCAAGGAATTGATGAATGAATGTGCAGCGCCACCTACAAAGTTCCCGGAAAGCTGCTTAGACCCTGCCTTACCTCGTGGACCTCCCCCTTACCCATCCAAAGTCTAGATAGGCCTCGCAGAAGAAGCATCTTTCCTTAGGCTAAAGGGGATTCTGGGCCTTTACTCACACTCTTGCCTCCTCTTAGAATATCCTTCCACTAGTATATCCAAATGGAAAATTCCACTAAGACCCACCTTGAGGGCTGAGAGATGGCGCAGAGATTGACAGTGATGTATTCTTCTAGCCGAGGGCCTGGGTGAGGCTCCCAGATCCTAAGCTCTCAGCTGGTTGGAACTCCATTTCCTAGAGTTCTGATACCTGCTTCTGGCCTCTTGGGCACAGGCACACATGTGGCACACAAATATACATGCAGGCAAGCACTCATTATATATAATATATTAATTTTAATATTAATGTAATATATTAATTATATCATTATATATATTACTTTTCAGCTTAAATGCTAAGCTTTTCTTTTCCCAGTCTCAGCAGTTTGGTTAGACTTCATCCTTTTTCATCAAGGCTCACAAGAGCGCTATGGGTAAGCCCCGATCACAGTACATAGGACATTGGGTTATAACTGTTCTCTTCTGTTCCCCGGCGACTCTGAGCTCTTAAGAGAGGTCCCATGGATCCCTAACAGACCACATAGGATCTCAATCTCCACTGAGATTCTTCTTTTGGAAATGAACTCAACTAGACCAGCAAAGCCCAGGGTGTCTGGAGGGCTTAGCAAGGCCCCTATGTTCCAGTTTTCCTGGCTTCTGAAGACCCTGACCCTTCAACCATGTCTGTAAGGGATCCAGTATACCGAGTAACGTTGCTCCTCAGCTCTGGGGCTGTAACTGTGAGAAACCTCCGTAAATCACCTCCGTATAAACACGTTGGTAAGGAAAAGAAACAGGTCTCCTCCGTCTGAGGCAACGGCTGGCAACCAGTGGGAGTAAATCAAGCCTGTGATTCCAGCCAGAAATTTACCTCGCAGACCAACCATCAAACCTCAGCGTGGCTAAGAAGTGTAAGCAACACAGGCAGGGACTCCAGGCAGGCCTGGAGGCTCTGGTCTCCAAATGGACCCTCAGTTTGCTTCTTCTTGGAAAAGGATGCTAAACAGATGGGGAAGACAGGAAAGCATCAACCACGTTCAAAGCGCAACTCTGCCAAGCATAAATGTGTGCGGAAACTTCTCTTGCTCCATTGCTAGGCACCTTGGGAAAACTAAGAAGAATGATGTGAAGAAGAGAGTTGTCATGATTCTTCAAAGGGGCTTGTGTTGGGTAGCTGTACAGATGTGGGAGAGGTGTAACTAGAGAACCAGGGCTTGCAGGCTTGTGGGTGGAAAGTCAAATGCCAAAAGGGAACGAGGCTCCTTAAAGGAGAGCAGAGTAAAGAAGTCAGCAGAATCTGGCAATGGACTTCTGAATCCCACGCCCTGAAAGGGAGTGGCGAGACGAAAGCAGGGAGATGCACCTGGAGGTTCCATGCCGTTTCAACCTGTCCATAGAGAAAATGCGCACCACTCTGAGAAATGGCCAGTGAACTCCGTCTCCGCATCTCCAGTCCCTGGGGTAGGTCTCCCTAGTCCCCCTAAGACCATGGGAGTAGCTGTGGGCCCAAGTTCAACAGGTCCACATGGAAGGCATGTATGCGAGGCATAAGTGTGAGGAATATTTCAACAGATTTCAGGGGTTATAAAAGGCTTCCTTTGTTGCGCAGCGACATCTTGGTGATTAGTGATTGAGCTACAAATGTGAGGAGCAGAGTTTGGGTCCCAGGAACCTTGTAAATGCTTGGTGGGCATGGTAGCCTGCCTCTAATTCCAGCCTCAGAACACAGAGGCCTGGCATCCTCCAAACAAGCTGCCTAGCAAGGCTAGCCATGTCGGCCAGCTCTGGACTGACTGAAAGACCCCACTTCACTGGAGAAGATGGAGAGCAATGCAGGATGGCAGGAAGCACGGCGTAGAGTGAGCACCGAGGAAACCAGGATTGTTGGCTGGTCACAGGGGATGCCTGGTCACCTGGAGAACTGGGGTGACATGGTCAGACAGTCTGGCAATCTTCTGTTATTCTATTAGTAGCCAGCTTCTACCTGAATCCCCCAATATCCTTGGGCCTCAGTTCTCAGCTGAATCCCCCCAGTACACTTCAGCCCTAATCTGGCATTTGTCTCTCAGTGAATAGAACGGGTCCCTTGCACCCTCTATCAACAGAACCCATCCTTATGTTTGTTCCACAGTCTTCCTAGCCCTGTGTGTAGCACTCAACAGAATCCATTCTTATTGTAAAGGCCACAGGTGCATCACTACTTGGTAAGGAGATTTTGTAGCCATCCCTGAAGTTTTGTATGAGATGTCACATGGAGACTTTTTTCACCATCGCTCTACTATGTTTACATGTATAAGAAAATTAAACCGTGAGGTCAGACTCCAGAAGTCTTGAAGCAACCTGACCAAGTCTGGCCTCTCTGAGTTTCCATTCTCATCCCACCGGGTGAGAGCTGCAGGCATGCCTTGACAGAGGGTGATCCCTATCATTAAACTTGGGCTTCCACACGTGTGGACTGCACATGCACACACATGCACGCACATGGAAATGGGAAAGAAAGACAAAGAAAAGGGCTTCCTTAGCTTTGGGTCCAGAGAGAAAATTAGAGCAGGTGGCTGGCAGAAAGAGTGAGCTTGAAGGTTGTGTGAGACTCATAAGCAGACAGCAGGGTTGGCACTGAGCGGACAGAGGCGAGCCACAGGAGTGGCTGTTTGAGGGGGCTTGTTGCACACGTGTGCTTCATTTATCGATGCTTTCCCTCAAGAAGGGACTTTGTACTACCGCGTCCTCCTTTCCTGCTCCTCTCCCCTTCCACGTCTTCCTCCTGTCTTCTTCACCCGATTTCTTCTCCTCCTGGCTGTCTTCCCTTCTCCCTTCTTCCTTTTGTTTGAAATAAGGACACAAAGCAGTACGCCATGGTGGGGAATGCAGACAGCTCAACTCAGCAGCGGCATCACACCGCCCTGCCGCTCGCTCGCTAGCAGAGCTGGCGCCTGTGTTCCACAGCAGGCAGGAGGGCCAGATGCTCCCGAGAACCCTGCAGCACTCACATCCTGTGATCGATCTACCATGCGGAGCTGAGCTGGGGTGCAAGGCTGCCTGCTGACAGCGTGAATGGACTGCTGCTATTCCCAGGGGCCTTTCACAGTGAGCCACCAGTCCTCCAGGAGCACAGCTGGCCCGGGAAGGCATTTTCCAAACAGAGGTCGTCGGTACCCCGGCTAGCACTCAGAGCAGAGCGGGTCCAAGCGCCAGGTGTCGACAGGCTTGTCTGGTGGCACTCCTCGAACAGGGACTTGAGTGGCCTCGCACGGCACATCATCTCAAAGGCCGTAAAACCTCCACTTCCCACGAGGGTGTTGCTCAGAACTAGCAGCAGGCTTCATGCACAGCTATAGGAGCTTGGTCACGCACCTGGTCTACAGCAATGCATTCCTGGGAAGCCTCCTCCCCAAGATTTGGGAGTAGTGCACCCTTGTCACCAGCTCTGATTTCCCATCTCTCCTTCTGCTTCCTTCCATGCTCTCTTCTGTGTCTTGCCTCTGAACTGCCAAGGATACCTCAGGCTTGCTGGATGCTCAGTCTCACTGAGTTTCTTAGAAAGTAGAGAAATCCAGCTTTCGGGTGTCCTTTCAAGGGACTATAACGGGACGACGCAGGAAGTGGCTGCTTTGAAGAATGAAGGGGAAAAAGAAAACCTTGGTGTTTTCACTCCAGGGGCAAGGATGTGGCAGAGTGCTTGCCTGGCAGGCAGATGGCTTTGCCATCCCGGGAACCTTACCAGCTGGGAGTGATGGCGGACACCCAGAATCCCAGCACTATGCAGGTGGAGGTAAGAGGACCAGAAATTCTAGGTCATCCTCAGCTATCCCAGGGGCTTGAGGCTAGCCTAACACACACACAAGCTTCTCTCAAAAGCAAACACACAAACTCATGTTCATTTTAGAAACTCTACCACTGAGCTCTTGCTATGACAAAGATCCAGAAGGGAAGCCAGCCAGGCGGTTCCTGGCAGCCTCAGGCCCAGAGTCCAGAGCTTTAGAGTCCGAGTGACTGCGTTCTAGGTTGGCTGGTTCCCCCCAACAACATGCACTCCAAAGCGAACGGGTTAGAGAGAACAGACACCAGCACCCCTCACTTTATTTACTGGAAAGCAGGACTTCAGGGCGTTTCTAGTGACTACATTCTTGTGGTCAAAGTCAGGGCTAACACTGGATTCTGCTTAAAATAATGAAGCTCAAGTTAATGGACCCACCTTGTTTTTTGGCATCACAACCTACTCCCTTTAAACTTTGCAGTTTATGCAATTACAGGGCTGGAGCTCTATCACATCACTGGGCGAGGAGTCACTGTAAATGTGCGAGAATGTAGATGGAGATTTAATTACCATGCTACCACGGTTTTCTTTTCTTTTCTTTCTTTCTTTCTTTCTTTTTTAAGAGCAGCATGTCAGCACTTCCATAAACCGATTTGCATTACGTTAAAATTAATGGACCGGAACCCTGCACTCCTGCAGAAGGAGAAGGGGCCCCGCCCCGCCCTACTGCTTTCTGCAACTCCCAGCAGCAGCCAACACTAAGTCTCCACTGTAGTTACAAAGCCCCTGTGGCCTTTAAGAGTGAGCAAGACTGCCTACCCCAGCCCCAACCCACACCAATCCTATTCTCAGACACTGAGGACCAGCTGGTGTGGTCCTGGGGCAGAGAAAGAGCAGCTCATCAAAATGCTGAGCCTTAGACATATCCAGACATACCCAGACCTACCGAACAGAAACCTCTCTCTCTCTAGCTCTCTCTTGCTCTGTCTCTCTGTCTCTCTCTCACTGTGTGTGTGTGTGTGTGTGTGTGTGTGTGTGTGTGTGCATGTGCATCAAATAATGCATGTGGAGGTCAGAGGATAACTCAAATGTCAGTTCTCTCCTTCCCCGGGACTGGGCTCCAGTCAGCAGGCTCAGTGGCCCTTCCTTGCTGATCCCTTGCACATTGCTGTCCTACAATGTGTATCTTAATGACATTTCCACATAGTCAAGTTTAGAAGAGGCTAATGTCAAGGAGGAAGCCATATGCCAAGGGCTGGGTGCCAGGGGACGGAAAAGACAGCCTGAACCTGAGGTTCGCAAGCACGAGGGTTAGCTTTAGTTGTCAGCTGACGCACGGGAAGAGAGTCTCGATAAGGGAGTGTCTACAGCAGGCTAGACTACCGGCCAGCCTGTGGCGATTTTCTTAGTTGGGTTACTTGAAGTGGGGAGACTCTCGCTGACGTGGGCAGCACCACAGCAGGGCTAGCCTGAACTGAATGAAGGGAAGCGAGCCAGCTGAGCACAGCTGCTCTGCACTCCTGACTGTGGCTGTAACGGGACTGGCTGCTTCAAGCTGCAGACTCCCTGGCTTCCTTCAGCGACTGCAGCCTGGAACTGCGAGTGGAGTCGTTTACACTCTCTCTCCCTAACATCGCTTGTTATCACAGCTTCGGGGAGGAAGACCTGAAAAATAAGCTGTCCAAATCTCAGAGTAACAGGAAGAACAACTTCCTTTTCTTTCCTTCTTTCAGCTTCCTTCCTTTTGTGGGTGTGTGTGACCAGCTATACTCAAATAGGTGTGAATGTCTATGGATACCAGAGGTCATCCTCTGCCATCATTCCTGAGGGGTCTGGCTCCTTGTTTGTTTTTTTATTTTTATTTTTATTTTGAGACACCCACCTTGGGCTCATCAATTATTCTAGACTGGCTGGCCACTAAGCATGAGCAACTCACCTGTCTCCACTGGGATTGTAAGTGTCCATTGCCATGTGAACACTGGTGTGTGTGTGTGTGTGTGTGTGTGTGTGTGTGTGTGTGTCTATCTGTCTGTCTGTCTGTCTGTAGACACTGTGGTAGAACCAGGGCCCTCCTAGCCCTGGCCAGTGTATCCTGTTTGATCCAATTAAGCACAGAATTCAGCACTTTTTCTCATTAAGTGCCTGGGTATCCTTCAGCCACCTAGCTCAGCTTCTTTCTACCCCTCTTCTCAGGAGGTTGCTGGTTCTTGAAAATGCCCTTTCTATTCCTGTCCAATTCCTAAGATTGCTAGTGTACAATTCTTTATAGTCAGAGTCAACCCCCCCCCCACACACACAGAGCCAGAAGTAGCTCCTGCAGACATGAGAAATCACTGTGTGATTACAATCAATGTCACAATGCTGGACTGAGAATGATCCAGGATAAAAAAGAAGAAACCTCAACCCACCTGTTTCTACTTTTTCTCCTAGATATTTCACACTGTTTAGCCTTCACACTTCCCCAGAGGCGCTTCCCCATGATCTCACACACACTGGAATTCTCTGCTTGCTTCCCCACACCACACCTGAAGGCATCACCTCCCCCAGGCTCATACTTAGACCCTTCCATAGGCAAAGGCCATGTTCACTAAGTCAACACTTTTATTTATTTTTTGTTTTTGAAATTAGAATATAATTTCATCATTTCCTTCCCTCCCCTTTGCTTCCTCCAACCTCTCCCATTCTCCCATGTCCCTTCCCCTCAAACTCCAACCTTCCTTTCTGTTTTGTGTATGTATTTATATCTGGGTGTATATGCATAAATACAGAAACACGACTTTCCCAGTCTCTTTAATGTTACTTGTGTACATGTGACTTCAAGGTTTACCAACTAATACTGAATAATAAGGGTCTCTTCCCAAAGGAGGGTTGTTCCTCCTTAGAAACCTGCATACTTTTAAAGTTTTATGTATACAAGCCTTTATCTGTATATGAATGTATATGTATATATGAATGTATGTATGTACCACATGTATGCCTGATGCCTGTGGAGGCCAGTAAAGGCCATCAGATACCCTGGAACTGAAGTTACAGTTAGTTATTAGGTACCATGTAAATGCTAAGAATTGGACCTGGGGCATCTAAAAAAGCAGCTTAACCAATGAATCATCGCTCCAGTCCCAAGGATACATTAACATTTATTTATCTATATTTATATATAAATGTATTTGTAAATATATTTATTATAGGATTTATATATTATATATAATTTATATACGCGTGTGTGTGTCTGTGGTATGAGCACACATGCGAGCATTCACACATGTACCATGACATATTTGTGAAGAGCAGAGGACAGCTTTTGGGAATCAGTTCTTTCCTTTGTCAGTGTGGATTCTGGAGACTGAACTCAGGCTGTTGATCTAAGTGGCAGGCACCTTGACTGGCTGAGCCATCTCACTGGCGTTCATTAAATCGATCTCGGAATGTATAACAAAACAGGACCCATCCCCGCACACCCGCCCCCCCTGCACTCTACAGACCAGTGCGGCCCCTTCTGCCTGCGCCACGGGAGAGAATGCCTGTGATGGCATTTTCAAGGTGCAAATGACAAATCTGCAGGCACTCATTAAGGCTGGGCTGGGTGGTGGGGGTCCCTAAGGACGGCATCAGCCAGCTCTCGGACTTTGATCTGGCAGGCTGGAAGCTCCTGGCCACAAGGACACACCAGCCTCTCAGGCTCAAGTTCCCATGCAGACTGCCCGGGCTGCTGGCACTCACGGTCTTTAACACACCCTCTACATCACTTACCCTCTCCGAGCCTTAGTGCCTTAATCTCTGAAGCACGGATAAAGGCCCATCACAGCAGGAGGGAACCCAATCACCCGCAGTGACAGCTATGTGGCCAAGTGTGGAGCCCAGGCGGAGAGACTCATGATGCACAGCATGTCAGCAAACGTGTTGGTAATGTGCTAGGCTCCAAATGCTGAAACGAAGCTTAGGACATGAGATCCACCTCAATGCTACTCAGCCAGAGCACTCGCAAGCTTCATGCATGCTTACCATGTAATACTCATCATGCCCCCCTCCTCTTTTAGAGAAAGACTGTTTTGAGTGCCATCTCACGGACTGAAGCTGCTACGGTTTGTATCTGAGAGTATTTCAAAGGCCCGTGAAGGCAGTGCAAACGGAAGTGGCGCTGTTTAAGTGTATGGCCTCGAAGGTTCTCAGGCCATTGAGAGACAAGCTCTAAGAGTCTTGGGACCCCCAGGCCCTCTTTTCCTTCTATGCTCCCTGGTTGGTTGTGCTGTTTCGTTTTTATTGTCAAGCTGAAGCAACCTAGAGTCTCGAGGAATGAGGGACTTTAGTTGAAGGATTACTGGATCAGACTGCCCTGTGGCCATGTCTGTGAGAAACTGTTTTGATTGATGGAGGACCCAGCCTATGGGTAGACTGTCTCTGAGCGGGCAGGCGGCTGAGTGAAAGACAAGCAAACGAGTGGAGCATTATTCTTCTGTGTTCCCACTTCAGTTCTGGGTGGAGTTCTGGGCCTGACTTCCCGCAGTGATGGACTGCGACCTGGAAGTAGAAGCCAAGCGCACCCTTGCTTCCCGGTGCTGATTCCTCCCCAAGCTGATCGTGGGCACAGCGTTTTAGTCACGCAACAGGGCAGCAAGCCAGCGCACTGGCCCTGAGGGGGAGGGGGTAGTTTGCTCTTCCACACAGTTTTTGCCAGTGTCACTTGACAGGCAACTCTTCACTAACAGCCCTGTAACTTTGTCCTGGTCCCTCTCACCCTCTGACCTTAAGTTCTGGCGGTCTGGTGGTTTGAACTGGACAGTCCTTTCTACTCTGTCCCCTTCACCCTCCTAACCTCCCACCAAATCCTTGTCATTGCAAAGGCTGCTTAGGGGAGCTTTTGCCTTCCAGTCCCCCCAGCTTGGTTCACAGATACGCCAAGCCCAATCAAGAGAACTAGCTCAAAAACAAAGCCAAATTCCCAGTCCTAATGTGCTGGATCTCCGTGTTAGTAAATTCCCGGTCAACTGCCTCCAAGCCTCCCTGCCTTTCTCTAAAGGCACCATAAAAGGAGAAATCAGAACAGCAAGGACCTCACTGCAGAGCAGACCCACATATTAATTTACAGCGGTCCACATGCTCTGGGCATTAGCTCATGGCCTGCATCTCAGATCCACGCAAGCGTACACCCGGAGACTAGAAAGTCCCCGGCATCTGAGGTGCCTTACTCCAGGGCCAAAGAGCATTTCTCAGAAAACACGCAAGCACACTCTACTTTCCAGTTCTCCTGTACTCAAGGGGAGGCCAGCAGAGATGGCAGAGCAGAGGCCATTGAGCCATCACGCAGGGAGTCCTTCACTTCAGGGTCTGGCTGTAAGCCACAAAGCTAATTAGGGACACGCCAAGACTCAACGCTCAAGGTCTGGATAGTGGGTCTAGGGGTGACACACTTAGAACCAGGCATTGGGTTATAAATTAGCCGGAGGACGGGACACTGAATGTTCTCATCAGAAGAGAATGATAAACGTTTGTGGTGATCTCTATGTTAATTATCCTGGTTTGGTTATGACACACCATGTGTATACTGAAGCATCACACTGTACTCGACAAATATGTACAATGTGTGCTGACAAAAATATAAAATCTCAAAAATAAAACAAATCTTTTAAAGGGGGTAGGTGCTGGAGAGACAGCTCAGCAGTTAAGAGCGCTGGCTGCCTTTTACAGATCCGGATTTGGTTCCCGGCACAACATGGCAGCTCACAACTACCTACAACTCCAGTTCCTGGGGATCCAACACCTTCTTCTGGCCCCTCAGGCTCCAGGCATCCAAGCAGTACAGTGATACACACGCCCACAAAGCACTCATACTTGTATAACAAAGTAAATAAATCTTTAAAAAAACAATAAACTAAAAACCATAAAACCATTTTTTTGAATCTAGTTGTTGGGGAAATATGAGAAAGGACAGTTTAACGACAGAACACAGCAAGGGCTGCCTCTGAGAAGATGGCTCTGCTTGCTCCTGGGTGCTTCAAACAAAATTTGTTTCTGTTTAATTCTCATAATCCTTTAAAGAAGTTACTAGCACCAGTTTATACAGGGAAGAAACTGAGGAAGGGAGAAATATGTCCACAGTTTGTAGCTACGTATCAGGGAACGAGAGGCCAGAGTGGAGTCCATTTCTTCTTGAAATCAGCCATTCTGCTTGTGTCCTACAGTACGCCAACATTTTCCCTAATCCTCTGGCCCAAAGCATAGGCTGAGACCTCAACCCTCTGTCAGGACCATCTAGGGCAGCCAAAAGCCTGCCCTGTGCGTGTTCACAGAGGCTCTTCTGTCAGCCTGGCTGGGGCCTGTCCTAAGAGCCCAGCTTCTGGAAGCCTTGCAGTGCTCAATAAAGACACAAGCCATGAACACCACCAGGCAGGACAGTTTGCCAGTTTAGTCAGCTTCAGTTTAGCTAACCAGCTGATTCTGGTGAAACAGGATTTGACTCACTGGGCAAACACCTTTTCCGGGTAGGGCGCCCTGCTGCCCCCCAGGCAGGCTCTTCCAGCCGCCTTAGGGTCCCTGCTGACCGCCACTGTGGCTTTTCTCCAGTTCCTACAGCTGGCTCCCTCTGGATCCACCGGGTTGTAATGTAGCCACCTGTTCTCCCGGCCCTCAGTCTGGGGCAGGCACCCGCTCAGGCCGCCCTTCATGGCATCTGCACTTTCTGCCGCTTCCCACGATTCTCTCTTGGGTTGGGACATCGCCACTTCACTTTCTTAGTGGGTTTTGGGCATGGGGATTGAGAAGTGGCTGAGGACCACACAGCCATTCACAATGCTTTGGTCTTGTACCTGTGGTTCTTGGCAGCAGCCCGGGACATGTTAAACATGCACCACGGGTCACGACCAGCGCTAACACCTACTGCTTAGACTGCCTTCAACTTCACAATCAACAGTCTACCCAAGGGTCACTCACTCTTTCCTCAAAGGTTAAATGATAAACCAGAACATGCCATGCTTTATATATATATAGTGAGAAATTTTAGCCTTTTAACTTGGATTTACAATTTTGTTCTTGTTTTGTTTTGAGACAGGGTCTCTGTATGTAGTCCTAGCTGCCCTGGAACTCACAGTTAGACCAGGCTGGCCTTGAAGCCACAGAGCTCTATTCTCCTCTGCCTTTCAAGCGCTGGAACTAACGGCATGCACCGCCACCCCCAGCTGTTTCTTTGTGTTCAAATAGAAACGAGTCTTCGCATCTTACAGGCTACTATACACTTTCATAGAAGGCATTTGTAATCCACCACTTATTCCCACGCCACTTATGTAAGGCCTTTGCTACTCAGAACAAAGTCATAAAAGCTGGCCTTTGCTGTAAAGGCTGGAGCTGAGGCAATGGCTTGGTCCGTAAGTGCTTGCTGTGTAAGCACGAGGATGTGTTTGAACCCTAGCAGCCACGTGGAAAGCTGAACATGTGGAGCACTCTTAGAGCCCCGTTCTGGGGAGGCAGAGGGGGGTGGGTCGCTGCAGCTTCCGGGCTCGCCAAGCCAGCCTCATCAGCCATCCCTCAGTACCAGTTCAAGACCCTGTCTTAAAAATCCAGGTAATGGCTCCCAAGGAACAGCACGTGAGGTTGGCCACCGACTTCCACATGAACATGGATGCATGTGTACCACACATGTGTGAACACAAACACCTACCCATGAACACACACAATAATTTTATTTTGCAAGTTGAAAAACAATTGTCCGAAATTACTTAACTGATTAAATATGTTCTGAGGCTTGTGTCTCTGAAAGAGGAGAGAGCAGGTGCAGGCTTCACAGACAGGCTGGAGGAGTAGGGCGTGGAAGCCATTGCTTTAACCCTGCTTCCCTGCAGTGGATACCAATGTCCAAACTGTCCAAGAAAGTGACTTTCTGGTCTGAAGGCTTTGTTGCGTGCTGTGCTTTCTGGGGTCCAGCTCTTTGACGTGACTGTCCACATTTTGTCTCAACAATGGGCCTCACAACCCTTTCCCAAGAGATGGCTGTGAGTGGGAAACCCTGCCTACCATGTGCTCAGACTTTGATTTGAGGGTTTATTTTATACACCTGCCTTCCGTGGGCGGCTCCCTGCAGATGTGGGGGAGCCTTCACCCCTGGCCTCTCGGTAAAAGACAGCCAGCCAAAAACACACACAGCTCCTGGGATCTCGGCTGCCCACCAGAATGGCAGGCTTCAGAAGAGACCTGCGCTCCACTGCACCAAGACTGCTGGGTGCACAGGGTCCCCGGTGAGGGCAGAGAGGGAGAAATAGGGCCGCATGCCCCAGACCCTCTTCCCACACTTCTGGAAAACATCACCAATCAATAGCTGCATCATTTCCTATAAGCCTCAAATCAGATCACCTCTCAAAACGGTAATGCTAATCCTGCATTAAATCTATTTGTGACAGCTGGGCTCAGTGGTCCACACCAGTAATCGTTGCTTTCAGGGAGGCAGAGGCAGGTACATGTCTGTGAGTTAGAGGCCAGCCTGGTCTACAAAGCAAGTCCAGGACAGCCAAAGCTACACGGAGAAAGCCTGTCTCAAAACACCAAAACCAACCAACCAACCAACCAACCAAAAAAATCTGTTTGTGACCTTGGGATTTTTTTCAGGTGTGTGTGTGTTTCAAGACAGGGTTTCTCTGTGTAGCTGTCCTGGAACTCAGAGACCTGCCTGCCTCTGCCTCTGCAGTTCAGTGCTGGGATTAAGGGTGTGTGCCACCATGCCCGGCTTTCCCTATACTTCTAAAGACATCTACCTTACTATGTGGTTAAGGAGGACTTGAACCTCTGATCCTTCTAACATTACCTCTTGGGTGCCACATGGAGACATACACCAGCACTCCTACTCCATGTGCTGCTGGAGATGGGATCCAGGACTTCGGGCATGCTGGGTAAACACTTTACCAACTGAGCTACATTTCCACCCCTGTCCTGGCAGTCTTGAAGGCCTACCCTCCTTTTATGAGACAGAGTGTCATGCATCCGAAGCTAGCTGGACCCGAGTTTCTAACCCTATAGCTCCACCTACGTGCTGGGTTATAGCCATGCTTGCTTTGTAGCCGTGCTTGCTTTGCTTTCTTTCTTCTCTCTTGCTTTCTTTCTGTCTCTTTCTTTCTCTGTTTCTCTCTTTCTTGGCTGTGTAGTGATCAGACCTAGGGCTGTGTGCATATCAGGCACACATTTCACCAAGTGAGTTCTATTCCTGCCTAGAAAGCAAAATTCTCTAGAAATCTGTTAGCTTCCTTCAGAAAAGCCTAATTTTAGTGAAGATTCTAAGGAGTAGAGATTTTACAAAACAAACAAACAACCCCTGAAATAAAAATTTCTCCTAGGAGTCTATAGATGGTTCAAATCCTCGTCAAAGCAGGCAGGCACAATTCTCTGACACATGGCTTCCCAAACCGACAGCTATGGCTTAAGCAAAGAGACACCACCCAGAGGAAGATGCCGCTGCTCGGCCCGCGCAGGCTTCTGAGCGGGGGCTCTGTGCTGGGCACTACCCTGATCGTGTCACATGTACTGTCTTGTACAATTAAGAAAAGATGATGCTGATGCGAGCAGGATCCAAGACTCATTTCTCAGAGCCAACGTGTTTCACAGATGAACGCAGCCTAAGTCACACAGGGCCTCTGCGTGCCAAGAGTGCGCTCACCCGCCCAGGACCTGACCTCCAGCAATTCTGCTTGGGAAGCAGGGCCTTCCTGAAATCCGGCCCAGCCCGGGCCCATCTGTTCCAGCCTGTCACTCGGCCACGTTCTATTTCTGAATGCCCAGCTTCAAAAGGCAGCTGGTAACATATTCCCAATTTGTCCCAGATGGGCAGTGTGGCTTCCATAAAGGATGTGCCTTTTCTTTCTTCAATCTCTGCTGACAGTTCTGAGAGCAGAGAGGGTCACAAATCTGTCTTAGAACAACTCTGGTGATGCCAAGGCCTCACGCTGTGAGCCAGTGAGGGAGCTGCTGTTTGCTCTGTGCTTGGGTCGGACACCGGCATGCTGAGCCACCTGCCATGTTGGGCTGCCTTGGGCCATGGCCCTGGGAAATGACATGTGTGGTATCATTTGACCCTGGTGGATATTCTTTGTGGATCACAGGTCAGTCTTGTACCAGCTGCCCTGAGAACTGGGCCCTGAGAAAAAGAACAAGTGTGATGATAAAATTCACAATAAAATGAAAGTTACTGATTTCATAAGACTACTTAGTAAGTCTCAGGCAACATGCCACGGCAGATTCCTAGGTAGTCTCACCCTTCAACCCTGCCCTCTCCTCTGACCTTGGCTTTGGAAAGGTACATCTTTACTTCTCAGAGAAAGGGCCTCAGCTTGGCCCGGTGCTGCTTGTCAGGCTGGAACTGTGAGGAGGTCTCAAACTCTGTTTCTCTTGTGAGCAGGAAAGTCTTCCCTGATGTCGTAGAGAAAAATGGCCCACGAGTATGCTTGTGACTGCTCGTGTGACCTAAATGAGCCCCAGTTTACGGCGATTACATCTGCCGATACGCTGCTTTTGTTTCCTGTTTGCTGTCAGTCTTCCACATCGCTCCTAACCCATACCAACAGACTCTTTAAGACTCAACTCGTGACTAAAGATCTGGGCTTGGAGGCAGTGCATCTCTGAGGGCAGAGGTCACATCTCACTCATTGCTGAGTCCACATATTAGTCATAAGAGTCCCAGTGGAGGAATGCTATTTGAGAATAAAGAATAAAAGGAAGGGAGGGAGAAGCAGAGCCACAAGCTTCTTTAGTTATCTAGCAAGCATTGGCTAAGAAATATTTCCTATCTGCTTGATGCTGTCTTAAAAATTGATGTCTGGGGAGTTGAGGGAGATGGCTCAGTCAGGAAAGTGCTTGCTGGAGAAGCATGACACACGAGTTCCATCCCCAGAGCTAAGTGAAATGTTAACATTTTCTCAGAAAGTAATAAGCAGACATCAGACTAACTGGGACCCATTCTCGAAATCCATGCAAAAAATCCAGGTCCCACAACACACTTGTAATCCCACTGCTGTGAAGGCAGAGACAGGAGGAGCTTGCTGACCAGCCAGCCTAGCCAAACTGAGAACTCTGGTTCTCAGTTCACACATCTGGTTCTGGTTCCGGTTCACACATCACCAAACAAACAAACAAAAACAAAGCAAAAATAGTTGAAGAATATAGAAGAAGGTGCCTGGCACTGAACTCCGGTCTTTACACATCTGTGCGCACAGTACACACACGTTAATATGTCCACAGACATGGATGCACGATGTGGGTATGATACAAACGCTAACTTGGCTGAGCCGAAACAGCACACGTGGAGTGGGGCCATAAGCTTCCTGTGTTCTCAGCAATGGCCACGGCCACTCACACCGCAGGGAGCTTGAGAAACACAAATGCCTGCGCTGGTGCCATGGGAATGCTCACTGACATCTCTGCCCTTCTGCATGGTGCTAGCTGCCAACCACTCCAGTCCACATTTTTCCTGTCCAGAACTGTAAATGCCAGAATGGCAGGGCTCCTGGCCAAGGAAGCACAAAGGCCCGGCCTAATTAGTGCACACTGAGGGTGAGAAAGCTAATGTCTGAGAGGCCGCACAGCACAAACGGGAAGTGAGGAGGCAGCTGTCTGGGATAGCCAAGCCATTCTCCTCTTCCATGGCACAGTAACAGTGGCAAGGAGAGTAACAAGGGGAGTCTGGGCTAATTGGACCCACCCGCAGAACACAGGCCTGATCTGAAGCCAGGCCTCAGCGACAGAGAGAGGAGGCTCACACACTCAGGCTGAGCTGCTATGTCAACACATCCTACATCTCTGTCCAGAAGGCATTCGTGCCCAAGTGGCTACTTCTGCCGGGTCCTTGTGGGCGGGGGGGGGGGGGCTTTCACCCAAGCATTCCATGCTACCCACAGAGTCAGTGCCACTACAGAGACCTAACGAAGGAGATTCTCAAATGAAGTCTGGAGGAGCTAGACTGGACGTTAAGCTCCTGAGCACCTTCTGTGTACAGACACATGTCCTGAGCACCTTCTGTATATAGGCACCTTCATAAGCACTAACAGTTAGGTGTAGCACAGCAGACAAACCCTTCCCTCAGCATTAACTATGTCTGCCTTTGTGACAGCAATTGGATCATAACGTCACAAGACTTTAGCCAGGGTTCATACCTAGGCACACTGCATTCTAACTTGTTGATCTCAGGCAGCCAGCTTTCTTGGAGGATTAAATTACGAAAAAAAATTTTTTTTGAAAGGCTTCGGCAGGACCCTTTTCTTATTCAGGTTTTCCTGATTCCATCCCAAGATTAACACTCCTCCATGTCGTATTCTCAAATGCCCATACATAATTGTATTCACACCTAGAGAGGTGCCATCCTTAAATAAGACATGCCCTCCGTCTCATCCTCCCGGCCACTGCAGTATAGCTGTGCGTGGCACCATGAGAATGAATGCGCTCTGCAGACCTCAGGTCACGAAACTGGCAGGACCCCAGCCGCTATGCTCCAAATCCATTACAACAGTGGTGTTGGCACCAACCTGAGCTTCCCACGGCCTGTTCCCAAGGGCGATGGCTGATCCCAGTGGGATACAAAGACAAGTCTATTCCCAGGGGATCCAGGACACCCTTGGAAGCTAACTTGACTAAAAGACTCCTAGATGGCTTTGGTGACCCTCCTTGGTGCCTGAGAATACTTCCCACCAACCTCTGACTTCTCCCTCCTTTGATGGAGGACAGGCTTGTGTTACTGTCTGAGTGGTCTCCTAACCATGTTTCCTCTAATAAAATCTTGGCATGTTTAACTCCATATTGTTGTCAGGTTCTTAGAAGATGCTGACAATACATCTGTGCCATGTCTTAGCACAGTTGGAGAAGTAAAAGCCCAGGAGACAAAAACCAGCTCAATGGCATAAAGGTGGCAGGGAAGGCACTACAGTTCAGGACCAGCTCTCTGTGCATTAGAATGTACCCCAGAAGCCTACGTCCCTTCCACAAGCAGCCCTGGACTGCCGTCCTGAGGTGCTTCCCGAGAACCAGGTCTACCTTTGCATGCTCCTAGCTCCCATGCCTGAGGAACACTGAGCAGAGGACAAAACATAAGTCTCCGGTGTCTAAAGGGTCCCTCCTGCCTTCTACCTTAGGGATTGGACGGGTCTTGGTGGCATCCCAGGGACTGAGAACCTCTGCAGCCTTCATCACACCTACTGCCTGTACAGTCTCACTTGGCAAATTCATAAAAGTGAAGCCAGAGGAGACATGATTAGTCTTGCCATCTGAAAAGTCAAAAGTGAAGCAACATGTCCCCTCAGCAAGTCTGGCTGCAGGAGACCTAAGTGCCTTCAGATGGAAATCAAATGTTCGTGTGACCACATCAAAATTCTTGTTGGCTGTCCCAGTTGGAGATCTCAGAGCTGTTTCCCCCAGTGCCAGGAGGAGCCCAGGACGAAGCAGCCAGGCCTCCTCATGGCCATACACACTGCCTTTTGTATCAGTGGCTGGGGAGACAGCCATGGTCACTTCAGGAAAACCAATCAGCACTGTTTAAATGTCTTAGCAGAAACTGGATGGAGAAACAAACAGCTTTACTGGACAAAGTCCACCAGGGAAGCACAGGGAAAAACGTTCAATCTGCCTGTCCCATTGGGAGAATGGGCTGCCAAGGCCTCATGGCCAGAGATGCCTGAGAAACCGGTTCGTGTCTGTGTCATCCAGCGTGGACTGTCCACTGATGTCTGTTTTAAGTTATGTACCAACTTAGCCTCTTCCTCACTCTTGGTGACAAACGGAGCCAGTGATGGCAGCAGCAGAGAAAGAGCGTTTTATAAAACAGTAAGTTAGGGCAGCACAGAGCTGTAGTTCAAGGTAGCGCTAGAAGATACTGAGACAGCAGGAAGGAAGGAAGTGGCTGGTGACAGAGGCCTGTTCTGTGTGCCAGGCACTGGGTGCTCAATGATCTGCATCAACTATGCCATGTAATCCTCCCAGAAACTCCAGGAAACTGACACCGTTCCCATTTCACAGAAGAAGAAACAGATGTTGAGAGTTGTGAACAGTCCTCCTAATCCCTCTCCACGGAATATAGACCCAAACTGGATTTTGACTGCTCAACATTAGCGATTACTCTGTGGAGGTGTCTGCAGATACAGGTCAATGAGTAAAGTGGTTGTCCAGCCTGGCTGGGATTCTGGGGTCCATCCCCAGAACCCAGAAGCCAAGTGTGGGGATACATGCCTGTCACCCCAGCTCTCAGGAAGTGAAGGCAGGAGGACCAAAGTTCTCTTTGGCTAGAAAGTGAGTTTGAGGCCAGCCTGGGATACATGAGACCGTATCTCAAAGGTAGAAATAGCTTGTTGTACTTTGTATAGATGCATATATGGAGGCACACATATATACATATATGATTTTATGTATCTATATGAAATCTAGGAACTACAAATGAGAAAAAAACATGTTGTTTGTCTCTCTGCAATCGGCTTGATTCGCTTAATATGATGTCTCCATTTTCCTGCAAAAGATATACCTTCATTCATCCCTTGTTTGAGTTTCCCTGCTGGAAACTTCAAAGCCACACCCTCTATTGCCAAGGCCGACGTACAACTTCCCAACTTTATCAAATAGCTTTCACACACCATACATTTTGGTTATGTAAATAATGATGTAATTATTATTTGTAAAATATTTTTATGGAGCTGAAGAGATGGCTCAGTGGTTAAGAGCACTTATGTTTGTAGAGGACTTGGGTTCAATTCCCAGGACCCACACGGTTGCTCACAGTTGACCATAACTCCAGTTCAAGTGCTCCTCGTTAGTATAGTGGTGAGTATCCCCGCCTGTCACTCGGGAGACCGGGGTTTGATTCCCCGAAGGGGAGTTAACAGACATGTCTGTTCTCTTGAGCTCCACAAGGACCAAATATATCTGGGCACAGGGGTCTTTTCTGAGACTGACATTCAATCAAGGACCATGTATGGATATAACCTAGAACCTCCGCTCAGATGTAGCCTGTGGTAGCTCAGTAACCAATATGTTTCCCAAAATGAGGGGAACAAGGACCATTTCTAACAGAAACTCAATGACTGGCTCTTTGGCCTCCCCACCCCCAAGGGAGGAGCAGTCCTGTTAGGCCACAGAGGAGGGCTTTGCAGCCAGTCCTGAAGATACCTGATAAAACAGGATCAGATGAATGGGGAGGAGGTCCCCCTCATCAGTGGACTTGGAAAGGGGCACGGTGGAGATGAGGGAGGGAGGGAAGGACTGGGAGGGAATGAGGGATCGGGACACTGCTGGGATACAGAGTTAATAAAATGTAACTGATAAGAAAAAAATAAAATAAAAAACAAAACAAAACAAAACAAAACTCCACTTCGAAAGAATCTGATACTTCTTCTGACCTCTGGCACTGGTTTACCCACTGAGCCTTCCTGCCAGCTCTCGTGTATTCAGATAATATTTATTGATCTTATGTAAATATGTATGCCTGTGTGAGCTTATGTGTACCATATGAGTATAGCATCCTGCAGAGGCCAGAAGAGGGAGTCAGTTCCCCTGAAGCTACAGCTAGAGGTGACTGTGAGCACCATACAGCTGCTGGGAATGGGACCCAGGTCCTCTGCATAGTAGAATTGTTAATTGTTGAGCTGTCTGGCCATCCACTTCATAGAATTCTTACAATGACTTCAGACAGTTTATGCTTTACCTGTTTTTGAGAAGAGGGACTCAGGACATATGAGCTTCACAAAAGGTCAGAGGGTTAGTGGGGACAGCTTGACTGAAATCACACCATGAGCCTTCTTGTTGACCAAAGGGCATGCTTAGGGCAGCTGTGGCCATTGCTTGTTTGGTAGGACAGTCACGGCCGGGCAGAGCAGGGATTGGCATGCTCGGGGTTGAGCTGAGCTAACAGTAAGCAGCACCACGTTGATTCCTGCACATTTATCATGTGCAGAAAGGCACTGTGGTGCTGTCAGCCAAGCAACTTTGCCTCAGTACCACAGGGAGCAACCCTGGCCTCGGAACACTGGTCTTCTAAGCAGTTCTAAATTCTAACCCAGGACCTCCATTGTGTCTTCCATGGTATCTTACAAGAGGCTCCAGCTACTCAGTCTTGACATTTCCCCTTCATTAACGGCTTCAGGGGCTGGAAAATAGCCCATTCAGTCAAATGTTTGTAGCGTAAGCATGAGGACCAGAGCTCAGATGTACGGCGTCCAGGTAAAAAGTTAGCTATGCCAATGCATGTCTGAAAACCCCAGTTCCGGGGAGGCGGAGACAGGCGGATCCCTGGAACTCACTGAGCAGCCAGTCCACCTGGTGCAGTGAGACACTCCATGGACAGCAACAAAGACGGAGGATGACCGAGGAAGACACCAGACACTGACTTCTGCATTCACATATGGATAGGTCCCCTGCATACAGGGGCACATACACGCATAAAAACATACAAAATCCACCCCCCTAGCCCCCCCCCCCCACAAGTGTGCCTTTTGGCAACAGCAACGCTTTAAGGTGCGTTATCTAAAAATCAGCAAACCTTCTGAAGTCACGGGCAGTGGGCATCACGCAGCGGCCTGTCTACCTTTGTCTCCATCTTGCGTCATACTGAGGCGGGATCTTCCCACGGTCTGCCTCAGCCTTCCCAGGAAACCCCTGTCCTTTCTCGCCAGCGAGTTTCTAGCCATAGCCTGACCTCACCCTCCGCAGCCCGCTCCCTGTCTCCAGGCAGCCACGTTCTTGTTTGTCCTCCCATGGTGATAGATACAACCTGTCAGGGAAGCTGGAATATTTTTAGCTCCTGGCTGATTTTTATCTAGATTTAACTTTAGGCCTCAGCACAGCACCCACAGCCGTACACACGGCCGCCAGCCAAGGTTCTCATGGTAACACATTTGCAATGTGGCAGCGGAAGCTCAGATTTTCTCAGATGCCCTGGCTCAAGTTCTGGCCGCACAAGGCCAACAGCTCTTCAGGAAAACAATCTGGATCTTTGAGGTATGCAGCATGTGGTGCGGTTTATGTGCGTATGTACATGTGCGCATGGGCGAGTGAGCACTCATGCTCGTGACCATCTGAAGACTGGAGGTCCTCCGGGTCTCTTCTTTTGCTGCTCTCCACCTGCTTTTGTTGGGCAGGGTCCCCCAGGAAGCCTGAAGCTCACTGATTCATCATGACTGGCTGGCTGCTGAGCTCAGGAATTCTTCTGTGTCTACCTCTTCAGCATTAGGATTGCAGGCATGAACTACAATGTCCAGCTTTTTCTGAGTGTTGAAGATCCCAAGTCAGTGTCTAATATTTTCATGGCAAGTACTTTACCTACTGAGCCATCTCTCTAGCCCCAGGGTCTAGATCTTGAGTATCAGAGCAAGCGGGCTAGGGAAACTGAGGCCAGGCAAGCTTGAATAAGTTGCACCATAAAGCCTGGTCAAGCTTTGGTGGTTTGTGACACCAAATTGCCCCTGGGGACCATTGTGAGCTTGTCACACGGGACCCCTGTGGAGGACACATGCTGCTTAGAAATCAGGAAATGAGTGTGCTGCGCACATGGAGCTTTCCTCTGCTGAATGCTGGCCTCTGTGCAGTGGCTCTCCTCTCGTCCCGCGTGTTTATAAGCCAGGGAAAGCAGACTTGGTCAAAGCCCCAAAGTCTAAAAAAGGTTTCAGCAGGGCTGTCAGTCAGCCCCAGGGCCTGGAATAACACCTGGCACACAGGCATCCTTGGCAGACATTTTGTTAACTGGCAAAATGGCCGGATAAGTGAACAAATGAGCAGACTTGATGAACATAAGTATCAGGCCTGACACGGGTGTTGGAAGGAAGGAGAGAACAGAGACCTACTATGCAGAGCTAAGCTTCCTTCCTCAGCAACCGCCCACCCAGCTGTACTGCTGCACTGTGCTTCAGAGGTTATAGGAACGGCTTGTACAGTCAGGTGATAAAGGGCTGGTGGAGGCCCCTTGGCTTTGTTCATTTACACAAGGACCTGATCCTATGACTGAAGAACAAATAAAAGAGAAAAATGGAAGTGAAAAGCAGAATGGGCAAGAAGGAGTGGATGAACTGAGTGACACAGTAGACAGCAAAGGAGCCATCTGGGTCCCAGTGGCATGGGGCTCTGAGATTTATTACATTATAACAACTCAGGATTTGGCAGGGAACAGCATGCATACAGTCAGCATGGCCGGACCTTCGGGGTCCTATCATACTAGAGTAACTTGCGGGTAAAGAGGCCATGCTTGGTAGGGGGCATTTATTTAAATTGAGAAGTCATCATTCATTCACAGACAAGACTGGGCTAATCAGTGTGTCCTAAGGATCAGATGGAACCTGAGTTGCCTCAGGCCTCATCCCGGAACATTTATTTTTGCAAGAAGATCACTAAATATATAAACAGGACAGCTTATTATTTCTGTATATTAGACAGCACATGATATGAGAAGTGGGTACAAAAAGAGAGAAAAGGAAGAATTTGTTGAGAAAAAAATAAATACAGTTGTATCTACTGAATATTCCCTATATGTTCATTGTGAAGAATCTGATGAGGGTGTGCAGAAAACAGATGTCATCAAAGAAAGGAGAGAGGACTCTGAAAAATAAATATAACAGAGTTCTTAACTTCAGGAAGTTCAAATTTACTAGAGATGAGGCACGTGCAATAAAGCAAATAGTATCCATTTCCAAACATCACACAGCAAGTGAACTGGTCCTGTAAGCAGGGAGGTTCGGAGAGACCCCCATCAACAAGACCCTTGGAGGAGGCAGCGCGCGAGGGACAGCTTCCTGGGGGGAGGTGGCAGAAGGGGGCAGAGTTTAGGACCCTGCATCGGGTGGGGCAATGGCACGGGGAGGGCAGTGAGCTCCTCCCTTACCATGACCACTTCACATGGGTGACAAGGCTGCCATGGGCAATTACAAGAAGGAAACGGAACGCAGAGTGCACCGATGAGGTGGCCAGTGGTTTACTGAGTACCCTGCTCACAAGCCATTAGCTCATCAACCTGCCAGCACCTGCTCTCCCACAGAAGCCTGTTCTGCTTCGCAGGTGGATGCCGGATGCTCACCAAGATCCGACATCGCTGGAGGAACAGAAGACAAGCTGTGGGCACTGGCCCCACAGCTCCGTTTCTTTGACTGTGTCTCAGTGCCAGGCGGGCTCTGTGTTCTTCACAAATAAATGTCAATAATCTTTTCCCAGCCATTGCATCTTGGCTACGGCTGCGATGCGCCCATTACTCACACTTTACCCCATCAGTGTCTCTGGTACCATCGCCACCGGCATCATTATTACCATCATCATCAGTGCAATTATCCTTGTTGTGTCACCATAATCACTCATCACCATCATCAGAAATGGCATAACTGCCATCTGCATAATTAACACCGCCACCATCACCACCACAGGGACCATTATCATCATCACTATCATTATGAGTGTCAGCAGCAGCATAAGGACCACCACCACCACCTACAGCAACCTCACCAATAGCACAATCATCACCATCATCATCACTACTCCCAGCACTATTATGGACGCTACCATGATTATCCTCCTGACTATAACCAGCATGGTACCATTATCATCACCATCTCCACCTGCAGGGGTATGATCACCCCCATCGCCATCTTCACCATCTCCGCCTTCCCCACAATGGTACCATTCACATCTTTATCATAACTATAACCACTGGTACTGTTATCACATTCATCACCACCATCATCACCATTCCCATCACTATTATCAGCGGCATTTCTATCGTCTCACCCTTAAGTCAGAGTTCACGCTGGACCAGAGGATGACGGGGGATGTTAACACGCATTCACTTACGAAGTCCCCACAACCACGCTCTAGGATCTGCAGTAATTACTTCCCTTTGTGCATGAGGGAACCGAGGCTTGGAGAGGTCACCTGGCTCAGCTTACAGCAGTGACTGAGTGGAGTCCCGGCCCACCCTTCTCCCACACCGTCCATTTCACGCTGTGCCTATCTGACGACATTCCACTTCTGGCAGCTCTGCAGAGCCGTTACACGGAATTATTAAGCAGATGTTCCTGCTCTACTGGAAGACAACATTCGTTACTAAGGCAGAAGTCATTACAGGGTTTGCCATAATATATCTCCCATGCATATCATTAGAATTACTCGAGAAGAGAGAGAAAACATTCCCAGTAAAATCTTGATTTCTGACTTTGATGTCATCATAAACCGACAGGGTCCCCTGGACATGGGACACTATTTAGAATTCCTAACGTTTTTCTTAATTAGTATCACATTCAGAAGTACAATGAGTTTCCACTTAACATTTCTGAGCACATTCTGATCTGAGTTTAGCGTTTTACCAACTGAGCCCCAGTCATGAGGCATTTAAAAAAACCAGTCAATATTTGGGATGGAGAGCTGCCTCAGTGCTTAAAAGTGTATCCTGCACACATGTGCACATACCCACATACAAATACACATAACCAAAGCTAAAAATAAAACCAAAACACACAAACTAGTCAACATCACTACGCTGCTGTACAGGTGGGTAAATGGAGGTTTGACGCAATCATGAATCATGTGACTTGAGTTTCAGAGAACTGGTGCTCACGTTGTGTCTCACTTGGAACCTCTTCCAGTTGAGTCCAACTTTTTAACATCATGCATCTGGAGATATATCTATATATATATATGTATGTATGTATGTATGTATGTATAAACTGTGTTTATTTTTGGCTTCTCTCTTAACCCGGCTATCACACAAATAACTGAGGCTCTCTTATATGTAATAGTAAGCATCACAGTGCAAGAACTGAGCAGTTGTTACTCTATTTTTAACCCTTTAAGCTGTTTTGGCTTCCTCCCAACACACATCCCAGAGAGATTTGCACTTTGTAGCTTTCATGTTGCAGCTCTCTCTCACCTGGTGTCTCCTGAACCTCTCCTGTGGCTGAATCCCTGGGCAGAATCTCCTCCTTCCTCCTCTAACTCCTCCTCCCCTGGCTGACAGGAAGTCCAGCCTTATTCTCTCCCTTACTCAGTGATTGGCCGTAAGATACTTTATTTTCATGTCAGGAGACAGTTGAGGAACAGTGTTTACACAACATAGAGATAGGATATTCTAGAAACAAGGATTGCAGTCAGATATGGGGGATACAGATTCATCATCTGAAATGCACAATAACCTTATGCTTACAGCATCTGTAAAATTTACACTAGCATATTATACAATCACGGAACAAAAATAAATCACTAAAAATTCATACTGTTTTAAAGTAAGTTTATGATTGCTATAACAGCTGCTTCCATAGCTGTTCTTAGAGCAGTTGGCCAATAGGCCATGGGTTGGACAAGTCTGTGGGGATAAGAGTATTCTATGGTTCTCTTTGGGTATCCACATTCCCTGTATCCTTCTCATTCCTACATTTGCCTCCCTCAAAAAAAATTAATTTATTAGCCTTGGGACTAGCTGCCAACGAAGTGTTCAGGGGCTACTGAAGTGAGCAGTGAAAAGAAAACCCAAGGTTTCAAATGTGATGAGGAGAGACAATGAAGGCTGGAAGGCTGTTCTTCTGGATGAGGAAGGAGATTCACAGGGAGCATGAAGAGACTGTGGTAAGTTAGAATGTGAAGTCTGGATATAAAACACATTCTCAGGAGGAAGGCTTGATTAATATAAGTCGCTGCCCGCTCACTTAAGATGTCACAAAGCCATTTTAATAGATAGCTGCAGTGAATGTGCCGTCCAGGAGGGTAAACGTGAGTTCACTGGAGGCCGGAACATAAAACAAATGTACCGTACACAGGCGGCATTGCTCTTCTGTGGTGGTGTTAGGACGCTGTCGTCTGGGGCACTGATGCACAACAGGCTAAAAGCACTGCTGTAAGTTGCTCCCGAAAAGGCCACCTTAGACACCGTGCTCCGTGGGAAGAGCAAGGAAGGAGGCCACTTTACCCACACAGAAAAACAAGCTAACACCACTACACACATACACACACAGAGGTATTAATTTTTCCTCTCACTAGAACACAGACTCATTTTATATAACAGTCTTTGAGTTCAGACTTGGGGCTACAAATTATTTTTACGTTCTCCTTGCTTATCTGCAGTTTTCAAAGTGCATATAATAAACATTTTTGACAGGGTCTTATATAGCCCACACTGACTTAGGAACCGGCAGCTTAAGGCTCCTCCTGACTCTACCTCCTTAGGCTGGTGTTACAGTCATGCACCGCCATGCCTGAACTTACACAGTGCTGGGGACAGACCCCAGGGCTTTGCTTGCTGGATTATATACCCAATCCTAAACATAATCTTTAAAAAAATTATGTGTATGGGTGTTTTACCTGCATGTGGTGCGGCAAAACCTACATGCCTGGTGGCCAGAGGAGGGTGCCGGATCCTTCGGCATCGGAGTTAGAAAAGGTTGTAAACTGTCGTGTATGAGCTAGAAATCAAACCCAGGCCCTCTGGAAGAGCAGCCAGTGCCCTTAGCTACTGAGCCGGCTCTCCAGCCCCTCTACCCATACTCCATTCGAGAAAACTCAGTCAGTGAGCACACTCCACATCATTCCTGTGCTCTAGCTAAAGAATCCATAGACAGTCCTTGCTTTATTGGTTATTTTTCCCTAGCTACTGGCTTTGCTTTTGCAGCCACGGGACTCATTAACTTTAACATCAAGATGTGGTGTGGTGCTCATAGCTTTGTGCTATGATGACCTTCCTAAAACCCACATAAGCATCAAACTCTGCAGACAGTCTGCAGGGGAGAAGAGAAGACAGGACAGGCCTGCTGAATGCTCCTTGCCTCCCCAGCTCCTCACTGGCTGGCTTCAGTCACATCTTCCATCAAGTCCCTTTCCTGGGACTTAGTGACCTGTTCTGCTGTAAGACAGCATCATTTTCTATCTTTTAGGCTCCCCCCACCCCCGAAAGCCTGAGTGTTCTCTACTGCTTTCATATTCTTTGGCCTTTGTTGTAATAACTGGTGGCAAAATGGTTCCCCATGATGGAAAGCCTCTGAAGTGGAGGGAAATAGCTCCGAGACCCTGTGAATACCCCAATCCTCAGCCATTGAAGCCCCTTACATAACATGCTCATATTTGCACTCGCCCTCACACATCCTCTTGTGTTCTTTCAAACAACTCAGGGTATTTTCCACAGCTGATACAGTGTGCATATGATTTGCATATAAGATGTCATGCTGAGTTGTGCAGGAAGTGATAACGGGAGGAAAGGCCCTGCATGTCAGTTCAGATGCAATTCTTATTTTGATCTGTGGTTAGTTGGCTCAGAGGTTAAGAACACTGAATGTTCCTCCAGAGGACCGGCATGGGAGAGCTCGGCCATTGTGGGAGTACATCCTCCATGGACATCAGCCCCAGAGAGACACTGTCCCAGAACCACCACCCACATGGCTGAAGTCCAAACTCACAGAAATATTTTCAAGACAGATATTTATTGTTGTTTTAAGACAGTAAGTTTTGGGATAATTTATTGTGTAGTGGTACTTAACTAATGCATGGGTGCTTTTAGAAGTCTAATACCTTAAAATGAGAGAGTTGGACATGGGGAGATGGCTAGGTGAGTGAAGTGCTTACTATGAGAACACGGGGACACGAGTTTGATCACCAGCATCCATGTAAAAAGCTGGGGTGCCAAACATCTACAATCCCCCATTCTGAGAGGATGGGCCAGGGATGGGGACAGGAGGCTCCACAGAGCTTACTGGCCAGTCACTCTAGCCAAATGAGTGAGTTCTGGGTTCAGTGGGGGATCCTACATTAATTACTAAAAAATAAAGTGAATGGGCCAGCAAGATGCTTCACAAGGCTGGCAACTGAAATTTCACCTCAGGATCCCGCGGCAAAGGGGAGAATCCAGTCATGAATGTTGTCCTCTGAGCTACACACACACACACACAGAGACACACACACACATACACACTGTAACACACACTGTAACACACACCCATATTCACATATATACATATATATATACAAACACTTTATTTTTTAGTAATTAATAAGGTAAGAAAATAATAAAGTGAAGAGTAATTGAGGAAGACCTTCAATGTCAACCTCTGTCCTCTACATGCGCACATGCACACACACACACTCATCTACAATGAACATGTACAAATACCAACACCACACACAAAAAACACACAAAGAAAGAAGGAAGGAAGAAAGGAAGAAAAGAAGAAAGGAAGGAAGGAAGGAAGGAAGGAAGGAAGGAAGGAAGGAAGGAAGGAAGGAAGGAAGGAGACGTCTTAAAGATTCAACAAGCCTAACCTAGGACATTATCTGGGTTTGTTCCTTGGACAGAATTTCTTTTGCCCTGCACTTTTCTTCAGGATGATCATAATAGCCCCAAAGCCTTCAGGCAAGGCTGAATGCAGGTCACTTCGTTCTTAGCCTCAGAGTGTCTCTTCATGCATGGGGAGGAGAGAGGCAGGGGGCTCAGGAGGCCATGCCCTCAACCTTCCTAAAAAGCTGTGAGTCCTTCCCAGGCCGGATGCCACACAAGCGACCTACCTGTCTTGGTGAGATCATACTGGCTGTGCTTAAATGTGCTCCAAGCTTGCTTTCAACTCAACCTGACCCTCATTAAAAGAACAGAGAAAAACCTGCGCTATTGTCTTATTCTGGTCTAAATTTCCTTTTAGTTTTTAATGGTCTTTGCCATTAATGTTTGCAGTTGTTGACTGGGGCTTTTATTTGCTTCAGCTGCTTTGGGGAGTTCTGAGAACACAAAAGGGAAGTCTGGCCATATTAAGCTGACTGTAACGTCCTCGGGCTCCTTTAAGCATCGCCCACATTAGCCTCTCTGCTGTTTACTTGGGTTTACAACTCACTATAAGTTGTTGTGGTCAGATCATTTAACTCATTAAAAATCTTTGTCTTCTGTTAGAGCATTTTGAGAATGCAATTATACCTGCTCAGTTCAGGACCCTCTCATCCACAGCTGCTTTTACTATTTAATGACTTACTTAGTTCTAATCTGTTCTCAGGATATGGTTTTGAGATGCTGCAGGGAGGGAAAATACTTAATAAACTACAGTACTCTCACTTACTGGATAGGCCTAGCCTAAGGGTTGAAAGACGACTGTTCAGAAGACTGTAGAGCAGAAGTTCTCAACCGGTGGGTCAAGACTCCTTTGGGGGTTGACTGACCTTTCACACAGGTCACCTAAGACCATCAGCAAACACATATTTACACTACAATTCATAACAGCAGCAAAATTACAGCTATGAAGTAGGAAGAACAATTTTATGGTTGGGGTCACCACAACATGAGGAACTGTATTAAAGAGTCTCAGCAACAGGAAGGTTGAGAACTACTGCTCTAGAGATCTCGGCTCTACCTCTTATCACCTCCGTCACACCAGCAGGGACAAGTCAATTGTCCCATGTCTTTTTTTTTCCCTTTTATTTTTTTTCCAAGACAGGGTTTCTCTGTATCCTTGGCTGTCCTGGACTCGCTCTGTAGACCAGGCTGGCCTCAGACTCACAGAGATCCTCCTGCCTGTGCCTCCCCGAATGCTGGGATCACAGGAAGTGTGCCACCATGCCAAGCTTGTCACAGGTCTTTTGGCTTCTTCAAGCATCAACCTACATATCTAAAAAATGGGTCCACAGAGCCCATAACGTGGCTGCATTTGAGAGAGTGACGGGGCAGCTGCTATCACAATGGCACTAGTCTTTGTTTAGATGTTGTAAAGGCAGCTGTCAAAGGCAATTTCATCTCACTGTGGTTCAAGGAAAAGCTGTATCACTTTCCACCAGTAAGAGCTCACAGTGAAACACAGAAGAAAGCAAACCTGATTATCAGACTGCCTTCAGGTGCTGCTGAAGGCCAGCTCGGTGAAAGGATGAAAACATAGCTGGTGCAACGTTTTCCTTGCTGTTTAAAAATATGTGGTTTGGGGGCAGAAAGAGAACTGAAAAAGGCATCTCCATGGGAGGATTCTGCGACCACACCCAGGACTCTAGGTCCCATGCAAACCCAGGGCTGGGAGGACGGGTCCCGCGGAACAGGCTTCCTTGGATGAACCAGAGCCTCTTTCGTGTGCACTCCACCAACCTACGGTGGACGACATGTGTCAAAAAGCCAAATACTGGCCAGAGGATAAAGGTAATGGAAGCAGGTGTGAAGAGCCGTGTTCAGGGCCCAGGACACCCCCGGTGGAAGGACAGAGCTGACACGCCGAAGTTGTCCTCTAATTTCCGCACACGCGCCTCGGAACATGCATGCACACACACACACACACACACACACACACACACACGCCGAAGTTGTCCTCTAATTTCCGCACACGCGCCGCGGAACATGCATGCACACCCAAGAAATTAAAAATACGAAAAGAAAACTGGATGTGTGAGCTGAACTACTCAAAGCTTTATGGGAAGCAGGGTCCTCTAGGAGGAGGAAATAAGTAGTTAGACAACGCCTCCTTGCTGGGGTCCCCAGTAAACAGGGAGAAGTGATTGGTTTGGGAGATGCTGCAGAACAGAAACACCCTAAATATGGAGGTGGACTGGGAAACATTTTAAGAGATTTGGAATTCTTGTTTCATACCAGCATTTTAGCATGTGCGTGCATGCGTGTGTGTACAAACACACACACACACATACACACACACACACACACACACGTTTATATGTACATGCAAATATGCACACACTCCCCAATTCTCTGAAGGCTGAAATGATAACTTAGAGCTGTAAAGACAGACAAATTTCCCAATGGGAAATTTGCCAAATCCAGCGGCACACTGGGAGCATCATCTTTCAGCTTCTGGGAGCTTTATTTTCACACCAGAACTAGGGAAACCCTTCCCCATGATCAGTTCTCAACAGTCCATCAAGACTTCCAGAAGCCAATTCCAGAAGAATGACACGGGCCTTCCCTACCAACAATGGCCAATTTTGGGAGCACTGCATCTAAGGAGACAAAACAAAATAACAAACAAACAAACAAACAACCCAGTCTCTGTAGATGCAGGCATCACTCTACTCCATCAAGGCAGATCCATGCTTGACCTACCATTTCCCTAAAGTCTGACATGGGTCCATTCTCTCACTTCCTTCTCTACCCTCCCTCTCTTTGCCCCTATTTCTTACCCTCTGTTCTTACTCCCATTCTATCTTTCTCTTTCCTTCTCTCCCACCCTCCCTGCCTCATTGTCCCCATCCTAACTCGGGTATCTGTGTTAGATGCTGAGAAGCCAGCGGGAATGCAGCAAGCATGTTCTCTGAGGATGAATGGTTTCTGGGTTTGAAGAAAGGGCCTTATTTACCTGGTGTTTATCTAACCCACCTCTTCCCAGGCTCCTAGCTAGACTGCATTTCTCAGAACCTCTCATTGGGTGCAGTCTTATGACTTAGCTGAGTTGTAGGTAAGGGTACATGGGCCACAGCAAGATATGCCCCCTGCTGACTTCGTCGTCAGGAGCTCCATAGGCTTATATCTTCCTGTCCACAGTCTTGTGGCATAGGAAGCACTGGAGGTCCCAAAAGCCCTAAGGGATAGCACGTCCATGAAGTAGAAGAATCTGGAACATGTTCATTCCGCTCACACAGACCTGAGGGTTATCTGTTACAGTACCAAGTCTAGCATCGTGAGCACCCAGGGCCTAAGTGTCAACACCCTAGTCCTTCTTCTCTGGTAAGGCCGTTATGCTCCCGTAATTGTTTCTTTCAGGAACATCCAAAGTTTTAGCTAACTGGAGGGTCTCAGTCTCGGCTAGATTCTTCACACAGATGAGAATCCTCAGGGAGCAGCTCAGTGGTCAATGTGTTCTTTGAAAACAGAGCTCTATATGCCAAAGGCAACATAACAAAATGGTGGGGATAAAAGGTAGACCACTCCGTGAGAAATACAGTCATTAAAAACATATCATTTAAGCACAGGACTAGGCAGGCAGAGGCAGGCACATCCCAGTCTACATAGTGAATTCCAGGCCAGATACAGAATGAGCCATGCCTTAGAACGAAAGGAAAACAGAACAATTATATGCACAGTAAATAGTATACAAAACAAATTTCATGTAAATGAAATTTAAATTTAAAATATAGCAAGCTCTGGGAGTGTAAGGAAAAAGTGTTTGATACACAGAGAAAACCAAAAGTGCAAACCAAAAGCAGAGCATTAGGAAAATGGACCACATTCAAACAGAAGTTCCGTAGAACAAACGACTTCGTAAACAAAAGTATGAGAGGAGAGACGGCTCAGTGGCCAGGAGCGCACACTGTTCCTTCAGAGGTTCCAAGTTAGGTTCCCAGTACCCATACGTCAGGGAGCTCACACACTCCGGTAACCCAGCTCCAGGGCCCTGATGCCTCTTCTGGCCTCCACAAACACCTAGACCCCTGTGCACACACACACACATAGACACATATGCACAATTAAAATAAAACAAATCTTTACAAAAAGAGAAAATAAGCAAAGGTCTAGAACATGAGTCAGTGAATTATGCCTCTGGCTAAGTGTGGCCTGTTGCCTGCTTTCAGTTTTACCAGACCACAGCAGCACTGTTAACGGACCCGATAGGCCTGATTTTATGCCGTGGACAGGGCTGAGTAACTGACACAGTCTCTACAGCCTCAGATTCCTCTAACATTTACAGTCTAGAATCTGCAGAAGAGACTGCCGGTCACTGGTATAGTGGAAAATTTTGCAATGGATATTATTTGAAAAACTGGTGTATGCTTGGCTCATTTACACACACGAGGAGGGAGGCAGTGCCCCCTCCCCCACACGGCTAGTAACCTACAAGCTCACCCATGGGTATCTAACTTTCTGAGCTCTTAAATGGTCATATACCGCAGAATCATACATCGGAAATGAGTTAATTACACGTACCAACAAAATGAATAGCAAATGAAAATCATAAGGGGGTGTTAGGTAACAGCATTTTATGAACACATTGAAGAAATGCCACCTATTTTGTGGAGTATACACACAAGTCACCAACATGTAAAATCACGTAAGGAAAATGCATCTGTAGCTTTTAGCTTGTAGTTTCTGCTCTTCAGGAAGGAGAGGAAATGACGAGGTGAGTTTTTGCCTGCAGCTGTATCTTTGAAATTTTAACTCAAATACAGTGAAATTGGAGTATGCATAGCATGCTAGTAACTCAGTGTGATTTTCTTTGCTTGTTTGCGGCAGGCTCTATTATAGATCTCATCTGGCCTTGAGCTCACCCTGTGGCTGAGGGTGACCTTGAACTCCTGGTTGTCCAGCCTCTACCTCCCAAATGCTACGATTATTTGTGCCTCCAGAATCACTTTCTGTGGTGCTGGGGATTGAACCCACGGCCTCACGCATGAGAGGCAAGCATTCTCCCAACTGAGCTATATTCCTAGCCCCGCACTTTTTTATATGCTTTTCTCTGCATTTTAAGTATTGACTTTAAATATTACTGTCATAAAAGTAGAAAAAAGGGTCTAGGTAACTACTAGGATTTATCCACTACTACCAAATTATAAGGCAACGGGAAGTGCAACCCCTAAAACCACGGCAAAAGGAGGCATGGCCACATTGACATACCAACCCTGCAGAGGCTCTCCCTCACTCTGAGAGCAACGATATCTCTGGCCTGGGGAGTCCTCATGAGGATTAAATCAAGTCATATGTTTTGTAAGAAGCACTTTGCATAGTGCAGACATGTAATAGCTGCTGGATGAAAGGGGTATATTTTAATCATTTTTGTTATTATAAGTAAAGTCCTTTCTAAGCATGCATTTGGACAGTCAATACAATAAGTGTAATAATCAGAAATCATCCTGAAATGCAGAAATGTTGGTCTAGACAGGAGAAACACCTCAGCAGATGCACTTAACTGTAACCTGTGAAAAGTTAAGCCAGGCAACATGGTGTGTACTTCTAATCATGGCACTAAAGGAGGCTCAGGAGCAAGGGTTGTGAGTTTGAGACTGGCCTGAGCTACGTAGTGAGATCCTCTGTTAAAAACAAAATAACAAAACAAGCAGAGAAACAGGGAGGGAGATGTTATTCCTAGGTGAAGGACTGCCTGCTGAGGAGGGGAAGAGGTCAAGGTGTCTGCATAGCAACGGGAAAAGGAGTCCTTAGAACATGGACTGTCACACCCAGGAAGGGGGTGTCCTACACAAGCAGGGTGAGTGCCTGCTTTCTAGGACATGCACACTCTGATCGTTACAAAAGACAATCCAGCCCTTCATTTAAGCCCTCCTTGGCTAACTCTGTTCAAACTCAGTGGGCAAGAACCCTTTTATTAAAAGCCTTAGATTAGGCTATCTAATCCCCTGTAAGTCAGTTAAACGTGGTGGCTATCATGCTATTTTATGAGTAAGAACAGCGAACTCTACAGAGGCAAGATGGCATCAGTCACAGCCAGCAACCACTGCGCTGCCAGCCCTGGTTCAGATCATGCGTCACGCTAACGGCTGCACCACTGGAAGAATGCACTGTCCATCGGGGAGAGGAGCGTGGAAACCAGCTAGTGTGGGTCTTCTAGCTCACGGGGTGGATGTTACTCACAGCTGGGGCTCATGTGATAGAAGCCATTAACATCTAATCCTGATCTGGTAAAGTGGACACTGAGGGGGTCCTCGTCCCTCTCCTCATCCTTTGACATGGCTATCATTGCTGTTCAAGCTCTAAGTGCTTTACAACTTGAAAGAGAGCACAGTCCACCCAGCAGCCTGGCTCAGAGAGAACGTGACTGACAATTCCGTGACTTGATACCTTAGCTCAGCAAAGCTTAGGAAACCACACAGAACATTTCCAAGTCACACCCACAGGGCGGCAGGAGTCTGACTCAGAACAGAGAGGAGCAGCAGAAATTATTTGGCAGAAATAGTACTAGGCTCCTCTCATGTCTCCTTGGCCAATTCCACAGGACTATTCTCGCTAGAGCAGAAGCAGTCAGTCCAACAATTTCTGCTAGCCAACGGGCAAACAGAAGTGTGGCTTGCTCCTCTATCTATCTGTTCTTTACTCTGGTGCCGTCAAAAAAATGTAATGCAGGTCCCGGGGTGCCATCCCCAGCCTCCGGGTCGGCTTCCATCCTGCAGCCTGTGCACCAGCCCAGCCTGCGGATCTACTCTAGAGACTACAACCAGTCAACATGTAGAGACTAACTATTCTTAATGTGCCCGATCCTCATCAATACATTTTCAATGCAATGTGCCACCAGGGCTCAGGATCCCTCCCAGAAGAGGGAGTGGGAAGATTCAGAGCCAGAAGGCCAGGATGCCTGTAGAGAGCCCCCTAGGGATGACAGGGAAAATGCACCTATGAATACTCAACAATATGGTTACCTGAACAAGACCAGCACAATAACAATGCCAACTGACACGGCACTGTAGGTGGGAGAAATTCCACACGTACAAAAGTAAAGAACTGATTCCACGGCTGTTCTGTGACCTCCACACCTGCGCCAACCCATGCATATGCACACCTACCCCTACAGTAAACACATTTAGTAATAATGCTTCTATATGCTAACATCTTTGAAAGGAAGACGTCACCCGTGCACGCACACTCCAGTGAGAGCTTCCACGTACCTGAGCACGTGTGCTGAGGAAATGGAACACATTTAAATGGGGGCTTTTGTTTGCTTTGACTGATGGCAGCCTATGTTATTTCTGTCTACCTGACAGAAACCGGGGGTGCCAGCAATGAGAGCAGTGGTGGCATAAAGGCCAGCAGAGTTGGTGTCAGTAAAGCCTGGACACTCCTGATTCAAAACTCGGAAATCCAGATGGAAATCCTGTACCTGGCCCCTGTGACAGCCTGCTGTCAAAACACAGGCATATTAAAAACGTGCTTTAAAAATTCCTTCTGGCCAGAAGGTATATGAAACACAAACAAGTTTCACGTTTAGACTTGAGTCCCATTTCCAAGGTAGCTCATTATGAATATGCAAACATAAAAAATTGAGATCCCAGTAACAAGCAGATGAGAGTCACTCAACCTGTACCGATCTGCTAAGTGGAGAGAGGCTACACAAGACACGATGATTAGCTGCTTTGGGGCGGGGCTAAGCATGAACACTTGGAAAGTAAAAGATAATAGGATTCCCTTAAGAGACTGTTTCCAACTCCATCTCCCTCTCAAAGCAGTATTTTTAGGAATCTTCAGCTGCCCACATATTGGAACTGTCCTTCTCATACAGACTCACTGACTCTTTCATTCCCCGGGCTATCCACTGTCCCAGCAGGTGCCAAGTACAGTCCTAGCACTTTAGAGACAGAGCAAGGAACGGAATGAGACAAGAAGATGGTTGCCTTTGTGGAACTACAATTCCAGGCAGGCAATCAATCATCCGGAGACTTCAAAGCACCCTGAAGAAAATGGGTAGGAAGGCGTGGCAGAGTGCAAGGCTATTATGATGGTTCCTTTTAATTGTTAACTTGAGACAACATACTATCACCTGGGATTAGAGTCTCAGTGGAGGATTGTAGTCTTGAGTGTCTTAACTGATGTGGGAAGACTGATCTTCAAAATGGGCGGCACCATTCCTGGTCTGAGGCCCTAGACTGTGGAAGACTAGAAAAAGCCAGCTGAGCGCTAGGCAGGAAGGCATTCCTGTGTTCCTGATGGTGCAGTGCCGAGGCCAGCTGGCTCAACCTACTGCCGCAGGAACTTCCCTGCAGTGATGGGTATAAGCCTGGAACTGTGAGCTAAAACAAGCCCTTTCTCCCCTAAGCTGCTTTTTGTAGGGATGAGAACTGAAATATAAACGTGAGAGCCTTTGCAGAGGGATCTGAATGATAAGAAGGAAGCCATAGGGAGACCTAGCATCAGATAACTGTAAGAGGGTCAGACAACAAATGCAGAAAGGCCTGTGATGGTGGAGGGAGGGAGAGAGGGAAGGAGAAAGAGAGGGAGAGGGGGAGAGGGAGGGCCAGAGGAGAGGGAGGGAGGAAGGGAGAGAGAATTAATTTCCATCCTAATGAAATCATTATAAATCTCTCTCTCTCTCTCTGTCCTAACTCCAATTACATTATGTTTTGAGAAACTAGAAATTCGAATTTCAATATATAAACTGGAGGGGTTTATAATTTAGTTCTGAACGCAGGTCATGGAAACAAAGAAGTCTGGGTTGTTTCCTAAATATGTGAGGAAGGAAAATGCTGGACTTAAGCAAACACCAACTGCCTGCTGAGGTACATGGAGATGGGCTATGGGGACCGAAAGGTAGCAGGACAGGCACAGGAGTGTTTGCTGCAGTCTGGGCAGGAGGTGACAGTGGGGAACAGGAAGTGTTTGGTATCCTGGATGGAGAGAAAAGAGGAGAGAAACAGGGTGTGCCCAGGATGAGAGGGCAAGACTGCTAATGGATTGAAGCAAGCTGATAAGAAAGCAAAGGTGGCGCTTAAGCTTTTGGTCTGGAACAATTAAGGCAATGGTAGGCCTTTCATGAGACATAGAGAAAGAGCTGATGGCCGTGGGTACGTGCACACAACAGAAATGTGACGTCAACACATGACACTAGAGCCACCATCTGTAAGTGTAAACAAATGATTTGTAGAGGTTAGATGTAAGGCTACGTTAGAGAGAAAATCAGCCAATGCCTCATGTAAATCACAGAATTTTCGGAGTCCAAGACTACTGCAACTCTGAGGTAAAGCACTTCTCCAATTAGTTAAAATTTTTCTTGGACTAGGTCAGGTTCTAGGAGCGATTCAATAGTACATCCATGCCAGAGAATGTTGGATGCCTTCCCAAACACGGTATCTTTCATAAAAATAGAACTTTCAGCAGAGCCCGTGGCCCTTCCCTTCCTAACTACATTTCTAGGCCTTTCTAAAGCTAGGTGTGGCCAGTTGAGGCCCTTGTAGCCAGAGGGATGTGCGTGGATGCATCCTATGGTGGCTCCCTGGAAATTTCCATTTTGAAGCAGCAGGTCAGAGCCCTTTCCTCACCACTTCCCCTCCTCTCTAAGCTGCCTCCTGAAATGGAGATACAACCCGAAGGCTGGGCCTCTGACTGCATCTATGAATTAGAAGCAAATCCTGGACAGATGAGTGGTGCATAGGGATGTAGCTCTATAGGACAGATGAGTGGTGCATAGTGATGTATCACTATAGGACACTAGCTGGCACTAGCTGGGCATGAACAAAGCCCCAGAAGGTCTCTCACTCACTCACCCAAGTGGTGACCTGGGAAGTTCCAGGTATAAAGTCATTCTAGCATTGGATTATCTTGTAGTGAGAATTTTGGTTTCCTTAAAAACATAGCCATGTTATGTGTTTGCTTTAATCCTAGGTGTGGGATATGAGACTGCTTCAGATTGTCCACAGCAGGTGACTATGATTTGCCTGTGCTCTAGCAGGAGCATGATTTTGCCAGCTGAGGATGGTTTACATTTGGAATTCTGGGAACTCTCCAGATGGTATAAAAGTGCCAGAGAGGTGGGTCCGCTGTTGCTGCCCTTGCTGCCCCCGATGCTGTTGCTGTTTGCTAGTTGGAGGTCTCTTGAAGACAAAGAAGATCAAACTTGCCCCAATGAACTCGATGCTCCTAACCAGCAGGAAGTAGTCTTAATGATATCAACACCCCTTTTTCCCGATAACCTTCTTTCTCTCCTACCTATGACTAGGAGTTGGAAGGGATAGGGGTAATGTAGAGAGGTAGGAAAAAGAACCCCAAAAAGCAGCAAAAAGTGAGGCTACATTTTTCTCCCAGTAAATTTTTAAGTCATGTAGACATCTACTTGTCTTCTTTAATCCACTTTCTTTGTGTGTGGGGGGTGAGGTGTCTATGTTTTAACAGTGAACTCAATCTGAGCTGATGCAGTAGGCAGAAGATAATTGGTGCATCGTGGGATGGACACTTACACAATGTTCCAGGCATTAGCTTTAACTTAGTGATAACTAGTTTCTAACAGATCTTTCCCAACCCCCTGGTCTGAGAGTCATAAAGTTTGCATTGGTTTCATAAAATGAAATCATACTAAGTAGATGAAGAGGTGGGCAGAATTGTGAGAGTCCAGGCAGAAAAGTTAGGAGGAGGCAGGGCTTCAAGGAGTGCTGCTGCAGACAACTCCCCTAAATGGCACTGGTGTGGGCATCATCTCGCTCGTCTGTCTGGCAGCTGGAGTCATTCCTCAAACTTTTAGGGCTCATGCGAATAGTAAAAGTTGCAGTGTGAAGATGAGCTGTCCAGGTGGGGTGCCAGCGTCACTTCAGGATGTCAGCAGTAGAATGGAGGAACGGGGACCAAAGCAGAGACAAGAGCATTGGGGCCTTCTTGCTGGCTCCTTTTCTCGCTATAATAGGGTCTGCATGCACACCCACCTGTTAAGAAATAAAACACACACACACACACACACACACACACACAGAGAGAGAGAGAGAGAGAGAGAGAGAGAGAGAGAGAGAGGTTGAGAGAATCAAGAATGATTTCAAGGAAAAATAGACCCTTCAACAAATGGTGCCAGGCCCAAATGGTGATGTCACATGCAAAAAAATGAAGCTGGGCCCTTACCTCACCCATATACATGTGTTAACTCCAAATTATCTGAGACCAAAAAGACAGAAGTTTTAGCTATAAAACTACTAGAGGAAAACGTGCGAAATCATGACCTTGAATGAGAAGGTGAGTTCTTAAATATAAAAACCAAGTACACAGGAAGCAGAAGAAAGAAAATAAAAAACCAGTAATTGAAACTTAAAACTTTTTTTGCACTTAAAAGGATACAACCAAGAAAGTGAAAAGATAACCACTGGGAGAAAACATGGATCTGATTAATATCCCAGAGTACATAAAGAATAGTTACAATTTAACAATAATAAAAACAACACAATTTAACAATAATAAAAACAACGCGGCTTTAAAGTGGACAAGGGATTCAAATTAATATTGTCCTTAAACAGAAATGAAAATCGTCCATAAACATACAAACTGTGTACATTACACGACATTAGTGCAAGACAAAACCAAACCCCAACAAGCTATGACTTTACTAAAATGGCTAAATGATAAAATGGCTGAAATCAGAAAAGATGGAGAAGAGCACATGTCAACGAGGAAGTGAAGTTGGACCCTTTACTACGATGCTGGCGGGAATGGGAAATGGTTCAGTGCCGTGGGAAGCAGTTTGGCAGTTCCTCAGGAAAGAAAAATATGGAGTCACTAGATGATTCAGCAATTCACTCCCAGGAATATGCCCAAGAAAAAGGAAACATGTGTCCACACTATGCTCATACATAAATGTTCCCAGCAGCACTATGTGTGAGTATCAAGAAGCAGAAAGCATCCAAGCGTCCGTAAGCAGATGAAGAGAGTGGAGTATATTATGGAAGATGATGCACTGATTAAAACAAGTGCAGAACCCAGACGTGCCATGACAGAAGGCTGTTGATTGACAATGAGCTAGATAAAGGAAGTCACAAATGGCCCTGGACTGAATAACTCTATTTGTATGAAACTCCTACAGTAGGAAGATTTCCAGAAAAAGAGAGCAGCCAAGTGGCTTCAGGATATAAGAAGAGTGGTGGCTGGGAAACAGAGGGTTCTGTTGGGCATGACTGTAAAATTACTGATTAACTTAAGCAATGATTACACAACACAGAGACTGCACTCAAACTGCACACTGTAAAAGCTAAAAAGTGGGGAATGCTGTCTGAGGCAGGAGAAAAAGACAGGGAAAGCTACAGCAATTCGAGATGAAAGAGAAGTCACTCACACTAGGCTCTAGTTCACAGCTCATGCTGAGTAAGAGTCAGACTTCAACCCAACTGGCAAAGAGGCTGCTGCCTCCAGGTCAATGCTGTCTCCAAGAGACATCTCGAGGGCGCTTAAAACAGCACACGGACGACGCTCACTTCGGGCCAGAATGTTTATGCTCTCGGAGTAACAGCGTCATCCCTCTTCTTTTTATGTGTGTATGTTTGTGAGTGTGCACTTGTGTGCGGGTGTGTGTGCATGTGTGGAGAGACAAGAGGACCATCTCAGGCATCATTCAAGGCCATTCACCTTGTGCTTTGAGATCTCTCTGTGCATAGCTCGGAACTCAACACGTAGCAAGGCTCATGGCTGGTGGGTCCTGCCGGAATTATGAGTGTGTGCTGCCCACTCTGGGCTTTTTAGTTCTTGTCGTCAGGGTTGTTTCTGTTTTGTTGTTGCTGCTGCTGTGGGTTCTGTGTATTGACTTCAGTCCTCGTGCTTGCAAGGTGAGTGCTTTATCAACTGAGGTATCTCCACAGCTCCTCTCTCCCCTGGATCTGAATAACAGACCTTGTCAGACCACCTTACAATCTCACCTACAGAAAGGAGAAACAAGGAGAGGGGAAGATGGAGAAGGTGTTTGGGGTAAGGAGGAAAATGGTCAAAATTTGATTTATATATATATGAAATTGTAAAAAATTTTTTTAATTTTTCAGAAAAGGGAAACTTTTAGAGAAATAAGTAAATAAGTAAACCTGCATATATATATATATATATATATATATATATATATAGTTTTGAGACAGGGCCTCACTGTGTATTTTTGGCTGTTCTGGAACTCACTATGTAGACCAGGCTGCCCTTGAACTCAGGGATCCACCTGCCTCTGTCTCCTAATTCCTGGGATTAAAGACACCTGTCACCACACCTGGTAACATCCATATATTTTTACTTAATTTGAAAAACATTTATTTTGTTACTATGTTTGAGAATGTCATACGTGAATACTGTATTTACATTATTTTCATTCCACACTAATTCTATTCCAACTCTTTCTGGGTCCTCATTTCCCCTTAATTCATCTCTTCTTTAAATATATACGTATGTATTTACATTTTACACACACATCACAAGCTGTATAAACACAACGTGATGAGCCCATTTAGAGCTGCCGATATGTATGTGTGGTTAAGGATGACCACTTAGCGCCCTCATCCCTGGAGAAAAACCATCCTCCTCTCTTAGCAGGCATTGGTTACCTGGAGTTCCTCATCTAGAGACGGAGCCTCAGGAGACTATATCCATTCATGCTGGGATGTCAACAGGTTTTGTCCTTGGGCAGGTCTTGTTTAGGTGACAATGTTATACCTAATTTTTAAATTTCACTTGATATTTAAATGTTTTATAAGTTACTTCCTTTGAACAGTGTAACTTACAAAGACACAGAGCACGTGTCTAGTCAGTATAAAAACGTCTGAGCATGATTTGTCCTCTTGAGGCTCACACTCACACTGGGGACACACTGCCATCTTCCTATATGCTTGTATCTACCCCTACTTCTGCTTCACAAACTCACTCACCATGACTCAGCCTCAAGTTCTCTTCTCAGGTATAATCAAGGATATGACTTTATCTGAGTGGAGGTCCCTGAAGGGGAAACCATTCTGGCTACTGGCATTCGAACTGGGCTGCATTATCCTGAGAGAACAAAATTTACATTTACATAAAATAAAAACAATAAATCCTTTAAAACGCAAAAAAAGAGGGCCCCAGAAGACACAGCAGAGCAGGCCTGCAATGTTCAAGCCTGTATGTTCTAAAGCAAGGTCTTCAGGGCTGGCCCTCGGGGGCATCAAGCCTTCAACCTAACCCGCAAAGGGTAGGCTTCTGCGTGCTCAGGGACTTGGGCCACCCAATTTCAGGGTGAACGCCTGTTCTGGCCGGATGAGGGGTTAGGAACCAGGTATCTGATGTCAATCATACAAACTGATGCACTGTGACTGACTCAATAAAAACTCTGGACACGAGGGCTCAGGGTGACTCTCTGGCCAACCACACCTCACATTTGTGGTCATCTATCATTGGGGATGGAGCAGCTGAAACTCTGCTGGGAGGGAATGCATGGAGTCCTGTATCTGGTTTCCCTTGACTTTACCCCAGTGCTCTTCTACCCTCTGCTCAACTTTAAACATCTCTTTGCAGTGTGTAAACCGTAACGAGCCATCTAAAGCAGTGGTTCTCGACCTCACGGTCGAGAGCCCACAAGGGTTGCATACGGGTATCCCATAGATCATATACTTAGGTTACACTTCATGACTACAGCACACTTACAATTAGGAAGAAGCAACACAACAGTTTTCTGTTTGGGGGTCATCACAACATGAGGAACTGTATTAAACGGTTCCAGCATTAGGAAGGTTGAGAACCAGTGGTCTCAAGGGTGCCCGGGTCCTGTGGTTCCTTCAATGGCTCATCTGGCAGCCTCACACCTGGAAGCGTGCATGGAACTGAACACAACAGCGAATCGCAGCTGAGAAAGGCAACTTCACCAAGGCTGTACTGCCGCTGCTGGCCAAGGCACGATGTGGAGATCCAGCGTCACCAGTCACTGAGGTCATGCTCAGCAGCCCACAGGGCAGAGGAGATGGACTCCTGGTTAAGAAGAATGACCTTCCCAGGAAGGAGCCCCACAGAGTCCCCAAGAATAAAGGAGACAGTGTGGCCTTAGGAGTGACTACAGAGCAATACTTGAAGGGAGAACAATAGGGGAACCTCTAGGATGGCGCTATGTGTGTGAGTGCATATATACATGTGTGTGTGTGTGCGTGTGTGTGCGTGTGTGTGTGTGTGTGTGCGTGTGTGTGTGTGTGTGTGCATGTGTGTGTGTGTGTGTGCATGTGTGTGCCTAAGTGTGGCAGAGGAATATCCAATGGCAGAGAAACACTTAAAGAAATGCCCAATGTCCTTAGTTGTCAGGGAAATGCAAATCAAAACATCCCTGAGATTTCCCCTTACACCCATCAGAATGGCTAAGGTCAAAAACTCAAGTGACAACACATGCTGGAGAGGATGTGGAGAAAGAAGAGAAAACAGGAAAGAGGACAGGAGCCCTACCACTGAGAGCCTCTGAAAGACTCTACCCAACAGTGTATCAAAGCAGAGGCTGATACTCATAGCCAAACTTTGGGCAGAGTGCAGGGAATCTTATGGAAGAAGGGGGAGATAGAAAGACCTGGAGGGTACAGGAGCTCCACAAGGAGAGCAACAGAACCAAAATATCTGGGTACAGGGATCTTTTCTGAGACTGATTCTCCAACCAAAGACTATTCATGGAGATAACCTAGAACTCCTGCACAGATGTAGCCCATGGCTGCTCAGTGTCCAAGAGGGTTTCCTAGTAAGGGGAACAGGGGCTGTCTCTGACATAAACTCAGTGGCTGGCTCTATGATCACCTCCCCCTAAGGGGAGGCGCAGCCTTTCCAGGCCACAGAGGAAGACAATGTTGCCAGTCCTGGTGAGACCTGATAGGCTAGGGTCAGATGGAAGGGGAGGAGGACCTCCCCTACCAGTGGACTGGGGAAGACACATGGAAGAACAAGAGGGGAGAGGGTGAGTTTGGGAGAGGATGAAGGAGGGGGCTACAGCTGGGAAACAAAGTAAATTAATTGTAATAAATGAAAAAAAATTTAAAAAAATAGCCAGGAAGTTGGAAACAGCCCAGATGCCCCTCATTTGAGGAATGGATACAGAAATTGTGGTACATCTACACAATGGAATATTACTCAGTGATAAAAAACAAGGAAATCATGAAATTTGCAGGTAAATGGTGGGAACTAGAAAAGATCATCCTGAGTGAGGTATCCCAGAAGCAGAAAGACACACAGGGTATATACACACTCATAAGTGGATACTAGACATATAATATAGGATAAACATGCTAAAATATCAGGAAGGAAGATTCTGGCGAAGATGCTCAATCCCCATTCAGAAAGGCAAAGAGGATGGATGTCGGAGGAGGGAGAAAACAGGGAACAGGACAGGAGCCTACCACAGAGGGCCTCTGAAAGGCTCTACCCTGCAGAGTATTGAGGCAGATATTGAGAATCAGAGCCAAACTTTGGACAGAGTACAGGGAATGTTATGAAAGAAGGGGAGATAGTAAGACCTGGAGAGGACAGGAGCTCCACAAGGACAGCAACAGATCCTAAAAGTCTGGGCATAGGGGCCTTTTCTGAGACTGATACTCTAGCCAAGGACCACTCACGGAGATGGCCTGGAACCCCTGCACAGAGGTAGCCTATGGCAGTTCAGTATCCAAGTGGCCTCCATAGTAATGGGGACAGGGACTGTCTCTGACATGAACTGATTGACCTGCTCTTTGATCACCTGCCCCTGAGAGGGGAGCAGCCTTACCAGGCCACAAACAAGACAATGCAGCCACTCCTGATGAGATCTGATAGACTAGGATCAGAGGGAAGGGGAGGAAGACCTCCCTTTTCAGTGGACTGGGGGAGGGCACAGGTGGGAAAGAGGGAGGGAGAGTGGGATTGGGAGGGGAGGAGGAAGGGGGGTACAGGGGGGATACAAAATGAATAAACTTAATTAATAATGAAAAAGGAGTGTGCCAACACTACCCGCCTAGCTCATCTACATGCTGTTAAGGCAAAGAGTTTCCTCTCTTTTCATCTGCTTCTAAACAATCTCTGTGCTGCTGAGTTTTTTCTTTTCTTTTCTTTCTTTCTTTTTTTTTTTTTTTTTTTTTTTGTCAGCTTAACACAAGTTAGAGTCATCTAGGAAGAGGGAACATTAACTAAGAAATCGCCTCAATCTGATTTGTGGGGCACTTTCTTGATTGATGACTGATGTAGGAGAGCCCAGCCCACTGTGGGCAGAACCACTCCCAGATAGGTGGGCCTGAGCTGTATCAGAAAGCAAGTGGAGAAAGCCATGGGGAGCAAGCCAGTCAGATAAGGTGAGCCCCCTTCTCCTCAAGTTGCTTTTAACCATGGTTTTTATCAAAGCAATAGAAAGCAAATTAGAATATCTCCACTCCACCAACTGTGACTTTTCAAAGAATCATAATGATGGCTGCTATTCTTTAGGCACATCTCAGATACTGGGTGTTTAGGATAACAACCTCATTAATCCTCCCATCAGCTCAGAAGAACAGAGAAAATGAGCTCAGGGAGGCAGAAGAGCTTCCGCAGTGCCAGCTAGTAAGCCGCAGCCAGCACTGGAAGCCTCAAGTGTCCGTCTCCAAATCTGTGATAACCACTGCTTGAACTCACTCTGAAGTCCTTTCTCCTTTGCCTTGCAGCCGTGTGGCCCATCCCGGGGGTGGTCTTGGGCAGACAGTCCACCCACATCAAGAACTTGGGCTTTGGCTGCAATTGCACACAGCTCCAACTTTCCACGGCGCACAACAGAGTGTAGAGGGTATCTAAGACTCAAACATGTCTTCTTGGGGACTGGGAATGACCTGGGTTGGAATTCATACTTTGATGTGTCAGACAAGATCATGAATAGAGCAACATGTTCTCTTCCAGGCTGGTACATGACTGACCATGTGATTTCCATTTTCCCATCATCCCGCAACTCTTGAGACATGGAGAAACATCTTCCACCTTTTTAGAGCTCTCCCTAGAATTCTTATCAGAAAAGCCTCATCTGCTTCTCACCAGTGTTGAGAGGACCGGGGAAGAGGTTAACAGAGAGGACAGGGTGCATGTGCAGCACACAGAAGAGGGGCTCCACGCAAGCCTGTGTGTTTCCTGCTGTGGCCACGGCGAGAAGAGCCTTTATTGGAAACACGTATCTGATAGCATCTGGAGCTACTTAGAGAGCATATTTATTTCATAACAACATGAGCTCATGATGCCAAGATGATTAATGAGCTTTTATATTCCGCTACTCACTTTGCATAACCCCCCAAGTCTGTGAGGGAGATTAATGACCTGGGACGGGGTTTGCTGGTTCCTTTTGAGCAGGGACCAACATGGAACCTGCTCTGCCACAGATAAGGCTAGAGACTCCCTCGAGGCACCACCAAAACCAGTAGCACCTGGATCCCCACAACTAATGTCAAGGGTTTTAGGGAATACATACATGTTTTCAGACTCCAGGGGAAACACTGAAAGGATCCTCAGGCTGGGCAAGGAACGAGAGAACAGAGATTTGGGGCTGGAATTTCAGTGATAATACCGACAACTGTACTGCCAAACATTTTAAATATGCAGAGCAATATCAAAATATTTTGGCTTCACTGGAGGCGTTATCTACTAGAACAGAGCTATTGTTCTCTCTATGGCAACTTTAGCATCACCTCTTGACCTCCACCCAGGACAGTTTTCAGTCTGGAACACCGTTGCCATGGTAACATCCATCCTCTGAAAGGCACACAGGCTACCTTCTCCTCCTCACTTCAGCAGGTCTCATCTAGAAGGAACAAAATTTGCTTCCTGTTCCTGAGGAGAAGGGCCCCAGCCTTTACGTGGCATAGGTCTTTCACCTCTGGGGCAGCTTCTTCCATGTCCAGGTGCCAGCGTGGAGGGCATCCTATCCATAAAAGTGCCAAGGACGGAGACTTTGCACCCATCTTTAGCTGTGAGCACTCAGTGTCCTTGCTTGCAGACATGCCCTTTTCAGTGACCTGTTCACAGGAAGTATGATGCCAGGAAAAGCAGCCAGATAGGCCAACTTAAGCACATGCCTTCTTGGGCACTGCACAGTGGTGTCTAAAAGTACAAGACACAGAAGAGCTAAAGGACCTGTGTTCAGGTAAATATGGAATGCCAGTAAAATATCCTCCCCAAGGACCCAGGACATCAGTAAAAGAAGAAGTAGCACCTAGGAAGAGTGATATTAAATGGAAAACTTCTGTAGTGAGTGGTTAGAGGGAAAAGCCAGAAATACAAGAGTCTAGAGGAGACAATGCAGCAAAAAACCCAAACGCCAACACTTACAAAGCCTACAGTCCTTCAAACTCCAGATGCCAAGGCAAAACCGAAGGAGCGGAAGTCTCAAAGGCAGTGATCCACCCACAACCCAGCATGTATGTGCTCCCCATTTACAAGCTAGCACTCACACATGACCCTTCGCAACTTTAGGGACCATTGCATCATTTCCCTCCTATCCCTCCACAGCTGAAGCCGACACAGTGTGCCAAATATTTGTACAACTTACCCATGTCAATTCCTGTCTCTTCCCTAGTCACCCTAATCAGAGTCTGTGGGAACTCCACCTCAGATACCCCACCACTGTTCTGTGAGTGATGTCAAATGCACGGTGCTTAGAACCAGTGACTCCTGAGTATCTGTGCCCTCCTGCCACAAACCAGGAAAACTCTATCTTCTTTCATATTGTTTTTTGAGGCAGGGTCTCATTCCATATGCCTGGCTGGTCTGGAACTTGCTATACACACCAAACTGACCTGCAACCCAGAGTGATTATCTGCTTCTTTCTCTAGAGTGCTAGGATTGAAGGTGTGTGTCACCACGCCCAGCCCATAAACTTTCAACAGTTCCCCTACCCAATCCTCCTGACTGAGAGCTTTGGGATCAGAATGACCACGAGTTTCAAGGAGGGTACCACAGGCAGCATTAGCCTCTTAGAGCTTGCTACTACTAGGTCCAAACCAGGGTCTCACAGGCAAGTGTGAGGATGGGCCTGAGCCCTTTGCACAGTGAAGAATGGTCAAAGGGAGAAGGTCTAGATGAGGAGTCAGTGCACAAAGCATCTGTGGGCCATAATGTTGAAAGAACGGTACTCTTTGAAGGGCCCAAGAAGCTGCACTGCAGCTGCTGTGCTGCGTTGACAGGCTTCATAAGATACTGTGGGCCTAAGTTTCTGTTTCTTGCAATGTTCCCACAGTTGCTTAGATCCTATATCTGTTTCTCAGAACGTGAAGCAACAGTCCATGAAAACAAGATACCATAACTCAATAACTTCCCTGAAAATCAGAAGCAATAGTTTAGTACCTGCCTTGAAAGTCCCTAAGCACCTGACCAACCTGGGCACCTTTTGTAAGCACTCTCTGTTACTTGGGCACACCTTGTTACTCTGACACTCCATGACACACCCCCTCCCATCAGCACCAGCCAATCAGTTTATGACAAGCTTGCTTCCGCTAAACGTGAACCAATCATGTCACTGAAAGTCCTGTTCCTTGCTCAAACCATAATAAAAACCCAGCTCCTTGGGGCTTCCCTCCCCAGTCCTCTGTGCTGGATGGTGGGGAATCTGAGCTTGGGCCCCAAATAAGGCACTTTGTTCTCGCAGACAGGGTCAGTCTCCTGGTGGTCTTTGGGGTCTTTGTGATCAGGGCATAACACTACTCAGCTCTGTCACTCAAGCTTCATCAACCCAGCTGTGACTTGCAGATTTTCCCTCTAGTAACATACTTTCTGTTGACTCAAGGAAAGGATGCCCAAGAGTGGGAAGGACTATGTGTGGAGACAGTGACCTCAAATCTGCAGTGCCCATTTTCCAGCAGTTCTCCAGCCGGCCTACTTACATCCTGAGTAATCAGAAAATGGTTCTTTCATGGGTAGTATGAGCCCCGTCTCAGGCATCAAGCAGACTGGGGCTGCTCTGCATAGCTGTCACATGTTGTTATAAATAAATGAAAATCCCAACCATTTGATTTTACCAGTGACTCAGGAGACAGATGCTGGGGTGAAAACCTGCTAGTTCAGAGAGGCAGAGAAAGTACCCAGCTAGCCTTCCTTCTCAGAGCAGGTCTTAATGGAAAAAACACAAAGGCTCGGCTGACAGTCCAGGAGCAAAAGGTCACAAAAGCCTAAGGCCAAAGGCTTGCTGCTCAAAGCCCCAAAAGCCAGGGAATGGAGCGGCTGAAGCCTAAGCTAAAGCCAGAGATTGAGCTAATAGCCCTTTCTTCTTCTCCACGCTGTCTTAAATATCCCTCAACTCAAAGACCCTCCTACTCTTTAATCCCTGTCAGCTGGTTTCTTGCTCTGCCTCTTGACCTAGGGTTAACTTTATTAGCTCCACACCATAATTACCAGTTTACAATAGACAGAAAGCTCTTGGATTAAAGGTGTGTGATAGGGTTCCACCACACCAAAGAAACAGGGGTTTACAGTTCTCAAATTTGGGTTCACAATGGAATCAAATATCCTGCAACATTGAGAACTTCGCTGTCCAGTGAAACTGTGGCTCAGCTGTCCTCCTGATGCCTGACACTGGCCTTCCAGCCACAGCTTCAGTTCCGGTGCCTGTTCTGGCCTCTGTTCTGTTGGACCCTCTGGCTTCCATTCTAGCTCAGCGGGTCTTCACGTCTCTGTTTGGATGCCTGCTCTACTCTGTCCATCCCAGCCTCCACCAATGATATCCATTCCAACACGGGAGAAAACAGCTCTGTCCATCCCCAAACAAAGGCAGAGAACCCTGAATATGCCTGCAATCATGAGGCAGAGACAGGAGGATCACCCAGGAGTTAGAAGCCGGTCTGATCTGCATGAGTTTCAGGCCAGTCAACACTACAAAACAAGACTACTTCAAAACAAAGCAAAGCAAAACAACACACACACACACACACACACCAACCACAAAACAACACACACACCAACCACAAAACAACAATACACACACACACACACACACACACACACACACACACCAGCCGCATAAGTGAGAACGATGACTTTCAGACTAGAGCAACAATTCTGCCCTAGACCAATTCAGTTAGTGTAGGGTCAGAAGATGGACTTTCAATCATTTTGAAAGATGTCAGGAAATGGATTCCAATGTGTCATCGCTGTTAGAAAACTCTAATCATTTAATATGGGGTGAAGAGTAGGGGAGAACAAAGTTCCCCTTCTGCCCCAATAGATGAGGGTAAATGAAAGGCATATGGAAAGAGCAACCCTTTAAGTAACAAACAAACAAACAACAACAACAAAAAAAACAAGCAAAAATTCATTAAAAGGATACAAATGGCTGGAAAACATGCAGAGAAGCACCACAAAGAAATCAGCTTTGCAAAGGGAAAGAATGACTAGTTATTTCTGACTGATTCAAACTGAGTGGATTTTACCTCCATATTACATTCAGTCTCTGTTTCTGCTTAAAAAACAAACAACAAATATACACACTCACAACCTTTAACAGAAGAACTGTTTAAGGTCATTGGTGGAAAGTGATCTGAGGGCAGAGGATACTTTCTGTCCTGTAATCAAAGACCTAGATTATTTTATATGAAATTTGTTCTGTTTGGATTGAATCACCTTAGCCAGGAAATTCTTGTGTCCTAAAAGGGAAATAAATGGACATTCTTTGGAGGATGGTGGTGGAGCAAACAGATTCCACCCCCACCCCCAGGAGCTGGGAGTTGGTTCCTGGGAAAGATGTTTATCAAAGACGCTTTGATCTCCTCTCAGAACTTGCCAGCACAATCCATTTATTTTATTATAGTGCTTGTAAGTTCTTAATTTGGTACTTAATCGAGTTCTTTTGTGAGCCATCTTCCCACCAGACATTACACGAAGAGCTTAAAACAAGACAAAGCTATCAAAAAGAGCATTTAATGTTATTGGGACTTTCTCCTCTTACCCTAGTGTGTTCTTAGAGACTTTCAGGGGAGGGGAATGATAAGTGATAGACATTTAACAGCTGAACTCCACTCACATGTATGCCAAGGGGTTTAGTAGGAAGGTGAGGAAAAACTTCAAGGAATATAGCATGACCACTCCAATCTCTTCAGTCAACGGGCATCCAACTAACCCAAGATCCCTGCTATTGCCATACAGCTCTGAGAGCCCCAACCTAAGGAGAGGAGAAAACACCAGTTTCCAGACTTCCAAGAAAGGCCTTGCAAATGACTGGGAATCCTGCAGAGGGGGTTCTTAGGGTGGTACGGACAACAGCAGGGATTACCAAATTTCTCAGTAGAGTTCGCTTTGTGCACACTGTTCTGTTTCACTTCTGGTGGTCTCTGAGTTTCCAAGCAGAGGGGAACTGCCCAGAACAACAGAGGAGCCGCTACCCCAGAGGCCTTGCTTTTCCCCATCCACCCTCTGAAGAGCAGAACAAATATGCCAAGAATACAAAGCATCTAGATTGTCAACTTGTTCTATCTCCCAACCAAACATTCTGAAAGTAAACACTAGACTATGACCTATGGCTTAAAACTTCAAAATACAGCAAAACATTTAGAACAGACTCATAAAGAGCCACCCATGCTCCAACTGCTCCTCTTCTGATTATTCTCTTCTGTGCTTCCTGTCTCCACCGTCCCACTCAGACCAGAGACTCATGAAAGGCCAGGGCAAAAGAGAAAAGTGCCATACCAGTACAGAGGGAAAATAAAATTAATAGCTTCCAAATTGAAGGTCAAGAGAGGAGTAAAGAGGGGCCATGAACGTGACGTGATGGAGCAGTGAAGACTACCCAACATATTTCTAGTCGATGAGGCCTGTTTGTCTTCAGCTACTTCAGGACAGCTCATAAAGTGGTCTTTCCAATCTGTTCACTTCAGATTTTGTTTTTGTTTTTCACTTGAGTATCCAGGAAGATGGGACAACCGAAGAATATAGACATTCTGCACAATGAGAGTTTCTGTGAAGGAGATGGGAGGCTTTTCAGAGTACCTTAGTCCTCACCCAGTGGGGTGTCCATGGCTTTCCTACCTTCCCTTTCATCTGAGTATTGATCCTGCAGATCCTGCCTCCATTCCCCAACAGAGGAAGAACTGGAGGCTCACAGCATCTAAAGATGTGTCTAAGGTAGGGCCTGAGCTGGAGTGAAGCCTGCCTTTTTCTGAATTCATGGTCATGCTCTCACAGAAAGTCGGATGGAAACCCCGTGTGAAAGTTATCACTTGCTGGGATATCAGAAGATGGTCTGGGCTGAGTCCCCCCTCTTCCTCACCCTGGAAACTCCATTATAGGGGAGTGCTGACTAGCTAAGTTGATGACATGGAGGACATCAGAGAAACCCAGTCAAAATGACCTCAATTACAATCCACTTGCAGAGACTCCTGGGGTCTCATTCAGGGATGCCTTGTCCTGGGGAAGTCCACCAGCACCAGGGCTGATAAGGAAGGCAGAAAAGACAGAGCTGGGTATGCTCCTTAAGGGGGGCCCTAGGCTGAGGGTCCTGATCAGCCATAAAGCTCCTGATCTCTGGTAAGGAGGAAATATTCAGGGAAGCCTTTAAAGGAAGAAATGAAGCCTCATAGCATTAAACAGAGAGAGAGTGGGAGAAAGGGAGGGAAGGGAGGAAGAATGAATACACTTGTGGCTTTTATGATGTACACAGCTGATACCCTTGTCGAGAAGTAAAGAGATTAAATAAGCAAATTTTTAAAAATCCTTGTGCTGTTGAGTGTTGATGAAGAATGGGGTTGCTAATTGGCATACAAGAACAAAGAGCACTAAAGCCTCACAGCTAAAGGTCATAATTACAACTCAGCGTAGGAAGAGCGAAAGGTTAGACATACAGATCAGTACAATAGACTTCAAAGTCTGTGGGCAAGGGCTTTGCGATGAAGGTACCAAGACTAGTCAAAGGAAAATAATATTTTCTTTAACACATAATGCTGAGACAGTTAAGCAGCTACAAGCATTTGAGCCCTTACCTCATGCCACATATGAAAGTTAACCCAAAATAATCAAAGACATACACTTAAGCACTGGAACTATAAAATTCTTGGAAGAAAACAGGGGTAAATCTTAACAGCCTGGGACTTGGCAATGGGATCTGAAGCAGGACTTCAAAAGTTAAGCAACACAAGAAAGAGATGAACTGGAGATCAGGGTGATCAATATTGCCAGAGGACATTACCCATAAAGTAAAAGGATAGTGAGGGGTGCTTGAAAATCATGCAAGGGCCCGATATTCAGAATATGGTCCTGGAGGCAAGTTCTAGCCAATGACGGCCGAATTCACGACAGCAGTTGCACTAACCACTCTTCCTGTTACTGTGACAGAGACCTAAGCAAATGAATGTACAGAAGAAAGGCTCTCTTCTGGCTCACTTCTCTCTTCTGTTTGAGGGTGCAGTATGGCATGGCATGGGAGACATGGCACCAGGCAGCTGCCTGTATTGTGTCCGTAGTTGGGAAGCAGAGAGAGAGAAAGCTGGGCTCAGCTCACTTCCTTCTTTATTCAGTCTGAGCCCCAGCCCATACGCAGGCACCAGCCACATTTGAGGAGAGTCTTCCCTCCTGTATTAACGCAGAGTAGAAAGCCCCGCACACACATGCTCGCACGCACATGCTCGCACGCACTCCCAGGCGAATCTAGATCCTGCCAAGGTGACATATTAACCATCATGGTAGTCCTGTACGATGATATTGATGGTTGGGAAATGCTGGCACAGGCCTTTAATCCCAGTATTTGGGAGGCAGAGGCAGGCCAGTCTCTCTGAGTTTAAAGCCAGCCTGGTTTACAGAGTGAGTTTCAGGACAGCCAGGGCTGCACAGAGAAGCCCTGTCTCAAAAGAAAAAAAAAAGATTGCCTAGTGATGGTTTCTGTAAGCATGCTGTGAGGTTTGCACAGTGGCAAAATCTCTTCACTGCATTTCTGAGTGTATCCCTATTAGTAGGCATTACATAACTATATTAGGAACTTTTTATAACTAAACAATAAAAGAAAACAATCTGATTTAGAAATGGGCCAAAGATTTGAATAGACATTTTTGCAAATAAACCAGTGGCAATAAACACATGAAAAGATGCTCACTCATTCAAGTAATGCCTTCTAAATGGCAATGCCAATTCTACTTCATACCCACTAGGGTGGCTGTGTCTTTTGTTTTTCTTTTTTAATTCTCTCATATATTACATCCCAATTGCAACTTCCTCTCCCTACCATCCCCTTATATATATTTTTTAAGACGCACATGCCTATAATCCCAGAACTTCTGAGGAGGCAGGAGAATTAGCAGTTGAAGATCATCCTGATCAATGGCAAGACCCTATTGAAAAAAGGAAAAGGGGGAGGAAATAAGAAAAAGGGGAGTGGCAAAGTGTGAAGGAAATTTATTAATTTTATGTTATGTAAACTTCAACTTATTAGCATGTGGCCAATGACACAGGAAAAGATGTGTGATAGCAAAAGAGGATACAGCGAGAGGCTGAGGAAAAAGAAAGGACGAAGTTCTGCTGCAGTCACATTTTATAGGTGACATTCTCACCAGACCTCTGATGCCACTGTTATCAACTGCACATTGCAGACAGGGGGACAGAGTCTCAGAGTCGCAGCCATTCGGAACCAACTCACAGCTAATAAATGACAGGGGCTGGGGCAAGGCTTTCACCAAAGTAACAGCAACTGAGATCGTGGCTTCCAGGAAGAGGCCATTTTCAGATGCCCTGAAAACTAGCCCCTTCTTTTACAGCACTTTTACAATGTGATAACACATAGAAACCTGTGATCAAGTTTTATGTGCATGAAGCCGGGGACACAGAGCTCTGGCCTGTTCTGGGGATAATGCAGGGCAGGTGCTACACAGATTTACACACGCTGCCTGGAGCGACCTGGAGCCCTGCTTGCCATAACCGCTCTTCTGGTTCCAGAGCAAATGCCGAGACAGGCCTGGCAAAAGCCTGTGTCTTGCCCTAGAGGCACAAACTGACAGGAACAATTGGCCTCAGGGAGGCTGCAGAGGCGACCCAATCCAAATAAGTTCAAACACGTCCAGTAACCAGATGGAGCTGAGTCACCTGGGGGCTTGTTAAATGCAGATTCCTGGGTCCCACTCCAGACCTCAGGGAAGTAGGGCCCAGTAATGAGAATTTTTAAAAAGCTCCCCCAGGAGAAGCCCTTACATATTGTTTGTGGGGATGTAAAATGGTACAGACATGTTGGGAATTTTCCCCCCAAATTAAACACAGTTACCAGATGACCCAGCCATTCTACTTCTGGGTACACACTCCAGAGGAATGAAAACATACGTCCCTACAAAAACATTCGTGCGGACATTCTTAGCAGGCCCATGCGGAGTCCACCAAGTGGGTCAATGTCCAAGAAATGAATGTACAGATAAATGCAGCCTATTCCCACACCTGAGTACAACCAATGGACTGTTGACACACACCGCACGCCCCGCGCCCCAGACCACACTATACCAGACAAAAGGAGCCGGCTGCACAGGACCGTTCATCGCACGACTGTGCTTATATAAAATGTCCAGAGAATGCAAATCTACAGAAACAGAAAATACGCATCACTGCTAACTTGGTACAGGGAGCAGAACGAGGCAAGTGAACATGAGGAATTTGACTAACATATTGATAATGTTCTAAAACTCATCTATGGTGATGGCTGCACCAAATGACTAAAAAAAATTTTTTAAACTGCACTGAATTGTATACTTGAATTAAATTATTTTTTTAAGTCCCTCTAACTTGATCTAGCAGATACCCTGGAGATATAATGGGCACGTCTATGAGGGAGTCTCTGGAGTGGGTTAATTGAGCCTGGAAGATCCACCCGAAACGTAGGCAGCAGCTCTCCAGAGCCTTAGGCCCCGTCTGAGGAAGAGGGAAAGGAAAGAAAGCGGAGCGCCTGCATCGTCTTCCTCCACCTTACGGGAGCACTGTGACTAGCTCCCCGAGTTCCTGCCGCTGTGACCTCCCCGCCCGGTAGCAGAGGCCACAGCAGTGAGGACGGTAAGTAATACATGTCCCAGAGGATCGGAGAATGAATGAATTTTGATTCTTATATATGACGCTGCGGACACTACACCCCAGAGAGGGAAACGAGTCCCTCGGGTCAGAAGGTGTACTTACAGAGGCAGCAGGCAGTGGGCCTGGGGCTCTACAAATGGAAACATCATCCTGTGTGTGTGGAAGGGGGAGTGATCAGCAGAAATCAATCAAAGAGAACTGACCACCAGCCTCAATTAGCACATCCCCATTAATTCCCCCTTTCCTGGAAATAGCAGGAAGCAGTCTTGTTTTGCTGGAATGATCCAGGAGAAGGCTTGAGGAGCAGCTGTAGGGCATCAAAAGAAGCTAGGACCTGGGGTCTGCATGGAGACACGTGGCCCCGAGGGTGCAGGGTGGCCCGGGACTGGTCACTTCACCTACCGCTGTCTCTTCTTGTTTATGGATCTGTAAAGGCAGCAATAATGCCAGGCTCCCAGGATCACGGCAGAAGCAGGAAGGAAGACATTAAACAGCCAGGCAAAAGATGATTGCGGAAGGTTTCCTCCCTGACTAATGGAAAACCTCAGCCACCAGTTCTGTCTGTTTATCTACAGGCTATCTACCAAAAGCAGCCATCCCTTCCTGCTGACGAGCTCCCATTTTCCCTGACTCACAGACTGTGTGTTTGTCCACCCCAATCGGTCCCCATCTCTGCTTGATGCAAGTTCCCAGGTACCATAACACTCTGCAAAGGCTGAAACAGGACTGTACTTGTCACAAATAAAGGAGCCTCAGACTAAGAACACCTATTTAAAAATGACAACCTTCCAAGTAGCCACCAATGCATCAAATACTGGATTGGGTGTGGTGTTATTACAAGACCAAGAGAATGTAAAACATCCTGTAATATAGCTCAGCTAGAAGTCATTGCCAAGGGAAAGAAATCTGTCTTCTATCTGAGAGGAATGTTTGATGATTGTTTGGGCCTTGCATAAACTCAGGCCATACGTTTGGGGCCGGGCATTTACACTGTGAACTAATCAGAAAGCCCCATGTGAACACAGACATTGTGGGGCAAGAAGTGCTAGCTGTGGGGATGGTCACGGCAGCCTCGACAGTCAGAGAGAGACTGAGCCTGGGTCGGGGTGGGACACATTTAGACCAAGTTGTTCCTCTGCCCATTGAACTGAAGCCACCCTCCGGATTCTCAGCCGTCTGAGGGTCACCATATCAAAAGGCCTGGGAGGAAAGGGGCCATCCAACCTGCCATGCTCAGGCCACATCCTGCTTGCTCTGTTAGATGCAGAAGGAACCCGACTTCGGTGGGGATGCTGTGTGTGCCGTTCACGGTTCCTGAGCTTGAGAGTGACTACAGAAAGATGGTCCCTGTAAAGGATCACTTGGGACTGAAGAGAAGACAGAGAAAGAGAAGCTCAGCTTATGAACCTGAGCAGGCTTAGGCTGCGGGACGGAAAGCTGGGCTTGCTGGAGAGGAGATGAAGACTAGATGAACACCTGTAGGAAGAAGACAGATGGTGAAACTGCTGTGGCTAGAAAAATACAGGGAGGAGGAAGACAAAGGTGGAGAACAAGCATCTGCGGCAGGAACAGCAAACACAGCGCATGTGTGCCTAAAGCCCTGGGTTCATGGTGGCCGGGGCCCAGGCAGCAACCCCCTCCCCCCATGAAAGCAAGCTTAGATGTTTCCTCCTCTGGTTAAATATGTTTCCTTCCTCTCCCTACAGCCCCAAGAAATGGTCAACTAAAAAACCGTAAGATGCTTCAACTCACAGAAGCAAGGGGGGTGGAGAGAAAGGAAAACAGGAGGTATGTATGAAGAAAAAGATTTTTGTTGTCATTAATCTTGATGACAAGTGGGTGGAAGAGTTGTAATAAAGTCTAAATTATAAACTTAGTACTCAGCAGACAAAAGCATCTGGCCTCACAGAGCCCCAGAACCCCAGTCCCTGGAAGAAGAGGTACCAGGAGGGTGGGGATTAGGCTCACAGTAGAAAACGAGCTACAGGGCCCACTTGGTGCAGCCAGGCCGCTGTGTGTCCCCACAGCCCTCTCTAAATACAGAACGGGTTTAAGGTCTGGAGAAGAAGAGGGGCTGCAGCACAGGAAGCAGGGAGCCGGGAGCAGGCAGGGGCGGGCGGGGTGCACCCACACGCCATTCCTATGTCCACCTCTCCAGGAAGGGCTGCTCCTCAGGAGAAAGCAAACAGCCTCAGAAGAAAGGCATCTACCTACTGGTGTGTGTGTGTGTGTGTGTGTGTGTGTGTGTGTGTGTGTGTGTTTCCAACAAATCGGCACAGTTGAAAATCTGTTCTCCACAAGAGAAGCTCACTGGTTAAGGACTCCACCTGTGCAAAAGAACTTTCCATTTGGCCTCTACTGCCTTGCAGATAATCACTAAGGGATGACGGACATTTGGGGAGAGTCCCTGACATGAAATGCATAATCAAAAGTAAAAATAGATGAATGAATGAATGAATGAATAAATAAATAAATAAATAAGGCTAGGAAGATAGCTAGGGGGTAAACTGCTGGCTCTTCTGGCATGGGGAACCTGAATTTGGAGTCCTTCGTACTAACTAGAACAGCATGTCATGATGGCACAAGCCTGCAATGCCAACCCTGGGAGATGGAGACAGGCCATATCCTGGAGCTCTTGAGCCAACCAGCCTAGCCTACTCAGCAAGGTCCAGGCCAGTGAGGCCCTGTCTCTGAAAAGAGGAACAGGGCCTGAGAGACCACAAGGCTGCCCTCTGGACTCCATGCTTAATCACACACTGAGCTCCGGTACCTGTAGGAGCTGCACAGCCATGCACTCAGGAAAAATCCCCGTAGGGATAAAGTGAAATGAAAAAGAATTAAAGTTCAGCTGTGATGACATGGGGAGGACAAGGAAAGGGCAGGAAGGCTGGGATGGGCGGTGTGTGTGAGAAGACACACGACTGCACTCTAAGAGACCAAGAGGGACGACTCGCACAAGAGTTCGCATTGTCTAGAAACACTGCAGTGGATGACACAGAGGAAGCCCAGTGGTTTCTGCGGACAGAGCAGAACTCGGGAAGAATACTCTTCCTCAGAAGCTTGTCCACATGATTTAAAAAAAAATATCATGCATGCATTTTTAAATAAAATTCAGGAAAGTAAAGCAGGCTCTTGAGACAGATCATTGGTGCTGTAATTGTTCATCTTAAGAAGGGCTGGACAGAGCTGGCAGTGGCCGCAACTGGACCTGTCACCTTTTGCAAGGTTATTTATCTCTAACCAGTGACTCTGTATGGTGTTAAGTGTTTTATGAGTCTCAAGAAAAGTATAAAGGTTAAGCAACTGACAAAGCATTAGCAAAGTAGACACTTACATGATGTTTGAAGTTAAGCAGGAGTGAATTAAGCAGGAGGGCCCTTTCTAGGAATCAGGAGTTGGAAACAGTCCTCTTGGCAGCAAAAGGACTTGTGTATGGGCTGGAGAGCACTATAAAAAAGACTATTTTTAATACACATGTGCACATATCTGTGTGAGTTCATTTGTGTGCACATGTGTAGAGGCCAGAGGACAACCATGCGTGTTTTTGTTGTTGGTTTTTTTTTGTTTTCAAAGATGGCCATACAACTCTTTTGAGGCAGCGTCTATTACTGGCTTGAAACTCACCCTCTGCCACTTGCCCCAGGGTGGCTGCTCACCTGCTCCTGGGTGGCAGGGGCTCATTTTTGTTTCAAAAATTGACAAGACCCTTTTCTAGCAAGTTTATGTTTGTCTCGTGAAAGGGTAGTTTGAAAGTTTTTAATCTCATGTTAAACTCTTTACTGAAGGTTTTTTCTAAGAATATACGATTTCTTTTGTCACAGAAAATCAGATTGCTTTTTGGATGGTTTCTGGAACTGCTTTGGACATAAAATGTCTAAATTTAAAATGTCATCATGCATATTGGAGAAGAATTTAAGAACATTCATATTATCCCATAATGCCTATTACAGATAGAGCTTCGAGGGACAGTCCAGACCTGCAGTTTTTATAAAAACACAATGGGATAATAAGCAGATTATACTCAAATTTTCTTGGATGCTGTTACTGCTTTCTAAACATTAAAAATACTAACGTAGTGTTCTGTAAAATGATGAACTTTCTTCTGTTGCCTCCCATATATATATTTAGCAATCACTGGCTCTGTGTGTACTTTGCTTTACCCTTTTTTTTTTCCTTCTTACCCTTCTCTATTTGTTTCTCTTTTCCTGTTTGTGCTTTCTTTTTTGAGAAAGAAAAAGAAACTTTTTTAGAGTCTCAAGTAGCACAGGTTGGCCCAAAACTTTCTGTGCAAGCAAGGAAGACCTTGAACTTTGGATCCTCCTGCTTTCACCTCTCAAGTGCTGAGATCTTAAAGTCTAAGCAACTACACATTTGGGTTACAAACCCACGACTCCAGGCATGGGAGGCAGGTACCCCACTGACTGAGCTACATCCCCAGGCCTTTGCTTTTACTTTCTATTATAAAATACTATGTTTTTCTCTGCTGTATTTTGAAGGCAGGGATATTTATAAATATGCCTTTATCTCAAATACACTTTTTCAAACAGGAGTTTGGAATTAAGAAGATGGTTCTATGTGTGAGAGTACTTGCTGTGAAAATAGGAGGACATGAGTTCAAATCCCAGCATCCGTGTAAGAAGCTGGATGTGGCTATGTGCAGACCTGTGATTGCAGTGCTGTTGGCAGCGGAAATGGGAAGATCTTTGGGGGTTGTTGACTGCCAGTCAAGCCGAAGTAGCGAGCTTTAAGTTCAGCGAGAAACCCTGTTTCAAGAGATGAAGAAGAGCAGGATGGAGAAGGGCGCTTGGTGTCCTCTAGCCTCTGTAGGCACACAATACACACGCACGCACGCACGCATGCACATACAAGTTGAGGAAGGAAGAAGTGAGCAGAAGGAAGGAGAGTCCTCCACAGATCTGCTCAGCTTTGCGGTGGGCTCTGAAATTTTGAAAAGATTTGGATAGACCAGAGAGACTGGTAGAGTCCTATGCAGTATGACACATGCGGCAGGTCCTGGTGAGGCAGCTGCTCCGAGTAAGAAAACACCACATCTGGCAGTGAGGAAGCAAGCAAGCGCTCACTGCATGCGTCTGTGTGCTTCATGCCAAGGAGGGAGCTGAGGTGTTGCTCGTGGCGGTGCCAGTGTGCCCTCGGAGAAGCAGATCGAGGGAGGGTTTGCCTCCACACAGGCCCGGCCAGGAGTCGGCCATGCAGACTCTAGAGGAGTCTGCACCATGTCCCTTGCCCTGGGCCGCCCTTCCATTCCCAGGCCCAGCCAGGAGCCACGTTCAGATGCTTCTTGTGAGTCTGCCCTACTGCTTGCCTAGACTCACCATTCCCATCCCAGACTCGGCCAGAAACTAACCACATGCCCGTTGTCAACCCATTAAGCTCAAACTGTGCTCGTCCTGCCAATCAAAAATCAACACTGAGTCTCCGAGGGACTAGCCTACAATCTCTTCCTCCGTGATCTAAAATTAAGCAAGTCTGGAGAACAGGGAAAACAAAACCACATGTCTGTTCAACACAGACAGGCTAGAACCTCACGCCAGGCACACCACCAATCAACAAAGTCCACATGCCAGCTCCCAGCACAAGAACACAAATATATGAAAGACCAAGACAACCTCCCACATAGAAAACCAGCAGCTCAGGCTCTAAGACCTCTTGAAACGGAACAGCTTCTGAAAAGCAAAGGACACTGTCAACAGAACAAAACAACAGCCTGCAGACTGGGAAAAGATCTTCACCAACCCTACATCTGACAGAGGGCTAATATCCAAAATAGATAAAGAACTCGAGAAACTAGACACCAGCAAACCAAATAACCCAATTAAAAAATGGGGTACAGAAATAAACAGAGAATTCTCAAAAGAGGAATATTGAATGGTGGAGAAACACTCAAAGAAATGCTCAACATCCTTAGTCATCAAGGAAATGCAAATAAAAATGATCCTGAGATTCCATCTTACACATATCAGAATGGCTAAGATCAAAACCTCAAGTGACAACACATGGTAGAGAGGTTGCGGAGAAAGGGGAACCCTCCTCCACTGCTGGTGGGAGTGCAAACTTATACAACCATTTTGGAAATCAATCTGGCGCTTTCTCAGAAAATTGGGAATAGTGCTTCCTCAAGATCCAGCTACACAACTCCTGGGCAATATACCCAAAAGATGCTCTACCATTCAACGAGGACATTTGCTTAACCATGTTCATAGCAGCTTTATTTATAATAGCCAGAATCTGAAAACAACCTACATGTCCCTCAACAGAAGAATGGATACAGAAATTATGGCACATTTACACAATGAAATATTACTGAGCTATTAAAAACAAGGAAATCATGAAACTTGCAGGCAAATGGATGGAACTAGAAAAGATCATCCTGAGTGAGGTAACACAGAAGCAGAAAGACACACATGGAATATACTCACTTATAAGCAGATATTAGCTATATAATATAGGATAAACATACAAAAATCTATAGACCTAAAGAAGCTAAACAACAAGGATGACCTTAGGAAGATGCTTAAATCTCATTCAGAATGACAAACAGAATAGACACCAGAAGTGGTGGAAGAGAGGGAACAGGACAGGAGACTACCATAGGGCTCCTTTGAAAGGCTCCACCCTACAGGGGATCAAAGCAGATGCTGAGACTCATAGCGAAACACAGGGCAGAACACAGGGTGTCTATGGAAGAAGGAAACCAATAAAGCTAAAAAAATTCTGAGCCAGGAGAGGGGGTGCTGCAGAGACCAATGAATCAACCAAGGACCATGCATGGAGAGGACTTAAACCCCCTGCAGACCACGGGCAGCTCAGTCTCCGTGTGGGTTCCCCAGTAAGGGAAGCAGGGGCTATCTCTGTCACGAACTCAGTTGTCTGCTCTTTGACCACTTCCTCCTGATGATTCAGCCTTGCCAGGCCACAGAGGAAGAGGATCCAGGTAGTTCTGATGAGTTGTGATATGCTAGGGTCAGATGGCAGGGGAGGAGAACTCCCCCTTTTAGTGGACTAGGGGAACAGGTATAATCAAGATATAAAATGAATAAATTGTAAAAAATTAAAAAGAAGATAGAATATTGGTACTTGAAATAAAGTAGAGGAAATGGACTACTCAAAGATTTCAAGAAGACAAAGAGAAGGAGGAGGAGGAAGAAGAAGAAAACATAGGAAGGAAAGAAACTTTGGTACATCAGCAATAAACCAAATCTACTAATTGTAGGCATACCCTCTGGCAACAAATAACGCCCAGCTTAAATGCGCTGCGCTCACCTTTGTGAGGAGAAAATGCCACCGTAAACACTGGGATAGCTAACAGTTCCCGAGCAGTGCCGGTGCTTCAGGGATTGTTTCATTTACTCCCCAAAGCCTCGGACAGGGGGTGGCACAGCCCCACCCTCCGAGCCCAGCAGCCACAGCCGTCATGTCGAAGAGCTCGCTGTGCCTGTTGGCCAAGGCTTACTGTAGCTGGACTTGCCTTCAGCCGAGTGTCCAGACACCTTTCCCAGCCAGAAGCTAGGGTATACGGGTGGGAAGGGGAGCAACTGATTTCATAATTTCCACCTGCATTGCCATGGGGAAGCCATCATTTACACTAGGTGAAGACCTTCCAGAGTGGCTCCTTTGTCATTACCCAAACTCCTACCAGGAACATCCATGCTCTAAGAGTAAGACCAATAAACTTGCTAGTTGCCTAGGGGGGAACTTTGGTGGAACTGAATTTTGGTTTGTCATTGGGACCTTAGAAAGAGGGAGGTAGAGACTGCCTAGACCCCTCCCACAGCAAAAACTCTTGCCACTGAGGGAATTTCACTTGCCCATTTTACTGATAGGAAGGCTGAGGCCTCTGTCCTGGAGCACATTGGCTCAAAAGTGGGAACTTCAATAATTATTTCACATGGCTCCATGCTAAAGGACAGTATGTAAGGCCGTGACAGATCATGATAAACTAGAACTTTTGTTGTCAAACAGCTTTAGAATTATCACTCATAATACCAAATTCCCAGTGGTTATAAACCAATCTGTAACTACTGAATGAGCCCTATTCATCTATGCAAATACTTTTGAAATGGCATGCACAAAATCTCCAAGTTTTCTAACGCTCTGGAAAGGTGATTTCACTCACTAAATTGTGTCCCAAACCATCGTATACGCTGACCTCCTATAAATCAAATTCAAACTGTATTTACTCAAGGACTTTGCGAGGGTGAACACAGTAAATATTTAATAAAATGAAGAATCGTTTTTGCAATCTGCATAGTCACTCAATAATTTATCTGTTTTGGAAATTTGGATTTACAGCAGACTCTTGACATTCCTGAGGCATACATCCGGAACCTTCTCAAATTCCTGGAGTCACAAATACAAAAATGTTTATAGAGGCTCCCAGCTTTGTCTTGAATCACATTTCCATGGAGAGTCGTATGGGTTTCCTGGCTGTAGCCTTACCTGACAAGTTAACCATACTTCTGAATTTCACTGACTTAAAAAAACAGCCTCTTACTTAACTGCTGTTTTTCACAACACAAAATTATTTTTATTAGTTAGTGAGCACTGTAAATGTGTATTTGGAGCACAGAGCAGCAAGGCTGAGCCCCCTGTGCCTGGCGTTATTCTGTGAAGGAGCTGCTGAGTCGCTTCCCGGGAAGCACAGCCCTGAAGGCCTGGGGGACACATCTCCAGCTGCCAGCCTGCAAGTGAAGTGCACGCACGCACAGAGGGTCCAAGCACTTGAACTGTCTTGAGTAGGGGCTATCTGTGAAACCCACAGCATTCCACCGCTCTTGTTAAAACAAGACAGAACTATAGGAGCTGGGCCTGGGGAGACAAGTCAGTTGCTACAGTGCTTGGCACACCAGCGGGAGGAGCTAAGTGAGATCACCAGGAGCCGATTTTAAAAGCGGGTAGGTGCCCATCCTCCCTGCAGAGGGGCGGATCCCCGAAACCTGCAGGCCAGCCAGTCTAGCTAAACTGGTGAGTTCTGGGTTCAAGAGACCCTACTTCAAAAACAAAGTGAAGAGTTTGGAGATGCTGCACAACAACACACCCTGGTATGCACACACACGCACACTCACTCACACACACACACACACACACACACACACACACATACACATACACGGGGGTGGGGGAGAGAGAGAGAGAGAGAGAGAGAGAGAGAGAGAGAGAGAGAGAGAGAGATAAGGTGTGAGTTTTAGAAGTTGGCTGAGTTGATTGGGTTTGCTGCAGACAAATGACCACTTGGACCCCAAGACTGCACTTCGTAAGTCTGGGTTGATGAAAGACTAAGCTTGAAGTTTGCACTGTCTTCAGCAACAGAACTAGCTACAATTGGTATGCTGGGCACACCCCCAGCCATTGGATCTTCTTGGAGCACCTTCCTAGGACTCACCCTTTGCTGAGTTTGGTTACTTCTCCCCAACCAAAGGGGAAAAAAAGAAAGAAAAAGAAAAAGGAAAAGAACCTACCAAGAACCCTGAAAGGTGCACAGTAAGTGTGTAAGTGAGTGAAGACAAAGGTCAGGGTGAGGGTACAGAGCAGAGCCACGCATGCTACCACATGTCTGAAATCCTAGTGCCTGGGAAGTGGAGGCAGAAGGGTCAGGGTATTCTTGGTTTCATTGCAGGTTTGAGACCAGCCTGGGTTATATAAGACCCTGTCTCAAAAACCAGAAAAAGCAAAAAGGAGAAATAAAAAGAAAGGAGGAGAGGAAAGGGGAAGGAAGAAAAGAACAACAAAGAAGAAGAAGGGAACACAGAAAAGAAAGAGAAGTTAGGTGCTGATGAGAAACAAAATTACATGATCATTTTGAAATACATTAGCTTATGCATTTCAAAAGACTTGAAAACACTATTGCCAAATTTCTGAATTAATTTATTTATCTCTGCCCCTTTCTGTCCCAAAGGTTTTGCCGTATTTCACTGCTAGATTAATTTTCCTGAAGCTTAGCTGTGATCCTGTTACTCATGCCCCTCACTGCCTATAAAGTAAGTCTAATTTCCTCAGCCTCCTATTTGGGACCCTCTGCAACCTGGCCCAGTGATCAAGGCCAAGCCTAGCTGGCATTTTTCTCATTCACCCACCCTTGCTCCAGCCAGAGGATATTCGCTGATGTTCCCTGATACATTCTGTATCTTTTAGTTCAAACATTTCCTCTTCTTTCCTTTTCTTCCTCCTCTTTTTCCTCTTCCTCCTGTTCCTCCTCCTCCTCCTCCTCCTCCTCCTCCTCCTCCTCCTCCTCCTCCTCCTCCTCCTCCTCCTAGTACTTTTTGATATGGGTTCTCATGTCACACAGGCTGGCCTTGAACTCCTAAGATTTTTATTTCCACCCACTCTGCTGTGTATTCTGTATTCTCTGCCTAGAAGTTTACTTATGCTTTTTCCTCTGCCAAGAATGTCGTTCCTCCTCTGTCTGCATGTGACCAGCTTGTCTTCCTCTTGTGAGCTGGGGTCATGCATGCAACAGGCATTCCACACACCTTTATTCACAGCACCTCACTGGAACCTCACAATAGGAGCAAGCCATTTCTTAATCTTCCGTGTAAGAAACAGGCCCTTCTAAGGGTGGGACACGTGCCCAGGGGTGGGGTCTTCCGTCGGCTCTTCTTCCTGCTTCCCCCAGCTTTGGCAGGGTGTGTGCCCAGTATGCATGAAACTGCTCTGTTCCCAGCACTAGATAAACCAGGTACAGTGTGCATGCCTATAATCCATGGCGTCGGAGGCAGGAGCACAGGAGGCCTGGCCTTTGCCCAGGACAAATGGCTTCAAGAAACAGCCAAGCAGCATTATGTCGTTTTGTCTTCTCGGGGTAGAGAAAAGTGTGCCTTTGCCTTCTGTGTGAACTCCAAGTCACCTGTCCAGTCCTGAGTCACGGTTTCACTTGGCAGCCCCCCACATGGCCCCTGCCAGGCTCCGCAGGGCAGGACACTAGCTGACTGAGAAGGTCAGAGGCTCGGGCGCCGGGGTGGGGGAGATGCCTCACATTCTCGGCCTTGGAGATGCCATGAGAAGGCGCACCATAACCAGCCTTGGATCACGTGCTGCTGCAGGATGTTTCAGAGGAGCCATTTATCAGCATGGGTGGGAGAGGTAAAGCTATTTCTACAATCACCAGAGCCGGCTTAAGCAAACAGCGACTGGGTGTTGGACACGGCGCCGTGATTGATTGATGGAGGTTTATTAAGCAAGCGAAGCCCAATAGCTACACACTCCCTGGATAAAGGCCAAAGCTATTACATGACGAGCTGTTACATAGCCGCAACGAGTGGAATGTGGGCCGTTCACATCTCACCTGCTTGCCTTTCTGACTTGTTTGGCATCGAGAGTGTGTGGATGGCTGGAATGTAGAGCTCCTCCATCTTCTCCCTCTTTAAATGATGGGCAGGTCTTGGGAACAGAGAGCAGGGCTTCCAGTAGTTAGTAATGAACCAACAACTTGCCCCAAACCCAAAGCGCCAGTGTCTTGTTTAAATCTGACCTATTTTTAAAGATTTATTTTATTGTTTATTGTGTGTATATGTGTTTGTCTCCGTGTGGGTACCTATGGAGAGCAGAATAAGATCCCCAGGGGCCTCGGTAAGGTAGTTGTGAGCTGCCTGGCATAAGTGCTGGGAACTAAATGCAGCAATCGTTTGTGAGATCCTTGGCAGCTTGGCCAGTTCCCTGCTGCTCTACCGAGATGGAGATGGGGTGTGTGTGCTGTGCCTCCCTGGAGTGCTGTGCTACCCTGACATTCGATAGGTCTCTCTGCCCCTTTAAGGTCTCACTCTCCTCAGCCTGGCCTCAGAAAGAAAGGAAAACCATCAGGATATCAGAGACACAGATCAACCATAGGCAAAGTGGGGCCTGGAGTTTCCCAACTATTCTTAAAGCTTCGTAGCAGCTGCTAGTTCTGCCAACTTCCAGGCTGCTGGCATTAACCACTGTTAAATCTTGAGTTCAAAACCAGAATTTAAAGGATGACTTTTGTTGATCTGTTTCTGTTTTCTTTGTATTAAATTAGTGCGAATAAATTAGTATTAATTATTATGAATCTTATTCAAACTTGTTTTTATTTTTCTTTGACGGGGTCTCATGTATCGCAAGCTGGCCTTGAGCTGGACCTTGAATTTCAAATCCTGCTTATGTAATAACTAGCAAGTAACGTCACTAACAGCTTGACAGTTTGGGATGGACCTATGCTCCTTACTGAGCAGGGAGGAGATCCTTCCAGGTGCGTCTGCTTCCACCTCCTCTTGGGGTTACAGGCTTGCGCCACCTTCTTCACTTCATACACAGGCCGGGGAACAAAGTCCAGGGTTTTGTGCGTGATGGGTAAGGACTTCCGCCCCCGAGCAACATCCCTGCCCTTCCTGATTTAAACATGGTTAAACATTAATGTCCACAAAATTAATGGTAGATGGTGACAGATGGTGGTGGAGGTGGTGGTGGAGGTGGTAGTGATGGTGGTGGAGATGGTGATGGTGGTGATGGTGGTGGAGGTGGTGGTGGTGGTGATGGTGGTGATGGTGATGTGGTGATGTGGTGATGGTGGTGGTGGTGGTGATGGTGATGTGGTGATGTGGTGATGGTGATGTGGTGATGTGGTGATGGTGGTGTTGGTGATGGTGGTGATGGTGATGTGGTGATGTGATGGTGGTGGAGGTGGTGAAGGTGGTGGTGGTGGTGGAGGTGGTGGTGGTGGAGGTGGAGGTGGTGGTGGTGGTGGAGGTGGAGGTGGTGGTGGAGGTGGTGATGGTGGAGGTGGTGGAGGTGGAGGTGGTGGTGGTGGAGGTGGTGGTGGTGGTGGTGGAGGTGGTGGTGGTGGAGGTGGTGGAGGTGGTGATGGTGGAGGTGAAGGAGGTGGTGGTGGAGGTGGTGGAGGTGGAGGTGGAGGTGGAGGAGGTGGAGGTGAAGGAGGTGGTGGAGGTGGAGGAGGTGGTGGAGGTGGAGGTGGTGGTGGTGGAGGTGGAGGTGGAGGTGGAGGTGGTGGAGGTGGTGGAGGTGGAGGTGGTGGAGGTGGAGGTGGAAGTGGAGGTGGTGGAGGTGGTGGAGGTGGAGGTGGTGGTGGAGGTGGAGGTGGTGGTGGAGGTGGAGGTGGTGGAGGTGGAGGTGGTGGAGGTGGAGGTGGTGGAGGTGGTGGAGGTGGAGGTGGAGGTGGTGGAGGTGGTGGAGGTAGAGGTGGTGGAGGTGGGAGGTGGAGGAGGTGGTAGAGGTGGAGGTGGTGATGGTGGTGGTGGTGGTGATGGTGGAGGTGGTGGTAGTGCTGGTGCTGGTGGTGGAGTTTGTCTGCCATGCTAGGAGAAAATGAGCGAGTACACATTGAAAACCAAACACTCTGCACTGATGGGAGCAATGGTTACAGTGGAGCCACGGTGATTGCATGTGCTTTGCATGGAGGGAGAATGAAGCCTTGGTCCCATCTTAGGCTTTGCATCCACAGGACCAGAAAAACATGCCAACTTCAGAGAGGCCACTCGAGATCAGAGGCATGGTCAGCGGCCAAGAGTGACCCTGCGGAGACAGCGGCAGCCACAGGATGAGGGGAAAACAGTGAAACTCTAGAAATGCCTGTTGGATTCAACAACAGGAACAACAACCAAAAAAAAAAAGGCTGTAGATTGCAGTTCTGGGTAACGTATGTCACTATTAACAACATTAGAGAACTATCAGTCCCTGCCTGTATTCTGCTACGAAGCACATGGGTTCAAGGGACCTCCAATAGTCACTTGCTGGTAAAGCCTAGACTAAGAGGTGATGATGATTCATGTGACTTCAGAATCTGATGACAGTGCTCTCTGGGCCGTGGCTGACGACAGCTGGGCTTGGAAGCAGAACAGTGCACATATAATCATGGCTGCTGGCTCATTTTCCTTTACTGCAGTACATACAACCGTAGATACAGACAAGAAATAGAACCAAAAGCAGAAGAAAGCCTGTTTGTCAGGAATGGTACAGTGTTTTCATTTTGTTTCACCTTCATTTTGTTCCTTGAGATCTACTACTCCAATCATAAATTTCTCAAGTCTAAATACTGTGCTAAGAGAAATTGTGGAGATGGTTTAGTGGGTAAAGGACTTGTCATACAAGCATAAGGACCTCAGTTCGAGCCCTAGAACCATGTAAATGAGCCAGGCATGTGGTGCATGTTTGTACTCCCACGGGGGCATGAGGACAGGCAGGTCACAGGCTTAAGCTTATTGCCAGCCTACACCATTCTGAGCACCAGGCCAACGAGAAATCCTGTCTAAACAAGCAAGATGGACAGTGCCTGAAGAGCAATACCTAAGTTTGCCTCCGGCCTTCACATACATACACATACATGCCCAAGGCATCTGCATACTCCACCCCCCCAAATGAGCACTCTCTGTCTCTCTTACACACACGTGCACACACACACACATGCTATAAAAGAAGCCTATCTCTGACCTTCAATCTTTATAAGCATTCTTATTGTCAGATACATGTGATTGGATTTTTCTTTTCATGTAAAACATGAGCCCACGTTACACAATGTACAGTGGTGTCTGTTCATATTCACATCACTAAAATCTAACACTCAGAGCCTTTTTACAGGGATTCAGCGATACCTAAGGGGCGACCTGGCTCACATCACGAACCTTGCGAGAATCGCATCCCTGGAGCTGGGGACGTGGCTCCCTTGCGCAGCGTGTGCTTGCTTAGCATGCACTGACGTCTGGCTGCGTCAGACGTCACCAGCCTGGCACAAACGGGGGTGCCAGTGCACACCTGCAGTCCCTACACACTGGAGGAAGAAGCAGAAAACTCAGAAGTTCAAGGCAAACCTCTGCTACTTGAAGAGTGCAAGGCCGGCGTGGCATTCACAGACCTTGTCTCCCCAGAATATAAAGGTGAAAAGAATCTCCTCCCTGGTCAGTCCCTGGTCCAGGTTCACCCTGATTTTCCAAGCATTAGTGAGCTCACCATGCTTAGCTCTGTAAGCACAACTTGAAAAGCTACAGAATGGACAAAGCAGCAGGTTTGCTACTATTTCCCCCTTCCGTGTCCAGCAAGACATCACTAACCAATCCTTGACGCTCCTTGAGCCTAGCTCATCGGCCACACTCAAAGCTGGCACCTAGGAGGAGTGCACTATACGCAAAGGGCACAGCCCACGTGCTAAACAGACAGTAGGTCCCAGACCCCAGCAACCAGCTGAAGGAAGGAGGAATATTTACAGCCTTGCAAAAGGACACTCCGGGATGAAAAGTTGGATGCTGTAAAAGATCTGAGTGGAGAAAGCTGGGCCTTAGTTCAACGGGGCTGTGAAGGGTGGCCATAAATAATCTCTTCAGGGAAAAGCGTAAGGATAAGATAAGCATGCCTGGAGGCCGACCTCACCCAGGTCAGGGCAGGAAGAGCCTCACTCTTCAGCCTTGGACTGTAGATATACGTGGGATTTTCCCTTTAGTCCTCTGGAAGCAAGTCCCACTGAATCACGGAATGTTCTCTGAAATTTCTGAGAATTGGAGACAGGGATGGGCACTATTTCACAGCTTTGAGGGACAGATGATGTCAGTGGGAGAGGATGTTTTTGATAAGTATGTAAAGGGAGAGCTGATTTTCCAATTTAAACATACACTGCCCATCTGTTGGTCAACTTCTAATTGTAAACCGTCTCACTCCAAAATCCCCTTCATGCTAGCCAGATAGGCATTATTAGGGTACAGGGTGCGACAAAAGGCCCAACCACTCCTTCTGGGTACCCTCTTCCGACATTCAAGCGGGCGGCTTCTGAAAGAGTGAAAAGAGGGTGCTGCAGGAGATTAAGAGAAAGCCCAGGATTTCCTGGAAAAGTCTTGACAGCCTTTCATGTACAAACACATTTGTTTGTTTTCAAAGAAAGTGGATCAGCCATAGGTTGGTTGAAGGAGCAGAGAAATTTCTTGGTAACCCCTGAGGCACATGACTACGCTCAGCCCGGGAGGCAGTGCTTATGCAATGAGTATGTATGTGTGTGTGTTTGTGTGTGTGCACACACGCACACAGAACTGTGGGTATGGCATTTGGCACATATGTAAAGTCAGAGGACAAACAACCTTGGGTGTCAGTCCTCAGACACCTTCCACCTTTTGTTTGAGTCAGTAACGCTCAGTGGCCTAGAACTTTGCCAAGCCGGCCGAACTAGCTGGCCTGCAAGCTTTCAGGGACCCCGTTTCTGCCTCCCCTCTCTCAGTGCTGAGATTATAGGCATGTACCGCAGCTCTTGGAGTAACCTGAGCTCAGGTCGTCCTGTTGTAAGGCAGTCACTTTCCTGAGCCATCTCCTCTACACCCAGGACCTTTTAGTGCATCCATCTTTTCTTTGAACCTGGCCAGACCACGCCGACTTCAGGCCTTCCCATTCCCACGAGCCGTAGAAGGGACCTGCTATGGAATATGACATCAGCCCTGTCCCTCCTGACCACTCATACTCCCAGAACTCGGCGAAGCAGTCCTTGCAGAACACTGAGGGTGAAACAGGACTGAGGCTCATTGTTTAATATTTTGCAATGGGCTTAAGTTCTATGCTTGATTTCAAATCCTTAAGCTGATTCGTATTGAGACTAATCTGCTTATTAGATGTTGAAACACACCCGTAGGCTGTTTTTCAGTAACTACCCAGGATGACACTGGCTCAAGTGCCAGGAAAAAAAGAGAGGGAGCTTTTACAAGAATCAGCAGCACCTTCCAGAATACCACAGAGCAGAGGCAATTTTCTCCCTCCAGTGATCTTTCCTCTTCCTGATCCTAAACTTCCCAGTGACAAGGCTTGGAGGGTTGTGTGAAGCTGGCCCCACCCTCAATCTTCAGCTAGCCAGAACAGCATGGAGGCAAGCAGCGGGCATGTCCTAGAAGCATTCCCCATCCATAATCCTACTCCTCGTGGGGGAGGGAGGAGGAGAGCCAATCACTGAGTAGGAGTAAGGCCGTCAGAGGAGAGGGAAGAGAATCTTCATGAGTTTGCTTTGTTACACACAGCCCTGAGAGGGCTTTACTTACACTGAAAGTAGTGTCCCACGCCCATGTGGAAATGTGCAGCATTCAGTCAGAGCTGCTCCAGGCAAACTATAGGCAAATGGGAGCCACACAGCTTCATGCCATCCTCACATAGGGAGACCATTAGTACCGGCTTCACACAGGGCAAGAAGGATGGAAGCCCGCCAGCCCCTGAGTTAGAGCACAATTTCAGCCATCTTCCAGGGTGTCGAGATGTCTTCCCCGAAGCTGGGACTGGCTCAGCGAGTGCAGCACTCGCACTCTGGAGTTCGGATCCTGTAAAGGCAGGCAGCCAGCCCCCGAGCTAACAGCCATCTCACAGACGGGAGGCATGCTGCCTTGAAATTCTAATTTGCATTCTCTGGTATTCAGTGATGTTGGGCATTTTATGATACATCTGTTGGCCTTTTGTATGTCCTTGAGAAATGCCCACGCTGGCCTTTTGTAATTTTAAATAGGATTGCTTTCCTGTTGTGGGTTCACTTGAGTTCCACACGTAAACTGACATGAGCTCTGACCTCAGGCACAATTTGTAAACAATTTCCCCCAACTGTGGGTTGCCTCTTCCTTCTCTTGACTAATTCTTTTAGGCAGAGAAACACTTTAGTTTGCTGCAATCATGTTTGCTATTTCTATCTATGATCTTTGAGCTCTGTCTTAGTTCTTTTGCTGTGAAGAGACACTATGACCAAGGCAACTCTTATTAAAAAAGCATTTAGTTGGAGGCTTGTCTACAGTTTCAGAGGTTTAGTCCATTGTCGTCATGGCAGGGAACACGGTGGCATGTGAGTGCCGGCGCACCGGAGAGCTGCATCCTGATCCTGAGGGGGGTTAGGGGAGAGGGGACAGCTGCAGACACAAGGACTTTTCAAACCCAGTGACACACTTCCTTCAAGGCTGCACCTCCTCATCATTCTAATCCTATCAGAGAGTTCCACTCCCTAGTGACTAAGCCTTCAAATATATGAGCCCACGGGGCCATCTTCTGCAAACCACAAGTCCCTGCCAGAAGCCAAAGGAGATCTGGTTTGCTTCTGCTTGTCTTCTGACTGTCACTGCATTTTTGAGTCAGTTCCCCTAAAGTCCTCTTTTTGCTCTGTGGTCAATAAGAAATGATAACTTCAAATGGTGCATGTGGGGGGGGGCTAAGAAATCTTAGAATAGTTTTTACAATTATGATACTTACATTGGCTATAAACGTCACCTTCCAGAACTGAAAGAACAAAAGAGAAGTAGAAAGAGATTAACTTTTAATTTAGTGTGCGTGTGTGTGTATGTGTGTGTTGAGGTCAAAAGGACATTCTGTAGGAGTCATTTCTCTCCTACCACGTGAGACCTGGGGATCGAACACATGTCATGGAGCAGTAAGCACCCTACTCACCACGCCATCCTGCTAGCCAGAGAACAGATTTTTAAAGTTCTTTTTGTTAATTATATTTTATGCATGTGGATGTTTTGCCTCCACATATGTCTGTGCACCACATGTGTGCCTGTAGAGGCCAGAAGAGAGTGTTGGATCCTCTGGAACTGGAATTATAGATCGTTAGGAGCTGCCCTGTGGGTGCTGGGAACCAACAAGACATCATAACATACATCCTGCAGGAAGAAAAGATAGTGCCCCGTTGGCGCCCTTGTTTCTAGGACAGAACAGGTCCATAGATGGGCTTCTAGCAAATCCTTGCTCCTCTGTGAGGGTCTCACTCCTTCAGTCTTTTGGAACAGAATCCAGTGTGCATAACCTTTGAGCCATCTCCTTTTAGTTGTTTGTTTTTTTCCAGACAGTGTTTCTCTGTATAACTGCCCCAGAACTTGCTCTGTAGACCAGGCTGGCCTCAAACTCACAAAGATCTGCCTGCCTCTGTCTTCTGAGTGCTGGGATTAAAGGTGTGTGCTACCGTGCCTGGCTTAAGAATACTTTTTTTAAAGCATGACTCTACACAATAAAATGCTTGGGTTACAAGGGAGTAGTCCCATGGGTTTGGAACATGGTATGTTCCTATATAACAGCCATGCCAATCATGATAGAGAACCTCACTATCAATCCAGAAGGGTCCACGTGTTCCCGGCCAGCTAACCTTCCCCACCACCTGGAGAGGCCAAACACTGGAATTCTTTCTCCATTATCTTTTGTCTTCTTCTTCTTCTACAACATCACAAGAATGGAATTGGACAATGTGTTCTTTTCTTTCTGGCTAATTTTGCTCACCATAATGTTTCTGGGCTTCAACCAGGTTTTTATATGTATGCATCAGTAGCACATTCTTTTTTTTTATTATTGCCAAATAATACTCCACCAGATGAATGTACAGCTATTTTATGCAGAATCCTGTTGATGGATACTTGGTTTGTTTCCAATTGATCTCTCATGGAAAAAAGTACTGAGAACATTTTGAACAAACATTGCTATAGACAATGCTATAGACACATGCTTCCTTTCATTTGTCTTGAATAAATTAGTTTTTTGTTAAACAGTGAAGAAGTTTTCTTGAAAGTTGCACAAAGAAGTAATAACCTTTTTCAGGAAGAAAGCATAATGCCTTCTCGGCATCCTTGCTTCTAGGACTGCGCAGGTTCAAAGATAAAATTCTAGCTAATCTTGCTCCTCTGTTCCAATCTCATCCTAGACTCACCTTGGTCCACAGGCATCCTCACGTCTCCACCATTCTCAGCAAGTCTTTCTCCTCTTTTTAAACAAATGGACATTCTCAACATGCCTTCTTCATGGCGGACTCTTAACTCCCTAACTTTTCTCCAGCTCTGGACTAACACTACAGCGGGCAACATTCTAGAACATTTTTCAATGGGCAACGGGCCATTCCAGTTTTGTGTTGGGAGTTTTCATTTCTCTTCACAACTTGCAGTCTCCAGCAGCATTTCATGGGCGTTTGGGGACACTTCTCTTGACCCCTCCACATCAGAGTCAAGATTCTATTGGCAGACTTTTGAGTTGGGGTGGGCTGTACTATTTGCTAGCAGGCTGGTCATGGGCAAATTACTTGCCTATTCTATACCTCCTCTTCCTGTATACAATGAGGAACATAACACTATCTAAATGGTCACTATGAGGGGGACTTAGTACTCAGAACTGTGCCACGTACACAGCATATGTTCAATCGAATATGTGCAGATTTTAAAACATTTTATTTTATCCTCATTGTCTAAGTCAATGTGAGCTGCATAATAAAATAACAGAGTGGGTAGCTTAAATGGCAGACATTTACTTCTCATAGTGCGGGAAGCAAGAAACATAACATCAAGGTATCAGAGTGGGCTTTGTTCCTCTGGGCTGCCTCACTATTGTGTCATATGCACATGTCTCCTCAGAGAGAAAATGCTGGTGTGGTTCTCTTCATACAGAGACACGAGCCCTATCTGCTCCATCCTCCCACCCACTGAACCTCATTTAAATGCAATTATTTCCTTACAGGTCCCATTGTCAAATACAGCCACAATAAGGATTAAGACTTCAATATACAAACTTTTTGATGGTCCAAAACACTCAGTCCATAGCTTTCACTATAGTACATAAATGAGAACATTATAATTATTGAGCGTCATTAGCATATGAAGTTACATATTTCTCCTTTTAATACCCTGGGGTTATTATGTCCTGGTTTCTCTCCCACCCACTGGACCACATTTCTGGACCATCTTTAATGGCTGAGCCTCTTATTTTATTTTATTATTAGGTTTTTTTTTTTTTTTGAGATAGCCAAGGTTGGCCCAGAATTTCGCCTCCTTTTGCTTCCACCTCCCAATTGCTGATTAGGAGCGTGCACTATTGTGCCCAGTTTGTGAGGTGCTGGGGACCAAAGCCGGGGCCTCAGAGGCCAGCTGAGCTACATGTCACAGTGGACATGCTCCCATCATTCCTGACTCAGCCGTACCTCTGGCTCTCAGAATTCCACTCTCTTCAGCTCAGCCCTTAGGGACACAGAATCTTTGAGAACCCAAACACAAATCTGCCCCATGGCTGTGAATGAACACTGCTATCTATACGCGAAGAGTTCAGTGGCAGAGTGCTTAGCATACATGATGTCCTGGGTTCCTTTACCAGCACTGCAGAATAAATAAGGAGATTAAAAAATTCTGGTATCTGCCATCTATACTACAATAAACTAACAAAACTTGACCCCTGAGTGTTAGGCCAGGGTCCTCGCATGAGAATAGGCACAGTGGTGTCTCCTTATGTGGTTTCAATTTCCATTTTCAATTTCTAGGGTCCACACGAACTGAAAGATTATTAAATGGAAACTTCTAGAAATGAGCAATTCCTGAATTTTAACTTGCGCACCATTCTGAGCAGCACGGCAAAATCTTACAGCATCCCTCTCCAGCCCTCCTGGGACATGCATCGTCTCTGTGTCAAGCAGATCCACGAAATATAGACTGCCCACCTGTTGGTCCTTTAGTAGCTGCCTCAGTCGTCACTTCAGCTGCCATATGGTAGCTCAATGCCGGGCTCAGCTTTACTTAGTAATGGCTGTACAGCACCAGGCTATGGAGGCTGACACATGACATAGTAAATTACTTCCTAAAAACGCAAACAAATGCATTCAAGAAAAACAAAGAAAGACCTGAGACTGAAGAAAAGCACCTGCAGTACAAGCTTAAGGGACCTGAGATCAAATCCCCAGCATCCTGTAAAAAGTCAGGCATGGCTGCATGTGTCTGTAGCCCCAAGCTGTGGGGCGGAGACAAGGGGATTCTGAGTGCTTGCTGGCCAGCCAGGCTAGCCAAAATGGTGATCCTCTAGCTTCGTGTGAGTCTCTGCTTCATGGGAAGAAGGCAGAGAGTACTTGAGATAGCACCTGATGTTCTTTCCTCTGGCTTCTGCATACATGTACATGCACCTATGCACCCATCACACACAGACACATGCACACACACACATACACAGGGACAGAGAGAGAGAAAGAAAGACAGAGACAGACAGACAGACAGACAGAGACATGTCATGGTTGCTAAGACTGATGGGACCACTAAGATGTCTTAAAAGAGAAGTCACATTCACACAACTGTTGGAAGCATGTGAAACTTTTAGGAGTTGGGGCCTTGCTGGAGGAAGTGGGTTACTGCAGGGAGGCCTCAACGGCTTATAGTGCCACTTCCTGTTCACTCTGCCTTTTGCATCGAAAAGCATCGTGATCAGCCAACTTCCTGCTCCCGCTGTCATGCCTGCCATGACATGTGTGCCATGACATGAAGACCACCATGGTAGATTGTAACCCTCGAAAAGCATACAGAGAATAAACCCTTTCTCCCTCACCTTGCTTGTGTAGGCATCCTTTATCACAGCAATTGGGAAGCAGTGAAGACAACAAGGAATACAGGACTTGGTCCTAGCCAATGTTTCCGTGCCTATAGGGGACCTGGGATGTATGTATCGCGTATAACACAAGATGGAGTACTATATGACTGCCCCAGTGTCCAAGTCTTCTTATTAAACTGTTCCATTGCAGGTATGCTGACGACATAATGCATTATCCAAACCAAATATGAAAGTGAAATAGAGCTGAGATGACAGCCCAAAGAAGACACGGGGCACCCCGAGTCTCCTTCCCCCCGTTACAAGCTTAAGGCTGTGACAAACGTTCCTAGAGGCATTATCTGAAGTGAGGTCAACAAATCCAGGAACTGTGATTAAAGGTCCAAGAAGAACCATCTGGTGAAATTAATGTGTTTATCAGGGGCTGCACTCTGCTTTTACTATTCTATGTGGCATTGAGCTGAATGAATGCAGCTGTTTCCCTAAGTAGGCACAAGTGAATAGCAGAAGCCGTATTGCACGCTGGGCTGCAATGCAAAATCCAGCCGTCAAGCCTGAACACCACACAGGAACACTAGCAGCGGCTTCCTCCCACTGCTCAGCCTGGGAGTCATTTGAAAGGAAGAAGAATAACATCAAAAAAATAATCTTATGGGAAAAAAGAGAAAGACAATTATTTAAGCAAAGCCAAAATAAATGCAACTTCCATAACCATTTATCTCCTTGAAAGTATGTGAGAAACACCACTATCAGTAAATGCTATAAAAGACAGCTGAATTTTCTAGTAACACATCGTAGGAGATAGTGGGACTATTGTGGATGTGGCTTGTAGTCAAGGCAAGCGTACTCTCTCTCTCTGTGTGTCTCTGTCTCTCTCTCTTTCACTGTGTGTGTGTGTGTGTGAGGCCACATGTGTCTATACGCATGGAGATCAGAGGTACCTCGGGGACCGCCCACCTTGTTCTTTGAGACAGACCCTTTCTAGGCTGGCTGGCCCTAGAATCTGTCTTCATCTCCCAATGCTGGAATTTCAAGCATGCACTGTGCCTGGTTTTTTCCGTGGGTGCTGAGAATCGAACTAAGGTCCCCAGGCTTGCACGGTAAGCACTTTAGTGGCTAATCTATCTCCCCAAACCTCGTGTTGTTTTTGTGGAAGAATGTCTGAATGTCAGCCCAACCTCTAGTTGACTACCTTTGCTTCTTGGGATATGGGTCCCTGATGACAGGGTCAGACACTTGGCCTGAGCAAGAGCAAGGAACCCATGCCTTAAAACAGGGTTCAGGGATGATAATATGATCAGAAAAGATCACTATGCAGTTTTCCTGACTTAGAAAATTATCAAGAATCTGAGTTTCCACGTGCTGGTGTAACACACCACATAAAATACTGGCACCAGGAACTGTGCATAGCAGCCGGAAATCAAAGTGAGTCAAGGTGTGAGCAGAGCCACGCTTTCTGTGAAGTGTCAGGGAGGGTGGTGGTGAAAAAACTCTTTCCATATCTCTTCCTAGCTTCTGGCAGTCACTGGCAATCCCCGGTGTTCTCGGCTTACAGCCACACTACCTCACTTCCTGTCTGCCTCTGTCATGGATGTCTGTGACTTTGCCTGGGCTCTCGGTGTACATGGCTGTACCCCTTCTGAGGAGAGCAGGCACAGCACAGAAGGACCTTCCACATCAACCATCAACCAAGAAAATGCGCTATAAGATTGCCCAATCTGGTGGAGGCATTTTCTAACTGAGCTTCCCTCTTTCAAAATAACTGTAGCTCTTGTCAGGGTGACATAAAACTAGGCAACATAGTCACGTCCACACGTACTAGAAACTGGAGCAGCTGTTCTCAACCTATGGGTGATGACCCCTTCGGCAAACCTCTGTCTCTAAAAATATTTACATTACAATTCCTAACAGTAGCAAAATTACAGTTATGAAATAGCAACAACAATAATTTCACAGTTGGGGTCTCTACCACATACAGAACTGTAGTAAAGGGTCGCAGCATTAGGAAGGTTGAGAAGCCCTGAATTAGAGTTTTTTGGTTTTTTTGTTTGTTTGTTTGTTTCTGAATTAGAGTTTTAATGTGTCTTTGCAGGAGCGGGGAGGGAGGCACCTCTGTGCTGGCACAAAGCAGCAGGCGAAAGACTGTCTCACCTGTGAGGGCTCTCAGTGCAAAGCCACGGGAGCTTCTCTCAGGCTGCTCACCCGCCTGAGAGAAGCAGAAGCAAGGCTGAAGGAAGACTGAAGGATAACAGTCTGGGTTTCCTGGAAAGCAGCCCACCTGACCCAGCCCACGTGACCCAGCCCACCTTTTCAATTTCTCAGCAATAACCAACAAAATGCCTTTTCCAGTTAAAGTTATTTTGTTTGGCTTTCTCTCACAATGATGAGGTAACTCGTACATTTAGCATTGAACACTGCTGTATAATAGGAATCTAAGTAGTTTCCCACAATCTATTTGGGGTATTTATAAAAAAACATTTTTTTTTATTAATCAGCCATTCGATAGGGCATGGTGGCACATGCCTGTAATCCTAGTATTTGGGATGTAGAGGCAGGAAAATCAGAAGTTTGAGGTCACCCTCAAGCTCTATAGTGAGTGCGGAGCCAGGCTGGGACATACGTGGGCCTGCACTCTCTCAGTCTTGGGCTAGTCTCTCAGGTCTCTGTTGACGCCCAGAACAAAAGAGGAAAGGAAGGGTAGAACCATACTTAAGTCAGACAAGAACCAGCCTCCACAGCAACAGCAACAACACAAGGACACGCTTGCAGGGCAATTTCTGTGTTCTGCCTAGACTCTGGTCCATCGCCTGTAGAGCCGGGACAAGCATCTGGCTACCAACTACCTTGTCCCTGCAGGGAAGATGCAGTTCACAGCTTCAGCTGCAGAGGTGCAGCGGGCTGTGCCTGGCATCACAGACTGCTCTGCTCTTCCCCGTGGGTAACACGAAATGGCTGGTTAGGCACAAGCCTGGCAACAACGGAAGGACGCTGCTCTAAGGAAACCAAACATTCTCAACCCTGCTTGAATCACCTGGATCTTTAAATTAATTAATGATGATGATGACGATACAAATAAAATGATGATAATAACAACAATAATAATTCTAGATACCCAGGATGCAACGCAGCTGATTAAATCAGTCGGGGGGGTATGCACTAACATTTCTAGAAGGCTCTTGGATGCCTCAGACGAACATTTCTTTGTATGGGCCTGGGTTCGTCAGATGGTTCTGTTTGTTCACGTGTCTTACTTCACCAGCGATCTCCTAAGTATTCATGAGAAGAATTCCTTCCTGAGCTACACGGTTCAGTAGAACCACAACCTGATTTCTCTCTCTCTGTTTACCATCCATCACCATGACAAGACAACACACTCACATGGCTTAAAACAACAGAAGATTTTTTTTCTCACAGTTCTGAATGCTGGAAATCAAACTGCAAATAGTGGCAGGCCATGTTCATCCTGAGGGCTTTAGGGGACAACCCTTCCCTTGCCTCTCCTAGATCCCATAGTGTCCAGCAATTATGATGTTGTTACTTGGCTCACAGGCCTTCATCATAATTCGCTGTCCTCCTGCATGTCCATGAACAACAACTTTCCTTTCTTTCTTTCTTTCTTTCTTTCTTTCTTTCTTTCTTTCTTTCTTTCTTTCTTTCTTTCTTTCTTTCTTTCTTTCCTTCCTTCCTTCCTTCCTTCCTTCCTTCCTTCCTTCCTTCCTTCCTTTCCTACCTCCCTCCCTCTGGGTTCCTTTGTGTAGCCTTGGCTTTCCTGAAACTTGCTCTGTAGACCATGCTGGTCTCAAACTCACAGAGATCCTCCTGCCTCTGCCTCCCCAGTGCAGGGATGAAAGGCCTGTGCCACCTCTGCCCAACTTCAACTTTCTCTTCTAATGAGAATACCACCCATTAGGGTTTATAAACCTATCAGCTCCAGTGTGGACTTAGTCTAGGCAATTAAATTTTTAAGATTAATTTTATTTTTAATTATGTATAGATGTTTGTGTGAGGGAATGTGTACATGTAAGTGCAGATGCTCTCAGAGTCCGAATTAGGACATTAAACCCCTAAAGCAGGAGTTAGAGGTGGTTGTGAGCTGCTCAGTTTGGGTACAGGGACCCGAATTCAGGTTGTCTGGAAATCCGCAAGTAATCTAAACTGCTGAGTCATCTTTTCTGTCCCTTCCCTAAGGCCATTTATCTGCAACAGCCCAACCCTGTTTGCAAAGAAAGTTGCATGCTGAGATTCTAGGATGGGTACAAATGGCGAGGGGGCAGTTTACCCAATTTAATCCTATGTGCTCTTCCTATCCATACACAGGCCTCACAGAAAACCAAACAAGAGTTGTCCCAAGACCTACCTAAATGAAAGCACCTCTTTTATGGGAAAAAAAAAAAAAAAAAAAGAGTATACTTTAAAACCGTTGATGGAACAGTGCAAAAATAGTACATCCAACTTGCTCCAACCTTATAAAACCATGGAAGGAAAGTTTATATGAAACCAACATACTGGCCTAGTGCTGCCATCCGAATTCTGTGCATGCTGTGCCTGCAGCACGTTTCCACCAATGCCCTTCTTATTGGGATCTGAGTTAGAATTCCATAGCATTTTAAGAAAGGAAAAGATCTGAACTGACCTCAAATTGAACTGAACATCAAACTCTCCCTATTCTTCCAGGACCCAGGGCCCTCCTTCCCGGACGCTCTGAAGACCGTGGACTCTTCCTTCCCCTGCTCCCACCAACCTTGAGCCTTCCCTCCTTTGCTCCCCAGGACCTCATATCCTCTCTGATTTGTGTTCTGCTGCTCTACGACTCATATGCATGCCTTTCTTGGCTGGATCCCATACCTCAACTTTAAAAGTCAGTTTTGCTCTTAACAACCTTGATGTCACAGGACCATCTGAGAAATTAACAGCTTACAGCCTCTCCCCTGGGAATACCGGACAGTAAGGACTTTGTACAGAGCAGTTGACTTTCAATCTCTTTGCCTCTTACTGAGGGACAGGAGAAGCACCTCGGTGTCTGCATAGGTGATACTGGTTTGGCCCCTGAGGGAGTTGATTCCCCATAAACACAAGTATATCTTACCACTGAGCTTTCTCCTGACATTTTCCAAGATCCTGGACAGAGAAGCAATGTTTTGGAGTCTGGTTTTGAGGCACCCCAGCAGCTCTAGCCACTGCCTCGGGCTTCTCACTTAACCCTGAAGACAGCAGGCTCCTGCTTCAGCCAACTGGACTGCTAGCACAGAACTGCACACACTGTTCTGGACCTGCTGAGGCTACCTCACAGGAAATATCTCAGAACCGAACATATCTCAGTCCAAACTCCACGCTACTAGATGAATTTTGACAAAGAAAAAATTACTCCAATGTACACAACAGTGTTGACAAGCTCCGTCAACTTCTGACTATCACTGTGATATGGCACTGACTATCACTGTGATATGGCACTGACTATCACTGCGATATGGCAAGGGGCCTTGGTGCGCCCTTTTGTTCTCTCCATGTATGGAGGAAACATGAGAGGCTTCCCAGTGTGTGAACAATTATCACTCTGCACACTCACCAGCCTTTCTAACGTGTGGAGGTTAAGAAACAAAAAATCCCTGGCTCTCAGCTTGCTCATACCCTATCTACCCATCATTCCCCAAACCCTGCTCTGCCCGTCTCTGCCATCCTCAGGTGTTGCCTGCTTCTAGCCACACCTCAGAGGCAAGGATAGTCCAGGTATGCTCCGGGCTGGGCAACAATTGTTAAAGACCTCTGTAGGTCACTTTGCTCCAATGGTCACATTCTCTAGCCAGGATCACCTCAACACAGGCTGAAAACAACAGAGTTGATAGGACAAAATAATGATGATACAACAATGATGATGATAATAATGATGATAATGATAATAATACTATTTCTACTGACACAGCTGAGTCAGGGGGACAGACCCGGCTGCCTTACCTTCTGCAAATGGTTCCCATTCATAAAACCGGCCCATGAATGGCTTATTGTTGTAGGATGCGCACTGCACCTCCCGGATACTTCTTCCACTTTCCGGACACGCCTAATAAAGTAGATATAAAACATGTAGTTAGCGCTCATGCTTGTAATCCTAGGATCTCTTTCTTTCTCTTTCTTTCTTTCTTTCTTTCTTTCTTTCTTTCTTTCTTTCTTTCCCTCCCTCCCTCCCTCCCTCCCTCCCTCCCTCCCTCCCTCCCTCCCTCCCTCCCTCCCTCCCTCCCTCCCTCCCTCTCTCTCTTTCTTTCTTTCTTTCTTTCTTTCTTTCTTTCTTTCCCTTCCTTCCTTCCTTCCTTCCTTCCTTCCTTCCTTCCTTCCTTCCTTCCTTCCTTCCTTCCTTTTTGCTTGTTTTAAGACAATGTTTCTCTGTGTAGCCTTGGCTATCTTGGACTTGCTTTGTAGACCGGCTGCCCTCAAACTCACAGGGATCTGCCTGCCTCTGCCTCCCTGAGTGCTGGGATCACAGGTGTGGGCCACCACACGGCTACCTTTCAACTCTGAAAACCAGGTTTCCTCCAATGAAACCAGGGTTTCTGAAAAATCGCTGGTCATCTTTATTAAATGTTTAGGGTGGGGTTACAGCTCAGTGGGACAGTTGCCAGTTTAGTCTGTAGGGCCTGGTCCTGGGTGCCCTAGTACTGTATAAATAAACACAGAAACAATAAAAACATGAATTTACTGACTGGGGAGATGGTTCAGTGGAAACGCACAAACATGTGGGTCTGAATTTGGAATCCTCAGAATCCATTTTTAAAAAGAAGAAACCAGGTACATAAGCCCAGCCCTGTGGAGCCTTCCAGTCCGTCTAGCCAAACTGGCAAGGTCCAGGCTCAGTGCAAGGTTGTGTCTAAAGTACCAATGTGGATGAGGCCCAGGGAACATGGCGGAGAAGGGGGCAGGAAGACTGCAAGAGGGTCAGGGATTTTGCTGTGAGACTGTGTTTCCTAGTGGTGTCAGAAGGTATCCTGTGAAATCTCACCAACACAGCCGCCCAAATGTGAGCTGAACAAGGATGACGCCAACGAACATGCCAAGCTGGACAGAGCAAAGCCTAGCAACCTATACCGAGGACCACAGGCAACCAAGAAAGTTAGCTGGGGGAGAGGTGGTCTTCCCCAGGCAGGAGCACACTGTTGTCCAGCACCATATGGTCAGCCCATACATACAAGTAACATATCAATTCATAGGATATATTTAGCAATATATGTATACACAAATACATATGTGCATCCAATAACAATTGATAAAAATCAAGGTCAGTAAATTGAGGAGAGCGGGAGGGGTATACAGGAAGGGTAGAGGGAGGAAAGAGAAGGAACAGATGCTTTAATTAAATTATAATCTCAAATAAAGAAGATGATACAATACAGAGAAAGATGGAGGAAGACAGAAAATGCTCAATTCTGGCTCTGGGCTCCACACATCTAAGCACATACTGTGTGCACACCTGCAAATGTGCACACTCATGAGAAAAACTTGAGATTACTCTAACGCAGATCTCCAGGCTTCCCTGCAGCTTAGAACCATTGTTAGGCTTGTTTGTTTTGTTTTGTTTTGTTTTTCCTTTTAAAAAGTAAAACAACAACAAAAACCTCCCAGGTTAATTTATTGTAAATGGTTTGCCAAGCCTTCAGCTTTGGACTGCTAAATGTGCTTCCCTCCCTCTAAAAGCCAGCCCTTTGCAGATCCTTCCCCTGGCACAGAACAATGCCCACAGCTAACACATCCAGAGCCCTCAGCAGGCACCAGACCCTCTTCAAATGTATTTCACATGTCACTCACTCTATCCCCACAGCCACCAATAGAACAAATGTCATAGTTTCATAGAATTCTTTTTTCACAGACAGGACACCTGAGGTACAGAGGTGGCAGGGAGGTTCCCTAGATTTCAGTCCACACAGGATGGCCCTCATCAAGTGCTCGGCTCTCTTCATCCTCCCAATCTTTTCTTGTCTGAATTCTGTCTTCCCTCCAAAGCAGGAGCTCCCAACCTCCAACATACACAAAATTCACGCAGAGATCTTGCTCCCTGGAGCCCTTCCCAAAGTATTTCTACTCCTTCAGTCCAGAAGGAGGTCTATGAATCTGTATCTTATGAAATGTATCCAGGAGATTCTGAGACCCAATGAAAACAGGCAGTTCCATAGGCCTTATTTCTACCTCGTTTGTAAGCGGCTAACGGAGTGGGTACCTGATATATATGTAAGAGATTAGAACCACTAAATTATATTGTGGCAAAGGATGATCTGTCATTTCAAAACCCAGCTACAGCCTGTTTAAATGGTGTGTGTGTGTGTGTGTGTGTGTGTGGTGTATATGTCTGTGTATATGTGTATATCTATACATATATATACATTTATGTATGTTCTGTGAATGTGTATGTATATATCTCTGTGTATATAAATTTGTATATTGTGTGTGTGTGTGCTTATGGGTGTGTACTTTCCTCTGTGTGTGTGGTATGTGTATATGTATGTGTGTGTGGTGTGTGTATGTATCTGTGTGTATTATGTGTGTGCTTATGGGTGTGTACTTTCCTCTGTGTGTGTGGTATGTGTATATGTATGTGTGTGTGGTGTGTGTATGTATCTGTGTGTATTATGTGTGTGCTTATGGGTGTGTACTTTCCTCTGTGTGTGTGGTGTGTATATGTATCTCTGTATGTATTACGTGTATATGTGAATGCTTATGGTGTGTATTGTGTGTGTGTATGAGTGTGTGTATGTGTGTGTGTGTGTGTGCGTGTGTGTTTTAGCAGAAGGGAAAGGAAAGGAGCCCTGTGGCCTCTTAAACATTACAAAGCACTATGCATAGACATTTCCAGAATAAACTGCTAATAGCTCAAAATCCTCAAGGGTTTATAAAGGATTCTGCTGTATGTCATCAGAAGCATCAGATCTTCTGGAAGATGAAAGAACAGAGGGAGGAATGAGACCCAGCAGGAGGAGGCCATCCCCTGCTTGGGAGGGATGGTGGAGGGAGGCTCTTGGACCCCACCTCAGGGTGGCCAGAGCCTGCTGGGCCTGATGCAAACCATATGGAACAAGATTCCATTTGAGGCTGAATGTGGAGTCAGTGAGGAGAGGGTCTGGGTGGGCAGGGGCGGGCCGAGCTCTGACAGTCCGTGGGAACCGACAGGCTGGGGCAGCCCACTTCCTGCTAGCCACCCTGACTACTGCACGCATGTGTCCCCAACAGCAGCAGCTGGAAAGGGGAAGACCAGGCCGCACATGTCAGCCCCAAACCACGCGGCAAAGCTGCTCTGGAACGCCTGATCTTCGTGCTTTCACCTCCCAAGTAGAATTACAGGCCTGAGCCGCCACACTCATGAGATTTGGGGCAAGATGCTTTTCATGCCCTCTTTGCAGAGTCATGCACAGTTGGCCTGAGATCAGCCAGTCTCCCAGTCACCGTCCCTGAATCAGTCCCCAAATGTGTCAAGGAGAGAAAAAAGTATCCATTAGGACTTGCTAATGAACATAGGATGGGCTGGTGACTTATATTTGGATACTTGTTTTCCAGTAGGGGGGACTTGTTTGGAAAGGGTTAAAAAAGATGGCCTTGTTGGCAGAAGCGTGTCACTGAAGGAACTGCAGATCTGTACAGTTGCTAGGGATATCAGTGTGGCAGTTCCTCAGGAAGATGGGACTTGATCGACCTCAAGCTATACCACTCTTAGGCATGTGCCTAAAGAATGCTTCATCCTACCATGGAGACACTTGCTCAGCCATGTTCACTGCTGCTCCTGTCCACGAAAGTCAGAAACTGGAAACAACCTAGATATCCCTTAACAAAAGAATAGATAAGGAAAATGTGGTAAATTTACACAATGGAGTATTACTTGGTCATTAAAAATCAAAATCAAACTTGCAGGTAAATGGATGGACCTAGATAATCATCTGGAGCTGGGGGCTAGGGGTAACAGATAGATCTCATTAGGAGCAGGAAATAAAATACAGCTATAGAGAATGTGGTAGAGGACTGGAATGAGAGGCTCAGGTAGGGAGGGAATGGGAAGAGGAGGAAAGAGAGAGGATACAGGGAGAGACAGCTAGAGTTAAGGTCCATTTGAGGGTAGTGTGGAAACCCATTACAGTAGAAACTTCCTAAAATATAAACATATATGAAGGTGATTGAAATAAAATTAAATGAAAAACAAGGACATGACTGCTCCTAGGTATGGTTGAGGAGAGGATTATTATAGATATGAGGGAGAAAACAGCCAGGGGCATCTGGAAGGGCCAGACTAAGCCTGGCCAGCAGACTGAACCAGGCCAGCAGACCTTGGCCATGACAGAGAGGGAGTGGGGTAGAGAAAGGGGGAGAGAAGAGAGAACTTGGGAACCTAGAGATCAAGAGAAGCTCACAGACAACATGGTTAGGTTTTACAGGAATTGGAAAAGCTGAGGGAAGGGAAGCTCAGAGGCTGGAGAGATTTGGAGTAAGAGGTTGGATATATTAGTCAGGATGACTGTAATAGGGATTATAGGAGATGCTGAGAGCCAGGCTGCCAGCCTCTGCTCTGATCTGTTAAATAGGTACCTCTGTCAGCCATCCACCCTGAGTTTCTTTGAAACCTAACAAAAATCACCAAATAATGGAGGAGACAGAGCCTCAATTGGCCATCTCTTGTCACCTAAGGAAGTTTCCAGTACTGGGATTAGGTTACATCTAATTGAATTGTTGGCCAAAGGGATTCCATGGGAATCCTGCAAATAACCCTGGCTGTTGCCAAGACTACAGCTGCTCCCCACAAACTGACAGCAAGGCCCTATTGCTGAATATAACACCTACACAACTCAGTGACTATGGAGAAGTTGAGCTGGTGCCTTCCAGAGCCTTCACGCCATACACTCTAGTGTCTTCAGTACAGGAATTCCGCATGCTACCAAAGAGAAATGTAAACACCAGTACAGGCCCAAACCCTTCGATCTACAGTGGTGTCCTACCCACTGTGGTACACAGCTTGTAGGAGTAACTGACCAATATGTGGTATGGCTTAAGGCCACACCATGAGGTAACCTGTACCCTGACACTGCTTGGGTGACCAAGAAAATGAGACTAGATAGCCCAGGGACCTGGAGTAAAGCCAAATAACACCGTTCTTAAAAAAAAAAAAGGCAGCAATAAAGTGACATTCTGCCATCCTCATAAATCAGTGCCATGTTCAGCCATCACCAGAGAAGCTTCCTCCTGAAGCAAAGGGAAACAAATACAGAGACCCACAGCCAGACATTATGCAGAAAGTGAAAGACCTTGGAACACTCAGCCCTAAACAGGATGTCTCCATAAAATCTCCTCCTTCAGAGCTCAGGGCACCCTGCAGAAGAGAAGGCAAAAAGAGTGTATGAGCCAGAGAGAATGAAGACAGCAAGGCCCTCTAAATGAACACGAGCTGCTCGTGTGAACTAACAGAGACTGCAGAAGCCTGCACAGGGCTTGCATGGGTCTGCAGCAGTCCTCTGCACACGTTACAGCTTCCACGTCAGGGTTCTTAATGGGACTCCTCAGAGGGCGAATGAGTGCATCTCTGGTTCCTTTTGCCTTCCCTTGGGATCTTTTCCTTCTGTTTATTTTTTTTCCAATTTAGATGTATTATTAGTTTTTGTTTTATCTTATTATAGTATGTTATTATCCTTTAGAAGCCTATTGGTTTTCTTTCTTTTTTTTCTCCCAAGAGACAGGGTTTCTCTGTGTAATAGTCCTGGTGAGTCCTGGACTCGCTTTGTAGACCAGGTGGCCTTGAACTCACAAAGATCTGCATCCTGAGTGCTGAGATTAACAGCGTGTGCCACCACCCCGGCTGGCCTATCGGTTTTCTAATGAGAGACAGATATGGACTGGACCTGAATGGGACTGGAGGTGGAGAAAACCTGGGAGGAAGAGGGAAGGGAAACCATAATCAGGACATGTTATGTGAGAAAAAATTACTTTGAGTAAAAGGGAAAGACTGGTCCGTGTAGCAGTCCTCAGCACCGTCCTGGAGAGGGAAGAGCCTAAAGGCTTCGTTAGAACACTGCTTCCTGGGGCTGGGGTGGCAGCTCAGCTGCTCACATCCCACTGTGCAAGCGTAAAGACGAAATTCACAGCCCCAAACAGGAGGTTCATATCACATTCCTCCCCTGAAGGCTCGGGATCTATGAGGAAGAGGGTGGGAGAAAGTGAAAGAGCCAGAGATGGTGACCGACTTCAGGGAACCAGCATTTTACAGACCTATTGGGCTGACAGACACATGAATTCGCAGTGACTATGACAGCATGTACAGGTTCAAACCCAAGGTCATGGAGGAAGAGAAGTGGACATGGAGCTCCACCCAGCCAAGGAGTTGTTGACATTTGATTGATGCTGGGAGACAGAAAGTCGCTTTCTTTGATGGGCTGATGCCTGGCGTGTCAACCATCCCACAGCAGGTCCCATGCTCAGGAGCAGTCGGTGGATACAAACTAGACTCAACGGTTTGAGGCAGGGAAGAGGGGTGCTAGAAGGTGGGTGAGGATCTGGAAGAGGGGAATGATGACCAAAATACATTGTATGAAACTCTCAATGGATGTATAAAAACATTATTTTGAAAGAGAGACAGAGACAGAGAGAGAGAGAGAGAGAGAGAGAGAGAGAGAGAGAGAAGGAAAGAGAGAGAGAAAGGAGAAAGAAAGAAAGAAAGAAAGAAAGAAAGAAAGAAAGAAAGAAAGAAAGAAAGAAAGAAAGAAAGAAAGAAAGAAAGAAAGAAACTATTGGATTTCCAGCATCTGGGGGAGAGAGCAGGAGAGCGAGGGCACACATTCAAATACTGGCACCCAGCACCTAATGCCGGCAGGTGCTAACAGCCACTGGGACGTGTCTAAAGCCTAGGTCAGGTTCAGCCTCATGGGTTTGGTGAAGCAGCTGCAGCCATAAGTAGCAAGAATGACACCAAGGAGGACAGGGAAATCCTGTTTTATGTCTCTTTTGTAGATGACATCTGTTTGTACTTGTCTCCTATTATCAGCATATAATCTCCTCATTTTAGCAGACTCTGTGAAGCTAATACTTCCAGGTTACAGACGCCTGTGCATTTATAAGAGTTTTAAATTGGTTGTTTCCTGATGTCATAGGCTGAGTCACCCTTCACCTTGTCAGTAATCATCTCTCTGTTAGGCTGTGAGCTGGCCTTGGGCAGGATCCTAAGGAACAGAGCCTTGACCGTGGGGCACAGATTCCTGTACTGTTCAGGTCAGAAAACTGGTGGGAGGTGGGGATGGGGTAGGAAGCCGTGTAGAAAGAGAGCAGGGTTGTTCAGGTTGGAACCAACAAAGGCTGGGGCTTTTCAGCCAAGGAATGCCCCTGGGGAGACAGCCTTCCCTCAGATGGCCCTGTTCGCCCCAGGGAGGGAGAGATGTTTCCACTGGAGCCTCTGGAAGAAAAACGAAGATGTACTTTAATGTGAGCTGAGTCCTTATAAAGCAGCACATGCCCTGTCCAAAATTCTGTCTCACGAGCGCCTGGGGACCCTCTGAGTCACACAGAGAGTTATGGAAATTCTGGCCACATTTCTAGCGACCCTGGTTAATCAGAGCTGACAACTTGGCCTGCCTAATTCCACTGCTCAGTGGGCCACCATCGGTGATGCAACACTTACCTTTCGGTAATTAAATTACTTTCCTCTCCTGAGGAGATGAGGAGCACCAAGCTCAGTGAAGATGGTGCCAAGAATTTGACCTTGAATCTGCCTGGGTCAGATATGTTCTTTCTTTCTTTTTTTAAAAAATCCTTGAAGTTACTCTGGATTCAATCAAAAGACCAGCTACCATGGCAACAGAGGGCACATTTAACTTCTTCCTTGAAGGGATCTAAAAAAGAAATCTAGAAACGTTACCCTGCCTTCATGAGGAGGTAGCTGGCAGAAAGAAGACATTAGAGAGGAACGCATCTCACAGTCTATTAGACTGTTGAAACACAGAGCCCCCCAGGACTCTGATGCTGGGAGAAGGAAAAGGCGCCCATCAGAGACCATGTCTCCAGGAAAGACACGTCACACAGTTTTAGCAGTTTGTCAGACCACCCTACGGGACGGAACTGCAACCTGTAGAGTAATGGGTCAGTGTGGGGTTGACCACACCTTGGCTGGACTTCTTAGAGGTGTATATTGTTGGTCCTCTATTTAAACTTTGTTCTTACTTCTGAACCCCAAGAAGAAGAGGGACTTGAGGGTTCCACTGAAACCCTTTTCTATTTTTTTCTCCTTTAATTTGGCTCTTCTGGTTAGTTTCTTAAAGACAGGTAGCTAGACCTACTTGGGACAGACTGTGAGCCCCCAAGTTAATAACTGCTGTAGAATTACTTAGGGGAAATGGCTCAGTTGGAAAAGGGCTTGCACAGAAGCATAAGGAGCGAGTTCAGAGCTCCTAGAAGCTCCCGGAACTCACGTGAAAAGCTACAGTAATGCAGAGTCCAGTGAGCCCAGCACTAAAGGGTCTGAGACAAGAACAGCCATGAATCTCACTGGCTGAACAGGCATGGAAAGAGCCTGTCTCAAACCAAACCAAAAAGGAAGTGAAGGAAAGAAAAGAAAGACTGAGGAAAGACATCCCAAGTTGATCTTCACACACGTGTGCTCATGTGGGCGCGTCTGAACATGTGTACACACACCACCTACTTAGCTTCTCATGGCCTACAGCGAAATTATCACAAGGAATGGTAAAATTTGCATCTTCCCCTGTCCATACCAAATCTCTAGAAATTTGAGTGAGGTTTAACCCAGTATGCAACAGCTCATGGCACTGTTGATGAATGGCAGCTTCATGAAATACACCAAAGATGGATCCGGCGGTTCCGGAACCTATGCCTGACCAACTGGAAGGCTGGCACTCCTGGCAAACATTCTCTTTCACACTCCTTCAACCCGATTCATCCTCCATATGAAGAGTAAGGGTCTCCCAGTTACCAGAGAGCGTGCTCCATCTCCTTTCTCAAGCCACACGGGACCAGCTCCATCTTTCCAAAGGTCCCCGCCACCTCCTACCGCTCCTGTAGTTCTCTGGGCAGTGATATGGTTTGCCTGAAGTCGAGGCATTGCATTGCATTTCTAATCTGAATTTCTCTTAATTCCCAAGTGCACCATTTTCCATCCAAGAGAAGAAGCCCATAATGTTTTCCCAGAGTCAAAGCCCCAAAGCATGTCAGCGTAACTAAATCCATCCTTTCACCCAGAAGAACATTTTGTTTTTAAAGACAAGGTCTCATGTATCCCAGACTGGCTTTGAACTCATTATGTGGCCAAGGATGACCTTAGACTTCTGATCTTCCTGCATTTACTTCCCTAGTGATGGGATGACAGGCTATATATCCCATCTGCTTTATGTGGTTCTGGGTGTCGAACCCACAGCCTTGTGTATGACAGGCAAGCACTCCCCCAACTATGCCACATCCCCTGCCAGAATCTTCTATTTTTAAGTTCTCTGCACACACACACATAAACACACACACATAGCCCTAGGCCCTGTCTCAGGTCATTTATGTACTCATGTACTTCTGTTTTTTTTAATGTCTATACCTGTACATTTTTAAAAGAATGCTTTTCTGCTAACCACCTGACAAAGTATACATTTACTCAAACGTGCAAACTGTCCTAAGGAACTTACAGTTCCTGGTGGCTATGTCAGAAACTCCATTGACAAGGGTGGATTCCTCGCCCTCTGCTGCCTGCCTGGAAGGGTAGGAAATTCCACTCCAAGGCAGTCATTGTGCTAGGTGTTCTGGCTAATGAGGACACAAAGAAGCTTCACACCATGGCTTCTTGGGGTCTCACAGGCCAACTCAAGAAAGGTACATAAGGACCTGTGTATCTGGAGGGGGTAGGGGTGTGCAGGGACTGGAGGGGACAAAGGGGGGCTAGCTGGTGCTTAGCCAGCAGGAAACTCAGCGTCTAATCTAGCAAAACAAGGAGTCAATGGATCCTTTTTAATGATGACTGATTTTTTTTTAATAGAAAAGAAACCAACATACTGGACTATGACTGAAAGGAAAAATGTGACAGAGACTGACAGAGTAGGAGAGAAGGGATGATTTCTTCCTTTCACAGTCAATGGGGAAAGGTTGGGAGTTGACAGAGTGAAGCAGATGGGCTCAGGAACTGTGTGTGTGTGTGTGTGTGTGTGTGTGTGTGTGTGTGTGTGTTCAGGTGCAAGAGCACTTGTGTGGGAGCCAGACAATACCTCAGGAGTTATTTCTCAGATGCTGTCCAGATTTTTTTTTTTTTTGAGAGGGTCTCACGCTGCTGTGACTCACTGATTAGGCCTGGTTAGCCACACCACAAGGCTGGGATTGTGAGTAGACACCTCCAAGACACCATTTTTGTTTTTGTTTTTGACCTGGGCTCTGTGTGGGGGTCACACTCGGGTTTTTACACACCGAGCCCTTCCTTGGCCTAGGACCCACATCTAAGGACTGAGAGCTCTGTCCTGGGAGCCTGATACACTCATCTTAATAGCACAGTGTTGCTACTTGCACAACTTTATTGTAAAGCAGTTATATTCACTGTTTATTAAACCACTTCTAAAAACATGATTACATTTCATTTTGTTTGTATTTGCTCATGTATACAAATATCTCCCCTCCACCACAGTGTGTCAGTGTGTGTGTGTGTGTGTGTGTGTGTGTGTGTGTGTGTGTGCACAAATGCATGGACCAGGATTGTGGGGCTCGAACTCAGATCATCATAGCTGGTGGTAAGTACCTTTGCTGGCTGAGCCATTTCATTGGCCCTGTACAATATTATTACAAGCATGAAAAGTGTTGATTGTGAACAGCACACAGGTATGCACGACTCATGTATGACTTGTGTGCCTGTGTATATTTATGTACATACACACATGTATACTTTGTATATATGAAAATACATAAAAGAAAAATTACTGTGAAGATTCCAAGACCCCTGAGTAGAATTAGAGCTGCTGAAAGCACCTACACCATCACGGATTTCTCAGCTAAAGCAGCTGCAGAAAGAGATTATATTCTGGTGCCATTAGGTGGCCAGCCCAGTCACGGCCCCGTGGCTCAGGCGTTCAATCCTTCAGAAGCACATTCACTTCTTACCTGGACAATTTCTAAATTCCTCCATCAAACAGCACTCTTGAGTTGTCTTTCAGCTCCTACTTATTTCCTTCCAGTCCAGACACAGGGTAGAAATTACAGCTGCCTGCAGAGACCCCGCTCAGCTGCTCTGAAGAGCCGCTCAACATCCTCCCTTCATCCTCTCTTATTCTAAGGAAAAGACAACCAACCCCACATCAGAAAGACCAGCTCCACCCCAAGGAAATCTGCAGCAATGGAATCCATGACAATGGTGCTTGCTGAAAGCACCCTCCAGCCCAGGCATCCTTCCCCTAAAGTTCACTTCATGCAAGAAGTCTAGGTCCAAGGTGGCTCCTTTGACATCCAAAGCCCTTGCCACTGATCACGTGGTCCCTGCACTGAACCATGTGACTCTACAGCCCACCTCTCCCAGAGGAGACATTATCATTCTGGTCCCCAAGGAGAATGCAAAGAGTTCAGTGGGCCTTAGAGAAGATGCTAGGGAAAGACAGACACCCCAGTCATGGATGACTTGGTGGGTTAATAGATTTAGCAAATCCAATATAGACCCAGAAGCAGATAGTAGAAAATACCCTTTTTAAAAATTTACTTATTTATTTTATTAATTACAGTTTATTCACTTGTATCCCTACTGTAGCCCCCTCCCTCGTCCCTTCCCAATCCCACCCTCCCTCTCTCATCTCCTCCCATGCCTCTGAGTCCACTAATTTGGGGAAGTCTTCTTCCCCTTCCATCCGACCCTAGCCTATAAGGTCTCATCAGGACTGGCTGCATTGTCTTCCTCTGTGGCCTGGTAAGGCTGCTCCCCCCTGCAGGGGAGGTGATCAAAGAGCCAGCCACTGAGTTCATATCAGAGACAGTCCCTGTTCCCATTACTAGGGAACCCACTTGGACACTGAGCTGCCATGGGCTACATCTGTGCAAGGGTTCTAGGTTATCTCCATGAATGGTCCTTAGTGAGCTAAACAGAGAATTCTCAATAGAGTAATATCGAATGGCAGAGAAACACTTAAAGAAATGCTCAACATCCTTAGTTACAGGAAAATGCAAATCAAAACGACCCTGAGATTTCACCTTACACCCATCAGCATGGCTAAGAACAAAAACTCAAGTGACAATACATGCTTGAGAGGTTGTGGAGAAAGGGGAACCCTCCTCCACTGCTGGTGGGAATGTAAACTTGTACAACCACTTTGGAAATCAATCTGGCACTTTCACAGACAACTAGGAATAGCGCTTCCTCAAGACCCAGCTATACCACTCCTAGGCATATAACCAAAAGATGCTCAAGTACACAACAAGAAAAGATCTTTTAACTTCAACTTCTAAGGCACCAAAAATTTGGTTTCCCCATCTCTGATATATTACACACACACACATACAAAAAACAAAAAACAAAAAAAAAAAAAAAAAAAGCCTTCCTCTTAAGTCTAGAGCAGTGGTTGCAGTGGTTCTCAAACTGTGGATCATGACCCCTTTGGGGGTCAAAAAACTGCTTCACAGGATATACATATCATATCTGCTGCATATCAAGTATTTCCAGTACAGTTCATAACAGTAGCAAAATTACAGTCACGGTGTAGCAGCGAAGTTACGGTCGGGGTCACCACAACATGAGGAGCTGCATTAACAGCCTGCAGCATTAGGAAGGCTGAGAAGCACTGTTTTAGAGCATTATTCTGTGGAGTAAGGAGCCATGAGCAGAAAGGAGTCAGGGTTCATTCAGAAGCTTGCAAAATAGTCACTCCTGACCGGCCTCCTCCTCCTCCTCCCCATTCACCCCAGAACTGAGCAGCTCATTGGTGTAGGAAGCTTAGGATGGGGGTGGAGGATGGGGTCCACCAAACCTGAAGCAATATGTGCTGAGCACAAGGTAAAGGACGGAGTTGAGAAACTGCTGTTTGCAACCTGTGCTGGATCAGGTCCCCCTCTTTCTCTTCTCCCAGGTAAAATCCAGGAGAGCAAAGGTGTGTGCAGACTTTTTAATCTCAGGAGAGGACCTAAGGTAATGACCTGCCTTCTCTGCTGGTTCAGGTAATCGTTTCTATAATACCGCCATGTGTATTCCTGGAGGAGGAGGAAAATCTGCATGATCTAGGGATGCATGCCACCTCTTCACAGTGGGGAACGGGGAGGCACAGAGATGTCTGCATGGCGTCACTGGTGCTAGGAGGCCGAGACTGCTCTTCTCAGAAAAGTCTGTTGGCAAAGTTGGTCCATGGTTGAAGCCTAGGAACTTAGGCTTCAGTTGCTCTCTTCACCCGCTAATGGTCAGTGTAGGCACCAGGACTCACACACAGGCAATCTAGTTCACACAGAACACCTGCTTTCCTTGGGGAGTCTAGAGTTTTGTGATGAGACAGAGAATAGCCACATACAAAAGCTTTAGCATAGAGAAATGAGTCTCTAGCAGAAAAATTCATGTGTTTCTCAATAACTCATAGAGGACCTATGTTGAGATTCCAAAGGAAATGACTCCTGGGAGCCCGTGTCTGGCTGTTTTGGACTTGTTCCCCTAAGCCTTTCTCCTTTCCAGGTTTTCCTTGTATATTCACACCACAATAAACTATGAGCAAAACTATATACTAAATCTTTTCAAACCTCCCAGGAGATTATCATACCCAGGTTGGCCTTAGAGGTGCCTAAAAAGTGGAAGTTTTTAAGGATTCTTGGGGTGTGGTGCAGGTTTCATGAAGTCCAGAGCTTACAAAAAGAAGGTAGGCGATGACAGGACCCATGGGAGATGACGGGTCTCCATAAAGACAGTCAGGGTGTGTGCCCAGAACCCTGGCATTCACTGTGTCACAACAAAAACTGTGGAACGAAACCTATAAGGTACAGGACATTTGACTCTGTCCTGTTTTGGAGACTTAACTATATCCTGGTTTTAAAATGTCCAGAGCACTGGGTATGATGGGGCACACAGTCATCTTAGCAGAGTCCAAGGACATCTTTTACTATACTGTGAGTTTACAGGTGGCCTATGCAACGTATATCAGAAAAAAAAAAAAGATAAAAGAACTCAGACGAATTATTCTCTGCATCTCAGTCTCCTTGATGCTTCTCTGCATTTACTCCAGCTCCCGGGGAAGCCCTGGCTACCACCTGCTTTGGTAACATAGATCTAACAGAGTGTGTGCTGTAAAAAGTACAAGTCAGGAGACCAAGGGACCAAAGAGACAACTGGCTCTCTTCTGTCTTTCCGGACCATTCCTAGCTCTATTTTATTTGTTAGGTTTTGTTTTTCTCTGTTTTGGTTTGGTTTGGTTTTCGGAGAGATGGTCTTTCTAGGTAGCCCTCACTGTGTAGGCCAGGCATGTCTCCATGTCATACAGAACAGCCTGCCTCTGCCTCCCAAGTGCTGGGATCAAAGACATTTGTCACCATCCCTGGCCCTAGCTCCCTATTTTGATATGCATGGGGCTGGAGAAATGGCTCACAGGTCAAGCGCACTTGCTGCTATTTCAGGGGACCCAAGTTCAGATTCTAGTCCCTACCTCAGATGGCCCACAAATGCCTATAATCCCAGCTCCAGGGGTCTGACCCCACTCTTCTGGCTTCCCCAAGTACTTGTGCACACACAGGACACACCAGCTCTCTCTCCTTGTCTCTGTCTCTCTCTGTGTCTACCTCTCTCTCTCACACACATAAATTTAAGAGAATAAAAATGAAATGAAAGCAGGGCCAAGCAGATGACGGTCCCACAGGTGTTCCCAATGCCCTCTATCTTTTTCTTTCTCTTTATGACTCACTTTGATCTCAAAAACACAAGTCATACTTGTCAACGGAAGAACATGTACTACTTTGCAAAACATTGATTTCATTTTAGTTGGGACAGCAATGGCTATTCAAAACAAGAGCGACATTTCATCCTGTAGTCAAGTAACTCCTTACTTTTTCAATTCATAAAACGTTTTTAGATAACACCTCATTTGATCCTCATAACAACACTGTAAAGTAGATTTGACTTTTTTATTATTATTATGGAGGATCAAATGGAGAGCCTAGCGAATGCCAGCCAAAGGCTCTACCCGGAGCTTCATCCTCACCCCACAGACAATGGGGCTTTTATCTTTCATGGCACAATATTCATTGCAGTTTGGCTGGCTGGCTAGCTATGGCTTTAGAAAAATGAGTGCTTTATAGAAACGAATAATCCCTGAAATCTCACTGCAGAGGAACAGACTAAAAGGCAAAGCAGGCGTTTGGAGGAATTATTAAGATCACAAATTAAGTCACTTCTATGGACTCCATAGCAGGAAATAGATTTTTAATGAGGAAATTGAAGCTAATGTGTAGCAGCTGTCCTGTTACCCACTGACGAGTCTTAAGGTAGATTAAATTATTAATGAAAACTGTGGCAGCTTAGAAATGTAACCTCTTCCATTTCCCTCCCTCCTTCCTCTTCTCTCCCCAGTCCTGCACTGTTGTGCCCCTGGTCACTGACAGGTCACAACAACCACTTGCTTTACTGCCCAGAACCAGTGGCATCTGCCCGGGCCGTGGAACCTTGCTTTGCAACTGGAACTCGGAAAGAAGAACAAATTCCTAGAGCTAAGCAGAGGATTAGAGGAGGCAAGAAAAGTAGCGCATGCACTGCTTGGCTTGAGGTGAGTTATTAACGAAAGCAGAGGTTATGAGATGCGGGAAGAGTGAGGGATCAATAACTACTGCTGAACTAATATCCAAAGTGAGTCTTCAGACTATCTCCACCATGACAGCTGTTCAAATCCCTACATCCCTGAATACTCTGAGAAAGCAATTGCTGGCCAGAGCCTCTGCACGCACCTACCATTCCAGCTGTCCTGGCCTCTCTCCTAAGATGGAACTGCTCAAGAGCTCACCGTTTTCTCCTTTGTGGCACATCACCTCACGTGCTACTCTATGGGGTAGCGAGGAGCCCTCAAGAAGACTGCTGGGTGGCTCCTCCCCAAACACCTGCTTCCTTGGCAGCCAGACTGCACTTGACCCGTAGACTCACAAGCAAGAATAAATATTTTCAAGGCTGCGAAGACGCAGACTTTGGTAAAATGCCACCAAAGACTACGGTGGCATGTGCCTGTCGCCTGTCATCCTGGCGCTGGGTGGTCCTCGGGGCTTGCTAGCCAGCTAGAATAAGCTGGGTCAATGGCCCCCAGATTCAGCGCGAGCTTGCTTAAAAAAAATTAGGGACTAGAGATATGGCTCAGCAGTCACGGGTATGTTCTGCACATCAGAAGACTCGGGTTCAGTTCCCAGCACCCACCTCAGACTCATAAGCAGTCGTAACTCCAGTTCCAAGGGATCCAATGTCCTTTTCTGGCCTTCCTGTACTCCTGCGTCCACAGGATATACATGAACTCGGAGAGGCCCGCACACATACACAGAGATAGAAATAAACATCAAACAAACAAAAATAAATAAATAAATATCAAAGAAGACCAGAAAAGCACGGTAAAGGGTGATTGAGGAAGACACGTGACATAGGCCTTTGCCCTACACACACTTGCGCGCACACACATAGGTACACACACAAGAATACACAGGTACTTTTAGCATTAGCCACCTAGACCTTGGAAGTTGTTGTCCAGTCACAGCTAATTAATCATATCATTATTACATGATTATTAAAATGACTCCGTCACTTACACATACATTTTTTTTTTCTTTTTGGTTTTCTGAGACAGGGTTTCTCTTGGTAGCCTTGGCTGTCCTGGACTTACTCTGTAGACCAGGCTGGCCTCGAACTCACAGCAATCTTGCCTCTGCCTCCCTGAGTTCTGGGATTAAAGGCGTGTGCCACCACTGCCTGGCTGAATACATTTTTCTAAAAGCATTACACAGGCACAGACAAACGCAGCACACACAGGTGAGTACACGGAGGGAGAAGGGAGAGGAGAGAAAAGGTCTGTTAACAGGATCCCCTTCAGTCTTCCATGCGCTGGGTGCTAAACTGAGCAGAAATTAAAAACAAACAACAACAAACAAAAGCTGCGCCATGGCCAGGCCGAGGTGCTGTGTACTCACGTTGGTGTTGCACAGTTTGTACTGCCGATAGGCCCCAATGCATGAGATTGCAGTAGACCGAAGATGATGGGGAAAAGCCTGAGCTGCCCCATGGGGCCTAGCACCGTTGACGCTGCTCATTTCTGGGCTGTAGAAGAGACTGGAGGCTGCAGGATAGCTTTGATCGTGAGTCAAAGGCAGCTGGTAGTGAGAGGCCTCCGAAGCTGGCAGTGCAGAAGGAGAGCCACTGTGGGAGAACGGGCGGCTTGGGGGCCTGAAGCCCTGTCGAGAAGAGGGTGCCTCCCGGGACCTGGAATGCCTGGACGACGGCCTCTGTCTCCGAAGCCTCTGTGGGGTGTGCGTGGTGTCTGTCTGCAGTGGTAAGATGTAGGGAGCCTTCCCATAGCCATACTTGCCAGGGCCGATGGGACCTTGGGTCCTGCCCCTAAAGGAAAGCACACAACAAAGACCAACAGTCATGTGACCTGCATACCAACCCAAGAGTTCCAGGCCCGGGGCTCAAAAGAGACATCATGGAAGCCAGGGCAGAGGCTCCCTGGACACTGAGGTAGAATGGAGGTGGGAATCAAGGGTTGGATGAACCTGGAGGCAACGTGAGTGGCTAGAAACAAGGTTAGAATCAAGTTGTGGTCAGTGCAAGCTCATTGCACCAGGAAGCTTGGCCATTTCTGCAGGCCACGGGAAGCTACTAAGGGTTTCCAAGTCCTGTAGAGATGTAATTGCAATTTCAGCAACAGTTACTTCCCATTAACTTTTTGTTCCTTGATGATGTGCTTTTTTTTCTCACAGAGCTGTGTCTGATATTCCACAGGATCTCCATGACCACGCATATCCAGAGCGCATTCTTGGGTGAGTGGAGCTTAGCCTGGGCCATGACATTCTATTACAGTCTGAGACCTAACTCGCATTGACCTTAAAAGACCAGAAGGGATTAAGTGATTGCTTACCAGTCCATCACTGAGGAAAGCCATGCTAAGCAGAGTTGTCCTCAGGCTGACATGAATCTTTAACTGTTTAAAAAGGTCCACTGCCTTCTGAGACTTCATAAGGATCACACATGCAGTGGCTATGCTCGTAAATGTTTACCCCACTGCATTTCTCAGTGGCCTGACCTGAAGCACTTGCCCACTGCTTTGGTGTAAATACTCCCACCTTGGCCAACTTCACGCCTCCACTGTGAGGACACGGTCAGCTCTAATGAGCAGGTTAAAAAGTAGCAGATCTGGGGGTGTGGCACACTGCTAGAGAGAGCGGCCTCTACGTGCACAAGGCTCGCTCTCCACACTCAGTACTAGTGCTGCCAAGGAAAAGCAAAAATGGGCCCAGAACTCTCCTGCCTGTCGATTTATTTTATTAGCTTTTATTTTTATTTGTGTGGGAGAGTGCAGAGAGGGCATGAGACGCTCTGGAGCTTCAGTTACAGGAGGCGGTGAGCTGCCAGACGTGGGCAGCGGGAAGCAAACTCAGGTCCTCTGCAAGAAGAGCACACCCTCTGGGCCCATGCGTTGTCAGTTTATTACGCAACCACCCTTGACAGAACACAGAGCTCAGACTGGTACAGAAAAGCAAAAGCGCACCAGGGCTGTGTGCCAGGACCCCAGCCTCACAACCAAAGCAGCCAGAGCAACACGCAGGACAGGGCAGAAACCTTAGAAGTAATCTACCACGCTGTGTCGGGGGACTGCCGAGGAAGCAGGAGACTCGGGGTAAGAGGCCTGAGAGGGTGCCCTGGCCACTGGCCTGGAGCAGAGGGCCAGCTTCCGGTACTCTGCAGAAACACGTAAGCCATTTGAGTCTTACTTATTTTTGAAATGACTAAACTGAATTAAATGACCGCCAAGGTTGCTCCAGCTCTAAAATTATATGCTTCCATAATAATTAATTCTACATTTATGTAAAACTGGAAATGTGCCCAAGGGTTTCTACAGGATGGCCCCATTAAAATAAGCACATTAAAATAGCAATCAAGGTGAAACATTGATTTCTGCCCTCCTGGGGACATTCTTTCTTCACTCTATATAACCATGAATATAAAACTTAACAGCGTACAACTAATTATTAACATCTTTATCACTAATTGCGCCTCCATTCTTGGCTGATATGGTTTTGAATTAAAGTAAGCTGCAATATTTATTTTACCTTCAGGCATTTCTCAATTAATCTTGGCAACAGTTGGGACTCAGTTAATGGTGGAGACTTTAACAGATGCCATTAAGAAGTTAGTCTTAGAATACATATATGACTTGGACCCAATTTGCCTTTTTCTTTCTTGTGGCAGGCCAGGTAAAATGAATGACATCATAGAAAGGCAAAGGAAGGAATTTTGCAGTATGTGTTTTTAAGTTCTGCAAGCCTACCAAAAATGAAATCTAGCCCCAAAGTAAGAGCTCAGTGGAGACTCTAGCTGAAGGTAACGGAGAAAGCCAGGCAGCTGGAGTAGGGCACCTCACAGTTGCTGGCAACACCCAAGGGCAGCAGAGACAGAAGCTGCTGGCATGTGACGATGAAAGCATTGTCCCCCAAACAGGCCCTCACCCCCAAAGCTAATACACATATACGAATATTCACGTTGCCTTTTGTTGTGGAGCAAGAGGAGGGGGGAGGGTAAGCTCTTCCCAATAATCCAAAGAACATTCAAAATTACTGAAATCATACCACCTTTGACAAGACAAAGGTGTGAAGGCATTAAATGATAATTTAATTCTGACAAAGAGACTACAAAGAACGAGTGAGCAAGTCAGACATGCTTCGGAGCAGATCTCTGAGTCCTTAACTCCCAACACGTGGGTAGGCTACAGAGTTCCCCACTTGGCTGGGGCCGCATTTGCATTCCCTGTGACCCATCAGAGCAAACAACCCGGGTGGTTCAGGGTGGCCTCTTCCTCGCCATGACAGAAACCATCTGGCCACTAGCAGGGGGCCTCCACCGAGTGGGGTGAATTTACACAGAGTTGTGACAATAAGCACAGATGTGTCTGCGGGGCTCCGTGCGGCTCTTTAACCCTTCCGGGAGAGCACGCAGTAGCTGTCCCCGGGAACGGGAAGCTGGCTTATTCTTAAGCTTTGTCTCCCGGAACCAAGCTGTGGAATTTTACTGTAGGAGCTTCACTTGACAAAATTTTGGCTAATTGATGAAAGTTAGACAGTGTGCTGGTTAGTTCTAACTGTCAACTCCACAGCATCTGGAGTCACATGGAAGAGCCGGTAGCCATGTCTGTAGGCAAGCCTTGATAGTTGATACAGGAAGACCTAGCCCGTGGTGGGCGGCACCATTCTGCTGTGGACACTTTGGTTTATGATGTGTAAGCATGTTTTGCTTTAATCCCAGGTATGGGCTACGGGACTGACTCAGATGGTCCACAGCAGCAGCCTATTGCCTAGTGTGGGCTCTGAGAGGGGCTCTTTGCCAGCTGCAGATAGTGTAAGTCTGAGGACTCTGAGAGGGAGTAAAGGCCAGAGCCCAGACGGTGTTGGGGAACTCCGAGAAAGAAGGCTGCTGCTGCTCCCTCTGTTCCTGGTCGCTGCTGACACAGTGTGACAAGAAGAAGGTGTAGAGATGAAATGAAAATTGGACTTGCCCCAAGGAACCCGACAACCCTAACCAGCAGGAAGCAGCTAAAGCGAACTCGGCCCCTTCTCCCCACTGACCTTCTCTCCCTCCGACCTGGCATTGGGGTGTTGGAAGGAACTGGGTGGAGAAGGGAGGAAGAGGTATATGAAGCATAAATAAACGGTTTAAAAAGCACGCCAACGCCATTCCTTAAGCCGGGCCCTAAAGTAGGTGAAGTGGAAGGCAGTAGCTAGCTGAGAGCGAGCGGGCAGGCGGCATGGCTGCACTCGCTCCTATCTGCTCTTGTGAGGATTTGTTCCTACCTTGAGTTCCCCGCAATAATGGACCATCACCTGGAACTGTAAGCCACATGAACCCTTTCCCCTGTGTGGCTTTTAGTCAGGGTATTTGTCACAGAGATGACACTGGCACAGGCAATAAGACACATTACAGATCTCTGATCTGTTCAGAGATCAGAGACATGGAGATCACAGTACTGCACACCCCTGAAGCCGAGAATCAGGAGTTTGAACCTCAGCTCTGCCAACGGTGGAAAAGAGGCCAGTAGACTAGCTCGGGAGCTTTGTGTAAGTCACTCCATTTTAGCGCCTCAGTTTCTCCTAGTGGGTTAGAACTAGGTTTACTTCTTGGTGAAACCCTAGGATGTGACATTTCAGGAGATACCCTCCAGGCAGGTGAGTGACAGCTGGAGCCATTAGTGATGATGTTTTAGATGTCATGCTGTGAACCTGTCTCACCCCAACCCCAGTGCTAAACTCATACTCATTTACAAAGATGGCCTGCCTCATAGTCTGATCATCTGACTGTACCACAGTACTGAGCATCAGCCACTACGCCACGCCTAACTTTAGTCTGTCCTAGGTGATACAAGTAAATCTCCTCTGTGTGTGTGTGTGTGTGTGTGTGTGTGTGTGTGTGTGTGTGTGGATAGTCACAGTAACCTTGTAACCTGGCAGCTTTGAGAGGGGCCTGATTCTGCAATTGTGATAAGCCGTTTGGCATCCCCCATGCAGCCCTTTGTGGGCTAAGCTTAGCAATAGCTCCTGGACATTGCCTCATCCACCTGGAACTAGCACGGCCCAGGGGAGGCTCAGCATCGTAGACAAACTCCCTTCTCGTTCTTCAGAGCCTCGCTCAGAGTGACCAGCAGAATCACCTACAACACGCGTTTTAACAGATTGTGAAGCTCTGACTTGGGCCTGAGAATCTGTATTTTCAACAATCCCAGGGAACTGATATTGTTCTTGGTTCATCAGTCCTCTGCTGGCCGTCTACCGCACCCCATCCCACACATGAACTGGCTCTTGCATTTGGACCTCCTCTCTGCAGGAAGCCCACATTCTTTCGCTTGGCCAGTGTAGATGCCTACTGCATCCTCTCTCCCCGTCCCTGGATGGACAGCCCTGCCACCGCCCCCGCAGTTTCTCTATAGGCCTTCCCAGCCCCAGCCTGTATCGTCTCCGCCTCCTATGCTGCCTTCCCGGCATAGAACCAGAAATGTGTGCCTAACTACTACATTCGGCCTGATCTAAACTCCAAAGCACTCTGCTACAGAAAACATGTCCTTCTTTGACCTCCCATTGGACCCCATGAGCTGTCATAGCACAGCCATCTTTTCTTATGTGTGGTTATATTCCTGTCAGAGTCACTAGCATACAGGCGTCCTGGAGGCTAGGTCTTGTTTATCTGTATCTTCATGGCCTACCAAAATGACTAGTATTTAATGGGTGTTCACTTTTACCAAGTAACTACTGATGGGCTGGAGAGGTGGCTCAGAGGTTAAGTGCACTGGCTGCTGCTCTTGCAGAGGACATGGTTTCAATTCTCATCAACCACATAGTGGCCTACAACCTTCTGTAATTCCAGTCTCAGGAGATCTGGCCTCTTCGGACACTGCACACACTGTGCAGGGACATGCCTGTAGGCAAACCCTCACACACATAAAGTTAGTTTAATTAAAAATAATAATTAACCACTGAAAATGGTAAAACACAAATGAGTGGCTCCAGTCATTGATATCCAAAGGAAGCAAGTCCCCTTCCTTAACTATTGCGTTTGTTTTATTTCTTTGCTATGAAATAGTCAAAAGGCTGGGTAGTGATAAAACATGCTGGGACCAAATGAAATGTTATATTTTATCTAAAGAGTATTAATCAACTGTGGTCCTTCAGCCAAGGCCACCTCCCTCTAAGTAGGAATCAAAATGTTCTTTTTTGGATGAGAAAATTCCAGACAGCAGACAACTAGGGAAGCAGGTAGACTGGGAAGGAAGTCCCAGCAGAACCCTGAACTCTCAGAGTGAGAACAGCTGGAGAACAGGCTGAAGCAGGCTAGAGAGAGAGAGCCGGTGAAGGGTTTGCTCTGCAAGCATGAGGACCCTAGTCTTCTCCTCAGAGCCCACGTTTAAAAAGCTGGGCATGGTGAAGTGGGTTTGGAATTCCAGCACTTGGGAGGCAGAGATAGGCAGATCCCTAAGGCTTGCTGACTGGCCAGCCTAGTCTACTTGTAAGTTCCAGGCTAGTGAGAAACTGTTAAAAAACAATTTTTAAAAAGGTATGTGCCAACTAAGAAATATACCCAGGTCACACATGTGTGCATTTATACACACATGAACATGCAAATGCACATGCATGCATTTTTTAAAGGAGTAAGGAATTTAGAGTCCTAATCTATGCTTGCCCGTGTGAGCTAAAAGCCACCCGGGCAAGGCTGCCAGTCACGTGTAAGCGATAGCTGACTGGCCACCTCTTAATTTCCAGTGGAGCGTAGAACAGGCAGTGAGGGACCTTTGTGAAGCAGGCTTGTTTATGTTTCTTATGCTTTCCGTGTTTATTTCCATTCTCTTTACTCCTGCAGCTCCATCAGGCCCAGGCCCAGCCCTCAGCTGTGCTAACATTAACCATTTTCAGTGAGCATCCCAGAGAGCAGCAAGCCCTGTGACGCTACCTTCAAGAAGCCTCAGGAAGGAAGGCCTAGAGCTGGCAGGGGCGAGAACTCTACAGAGGGTTGCCCTAATGCCCTGCATGTGCCAAAGTTTCCTTGCAAGGCTTTTCTGAGGCGGGCTAGGGTTTTCCTTAGTCAGAGAAGTAGCATTCCTTGTGCACAGACACACAGTCAAGTTGCTAGGAGAAATGAGTCTTTCCCCAGAAAAGACAACGAGGATGTTTGGGGCCAGAATGATCATATCCTCCTGGAGCGAGGGGACTGAGGTAAGGATGGTGGAAGTCCCCTGTCAGGGTCTGTTGGAACCACAGCAGGAACTGTATCTGGATAATGCCCACAGGAGAAGAGGGGCCCTTCCTGCCACATCCTAACTCTGCATTGTTCTCTAGCAAGCAAAAACACTCACCAAGCCAGCGTTTTGCAGCCTAGTCTTTAGCACCAAATTCTAGCCTGAGGAAATATGGTGCTATGTATCACAAACTCCTAAGTACGGAGATACTGCGTCTGAAGGCTGCCTCTACTTCTGGCTCAAGATACATACAGCAGCTCCCTGCTCTCTCCTTCCACACGGCAGTAAATTGTCTGGTGTCTACAAAAGATAAGAAGCAAAATTCTGAGCACTCGGTGAAATAAAAACTAAGATGATGGACACCACAGCTCTCCTGGCTGACTGCTGTGTAGCGAACCCCTGGCCAGGTCTGCCTCTGCTCCACTACTGGGTAAGGTGAGGGGTAGGCTCTGAGCCTGCAGGAAGAAAGAGACCCCTCCCCCTATGCTCTCTGCAGCTGGGGAGGAAGGGAGGAGCTTGTGGGATGATGAGTGTGTTCCATTGGGGGTGCTCCCAGAAGGCAGGAGCCGAGGAATCCAGGCACAGGGGTGGATGGAAGGTTTGGGAGTGGCTCCAAACTTATACTTTTATTACTTTTTAACATTGTATTTGTATCTATGTATATGTATGCTGTCTCTGTGTATGTGTACATGACACAAGTGTGTAGGTGTCTGAAGAGGATGAAAGAGGGTGTTGGATCCCCTGGAGCTGGAGCTACCTACCATGGGTGCTGGGACCTGAACCAGGACCCCTGGGAGAGCTACAAGCCCTTTCAACAGCCAAGGATCTCTCCAGCTCCAGCAGGAGGATGCCAAGCTTTAAGAAGACCTTAACCTCCATGACCCATTCCCTGCCTGCCAAGTGGGTGAGGTTCATAGGGTAGTGCCCGCACACTGTCACCCTCCAAAACAGACTACAGCAGCAATCTTCAGAACAGACTGGGTCCTCCTGGTAATGAGCCCTGGAGGAGACTTGAACTCCAGACATTGTCTGCATGCATCCTGTTCTCCAGACTCCTGCTGCAGAATCAGCCACGTCCCAAGGGCAGGCAAGTCATAAACTGTGCTCGTGGGTGCCATGTACCTGGGCTTCCAGGAATGCCCTAAGGGCATGTTAATTCAATGTGTCCCAACACGAAGAAATAAGAACAAGCAAATGGACATTAGGGGAAACCAGTTCCTATAAGGCAGAACAATCAATGGGCAGAGTTCAGCAAAGATGGCACTCAGAGCCAAGCGTGTTATTCAATACACAAGAGCACCTGAGAGTGAAATGTGTCCTCCCATTGGGAAAAAGGCTTGGACCAGAGAAAGAGGTATCCTTTGAGATTTTCACAAAAGCAAGAGATAAGCCAGCAGAGATCTGAGAGAGAGATACATTCAAGCAAAGATGTTTCCATATCCAAAGTTCTGCTAGGCAAGGCATCCCTGAGGGTAATGTAAGGAGGGTCAGCATTTAACTGGCACAAAGATGGTACCACAGGATGTAAGAAGAGCCCAGAGATTCCATCAGCCTGGCCGGCTCTGCCCTTTGTGATCTGGGTAACCATGTCCAGCTCCTCTCTCCAGCACGCCTCCTCCACGTGGCTCCAGGAAGTCCTGAGCTCCAGGCGTGGCCGCAACGGCTACCCCCTACTGCACTGCACTGAGGGCTGATGACACAGCCTCGACCTCCACGTGGGGACCACAGCAGAGGCTGACTGCCAAGCATGGCACCGAGAGCTACGGACTGGCTTTGCAGGAAAGAACAGGGAGTGCATTCATTCTTCAGTGTGAGTAAGGGAAGCCCTCTTGGGAGTCCAAGCTGCTGCCAGTGTGAGCTGTAATCTGAGCCCCAGTGGCTCTTGGGACTACAGGGGCTTAAGGGGAACTGAATGGGATCACCTGTAGGGCAAAGGGCCTGACCAGAGCAGACACTGAGTCGATGCTGCTCCTAACCCCTCTCCCCCGAGGCTTCTCCAACAGTAACCCTTGCCCCAGGCTGACCCTCTGTGGGCTGAAAAGGAAAAAAAAAATAACTTTAAAATTGATTTTCTGCAAGTTCTGTTGGATTCATTAACACAAAAATGATAATGACTCTAACATGAATTATGGCTTCTGAGCATCTTTTACGTGACAGGCTCACAGCAAAAGCAATGCTTTTTCCCTTGGATTCCAGATAGCTCTCCCTCTCTGAATTTCCATGCCACACTTCGTGTGTGTGTGTGTGTGTGTGTGTGTGTGTGTGTGTGTGTGTGTGTGAGTGTACAGGTACATGTGTGTTTATATATCCTGCTCCTCCTTCTTGTTCCTTTGGGACTCGATCCCTTGCTGCCCCAGTACTGCCAGGCTCAGCTGGCTCACAAACACCCCAGAGATCGTCCTGTCCCTGCTTCCCACCAGTGTGATGAGGAGTGCTTGCCGTCACCTCCCCAACTAACTGAGCCGCCTCCCCAGCTCCTTCCACCACTTTTTACATGTCAACTTGCCATATATCACTTCATCTTCTTCTTCATTAGAAATATGGAAAGCAATCCCACAATGCATCTCCCTCGCACTACCCTAAGAATGTGTCCACTGCCCTTATTTCAGTGGAGGATGCAGGCGCTCTCCCTAGAGTTTCACTTGATCTCTCAAAATAGCGAGTACAGTACATACAAACGACATGTGCAGCATTCAAACAGCCATAAAACCCTTTTCCTGCTGCCACCATGTAGCCATTCACACAAGCAGTGAAACAGCTCGTCTCGCTTCCTTTTCTAAATGAGGAAAGCAATGCTGTGTGACATTAAACAGCCTGCCAAGCCGATTACTCTCTGTATCATTTATTGTATTTTTTAAAACTTTTTAAAAATTTATTTTTTAATATTAATTACAGTTTATTTACTTTGTATCCCAGCTGTAGTCCCCTCCCTCATTCCCTCCCAAACCCTCTCTCCCTCCCTCATCTCCTTCCTGCCCATCTTTAAGTCCACTGATGGGGGAGGTCCTCCTCCCCTTCCATCTGATCCTAGCTTATCAGGTCTCTTCAGGACTGGCTACAATGTCCTCTTCTGTGGCCTACCTAGCAAGGCTGCTCCTCCCTGGGGTTGGGGAGGGGAGGTCAAAGAGTCAGCCATTGAGTTCATGTCAGAGACAGTTCCTGTTCCCCTAACTAGGGCACCCACCTGGGTACTGAGCTCTGACGGGCTACATCTGGGCATTTATTGTATTAATGAATGCTACCGAATAAATGATTGGCAAGCAATCAAAGCCAACAACAAACGGTACAGTCTTCAAATGCCAAATTCACACTCATAGAAGATGATGGACATGGACAACTTAGAATGAGAAGTTACCAGAAAATAGAAAAACAGAAACAACAAACACTGGTTCTCCCAAAGCCAAGAAAAAAAGTGTCTTCAGCACTAGAAGGCAATGGTCTCCCTGCTGTGCTCACTGAAAGGGACCCGTCTTCCCATGGCTGCCGCATCCACAGGGGTCCATGAGGACCACATGCTTTTACAAGGAAAAGGTTCATGGAGACTTGAAGAAAATACAATGTGCCTGAAAGGCAACCAGAGGAGGAAGCAGAGGGCTCCAGGGGCTCCGTCTGGCCTGGACCCAGCAGCTATCCTGTAGTCGGGGGACAGGGAGAGTGTGCTGATAGTCAGGGACGGGGGCTTTGGGTGGGGGAGACAGCTCAGTTCATAAAATGCTTGCCTTGCAAGCTCAAGGACCTGGCTTGGAGCCCTGGAACCCACATTAAAACAAACACCCCCTCTCCTGCGAAGGCACAGTGTTTGTAATCCCAATGTTGGGAAAGGGGAAATGAAGGGACACCTTGGGCTTGCTGGCCAGCCGGGCTGCATGGCCGGTTCCAGCTCAGTGAGACACCCTGTGTCAGTGAACACAGGAGATGGCACCTGAGTAATGATGACCAAGGTTGCCCTCAGCCTCTGCATGTACCCTCCTACATACATTCTCAAGTGCCTCCTTCTACAACACACACTCAAACATACATACATGCTCTACAACACACACGTGCACACACATAGACACCTGCATGCTCACAACACACACACTCAAACATACATGCATGCTCTACAACACACACGTGCACACACATAGACACCTGCATGCTCACAACACACACACGTGCACACACATAGACACCTGCATGCTCACAACACACACACGTGCACACACATAGACACCTGCATGCTCACAACACACACACTCAAACATACATGCTCTACAATACACACACGTGCACACACATAGACACCTGCATGCTCACAACACACACACTCAAACATACATGCTCTACAATACACACACATGCACACTCATGCACACACACATGCATGCTCACAACATACACATACACACACGTTCTGGGACTCATGGCCTGTCATCTGTCTATCTAAGCACAGAGTGCTTCTCATGCTATAAAACGAGGGAGGCCAATCTGCGTGGCTTACACATGAGTACTGTGAATTGAGCCACGGCCTTGGATGGTGGAGTTGGCTTCCTCGGCCACTCTGGCAAACTCCACAATCAGTGAACACCCTCATAGCCCCAGAGGCGGTAAGTTTGAAGTCAGTGCTGCTCCCTGAAAGGCTGGCATCCGCAGGACCTTGATCCCTCTGGGCTGCGATCCTGTGCCTCATGACGTCTTCAGTAAAGAGCACACAACAGTGGTTGTGTCAGACTCTGTCACCTACTGACATGGCCAACTCGGTTTGTGTAACAGACTCTACAACATCCACACAGCAACAAAACCCCGAAATCACATTCTCTATAACGCACCCCACCACCGCGCAACACATGACTATCCAGTGACCACATCCCTTCAGTCTGCAGGTAGCCTGCCTTCTATTCTGTCTCCTCGTCCTCTGCCTGCTCAGCAAATCCCTATCCGTCCACTTTTATAACGACACTCACGTTGCATTTAAGTCCCCTCCCCCAGTGCCCTTCCCTTTTCTTCTCACCCCCTCCTGCTGGTCCCTTTTCCCATTCAAGCATGTCTGCCTTGATCCACATGCATTCTGTTACCCTCTCCTCCCCCACCATTACAGTCGATTCCTCTTCTATTAAGGTCTGAGTAGACTGGCATATGTATATGAAAATGTCACTATGAAACCCTTTGTATGCTGACTCTAAAAATTAATTTTTAAACTGAAAATAGGAAGACTGCCTGGATAATCCAGAATCATCTTCCCATCCCAAGATGTTTAACTTGATCACGTCTGAAAAAGACCTCCAACTAAGGGAGCAATTGTAGCCTCCAGGGGCTAGGACTGCCCTACCCGCGGCAGGGGGAGGAGAGGATCATCCAGCCTCCTGTGCAGGGTGAACCACCACTCTGTGTGAACAGTTCTGCTTCTTGTTGTTAGTGGAAATGAGACAAAGAATTCTACATGCAGAGGGGAGCCTGTCAGGGCTAAGGAAGCAAGGACTTGAAAATCCTGGGCTGCCAGGAGGGCTGTGAGCACTTATTCCAAGGAGCAACAGAAGGCTGAGCAGTGCAGAAACCCGCAGCAGCCTCCCTCCAAGCCTCTCCTGCAGTGAGGTCACCTGCAACCACAGCAGTGGGCTCTGCACCGGGCAGAGCGGGCTCCCTGAGAGCGGCTCCCTGAGGGCGGGACTCCCACACCCAGGGCGCACCCTGCCCTACACTATAGCTAGCCAGCGTGACATCTTTGACTCAGCTCAGCGTCTCAGGGATGGCCAGGACTAAGGTAGCGCACAGAAATGAGCTTTCGTTATCACTAGGACAGATTCGACAGTGTGCGCAGGTAGTGCTGATGAAGGGAACGCCAGTTACTCACACAGGAAATTCCCCTCCGCTCTTAATGAAGGCGATTGAGGCCACCACGAGGAGTTCCCCGAAGCCCCAGGGCTCCATATTCCAAGCCAGGATCCCAACCCTCTGAATCACACATATTGTAGGCAGGCTTTTTCCGTGACCTGCTGTATCTCTCTTCTCAAATCTGTTCTGAACGGCTTGGAGAGGGTTCAATACAGCATTCCTCACAGCGAATGTGATCTTTGTTCTGATAACTAATGGAATACTTCTGACACTTAGCAAAATGCCAGGAGGAGTGAACAAGGGCTCTTTGGAGGCTTGTCTGAGACCAGAGTAACCCAAGCTTCAAAATCTGGCCCCAATCTTCCGTAACCTACAGGCAGAAATGTGCATAGAGGCGAGCCCAGCCCTGCTACACAGAGTGAGGCCTGAGCTTTCCCAAAGCACATTAAACCGCTTATCTGCTTAGCATCCACAGGTGACTTCATGTCAGACAACTCAAGGACCACGTGCTATCCCTGACTCAGAAGGGAAAGAGATAAACCTTTACTTTGAAGAGAAAGAAAAACAACAACAGCAAAACCAAACCCCGAAGCTGGCATTGCAAAACTTCTCTACCTACGCTCTCCTCACCTACCTGGTGTGGCCAAAGATTTTTGTTGTTGTTCTTGTCCAAAAACAAACACAGGCAAGGCATTAGATTTCCCTTTCCTTACCATGTGGTGTCTGAAATACTCCCCCAGCCTCGCCCCTGTGCCACGTAACAGAACTCTTTAGGTATCCAGGGAGGGCCAGAAACCACCATGCTGCTCAGCGAAGCTGAACTAACAGCACCTCTTCCTTTCTATCATGAAGGGATCCCTGAGCTGCAGGAGCCCTCAGGAAGAAATAACGTATTTCTCCAGAGCTACTAATGAGAAAATGTGCATGCCTCTCAACTGAGAAGGTGGATAGGAGGGCCTGGAGAACAGATGATTGCTACCTACAGCCAGAGCTGAGACAGGGGCAGGTAAGAATGGATGAAGAAGACCAGTGATGGAGGCATGGTCCTGTCTGTCCTTTCTGAAAGCTAATAAAGTTTGAAGGCATGCACACACACACACACAGACAGAGAGAGAGAAAGAGACGGAGAGAGAGAGAGAGGGAGAGGGAGAGAGAGCAAGCTAGGGAGCTGGCTCAATAGTTGAGAGCACGTGTTGCTCTTCTAGAGGACCCAGTTCCGTTCCTAGCACCTGTGTCCAGTGGCTGAAACTCCAACTCCAGGGGTTCCTACTCTCTTGGCCTCGGCAAGCCCTCACACACTGGTGGCATGCACACACACAGAGACACACACTCACACAGATAAATAACAAATCCTTTTAAAATGTACATACATTAATGCACACACACACATACAGACACATACTTATTTATATGAACATGCTTGAACACATACATACAAGAAGTTCCAGAACCACTTCCAAAGACTATCTGCTTAATGATACTAAAATAGCTACAACATGTTGTTTTGAGCAGCCTTAGACTTAGTGAAGAACTTTTACAGCTGTTACCTCATTTGACCCCCCCCCATAACATGCCCCTGTTGTGGACAGAGGACATGTAATTATCCATGTTTTATAGATTACATTAAGCAATCCCCCTAGGTCTTGCCATTAGCCAATGATGAATCTGAGGCAGGAAGTGGGGCCTAATGACTCCCAGCTCCAGGAACTTCAATAAGGTAAGAAATGGGAGGCCTTCTAATGCAAAAAGGCTAAGGCCCCACCCCCACCACCAGGAGAACAGTGGAAGTGAGTGACACTTAAGAAAAATCCATGAAATAAGATAAAAGTCTAAAGACATGGCTTTGTAACAGCAATGCATGGACAGGAGAGAAAAACAAATAACAAACTGCCAAAAGTTCCAGAAGGATGCTTGAAAGCACTCTGGTGAGCTGACTCCAACTCAGGCTTTGGTCCCCAGCTCTGTGGGACATTAAGACAGGAGGATCAGAAGGTCAGGATAGCCTCAGCCACATAGTGGGCTCAAGGCCAGCCTGGGATACATGAGACCCTGTGGTAAACAAATAGAACAACCCGCCACAGTAACACGTAACAACCCTTAACCTTAATGATGAAACTATTTTATTTATGGATGTGGAAACTAAGGCCCCAGACATGAGGGGACTTACCCAGAATAAAAGCATTTGTGAGGAGCAGGGACTGAGCTATGCCTCTGGGATGCAGAACTGTGCACGCTGCATCAGCTTCCTTGGGCATGTACTGTCTTAACTTCATTATTACAACCATCCCTAATTAATACCACCAGTCGAAATAAAAACCCTTAAGGGTAGGGTGCGGAACGTGTGGTTTCCCTCTTTGCTTTTCTGAGAAACATCACCTAATTCCACAAACAACAACCAGGGATGCTGTGGATGGTCCAGCTTGCAAGGACATTGTTCTCCTACTTGGAAATCCTAATGACCTTGAGGTATTATAGTGTGACAGTAGCGGGGCTACTATCAGGCTCAACCTGTCAACGTTTCCTTATGTAGCAAAGGGACTTTGCAGTTCAGATTAAGCCAATGGAGATGCAGTGATGACTTGCAATTGTTTTTACTGTGCTTTAAAGAGTTTTTTAAATTATGTACGTATTTGTGTGTCTATGTGTGGGTGTGTGCACATGCATGCAGGAGCCTGCAGAAGCCAGGAGAGCCTGTCAGGTCCCCTTAGAGCTGGCCTTAAAGGTGAGTGTGAGCAACTTGACATGTGTGCAGGCTGGAATCTGAACTTGGGTCCTCACGAAGGGCAGCAAATTGCAAGTCATCACTGCCAAAGAACTTGTGACAAGATTGTTCTGGACTGTCAGGGTAGCTCAGTGAAATGACGCAGGTCCTTCTAAGAAGGGGGTAGACAGGACATGACAATAGGAGAAAATAACAGGATAGCATGTGGCTGTAATGATGGTGAGACAAACAGGGACGCCACCTCTCCCTGGAGCACAAAGCACGTGCGTGTTAAAGCATTGTTAAAGTCTATCAAAACCGCTACCAGCGTTTACAGCAGAGAGCTCTTACTGCGACCCTACCCTTTCCTACAAACAAGCAAAGAAAATGGGGCATGCGGCAACTTGACTCCCCGAGTGGAAGCCCTGGACTTTTTCATGCTGCTTTGGCTACCTTGGGTCATTAGTGAAACAGCCAGTTAAGTTGTCCTAGGCTAGCACCAGCCATCTTGACCAGTCCATGGACAAAACCGGAGAATTACACAAGGATCGCAGCTGACTGCACCAGGTCCCACCCTCAGTGACTTCCACTCAGAGCAGTTTATACGGGAGGTTTTGCTGTTGTGAGCCTGCTGAACTCCAGGGAGCCTACAATCGCTTCTTAAGCCACCAGCAGTACCATTTCCTAGGCTGCCTAACAGGGAGCCTGGTGTGATGGGAGCTAAAGGGGGAAGACTATGGTTGGCCCAAATGCAAACTGCACCGTTAATGTGAGGTATGTTGTGATTAGTCCAAACACAAAAACATCATTAACAGGTAAGGTGTCCTGTGATTGGTTCAAATACCTCTTCGCTGACTATATAAGCAGGACACCCAGACCACTTAGCTCTGAGAGACACTCCCATGCTGACCCCATTTCTGCAGCAGCATTAGCCCCGTAAAGAGCTTCTTCCAAGTAGTTTTTGCCTGTTGTCATCAGTGAGGCTAACCAGTACCAAGACGAAAGAAGACGTGTCAGGGACAGCAGAGCAATGGGCAGGCTGAGCTGGAAAAGCAACCAGGCTGCAGGAACCCAGAAAAACTCCTAGAGGCCCTGGTGGAGCATCAGACCTAGAGCCAAGAGCTGTAACAGCAGCTGCCGTTAGGAGCCAATGAATCCCACCTTAGGCACAACATTGAGCTGTTTGGTCTAGAGAGTGATCTGTCAGCCATGTTTTCAGCTTTGAAGGAGGGAGCGTGTTACTTTCACACAAACCTGAATGAGGACTTGTGCTCACGTCCCCTCAGGGCTGGGACCCGTCTGCTTAGACTGGTGCAGGCCCTGCACATGCTGCCACCGTCTCTGTGAATTCATACATGTATCAGTATGAGGTCTTTATAAAATCTAATTCTTTAAATTAAAATATAAGTACACCATTGTTTCCCTTTCCTTCCAATGCTGGCATGAGCCCTGGTCTCACTGCCTCTCAAATTCATGATGTCATTCTTTTTAATCATGTGCACTTGTGCATGCACACACACATGTATATTCATGCATACATGTATACATAGATGAATTCAACCTAATGCGTTCATTAGTGTGACTTATATGTACATGTATGTGACGACTTCAAGACGGACCAGTCAGGACTGGATAACCAATCAGGGGGCTCATCCCTGGGGAAGACTGGTTCTCCCGCCCCCAGCATCCCTTAGCTGGCTGTAGCTTTTTGACTAGGCTTACAGCCCCATCCCCTTCCGTGTCAGCCTGTCAGCTCGTGCTGGCCTTCTTCAGATCTTGTTTAGGCAGCCATAGTGGTGAGGTTTCATGGCATAGACTCCCTGTCATTGTAGGAGACAGTCTCACAGCAGATTTCCTGGTCCTCTGGTTCTTACAGCTTTGAGCACATGTCTTTTCTTTTGTTGTTCTCCCCTCTCTGTCACATGCTTGGGGGAGGTTAAAGGGTCTTGAAAGAAAGACACTTGGCATAAACACGCTCGGGTGTGAAGTTGGTGAGGTGGTAACGCCACTCCTACAGCCAGCTTCTCAGTGAGTCAAATTGGACTTGTCCTTTCCTCAGTATAACGTGTGTTACACTCCTGATGCTCCCCAGCCATCCACTGCCATAGCTCACTGCTGCCTAATGCCAGAGGAAACACAGCCTCCCAAATAACAGCACAGGAAAAGCTTCTCCTTGTCTGTCCAAGCTTTTAATCTGGGTAGAGCAGAAGGTCCCCGGCCAGCTGGTGGGTTAAAAAGGAAGAAGCCTATGAAAGCAGGGCTACAGCACCCTTGGGCGCTGGAAAGGGATGGGACAGTCTCCATACAGTTGGAGAGGAACATGCTCTTGCCTGCACCTCAATCTTGGACTCTGGCCTGAAGAGCTCTTTTTCATTATATGTTTTCATCATTGTCATTATTTTAAGCAATTAAGTTTGTGGTGAATGGTATACCATCATCAGAAACAAATGGATTTAATACAGGACTAACAGAGAAAGCCCGAGTTCCTCGGCCAGCAACTACCGCTTTCCTGAGCTAGATGGAGGTGAGATGGCAGGAGGAACAGCTTACCGACTGATTCCAAGGGTGCTAAGGAGATTTCAAATCCAGTGCAAACATGGACACACTGCCTGTTTCCAAGTGAGGAAACAGCTGTCTTTCTGGGTTTAAGGGGCTGGTCTTTTTCAAAGGATTCCTAGTTCAGTCTCCACCGGCGGAAAGTTTCTCCCTGGGCAAAGGAGGCTGTGGACTTCCCCAGGCTAGCCTGGGCTCCAGCCCCAACAAGCCCTCTACGACCTTAGAGCCGGGCGGGCTCACTCATGCCTCTGGGTCTCCACCCTTCTGCTCTACTATCTGGGAAGTGCCCTCTCCATCCAGCGTGTGCTAACACCCTCTTCAGAATACAGCTTCATGACTGACTTCCTCTTAGAAGCCTTCCCTGGCTCCTCAGTGCTTTGTCTTCTTGTCCCACATCTGAGCAGCCCTCTTCTCCTCCATGGGCCCTCGATCAGCTAAGCATCCTTTTGCTTCGTCTTCTCTCCACCATCATCTCTTGAGGCTTAGAAGGAGTAAATGCTCCTCTTGTATCACCAAAACCACTGTCATTCTCCACATACGTCAAGTCTTTTTTGGTTCACTCCCATTTTCTCCCACCTAATAAGAACACAGACTCATCCTTCAGTAGTATCCTCTCCCAGGGTCACTTCGATTGCCCAAGACCCACTGTGGCCTCCCACAGTCCTCTGCTCATACCCATCACCAAACATGGGCTGTGTCCTCTTAAGACACAGGGGTCCTGGGAGCCATGTCTCTTTCACCTGTCTATTGCTACTGGGTCCAGTACAGTATCTTCTGCCCAGCAACACAAAGAAGAGTAAGGCAATAAAAAATGAAAGCAAAATACATACAACAGTAATGGCCCTGTCACCTCTCTTGAGCCCTAAGATGCAGAGAAACAACCTCACACGTTGTCATGGTTAGTTTGATTGTCTGCTTGGTACAACCAGAATCACGTCCTAGGAAGAAGACAGTGTGAGTGAGTGTTGTTCAGAGCAGGCTGGCGTGCAGGTGTGTGTAGGGGACTGTCTTGAGGTGGGTGTAGGCATCCTTGTGTCCTGAAGCATGTAAGAGAATGGTAGCTAGCTGGACAGTAAGCCCGGTGTGCATGCCTTCTTTCTCTGCTGCTAGATGGTGCACTACCTGCCTCAGGCGCCTGCCTTGACTTCCCTGAAATAATAAAGTGCTACCTGAAGCCACCAGCCAAAGACACCCTCCTCCCCTTGGTTGCTTTTGACAAGGCGTTTTATCACAGCAACACAGGCAAAACCGAAACATGAAGGTCTGGCATGGTTACTCATGCTAGCTGGCAGTTTCCTCGGAGCGCGCTCAGAAGCTGTGGAGCACCCGATAGAGGCAGTTTCTGTGTTCGAATAGCAAAGCCCCAGGGTAGATATTAGAAACTAATTGTGCTTTTCACTTCAGACACAGTAATATTGCTTTATTAGTCTAGTTGATGAGTGCTACCTTTAATGTTGGAAGGGGGCTTTCCAGAAGGGCAAATGTAAAATGGGGATCATGAGCAGACTTGGGTTTCAGCCCGACCCCTCTCTGCCATGACCTTGCAGCAGACACTGACTCTGGCTTGTGGGTTTGTTCTCCATAGCTGGCACCGGCACCGGCACAGGCCTACCACACAGTTGAGATGGGGATGGGGGGTGGTATTGCGCGTAAAACCACTGCCAGTGTGGCTGGCCCGTGGAGGGCATGGGGCCACCTTAAGGAGTGCTTAAGTAAGAGCTTAATGTCAGAAAACAGCTGCCACTCCAGCTGAAGACCCCTCCCTTTCACAGATACTGATGGATGCCCAGTAGGACACTATAATTTCTCACCTGGGAAGTGCATTAGCATCAAAGTGAGCACTGGTGCCAACACATCCTGCTCCCCACCCCCTTCCCGGCTTCCTGTCTGGGGAGCAGAGAGCCTGTCTGCTGGCCCTTATGAGGAACAACTCCCTGCAAAACCTAGAAGAGGCCCAGTCCTTTGACATTTCTCCCCAGAGACCTCACCATGCTGCTGCTTCTGTCTGTCCCTGCATTAGTAACTGTTCTAACAAACCCACCGTTCCCCAGTAATCTGCCTCGGAGTCATTTGCAATCCTGCTCACATCATAAACCTAACAGGTTCAGGTACCCACACGATACTAACCATTGGTACAAGGTTTTCAACTCAAGGCACCAAGTGACAAGCTGCGCTTTTATCCTCTCCAGGGGAACCTGGGAAATGTGGGCAGGGTACAGGCCAGCACACGGACGGGCTAGGTGGAGGCTACAACCCTGTCTACTCAAGCCTGTCAAGGACTCTGTTCTCCCAAAATGCAATGCAGAACTTCATCTTAAACTGTCCATAACTGTGAGGCATAGCTACTTTATACTCAGGAATTCACAGTAGTAGTGGCTACCTGCCCAAGACTGGGCCCATCAACATGACATAGGAAAGGGCTCATAGGGCTCCCGCCTCCCCCAAAGAGCTAGCCAGTAAGAGACAGAGCTACTCGTGTGTGTGTGTGTGTGTGTGTGTGTGTGTGTGTGTGTGTGTGGCTGTGGCTACAAGTAAGTTACCCTTGGTCAAGTAAATAATCCCCTACTCATGTCCATTCCTGGAATCCTAATTAAATGAAGAGGAATACAAACAGCACACACACACACACACGTACAAAAGAACAAACTAAAAATAAAATGCCAGTCATTGCTATCTGACCATAAATCATCCCTGCAAATCAGGTCTGTCTGCAGAGCCCAGATCAGGGCATCCTGACCTGGTCAGGCGTCTCCAGAAGGAAAAAGCTCTGTTTCTCAGGGGAGTTCTGGGAAACCCATCCTTCTCTGCCTCATTATGTGCCAAACAGCCAGAGGAACACACACACACACACACACACACAGAGAGAGAGAGAGAGAGAGAGAGAGAGAGAGAGAGAGAGAGACTGACTTTCACAGATGGTATACATGCCTGAGCACCTGCCTTCATGTCTCCAGGAGGTAAAAGGTGAGAGCTGGCAGGGCCTGCTAGAAAGAAGACGAAAAGCTACTGAGCACCCCATTCCCCAGATTCCAGCTGACTGACAGGTGGCATCAAGCCACCAGGCCACATGGAGGCAAGCGTCCGGAGTGCATCACGCTGGCGGGGAAACCCAAGAACAGGCCTGTGGGCCTGTGCTTGGAAACTTCCTGAAGCCCTCAGAGAAGCGGCCGCTGCTCGCCATACTGTCTTCGTGGAAACGGAAGTCAGTGACTGACAAGCATCAAAAGCCTGCGTCTGCCTGTCCCCAGAGGGGGTGCAGGTGCGGCTGCTGTGCCACACGTGCTTCCGCAGGTGGCAGAGAGGGGTAAGGCCGCGTCCACACTCAGTGTGCTCACCTGTGAACATCGGGATGATTAGTAGCCTATCGTTCGCTCAAAAAGGCAGGCCTGCGATGCCCACCAGACTGATGCCATGGTTCCTTGACAGGACAGTAGCCTAAGATGACCATCAGCCTGGGGCTGTACAGACATGGAGGGGGCAGGAGACCATCATGCCCAGTGCCGTAAGGCACAGGCGGGCAGAGCACTCCCGAGACCACTCCTGAGATGACCTCAAGCACTCAGAGGCCCGGGGTGTCACTAAGAGGAGCAAGTAAGTGGTGGAGAAATGGGAGAGAGACAGAAGCAGAAGGATGTGTGCACAAGGAACAGAGGCAGAACTGGAGACTTGTTGGTAGTGAGGAGCAGCCTGATGTGAGTAGCTGGTGACGCCACCTGGGACCATGGTGGGGTCCTGGCCTGTGCTGCTGCTGGGAGTCATGTCTGGGTCCACCGTCCTGCAGCAGCAGGAGTCTGTTACCTCCAACGTACCTGTCTGGGCTGCTGCCAAAGAACATGCTGATGTCTGAGGCGGTGCAGAACTGACCTCACCCCTTGCCTGGGCATTGTGGGAGAGCTGGCCTTAGGGGCAGGAGAGCAGGAGAACTGACTCTGTCCTTTACCAGCTGCAGTACCCAGGGAAAGAGGCCCCATACACTGAGGGACCGGGGGAGCCAGCCATGAGTGCACAAGTGTGGGAGAGCTGGCCCTGCCCTTACCTCCTGCTCGGTGGCATGGAGGAGGGAGAGATCCCCTCCTCTCCTCTTACCCCTTGCCACCTGTGGCAGATGGGAGACCTGGTCCTGGGATCATGCCAGCAGGAGAGCTGGCCCTTGCCCTCAACCGCTGCAACACTCAAGAGAGTGGAGCCCTGCACCTTGCTGAGGCAACATGATAGAGCAGAGGCAGGTGGTGGGAGCACAGGAGAGCCGGCCCAGGGACGTGAGCATGGGAGAGCTGGCCCTGCTTCCTGTCTGCAGTGCAGTATCATGGACAGGGGAGAGGTGCCCTCCTTCCCTCCCTCATCTCTCAACACCTACGGTAGATGGTGAAAGAGTTGGTCCCGGGTCATGGGGATGGGAACTGGCCCTAGCCCTGCACCTAGCCTGGGCAGCAGCATAGAGCTGGCTCTGGTTGTGGGCATTGCCAGTGAGCCACTCCAAGGTCATGAGAACAGGAGGGCTGGAAGCCCGGCCAGCCCAGATGCCTCTCGAGCCCAGAACCAGGGCTTTGAATTGGCCCACCCCAACATGTATCCCATGGACAAACTGCTGGAGTGAATGAAGGGGCCCGTCCTTCAGACCCAAAACTACAGGACCTCCATGACACGGGGCAACACCAGGATTTCCAAGAGGAGCCCCAGTGAGGATCCAGTATTGATAGCGTAGCAGAAGCCAGGGGCCTCGGACCAGACCAGCGTGGCACTGTAATGAATGTCTGCAAGCAGAGAAGCATGGGCATACCGTGGGCACACTGCGGCAAAACGAGATTTTCTTCTGTTAGGAGGTAGGTTGAAAGGCTAGAGGGCGGGTACGAAGAGTGGGGGAGATGAGAGAAAATTCATAAAGAACTAATAAAGAGTTTTAAAAAGCATGCATGTGTGAGACTGTGTTCTTGTCTCCGGGGATGGGAGACTGGCTCTGGACAACACCTGCCCTAATGATTTTGAGAATGAGAATCAATCATGGTGGTTTTGATGTTATACAAGGAAGGGTACTCCAATGACTTAAGGTGACATTTCTCCAAAGAAGATACATACATGGTCAGCAAGGGCATGAAAAAAATGTAAATCCAAATCACAATGAAATGTCCCTCCACAACTGTTAGAGGGGCTTCCACACAAATGCAGAGACAAACAGGATGCAGGGAAACTTGGGCCCTTTGTGCACAGCCGCTGGCTGGAGGAGACAGTGTTGACAGTTCTTCCAAAGGATGAAACCAGAAGGCTGCTGAAAGGGCTCAGCGTGTGGAAGCACTTGCCACCGAGCCTGAAGGCCCAGGTTCAATCCCTGGGACCCGAGTGGCAGAGGGAAGGAGAACACCGACTTCCAAAAGTCTGTCTTTGACCTCCACATTAGTTCTGTGACAGATGCTGTGCATCTAAACACACAACAATAATATATAAATATAATTCAAAAGTGAAAAACAGAAATGCAGTGTAATTCCAATTTGCTTCTGGGCATCCAACCAAAAGAACCAAGAGTGAAGCCCTGAGGAGACCTTTGTACACCAATGTTCATGGCAACATCATTCACAATTAAAACCTGGAAGCAGCCCAGGTGGCCACTGACGGATGAACGGATAAACAAAGCGTGGCACATACATGCAACAAACTAGTGTTCTACGCATGTGACAATGCGAACAAACCTTGCAGGCGTTAGGCTGAACGAAAGCAACTCAATCCCCAATGCCAAATCCTGTCTGACTCAGTGTATGTAAGACAGTCAAAAGTGGTGAGGCAAAAAGTAAAATGGAAAGGGCCCGGGCTGGTGTAAGGAGAAAGGGGGGTTTCCACGTAATGGTTCAAGTCTGTCTGGAAAGACGAAACAGGCTACAGAGATGAATGCACTTGATGTCACTAAACTATACACTTACAGATGACTAAGCTGCTGTGACAAGCTGGAGACCTAAGGCAGGGTAGGCTTCTGGGAGGATGGGGGGGCGTCGGGGTGGACTCTAGCAGCAGGAGACATTGAGGCTCAAGAGGACACTCTAGACAAGACTGGTAGTGAAGGGACGGAAACACCAACCCACCCACAAAAACTTTGACCTGAAATTTACCCCACCTACAAATGTGCAGGGATGAAGATAGAGCAGAAATTGAGGGAATGTATAACCAATGCTTGGCCCAACCTGAGCCCCACCCCAAGGGAGAGAGCCAACCCCTGACAGGACACTATTAATGATACTCTGCTGTGCTTGCAGACAGGAGCCTAGCATAGCTGTCCTCTGAGGCGCCACCCCGCAGAGGAGGGAAACAGATTCGGAGACCCACAGCTGACCTCTGGGAGTCTGTGGAAAAGTGGGGGAAATGTGAGGTGACAGGAGCTCCGCAAAAAGACCAAAAGAGCCAAGTAAATAGGGCCCAGAGGGGCTTGTGGCAACTGAAGCACCAACCAAGGACCAGGCATGGAGGCACAGATGTTGCCCATGGGCGGCTTAGGTTTCATGTGGGTCCCTAGTATGGGGAGCAGGGACTGTCTCTGACATGGACTCTTTTGCCTGCTTTTTTGATCAGTTTCCCCTGGTGGGGCTGCCTCGCCAGGCCACAAGGGAAGAGGACATGCGACTTTCTGAGATGGGGCGGGTTAGTAGGGGCACTCCCCTTTTCTGAGAAATGGGGGGGGAGAAAGAGGGAAGAGGAGGAAGGGTGGAACTGGGAGGAGAGGAGAAATGGGGGCCTGTGATCAGGGTGTAAAGTGAAAATAATTAATTAAAAAAGGAAAAGAAAGATGACTAAGATGAGGTGATGGGGAGGTGGCTCAGTGGGTCAGACAGTACCCTGAAGCCTCACAGGAGGTGTAGTCCAGGAGAGAATCTAGATGGCAGAGATTCCTGGGTGCAGCCAAGACCCTGGGGCCAGGGCTCCCCACCCTCTGCTCCTTCTTCCAATACGTTGCCCAGAAATGCCTTCTACCACGAGTGACGCTCCTGCGCTGTCGTGTCAGAACAGAGCAGTCCGGGAGGCACCGGGGAGGGGCAGTTCAACCTTCCAGTCTTAGCCAATGGATTCCATAAAGGCACGAGCCAGGTTCTTCCTCGCTTTCTAAGGCTGTGCCCCTGCGTGGCCAAGGGGGAAGGAACAGGTGGCAGAGGAGGGGAAGGAAAAGTCAGTCCTGCCGGAGCAAGCAGCAGTGTAGACACCCACACCCGTGCAGCCGAAGACAATTTTCACAAGGACAGACGGCCCCCACAGCTTTGAAAATAAGTACCTATGGACTAAGGGGGTGGGGGCTGGAAGGAACTGTGTTATTATGTAACCTCTGTCATCCCATTTTTTTTCCTCCAATTTAAAAAAAAATTGCATTTAAATATATACAACAGGCCTGAAGATGTAGCTTAGTGATGATGTACTGACTAACATCACACACAAATGTAGGGTGTGTGTGTGTGTGTGTGATGTGTTTGTCATAGGCACATGTATGCTTACCCATGTGAGTGTCTGTGGAGGCCAGGGGTTGATGTCACAATGCTGTTCTTAGTCACTGTATTTTCAAGACAGAATCTTTTACTGTACCCAAAACTCACAAGGTCACAGTTTGGGCCAGTCTGTCCTCTGAGCTCCTGTCTCTCCTATCTCGGCCTCCCAGAGTTGGAGTTACAGGTGTGTGTGCTGTGTCTGGGTTTATGCGGTGCCGGGGCCTTCGGGCAGACCTTGGTGGGAAGGCACGGCAGAGCACAAGATGGCTGGTCATGTGGCATGCACGGGCAGAAGGCAGGGAGGGATGGCTGTGGGTGCTCAGCTCCCTTCTTATTCAGCCCGGGACCACAGCCCCGGGAATGCTGCTGCCTGCAGCTGGCGGCGGTTCAAATCCTACTCAGCGTTATCTAGAAGACACCTTACAGACACAAGTGCACAAGGGCTGTGTCTGACAGAGCACAGCGTGTGACTTCTCACTGCTGGGTTTTTTTGAAAGGGAGGCTACTGGTGTCCAGCAGGTGTGGTCAGAGCAGCTGCTGGGAGAGCAGACAGTGAGCACATGTCTTGAAAAATGAGAGGACTTTGATAGCCAAGATTTGCTCAGAGTCTCTAGTAGATAAGAAGGGAGTAGGGACTTGTAGCTGTTTTTTAACAAGGTGTCTCCTCTCCACACGCATGCATGCATACATACATACATACTGCAAGATTCTGTGGTATGTGCCCACTAAACCTAGAAAGTTCCGCAAGATGAGTTCAATTTCCATATTCCTTTCCAAACAAATACAAATGTTCCAGAGACCAGTTGTTCCCAGACTGGCCTGGCCTGGACTGGACTGCTTCCCTACCCCTGTCTGAGGATGAGTCCCAGAGTCTGAGGCAGGTTTGGAATACGGTGCTGATGTCAGGGTTTCCAGAAGATTGGGGGGAGCAGAGGAGCCACGTCTCCAGGCAACGGTGAAAATCCCTATACCATTTGCATCTAGAATGCAATTTTCTATGGCACCGACCTCAAGGCTTCAGAACAGGTACAACCCAGTTGTACCCAGGTTACAACCTGAGCTGACATTTCAGACTGATTTTGCAGAAAGGATTCTCATGCTTAAAACACAGTAACTTGGGCTAGGGAGATGGCCTAAAGTAAAGTGCTTTTTGCAGAACAGGGACCTGCATTTGACCGCCAGAGCCCAGATTTAAAAGAGTCAGGCATGGCAGCATGCACCTGCAACTCCAGTGCTGGGGGAGGGGACAGAGACAAGAGCTCTCTGGGTCTCTGCAATCAGCCTCTAGCAAACTAGTAAGTCCTAGGTCCAGGGAAAGAACCTTCCTCAGAAAAGCAAGGTAGAAAGCAATTGAGGATGAACCTCTGACATTGACCTCTGGCCTCCATACATGAGCATGAATGTGGGCATGGGGATATGCACACACACACATACACACACACACACACACACACACACACACACGGAGCAGTAGGTTTACAAACAGCTCCTCCAGCCTTCCAGTAAGAGCCTTCCAGTCCCACAGACAAGTCTGTATTCAGGTTTACGTCTGCCAGGGCCTCCTGATATAATGACCCTTCCTAAATATTTGCAGGAAGGTTGGATTGCTCCATTTATTATATGGCTCCACTTAGTTCTCAGCTGCTTGGCGCAGCAACCTAACCGTTTTCATAAGCAGCTAAATACAAACATCCCCAGCCTCAAATCTCAAAGCCACAACAGAGAACAGAGCAGCCAGCTCTCCATGGAACATGCTGACATTTTTGCTTGGGGTTAGATATACTATACAAGTGCCTAATGACTGATAAATATAAGCAAATGTGGATTGCATCAGCCAGAAAGAGCCCAGCTCCGTCAGCAGCACAGGCCTCCCGGCTAAGATTTGGATTGTTTCATCTGAAACTGTCAAATGGCAAGAGTACGATAGAAACGATAGGAAGCCCACAGTAAGCACAGCTGGCACCTTGTCACTAGTTAGAAGAGAGGAGGTATCCTGTCAAAAGCTCGGCCTGCAGCATTGGCCTGGGGCCCGCAAGAGCCTGCACCCCAGGCAGATCTCTGAGAAGCTCACCACAAAGCCTGCTCCCACCCACAACCTCCCTCCTAGTCCCAGCTTCCTAGCCCCAGCCTGCTTCGCAAACCCTGGGCGATACACAGACCTCGGAGTCTGACACACACCTTCCGGCTTTGCCTTACAAGCCGGCTCTACGACTCTGGGTTGTCACTCAGACGCCTCCATCCCCAGACACTGAGTGTGTCGCCTCTGCTTTATCAATTCCGCAGAGCCACCACGGCCACAGTGTGAACCCTGACTCTTGGCCCACTGCTTCGGTGGCCTTGGGGAGAGCACGCCACGTCTTGAGCCTCTAAGAGGAGGACAGGCATTAGCACCTGCCTGACAGCTATTGGCAGAGAGCAGCAAGGCCCGTGTCTGGTGTGCACGAAACAGGCACTGCACCTTAGGTTTTGTTTTTCGTCTTTTTTATGTTTGGGTGACAACCTCAGGAGGCAGCAAACTTAGTCTTCACTGGTATGGGCTATATAGAGTCTTATTATTATCCTATTTGGTGGAAGCATTCATAGTTCCTTATGTAAGAAATCCTTTGGCCACTGAAATGATGCCACGCCATACAGGTAATACATCCCAAACTACCTCTCTAAAACAGGGACAGTTCTGTGTTCTAGAACACACTGGTAGGCTGGGGAGATGGCTCAGTGGGTAAGAGCACTCACTTTGAAAGCACAAGGATCTGAGTTCAAATACACAGTTCTCACATCATACTCTGGGCATGGCTGTGTATGTCTGGGACCCCAATATTGTGAAGAGCAGAAACGAGGGGACTACTGGGCTTGCTGTCACCAGCAGGTCCAGTGAGAGACTCTGCTTCAAAGAAATAAGACACCTGACATCATCCTCAAGGGCCTCTGTACACATGGGTTCACAATACACACACACACACACACTCACACACACACACACACACGAATGAGTCACAATGTCCACATGCATCTCAGATAAGGGAACTATGCTGTGGAGTGCAGTGAGGAGGCAAGACAGGATACACTGAGCCCTGAGCTCACATAGTTGGCGTCCACAGTCCCAGGGCTGAAAATACATCCTAGAAACTTCCTAGAACAAAAAATGTACTATTGAAGGATCCTGCACCCACACTCAGGGCACACCTAAGACTTCAGACATGTAGCCTGTCTAAAGACTAGCAAGACAGATCAGCTCTTAATATGCCTCCTGCCTTCTTTATTTGTTTTTTTTCTTTTTAGAATGTCATATATGACTACTAAATTTTCATCACTTCTACTCCTCCCTATCTGCCTTCTAATTCCTTCTGTATCTGGTGTCCCCAGATTCCCTGCGACATTCTTCACCTACTTCTTTAATTATTATTGTTTATATATTTGTGCACGTGTGTGTGTCCTGTTGAGTCCACTTAGGGAAGACCTCCTGGGATTGGATAATCAGGGGCTTATCCCTGGAAAGGCCTCCTTCTCCCTTCTCAGCAGCCATTAATTGCCCATAGCCCTTCAGGTAGATATGGGCACTTGTGAGAGTCCCCAAGCTTACTGCTGTGACACGTGGTGTTGCTACTGTCCAGGTCTGTTTAGTCTCTGCGCCTAGCGTCATCTCTTACATCCACAAAGCCCATGGCTAGTGGTTTCTACTCCCCCCGGCACACGGTGCCACGATGGAACCCAGATGTCTCAATTAGGGTTATTATTGCTGTGGTGAAACCGTTATCGAAAGCGAGTTGGGAAGGAAGAGGCTTTTTTTGCTCACAGTTCCATGCAGCAGTTCACTATCAAAAGCAGCGAGAAGAGGAACTCACACAGGGCAGGAACCTGGAGGCAGGAGCTGATCCGGAGGCCATGGCGGGGTGCTGCTTACTGGCTTGCTCCCCATGGCTTGCTCAGCCTGCCTTCTTACAGCACCCAGGACCACCAGCCCAGAGTCAGCCCCGCCCACGATGAGCTGGGCCTTTCCTCACCATCGCTGAGAAAATGCCCTGCAGTGTGAGTATATGGCAGCATTTCTCAATGGAAGTCCCTCCTTTCAGGTGAGTCTGACTTGGGTCTAACCAGCACACTGGGTTTCCCCACCCGGCTCCTCCTTCCAGTCCTTCCAGGTCTCCCTAAAGTGTAACATCTAGGCTTCTCAGAATTTCCTTCACTTTGAAAAGTAATTTCACACTCAAAGAGCAGGGTAGGAGTGGCCTTGGCGCTGTAAAGGCTACAAAGTGAGCTGGGGCCTGGAAGAATGGCTCAGTCAGTAAAGTAATTCGGTACAAGCAGGAGGACCTAAGTTTCATCTCTAAGAATACATTCGGGTTGTGGGGAGCAAAGCCCGGTGTGGTTAGAGGGGAAAGAGACAAGTGGAATCCTGGTGGCTCCTGATTGGTCAGCCTAGCCAAATCTAAACGTTCCTGAGCAGTAAGGGACTACTTTTCAAAAACAAAAACCAACAAAAGGGTTAGGCTTGGCTTGAAGATTCACACGAGATGCTGTCCTGTGGTCTCCGCTGGCACACTCCTCACATCCGTGCACACTTATGCAGAGGGGGTGGTGGCAAGAATTCCCAGTGTACAGAAACAGGGCAGCAGCTCCTCTGCTGTCCAGGCAGAGACAGGCACAGGGACCACGGAGCGCACATACCTTCTCTCTGAGGGCTCACGGCCCCGGGCCTGCGGGTGCCGGCTGCCCCGAACCACTGTGGGGCCTGGGCGGCTGGCATGGGAGCCAGCTGGGGCGCGCTGCTCCTCGCGGCTTCGATGCAGTGGCACTGAGGTGCGCACAGCTGACACAACGTGGCCAGTGATGGATAGCGAAGGGCCGCTGGGTCGTGGGCCGCCTCGGGCACGGTAGGAGCTGGGCAGACAGGGCCGGGTCTGCTCCATCACACCGCCGCTGCAGCTGCGCGAGCAGGCAGACCAGGGGCCCCAGGAACCCCACACGCCTGGGGAGCCGCCACTGCTGTCCTCCGGGATCCCCTCGGCCACGGCCATCCGTTGCGGGACCTGCAGAGACAGTCTGGTTAGAGACCCGAACCTCAGAAGCTTGCTGCAGGACTAGTTTCTCTGCTGGACCCATGTGGACACAGGGTACAATTAAGAATCAAAAACAGAATGCCCATAATTCAGCCCAGGTCACTATCTGTACCAACTCAGTCTTAAGAGACAATTGAAGTGACCAGGACAGTCTCAGAGCAGCCCTGGCTTTGAGCATGGTGATGGCTAATCATATTCATCAGCTTCACTGGACTCAGAATCCCTGTGGAAACAGGCTTCTGGTGTGCCGGCTATGTGTGGTTGTCAGCTTGACTGTATCTGGAACGAAGCACAATCCAGAAACGGGAGGCACACCTGTGAGAGTTTCTGCTCGGTTTGAAGCGGGTGAATCCACTTCTAGTCAGTCCATACCTTTGAGGTAGGAAGAATATATGCCTTTGATCCGGATCCTGAGGCAGGAAGACATAGGCCTTTGATCCGGGTCCCCCCCCCCTTTTTTTTTCTTTTTCTCATTACACTTATTTATTTATTCTTTTTTTAATATAATTTTTTGTTTATTACAATTTATTCACTTTGTATCCTGGGTGTAGCCCCACCCTCATCCCCTCCAAACCCCTCTCCTCCCATGCCCCTTCCCCAGTCCACTGATAATGGAGGTCTTCCTCCCCTTCCATCTGACCCTAGCCTATCAGGTCTCATCAGGACTGTCTTTCATAGCCTTCCTCTATGGCCTGGTAAGGCTACTCCCCCATCAGAGGGAGGTGATCAAAGAGCCAGCCACTGAGTTCATGTCAGAGACAGCCCCTGTTCCCCTTACTAGGAAACCCACTTAGCTGTCATGGGCTACATCTGTGTAGGAGTTCTAGGTCATCTCCATGAATGGTCTTTGGTTGGAGTATCAGTCTCAGAAAAGACCCCTGTGCCCAGATTTTTTGGTTCTGTTGCTCTCCTTGTGGAGGACCTGTCCCCTCCAGGTCTTTCTATCTCCCCCTTCTTTCATAAGATTCCCTGCACTCTGCCCAAAGTTTGGCTATGAGTCTCAGCATGTGCTTTGATACCCTGCTGGGTAGAGTATTTCAGAGGCCCTTTGTGGTAGGCTCCTGTCTTATTCCTTGTTTTCACCTTCTTCTGATGTCTATCCTGTTTGCCTTTTTGAATGAAGATTGAGCATCTTACCCAGGGTCCTCCTTCTTGATTAGCTTCCTTAGGTATACAGATTTTTGTATGTTTATCCTATATTATATGTCTAAAATCCACTTATAAGTGAGTATATACCATGTGTGTCTTTCTGCTTCTGGGATTTGATCACTCAGGATTTGATCTGGATCTTAAGACTGGAAGATACAGGCCTTGATCATGAGGCAGGAAGACAGAACTTTAATAAGGGCCACACCTTCTGTTGAAAGTCTATATTAGGACACAGAGGGAGGAAGCTTTTGCTCTTTCCCTACTTTTCCTCTCGTTAGCATATCCATTCCTTCACTGGCTTTGCAGCCTACTTTTTCAGGATTCCAGCATATGCAGAAGACCAGCTGAGACATCCAGCCTTGTGGACGAAGCAACTGCTGGGTTCTTAGACTTTCTGTTCATTGCTAGTCATTCTTGGATTAGCTGAACTACAGGCTGTATGCCATTCCAATAAATCCCAGATAGATAGATAGATAGATAGATAGATAGATAGATAGATAGATAGATAGAGAGATACAGACAGATAGAAGATAGATTCATTCCATAAGTTCTGTGACTCTAAAGAACCCTACTAATGAATCTGGGTTTATCTGTGAGAGTTTTTTCAAGATGAAGACAAAGTAGAAAGACCCACCTAAGCAAGGATAACACTATGCCATAGCCTGGGGTGACAGACAAAATCCAGAAAGCCAGCTGAACAACAGCACTGATGCCTCTCTGATTTCTGACCACACACACACACACACACACACACACACACACACACACACACACACACACAAAATATGGCCAGTTTCCTCCCCACCCTCTCCACCATGGGAGGCTACATCTTCAAACCGTGAGTTAAAGAAACCCTTAGTGAGTTGTTTCTGTCTGATATTTGCTCAGAAATGAGAGAAGCAGCTAATACATGAGTTGTCATCTCAAAGAGGTAGGGTGTCCTCGGGGTCCCTCCTCTTCAACTTCCAGCTCATGCCTCCCCCCAGGCCAGAGGTCTGGATTCCCTTTAGCTGCAGGGGAATTGGCAGGGGAATTGGCAGTGTCTCTCTGTAGCGAAAGCGACTGCTGGAAGAGCTGGAGGCTGTGCCCAGGAGTCCACAGCCCTACAACCTCCTAAGCAGTGACTAGCAAGCTTCTGAGACTCCAGGGCCAGTCCATGTGATAAGGGTCCCTGTGCCTTCTGGGTCATAGGGAAATAAGGGGGGTTGTCTGTGCACATTGGCATTAACTTGCAGCAAACAATTATGATCGCTTTCCTGCTTCCACACACCAGAAACAGTGGGGAAACATCACAGTGTGCAGGCCCTAGCCAGAGAGTGATTCCAGGCTTTGTGGAGCTAGCCTTTCCAGGAACCTGCCACACTAGCCTCTGTGCTTGAGCTGCTTTTAAGCAGCTCCAGCGAGCTTCCTTTGATATGCAGATGTGAACTGAAGTTCCAAGAAAAAAAGGCTGTGCACGTGCTAAAGATTCTGCAAGAGACCAAGCAGAACTTCTGTGGTTATGGAGAGCCAGAAGGTTGCAGTGCCAGGAGCCAAATGACCCTGGGTCCCTTTTAGTCCCGTTAGCATCCCGTCCTTGCTCACCTCTGGATTGCTTGCTCCAACCTGAAGGCTAAGAGTGTCATTAGATGACATCTTGGGCATACAGCAGACCCAGCTGTGACCCGCCTCCCGATGTTCCCACCAATGTATTTTAAAATTACTTTGTATTTTTTTCTGTTACCATAAAAACATCACAAATGTTTGAACACCGCGTTTGAGATAACCTGAATCTATTTTCCTGGACCGTGGCCACTTCCATTTGGCTCCAGAAATAAACTATCTCTTCTTTCCGTTGAAGAGACAGCTATGTTTTGGTCTCAACACAGACACGCTCTGAGCACCAGCTGTATACTTGGCTTAGTCAGGCAGCCTCCTACTTCATTTCTGTTGCTGTAGTAAAATACCCCAAGGATGAGCAGCTGAGGGGAGAAAGGGTTGTTTTAGATAAAATTCCAGGTCTGCCATTACAGGGAAGTGACGACAGCAGGAATGGGAAGCAGCGACTGAATCAGACAACAGCCACGCTCAAGAGCAGAGGTCAATCAATGGATGCACGGCGACCACCGGCGACCTCTCCCGACCTTATACAGCTGGAGGCCCAGGCTCAGGCGCAGTGCTGCCCACAGTGGGCTGCGTAACCCCACATCAGTCAGTCACAGGCCGACCCGATCTTGACAATGCCTCACTGAGACTTTCTTCCTGGCTGATTGCCGACTGTGTCAAGCTAGGGAGCTTGGAAGTCTCCAAGGACAAAGAAGAGAGAACCCAGGCTCACACGAGTGGCCTAAGCCCAGCAGCAGCAGAGGAGGGGCTGCCAGTACATGACAAGGAGGCTCCTGGGCCGGACTGGCTGCCTTGGCTGGGTAGAGCAGTGGGAGGCTGAAAAGGCCTCCCAGAGGAAATAAGGGAGTTCCAGCCAGAGCTGTAACTGATCACTTGGCACCTACTGTGTACACAATCTGACTCCTATGCCTGTCCACCACTTTATGGGAGGGAAACTGAGGCTCAGAGACACTGTGTGGATAGCCCCAGTCACTGCACTGGGTTCAGACATAGCCAGTTCTCCGAACCTTCCTATTCTGGCCCTGGCTGTCTTGCCAGCTGACAGATGTTCTTGCTCTTCCGGAGCATCCTCCTAGGACACCCTCCTAGCAGGCTCTCAACCTTCCTAATGCTGCAGCCCTTTAATACAGCTCCTCAAGTTGTGGGGACTCCCAACCAAAAAATTATTTTTGTTGCTACTTCATAACTGTAATTTTGCTACTGCTATGAATTATAATGTAAATGTCTGTTTTTTCCAATGGTCTTAAGTGACCCCTGTGAAAGGGTCACTCAGCCCCCAGAAGGATCTGTGACCCACAGGTCGAGAGCTGCCGTCTAGAATGTCCTTCCTATCCTTGGAGCACTGAGGAAATCTGTGGCTTCCAGTAGAGCAGAGTTCTTTCAACAAGCCAAGGGCCTCTGTGCAGTGACTGCAGATTACCCCGGCTCTTCCTTTGTGTCTGCGCTGACCTTGGCTTTGGCCAGCTCAAGGTTCTCACGAGGCGGTACTCTTCCTCTGCTTTCTTAGGCCCTAAGTGGTGAGGCCAACAGGAATTATGTGGAGCAAGCCTGAGAGAGCTGACTTTGAGGATGCTACGTGGTGTCACGCATGATGTCACCGTGAGTGATGGTGCTAACCCTGCCTCACAGGGGACTGACCAGGGGCCTGCCTAGCCAGCATGGGTAAGCATTCCAGCTGCTCTCCGGTCACTAAAGCCAGCACTCAGTTCCCAGCAGAGTTCTGCCTCAGTCACCAAGACGCTGCTGACCTGAATGCCGGGTGGCACTGAGCTCACCTTTCTTTAACAAAACTGTAGTGAAGAGTGGTGTGAGACAGTCTTTATAGCTCAAGCTCTGGAAGGTTCTGGAAGTAACTAGAGCAGGATGGGATGAAAGCAGCAGCCAAGCAGAGGGGCAAGGGGTTTGCCATACTGGGGTCATCAGCAGACCTCAGCTGGCATCAACCAACCGATTTGGGGAAGCTGCTTTCAGAGAGCCAAAGCAAGCATACAGGTGATGTGGGGTGAGCTGACTGCAGACAGGGTCAAAGCAAGAATACGACAGAGGTGCGAGGAGGCGAGTCTGGGTGATGACTGACAGCACTGACAAGAGGGCTGCAGTTCCGACCTCAGTCAGGTCCCTCAGCCCATCGCCACTGCGCTAAGCACCCAGAGAGAAGGCTTGTCGTTCATGAACACAGAACGAGGCAAGGAATCATGGCTGGGGAAGACACAGGACTGAGGGAATGTAACCACCTAAGCCTAGAGTGCGGGGATGTGGTCAAAGCCACAGGGAGCCCAGGGGCACCAGATGCTGGGGAGGCAGAGAAGGCATCTCCACCCAGGGCTTCAGGAAAGCACTCGTGTCTGGTGACATCTGGTCTGCAGAAGCATGAGAGAATTCATCTCTGCTGTTCTATGCCATCACGTCTGTAGCAAGAGAGCATTGGACCTCTGAGACAAGGCAGGACAGCATACCAGTGGCTATGACCATGAGCTCTCCCGTTGGACACGTGCATATAAGTCAGATCCACAGCAGGACAGAGACAAGCTAGCACCACCGGGCTGTTTTCAGAGCCCCGCCCCCACCCCCAGCGGCCCACCAGCCACCGGGAGGCTGGTGTTATTCTGTTGAGTGCATGGGAAAGAAACCGAGGTCCCGAGAAGCTGGTCTCAGGCTAGTGAGAGGCACACATCAGCCTAAAATCCAGTTCTCAGTTCCCTGAGTCTCCAGGGGATAGCTTCCTCCTTCATGAGACTGCCCGCCCTGCCTGTACCATTGGTGGAAAACAAGAGTAAAAAGAGGGGTAATTCCATGTGTATGGTTTTTTTCCTAGTGCAAGGATGGTTAGGGATAGACAGGAAGATGTTTCTGATACCTTTGGGGATATAGGCTGTCTGCCCCTTCCCAGTCTCTCATTAACAGATAACATTCCTCTGGACATGCAGGTACTCAAGGGACCACTTTCCTCAACTAATCCCACCCGAATTTAGCATCCGGCTGCCAAACTGGGGCAAGATCCTGGTGGGGAGGGAACCTGAAACCACATTCCATCCTATTCTGCCGACATGAATTCTCAAATTTATACTGTGGTTACTACACACTGAAATTCCACAAGCCTCCACGATGAGACTCCAGCCACACGCTGCCGACCTGGGTTTTAACAGCACAGTCTACCTTCCATAGTTTATGCTAGCCAGGCTCAAACTAGCCCATGATATTACTTCCATATTTCGCAATGCATACACGGAAGTTGATGCCGCATCGTTATATGAAAAGAACAAAGTGAAAACAACTCTGGTGAGTCGAGATACATCCTAAATAAGAGCCTCGCTAGGTGAGAAGAACCTCCTCTACATAACGGAATAGAATTGTTAGAATGAGGCCGATTCACATTAGTTAAAATAGTTTCTATAATGCGTGAATTGCTGAGAAACAAAAGTGGGATAATATAAGAAACCTGTTGTAGCTATCGCTCTCTAAGCACTAGGTTGAGGCACTAAAATAAAGTCATGCTCTGGCCAGATCTCATCTACAGTGCTGCAATTCCACAGCAGTTTTTTGTTGTTGTCTGGCCAGATCTCATCTATAGTGCTGCAATTTCACAGCAGTTTTTTGTTGTTGTTTTGTTTTTTTACTTAACACACCTTAAAAGTTCTCTGGCTCTGCCAACCTGAAGACCCCATCTGGAAAAATCTTTCTGTGCCAAGCAGAGCGGCAGGAATGAAAAGAGCAGGAGCCACTGTGGCCCCATCGCCCACCTGCTCAGCTCTGCCTGCTCGGTGTCACCAGTGGGCTGCCCCGGGGACCATGAATGTCACAGGCAGCTGGAGCGCCAGGCCTGTTAGAACATGCTCAGCAGAACAGGGATGCCGACCACCAGGCACGCTGTGCAGAACCTGGGCAACCAGAGGGCCACTTTCTTTACTTGTATTAGCTAACTGAACACCCAGGACAGCTACTGTCATCCTCTCTGGAGAGATCAGACGAGTTATAGTGTTTGCGAAGTTTTCTGCCAGCTCACAGGCAGCTGGGATGCTCCTGGGGCAATTCCCAGCCATGTCTGGAGTCATCTGCGGGGCAGAAGGCACAGTTAAACAGAAGCTCACCGAGACTGGAGTGGCTGCTTCTAAATGACGTTCTGAGGCTGGCAGCTCCTCAGGAGAATGTCAGTAAAACTACATAAACCACCAGAAAAGGAAAACAGCGAGGAGCAAACAGCAGACACCACCTCCCACTCTAGAAAAGAGCAGCAAAGTGCAAGGAAGGGCAGGAGTGGGGACTGACGTCCGCAGGAATGGCGTCAGCATCTCTGGAAAAGGTCCACACCTCCTCTGGAAGGACAGGGGAAAAGTAGAGGGTGACAACAGGAAGAGCAAAGGGGAACGGCAAACATCCTCGTGCGCTGCAACAGCTCAACCCAACCCAGAGCCTGATTCTCACAGTATGCGTTTCCATGGCTCCCATTCCACGTCAGCGACCAGTCATTAAACAATAGAGCAGTCTAGTGCATGATGAAGCTTCGGAAACACAGACTTGATGTCACTCTACCAGGGTTGCTGGGTAAGTAGGACATCTAACACTCCACCTAGCAGGGGCGAGGGCGGGTGTGCTCCTAGGTCTCCTTATTGGGAGGGTGGAGGGCATGAGTCCAAAGCCCAATGCTTACGAAGATCCAACCTAGCATCAAAGCAGCACTCTCTCCGCTCCACCGGGGGTTTTCACGGATGGCAATGGGAAAGGCTTATGGGTAGGATGGCAGAGTTAGAGAGTAGATATGTTCAAAGTGTCCATTTTGAGACCCTTCTCTAGGAAATATGTGTCTCTCGTGAGGAGAGGGTGAGAGTCCAGGTACAGATAAATTAGACCTCTGTCTGAGGTGCATTAGTCTGTGCCTGTGCGTGCGTGTATGAATGTGTGCACGCGTGTGTGCACACACACACATGTGATACTTGTGCATTTAGAGGTGAGAGGTCAACCTTGGTGTCGTTCCTCAAGACACAAGCTGCCTTGTCTCCTTGCTCTTTGAGACAGGATCTCTCACTGGCCTAGAATCCCCCAATTTGGCTACAACAGCTGGCTAGCAAGCCCAGCAATCAGCCCATTTCCCCCCCCCCAGCACTGGGATTGCAAACACACCCCATCATGCCTGGATTCTGTCTGTGCATTCTGGGGCTAGAACTTAGGTCCCTGTGTGTAAAAGGCAAGCACTTCAGTGACTGAGCCATCTCTCCAACACTATGGGGCCTGAATACTCACTAAGGAGCAAGGGCAAAGGGGGAGAAGGAAGGGCTGGCATTCAGAGACACAGGAAAAGCGGAAAATCACACCCCAACTTCACAGAACAGGGATGCACAACAGCCGAGCCGTGCTAATGCTAAGGAGGACCGGAGTTGCTCTAAGATTCCGGGTGATGGAACTAACACCACTCGGGCACACACATCTGGAAAATGCCTATTGCCAGTTATTGCCAGACAGAGATGAGTGTAAATCCAAACATGTGGGATGACACGTGTGTACGGCAGCCTGGTCCCCTTTTCCTTCTGGCCCTTTAGGAAGTCTGTCTCTAGCTGCATAAAAGGCAGTGGGGGTGTATTCAGGGGCCAGCTAGCTGAGGCCAAGGTAGACAGAGTAGATCAGCTGGAATTGCTACCTCCTACAGAGTGACCAGGAACCAATGGCTTTGCATCCTCTGATCCTATGCTCCCTTGACCTGTCTATCCTGGAGACCCTCTCGTGCTGGTATTAGCTGTAGGTGACACTCACGCCCTACCTATAACCTAAACTCATCCCAGCCTGGCCTTGCTGCATTTGCCATCTGTGGCTTATAGATGTTACGTAATTGATGGCAGATGTATACACATAAAACGAGGTAACCAACATGATGTGAAATGAACCAGGTCTGCCTTTGTCACAGGACTTGAAGGAGAGAAAGCAGTTACGGGGGATTGCCAAAAGAGACGCTAGTCTGGGCCACTCTGCTGCTTTGTCTCTGTGAATGTGACACAAACCTGGGCGTATCTGGAAGCAGGACTCTCAGATGAGGGAGTGCCTCCATCAGATGGTCATGTGGACCTGTCTGTGGGGGAATTTTCCTGATTAATGATTTATGTGGGAGTGCTCAGCCCACTGTGCAAGGGCCCACGTGGCTCTGGATGGTATATATATTTAACAATAACAACAAAGCAGACTGAGCAAGCCACAGGAGAGCAATCCGATAAACAGCATTCCTCTCTGGCTCATTCTGTTCCTGCTCCTCGGTGCCTGCCTTGAACTGCTACTCTGACTTCTCTCGGTGACGAACTGTGATCTGGAATCTTCAGGTAAAATAAACACTTTTCTCCCCAAGTCGTGCTCATTAGTGTTTTGTCACAAGCATCAGGGAAGCAAACTGGGTCAGCTGGAAAGGAGGCTCAGGTAAAGGAGCTTATCCCCAAGCCTAACAACCCAAGTTCAGTCCCTAGAATCCACAGAAAGGAAGCACTGGACCAATTCCTATTGTCCTCTGTCCTCCACTCATGTGCTGTGGAGTGTAGTCTCAATCTCTCTCTCTCTCTCTCTCTCTCTCTCTCTCTCTCTCTCTCTCACACACACACACACACACACACACAACACATGTTTTGTTTTGAGATAGTCTCACTATTTAGCCTATCCTTGAACTATATAAACACTATATAGCTGGCCTTGAACTCACTATCCTCCAGACTGTGGGGTATCAGGATTATAGCCATATACCGCCACACCCAAAATTGTATAAGGGATAAATCTGTAAGGCCAAATGAAAGATGGTCAAATAAAATTAGGGTTTTGTGAGTCCACAAAACACCATGATCATGAACAATATAATACAATAAACCATCTTGTAATATAATATAAAGTAAAAAAATACCAAATGCAAACTTGAAATTACACCACGATTATACTAATGTAAAGGTCTTGTAGAACGATGAACAAAGTCTGGAAGGGGACGTGGTAAAATGAAACATCTGAGCTCTTACCAAAGCTGAGCTGGGAGTTTACTTGTAATTTCAAAAATTTCAGCCACAGTTACAATATTCCTTGCTCAATAAATAAAAATAAATAGATTGAAGGGGGAAGATTCGGAACACATCGCGGGGTGGGATGTAAGAGGCACAGACTAAACCAGAATGGACGGCTGTTCTGCTCACGAGGGCCGGGAATGTCTCCCTGGCCCCGGGAGGCCTCGAACTCGGCCGCACTCTAAGTGTCCTCAATGTATTTGGTTTCAGCACTAACGCAAAATCGTGTCTCCTCTCACTGGTTTCTAGCTCTCTCGCTAAAAGTTGAGCCTCCCATCTGTTCCTCATAGAAGAGGGGTCTCTTACATCCTAACATCTTATTCTAGAAGACACAAGAAAGAGGAGGTTTGCTTTAGCCACACAACCAAGTCAATACGCTAAAGCAAACACTAGAAGAAGACATCTTGGAGTTGGAGACCAGAGAACAAAATTTCAGACAGCTGAGGGCGAAGAAGAGCCGGACTGCCAGCTGGCAGCTCGGCCAGGCCATCTTGCAGGGACCCTGGGCAGGTGACCCAGAGAGAAGGAATCTCCAGTCAGATCCTTTCCACCAAGGACGTCACTTACAGCTTCTGTTTGTTCACTTGCTTGCTTTCTTGCTTGTTTGTTTGTTTGTAAGTAGACGATTCGCTCTCACTCCATGGTCGCCTACGCTGACGCAACACAAAAAAAGGACTCGATTCTTATTTGTCAGCATTCAGATTAATGAAATTAGTATCAACACAAAATAAGTACAAAAGCCCCAAAGAGGGTTAGGAAGATGGACATTGCCACACAAGCACAGGGACCTGAGTCTGAGCCCCAGCACCCATGTGAAAGCCAGGCATGATGACACACACCTGTAATCCCAGTGCTGGGAGGCAGAGACAAGAGGCACCCTGGAGCTTGCCGCTCAGGCAGCCTACGCAAACCCACGCGCATTGAGTTCAATAAGACTGCGTCTCCGGGTCTCAAAACAAACAAGCAACAATCAAGGAAGGCATCCAACACTAACCCATTTCCACATGTATGTCCAATCCATGTGCACATATACATAAAGACGGAGTGGGAGAGGGAGAGAACAACTCACATATATGGAAAAATATAGCAAAACCCTTCAGTCTTGACTGGGTAAAAATCACTCACGTGAACGCACACTCTAAATGCATTTCAGGAGCAGAAGAAAGGCTGCATCTACACGAAAGGCAAGCAAATGAGGAGAAATGAAGGGAGGCCAGGAGAAAGGAGGGAAAGGCAGAAAGAGGAAGCTTTAGTTAAAGCATAAGCCGTACAGAGGACTCCAATGGCACGCAGCCAGCCATAAGCCACCAAACGGGCCAGCTTGGGCGTGTTGCAGACTGCTGCTCGGTCCATCCTGCTCCGTTTCTCTCTGCAGCACCCACCCCCCCCCCCCCAGTGGAGAATCACCACCTTTCGGGTCTCAGGCTCTTCATCTCCACCACGCTCACACACAGACATGCTGTTCGGTCTGACGCACCAGTCAATAGAGGGTACCCCAGGAACACCACCCTTTACTTCTGCGCCTGCACTGGGGCTCCCGGTGATTCCTCAAGGTGACCTGCTACCACTCAAAGAACTGAGATAGGCAGGAGCCTGGCTCTCACACACAGACCTCAGTAAATGAGAGCCCCTGGAGAAAGACCCAGGCATGTGCTCTTCAACAGTCTCCCCAGGTCTGGGAGACACACTGGCCAACAGATAAACTCAGGCGAGACTCGAAATGGGAAGCTGTAAACTGAGCCCACCCTGCAGGCCTTGCCTCTACCCTTCGTTGCCACGGCCTTCAGGCCCCGACCCCCCCAAAATGCAGCCATGTCATTTCACCCCTTCAAGCCTCTTGTTCCCGTTTCTGCCACTCTGCATGAAGCCAATTCAGAGTCTGTGACATTGGACAGGAACACATTCATGTGCTCCTACCTACCCAACATGGAACGTATGCCAAGAAGATGCTTTGGGAAAGCCAGTCTCCATAAGCCGGTTGAGCAGCCAATGAGCGATAGAAAGATGGAAGGGCAGGCTTGGAACGCCATGGGTGGAGACACTAGCTTATAGAGCCAAGGCTGCTCCTGCTCACGTGTGACTTGCGACCGGCATGTCTGTGGCTCCGTGGGTCAGATGAGCTGGATTTGACAGGGACATACCCCCTCTGTCACCACCAGGCTTTGGCTTTTCCTGGATGAACACACACATTCCTTGCCACTTATTAATCTGCTTCAAGCCTCATGACAGTAAGGGAGGCGATCCGGTGTAAGCCTCGGCCTCGCGGGCCAGCAAGGAAGATATCTTGCATTCCGAAATGCAAAGGAAGCCTGGATGTGCTTCTGCTGAATGCACAGGCGGGGCCCATCCAAACGATGCGATGAGGTAAATATCTGGATGTGCTCTCCGTAACGGGAAACACTCGGCGCTTCTGAAGCTGACCCGCGCTGCTTTCATGGCCGCCACAGGAACACCGTCCTCCCTTATGACTAGACCACAGCCCAGAGCATGTGCCCGGGCCCGAGCGCGCCCGAGCGCACCCGAGCTGCTGGGTGCTTCTGGGAAACAGAAGCGGATGCTGCCGCACGGGCCTGGCTGTACGCTTCGGTGCAGCGGCCTCATTCGCCCTCTGTTCGCGAACTAGGCCAAGCACAAGGGTGACAGTAAAGAGCAGCGCACACATACAGCGCACTGAGGGCCGGCTTGGGGTGGCGAACCTTCAGCCGAAGGGCCTGTTGGTGATGTGCCTGCCTGCAGCTGGTGGGCCTTCCGCATTACTTTCTACAAGGGTGTGAGCGTAAGGCAGGCAGGCTGTGGGGCTGCGGAGGTGGCTGGGAGGTGGCTGGGAGGTGACTGCAGCGAAGTGAGAGGGGCGGCATCAGAGCCCTCCATGGGGCTGTGGAGGTGGCTGGGAGGTGGCTGGGAGGTGACCGAGGAAGTGAGAGGGGCGGCATCAGAGCCCCTCACCACTGAAGCTCTCACAGCTCTCCCCACTGCAGCCATAAGCTCCAGGAACGCGCACACAGGATGGCCTGAAGGCTCACCAGCCACATTCCTAGCTCAATCAGTTGGCTACAGCAACTCTAGAGACTCAAGGTTGACCTCTCCCCACCCCCATGCACAAGCCATGCACACAAACTGATGCACACAAGCTAACACACACATACATACACTCACCTACACCAACACACACACACAAACATACTAACACACACACTAACATTCAACACTAACACCCACCCATACACTAACATGCACTCACACACAAATGTACACTTAAGCACATTCACAAAAACACACACACTAAAACACTCACACTAACATGCACGCTCACACACAAAAACATACATTTACACATACAGTCACACACACACACACACACACACACACACAGTTATACAGAAAGCATTTTCCTGGCTTTGTCAACATCAAATACAGAGCTGTGCACAGAGTAAATGCTCAGTGACCCTTTGCTCAATGAGAAAGGCGAGTGGACTAACACAGAGCCAAAGCAGATTCTTCCTTGCCTCGGGCCATCCCCTGCACACACAGGGCTCCTACGGCACCAAGGTTTGTTGAAATTCAGCCCTGCTGAAAATGTTCTGCTCAGCAGTGGCCCCTGGGTCCCCATGTTCTAAGGGATGAAATCCGTAACTCATATTCTTCTCTTAAACCCCGGCTGCAGCCCTCCTTTCCAGCGCAGCTCTGCCACGGCCTCCACCCCTCCCACCCACAGGAAGTGGGATGTGCTCCCCCTTTGGTCTGGCCACTCTTTCCTCTCCTCCCTCTGTCCGTGAACAGACAGTCTCCACCCATATGCCAAACGGTCCCTCTCCCACCTTCCACTGCTGTTGCACACACCCTTTTCCTAAGCGCTTAACGCCTGGCACTAATTATCTTCTCAGTGACACTGCAGGCTCCTCAGGGGACAGATCATGATTTGTTTTATCTTGGTATTCCACACATTGTCTTTAGTAAGAGCTCAGGCACAGTCTGTCATTGGCTGGGCCCTGGGGAAATGCCAGGTAAGCAAACAGATGGGTGCGCACATGGGTGTACAGATGGAGAGAGGACAAATGGAGTATACGGACGGACAGATGGATGGCAAACAAGTCCTTTCTCTGCTCAGTCACTGGCTGGGAATCAGTGGTGCCTCTACTGACATCCAAATGACAGGTCCTCTGTTTTCCAAAGCAAGTCACTCAGAATTTGAACCCTGGCTGTGCTCTCTGCTTGAAACTTTCTTTCCCCTCGGCTTTGGACACCACAGTGTCCTGGTTCTTCTCCTAAACTTCCAGCTACCTTTTTGTGGCTTCTCTCCATTCTCTTCCTCCCACTCCCCAAGAGTTAGGGAGCCAATCTTGGTAATCTACTCACTTCCTCCAAATCAGGAGAAATGCTGTGTATCAGCAATGCACTTTGTGGTGATGTCTTCTGGGTGGAAGGGTGATTCCAAACCCCATCTTCCTCCAACTGGACACAAATCCAGGCAGTTCTATTCAGAAACATTGCTAGACTCCACTTCTCCCACCCTCCTAGCCTATAACTTAGTCAGAGCCCATTTCCATCTGCTTGTTCTGCCCTCCAGCCCTCCATAACCCCGTCTCTACTTTGAGAACTATTCCTGCAAACCACAGCATCCAGATTCCATGTGGACTGGCTTCTCCGAGCACTGTGTGCACCTGAATCTAATCACCAGGAGGCCTCGCTCCTCAGCCTCCTTAGCCCATCAGCCTCCTGAGCCAGCACTTCCTTAGTCCTAACATTTCAGTCAGCCACTCCAAGCTTTTCAACAATGTTTCCCGCCTGAAAAGCCTTTCCTCCAAAATCTTACCTCACCTGAGAAATGCCTGCTCATCTTTTAGACTGACTAAATTCTGAGGTTCATAGCTGACTTGCATGCCAGTCCGACTCCCCAGGTGAGGACGACAGCTTTCTCCTTTAGGTACCCACGGTGTTTAGAGTCTATCTCACTGCATTCTTATATATATTTCTATTTTTGTGTGCCATACCTCAGGCTGTTAGCCAAAACCAGCTATCCATTTCTTAGGCTTATTGCTCTGACCCAACTATAAACAAGTTTCAGAGGAAATAAACACAGATCTAGAATCAAATACAAATTCAAATGAACAATAATTGCATGTATACATTTGCATTGTCATGGGGGTGCAAATGCATGAGGTGCTGGTAGAGGTCAGAGGTTAACTTTGGTTGTCAGCTTTTATGTATCTTCTACCCTCTTTGAGACAGAGTCTCTGGCCTAGAACTTTGACACATAGGCCAGAGTAGGGGGCCCACAGAATTCCAGAGCGCCCCCCATCTCCACCACCCACATCAGATTCTGAGGATCCAAACTTAAGTCTTCATGCTTGCAAGCTATGAAGGCATTTACCGATGGAGACACTGCTCCTGCTCAGACATGGCAATGCAGCGAATAGATAATACGGCTACAAAGGTACAATCAGATATGGCGACAGGGAGCACTTCAATTATGACGGATCATTATTTAGACATTTTTCTTTTTGAAAAATGAACCCATTTTAAAGCCCTAGCCCACTACTTTAAAGGCCCGATCTACAGTTAATCGGTGTCTACATGACACTTGGTGGCGAAGCATATACCACTCCCACCATACCTACTGCTAGTGAGTGACTGAGGGCCAGCAAGAGACATGACCGGGCAGAACGGCTGCAAGGGGAACAAGCCGTGAGCACGACAGAGCGAGATCTTCAGGAACAGGTACCAAGCCTCGAGGGCTGAAGAGCTTCAACACTCGCTCACGGAAATGGAAGTATTCAGCTACCAAATTCTCACTCAGATTGCTCAAAGAGGGCTGTGTCTTCAGGTTATCACCAAACCAAAAATCCTAAACCTAAAAAGAAATGCATTCAGAGGAAGCCTCAGCAGCAATCCCTGAGATGCATTCAGAGAGAGCCTCAGCGCATTCAGTGGAACCTCCCAGTAGCAATCCCTGAGAGAAATATGATGATCTGGGGTGTCAAAAGTGTTCTAACCGTATTATTTCCAAAATTCTCCTGATCACATCTAACAAACCACAAAATCCATTTCCTGTGCTTAAACAATGCCTCTGTGGTTCTGTTACTTATTTACATCTTTTTGCTGATTCATCTAGTACAGGGAGGTATGGGCGCACACACCAAAGCGTGTGAGGAAATCAGAAGACTGCCTGGAGGAGTTTGTTCTTTTCTTCAACCGCACAGTACGGGGGTGCCAAACTTGGGTGGTGACGTTTAGAGCCAAGCACCTTCGCCACAGAACCTTCTAGCTGGCCACGCGCTTTGATGTGCCAAATATCTATTAACGTCATTCAGTCCTCAGAGCTGCCCCTTTATCTGAGGTATGGTGATCCCAAAGTCATCCTTCATAAAGGCCCCTCGAGCAGTGAGGGCCAAACTAACCAAGTAGTGAGTACCTGTGAGGAAACACACACACACACACACACAGGCGTGCACGCACACACACATACACGGGTGTGCTCAACGCATAATCACACACACACACCACACATACATACTCACACACAGCACACACACACACACATACATACAGTCATACATATGAAACAGTCTCACACAGTCACATACACATATCCAGTCTCACACACATGCTCACATACATACATTTGCACTCACACACATACAGTAACACACTCACACACAGTTATAAACACGAAATCACAGAGAATCACACAAACATGAGTCACACACGAGTGACACACAGAGTCATACACAAAGTCTCTCTCACACGCAAACACGCAAAGAGTAACGCACACAGTCACACCCACAATAACACACCCGGTCTCACGCACAGAGTCACACTACCGTCCTACACGCGCTCACGCTGCCGTGCTTCTTTGTTCTCTGTGTTTCTCCTGGCTTGAGGTGTGACTCTTTGCTGGCCTGTCCGTTGTCTGAGCCACCTTCCTCACTGTGCACGAGGACTTTTTAAACTCCCAGCTCCTATAACACAGAGCCTGGCACACCATTGGTGCTGTGGTTGTGGAACAGCTGTGCCCTGCCAGGCAAGCTGTCCTTCTGCCACGGAGGAAACCACCAGGGTCAGGCTGCCGGGAACCAGCACAGTCAGAATTCGAACTTCCGTCTACCGGCCCCAGCAGCCAAGAGCTGCCCGTGGTCTGGGATACTCAGACCCAGGTGGCTCAGTGTGCCAAAGGGCCTAAGTGTCCCAGCAGGAAGCAAGTGGCATCTTCCTACACCCTCAAGTTCCTCATTTTCCCTAAACATTTAGAAGAGGGCTATTTCCCCAGTGTCAACCCTGTTTACTGTTAATCTGAGTAATGGGTATCTTTTGACAATTTAAAATTGTGTCTTATTTTGAGGCAGAATGTCATACTCTGATGGCTGTCTATATAGGACACTCAGGCCGCACCATGAGCATTTGGACGGGAGCACCTGAAAACCCCTCCTGTCCTGACCGCTGCCCCAAAGTGCTAACACCGGAATGAGTAAGCAAAGAGAGATGCAGCCAAACAGATGGCCTCCCTAGGCAGGCCCTCGGTCACAGAGAGCACTTTGCAGGCAGAGAAAGAAGAGGCTTTTGGTAAGGGTAACACATGTTGAGGGTATTTAGCTCAGGGGTCGACTGCCTGAATAGCATGCTTGAGCTCCTGGGTTTGATCCCCAGAAACACACACACACACACACACACACACACACACACACCCCAGGTGTTGGCTAGAGTGAGAGCTGACCAGAGCAGTGCAACACGGGGCAGATTTGTCTTTCTGGGATGGCTTAGGTATGGTCCTGCCTAAAGGAGAAAATCTCTGGAAACTATTTCCACCTTAACCATTCACTGCGGCCAAATTAGGAACACCCACCACTGCTTCTGGCATAGCAAGGGCGCAGCTCTTAATGGCCTCTGGCTTGGTCTGCTGGGTCCAGGTGCTCATGGGAAAGGTAGCCCTGCCCGTATTACTTGCTGAGGTGCAGCCCACCCTCCAGCCATGCTGGTGGCACCAAGAAAGCCCCTCTCTCCCATCTACTTGGTTGACATGGGTCATGTGTGTAGCAGAAATGAGCCCTGAACTCTGCACAGAACCCACAGGCTTTCCAAAACATTTCAAGTCGCCCTGGCTCTGAACCAAGAATCCTGCTCAGAGCCAACCGCTTACAGCCCATTAAAAAAAGAAAAGCCCATGCAAATGCAAATGCTCTGTCCATTAGACAGGGAGAAACAAGAGCCACATCTTGGGATGGAGCTAGTCATTGTTGAAACGAGACAAGCGCCTGGACTCCCCGAAGAGGAAACATCTCTGTGTTAGAAACCACAGCTATTTCCAAAGTGCACAGTCAATGACACGGGAGACCAGGGTGCCCTTGGAGGCAGCAAGCCGGCAACTGACTCTGCTGTGTGCCGAGACAGCTCCGGGCCTGGGAAACTGGGGCACCTTAGGGCTTCTAGCTGCTTGGAGTTTGAGGTTCAGTGTGTTTACATTGCTATAGAAGCTAAAGACCCTACAGGTCTTCCATTTTTCTAAACCAATATAATTTCTAACTTTATTCTAAATATTGCCTGCATACCCACAGATAAATGTGGCTCTCACTCCTCATCAAAGAAGGTTTAAAAAAAAAAAGAGAGAGACCTGTGGAAACGATCACAGAGCCCCAACTGGCCAAAATGTAGAGAATAATTGACTGTGCAGTGCCTAGACCTTAGCTGATACGTCTACAATGCCACCCTACACCAGGGGCTCATGGAAAACCTCCCAAGAAGAGTCATCAACAACGTCAGATCCAGCCGGGGCAGTGGTGGTGGCACACGCCTTTAAGCCCAGGACTTGGGAGGCAGAGACAGGCAGGTCTCTGTGAGTTTGAGGCCAACATGGTCTACAAAGCAAGTCTAGGACAACCAGGACTGTCACACAGAAAAACCCTGTCTCAAAAAACAAAAAGCAAAACAAAACAAAAAGAACGTACAATCCGGAGGACGAGGCTACCTACTGCTGGATGGTGTCTTCCAGCCAGGAAGCTGTGGCCATGAAGTCTCAGCAGTGCAGGGACCAACACGTTTCCATAAGGATAACAGCAGCTGGCACACCAATGTGGATATGGGAAAAGGCCCCATCCTGAGATGGAAGGTAGACAGTCATTGGCTACGGAGAGAGGGAGAATCAGCCTTCTCCAGGGACGAGCTCCTGACGGTCAGCTCTAAATACATGTGCTTATGAGCCACGCTACATAGACTCAGTAGATTAAATGTGTGTGTGTGTGTGTGTGTGTGTGTGTGTGTGTGTGTGTGTGTGTGTGTAATTAAAGAAGAGGTCGTGGATTTGAGAGAGGTTACACAGGAGGAGTTGGAGGTAGGCAGTGGCATGATGTAAATATGGTACTTGTGTATAAAATTCTCAAAAAACTGCAAATAAATAAATAGACACATACATACATAAATCAAGCACAAAGAACTCACCCCAGCCTGAGCTGCAGTCAACACACCCTTGTGAGGCTCCCGTAGAAGCTGCTGCACTGGCTGCTGAGTCACAGAAGCTGAAAGGACCAGTGGAACAGAGGTACCATTCTGTAAGCCTCCACTCACTGGCCTGTGTTCTGCCTCACAGAAGGTCGTCTCTGTTTCTTCCTCCTCCTCTTCTCCCTCTCCCACTCCTTCTCCCTCTCCTCTTCTTTTCCCTTCTCTCTTTCTTTCCAGATACTTGAGACTGTTGGTCATGAAGAAGGTTCTACTAAGGCTCACAGTCTAAGTTACATGGCACTCTTGAACTTCAACTGGATGCTACACTGGGCATCACTGGGCACCAAACCAAAGAAAGTTTCCTAGAATCTGATTCCCCAGATGAGGACTTCCTACTGTAACATGGATATAACAGAGATGATTTTACAAACCGGCAGCCACCAGCACATGGAGCTGGTCATAGAGAGGCTCCAGTGGGAAGGCACCACGGGAGTGGGAAGGCACCACGGGGCCCAGAAGCAGCAGCTGCCTCCAGGGCTGCACGTGGCCACCATGAAGCTTGCCTCCGCAGGGCATCTCAGCCAGGATGGCCCTGGGTGGTCAGGGGAAGTCACAATGTTTCTGTTTCCTGCTCCTGTCCCCAGCAGCTCCAACTTGGCACTTTTCAATAAAACAATGGATTTTTATGACAGAGTCTTCCTGATCTGACCCCTTCCCACAAGCTCTGCTTCCGAAACTATGTTGGATGCTGAGATCAACATCTTTACTCAGCGTTCTTACTGTCATGATTAGTTGCTCCCAGTCACACCCACTCAGTTCACCCTTCGCAGCCCCTCTCTTCCATCGTTAGTACCTTCACCTCTCCACAGCCAAATTTTAGTGCTATCCCGTACCCAGACCGTCTGTCATGTCTGCTATCTAAGGTCTCCCCAGTCCATACTCAACCTGCCTTTTTACCTTGATCTTAGGAAACAAAAAGACAAAAACGCAAGAAGCAACCAACCTACCTCCTTAAAGTACTAGCTGTGCCTAACCCCACCTCCTTGCCACCCACTACCAACAACCTACGAGCAAAAACTCCTTATGTGTACCCTACATGGATGGGTCCATTTAGTAGTATCAGAGAGCCTCATTTATTCCCATCTTCCCATTGGCTCCCTTGTGTAAGTCAGATTTCCATCATTATGATAAAATGCCCGAGGTAACTGACTTAAAAAAAAAAAAGTTTAATTTATCTCATAGTTCTAGAAGTTTCAGTCTAAGATCTGGTGGAGCTTCTTCTTCGGGCTGCTGGGTTCGCGTCTCCTAAAGGCTCCTTTGCTTTCCAATGTATTGTGCCATTCTTTAACATGTGAACCTTCTGTAAAATTATTTTCATTGCTGTGCGTGTGTGTGTGTGTGTGTGTGTGTGTGTGTGTGTGTAAACCAAAGAGCCTGATGTTGTGTATTTTCCTCATTCTCAACCTTATTTCTTGAGACAGAGTCTCTCTCTGAATGGGGCTCACTGACTCCATTTTGGGCCGACTGTCTGCCAGCGATCCCCAGGGACCCTCTCCAAGCTTCTTTCCCTTAAATGTGGTGCTGGGTGAGTGAATTCAGAGCCTCATGCTTGCACAACAAGCACTTTTACTGACTGAGACATTTCCCCAGACCTAACACACAGGCCTCTGAAGAACTCCTGTCCAGACCACAGCACCTGTTTAAACAATCAACTAGACAAATGTCCTCCCTGCCTGCCTCCCCCTTGGACTCTCACACAGCATGGTGGCTGCCCTGGACTGCATCGGTCCTGCTCCATTGTCTCTTTGTCTCTGGTGTTGGAAAGCTATATCTATACACAACCCCCTAAAGATGCCACCATTTCTTCGCACTTCCCTAGGCTGAGTTCTCTCAGGTCCATCCTCTAGCAGTATCCTTCTACCTTCTACCCCCGCAAAAAGTAATAAATGATCATTTCCCAACTTAAAGGAAGAGCTCCTAGGGAGAGTGTGAAGGACATGGCCTGTATTACAGCACAAGGCAGACACAGCTCTGGCCCTGAGCCCTCTTCACCAGGCCGTATCTTGTTCCTGCCTCTTTGGCAGTTCCTTCAGATTCACCTCCATTCCACAGGGTGATGATTACCCACAGCTTCCAGAGAAGCCTCTAGACTGAACCATAGAAGCCCATGGGGGACATGTAGAAATGGGGCTGAAGCCAGAGGGGTGTGCAGTTTCTGATGTACTTAAGGGGACTGCAAGCACCCAGATCCTTGCAGAGGCCTGGGAGGATCCGAATGGGTCTGTGAGGGTCTCTCCCAGCCTAGCCACACTTTGGCCCTATCTCAGACTCCGAGAGAATGAGTGACCAAGAGGAAGCAGATCCAGCAAGCCAACATAGCAACAGAATAGGTGACTAGGGACATGAGAGCCTCAGGCTTCCACCAGGGTTCCGCTGGTGCAGGAATCACCTTGAGCCGGAATATGGAGAAGGCAGGCTATTTCTACAGCCCTCTGTAGTGAGTGACCCTGATGCTTTGGATAGCCAGATCACTATTAATTCTGGGGGCCAACTAAGCTAAGCCAAACATGGAGAGAAATGTTACCTAGGGTTCGCACGCTAGAGATGGGACCATCACTTTTTGTTATCTAGTAAAGAGACGAGAAACAGAACCTACACAGACTAAGCGTCAGTAACCCTATTTTGAGTAACAAGGTTCTAGTACATTGACTGAGAGCCAAAGATCAAGCAATGGGAACCGCGTTGAAATCCTAAGTGTCATATCTTAGTACAATGAGTGTCAATGCTGAGCGTGTTAGCACAGTGCTGCTCAGAGTTCCGTGTGAGGCTGATCCCCAGTCCCACCTCTATTACCAAGCACACCAAGGTGGCTTGTCTAAGGCCCAGGTCAGGGGACCATTCGGGGGCTGGCTGCATCGAGACTCATGCTCCTAGCGCTGGCCGAGCCTCCTGAGCAAATCTGGGAACGGCTGAGCATCCCCTGGGTCCCGCCCATCCCACTGGAAAGTCATTTGTATTCCTGTGCAGTCAGTCCGAGGTTTGCAGCCAGGTTTGGCTGGGGAGGTCTCACTGCTCGTTTCTCTCCTAAACCTCTCTGGTGGACAGCCAAGTCTCCATTTTACTCAAACTTTAAAACCAGAAATGGATGAAGAAAAATGATTCCCAGGAAGGATGGAAAACTAATCTAGCAACCAATTGCAGCTGTGTGGAGGGCTGCTGAGGGGACTGGGCACCTTCGCAGAGCAGGCCCCAGGGGATGGGGTGGAGCCTGCATCTCTGTGTACACCATTCAGACAGCTATCATTGTTTGGGGGGGGGGGGGGGCAAGATGCTCAGCTCTCTCTGAAGTGTGCTAGGACTCACTTGCTCTCCTAGAGACTTAGGTACCTGAAAGAGCAATCTCGACAACAGAGTCACGTCAAAGTTTGTCAAAGGGATCCAAAACACATGCCACTGTACTTGGAGGACATATGGAATTCAGGCCGCATACACACATACACACATCCATCCACACGAACACACATACACTCTCACACACGACACAGAAGTCAATAGAGAAGGTCAGTTTGGTGAACACAAACGTAAGTTCTGTTCATAGCTGCTGTGGAAGTATTGACAGGGACAGAGCATGCCAGCACCGCAGATCTGGGGAGGGCTGCAGTTCAAGGGAAGAACAGTGCGGCAAGAGGTGCTAAGGGACCCCGTGTTCAGGCAGGAAACCACACCAACAAAGAAACAGAGGAAACATGAAGAGGGAAAGTGCATTCAGATATGCAGAGCAGAGAAAATGCTCAGCGGAGTCCTACGTCCAAAGCTAAGGGCTTCCAAGGAGGGAACCAGTGACGTACAAAAAGGGTCATTTCATGAAGCATTAGGAGTGGCCATGATGGAAAGGGGAGAGCAGCAAAAACAACAGCGTGGGATGCGAACATGAAGGACGCTTCCTCTTCAGGGGATTGCACTCCTCTCCCAGGCTTGGAGAACTCCAGGAGGTTAATGGCAGCTGCTGCTGGTAGCACACGGTGTTTTAGGCTCTGCTGCAGCCCTGTGGCTTCCTCTGACAGCTCTTGGACTGGTGGCTGCTACCCATCCTGCCTCCTCTGAGGGGGGAACCTCACTCATCAGATGACCTTGTGCTCTTTAGGGCCCTGGCTCACGGTCCCTGGTGGGAAAGGATGCAGGGAAGCTTGCTGAACAATGGATCCTCGCTGGGGCGGGCAGGTAGCAGGAGTGACTGCAGAGCCTCCAGCAGCACATTCCCAGTCCTGTGTGTACCCTAGAATCACGCACAATCTGCTTCAGGCTGCCTCCCCACAGTTGCACTCCAGACACTGGCATCTAATTGACCTAGAAGTGGCCCGGCATTAAAAAAAAAAAAAAAAAAAAAAAAAGCAAGCTTCAACCCCCTAAATGATTCTAACCAAGACCAAGACCAAGAACTTCCCAATGAACTTGAAATACAAGTTCGACAGATATTGCAGAGGAGTGATTTTTGGATGTAATTAGTGCTCTTGGTGTAACTCAGCACGCTACGGGGAAAGGAAAGGGTCCCTGAGCCAGGGCTCTAAAGAGCACAAGGATCAACTGATCCAAGGTGGGAGGGAGGGCGGCCAGGATTTGATCATGCTCCTTCCAGCGTCTCTAATCCTATCACAGCCTCCACTAAGCAGATCGAAGCCTGCTGAGCACTGCAAGTCCGTGGGCCCACCATTCAGCAGCTGCTGGCTTGGATGAGCTCCGGCGCCTCCAAGGAAGCAGCCCTGAATAGGCACTGCAGTTGTCAGCACCACACCCCATCAAATGCAAACTTTCAGACCCATTTTGGGGGTGCTGGGAGCTCTCACCTCCAGGGAGGGCTTCTCCCCGCTACACTTTAAGAATGATTACTGTAACGATGCCAAGCTCCACCAGCAGTCACGGTAACAGGATCTCTGAGCGCAGAGTCCAGGCACCAACGCTGCTCAAGCAGAGGTCACTGAGCTCTCATGAGCTATGCCAACAGGCTGGGGAGCAAGGAGCCCACTGTCCTGTCGGTAGCATCCCCAGCAGTAATTAGAGAACCCTGCTTGATGACAGCCTCCCTGGAAATGGGCTCTCCAACACATACCACTGGTCCCCAATCTCTCTGAAGCTGATTTTTCCCTCTGTAAAACAAGGGTGTCCTTGCCTTGAGGACTGTCCTGATGTGAGGCCAGAAAATGACAGTGTCTTGCTTAGGGTGTGACCCTAGAGCTGGCATGGACTGACCTTTTTAGGAAGCAATAAAGCATTGGACAGGCTGGAATATACTTGTAACCTAAGCGCTGAGCAGGCAGAAGCAGCAGGACAGCCTGTCCCAGGATGGCTTGGAACGCAGAGCGCAGAGCGGAACCCTGTCTCAGGAGCAGAATTAAATCCCTTAGAATCAAAAGGAAGGGGGAAAAGGGAAAAGAGGGAGATTGGTAGAGAAAAGGAGAGCGAGAGATAAAGAAAAAGAGGAGAGCTGCAGAAAGAGAAAGGAGGGAGGGAAGGGAAGAAGGAAGAAGGAAAGAGGATGGGGAGAAGGAAGAAAAGAGGAGAAAGGGAAAGAGAGGGAAGGAGGAAGGAGCTAAGAGGGAGGAAGGGCAGAGAAAGGGAGAGGAAAGAAAGAGGGGAGAGAAGCAGGGAGGAAGGGAGGGAGCAAGGTGGGAGGGAGGAGGGAGGCAGGGAGGGAAGAGGGAGAAAGAGAGGGAAGAGGGAGGAAGGGAGGGAGGAGAGAGGAAGGGAGGGAAGAGGGAGGAAGGGAGGGAGGGAAGGAGGAAGTGAGGGAGGGAGGGAGGAAGGGAGGGAGGAGGGAGGGAGGGAGGAGAGAGGAAGGGAGGGAGGAGGGAGGAAGGGAGGGAAGAGGGAGGAAGGGAGGGAGAAGAGAGGAAGGGAGGGAGGAGGGAGGAAGTGAGGGAGGGAAGGAGGAAGTGAGGGAGGGAGGGAGGAAGGGAGGGAGGAGGGAGTGAGGGAGGGAGGAGAGAGGAAGGGAGGGAGGAGGGAGGGAGGAGGGAGGGAGGGAGGAGGGAGGAAGGGAGGGAGGGAGGAGGGAGGAAGGGAAGGAAGAGGGAGGAAGGGAGGGAGAAGACAGGAAGGGAGGGAGGAGGGAGGAAGTGAGGGAGGGAGGAGGGAGGAGGGAGGGAGGGAGGAGGGAGGGAGGGAGGAGGGAGGAAGGGAGGGAGAAGAGAGGAAGGGAGGGAGGAGGGAGGGAGGGAGGAGGGAGGAGGGAGGGAGGGAGGAGGGAGGAGGGAGGAGGGAGGAAGGGAGGGAGGGAGGAGGGAGGAAGGAAGGGAGGGAGGGAGGAGGGAGGAGGGAGGGAGGGAGGGAAGAGGGAGGAAGGGAGGGAGGAGGGAGGGAGGAAGGGAGGGCGGAGGGAAGCAGGCACATGGAGCTTTGGTCTGATCAGAGCCAGCAGATATGAATAGATGCTCACCCACCCAAAGCACCGACAACAGTCTTTCCCTGACAGACCCTGAAGGACTTCGCCACAGGCTCCCGGAAATGAGTCCTTTTGGGTTTTATTTCTTGTCAAAAATTATGTTGAAATAATCTTTTCAGCCATGTTGAAACAGCAGGCTCATGTCAACTCTTGGCTGGAAGCTTCTGCTTAGCAGAAATCAAGGGACCAGAACATCCATTTGTTACATGCAGTCGTGTGTAAAACTCTTTAATTGCCCTAGCTAATGTCACGGGATGTGGGGGAGGGGAAGACAATGGCTAGATAGTGGCAAATAGGCAGAGGCAATCTGCATGAGCCAAATCCTGTCTGTCACTGGCAGGCGGTTGAGTGACCATCAAGACGAAGACAGACTGAATCTTCCTTTTCCTTATTCTTTTCTTTACTGTGGTGTGTGTGTGTGTGTGTGTGTGTGTGTGTGTGCAGATCGGGGGAGGGGTTACATGCTCATGGTGCACATGCCTGTGGAGGCCAGAGGTTGTCTTCATAAATGTCTTCCCACTATCTGTGCTAAGGCACAGTATGTCACTGATCCTGAAGCTCACCAACTCTAGATATTTTATCTAACCAGCTTCCGTTGTCTCTAGAGTGGGCGGTTACAGTGGCCACCATCCACGGGGTTTTCCTTGGGCTCGGGGGCCTTTAACTCCCATCTTCATGCAGCAGGCCTCCATCCACTAAGCCATCTCTCCATCCCTGAAGCTTCCTTTCAACCTTGGTCCTTTTGGCCTCTGGGTAAAGTCTGAGTCCCTCCAACCCCCAGATCTGCCCTTTCCACCTCTCTACAGCTCCTCAGGGGAAACTCCTGAGATGCTCGCGCTCTTCTCTCATGCTCTCACTCCGATCCCTTAGTTTAAGCCATCTCCATCCTCTGAGCCACCCGAGGCCCACCTAACCTTCCCCAGTCCATCCCTTCTAGACAGCCTCTGCCTTGGGTCTTAATTCACTTTAAACTACTCATGGCAAACTGTCTGGCCACCCCATCTAACTTAGAAGCACTTGACAGGCATGAACGGGGTAACTGTAATTCACCATTAAACTAGGTCCCTTTTAAGAGCAAAGGGGGTGTTAATCATCGTAGCAAGCCCACAGGCAGAAACCACATTGTCCCAGACCTCTAGATGCCTTCAGTGAGTCTAACCCTCTGATGATATCTAACCTTCTCAGCTCCTGGATCTTATAAACAGGAGTTGACAAAGGAGCAGGCAGAAAAAATAAAAAATAAAAAAAGGATCATCTACCCTGTGAAAGGTAGAGGACAGAATAACCACAGCTCACAGTTATGAATAGAAATGAGCAAGCTACATGCTGCTTTTATTTCATTCTCTATAGAGATGCAAATGTGAAGGCTGACGTAAGGTTGAAGCAAGCCTTGCATGAGAAATACAGTTTGCATAGTTTAATACAATTTAATATCTACCCATGGCCAGCTAAACATCTGTCTCTAATTCCACAGCCAAAGCCCTTTCAAAGTCACTGTCGCTGGACATACACATCTTGGAAAGACTAAACTGCTGTCCAGGCCTGGCAAGCTATAGCGTTTGTTCACCGGGACCCCTCCATCCCAACATGCTACTTTTCCAGGGCTGTTTTCAGCTCCAGGGAAAGGACAAAAGGACAGGTCAATCAAGCTTGCTCACCCTGGCAGGGGGCACCTAACAGGCAGGGCCACAGTAACAAAGATACAAGGGGTAATTGGGGCTATCAGAGAAAGCCGCTTACTCTATCGGCCTCTGCCCTGTTTTCAGGAAATGCTCATTGGAGGAGAAAGCCTGGCCTGTTAGCAAGTATTTCAGTACAGCCATCACCCTTCCCTGTTTGATTCTAGGGATCAGCCCTTGCTAAGAAGGCATGGGACAAGGGCTCCATCAGGAACCCAGGTTTTTCTGCTTGCTCTCACTCTGCCTGCTCTCCTTGCTGAGGAGAAGCAGCCACGCCCCACTTGCAGAAGAACACCCTGATTCTGGCTTGGTCTTGTCTATATCTCGGGCTATAAACTGGAGCCTCACAGAGTGGAGGCCAGGACGGTATTCCTGGTACAGCCACACCTGACAACTTTGAAGGCAGAGGTTGATGATGACAACTTCAGGAAACCTGGCAAGCAGGACTGCGCAGGGGCGTGGGACGCTTGACACTGCAAGATGTCGCTCACAAAGCTCACACTCAGAAGAGAGCAATTGGCTTACAAAATAAATCACAGCATTTTAGGTAAGCTTATGAGGTTTGTATCGGGCTGTAGCCAAAGTTACTGTGAACCAAGGGTTGCGTCTGCCTGCACTTTTCTCTAATGACTAGAGGCCTTCACTTGAAATGCAGTGGATCTGCAGCAATGCCTCGAGGTAACTGGTATGCTACTTTAGCGGCCCTAGGGTAGGTTCACCTTCCAGGAACAGCCAATTCCTACTCTCAGGGTGAACAAGAAACAGCGAACACCATGGGACAGAAGTGACTTGCCTAACATCACACGAAATGCAGCCTGGGAGACCAGAAGACGAGCAGGTCCTGCCAGCCTGAGCTTCCCCAGGGAGGTCCAGATCTTATTTCCCTTTTTGAGCCTAAGCTGAGAACCACATCCACACTGAGCTCATCTCCCCAGTCACGGGCAGCATTCCATAATGAAGTGGTCCCACCGCCCGAGGATGGAGGAGACGTGGGGCAGCCCAGGTGACTTTGTCAGCAGAGAGGGGCATGTGATTTACAGATGCTGCAAATGAGTCTCAGTTCCCACTGTCCCCTGGGCAACAAAGCCCATCTCATCCATTTGTTTAAAGTCTTTCTGGTTGCTGGTCCCTCATGCCTGAATGATTTATCCTTCCTTCTTCTGGATAATTCTTTATTCCCTTTCTTTCTTTTCTTTCTTTCTTTCTTTCTTTCTTTCTTTCTTTCTTTATTCTTTCTTTCTTTCTCTTTCCTTCCTTCCATCCTTCTTTCCTTTTTCTCTCTTTCTTTCTTTCTCCTTCCTTCCTTTCCTTTTTTTCTTTCTCTTTCTTTCTTTCATTCTTTTATTCACTTATGGGGGTACCTCAGCACATATGTGGAAGCTGGTTCTGTGGGCTCAGGAGGATAGAACTCAGACTGTCAGTCTTGGTGACAAGTATTTACATGTAGAGTCATCTTGTCAGCTCTCACATTTCACCTTTTCTTTTTCTTTCTTTCTTTCTTTCTTTCTTTCTTTCTTTCTTTCTTTTTTTTTTTCAAGACAGGGTTTCTCTGTGTAGCCCTGGCTGCCCTGGAACTTGCTTTGTTGACCATGCTTGCCTCGACCTCAGTGGTCTGCCTGCCTCTGCCTCCCTGAGTGCTGGGATCACAGGCATGTGCCACTGCATCTGTCCACCTTTTACTTCTTAGACCAGCCCCCTGAATAATTCGAATCTGCTTTAAGACTCTGCTTGGAGGCTTCTTTGAAGCTCTGTCTCCTTGCTTGATAAAGAGAAAGTAGCAGTCCTCAACACACAGAGGACAGAGGCGTAGGTCCTGAGCAGGGAGGTGCGGACCCAGCAGGGGGGCAGACACTGCAGTGAGGTGTTGCTCCTGCCACCCCATTAGGCCTTGCACCCCATCAGCACCCGCCCACTAACTCTCCTGCACTGTTTACACTGACGAGTACACCCAGGGGGGTTCCCAGCCCTGCTCCCGAGGGCCCGAGGGCCGTGTTTATGCTGTGTCTGCTGTGTGAGCAGCACCGAGGTAGCTGGAGGGCGAGGACAGAAGGCTCTCCATGCTACTCGGAAGCAGTGAAACTATTGTCCTCTGACATTCTGTGACGTCTATTCTCTCTAAGTGCCTTCCAGAGATGCTGGGGTGCAGTGCTGTTATTGGGTGGGTTTGTTCCTTTTTTTGTTTTTATTAAAGAGGGCTCAGTGACTGAGAGCACTCGCTACTCTTCCAGAGGACTAGAGTTCAGGTCTCAGCTCCTGTCTTGGGCAGCTTACAACTTCCTGAAACTTCAGCTGGCCTCCAGGGGCACCTGCTCATGCATAGCACACACTTTCACAGACATAAACATATAAATAAAATAACATAAATATAAAAAGACAAAGGGTTGTAACACATGCTATCAAATGTTATCAAAGCCAACAGTTACAATATAGAGTAGAAAATTAAAGTGGACCCATGTGGGCTCATTAAAAAGAAAGCAGAGTATATATGAAACTCAAGAAATTAGAATCAACCCCTCCCCAATAATCCAATTAAAAATGGAGTATAGAGCTAAACAGAGAATTCTCAACAGAGGAATATTGAATGGCAGAGAAACACTTAAAGAAATGTTCAACGTCCTTAATCATAAGGGAAATGCAAATCAAAATGACTCTGAGATTCCATCTTACACATATCAGAATGGCTAATGTGAAAAACTCAAGTAACAACATATGCTGGAGAGGATATGGAGAAAGGGGAACCCTCCTCCATTGCTGGTGGGAATGTAAACTTGTACGACCGCTTTGGAAATCAATCTGGTGCTTTCTCAGAAAATCAGGAGTAGCGCTTCCTCAAGATCCAGCTACACCACTCATGGGCATATACACGAAAAATGCTCCACCATTCAACAAGGATTTTGTTCAGCTATGTTCATAGCAGCTTTATTTGTAATCGCCTGAATCTGAAAACAACCTACATGTCCCTCAACAGAAGAATGGATACAGAAATTGTGGTACATTTACACAATGGAATACTACTCAGCTATTAAAAACAAGGAAATCATGAAATTTGCAGGGAAATGGTGGGAATTAGAAAAGATCATTCTAAGTGAGGTAACCCAGAAGCAGAAAGACTCACATGGTATATACTCACTTGTAAGTATATATATAATATAGGATAAACATACTAAAATCTACAGACCTAAAGAAGCCAAACAGTAAGGAGGACCCTAGGGAGGATGCTTAAATCTCATTCAGAATGACAAACAGGATAGACACCAGAAGTGGTGGAAGAGAGGGAACAGGATGGGAGCTTACTATAGAGGTACTCTGAAAGGCTCCACTCAACAGGGTATCAAAGCAGATGCTGAGACTCACAGCCAAACTTTGGGCAGAGTACCATACAGGGAGTCTATGGAAGAAAGAGGTGGGAATAAAAGGACACAGAGGGGACAGGAGCTCTACAAGGAGACCAACAAAGCTAAAAACTCTGAGCCCAGTGATTTTTGCAGAGACTGATGTAGGACCTAGACCCCTACTCAGAGGTAGCTGATAGACAGCTCGGTCTCCATGTGGGTTCCCGAGTAAAGGAAGTAAGGGCTGTCTCTGACATGAACTCAGTTGCCTGATCTTTAATCACTCCCCCCTGGTAGGGCAACCTTGCCAGGCCACAGAGGAAGAGGATCCAGACAGTCCTGATGAGACTTGATAAGCTAGGGGCAGATGGCAGGGGAGGAGAACTCCCCCTTTCAGTGGACTAGGGGAAGGGGATAGAGGAGAGGGAGGGAGGGTAGGACCAGGAGGAGATGAGGGAGGGGGCTACAATCAGGACATAAAATGAAAAAATTGTGAAAGAAAGAAAGAAAGAAAGAAAGAAAGAAAGAAAGAAAGAAAGAAAGAAAGAAAGAAAGAAAGAAAGAAAGGAAAATTAAAAAAAGAGGAAAAAAAGCAGGATTGGCCAAGGAAGAATCAGTTGCTCAAATCTTAACCTTGTATCAGAGAGAAAAAGGCACAAGATCCCCCCAAAAGCCAGTACATTCTGAACAACAGTCAGTACAGTCACTCCTCTCTGCCCTAAGTTATTGGTGTGTGTGTGTGTGTGAACCTTTGCGGTGGCTTAATACATATATGCAGGTGTGCATGGAGAAGCCAGATACCACCCTCGGAGTCGTCCCTCAGACCCTTTTTACACTAACGTCACCAACCACGTGTGGCTAGCTGGCTAGCAAGCTCCAATGAGCTGCCTGCTCAGCCTCCCACCTCACCATCGCCTTTTTCCGTGACTGAACTCAGGTCTTCACAGTTGCCAGCAGTTTTCAACCGAGCCTCCTCTCCAGCCCTGCCTTAAGTTCTCTCTGTGTGCCTTTTGTGGAGTTCTAGGATAGAAATGAAGGTATATTGCTACTTATAGAATAGTTTTTAGTGGGTTTTCCTTTTCAAAATCAGGAGAAAGAAATACACACACACACACAGAGATTGTCCATTTGTACGTTAGTTTGTGTGTCTAACTTTGCAGTCCAGGCTGGCCTCATACTAGACATGCTCCTGCCTCCAGCCTCCTGACTGCTGGGATGAGAGGCTCTACCCCAGAAGCTTATTGGTTTAAAGCAATTAGTCTCTAGCAAATTTGGATTTTAAGAAACTTAACCAGGAAATCCTGGCGGTAGCCTATACGCTTAGTTCAGCCCTAGTTTAAAATTCACAGAACCTTTTCAGCCAACACAAGTTCAAGGTCAGCCTATCCACGGAAAGACAGGAGATGGTAGTTACTGGTTGGAGACAGGAGTGAACACGGGCAGGTCTTAGCTGAGACATTGCTGTCATGACAACAAGGTGAGAAAAGACCCTCCCCATCACACTGCAGGTCAGTGTGAGGCTCAGGATGGACACTGGTGGGATATAGGAACCTAAGTCTAATTCAAGTACGAATGGACATTCCAACAAGTAAACTGTCAAATTCTAGCAACAGAGGACTAGGCACGGGGTGAGCTGACAGGACACTCATCTCTAGGTGAAGAATTTTGACCCCCAAACTAAAAATGGCCCTACCATATGAGCAAGCTAGTCTATTTCCCAGTGTTTACCCAAAGTCAGCACATCGCATAGACACTCTCTCACCTGTGTTCACAGCAGAAAAGGAAAGGACTAACCTCTGTGACTACCAGCCGAGTAGTGGATGAGGAAAATGTGGTGTACACACACACACACACACACACACACACACACACACACACAATGGAATTTTTAGCCATAGAGAAGAATGAAGGTATGGAAAAGGCATGTAAGTACAGACCATCATATTAGGTGAAACTAAATCTCAGGAAGACAAATATCCCATGTTTGCTCTAAGTTCTAGGTCCTAGACTTGATAGATAAACGAAACTGTATTTGTGTTAATATGAAAGCTGAAGCACAGCTGTGTGTAAGACAAAGCGGGCCAGAGGGGAAACGTGGGATGAGCAAGGCAGGGTGCTGGCGTAGGGAGATATGACCGAAGCACATGGCTCCCCGCCTGAAGCTGCCCTTATGTCGCTGTACGTGAATAACAAGTAAGCGCTTCCACTCCAGGTCTCTGCTGCTCGGTAGCAGGGGACAGCATGGCTTCAGGCTGAGATTTCCTTGTCAGTAACAAGGAGAAGCCGTTACCACACTCCCAGCATAGGCCGATAGTCACTCAGCAAAGGGCAGGGGTGTGGGCAAGGCTCATGGCCATCCCATCTCACACAGCACACGTCCCCACACTCACGGCTCCTGGCTCCTGGCTCCCCTCCCCGGTGATGACAGCAGTGAATTCCTCAAGCTGTACAGGCTGGGGTTTGTTTTTGAGGGTGGCTTTGATCAATGTCCTAGGAAGACCTGTCGCTCCCTCTTCTTTCAAAAGAAACCGAAAGCTTTCCAAGGAAGAGGACACTTCTTTTAATTTAATTATTTATCCCCTGCCCCCTGTGTGAGAGTCTCTCCTCTCCATCTCTCTCTCTTCCCCTCTGTGTGTGTGTGTATGTGTGTCTATGTACACATGATGTATAGCATGGGTATGTGACAGTCAAACTGCTGCAAGTCAGTTCTCTCCTTTTACCAGGGAGGCCACAGGGATTGAACTCAGGATACCAGGCTTAGTAAGCCATCTCGCTGGCCCTGAAGAGGACATTTGAAAGAGGCCTTTCTATGAAGGAGAGCTCACTACAATGCCAGAAATTGCCGTTTTCCCAAGTGTGCTTTAAGAGGCAGGTGTAACGTGATTCTTCAGCCCCATGCCTGGGGAGATGACAGTAGGCCATCAGCAGCTTCCCCAGGAAGGAGGGTCCCCAGTGTCTACAGAAACGATTGTGCTTTAAATTGGTGATTCTAATTTCTATGTGCATGTAGCCCTCTCCCAAGGGGACATCTGCAAATGCCTCTAGACACTTGGTTGTCACACTGGAGAAGCATCTTACCAGCATCGAGTGAGAAGAGAATGGGAGGCTGCTAGCCGTGCATAATATGACATGTGTCTGGCATAACACGCTGGCCCACTCCAACGCGGGTCTGTGAGGCCTGGGTAGATGGAGCTGTGACAGTAGGAGGAAGGAGCCTGCTGGGGAGATAGGTGGCTCGGTGGCCAAAGCGCCTGCTGTGCGAGTGTGAAGATTCCAGTGTGTGAAGGACCAGCAGAAAGCCAGATGCGAAAGCACATGTGTGATTCCAGCACTCCTATGACAAGATGGGAGGCAGAGACAGCAGCAGCCCTGGTGTCTTTCGGGCTGGCCTGGAGAACGCAGCAGTGAACAAGAGACTGTCTCAAGCCAGATGAAAGCGAAGACCAACACCCTAGACCCCCTGCACTGGACATGCGTGCCCAGGTATTCACAGTGAGGGAGAGTCACGATAACACTTGGGCACCCAGCCTGTAAATCAGAGCCGGCACTTGTCACAACAGCAACCAACACCAACACTTACATAATATTTGCTATGAGCCTAACGGTTTTCTAAACCCTCCTTTATGTGACTCAAGTAACTCTCAAAACCATTCATCCAGTGGATGCTCTGCCAACCCCATCATGTAGCAGGAGAGACTGCAGCCCAAGACCATGACCAAGCTCCACGATTATGAGGCATAACTGGAGTACCAGCCATGCGGTCTGCTGGGGTCCAAGTTCTCCTCAGAACAACTAGATACAGATAATTAATTGATAGGGGGTGTAGACACAAGTTGTGAATTAAAACACACATCATGCATAACAAATCAAGACAACAGGGGTAAAACCAGGAACGAGGCGGGGCATCTCTTCGCTGCCATCAAACTGATGAGGGAACCAGCATCCTGGGAAGGCAGGAAGAGAGCTGGTGTGAGAAGATTCTACTTGCCAAGTTACACCTTCACCAAGATCCAAAGTGAGTATTCAGAGAAGACAGAGCACCAAAAGCACTCACTCAAGGACAGTGGTCCCAACCTGCACTGATTCATTTTTTCTTCCAAAGACTAAGATTTGTGACCTAGGTTATAAGTAATTCTGCCAGTCAAAACTTTGTTTTTCCTGTAATCTGGCCTGGAAATATAACATAGTGGAGAACTGAGAAGCTATTTAAAAACACCTTTTTATGGTTTGGGTTTTGTGTGCATAAATGTGGGAGGGGATGGAAATTTTGAGGAAAAAAAATTAAAGCTCATAAAATACTCATTTTCTTAGAACCATTTATGGTCCCCAAATCACTTTGTTAGTATCGAAACACACAAAAATAACTCCTCTGTATGACATTTGGCTTGCTTGTGGCAAGATCACATTTGAGATACGGGCATTAGAGCTTGTTCAGACAATAATAACACATTTGTAATGTATTTATTTTTAAATACTGTTAGAATGGCACCACAGACTTCCAAAGGAAGGAATTTATACTCTTGGATTGCGTTTCTGTCAAGGAGGCAAAATACGCACTAAAAAGCCTCTGATATAACAAACTGGCATTGTTTGGCTTAATTTTGTATTTGCCTTTAGTCACAACCAAATACCAACAAAGAGTGGCTCTTCAGGCAGAGGGTGTTATGGGAAGGAGCCAATGAATTCCATTTTTACCATATAAATGGGGGAGGCTCCCAACTTCTGATGCCCCTTCCTAGCGGCCATTAAAACTTTTACAAACAGAATCGGTGACCCAAGTTTTGTTGTGGGGGGCACTCACATTTTTCTCCTTTAATAAATAAAAATAAATAAGTGTCTTTCTTTATTCTCTTCATACTGTCTGAGTTTATTTTTGTCTGGTATTAACACAGCCACTCTCTTGTGATGTGTGCATATTCCCGTGTGTGCAGACATCTGAGTGTATATGGAGGCATGATTGCACGTGTATCTGTGCACATGGAGGCTAGGGGCCAGCCTCCAGTGTCACCATCAGGACCACCACCACCTCCTTAGAAACGGTGTCTCTCACTGGCCTAGAGTTCACTAGTTAGGTTAGACTGTCCGGCCAGCAAGCCCCAGGGTCCTCCTATCCCTGCCTCCCAGGCACTAACATTACAATCACACACCAATATGCTCTGCATTTTTCCTTGGGTTCCAGTTGTCCTACTCAGGTCTTCATGCTTCCAAGGGCACGTGATATGCTGCCTGAGTCAACCCCTGGTCCTTAGGTTTGGTTTTGGTTTGAAACAAGGTCTAGCTATATTGCCCAGGCTGGATTTCAACTCCTGAGCTCATACAGTCCTTCTGCCTCGGTTCCCTGGGTAGGCACCTCCATGTCTGCATCCTGACCTGGAGCTGTCCCACACAGGACAACTGCTGTATAGCCCAGAGCTACAGGCAGGCACGGTCAACATGAGTCTCAGGCCGAGCAGTCAAGGGCACTATGACAAACGTGCCTTCCCTCCTCTCTTCCTGACTAACAGTAGGATGGCCAGAACACACACCCCTACACAGGACGACCCTGGTGGAGTCCACAGACTGGAGTGAGAGAAAACTAACTCATATGCATTTGGCTAAGCCTGAAAAGAGCAAAGGGTTCAAGTGCCAGGACAGGCTGTTAGGATCTGAACTCTCCCCAACAAGCCCAGTGGTAAACATTGAGTCTCCAGCTTGGGGCATTATTGTGAAGGCTGCGGATCTGTTAGGAGCTGCCAGAGCGGTGGACATGGGTCTCTAGGGCTGGGCATTTAAAGATTGTATCAGTTACATATAAACCAACTTAAAGATCATTGACATCCTCTCTGGTGCCACTCAGCCTAACTTGACTCCCTTGCCATGATGGGCTAAAATCATGAGCCATACTAAGCCTTTCTGTCTGTTAGTGACTTCTGTTGTTACAGCGATGAGAAAAGGGACTAGAACACAGACCCTGTCCTAGCCAGGGAGCCAGGAGGCGTTGTCAGTGCTGTCTATACCATGCTCCACTTCTGCTGTCTCCCTAGCAACAACAAGCAAGCTCTCAAATAGTAAAAACGGAGCAACTGAGCTGCAGACCCACCCCGGGATTCCCAAGCTAAAGGCCTGGGGATGGCCCCCTCGGCACGCTGCAAAGACTCACAACACCAAGTCCTACATTCACTGCTGTGTTTTTAGTAGAAGGAAAAGTGATGTGTTTTTCCCGAGACTGGATTTGAATCCAAGAGTTCAGCATAACAAGAATTAGTGAGAGCTGGAGCCCTCTCTCAACAAGGCCTTTGAGACTATGAATTTTCTTATTTTCAGAAGCGAACAGTCATTTTCATGATGTTAGATGCAGAGCAGCTGGAGGGGGACCCAGTGGCTGCTTCAGAATCCACTTCTGACTGCACATGGCTCTGTGGCTGGATATTTGCCTGTTGAGAGCATGCCTTGGACTATTCTTTTTGAAGATTATCTCTGTCTCTTGGTCACTCCCAAAGGACAATCCCATGCCTCTCCAGGGACTTTGATTGTCGTATTAGTACTGTTATTACATTCAGCACATTGTCTTTCTGTTTTTTCTCCACTGACTCTCTCTCTGTATCTCTGTCTCTCTCTCCCTTTCCTCTCTTTCTCTGTGGGAGAAGGGGTGACAGGCACTTGTATGTGTGTGCACAGAAGTCAAAGGATAACCCTGAATGCCAGTTCTGAGGCACCATCTAATTTTGGTTGAGACTGGGTCTCTATACTAACCAGGGCTCTCTAGAGGAACAGTCGATAGGATGAGTTTATGCCGAAAGAGAATTTGTTAGACTGGCTTACACAATCCCTGGGAGAGTCCAACAGCGCTGGCCCACACGGGAGAGGCCATGAGTCGATTAGTTGCTCCGCTGGTGCCCAAGGCCTGGAGGCTTCCTGGAGGGCTGCGGATCTTTAGGTCACATTAGAAGCCTGAGACACTAATGTCAGCAAAGTGATGCGCAATGGCGCCGGCGCCACCAGGACAGACGAGCTCACCACAGGAGTGTTAGCCAAGCAAGGCAAACCTGCCCTCCCTGCCCCTGCATCTGGGCCACTACTCGAGAGGCCACCCACACATATGGTGGGTCTCCCCACGCCTACGGAGGCATCAAGACAGTCCTGCCCAGACATGCCCACCCTGATGAGGACGGCCCTGTGAGGACTGTCCCTGTGTGGTTAGAGGTTGTATCAAGTTGACCATTAGCCTAACCACCACAGCCTCTCATCATCTAGGTTAGACCAACACATCACCAAGCTTCTAGGGCTCCACCTGCCGCCGCCTTCCATCCCATCACTGCTAGAATTGCGGGCTTGAGCCACGGGTGCCCAGCAGGGGCAGGGGTTCTGAGGATCCAAACTCAAGTCCTCGTGCTTACAAGACGAGGGTTTCACTGGCTGAGACTGTTGCTGGCCCCTCCACTGACCTTTTAAGTTGAGGGTTAATACGCTTAAAGCCATAAGGTCTGGTCATTGTAAACATATGTAGCTCTAGCCTTTCAAGACCCTATGGCATCCACCTGTGTCAAAGGTCAGAATAGTTCTAATACCCTGGGATGTCCTCTTGCGCCCCTTGCCAGTCACTAGCCACTCCCACACCCCACTGATACCTACCGTTCTCATGTTATAACCTCATATTATATTATCTCATCATATTCCACAAAATGTCTTTTCTTTTATTTTTAAGCTAAATATAAACGGAATCATACCACAGCTCTCTTTGACTGGAAAATCGATTTGTTGGAGCTGGAGAGAGAGGGAGAGAGAGAGTGCAGCAGTTAAGGCACACCACAGTTCACTTCACAGCACTCACATCAGGTGGTTCATGAGCTCTAAGTCTGGTTCCAGGGATCTGACGCCCTCTTCCGGCCTCTGTGGGTACCTGCACACACATGCACATAACCAGCTCCTACACACACACATGTACAATGTACATACACATGAAAGAATACTTCAAAAGTCCTTAAAAATAATTTTTCTTCATTTGTTGCTTACATCATAAGTATTTTATTTTTAAGAGTTCCATTGGGGTATAACTGACCTATGATAAGCTGTTCATAAAATGCACAATCTGATGTTGACTCATTTGTATTCACTCATGATGCCGCCACCACAATCAAGGTACGCAGACATCTATCATTCTAAAATTCCTTTTGTCCCTTAGTCATCTTCTCTTCCTCCCTTACTTCCATCCCACCCAAACATGAACTATTCTTTCCTTATGCTTTTCACCATTTTTACTTTTTGTTTTTCTAAAAAGAACCTACTCGAGTTCTTGGTCCATTTATGAATTTGGTCATTTAGTTGTTGAGCTGTTGTAGTTCTCTGTGTTTTCTTAATATCAATGTCTTATCAGAAAAAAATGGTTTGTAAATATTTTCCCAAGTTGTGATTTCCTTTAGACTCTCTGGATACTGGCTTTGAGGCATAATTTTTTTTTTTATCCTTAAAAAAGATTTATTTTTACTTTATGTATTTTTTTGCCCTGCATGTAATGTATCCACATATGAACACTGTTTAAGGAGGCCAGATGAGGGTGTCAGATCCCTAGAACTGGGGTTATGGAATGTGTGAGCCACAATGTAGGTGCTGATGAGCCGGATCCTCTATAAGAGCCGCCGGCACTCTACCGCCGAGCCCTCCCTCCAGTCAAAGGTTCCTATTTTCAGTAAGTCCAGCTTGTCTACTTTTCTTTTGTCACTGAACCTGGGTGTCACATCTAGGAAATCACTCCAAGTCCACAGTCTTAAAGATTTTGTCCTATGCTCTCTTCTAAGACAGTGGTTCTCAGCCTTCCTCATGCTAAGACCCTTTAATACAATCCCTCGTGTTGTGGCCCCCAACCATAAAATTATCTTCATTGTTACTTGATAACTGTACTTTTGCCACTGTTATGACTAGTAATGTAAATATCTGATATGCATGATATCTGATATACAACCCCTACGAAAGCGTCATTCAACCCCAAAGGGTCACGACCCACAGGTTAAGAACTGCTTTGTGAAGACTTTTGTGGCTGTCATACATTTCAGTGCTTGATCCCTGTTGAGTTATTGCTCTATACTGTGTAAAGCAGCTTCAACTCCGCTCTTTCACAGGTAGGTATCCAGTGTTCCCAGCATCACTTGCTAAACAGATTGCCCTTTTACTATTGAATGATTTTGGCACCCTTGTAAAATTCAGAAGAGTTCAAAATTCTCAACCTCTACTTCTGGGTTTTCTGTACCATCCCATTATTTCTGTATCTGTCCTCATGCTAACACTGTTCTGGTGTGATCAGTGTAGCTTTATAGTAAGTTTTGAAATTAAAACAAAAAAGTGCATGAGACCTCTTGCTTTGTTCCTTTTTCAAGACTGCTTTGGCTCTGTTCTCTTGAAATGCCATATAAATTTTAGGGCAACATTTTTATTTCTGTAAATATGTTGCACTTTTTGTAGCTATGTTTTCCGTCTATTCAGAGATGACTTTCTTCTCTTCCTATTTGAATGCCTTCTCTTTTCTTTCTTCCTCTGGGGCCTCTTCTTAGAAGTTCCAGTTCTGGGCTGAGCAGAAGTGGGGGCCTCTGCCTGTTCTAGCTATGGTTCTTCCAGCACTGAATATTGCAGACTCTGTGATATATGGCCTTTGTTATGCTAAGGAAAATTCCTTCCATTCCTCATTTGCTAAACTTGAGTCAATTTATATACTCTTGGACAAAAAGATAGATTGAAGTTCACATGTTGGCATGTGGATATCCAGTATTCCAGTATCATATTAAATTGGACATATAAAGCTATATATCAAAAATTAGCTTTGCATATATACATGGAGCAGTTTTTATGCTCCATGATGTCCCTTTATCAATTTTCCTATCTCTATGCAAACAACATACTATCTTTATAATGATTACTCTACCTAACAAGATATTACATGGTATAAATCTTGCAATTAAAAAAGTAAACTAGTTTTACTTATCTAAAGTCCTCTGCGTTTCCATCGGGATTTTGAAATCACTTTGTCAATTGCAGCAAAAACATCTGCTGAAAATTGTATTAGAATGATGTCAAAGCTATAGAACAATTTGGGAAGAATGCCTGTCTCAATATTAAGTTTCTTCGGCCATAAACATTGCATATTTCTCTGTTGATTTAAGTATTTTTAGGATTCTGTTTTATTTCCTTATGGGTTGTAACCTGTTCTGTACTGTACTTTGATAAGTTTAGCTGTATAGGACTACACTCAGATATAGGATATACATCTCTATACTTCAAAGGTATTGCTTCACTGGTATACTGACAAGAGACGGAATCTATTCTCATCCTTAATGTTATTCCTAAGTATGCAATATGACCTTTTTTTTTTTTTTTTTTTTAGATTTAAAATTTTCCTCTTTCCCACTATCCTTGGGCAGTTTGGTTCTGATCAGCAGCATTTTCTTCACATTTCTAGTGCTTGAATTCAATGATACTGTTGCCTCAGAGTTACCCTACCATTTCCTCAAGCATTTTTTCTGTCTCCCTGCCTTCTCTCTTTTTGGTATGCTGATTGCACGTTTGCCCTGCCTGAAATTACTGACGTTCTGTCCATCTGCTTAAAACTCCTTTTTCCGAGTTTCATCCTGTGGAAGCTTCTCATCGTATGCTCAAGTTCACTTGCTTTTTCTTCTGCAATGTTACGGCTGTGCTTAAACCTATCCACTGTATTTCTCTAATTGTCATTTTCACGTCAAGAAGTTTGTGTAGGTATTTTCTCTCTCGTATCTTCCAGGCCTCTGCTGAGCTTCCTGATCAGATGGAATGCCACCTCGGTAGGTTCCAGTATCTTTACTTTCAGACTCTAAAGTACACGTCCATCCTGCGTTGGTCACACTTGATTACTCTCATCGTATGGAGAATGACGCAAGCAGGTTTCTGCTTCTGTGCACGTGCTCAGCTAACGCAGCTTTGGCTTGCTGGTGACTAGTGTTGGGTGTTCTACATTCCTGCACTCTGTCATTTCAGTGCCTAGGACTAAACCAGAGCCACATGCACCCCAGGCAAACAACCTGCCAAGAGCTAGCCTGCAGGCCAGCACACTCTTCTGCTTTTGAGCTTTATACCAGGATAGGGTTGAGTTTTAAGAGGCAACTGGATACTTCTGGGCACAGTCTCGGCCTTAAGCCCCAACACTGAAGCTAGAGTTTTCTAGGACTTCTACAGTAGCCTTGAGGTTGAGTTTTCAAAGTCCAGCCCCTGGGAGCAGCTGATCTTCCTAGCTCTAGGTGAACACTTACGCACTATTTCCTTTCATGACTTGCAGTCCTTGTTTCCTCGGCCACGGATGTTTTCCTCCGAGAAAACACATGCCAGCCCTGACAGGTGGCCTCAGAGTGCGCTGCCCAGGAGCTCTCCAGCCCCCTTTTCTGGGAAGCCCTTCCCTGTGGGAGCCTCCATCTCGGATCTCCCCACTCAGAGTCCACCCAGGGCAGGAAACTCTCCCAGGGTGGGCCCTCGGTACACGGGGGACTCTTCCGGACTTGGGGACGCTTAATTTCCCATCTCTTAGGATACTATCACTCATTGCCTAAAGTCCAAGAATTTCACCAATACTGGTCATATGTTCCCAAGGCATTTGGGGCTGTCTGGGGAGAGGGTAAGTCTAATTCCAGCTGCTTGTATTGACCGGAAACAAGTTCACTTCTGTTGTCGTGGTGGTCTGTCACATATCAATGTACTGTGATCTCCTGGCCGTCCTCTTGCTGGTGGCGTTTTTGGCCATTTCCAGAGTGTGGTTATTATAAAGCAAGCTGCTATGGTCACTGTGTTAGCTCACCTAGCTTTGTTTCTCCCTGGTAAGGACCCAGAAGAAAACAGGCAGATCACAGGAAGACGAGTGTGGCTTGAACACGTGTCACTATTGTTTCAAAGCAGCTTTTGTTTTCAGGCGCTGAGCAGCATGAGGCAGCCCTGACGGAGCCTGTCCTCAGAACACTTGTACTGACCGGTGTTTTCATTCCAGCAGCCATGGTGGCGACATCTCAAGATTCTGCTTCCTGTTCATCCAGGGACAAGTGGGTCTCACCAAACAGCTCTGCACCCACTTCTTCACCATTTGGGTGTTCCCTCATATGGGCCGTGCGCTCTTATTTGGGTGCGTGCATGCATGCTCACATATACGCATGAACCCACAACAACACACAGTGGAGGTCAGAGGTCAGGCCCTGTGCGTCAGAGTCCGAGCTCTCTACCCCACTGTCTCATCAAGACATCCGTTCTTCCCCAGCACTGTGAGAGCCAAGCATCACTCAAGCCACGAGGCTTGCCCAGCAAACGCCCTTCCCTGCTGAGCCATCCGCCCTCCCCGTTTTAGCCATCTTTAAATTGGCTTGACTCTTCCTAACGCTCACCCGGCTCCTTTGTGTACTCTGAGCACACCATTTGACTCTCTTCACTTGAACTGCACTTTGCCCTTTTAGAGTGTTTTGACTTTCATCAGTACTCAGCTGTAATACACCACGACCCTTCTCTACTCTGTGTGTCTGTTCCTTGGCTTGTTTTCACAGTCCATGCATTCTGAGTGGGTGCCCTACCACTGAGTCATACCCTCAGATGCGTAGGTTATTTTGAAGTGTTTAAAATCACAAACGTACCCTCCTACATTGCTTCTAGAAGCATTTGATTTCTAAGCATCAATAATATAAGTAGTCTTCTGTAACTGAAAGCTTTTTTGCTCTTCCACAGGCTTTCTGCTCAGCATCCAACCAGGCGACATGGTTGAGAGGGTATTAGAAGTTCTTGGCTGCACGGCCCATTAATTCAGCGGTGACTATGACCTATCATAAGGTACCCTACTTGCATCACGACTTGCTTATCAGTTAGCAAAGCAAATATTTTACTTCCCTCACTCCAGTCTGTAGTGTCTCCATTCTGTTTGTTTGAAAGTTTCTGTAAACAGCAGGCTGCGGAGCGGGCCTCCTTTGGCCAGCAGCCCTAGCACTGAGTTTTTATTTCCTTTTTCTAGTTATCATCACTTTCTACATTTTCTATAGCAAATGAGAAATTTAAATTTAAAAATAAACTTAAGAACCATTGAGCAATTAAAATTAATTGCATGTTCATGTCCAGAAGCTGCAAGGCACAGTGCTTGGGGCTGGGAGGACGGCTGGGTTCCTGTAGTGCTTGCTGCGTGTATTTGGGGATCTGAGCTTGCACCCGGCACCTGTGTAAGGCTGGGCACGGCGCTGCGTGTTTGTAACCCTGCTGCTTCGGAGTCAGAGACAGGAGGATCCTGGGCCTCGTTGGCCAGACAGCTTAGCCAAATCAGTAACGGACAGTGAGAATCCCTGGCTCAAAAAAAAAAAAAAAGGGTAGAACAACACACAAAGTTAACCTTTGGCTTCCAAACACAAGCACATATATACCCGTGTCTTCCACACATACACAAAATAAATAAATTTAACATAAAATGACATTATTCCATAAGCTTCCTGGGTACAGTTTGCCTTGGCCATGTTTTTTTCACCCTGTCCTCTTCACAAATAAAGCCACACAAAAAAGAAAGAAAGAAAAAAAAAACTTTTAAAACTTCCATCATCTGCCAAGAACCAGCAATTAATTGCTGAGACCAGAGGGGAAGAGTCCTTGGCGGGTTGTTAATTCTGCCAGAGTAAGAGGCCTTCGGATGGAAACATCTCAAAGAGCTCCTTACACTCCGCACAGGTCCCCTCCGCCTGCGTTATCATATGGACAGTTCTAAAGAGACGTAGCCACCCGAGTGGCGCTGAGACCTGCATAGCTTACTTGACAGCATTTACAAATTATGTCTCTTGGTCGGAATAACTTATGCTGTGAAAACACTTCCATATGCTAAAGTTGGACACGCCACAGTAACAAGGAAGAAAAGAGAGCCTTTGGGTAGCTGGCTTTTATATGCACAGTCGACTATAACACACACAAATTAATGGCTCTGTCCCCAAAGAACTGACCTTACAGGGTTTGTAATTTTTCTGCCACTCTCTGCTAACAATCGGGAGTAGCAAATTTTACCTCAAAACAGTGGGTCAGTGAAAATTCGATTATGAGTATATCTGTGTAATGAAAGCAACTGGGTAGCAATTATAAACCTCATGTTAATGTAAAACTATATTATTTTTCTCCCAATTCCTTTGTGTCATCCAAGTCCTTAGGAGGAGACAATTTACACCTTCAAATTCCAAAATCCACGTGTGCAGATGCACGTGTGCACATGCTCCTGCATATTTATGTGCCCTTGAATGCCACTGCATGTATGTGGTACGTGCAGGTAAGAGAAAAAGCTCAGGCATTGTTCTCAGCCACCACCCACCATTTCTCACTGATCTGGAGTTCACCAAGTGGGCTATGATGGCTGGTGGGGGAGTCCCAGGATTCCCACCCTATCTCCATCTCCCAATGTTATGCCATCACTCCTGGCTTTTTAAGTACGGCTTTTTCTAACTCAGGCACCCCACTGAATGAACTATATCCTCAGCTCCCAGTTAATTCGTTTTCATCGCGACGTTAGAGCAGAGGTTGGCAAACTTTAGCCCACCAGCCAAATCCAGATCACCACCTATTTTTGTAAATAAAGCAGCCATGACTATTCATTGACACAGTGCCTTTGGCTGCCTCCCCCACCAGGAAGAGTTAAATGATTGTGACAGAAAGTATGGCCCAGACACAGTTCTTTATAGCCACAGGCCAGTCAATGAGCATTTCCTTAGTCTTGTCTCTTCATAGGCACAGTGTTGCAGGCCCAGTTAACAAGCATTTCCTTCGTCTTCCTCTTGCAGGCCTAAGTGAATGCCGCTACTGCCAGCTCTGCTTTGGTTGCCAGGTTTTGAGGGGTCACAGGATGACAGCCACAGTCACACAAAGCTCTAAGAAAACATCGAAAAGCAACCTAGCACCCAAGGAAGCCCACATGCCTTCTTTCCTTGGACAGAGGACAAGAAGCGTGGCAGCCAAGACACATGTGTTTATTATGTGCAACAACTGCTCTGAAGTGTCTTTCTACTGAGTGACGAAATCTGTAAATGTTCGGGGCGGGGGCTGAGCCTCGCCTTCAATTGCAAAGTTCTTAATAACAGTTTGCCAAGGAGGTACTATATAGCAAGATATTATGATACCGTTTTACATAGTGTTTTAACTTTGACACTGCAAAGCAGCTAACAAACCTTTCTTTTTTGTTATCATGAAAAAGAAAACCTTTGAGAAAGCTGAAGGGGGTGGACAAGACGACTCAGCAGGTAAAGGTGCTTTCTACCAAGACTGAGGGCCTGAGTTCAAGCCCTAGGCTCAACACAGTGGAAGGAGACAGCTGACTCTCATATGTGTGCCTTAGCATGCACACCATGCATGCACGCACACACAAACACACATATACATATGTGCACGGGCACACACGCATACCCATACAAGCACACATTTAACAAAAATTTTAAAAAAAAAATGAAGATAACACCTATTTGTGACCCTTTTACCCTGAGATTCAATATTTATCAGTCAGGTATCTTAAAAGACAAAAAGACCACTGATGGGGAGGTCCTCCTCCCCTTCCATCTGACCCTAGTTTATCAGGTCTCATCAGGACTGCCCGAAATGTCCTCCTCTGTGGACTTAGGAAGGGGCAGGGAGGAGATGAGGGAGGGAGGGTGGGAATGGTAGGGAATGAGGGAGGGGGCTACAGCTGGGATACAAAGTAAATAAACTGTAATTAATATAAAAAATAGAAATTAAAAAAGATCATTTAATGAGAACTTAAATTTTACACATCCTCTGAGGCTCTTTAAAATAAAATATGTAAGTAATAAAAGATAAGAGATGGCAAAATAACTGGATTATTTATAAAATATCTTTAGTTATTATATATTTGAGTATCAACAAAAACAACAAAAAGAACATCATCAGGGCAAGTGAACTATTAATCCCAATGATACCTAGCATTAATAATTGAGAGCACAATAATAATTTTTTAAAAAAACCTTCAACTTATTGAAATTATGGCTGGAAACAGGAAGAGAAAGGAAGGGAGAGCCCCCGCGGTTATCATGGCGAGAAACACGTGTCCAGCATGGGTGGAAGGAGGGCCCAGATGAAAGAGTAAGCAAGTATTTATGGAATTATGGATGGAAAGTAGCCCAGATCGAAAGTATTACAATTGGCCTGGAATGGGGCTGGGAGGTAAAGGGGCTGGGAGTTAATATCTTCCCTGCCCCAGGTAAGATAAGGCTATTCTAAAACTGAAAAGGAAAGGAAGGAAGGGAGGAAGACAGGAAGGAAGGAAGACAGGAAGGAAGGAAGGAAGGAAGGAAGGAAGGAAGGAAGGAAGGAAGGAAGGAAGGAAGGAGGAAGGAAGGAAGGAAGGAAATGATGGCGGGGGATGAGATGAGACAATAGAGTGAGAGGCTATAAATTCCCAAATCAATCTGGCAAAATGATGTGATGTTTGTGCCTTGGCCAGGTCCCACTCACTCCATTAGTCGTTGAAAATGTATTATACTGAGCCCCTGACTGTGCCGGGTTCTACTCTAGAGTTGGGGCAGTGTGTGAGAACCACACTCATGGGGCTGACTCGCCAGTGGGGGGCAAGGTGCCATAGAGGCTTCCATCTGGTCCAGAAAAACAGAACACAACTCCCGGATCTAAAAGAAACTAGATAAATCGATGAGAACACCAAGAACTGCTAGGCCAAGCTTTGCACATGCTCCTTTCTCCGTCCATCTTTGCTTCTGAACTTCTCCTGTGAAGACCCTCCTAGCAAAGGCTCCAACCAGCCCACACCCACATCAACACAATGGCTACTCTCCTCTCAGGACCCAGGCACAGACCGGGCCATGAGGGCCTCTGTCCAAGTATCGTGAGAGTACTGCTCAGGTGCACTGCCGGAGCCAGCCTCCGCCCCACGGCCAAGCAGCACCAGGCTGGCTCAGATAGATGGGACAGGAGGAGCTCGAGGGGAAGCGCGTTCTTCATGTTTGTGGGCCCAGGAAGCTGGCCCTAGGGAATAAACTCAAGGGTTCTTGTCACCTGCCTAGACCAGTGGTTCTCAACCTTTCCAAAGCTGCAAGCCTTTAATGCAACCCTTTAATACAGTCCCTCATGCTGCGGTGACCCCCAGACATAAAATTATTTTTGTTGCTACTTCCTGACTGTAATGTTGTTACTTTTATGAATAGTAATATAAATGTTTGATATGCAGATATACAATATATGAACGCACAGGCTGAGAACCACTGCTCTGCAGTAATCCAAAGGGAAGCATCAACAGGAGATGGTGTAGGATGACAAAAAGCCGGGTCCGTCCTTCTTTCCTTCCTTCCTTCCTTCCTTCCTTCCTTCCTTCCTTCCTTCCTTCCTTCTTTCCTCCCTCCCCCCCTCCCTCCCTCCCCCCCTCCCTGGCAGCAGAGACTGGGTCCTTCTATCAGGGATCACAGCTCCATACGGCCTTGAAGGTGTGTCTACACAGGCACCAGCTCTGGCAGGTGCTCCCACTCCTGAGTTGCCTCTGCCTGCAACTCTGGGGACACAGGTCAGAGCCTGGATCTGAACATGGGCTTCAGATTGAGTTCCAGGAACCTGAAAAGATGGAAAGACTGCTGACTGTTCTAGAAACAGCGCTGCTCAGCATCAGCTGGGACTAACCTCCAGGCAGAACAAAGAGAAGGACAGTGGCCACGGTGACCCCACTCCCTCTGGCAGAGAAGCACATGGCTCTGAGTGGCCGCAACTTACCTTTCTGTGTTCAGTGGAGGGCTGCGGGCAGACAAGCTGAAAACCAAGCAGCAGGAGGGCGCCCAGGGCACTAGGGGAGAAAAAGAGCAACAGTCAGGGATGAGAGTATGACCTGGCAGTAGGCCGACAGCACAGCCAGCTCATTGCTGGAAGGGAGAGGTCAGCCCACAGGAAAAGGAAACATGCCAGGGAAGGCCATGACTCGGAGGCAGAAGTGGGGTCAAATCCCTGGCCTGCTACCTCTTGGCAGCGTTGGTAGGTCCAAGGCACCTTCTAGAAGCCTCAGTCACCCCTAAGTTGGCTCAAAGGAGTGGAGGAGGCTGAGCAAGATGGCTGCCGTCCGGCACACAGAACACAGCACACGTGTGAGCGTGTGCTGGTTGGCAGGGTAATGAGCTCAGCCTAGGGTTCTAGCAGCCTTGGCTGGCCCTTTGGTATCACACATTCTTCATGGGTGGGAGTAGCTACTTAAGCCACACTCTCACCAGCACTGTCTAGAACTTGTCATTTTAAGTAAAAGACCGATATGGGGGGGAGGGGGGCAGAGGCAACAGAAAGCAGGATGAAGCCCTGGTGGCAGATACATCTAGGCATGGATCCCAATCCTCCAGTCCCAGCTGGGTGACCCTGGGCAAGCTGGCGTCTCCAAGCAACAAATATCCTCATCTTCTGTGAAGACCATGCTATGTGACGGGGGGAGGGGGGTGGGGGGAGCGGACACGGGGAATACATAGGTAATAAGTCAGAGGAGAAACGAGGGCTGGAGAGATGGCGCAGTCAGGAAAGTGCTTGTCACTGACAAGGAGTTAAGTGTCATCCTCAGAAGTACACTTTAACAAAAAGCCAGGGGTAGCGGCTACTCGGGGAGTTCTAGTGAGCAACCTTGTCTGAAAAGGGGGTACAGCAGCTGAGGAATAACACCTAAGACTGTGCACCAATGTGTTTTTAATTAAGGCATCGCGTTGCGGATTAGTAGTGCTGACACTGTAGATGCTGGGAAAAACCTCTAACCCAGGTCCTCTCCCAGAGACACTTGCTTTTCTTTCTTGCAGCTCTTTTTGCTACAGGATGGGCTAACTTTTTCACCTTTTTATTGACTTTACAGCCAATCGCAATCCCCTCCTCCCTCTCCTCCTAGTCCCACCGTCACGCCTCCTCCACCATTCCCCCACACCCTTATCCTCAGACGAGGGGAGGCACCCCACGGGTCCCAACGCAGCCTGGCACACCAAGTCCTGGCAGGGCTAAGCGCATCCTCTACCCCTGAGGCCAGACAAGGCAGCTCAAGCATCCCAACGAAGGCAACAGTCAGAGTCAGCCCCTGCTCCGACTGTTAGGAGCCCCACAGGAAGAACTGTTGCACATCTGCTAATATGTGTTCTTTCGGGATCTACGTCCGGGCCATGCATGCTCTTCGGTGGGTGGTTCAGTCTCTGTGACTGCCCCATGGGCCCATGTTAGTCTACTCTGCGGGTCTTCCTGTGTTGTCCTTGACCCCTCGGGCTCCCTCAATCCTTTCCCCTAGCTCTTCCACAGACTCCCAGAGGTCAGCCTATTGCGGGCTGTGGGTCTCCACCTCTGTTTCCCTCCTCTGCTGGGCGGCCCCTCAGAGGACAGCTATGCTAGGCTCCTGTCTGCAAGCACAGCAGAGTATCATTAGTAGTGTCCTGTCAGGGGTTGGCTGTCTCCCTTGGGGTGGGTCTCAGGTTGGACCAGTCATTGGTTGGCCATTCCTTTAACCTCTGCTCCATCTTTATCTCTGCACTATTTGTAGGCAGGACAAATTTTGGGTCACAAGGTTCTGTGGGTGGGTTGGTGTCCCCCCTCCCTTCACTAGAAGTCCTGCCTGGCTACAGGAGGTGGCTCTTCAGGCTCCATATACCCCTGCTGGTAGAAGGGGTCACCCCCTATAAACTCCTGGAAGCCTCCGATCCCAGAGATGCCCTCTGACACACACTGATTTCATTTACTCGACCAGCCTTTTTTTTTTTTTTCTATTTCCATACATTTGCCTGCAACTTTTATGATGTCATTTTTTTAATGTCTGAGTAGTGCTCCACTGTGCAAACGTGCCACATTTTCTTTATCCATTCATCTTCTAGGGGACATCTCAGTTGTTTCCTATTTCTGGATATTATGACTATGACAGTGAACATGACTGAGCAAATGTTTCTGAGGTGGGATGAAGCATCGTTTGGGTATACACCCGAGTGGCAGAGCTGGATCTTGGAGGAGATTGATTCTCATCTTCCAAAGGAACTGCCACACTGATTTCCACAGTGGCTGTACAAGTCTGCACTCCACCAGCAATGGAGGAGGGCTTCTCTGACTCCACACCTCCTCACCAGCACGAGATGTCACGTTTCTTGTTGATCTTAGCCATTTTGACAGGTGTAAGATGAAATCTCAACGTAGTTTTGATTTGCATTCCCTGAGGGCTAAAGATGTGGAACATTCCTGTAAGTGTTTCTCAGCCATTTGAGTTACCTCTTTTGAGAATTCTCTATTTAGATCTGTACCTCATTATTTGACTGGGTTATCTGTTTTCTTCATATCTAGTTTCTTGAGTGCCTTATATTTTTTTGGATACTAGCCCTTTATTGCATGTGTAGTTGGTTTAAAAAAAAAATCTTTTCCCATTCTGTAGGCTGAGTAGCACAGACTTGAAATTCCAGTACTAGAAAGGCAGAGGCAAGGGGTCCTGAGGATTTTCTGGGTAGCCAGCCTAGCCGAAATGGCAATCTCCAGCTCACTGAGAATCACTATTCAAAGTAAGGCAAACAGTTCCTAAGCAATGGCACCTTCATACCCTCACACATAAATACACACATATATACACAAAATGAATCTTAGGGTAAAATGGCAGCAGACCAAAAAAGCCACCAGCGAGTGCTCCGGTGACAGGGAGGAGCATCTGGAGACTGGCTCCCCAGGCAGTGGAGTGAAGAGGCTACTCTCTACCTCTAACCCACTAGACTGTTTATTCCAGAAATCAAAAAGGCTTGAGAGTACACATCCCAGGTGGCATGACCTTGGTTGATCACCTTTCCATGCCTCAGTTGCCAAATCTGTAAATGGGGATAATGCAGCCTTCCCAGGACACCTCAATCAAAGTAATGCTTAAAAACATACATTTTGAACCTGTGCCTACAAATCAGCATAATTTCTAACCTAGCCTGGCAGTGCTTACTTTTTTCAAAGAAAACCAGATTGGGCTTCATTACAAACACAAACAGCCGCTCCATAAACGCGCCATACCTCAGTGCCCCAGAGGCCTTGGCTCACAGAGTGGCCACACACTTGTAGTGCCAACAGGAGCAGTTCTGCATAACCACTGATTCCAGACTGTGCTGGAGCATTCAAGGGGCAGAGCAGGAGAGGGAACAGGTTACGTTTTCCTGTCTCAGAAGAACTTACTCAGCTTTGCCTGTCAGTTTTCCTCTTCCCTCAGCTGCTCAGGCCTCTGCTTAGCTTTTGTGTCCCGTGAGACTTTGCCCTTACTGCCTAGAACTACTCCGTCTTCCAGCCAAGACTGCTTCCTTTTCCCCAAATGACTCTTGAAACATTTACATGTCTCTCTCCTCCCATTAGAAAGTACCACAAGGCTGTGGAGAGAGCACAGTGAAGAAAGTGCTGACTGCATAGCACAAGACCTGAGTTCAAGCCCAGCCAGGTGTGACAGCTCTCCCATGGAATGCCAGAGCTCTGAGGAAGCAGCAACAGACAGGCTAACCTAGCAGACTCAGTGAGCTCCAGGCCAGTGAGAAACATTTAACATTTCTCAAAAAAAAAAAAAAAATTAAGGAATGGGTGGATGACATCTTCAAAATAATATCTAAGGTTGTCCTCTGGCATGCAAACTACATCCATCCATACCGTATACAGATACATGCACCTCCACCCACATGCAAGCATACACTTCCACACACACACACACACACACACACACACACACACAGATACACCATTCGTACAAACTCATGCGTAGATTGTAGCATTAAGTTGTAGAGGGCATTAATTTGTCCTTGTCTTATCTCCTGTACCTAGCAGAATACCTAGATACAGAGAGTGCTTGGTACATTGAATTAATGAATAACACGATGAATTAATGAATGGTGCATGGAACTAATGAACAGTACCTTGAATGCCTCTCTATCCTGATGACCTCTGAACTTTTAGACAGATGGAACTGATGGGAATGAACAGATTTTATAACATTCAAAATAATTTCTGAAGCTTCTAAGTGTTCTTTTGTAAACATTCTTTCATTAAAAGGTTTTTTTTTTAATTTCTCTATGTTACACCCAGCCCAAATTTCACCAGATTTTCAAGAGAGATATTCGCTGATTTGTCTCAGTGCAAAGGTTCAACATGTGTCTCGTCTCTTCCCTAGCTGGGCCCTGGTGAAGCTCAAACACATAGGAATCCCCAACAAAATCATTCTGGGATAAAAATCTTAGCTATTAAATGGGTTCTGCTCTGAATGGAATAAAATAAATTCCCCCGAGGGGACATTATTCTTTGGGCTGCAATAACAGCAGTCGGAGCAATATATAACCCCAGGGGCCAGAGGAAGCTCTGCTAAAAGCTGATGGCTTCCACCTCTGCTCAGCAGAGGCTGTCTTGAGCTACCCAACTCTGCTCACACATACCTCACTAATTGATAATCTGTCCCTGTGCCCACACTTCTTCCAAACACAGGAGAACCCAGCACAAACCCCTGCTCCTCCTGACCCAGTTCCAGATAACTGCTAGGGAATGGGAGCTCGTGTGTGTGTCTGTGTGAGGATCCTGGGTTATTTCACTTGGAGAGTTTGCTTTGGCAAAGGGCTCTCAGCTTGCAGCATTTTGACAGACTGAAGGCTACCAGGACCTTTGGCAAACAAGTCACAAGCTACCCTAAATGTGGAAGTGGGAAGCCACATACCTCCTAAGACTTTCTGAGCTACCTTGCAGGCGAAACTATCCATCATTTCACATCAATTAAAGAAGCAGAAGAGGAGGAGGAGGAGGAAGAAGATGAGGAGACAGATAGGCCATTTATCTACAGCTGGCATAGGTTTCAAGCACTCCATGAGAAAATAATTCTCAGTGAAATGGTGTAAGATTTGCATCACAGAACTAGGGCCCTAGGCTTCTGCATTTGCCTTGGCCAACTCTGATCCCCACCCCCACCCCCACCATCCAACCCCAGCAAGAACTGTCTCTCACCACTGCCTTGTCCACACCCCTTCAATGGACTCAGTACCATTTGAGCACCTCAAGTATTAAAACAAAACCCATCTCCTTTCATTTCTCCTTCTGTTAATACAACTCAGGAGATACTTAGGGACTAACCTAGAATTCAATCAACCTTCGCCAAAGTCTCAGCACTGCTGTGCAATTCCCCACTTGGGTCAGACACACCCTTGTCCCCAACTCTAAACTGGCCGGACACTGGTGCTGCCGGGGATAACAGCATATCTCTACAAACTAACCTCCTGCCGTCTCACACATCCATTCTTTACCAAGGCCATCCTTAGCCACATGGCAAGTTCTAGGACAGCTTGGGCTACATGAGACCCTGTCGGAGAGAGACGGGAATGATGAAAGAGATGGGGAAGAGGAGAAAAAGAAAATGATGGCAGCGGTGACAGGCAATTGTGTAAATTCCAATTGTTTAAAGTGTAATTTATACATTTCCCCTATTTCTTATAGCGTGTAACTTACCTTAGTCATCTAGCATCACCAGGGTGAGTACCATTCAAGTCACTGGTCTCTGGAGCACAGAAGACTTCTGGCCAGAGAGAAAGACCCTCTGTCTGTCTGTCTGCCTGTCTGTCTGTCTGTCTCTGCCTCCTCCCTGCTTCTCTCAGGTGAAAGCTCACCATACAACTGTGTCCTCTTAACCTGGCTCCCGTCAGGTCCACCCCCCTGGCCGGGGAAACCTTTATACAATCAAGCTGTGCCAAATCAAAGCCAACAGGCTTCAGGGAAAGGCCTGCCTGGCCTGTGTGAAGTGAAACATTTCCATTTACAGCGTGGACTTAGACACCTTTCTAACTGTGTGTCGGGTTTTATTGCTTATTTCCAGGTCCTCGGCATTTGCAGCCATTCGTGTTCTCTGGAAATGCAAGGTGCTCCATCATGCCACAGCTTTTTACGACTCAGGGCCCTTTGGTGAGTCTCTCCCCCAACTTATGGTATATTTCTGAAGCCAGCATAGTGGGTCAGTTCCAAACAATTAAGGGAAGAAATGAACAGAGTAGAATGAAGAGAAGAGAGGAAGAAATAAGAGGGAAAGAGGAAGTACTAATGAAATGCTAAATGAGGGGCTAGGGGTATGGCTCAGTGCTGGAGCGTGGACTAGCATGCCTAAAGCCTTATCCCAGCACCTTGTAAGGCACAGCATGGCAGTTCTGTTCTGCATTCCCAGCACCCAAGGTTGGGGGAGGAAAGATCAACCTCAGCTACAGGTAAGTTTGAGGTCAGCCTGGGCTACATGACACCGTCCGTGTTCAAGGAAGAAGAAAACAAGAGGAGGAAGGAACAGGGGAGGTGGGGGCTGAGGGAAGCAGAAGGTGAAGAGGGAAGAGGAAGAAGAGAAAGAGGAGAGAAAGGAGAAAAAAGAAATAAATCAAAGTGAGGCTGTGATACAACACTCCTCATCATTTTTTTAATGCATCCCATAATTCCCCATGGGACAGACAGTAAAGCTAGTAAAGTAAAGGACAGTGAAAAGAAGATTCTTTCAGATTAGAGCAATTGGTCCTAACTCCTAAGGAAGGAAGGCAGAGCAGTTACCTGGGGAGGCAAGGAATGGATGGCCAGCAGCCCAGTGATCACACCTTGACACCATTCAACTCCATCTCAGTACAGAATGTTCTAGCAAATCCCACAATCAAGCACTGAGTGACGAGGACAGGGTCCAGGTACAGGGTTGTGCCAGGCATAAGGCAAAATCAATCCTGTCTGGATGCCTGCCGTCATTTTATAGGTAGGCCTTGCCAGGGCACACCTCCAGAAATTCACTTTATTTCCTCTGGCCTCTCTGCCTGCCGTTCAAATGGCTCCCACCAGAAATCCACGGATGAGACTCTAGTAGGTCTTCCTGGACATACGCCTTCACCTCCCCATCAGCATGGCGGCACTCTCATGCCCAGGTTTCCCAACCTGTTTACCTGGGCAGCACTGCTCTGCGAATGCACAGAATACCCACGTGGCTCAGGGAGCCGTGAACCAGAGCACAGCAGGGGCAGCTGATGGTGTCTCTACAACAGTGAGCTGAATGCTGTGGAAAGGTCCAATAAGGGCAGGCGGCCAAGGGGGAGGCAGCTGCTGGCAAATTAGGTGTGGATGAGATAAGTGCAGATGATTAGGGGCAGAAAAGAAACCTGTAAAACCCAGAATAATTCTGTCCTCAGACCGCTTTGTGAATGTCTTTAAGTTCTCACCCGGCTTTAAAGTGGAAACCTCGGATCATGCTTGCAGGGTGGGGTTTGTGCAGAAAAAGACAATCAGGGCTCGTGCACACAGAAACGCTCTTGGCCCCACATCAAAACACTGTGCGCGAATGTACATGTGTTTTAAGTTTAATGTAAACTATATGTCATTCGTATGGCTTCCACACGTCAACCTACTTTTGTGATTAAGTCACTGATCATCCTGGTCAGGAATATAAAGCTTTGTCCTAACTTCTCTCATCTAAAAGAGAATTATTACTTCATGTGTTCAGTGGTCCATCCTACGGCTCCTGGTCAGACGGGCTATGGCCTGCACCGCTGGGCTGCACCGCTGGGCTGCACCGCTGGCCCGCACCGCTGGCCCGCACCGCCGGCCCGCACCGCCGGGGCCGCACCGCCGGCCCGCACCGCCGGGCCCGCACCGCCGGCCCGCACCGCCGGCCCGCACCGCCGGCCCGCACCGCCGGCCCGCACCGCCGGCCTGCACCGCCGGCCTGCACCGCTGGCCTGCCACTCTGATGTTCGATACTCTGATGTATGTACTGAATGTCACCGAGTAGTGGCGCGGGCTGCAGCTAACACAAATCCTGGCCTGACTTTTCTCGTCTTGCTTGTTTGGGGTTGTGTTTAAGACAAGGTCTCATTAATACCTTTAGCTCTCTGCCCTCTTGCCTCAGCCTCCCCAGTACCAGAATTATAGATAATTGCCTATAACCATGCCTGGCTGGCCTGTATTAGAAATACTAGGAAAGTTAAATACTTGACTCAGTGGCCTCTTTTCTTTTTCTTCACTTCATTTTCTTCTCTTCTCTACCCCTCATCCCCTTCTTCCTCCTTATTTCCTGAGCTCTAGCAAAGGGACAGTGATTGACCTCTGACCTTTCTGATTACCAAGTATTTCTTCACCCTGGGGGAGACTGTAGTGTTTACTGACTGCACCTCAAATAGCCAACCCTGTCTTGGACACTCCCACACACAGGCAGAGTTCTCTGAGCCCACTTCCCCTCACACCTGTCCTCAGGGTCCTTTTCAGTGGCCCCAAGAGCAGCCACCCTCCTCACTCTCATTTCCTCAATCCCTTTTGGTTGTATATCTAAGTGGAATGGCTGACAGGCATTAAAGTAATAATACTTTACTGGAGTATATATCAAGGAAAAGAGAGACTAATGTTTTCAAAGACTAAAACCAGACACTTGACCTAAGGCCATGGACTGTAAAATCCTTAAAATGATCCAGACCTCTCCTCCATAAGACCTATAAAATTCACCATCTAGCTGTAATGACCCTAATTACATCTGCATCTTTTCAAAAACTACCGTTCAAAATAAAAACGGCCAAATCAATTCTATTTCCTGCCAATGTAACCACCTCCTTGGCATTTGGTAGTTTTGTTTCCGCTTATGTTTTCATTGGAAACGTGAAGCTTGTCAGCTCTGCTAAGGTGCTGAGAAGTGAGCGAGGGCACCTGCCACTCCTAGGCGGGGGTGGGCGGGTAGGGGGGTGGGGGTGGCTGTGGCTGGTGATGTCAGCTGACTATCTCGTCATGGATTGCTAAGATTCCCTGTGAGAAAATCTTGTTTCCCTTCTCTTTTTTTAAATTTATTTATTATTTTTTTTATTCACTTTACATCCTGGCTGTAGCTCCATCCCTCCTCCCTTGCCAGTTCCATCCTTCCTCCCTCTCTCCTTCCCCCTTGCTTAATTCTCAGAAAAGGGGAGCTCCCTTTCCCATCTAGCCCAGCTCATCAAGTTGCATCAGGACTGAGCATGTCCTCTTCCCTGGTGGCCTGGCAACATAGTCCCAGCAGGGGGAAGTGATGAAAAAAAGCTGGCAAGTGAGTCCATGTCCAGTGAAGTCCCCACTTCCCTTACTAGAGGACCCACATGAAGCCTGAGCTGCCCATCTGCTACATCTTTGTAGGGCGCCTAGGTCCAGTACAGGCGTGGTCCTTGGTTGGTCCTTCAGTCTCGGCAAGACCTCTGGGCCCTGGTTAGTTGGCTCTGTTCTGCCTGTGGAGCTCCTGTCACCTCCAGGTCCTTTTCTCTTTCCTCCCACTTTTCCACAAGACTCCCTACTCATGGCCCAATGTTTGGCTGTGAGTCTCAGCATCTGTTTTGAGGCGCTGCTGGGTAGTGCCTCTCAGAAAACAACTCTGACAGGCTCCTGTCTGCAAGGTTAGCAGAGTATTGTTCACAGTGTCAGGGGTTGGCACTCTCTGACAGGGTAGGTTTTTGGTTAGGCCAGGCATTGGCTGGACATTCCCTCAATCTCTTCTCTCTCTGCTCTATCTTTATCTCTGCTCATCTTGTAGGCAAGGTAAATTTGGGGTCAAAGTTTTTTGGGTGGGTCGGTGTTCCCCTCCCTCTGCTGGGAGACTAGTCTAGGTAGAGGGTGTTCTCTTCAGTCTCTGTGGCCTCTGCTACTAGGAGTCTCTGCTTGAGTCCCCCTCATATTCCCCCAGGAACCTACGCTGTCTTAGTTTTCCAGCCTGTCATGGAGATACCCCCACCCTCAATTTCTCTTTTCTCTACAGGCCTTCAGTCCTTTCTCCCTTGGTCTCCCCAGGTCTGGTCTCCACCCTCTTATGCCTCCACCTCCACCTTGTTCCCTCTCTTCAAACAAAGGCATATATAAAGGTGCTAGAGAGATGGCTCAGTCAGTAAAGTGCTTGCTATGCAAGCATGAGGACCTGAGTTCATATCCCCAGAGTCCATGTAAAAGCCCCGGTATGGGAACACAGCAGCACGGAACTGTAATCCTAGTTCTGGAGGGGTGGAGCGTGGAGGACCCCTCGGCTTGCCTGGCCAGCCAGTATAGGGACTTAGTGAGCCCCAGGTTCAGCAAGACACCCTCTAAGAGAAGATGCCTGGATTAGACCTCTGACCTTCACATGCATTCGCCACACACATGCGCACACCTGAATGCACGGGTGGACACAAACATGTGATCATGAACATGCACACTCACATATACCACACAACACACACAAACGCATGTACACACGGGGCATGAAGTCTTTCAGAAATACAACACTGCTGTGCCACTTAGGGCATTTTCTTGCTGATTCGGAATACATGTAGACAAATTTGATTTATCTAGCTTCCTCCGACCTTTTTATCCAAAGGGATTTTACTCATCCTGGAGCTTTCCTGTGCATCTGAGCTTATCCGGGATTTAAGAACCAGTTCATTCAGGGTTAAAATCTTAATGCATGTGTCCCCTGCTACTGGCTTTGACTAGGATTCTTTTCATTACTGCAGACTCTGAGCAGAGCAGGAGCCTATGTTAATTCTGGGGCTTCACTGTCTCTTCGATGTGGATGAAGTTGACTTTCTGTTGTTCTGTGGCTTGGCAAAGACTGGGGACGGATTTTAAACTAAATCTCTGCATGTGGGAATTGTGACTTCCCTTCAATTTTTTTCTTTTCTTCCCCCCCTCTCAGGGAATTTCTGGGCAGCACGCGCCTAACTGCAACCTGCTTTCTCTCTAGGTAGAGAGTTCCTTTGACTCCTCCCATCCATCTCCACGCATCTGGTTGCTCCTATAAATACGGAACCGCGCTTGCTCCTCTTCCACCAGCTTTGCTGGGGATGTCTCACTCTGGATCCAAACTCTCTCCCCCAGGGCATTTGGGAAAGCATTTCAACAAAAGGCATTGTAGCTTTCATTTTGTTTGTTTTAGTTTGCTTTGTTTGTAAAAGATAAAATACATTTACATGGGCCTGGAGAAAAAACGTGCACGTGATGGTTGGGCCAGTGAGATGGCTGGGTGGGTTAAAGGCTTCGTGATGCCAAGCAGGATGAGGCCCATGGTGGAAGCGGAGAGCTGACTCCCAGAAGTTGTCCTCTGACCCCCTCATCTCCCCCACCTCTGTCTCTGTCTCTCTCTCACACACACACTTTTAAAGATACACAGTGGGTAATGCATGTCTGGCTTCTAATGGGGGTGGGGCTTTGATGGAAAGCTTCAGTTTAAGCTCCTGTAGAATCACCTCACCCACCCACGTAATTCCTATTTTCTTTCTCCCATCCTGACAGCGGACCTGTCAAAACAGTCTTGTTCAGGGCCTGCCAAGCTCCCACAGCCTCACCAGCCACACAGCAAATCCGCATGCAGCCTCCAGGGGCTCCCAGCAGGCTAAGTTCAGAGGTGTTGGGTATGTCTTAGAAACGATGCCCATTGCAGAGGTAGGAGACGAGCCTGCTGTGAGGCCTTCCTCGGAGAAGGGTGACTACCACACACCATGTTCTGACCAACACAAAAGGGGCATCCATTCAAATTCCAGGATGTAAAGGAAAAAAACAGCAAATGGGACTTTTGCTCTGCCTATGTAGCCTGGATGGTTAAATTTTTGAGGCTCCTATGTCTTTTGGGGAGCCTTTTTGGTGACAGCAGCTTGCTAGGCAGAGTCCCCCTCTTGTCCTCCACCTGCTCTTTCCATCCAGTTCAATGTCTGGCTGTAACTTCTACTTCTTTGTACCCTAGTGCCATGTGACACGTTGCAGAAGAGGACTAATGATCCCACTGGCTTGTCTTCATTTCTCACTCCCCTATGGTTCTGCAACAGAACTTTGAGATCTTCCATAAGTTTGGCACATGCTGTATGTTCAGAAATAGCATATGGTTTGAGGGTGATACCTCAGCCGATGTGAGGATTGCCTAGTGCACAAACAGTCACGGATTTGACTCCCACCACTCCATAACCAAGGCATGGTGGTGCACACACACATAATCCCAGCCTCTGGAGGTGGAATTAGGAAGATCAGAAGTTCAAAGGTCATTCTTGGTTTAGAGAGTTCAAGGCCAACCTAGGATATAGAAGACCCTGTTTCAAAACAAATTTTCTTTTTAAAATTTTTAAAAATGTATTTATTATTGATCATAGTTTATTCACTTTGTATCCCAGATGTAGCCCCCTCCCCCATCCTCTCCCAATCCCACCCTCCCTCATCTCCTCCCATGCCTCTCCCCTAATCCACTGATAGGGGAGGTCCTCCTCTCCTTCCCTCTGACCCTAGCCTATCAGGTCTCATCAGGATTGGCTGCACTGTTTTCCTCTGTGGCCTGGTAAGGCTGCTCCCTCTCAGAGGGAAGTGATTAAAGAGCCAGCCACTGAGTTCATGTCAGGGATAGTCCCTATTCCCATTACTAGGGAACTCACTTGGAGACTGAGCTGTCATGGGCTACATCTGTGCAGGGCTTCTAGGTTATCTCCATGCATGGTCCTTGGTTGGAGAATCAGTCTCAGAAAAGACCCCTGGGCCCAATTGTTTTGGTTCTGTTGTCTCCTTGTGGAGCTCCTGTCCCCTCCAGGTCTTTCATCTCCTCCTCCTTTCATAGGATTCCCTGCATGCTGCCCAAAGTTTGGCAGATGATTCCCAGCATCTGCTTCGATACCCTGCTGGGTAGAGTCTCTCAGAGGCCCTCTGTGGTGGGCTCCTGTCCTGTTCCCCATTTTCTCCCTCTTCCAATGTCTATCCCATTTGCCTTTCTAAATGAGGATTGATCATCTTACTCAGGGTCCTCCTTCTTGGTTAGCTTCTTTAGGTGTAGATAGTCTGGATGTATCTCCATCCCTGATCTCAAACTGTACACAGAGCAATAGTAATAAAAACTGCATGGTATTGGCATAGCGACAGAATGGTGGATCAATAGAATCAAATAGAAGACCCAGAAACAAACCCACACACCTACGGATACTTCATTTTGACAAAGAAGCCAAAACCATGCAATGGAAAAAAGACAGCATCTTCAACAAATGGTGCTGGTCTAACTGGATGTCTACATGTAGAAAAATGCATATAGATCCATATTTATTACCCTGCACAAGCTAAAGTCTAAGTGGATCAAAGACTTCACCATAAAACCAGACACACTAAATCTGTTAGAAGAAAAAGTGGGGAAGAGCCTTGAACTCATTGGCACAGGAGACAACTTCCTGAACAGAACACCAACAGCACAGGCTCTAAGATCAACAATCAATAAATGGGACCTCATGAAACTGAAAAGCTCAGTAACACAAAGGACACTGTCATCAGAACAAAATGGCAAATTTTGTTTTTAAGCGTTAAACCTTAAGATTACCAAATGTTAATTTCAGATGCTCTGTTGATGGCTGGATTTACACAGATCAAAGGTGAAGTTTCTCTGCCCTCTCTTGCTGGCCTCTGATGTATCTGGGACCATGTCATCAACGCAGTTTTGTAGTTCTCGTGGGATTTTGGATTTCTAGCCTGCAGGCGACTGCTCATGTAAAATTTTACAAGCAACAACATACTAAAGCACACATATACACTACACTCAATTAAATGCCAGGCATGGGCCCTGAAGCATCTGCTTGGCAAATGCTGCCGCCTAGCTGGGCAATCGCATGTAGTGACATCATAACATGTTACAGACCGTTTGCAATTTTAGCATGAGCTGTCAGCACCTGAGACTAACACCCGGCTAGAGCAGAAGCCAGGCTGAGATGGCCTGAGGGTGCGGCTCTGACTTGTTCTCCCTTCCCTCTATCCTGATTCTCAGTCTATGGAAAGATCTCCACCCTCTTAACTCTCACCCCAAACCTCAGGGTGACCTCAGTACAGAACTGTCATCATCTGCTGGACTGTACTTGGGTTGTTCAGGATACTCATGAGACAGTGCAGCTAAAACAACCACTAAATAAGCCCAATGCAAATGCAAGGAAGACAGATAAGAATCACCCAGAAATCCTGACTTCAAATGTTGGTATTCATTACAACAGATCCATTGATCTGATGTGTTTAAATGTTACACATCTGTACCTAGAGAGCTCATTTTTATCACTAAAATCCTGTTGTCTATTTTACATATTGAGATCTCACATAGGATTTTGATGAAATAAAATTTAAATATTTATTCATTATTATTTGTGTGTGTGTGTGCCCGTGTGCGCACGCGCGCGCCATGCACAAGCGCGCATGTCACAGTGATCATGTGCAATTCAGAGCACAATTTCAGGTGTCAGCTTTCTGTTCCCACCTTGGGTGCCGGTGCCAACCTTAGGTCATCAGGTCTACAATGCAATCTCACCGACCCTGATTAAATAATTTTTAAAATGCATCAGTTTATTAGACCAGGCTGGCCTTGAACTCGTCATATAGTCAGTTTCTGGTCCTCCTGACTCTATTTCCAGAGTACTGGGGTTATAGCCCTGTGCAACCATGCCCTTTATTTGCTAATGAGAGTCCCAAGCACCCTACCAACTGAGCTTCAGCCCCAGCTCCCTATCAGCCTTTTTTTTTTTTAGTTTAAATACAATTCCCTGCACAGATGTAGCCCATGGCAGCTCAGTGTCCAAGTGGGTTCCATAGTAATGGGAAGAGGGACTGTCTGTCTCTGACATGAAATCAATGACTGGCTCATCAACCCCCTCCCCCTAGTGGGGGGGGCAGCCTTACTAGGCCACAGAGGAAAACAATGCAGCCACTGCTGATGAGACCTGATAGGCTGGGGTCAGATGGAAGGGGAGGAGGACCTCCCCTCTCAGTGGAATTGGAGAGGAGCAGGGAGGAGAAGAAAGAGGGAGGGTGGAATTGGGAGGGAATGACGAAGGGGGCTACATCTGGGATACAAAGTGAATAAACTGTAATTAATATAAAAATAATAAAATAAATACAATTCCAGTAACATGAAATCCATTTCCAGCGTCCGGGCCCTTATCGTGAGTCTGCCGATTATGCAAGTCTGTGTCCATAGCTTAGTGCCTCTGAGAGCTGATTTTCTAATGTGCAAGATAAAAAGGCAGTACCTGCCCACCTTACCATATATGCATACTTAAGATGGGAATCAGGCTTTTAAATTAAAGTAGAAATTCATGGAAGTTTTGAGCACAAGGGAGAAGGATATTAATGATACCAGATAGGTTATGTCAAACGCTAAGGGGTTGTAAACAAGATTACCTGCGGTCATAGGAGACCATAATACTTTTCAAGTTTCTTGGGTAGTTCTGTTACATAAGTTATAATAAATACTCACTGATATAATCCCATTATATATCTAAAACCAAATTTTGAGTTGCAGAGTTTCCTAGAAAATAGCACCGCTCAAGTGACCTGGACTGCTCCTACAGTGTGCAGCTACTGGCTACACTGGAAGGACATTCTGACTGCAGACAACTGCACACGTGGACGACTGTATCAAATACTAGTGATACACACAACCTAAGGGCCAATTACTTCAAGAAGCCACATAACAAAACACAAATACCAACTCCATTTTGGGCCAAGAGGATATGCTTATTTAGTTAGATACAGACTGACCCCAGAGCCTGGCCATGATAGGCAAGCTGACACCACAGAGCCACGCCCCACTACTGGTTTTGGTTTTAAGAGGTTTTCTGCTTACCTGAGACAGCTTCTGCAATGGAAAACCATGATGCTGCAGATCCTAGCAAGGGCTCCTCAGAGGTGTCCCCAGTTCTCCGCAGGCTCAAGTGGTGCTCAACAACTAGAGAAATGAACATGGTTATATTTTAGCGTCATTTGCTTAGAAAAATTCTAGAGCCTGGACAGATAAAGAAACTGGGATTAAACAAACATGAGAGGGCCAAAAAACATGGCTCAGCAGGTTAAGACACTTGCCACTAAGCCTGCCAATCTGACTTTTATTCTCAGGTCCCACGTGGTGGAAGAAAAAAAACTAACTCCTACAATTTGTTTTCTGATATCAACAGGTATGCCTTGTCAACACACACACACACACACACACACACAGAGAGAGAGAGAGAAAGAGAGAGAGAGAATAGAAGATATTAAAAGAAAAATGCCACTTTGAAGTTATGGTGACCAGGGTTTCCCAGTTGAAAGGTGATGCTGAATGAACAAGAGGAAAGAGCCTTCCAGGACGCTCAGTGTGGCCTAATCAGACAGCTAATCTTAATTGACAAGTTGAGGATATTTGAATCTCCTAGAGAACACACCTCTGACTATACCTGTGGAAGCATTTCCAGAGAGTTTTAACTGAGGAAAAAATGGCCATCCTGAATGTGGGTGCCATCACCCACGAGCTGTGCTCCCAGACTGAACGCACAAAGGAAACAGAGAAACCCAAATGAACACCAGCATTCATCTTTATCTGTCTGTGAGCGCTGTATGTGGTGGTCCAAATAGGAACGGCCCCCATAGACTCATGTGTTTGAATGCTTGACCCATAGGGAGTGGCCTGTTAGGAGGTGAGGCCTTGCTGAAGTAGGTGTGGCCTCACTGGAGGAAGTGTGTCATGGTTGGGGCGGGCTTTGAGGTCTTATATGCTCAAGCTAGGCCTAGTGTCTTTTTTCACTTCTGCTGCCTGCAGATCAAGAAGTAGAACTCTCGGCTTCTTCTCCAGCACCATGTCTGCCCAGGCAGCCCCATGCTTCCCACCATGATAATGGACTAAGTCTCTGGAACTGTCAGCCAGCCCCAATTCAATGTTGTCCTTTACAAGAATTGCCGTGGTCATGATGTCTCTTCACAGCAACAGAAACCCTGGCTAAGACATCATGTGACCATGAGCCCTCTGTCACGGTCATGCCTTCCCTATCTGGATGGACAATATCCTCTCAAACCATGACAACAGACCACGCTTCCCTTAAGTCGCTTCTCTATTTGGTCACAGAAATAAAACAAGTTACTAATGTGCCAGCCCACAGCAGATGATCAGTACAGTCCTTTCAGGGTGCTGTCCTCGGGCTCTGGGGTGATGTAGGGGTGGATTAGGCACACTGCACGGGAAAGCCAGGGGCTTCTGAGCAGCTACCCAACCAGAGAAAGTCACTTGGCATGCCTCAATGTCAGTCTCCCGACTGTATAGTATGGTAAAAGTTTTGCCTAAGCATTAAAAGTATAGAATTGCTGACACGAGCTGTGGCACAGGTAGACCCTGAAAAGAGCACTCTAAATGAAAGAAGTCAGACACAAAAGAATACACATTATACGACTCCCTTTACAAGTAGTATTGAGACTAGAAAAACACATAGACAGAGTAGATGAGGAGCTGCCAGGAGCTGGGGAGCCAAGAAGAGAGGTGCTCATGGGGAAGCACCCCATTTGTTCCTGGGGTGACTAAAATGTACTAAAACTAATACCGAGAATATATCAAAAGCCATTAAATTATTGGTGAAATATGAGTTATATCTCAATAAAACCACTTTAAAAACACGGCCTAGGGCCCAGAATATAGCCCAGAGCTAATTTCTTGTTTACCACACACAGGACTTCCGGCGCACCAAAAAACGTGCCTAAAATACTGCAAGTGATAGCGGCCAAGAGGGGGTTCATCTGGCAGAATAGTTGCCCAGCACGCACGAAGCCTGGGCTCCACCAGGGAAACCAGGGCTCGCAGGCCTGCAATCCTAGCACTTGGGTGTTGGGTTCAAAACCGTCCTCAGCTACTTGGTAAGCTTGAAATGATCTTGGCATGTGCGAGACAAACAAGACAAAGCAAGCTCTCTCTCAGGTGGTCATGGGGACTAAACGAGGAAACATGAAATGTCTGGCCAGTGGCTGGTACAGAGAGGCCCTGACTAAAGGGTGGTTCAGCGACGCTCATCCAAAAAGAAGCAAAGTGACGCTTGAGTGTGCCACCACCGAAAGATTAAGTAGGTGGAACTCCTCACCTGCAAACCCCACTGGGAGGACTCGGGGGAAGGCAGTGGGAATCGAGGGAGAAGAGGATGGCCAACCTCTGCTCCTTACAGGAAAGAAAGATGCTTGAAGCAAGACTACAAGCTGTGTGGGGGCCCTCTCTCACACAAAGGCAGAGTTTTCAAAGATTGTGTGCTCCACATTCTTCCTAGGACTTCAGGGGTGAAAGATAAATTGCAAAGATTTATTTAAAAAAAAAAAAAAGATAATCATGAGAATTGGACAAGCCTATTCACAAGGGAAAGAATCCAGATTTTAAGTTACCAACAGCCCTTTCTGGGGTTATTAAGGAAAGAAAGCCTCTTAACTGTAATCACTCCTAATTGCCCATCAGCAGCTCATGAACTCACTCATGGTACTGAAGACCCTTCCAGTCCTGACTGTCAGCCAGAAGTTGCACTGTGATCTACCAGGAAGAAGGCCAGCAAACCACGCCAGTTAAAAGCCTCTCTAAATCCCGGCATAGCCTTCCGCCTGTGGGCTACAGGGCAGGTACGCAAAAAGACAAGGCCCTGAACTTGGAAGGCAGAGCAAATTTGGCCATGCTCCTAATAACCACTGACTAATAAACATTTACTCAACAAGCGATATGCTTCATTCCCCTCCACAGTACTATGTCAGGAGATAGGGAGGCATCAAGATTAACTTACAAGGACAAGGACTGGAAATCTTTGACCAATATAATATAATAAATAATAAATATGAGGGACAAAATCTATAATAAAATATAATATACAAATTAATATAATAAACTATTAATTAGTATATTATAATATAACATATACTATAAATGAAATATATAATGTATAATAAATATGATACTAATAAACATATAATAGATAAATATACATTTTATATCTATTATATAGTATATACTGAACATAAGGGACAGGAGAGGAGGGGGGCGTTTGTTAAGGACCAATGAAAAGGGCTGTATTGGCCTGGGGTCATGAACATGTAGCCTTCCCCACCAAGCCCAGTTTCTGCAGTGCTAGGACTGAATGCAGGGTCCCAGGCATGTGAGGCAAGCCCCTACCAACTGAGCTAGCTCCTAGACACCCAGAAAATGTATAAAATTATCCACACAGGTTGAAAATAGCCTTACAGCCAACCACTGTTGAGGCCCCAGCCTGATCTCCTTCTGTGTGCAGCGTGCTGTAAGACTTCTCCCCATTAGAAGGAAGGCGTCTGCTTACATGCCATTTAAAACATGGCCTCTCTCATTTGCGTGTCACTCCTTTAAAATTCATATTTCCAGTATATTTTATGTGGTCACATAATACATTGATAGGTAAAAAAAAAAAAAAAAAAAGTAGCCAAACACACTGGAGTTGGATACACTCTTGACTGATAGAAAAAAAAAAAAATAACTGCACAATGTTTAAAAAAGGAGGACACTATGGTATGTCTTTTGACTAAATTCTTGGTTTTGGTTTAAATATGGAGTTTTGAGACAGTCTTACTATATGATGATGCAGGCTGACCTTGAACTTCTGATCCTCCTGCCTCCGACTTCAAAGTTCTTGAATCCGTGATGACTAGCTTTTCGTCAGATTTGACTAGTCATCCTGACTATGTCCCCTGACAGAACTGTCAGCTCTGTCATCTCCTTGGGGTCCATACTGAATTCCATTGAGTGTCTTCTATTTAACCAGCACAGCTTATCTGACTGTGGGTCCCTATCGCCCACAGGGATGGTGGAGTTAACTTTGTGAGTCATGACCAGCATTTACTAACAGGAAAATGAATGAGAAACACCAGCATCTATCACACATAGGGAGGCATGCCTAGCTGCAGTTTACAGTCAAGCAAGTTCAAAGTCCCCTCTTAGGAAGGCCAGACACAGCAGAGGATTAGAACTATGATTGTGTGGAATAGAGAGAGAGAGAGAGAGAGAGAGAGAGAGAGAGAGAGAGAGAGAGAAGCCCAGCAAAGCCTGTTATCTAAGACCCTGTAAAGCAGCAAGGAGCTGATTTTAATGAGATGGACAAGAAAGAGCCATTGTTAGCTCTGGGGGAGGGGAGCATGGTAAAATGAGGTTCCCCTGAAGATACTTTGGCAACTGTGTGCTGAGCCATTGAGTAAACAAGGGCTCCATGGGGCTGAGTCTCCTTCTGAGGTTTGCTCATGATTTATAACTTTGACATTGAACACAATGTCTAACAATGGAGTTTCTGTAAGAACGGACACTCCCCGGGGACTGGAGAGCTACCTTCTCTCAGATCCAGTAAGGCTGAAGAAGTCGCCTGGTTTGGTTCAGTCACAGTCCTCATACCCTGAGGCCACAGGGCTTGATACAGAAAGGATAAACAGCATCAGGGTAGATCCAAGCCAGCAGAATATAGATGCCAATGTGCCCTGAGCTATGACACAACTACACCATCCTCTACCGGGCACATTTTTCCTGCTTTGTCCTCAGGGTATGAACCAAGCTCTTACCTGACTCATTTGGTTCTAGAGAGGTGGGCCTGCTCAGCCCCTCAAGTCAACACCAGAGGGGACCAACTCTGGGTCCTGTCCTCCACCCCTCGGCCCTGCCTCCCACACACATGCCTGGAATGCACACAATGCAAAGCAAACACCCAGGCAAACAAACGAGCAGTCCCTGGGTATAGGAAGTGACTCACAAGCCAAGAACCTGGGTCAAGGATTTCAGAATGGGCCTGGCTGTGTCCCATCTACCCAGGTCCCCATGACTGGGGAAGCTAAAGAAGACTGGAAAACATCTTTTGCTAAGCACCTTCAACAGGACACAGCATGCTATCCTCAAACAAACTGGAAAACCAACATCTGGATGGGAGGGGGTAGGGAGAGGGCTGGTAATGGATGAAGCTCCCAGAGCCATCAAGGAGCTTAATTTGTTTGGAGTGGCTAACCCTTCCCTGCAGAAAGAAGACTGGCAGGGAGCGAGAACTAAGCGTCCAGCTGCACTGTGGCAAGCTGCAGGGTGAAGACCAAGGTCTAGGGCCATTGGAAGAAGACGGTTCTGTCCAGAGAGGTGACATGAGTGTCTCCATACCCCAGCTGAGAAAACACGGTGGATGGAGGGAGCTTTGGTGGGGGAAGGGAGAAAGCTGCTGGGAAAAAGTGGCTGAAAGCAAAATGCAGAAAACATGGCCTTACTTTTTTTTCTAGGAAGCCCCTGCGTAAAGTTAACAGGCTACCCTGAGCAGACCGAGGATCTAGGCAGTACAACATGCAGCCCGCAGCCTCCATGCAGCCGAGCAGTCACCAATGCAGCATAACCCTCAACTATAAATGCTTTAAAACATTATAATTCTTTTTTTTTTAAGTAGACTGCATAGTTCTCAAGAAGGAACTTTGTAGGTGACAATGTCATATTGCAAAGTCAAAAGGTCAAAAGGCTGGGCATGCCAGCAACAGTTAGCATTAACTGTTAATTAATTAGATAATGAGAAGACATGCCAGCTTAGGGGCATAGAACCTTGAGAGAAGTAACGCTTGTCTTTGAACAGATATCAGGCATCATCTGCTTAGGCTTGCTTCTCAATAGATAGGAAGCTTCTGAGGGCAAGAGACTAGAGTTACCTTTACAGCAATCCCATGTCTGGGCACACTGCCAGGGAGAATGGCTCGTGTGATAAAAAGCCGGCTGGATGAACGCTAAACAAGATGTGCTGCTTCTGGAGCAGTGCACAGAGGTAGAGACCATAGCCCATGTCAAACGTCTTCCTCAGTTGTTATCCACCTTACTTCTTTCCCTTTTTCCCTTCTCTTCCTGTGTGTGTGTGTGTGTGTGTGTGTGTGTGTTTGCTGTGGGTTTTTGTTTGGTTAGTTGGTTTTTGCATATGTGTCTGCATCTATATTGAAGGACCAAGGTTGATTAGTGGAATTATCGTTGATTATTGCCCCCTTTATTCATTGGGGTGGGGTTCCTCAATCAAACTCAGAGCTTTCCAATATAACTTGTCTTGCTAGCCAGCCTGCTCTGGAAAGCCCATCTCTGACTCCCAAGGCTGGGATTACAAGCAGGTGCCACACACCTGTCATTTCACATAGGTTATGTGGATCCAAACTCCAGTCCTCCGGCTTGTGTGGCGAGTATTTAACAGCTGAGCCATCTCTCCAGACCTTTATTTTCTGAGACAAAGCCTCCCACTCAGCTCTGAAGCTAACCTCGTTGGCTACCCTGGCTGGCCAGCAAGCTCAGGGGATCCAGCTATCTCCAGGACTGTGGCTACAGATCCCTTTACCTATGTGAGTGCTGGGGGAGAGAAGGCAGGGCTTCATCCTTGCCGCCTCCCCAGCCAGGGCTCTGTGGACCAGCGAGGAGGACTCTATCTTATTTCCCTCTAGATGCTACTGTGTGTGTTCTGCAAATGTCCACAGAGAGCCCTGGGCATGGGCAGATGGACTGAACACTGCAGATGCAGACACACGCTGTGTCTGTGGAGGCTTGGACCTCCCAACCCGTCTTCAGGCAGTCATGAATCCACACAGCCCTTCCAGGACATCCTGCGCCAAGCCTCGGGGCACACACGGAGCTGACCTGGCCACATTTCCAGCTCACCTCCCCACTGGACGGAGGGCGGCCAGAGGCGTGTTCCCCCAACCAGTTTGTATTCGGCTGATGGTCCTTCTTGGCACCGTCATAGGGCCTGTCCCTTTTTCCTCTGTCACTGGCTGCAGAACTCACTTCTTCCCATGGAACCCCACACTGCAGACTGGCTAGCTCACCCCGAGCAACGAAGAAACACAGGATGGGAGCTAGGGAAAAAGTGTGGAGATCTCTTCAAACTCCCTGGCTACTTGCAAGCAAACACATTGCCACAGGCTCTGTTCTTCACCGAGTGAAAATACCCTTGCGGCTCCTTCCTCACCTGGAGAAAACTTAACAGCATAGACTGCACCGTCTTTGCAGTCTTTAACACTGCTGTGGTTTTAGGTTTGTTTTCAATCCTAAAAGGAAAACTTGTTTCCCAGGTAACTAGGGAAAATATTCAAGTACCGAAAAACCAGGCAGGCAGGATTTTCAAATCCACGAGCCATCTGTGCCGGCCTCTGCAGTGTCCCTTTGCTCAGCCTCAGAGGCGTCAGACCAAAGCGGGAGGGACTTTCTCCCACTTCAGCATCTGACCACAGAAGTCCATCACCCTAGTAGCATTATATTAGTCTAAAGTCTCATATAAGGAACTCCAGTCTGGCAATGGTCACCTTGCGTCATCATGACCTCCTCCTCTTTACTGAGTCCTGCTTGGCACATGCTTGGGCACAGCAGGTGCCCCTTTGGGTGACATCCAAGTCTGGTTCTCAACCTCACCAGAAGGCTCTACTCTCAGGCAGGGGGTCTGAACAGCAGCTGTGGTCTTCTCTAACAACTGCTAAGTGTTTCTGAGATGAACGCAGGGACAGCTTTCTCCACCAGAGCCCCGAACACCCAGGAAACAGTCCCGATGGGTTCCAGGGGACCTTCCCTAAGATTCAGTCACTACAGGCTGAATCCAGCCTTTCCCCCAACTCAGAAGATTCTAATCTTCTTCCAAAAACAGCCCATACTGCCCAGGTTGTGGCTGTCAAAGGAAAAAGAGCAGACTCCTCCAGCTGGGCTCTCCATGGGGCCTCCAACAGTGAGCTCTCTCATTCCTAACATCTATGTGTGCTCTAGACACTCTGGCCATGGATGAGGAGAGTGTCGGTTCAGGCCCCTTTCCCCTTCTGGCTCAAGGTCTCAGTCTGCCTTTTCTTCGTTAGAATCTATGTCCCACTGCCTACAACGGCCCTTTGTCATTCTGTGGACTGTCTGCATGCATGCACACACGTATTCATTCCCATCTCTCTCTCTCCTTCCCTCCCTTTCTCTCTCTGTGTGTCTATCTCTCTCTCTCCCTGTGTCTGTCTCTCCCTCTGTGTGTCTGTTTGTCTGTCTCTCTCCCTCTGTATGTGTCTGTCTGTCTCTCGCTTGCTCACTTGCTCTCTGTCTCTCTCCCCTTCCCTCCCTCCCTCTGTGTGTGTGTCTGTCTCTCTCTCCCTCTGTATGTCTGTCTCTCTCTCCATCTGTGTCTGTCTCTCTTCTTCTGTGTGTGTCTGTCTCTCTCCCTCTGTGTGTGTGTCTGTCTCTTGCTCACTTGCTCTCTGTCTCTGTCTCTGTCTCTGTCTCTCTCTCTCTCTTTCACACACACACACACACACACACACTATGGAAGGAGGTTCATATACATGTTAAGAGTACAAAAACAAACTCCTACAGAGCAAGTGACACATTCATTCTGAAATGGATCTTGGTGAAACTTCAGAGCTGAGTGGGACATGGATTACATGGATTTTCTATTAGGGGGAAAAAACAACTATGTATATAAATTATACATGTTCCTGGGTGTCTATCCTCACTGCCATCTTAAAAACTGGAAAAGAAAATCATGCATGTTTCTTAAAAGAAGTCAAAAACCTGTAGAGATAATGACCAGAAAAGAATTGTCTTACGATCTCATGTCAAATGGCTCTGAGGCCTCCTGGCACTCGCATCAACTACACATCCCCCAAAGAGCCGAAGGCCCACGTTCCCTGGTATGCTCCAGGCAGGGAGGTATACTCTGTGCTCTGCCCGGCTTGTTCCCGGCCAGCTCTGGCCTTGAGTCTAAGATCTCTCCCCCAGTTCCCTGCATGCTTGCTCATGACCATGAGGCATAAATCAGCTGGGTCCGCTTTCTGTCCTCAGTGTTTCCGAGTGTCAGGGGAACGAATTTGCCTTTTCCTGCTCTGCTCCTGAGGCCTGCGCCCCCAGGTTTGTGTTACATCGTTTTTGTTTTTTTTTTAAGTGACAGAAATCTGGCTAATGATTTGTAGCAACCACAGCTGTACCCTGTCCTCTGGAAACTCTGAGTGGCCCTTCAGAGAGAAGCAAAAATTGAGCAAATTAGACTTGTGCCCTTGACACGATCCGTGACAGGCCAGCATTAGGTCAAGCTGAAATCAGGTGTGGTGATTAAACGATTAAGCCAGTACCAAAGAGATGTGCAGCACAGAAACTGAGAGGGCTTTGAAGGAAACTGAGCTCAAGAAAAACAACGAAAGGAAATTGAGCTTAGGAAGAAGAAAGCTGTTAACAGCTGTTAACCCTTTGCTTGAACCCCATCAGCACACTGTGACTCCGTTCACATCTGTCTCCCTTTACAGGCTCACTCTAGCATAAGCTGGAAAAATTGCCAGCAACAGCACGGGCGTCACAAACGCTGACCACTGTTCTCTTATTCTGACCTCTGTGGCTGGGTGTCACTCTGGGCTCCCAGGAGCCCCACATCTCAGGCCCTACCCTCCCATCAGCTCCTAGTTGCCTCCTGTTGACCTCAGGGCAACTAGAGGATGGTCACCAGCAGCACATCCAGCCCTGGGCATCAGCGGGGCCTGGCCCTGTCTCCAGAGGATGGTCACCAGCAGCACATCCAGCCCTGGGCATCAGCGGGGCCTGGCCCTGTCTCCAGAGAATGGAGCTCAGCAGCACATCCAGCCCTGGCATCAGCGGGGACCTGGCCCTGTCTCCAGAGAATGGAGCTCAGCAGCACATCCAGCCCTGGGCATCAGCGGGGGCCTGGCCCTGTCTCCAGAGAATGGAGCTCAGCAGCACATCCAGCCCTGGCATCAGCGGGGACCTGGCCCTGTCTCCAGAGAATGGAGCTCAGCAGCACATCCAGCCCTGGCATCAGCGGGGCCTGGCCCTGTCTCCAGAGAATGGAGCTCAGCAGGTCCTCTGGGAGCCCCACCCCCGTGTCTCCGGTCCAGTCTTTTTCCAGCCCTGTCTTTCCTCTGCACTCTCTCTCTCCCACAGCCTCTCCCTCATGCCTTTTCTTCCCAGCCTCATCCAGCCCATCCACTGAACTGTTTCTCTAACTTCCGCACACACTTCTCCCAAAACTCCAGTGGGCAGCTGACATGAAGACCCATTGCTATACAAGCATGCAGATGAAAATCAGGACTCCCGGGAACAGCGGGCGGGCATGGCAGCACATCTGTAATCCCAGCATCTGGAAGGTGGAGACCGGGAATCCCCAGAGGAAGCTGACTAGATTGGTTGAGTCTGTGTATTCCAGGTTCAGCCGGAAACCCAGATCAACAAATAGAGTGGGACAATGGAGGAAGACACTCAGCACCAACTGCTGCCTCCACATGCACACATGTGCACGTTTGCAACCAGACACATGTGAACACGCACACACTCACATGCACCCAGACACAGATGAACGCCTGTCACCATGACCTATGTGTCTGTCTCTCCAACTGCACCACTTCTTCCTCGTGTAGACCAATGTGCTGCAAAGGCCAGCTCCTCCTCTATTCTTCTTCAAAATCATTTTCAGAAGTTTGACCATGAGCTTGTAATGGAGGCAAGAGGACAGCAGCCAGAGGCTAGCCTGGGCTACATAAAGCACTTGTCCCAAAAGTTGAAAATGGACTGTGATGGCTCTTGAGTTGAGGTTGTGTCCTACGCTGCATTTGAAAACTTTGGGACTGAGTCCATGTGAAGCCTTTCAGCCCTGCCTGCTCTCTGCTGTCCTGGGCCTTCACCGGCCCAAATACTGGATCTTTCGTTACAGTTCTACAGACACCTGTGGTTTGGGTTGGGTAACTTGTTGCATCTTCAATCTGTTGTTTCTATCCTGCCTCTACGCTCCTCTGTAGTCCACCCGGTAAGATCTGATTTCAGTTGTTATGTGTCTCACTTCTAAAAATTCCATGCAGGATTAAAAACTTAGACATGAGACTAGGAGCTATTTTTAAAAATTGGAGAAATACTGCATAACATTGGTATGAGTGATGATTTTTTAAAATCTGATCCTCAAAGCACAGGCAACAAAACAAAACAAAACCATGAACAAGATTACACCAAACACAAAGGCAGTTGCAAGCAAAGGAAAAAGGAGCAGTGTGAAAAGACAGCCTCTAAGCTAGGAGAGAATGTTTACAAACATCTCACAGGGGATTAAAACCTAAAATGAAAAGAACTCAAACAACTTAACAGCAACAACAAACAAAAACTGGAAAAGTAGACGAGGGACCCTGTTAGATGGCTCTTATAAGAGCAGTGCAGATGTTTGCTGTCCATAAGCATCAGAAAACTGAACTTGAAAGCAGGGATGAGTTTCCACCTCACACACGTCAGGATGGTAGTTGTTAGCGAGTGTAGCGGGAGGCGAAACTTTCAAATAATACTGGTGGGAGTTAGAGCAGTGGTAATGGAATACTATATGAAAATTCTCAAAAAATGTTAAAGAAGTTTGGTGCAGCAAGTCCTCTTTTTGTATTGATTCTTAAGTATTTAGTCTGTTTAGTGAAGAGATGGACTCTCAGGTTCCCCGCAGCATTCCTCCCAATAACCGCATCGGGAAATGAACACAGATGCTCTCGACCAATGGATGGAGAGAGGAAATGCCTGGTGGAATACCACTCAGCCGTTAAAAGGGAAGGAAACCTTGTCATTTGGGACAACATGGATAGAACTTGACAACACAGATTCACACTTGACAATGTGAAATAAGCCAGACACACGCAGGCACACGCATGCTTTCAGTTCCATGTGGATTCTAAAACAATTCAACTCGTGGGCGTGGAGTGCAGAGAGATGCTGGTTAAAGGCAGCAGAGCAGAGGCAAGAGGCAGAGGTTATGGAAGGGTCCAGAGTGTCCTTGGTGCTTCCTCGATTGCAGAGTTCGGTGAGTAGGTAATGACAGCGCAGTGAATAGTTTGTAATTGCTCAGTACACTTCAGATGTCCTCACTACAAAAAGTGACAAGTATCTGAGATGAAGGAAAATTAGCTTGATTTAAACACTCCACTTTGTACGGTAAAATTAGAAAGTTTTATAACTTGTTGATTATAATAATTTTAACATTTAAAAATAAAATTTTCAGGGCTTAGTGATATAATACTCACTTATCATGTGAAAAGCCCTAAATCTAACCCCAGCATTACACAGACAGAGGTAGAAGACTGATATATCCAGAACTGACAGACAAAAAGGTAGAAAATGTGTGATGATAGACAGACAGATAGATGAATGACAGGTAGATGATGGTAGACAAAGAGATAATAGATTGATATACAAGTGGAAGAATAGATCCATAGATAAATACATAGATACATAGATATAGAAGGTAGGTAGATGATTGGTGGACAGATAGATGATAGATTGATTTATGGGTGGATAAATAAGATAGATAGATAGATAGATAGATAGATAGATAGATAGATAGACAGATGGTAGATAAATGTTTGGTGGGCAGATGGATTGACAGATAATTGATGGATAAGGGATAATAGGGAAAAATCTCCATTTGTTGAGCCCTTTTCTTCTATCTTTACTAAGCTCTTCTTTCCTTTCTTGCAGGCATATTGAGGACTATTTCTTGAGGCACTTTCATGATGGTGGTTTCTGAACCTTTATTGGGTATCTCTCACGTCTTTGTCAGCCTAGTGTTGGCCTCGACCCATTGTCCTTTTCCGTTCAGCAGAAGGCCTTCCTGGTTCTCGTGACCGATTCTCTGCTAACCCTGCACATTGTAGGCATTGTGCTGTGAACAAAAGTCTTAGTTAAAGCTTCCATTTAATTGTCTTCTTTAAACATGCTCAAGTCAGGGAGGAGCTTTCCCCTCACCAGCTCAGCTGGGGACAAAAAGGGGGGGAGTTATGCATACTCCTGGGTAGGATGGCTGTGGTTCCTGCTCTCCAGCAGATCCCACAAGCATTCCCCTGCTAGGGGGACAACAATGAAGCCTGGTACATGCCACAGTTCCTCATGTGGCCTCCACTGAGTCCACAGGTGGGGGCAGGCAAGAGATGACGCATGACCTCGTTTCTGTGGACGGTAGGAGGAGGCCTTATGACAACTTTCGTGGAAGGGAAGGATATCTTATTGCTGGGTAAGGGTGAAGGCCAAACGTTCACACCTGTCTCAGTTGAGAAACATTCCCTAGAAATGACCTAGGTAATCACTGTTCATTTAGCAATGAAGAATTAGTGGCACAACAACAGACAATGACTACTGGGGGTCAAATGGTAAGCCAGTGCCAAAGGAGAACTCAAAATTTAGGCCCATACCTCCAAGAGCATGTGTCTGTACACCAAAGAGCTCCCTGCCCAAGAAGAACACCAGCCCCCTGCCCAACAAAACAATGAAAAAACTTCTCTGGCCAAAGGACAACAGCTGCCTCCCTTCACATCCTGCCAGCCCCCAGGCCAGAAAGTACACATGGCTATGTGCCATCGCCCCCTACACAACACAAATACACGCTGGCTCCAGTCGGTTTCCATCCAACACACACAGCAAAAGCGGGTTTGGGAGCCAAGAACCACAGCCTCATATTCACCTTCAGGGCTGGTGGTCTCCCATCTGGAGAGGATCCTGCTTTCTTGCCCATAGGAATCTCTGAAACCAAGGTACACCCAGGAGCTGGGGAGATGGGAGCAGCCAGCAGGCCAGGCAGCCCCTCCCGACTGGAGAGCTGGAGCCTGGGTCTCTGGAGCTGGGGCCTCTCTTCTGGCCCCAACCAGCAGTCTGCACAGAGCTGTGTTTTGTCCAGTAAGGGAGAGCTGGTGACCCGGGCAGGGAACTCAGCTTTCCAACAGTCTTTGTTTTTGTTTCCATTTAAAAAGGTTAGTGACTTTATTGCATGTGGAAAGAACCAAAGAAACAAGCTCAAAGAGGCCCAGCATGTTTTTGGAGCTGACCAAAAACACAGGACTTTTGAGTTTAGTTGGAAGGAAAGGGAACAAGTCTATCCTGCACTCACCACGTGCCAAACACAAGCCTGGGAACGCCTTCCGCCCCCCCTCCCCCCCGGTAGGTTCAGCCAGAATCAAGTCCAAATTCCTTACCACAGCCACCAGGATATCAGGAGTCAGGCTACTACTGTACTCCAGGATCACACACACGAGACCAGTGTGTGAAGCACATTTCCTTCCAATCAGGAACTGAAACACGATACAATGGATTCATCTGGCAATATTTTAGGATGGCTGGTCCATCGGCATTCCCATCACCAACAGCATCTGTGGCCGCTCAAGTCCCCCATATAAAATGCTGTGGTACTTTCCTATATAACCTATGTATGTCCTCTCCCATGCTTTAAATTACTCCTGGGGATATTGACACAGTGCAAATGCCATGCAAGCGCTATCTCATGTAAATGGAATGGTATTTGCCTATGATCCATGTTCATTCTCCTGCCTGTCCATTTTAAACCACACCTGGGTAATGCCTCCTAAAATGCACATGTTGTGTAAATGGATGCTGTAGCATATATCTTCAGGAGATAAAGACAAGGATGAAGGTCTGAACATGTTCAATACTGATAGAAATCTTTAAAACATATTTTCAGGCAGTGGTGGAGCATGCCTTTAATCCCAGCACTCAGGTGGCAGAAACAGGATGGTCTCTGAGTTTGAGGCCAGCCTGGTCTACAGAGAGAGTTCCAGGACAGCTAGGACTATACAGAGAAACCCTGTCTGAAAAACAGAAGCAAACAAACAATATATATGTATATACACACATATAGGTGTGTGTTATATATAGTGTGTGTATATATATATTCAATCTGCAGCTGTCTGAATCGTAAGAGGATGTAGCGCACTACCGAAATCATCGGCTGCTAAGAACTTTGAAATTTTGTAATTTTTTATGCACTACAATAACTACTCAAGTAAGACAACTTGCATTATGGTGACCACCTCAGTTGGTATAACCCAAGCTCATAAATAATCAAACATTTTTGCTGGAAATTTATGGATTGAGCTAGACTCTTAGGGACACCGAACGCCTGTAATTTTGTGGACTCTCTGGGACACTGCTGTGGTTTAAACGTCAGGTGTCTATACTTTTGTGCACTTGAATTTGGTCGTGGTATTTGGGCACTTGTGGGACCTTTAAGAGGCAGAACATTCTAGAGGAAGCAGACTACTGTGGGCGGACCCTGGGGTTTATAGTCCGGATCCCACTTCCTGTTCTCCTCCTGTTTGCTGACTGTGGGTGCAGTGAGACCATCCAGCTTCCCGTTCCTGCTGCTGCCCCTCCCTCACCTACTGCCACGTCTTCCTGGCCAGGCTGGAATCATCCTCTTCCCCCATAAGTCAGATCAGCTGTTCCTCTCTTACACTGCCTGCCAGGTATTTTGTTAGGGCGGAATTCCTCACACAGTCATCCTTCCTACCACTGAGAAAGTTTTCAATAGTGCGGCAATCTAGACGAGGGGTCAGTAAACTCTAGCTCATGAGCCAAGCCTGACTGACTACTTTTTTTTGGGGGGAGGGGGACAGGTGGTGGTGGTGGTGGTGGTGGTGGTTACATTTTCAAATGGTTGAAAAACAACAGAGAGAGAGAGAGAATGTGATGTGACATGTGAAATGGATGCTGGGATGATGAAATTGCCATCCCAGTACCCATAAAGGGTTTTAAATGAGATTTTATTTTGTGTGTGTATGTGTGTGTGTGTGTGTGTGTGTGTGTGTGTGTGTGTGTGTTGTGCACACAGCTCCTTGGCAGAGGTTAGGTCCCCTGAAGCTGCAGTCACCCGGTGTGGGCACCGGGACGCAAACGCCATTCCTCTACCAGAGCAGCAACACCGAACCAGCCCCTAAATAAAGTTTTATTAGACTGCATCAGTGACCTTTATGGACTACCTGTGGCTTCACGCCTGCTCAAAGGGCAACACTAATTAGGTGCAACAGGGATCCATGTCCTGCAAAGCCCAGATGTCAGCTCTCTGACCCCTTGTAAGGAATAGGCTGCCAACCCCTGCCTGACACCATCCGTCACCCGGTGATACAAGCCAGGCTCCAGACACAGCGAGATGAGGAAGACAGCAGAGGCAACCTTGTGGCTTCTGACAGAGCAAAGGAACCACCACGGCACACGGAGAGGGGCCACGTTAAGAGATGCTGTGGACTGGAAGCACAGAGCTCTGTGTGGGGAAGCACACAAACTGCCCTCACGGGGGAGGAGCTCACCTAGGAGGACCAACAAAGCACTCCCATAAAGTGTAAATGACTCCCCGTGCCTCTACCCTCTCTTCCCCTCAGTTCCTCTGAGCCCTGCCTCTGAGTCCAGGGACTTTCACCCGGGTCTACCGGGCTGTTCACCGTGGTTATTAAAATGACTCTCCTCTCACCTGCCTCTGCCTAAGGCTGTAGAACCACAGTGCTCTTAGGCAGAATCGCCATCTCCATGGCCTGTAAGACAGACAGGAGTCTTCATGCTCGTGAAAGCACACAGCAGGCCTCTCATGTCCACTTTAATGTGAACGGGCCGGCCCGTTGCTATTTTCTCTCAAGAAGATTTGTTTCGATTATTTTTAATTTTCTGTGTGTGTGGCAAGTGTGGCAGTGTGCACATGAGCGCAGGTGCCTCAGGAAGGCGTCTAGGAAGGCGCGGCGTTGTAGGCAGTTGTGGTCCACCGCCAGAGCAGCACATGCTCTCACGCACTGAGGCGTTCCTCCGGCCCACGAGCTAGAAGTTTAGTCCCAGGTGCTAACGCTGTAGGGAGGTGGCAGAAACTGAGAGGGCGGGTAAAGGAAGTAAGGCCCCAAGGGACTAACCTTGGAGGCATGCGGAGGAGGATCCAGCTTCCTCGTCTCTTTGTTTTTTGGCCACCATGAAGCGAACATCTTCCTGTCCTATATGTTCTTACCATGATGTATGTACTCTGGTGCCACAGAGGAAACAATGGAACCGAGCAGCCATTAGATCTCTGAAGCCATGAGCCAAAACAAACTCTTATTCCTTAGAGCTGATAGCCTCAGGCATATTGTTACAGTAACAGGAAGCTAACTACCACAGTATTGTGCACAGACACTGAGTTATCTCCACTACCTTTTCTGTCGGTACAGAGATTATTGGCCCATTTCACAAGAGAACAAACTGATGCTGTTCAAAGCCATACAAGCAGCAGCTGGGTCTGGAATCCACACATTTTACAATGCGTGGTGTTGTGCCCTGGTGCACAGTGGCAATGGAAGAGGGTCGGGGGCATGATGAACAAAGGATGCAGAGCATCAGTAACATGTGTGGACATAACCTAGGAAGCTGCCGACACCTGCCTTCAAGGAGCCTCTGTGAATACTGACAGTTTCCTCTGTGGAATTCAGAAAGCCCCCGCCCTACACCGAATCTTCCTGTCTGCTAAGTGAAGGGTTCCTTCAACCAGAGCCTGGGTAAGAAGAGAACGAGGAAGAAGTGAGCAGCTGGTAAGCCGTCTCCTGCTTTGGTGCTCGCACAGGCCTCCAGCTCGCTCTCTGTGGGGTTCTTGAGTGCCAGGGGTCAGGATGACCACCCGCTGACCATGTGGCCTGGGTCTGATTCCAGAGCAGAACAAGAGGTATAAACACATAAAGAACAGCAGATTGGGTGCCTTTACTGCTACATGATCCTTGGGATTAGGGAAGAAGGGAAAACACTCTAGCTCTCAACACGGCAGAGGGAAGGGCTATGGAGACCGTCACTAGCTTACGGAATGGGAACCGAGAATGTTTAAAAGGGGACCCGGAGAGGGGGCTCGGCAGTTAAAAGCACTTGCTGCTCTTTCAGAGAACCGGAGTCCAGTTTCCAATACACACATCAGCAGTTCACAACTGTAACTCTATCTCCAGGGGCTCTGACACTGCCTTCTGGGCTCTATTGGTACACACACACACACACACACACACACACACACACACACACGGGAATAAAAACAAACTAGCCTCCTTACAATCGTCTAAAAATGGGAAATATTTGCACAGATCCATGTTAGCTAAAAAGACAAATGTACGTCAGCTAAGTTATAACAACAGCTTGAACTGGGGCTGGGGGATGGCTCGGTCAAAAAAGTGCTTGTTACACAAGCACGATCAGCTGAGCTCCTGTCCCCAGCACATGCATAAAAGGCCTGGCATGATTGCCCCACTCAGTGTCGGTGCTGGGGACGCAGATGCTGAGGGTGCCTGGGAACTGCTGGCCAGTGCAGCTGAATCAGTGAGCCTCCAGGATGAGAAAGAGCCCCTGTGCTCTGGCTAGTTTCTTTTGTGCGTTGTTTTGGTTTGGTTTGGGTTGGGGTTTTTTGTTTTGTTTTTTGTTTGTTTTTATCAACTTGACACAAGGGTCATCTGGGAGGAAGTGATTTCAATTGAGACTATGCCTTCATCACATTGGCCTATAGGCAAATCTGTGGGGCATTTTATTAATCAATATTTGATGTATGAGGGCCCAGCCCACAATAAACAGTGCCAACCCTGGGCGAGTAGTTCCGGGAGGTCTAGGGAAGCCAGCTGAATTACCCAGGAAGCAGCATGACTTCTGCTCAGGTCCCTGCCTCCAGGTTCCTGCCCTGAGTTCCTACCCAGCTTCCTTCAGTGGTGGAATGGACATGGCCCACCAGGATATGCAAGCCAAGTGAACCCTGACCTTCCTAAGCTGCTTCCGTGGTGGCATTTGACAAAGCAACAGACGAGGGCACACTGCCTCCAAAACTAAGGTGGAAGACTATTTGAGGAAGACGTCTACCATCAGACTCTGGCCTACACACACATATGTGCACATACATGAACATGTATACACACATACCATACATACCAAAAACATATTAAGCATACATGAACATGTATACACACATACCATACATACATACCAAAAACATATTAAGCATATACACAGGAAAAAACAAATCATTAGAGGCAGCTAGCATATATCTGCATATATGAGAGACAGACAGAGTTTTGCTTTTTGGTTATCATTCACTAAGCGGTCTGTCTGTCCTCAGAATATCTGTTTTGGAGCCAGGTGAAACTCAAATGTCACCCTGCTGTACACTAGCTAGAGGAGTCTCCGCTGTCAGAGCTAAGGAACAGGATAATGTCTGGCTGACTTGGAGGACTTGAGTTCACATGGGTAAGCCAGCTCCTGATGCGGGGCTCTGTGCACAGCAGCTCCCCGCCCTCAGCTGTCACAGAGCTTCTCCACTTGAAGCAGAGTAAAGGCCTCCGTCTGACTAAGGCGTCCTAAGGGAAGCAGGCGTAGAAAAGAGTCTGTTCCAGACTCTCCATGGAGCCAAAGGCTGCACTGTCAGTACGCACCAGTACTGAGACTTCAGATCTTATCCCTACAGGGCTGGGAATATAGCTCAGCAGCAGAGCACTTGCCTGGCATGCCTGGTCAGGCCCTAGGTTCAATCCCTGGTATCACCAAAAAAGAAGGAAACAAAACAAGAACAAAAAAATGTCCCTCAAGGCTCTTCCTGGCTACCCTGTAACTGGAGCCTGGCTCTCCATAGCTTCCAGGAGATCTCACATCTACTGGGGGGATAGCCCTCCTAGCAAACATTAGGGAAGTGTAACTTATCAGCATCAATCCAGGGAAGCCACAACAGGGGGCGGTGCTTGGGTTTGTACCCTGGCCAGGTGGTCTCCACAGCTCCTGATCTGCATTCTTTTCTACCCTCAGCCACTTGGCCTGGGGCTGCTGGGTCACAGCAAAGCTAGCAATGAGCAAGCAGAACTGGCCTAAGCCACCAGGTTCAGGCTGACATCACTCTCCAGCCCACCAGCATTCCATCCAGCTAGCATGGAGTCAGGGGGTAAGGGGGCTGGAGGTCTGATCAAAAGGGCAGCAGGAGGCCTTGGGGCCAGCAGCGGAGGTGGAACCAGAATTTAAAGCACGCAGGGTCAGGGGTCAAACAAGCCACATCAATCAAAGAGTTAAGTCACTTCACAGAAGAGAGCGCCTGGGAGCCCCTGGAGGAGGCGGCTTCTGTCTCCTGTGGTCTGGGAGTCCAGGGATAGGCAAGGATAAGACAATAGCTAAGATTGAGGTGGCCCGGTGTGTGCCTGCGACTGCTGGGAGAACTTTACAAAGTCACAAATCTCCCCTGGGGGATACATTATGCTGTTATTATAGCACCCATTTTACAGGTGGGAAGATGAGAGCACAGCGGTGAAGGGCCTTGTTTGAAGCTTGGGACGGAGGCTGGGACTCAGACAGCCCTGGAAAGCTGTCACCTCCTGTTCTCCTCACACGTGCTGCTGATGTGGGAGTAGACAGGACTCCATTGTGGGATACAGTATCCCAGGGGCAAATGCCTTCCTTGTTTATCTTCCTGGAAATGACAGGCTGTTGGAGAAACTGTTGCAGGAGAAAAATCGTGTTCAGTAACTGCAAATCCACCACTCGCTGATACCATCAGCAACTTTCCAACGAGGTAGCTCCCCAGGAGTGGCTGCAGGCCTGGGCAGCAGCAATTAATCATCTCTCTCATTATTTCACCTCAAAGAGAATGATCACAAAGTCAAGGCTCACGTCCATCTCCACGGTAGTCAGACACGTGGCTGCATCCCTGCTACAAATCAAAGGAGATGCCCAGCTTTCATCAGATGCCTGTAGATAATTCCCCTGCCATTTCCCCCTGGGACTCAGAGGGCCATGGCCTAAAGGGTTAACATCTCATTTCCTCCTGTCTTTCAAGCCTTAATCCCCATCCTGAGCTGGGCACATTCCAAGCCCACCTGGAGCAGGTCAAGACCAGCCCCCAGCCCATGGCTGGTCCTTCATTTCCCCTGGCAGGAGATTAGATGAGGCACCATTAATCACTCACTACCTCTGACTTCCCTGCTGGCCAGAGTTTGGGCAGCCTGCCAAGGGGCCTGGGAGGCTGCTTGTGAGCTGTCCAGTGCCACCCTTCTGGGCACAAGACACAGTGGCACAAGCCTGGCTCAGGGCTTCATGGACCACACCCGGGCAGAGGAGAACTGCCTGGCCTCCACCTCAGGTATCCCTGAGGCTCCAGGACAGACCACAGCGTCCTCTGCTTAGCTTGAAAGATGAGGGAAAGAAAGAGGAACAAACTAAGAGTGCCGCTTTCCCCAAGACCAGAGGCCATAACCACTGCCTACCCAGTGCTGTGCTCTTCAGGGAACCCAGGGGAACCTGGACAGGAAGTGGAGAAAGACAAGATGTTTGCTGGAGGATTCCATAGCACAGCTGTGTGTGTTCAATGGCTGGGCTTCAGTGTGGGGCCTAACAGTCCTTCAGACAAAACTCTGCACCTGACTGGAAGAAAACTGTATGCAAGTTTGTTTGTTTTGTTTGTTTAGTGAGTACCCACTTCCGTCAAGCACTGATTACTTAGAGTGGACAGCAGAGAAGGGAAGTAACACTGTATCAGCTCTTGGCCTAAAGGGCTTTATCCCATTGTTACATGTGAAGATGGGGCTGGGAGGTGGGCAGACAGAAAGTGTTGTTAAATGAGTCTGACAGCGCTGCTCTAGGGAAGGAGAGTGGCTGTGGCTAGCTGGCCTCTACACTCCAACCCGTGTGACAGCCCCGCAGCCTGGGCTTCCCAAACCAAAGCATTCTGATCTTTCTTCTTGATACCTGTTCAGACCGTGGTTGGAAGGGCTTAGATGCTTTCAGGTAGGGCGAGAATGGAGTTTCAAAGATTTCATTCAAAGGCCCTTTAAAAAAAAATGTGGGGGCTCTCCTGAAATCAAAATTCTCTACTACCCACTCCTTAAGGTCAGAGTTAAGGCCTCTGCTTAAAAAAAAAAAAAAAAAAACAAGCATAGTGATACGTGTTTATAACACCAGTGCTGGGGCAGGCAAACACAGGCGCATCCCTGGTACTCAGACTGACATCCTATGGCCTTCATACCCGTGTGGCACATGACATGTGCACCTATGTACACACATACACACACACACACACACACACACACAGAGAGAGAGAGAGAGAGAGAGAGAGAGAGCGTTCTAAGCCAGGCAAGGTAACACCTATTATCTCAGTATTCCAGTACCTGAGGCAGGAAGATGAACAGCTCAAGGCCAGTCTGAGCTACATGGTGAGGACTTTCTTGAGAGAGAGAGAGAGAGAGAGAGAGAGAGAGAGGAAAAAGTGATGTGCCATTTGAGATGGACTCTGTCACTAAAGTCTCATTCCTGGTTCAAAAGGCAGCGTGGGCCTGAGGTCTCCCAAGCTGTATGTGCTTAAGAGTCAATTTCTCCCGCATCTGTGTCTGCACATGGATATTATCTCTCTCTCCCTCCCTCCCTTTCTCTTCCTCTCTCTCCTTCTCTCCCTCCCTGCATTGTTTACCCGCCACTCTCAACCCCCCTCACCCTACTTCCCCTTCCCTTCTTTCTCCCTGGGTGGTCATTTATCAGCTACTCTCCTTGCAGGCCCTGGAGGGCAGTGATGCTGTCTTATTCAGTATAAGGCCTGAGCACACAGTAATGGTCCCTGGCACGCAACAGATGTTCAGAAGTATTTGCTGGAGAAAAATTAAATGGAAGTGAATACTGGAGAGCCATTGTGAGTTCTCACGAGAAATGATGTGGGGAAGTCAGAATTTCAGGAATAATGATCTGTCAGCATGAAAGAAGATGGATTAAAATGAAGAGAGCCACCCATAGCTTCGGGTCAGGAAGGAAGATTGTTACTGCAATTTGGACATGGTTTAAGGTAGGGGCAGGAAAATAATTTGAGACATCACAGAAGAATGTGGAAAGGGCTTTGTGAAAAATGGGCAATGCATGTAGGGACGAGGATGCTGGCGTAGGGAGGAGGTGCACCTGAACACGGATACCAACAGTCAATAGGGATAAAAACGATGCCAGGAGAGCAGTATGAAGGGTGGAGAAGGAAAGAGCCATGCCCAGACTCAGTAGGGAACAGACAAGGTTGCTAGGCAAAACCAAAAACTTCAAGCCCTGATCTTCCTCCAACACTGTATTCCGCTTTCCTTCTTCACATGCCTAGAGCGACTTCCTTGTGGCAGAGGAGTGAGAGTGAGACCAGAGTGGTACCCAGCCCTGGGCTGGGCATGGAGAACACAGGAGCACAGTCATCCCCATGACGCCAATGCAATCACTGGGTCAGTGGTGGCTCTTCATATTCTCATCACCCAAACTCATTTTCCAGGCTGGACCCTTGGGATTTCCCTGCTCCAGCTTGTGGAGGCTTAGAGGAAAGTCCCGGGACTCTCATCTGCTTCCTCACATTAATTTCCGGGGCAGGATTGTGTTTTCCAAAGGAATTCAACTATGGTGCCAACAAAAATCTATAGGAATTGAGTAGGGCTACCACCTAAATCACATTTTTAAAATATTTGCTCTTTTGTACACAGACACCAGTTGATATTCTCTCCCGTCCTGCAACGGCAGCATTTCCATCTCTACCAGGTCAGGACGTCAAAGACTTGCAAGATAACACTAAGAAGGGCAAGATCTCAGCTGATGTCCAGGTGTCTCGGATGCAAAGGACGTTGGAGATGATAATTTCTGTGAGTTCTGGGCTATTTCACTTACTCCAAGTTCTAATGAGCTTCAGCTCCCCAGATCCTAGGCTTCAGTTCACCTTCTGCCTGCGAAAGGGCGAGACACAGTCTGGCAAAGGGGTGCACTTTTTAACAGCACAGAAAGCTGCTGGGCTGCTTAAAACCTCCCTAGACCCATAATTCCACAGGCAAAGTGGGCTCCTCCAAGTCCTCTTCCCAAGACACAGCGAAAAGTGTTTCTAAGAAAAATGTAACTTCGGTTCCAAGTCTTTCCCACCTTCAACTGATCGACAGCTAACTGCAGTCACAGTCAGGGCCACACGCAGGTATACGAGCTGCACTTGAACAGAAGAGCAACAGGTCCACCTGAGCTAGCCATGACTATCCTGACCTGGGCATCACAGAGGCTTTCCAGAAGCTAGGATGATGGAGGCCCAGCCTGGGGCTCGGGAGATGCTGACACTCCACCAGCCATCCCAGGCTAAGCAAAAGGAACAGCGCTGGCACAGGGTGCAAGTGCAGCACGGGAGACTCAGAGTGCCACTCTGGTTTGAGCATACCTCAGGAGGGCCAGTTCACGGCTTCCCCCAACCCCAGGTGGCCAGGCCCCAGAGTGGAGTCAGGGCTGCAGAGTAAGGGCAGAGCAGGCCTCCAGGAAAGGGGAAGGGAAAAGAAAGAGGAGGAGAGGGGAAGGTGCAAAAGAAAAAGAAGAGGTAAAGGGGAAGAGGAAGAAGACAGGGGAAGATGAAAAGGGAAAGAGGAAGGGAAGCGAGAGGGGAGGGGAAGGCAGGAGGGGGAAACAGAAGAGGAAAAGAAGAAGAAGAGGAAGGGAAGTAGGAAAGGAAGAGGAACAGGAGGAAGGAGAAAGGGAAGAGAAGGAAGGCTGCGGCGGGCCCGACCTAGGCAGGCGCGCCAGCCCGCGGGCTGCCCGGCTCCGGACCGTGGCGGGCCGGGCTGCGCCGTCTGCTCACCTGGACTGGTCCGGAGCGGCCGCGGCTTCAGCCCCGCGTGCTTCCCGAGCGCTGCCGCATGGACGGACGGCCGCCCCGCACGGGCTCCCGCGGCGCCCCGCTACGTCGGTGCGCGGGCGGCCAGCGAGTGCCCAGCGCGCTCGCTCAGGCGCGGAGTCTGCGGACTGAGAGCGGGGTCCGCGCGCCCTGCCCTCCCGCGCGGCCTCCCGCTGTCACCTCCAGCCGCCCCTGCCGCCCCCTGGTGGCCGCCTCGGGGAGAGCTGGCCCCGGCCCACCTCACCACCCCGGGGATCGGGGGCCCTCTAAATCCGTGATCCCAAGGGACCCCTGGAGATGGGACATCCACCAGCAGAGGCAGGAGAGGGGAGGACTGTCTGAGAGGCTAGAGGGCTGGAGAGTGGTGGTCATGGAACTTGGAGGGAACTCTAAGCGGCCAGCGTCCCCAAAAGGAGAGCAAAGGGGAAGGCAGTGGAGACTAGAGCCTGAAAGTCAAAGGCTTCCTTCAGCCCAGCCAGCATCACTGAGAGCGGCAGGACAGCCTTGAGTATTGAAGAGCAGCCACTTTGGGGTTGAGGCTGGTTTACAGTGAAGCCTTCCTTTCCGGCCTCCAGGGTTGAAGGGCATCCCTAAGAGAAAACCTCCCGGCGAACCCGAACACCGCATGCCCTCCTGATCTAAGGTCCTCAGGCGTGGCCTCAAGCACCTTTGCCTGCGAAGCCATCGTGCTGGTCTCACTCCCAGTTTCTTGAGTCCAGACACGATGCTAAATTGTTTAAATTAAACCCAGGTGTCTAGAGCTGAGAGAAGGAAGCACGAGTGAGAAAATGTCTCCCCCACCCCACCCCCCACTTCCAGAGAGGGCAGGGTGACCTCAAACAATTGGGGAGGCCCCCAAGCTCGGGAGTCTCTCTCCCTGACGTGAATGAGCCCGTTTGTTTACGGCTGCCTCAAAAGCCTGCCCGCCTGGGTGTTTGCAAAGGTGCACGTGGGTGCTGATGTGGGTGCTGGCAGAGAGCAAGCACCGCACCCCAGAGTCAGGCCACACCAGGGGTGGGCGGGAAAGACACCCCGCCATTCAAAAAATAACAAAGAAAGCTGCGAAACACAAGCGATGAGGCCAAAGGGGAGAACCAAGTTTCAGTGCCCGGCACCTGGATACAGCTGGGGCTGACTGAGTTCATCGGGTTCAGACAAACAAATTTTGAGGACAGGCATCTGGTGTGAGTGTGCGTGGCTAGAAGAATCCTGGGTGTCTCAGGTTCAGATACAGAGACTTGAATAGATCTCACAAACTCCACCTCCTTTCATCCATTTAAAGACGGTGGCCCAGCGGTGGCCAGGCAGTGGCCAGGCGGTGGCCCACACCTGCAGTCCCAACTCTTTGATGCAGAAGGCAAGAGGATGGGGCCAAATTCATCCCTAGCTCCACATGCCGCCAGCCATGAAACTATGTTTCAGACAGAGTAGTACAGTCCATAATCCCAGGTACCTGGAGGCTAAGGTAAGGGGATTGAAAGTTCAAATCCAACCTGGGAAATGTAGGGGGATCCTATCTCAAAGCAAAGAGCATAAGCTTGGCTGGGGGTGTAGTGGAGGGCAAAATGCCTGCCTGTCAGGCATGAGACCCTGGGTCTACCCCAGCACCACCAGAAATAAAGAATTCTTAAAGGTCAGTGGGTACTTATTAAACAGAATGTAGTGGGAACAGAGCACAAGAAGAAAGGACACGAGTTTATTGTTTTACTTTTGAAGAACTGCTGGGCTTAAAGCTGCAAAGATAATAAAGGGAATAAATAATGCCCCCTCTCCCTCCCCTTTGCCTTCCCCGTCCTTTTCCCCTCCCCTCCCCCTCCCTCCCTAAAGTTAATGTGTTACACAACCAAAGCGCACTTTGAGTGAGCAGACTCACCTGACCCGCCTACAAAGTGTTCAGTGTTTTAAACACAGTTTTCTTTTCTTTTGTCTATTATTATTATTATTATTATTATTTATTCACTTTGTATCCCGGCTGTAGCCCCTCCCATCTCCTCCCAGTTCCACCCTCCCTCCATCTTCTCCCCCTATGCCCCTCCCCTAGTCCGCTGAAAGGGGAGGTCCTCCTCCCCTACTATCTGACCCTAGCCTAGGAGACCAACAGAGCCAAAAAATCTAGGCCGGGGGGCCTTCAGAAACCGATGCAGCAATCAAGGACCATGCATAGAGAGGAACTAGACCCCCCCCATGTAGCCCACAGGCAGCTCAGTGGGTTCCCTAGTAAGTGAAGCAGGGGCAGTCGCTGACAGAGACGACTCTAAACACATCCTGCTTGTGTCACAGAAGGCTCTCTGTGTTCAAGCAAAACTAGTCAAAGGGTTGGAGAGATGGATGGTTCAGCAGACAAAAGTGCTTGTTGCTCTTCCTCAGGCCGGAGCTCTGCTCACAGCACCCACCCTGGGCAGCTCACAACCACCTGTAACCTGAGCGAGCGTCTGGGGATCTGATGCCCTCTCCTGGCCTCTGTGGGCTCTATACTACGCTGCAGGCACTCACCCAGACGTAAAACAAGCGACAGTAATTATAAGCTGAATTATTTCTATAAGAGCACTTTAAATATTTATGCTGAAGTGGAATACATCCCATTTCCCATCAAGTGTTTACTGTCAGTCCTGTTATACATCCTGCTATTAACTCATGTACATATGTATGTATCTAAGAATGTGTGTATGTGTGTATGTATGAGTCAGATGGGGAGGATTCTGTCCTCATGTATAAAATAAGCTCCTTACCCTTGTCCAAAGACTGGGTAACGAAGGGCCGGTGCCGCTGACTAGTCACAGGCCAGCTGCAGCCACTTAGCCTGAGTGTCAACGCCATCGAGATATAACCTCTTGGGTGGCGGGTCAAACCGCCCTCGCAGAACTGCAGACATAGGATTTTATATGCTCTCAAACAGTGTTGCTCTTGGTTGAGGCTCTCTGACAGAAGGCCCCTTTCAATCCTGAGTCGAAGCCTCTTCCTTGTGGCTACTCCCCATTGGTGTGCTGGTCCCAGAGGTGGGTGGCCCCTAAAATGGTAGAAAAGTATATATAATCCTTCTGTGATGTGTCAGCTCTGTACGTGGAGGAGAGCGTCTGTACATAGCCGTCTCCCCAGCATAATTATGCATTCGTGTTGCTCCAGATGGGATGGAAGACGGTGTAGTCAGCCGTGGGAGACGTCCTCTCTTTGAGCCTGCCCTCTCTGGAGAGCTCCATGGCACTTCGTTCAATTATGCGCCTCCCGGCTGGAGGTTCAGCAATGGAGTGTGGTGGCTCCTAAAAACGTGAAGGGCACACGGCTAGGTCCCAGAGCCAGCGGAGCAGGAGTCAGAGTGGGGCGTGTCCATGCGGAAGGAGAGCGGCATGGGATTCTGACTCTTCCGGCACTAAGCAGCCCTGAGACAGCCACAGGGGAGGCAGAGGCAGCGTAGCCACAGTCATTTGGCTGTGAATTGTTTTACCAATAGAATGTTCCTGAAGCCAGACTACAAGCTCTGAACACACCAGTGGTAATACAGGGTTGTGCCCCAGCAGAGATGGAAAGCACCGTGCTAGCTGCTTGCACTTGAAGGCAGAAAGAAACCAGACATGCATCCAAGTCCCTCATTCCAACCTTCTGTTGAGTCACGAGGATCCATCATGGTTCTTGTATAGTTCTTTTCTTTTTCTTACTTGGAAACTTTTATACACTGTAAAGTCAAGACAGGCTTGCACTCAGGAGATGAATAACAAGAAGACATGGTTTGAAGGTTGGTCTTGTCAACTTGACAGAACCTAGAATTGCCTAGAGACACACCTTTAGTACGTCTCTGAGGGGCTTAATTAAAGTAGGAAAACCCAACCTGGATGACTGCATGTGGGTGGCACATTCCATTAGCTATGGCTCTGGACCAGACAGAAAGGAGAGAGAAGACAAGACATTGGCGTACTGAGCCAAAAGAAACCCTTCCTGCCCAAAGTTGCTTGGTCAGGTATCTTGTCAGGAACAATAAAGTCTCTTCCAGTGCTAATAAACGCATTGTTTTGACCTGTTTCTTGTGGGGCAATGAGACGGTTCTGCAGGGAAAGGAGCTTGCCATGGAGTGTGGTGACCCGGGTTTGACCCCAGCGCCCACGGGGTAGCAGGTGAGAAGTGACTCGGAAGCTGTCCTGCCACAGACACTGTGGTACCGTGTGCTCCCTGCCATAAACTATAAAGGTGCAATTAAAAATCAACTCTCCATAAACTGGATCTAAGTATTTCAGGATAACTTTTCCTTCTTGCTTGCCTCCTTAACTCACTTCTTCCTCCTCCAGGGGTCTGCAATAGTGACCTACACACCGAGTCTGTGTCCTTGTCTATGGCTGCGTCTGGACCTGAAACACTGCTCACCACAGACTAGGCCAGAGACTAATTTGTCTGCGGCCACGGTCTCTGAGGTCACAGGGATCAAGGTATTCAGATGGACTGTCAGGGAACTGTGTCTGAGGCTTCAAGCACACCTCCGGCTATCTTGCTCTGCCCTTTCTATTTCCAGCTTTCTCTCTTCCCCTCTTGCCCACATCCTGTCAGCAGAGATAGCAAAGTGGCTTTACCTGGCACAGCACAACTTTTGGAATTCCAAGCATTCTGCTTATTCCTCTTTTTCCCAATTTCAGCCAGGAGGCAGCCTTCCATCTGACGTTGCTTCTCACTAAGAGTGGCAGTGCTGGGAGGAAGCAGGAGGGAAGCCTGAGCCAGGTGACCAGTACAGGGGGCAGAAGAGAAAGGTCTGCTCAGAAAGGAAGCCACTTAGAAAGGGCCAGAGGGAGGCAGAGGCGGCTCAGAGCTCTGAGTGTGTCCAGGGCTCAGAGTGCAAGAGAGAAAAGTGGAGGATGTGGGGCAAGGGGTTAGCTGGGATGACTGGGAGGCACCTGCCAGGTGAATGATCACTGCAGGGTGAACCACAGAGGCCAGGGCCTCGGTGCATCAGAGCCAAGGGAAGCTGCAGGCTGGGACAGGGTGTCCCTGATGTCCCGGACGATGAACTAGGGAGCGCCCCAGCGAAGAAGGGGGACAGCTTGAGGTGGTAGCTGCAGTCAACAGATAGAAAAGCATCTAGTTTTAAAGAATGGAGAAAGTTGTTCTGTGCAAGCCCATAAGAGATGCTTTTGACCATGTCTGAAAGCTATGCCATTCTCCAACAAATCAAAGGAATCCCAGGGAGGGTGGCCCTCTGTTGGTTTTTTTAAAAATATGTATTAAAAGTAATACAAAAAATAATTCCACAATTCTCTTGTAATGAAAATACTCAAAGCAAAATAAAAGCAATTCATCATTATAAAGGAATGTTGTTTGCCTTCCCCTGCTTCCTGGGAGACTCCCCTAGTAAGGCCTTGTCCCTCACACATTGCGCACAGTGGCACAGCGCCTCTCACTTCTCCCAAGGCCAGGACTGCAAACACCCAAGGTGGCCAGTGGGTGAGAGCTCCGTCAGGGGGCCCTTGCCGTGTCTGAAGCTGACCAGCTTGCACTGCTGTACATGACTCTCCCTTTGCCCTCACTGGCAGCTTTCCCTCGCGAGCAAACCGTCTTTCTTGTTGAAGGTGACCCTCAGTGAAGCCTGTGAGACATGGCAAAGCCAGTGAGCACTGGTCAGGTGCAGCCTAGGTAAAGACCAAGGCCGGCACACCAGGAAGGCGAGGGCAGTCTGAGGTGATTGCTTCACCTTGCCTCGCTCACCTTCCTCCCGCCTCTCTGCCCAAGGCTGCCTACTGAGGGCCAGTGGTGACACCGCACTAGACTCAGCTACCCCTGTAGGAACTTTGTGTGTGAAGGTGTGGTTTATGTTTACTGTGTATGCTTGAACATGTGTGTACCTGCACACAGACTGGGGTTAACCTGGGGGCTGTTCTTCAGGAGCCACCCACCTTGGTTTTTAAATTTTTTATTTTATTCACGTGTCTATGTGTTTTGCCTGCACATATGTCTGTGTGCCACATGTGTGCCCGGCACCCACAGAAGCTAGAAGAGAGTGTTAGGTCCTCTGGGGCTGGAGTTGTAGACAGATGCAAGGCTCCATGTGAATGCTGAGGGTCAAGCCGAGTCCTCTAGAGGAGCCTCCAGGGTGCTGGGGAACCATCTCTTCAGCCCACCTTCCTACCCTGGGACCTGGGGCTCACAGTTGGGCTGGACTGGCTGAGCAGCGTGTGTCTCCCTTCCCAGCACTGAGATTAAAAATGTGGGTCGCCACACCTGGCTTTTTACATGGGTGTTGCAACAGTCCCCATGCAGGCCGTTGACAGACTTTCCCCCGGTCCCTCTGCTCTTTTCCACTCGCTAATGTTTCCTCTCTGCAGCTCTGTCCATGAAGCTGGGAAGCTATTGTTTATAAGCAGTTTGCTGAGACAGCCGAGTCCCTGTGTCAGCAGCAGCCCCGGCCGTCTATTTCGGAAAAACGTGGCTCCACAGCTGCAGCGGCCCCTCAGTCCAGTGGGCAAGCGGCAGTACACCTGCTGGAGAAGGGAAGCTGCTCACACATCGCCTGGCGCCCCCTCCAGCTCTCAGATGTGCCGCTGGCTCGGAAAAGGCAAGAGGGAAATTACACGGCTCACGGTCCATCCATCTGGGAAAAACATGACATACGCAGAGAAGTATGTGGCTTCTCTTTTTTCAAAAAGCATTTCAAGCTGCATTTGAAATCACTCCTTTCATTCACCACAATGTGGAAGATTGCCATGTAACCACGATGGCACATCACGCAGGACAAGGCTCCCCACAGCTCATGTCCTGGTCATGGACCAAGCTCCCATGCCTCCTGATCCGGGAGTCACAGAGCTCCTGCTGTGGACTGATCCTGAAGAGCCCCCGTATTCCCCTTGACTCATGTGCTGGTCCAAAACCGCAGGCCAGCTTCCCTCTAAGTCCATCTTTTCCTATTTAAACTCATGGAATCCTAGAAATAAGTAAGGATTCTTTTTCTCTTATTCTGCATGTAGTCTAGGCTAGCCTCAAATTCGTGGTTATCTCCATGTAGCTTCCTAAGTCCTAAAATCATAGACAATTTCAGTGACACTCTGCTACTAAGAAACCTTAAGTGTCAAATACTGCACACATTAAACCTGGGTTTTTCTTTTCTTTTTTCTTTCTTTCTTTGTGTGTGTGTGTGTGTGTGTGTGTGTGTGTGTGCATGTGTGTTTTCAAGGCAGGGTTTCTCGGTTTCTCTGTGTATCCCTGGCTGTCCTGTTCTGTAGACCAGGCTGGCCTCAAAAGCAGAGATCTGTTTGCCCCGCCTCCCGAGTGCTGGGATTAAAAGAGCATGCCACCACCATCTGTCTAAGCCTGGGCATTTTCAGCCCCGTGTAAAGGATGCTTCACCTAGTCAAGTTGTTTGCCTTCTTTGAGAGTGAAATCAAAGCACCACCGGACACACACACACACACACACACACACACACTACCCCACCCACATGAACACCAGGTTGTCCTGAGACCCAGCTGGGTAGCATGCAGCTACAGTTTCTGCCTTTCCCTATGTTCTTCGCAGAATTCAGCTTCATTCCCCAGGCTTCCAGATGTGTTCATAAAGAGTTCTGAGGCCCAAGAAACACTGCTCCTTAGAGCCTGGGCCCAGCAGCTGAGCTACATGGGTGCCACCTCATAATGTGTCTCCTTCATCTCTGCTGGTCAATAAGCTGTTAGCTGCCAAGCAGCAAAGAAATCTTCCCCGGCAGAGAGAAAGCTGCTGTCCCTTTAAGAGATCAACACACCTGCATGAGGAAGCAGCCAAGGTCACCCAGTCGCTCTGACTCATTCCTTCAGGTCACCTAGTGTAAACTTTGCTCTTTATGCTACATTCTCTGCCCAGAAAGTTCTTGTCTGCCATCTCTTCCTTCTGAACTCCTGTTCTTAGGACCTTCAGGACATAGCCAGCATCCTCTGCCTCTGCTATCCCAGTGATGCATGTCCTGACTCTGAGCATGCTCAGGAAGGTGCTTGCCCTCACCCCATGTACCTTCCTGTACAAGCTCTCCAATAAATTTCCACATTTAGAACAAATAACCCCCCTGCTCTTACTTGCTGCAAGTAATAAAACTTCTCCTGGTTTGTGGATGCCATTAGACAAGGCAAAGACCCCTGCATTGTCTGGCAGGTATCCTGGCAGTTTTCCTAGGAACCGAAGGATAGTCACAAGGCAGCCAAGTGGAACAGACAAGAACAAAGCTATTGGGGGAGCGGGAGGGGGGGGGAGAATGACAGTAAAAGCAGGGTTAATCTGGGCTCTAACCATGTGACTTTGAGCAGATACTGAACCTTGCTGAGCCCCAGAATTCTCCTCTGAAAAGAGGTCTAGGCCTAACTTGCTGCCAGTAGAGACGTGAAAACAGACTCCTGCTCTCGACCTTCCTGCCGAGCAGTCTGATTCTGCAGCGCTTCGGTGTGTCCTTGGTGTGCCTGGCGATATTGCCATTCTTGGGCTGTCACAGACCCTCCTTAAAGATGAATGAAGGGCATGGGAGCAAGCAGAGAACACACACAGGCGAGAACAGGTGTGGGGGTTAAGGTATAAACGTTCTGACCTGGTCTGGTGGATGGAAAATGCCAGAGGGGAGAAAAACCACACATCACCCAATAATCTGTAATCAGATATTGTGGGCAGGCCAAAGGGTGCTTGCCCATTTCCCTGTCTGCCCCTCCCCCCCCCACTTCTTCCTCCCTTCCTGCAGGGTGCTGCAAGGGGAGGAGAGAAACACATTTTCACAAGATTAACTTTAACTGCTAGGTCACACTTTTTCCTTGTCAGCATCTGAAGTTCCCTTGAAGCTAATAAAAACCATCCTCTGCCTAAGGGTTTGTGAAGAGGAGGTACCCAAGTCAAGGGAGACACGTGTGTGCTTAGAGAACACGTATGCACCCATAATCCTTGCTCTGCCATTCGTGTGCCAGGAGAACATGCACCTGAGATGCTCAGCTATGTGTGTGCTAACCGAACACACATTTGCCTGTGAGCTTTGCTCCACTCACTTCCCAAGCTTTTGGAAAAGTGACATTATAGAGTCTGAGTGTTTGTTTGTTTATTTGTTTGTTTGTTTTCCAACACCAAGTGGCAATAATGACTCTTGCAATTTGGGTAAGTCACCTTACTGAGAGTCCCCACTTGCTCCTCGGTGACAAGAGGGGATTTCATGTCCCTATCCCCTCGAACTTAAAGGTGGTCATGTGATGTACTGTGGACAGGGAATATGTTTATTGGTTTTTTTAATTCAAAAAATGTTGATCAATATCCAATGAAATCAATATATGATCATGATCTTCGTTCCCACAGCGACCAGGACCATGGCACCTTGCCTAGCCTGAGTCTCCGAAGCCTGGGATGAGCCCAGAATGCTCAGGCCCTGCTGGATCTTTTATTGTATTAAGCAAATGAGATTGGAAGTTATTACTGAACGCTGTAACAGTTAACAGCAGTTATTATGACAAAATATGGCAGTCTTTGGAAATAAGACCTGGCGATCCAATTGCTCCAAAAGCCACCTCTGCAATACATCATAGATGAAGGCCTAGACTATGACCAAAGGAGACGCTTATAGAAACTCACCGGCCTCTGAGGAGCAGAGGCTTCTGGGAAGTAGTAAAAGCATAAGCAGGAGGAGTTGGGACAAAACCACCGACTCAGGGGCTGAGGCAACTTGCAGCAGACCCATGCTCTGCTCATGGCCTAGTCTACATCTCCCGCCATGCTGCACTCTGTCCTCCTCTCGCATTTCCTCCATCACATTCTGTAGCCATTCATCATTCCATCACAGCATCTAGGTCACGGTCGAAGCACGAAAATTTAACTTGGTAAAGCATAGTCGAGTGTTTTATTTGTTGGCGTGGTTGGCTTTCCTCTGCACTAAAATCAGGCCATACTCTATTCCACGGACTAGATGAGTGTCTGCTGAGTGAAATGGCACAGATGGCTACAGCCGGAAGAACAATAGCTCTTCTCAAGTCACTGACCTCAGACTGTGGCATCATGGGGACAGGACAATAGTGCACACAGCTGCTGCTGGACATCAAGTTACTGCATGTTGCTCCTCATTACTTTACTGCTGAGGTACAAAGAATGCCGTCATTATGCCGGTTGAAACCAGTCTATCGGGGAAAGCCCGCCGTTATCACTCCAGTTCCCCAGACTGCAGGTGAACAGTTGGTTTGGTCTCACCTTGCTCGTGTGGAACATCAGCACAGATAAGCACTTTGGTTCCTGTGCATGTGTGTTCATGTGTGTGCCCCAGACGTTGCTGTTGGGTGACTTCTTCAATTGTTTTTGAAACAGGATCTCTCCTTGAGCCTGGAACTTGTTAATTTCTCTAGACGGGCCGTGGAGCCCTGAAGATCTTCCTGTCTTCACCACGCCAGGACTGTGGTCACAGATGTATGCCTGGGCTTTTAGACGGGCTCTCGGGATCCACACCCACGTCCTCATGCTTGCACATAAAGCCCTTTACCCAGGAGCCATCTCCCAAGCTAGCATTGTCTTTTGAAGTCAATATAAGAGATTAGTTAATAGTGATAGCTCCATCAATCTGACCTTTGAAATCCCCATTCTAGATCCCCGTTTACTGGATATTTTGGGAGCCTCTTTAAATACAGCGTGGTGGTTACAAATATATCAATACCCATTCCACCAAAACCTCAGTTTTCCTTTTAGGTTTTGAGATATGGATTTGCAATTAACCCTGGCTAGCAGAGAAGTACTATAGCCCAGCTCAGCCAGTCTTAGAATTCTCCTGCCTCAGAAATGCATAGAGTTCAGGCATGTCCCATCACATTTGGCCCTGTTTTTCCATATTCTATATCTCACAATGATGAACTCCCAATCTGGGTGAGGGGAAGTCATCTTCTTTGTCAGGCTCGGCCTCTCAGAGTTTGCACGGCCTTTTGGACCACTGATTTGCCCCCATTAGTATGAAAGGGAACTCTGAAAGCCAGGGAGACAGCTGGGGTAGCATAGAGCCAGGCAGATTTTTGGTTCAGTGTCGGAGTGATTTTTCCCCCCTGGGGAATTCTCTCTGGGAGAGTCTCTAATGGCAGAATCACAAAATAGAGTGATGTGGGTAACATTTGGGTTTTTCTCTTGGTTTCAGGCACACAGTGCCTAAAATCTGGGGCGTTTCCAGAGGAATAGTGGTGCCCTTGTCATTTGTAGTTAGCCTCTTTTACACACCTGAATTTAGACTAATGCTGTTTCAGGGAGGGCCCTTAGATAGAGTGTGGGTTGGGGCTGTTCTCTAACGAAGCCAAATGATTTGAAGGCTGAAACTTTTAGCCTTCTTGCATACTTCCAGGAGTGGGGTGGAAAGATGGGGAGACAGAGGGCAGGTGCAGAAAAGGCCTTGAACGATGAGATTTGCTGAGCTTCCAAGTTGGTGAATGAATTCACACGACAGAAAGATAGCACAACCCTATTTTAATGGGACAGGAGCCCATTTCTCCTCGGTTCCTCTCTGGATGTTATACATACCCTGTTTAATGAGATGGAAAATTTAAAGACAGTGTTTTCCTGAGTTCCGTAAGCCACCCTAGAAAATTGCTGAACCTGAGGAGGGCAGTTACGGGAAGCCTGGTCTATGGTTACTCACCCTTGTGATTGGCGTCTAAAGTGGAGACAGTCTTGTGAAACTGAGCCATATTGCTGGGGTCTGAGGCTGACTCCCGGTCCATGGTGCCAGAACGGAATAAGCAGTAGCATGTCTGGCTGCTGTAGGCAGAGCTGGAGAGCTGCTTATCCCCAAACATTTCTTGTTAGAGGCATCCTTGTGAGTGGCAGCTCCTCGTGAAAACCACTCCTGCAAGGTCCATCCCTTCCCTTTTGCTCAGCGTTCTTAATGCTCAAGAGTAGCTGTAACGACATTATGAGGATGTGAGCTGCTACGTAATCTCTCTTTTGACTCACGGAACCTCAAGCACCTGGTAACATTCATGTACTATCAACAGTTGTAATTCTTTTCCTTGTTTGTTAATCCCATGCATTAACGAACACAAAGCACGTTAACTGCTGGGAGGTCTAACTTGAAGGAAAGTACCATGGCTTCTAAGGAATACGCAGGAACTAGCCGCAAGAAGATGGGGATTAAGGTGTCCCACAAACAAAAAGGAGGCACATGCCCTGGGCAATAAACACAAATATTCACCATAAAGTCTTTCGTTGTTTTTTCGAGGCAGGGTTTCTCTGTGTAGCCCTGGCTGTCCTGGACTCACTTTGTAGACCAGGCTGGCCTTGAACTCACAGAGATCTGCCTGCCTCTGCCTCCCTGCGTGCTGAGATTACAGGTGTGTGCCAACACGCCCTGCTTCAACATGAAGTCTTACTGTTCCTCCTTTCATTTCGATAGAAGCCCATTAGAGACTGGGGAGATGGCTAATAAAAGCAATGGCTGCATAAGCCAGAGGACCTGAGTTTAAAGTCCCGGCGTCCATGTACAAAACTATGTGTAGCCAAGTCCAACGCTGTCCCATAGCACTGTGGGAGTCAGAGACAGGAGGATCACTGGGACTTACCAGCCTTGCTCCAGGTTCAGTTAGAAACCATGTGTGACAGGAAGAAGGCAGAGGGTGGTAGGGCTGATTCTTGGCCCTTCCTTTACCCCTAAGTACACGCATGAGCATGCCCACACACACCTGCCCCCCCACATACATGCACACATACTGCTTTGTAAATAAGTTCAGAGAGATGAACTTTTACGGACCCTGTCCGTTCCCATCTCAGGATGCTGGCTCAGGGTTGACAAGGCTGATGTCCTTTTCACGGCCTCTCTGCTCCCAGCCGCTGCCATTGAGTAAAGAGCAGCCAAGCCCTAGGTCTAGGAACACTGTGAGTGGGAAACCACCTGCTAGTTCTCCTTCTAAACGCCCAATGGTTGCAGGCTATATGAAAGCAGTATTGGTATCACTAGAGTCTTTTAAGTGACACTCTGGAGGACAATACATGTCTTTTAGATAAACTAAGATCATTTTCCACATACTGATTGACTGTTTTATTTGTTTATCATATTTATTTATTATAATATTTATTTTTGTCTGCAGGAATGGGCTTATCTGAAGTGGACAGAGGACAATTTTTCAGAGTCAGTTTGCTTCTATCATGTGGATATCATGTGGGTCTCGAGGATAGAACTCAGGTCATCAGGCTTGGCAGCAAGTACATATACTCACTGAACTGGCTCACCACTGGTTTTAAAGGCATAAGGAGGCTGTGGGTCTCATGGAGGGACCTACAAGACAAGGAGTGGAGGCCCATCACCACGCTAGGCCACCTGGTTAAAGATGTGAAGGTCAAGTCCATGGAGGAGAGCCACCTGCTCTCTCGATCCATCAAGAAATCTGAGATTATTGACTTTTCCTGGGTGCACCCCTAAAGGATGAGGCTCTAAAGATCATGCCAGTGCAGAAGCAGAGCCAAGCTGGCATGTGGACTAGTTCCAGGCTTTTGTCACTATTAGGGACTACGATGGCCATGTTGGTATGGTGTGAAGTGCTCCCAGGAGGTAGCCACTGCCACCCCAGGGGCCATCCGTCATCCTGGCCAAGTTTTCCCTTGTCCCTGTGAGAGAGGCTGCTGGGGAACAGGGTTGGCAAGCCCCGCTATGCTCTGTGCAGGCCACCGTGGCTCTGTGTTCCTGCGTCTCATTCCTGCCCCTAGAGGCACTGGCATTGTCGCTGCTCCTGTGCCCAAGAAGCTGCTGCTGCTGCTGCTGGATGCTGATGACTGTTCCATGCCAGCCAGGGGCTGCACTGCCACCCTGGGCAACCTTCCCAAGGCTACCTTTGATGCCCATCTCCAAGATCCACAGCTAACTGACTCCCTCCCCCCCCCCCCCACTCCCTACACACCTCTGGAAAGAGACTGTCATTACCACGTCTTCTTATTAGGAATTACTGACCGTCTCTAAAACCCCCACCAGAGTCTCTGTTCAGAGAATCCAGGCTCCAGCTATGGCTACCACACAAGCGTTTTTATACAAGAAAACTAAAGTGAATTAAGTCTGTAAAAAAAAAAAAAAGGCATAGGAAGCCAGGTGTGGCATGTGCCTGTGGTTCTGGCTACTCAGGAAGCTGAGGAAGACCATGTTAGCTCAGGATTTGTGGTCAGCCTAGACAACAGTGAGACACTGCCTCAAAGACAAAGCTTAGAAAGCAAAAGGAATGAGCAAGTCCAGAAAAGGAGTAAGGAAGAGCAATCAATGCAATTAGAAATTCTCAAAGAGTGAATAAATAATAAAACGGATTGTAGCGGGTTGAGTGGGGAAGAAAAGAATTAAAGTTCCCTTCAACCAGAGTGATCTTCCTCCTGCACTTTTGTTTGTGTATGAAGTGTCCCTGAGGCTTAGCCCACAACCAGTCTTACCTTATTATCCAGAGGTAACTAGATCACGAGGGTTCTAATGTTGCTGACAGGTTAATCCACTGATGAGTTCATGCTGAACGGGGTTTTAGGAGGTTGGGCTTTGTTGGCGAGGTCAGTCCCCGGAAGCATGCCTGTGCCTGGTGCAGCGCATCCCCACCCTTCCCATCTGTCTGTATCTGCTCTTGTTCCCCATAAGGGATCCGTGCAGGTGTATATGCCCACACCCACAGAAACACACACCACATTCACCCACTGGAACACACACGCATACATTACACACAGAGGGGGAGATGAAATAAAGCTAAACTGTCACAATGTAATCCAAAATTATTCATCATATAAAGAACCATTAAAGTCCTGATAAGAAAATAGATAAGCAAGAGATGCCCACCCTTACCACATAAAGAAGCTGGAATTATCAGTCAGGAAGTAGAATAACCACACTGCATGAAATAAAGAGGAATATTCCAAGAGAATTTTTTTAATAAAAGGCAACAACAAAAACAACTTAACCACAAACTAAGTGGAAAATTTTTAATTAAAAAGTCACACTAACTTAAACCTCCACCTCAGGAGTGCTGGTGTCACAGATAGTAGAGTGCTTCTCTTTGAGCTCAAGGACTCACATGTGGACCCAGCACCACGTAAAAAGCAGGTGTAACCAAGATCAATCAGGGTCAAACTAGGCAACATCCAGCATGGAGACCCGAACCAAGAAGCCATTCGCAACTGACAAGCAGCCTCTTCCAGTGACTTGACAGACACTGAGTTTACCAGGCACACTCCAGGGCAGGGCCCAGCCTCAGGAGCAGCTGCTCAACACAAAACAAACTATGGAGTTTTGTGAATGATTTTTGCCTTGTTTTTTTTTTCTTACTTGTTTTTGTCTGTTTTGATTTTTTAATTTGGGGAGTTGCTTTATTTGACACAGAGAGAAAGAAAGCATGAAGTTAGGAAGGCTAGGGAAGGGAAGGGGGACAGGAAAAAAAACTAAGATAAAAAATATTGAATGAAAAATATTTAAATAATGAATAAATAGATAAACAGCTGGATGCAGCACTAGGCAGCTGTAATCCCAGCGCCAGTTCCCTGAGCTCATGGGTCAGCCAGTGGAAGTGAATCCGTGAGCTCCAGACTCAGTGGAAGACCAAGTCTCAAAAAACAGAAGTGAAGAGTGACGGAGGAAGACACCTGACATGGACCTCTGGCCTCCACATGGACACATGGACACACAAGCACAAACACACACGAAGACATACAAACAAACACAATTCATTGAGTGGAAATTAAGTTAAAGACATATTAATAGAAAATATTGAAGTGATCTAATCATTTCTTAACAATAGAGGAAAAATCTAAAAACATTAAAAAAAAAATAGAGTCTCAGAGACCTGTGGGGAAAACCCAAGTATATAAGACTTATCTTATGATATAATTCTGCTGGAGAGAAACTGGGAGGAAGGTGTTGAATGGAGAAAAAAAAAATATAAGCCACCATGCTAGAGTAACTTCTCACAGTTCACAAAAATGTTTAAAAGAGTAAACAGAGATGTTGAAGATGATCAGTGATTCTAAAACTGAATAAAATCAAAGGAACCCACACATTAGAAATCAAAGTGACGAAAGCCAAAATCAAAATATTTCTGAAAGCAACCAAATGACTTGCTTCACACAGGAAGCAATAACTCAATGACTGAGGTTTATTTTCAGCAAACCATGAAAGCAGAAAGAAGACATAAATAACACTTGTAATGTGTTGAAAGAAAGATCTGTCAATTCAGAATTCCATGTCCAGTGCTAAAAGAAAAACATTGTCAATCAGCAATTACACATCCAAGCCTGAGAAGGTTTGCTCCGGCTGGCAAAAACAAGCCCACACAAGCCTGATGACGTGAGGTGGCTCCCTGGAGCCCGTGTAAAGAGATGGATGTGAGGCACGGACCTGTAAGCCCAGCATGCCTTCAGTGAGATGGGAGGTGGGTAGAGGTCAATCGTTAGAAGCTCCCAGGCAGCTATCCTGGAGTACCCAGGGCAGAAAAACCCTGCCTCAACACCACGGAAGGTGAGAAGGGATACCCCAAAGTGTCCTCTAACCCGTATGCATACACACCATGGCATGCGTGTGTGCGCACACACACACACACACACACACACACAATTGTATTAAAGTGAGTCTCTTATCCAGGGTAGTGTATGCCTGTAATCCTATCACTGTGCTGAAGCAAGATAATCATGAGCCAACTTGGGCTACATCATTCTCTGTCAAAAAAATTTTTAAGTAAAATAAGTTTTATAGAAAGTAGGTAGTTGTATCTTGTCTTTTTCCTGCCAAATCTGATGGCCAGATCCTAAAATAGCCCCCACCCATAGCGAATGGATGCCCCTGCATAATTCCTCTTACATGCCAATAGCTGCTATGTATTGCTTCTAACCTGTACAAAAGGCCAAAGTCATTCACTTCCTTAAGCACATGACTTAAGACCAGAACTTGTATCTTCCTTTCTTCTGAAAAATCTAAGTTCTTTAAAAGAACTTAGAAAACTGTTTACCACATCAACTGTTCCTCCTTCCTTGTTACTGTTGATACAAATTTCCCTCTACCATCTCATTTCCCTTCACTGTGAAAATGTTCTCCTAACATTTCTTCTAGGCAGTATGTGGTAGCCTGAAGGTTCTTACCTTCCCTCCCCTTAGAAAGTGTCTTTGGTCTTCATTTCTCGGGCTACCGCCTAAAGATGGTTCCTCCTGCAGTGGGCTGGCCCTCCCTTAACAGTGACCCCTGGAGACCACCTCTTACAGATGTGGCACTGGTCACTCTGACCTGAAGGTGCCCTCTTCCCAAGTGACTCGATGAGGTGGAAGGTCCTGGTTTCCTTGACAAGTCCGTTTTGTCACATGGCCTTTTGCTGCTAGCCGGGCACGTGATGAAGGCTGGCTTGTGAGAAGGCACGTGATGTTTTGCTGTGAGCTCTCTTTAGGAGGGACATGACTTTGGCCAGCTGAGAACATCTGTGAGTGGACTCTGAGGAGAGGAGATACATAGAGGCCACACACAGTGAGGCTCTGCCTTCTGGATCGACATCGCTGTGGTGATCTTAGTGCTTTCACACTTGACTTCACAGAGAGAAACGTTCCAGAGAACACCTCCAGGCAATCCCACTGAGTCTTGCAGCTTGGAGTCAGGCCTTTGGACTGCTGGTATCCTGACTACTGAGTTTGGCAATCCCCTAAAGACCCATTGACCCTAATTAGCAGGAAGTAGATAAAAGAGGTCTGCAGTCTCCTATCTAAGGTCAGGGGGCTGGAAGGGAGGTAAAGGTGTTTAAGAACCCCAAATAAAGTACGTTTTGTGAAAAATCTAAGCCTACAATTCTAGCTGGTATCAAATTGACAATAAAAACTACCACAACAGACAGAACTGAGTGGATAGGTAACAAATCTATAACAAATGTTACGGATTTGGAACTTCTTATTCAGTAACAGTGCAAACAGACAGGCTAGCAGGAACAAAGCAGAATACCAACAGCCACCTGCATTTTACTGACGCGCATTGCCCTCTCTCTAACAGCAGACGCACATTCCCTCCCAGTGGGTGTGGCACAGCTGGGGTGTCAGAGAAGCACAAACCGACTGCTGCAGCCAGGCCTGAAGCGCATCTGCCACCAGGGAAAAGGGGCCGTGTGGGTAGTGGGGACCGAGTAGGAGTCGGGAGTTTTATCCAGTCTGGCCAAGACTTGCCCTTCCTGAAGGTCACTGTGGAACCATTAAAAGGCAGGTTTCATTTTAATTTAATTGTAACCAGTTTAAACAACTAAAGAAAAATTGTATTTGCTGAGAATTGTTTAAACAAGTTTGATCAGATTAGACCTGGTTTGAGAGCTGGTAGGTATCTGGTTTTCAAACACAAAGTCCAATATTTTCTTTCTGTCTGGAAAGGATATCTGCTCAAACTGTGATTGGTGTGCATTCTCCTCCCACTTCATTTGTAATGGGAGTCGGATCATACCTTAACCTGTTCAGTCTCTATACCTTTTCTCTCCACTTCTGATAAATAAGCATCATTACTAGTCCATGGTTCCTAAGTGGTCATGTGACTCTGAATTCATTTCCACCTGCCAGTCAGCGGGGGGCGGGTGGGGTCTGCGACCCTTTACAAGCTATGGAGTTCCCTGAAGGTTTTAGTTCAAAAACTCTGAATAAAGAAATCTGAAAAGGTTTCCCCGGAACTTCATGTGCACTGGGATTATGAAAGGGCTGTTGAGCAGGGGCCAATTTATTTTCAGAGTGACTCTGTACACAGCGTCCTCTTGGCCCTCAAGAATCACTTCTCTTTGTCCTGTCTTGGACTTTGGCGCGTCATGAATTACTTTGGGTGAAGTCACTCAACTGTGTTGTTCCCATGAAAAGAAAACGTTTCCCAAAAACATCTCCATGAGAAGGCCAGCACATGGACACAGTGTTTTCTTCCACGGAAGGAAGTCCATCTCTACATAATTAAGGGGGAAAAGTAGTTTTGGGAAAAAAAATTTCTCCCAAGCTGATTAAAACTTGGGCTAGTAAGCAGTGTAAGAAATGACTTGAGGAAAAAGCATTTTAGTGTCAAAAGGAATCTCTAAGTCAGCAGACATAATAAACTATGTGCTGAATCACCGAGGAGCCTTTAGATTAAATAAAAAGACAAACAGGGTCTCAGTATGCAGTTCACACTGCCCTTGAACTTGTAATCCTCCTGCCTCAGCTTCTTAGTGCTAGGATTAGTGCCATTAGTAGGTGTCACCACACCTACTAATAAAGACTTTTAATTACATTGATTGATTGATTGATAGATTGATAGAGGGGCCGACAGTTCACTGGTGGAGGTCAGAGGGCAGTTTTCAGGAGTCAGTTTTCTCCTTTCATCATTTGACTCTCTGGGGTTGACTCAGGTGTCAAGCTTGGCAGCACATGACTCCACCTGCTGAACCACCACACTCAGACCCAACACCCTGCTTTGAATTATATCTATATGGGGAGCCAGAGAGGGGAAGAACAGGAACCTAGTCTATCTCCACAATTTCCACCTCTTCGGAAACACTAAAAGTTGTATCTGGGGCTGAAAGTGGTCCAACACTTAAAAGCCCTTAGTGCTCAGTTGTTCAGTTCCCAGAACCCACATCAGGGGCTCACGGCCACCTGCAGCAGGAACCCCAAGGAATCCTGTGATGCCCTATCCTGTCCTCTGAGGGCACCTGCACACCGGCACAGACTCCCACACAGACATACACAATCAAAAATAAATGAAATGTTTTTTTAAGTTGTGTCTATATTGATAATGTACAGGATTCTGTCATGCCCTAAGCAGACCTCTTCAACACCTGTGTAGCTGATATGCATTATGTATGATAATGTAAGAGCTAACTTAGAGGTTACATATGAATGTACATGCAAATATGCAAATACTGTTCCATTTTATACAAGGAAATTAGCATCTGTGGTTTGGGTCTTCTTGGGACGTCCAGAGACCAGACGCCTGTAAATACACCTCTCTAGGTAACTTTGTATTTCAATAATCGATGAAAGCAAAATGTAAATGATAAGACTGGGTGAGGCTTAGTGTGGAGACAGCACGTTTGAAGTTCCAAGTTCCATCCTCAGCGCCAGAAAAGGCATACGGTAGAATAACATTATTAATCCAGCCGCACCTTTCCTGCATAGTAAATATATAATTGAAGTATTTGTGAAACCATCTGGCAATGCTGCTAGATCAATCAAGCTGGCTTAAACTGGTCAAAGCTGGTTCTAATCAGCCAGGGTAAGCTATTGAAATCGGATCCTATCTGAGAGAGTTTAAAGATGTCTGCTATGATATATGTGATTTTAAACTAGCTTCATTTGGAGTCTGTTTGCTCTGTTGAGAATCACTTTACACCCTTTACCTCTCACGTTAGACAGCCATGTGGGCCACGCCCAGCGTCCTTTCAGAACTGCCATCTGCCCTCACCACGTGGAGCCCACAGAGTAGGGTGGGTGAAGTGTTATCTGGTCTCAGTCGGGCCGTCTAAGCTGAACCAGCTCTGTCTCCCCCTGGAACCATTTTTCCTGTTTAGGCTACCTTTCTCAAGCTGGATCTAGGGAGGGTGGGTTCGACCTGCTTGGAACCAATTTAAACTGGTTTTAACCAACTTTCATTTGGTTCTTGGAGCTCTCTGGCAAGCAGAATGGCCTTGTTCATTTGAACCTGAGTAAACCACGCTGACTCAGATCAAATGAGGGTTCACTTTTCAGTCTGGTCTGAAACAGGAAGGGGTGGGGCCGGGAGGAGTCTGGGTTACACAGGGTTAGAGAGTCAGAGAGGAGGCTGACCTGCTCGGCGCTCCATCTCTGTATGCTCTTCTAGACAGCTGTTGAAACAGCTATTGGGACTATTTTTTATTTGTTTTATTGTAAACATGGATGAAGATCTCAGGAGACAAAGAAGACGTTGAATAAAGAGACTGGGTAGGAAACAAAGGGAACATCAAAGCGCTCGGGGAGTAGCCCTGTTGGCAGACTGCCTGCTTATTATGAACAAACCCTGGGTTCTGTGTGTACCACCATGTACACAGGGCATGGTGCTGCACACCTGAGATCTTAGCACTGGCAAGGTGGAGGCCAGAGAATCAGAAGTTCAAGGTCATCCTTAGCTACATAGAGAGTTCGAGGCTGGGTTAAGCTATATTTTTTTAATTGGAATGGGAGAATATATGGATGATGGTTAGTTTCATTTCACATGAAGAAAAAAGAGGTGTATGTTTATCATAGAACCGTAGCTCTAGCTCAACAATTGATATGATTATTCTGATGATTGTCTTCTTGGACATTTGGCTCACATGCACACATCTGTTTTGCCTTCTCCATCCCTTCCTTGTCCCCGTGGAAGGATGAAGATGAGCAGAGTGAGGCAGACCTTGGCTAGCCACAAAAGACATGTTCCAGAAACTTCAGTGCACAAGGGGCTCCCAGTGAGGGCTACCGAAGGCATCATGTCCTGGGCCATCCTACCGTCACAAAACTAGCGTCATGGCTGTGCAAACAGCAGAAATGCTCAGCAGCCCCCTCAATAGACAGCTCTGGTATTAGGATAACCACGTGCCCTTATGTGTTCAATGCAATCATGGTCTACATTTCAGGCTCATTACCTACCACGGCTCCCTGTCACTTTTAAAGGTGTTGCAATTTGAGAATAAATTACATGATCACCCTACTTTTAAGGCCCCAGCCTTCATCTATCGCTTTCATCCTTTCTCTCTTCCATGGAGATTTTTCCCATCTTCATAGCTTAAAATTCCTTCATTTTGAAGATAACTCCAGGAACATTTCCCTACACTCATAGTGCCCATGGAAATTACATGTGCTGATCATTCACATTTGTCCACTACCAAACCCTGAAAACTGACACCTGAAAGCGTATTGAACCTGGTCCCAGTGAGAAGAAAGGTCGAAAGTATTTGTTGCTGTATTGGAAAATAAAAAGGTGTTTGTGCATGTTGCCAGGGTTCCTCTGGAGAGTATCCAGGAATCTTTTGAGAGACTCCATTTCCAGGTGTGTGTTTCTTTAAGGAGACACTGTGAGGCTCAGAAGGCGACACAGGGCACTTCCATTGGCTGTCGGTGTTGCTATGTGGGGTACCGATAATGGAGAGCAGAGGAAGGAGTCACAGCCCGAACAGGCAGAACACAGGCTCCTCTGCCTTCAGGTAGCCAACATGCGTCGGCGCTCCCAGGGTGGACGTGGGTTAGCCATGTTGTGCAGGGGTGAAGGGGCCTCTTCTGGAATGAGCCTGCATTTCTGCTGGAGCTCTAGCTGAGGCTGTTTTGCCCCTGGAACTCCCCTGGGGCTTCAGAGGGCTCTTGCCTGTTTATGGAGAAGCACGGCCACCGGGGCTGGCTCCATGGGGCGGGGGACCAGCAGCTGTGGCCGAGGCCGGCCAGCACCTGCAGGTGGGCAGCCTCCCCAGACACATCAAGCAGCTCTGTCACTCCTTTCTAATCAATACCTGTGAGGAGAGCAGCAAGGACTCCGAGGAAACTGCCGAACCACGTGCCTGTGTTCATCTAAAGAACTGCTCAATCTGCATCTACCCAACTATGAAGACTGTTTAAAAGTTGATAGATGCCAAAGAGAAAAAGGAGCTTAATTCTGGATGAACGCCACTCAGGACAGCTAGGCTCCCTGATAGGTATTTTATGGAGAACTGACCTAGTCCTTACAAAGCTCTTCCTGGCTAAAAGAGACCTACCTGAATCCTCATGATCGGATAGCCAGGTGCTCCTCATGCCCAGAGGAGCCTCATTTTCTCATTTTCACATGTATGATATGGGTTGGTCACACACACACACACACTGAGAGGAACTGAGAGAGGACACTCAGTGAAACCTGACAATAGCTGTGCCTTGCAGTGTTCTGGAAGGAAGCTGCTTCTTCTTCCCCGATGACTGCTGGGTACATCCAGATCAGCTGGCAGGGCGGATTTCCAAAGAGGAAGACGGTCTGGGTCAGACCCTGAGATTAGACTTTCGGTAGACCAAGTTTGTGTGGGTGTCAGCTCAGAACACAGCCCTCACCTCAAAGGGAATGGGGGGAGGGGGAAGTTAATTCTGAAGCCAAAAAATCGAGTGACCAGGCCTAGTGCCATGTTCCAATGTGTGAGCATATACTGAAGTGTTTATAGAAACAGGATAAAGAATGTCATGAATTAAGGCCTGAAAAAAATGCTTTACCAGGAACATCAAGTGGGTGGGTTACAGAAGAGCAGGGAAGTCTCTGTGATGAGTCTCAGATGCTATCAGCTGAGGTCTAGACTTTGCTCTTGTGGAAGCTCGAGATCTGTGCATCTACCGCTACACTCCCTGAAGGATTTACCTAAGTCATAAGGATGTTAGGGAAGCACAGAGGAGGGCCATGCGTGGACTTTAAGGAGGCAAGCAATAGCGAAGATCGTTTGGATCCAGACCTACTATGTTCTGGCTCTCTTCTATCAGGAATTCTCCATCCGTCAATCAGCCTTGGAGAGCTCCGTTCACAGGAGCATGAGTGAGGGGGGAAAACACAGAAGGACGATGTTAAAATCCCTTCCCTGGGAGAGACATAAACAGCATCTACCCCTCCTCCTAAGGTCCTAACAACAAGCCAAGTGCAGTTCCCCCAAGATCCCCTGGGACCCCAGGAGCACACTAGACTTACAGAGCACTGAGTGAGAGGGTTACAGGAGCATGGGTGCCTTTAAAGCACCCATGGTGGAAGGTCGCTGCAGCCAGCTGTGATGATGGCCTCCCCACACCTGCACAGATGAGTCCCCTCCGCCCTCCCCCACCTGAGTCTCCAGCCCAGTGACTCACAACCCGTGGGCCATGACCCCTCTGGAAAGGCAAATGACCTTTCCATGGGCGTTGCATAGCAGATATCCTGCATATCAGATTTTTACATTAGGATTCATAACAGTAGCAAAATTACAGTTATGAAGCAGCAATAAAAATTATGGCTGGGGATCACAGCATGAGGAATGGCATTAAAGGGTCACGGCGTTAGGAAGGTTGAGAACCACTGCTCTACTCCCTCCATCTCCCACCTCGAAGCCATAAGCAGTTCAGGCAGATATTCAAGGAACTGGTTACAGAGGGCAGGTGTATAGTCAGGTGAGGCTTCCACGCGCCCCTGCCTGCCCACCTTCAATGAGAGAAGGGGAACGGCCAACAGGCCCAGCTCTACTGGCTGTGATCTTTTGCCAGTGGGCACAGCAGAACTGAAGATGGTAGCACTTTGGCTCTGGAGGAGGGTGTTGTCTGTAGAAGGACAGATGACAAAGGACATGTTAAGGAATGGCACTGCTGTGGGTACCCTCTAGCACACGGGGAGACACGCCTTGTCTGTTGAAGAGCTATCTGCTAACTCCTGCTTCTTACTGGGAGAACCCTTTCTTACAGTGTTCACGCATTGGTGCTCTAGCTTGAGGAAATGCCTCCAGCTGATTTCGGGAGAAGGCTAACAGATACCTTCTGCGGTGCTTGGATGGGTGTGGCCCCCATAGACTCCTGTGCTTGAATGTTTGGCCACAGCAAGTGGCACTGTTAGGAGATGGGGGCTTGTTGGAGGAAGTGTGTCACCATGGAGGTGGGCTTTGAGGTCTCCTACGCTCAAGCTATGCAGTGTGGCTCACAGTCTCCAGCTGCCTGCAGATCAAGATGGAGAACTCTCAGCAGCTCCAGCACCATGTCTGCCTGCATGCTGCCATGCCTCCCACCTGACGATAATGGACTAAACCTCTGAACCTGTGAGCCAGCTCCAATTAACTGTTTTTCTTTATAAGAACTGCAGTGGTCATGGTGTTTCTTCACAGCAATGGAGACCCTAAACTAAGATACCTTTCCTTCCAGAAAATGAGAGAAAGCAGCATGAGAAAAGCAAATCTTAAGGATTAAAAACAGTAAGAAAATGTGTAGAGTTGGCCCAACATCTCAGCCTAGATGGGCAAAATTAGAAGAGCCAGCTTCTATGGTGGGGTATGGACCTGAAATCCTAAGTTCTATCCTCAGCAAAAGCCAGGCAAGTTCCAGGTTCAGGGAGAGACTCTGCCTCAAAAATTAAGGTCGGGACAAGGCTAGGTTCAGGTTCAGAATGCCATACCCAAGCTGTCTCTCCAACAGGCTGCCCACCTTTCCCAGGATATCCTCCTACAGGTCAGAAGTCATCTTTCCCCATCCTGGTCAGTATCCATATCCCGGTGGCCTTCTTCCAGTGAGGGGTGCTTACCCACCAGCACCAAGTGGCAACTACCCAGGAGCTGGAAGCCAGCCTTCACATGGAGGTTACCCAGTTCCAGGCTAACCTCACAGCCAGGGAGAGCTCCAGTCTATCCTGGAGCCCGAGGATTCGGTGCCCACCTGGTGGAGCAAGCTTTTGTGGTTATGGTGGTGGATCAGCCCAGGGCCCAGTGCAGGTGGCTTCCCTGAAGGACAGACGCCTTATCAGTAACACTAGGGGACAAGCTACTTACCCTCGCCAGCCCATTGTGATGACCCAGGTCACCCCAGGGACAATCTGGCCAGCCACCAACTTTGATGCTACAGGAGACGCAGAAATTCTCCACAAAGCGGACTTGGTACAGGCAAGCAGGCAATTGCAGATGTTGTGTCCAACTGTTGCAGTGCTCAGACACAGAAAACTAAAGCCACTTTTAAGACTGTATATGGCAAGGATTTAACTAAAGATCTCAAGTCAACTGAGCGGAAATACCAAGAAGTAATCCCTTCCCCGCTTATTGCTTCTGTACACCATGATGAATTTACAGGCAGCGATGCAGGGAGAAGAGGCGTGGGGCCTGTATCAGTAGTGTGTACACAGGAACTAATCAAGAAGGTTGAGAATCTGTCAGACATTACCCATCAGAATTCAGATGAGCCCTTGAGCTGGACATCAGGTCAGGTACCTCAGGGAATTCCAAATGTCTTTTCACATCCAGGTGCCTGGGAAACCATGACAAGAAGCAGAGTGGAAATGACTGCTGGCTGGGAGACACTAAGCACCTCTGTCACGTGATGAGGGGAGGCTGGGGACAGAGAGCCTGCTTCAGTATGGTCCTCACCCCAGAAAGTTTTCCTCAGCTGAAAGCTCCCATGGAGGATACTCAAGATTTAGTCAGCAGTGTGAGCCAGGAGTTTCCTGGGTTTGCTGAAAGCGGTTTAAAGACCACTTTGCAATGTGCTCTAAACTGCCATCTGTGCTGAGCGAGTCCATATGCCACGAAAGGGGCCAGCCAGATGACGCCAGCCTGGCCGGCTGTGGTCACTGGAAGTGAGACTGACCTTGTTCAGATAAAACCCAGTGCTCACCAGATATACAAGAAGCCCTCAGCACAATGGTTGTAAGTTTTCAGAAAGCTGCCTCTGGCCACTGCTAGCTAGTGGGAGAGAGTCACCTTTTTTTCATGGATGATGCCATTCGGAGTGCATCCTTCCAAGCTCTGAGACCAGCAGCAGTAAAATCCCGCCTGAGCAGGGCAGCTTTCAGGTAGGATGGCACCGGGGGGTGGTTTGGTTTGCACATGCTGTCACTGCCTTCATTCTGTATCTTATCAGTGCAAGAGTTTATCAATAATGTAGTAATTTTGCAATATTTGTAAAGCTTTATTTTCACTGCTTTTCTTCTAATCAGGATTTCAAATTGAAAAAAAAAAAAAAAAACACAGTAAACCCCAAAATAATAAATAGACAGATAGATGGATGGATGGATAGACAGACAGACAGACAGATAGACAGATAAATAGATAGATAGACAGATAGACATATAGATAAAATGTGTTTGTGTGTGTGCTGTGAAGGTGAAGAGATGCCTCTTTGGCTAAGAGTATTTGATGCTCTTCCAAAGAGACATGGGTTCAACTCTCGGTTTCCATGGTGATTCTAAATCCCATTGTGTTATCTATTATAATCTAATTCATGAGCATATTTCTGGTCCCTGAAGGAGGGTCCAGAATGATGAACACCTGAACACATGTGTATCCACACAAACTAGAACACACACACACACACACACAGTGACACACACAGTGACACACACAGTGACACACACACACACAGTGACACATACACACACACACACACACACACACACACACACACACTGAAAAGACGGAAAGCAAAGTCATCAAATGGAAAGGGCACATGAGGAGAAACTAGAAGCAAGCATGGGCAAGCTCCTAAAAGCCCGTTGCTCGTGGGATCAGGACAGATATCCTGAATATCCAGCAAGGTCCCTCTACAAGATGTGGTGTTTTCTGTAGGAAGCTCAATAAAGACTTGGAGCAGGGACTGGGGGTGGTGGACCAGAGCTGGTCACGTGAGCATTTTCTGCCTAGCAGGCCCTGGATCCCAGACCCTCTGAAGGAGAGGAGGTGTCTGGAGAGCACTGTGCACACATAGCCCTGCAGGTGCTGGGGAGAGTCCTATGGAGGGTTTAGATCCAGTTTATGAGTCAAGTTCCCGCGCGCCCAGCCAGGCCTTCCTAAGAGCGCAGCCTCCGTCTGCCAGCTTCCTTCTCCTCAGAGGCATATAGTTAAAGTAAACAGTGCATATAACGATGCCACAAAGCTCTCATTCACAAGCCGCGGTGCAAATATGAGCAAACCCTTTGCTATCTTTCTGAAGTTTTAAGATAAAACCCTAACCCCCAAATATTGATGCGTGGTTTTTTGTTTTGTTTTGTTTTTTGTTTTGTTTTCTTTTGTTCTTGTTGTTTTGTTTTGTTTTCACAAAGAGGATCCCATTGAGATAGCAGGGCCTTTGGAGTGAGAGGTGCATCGAGCCTCCACCCCACCCCAGCATGGGGGCTACCCAGAGCTATGGCTTCTGGGGGAGAAGAGTGAGTTTTCTTTAGGGGCTGGCCCCAGAAGGTTGACCGTGCTCCAGTGAACGATCCATGAGTAGATGGGCAGTGGGGGTGAATATGATCAAAACACATTGTACCCAGGCATGGAATTCTCAAAGAACTCACAAAATATTGCTTAGAGTAAAAAGTAGATGCTAGGGATCTGTTAGAGCTTATGTTCCATTCATGTATCAGAGGACATCTGAGCAAGTGTTTTAAGAAAAATTGACTTGGGCTCAGATTGCTGGTGGGAGCTCAGGTGAGAAGGGGCGGTGTGTGAGTGACCTTGGGAAGGGTTGAATAGGAAATGCTTCCCACAGGCTCCTGGTTTCAGTGCTGCTGTTCTAGAAGGCTGTGGTGACTTTGGCCCCTGGGGCTGAGCCTTAAGAGCTTCAGCTCAAGCTGCTTTTGTCCTTTTCATGCTTCCCCATCTCTCAAGATGTGAGGAGCCTCTGCTATGTGCTCCAAGTGCGATGCCCTCACTGTGCCATCAGACTGTGAACGCAAAGAAGCTCCCTTTCTGAGTCACCTAAGGGCACAGTCCTCTGGTTCCTCTGCCCTGTCACTCCACGGTCCAATTCTTTCTACAAATGGGATGTGACTGACTGACTTTTATCTTTTAAAAGCAAACCAAATCCTAACTCAGGCTCCAAGTCAATTTTCTTTGAACAGTTGTTTGATTATCCAGATATATGAATGGAACTAGCTTGAAGTCAAATATATATATATATATTTCTATATATGAGTTATTACTCAGTAGCTCCTGGACCCATGAAAATCCTAATTCTCAGCCTTGTTTCACCTGACAATGACATTGTCTAGTTTGACTTTCATCTTTTTTCCCCTCCTTCTTTTCTTAGGACAGAGCCCAGGGAGTCATGGAGATTACGTCTCTATGTCCATGAGACATGATTATGTCTCCCTTGTTCAATTGGTCCATTCATAAAAGCCATATTTGGGCGTTCCAGAACATCACCCTGTTGGGAATTTCCCTTCTGGGATTTTTTTCTCTCTAAATTTAGAATCGGTTTTTGTGTGGGACCAGGGTGTTTCAGAACAAATGATCTCATGAGGACCACAGAAACAGATGCTCAGATTCTCTGTGCCCTGTGACCTCAATCCCGTGACATCTACTGGGATGGAAAGTGTCTGGGCGATGCAGACAGAGCTTCTAAGGAGAGTGGGTGGAAAGGCCCCCTTTCCTGCTTTGCTTTCACTAAACAGGAAGTGCCTGGGCTGAACATGCTGGCAAGGGCATCCAGCAGTGGGCACGTGGAGCTGGTGCTCAGACCCGCAGTAGGTAAGTGCTCTGGCTTCACTGAGCAGATTTCTAAGGTAGATGTTGAAATGATTTTTCATTCCATGCCATCCTCCAGAAAGGCATGAGATAATGGGATATTTTTAGCAAGAAAATAAAAGTCCTATAAAAATCAATGCATACATGGCATACAGAGAACATTTGCCAAGAGATTTCTGAAATGACAGTTACATTTGATAGGCTTTGAAGCCAGTATAGAAGGCACAGGGTGGCATGGGTCTGTAAAGAGCTGGAAAAGAGAACAGAATGAAGAAACTGGTCAGAAGAAAGCTATGAATAGCCAGCATGATGGCCCACACCTGGAATCCAAGAATGTGAGAGACTGAAATAGGATGGTTGTGATTTCAAGGCTAGCTTGGGCTACATAATGAAGCCCTGTCTCAAACACACACACAAACACACACGGGGGAAGGAGGGAGAGGAAGAGGGAGGGAGAGATCATCAAGGAGGGTGGTATCGCTGGCACATGCTATGACTTGCCCATGGGCTCCTGAGCGTCTCAAATTCCTATGACCTTCTCAAAATGCACATCTCCTCTGACCCTGTGGATCACACACATTCTTCCATCCCTGGCCTCTGTGGACCTGCCCTGTTTTCATACACTCCTCTGTCTCTGCTTCACACTAACAAATACGCCTGGTTTTCCTCTCCAACCTACTCACTCATCTCCCTTTCCTCTTCCAGACCTCAGGCTCCAGCTGAGTTTCCTGCATGAATCACCACATCAACCTTGTTAGTGAGCCCTGCTGGCTTAGCTTCCCAGTCATGCTCGGATCCCACTCTTTCTCTACACTCTGCCTCTGTTGCTCCCCCTGCCCAGGTCCCAAGTATCTGTCACCGAATTTGTCTCCTGATTCTCCTACTTGCTTTGCTTTGTCTCTGTGGATGAGGGAACAGTACTTTTGATGGTGTTAAGGCAAAAGAAGGAAGTCATCATTTTCGCTCAAAGGGTTCTGGTTCAGCACACATTATCCCAGTTAGCTTTAACCAACCTGGCATAGCCTGAGGACACCTGAAAAAGGAGTCTCCGCTGAGGTTTTGCCCAGATCAGAATGGCCTGTGGCCAAATCTGGGGGCTGTCTTGATGTTAACTGATGTAGGAGGGCCTAGCCCTCTGAGAGTGAAGCCGTTCCTGGGGCAGGTGGTCTTGGGCTGCAGAAGGAAGCTAGCTGAGCATGAGCCTGAGCCAGCCAGCAGAGTTCCTCGCGTTTCCATTTCAGCTCCTGCCGGAGTTCCTGCCCTGGCTTCCCTTATTGCTAGACTTGTAAACCAAATACACCTCTTCTTTCCTAAGCTACTTTTGATCAGACTGTTTTATTTCAGCAACAGAGATAAAACTAGAACAGAGCAGGAAGCTGAACTTGCAACGCCCCCCGCTCTGACCCGATGGCCTGGTCCCTTGCTGACATTTGTCTTCCTCATGAGCCACTGTGAGTCACTGCACTACAACCCACAGGCTCCATGCCTGGTCTCACCCTTTCCAGATACACTCTTTGCCACCTGCCTCTTGCCCTACCTACTACCGCGCTGAAACGCTTGTCCCTCAGGTGCCCCCACCCCCACTTCCTCCAGGCCTTTACACGGTGCCACTTTCCCATTCATGCCACCCCAAACCGACTGCCTTGATGTGTTCTGTGCCCCGAGGTCCCCTGGTTCTCTCCCAGCTCGTAGCTTACCGCAGAGAAAGCTGCTCCTTGCTGCTCTATGTACCTCCCACCAGAATGCAAGTCTCCTAAGCATGTGGCCTCCTGTCTCTTGCGTGCTGCTTTGTTAGAGCAGAATGCATTCTTCTTTAAAAATGTATCACATTTATTTAGCTGGGGAGGGGAACATGTGTATTCCACAGCACATGAGTAACGGTCAGTCGACAACCTGAAAAGTGATTTTCTCCTCCCGCTGTCTGGGTCTCTGGGACCAAACTCAGATCATCAGGCCTGGTAGCAGGTGCTTTAGCCCCCCGGGTCATCTCGCCAGCTGAGAAGCTGTTTGTGAACGAGCGACTTAAGATATCTCCTAAATCCCCCACCACTGGAGTCTTCCCTGCTCCCAGAAGGACATATACAAGCCTTGTCCCATGTATGCACAAGTCATCAGCAGGCTCACATTCCTCCTGAGCCTCAGGCATAGCCTGGGGCTGCTTCTGCCCTCACTGTGGATCTGATCCTGCGAAGGTCTGGGTACGAGGAGGGTGCCCAGCCTTTATGGAGTCAGGAAAACCATGGCCAACTTCTCAACGCTCTGTGAGGCCGTGGGTTAGGGGGACTCCAAGCCTCCACTTTCTACTCTGTGAAATTCTCTAGAGAATGGCATGAGGTCCTGCGAGTGTTATTTCTTCTAGAGCTGATGCGAGGTCATAATCCTTCCCTACGAGTTTTTCCCTCTCTCTATGGGCTGAGGGAACCATGCAAAGACCTGTTCTTCCCAGTCGAGCCACCCCTCTTGTCCATGGCTGCATCCTCCTTCTAGGCTCCTCTGTTTCTGTAGGAAAACCATCTTAATGAAACCAGAGGAGTCAGAGACAGTCATCCCAAACAGATCTCAGGTGGTTGCCTGTGGAAGAGATGCTGTCACAGGGACAGCTCAGTCAGCACAGGAGAAAGGCCACCATGAAGCAATTTGCTAGCTGGGTTACCAGGCCCACTGGAGGCCTGGAGGCACCACGGGCTCTTCTTGGTCTCTGGGTCATTACAAAACCTGCCTCCAAACATAGTGTCCCTTGCCTCTCGGGGGTTTGCAATGCCCCTCCTCCACAGTACAGAGCCCACAGCACTTAGCCCACCATTTCTCTTGAGTGGCACCGTGTCTGCCTGTTTAGTTATCAGCCTGATCTCCAATCCAGACTCTGGACCCCAGGATCGGGAGATGTGTTTTAGTTATCTGTCCTGCAGTGGCATGGAATACTATTATCTGAATGAATGGGCAGGCGAGAAGGTAAGAAAACGGATGGCCTGATGGCCCGGGTACAAACTGAGCAGATGCAGCCTGCGTCAGCCCAGTGGAAGCTTCAGAGGGAGAGAAGCTGAGCAGCCAGGGAAACATGCCTGCGGGACGGGCCACCTCCCTCCTGTTAGTCCTCTCCTGGCTCCCTGCACTCATCTTCTTTGAGCCGGCTCCCCCATCTTCTTGGCCCTTCCCATCCCAGCATTTCTGATCCCTGCAGCAAGGATTCCAAATTGTGTGCCAAACTTAAGACAAGCTTTTCCAAAACTGTGTTCCTTGCCTGTGGCTTTTCCAGGCGATTTTCTACAGCCGTCATTTCTCCATGATGTAGCTTGTCTATCTAGACTTGGGCGTGTTTGCCTCCCAGGAACGAGCAACTTTTCTGTATTGCTGGAGGATCTGCTAATGCTTCCTCCTCTGCTAGTGAGAGGAAAATGCATCCCCTGTTGCCATGGAAACATACTATTTCAGGGCAACAGAAAAACAGAAGCAAAGTCAAAATTACTTGGGCTCTGGTGATAGCTCTGTCATGAAGACCTGAGTGAGACCCCCAGAACACTTGTAAAACATCTGGGTGTGGCCTGGGTTTATAATCCCAGTGCAGGGGAGGAGCCTACCAGCCTGGTGAGCCAATGAGAGACCCTGTCTCTAAAAACAATATGTAATGCCAACTGTGATGGACCTCTAGCTCTCTCCCTCTCTCTCTGTCTCATACACACACATACACACCCCTACATAAATGATATCCTCCCTGACACACACACACACACACACACACACACACACAGTTAAAATCACTTGCTTTGCAGTACAGTAGCTCATGTAAACTCACTTGCCTAGATGCGGAGGGCAGGTGTGGGAAACTTCTGGCCTCGGGCTCCTGGCTCCATTTTCTCACCGCCTTCCACAAACATGACAAACCGTGGTTACGTTAATGAGGAAGATTCTTATCGGTCAGCTCTCTCCCTGTCTGGAGAGACGGAGCCAGCTGGAAGGCGCACAGGCACTGAGGCATTTTACAGGCATGCTCTGCTCTGGGGATCAGAATGCACCTGGGCCTCTTCGCTTTCACATCTACCCCTCTGGAAGCGCCTGCCCTGCTCCAGAGCCCTGCGCTAAGTTTCAGAGGAAGTGTTCTTCGTTCTGCTCTTGTTTTACATTGTTGACTGAAGTCGTAAAGTCACAGGACAGGAGAGAGGGAAAGACCCGGGGAGGTTAGTTGGGCTAACCTCCTCTTTTCCTTTTTTTTTTTTTTTTTTTTTTTAATGTAAAGTGTCAGAGTGACTTTCATTTTGAACTTTATGAGGCCTACTCGCGTTGACATGACTGATGGCTCTGCTTCCCAGACTGCCTCATAAAAAGCGGCAGCCTGCTTCCTGATGGGCAGGCTAGGAAGCGACAGCTCTACCATCCTAACTTCCTGCCTCATATCCCTCACCACAGTTTGGATGTAATTGGAGACTTCTACCCACAGCCTTTTCTCAAAGGAAGAAAAGTATAGACGGACCTGAGCCACTGCCCATCAACAGCACAGCCTGGAGCCTTCCGGGGCCGTTGGTGGTACCCAGGGTTCCGGGAGTCTCTGTGGACTTTAAACAACTCCTGCGGGACAGTCTGCCGCCTGCCCGGGGGCGGGGCTAGGAGGCTGAGGGCGGAGCCTTGACTCCCCACCTCCCCGCCCCGCATGGCCTGAGGGTTGGTTGGCTCAGGCAGGGTACAGGGAGCTGGTGGGCTGCAGGTCGGAATCTAGGAAAGACACACAGTTCACGGGAAACAAAATCAAACGTTAGACAAGATCTGGAATGGAGGCTGGAGAGATGGCTCAGAGGTTAAGAGTACTGTTTGCTCTTCCAGAGGTCCTGAGTTCAATTCCCAGCACCCACAGGGTGGCTGCCAACCATCTGTACTGGGATCTAGTGCCCTCTTCCGACCTGCAGGTGTCCATGCAGACAGAGTCCATACGTAGTAGATGTACTGTATATATTATGTAATAAATGAATTGAAAATCCTTTGTAAAAATATCTGGAATGGAAAAATGTTCCCCATGACAGTTGCAGGTGGCAGTACTGAGGGGCCCTGAGCTGACTAGGCAGAAAAGAATACTACTAAGGGTCAGGCTGGTCGCTTGGGCCTGGGACTGCGGAGGCAGCAAATGCTTTTTCTTTCCCTTTTTGATTTAAATTTTATGTTATCCCCAAACGACATGCATACCCTTTAAAAAGTCAGGGCCTGGAGGGATGACTCAGCGGGTAAGAGGACTGACTTCTTTTGTAGAGGACCAGAATTTGCTTCCCAGCACCCACTCGGGTAGCTCACCACTGCCTGTAACTCCCACCTCAGGAGATCTGCTACCCTCCTCTGGCTTCTACAGGAACCGCTCATGTGCGCAAACCCCAATTCCCGCACAGATGCACCTGGACACATGACCTTTTGAAAATCTTAACAGAGACAATTTAAAAACTCAGTGTTTCTAAGGCTGCAGTCTTAAAATTGTGTGTGTGTGTGTGTGTGTGTGTGTGTGTGTGTGTATGCGCGCGCGCTCTCACGCCATGAGTGTGTGGTTCAGAGGACAACTTGTGGAAATCAGTTCTTTCCTTCCCTCACTGCCCCTGTTTACAGGGTTTGTAATATCTCTTCCACATCCTGCCAGCAGGCTCCCCTCCCCTCAGTGATGAGGCCACGCTAATAGGCTTTGGGTAGAGACCGCTGGAGGCATACCAAAGCATGGAGATTGATCTGTGAAAGGGAGATGGGTGATTTGATAGTAAGAGCAGGAGCTGTTGGCACAAGTGAGGCTGGCTAGGCAAACAACCAAGGCTTGCTGTTGTAATCCAGCGGGGATGGCGCGCAGGCAGCAGCCACACACGCGTAGACAGCAGGGGTTGCCTGGAGTGGTAGTAACTACCTACCTGACAGCAGAGTCCCACAGGAAGAAGGCTTTTAGCCATCACTGAGGGACTGTGGCGGGGAGGAGGTGTGGGCATGCGCAATGGGGCGAGAAGGGCTTGAAAATGTGCGTGTCCCAGTGTCCCTCAGAAATCCTGCTACCTTAGCTCTAGTGAAACCATTATCTTAAGGAGGGAATCGGGCAGCAGGGGGCTATCCCGCCCAGTACTAAGGTGCGTGCTCATTAGCCGGCCCACTGAGGGCGAGGCCAGCCCAGACGTCCCAGCCCGGAAGCGGGGAGACGTGTGAGGGAGACGGTTCTAGCTCATTGTTCCTCCCGAGGCTGCGTGGATCGCTCCACCAGGTAGATCCTCTGTCTTGTGTGGGAGCTGACAGTACTTCTGTGTCTAATCAAGAGATAATCTGGTTTTCCTTCTGTCCTTAACATGGGGATGACGCCGATTTGCGTTTTCCAATGTGATGCCAACACTTCATTCCGTATGAAAGGTGCGCGGTCGGCTGCCTTACCTCTTTAGGTTATCAGGTTGAATTCAGTAAAATATGATCACGAATTTTTGTGTCTGTTTTCATGAAGGGCTTGAAATAAAATTTTCTTTAAAGGAGTTTGTTTATGTGTATGTGTGTGCATCTGTGTGTGTGTGTGACGTGCGTAGGGTGTCCACGAATGCCAGAAGAGGGCGTCACATTCTGTAGAGATGGTATTCTAGGCAGTTGTGAGCTGCCATGTGGATGCTGGGATTCAAACTCAGACCTTCTTCAAGAGCAGCCAGGGGTTGGAACCAGCGCGGCCTCTCTGTAGCCCTATGGAATTTTTTCTCATAATGTTCTTGAGTTTCATAGCAGTCGTGTTGGACTTAGGAGGGAGTTGGGAAGTGCGTCTGTCTGCTGAAAATTTCTGGGAGCGTTTGTGTGCAGTTAGCAGTCTCCATTTCTTAAATTCAGCTTCGAAGGGATGCCAGCTGAAGCTGGATGTTTCCTTGTGGGAAGGCTTTTAAGTAGAAGATCGCTTCTCTTCCCAAACAGAATGTTTCACCGCTCCATTCTGGGTCTGGAACTGTGGTTGTTTCAGCTAACGGCCCAGCTCATCTAAGCGGCTAAGTCTATGCATGCGGACTTCCCGCACATTCCTTTCTGACCCCGCTAATGTCTGCAGAAACTGCAGTTTGTGTCTGTTCCTACTTCTTCACATCGTTGTACATTCTGATTTTTTGCTTTTTCCATTTGTGCGTGTATGTGTGTGTGTGTGGTGGTGGTGTGTGTGTGGGGTGTGTGTGTGTGTTGGTGTGTGTGGTGGTGGTGGTGTGTGTGTGTGTGTGGTGTGTGTGTGTGTGTGTGGTAGTGGTGGTGGTGGTGTGTGTGTGTGGTGTGTGGTGTGTGTGGTGTGTGTGTGTGTGTGTGTGTGTGTGTGTGTGTGGTGTGTGTGTGTGTGTGTGTGGTGGTGTGGGGGGGGAGATTCACATAAATGTGAAGGCCAGAGCTGGAGGTTGATATTAGGAATCTGTCGTCCCCCCTCCCCTCACCCCATGGCTCTGCTTCCTTCTTCTCTGAGGCAGGGTCTCTCAGTCAGACCCAGAGCCGGCAGGCATGGCTAGGCAACCAGCCAGCTTCCTCTGGAGATCCCCTGTTCCCGCCTCCCCGGCTGGAGTGACAGGTCTGTTGCCACACTCCCAAGGCATTTCTGTGGCTGCTGGGATCCAAACTCTCCAGAAAGCACGATAGCCGTTAAAGCATCTCCCATCATCTTTTTAAAAATCCTGTTGTTGTTGTTTGTTTTGAGATGGATTCTCTGTGCAGCCTCGGCTGGCCTGGGCTCTGTAGACCAGGCTGTCCTGGGCTTGCTCTGTAGACCAGCCTGGCCTGGGCTCTGTAGACCGGGCTGTCCTGGGCTTGCTCTGTAGACCAGCCTGGCCTGGGCTCTGTAGACTGGGCTGTCCTGGGCTTGCTCTGTAGACCAGCCTGGCCTGGGCTCTGTAGACTGGGCTGTCCTGGGCTTGCTCTGTAGACCAGCCTGGCCTGGGCTCTGTAGACCAGGCTGGCCTCTGCTTCCCCTCGTGCTGGGACTAGAGGCAGACGTCACTGCACCCAGCTCTTTTTTAAACCTTAATAGTTCTGACTAGAGATTATGAAGTTTGCTGATTTCTTTAAAAATTAGTATTTGACTTTTCATTAACTAAAAAAGTGTGTGTGTGTTGTTTGTATGTATGTATATGCAGCACATGTGTGTGTGGTGCCCAAGGAGGTCAGAAAAGGGGCTGAGACCCCTTGGAGCTGGCACAATGGATGTGATTCCTGGGAACCCGTGCCCTCTGGAAGAGCCCCCGGTGCTCTTAACAAAGGGACCATCTCTCCAGCCCTGGCTTCTCATTAAATTGAAGTTTATTTTGCACTCACTCCTTCTTCCCTCCTCTGCTTGCCTGTCTTGGGTGTGGTTATGGTTGTTGCTTTGAGACAGGGCTCACTCATTTTGGAGTCCCCTGGAGCCTAGGGCTCACCCCCACATGGGGTCCTCCTGCCACAGTCTCCCCAGTGCTGAGATCAGAAGGCTGGGCCTCCGGTCTCACTCTTCCTTTGTTAAAGGGGAGACCTTTCTGCATATTTCCTTCGGGTATTAAATTTTTACATTTACTTTAGTTTGTGTATTTGTATGTGTGGGAGAAGCATCTATACACCTCTGGAGGTCAGAGGACAACTTGTGTTTCTCCTTCCACCATCCACATGTTCATTCCAGGAAATGAACTAAGTCCCCAGGCACAGTCGCAAACTTCCTTACCTGCTCAGTCATCTCCATGGTCCAAATATGATTTTATCAGTGTATATTTATATTTGAAATATTATGTTTTGATATTCATCTGGTTCAAATACTTCTTCATTTCTTGTATGTTAATTTCCAAATATATATTATTATAATTATATATTATATATAATTATAATAATATATTATTATAATAAAACATATTAATATAATGATATAATTATATATAATAATATATAGATTTTATATATATATAGAGAGAAAGAATGTCCTTTGAAAGAACTGAATTATTTCTAATTCCTGGGGGCGTGTTTCATATCCTAGAATAATGGCTGTGTCATACATACTTGAAGAGAATGTATGTCGTGTTGTTGGGTAAAGTCTACAAGTACAGATAAATAAATGGTTTGATTTGTCGTGCCTGTTGGTCAAGCCTTCTGTGCTCTTACTCTTCTCTACATGTGTTATCAATTACTGAGAGATGCTGAAATCTGCTCATTTTTCTTTTCAGGTCTATCATCTCTGGCTTCATATGGTTTGAGCCTCTGTGATGTTTTATACCAACAAAAACATCACAAACAGATGTGATGTATATACTCAGTACTTTTGTGTCTCTGAGACCATAATCTCTGACAGAGACAACTTAAAGACAGACAGACTGATTTGGGCTCTTGGTTTCTGTCCATCACCACAAGAGCAGGTGATAGCCCTCAGGTCCTGGGGCTATGTCCTTGAGACTGTTCCTACACAGCATGGCAGACCAGGAAGTTGAGAACTAGGTAGGAAGTAGGAAAAGATGCCCTAGGCATGGCCCCTGGCAGTGACGTCCAACTAGTGTTCACTCCTCAAAGGTTCCAGGACCTTTCAACACGGGGATATTAGCTGGTGATCAAGCTTCCACACCATGAGACTGGGGACTAGGAAGGTGACTCAGTAGGAACAGTGTTTGCTGTGCAAGCCTGAGGACCTGAGCTAGTGTAAAAGCAGGCAAGGCAGCACGTGTCTGTAAGTCCAGCACTGGCTGGGCAGACAGACACAAAACGATCCCAGGGAACTGCTGGCCAGGCAGCCTGGCTAAAAGAGCAAGCTCCAGGTAAGACCCTGTATCAAAAAAGTAAGGTATAGAGCGATAGAGGAAGACACGGGACAGTGACCTCGGACCCCCACATGTGAACACACACAGACACACAAACACACATATGTATTGAAGCAGTTGGCACAAGAGGAACTACACTCATGATTGACCTTTGACCTATACACCGTGAACATGCACACAGGTACACACACATACATATAAAACAGTGAACAATTTTTACGTTTACCTATCTCCAGTATTGACTGATGTTACCGCCACAATGCTGCACTGTCGTTTCTTTGCTTGTTACTATTTCTTCTTAACTTCATTAGAAATCATTTCTCTTCATCTTGAACTAAACATTTGCCCTGATAGATTTCAGAATTTCTTGATTTCTAATAAACTTGTCTAAATGTTTACACTTTCCCCTCTAAGTACTGGATTATCTGCACTTGTAAAGCTGGGCTTAAGGTGCTTTTGGGTTATTCACTTTAATAGTTTCATGAGTTCTTATCAACTTAAAAACCATCTAATTGTGTGCTATGACACAATTATGCCTTTGGGTTATTATTTTACGTTAGTATCGAGAAGTGTAAAGAGGGCTGGGGAAATGGCTCAGCGGGCTGAAGGCACCCATTGTCAAGCCTGATGACCCAAGTTCAACATTTCAGGATCTGCATGGTTGATGGTCCGGTTGTCCTCTGACCTACACGTGCCACGGCCGGCCGTACCTCTCCTCCCAAATAAATAGATACAATAAGAATATGGACCTGTGGAGAGCAATGAAACAGCTATCGCTTCAGAACAGCTTGTCTCTCTGGCTCAAAGGCAAGGGACCTCGTCACTTACACATCACATGGGCTGTCCTGGTTCCTCTCTAAGACACACGTGAGGAATCCATGTGTGAGGCTGGAGGGGTCTGCAGCAGGGTCTGGTTACGACTTGAGGGTGGGGAGCTTGTTTTCACTGCTGTTCCCATAAACTCCTTGGAAAGATAGCTGGAACAAAAGCCAACCAGTTCACCTGCTCAGAAGGGTCCGGAAAACACGGGGACCACCACTCGCTCATTTCGAGCGAGATGGTTGTGGAATTCATTTCTGAATAACTGCAATGCGGTCAGAGAACATTTGTTCTTTAGGACCTGCTAAGTTTTCGTTTAAACTGTATTTATTTTTCACGTCTCTGTGTGCATATGCACCCCAGAGGCAAGAGTGCCCAAGACAACCCAAGCAGCCGTGGAGATCCCGTGGGTCGAGATCTAGAGCCCGTGGGGTTACACGCATTCGTGAGCTGCCCGATGTGCGGGCACTCGAACGCCGGTCCACTGATACAGGAACCTTAACTGCTGAGCCACCTCTCCGGGAAGCAAAGCGAGAACAGGAAGTGTTCTACGGGAATTCAGGGCTCACCCCCATGACCACTTCCTCCAGCAAAGCTCCGCCTCCTCGAGGTAGTATAGCCTTCCCAAACAGTACCTCCAGCAGGGAGCAAGCATTCTAACACAAATGTGTATGGGGATATTTCTTCTCTGAACCCCAACATAGAATCTGTTTGACTCTGGATTCAAAGTACCAAAGCGTTGGGTTTTTGTTTTGTAGTTCGGTTTGTTGGTTTTTGCTTTTGGGTTTTTGTTGTGGTTGTTATTGTTGTTTTGGCTTTCTGAGTCAGGGTTTCTCTGTGTAGCCCTGGCTGTATTGAAACTCTGTAGACCATGCTGGCCTTGAACTCAGAGATCTCCTTGCCCTTGGCTCCTGAGTGCTGGGATTAAAGGCGTGCACCTCCACTGCCTTGCTTGTTTTTGTTTTTTAAGACTGAGAAAAATACGAATGTGTAATAGCACCAAGTGACACATTTCATATTATGATACACTACCCTGCACGGTGGTTAGTATCTGTTTTTAAAGGCATTATCATTCAGATGTATGTTAAAAGACTTAAAGGTGTAATAATATGTCTTGGATTTGCTCTAAATACTCCCTCCAAAATTCTTTTGTAAATATGTAACAGGCAACAAAAACATTGAACAAGTTATCTTGATAGTTTAAGATGATGTTAATTTGATTAAAATCTCTTGAGTCATTAAAAATACAAGTCTAAATTCATTCTAGCTGTTTTCCTTAATTCCTCAAACCTGGTCAGACTGGCACAAATGCACAACTCCCAAGCTCATTACGCTTACCCTCCAGCCCAGCCTGAGGCCATAGACAATGGGCTTATTCATTTCTTTGATAACTCATGTGCTTGTTTTGCACCTTCCTAGGGGATATCAGTGTATGTGTTTTAATATCTTCCTAAGGCTGCAGTTGTATATTTTTATATCTTCCCAGGGGTCGAGTCATGTTACAAGACCCTAAAGAGCAAGGACTTGTGCGCAGCTCCGCCAGCTCCGCCGGCTCTGCCTGTCCTTTGTCAGTCTGTGCACAGTGCTCGCCCTCAGGCCGGGCAGCTTTCAACACTGGGAATTACCACAACACCATTTTAAGGTGACACTTTTACATGGTTTTGCCAGTATTATTATTGTTGTTTACAACCTGATACTTTTTAAGACATGATGAACCTTTAAAGTCTCACTTTGCCAAAGTTACGAAACCTGATGTCTTATCAATATGACATACTGACTTTCTAAACAATTACATATTCACTATGGGTAATTTATTATCGAAATGAATAGGGTCAACTGGTGCTTTCATTTCCTCTGAGATGAAGCACTGGGAATGGGTCTTACATTCTTCCTCTCTGGTGTAGTTGGTTAATTTATCTCCTTTAGAGACCCTCACTAAGAGCCAACTGTGCCCCCCCATCTAGGTGCCGAAATCCTAATCTCCAAAACAATGGTGTTGTGAGATGCAGTCTTTCTGGGGATTGCTCATGACTACCCCATGAGCGGTGTCAGTGCTGAACTAGAAGAGACCTCTGGAAGCATGTCTGTCCCTCCCTCCCCAAAATGGCATAGCAAGAAGTTGCCCTCTGCGGAGAAGGAGCCCTCTGCATGCAGCCAGGGTGCTGGCATCTGGGTCCTGGCCTTCCAGCCACCAGAGTGTATGGGAAACAGGGCTGTCTCCAAGACGCCTGCTTTATGGCATTTTTTAATTTCAGCCCACTGAGTCTTCTACCTGATGGTTTTGTACAATCATAGATCAAGATAAAACGCTGGACGTTTGCTTGCCTAAATTATTCAACGTTAATCCCAGGACTAAGCAAAGCATTCCTCTCTTTTTCTGATAAAGCTCGTTGCTACCCAGAATTATTGCTTTTTTTTGTTTCTGCATCCTACTTTCCCCTCAGAAACAAACATATGTACACACATTTATATTTTTATGAAACAGTCATTTAGTGGGAGTAATGAATTACTTGTATAATAATGTCCATTTTAAAATTTATTATCAAGAAATATATCCAGAACTAAATATCTTTTTTAAAAATTACCACCAGGGCTGGAGAGATGGCTCAGCAGTTAAGAGAACTCGTTGCTCTTTAGAAGCAGCTCCCATTGGCACATGCACTCATGTCTCTCTCTCACACACACACACCACAAATGAAAACAAAAGAATATCTTAAAACAATTACTACTAAGTTTTAGTTTTATATACATTTTTATATTTTATACTAACTATAAGTTTTCTTTTAGGATATAATTATAAATCCATTGGTCTTTCATAGGCCTTATTTCAAGTTTCTTTAAAAAGATTAATTCTTTGTGCTCAAACAGTCCGTGCTTCATCCACAAAGACCCTTAAGTTGGATCCTTTGGTCTGGCTACTGCCCCTAACATATTTAAAACAACAACAACAACAAGCAACAAAAAACCCTACTTTTTGCTAACAGCAGGCTATTCCAGGCTCATTCTGACTCTCTTAACACAAGGGTACATCTGTCCTCTAAGGGGTCCTGGTTTCTTTTACTTCACAATAGAGTTAAACAGTGGGCCTGGGAGGGTACAGATGAAAGGAGACCCAGGGAATTCTGCCAAGGCTGCTGAACCATCTGCTTTGGAAAATAACTTCTCAGATAAATCACGGTTTCCGATGTTTTTGATGCTCTATGTGGCTGAGGATGTAGCTGAGCTGGCAGAGTGCTTGCCTGGTATGCAGGGGCCCTGGGGTCCCCAGCACCACATCTGTACTCCCAGCACCACATAGAGCCAGGTGGGACAGCACACATCTGTAATCCCAACACTTGAGATGTGGAGGCAGGAAGAGCAGAAGTTCAATGCAAGCTACCTAGTGAGTTCAAGGCCAGCCTAGGCTACAATACCCTGCCTCAAAAACAAAACACGAAACATGCTATACAATAAGATCCCACTCTTCATGCAGTAAGTGGTGTCTTCTAGAACTAACACTTTGTACCTATACCAACAGCCATGTCAACAGACAGGCAAACAAATATACATGAAGCCTGTCCCTGAAGGCGGGGACAGTAGGAGATAGACAGGAATTGTCCCTCCCTCCTCTGTTCTCTTGGCCTTAGGGCCTTCGATGCTGCTTGTTCAAATACCATATCTCCCTTGCCACATGACACCACTGGGAATAATTTATGGAGACAGCAGCAAACATGAGGATTTAAAAACATGTTCATGGAGGTCTTAGAAAGCTAAGATAAAAGCACAGATTGGAAAGTGGGTTTGCTCAGACACAGACAAAAGTCACGGCTGGAGCAGAGATGAGCACGAAAGGGCACTGCCAAGGTGCAGGGTGGTGGGTAAGACGGTCATGTGGCCATGTCATCAAATGCCCCGTGTTTAACGTTTACTTCTTCTTTTTCCTTTCAGGTTTATTAATTTAACTTTCATGTGTGTCTTGCCTACATGTATATGTGTCTATCACATGTGCCTGGTGCCCTGGAGGCCAGAGAGGTTCCTAGATCCCCTGAACTAGAGTTCCAGATGGTTGTGAGCCACCGTGTGTGCTGCACTGAGCCTGGGTCCTCTGCAAGAGCAAGTGCTCGCCAGCACCGAGCCAGCTCTCCCACCCTTCCTTTGCCTCCTGTGAGTAACTCGTAGGGGCTGGCTCCTGCCAAAACCCTAATACTTTCTTCATCTCTACCCCCCAGAGGGTAATGGGGGGCCACTTACGTGGGGGGAGAAGGTTCTGAGGGATGGAGTGGAAATACACTAGGGGAATACAGTGAGTTACGAGACCAAAGGAAATGTAGAGAAAACAAATATGGAGACGATGACTTATGTGCAGAAGGTATTTGCAGCAGGAAAGGAGAGGCAGGCAGCAACGTGGAGAGAAGAGAGGCAGAGGAGGCGGTGGACAGGCAGGGCCTTCCCTGGACTGCAAGGACAACCGACGGGAGCAACCAGCAGATTAAGATGTCTGTAACAACGGTGTCTACAACACGGAGTAGAGAAGACAGCAGGGCCAGGCTCCACAGGACTTGGAACGTTTCCATATTTGGTTTGAATGACGTGAGCCAGTCATCATTCTCCTCACGTGTGGCTACAGCATCCTCATGGCCATCTCGTTTGGCCACTGTTAAGAACCACGACTACTTAGACCTGCCGGTCACAATTCCAACGCCTCTGCTTTCTGACATGCAGGGCTGGGGCTTCTGGGACAGCCTTGCCCTCCGCCCACAGGCCTAGTCAGGACCATCCTGTCCTGCTACTCTCCATGTCTGCCAACATGCAAGCTAGATGCCTTATCCTTCTGAAAACCCAGTCTTCAGTCTCTGTGTTACAACTGTACAGCGTGACCTGCTACCACCCACCTGCCCGGTAACCATCCTGGCAGGAATAACAATATTCCGAAGAGCCTCTTGAATCCCTCCCTTTGGCAACCAGACTATTGAAACAGCAGACCTTCTCCCTAAACTGGAATTTCCCCAGGAAAGTCACTCTGTGAGAAGGAAAAGTCTGTGTCCCTGGTGCCAGCCTGGGGGAGGGCTTTTCTCCAGGAAATAGGTTTACATTTCATAGACCTTGCAGGAGACAGGAGCTCAGAAAATGATGGGGGGAGCCACACCTTGCCATGGACTAGTAAGATCTACATGACCCTGATCCTTCATTTGATCCTCATTTCAGGACATGGAAGATGGACTGCAGCGGGTGATCAGGGCTGTGAGCGGGGCATGCTACTGGATCTCCTCTTTGTTCCTCTTCCCAAAGTAGCCACACTTTTTCTACTGTTTGTGTCATCTTGTCTATTTAATTCACTGTTATCTTGTTGGGGGCAGGCAGCTGGTTCTGGTTGGCTAGCTCGGCCAGGTTCTGACCCTAATTCTGGTGACATAATTCTGAAGACATGTCATCAGCAGCAGGGACCGGCCTATCCCTGTGCCGAAGAAGTTCATTAGAAGAGTGGCTACCCAAATCAGCCATCCCATTTCAGTGTGAGGAGACGGGTGGAAGCCCTTGGCGTCGGAAGATGGGTAGAGTGAGGAGACGGGTGGAAGCCATTTAGAGAAGTGTTCTTTGGATTTTTCTTCCTGTTGCAAAACCATTTCTTCATACTGATACAGGCTTATAGCATTTGGCACCTGATCAGGTAACAAGGTTAAAATGGACTCCTTGCCTGACATCAGGGACTGGCTCAGAGGTGCCTCACTATAATGACACCATTGTCTAAAATATTGGTCCCCAAATGTGCGAGGCAGAAGAGCCCTACAGGAGCCTGTTCAGGGGCTGGAATGGGGACAGACAACTTAAAATTAAAGACCTCTCACAGCTCATCTAAGGGCAATGCCCCGAGGACGGCTCAGGCCAGGCTTCAAGAAATGTTTCCCAGGCTAGGGAGGTCATTGCTAACCTCTAGGAAAGAGTCTTGCCAGTCCTAAACTACCTGCTGTACCTGTCATGCACAGGTCCATTAAAATGGTCACCATCGCCACCCTAAGTTCTCAGCACAGGTGCCTGTGACGGGCAGAGCTGATGTAGACGTGTGATAAGCTCCAAACCTAGGTGTCCTTGTAAGCTTGTTAAGAAGCCAAAAGTTCAGGCTGGAGAAATGGCTCAGGGGGTAAGAGCACTGGCTAGGCAAACATGAGGACCTGAGTTTAAATCCTCAGTACTTACATTAAAAAGTCAACCTTGGCTGTGTGTGCCTATAGCCCTGTCGCTGTGGAGCAGAGACAGCCAAATCCAAGGTGCTCACTGGCTGGCCACCCCAGCTGAAATGGTGAGCCCCAGGTTCAGTGAGACCCTGTGTTATGGAATCAAGGCAAAGGGTGATGGAGAAAGGCAAGCAGTGTAATCCTCTGGTCTCATGCACACAGATAACATACAGAGCTACATGCATCTGCACATACATGTACATATAAACACATGCACCATACATGTGTACCACCTCACAACAACCAGCAACCACAAGGAGATCTTAAGCATTGTGAGGGATAATCCATTCTTAGAAAGCTGAGGCGGGATGGGGGAGAATACCATGGTAATGCACCCTCCCATTCCATCTTTGAAGAGGCTTTTCCAGCATTTGGTACACATGCTCTACATTTTTGTCCTCTTCTGCTTTATGGCACTTTCATCACGCCTAATGATTTCCATCCTTGGCCACTGCAACACCCGTGGGGTCTTCTTATCTAGTATCAAGAGTACATATTTTTCCTTTTCTGCTCTCTTTGTTGTGCACACATGGTGACTTTGATAAGATGGAACAGTTGGCTGCCATGCAGAGCCACCATGGGATTGCTCTAAATGCTCTTTGATGCTGACTTCTAAAGGTCTGGGCTTGGCATCTGGGGACACACAGGCCAGCAGCACAGAGTGATTGGAATGGCAGGATGTAAAGATTCCTGGTTATTTATTTATTTATTTATTGTCTACTTGTCACAAGCTACAGTCATCTGAGAAGAGGGAATCTAACTGAGAAAATGTCCCAATCAGATTGGCCCATATGCAAGTCTATATGGGAATTTTTTGGTTGACAGTTAATGTGGAAGGGGCGTTGGGCTGTGTGTGGGTGCTACGCGTGCACAAGGAGTCCTCGGGTATCTAGGACAGCAGGCCAATCAAGACGCAAGGAGCAAGCCAGTAAGCAGCCTCCTCCATGCCCTCTGCCTCAGTTCTTGCCTCCAGGTTCCTGCCTTGAGTTCCTGCCCTGAGTTTCTTAGATGAGGGGCCGTGCTGGAACTATAAAGCAAAGTAAATCCTTTCCTCCCAAGTTGCTTATGGTCATGTGTTTTGTTAAAGCAACAGAAAACTAAATAAGACATATGCTAAGACCAGCATAGGAGACTGTCTCTGAATGGGTTTGACTACAAAGCCAGAGGTAAAGCTTTCACAGTCAACTGATGTTTTACTAACTGCTGGAGTCAAAACAACAAAGGAAAAGAGACATTCCAAGGAAACTTAGGCTCCAAGAAGAACAGGTAAGCATAAAATTATGATAATTAACACAGTAAAAGAAGTGTAGGGTGCTTCATGCATGCTGACGAAGGTACCTCACTCAGGCCAGGCTTAGTGTGATTCATCAGACAGCAGAATGGAAGGGAACACTACAAATGGCAAATGGTAATTTTCAAAAACTATAGCAACTGGGTGATGTCACATGGGTCCTGGAGGCAGGACGCCTAGGAGTTCAAGGTCACCCTTGGCTATATTAGAAATTCTAAGCCAGCCCAGGCTACATAGGACCTGTGTCAACGCACACACACACACACACACACACACACAAAAGCCCTGGTTGCTGAGGTAGTTCTGAGAAGGTAATTGTGATGATGGGACTTTGGTATTTGCTGAGAACTCAGCCTCTATGATCCAGAATCTAAAGAGAAGCTATGTGACTCCTGACCTAGGTCATAAGATAATGGAGATTGGGATTCTGGTTCTTGGGGCCCAGTCGCCATGCTAGGAGGCCCAAGCAGCCAATAGAAGAGGTTTGTTTTATGTGACAGTAACACTGAAATTCTAGCTAGTGTCAACCATCATGTGACTAAGCCTCAGATGACTTCAGACCCTAGCCTTTATGTCTTCCTTGCTGAGGCCCCAGACATCATATGATGGATATAGAGTTTAGCAGTGCAGAGGTTCAAGCACGGTCCAGCCTGGCTCCTTCTTGTTGCTCCGGTTTCTCACTCTCACTTTTCCTTGTGGCATTAAAGCAGCTGCAGGGACCACGGCTTTGTGTTTGCACACTCCACACTCAGAGTACTTCCCTGTTGTTCCCAACCACACAGACAAAGTGAAATGAAGCAGTCTGCACTTCTCTCTGCTTGAACCCAGTTGATGGGAAGGCGAGATGGCTCGGCAGCTGACGGTGCCCGTTGCCAAACCTGACAACCGGAGCTCAGTGCCTGGGACCCGCTTGGCGGAAGGGAATCGCTGGCTGTTCCAACTTGTCCTGTGCCTGCCACTTGTGTGGCATGGCTCAGTGCTCCTGGGTTTACTGAAGTCAATAACTGATGTGCTCATGGCTTTGGTCTGGCTGACTTTCCAAGTGCGTCACTCTGGAGGCAATGGGGCCTGGGAGAACAGAGCTGATAAAGGAGGCCGACTAAAGTCTTATGCAATAGCTCAGACAATTTCTACTCTGAGGGTTAGGAAGTGCCACCTGAGTAAAGCGTCCAATCACAAGACAAGCCGCACATGGCAAAAACATGTTTTCCCACCAAGGCATATGAGGAAGAACAACAGCCAGTCGTGATAAACATTCTGAAGTAAGTTCACTTGTGCCCACTACCCCTGGGAGGAGCGCAAAAGCACATTCCAAGAACAATCCTGTGTTTCTGAAGAAACTGAGGTCACACACACCGAGAATTCTCCTCACGCAACTCCATGCATGGACAGTGTTTTAACACACAGGGACTGTAGCAAAGGCAGAACAGTGTAAACCAAGAAGCCGACCAACGTCCACCCTAGAGCTAGGACCCCCAGCCACGGTTCTGCTATGCGGGCTGTGTGGCCATTAAAACACCAGCCACAACACGGCAGCGACACACGCTGATATGTGCATTTATTGGCCATTTTCTTCAGGCTACCGGTTGGCCAGGCAGTGAGTGGGCTATAGACAAATTCGTCAAAATTACTCTAGTTTTGGGTTTTGTTTATCCTACACTTCGAAAATTTGGAACATAAAATTATCATTTTCACCCTAATGCAGACCTGTTGTTTTTATGTTCTGGTTGTATGTGCTGTGCTCAGTTGTTTTCTGCTGAGAATCAGAGGCAGCGCAGCCTCTCCCAACTCACATTCTAATGTCCACATGTATTCCTCGGTGGCAGCTCTCACTGCTCATCAGAATCACGCGTGTGACTTCATACAGCGCCATGTCTGGCGTGTGTTAAAGGCTCAGTAGATCTCTGTTGATTTTTTTTTTCAAATCTTTTGTTTCTATTGTGATTATCGCCAACTCAAAAACAGCCGGAGAGATGGCTCTTCCAGAGGACCTGAGAGTGGTTCCCAGCAGCCATGCTGGGTGCCTGCAAGTGCCTGGAGTTTTAGGGGTTCCAGCGTCCTCTTCTGTCCTCTGCGGACACTGCACGCATGTTGTATACACACATAAATACAAACAAAAATAAATCTTTAAGAGACAGTTTGTTGAAAGAGTCATGATGAGTCAATCAACGCTAAAAGGCAAATAAGGTAAAATACTGAGCTGCGCAGAGTAAAAGCAGGATGAGAAAAGCACACAGCAGCGAGACTCTGCAAACGGATGGTTTCGCACAAGCCGAAGGACGGACGAGTGGCTGGAGAGCACAGGTGGCAATAGCAGCTCTGGTAAAGTGTCCAGAGTGAGGGCTGCTCTTCCCGAGGACCCGGGCTTGGCTCTCAGCACCCACACGGCAGCTCACAGCCGCCCGTAACTCCAGCTTCAGGTACCTGTTGTCCTCTTCTGACCTCCACAGCCACCAGCATGCAGATGGTACAGACGTAGTCAAGCAAGGTACTCACACGTGTTAAAGGGTAAATCTTTTTTAATTGGATTTATTTAACTGGTGACCTTTTCACCTCTAGCTCTTCATTCCTTATGTACTATGGAACTACACCTAGCACTACGCTGTCATTAGACAAAGCACAGTTTTGGTAAATAAATTTAACTTTTCCAGAACAAACAAAACATACCACTTTATCATATGAAACCGGCAACTCTACTACTAAAGGCAGAGACTCAAACTGCTGAAGCATTTGATATTTCATCCCTCAGGGGAGAAGAGGTCCAAGCCGCATCGCTGTCCAGAGGTGTAAGCTAGCCGTGCACAGAGTGATGAATGCTTGGCTGGACGGAAACCTGGACTCCTACCGCGTGTTGCCGTTGGGGTTGCGTAACATCGCTGGCACTCGAGGCGAGCACAGACATTCTCTCGCGTGTACCTACAGATGTTTGTGGTTGCAGAAGACAGGCTGTGTGGAGTTCAGACTGGAACTTGGCAGTCTGTGTGGCACGCGTGAGGGGAGGAGAGTCGGCCACCATCTTCTCCAGAGAAACCTCGGGCTGAAGAACATTCTTTTACTGTTTAGTTGATGCCAATTTTGTGATGTAAACCGAAAATGAGGTCTTTAGGTGCTTGTGATTGGCTGAGTATCAGCTATGTTCCAGGCAAGAAAACTGATGTGAAAAAAAGGGATCTATTCCCACTGTATTTTACAAAAAAAAAAAAAAAAATCCACTGGTTTGTATTCTCGTGTGTGTGTGTATGTGTGTGTGTGTGTATGTGTGCACAAATGCATGTGCATATGAAAGCCAGAGGTCAATAGTGTCTTCCTTAATTGTTCCCTATCTTATTTTTTGAGACAGTTTCTCACCAAACCTGTAACTCACTGATTTGGATAGAATGGATGGGAGGCCCCAAAAGCCTCCTGTCTCCTCCCCAGGGCTGGGACTACAGGCATCCATCACACCCACACCAAGCTTTCCCACGCTGCTGGGCTGGGGATTGAACTCAGGTCCTCATGCTTGTACAACTGCACTTTCTCAGCTGAACTTCCCCCTAGCTCTCCGGCTTGTTTTCCTTGTGCTGAGAATATGATAAAAATAATCAGCCGAGGGGGACTTGCTGCATGTCTGCCTTTCTGGCAGGTGAAGAAACAGACGACGACTCAGGAGATGTGGGGATGGCAGGGTTTGGGATCCAGGGGACAGGGGACAGGTGGCTTTGACAGCATAAGGAAGAACATGTCCTAAATGGGATGTCTTTATCGCTCCCCCTACCCCCTCCCACAAGGCTCAGGGATCTATGTGGACAGGGCAGCAGAAAGATTTTAAGAGCAGAGGCAGTGCATGACTCCAGGGGAACAGTCTCCCAGACACAGCAGGACTGATGCACAGGTGAACTCAGAGACTGGGGCAGCAGGCACAAAGCCACACAGGCCAGACAGGCTTCCAGTGCTGAGGGCGGAGGATCTGGCCTCTCACAAAGAAGCGATTTAGCAACTGGGTTCTCCAGTGCAGTGTCACTGGGTAATTAGCCACACACCAAGGCAGGCTGCATGACCAGGGGTACTTGAGGAACATAAAGCAAACTTCATGTTAGTTTTTGTTGTTGTGATGGGGGGAGGGGGCTTTTGTTTTGGCACTTTTTGTCTTACTGGGTTTTTGTTTGTGGTTTTGAGTTTTTGGTTTTTGGCTTGTTTTTGTTTTGTTGTTATCATTGTTTTGTTTTTGAGAGAGAAAGAAGAGTCATGTGAGTAGGGACATGGAGAGGTTCTGCGATAAGTTTGAGGAGGGAAAAACAAAATAAAATATATTTTATTAAAAAATTAAAACCTAAAAATTTTAAAAAGAAGTGAATGTCCACTCGGGCTGCCTTCTCAGCTACTCTGTTCTTTGTGGACCTGGAGGCTGCCCCATCCTGAGTGATCCCGAGGAATGAGGCTTTCTGTCAGAGTGGCTCAGGTATGAACAGATCACCTGGGCTCCTGGCACTGATGATCAGGGGCTGAAATGGCAGATCAGCTAGAGCCGGCAGTGGTTCAGGAGACTCTAGGAAGCAGGGGGAGGCTGCCTGCCTTGTCAGAATAGAGAAGGCACAGTCATGAGGATGAGCCTGTACAAATCTTTTGTCTGGCACCAACACCCCTAGCTGGGTGACACTGAAGCAAGAACAGACGTGAGGAGTGTCATGGGAAGGAGCTTCCCGTGCCCGTTCTTACTCCGTACTCTAGCTTGACAGGAAAGGCAGCGGACCCCCCATGGCTTCCTGAACACCCCTGTGACTCCAGCACTCCAATCTGCCCTGATTTCAGAATTCACAGAATAAAACTTGGTCACTAGGATTGGAAATACAAATGGGATCTGAAAGTTCCCAAGATGGAACGCCAAGCCTTCAACACACAAACCTTCGTGGGACACTCTATGCCCAAAGCATTGCACATGCCCACAGGAGAGTAGGTGGATGGAGAAAACTGTTCCAAGGTCTGTGTTTTCCCAGAAGGAGAACAGACTTTGATGAACATTAGAAAGCAGCATTAATCAATTAAGGAAAGGGACTGTGTGATAAGTTCTAGGGAAATGGTTTCAGAGATAGACCCACATTGTCCAGCTAGTAAGTCTATAAAGGGCGAACTATGTGGATAAAGAGTTTTCACTGGGCGGGAGGTGGAGCACACGCTAGCATGTGTGAGGTCCTGGGTTTGACTGGCAGCATCACAACACTCAAACAATGTGGTTGTCATAAACACAGCAGCTGAAAGAGGAATGTAAAACACGAATAGGTAGAACAAGTAAAAGCATACATTAGGTTCTAATTTAATCTAAGTTAATTTTGTAATTAGTAAATATAGGTGGACCAAATTCACCCTTCTAACGGGCTAGTTATTGGGTTTGGCAGAAATAGGCTTTTACAAGATATACCTTTAAAAAGAAACAATGAAAGTTGGGTATGGTGATACGTGCCTGTTACTCCAAGGTCAGGAGACAGGGGCAGGGGCCAGCACAAGCTTCAGGGAAGCCAGACGACAGTGAGACTCTGTCTTCAAGAAAACAAAACTGCACAATTCTGCTAGAAACAGAGCATCTCCAAGGAATTAATAACTCATCAGCCAGGTAGACAAGTGAAAGGATAAAGGTGACCGGGACAGGTGTTTTAGAATTTTGGCCTAGTTGACAATAACAGTTGTTGTGATCCTCATTCAGACATGGCATGAAAGGTCCCAGCCAAACTTCTGGTTAGACGTCGATGACATCACATACAGGTATGAAGAGGGCAGAAGGCTTAGTATTCACATAATGAGATTAAAAAAAATAAAACAACAACTCGGAAATTGGGCAGTATGTCCCTAAACAGCCTCTGGGTCAAAGAAGATGTTACTAGAAAGTAAAGGACATATTTTAAAGCATGTGGCTCTTCCAAGTTTCTTTATAAAGTGGAACAGGATGGAATATGTGGACAAAAAATGTTTTCTAGATGAATACATTTCATAGACAAAGAGACAGACACAAATAAACATGTGCCACTAAAATCAAGCAATATTTGAAAGGATAATACATAATTATTCCAGGAATGCAAGGCTGGCTTGAACTTTGAAAAGCTAGTGAGTATAATCAACATCATCAGAACACTAAAGAGAAATCAATCATGTGATCATTTCAGTAAAAGAAGGAGCAAGTTCCACAAAATTCACTATCTTTTGTGATTAAAAAAAATCTCAACAAACTAAGAAAAAAAAACCCTAACTTATTCAATCATTTCAAATCTATAAAAATCCTATTAGGGTGAGATATTGAGCATAGCTAGCCCATGGTTAGGAAAGATAACCATCATCCTTCATTAGACATCGATTCGGCAATCCTGACCTATGCAATAAGACAAGAGGGGAACATAAACAAATTAGGATAGGAAAAGAAGATATAAAGTGTCATTATTTATATAAAAAAAATTTTTTTAATGTGAAAAGTCCTAAGAAAGTAATATGGGATGGCTTTGGGATACAAAGTCAAAATAGCAAACTTACATCATTGAAGCTTTTGGAATAGTTGTTTCCTATAAAGTTGCTGCAGACGTGAAATGAGTCAATACCAAGTATTTGCCCCTATGGGAAAAACACAAGTAGATTCTTGTGAATTGTTTTTCTTTCTGTTTCTTTCAATCAAGCAATCAATGCATTACTTTGTTTTTAAGTGTGTTTCTGCTTAAAGACATCTTTTCAAATGTACACTGCTAGTCTGTTAACACTGAGCTCATGCTCTAAGCAAAGTTTATGTAACACATGACTCTTTTCCAAGACACACATCACAACTTCCTTGCCTATAGGAACCCTAGAGAATGTAGGATCAGTAACTCCGTGGGAGCATCTGAATAGCATAGCAGAATCACCAACACAGAGCACAAAGTGCAGTAAGCATAGTGCCAAAGAGTAAGGGACAGGAGCACCTGCTTGCATCATGAGAACTCAAAGGAGAAGGCAGCTGTGGCTTTGTTTGACTTCTGCTGGGAGCATGTTTACCATGTTTTACCATGTTTACCAGGCATTTTTAAAGCAGCTTGTGCATTTCCGCAATTATTTGGGAAAGTTCTGTGAGTACTGACTTGAAGTTTACAAATATCTTTTATCTAGGAGACAAATTTCCAAATATGGAAGCTTAGAATTATAAGAATCAACAATATAACACAGCTATGTCATTGGACATAGCATTGTAATATACTTTTAATAGATAAAAATGCTGTTATTCAGTTAATAATCAACATGTGTGTCTGTGCATGTATACGTTTATGTGTGCATACACTGGGTGTATACACATGTGTGTACATATTTGTGTAGGGCCAGAGGTCAATGTAAGGAATCTTCACCTGCTCCCCACATCATTCTTTTTTTTTAGATAGAGTCTCTCACCGAATCTACAACTCATCGATCCCTTTAGACAGGGTAGCCAGAAGGTCCGAGGGACCTGCCCATCTCTGCCTGCCCAGGCCTAGAACTGCAGGCATGTGGAGCGATGCCTGGTTTTCACGTGTGTGCTGAGCGTTGAACTCGGATCTTCGCGCTTTCCCGGGAAGCACTTTGCCAACTGCAACGTCTCTCCAGCACAAACAATCAACCTGTAGAGATACTTATTTTGGCTCATGGTTTTGGAGACTTTTGCCCATAGTCTGTTGGTTTTGTTGCTTTGCATCTGAGGTAGTTTTGAAAGCATGGTGGGGAAGGCGTTTACCTCAGGGAGCAAAGAAAGAAGCAAAGTTAGGCTCCACCACCTCCTTCCAGGATAAACACTCCATTTCAGTTTCCTCGTCTGTTAAATGTTCCAGCCCTAACAATCACACACCAGCCAACCACGCCTTTAGCACGCAGCCTTTTGGGAGACAGTGGAAGATTCAAACGACAGCATGCTTAGGAGTAATTTGCCTCAGAATAAAATGTAGTCTTAAAACTTACAGCTAGAAGTGTTTAATTACACAAAGCAACATATCATCTATGATAGCCATGGTTTGAGAGCCTCTCCAGTTCATCGTAGACTGGACAGAGCAACAAATATTTTTAAACAATTATGAGCAAGCAGATTTTAAAATTTATATGGAAATGCAAGATATGGATTAGCTAAAACAACTCTTGAAAATGAAACAAAGTTCACAGTATTATGATACTTCTTTTCGTGACTTACGGAGCGATGTGGTAATCAAGACAGTACAGGCTTTGTGTAAAAAATGAAAAAGGGAAACCAGAAATCTACACAAGTAGATAGGTCAAAGGCGGGCTTTGCTTTTTCTTTTTAAATGACAAGACAGTTCAGTGGGTGAATAAAACCCTTCAAAACAGTCTATATTGGAACAAGTGGGCTTCTGCAGGGGAGGAAAGTAAAGTTTGATGTCTGCCTCACACCATTCACAAAGAAAATTCCAAGATGAGCATGGTAGGTGTATACTTATATCCCCAGCGCCTGGGAGACTGAGGCAGGAGGACCAACAGCTTGGACAACAGTACTGAGTTTGAGTTCAGCCCCAAAACAACAAAAATCCAATCAATCCAAGAAGGGCTGTGGTCCCAACTCTAAAGCTTACAGTGGTCCTCAACCTTCCTGTAGCTGCCCATCTTTAATACAGTCCCTCATGCTGTGGTGACCCCCAACTGTAGGCTTGGATTTTTTTAACCCTACTTCATTTGGGGTTCCTTACGTCTCCTTCTCTCTTCTCCATCCCAATCCTTTCTAACACCCCAACACCAGGTAGGAAAGAAAGAACATTAGTGGGGAAAGGGGGCATGGTTCTCTTTGACTACTTCCTGCTGGTAGGGTTGTGGGGTTCTTAAACACCTCTACCTGCCTTCCAACCCAACCTTAGCTAGGAGAAAGAAGGTTAAAAGCGATGGGGGATGTGGACCTCTTTAGAGCAGTTCCTTGGGGCGATTCCACTCTTTATAGTCAGGATACCAACAGTCCAGTCAAATAGCAAACAGCAACAGCAACCAGGAACTAATAGCACAGCAACCAGGAGCCAACAGCAAACAGCAAAATAGCAAGCAACAGCAGCAACAGTCCTCGTCTGCACCAGCCACAGGAGCTGCAGAGCCAAGGGCAGCCAGAAACAGCCACAGCAACCGTGAAGCTTCTCTGAAGCATTTCTCTTTCATAGCGGCTTGATAGGAAGTGAAGCAAAGCAATGTCAAGCTAAGCAACGTGTATCCTTTTCTCTCTGTGTCTGTGGGCTCCTAATTATACCTTCTATGTTTTTCAGCTGGCCAACCCCCCCCCACACACACACACACTCCCTTCACGAGAGTTTCCTGGTAACAAGGATCCGGAGCCTCTCACCGGGCTGTTTATCAGCTGACAAAGATCATGTGTCTCCCAACGGCTGCTGTCAGCTATGGGCAAAGCATTCCCGCACACCCCACCCTTGAGACTACAACAAAAACATGTCCACACAACACAACCAGAACTGCCACTGCACCCAACCATAAAATCATTTTTGTTGCTGCTTCCTAACTGCAATCTCGCTGCTGTTAGGAACCATAATGTACATACTTTGGGAGGTACATGTTTGCCAAGGGGTTACAGCCCACAGGCTGAGGACCAATTGAGAGCAAGGTTCCATCCGGAAATGGGAGGTAGGAAAAGCATTTTCAGAGCGAGCCTAGAAATCACTCAGAATAGAAATGTATACCCTGCTACTGCATAGAGAACCCACAGAGGACCGTAAATCAGCACTGAAGACAGTTCAAGGCTTTCTATAAACACAGAGCCACAGTCCTGAACACTTCACAAAGGATTTAAAGATGACCACAAAACACACAAAAATGTACCCAACAGAACTCCACATCAGTGAAAACACAATTAAAGCAGTGACAAAATGTTTGGAGCAGCCCCATGAGCATAGCTCACATTGTTTTGAAGCTCACAACAAAAGCTTATAGCTTTGGAGCCTTTGGCCATGACTTCTGCCGGAGGCTGTGTAGACTTGTCAATCCAGGATGAAAAATGCATGGCCATCCCTTCGAAAATTAAACTTGCAACTATTTTGTGACAAGCAGTTGTGCTGCAGAAAATGGTTGCTGCAAAAATGTTTTTACCTATCAGAAGCCAGGCTGGAAAGAGCCCAGCAGAATGCACAATCAACTTGTGATATGCTTACACGAGACACTAGACTCAGAAGGGTCTAGTGGTTCTGCTCTGCAGGGAATGACAGCCGGAGATGCTTCTTCAGGTTGTCTAGAGAGAACTGGCGTGAGCAGGGCATTATTGTTTTCAGCCTGCATTAACTGTGGACTCACTGCATTCTCCTGTGTGCTAACTTGCTTTCCATCACTGCGTTAACACTGTGACTAAAGGTAGCTTGGGGTTCATTGGGTGCTGGGGTTTGGCTAACATAGTCCAGTCAGCCAGTCATCAAGGAGAGTCAGGGCAGACACTCCAGCAGGAGCAGAGGTGCAGGTCACTGCAGAAGGCTGAGGCCTGGTTGCTCCTCATGGCTGCCTTGGCCTGCCTTCTTGTGCCATCCAGGACCACCTGGCCAGGGTGGCAACAACTGTGGTGGGCCCGGCCCTCACTCTTCCATCACCAATCAAGAAAATGCCTCCCAGGTAGGCCAGGCCACTCAAGGGGGCCCTCTCTCAGCTGGCCTCCCTCCTGACCAGGAGACTCTAGATCACTTCACTTTGGCAAAAACAAATCTAGCAGCGCTGTATGTAACCCTCATCTAAATGCAAAGTCCTTCAGTCCTCTTTCCTCTGCACAAGTCACCAAATGTTTTTATGCAGTGTACACGCACAGGCTGACACACACACACATGACTGGCACACACCCCAGAACACATACAACCAGGCACACACACAACTGGGCATATACACACACACATACACACACACATACACACACAAACATACACACACAGACATACACACACAAACATACACACACAACTGGGCATATGCACACACATACACATACATACACACACACATATACACACACAAACATACACACACAAACATACACACACAAGCATACACACACAAACATACACACACAAGCATACACACACAAACATACACACACAAGCATACACACACAAACATACACACACAAGCATACACACACAAACATACACACACAAGCATACACACACAAACATACACACACAACTGGCACACACACATGAATACAAACAACCTGGCACAAACACAATTGGCACACACATGAACATGTTCACACAACCTGGCACACACGAATACAAACACACTATCTGGCATACACGCACAATCTGGCATACACACATGAACACAAACACATAACACACACTACCTGACATACAAACATGAAAACACACAGAACCTGACATATACCCTGTCATATAACACATACACACAACCTGTCATATAAAAATGAACACACAAATACACACTCACATACAACCTGGCATACATACATGAGTGCACACACACACACACACACACACACACACTAACTTTCATAGGCCAGCTCACAAAACCTGAACATTCTGTCAGCGATGGTGTGGGTCAAGTGGACTGTCTGCTTGTGGAGGAATCTAGTAGATCTCCCTTTCTAAAGCAGTGTGACAGGAATGACTACAGATGCAGGTGCTTTAGGCCGGCAGGTCCCGAGCATGCTGTTCACCAGAGCAACAGGTGTGCTCAATGGGAAGCTCTTACTGTCCACTCACAGGCTCAGCCCACAGAGGAACCACAAACAGTAACGAAAAGAAAGCGACCACCACCATCGACGAGGACGGCCCTCAGAAAAAGTGAAAAGAAAATGTAGGGAAAACTGCGTACGATTTATACAAATTTGGAAAATATAAAACTCAATTAAATACACTCCCCATACATTTATGCGCAGCAGGAACAGAAGGGAAACAGGAACAGAAAATCAGCGTGAAATCCAATACAGTGGTTACCTTTAGGGAAGGAGCGGCTTGAGGGCTCGGGTGCTCGTTCTTTATTTGTAATGTGTTATTTTAAGAACCTGAAGCAAATGTGGAAAATATTAAGATCTGTTATGCTTGGTGGTGGAGCTGGGTATTTATTTGAGATACTATTCAGTGTGCATTTCTGCATGCTGAAATATTTCAAGATAAACACTAAGAAGGAGTCCGTTCTCTTATTGCTGAAGTGTAGAAGGCCATAATAAGGAATTCATAGTTTCAGTGTCTCCCAAGAAAACCGATTTCGCTCCCTGGGGAGTGAACTTACTCTCTGGGACTCACTGATTTTCTAGGGCTTTGAATACACTTTGGCTCTTTCAGGGAAGGATTCGAGGTAGCCTGCAGGAAAGGGCATACACCAAGAACTAGGGAGACATAAACACAAGCAGAAGGCCAGGATCAAAGATAACAGATACTCCATCAATACTGGTGACCACAGTGGTGTGATGGAGTTTCCAGCTTGGCTCAGGATTTCCTGCAACAGCAACCACCTCTCCACCTCAGGCTGACCTGGAAAAGCAGGCAAGGAAACTAACCTGTGTTCTTCAAGCTTTAAAATTAACATTTTCCTGAACAGCCTTCTCTCTATTTCTTCTTGGTTTTGCTTTGCTAACTAGCCAGGCCCCTCCTTCACCCTTATTTACTTCTTCCTCTTCGACGCCAACCCCAGAGTAGCTTACTAAGTTTCAGAGCTGGCAGAACTAAAGCCTGGACTTACCCACAGAGGAGATGACTCAGGTATATGCAGGTCTACCATGCAGGCATGGGATCACAGGACAGGGGCTGATTGGGGAGATGGCTCAGTCTGTGACGTGCATGCCATGTGAGCAATGACGACCCGAGTTCAATCCTGAGCACCCATGTGAAGCAGCCAGGATGACGCTGTATTGTAATCTGTTATTACGTTTGCAATCCCAGCGCTGGGGAGGCAGAGAAAGGAGCCCTGAGATCACCTGCAGCCTGTCTAGCCTAACCAGCAAGCTCCAGATGCAGTGAGACACCCTGTCTCATATAGACATATAATATAGGATAAACCTACTAAAATCTAAAGAAACTAATCAAGAGGGAGGACTCTGACTAAAATGCTCAATCCCCATCCTAAAGGAAAAGAGGATGGACATCAGAAGAAGAAGAAAACAGGAAACAAGTTAGGAACCTGCCACAGAGGGCCTCTGAAAGGCTCTGCCCTGCAGACTATCAAAGCAGACTCTGAGACTTATGGCCAACTGTTGGGCAGAGTGCATGGAATCTTATGAAAGAAGTGGGAAATAGTAAGATCTGGAGAGGACAGGAACCCCACAAAGAGAGCAACAGAACCAGAAAATTTGAACACAGGGGTCTTTCCAGAGACTCATACTCCAACCAAGTACCATGCATGGAGATAACCTAGAACCCCTGCACAGATGTAGCCCACGGCAGTTCAGTGTCCAAGTGGGTTCCATAGTAATGGGAACAGGGACTGCCTCTGACATGAACTGATTGGCCTGCTCTTTGATCACCTCCCTTTGAGGGGGGAGCAGCCTTACCAGGCCACAGAAGATGACAATGCAGCCACTCCTGATGAGCTCTGATAGACTAAGATCAGAAGGAAGGAGAGGAAGACCTCCCCTATCAGTGAGCTTGGGGAGGGGCATGGGTGGAGAAGGGGGAGGGAAAGTGGGATTAGGAGGGGAGGAGGGAGGGGCTTATGGGGGGATACAAAGTGAATAAAGTGTAATTAATAAAAGTTAAAAACAAAGTGTGAGTGACGTCAACTTCTGGCCTCCACAGTCACATGCACTAATACACATATGTGAACATCGCTCCACACACCCCCAAAATATAGGAAGATGTGAATTATTATCAACTCTCCTTAAGATTAATTATAATCAAGAAAGTCATAAAGCACTAACAGATGTGACTATATTAAGAAACAAAAGAAAAACCAGTAATTTTCTAAAATGTAAACTAGTATGACACCTGCTGCTAAATGCTGATGGCTCAAAATTTATAACTTAATTCAATCCCAGCGTCTCCTTTCACCTCTACATCCCTAGGGCCACACCCACTAAACACCTGCAGGTGGATATTTGGCCACTCTCTGCTCCTTCTCTGGAGGGGTGTTCTGTATACCACGGCCTCTCGTCTGTGGCTGGCTACTGGGTCTTCCTGTTTGCCAAAGCCAATGCCCCAGGGCCATCAGTCAGCCCTGTTTCTCCTACCCCACATCCTACCAGTTAGTAAATACTATAGCCTCTGCCGATAATGTCAATGCACAGTGCAACCACTCCCTGACACCCCACCACTGCCATCGCGACCCCCCACTGTGTCTTCCTGGATGCTTCCAGTACCTGCTCAGCATGGCCGCTCTAATTCCATTCTTGCACTTGACACTTCAAGCTGATTAGCCATATATGACTGGTAAGAATTTGGCTTGTATTCTTTCTGTTTTGTTCTGTTCTTTTGGTTTTTTTTCGAGACAGAGTTTCTCTGTGTAGTCCTGGCTGTCCTGGACTTGCTTTGTAGACCAGGCTGCTGGCCTCAAACTCACATAGCTCCATCTGCTTCTGACTCCCTGAGTGCTGGGGTTACAGGCATGCACCACCACACCTGGCTACTTGGCCGATATACTTTTCATGTATCTTCACTATATAGCAGTATGTATATGTTCATATGTATTTCATGTAAGTATTTATACTTTATGTCCTTCAGTGTACTATACATATTGGAGAGATTCTGTTTTAAGTTCTCAATATAACAGCAAAACACAAAGCTGGGCAGTGGTGGCACACGCCTTTAATCCCAGCACTTGCAGAGGCAGAAGCAGGAGGATCTCTGTGAGTTCGAAGCCAGCCCAGTCTATAAAGTAAATGCAGGATAGCCAAGGCACAGACAAGTCCTGTCTTAAAAAACTACAACAAACAACCAAACAACCAAAACAACAAAACACAAAAGCAGATCAAAAGGAACACTAAGCAGGAAGCGTATTCTTGAGGTTGGCGAGGAGGCTTGGCCACTAACCCTGATGGAGTTCAATCCCTGGAACCTTCGTGGTGGAAGCAGAGAACAGACTAGTACCCATTGTCATCTGACATCCACATGTATACCTTAGTATGTACACAAACACACATACATACCTACACAATGAACAAAAGTATATAACACACAGAGAGAGACTTTTCTTGACAGTGAAAGCCCTGCATTCTAGTTTGGGCTGAGCTTCCAAGCTTTTCTCTGCCTCAGCTGTTCAATACGCAGATAGGTGTGACTCAAATGCACACATTAAACTGCTGGTTTAAGTAAGAGGGCACCTGCAATGCCCTAGCCACCTAAGACACTGCTCAGCGAGGTTTGGTTTCATGGTCACTATCATTCATCCAGGAGAAAATGTGTCTCACTGTGTTCCCTGGCCTGATCAGGAATGGACCAGGAAAGAGAACAGACTGTGCTAGACCACACAACGGACGTTCGGTGAAGCGCCCTGAGTGGGGAGTTGATGCCAGCTCCATCCTCGGGATCAGCACAGTCACTGCAGAACCTGAAGCAGATCCACGGGTACTTCGAGTGTGCCGCTGGTTCTGCTGAAGCTGACCATGGATGGGCGCAGTGTCTCCCTACTGAGGAGAGACGGGGTGGTTCTACTTTGGGGGTTCAAGGCCAGCCTCTTCTAAATGTGTTCCATTTCTGCTTGAGATCACATCAGGAAACAAAGTGATTCTTTGGCACACAGTAACCTTCCTGGGGTGGTTGTCGGGAGGTCTGTCATTTGTTCTCCTAACCTTATAGCCCTGAAAATCCCAAGCAGAATTTGTCCCAGGGATCTCCACTCACTCTCAACAGAGGACTCCGGGTCACCTGGTGGTCCTTTACTTGAGAGGTGATTATTCTCACCTCAGAACTCTAGTAAGCAAAATGAGCTTTGGGTGTAGAAACTGATGGATAAATGGGTGTAGAAGCTAATGGATAAATGAGAGAGAAAGCCCAGTGTCTAAAACCATGCTCAGAAGAGATGCAGAAAAGGGCATGTTTCACCTTTCTGAGTAATTCTCATCAAAGGAGTAATTATTCCTCCCACCTCTTTAGTACGCCTTTAAGGTGAGCCATCTTCCTGAGGGGTGGTCACTTAACCAGCCTGTTGACCAGCCCAGCTGCGGTCCCAAGTCTCCATCCAGGCCAGGAGAAGATTCCATTCTCTTGGCCAGAAGGAAACAGAAGGAAATGGCTTTCCATTACTGGGTCTGTAACACAATGAAGAAAATGAGTTCAGGTGCATCCCAAGCTAGTAAGGCAATAACTCCTGCTAACCCAGCCTTGTCGTGAAAAAGTCCATGTTCAGGAGCATCATGTTCACTGTCTAGCTGGGGCACTCCTGGAAGAGGCTGGTGGTTCTGGGGAGACCCATGCTCAGGAGCATCATGTTCACCGTCTAGCCGGGGCACTCCTGGGAGAGGCTGGCAGAGGTTCTGGGGAGGTAGGTCTCCTAGGGCTGCAGCAGCAGCAGCACTCAGCTTCCTCGCAGGCCTTTCTGCTGGGCTTTGTTGTCTTACATCTCGCTCTCTTCTCTCTCATGGGGTGTTCTTACTGACACAACAGCTTGTAAGCAGAATCTGAGCGCATTAGGGAGGGGTCCCTTACTGACCTGAAAGACTGGCTTCCTGAGGTTGTATCACCATCTCTTCTTATCAGAATGGGCCAGCTCAAACCCCTCATCATCTTATTTTCCTGTTTGATTTTCAAATTGAACTTAAAAACTAGAATCTTCCGCCCTAATATTTCCGAAGGGTGGGTATGCACACAGCCTATGAAGAGAGGCCTGCAGTGGCCAACGGCAGGACGAAACACCGCTCGGAGGAGCGCGTCACACACGACTGCATCTCCCATCCTCTCCAGAGGCGTTCAGACCAAGCATCCTCTTCCTTTCAGCCACAGTGCTCGCCTGTGGTGCCCTGAGGTGCCTGAACCAGCCTCCTCTTCCCGGAGGACTAGCTGAGCAGCAGAGATCCCAGCAACAGGAGAGCATAACCCCACAAGACATTGGACATATTTTTTTTACTAATGTATTTATTCTTCACTCATAAAAAAGAACATATGCTTGGCTTTGAAATCATGACATAAAATAAAAAGGCAAAAGAGAGAGAGAGAGAGAGAGAGAGAGAGAGAGAGAGAGAGAGAGAGAGAAAGTCTCAGCTAGAGGGTGGTAGAGGCATCTCATGCTAGCCCATCAGCAGACTGCACGCTTGGGGCTGGAGCAGGCGCACCAGTCCGAGCAGGAGCTGAAGAAGCATTTCCGTCCCAGCAGCGAGGCCTGCTCCAGTCGCGGCCATGTGTGGTCAGCATGCGTGACAAAGGAGCCCTCCCTCTCCCTGGCTCTCCTCTCCTCTGACAGTGTAGGGATGAGGCTGTGACGCCCTCTTTTCAGTCTGTGGGTAGTGGTGTTGTCTGCGCATGTCCAACCAGCACCCTGGCAAACTTTCACGGAGCTCTGATGGCCAGGTCGCCGGTGCAGGACTACTTCTGGTCGGTGATCTGCTGCAGGCAGAGCTTCATATAGGAGTCCTTGTTGCGGATCTCGATGACAGCGTCCCTCACCAGCTCAATGAACATCTGTGGCCACAGCTTTTGCAGAGCCTCGTTCTTCATGTTGATGGCCGTGGCCTCCTTCACAAGATCTTCTACATACATCTTGCAGAACTTCTTCTTGTCCTTTATTTCCTGTTAAGAAAAGAAAAATTTACATTAAATCATAATGAATCCAAAAGCCAAATCAGTAACTAACAGTATCAGAGAAGCTTAGAATAATCTGCTCTGACCCCCATTCCTCTCCTGCCACGCTCCTTCAGGGCAGAATTCTCTCCCCGCAGCTCGTGACGGAGGGCTCTACCTCGGTAGGCAGCAAACAAGGCCTGACTGTCTTCCAGTCCCCTGTCTCATTTGAGCATGGGGCTTTCCAGAGGTGAGAGTGCTGGGGTACTGAGGCTGAGCACTCTAACCAGTCTGGGGTTAGCCACTATCTGTATAACCCTTTATACTCACACTTTGAGTTTACTCTCTAGTATAGAAAAGTACAGAACACCACAGTGTAGCCCAGACCGTTTGAACAAAGTCTGAGAAAAGTGCCAAAGAGGAAGAACAAATACCGTAAGCCAGGACCCACGCCAGGCCACTGCCATGGAAGCAGCAGCATCCTCACCCAGCTGCTGGGTCTGGCAGTCTGAAGATGACAAAGCAGCTTCTAAAGACAGCAGGGCGAGTTTGGGCCAGACAACATTTGGGCATTCAACTTCAATTTCAATAAAGCTATTCTGTTGGGATTGGGGATCTAGCTCCAGTGGTAGAGGTTTTTAGTCTAGTTTGCGTGAAGACCCTGGGTCTGATTCCCAATACACACACACGCACACGCACATGCATACACTCAGTATTTATTTTGTTTTATTAGAAGAAAAAGTTGACGCAAAGTATGTCTATTCCTGTCTTGCCTTAACTACATGTGATGATGAGAATTATATTCTAAGTAACTTGCGCTGATCAAGGTTAAATGCTGAAAAGAAATTTAAGGAAAAGATTAATTTAAACCTCAAACTCAAAGCACAAAAATTCTTAGATGAACTAAATTAATGAACAAAGTGAAATGGCTAGCCAGCCAGTGTCTAGAGAGGGCAGCCCCTGTACTAGGACATCTTCAGCAAACACAGGAAACAGTTGAACCTGGGCTGGGCACTCAGGAGGCTGCAGCAATCCGGCAGCTGTCAGGAACTCACAACTCAACCCTGGACAATTCCTGAGCTTCCAGTTTTCCTTGCCTGTCTAGAAGGAGAACTGGGCCCTTTAAAGTCTCTTAAATCTTGCCTGGATGAGGCAGAAGAATGGACCAATAGGTGAGCCTCAAGCAACAGGACGAGCAATGAAAAGGACTGTTTAGCCTGATTTGTGGGCAGCTCACCTCCATGAATTTTCCCAGCCACTCGGTGCACACAGGAGAGAGGGGCTGAGCCCTTTTGCTGCACTGGGGTAAATGCTTTTCAAGATGTGGGGTGCAGGGTGGAGAGAAGGAATGCTGGGCTGTGAGTCAAGAGGCAGAGATTAAGGGACGCGGGCAAGTTCTACCAGCAGTAAGTGGTGATCAGGGCGCAAGGCCAGCTCTCCTGACGGCTAGCTTGGTGCCTGTCCCACCGTGGCTTGTGGCTTCAGGTTTCTTTCTTCACCTTTGAGATTTCTCAGAATAGGAGCCGACATCTCCTCACATTACTTCCTCGTTGTGTTTTTGTTGATCAAGCCACTTTAATCCAGACTTGTTTGTTTGATTCTGCTGAAGCTATTTCCATTAAAATGTGACCTTGACTGCCAAATTTATAAAGAAAACCTCCCTGTATAGTTGGTCATTTGGAGTGTTCAAAAGCCACATCTACACAACCAAGACTGTAAGGTCTCCTCCTAATTTTTAAAATTAAAATTTCATGGGCTGGAGAGATGGCTCAGCACTTAAGAGAACTGTCTGCTCTTCCAAAGGACCGGGGTTCAATTCCCAGCAACCACATGGCAGCTCACAACTGTCTGTAATGCCAATTTCAAGGGATCTGACACCTTCACACATAAAATGAAAAATTAAAACGTCAAAGTTTTAATTATTCTATTTGGGCTTTTATTTGATCTGGACTTAACTTTTTGTTGCACGTTAAGAATGGGTTCAGGACATTTTCCTCAGCGTTAGTTATGACGTAGACTGCCAGTCTGCAATGGCTGCTGCCTGCCTAAGTCACCTATGTATGCATAGGGTCACTTGCTTTGGTTCTGTGTTGTCCAATGTCTATTCCTGTCTTGCCTTAACTATAACATTGTTCTACTTGGCTCTTGTCAACCTGACACAATCCAGAGACACCTGGGAACAAAAATCTCAACTGAGAAAATGCCTTCTCCATTAGATTGGTCTGTAGGCAAACGTACATGCCATTTTCTCCATTGATTGATGCTGGAGGGCTCAACCCAGGGCTGGCTGTCATAGGTGGCCTAAGATAGCAGGCTGAGCAAGCCATTGGAAACAAGGGAGTAAGGAGCACCCCACCGTGGCGCCTGTCCAGTTTGCCTCCAGTTTCTTCCTTGAGCTCCTGCCCTGATGTCCCTGGATGAAGAACCACAGGCTGTGAGACAAACTAAACCCACTCCTCCCCAAGTAGCTTTGGCCAGTGTTTCAGCAACGGACACCTAACTAGACACATACCCTCACCATAGTTACTCGGTGTCCGGCAAAACACCCTTACTCCGAGATGCTTAACGCTCTAGTTCCATCTGATAACTTTCAGGGTCAAATAACCCTGCACAAACTTGAACTAGGACTGCGCTATATCCACCGACTTAGGAAGATTTAGCGCTGTTTCTCTGAATATAAACTTTCCAGTTCTTCTTCAGTGACCGGCAGCAAAGCTCAGTTTCTCCCAGTAAGGGCATGCATGTATGGTTTGGTTCGTGTGTCGGCTGAAGTGGATGCGTGTGCTTTCCCCGCTGCTCCCCACTCTATTTTCTGAGGTGGGGGTCTCTCGCTGAGTCAGGAAGGCTGGCTGGACAGCCAGCCCCAGGGCTGAGACTACAGCCGCACACCACCTCATCAGGCTTTGTATGCTGGTTTGGGATCCCAGTTCAAGCCTTCATGCCCGTGAGGCAAACACTCTGCTGACTGCGCTGTCTCCAGTCCCAGCTTATAATTATTCTCTTATCTGTCCCAGTACATGCTAACATGCTAGATTCACCTCTACACTGGCTGTAAGGTTTGTAACCCATTTAATGTGCTTCTGTATTCTGCTTGATGTTTTATTTCTTCATTCGTGTGTGTGAAGCTGGACCTAAAAATGTTCGTGTGCTAGGGACCAAACTCAGGTCCTCTGCAAGAACAGCACATGTGCCTCACTGCTGAGCTGTCTCTCCAGCCCCAACTTGGTATTTTAAAGTATTTTTGCATCAGTATGTCTAAGTATCTGGCTTTTCTTCTTGTAGCAATTTTAGTGGATTTTGGAGTAAATGCTGTGTTCTCTACCTTGAGAAAACAGTTTTCCTTTTTAAAACTTTCCTCAAAAAACTAAAAATTAAAATTCACAGAGACCTGTTTTTTTTTTTTAGGCCACTGACTTGGCAGATTTCCCTATGAAATTGTCCCTGTCTGCATGCAGCAATTTTACATTTTTTAAAAAATCCTTTCATGAGAATTTGTATATTTAGACTCTCTAAGTATATGTATATATTAATTATTTGACTCACAGGACCAACTATCCTTAGGAAGAGGACTCATAATCCTGACAGCCTGGCTTTCATTTCCCTCTTTTGGCAAAACCAAGAAGTCCTTATCAGCTGACATTCTGCTCTCAGCCTCTTCCTGCCAGCTCCATGTCTCACTTGACACCTTCTTTGAAGCACTGAACTTCTTTTCGCCTGCTCTGCTCAACTACAGAAACACGACTGTGGAGGTGAGTATGCGTGATGCCAGGAAGCACCCTCCGCCCTGCGCACATGCTCCACGGAGTTTCCCAGGCCTCCCACACTAGGACTTACGGCAGGAGAGAGCACCCTTCAGGACGCAGCAGAAGCCCACAGGCTTCTGTGGATTATGTCTGAAACCCAAACGTGCTTCCAACTGAGGGCAGAGTGAAGGGAAAGGGGAAAACCAGAAACTCCAACTAAGTTCCAATTAAAGAAAGTGCTAGCCGCTCCCCAGCGCATTTCCTCTCTGGCACCAGCATGTGCGTGCACTGTCAGGCGCACTGGTCTTCATGCAGAGGTCAGAGCTGCCAGATGAACACCTGAAGGCCACCTGCCTAAATTCTACTTCTAATTTATATATACACTTGTGAACCTCTCTTCTCCCTCTCTGTTTACAGCTGTATCTAACTTGTCTGAAGAGCTGCAGACATTGAGACAGACCTCATGCAGTGCCTCATACACGCTTTCTTGCTCTCTGGTCTCTCACCTCACAGGTCTGCTGCAGCATGGCACTCTCTGGCTGTTTACCTGGGAGTGCCATCAAGGCAGATGCTGCATGCGTCCTGCGCTGCGGCTCTAGCCACACAATGCTGCTTCCCCTCAGCAAACCTAAGAAGAGCATGGTCATATGCCCCCTCTCCTCCCACTAAGATGCTCTGATCAGACGGAAGCAGCATGCAGTGTGACTAGGACATTTATGGTATTGGATAAAAAGCATAAACTAAACACCATCAGCCAAGCCCAGAGCTCTGGAGCGGAGAGTCTGCTGTGTCCTTTGTTGCTCTGGCTCCAGCTGGACAAACATGGAAGCCTTTCTCCCCTTTCTCTTAATTGAGGTAGATCAGGTGTGTGGGGCCTATTTTAATCCAGATTTTTGGTGCAGTTCTTTCGACAATGCCTTTGAGCTGCGATGGAAACCTGGGAGCCAGAGGCGCCTCTCAAGCTTGCTGTCCTCCTAGGTTCTGCCGCTCTCCCCAGCACTGTGTGTAAGGAGGACCGAGCGCACAGCCCAGCCCTCGTGAGCACCCGTGCTGGAGCCACAGGCCCTGGAACTGTACCTCCAGCTTCTCGTGGTAGAATTCTCTGGTGGTGTAATTCAGTGTCGCGCGGTTCGTGTTTTCCCCAATGAGCCTTTTGCTGTCGCTGTTCTCCTCACTGATGATGCCAGGTTTTTTACCTTTGCTTTCGAGCAGATATCGGAATTGCTTTTTCCTGCAGAAGATAGTAAAGGGACGCAGAGTTACTCATCAGAATAAAAAGATCACGCACAACTTTTGCTGATGTCAGAAGGAGTGAATGCTTTGCTGAAGACCAGATTTGTGAGTCTGAATAGTTATGTTTGAGCTCAGCTTAGTACCCCAATATTTCCATTAATTAAGGTGTTTGATGCACATGATTTATTTGTTTTGAGGCATGGCCTCGCCATTGTAGCCCAGCTGCCTTCAAACTCCCTGTCCTTCCGCCTGGCCTCCTGAGGTGATGACTTGTGACAGCATGCTGAGCTCCACCTATGTGCTTTTGTTCTGTGACGGCTAACTATCAACATTAACACCTCACAAACATTTCTACAGTGATAAAAGGACTCCACCTTAACAGGAAACAATTTAAAAACTGAATCAAAGCATAAGCCAATGAAAAAGATGGAGGGCCAAACCACAGTCTTCATAGATATAAGACATGCTAGTTTGCTCATATAACCACATACAAAGCTCAGGGTTCTTTTGTTCACCTGAGTTATATTCCTAGCTAGGAAATCAAATTAAGTGTGGAGTTAACATTAAGTGATACCAAAAGCAGTGAGAATCCCCACACATGATGGCAGAAAGCTAGGTGACGGACAGAGGCATCTGGGGATCACAAAGGGAACACCAATGGCTTCTGGAGCATCATAGAGCTCTCTACCCCGAATCCCATGGGGCTGCAGCTCATCTCACATGAGTCCCTTTTCCACTACTCAGGATGCCTCTGAGAACTCATAATATGACTTCACTGGGAACTACAGACTGAGAGCAGAAACTCTTCTTTCTTTCTCTAATTTAAAAGGATAGTGTGGTCATACAGTGGATTATTACACTGATGGATTTCTGTATAATGACTCTGCATACCTGGGATGAAGCCTACTTGGTCATGGTGGATGGTATTTTTGATGTGTCCTTAGATTTGGTTTGTGAGAATTTTACTGAGTATTTTTGCATCAATGTTTGTAAGGGAAATTGGTCTGAAATCCTCTTTCTTTGTGGGTCTTTGTGTGGTTTAGGTATCAAGGTGACTGTGGCCTCAGAGAATGAGTTCTGTTCCTTCTGTTTCTATTTTGTGGAGTAGTTTGAAGAGTATTGGTATTAGCTCTTCTTTGAAGGTCTGGTAGAATTCTGCACTGAAACCATCTGGCCCTGGACCTAGGCCCCCTGCTCAGATGTAGCCCATAGGCACCTCAGTCTCCATGTGGGTAAGGGGACCAGGGCCTGTCTCTGACATGGACTCTGGTACATGCTCCTCCATCACTTCCCCTGGCAGGGCGGAAGAATGCCAGGCCACAGAGGAAGAGAATGTAAGCAGTCCTGAAGAGAAATAGTCTGTGCCCAGTTGGTAAGAGAGGACTAGTGGAGGGGCATGAGGGGGAAGAGGAAGAGAGAGAGGGACCTGGGGGAGATAAGGAAGGGGCTACAGTCAGGATGTAAAGTGAATAATTTTAAAAAGTAAAGTGATGTATTTTAGAAAACTGGAGAGGGATACATTTTGAGTATAAGGAAATATCTACGGTTAATAATGCTATATAAATATCCAGTATTTGCATTCAACACATTTGAAGGTAAAATCATAATTTTAATAAGTGAATGGAAGTCAACTGTGATGCGGATCACAATTTTCCTCACCCGTCTCTTTTACAAGATGTTTACAGAGCATACTTTCCCCACTTCCATTTAAAAAAAAAAGATCTATTTGCTTTTATGTGCTTTTTTTTACTGATTTTTTAATTACAAAAGTAATGTCCACACACACTTTATATTACCTTTTAAACTTTTAAATGTGTGTGTGTGTACGCCAGCACACACACGCATGAATGTGGGTGCTAGAGAAGGCCAGAAAGGAGGGTTGGATCCCCTGGAGCTGGAACTGCATAGGACTGTGGCCAGACCCACGTGGGTGCTGGGGACTGAGCTCCGGTCCTCTACCAGATCAGTACACGCTCTTAACCACTGAGCTATTTCTCTGGCCCCTTCTATATGTTTTATTAGACTTTTAAAATAGAGAGCTCCATTTTATTTTAAACATTTTTTCATTTAACTTTCTTCTGTTCTTTTTCTAATGTTCTGAAATAAATATTTAGATCATTAATTTTCAACCTTTACTCTTTCTAATATGTCCAGTTCAAGTCTGACATGTTTCTGTCTAGCAGTGTATTATTGATCCCGTAAGTTTGTCAAGATAGTATTTTCATTATATTTCAGTACAAATTACTTGCATAATTCCATTAGAAAATTCCCTTTGACTTGTGGGTTATTCAGCAGTCTGTCTCTTTACTTCCAAATACGTTGGCATTTTCAAGTTACCCTTCTGTAGTTGGGTTAAACGTCATTGCATTCTTACCAGAAAACACAGGCCACGTGGTTTCAGTCCTTCGAGGTCTGTTGACATATGCTTTGTGGACTCCATTGGTCAGCTTTATTAACTATTCCACCTCCCTCCTTCTTTCCCCTTCTATCTTTTCTTCCCCTTCTTTTTCTTTCTTTTTAGTTTTCCTCTCTCTCTACCTTCTCCAATTCCTGAACAAAAAATGCTAGTAAAACTTTGGAACTGGGTGCGGGTGTGTTTGGTCAGAAGACAAGAACACTAGCTGCTTTTTCAGAGGACTCGGGTTTGATGCTCAGCACCTACTGGCTGATAACAACTGTCTGCGACTGCAGGTTCCTATGTCTCCAAACCCTCTTCCGCCCTCTTAGGACACTACACACATGTGGGGCACAGACATACATGTAGGCAGAACATTCATGCACATAAAATTAAAACAGATCTTTAAAAAATAGTAATAATACTGAAGAAACTATGCATGCACACATGGACACATGTACATACACACACATAGCACATACACTTATGGACACACACACACACCTTTGGAACTGCAGGTATGAAGACTATTTTCATACTGAGATGGCCAGGGGATAGAGGCACTAACACTGTAAGAGGGGCTGGCACCACAGCGATGGGCACTCCTGTGTGACTCTAATGTGCTGGTCTAGCAGATCGTGTCGCCACTGTGTCAGCCTGACGGAGGATCTTGGTTTATTACGGTACATTCGGATAACTTCCGACAGCCCGAGTGGAGTGGGCCTATGCCGGGAGCGATAACGCCTTTACTCATCAACTTCTTTTTCCTGGTTTTTATTTTATTTTAAATGTCATGTTGCCTCTCTGAGTCCTTCCGCTTGCTTTTGCTTCAACTTAGGGATTTTTCTAGGTCCTTGAAGGGAACCTCTTTCATTACTTTCTTTCTCATCTTTTATTAAGTACACTAAAGACACATACATCATTTCCTCTCAGTGCAGCTCTGGTCATATCCCAGGGGTTCAAACACACAGAGTTCTACCTGTTAAGTGCACTCACATACTTAGTATTTCAGCTTGAATTTCTTCCTCAATTCAAAAGAGCTGAAATACTTCTAAAGTGCAACACAAGGAGGAAAATGCTGTACCAGGAGCTACTGCTTTGTATTCTAACCTAAAACACAGTAAAAAAGAGAAAGTGCTTTCAACATGCTTTTTAAAAATGAGAATTAAAAAATAAAACCATACAAGCGGGACAATCACTAACGAGAATCCACGCAGTCCACACATACACAGGCAACTTTAAAAATCTTTTTCCTATTTAACACTTACAGACAATTGTTCTTTAAAAAACAAAAACCAAGCCCAAACTCCAAAACAAATATAGAAAAGTATCCTGAGGATTTTTGAACTATATACCCCATCTTCACAACTGGAGCCTGCACACAACTGTTCTCTCCTTGGGGCTTTCTGTTCTGGGACAACACAGCCTGCTCTAGTCCCATTTCTTTGCTGTGACAGACACTGTCTCTGAAAGCAACTTTGAGGAGGAAAGGGTTTATTTGGCTTACTCATCCAGGTCACAATCTGAGTGATGTTTGGATATGACCTCAAAACAGGAACCTGGAAATAGGAACTGGGGAAGAATGCTGCTGAATGGCTTATTCTCTCGCTCAGCTAGCTTTCTATACAGCCCACTGGCTTGGTGCTACCTAAAGTGGGCGGGGCCCTCCCACATCAATCACCATCAAGATCCCCTCACAGACACGGCCACAGGCCAATCTGATCCAGGCAAGTCTTCAACTGAGGGTGGATCTTCCCAGGGGAGTATGCTGTAGCCAAACAACACTAAAGAACAGGACATACCCACTAGTTCCTCAAGGAGCTGCTAATCATTTTACAGCTGTCGGCAGTAGGTCTGCTCTACTAATGCGCATCCACTATTTTGTCACAAACACATGCTGTGATGGAAGTCCTTGGACACATACTTATCTTCATCTAAAATCATTTGTGGAAAGACATTCTGCTCAGTGAAACAGCTAAGTCAAAAGTTATGGCTACTACAAAGGTGTCAGGCATTACTATGTTGATAGGAGAGCATCACAGCGTCAGCCAGCATGGGCAATAGCACGTAGAACCCACCTTGTCCTGGGCTTGTTAAGGTTGTGGCTCTCCTCACTAATGTTTAAAATGTGCATGGCTATAGCTTTGAATGGGGTCAAACGGGCTCTTCTCGTTTTTATTTTTAAAGTTTAAAGTCTCCTTTACTTTATACTCTGGCAACTTCACTGTCTGGGTTTTGTTATTTTCCAGCTGCACCATGACAGGCTTAGCTGCCGATCTCAACGCTGCCTCTTCAGTGCTGGGCCTCCCTGGCTGGCCATGCCAAGCTAACTCTGTGCTCTCCCTGCCACCATGGCGCTGCATCCCCAGGCTCCTAACTCACTCGCTGTCTCATTGTTTTCCACCTGTAGAATGTTGATTGGAGACAATACTCAAGTGAGGACGGTGTTCAGATACACAGAGATTTTGAGTTTAAGGTGTGTTCGGCCTCTGCAAAGCCTCTACATCCCACATAAACTTGGATACTTTTTCCCAATGTGACTTTGAGAATGAGATTCTGGGAACAAAGTTTGAACTATATCTATTTGATAAATTGTTAAAATCCTTCATATTCGTTCTTATTTATATGAGTTATAAGGGACTCTTATTTTTAAGTCATTAAATCTTCTAAACACTATGCACCAATGTTTATTCCGAAGAGCACAATTTTCACTGACTTCTTTCTAAGCTATCACTTCATCCAATACCTCTTTAGTATTTTTGCCCCCAAGTAATTTTGCGTATGTAAGTGGGAAGGTGCCGAACTGTGTCTAAGTGTATGTGTAAGTGATGTGTGGTGTATGTGATGTGGTGCATGTGGTGTGGTGCATGCGTGTCCAGGTATATGTGTATATGTGTGAGTGTGCATGTGAGACGTGTAGGGTGTGTATGTCTCTGTTTGTCTGTCTGTGTCTGTGTCTATGCCCATGTGTGTAAAGGCCAGAGGTTGACATCTGGTTGTCTCCCTCAGTTGCTCTCTCACCCAACCTGGAGGTTGTCATTTAGACAGACTCACTGGTTGGCCTGTTCCTGTCCCTCAGTTCTGGGGCAGAGATGCACAGCCACACCCATCTTTTACACAGTTGCTGGGGATCCAAACTCGGGTCCTCATGTTTGTTGGGCAAGCACTTTACCCCGAGGATGTTTATCCTTCAGAACAGTTCTGTGGGTTGTAAATGAGATTTACATTGATCAATCAAATGCACTTCAGTAAAATTTGAATTCAGAACCAAACTGTCCTCTGTTTATAATTTTTTGTTTTTTAAAAAATAGATCTCTTTCCCCATATTCTAAACCTACTCCCCCCACAGTCATTCCTCCAAAAAGATCAAACAGGAGGCCTTTTCCCGTGTTCTCAAATGCACCTTGCCTCCACCTCCAGTGCTCTTGCTGTACCCGACATACCACATTTTAGTTATTTAATGCACATCTTTAGCTCTTAGACTACAACCACAGAACAGGACAGACTTTGTCTCTGTCATCTTTATTCATTCTAAGCTTGAGCAGGCCCAGCCACAAGAGAAGCCTGGGCACACTGTCTGCAGAATACACAAGAGGCAGAGTTAAGAGGCATTTCTAGCGCCACAGTAATCTATAAAAGCTCCAGTGTTACCTGGCATCACCCAGAATTGAAATCATGCGGTACTGAGGCAACTCGGAAGATGCTACGTGTGCTAGGATCCCAAAGAGCCTTTCAGCCATTATCATGTCATTTTGGGTCACCTGAGAAGAAAGAGTAGAGACAGGTCAAAATGACATTGCTTCTTCTCTCGATATAACAGACACAGTTCCAAAAATACAAGTCTAGACCAGGTATTTTCTTCTAGCCCAGGAAGGGACACATCCCCGGACTGTGGAAGAATCTGCACCAAGCCTTCATTTTCCCTGGAGTCTAATCACAGAGATGCTGCTCAGCCGTGACTCCTGGAGGCTGACTCAGGCTCAGGAGTTAGCTCTGATTCTCACGTCAGGTTGCCTAAAGACTGTGCTTGAGGCACCTTGAATTCATAAAGGATGGTTTTTCTTTTTGATCGTGTGTGTGTGTGTGTGTGTGTGTGTGTGTGTGTGTTGTGCATACATGTGTGTATGGTATGTATGTGTTTTTGCAGGTGTGTGTATGTGTTTGTAGGCATGTGCAGCACGCATGCATTTGTATATGTATGTTTGCTGGTATGCAGGAATGTGTGCATGTAGTTGAGTGTGTGTGTGGTTTGTGTGCATGTGTGTGTATGGTTGTTGGGGGGCACTTGTGGAGGCCCAGGGCTGATGTCAGCGATCTTCCATATTAGATTTTGAAGCAGGGTCCTGCTCAATCCCGGAGCATGCAGTCTCACTGGCCACCTTACTCCAGGGATCGCACCTATTCCTTCCAAGACTGGAGTTACAGGTGGATTCTGAGGAGCCAACGGCCAATCTTCTCACTTGTTTAGCGGCATTTAAACAGCTGAAGCGTTCCCCGTTCCCTTAAAGGCTATTTTTAAGGGAATTCTAGAGCTTCTTAACGTAGGATGGCTTAGGGAAAATGTCAATGGGGAGATTCATCTTCAGAAGGTGTGGTCATGACTTGGTCCTGTAGTGACAACTTTGTCCCTTGCTTGAGCGATGGGATGCTTAGCATAGTAGCAAAGACATCCCTGTGCATCCTAAATCCATAGTAACCTTTTCCCGATAGAGAACAGTACGTCCTAAGTATGTGCTCTGAAGGCTCATCCCTGGATAATCAGGGAAGTGCTGAGGCGGAATGCCGACACACGGATGCCACCCTAGCACTTGGGAGCTGGAGCAGGAATATGTCGGCCACGGCCAGCCGTGGGCCACACAGCGTGACCCTGTCCCCAACCAACCAACCAGCTAAAGGAAGACTTGGATTAATATCTGCTTCTATTTAATATAAAACAGGGATAAAATAACGCTTGATTTTGATATTGTATCCCTTCCAGTACTTCTCCTGTTTTGCTTTCCTGAGACATGGTATCACTTTGTAGCTCTGGCAGACCTGGAACGCGAGCCCTGCCCAGGCTGGCCCTGCGCCACCTCTGCCCCTCGAGTGCTGGATTGGAGCTGTGCGCCACTACTGCCCCTCCTAGTACATTTGACAGTTACAAATGCTCAATAAACTGTTGAGAAAAATTGCTGTTTGATTTTTTTAATTCTATTACATTGATACTGGAGAGATGAATTAAAAAATAATGCCAAACAGGGTGAGCTACATTTTTAATGCAGTTAGTTTACCTACATAGTAGAATTTGACTCACCAGCCAAGATCCAAATTATTCCCTCAGGAATATTGACAACATCTGGTCAGGGAAGGGTGCTACTGACATCTAGTGCACAGAGCCAGCGATGCTGCTGACTGTTTTATATGCACATGAGAATTGCTGCAGTGGCCATCTGCCCCAGCGGCAGCAGAGTAGAAGCTAAGAAAGCCCTTATCTTTGTGTAAGTCCTTCTGGAGTGTTAAGAAGCAGAGGGGCTTTCATGCATTTATTTATTTGGAGGGAGTGCATATGTGTGTTATGGTATATGTGTACTTGTGTATGTGTGCGCGTGTGTAGGAATGCTCACCAATGCATGCATGCACTTATAGAGGACAGAGGCTGCTGTCAAGTGTCTCCCGTGGCACTCTCTACCTGCTGCCTATGAGGCGGTCCTCCTTTGACCTGAGTCTTGCGGATACAGTAGACAGGCTGGCGAGCCCCTGGAAGCTACCTTTCTCTATCCTACCCAGCTCTAGGGTCACACATATGTGCTGCCAGCCTAGCTTTTACATGGGTGTGGAAGATCTACCCTGGTTCTCACACTTGTACAGCAGGCACTTTTCAGATGGAGCCATTTCTGCAGTGCCCCATGCCCTTGGGCCCCAGGAGACAGGGTCTCACAGCCAACCTTCTGTCTCAGCCCTCTGGTGTTGGAAAAGCAAGTATGTGTGTTTGTGACAATACATTACAGAAGAGTCTTCTGAGGAAACCCCATAGTTCACACCTGTAGTTAATTCACACCATATATACATCGGTCGTGTAGAGCTCTCTATCCTGGACCTTCAAGGTTAGGGCTGCTGCTCCTCAAAGCCTTCCTTTAGCTGACAGCAAGTTGCTGATCCAACACAGTCACCTAGTGGCCGGTACAGGACACTGCTCCATCTTCTTGGCACTCACCCTCAGTTCTACCTCTACTATGTTACAGAAAGGGAAGTATAAACATAGCGAATGATATAAAATGACAAGGCCATGTGTGAAGGCATTTCTTTCAGGTATTTTAATAGAATGTTGAATATCCCTGACACTGGCATTTTCTAAAAGTTAAACTAAAGTGTTGCATTGGTTCTGTTAATTCTCTGTACAATATGCTTTCTTATTTCAGCAGTTCTCTTAGTACAATCCCACATCTGAGGGAATTACTCTGTACAGCTAATCACACACCCAATTAGGCCAAAGAGGAAGAATCCTTCACTCAGTCCGAAGAACCTTTGTATTTCTAGTCCAGAATTACTTTGAAACCCTCCGTTAATTACTTGGCCTTACCAGAGCTACGAGCTCTGCCTGATGCAGAACTGAAGGGCACATGAGACTGAGTACAGACTCCTGACAACTAGATGGGAAACTTTATCCCAATGTTTTAGCCTTCCCTAGCACTTTAACTGAAGGCTGACACTACAGTCTTGGGCCTGCCATGGTTGCTGCATAGTATGGTCACTTTTGACCCTGACCCACAGATCTCCAGGCTGCCAGCACCATGTTGGATTTTTGTAATTTGCACCTAGAGGTAGCTGTGGTGTCGGAGTCGTAAAGCAGTATTACCCAGTGAAGCTGACTGCATAGTTCACCTTCTACGAGGGGACCTTCTGAACTTCAAGAGGCACCCAGAGACTAGCATCAGTTTAAAGAAGCTTCCTGTTGCAAGACTATTTAGCCTCAATCGTGATAAAAGCATAGTTTCCACTTTCCCCAAGTTAATATTTAAAGAGAACACAGTCTTTGAGTAGCTAGGAGATTAGCCTTATGACAAATTCAGGAAAAACTCCATCTAAAAATAGCTTTCCCGTAATAATGTTCCAGTTACTCGGCTCGGACCTGAGTTCTTCTACCTCATGCCACAGCAGCCATGGCCAGTTATGGATGGATCAGTGCAGACGTGTGCTTAGGCTTGTTCTCGCCACATTATTCCTTCCCTCCTTTAGGAGTGGACACGGGTGTGACGCCCATGTTCTCATGTGCCACAGTCTGCAGAGCACTTTAGAAAGGTTGCCTTACCTGCACAAGTCAGATTTTCTTAATGTCATTTTTTAAAAAAGTTTCTCTTCTCTGAATGCTTAAAAACAACACGTAGCTACTATTCACCAAGAAAAAAATCTGCTTAGTGCTTCACACCCTGTCCACATAGACGTGTGTGTGTGTGTGTGTGCGCATGCGCGTGTGCGCGTACACGCGTGTATGTTTGTGGGGGTATTGTTGTATGTGGATGTGCACAGGCATGGCCTCTATATGTTTTTTTTTTTCTTTCTAATATTTTGAATGCTGAGATTTTATTTTTAAGAAACAGTGTTTCTGCTCCCCTTACTTGGAGACTGAGCTGCCCATGGGCTACATCTGAGCAGGAGGTCTAGGTCTTCTGCATGCATTGTCCTTGGTTGGTGCATCAGTCTCTGCAGGACCCCTGGGCTGAGAATTTTTAGCTGTGTGGGGCTCCTGTCTCCTCCATATCCTTCTCACCCCTTCTTCTTCCATAACACGCCCCGTGCTCTGCCCAGCATTGGCTTCAATCGAGCCCCTGCTGGGTGGAGCTGGGCTGTCTCTGTCATCAACTACTTGGTTGACTGCTCTTCGATCACTTGACCCTGGAGATGCGGCCTTGCCAGGCCACAGAAGAGGAAGAGGATCCAGGCAGTTCTGATGAGACTTGACAAGCAATGGGCAGATGTCAGAGTTGAAGAACTCCCCTTTCAGTGGACTACAGGAAGGGAATAGGAAAGGAAGTGGGAGGGAGGATGGGACTAGGAGGAGTTGAGGGAGGGGACTTCAATAGGGATAGATAATGAATAAATTGTAAAACAATAAAATTGAAAAAAGAAGCAGTGTTTCTTAGCAGTTTTAACAGTTAGATCCCCACTGTGTGTGCTATCAGGGGCTCCATCAAGTGGGAGATCATTCTGCAGTCTGCTTTGCTTTTTCTTACCTCTGTTCCATTTATTTTCTGCATGCCGAAGTGGCTGAGCCTAAATAACACGTAGTACTTCCAGAGTGTGAAGCTGACCACTGGGTTTCCCTGAGGATCAATTGTCAACTGGTCAACCCGGCGGAGCTGTGCGAGGGCGTTGAACTGCTGCAGCATTACAAGGTTGGTCTCCTTAAACTTCAGGTGCTGCAACGACAAACCGCAGGCAAGTCTCTGCGCTGGCTCGGCTGCCTTACACACCGACGCTAACCACAGGCCCTTTCCCCCGGAACCCTGTAAGCTTTAGGCTTAGAAATAATGTTTTCAGTTACATTAAATCTAACGAATGCTCTATGCTCACTTAACTTCAATGTGCTCAATTCATCAGTCATTGATGGCAGCTCAAAACTCAGGAGTTTTGGGTGATTCCTTCTGCAAAGGACATCCTTATCTATCAGCAACCACGATTCCTTAACACTATGTAATAATTCAGAATCTTCCAAGCTTTGCAGATTCTACACATTCTATACTGACATTACTGTGTAAAGGAAAGACTGGAACATTCCAGAAATTTCTAAGTACAGGACTCACCCTGGTCCTGAAAACCAGCATTGCCAATAATACTGCAGCTTTCTGAAAACCATGCTGGTTACTTAAACTGGCCAAGGAGAATCAAACTACTAAAATAGAAATGCTAAAGCAAAATGGTCTATGTGCAAATTTGCATGTCCTTCCTAAATACCTGCCTCCACTACTACTTATCATCTTTCGGTTGATGAAGAAGACAGACATGTACCGTAAAGGGTAAATAGAGAAACACTGTAGGAAGAGCTCCCGAGGAAACAGTGTCAAGCCACTGTCCGCCAGTGCCTATCAGCCACCAGTGCAGTCTGCAAAAGCAGGGAGGCTGCCTTCCGCGCAGCACCGCAGTGTTCTCAGTGGTGCAGGAGCTGCCAGATCATGTAACAAACATACACATCCCAGCCACACCGGCTTCAAGGCTGAATGCACGCTATAGGGCTGTGTGGCCTTCTTTATAGATTGAGATTGATAATGTGCATTAAATTCCTTTGGTCTTTCTGCTTCTGGGATAGCTCACTCAGGATGATCTTTTCCAGTTCCCACCATTTATTTGCAAATTTCATGATTTCCTTGTTTTTTTATTGCTTAGTATCATTCCATTGTGTAGATGTACCACAATTTCTGTATCCATTCCTCAGTTGAGGGGCATCTGGGTTGTTGCCAGGTTCTGGCTATTACAAATAAAGCTGCTACCAACATGGTTGAACTAATGTCCTTATTATGTACTTGAGCCTCTTTTGGGTATATGCCTAGGAGTGGTATAGCTGGATCTTATCATGAAATTTGCAGGTAAATGGTGGGATCTGGAAAAGATCATCTGAGTGAGCTATCCCAGAAGTAGAAAGACACACACAGTATATACACACTCATATAGACATATAATATAGCATAAACCTACTAAAATCTGTACACCTAAAGAAACTAATCAAGAGGGAGGACTCTTGCTAACATGTTCAATTCTTCTCCAGAAAGGCAAAGAGGAAGGACATCAGAAGAAGGAGAAAAGAGGGAACAAGTCAGGAGCCTGCCACAGAGGACCTCTAAAAGGCTCTGCCCTGCAAACTATCAAAGCAGATGCTGAGATTTATGGCCAACCTTTGGGCAGAGTGCAGGGAATCTTATAAAAGAAGTGGGAAACAGTAAGATCTGGAGAGGACAGGAACTCCACAAGGAGAACAACAGAGCCAAAAAATTTGAGGGGTCTTTCCTGAGACTGATACTCCAACTGAGGACCATGCATGGAGATAACCTAGGACTCCTGCACAGATGTAGCCCATGGTAGTTCAGTGTCCAAGTGGGTTCCGTAGTAATAGGAACAGGGACTGTCTCTGACATGAACTGATTGGCCTGCTCTTTAATCACCACCCCCCGAGGGGGAAGCAGCGTTACCAGGCCACAGAGGAAGACAATGCAGCCACTCCTGATGAGATCTGATAGAATAATATCAGAAGGAAGGAAAAGAAGACCTTCCTTATCAGTGGACTTGGGGAGGGGCATACGTGCAGAGGGGTGAGAAAAGAAGGATTGGGACGGGAGGAGAGAGGGAACCACAGGGGGGATACAAAGTGAATAAAGTGTAATTAATAAAGAATTTAAAAAAAAAGAAAGTAAAAAAAAAGAAATAATTGGGTTTTTATAAGGCTTTCCCGTGTATCTTTAGTTTTGCTTAACACACTAACTAATCCCACTCTTCTTCATCCACTGTCCTCATTCTTAATCTTTTTAATGCCAATATCCCAATCTTCTTTAATTTCAAACGCATTATACTATCTATCCTATTTTATATTCAGTTGTGTCTTAGTTACATTTGTTGCTGTGATAAGACACAATGACCAAGGTCACTTATGAAAAAATAAAACATTTAAATTGCAAAAAAAAATTCCTTTGGTCTTTTCTATTTCATAAAGGACTGTTTTTAGAGACATAATTTCTAATATTAACACAAACCTGCAAGGCCATTTATGGAACTAATTTAAATTCCAGCACCACAAAATCAACACAAAGTAAACTGCAGAAACCAAAGCTGAAGTAGGCTTTGGCTTGAACACACATGAAGGACAATTCAAATATACTTCCAAAGGAAAGTGCTTACCAGAGAATTTGGAAACTTCATCTTCAGTTTGGGAAGCACTTGGACAATTTCATCAAACTCGATGAATGTGAATGAGACGGTGGTGACCATGCCGGCTGTTTGCACACTCCAGTTCCGATCCAGGCATTCCAGCGCCCCTGAGCCGTACAGCGAGAGAGTGTCCCCCTCGACCTCCACCAGGTGTGTGTCTGTGACTGACAGGCCTTGCAAGCCGCTGCTGAGCCCTGGATCTAGGGACCTGCAAAAGTCTCTGTGTGAGTCTCGAGCAGCACAGGAAGAGGCAGGCCAGGACGGCGTGCGGAAGTGTTCCACAGCTTTATGCTCACCACTTCCCTTCCATAGTTAACCCAGAGCATCCTACACTGATCTTTATCCGATTTAAGAAAGTAGATTGCAAAGTAGCAGGCTTAGGATGTCCATTTCCTAATCACTGTTGCTGAGCCTCCGCCCCTGCCTCTTCCCAGCTCACCTCGCTCCTGCTGCTCCCCTTCCTCCCTCAGAGACTCCCTCTTGCCTTCATGTCACATGTGTACTCAGACGAAATTATTAGACTATCTGAAAGGTTAACATCCCATCATGTATCTTAGCTGAGTATTGGAAAATTTATAGAAACCACCTCCAAGTCCAAATTCCTCATCATATTAATGAAATATAATTTCATATACTTTAAACATGTCATTGAGATATTTATATATCAATATAAATACATTTTCCTGATTTATAAAGCTATCTAGCTAGAAAAATACATTTAACAATATATTTCCAAAGAATCATAAAATATTATTTATAAAATACAATATAAAATGTTTGTAAAGTAGATAACTTTAAGCTAGTTTCTATCTTAGTTACCAAGTTAAGTAAACAATGCTGACTCTACTTTTGAATGGTCAGATGCCTTAAAAACCGTGAGAGTATTGTTCAGTTGTAATCAATACGAATCAACCAGGTCTTCCTGCTGAAACTGAAACAAGAGTGATAAAAACCAATTATGCTACGCATGCTGTCGAACTGGATACTCTACTGATAGGCCGGTTCTGTTGTTCCCAGGTGGGAGCCGTGCTGCCTATGAGACCCAACCTGAATGGCAAGCAGAGAGCCAACGAAGCCCCTTGACCCAATTCAGAATCTCTGCTTTTTAAACAGAAGAATAACATATCATTCTGCTCCAGCTCAAAACCTGGGCAGCACTTGCCTCTCGCTCTGTGGCTTCCCACTGTGCTCTGCTGCTCCCAGTACAGCTAGCTGGGACTTGCACACTCGTCCAGGGCTTCATGACTCAGACGAATTACAATTCTATGTTGGCAAGTTTGTTTCCTCTTCTACATAGTGAGCTCATAAAGCTAGAAGACCATATGTTTTCACATCTGGAGACTCTCAGGTCCACTAACGGGCTTTCACAGTGTACAAATTAAGAAGGATCTTCAGTGAGTTCAAATGCTGATGTCGGATGGTAAGTCTGACCAACTATTATCCCATTGGCTTATTGGATGTATTCCAGAGGTGCCAGTGAACTGTTAACACATCTGTCTATTCATTAAGAAGTTAGCTAACGGCATTTGTGTTCTCAAAGTGAATGTGCAGCTCAGAAACTATACAGTTATTTCACATCCTAACTTCTATCAAAGGCTTACGACAACACTGATCCAACACCTATAAGTAGCAGGGCAGATGAGCCTTAGACGGTCTCAGAAGGCCAAAGCTGATCACAGCACAGAATGCAAACTTTTTCCATCTACCGTGCTTTGAAAAACAGAGCGAGGCAGGCAGAGCGGCACGGTTGCCGTTGACAGGGTAGAGGCCAGCGGTCAGCGCTCGCTCGCTGCAACCCTGCTCACTGGCCGCGGTCCCTCCCAAGCATCTGCTGAGTGGACCACAGCAGTATCAGCAATGTCCAGCTCAGTAAATATTGCTTGGATCAATAAACTGAGGAGACTTTGGGGGCAATCTGTTAAATCTTCAAAGAATGTTCCAACCATAGCTATGGTTTGGGCAAACAGGCAGAATGAGTGACATGGACACAGGAGCAGAGTTCACAAGGCTGGCCACGTGACACAGACATGCAGTGAAAGACAGTGAAAGGAAATAATGCCAATTGATGTGGGATGCCTTATAGACACCACAGATGGGAAACATTTAGTTTTAATGCCAACATAGTGGAGAATTAGCTAAATACCAAAATGACGGGTAAGCCCACTGGGCAGCCATCTTATTCCATATCAGATATTTAGGAGTGGCTTTTTTTTCTGCTCTGTGATTAAAAGATTAACATAAATTCTAAAGTAAAAAGTATTATCATAAGGTGACTATATTATGCACATTTTTGGAATGCAAACTGCTGGGAAAAGGAGCAAAAAAGTAAATAAGCCTACAGGTAGGATGCCATAACACTATCAGAAAGCAGAGCCAAAAGGAGTCCCAGCTGCTGCAGACCTCATACAATGAGACAAATGGGTGCTGGGCTGTAGAGATCAGAAACAGAAGAGCTGCTAGCCAGGTCATGGGAGGATGAGCCAGCTCATGAAGAGGCTGCTGTGGTCAGCCTCAAACTCGGGCCACTGCTTATTAATTTGCTTCTCTAACAGCACGTTTGGTTTCCATAAAAACGGCGCAGAAAGCTTTAAACAATGTTTATATGTGGGAGAGTATCCTTCCTGGTTTCCTTGTGTGAGTAGTCAACACGTTCATATCTTTAGACATGCGCATATTAGCTCATTTATTCACTCAGCAAACATCTCCTGACAGCTGCTGTGTGCAAAGCTCAGTGCGAAGTCTGCTGGCACAGGTGATCAACGTATGTATTGATGTGGACAGTTAGAAGAGCCTGCGCAAGTGTGCACACAGACACATACGTATATCAAGACTATTTCTTGTAAAGCCAAATTATGGAGCTATAATTTCCCAAATACAGCTGCTGAAATCCTATCAAGCAAGCAACCTGAAATTTCTCAAACAGAAAGACCTCACTATGTCATTGAATTTATCAGTAGGGTCTTACAGAGAGCTTATGATGTTTGGGAGGTCCTATGCTAGGCCTCAGAGATATAAAAAGAAAGCAAGGTATACCTGCCCTCAAAGATTTTCCAATCTAGATAGGGAAAGAAAAAGAAGATAAAATATACATTAAGTTTAATGTGCTTGTCACAGAACAAGCATTTCCACCTTCTGTCATGGGACAGAAGAAAGAATAACAAACTCCTTTACAAGGAGAAGCTGGGTCTCAGAAAGAAGCAGCCTTTGAACTGACTCTCTTGAGGAGCTGGTACACTGTTTTATCAGGAGCAAACAAGGGGCAAGAGGAACAAGGAAAGGACAGAAGCCTGACCATCTGTAGCAGTAGTGAAAGCTCAATTTCAATGACTGGAACTGAAGACACACTAAGGTGGAGAGACAGGAGAGTGGTAGCGGGGTGGGGGGTGGGAGGGAGCTGAAAAGTCAGATGTCATCCCACAGGAATGAAGAACAGAAGACAATTTTAAACTTGGGATTTAGTTTCGGAAGTGCAGCACCATTATATCTAAGGCACTGTGGAGAACAGGTTATTGTGTCGTTCAAATGCTGCTTTCCGTACCTTTTCCCCTCCCCCACATCTGGTTGCAATCCTCTTTCTGAGAATTTCCTGTGGAAATGTGTAAACACGGTTCCCCAATTGTCTCCTGAAATGCCAATAAAGCAGCTTACAGCTAATTGCTGAGCAGGGGAAAGAATAGGGCTAGACTTCCTCCCAGCCATGGGAGAAGGAGTTAGAGAAGAGAAAGTAGGGGATTCAGCCACAGGGAGATGTCCAGGAGGGACCAGGAGAGAGAGCTCAGCAAGAAAAGCCACAAAGTGCAAGAATCCCTGGGATGCTCGCTGGGAGTAAACCAATTAGCTAAGAGAGTTAAGAACAGAGTAAGAACTGCTCAGTTCTTGTGCTGTGAGGTTGTTATTAAACAAATATAAAAGAGTCTCAATTATTTGTGTAGTGGCTGGGTTAAGAGAGAAAATGAGAAACAAACACAGTTTTATAAAAATAACATTAACAGCCCTTGGTTCAAGCTCCAGCAATACACACAGATATGACAGAGAAATGGAGAGAGAGACAGAGACAGCGAATGAGACTACACAATTAAAACCTTTTGTAACTAACTCCAAAGAGCCACACATGTGAATACTGGTGCTGGAATACATACACACACGCAGAGCATGCATCCCCTGCCTTGAAGGACCCACTGCAGACCAGTTAGTGTATGCACTTTGTGAAGGATTTGGGAGAAAGAGGCTGGATGCAGGGAGATTAACGACTAATAAGAAGATCAACACAATGTCAAGCAGCTCACACGAGGACATTACAGAAAGACAGGGTCAAGTAGAGGAGAGCTGGCATGGCCAAGAAAACCAGGCAGCCCTTGGCTACGCCTCCAAATCTGCCACTCTCCCAAGAAGCTTCAGGATTTCTGAGTTCAAGCTTCCTTTTCTACAAATGGTAATCCTAGAATTGTGTTTTCAAGGGTGCTAGGAAGACTAGAAATAATGAAGGCATAAAGCCTCATTTTGTGTTTAGCTCAATACATTTAGAGATCATTATCAGTGAACAAGAGCATATCACCAGGTGTTTAAGAGAAGATAAAAGAGGGACTTCATGGTTAATTGGCCATGAAAAATGAGGGAGGAAGGAAGAATTAGGTATGAGTTCAGCCTCTAGTGGTCAGTGGATGCTGGGTCCAGCCAGCTTCCTCTCTGCATTTAGCCTGAGCCTGCACCGGAGGAAGGCAGTGAGTGCTCTCTTCTGTGGCCTCATACTTGATTTCACATCAAGCCAGGACCTCACTACTTATGTTCTCCAATTCAAAATTAAGGGACGGCAGGAAATAGATGGCCAATGGGAATTATGTTCAAGCTCTTTAGTAGTTAATTTCAAGTCCAAATACCATGTATCAACCAGTTCTCTCTAAGACAACTAGTAAATGTTCTGTGTCTTCCCAAGTACTGGAAGAACCTAAGGAAAGATGGGGGTTGACTTGATGCATTAAAGTGTCAAATTTTTAAATGCTAGGCTGACTGTGAACCTCACCTCAGTGTACATGTCAACAAAAAGGTACTACTCCAGAGGCCTGTATACATTTTTTCTTCTTTTTTGCCTTTAGGCTTTGTATAACAGGCAAGAACAGAAATACTTCAAGTCTTTCAGAAGACTCTTTTCCCGCCAAGTAAGTGGTACCGATTTCTAAAAAAACTCATTTTATGAATTTTCTATTACAACATCCATGTGTGTGGAAATTCATTTTATGCATTATATTTTATTATAGTAGTGTTGGCTAAAACGCCAGTGTTCATAGACAGGAAATGACCAAAAATAAACTGGTTTCACTGCATGCATCCAATGTAAGCAAAGGAAACATTACACCTAGTATTTTGCCATTCCTGCTGGGCAAAAGTTCTCTGCATCGTTCACTGTAGATCTGTCCCACGTTCAGGGAACAGTAAAATCATTAATGGAATCTAGCAAAGTGTTAAAGAACGTCTTTCCTTTCTATAGCCATGATGTTTTCATGGACACTTGTTCCTATGCATTTAGTTATGTGCTCATAGGTTTAAGTCCATGGACACTGTACACAAGAATGACTTATCTTCTTTTTAGCATTATGAAATACTCAGGACTATCAATGATGGTTTAAAGTGGAAAACTCCTGTAGTACTTAAACACAAATTGGAACACTAAAGAAAAGACTTTGTGGTTCTCTAGACTGGCTTTCCGCCTTTAGGAAGAAGGCTCACACAGGCAAGTGTTAGTTTATTTACAAAGAATGTAGGAATACAATCTCCAACATTTAAAATGCTTTACCCTGTACTCTCGGGAAACAGCAGATAGGAATGCGCACACATGTCTAAATCTTTTCCCTCCAAGGCGTCATTCAGAAATGTAAATGCAGAATGACTGGGCAGGGATAAAGTCCCGTGACTAGATGTGGAAGGACTGCCGATTGCAGGGCATTCAGCAAGCTTCAGGAGGCTGGAGAGTGACCACTGTCCAGTGCTGCCAAGGGAACAAACCATTGCCTTGACTCTGCAGTGGGAATAAGAATAAAGATGGCAGGCACTCTGCTAAGAGAGCTTTTAGAGGGGCAGGGACGAATAGTGTGGCAGTGAGAAGGGAGACGACACAGGAGTAGCTGAAGTTCTGAAGGACTGGGCTCGGGGACTGAACTCAGGGGAAGAGCTCTCACGGAGAACAGTGGTGCCTTGGGTTAGTTCCCAGCACTCAGTGAGGAAGAAAGAAAATCCCACCTATTCCCACTGTTAAGAAAACATTCAAATAGATCCCAACAGGGAAAGGAAAGAGCATTCTGAATTCAACATTAGCGTAAGCGGTTGTTCTCAGAGAAGGAAATGAAAAATCAGTGCTAACCTCCATCACACAAACCAATCTGAGGTGCAATGAAGACCAAACTCCAAACATTCATTAAAAAATGGGGACAAGATTTTTATCTTTTCTTTCTTATGCAACATCTAAATGGGCAAGCCATAAAGGAAAAGGTAGACATTCTGGTGGCCTTGTCTACACATGGCATGTAAAGTCTCCGACACGTACAAGCTTCCCAAGCTGAACAGTAGAGAATAAGAAAAAAATTACCAGAGCGACAGCTGAGGAATTTTACCCACACCCCAACCTCCTATCATTTTACCACTTAAGAAGCTGAAAGGATGAAAAGAAATATGAGAAATAGAGAGAATATGAGAACAAAATAAAATACCAGAAAAAAAGTCACAGTCTACTAATGACATGATAGAACAATAAAGTACAAAGGACAGGACGAGTCTGGGTTGGTCATGGAGAGAGCAGACTCAGTGCAGCTCTATTGAAGACACAGAAGAGAAACTTTTGACTACAGAACAGGTGCATTTCTTTCAGCTTTAAAAGCAGGGTGCAACATGAAATTCCAGATTAAAACAATTTGTGTAAGAGGAGAATGGCTCAGGTATGAAGCAGACCACAATGTGGGAAGGGTTGAGCAGATTTTGAGGTATGATGCAAAGAGGGTGTCTGAATTTTATGTTGGGCTCTTCTGAGTGACCAGGGGAGCAGAAGGCATCCGAGTACATACCTCAACTCTGAAATCTAAAACCACATGTCCTATAGACACTTCAGCTCCACCAAATGGTTTTCAAGGTTTTAGTGCTATCTGCTGAGAAGCCTTAGGCTTGCAGAACAGATGTAAATGTTCTTGATCATGCAATGCAGCGGTGTAGACACTCTCACTGGAGTCCTAGAGGGAGGAAGCATGTAGAGTAGAAGCTAGATTGCTGACTCCAGTCTTCCACAAAGCAGCACACCAGGAAGAGCAAGCAGTTCAGGGTTCTCGGAATTCTGACATCTAAAAGTGACCACAACCAGAAGAACACTCAACGAACAACAGCAAATGGTCTGCCAAATTTCAGGGAGACGGGCTGGCATCCTCCATCCCGTTGATGTTCTTCCTGCCACAGCTTGTTGCTGGTCCTGAAGGTGGCAGCCATATTCCTGGGGCAGGCTGCAGGCACCCAGGGGCCACAGGACAGACCACAGTCCCCAAAACTGTGGCGATGTTTTCCTGTGTCTGGCTTTGACCCTTCGGAGGTCTGCCCTTGTTGAGCTTGACTAGAAGCTTCCTGGGTCTAAGGCAGCCTTGGGGTGGCATTTGTCCAAAGCGTGTTCACTGCTGAGGATCGGAACTGGCTTCGTGTATGCTAGCAAGCGCTCTCCCACATCCCACACCCCAACCTCCTATCATTTACTTTTCTTTAATTCTGAGACAAAGACTCAATAAGTTGCCCGGGCTAGTCTTAAACTTACTCTAAAGCTCAGGCTGGCCTTGAACTTGTGACCCGCTGGCATCAGCATCCCACATCGTTGGGACTTTGGCACCAGGCCTGGCTGTCAGAAATATTTGAAGGTGCCTGTAGCTGTCACACGAGTATAGCATAGCAGATGCAGCAAGCAACACACTCCCCAAAAGGCCTAAGACAGAAAAGGCTGGAAAGGGAGGTGCACGGAGGAGGAAGGGAGCTGGCAGATGCTCCCTTGAGCCAAGGGGTCTAGAAGGCTGTACGCATGGACAAACGGCCCCACAGGCTGCACTCAGTCACCTACACTTCTCCCCTACAAAAATAACAAACGCGGGAGGGCTATTCCAGCAGGGCAATGGTACAGCCAGATTCACACTTCTCTCTTGACTTTTTACTTTCACCTTTTACGTTTTTAAGAAAATTATTCCTCAAAACTAATTATGTGTGAAATGGCCTCCCATGTCCATTCTAAATTCAACTCTAGAAATGCCAGGAGCAAGATAGCGTGCCCCTGCATACCCTGTTTCCTCTGGAAATTCGGAGATGGTGCTTCCGTCAATCTGACAGGGTTCCTGAGGAGGAGATGCGGCGTCCTTTCTGTCTTGAGTGGCGTCAGTACTGGCTGCTCGTTGCTGCAAGTCCCACTTCCGAGCAACATTGTTAATCGTTAGCCTTTTCTTTTCCTATGGAAAGTCAATGGAACAACAGTTATACAGTGCTTATTTGGAAGAGAGAAGCACCAGCTTTCGGTAATTTCCAAAGACGACTCCTTGCAGGTAAACAACCAACACAACTTCTAAAGCAAGCCCATAAGCCTGTGTTCACCCTGTGTTCAAATCTCAGTAGCAATGTCAGCCTGCATGGAAAACTGTCTATAAGATGAATACTTCCTGCTCCGAACAGTGGGTTATAGATTTATTTCACTAACTGAAACTCTGACTTGGCAAAGTTATATGCTTCTATCCTTAAACAAAGCAAGGAAAAAAAACCACCTTCATCTTTTACTCAATGATAAGGGAGAGAGAAAAAAAAAAACAGGGATTTATTTGTGTTTCATATTTCATGGTATATCTTGCTTTAAAAATATTTATTTTTTTATTAATGTTCATGTGGGCAGGGGTTGTCCAGGGAGTCCAGAAGAGAGCATCAGTTCCCTTGGAACCGGACTTAAAGTGATTATGAACCCCCAAACATGGTGCTGGGGACCAAACTCAGGTCCTCTGCAAGACAGCCAGAGGTTTAGCTGCTGAGCCATCTCTCCAGCCCTACGTATAAGGATGAAAGAAATATTACGTAGGCTACTAGAAGAAGCTCTATTTAGTAATTTTTTTTTCTTGATAACTACTATTATTCTAGAAGAAAGGAAAGATGAGTTAATTACACCAATGGATGCCTCAGGCAGTGGTTCTCAAGTTTAGGGTGCCTCAACTAACCTGGGGGGTTTAAAAACGGATGCTGAAGCTGGCTACTCTGACGGAGTACTTGGAGGGCTCAGGAGTCTGCCCCTCTAACAAGCTCCAGTACTGCTCACACACGGAGAACACTGAAAACCAGCTGTCTCATAGAAGCCCGCTGAGAAAAGGAGATGTAAGCCTGAAGAAGCCGTGTTCCATTAACATGTCTATTCTGTGGAGTTCCAGCTTAGAGTGACTGGGTGAAGGATTCCTATTCTGGTACTATCACCATTATCAAAAAGTAATACTTCATTATTTTATTGATTTCATGTGTGTGGGTGTTTTGTTTGCACCACGTGGGTGCAGCGTCCATGGAGGCCAGAAGAGGGTGTCAGGTCCCCTGAAGTGGAGCTACAGACAGTTCTGAACTGCCATGTCAGGGCTGGGAACTGAACCAGTGTCTCTGCAGTGCAGCCATGTCTGCAGCTCTTATTTTTATTACATTTTGTAGTGTGTGTGTGTGTGTGTGTGTGTGTGTGATTTCTTGGTGCTAAACTCAGGCTGTCAAGATTGATGGCCAAACCTTTACTGGCCGAGTTGCCTTGCTGGCCTCAAAGTTACCATTTTACATTGCTAGAGGTCAGTTAGAGCAGAATGCTGAAAAGAGCATTTTTCTCTTTCATTCAAAATTTGCCCATGAACGACCCCTTCCCAGAAAGGGGATTATAGGGTTAGGAGGCTTCTTTCCCACTGCCTCAGCCCCTGTATAAATGAAAGCAAGCTTTTCTTTTCTTTTTTTTTTTTTAAAGTACATAAGACATATATAGTCATAGTCAAACTATATATGGGTTTCATAAAGGTTTTTTTTTTATTTTATTTTTTTCTTATCAGTTACATTTTATTAACTTTGTATCCCAGCTGTAACCTGCTCCCTCATTCCCTCCCAATCCCACCCTCCCTCCCTCATCTCCACCGTGCCCCTTTCCAAGTCCACTGATGGGGGGGACCTCCTCCCCATTCATCTGATCCTGTTTTATCTTCAGGACTGGCTGCAAAGTAGCCTTTTCAAAACTCTATTTCTAGGTTTAGAAATTTTCTAGGCCCAAGTTCTTTGCTCTGCAGTTTATTCTTTCAAATTTCTGTGCAGTTTAGAGCACTGAAAACCCTCTGCGTGTATCTCTGAAATGACTGACATTTTGTGTGTACCATTCATTCTTGTACACAGCAATTAGAATCCTGCTATTCTACTAAAACACTATTTCCCTAATCTAGAATTAAAAACAAAATTAAACAAAACTTACTGTATGGACTTCAATTTCAGTTATTTGCTGATGGCTATGCCAACCCAAGCCCTAATCTAAACAATGTAGTTATTTCTACCTAGTAGCAAGACCATTGGCTCCAAACATTTGGCTTCTTAGCTGGCAAAAAAAAAATCATAATGAGACAGATATAACTGTTTAAAAAGTCATAGTATATCTTCCCACTGCGTGGTATATTAATAAATGTGTGAAAGATGTTCTTTGAAAATGCAAACACTTTCTCATGCCCAAAGTGGAGCCTCCTTTCCTTAGGCTGTTAAAAGCTGCTTGGTACAAGACGGCCTGAATAGGTGATTTTGTTGGAGTCTAGATAAGGACAAGAGTACAGTAAGTCACGAGTCTATTCTGAGGTCACGTGGGCATGCCTGGTTGGCAGGGAGCACAGGAGGGCTCAAGATGCCTATGGAGCAAGAAAAAAAAGGAGCTGGATCATGGCTCTGCAAGACCAAAAGGGTGCCTGAGAGAGCTCTGACAGCCAGCTGTGCCTGTAATCACTTAGGAGGCTGCAAGTTGCAGGTGAATGCAGAAGTGGTAAATACGTGGGGGCGAAGTCCATTTTCTCCATTTGAGTCTATTCTTCACTTTCCAGGCAGGACCTCGTCAGTGTCTGTCACAGCGATCACTTTGCTTCATCTCAAAGGCGGAATGTGAAAGGAATATGGATGCTGCTGAAGAAACAGGCCTCACACACCTGGGCTCCTTCCCACCTGGCTTCCCTCACCTCCATGGTCAGTACATGCCACTGCGGGGCACAGCTTTAGAGGTGCGGAAGCTCTGTTCTGAAGCTTCCCCACTCAGGGGCCAGATCTGGGCCTGCTGATACCAATACTTCTCTTACCAAAACCAAAAAGCTAAACAATCTTCATAATCAATCAGAACTCCAAGACTTCACCAATCTGCTGTGTTCTAAACTTGCCACTAAAGCTTTCCAAATACTCCTTGAATGCTCACTAAAATTTGTGGCATATTTCCCCAAATACTTATGGAAAAAATCAGCTGAATTGGGGAGTGGGGGCCAGTACTGAGGTAGACTTTCAGTTGGACAGGAAGGACAGCCTAGTGCCAGGCTCTCCTCACACTGGTAGGCTGCCAGACTTCTAGCTAACTCATCAACAATTTCCATGTTTGTCCTTCTTGCCATGCTCTGGGTCTATCACACAGGAGGGCTCCACAGTCTTCACTGTGAATGTACATGCATGTTTGGGATCATGTAATAACTCACTCACATAGGGCTGGACAGCAGCAGCAGTGTGACAGGGAAGGCCACTCCCCTGCATGAGCAATCTGGAAAGGTTTGGCCACAGTGTGACCTGTCAATGGCTAATCTTGCTCCTATACATTTTTAAATATACCACTGTAGCTACATTTTTATAGACAAAATTATTTAAAATGTATTTTTTATCAACTCTTAGGGGTAGTCCAACATAAGAAAATTAAAATCCTGTTAGGTAATGAGTAAAGAAGAGTCTGTCAGGAGCGGGCTAAGGCCCACTGAATAACGGGATAGGAGATAACCACAAGAGCTGGGGAGGAGTCTGGAGGTCAGAGGTAACTGCAGGGAACAATCATGGACAGTCAGCACATTAGCTGGAGTGACTTTCAGATCTGTAGTCTTGATATGCAAGGTGCTGGGGACAGGTTTGGATGCTAATTTAGGAAGCTTTTTCTTTTTTCTTTTTTTTTTTTTTTTGAGACAGGGTTTCTTTGTGTAGCCTTGGTTGTCCTAGAGCTCACTCGGTAGATCGCTGGTCTCAAACTCACAGAGCTCTTCCTGCTTCTGCCTCCCAGGTGCTGGGATTACAGGCGTGCACCATCATAGAAACTGTTCATAGTGTAGAACAGTTCTGACAAAAGTATGCCCTTGTGCAGCCAGGACCCCTACCAAGCCACAGAACACAGCCGCCACTTTGGGGAACTAAGGACACATGGCTGTGTCTCTTCTGGTCACTTTGAATTTTTCATGTCACTTACCTAAGGGTGGAAAGTACTCTCAGGATGACAGCTAATTTAGAACCCAGTGTGACACAGCTAAGAGCTAGCCATTCTAACTTGTTTTTATCAAACTTTGTGATGATAACATCAAGTTTTTTAAGAGAAGTCACTACTCAGGAAAGTTGGTATCAAATATGCTTAGATTGCCTAGAACTACTTTAAAACAAATTTCCATTTCTGAATTCCTCAAGATTTTCAGCATTTCTGTATCAAGAGAACTAATGGAGAAACATTGTGGGTTTTAAAAGCTGCTATTAAAAACTCAAAGCAGAGCCCGTGAAAGCATATCTATAAGCGCGGTGGTCAACCATGGAGCTTTCCAAAGTGGCACACGAATGCCAGGCAATGCACAAAAGCCTCACTAGCACGAGCAATGCCAATTCCCTTTATGTTGACGCCACATCCCTTCTTTTACAATCCATCTTGCACACCTTGTATTAGGCAGCACTTTTGCACTCCCTAAGCTCAGGTCTATCCCCCACAGTAACCTCAGGAGTGTTTGCTACAAAAACACAAACTGAGTTTTGAAAGCCATGCTCCTGGCCAGTGTGGGGGTGTGTCTGTGCACAGTGGAGGCCACACTGTGGGCAGTACCTTCAGCAAGGACTGCTTGTGACTCTCCCTCTTCTTCTCCTCCTCTTTTTTGGCTACAACAGATGCCACACGTCTTTCTTCTTCCTAGGGAAAAGAAAAATGTTTTTTAGAGAAAGCATCCTGAGGTGTTCGCCGTATTGCAGTGAGATGTCAGCTGCATTGCAGTAAGGTGTTGGCCCCATTGCAGGAGATGAGTATCCAGGATGCAAAATTCAGAAAAGCATGGATATGAGAAAAGAGTAGCCCATAATACAAATCACTACCAACAGCAAATTATCTGAGTAAACAGGACAAAGAACTGTTTCTCCATCATGAAAGAAGAGAATAAGAAAAGCCCAAAACTCATGGTGCTTGTTCATCTACATGTTTAGCTATTTACCACTCCAGATGCCCACAGTGTCACTAAATGGTCGATGGAAATGGCAAATCGAGAAGCTGACATTCAAAGAGTAAGTCATGAGGAAACTGAATGAACCGAGCTGCAGAATCTCACTTCTACCCTTCCCCGCCCCTTTATTTCTTCCCTTTCAACCCCCTAACACTAGATAGAGGGGAGAGAGGGCAAAGTTATCCTTAGACTACTTCCTGCTGATTAGAGGCATCAAGTTCCTTGGAGCAAGTTTTATCTTCACCACCAGGATATTTAATTTCTTCTCTTCTCATTTTGAACGTCTCCTTGACAAACAGCAACCAACCACCAACAGCCAATAAAACAACCCCACCTCTCTGGACCCTAGCATTTATATGTGCTCTGAAAAGTTCCCAGAATTCCAAATGTCACACATGTGCAGAAACTATCAGCAGCTGCCAAAACCACGCCCTTGCTAGAGCACGAGGCAAATCACAGTCAGCTGCTGTGAGGAAGCCCTATAACTCCACACCTGGGAATAAAACAAAAACATTCCCATTAGTATTTCTGTGTTTTTTAAAAGAAACCAAAATCCTCACTACAGACAGAGATGACCATCCTGAAGTTACCTTGGTTATTTTCTGAGAAAACAAATACTCAAATAACTGTAGGGTATCATGACAGAGAGGCAGGTGGGTCTCATTACTACAGAACTTCTGGGAGCCAGTGCCATGCTGATGTACACGGAACACTAGAGAGTCATATGCAGACTCCCTTAGAGCAGAGGCCACATCAAAATGTCTCACTGTCATAGACACAAACCAGAAATACAACATCTTCATCAACAGCAGTAACAGCAGCCACAGAACTACACAGATCTCCTAGGAGCCTCACACAGGATTTTATACTTTTATTCTCCCGCAGTGCTTTGTCTGGGGTACTTAGGATTGTGATTTACTGGAAGGAAAAGGAGACTGAAAGAGACTGGGTAAGCTGCTAAGGAGTGGTGAAGCCTGCTGTCAAACTGCTCTCTGGTTCCAGCATGGCACTGTCGCTTATGATATTCTCTTTTGTTATTTCAAAATAAATTATTAGCTAAATACTGGGCAAGAATTTAAAATATGTAGAGTTTGATTTAAATAGAAGCCTAGAGATTTTAAGGCCTTATTTGATGGAACTGGATATGGGGATGATGGTTTAAAAAAAATTCTGTACTTAAAATTATAAAGTATATAATTACAATAACCCATAGTTTCCTAATTAGTTAAAATTAACAAGCACTCATGCAACTGGAACCCAAATTTCCTAAGCCACACTCAAGGAAACAGCAAGGTACACAGAGGCCACACTCAAGGCAGTAGAGAGGGTACGTGGGAAGCCACGCTCAGGGGAGCAGGAGGAGGACCACAGGGGAGCAGGAGGAAGACCACAGGGGAGCAGGACCACAGGGGAGCAGAAGGAGGACCACAGGGGAACAGGAGGTATGTGGAGGACCACAGGGGAGGAGGAGGAGGAGGACCACAGGGGAGCAGGAGGAGGACCAGGGGGAGCAGGAACAGGAGCAGGTGGAGGCACCCTCAGTGGGTGCACAGAAGGGTGCTCACCGTGATTCTCTTCATGTCTAGCTGGCGCAGCTGCATCATATTCTGCAGGACCGTGTGTTTGTACCATGACTCTTGAGCTATTGGGTTGCCATCAAAGGTGATGTCCGAGAGGGAAGTTGACTCAGCAAGGCAGGAAACACTGTCAAAGCTGCAGAAGAGAGGCACTGCATTATTCTCAGGCTTTTTAAATAATACTTCCAGTTTTTTGTTTTCCTTTTTCCAGACAGGGTTTCCCTATGCAACAATCTCTGGCTGTCCTGGACTTTGTAGACCAGGCTGGCCTTGAACTCACAGAGATCCACTTGCCTCTGCCTCCCTGAGTGCTGGAATTGCAGGTATGTGCCACCACAACCAGCCAATACTTCCAGGTTTTTTTTGTTTTGTTTTTGTTTTTTTAAATGAGATTTTGTTTTAGTTTTGGTGTTTTGAGATAGTCGTACTATTGGCTGGCCTAGAACTTACTTTCTAGGTACACTAGGCAGGCCTTGGTACAATGATCCTCTGCCTCTAAGTGCAGGCATGACAGCACGTGCCACCATGCACAGCACATTCAATAGATCCTTTAAAATACTAAGTTAGATGTACAGGAAAACGGAGAAGATACATCCTCTCCGCCCCTCTATCTACACTGTTAGTTAAATACGCGTGTGAGTATGTGTGAAAATATGTTTAGTGCTCCCTTAATGTCTGGCACTACAAGACTCTAGAAACTCACATATTCCTTGCCCCGTTCCTGAAACAGCCTTTCTCAACACGACAGTCCCTTACGTTAGGATCCGCCAAAAAGGTGGAAGGGAAATGTAGCTTCTTGCTACTGTGACGCTGCTTCTTTAGGCCTGTCTGCTAGAGAGGACACGTGTGTACACTGCCCCGGGCGCATGTGCATGCACATGCCTTAGCATGTCTCCGTATAGCCAGCTGTGACTACATCAACTTACACAAGTTCACACTGACGCCTCCGAATCTCATCCATTATCCACACGTCCTCCCCTCTCCCTGTCTGGAATGCCCCGCTCCAGCAGAGAGGAACCATATGTATAGGGCACTAAAAATTTTAAACGCGCCCAAAAATTATTGATCACATGGCTGTGCTTAAGTGTTATGGTGGCCGCCGTGTCCCTCCGTAGCTGGGGTCACCTCAAACATTTACAATGCAGTCAGAACTTATCAGTGTTTAAATGCTGCACACCTTGAGGGTCACTCTGTATGGCTCTAACACACCATGACTGTGACAAATGCACAGAGGCATGTGTTTACAACTCAAGTACTATAGGGAATAATTTTCTTAAGAAACTCCCCTGTGCTTTACCCGATCCCCCAAATTCCTGGTAAGCACTGATCTTTTACTCTCGGAGTTCTGCAATTTCCAGAATGCTGGGTGGCTGGAATCACGTACTATGATCTGCTCTTTCATTTGGCAATCCACCCGTGTCTTCTCATGGCTTCGTAGTGACTGAGCAATATTCCATCGCATGAGCTTATCACTTTCTTCACTCAACTACAGGAGGTGTCTCGGTTGACAGCTGGTGAAGCTGCTGTAAATCCTTGTCCACAGCTGTCTGTGTGGACATGTTTTAACCTCAGCTGGATCCAGGTCACACAGCTGCCTGGTTACACAGAGGATGGTCATCTGGCTGTGTGAGAAACTCCTCCAGCGCTATCAGCTCCCCGTCCCCGCCAGCATTTGGCACTCACTGGTGTCTCTGGAAGTTCCCCACTGCTGGGTGAACAGTTGTGTGGCCTCTTTTACTCTGCAGCTCCCCAGTGACAAGCGATTTGAACATTTCTCACATGCACAGTTGCCTGTTGTGTAAATTCATGGTGTTTTCAGAGCCTTTGCTTATTTTAAGTGGAGTCTTTGTTTTCTTACTGTTAAACTTTACAATTTAAAATATTTGCAAGTATTTACTATCTGTTTCTTTTAAAATTATATTTACTTATGTAGTGTATGTGTGATGTAAACATGTCATGACACACATGTGAATGTCAGGGGAAAACTTGTAAGAGCCAGTTTTCCCCTTCTACCATGTGGGTTCCAGGGATCAGCTCCGGCTCTCACAGGCCTTTACCGTGAAGCCAGCTTCCTGGCCCCTCTTCATTCTTAACAGTGCCTTTCACAGAGCAGTGGGGTTCGTTTTTAATGAGAGATAACTTAATAATTTCTTTCTTTTTTTTTCTTTCTTTGAATTCTGTTTGGTTTCTGAAGGATGTCTGGGTTTTCTTCTACAATTTATAGTTTTGAGAGTTTTACATTCAGGCTTACAACCCATTTGGAGTTAATTTACTGAAAGATCTAAATTCACATTTTCCCACATTGATGAACTGTCTATGTTTTGTTGACATTCATCTGGTTGTATCTGTGGCTATTTCCAGGCGTGTGCTCGGGCCCATTGATAAATGTGTCTACTCTTTCACCACTGCCCCGGGCCTTAAGTGCTGGGCCTTCAGAGCAAGTCTCTGTAACACAGCTTTGCAATGAGTCTAAACAGGTCAGAGTTCACTCTATGAATGACATGTGTCACTGACAAGAACATGAAGTATGGTCTTCCTCCCCATGAAAATGTGACATTGTATATAATCACAGGTAGATGACTGTCCTCAACTATTAGACTCCAAAATATGTATCAGTCCACACTCCCCCAGACACACTGAAGAGCCAACCTATGGCAGGGCTGCCCCTGTCAGCTATAAACTGTAAACCGAGTCACACTCCCAGCACCAGCCCACTTACGAATGTGCAGGCCCCTGTGTACTGCCATGGATCCTGCCTGTGCTGGTCAAGACGCCGCCCCCACTCCCCCCTGCCATGAGGATGTAAGAGAAGAATATTCCTCAGCTTAATTGGACTTTCTATCTACTCCAGTACCTAGACTGAAATAATTAGGTTCTAACTGAGACAGAAACTTCCTGTGTGGTCACGATGCTGTCAAGTACATCCCTGTCTCCCTCATCAAGCACTGTGAATAAAATCAGAGGACTCCCCACAGGCAATGAACTTGTGGTTCATGGAATCTCAGTTTCATGGTCAACTTCACTTAACTGTACGAAACAGAACTTAACAGGCTAGTGTGACTCTTCAAGCTCTGTCCTTCGGTATTACGCCAAGAGTCTGGGTATTGGCCCTTACATGTGAGATGTAGAAAACATCTTATGATATCTAGAAAACCACACACTGAGATTTTAAGATTTTTTTTTTGAAGATGGGAATAATCACTTCATAAATAGTACTCCAGGAAAATGCTTAATGAACGAGAGGTCATCAACACTCAACTCATACACTTATGCTGAAGAGTGCTGTTTCAGGATTTATGTTGACATTACACCTCTCATGAAGATAAATGAGATGCTACAATAGACATGCTACGATAGACAGCCATATGACAGTCACTCTCCTCCTCCTTTATTGCCACAGTCAGACAGTTCTTCATGTTTTGATCAGATTCAAAGTAAAAACATCCTGAGATTGTTTCAGCTCCTAGCTGTCATTTATCGATCTATAAGATGAATTCATAAACTGATGTGTGTCAAGGCATTTGAGACACGGCAGGATAATTACAGGAAGCATTTTAAAGAGGAGAAAACGGGAGTTTGAAAATCTAATCTAATAATGGCTTCAAGTATTAGTAGATTTGAATAAGCAGCTGCCACTCTGCCTTGATGCCCTTCCCCCAAACCAGTGACTGAGGAGTCCTCAGAGGGTTTTAAAAATGACGTGATGGGAGGAGATGGAGGAGTTGGGTAATGGAGGCAGTGCGGTGGTGGTGGTGAGGTGACCAGAGCTGTAGCTGAGAAGAATCACCATGTAGTAACGCTGTGTAGTGAATACAGGGAGGAAAAGGGTGAGAGTGGAAAGTTAGCTGTAAATTAGATTGCAGTAGGAGGTGAAAAGTTGTTAGGGCCTAGCGTAATAAAAACTATGGTAGTCGTTTAGAGAATAGAGAGCAGAGGATCTATGAAAAGATTGTGAATTGGCAGGGATTTGTAATCACTTGGATGTGATAGAGAATGCTGAATATCTAGGCTTCTCTCTTAAGTGACTAACTATAGTTATGGTTATAGGGCAGAAACACTATAAAAATTCATTAGACTAGTCTTTAAATGAGTATATTTTATTTCATGTAACTTATTTCTCAAAAAACTGATTCAGAAAAAATGAGATTACTTTGTAAGCAATACTCTGGATGAGATGATAGAACAAAGTCTAATTATTAAAAAACAAAAACAAAAACAAAAAATAACTTTCTGCTGATAAAAACTGACCTAGATAGGCGAGGCTCTGCTCCCTCCTCCCACTCTCAGGCTCTCAGTGAGGACTGGCGTGCTAGGCATGGGCTCCCACAAGACCCTGCTCAGGTGTCACTTCTACTCCCTGTGCTCTCAGGAGAGCAGGGAGCCTGCTTGCTCACCCATTGTGTCCATCCTGTCGCTAAACTTTCTCATCCTATTCTTAATAGTTGTGTAAAAGGTCATCTGCCACTCAAGAACTATTATGACCTGATGTGCATAACTAATCAGATAGATACACTAAAAAATGCAAACCGCATGCCAAGAATCAAAGAAAAGTGAGATGCCTTCATTTCACGATAGGTGGGTTCTACCTGTATTTTTATTCACTGTCTCCAGCTAGACTGCAGAGCCCACGGTTTGCTTCTTATTGCTGGTAATTTTAAAGTAACATTATCATCAACACGAAGGGTATATGAAAATGTCAGCTAACAAGCACTCTGCACCTCCTCTTAGTGTAAGTCCCCTCAGGTCTGTCTCTCAAGTAGCCCTCTGGGGTTGGTCTACCAGTTCTCAGTTGAAAGAATGGGTGGTGCCTCACACTGAACTGAAGGCTGTCTTCAACAAAGTTGAGCCTAAACTGTGTTTGTGTGGATAGGGAAGCTGTTACCGTGATCACTGCGCCACCCTTCAGATCTGAGATCTAGAGAGCGAGCTGCTCCACGCCTGCAACTCAGACACAACGGAAGACCGCAGGGCGAGGGCGGCTGTTCTTCTAGGCAGGTCCTGCCCTGACGCCAGGCCCAGCAGCTCCCGGACTGCAGCACTCAAGGACACACCTATGTTCTCACACACTCACACTCACGCATACTCTCCCACACTCATCCTCAGATATGCACACAGACATGAAGTCACTAGAAAGACCCAGAAAATGTGTGTAAGTATTAGAGCGTAAAGCATATTTAAAGAAAAAAGCATTACAGGAGTATGTGTTTGAACAGCTGGTTCACAGCTGTAAAAGGCAGAATCCACATTGGTGCCTCAGCGACAGGATGGACACAGTGGGTGAGCAAACAGGCTCCCCGCTCTCCTGAGAGCATGGGGAGTAGAAGTGACACCTGAGCAGGGTCATGTGGGAGCCCGTGCCTAGCACACCAGTCCTCACTGAGAGCAGGTGTCCCACACGGAGGAGGGAGCAGAGCCTTGCCTATCTAGGTCAGGCAGACAGATGGCTCTATGAGGTGAAAGAGACTGAAGTAGAGCACAGGAGGGGATATGGCGTGCATGGACACACACACACACACACACACACACACACACACACGGGGTGGGGGGAGTTGAATTTAGAGTGCTAGTGAATAGAAGGTCCTGCCATTAATGAAGATATGTGCTCACACCAGGATCTTCTGTCATCTTTCTGGCCAGCTCCCCTTCCCTGCTAACAAATTTCTTCCCTGCAGCAATCGCTCCGCAAGCTGACTCCAGCCCCTAGTTGCAAGACTGGGTGTTTTACACTGCCTGTTGGCCCTTGGCCAGGGTGACTGCTTCCGACTGCTCCCTGGCCTAATTAAGGACACCTGAAACCCTCTGCAGCAACGCCTCCCAAATGTGCCCTTGAGCTGCCAGGATCTCCAGAAAATGGCTACTGTGGTCCAGGAGGCCTCTGATGGGGCTTGGCCATCGGAACATCTATCAAGCTTCCCCGTGAGGTGAATGTTGACGGTTCAGAGAGTTTGAACATTCAGTTCTTCAGAAACTTCCTGCCAGACTGAATGTTCTTCACCACAGAGCCCTGAAGGGCACACTGGTACGCATGGAGCCAGCTTTCCTACAGCCTGCCACATTCATGCCTTCCACATGGGGTGTGGTGTGTTCTCTGTGACTCGATCATACAGTTGTAGGAAAGAAAACCCATACGTCCAATTTCTGCCATTCTCACCAATGCTCCCTGTGGTGTTTTACTCAAAGAAATGTCATCAACAACTGGCTGCAGTAAAAACAAGTTCCTTGAGAAAAGAAGTGGGGAAGAGACTGTGCTGAGCTGGGAAAGGGTACGGCAGAGGACACTGGCCACAGCTCTGGGCGAAGGTCAGCTTCCCTCTGTATCTTAGGGTTCTCCTGACTCAGCCCCTATGAAAACTGGGAGCACATTCGAGGTCCCTGTGCCAACAAAAGGCCAACAAACTGTGAAAAGTTTTATGAAAAAAAAAAAAGAATTTAAATATACATTTCTCAAAAGCATGTATGCAACCAGTCAACAGGCTCTCACACACACACACACACACACACACACACACACACACACACACACACATCATACTGAAATTCCAACTGAAAACACAGTGAGACACTATTTCACCATGTTTGTTAGAACAGCCACATCAAAACATGAGGGGAGGGTGTCAGCAAGGACACACATGTCCCCACAGGCTCCCGTTCTGAAGGTTGGGCCCCACTGCCCAGCAGGCCACTAGTGTTTCCTGAGGTTCACTGCCCCTGGCAGTTCTCTTGCTCTCTGCTTCCCAGTCTACTGTGACCTGAAGGGTCCCTGCCACACCAATGCTTCAGTAGTCTGGCTTCCTCACCACCGGGGCCCAAACCCTCAGAAGTCCTGAGCCTAAATGAATCTCTCCTTCCTTCATTTGTTTCTGTCAGATATTGTGGTCACAGTGATGGAAAAGCAGTACATGGAGAAGGGGAACCTTCGTATACTGTAGCATACTGTTGGCAGGACTAAGTCACCATAGCCAATATGGAAAACAGTGGGGAGCAGCTTAAAAGAAATGAGCTTCTCCGTGAGCATGAGCTCCTCCATGAGCACGCAATCCCCTTTTAGGTTTGTTTACTTGCTTTTGTGAGACAGAGTCTCTCTGCGTAACAGAGCCCTGGCTGTCCTGGACTCACTCTGTACACCAGGCTGGCCTGGAATTCACAGAAATCCACCTGCCTCTGTCTCCTAAGTGCTGGGATCACAGGCCTGTGCCACCATGCTTGGCTGAGCAACCCCATTTTCTATCCAGAGGAAATGAAATGACAATGTGAAGAGACATGCTGTCTCCAGGCCCAGGGTTACACTACTCACAGAAGGTACAATATGGAACCAACTTCAGCATCTATCGACAGCTGAATGGATAAAGAAACGTGGTGTGATTGACAATGCCCATGAGCAATATCTGAGGGTTGCCCTGTGCCATCCATGTGCATAAAGATGGTACATGTATGTATGTTCATGTATATACATGTGCACTCTTACATGCATGTGCGCAGGCACCTACACACCCAGACACGGAGGAAGAAGATGTGAGGTGTATATATACACAACACAATCCTAGTCCACCTCAGAAGGGAATCTTGTCCTTTGCAATAACAGGAATAAATCTAGAGGACATTGGACTGAGGGAAATAAGCCAGAGACAGAGGGACAAATCTATTTTCTCTCACTTATATGCGGAATCTCAAACAGCTGGCTTTATAAAAGCATTTAACAGAATGGAGATTACAAGGAGCTGGGGCAGGACCGGTGAGAGGAAGGGTTCTCAACAGATCCACCTTTCTGTTAGCAGGCGTGAGATCTGCGTACTGCATGCTGGTTCTGTTTAATAATACTGTAGCATATGTGTGAAAAGTGCAAATTGATCTGGTCATTCCATAAGATATGCAAATGGCCCACTTTCCTTTCTGTTGCTGTGATAAACACTGCTATCAAAAGAAATTTGGGGAGGAAAGGGTTTCTTTGGCCTATACTCTAGGAAAGTCAGGGCAGGATTCGAGGCAGGAACTGGAAGAAAGAGTTGAGGCAGAGGCCCCCCATGGCTGCTCAGCTTGCTCTTTGATACAGCCCAGGCCCACCTGCCCAGGGATGGCGCCGTGCACAGTGGGTTCAATCCTCCTACATCAAATAGCAATTAAGAAAATGCCCCACAGACATGCACATAGGCCAACCTAATGGAGGTAATGCCTCAGCTGAGAGTCCTTCCTGGGTGTGTGAGTTGACATGAAGCTAATTATGACAGAATGTCTCTACATCTCAAGTTGCACACCATAAACATGTATGCTTTTATAAAATAAAAAGTATTTTTTAAACACCAAAACAGTTCTCAGAGATTAGCTGAAAGTTTTGAGCCATCCTTACAGAATTTGGCATTTATAATTAGGTCACTGGCATAGCTTTTCATGCACTCAGGATAAACAAGGCTGTTAGATTTCCCTTCAATGCAAGAATCCAGAAGTTCCTTCACCTACTGTATTTGCACACAAGGGAGTTCATGCATATGCATGCCTGTGTGTGTGTGTGTGTGTGCGTGCGTGTGTGTGTGTGTGTGTGTGTGCGCGCATGTGTGTGTGTGCGCGTGTGCGTGCACACGCACGCACACACACACACATGTTGTGTTTTGAGACACGGTCTCTCTACATAGCCCTTGCTAGCTCGGAACTCAGTTTGTAGACCAAACTGACCAAAACTCATAAAGATCCAGTTTCCTCTGCCTCTCCAATGCTGGGGTTAAAGGTGTGCTCCCCTAAGACCATCTAGCATGAAAGCATTTTAAAGGAGAAAATAGTGCTCCCTCTTTTAACCAAGTCAAGTACTCCACAAGGTTGGGTAATTATTTTCCTTCCTGGACAGGTCAGGTTTCTGCGCCACATGAGAGTCGCCGTTAACGCTAAAGATGAGAACGAAAGAGTGAGGAGCCAGCCTTCTAACTACTCCTAACCTTGTGCTCATGGCCTTTTTAGAGTTCGGATGTTTGATGCTACCAAAAAGCTGGTGTGTTTAGATCTGGTCCCTGAGGCAATGGTGTTCAGAGGCCTTTGGGAGGTGACTAGGACACAAGGGTTCTGACCTCAGGCCTGCATTCCCAGCTCAAAAGGGCATTAGAAGAGTGGTGGAAACCTCAGAAGGTGGAACCTGTGTGCAGGCCTTAGGAGTGTGTGCTATCTCTGCACCTTCCTTCTCCTTCCAAGCTGCCAGGAACTTGAGAGAGTTCCACCAGGCACTTCTGGCAATGATATACTGAGCTACTGCAACCTGAGGGCAACTGGGCCAAAAGACACTGGAACTCAAGAACCCATAAGTCAAACTAACCCTCCTCCTTTGATTTCTCTGCTAGTTCTTCATAGCAATGAAATTGACACACCTTCCAAGAAAACCTCCCCAAAGAGACAAATGTGACATCTCCCCCTGGAGAGGCTGGAGGGCCCACTGTACACCGAAGAACCCTCAGTTCTCTCTGTCTTTTCTGAACCATTGGTACCAGAGCTGTAGCTCTGCTCTTCCTAGAAAAAATGGTTCCTATCTTCCAGCTCCTCTCTTCCAGCAATGGTGTGAGCAAAACTCTGTTTGAAAAGATATACTGCCTGATTGTGGTGGACTGGAGAGGTGCTATGGCAGTTAGGAGTGCTTGCTGCATAGTTATGGGGACTGGAGTTCTTATCCCAGCATCCAGGCAATAAACCAGGCTCCCCACCAATGCCGGAACTCTAGCTCTTACTGATCTGATGCCCTTGTATGGCCTTTGTGTAGACCACCCCCCAACCCCCACATAGATATAGGCACTTGCACAGATCACAGATCACACACACACACACACACACACACACACACACACACAAATACATAAATCAAAATTTAAAAGCCAGGTGGAAGTGTACACTGTTAATCCCAGCACGCACTCTGGAGGCAGAGGTAGGCAGATCTCTGTGAGTTCAAAGCCAGCTTGGTCTACATAGCCAAGATATGCCAAGGCTCAGTAGAGAGACCCTATCTCAAACAAACAAACAAACAAATATAAAAAAGATTCTGATTATGTGTATCAACATTACATTCTGTTATTTTGAACACCATTTGTCTTGACTCCAGTGGCTCTTCAATTGATTCAAAACTTAGAGCAGAGGTTAAAGGCTAGAATTACTGAACCTCGAGTCAGCAGCAACTCTTGGGAAGTCTAGTCCTACACAGCTTACAAAGCAGTGTTTGCGCTTCCATCACAAACAGTGGAACACATGCTCTCTCGCCCAAGCAGCACCATGCTGCCCTTTCAGAGTCTGTCCACTTAACTCTGCTGTTCTCTTCAATAAAGATTAGGGAACACTCAGTGACAGTTAGTGTATGACACTGTTTCTATAGGGAGGTAAAGTAATGAAGACTCAAGTACAGGGCTGACACCTGGGTAGCATCTGAAAATCTAGAGTATAGTTTTAGTCCTTTCCTACATTGTACATCTCAGTTAGAAGGAAAGGTTCAGACAGAAAGGCCAATCTTTCAGTTAAAGATTAGACTGTATCACTAGAACTGAGATAATGGATCAATGTTTTATTGATGATTTATAAGGAATTCATGGCCTATGGGTACAGATGAGCAAATGGCAAAGATAATGTCCCGTCAGCAGTTTGAAAACCTGAGAAACAGAATTGCAGTTTTAGTCACAAGGATATCAGGCTTTTTATCACAATATAAACTGCTATAAAACAGGAGAAAAAGAGAATCCAAGTGTTAAATAAGACATGGTATAGAGTCTGGGCCCGAGAGAGAGAGAGAGAGAGAGAGAGAGAGAGAGAGAGAGAGAGAGAGAGAGAGAGAAAGAATATGAAAGTCACATTGACCTTGACTTCTGCCTGGAGACACTTTCCAGACCACAGGGTGCACTTGGCAGTGGATCCAAAGAGCCCAGAGGTCTCACGAGCAAGATGAAACACAGAGCAGCTTCTGGGTCTGCTGGGGTGTACTGGGCGTGCTCTGGGTCTGGGAGTACTGGGTGTAGGGGTAGGTAGCGAAGAGGAGTCAGTACCCAGAGGAAACCCAGGAGCCTGTAAGTGGGTCTCTGGGTAGCTGCCTGAGATCAGGATGTACACGCAGGCCCGATGCCACAAGCCCTTGCAAAATGTAACTGTTGAGGAGCTGTGAGATCAAGAGCATCTATAGACCACCTAGAACTAGGAGACAACAGCATTCTAGACAGAGTGAAGAAATTTCACACGTCTTTAATCCCAGCACTTGGGAGGCAGAGGCAGATGGATCTCTGAGTTCAAGGCCAGCCTGGTCTACAAAGTGAGTCCAGACAGCCAGGGTTATACAGAGAAACCCTGTCTCTAAAAAACCAAAAAGAAGAAAAAAAAAAGGAAGGAAGGAAGGAAGGAAGGAAGGAAGGAAGGAAGGAAGGAAGGAAGGAAGGAAGGAAGGAATTTCACTGAATATCCGGATTATCCACTAGCGTGCTACCTGTCCTCAAGTACAGGGTAATCACAGAAGATGATTCCATCTTCCTGTGTGGTAGAGGCTTGAAAGGGTGATTAAACAGAGAATAATCTAGATATTTATTTCCGAGAGCTATGTGTTTACACTTCAAACAGAAATAAAATCTGGAGCCATTCACTTACATTCCAAAGGCTAAGACTTCAGCCTGTTCACCTCAGGATATATTTATGCTAGGAAGATAAGGTTGGTTGGCCTTCCTCATCCCTCTTTCCTCTCCACTGTTTCTCTTTCATCTCTGGAGAGAAGGTACAGATGTGTAAACAGTTCCTATATAAATTCTGGGGCTAATAATGCGGGGCTCTGCCATGTACTGAAGTCCTTCCTCATTCATGTAGCTGGCATAAGCCTTTATCACATAGCCTCAAAGGGCAAAACAGAGCATGGAAAACAACGCGGGTAAATAATTGTCTCTCCCATGGATCCAGAAGCCCTGTGTTTAATGTAAGAATAGCACAAATATGTATTTTAAAATGTATCACCTAGTTCTAGAATAAGTATCACTGTAGATCTGCCCTATTCAATTAACAAACAACTCTAAGCATTCCTAATGTGAGTCTCAGCTGAGTCAAAGCTGACACTTCAGTAGGTTAAGCAGCAAGCACTTGGTACTTCTAAGCAAGGCAACATTACCCACACTCACACCAATGCTTTGACACTGTGGAATGCCCAAAACACAATTCCTTATAAGTTGCCCGACCAGAAAATAAGCAATAAAATATGAAACACATATTGAGGGGGAAAAGAGCACCAAGGAGAACACGGCAGTGAGAGGCAGGAAGCCAGGGCCTATGGCAGTGCGCAAGTCACCTCTCCTCCAGGTCAGGCCACCACACACTGCCGGTGCTCGCTTCCCTGTAACAGCGGACTCAGGAGCTACCACAGGGAGCTGTCAGCTCTCTCCAAGAAAGAAATCTAAATCTTTTCAGAAGTTCAAAAAGCAACTGACAGCTTGAAGCCTGAGGAAACTGGGTGTGGAAGGTGTTGGGATCGTTGTGAGCAACAAAGGGAACTGAGTGCGCCCAATCCTAACAACTTCTCTGTCCTGTTTACTTCTGAACAGACTCACATGCTGGGCCGTGGCCACACGGAACAGAGAGGCTGAACCCTGAGACAGCCACATGAGAGAATTTGCTGAATGAAGCCATCAAAAGAGCCATGCAATGCAGGAGAGGCCTCTATGGCCTCTGTGGGCCCCAGAAAAACATCATAAAACACACGTGTGGGGAAACACTCAAACACGCTTGTAAACGTTATTTAGGAATACTGAGAACATCAGATTCAGTGCAGCCTTATTTATTCATTCATTCAAGTGACTACCAGCTGCCAGCCTATGTGTGCCTGGTGCGACATGAGCAGTGACATGAGCTGCCTGGGCACCCTGTACTCTGTGAGGCTGAGTGTAGAGGAAGGAAAGAGAAAAGCATTTCTTCATTTGGGGTTGTATTCCCACAGAATGAAAATAATTCTCTCCATTTGGATTTGAGTTTTGATTGTAAAAAGAAACACATTTCCCTCCATGGAATCCAACTGCAAAGTTCTGCAACTGGGAGGCCACACGGGGTTTGGCACGGTTGACCGTCCACAGGAGCAAATGCTCAAATCAGCTGACTACTGTGTCGTCACTTCAACGCTTTGCCCTTCTCTGTTTGCCTCTGTGTCAAGTGGCCACACCACAGCAGTCAGGGCTCCGTTCGAGCACTAAGGACTGCATCTGGCCTTTGGCAGCGTTCCTACAACGCAGCTACAAAATCACTGTTACAAGAGGTGAACCACTTAGGACTATTCCTCAGAGTTATCTTGAGTTTGGTTTTTAAATTGTGGGTTTAATCTAATGATGCCTTAAATTTGTTTCTGAATATACCTTTGATTTCTTTCTGTTTTTTAGAAAAACTAAAAAAGAAATCATACTTACTTGCTTCTGAACCAAGAAAAAAGCTACCCAGTACTTAATCACAATAATTTTAAGCTAAAGGGCCTTCCTTTTAAGAATATGCAAAAAAAAAACTTCTATGTAAATTTTAGAACCTTCATATTAACAAAACCTCAGAGGGTCTTTGATACATCATTGCTTTTAAAAATGTCAATTCATGAAAGAAGTGGGAAACAGTAAGATCTGGAGAGGACAGGAACTCCACAAGGAAAGCAACAGAACCAAAAACTCTGAGCACAGGGGTCTTTCCTGAGACTGATACTCCAACAAACGACCATGCATGGAGATAACCTAGACCCCTGCACAGATGTAGACCATGGCAGTTCAGTATCCAAGTGGGTTCCATTGTAATAGGAACAGGGACTGTCTCTGACATGAACTGATTGGCCTGCTCTTTAATTACCTCCCCCTGAGGGGGAAGCAGCATTACCAGACCACAGAAGAAGACAATGCAGCCACTCCTGATGAGACCTAATTGACTTGGTTCAGAAGGAAGAAAAAGAAGACCTCCCTTATCAGTGGACTTGGGGCGAGGCATGCAGGCAGAAGGTGGAGGAAGGGAGGGATTAGGACGGGAGGAGGGAGGGAACCACAGGGGGGATACAAAGTGAATAAAGTGTAATTAATAAAGAATTTTAAAAAAGATAAGGAAAAAAAAAAAGAACTGTCTCCCAATGGTGAGAATAATATTGGTGGCTTTACTGTTTATAATATACTGACAGACATGAAAAAAATGTGAATATGCAAGTTATTATTTTCATTTAACACTAATAAAATTTATTTTTAAATGAAAAAAAAATGTCAATTCAACTTACAGCTTCCGAAATGTCATTATCCCTTGTGTACTATGTAGGGTAAGATAATTAAAATCTCTCTTCATCTCTGTGTCTGTACCTGTGTCTGTGTCTGTCTCTGTTTCTCCCTCTCATACACATGCACACACACACACACACACACACACACACACACACACACAGACAGAGAGAGTTTCTCTATGGCTTCTTCAAATGTCTTTAGTGTTAGCGATTCTTTCTCTCATTCCCTCCTCACCTTTATATCACCTGTGTTCTACTAACCCTTTCCCTTGAGATTTTTCTCCTGCCATGATCACCAATGGTCCATTTTTAGTTTACTAAATTCTCCAAGTCCTCCAACTTAGACCAGCTTATCTAAAGACTCGGTGCTGGGGTCCTCACAGGCAGCATTTGTCTTTCTAGGTCTGGGTTACTTCACTTAATACAAAGTTCTCCAGTTCCATCCACTTGGCTGCAAATTTTATGATTTCATTTTTATTTACAGCCGAATAAATTTCCATTGTGTATAGGGATCACGTTTTTATTGCCCACTCATCAGCTGGTAGGCATTTAGGTTGTTTCCATGTCCTAGCTATTAGGAGTAGGGCAGCAATGAACACGGATGAGCATGTGTCTGAAGCAGGAAAAGGAGTACAGCACCAGAATGGGATACTTCCTTCAGGTTGTTGGTCAAGGGTGTCTGAGAGATCCAAATCAAACCAAAACAGACTACGGCACCTTCTCTTGGTTGCCACTAGAACCTGAAAAGGCCCTATTGCTGAAGACACCACACATTCTGATCACAACACATAGGAAAATCAAATGGGCCAATTCCCGATGGCTAGCTCTCGTACCTGGACTGTGCTACGCAAGCTGCTAAGGGAAAGTCATCAACAGTCTAACCCACGAGTGAACCCTGCGAGCTATGATGACAAATGCCTCGGACTGTGATAACGGCAACCACGTAAGGGTAACCACACTCCTGTTAGATTTAAAGCCCGTTCCACGGGGAAACAAAACAACAACAACAAAAGTATGCCTGGTACTGAAATCTGGCCAAGAACTGGATGGGGAGCTCATGGGCATTACGGGTGAACCTGCACACTAATATTTTGCTAAATGAACACAGTGTCAATCTGCCCTCTAAATTCAGATCTCTATACCCAGCTCTCAGACTTCACCAGAGAAGCCTCTTTGTTCAATGGACAGAAGTTAACACTGAAACTCATACCTGGCCAAAGAACAGAGAATAAGTGTCTGTGCTTACTCATCTACAAAAGGGACATCTATAAGACACACACACACACACAGACACACCCCAAGCTCAGGCACCATCATGGAAGAAGTAGAAAGATTGTCAGAGCCACAGGTCAGGGAAGATTGGAATGCCAGGGACCACTCACTCACACATTCACGGCAGTTATAGCTGCTTCACAAGACCTGTGCAGGATCAAGCCAGTCCATATTATAGATAGAAGAAGGTGGGGCTTGTAAGCCCATACCCCAGCAGTTCTCACCCCTTTGGGGGTCTAACAACTCTTTCACAGGGGTCGCCTAAGATGGTCAGAAAACACAGATATGCACATTACTGTCCATAACAGTAGGAAAATGATAGTTATGAAGTAGCAAAGAAAATAATTTTATAGTTTGGGGTCACCATAACATGAGAATTGTATTAAAGGGTTTCAGCATCAGTAAGGCTGAGAAGCACTGCTCTGTCCCATGGTAAGCGATGGACAGCTGATGGCTTCCAGGACAGAGTCAGTCTTCTTTAAGGGCTGGCCAATGGCTGGTGTCTAGGCCCCTACCCTGTCGTCCTACTCCAATGAGTGGCCCCAGATCCACCAGTAAAGGGGAAGCACAGATGAGACAGTGGGTTATTAAAAAAAAGCAAGGGGACAGGAAACTGGGATGGGGTTAGGGTGATTCTGGGAGGAGTTATGGGTAAATGTGATTAATGCTCTACCTGCATCTGTGAAATTTTCAAAGACTGATAAAAATATTGTATTAAAAATGTTAACCAAGCCACCATGGTGGCACACATCTGTAATCCTAACACTTAACAGTTTAGTTATACAGTGAGTTCAAGACTAGCCTAAGCTACATAACAAGAGCCTCTTTCTAAATAAATAATATACAGACATTTATGCTAATTCATTGCCATGAATAGCCACAAACCTCTCAGCTTCTTAAGTGTGAATTCAGCCTGATGCAAGGTGTGTAAACAGCCAGCAACCAGGGCCTTCATTTAATTTTAGTTTAAGAAGGCTTCTTTTCAGAAAACACCTCAATTTATTTGAACTTGTGAAAATGAACCTTTATAACTACAATAAAAGGAGCTAGAAAATTCAGTGTGACTTCAAAATTGTATATGCTTATTTATAAAGCTGGTTGAGAAGGTCCAGCACATCCTCGATTGGTACCTGCTGAAGACAGGTGATCTCTGAACTGAAAACACAACTGTGGAATAATTAACCTCATCATTTTCTCCAGGGGAGCTGGACAGTACACTCAGTGCCACACCCCATTTCAGAATGCCTTCCTACAACCCAGGGCAGCATTCTTATGTACTTTTGTACCAGCAGAATTAATATTTTAAATAACTACAGGTAAGACATGACAGAAGTGGAGGATAATAAAATAAGGCAGGACTGTCGGCGTTGTCTTCCTCTGTGGCCTGGTAAGGCTGCTCCCCCCTCAGGGGGAGGTAGGTGATCAGAGAGCCAGCCACTGAGTTCATAGCAGAGACAGCCCCTGTTCCCCTTATTAGGGAAACCACTTGGACACTGAGCTGTCATGGGCTACATCTGTGCAGGAGTTCTAGGTTTATATAGATGCATGGTCCTTGGTTGGAGTATCAGTCTCAGAAAAGACCCCTGGGTCCAAATTTTTTTGATCTGTTGCTCTCCTTGTGGAGCTCCTGTCCCCTTCAGGTCTTCCTATCTCCCCCTTCTTTCATAAGATTCCCTGCACTCTGCCCACAGTTTGGCTATGAGTCTCGGCATCTGCTTTAATACCCTGCTTGGGACCTGATAGGCTAGGGTCAGATGGGAGGGGGAGAACCTCTCCTATCAGAGGACTGGGGGAAGGGCATGGGCGGAGAACAGGGAGGGAGGGAGGGATTTGGGAGGGGATGAGGAAGGGATGGGAGGGGATGAGAATTGTAATATATAAAAAATGTTAAAAAAGAATACATAAAAACAAACAATAAAAGCAGTAGTAAAAATAAAAAATAAAAGAAGGCATATAGTAATGGTTTAAAAAGGTAATGCTGGACATTAGATCTCCTTCAGCAACCATGTAAGAGAGCAAACAGGCCTGATAGAGGCTCCCAGATTTCTCACCAACTTACAGTCACCTTATTTCTCTTTCCTTTTCTATTCTATTCATTTCTCTCCTTCCTTCCTTCCTTCCTTCCTTCCTTCCTTCCTTCCTTCCTTCTTTCCCTTTCTTCCCTTCTTTCAGCTGGGCCTGCTTCATGAACTCTGACCCTTCAATAAACTGTAGGGCTTACAAACACTGTCCTCAGAAAACACCACTTTTGATAGTTGCTGAAACTAGAAAGAGCAGAATCATAGGGCAGGAGAGGGCCGCTGTAAAGAAAAGCCATAGGGCCACATTTCTCAAATTCTCAGCAGCCCATTCAAGCAAGACTGCTACAGATGGAAGTTGCCTGATTTTCAGGGCTCCCTGCTAACTGCAAGAATGAACCTCTAGGCTCTATCCACACCACCTAGATGCTTTTCTTGGCAGTCAACTCCATATACAATTTAGTGAATTAGAAGACACAATGGAAGTACACGCTGTTAGAGGTTCAAAGAGAACCTCACCCAAATTACAACTGGACAAATACAAAGACGCAGAGGGTATACAAAGAAGTTGACTTCTGATGCTCACTTATCTACAGAAACGTTTACAGGCAATATTAAACCCCAGAGTTGTAAGAGAATGAAGTCAAGTTGGTTTCCATAACAGAGGAAAATCTGGTACTTGCCCAGCATGTGCAGTCCCTGAGCTCCATCTAGCCCCAGCAAAACACACACACACACACACACACACACACACACACACGAAGGAAGTGATCATTAGTGGTTACAATTCTTAACAGCAGCTATTGGAATTTTTCTCTTTAAAAGAAACCAGTGTGTGAGCATCACATGTACACACATGGCTGGTGCCTGCAGCGGTTAGGAGAGGATGGTGGATGCCCTGAAGATGCAGACATTTGTGAACTATCGTGTGGGCTCTAAGAATCCAACCAGAGCCTTCTGGAAGAGCAGCCAGTGCTCTGAACCGCTAAGCTGCTTCTACTACCATATTAGATGGTTTCTAACAGCACTGCATCCTCAAAAGCCAAATTAGATGCCTAGATTAGAAGTTTCAATGTCAGGGTAAAGGCAGGTAAAGGCACCTGCCACCAAGCCTGGTAATTCAATCCCCAAGATCACATGGTGGGAGGTGAACACTCATCCAGCATGTTGTCCTCTGACTTCTACTCGGATGCTGTAGTGCATGCAGCTGCCCGTAATAAAATGTAAATGTGAAAGAACACTGTGCTGAGAACACTGTGATTGTCTTTAAAGAGTGAGTCTAAAGACATGGCTCAGTAGTGAAGAGCACTAAATGCTCTTGCAAAAGATCCAAGTTTGATTCCCACACCCATTAAGTGGCTCACTTCTTGTAACTCCAGTTCCAGAGGATGGATGCCCTTTTCTGGCCCCTATGATGGGTACCTACATGCCCTTCTCTCTCCCTCCCTCCCTCTCCCTCCCTCTCTCTCTCTCTCTCTCTCTCTCTCTCTCTCACTCACACACACACACACACACACACACACACGGACATCCACTTGCAAACAAAAGTAGAAAATGTTCCTGAAGCAGCATTTCCCATAGAGTGCAGAGGGGTCTCTGGTGTTTTCTCTTCTGTCTCAGTTCCTCGTTCTAAAGAACCAAGCTGGTTGTAGCATCCCTGGACATGTTCTGACCTGAGTTTGCAAACACAGACCAGTGGGACTTTCAAGTCAGGTGTGGTTACTGGCTTTACCTATGAATTCTTGCACTGGGTTTAAAACTACAGGATTGAGGCTAGGGGGATCTGTGGAATTAGAACCCACAAAAAGTAACTCCAAACACTGTGTTTAGCGTATGCACTCTTAGCGACATTTAATCTGAGAGGTACAGGATGATCTCAAGTTTTTCTGATAGGGAGGAGAGGTGACGTCATGGTAGACACAAGGACTGAGCAGAAGGGGCTAGGTGGGACAGGATGCTGTGCACTGTGGAAAAAGCTGAGAATGGAAAGGGAGGCCAGGCCCATTCTGAAAGCTCCCTCTTCTAGTGTATTCTGTACGATGCCAAGAATACATGAGTATTCAGACACAGCCATGTATGTCTTCATCAGCTTCAGAAGAGAGAAATCCAGAAAGAAATTCCGACACACAGCAACATAGATGACCTTGAGTATATTATGCTAAGTAAAATGTGCTGCACATAAAAAACAACCACTGTAAGATTCATTCCTGCAAGGGATCTCCCTCTAGCAATCAAATTCTTGAGACAAAAAGTAAAACAGAAGTTGCTAGTGGCTGAGGATAGGGAATGTTTGTGAATATAGAGCTCCAGGCTTACAAGATGAAAGAGCCCTTGAGATTGGCTGCAAAGCAAGATGGACATACCTCACTGTCACAGTTAGGGTTTCTATTGCTTTCTATTGCTTTCCAGTTCAGAAGTTTAGGCCATTTTGTCATGGCAGGAAGCAGGGCAGCCCGCACACAGACGTGGAGCTAGAGAAGCTGAGAGCTCTACACCTGGATTGGCAGGCAGTAAAAAAAGGAGTGCCCCACTAGGCCTACACTGAGCATAGGAGATCTCACAGCCCACCCCCTCAGCCACACGCTTCCTCAAACAAGGCCACACCTCCTAATAGTGCCACTCCCTATGGAGCAAGCCTTCAAACCCAGGAGCCTATGCGGGCCATGTCTATTCAGACCACCGCATGCCATTCCCTGGCCCCACAGGCTTTGAGCATAAAGTAATGCAGAAACGCATTCAGGCCAACTTCAAAACTCCTCACAGTCTATACCAGCCTAAACCTGTTTAAAAGTGCAAAGTTCGAAGTCTCTTCTAAGATTCATTCAATCTCTTAACTGAAATCCCCTGGAAAATCAAAACAAAAAAGCAGATCACACCAATGGCACAGAATATACATTACAGTTCCAAAAAGTAGGGAAAGGAGCATAGTGATGGAATACTAGACCAAAGCAAGACTGAAAACCAGCTGGGCACACTCCAGACTTTGCATCTCCATGTGTCATGTCAAAGGCCTCTTCAGTCCTCCAACTCCTTTCAGCCTTGTTGACTGCAGCACACTTCTCTCTCTTGAGCTGGCTCCACTCCCTGCTAAGGGCTCTCCTCTGCAGGTATACCATAGCTCTGGCATCTCCTACATCTTGGGAGTCTCCAAGACAATCCAGGCTTCACTTCACAGCTTCATGCACTGGCCTTTCTAGGCCTCCATTCAGGGACCCACATGACTGGCCTCAATGGCTTTCCTTAATTGTGGAGAAAAATTCCATAACCCCTTTTCTATCTTGACTTGAAAGCCAGAATCATAAGGCTGAAGCAGCCAGGTTTTACTAGCTTGCTGGGGCTGGAATATGGCCCTCTCACCAGTTACATCTTCACCAGCTTCCTGGTTTCCACAGTTTCTTTCATTATCTAAGCTTGGCTGTCCTGGAACTTGCTCTGTACCAGGTTAGCCTTGCACTTAGAGATCAGCCTGCCTCTGCCTCTGGAGTTCTGGGATTGAGGGCATGTGCCACAACACCTAGACCTAAGATTTCCTCAATTTCTTTTCACAGATTGGAAGCTGAGCTGAGTGGGATCTTTTCCTGAGCTCACTACTCCCTTTATCCATTTAACACCAGAATTTTCTTTCATTTCAGCACAGGAGTGCCCTTTTCTCCTCAACCTATATGTTTTGTATTTTCCCTTGCTCAGCTTGCTGATTTTCCTTGTAGATCCGCACAAGAGTGGTCACTAATGATCACACAGCAGAGGCAATATTAGAATGTTCTGAGATATCCTCTTCCAGTGCAATTAATCCAGACTCTTCATTTTAGGGCCAGGTAGACTTTTCTTCAGACCAGGAGAAAAAGCAGCCGAATTCTTCACCAGTATATCCCAAAAATAACCTCTAGGCTACATAGTAATACTCTTCTCTGAAAGCTCTTGAGCCAGTTTCAGAATTGAGTCCCCATAGCTCAAATCACTCTGAGCACCACTGTCTCCCATGCTCCCCACTACAGAGTCCAACTGCTTTTGTGACCCAAAGAACCGAAGTCCATATTCTTTCAAACAAAAGCACAGCAGGCTTAGCAGAGCACTACCTGACTTTCAGTACCAACCTCTGTGTTAGTTACAGTTTCTATGGCTGTGGAGAGACAACATGAGCACGGCAATTCTATAAAGGGAAATATTTGATTGGGGCTGGCTTACAGCTCAGAGGTTTACTCCATTACCGTCATGGCAGGAAACATGGCAGTGTGCAGGCAGACGTGATACTGGAGGAGTTGAGAGTTCCACATCTGGATTGCAGCAAAAGTGAATGCCACACTCCGACTAGACTGAGCATAGGAGACCTCAAAGCCCACCCCCACCGTGACACACTTCCTCCAACAAGGCCGCATCTTCTAAGAGTGCCACTCCCTGTGGGCCAAGCATTCACACACACGAGTCTGTGGGGGCCACACCTAGTCAAACGTGGTGGTTCACACTACTGATATAGACATTTGAGAAAAACCATTACATTTCAAGTCATCATCAGAACCTCAGATTTCTTAGAACAGTGAGAGCAAAGTGTTGGGAGCAAATATTAGTAGACTGTCCAAGCCATTCTGGAAAAGAACCTGAGGGAAGGATGGGGTTCTAGTATGTTCTGATGGCTGAGGTCAACAGGGCCCCTCCACTCCCAGGAGGCAAGTTTCCTTACTGTATGTGCACATCCTAAAGAAGCCCAGCTACAGATCAGATATGCTCCCTCCCTCTTGAACTTACCATCTAAATCCACAGAGACTTTCAAATAAGGTTGTGTAGGGGAAATAAATTGTCTTAGTTCTGTTGCTGTGAAGAGACGCCATGACCATGGCAACTCAAAGAAAGCATTTAATTTAATGCAGCTTGCTTATATTCAGAGGTTTATATTCCACTATCGGCATGGCAAGAATCATGGTGGCGCTTAAGCAGACAGTGGGGGAGAGGAAGCTGTGAGTTTATGTTAGCAGACCAGCAGGCAGGAGGAAGAGAGCCATTGGGCCTGGCTTCAGCTTCTGAAACCCCAAAGCCCACCCCCAATGACAGACTTCCTCCAACAAAGCCACACCTGCTCCAGAAAGGCACTTCCTAAAGCCACTCCCTACACATTCAAATATATAAGCCATTCTTATTCACTTAAATCTATCTATGGGGTTAGTGCGGGATGAGGAAGGGAGGGTTCCCACAGTGTGGACCTGGAAGCTTGAGTTCTGAGTCATCTGAGTCACCTGCATCCTTTACTGTCCTAAGGCCTATTCTCCACCTAGAGCTCAGCCGAGCCACTTCGCACTCGGCAGCAGATGGGCATTTATCTCTGTGCTCTCCTGTTGTCCCTCCATAGAACTAAGTCTAACACAGGCACTACGGTGTGCTATCTCCTTCTGTGCCTTCCCCATGAGACCATGAGCATGCCTAGGGTACTTAACAGAAGCACGGTGTATTGAAGAAGTGACATGGGGTAGGAGGGTCATCCTCTAACAGTGTCTTCCATGCTTGCTGACAGAACTCACGGCATTGTTCTGCTCTCTTCAGGAAGCTACACCACAGGCCTGTTCATTGTTCACCATTAACCCAGCATTCAACAGAAGGGCCTGCTTTCCCCATGTTGGAGCTCCCTGAATTTCATGCGAAATCTCATTTTGGAAGTTTCTGTATTTCCACAAGGCATCTAAGAACTGATGCTAATGGACTATTAAGATTCCAACAACCAATGGCGGGCTCTTTGACCACCCCCCGCCCCAGGGAGGAGCAGCCTTGCTAGGCCACAGAGAAGGACTTTGCAGCCAGTCCTGAAGACACCTGATAAACCAGTATCAGATGTAAGGGGAGGAGGTTCCCCTTATCAGTGGACTTGGAAAGGGACAGGGAGGAGATGAGGGTGGGAGGGTGGGATTGGGAGGGAAAGAGGGAGTGGGATACAGCAGGGATACAAAGTTAACAAACTGTAACTAATATTAAAAAATAAAAATTAAAAAAAAAAGATTCCAACAACCTAGCGAAAACCCAGGAAGTCCTCCAACAGAAAGGCTCAATAGGTTTCGCCCTCTGAACAGCCATCACTAGCATCACTGCAGTGCAGCTGGCGTCTCCACACCAAGGACTACCAGCTCCTATAACATGGGCCTTCACTTTGTGCTTCTCTGTGACCACTGCTCCCCAGGAACACAGACTGGAAAGCGGGGCAACGCCTTGAAGCAGAGCATGGAGCCCAGAAAAGCCCTGACTTAACATGAAAGGTGGTCTCTAGCTCTGCAGCACAGCTGGCTGACACGCTTCCAGGTTAAGGGATGTTTACACAAATGTGTTCAAGGCTTGTTCTCTGCGAGGTTTTTCTTCCCCAGACCCACCACATTCACAATACAAAACCTCTAGGCCATAGACAGACCCACTCTGCCCCTAAAGCAGATCAAGTGGAAACCCAATGAAGAAAATCTATAGCTCAGCCTATGGAGAAACAAAGAGAAAGCGTGGGGAGAGGGGCCAAAGCCTTGAAATGCTATGTACTTATTTCTTAGTTTCTTAGGAAATTCTGCTTTTGCTTTTTTTTTTTCCAAGAAAAAAAAATCCATTAATCTTATTTTGCTGGTAAACTCCCCTTCCAGATTTTGAAAGAAAGTTTTCCAGTATATAAGCAACCAAAGTGAGCTCCTTACCATCCTGAAGTGTAGGGGTTCAGAGAGCTGGTACCTGGGAGGAACATAATCTGTACGTAAGCAAACATAGATCTCTTCAGTTGCTCATAGGAACTAGGAGTGAGTTCACTGAAGACTGGGGAAATCTAAAGGTCTGCAGCAGCCTAAACGGTGAATAGTCTCTCCAGAGCTTTGACAATCTTTAGGTAAAAATACCCTGAAGGAAACCAATTCCAACAAAAGAACTGCCCCCCCCCCAAAGCTAGAAAAGCAGGATACAGACTGAGAGAACATGGAAAGTCCTTCAGAAAACTTGAGGAATAAAGGAAGGAGGGTTGAAGGGCACTTCTGAAATACCATCCTCTAAAATGCTCACCATCTGGAAGTAACTGTTTCCGTTTGGAAGTACAAGATAGGAAGGTGAGGTTAAGTGTAGGTATGAGCTGGGCAGAGAGAAAAGATGTGGCCAGAAACATGCAGAGAATTCTGGTCCTCAGAAGCGCAGCCCTGGAGTCCAGGAGGATATGTGCCTTTAAGAAAGGTCATGCTTGCACAAATGCAAATCCAGAGAACAGCCTTGAAGAGAAACTAAAATGCAGAGGGAAAGTTATAGAGTCAAGTTTAAACAGAGATAGAGGGAAGGAGAAAGAAGAGCCGCACAGTGAACAGGGCGGTCTTCTGCACTGGGAAGTCGGCCTCAGTCTCTCCCCAGTTCTGTAGCCTCCCACCCTAACACTGGGTGAGACATCATGATATAAGGACCACAAGCAAATGTGTGCATTTGTATGTTCTAATGACTTTCTCTTAGCAACACTCACTCTAAGCAGAGACTCACCTAGAAGGCAGGCACAGCCTAATTCCCATGCAGCCCAGTGTCAAATACAGCCTGCTTTATCAAAACTGCTCAGTGGCAGGACAAACTGCAGATGGTAATTTATGAAAGAAACTGATTCAACTGATTAAGGCAGTGGCTGTCAAACAAAGGATAGCAAATCCTCACTGACGGCTGCCCTGGCTGCACGCAGCCCACCAGCGTAACTACAGAAAGGCCTCATTTTGCTAATTGCATCATCTTTAGAAACAGAGACAGAAAACACAAGAGCTTCCTTTTCTCAACAAAGAACTTAGTCATGGGCGGTCCTTCATTTTCAAATGTACAATCTTTTAGGACAGTAAAACTCTCCAGGCATTGACGATCTCAAAGCGCTAGAGCCCACACAGACAAGTTATCTATTAATGAGCTGGGAGTTCCCACATACCTAGATATATTGTTGAAGCTGAGGAAGAGGCGTTGGAGGCAGGGCAAATTATCCACATCTCTCTAGAAAAAAGAAAACAGAAAGCAAAAATTTAGCAGTTGAAAGAAAAAAAAATATGGTATTAAAATGCCTTCTTGTTCAGCTGCTGGAAGACATTCCTGTCTTCCCCCTCCCACAACCTCGCTCCACCGTTCATTTCTAGTGAACTCGGAGATCCATTCTTCTCTGCTGCAGAGCGAGCAAGTGGGAGGGTTTCAGCACATCCGCAGAACAGGCTGCACCAGCGCTAGCAAGGTAAAAGCCGGGGAGGCAGCAGGGATCGCTGCGGCTAGCCTCCTTAGGCGTGCTTTTGGGAAGGGTGCCAGGATGCTACTTCAGCATCTACTGTAGCACAAGCGGTGTGATCACGGCTTGTTCAAAGTCACTTTCAAAAGGAGACAGTCAAAAGCTTTCCAAACAATGGTACGAGTTTCAAAGTGATTGCCTCATTATTCTCAAACTGCTGGAAATAGATCATCCAGTTATAAAGACACAATAAAGAGACAGCCACCCCCAAACTAAAAGCAGATCACAATGTCACTGAAGGGCACTCTAAGGTCAGCTCCTAATCTAGGCACAGACTGAAGGTTTGCACCAAACACTCAAAATTGTACTATTTTAAAAGGTTGCCCTTAGTTAGTACTGAAAGATTTAGGCTCGGATGGCTAAAAATCATTTACAAAATAAATACACTCTATTTCATTAGGCCTAACAACAACAGCAGCAACAACAAACCTCAAAAACAAAAACCTTCTGAAAAAAATTGACATACTAGAGAAACGGACTCTGCTGAGGAAATGGAGCAGTTTGACTCAGTCTAGAGAAAAGAACAACTGAGGTCGCTGCAGGTGCAGCGTAAGGGGTTGGCAGGGTGAGGGGTAGGTTGGCAAAGTGGAAGAGGGCTGGCGGGGTGGAAGAGGACTGGCGGGGTGTAGGGAGGGCGGGCGGGGTGGCCAACAGCCCTAGAGGCTGAGGCAGGACATGCCAGACTTTATGCACTCTTCCACTGCACATGAAAAACAGCTTCATTTCCAGTACAGTGTCCTCCTTCATTCTTGGGCCTCCCTAAGAACCCTGAGCCATGAAGGTGAGGCAGCAGTTTATGGATCTTTCTGTGGTCAAGGTCTAGTCCACAGGAAACAGGACAGCAGAGCGGTACCCCCACGCGCAATGGGCTTGTGAGTTGGCAAACCTCTAGAATCATCTCTTAAGCGACCTCTCTCTGACTTTCCCACAGTTAAAGAGGAAAGGAGTGCCAGGTTTCATTCTAGGACCGTTTCCCACAGGATAAGGAGCTGTTCCCTTCTCTCTCCAGAAACAAACATCAGAGCTGGCCTGAAGGCCGTCTCTCTACTCTCTCACCCCCAGACTCCTCTTGGGTCTACCTGAGGGCTGCCTGGCCCAGCTGGCACCCAGCTGCAGGCATGCATCTACTTGACTCAGACTGCAGGCTCACTGTCTCCCATGCCACAGGCGGAGTAGACACACGCCTTTCAAGATATAAATGTTTTGAAATTAAAGTACAAACTCAATTTATTTTTAGGGACATACTAATTTTTTTTTACAAAATTATAATGTTCTGTATTTATCTTCTTTTATGAAATCAATTTTAGCAGAAGTCTTCCAAGTTTTCAAAATTGTTAACTGCCATTTCTTGATAATTATAAAAAGTATTCACAAAAGATCTAAATTTACATAATCTCAATAACTACTTTTGAACCCTTTCTAGGACTTCAAAAAAATAGATTACCCACAATATTTTTGTTGTTCCAAATTTAACATCAAGAGAAAATTACTGTTTTTAATTTTTAAAAATATTGTAAGATGTTTTTCATAGCAAACTTCTAACCTTAAAATAGATAGAAAGAAAACATATTTGTCATACCAATTGACTATCGAGGCATGAATTTCTTTAGTAAAAAGCCTGTTAGAAACTACTAAGATATGGCCCTTCTAACAAGAAGGGAAATATCAGCAATGGATACTGTGAGGTCCAGCTAGCAGCACTCACCACCCAGAGAGGAAAGAGGGACCTGTAATGTCTGCAGGGCGGGGCCAAGGGCTCACACAGTCTCCCTCAGAAGAAGAGGGTCCTGGGAGGGGCAGCTCCAGGGACAAATGGAACAGATCACCTTAAGTCCTAAATAGAGAGAAATGTCACTGCATTCAGGGGATCTTTGCTATTAATACCTGAAACCTCAATTAATGGGGAAATGAGTTCGTTCTGAGTCCAGAAAAAAAAAAAAAAAAAACAACCATCGAAGTTTAACATAATAGTCCAAAACAAACGTTGAAAACCTCGCTTCGCTTTGTCTAACCATCTGATCTACTAAAGCATAAAGGGACTGATTTTAGTTGGGCATTAAAAGGCCTACATTAAGGCCTCATTTTTATAGAGCATTTAAAATTTTTGTTTTATTTATTCTTTTATCTTATGTGCATGAGTGGTTTGCCCTTGTGTATGTCCACACACCAGCTGTAGGCCTTGTGCCCCTGGAGGCCAGAAAAGAGCATTGAATCCTTCCTCCCAGAACCTGAGTTACAGCCAGTTATGAGCAACCAAGTGGGTGCTGGAAACTGAGCCCGAGTCCTCTAGCAGAGCAGTCGGGGCTTTTAAGCAAAGAGCTGTCTCTCCAACCCCTTAAAGCCTAGTTTTCTTTTTTTTTTAATAAATCTTCTTTTAAAGGTCCTTAGTTTTCTTATTAAGATCTTGTAGGTTGTTTTTTTGTTATTGCTGGTGAGTTTTTTTATTTCAGTTTTTGAAATTCAAATGCCATTACATCATTTCCTCCTTCCTTTTCCTCCCTCTAGCCTCTCTCATGGACCCTCCTCTTTTTCTTTAACTGTTGTTACATATATATATATATATTTCTAAATACATCACTACAACTGGTTCAGAGTCTGTACTGTTGCTTCTATGTGTATTAGCTCAGAGCTGACCGTTTGCTATTGGATTCCCTGGTGTGGATCTCAACAAATATTCTGCCTTCACCTTCAGAAACCAGACCAACACTACACTGAGGTAGTGTGTTGAGCTGTGCTGTGCCAATAAGCTATTCTGAAAACTTAACTCTAGAACTGGCACTGGGCTATGGTGTAAGTATTTTGGAATGATAGAGAAAGGAAAAATGGAGGTTGGAATTCTGCAACAATGCTCAAGTCTTATCTTCTTAAGGAAAAGCCAACAAATTAATTTTATTGTTAAGGATTCAACAGTCCCATCATATCTCTTATGGAGGTAACTATTCCATAGGAAGAGAAACTATTGTGGGAAAGCTAGAATATTAACATACATAAGCATGAAAAGTAAATATTGATACCTACATTTAGAGGTCACATTATTAATCTGCTCATCACCTTATATTTATCAGACTTAAAACCCACTGGAAATTATATTCAACAGACTTCTAAAGTATGATTTAAAGCATTTAACATGGTTTTAAAATATTATCCTGATAAAAACAGCTGAGTGAGACTACGAACTCTAAGCCTGTTGTGAAGATTAGAAATCCTTATTTTTTCCAAAGAATAATGACTTTGCACGTGAAGAACTTGTGCTCTCTACTCAGCACTGTTCTCCATATTCCCTCCCTTCTGAACAGTACTGAGTGACTCAGCAATCTATCTGCCTGCACAGAATATCCATTACTCACGCACGCCTCAGCCCCAGCCCCCTGCCGGCATAGAACGTCTATTTCCATGACTCAGCCTTCTGCCTGATAGAAGTCTATTACTCGGGCTATTCTTAGCGACTCTTCCTACAGAGGAATAAGGAAGAAGCAAGGGGAAGACACAGTGTACTAACACAGGACAAAGAGGACTGAAAGAAAACCATTTTTATTCTTGTTTTTGTTATTTAAAAAAGTTAAGTACAATACATGTAGCAGAAATTATTTGGAAAGTTATAAATGAATTTATTGTGCATGTTTGAGAACAGGAAAAAGAAAATAGTAGTCTTTTTCATTAAAAGACTAAATTAATTCCAAACTAACTGTTCTAGCCTTCATTTTGTAATACAGATTCACATACATTATCCAAAGCTGTAACTACTAAGCCATCATATACAGCACTCCAATCATACACTTATTTAAGTGCAAAAACAAAACAAAACAAAAAAAAAACAAAACTGTTCATGTTTTTGAAAGGCATTACTATTCTTATCTGCTTTTTTATTTTTCTACCCTTTCTATGGCAATTAATATCAATCAATCTAGCTGCATTCTGCTTTTTTGATCTGATTTTTATCTATATACTGTGTCATCTCACCAAGGGAAAAAATCAAGGAGGCATTAAAAAACCATACTAGAAAGTAGGTGCCAGTATGCTAACTAGGGGGATTCCCAACCTTGCACTCTAGAAGCTCTACTTTAATAGCTATGAGGAAAAGGACACAGCATCTCCATGTCATAATCAGTGGCCTTCCTGCATTTGAATGTGTCCCTGAAATTTATATGACAAGCTAGATCTAAAAATGAAGTTTTTAAAAAGTGATGAACATGGCACCTGACACACACACCTCAAGCCTCCAGCAAAGCTGCAGGAAGACACAAACTCAACTCAAGTTTCGTAGTGTTCCGACTATCCCAGGGCACCGAGCTCTACAGACATGATTACTACGAGGAAGACTGAGCTGCAATGACGAGGCATCGAGCGAAGAACTGCTAAGGCAGTGGCGGGGAGAGTAATGCAGTGCAGGTACGAACAGCTCTCCTGAGAAATTACTAGAGACCTAGGGGAAACGTGGCACCAGGAGGGAAGGATCTTGGAAGCTTATGGAAAACATGACACACAACTTCTACAAGAAAAAAAAAGGCAATTACTGAAAATTCAATAGTTAAGACTGAAAATCTAATTAAATAAGAGTTTTTTTTTTTTTTAAATCAATTTCAAGGTGTAACTACAGAAGTAATAAGAAAGCAGAGATGCACCTGGGAGAAATTAGAATGACAGAAATTATAAAGAGAGATTAGGATGCAATGTAATGGGAAGGCCTGCACTATATTCTGAGGGTTTAGTAGAAAGAAAATCGGAGACTGTTTATGAAAATGCAGATACAGAATGTTCCCGTAGGTTTGTTAACAAAAATCACCACTATGGTCAAATCTCTCCAGCAAGTGGGAAAATGCAGATGAAGAACCTGTGAAGGCACGCTACCCTAGAGAAGTTTTAGTGGCAACTGAAGGAATGCTTGTGGTTTACCTACTCATTCTTTTACACATTCCTACACACTAAGAGGAGAATTATACAAAGAAAATATACTGAAAATTTCAAAATATCATAGAGTACGAGTCTACGAGAAAACTTAGAGCACAGCCGTAGACAAACACATGGAAGAAAAGAATGGGTCCAGAAAAACTTATTTTCAATTATCAGATATTTCCACAAACATGAAAGTTTATTTTCAAGGAGAAATAGGTCTTTTAAATAAAACATAGCCAAGAAAACAGGTGTCTATATGTGGATAAAATGAAAAGTTAATTAAGGGTGGCTCATGGTCCTGAATGAAGACGTAAAGCTGTAAACCTAGAAGGAGACAGGACAGCAGAGCCACGACCGCACTGGGAATAAGCGCCTCAGACAGGACACAGCAGACACTGATGGCAGAGGAGGCCAAGCGCCAGACGACACCACAAAACCCGGAAGCTTCCACACACCAAAGAGTTTGTAAAAAGTGAAAAGGACAAGCCATGGAAAATGTACTCTCTGTAGACATACAGATAGGTACTAGGGTAAAGAGAGAGACAGACAGACAAATAGAGAAAGACACCGTGGCAGAGAGACAGAGAGATAGATATAGGACACACACACACACCCGCACACACAGCGATCCAAGGGCCGATCTAGAATGTGAGGTAACTTGTACCATCAACAGTCTAGACTAAAGCTTTACCACAGATGACGACGAGATGCCTGAAAGACACTCAGCGCCTTTAACCCATCAAGGAAATGCACATCTAAAACCATGAGAATTACAGATTCGAATCACAGGTGCTCAGTGCCAACTGTCTCTGATAAATTTAGCATTTCCACTAAATTCAGACAGTTTCTGATAAATTCAGACATTCATGTGACATAGAAAAAGGGCCTGGGCTGGAGAGATGGCTCAGGGGTTTAGAGCACTGTCTGCTCTATCAGAGGTCCTGAGTTCAATTCCCAGCAACCACATGGCGGCTCACAACCATCTATAATGTGATCTGATGCCCTCTGTCATATAGGCATGTGCTCGTGTATAAATAAATAAATCTTAAAAAAAAAGAAAGGAAAAAGGCCTTAGGCCCACATAAATCAATAAATAAATAAATACATGGCTATCCATAGCGACTTGTGCTAGCCAAAAATATAGAGAGAAAATTAGAAAACAAGCAAGCAAATGCTATGGCGGCTTTCTCCAGTGCAACCCAACCTAACGGCTTTCTCCGGTGGAGCCCAATCTAGCAATTAAAAACTCTGAGAAACACAAATTGATGACCATTAAAACATAGCAAGTGTGGGAAAGAATCTATGTTTACCTAACTATATGCTACGCAACGGCCTGGCAGCTAATGACAGAGTATAATCTTGGTGTGTGCAGACCACACACTCAAGCTTACATCCAGTCTGTGGTGTCCATCCAATAACAAAACCAACTAAGACTAAATTTTCAAGCCTGCATCCCCGCTATGACATATGTGGCTGTATACACTTTATATAAAGTACAAATGTAGACAAAATTATCCAGAGACAGATACCAGAGTACCTCTGGGGGATGGACAGCACTGACTAGAAAAGGGGTAAGGGAGAGCTTTCTAGAATAATGGAAACATTTCAGACATCTTGCTCTGTCTGGGAGTTTCAACAAAATGCAAACACTTTGGCTTGTACAGCTGGGATGCTCTATTTTATTGCATCTAGATTATTACTCAGTCAGGTCTGGAGAAAGGCCGTGGGCACTGTGGGAGCGTGGAGGATGCAGCACGCTGCAGAGGTTCCTTCCTGTCTGCAGGAGCGGTCCCCAAGCAGTCACAGCGCCTTCTGTGTGCGATGATATGCACACATAAATAAATAAATAAATAAAGCAGAGCTGGGGAGAGTGCACTGTGCCCGGCTGCTCGGGCCAAGCCTGATGACCTGAGTTTGATCCCTGAGACCAATATGATGTTAAGAGAGAGCTGACTCTTGCTAAATTGTTCTCTGACCGCTACGCCCATTCGGAGACACAATCCCCACTCCCCTATCAGCTCCACAAAATAAGAATGGAAAAAATTAAATAAATTATGCAAAATATGAACTATTGGCTTCTTACTTTGCAACTTCCTTCATCCATTTCAGGGGGTTGCTCATTTTCTCCTCCTTCCCGCTGCACTACTTAGCCTCACTCAGTGACAGCGCAGAGCAGCTCCGCGAACACATGGCTGCAACCCTTCCGCCATATTTGATGTTTAATTATAGGAGTAGACGAAGTGTGGTCATTTCCAAGAAAACCCACCTATTCTACCAACACTAGGCTGAGGTTCTCACTGCTCTAGTCCTGTCCCTTTTGAAGACAGTCACATTTCACTTCTGCAAAGCACTAGCCTGTCAGTTTGGAGACTCTCAGTGTGGACTTGCCTAAAGCATCCTGGTCATTAGAGTAAGCTCATGTGCTTTGGCGAGGGCCATCACAGAAGGAAGGAATGCTGAGTTCTCAGCACTCAAGGATTCAAAGAATGTGCAGCCCCTTAAAAACCAACGCAGTTTGAGACTGTGTGTAAGTTGGAGAAAGCGGGCCATAGGCTGCTTGTGATTGTTGCGTGTATTTGGACTAAAGACCTGGGGAGACACACAGCGCATGCTCCTATGGTGCTCCTCGGGAAAGCTGTGAGCAACACACAATGATGGAAGGAACAATGCCAGGAAGAAATATAAATTTCAAAATTATATTTTCTAGAACATAATTTCAAAATATTGGTCATGCACTAGACAAATACTGATGACATGCGAGGTACTATAATAAACTTCAAAGAACCCATTAAATTAGAAAAGAACGTTATGATAAAATGAATAAGAAAATTGCATATTTCAAACATTAAAAATACACTCCAGGGGCTTGGGAAGGGGTCTCAGTGGTAACCCGTTTGCTGTGAAAGCAGGACCTGAGCTCAACTCTCCAGCATCCGTGTAGACGTGCACACCTGTAACCCAGCGCCGTGGGGTCGAGACGAACAGACTCTGCACGTTCTCTGAGCGGTCTGCCTAGACCATGCAGTGAGCCTCAAGTCCAAAGAGACAGCCTAACTCAGAACCCGGATAGAAAGTGACGGAAAAACACACAGTGTCCTCCTCTGGCCTCTGCATGCTCACCCTCACCTCCACACTCCAAACTGTGTGTATGTGTGTGTGTATGCACACATACAGAAACATACATACATACATACATATATATGCATGTATGTGTGTGTGTAGACATATATTCCCCAAACACATGCAGCTCAAACATAGAGCTTAGAAAACACTTTGAATTAAATAATAAAGATAAGAAAATTCAAGGGGCCGGAGGCAGGGCACTTGCCTAACGTGGGGCTCCACGGGTTTAATCCCAGCACTAAGGGAAAAAGACTGGATTTTATTTTTTTAATTTAAAAAATGTATAGTGTATACATGTGTGTGTTCATGCATATATGCATGTGTAAGTGTGTGTGTGTGTGTGTGTGTGTGTGTGTGTGCAGGTTCCAAAGACTGGACTCAGGTCTGCAGAGTGAGCCATCTTGCAAGGAAAACATCACACATTTTTAAACAACCCTACTGTTGACACAGACTTCCTCCTGCAAGGAGCTCCATACAATAACAGACAGACCGCAGGGGCCTTGGCCGAGGCCTACAGGTATGAGGACTGCTGCTTCTAGCCTGACCCAAGAAAGACAGCAAGACCCTGTCTCAAAAGACAAAGACTTTATACAATGTACGCTCTGTAGTCAAAAAACAAAGGTGGTTCTTAGAAAAACGTTATATCTATAAATGCTGAAATTATAAAAATAAAAACTAAATATTAAATGTCCAACACAGGAAAATAACACGGAACAAGAGAGATGAGAACAAAATTATGCATTTTAAAGATTACAAATGGGTTCAGAAAACCCAAAAGCTGTTTTTAAACTACTGTTAAGCAATCTTAATCAAGAAAAAATAAAGCATAAAAAAGCATTAGAAGTGATGGAGGCGAGGCAGAAATACAGATAGAGTGACCAAAATGAAAACAACTACAACTAGTGTCCTTATAGTAAAGGAAGCTATCAAAACAGCCAAGACTGCCCAGGCAAAGTCAAAATCACCCAGCCAATTTCCCAACTAACTTCTACTAAATGTCTAAGGAAGGCTCTTTACCTCACAGGTGGAGATTTCTAAGTAGAGAAGCAAAGTGGGAAACCAAAGAATGTGCAAGAGAGAGGCCCTCTGCAATCCCCACTCAGACGGGCAGAGCAGCATGGTATCAGTACCCGAAGAGTAAGAGGGAATGGAATTGTGGGTCATGTCATGAACCATAGACATAACTCTTACAAACAACCTGAGCAAAAGCCTCTAGGACTGTGTACAAACTACAGCCTAGAATATGAGAACAGGTAAGTTTGTAGGATATGATGGATCCATATCCCAACCAAAGGTGTGAAGTGGATCTAGACAGGTCTGAGATGCTCCTCCTTAATTGAGGCTTGCAAAATACGTTGATATGGAATGGATCCTCTCTTATTCACGTGGCTTATCTTTAGCTTTGTCTCAGACTAGGTACTTTCATAATCTACACATATAAAAATTAACTTGCAGCACATTATACTGATGTAACTTTTATCCATGTAAGTGCAAATTATCTGACTGAGTGAAACTGATGATGGTTCTGTAGACACACAAGGTTTTTACAGTTTGCATCCATCTGTGAATTTATTGTAGCATTCCTTATCTGAATACAAAAGTGTGGTTCTGTGGACACACAAGGTTTTTACGGTTTGCATCCATCTGTAATTTACTGTAGTATTCCTTATCTGAATAGAAAAGTGTGGTTCTGTGGACACACAAGGTTTTACAGTCTGCATCCATCTGTAAATTTACTGTAGCATTCCTTATCTGAACACAAAAGTGTGGTTCTGTGGACACACAAGGTTTTACAGTCTGCATCCATCTGTAATTTATTGTAGCATTCCTTATCTGAATAGAAATGTGTGGTTCTGTGGACACACAAGGTTTTACAGTCTGCGTCCATCTGTAATTTACTGTAGCATTCCTTATCTGAATAGAAAAGTGTGGTTCTGTGGACACACAAGGTTTTACAGTCTGCATCCATCTGTAATTTACTGTAGCATTCCTTAACTGAATAGAAAAGTGTGGTTCTGTGGACACACAAGGTTTTACAGTCTGCATCCATCTGTAATTTATTGTAGCATTCCTTATCTGAATAGAAATGTGTGGTTCTGTGGACACACAAGGTTTTACAGTCTGCATCCATCTGTAATTTATTGTAGCATTCCTTATCTGAATAGAAATGTGTGGTTCTGTGGACACACAAGGTTTTACAGTCTGCATCCATCTGTAATTTATTGTAGCATTCCTTATCTGAATACAAAAGTGTGGTTCTGTGGACACACAAGGTTTTTACAGTCTGCATCCATCTGTAATTTATCGTAGCATTCCTTATCTGAATAGAAATGTGTGGCTGCTCAAGTTGTCTTACAAACCAGTTCTCAGATCTCACTGGTTCCTCTGTTCATTAATGAGTCAAATAAATCCTTCACATCTGATCAAAAAAAAAAACAAAAAACAGAATGACCTAAAAGTCACAAAAATTAATTTACATGCTCCATAAAGGGTGAATCTAATATTACTTATGTAAGAGTTATAGAAAATATTTTAATAAAATTCAATTATCATTCATAATATAAACTCAAAGTAAATTAAATATAGAAGACAGCTTCTTGGGATGGAGAGATGTTGAGTGCTCGTGCTGTGAACATGAGGACCTGAGTCTGAATCTCCAGCCCCAACAGACAACGCTGGCATGGTTGTGCACATCTGTGTCTCCATCAAGGCGGCACAGCTGGGGCGTGAGGGCAAGAGCGCTCTAAGTCCTGTTCAGCTCTGAATGCACACCGATGGGCACTCACACACTCGCATGCACGCACCACACACACTTTCAGACTGATAGATGCCAGCTGTAAAGTGATTAATAATACTAATGTATGCAGGAGGTCAATATGGCCGCAGTTTTCTTTAACCAGCTAGTTCCCCAGTGACTGACACAAAGAGACTATGATTTATTATTAGGCTGTATGCACTATGCTGGGCAGGTTCAGAGCTATTCTAACACTACTACCTTTAAAATGCACATAAATGTCCGTCACTTGCCAATCTGATGACTCCCAGGCAGCTTCTGCTCCATCAATCTGTCCTTAGGGTGAACGTCTCTTGGCCACATCCAATCCAGAGCTCCTTCCTTCTTTCTCTTCTCCCTCCTCCTTCTCCTCCCAGCCTTGTGGTCCCTCTTAGACCCCCAGCCTGGGAACCTAAACTCCGCCTACTTCTCTTTTGCCCAGCTATAGGCTGTCAGCTACTTTATTTAACCAGTCAGAGAATACTGATGAGCAAAGTCACATAAAGTCAAGTACACCACATCGTTTGCATGTGAGAACACAATCTGGGTGGCAATGGATCTTGGGAGCCAGTAATTAGCGTTAGAATACACAGCACCAGACCAGCCACCAACAGCCAGCCAATGAATGTAGCTGGTGACAGATGTTCTTTATATCAGGAATAACCCAAGAATCCACTTGCCCTTTCGCTTCGTTCGGCCTTGTGCTAAAGGTTCTCCTAAATCAGTGAAGGACAGAACCATCGAGTTGAGTATCTAGCGAGGGGCCTTCACTTAAAGGCTTCTTCCACATTTCCTCACAGGACAAAGGGGCAACAGGCTCCTGCAGGCCTCTCCTCTAGAGAAGTTACTTCTATTTCCCAACTCACTCCCCACCTCCCAAGCCTTCCACAGTGGTGACAGAGTCTCAATAGAAATTTTAGTAGGAGGTGAACTATTGGGCTCTGGACCCTGGAAGAACAGCTGAGGTGCCCTTGAAGCAAGGCAGACCTGACCTCCAGGTTCTCCCAGCATTCCTCTGTCCCTCCCTGCTATAAGGTGTGGCTGTGGCTGGCATACCCTGCCCTCTAGTCTGAACTCTCCAGCAGTGGGGGGGAGGGAGAGAGGAGAAGGGAGCTTCCCCTCCCCCAGAGGCTCTTCACTACATAAACCACACATTTTGGTTCCCTCCTCTTCTTTCTGCATTTCTTTTCTCTCTTCTCTCTCTCTCCCTCTCTCTCTGCATGTGCACTGTTCTGTCTCCCCCTGCATGGTGACTTCTCCTCAGTCACCATTCTTCAGGACCAGTGAACCCATTGACAGCCGCTCCCCAATAAACCGGCATTTATAACTCTAACTTGTCTTGAATTAGCTCATTTCACTGCTGAATGATTGCTGCCAAGCCTCACTCTAGCTCATGCTGATCTGGAACCCACCATGTAGCCGAGCTGTACTTAACCTCACAGTGAACCTCATCAGCCTCCCAATAGCTGGGAGGATAGGCCTAGTACCACACCCAAGTTGTAATTTGTAAAAGGGAACAACACCATGGAAACGAAGAAGATATTTAGCTTGACACTGAGCCAATTTCCAAGAAAAGCCTGGCAAACAAACATGAGACCCTGAATGCAGAGAGTCTCTGCTCACGAGGGTCAAGTAACGTGTCCCTTCCCCAATAGAAACACACTAAGGTGAGCACATTCTCAGAAATCAACAAAGCAGGAGCGTTGTCCCAGACAGATCTACATTTTAGGCGAACTTTGGAAGGCCTAAGAGATCACCCTGAGCAGAGGGACTCATGGGGGACCACAGAGGGAGGCTGCTCTTGACTCCGTTCACGGTGACGGGAGGCCATGGCAGTCACAGTCAGGACATGCAAAGATCAGGCCTGGGCTGCATCATGACACACAGCAGGTGGGTGTGTGATTAAACACCTGTCCAACAGCAATTCCTGAACCAACTGCTCTTGCACATAAACACACATGCAGCCAGAGAAGACCCTAAAGAAGGCGTCTCCACAGGCGCTCCAGACCTGCTCTCTCATCAGCAAGCACTAGTGTAGGGTGGGAACCAGACGGCGCTTCTTCTAGGAAGATGGTTAGTAACGGCCACAACAGAAGAAAACAAAGTCCTCTACCCACAAAGTAGAATCTTTATTTCAGCAATTACCAAGTAAGCCAGACGGTTCCCTTACACTCATCCTGAAGGAACATGCAGTGTGTTCAGTCCAACAAGTTACACAGTCTAGCGACCAGCTGAGGGAGAGACGCCCCTTTAAAGAAGGGCTCAAACACCAACCCACTACCCAACAAGAGCTTCCACTTTAAAGTTAGCAGTCAACGGGCTGGGGGTCTTTCAGTGGCAGAGCATTTTCCTAAAGACTACCAGTTAGAGCTGGAGAGATGGCTGAGTGGTCCAGAGAATGCAATCTCAGAGGACCAGGGTTCGGTTCCAAGCACCCATGTCAGACAGCTCACGACCAACGTAACTCCCACTTAAGAGATGTGATGCCTCCAGCTCTGGCCTCCTCCGGCATCTGTACTCACACTTAAAATTAATAAAAAATAAATCTTAAAGAATCACTAGCCATTAAATAGGGGGAAAGCCAGGTATGGTGGCGTACACCTGTAAGCCTGGGATGTGGAGGCTGGAGCATTGGGGGTGGGGGCAATCCTTGGCTAGAGAGAATTTAAAGGTCAGTGTGGGCTCCATGAGACCCTGTCTCACCCCAAATCTCAAAGAATAAGCATGATAACTGACTCTAAGGACAGAAAAAGATGAAGAAAAAAAAAATGTAACCTCAGATGTTAAAGTCTTTTGGATTTTGAAAGCAAAGGTTGCATACCAGGCATGGTAGCGCTTACCTTTAATCCCAGCCCTCAGCAGGCACAGGCAGGTAGACCCATGTGTGCTCCAGGACTACCAGAGCTACACAGGAAGACTGTGCCTCCAAAAAAGAAAAGAAAAACAACAACAACAACAATCAAAAAAAACTGGAGTACCCTTAGAACTTATTTGAACTACACCCTAATGCACCCTTACATGTGTATTCAGGTCCTGTGCTACATGCATGACAGTTTCCTCTCCACAAGAGCACAAGATGCTGTTGCCGTCGCAGCTGCTGCAGAGACAAGCGGAGACAACCCCCAGGGCTAGCCATGAGTCCCTGGATGAGCAGCATGCACTTTCCAAGGAAAGCCAAAATCCAGGCAGGAACATGCCAGGTCAACAGATTCTGCCCCCAGCTGAGGGAGCTTTTTTGGTGCTTCCCACCCCAGTGTCCTGAGGACAGACCGAGTCCTGACTGAGCAACTGGTGAAGACTCAGCAATTCAGCAACGCAATCCAATCTGGAAGCTTTGGAAGCAAACAGCCCCACCCCACCACTCTCTCCAACCTGGGAGGACTTGGCAACTCCAATATTTCATCAATCTGGGGAGGACCCGACACAACTCAGAAATTCTAGAATAAACCCATGTCTTAGAAAAGATTCTGAAAGTATCTGACCTTCCAGAAGACGCGAGCGCTAGCTGCCTTGGATCTTCCAGGAAAAGACAAAGTGAAACCAATCTGTGCGGGAAGCTTGGCAACAAGACATCATCTGTCCCCCAGTCTGCATTCCAGAGGACACACTGTATTCTGTGCTAACGAAGGGGTTCCATTAGGGTGTGCCTCTGAAAGTGCTTGAATGACATCTTTTTTAGAGAAGCCCAAAAGCAGTTTACTACAGAGTTGAAACAAAGGAAACTTTTGAATGATGACAATGTCAAGCCCAGCTGGCCAGCGTCACACCACAAAGCTGAAGGTGTCTTTCTAGTGCCTTCCTCCTTTGTGTCAGCAGGTAAGGCCTCCATCCCAAGCTCCTATTTAACTGATTACTTCTAGCAAAACCATCAAGTCCTTCTACAGGGGTGGGCAAAAGTAGGGGCAGGCGCCTGAGGGTGCTGGGAATTGAACCCACTTCCTAATGCCACAGCAGGAGCCCAAGTTCTTGTCGTGAAGTGAGAAAGAAAGCACCCCATGACGTAAGCCCCAATGGTATTACAGCCAACACAGCACAACAGCTGAGCCCAGTGGTTCTCATCCTTCCCCATGCTGCGACCCTTTTCCACAGCGCCTCATGTTGCGGTGACCCCAACCATGAAATTAGCTCGTTGCTACTTCACAACTGTAATTTTGCTAGTTATGAATCGTAATGTAAATAACTGATATTCAGGAAAGGGTCATTTGACCTCCAAAGGGGGTCCACAGGTTGAGAACCACTGGCCAAGTTGGTCTTCGAGCTCAGGTTTTGTTCCTACATGTATCTCTTTCCACTCTGTTCACACAGTAATCTAAGCTGGCATGTACTTTTTTAGAGCCAGCAAGCCAAAAGAGACACAGACAACAATAAAGCCCAACTACTTCACTTTAGACAAATCTGAACTCAGACCCAGAAAGTTCCATTGTTTCATTCAGGGTCACATGAGTGATTAGAGGCGAAGCTAATCACTCAGAACCAGGCCTCTGTGGTCTTGCACTCTTCCCTTTACATCAAGAGGCCTCCTTAGCACCGCCAAGCGGAACATATAGGCCTCTCACTATATGTTCCTTTCCCTCTGTGCCTCTCCTGGGAGCACAATTCCTTAGCTGTCACTCACCAACAGCCTTTGTAATCCTCTCTAATTCAGTATCCACAGCAAAGGGATGAGGAGTCAGTGTCTGCAAACACTAGCCGCTTCCTTCAGAGCTAATGTTTCCACCATTTTTTATTTCATATGTATCTTTTAAAACAGAAAACAGCTTTCCAGATCAACATATTACAAAGGTTTATAATTACATTTACAATTAGATTCAGAAAAGCCTAAATAACTTCAGGCTCCAGCATTGCAGGTGGAACGCTGAACGCTTACATCACTTCCCTGGGAGAGAAGCACCTGGGACCCCCAGCGGTACTCACCACAAAGGTGATCTGATTGTGCCGAAGGTTAAGTTCCGTCAGTGAATCCAGACCATTGAGGTTGTCGACGTGACTCAAGAGGTTCCTGGCAAGGTTTAAAACTCTCAAGTCAGACAAGTGATTAACATTTTCAATTTTGGAAATCTGTAAAAAAATTAAGATAAAATAAAATAAGAGGAGCATGATTAGCATATATATGTTATAGAACTCCAAAAATAAAATATTCAAGTCACCAGATTTAGTGCAAGTTTAGGTGGTGACATTTAAAGTCCTCTCATGTTGCAAGTCTTATGAAGTTATTTAACTTGTAATATTAGCTAAGGCTCCTGGTTGATAATTTGACCATGATAAACATGTGAAGTAAATTTCCTCAATAATGAGTTCCTTTGGAGCAGCTCTAAGGCTGCCGGGTCCTCTGTCTATACACCGCCTGTCACACAGACACTGACTCTGGCCCCAAGCCACAGCACAGATAAAGCCTCTCTGTGCACAAGCAAAAGACGGGACTGACTTAAGACTGCCAGGACCTTGTCAGGGGAGGAGTCTGAGTGAAGAGAGTGAGGAAGCAGGAGCCTCAGTGGGAAAAGCTAGGACAGGAGGGGACAGTGCTCAGCTAGGTTGCAATGGCAGGCCTGGCCTGCAGAACACAACAACTTAGGGTGGGGAAGCCTCCCAGTCACATGAGCACGGCCTCCGAGGAGCCCCACTTCTCACCCTGAAGGGAGGCAGCACAGCACAATGTCCAGCCCCCTTGCTGCTGCTCAGCCAGCACAGCACAACGGGATGAGTGTCTCCGACACCGGAAGGGGTACTCATGCCTCTCCACAGGACAGCCTTAAGAACCAGTGGGTCACTCAAGGAACCCTTTTCATTAAGGGGTACATTTCAGGGACTGGAGAACCCTTAGAGTGGAGAGAGTTCGAGGATGCTGCAGAACACCAGACTTCAGTTACCGGCACCCACATGGAGGCTCACAACTGCTTGGAGTTCCAGCTCCAGGGTACCGATGCCCTCTTCTGGTATGTGCACCCACACACACCTTTTTTTTTTTTTAAGCACAGATTCCACCATCAGAGGATATGAATTTGCTCATTTCTATGGCTATAGCAACTTGTTTCTTTTGTTTTTGTTTTTGTTTTTTTTTTTTTTTTTTTTGGTTTTTCAAGACAGGGTTTCTCTGTACAGCTCTGGCTGTCCTGGAACTCACTCTGTAGAACAGGCTGGCCTTGAACTTACAGAGATCTGCCTGCCTCTGCTGAGACTAAAGGTGTGTGCCATCATGCTGGCTTCAATTTGGTATTTTTGTAGTCTAACATTTTAAAGCATATGTTTTCTAAAAGAATCTCTTTTTAGATTCATAATGCAGTTTCCATGGTGTTATCTAGATTTTTTGCAATCAGCAAACATCATCAATATTCTTTCTAGGCTCAAGAAGAGACTTATGTATAAGTATATTATAAATTAAAAATATTTGAAGATTTTTCATCTGAGTTAAAGTGAAATAGTTATATAAAAATTTTACAAGAAATAAAGTTTTGAAGTAGATGACATAACTGGACAAGATACAGAGTAAGATGTTTGGTATTAAATGTATATAGTTTAAATATATGGATTTAATAAAATTTCAACAGAGACTATATAAAAGAAAATCAGTAATGTAAACACAAGCTTGAAAAACTCTCAAAATACAGAGAAAAAGCAGATCTAGGACAGTGAAAGAAATGTGGTATGAAGACAGACACAAACTATAATTTGACAAGAAAAAAAAGCCATGTTTGGAAACAAAGTGAAACTCTCTGGGACTCAGAAAAAATGAGTTACTCTGGCTGTGGTCAGTGTGCCCCACAAGTCCCCACAGAAAGGCTTGTTTCCCAGGGTGCAGATATTGGGAGGTGCCATGAGTATTAAAGAGGTAAGGCTAGAGAAAGGTCATTAGGTCACTGGGGTGTGCCCCTGAAGGGGATTATGGGAGCTCAACCTCCTCTTGCCTTCTCTTTCTTGGTTCAAGATGAGGATATTTTCTCTAGTGATTTTTCCTGGCTTGGCCAGAAGCCCAAGTGCAGCCATCTTGTTTTGGATATGAACCCCTGTGAGCAAAAGCAAACATTTCTTTTCTCCTCAAGTAGTACATACCGGGTATTTTGTTTTAGTGAACAAACTTGACTAAGGTACATGTACAGCATTTCTTCACCCTTCTGCTTAGATTCCTGAACATTCCTTTTAGAAAACATTCCAATTCCTCATATACCTTTGGGGCCTAAAATAGAGCTCCTGTATTTTTGTTACGCTACTCTGAAAACACTGTTAGTTATTGTACATAAGCATTGGTCTATAACTTTAAAACGCTGCACGTATGTGTGTGTACCACATGTGCCCTTGGTGCCTGTGGAGGTCAGAAGAGGGCATTGAATCCCCTAGAACTGGAGTTATGGACGGTTGTGGCCCATGAGGGTGCTGGACATTGAACCTAGGTCCTCTGTAACCATTGAGCCATCTCTTCAGCCTCCTGAATCTATACATTTGTAAAACTATCACTAGGATGTTGTCCAATTTCGCACAACTCCATCAGCCACAGCGATGGTGACACAGCCAGCTGTTCTCTCAGCTGTAGACAAAGTCGCAGACACGGAGACAGCGGCTTCAGGCGAGTGGTATGCAAACGCACACAATGAGTCTGTTGACCTGCTTCCCAGGCAGACAAGATGATGATGGGAACGCTGACTAGGAAAACCTAATTGTGAGCCACACTGGCTGGAGTCCAGGGCTCTGAACCCGGGCAGCTGTGTGCTCCGGTGTGTGGACACAGACAGCTTTTCCACCTGTGGATAAGGAAGGGGCGGTGTCTGCCACCGCAGGAGGAGGTGTTCTCGCTGAGAAAGCTGGCGCTGAAAGAGCAGAACTGAGCACATTTGTACCTGTCTAAAGCATCTGGAGAAGCACACAATCTGGTTCAAAATCTAGACTCGAAACTAGCGCCGATCTCCCCGACTCCTCTGCGTTCCCCACCACTCTCATATAGAAGGCTGAGTCTTGACGTTTCCACTTTGAAATCTTTGTTCAGTCTGGGTCCCCTTGCTACATACCTAGCACTACATGCTCCCATCATGGGATTGTTGTGACTGCTGTTTCCCCTGTGCGGCTCAGTTTTTACCCCCTTGATACAAGCCAGAGTTATCAAGAAAGAGGGACCATCAGCTGAGGAAGTACCTCCAACAAGATGACCTGAAGGAAAGTCTTCTAGGTTTTTTTTTTTTTTTTTTGGATTGGCTAAGGTGGGAGGGGCCAGCCACTGAGTGTGTCCCCATCCCTGAGCAGCTGGTCCTGACTGCTGCAGGAAAGCAGGCTGAGCAAGTAACAGAGAGATCAGCCAGCAGCACTCCTGCAGTCCCTGCTTCGTGGCTGCCTCCAGGCTCCTGTCTGACTTCTGTTCCTGGACTACAGACTTTCGGCTGGAATAAGCCCTTCCCGACCTACAGTGAGTTTGGCCACGGTGTTTACCTCAGCGATAGAAAGAAAACTAAGACATCACCTCCCCATCTCCTTCCACTCTCCCATCTATTTCCTGCCAGAACAGTCCCTTCTCAAGACACTTTTATATCCATAAGACAACTGTGCTGAACAGTATGTTCACTAAGTAATTTTAATTTCTAATGAGGTAGAAACAATCAACATCAGATAATGATGTATTTAGTGATTCTCGTAAAGCACTGTCTTGCTTCATTTTGCCAATCCTGGCTTCACTTGCTACCTGGAACAGAATGACCTGGAGAAAAAGCTGAAACAGTGGGAGGTTAGCTTAACAACCTGCTGGCTACCACACAGGCTTCTCGCTGGCTGCCACGTCAGCATCTGTAAGGCACACTCGCTCCCCACCTTGTTTTAGAGCATAGTGAGCACACAGACTGGACCTGGCATCAAAACGTTGGGAGCTGTCCTGGCTTCCCTCCACTGCTAACACCTCTCTTCACTCTCACCTGCGTCAGAGTGCTTACTCCAGAAAGGTTCCAGCAATGCTAATGAGAGAACTCCAAGGTTCAAAGCTTTCACCGAACTGAAGCTTTGGTTTTATTTATTTTTTTATCACATCTATTCATTTTATTAGGGGAAGGCACGGACAGCCTAGCGTGAGTGTGGGAGGCACACACATGTCCAGTGTGAGTGTGGGTCAGAGAACAGATTGTGGCGTTGGCTCCCTCCTCTCACCATGTGCGTCCAGGACTGGAACTCAGGTTGTCAGGTCCGAGAGCACACGCCTGCCTTTACCTCTGAGCTTTCTCACCCGCCCTGGTGCTAACTTGATGTTTGTACTGACTGGTTCATTTCTTGATATTTTAAGACCCTAATATCACCAAGTCTATCCCTCTTCTCTCTGAAATACACCAAAGTTTTGCTTGCTGAGTAGGAGATTTTGAAAGAAATTTCGTGAATGTCATGTCCTTGTGGGTTTTTTAAGTTGATTTTATCTTGAGCATACTTATTAGTCAGGGTTCTCTACGGAAACAGAACTGATACAATGTATATGTGCTGGCTAGTTTTGTGTCCGCTTGATACAAGCTAGAGTCATCTGAGAGGAAAAGAGCCCTCAGTTGAGAAAATGTTTCCCTAAGATTCAGCTGTAAGGCATGAAATGAGATTTTCATTTCAAATTTCCTCCTCGTGACTACAGAACTTGAGGAACGAAGTGTTTGGTACAAATGCGAGATCTTCAGATCTGACTGTCAGGATGGGGAGGCCGTGCGACACGCCATAGGTGAGGCCATGAAGCACAGAATGTGTTCCCAACAGTGCTCAGCGGGGGGGTGCCGCATGGCCAGAGGACGTGCGTTCATGTGCAGGTGCCCGTGGCTCTCAGAGAATCACACAATGTGTTCATTATTTATATATCCAAACAGTCTTCCTAAGAGTATTACCACAGTAAAAAGCTTTACTTGTAATGATAGTTTTAAAAATAATATGTATGATAGCTGATCTGGTTTTCAAGTTGACTGGATGTGGAATCAGCTAAAATGCAAGCCGATGAGCTCGCGAGGGATCTCTTGATCCACCTACTTGAAGAGGACAGACTCACCCTAACTTGGGGTGGTAGCCCCGATAAATGGAAGAGGGAGACTTCGCTTTTTGCCTGCTTGCCCTCGCTCTTGCTGACAAGGTTTTCTGCCACAGCATCCCTTGACTGATGTTAGAACTAAATTCTCTGGGCTTCAAGTGTAAATTTAAGGCAAGCAGCTCTCTCAGAATCCGCCAAGATTTTGCACCAAACTGGGACTGTGAAACACCCAGCATTGCAGACTGAGCAGTGGAAGACAGCCATTGTTGGACTATGTGAGCCATACTGTATGAGATACTTTAATACATCACACACACACACACACACACACACACACACACACACAGTCTTAGGGTTTCTTTTACTATAATGAAACACCCTGACCAAGCAACCTTGGGGAGGAAAGGGTTTATTTGGCTAACACGTCCTCATTGTAGACCATCATTGAAGAAAGCCAGGAACCTGGAGTCAGGAGCTCATGCAGAGGCCATGGAGGAATGCTGTTTAATGGCTTGCTCCTCATGGTTTGTTCAGCCTGCTTTCTTATAGAACCCAACACCACCAGCTCAGGGACAGCACCACCCACCATGGGCTGGACCCTCCCACATCAATCACTAATTAAGAAAAATGCCTTACAGCTGGATCTTAAACATTTTCTTAGCTGAGGGCTCTTTCCTTTCAGATAACTCTAGCTTGTATCCAGTTGACATAAAACTATATGTCATTACACATTGTATCAGTTCTGCTCCTGTAGAGAACCAACTAGTTAAGTGTGCTACAAGATACAATACCAACTCCTTACTGCACAAAATCAGCTTTAAAACCCCAAAAAGGAGCTGGAGTAATTAAACCACAAAAGCATGATGGTCATGAAATCCAGGACAGCGATGACCTTTGATGAAGAAGCAAGGGGCAGGATGAAGGAGAGGCATGAAGCAGAAGGGAGTCAGTAAGACCACAGTTCACGTGCGAGTTTCGCCCATGTACAAGTTTTCATCACTAGACCCCAGAGTCTACCATGTGGCTGACTTCTAAGAAGCTTGGAAACCCTGCACCAATATGCTGAAGACCTGAGACAGGCAATGAATCCAGAAAGTAACTCTCACTGCCTAATGTTAGCATCATTTTTGAAACATTTATAATATAAAATGTGCTGAGACATTCAAGGAGAAGGTGGGGAGAGAGGGATGTAAAGAGGGAAGAAGGGAAGGAAGAAGAAAGAGAGGGAGAGAAAGAAGAAGGGAGGTGGCAGGAAGAGAGGAAGGGAGGGAGATGAAAGGAAGGGAGGGAGGAAGGAAGGAGCTGTACAGTACCTGATTTCCATGAAGGTCCAAGACATCTAAATTTTTTAGATTCTCCAGATTTGAGATTTTCTTGATTCTGAAAATCAAAATAAGCAGAATTTAATGGAAATGCAAATGCTTCACATCTATGAGTCCGTCAATGCCTGCTGAGGTAGGAAGGTATATTCATTTGAATATTTAATATTTAAATTCTTGCTCCCCCACTGCATACATGAACATACATAACAGATGCTTGCTACTGGGGAAAGATGCACAAATGTCTTATTTTAGAGAAAAGCAATTCAACGCCTAACCTTAGGTCAAAGTGTGTGCTTGGGTGGGGGAAGGGAATGCCAGGCACAGTGGCACATGCCTCTCACCCCAACTGTGTGAAAGTCTAAAGCCAAAGGATCCCTTGAGTCCAGAAGTTTGGAAACTCAGAGCCAGCCTGGGGCAACAGAGTAGGATGATGTTTTAAAATGAAAAACAAAAGAAAAGAAATTCAACTTCATTACTAAAGTGAAGCCTCCCCTGCTGGTAGGTCTGCCACGCTCTCCTCACCGCTGCCAGAGGGCTCTGTCACCTGCCCCGCTGCCCACAAGCACTCTCCTCACCACCGCTGCCAGAGAGCTCTGTCACCTGCCCTGCTGCCCACAAGCACTCTCCTCACCACCGCTGCCAGAGGGCTCTGTCACCCGCCTCGCTGCCCACAAGCACTCTCAGCATGAAAGGTTCTTACTTTCATTGTTCCCATGGATCCTACAGAGTCACACCATAACCACTCAGAAGGGAGAAGAAAAATGACGTAAAATCTCACTGTTACCACTAAGGGTCCATCAGTACTTATCGTCTGTCAGTATTTATCATCTCAAAGAACAACGTCCACATTCCTCAATGCTTCCGTCATGCTAGCATAGTGCACAAGTAACCCTCATGAATGACTGCCGCTTTCAGACCTCAGCCTCTGAAGTCACTGCCTGAGCAAAACGACTCCATCGCCACCCAATTAAGTCCATCTTCCTGATAAAAAACGTTTCCTCTCCCACCAGGCAGCACTGCAACATGTCGGTAGCTCTCTTCTCCCTTCAACCTCCCACACTCCCCACACCCTTACTTGTCTCTCCTAAAACTTCAGAATCTGTTCTTTTCCTGGAAAACACACTGCCTTACAAGCTTACGGAATTCACTTCATCCTTGTGGACTCGCTGAAGGCAGGGCATGTCACACTATCCAGCCGAACGGCATCCTTGTGGACTCAAAAGCCTTTTCCTACGACCAGTACTCTGTACCATCTTAGCTAACACCTAATTGGCTGGTTGATAGTAACATAGATGGAACAGACAAAGCTTCGATGATTTTTCTCTTCACTTTATTTTTGCATTTGCTGTGCTCCTGACATACCTAGAACACTTAGAGAAAGCTACAGAAGCTGAACCTTATGGCTCAGGCAGAGCCATGCTTTCCATCAGCGATCTGACCTAAGGGGTGCTGGAGGAGTGGCTGAGCCCATTCTGTCAGATCCTCTTGTGCTATCAGATAGGAGGGCTGGAGATTCTTGAGAAACAGAGCTGAATAAAGGCGATGGCACCAAAGAAGCTGCCCTGAACTTAGAAGCTCCTGTGCCCTGGTTCCATGGGCCTAGTGATTTTCAAAAGAAGCTGGAGAAATCTGCTCTGACCAACAGGGGCAGAAAGCCACCACAGGACACAGCTGGGGGTGCTCAGTCAGCTCCCTTCTGCTCACCAGAGCTTTCCAGGGCTCTCCATAAGCCTTTGGTCACAGGATGCCCGGCCAACCAGCACTGGCAGCTGTTTTCGGAATCAGAGGTGTATGTACTTGAGGCACACTTGATCTTGGAGAATGAAGCAAGTTTTCTTGTGACACATTTCCCTTTGATTCACATGCCCTAGCAGTTCAACCACTGTTCAACAGCATCTGCTTCTGTGAAAATCAAAGGACAGCTGTCCAGAGGAAGCAAAGACAAAGGAGAAAGAAGAGAAGAAAGAGGAGTTTATGTTAGACTGCTTCTATGGAAGCAAAATAAGAACGTAGCAGATGGCATTAGGTTCCTCTGAGTAGGAAACCCCAAGAACTTTAATAAAGCCGAAACAATGATGTTTAGGTCAAGATAAACACATTGTTTCTGAGAAACTGAAAATAGAAACAGGCAGAAAGAAGAGAGAGATGATTCTAACTGAATGCAACCAGAATTTGAATAGTTTAAAATGAGAGATGGAATCACAGCTGTCTCTAGAAAATATCTTGACCTAAGGATGAAAAGGCAGACTTTCAGGCAGTGACACTAAAGGGTAACTGTGAGCTATAGACACTAGTAACTCAGAGCCAGAGAGGAGCCATGCGTGTGGGGGTCAGCATGGAGATCTGGAAAGGAAAGCCTTAGAGCCAGCAGTGGGTTTGCTTCCCACCTCACGGCTCAGTGAGCTGCCCGGACGCACACTCCGGGTGGTGACTGTCGCATGTGTATACAGTCTGACTCTGCCAGGTCCGTTCGCATCTCCATTTCCACACCCCTAAAATGAAAGGACTTTTTTCTGAGGTCACTTCAAATTTTCATATTCATGGTTCTATAATTTTCCAAATTATCTCAAACTATGTGGAACTTTACTTTTTTTTTCTTTTATTTTTATGTTCACTTGTGTGTTATATGTGAGGAGGGCAAGTGAGTACAGTGCCCGTAGAGGCCAGAAGAGGGCACCAGATCCCCTAGAGCTGGAGTTATGTGGAGGGCAGGCCTGATGCGGATGGTGGAAAATGAACTGCCATCCTCCACCAGAACAGTATACACCCCTAACCACTGAGCATCTCTCCAGCCCCTCAAACTCTATCATTTTTTAGTGGAATCCTTAACACAACATTTGAACTAAATAAACTACACTGATAGAAACTTCAGGGAAAATAAGATTCTAAAATTCTGGGACATGACCTAAGAACACAACATTTCCAAACACAGCACTTTGAATATTACATAATTTGGGCTGAATTTAAAGTAAGGAAACTGGAGCAGCAGGAAGGTCACACTGACCTCCTCCCGCCATTTTACCCTAAGGCCATAAACAAAAACAACAACAACAAAAAACAAAAACAAAAACAAAAAAAAACCCTCTCTGGCCTACATCCCTTGGGAGTCTATCATAAGACTCTCAGTTCAGATGAGTCCTACCATAAGCAGAGAGAAATGGGGATTAACAGACACGAGAAGAACATGCATGAATGGGCAGTGCTTAGTGGCCCAGGTTCCCACCACAGAACGGAACCCTCTGTCCAGTCACGGCTCTCTAAGGCTGCCCACTAGCCATCAAACCTTTGAGGACAAATGAAACTTTAATGTCTTCCTTTGGGCCTTCTTATCTGAAGGCCACCCGTCACCTAAGCTGTACAAACCTATTAGGATCTTCCCTTACAAACTGCTCCTTATTATCAGGGTGTCAGCCACAAATCTTTTAAAGGGGAAAAGCAAACTTACTCATTTTATGACTCTGCTAATCCTTCTTCTAAGGTATTAAGAAGCTACTTGGAAAAACTGAATGAAAAGTCATGAGTACTACCCATGAGTCAAGAATTGTGTAGCTACTGCTGACAGAGCTATGGAAAAGGAGCCAGGGCAGTGCAGACTAGACGAGACACTAAAGCATGCTGAGGGTGGGGGACAGCTCCTCTGTTTAGGGCACTTGCTGCTTTCGCATGGGACCTGGGATTGGTTCCCAACTCCCACATCAGGCAGCTCAGGGTGGCTTGAATTCCAGCTCCAGGCATCTACCGCCTTCTCGGCCCCACCAGCACCAAGTACACAGGGGGTGCAGAGACACACTCAAAAAAAACACACATTTTTACATAGTATCAAAACACACACAAATCTTTAAATAACACATACAAAAATTACTCTCTGAAAAAGAACCAAACACTGATTTGACAGTCACAAAGTAGCAAATGTCCCCCTCAGGCAAACACTAGCAAGAAGGGCAGATGAAACACAAGCTTCAAGTGGGCACATATGCTTAAAACACATCCTTAAAAACCATAAAGTCAAAGCCGACTCTTCCCTTCCCTTTTAGTTACGTCATGGCACGGGAGCAATGCTAACAGGACTGTCAGACTGAATCCCACAGAACAAATCATGACGGGTTTTTCCAGTGCTAGAACTCCAAGCCAGGCTCTCAGGCATGCTGGGCTGGTGTGCCCCCACGGCTTTCCCCCGGTCCTTCCTCTAATGACGCCTGCTGGACTGCTCTTCTCTGACCTGGCCCTGAGCATGAGAAGGATGCTCTCAGGCCACAGGCAAGAGCTGCTTCCCAGCTGAGCGGCTAGACAGCTGCCTCCACAAGCACAGAGAACTGAGTCTGTATCGCCAACACCCACATAAAAGCTGGTGGAGCAGTGTCCAGAGCACTGCAGAGGTCAAACGAGCACAGCCAGGTCACTAGTATGCCCCCACACCCAAAAGGCAAGCTCTAGGTTCAGAGAGAGGCCTGCCTCAAGAGAGAGAGGCAGAGAGCGGCGGAGCGGGACCCAAGGTCCTCCTCTATATGCACTGGAATCGCCAGCACAGACAGGTGTGTGTATATCCCTGCACCACACACGCACACACGTGCGCGCACGCACACACACACACACACACACGTGCACACACACACACACACACACGCACACACACACGTGCACACACACACACACACGTGCACACACACACACACACACACACGTGCACACACACACACACACACACACACAGAGAAACTGCTTTACAAATACCTGTTTTTCCCTAATAGAAGGACACGGAGGGATTTCAGAGTAGAAAGACCACTAATTTCTTCAATCTGGTTATCGTATAAGTCCAAGAATATTAACCTCTGTAGATTAGAAATATTTTGGATCCGAGTTATGAAATTGTGCTGAAAGTTCAACAAGCGAAGGTGTTCTTCCCCATCGATGATAGGACACACGGTCAACTTTTGTCTAGAAGAAAACAGAGTGAGGAAGATTCTGAGTCAGCACCTGCCTCCGCTGTCAAATACTAGCATGTTTGTGCACCTAGGCTTTGCGCAGGGAAAGATAAGTTGGGGCTAGAGAGCTGGCTCAGCAGTTAAGAACACTTACTGCTTTCATAGAGGACCCAGGTTCAGTTCCCTGTCCCTCACCACTCAGCTCACAACAGCCTGTTACTCCAGTTCAAGGTACCCACATTCTTTTCTGACTTCACAGGCTCAGGTACGAATGCATACATATAAAATTTTTTTAAAAATTTAAAGAAAAGGGTAATTTGGACCATTTCTTTTCCTCAGGGATGAGATATAAATTTAATGGTAAATTGAACACCAAAAAAAAAAAAAAGGCCAATAGATACTAACAAGGTTAATAATTAAAGCTAAGTCTAAACTCTCATTGTATTTTAAAAATAAGTCTCCAGTATCAATCATTTCATGTGACATTAACACCAAAAATTTTCAAATATAATTGTCTTCTGTGGGAAAGGTTTAGATGGTTAAACAACATCACAAAAACAGAAAGAAAAAAAAATGCCTTTGTTGTCAGTCACTGATGCCATGGACCAAGAACCATACTAAAGGGTTTTTTTTAGAATCACTGACTCAAAAATTTCTGTGAGAGTGAGCAGAAACCCTGCCATCTACAACAGGACACTCTGATGGAAAATTCCATGTGAAGATTCTGTATTGTGAGGCAGCCTGTACTGAGCCTCTCTACAGAAGGCTGGATGTAGGGTTCAGGCGGCCAACACTAGCCTGACTCTTGCAGAGCATGCCTGCTTCTACCAGGCCGAGAAAGACACAATTCTGAGTGTGTCTAGTTATTTAAAAGTGAGCCTCTTCTGGACAGACAGCTGGACTGCCTCTGCTGTGAAGGAGTAAGGACACGGCCCTATCACGAGCTCTACCCATCACAGCATGGCCACAGAGACCACGCATGGTCCTGAGGGATTCTGCATAAAGAGTAAAAGACTCTTCAAGGAAAATACAGCTGTCTGTGCGTTTACAGTATTAGTGCTCATCAGAAACATCACTTCCGTGAAAAGAAGCTTTGACGAGGATAAATCAGAATGCTATAAACACAGGCAGAATATGGAAGTGATCAGAATTCTTTTTGCAATGAAAAAAAAAAAAAACAACCAAATGGTTAGCAGGAACAAATTAGGGAATATTAATTGTTATAAAGATATGATGCTTTAAAAACAGACCCTCAAAGCTGTGCATGGTGGTGCACGCCTTTAAGCCCAGGACTTGGGGAACAGAGGTGGGTAGGTGTCTAAGTTTCAGGTGACCCTGATCTACACAGTGAGTTCTATGTCAGTAATGGATAGAAAGTGAGAATAAACCACTGGGAATAGCCTCGGTTTTGTGTGGCGCATATTTAGAACTCATCTCACACTTTACACTCTCACAGATGGCATTTGTTATGCAAACTATAACTTAAATTATTACAAATATGCTAGTAGAAATTTGTATCTTTGCTCTTAGCAAAACGTGAATTACATCCTCCCTGCTCAGTCCCCCTGTCTCTCATAGTGAGAGCATTAACTCCAATCCCTGAAGCAGTCCTTCCTCACATAGGAAATCACCTCCTGCCCTCCTTTCACAAACTGCTATGCCTCGAAATAAAGTCACTTTCCTTTACCCCAGGAATCCCTGCCACTCCACCAAAACAAGATAGGAAGCAAAGCCTACCAACCTCCAAAAGGGCCCTGCTATGCCTGTAAGGGCCTTGGGTTATGATGCTCCCTGCCCAATTGCCGAAACCTGTACGGGACTGTGATTTGACTTGTTTCCTTCTTGGAGATAAGGCTACCTTCCTGGTATTTCAGGCCTCCTTTCCTATCATAAGGGCCAAGTCTTTCTTCTTGGAGTAGACTCTTCTCTTGAACACTCAGTCCCTGACTAAGAAGCCACACAATGATGCAGAAATCACTACTAGGTTTCCCAAGGTGGTTCTCTGCTGCTGGCCCAACTTTCTTGACTACACGTATGACAGTTTATGGCATCTTTGTAATGCCACTATCTCAGAGCCAGCCTCTGAAGGACAACTGTGTCCTTGTCCTTTACCTTTTTGATAAGCAAGTGTCTACTGATCAGTGCTGGTTTTTCTATTCTAGAGGCTCATGCTACCACAAACTCATCTCTAAAGTTGCCCAAGCCACCCTGGTCGACACTGAATTTCCTAAGTCTTACAAGCAGGGCCCCTGCTAATACCAAGCGACATGAGACTGAGTACCTAGTCTTGCTGTGTCTTTAATGACAGAAGGGAAAGTTCCTACATGACCCTTCAAACATTAAAACACTACTAAGAAAACTATAAACGTAAGCCAGCATTTAAGCTGGGATCTCAAAAGCCACTCACTCTCTACGGCTGTCGTGAGATGTTGTTCACAACTTAAACCTGGCCTACACAACAGAGCCTCTCCCTTCTGTCAGCTGCACCACGGTAAGGCCAGCTGTGCATGGCAGAGTTGCTCTATCGGTCCAACACCCACTGATCTGTGACAGCTCTCTTCCTGTATAAAGACGGGCATCAAGCCTTTACGTTCACCCCTTATGCACCATTTTATCAGGAACCCACTTTGTTCTAGGCTCTGTTGTAGGTGCTCAAGACACGCAACTGAACCAAAGTCGCTGCTTGTGAAGCTTCTATTCTAGCAGGCCACCACAATAAACACACGAGAGCAGCGTGTTAGAGGACGGTAAGGACTAGGCAGGGGATAAAGCAGAGGTAGGTCATAGGGACTGTGTCTGGGGAGAAGGTGGCCACAGAAAGTCACCCTTGGGATGATGACACCTGAGGGAAGCAAACAGGAGAGACAGACGTCTGAAAGGAGAAAAGATGATGTCCTCACCTTTCCAGGGTCAGCCTGTCTGAGTAAAGAATTTTCTCTTCAGAAGAGCGCTGGAGAATAGGAAATGACGGCATCGATGAGGTCACCAAATTGATGTGATCACCTATTGAAAATGATACACACATTCCTGGTTAAGGCAAATCTTAACTGTTGTGAAACCAGAGCCACTGTATTAAAGTTCTTTGGAGCCTACGGATATCTTTTCTAGATGTTTCCACAGTGTCAGTACTGGAAGCTGATTATTACGCTGGGGTTGTTTTCATCTTCTCAACCCTCAGCTCTATGCTCTGTGGGTGCCAGATAGCTTTCCCTTGCCTTGCAGGTCAGCAGAAAACTCCAGAAGCACTCTGGCTCTCTTTATCCCTTTCCAGTGCTGAGTCCTGACGCTACACGCCAACTACAGGATACGCTACACGATAGCCCCTCATTACCCGAAACATTGGGGCCAGCACTATGACAGCCCTGCCGGATTCTGGGCTTGGAAGGTGTCTGAATGGAAGAGTCTCCGAATGCTGACAGGGAGCTGGTGGCAGCTTTCATGTCCAGCCCACAGAGTTCTGTCACGTTAGTTGTGGATGAGATGCATGATGACTTATTGCGTGGCGAAGGACTTATTACTCTTCCATCTCCTTCAAAATATCAAAAGGTGGATTAAAAGCTACATAATGACCTTGCTATAGGATATACACAGAGAGCAGTCTGGGATAGCAGATGTGAACCTCACATTCCCATTCTCCTCCCTCTGTGTAGGCAACTGCTATTATTAGAGAATGCTGAAAAGACAGCAGAGTGGACAACAACAAATCCAGGCCACTGTAATGAGGACACAGAGAAGGTGACAGCCCACGAAGTCTGGCTGTCTCCGACAGTAAGAAGCTTTTCACCTTGGAGAAGAAACACATAGGAAATGAATGAGTGAGAACAGCGTGTAAAACACGGCATATAAAAGCACAGGCAGTGCTGCAGAGATAGCTCAGTGGTTAAGGGTGCAGGCTGCTCCTACAGAGGAACGGGTTTGACTGCCAGTAACCACATACGGCAGCTTACAACCATCCAGGACTCCAATTCGGGAGAGCCAACTCCCCCTCTGGCCTCTGCTGGTACTGCATGCCTGTGGTGCAGACATACCACATGAACTTTAAAAATACGTATAACTACTCTTTAAAAAGAAGAGCAGTACATCTGCACTTAGGCGTATCTATTTACTGGTTAACAATGGACATCACAGACAAATTTAAGAAGAAGTGGATACCAAGACACATTCTAAAGAACTAGAAGATTATAGAATGGTCTGGAAGCAATGATGAAAAGTTCCAAAAATGTGAATACCAGAGTATATCTGCCATATTTGTCTCTGTAGATAGAAATCCCACTGAAAGCAGTAAGTGACGAGGAAGTACCTGGTGCCAGCATGAGGCAGGATGACAGAACTCGAGACTACCACAGAATTGTGCTGCTTAAACTACCCAGAAAGAAAAAAGAAGCTGACATATTTTCAGGAGGTCACTGAAAAAAGGTAATGGCCTAAAATCAGTCACACCTGACTCTTCACTGGGAAGCAGTGCTATCGTGTTGCTGGCCTTTTCAGGTCTACAAGGCCAGGGCATCTCACCCTTTCCACAAAACAGTCAGTGCTCCCATCTCCCTTTTCTTAGTAACATGAAACATCAAGACAGCTAACCATGCTGTCCCGGGAGATAAGATGTAGAATCAGCACTGTGCTCGCCAACAAGCACCACACGATACGAACACTTGCAGGCAGGAGTCCCAAGCCACAGGAACCTGCTCTCACCGGTTTGAAGTCTGAAGCCAAAAACAGCCCGAGGACTAGCGACAGCAGAAATATTAGTTGACAAGGTCGTGAGAGATGAAGAAAGAAAACGCAAGGGAATAACGAGTCTCGTTTGTCTGATTACCATTTCAGTAGTCTCTTTGAGTTGCTATTAAAACTTCAAGGCAATCCAAGACATAACAGTAGATCAAACCCTTTCCTGATTTGGAATGTAGAGGGAGATATCAAAGAATAAACTTCATTTATACTTTGTGAATAAAATAATTCAATCTTTAAATATTTCAACTCCCCTTACATACAAAATTTTATTATTTTCAGCATGATAAGTTACCATTGATGCAATATACACTGGACCATAAATAGCAAAAGACAGAAATGATTAGGTTAAAAAAAGACCTTAAAATCTACACACAGATCCTGCACTGGAACACCCCGGAGTCTTTGAACAGCCGTGTTTACCTTGGGTGTGAGCGCTCACACGGAGACCGCCCCAGGTGGCAGGACTTAACAGGTTGTGCCCCTCCTCTGTCACACTTGTCCTGGCTCCCCCACCAGACCTGTAAGCTCCTGGGAGCTGGCCTCATTTGACATCTCAGCAGAGTTCAGAACAGGAGGCAACCAGTACATGAACTACTCTTCCACTTTATACGGGTTTTATTTCTATTAAAAAAGGAAAATCAGAAATTCCTGCATTTTATAGAAGGAGGCGCCGTAAAGTGCTCAGAGGCAAAAATGGCCTACAGCTGGTTTAACACTCAGTGTGGTGTAGCTAGAAGGCTGACGATGGATGTGTGAGAGGTGGTAGACGGACAGGTAGCTGCAGGGGCAGCCCAGCCCACTGCAGTGAGCACTGTCCCCTCCTCCCCACTGTGTACGGATTTTACATGATTACTTATGGGACTTGATGAGATCTCGGTAGCACCAATGGAGTAGCCAGCTCTAAAAAACCCTGAGGACACAGGACTAACGTTCAGTGACCTCAAGAGGCCTGAAGGAAAACACACATCGAGGGTTAGAGGAACTAGCTTTGAAACACTGAGCTCCTTTATCTGGACTGAGAGTGCCATTGGTCATGTTGTGCTGGTAGGCTGTATGCATGGCTAATTTTTAAAAAACAATAAATGTCTGGGATGGGTTATGGAGGGCTAGATGTAAGAGGCCAAACTTTGCCGGACCAGCTTTACATTTATTTTAAACTTTGTGAATTTAAATCTTTTCCAGAGTTGTATGCTCTGAATTGTAGAAAATTGAGTACAGGAGTCAAGGTAACTGTTACAGCTTGCACGGCCCTCTTTACATAACACCGCCTAAGCGTGGAAGAGGTGCACCGGAAATCACGTCCACATTTGAGACACAGCAAAGAACGTCTTGTCACAAACAATAATTCCGAATGGAATCTTTTAAATAGAAGTCAACTCAATTTCTGCCTAAACTTATTTTTATTTTGTATTTTATGAGTGATGGCTTTTCTATATAAAACTTTGCCTCTGGGGCTCATAAAATCAATACATCCCCACTACTTCCTCATCAGCAAGTATCTAGTAGTGCTTTTGCACTGATTCTGCAAGATTACCACCAATTCCTTATTCTAACCCTAAAAAAACTGTGAGAGAGTATGTTTCATTCATAGCTGATGGAAAAGTAAGACATTATGCAAAAAGTGTGAAAGAAATCCACAATGAAAACACAAATAACCTGTCGCTGAGAACTTGCAGCCTTCAGTCTACAGCTCCCCGCGGAACAGGAGCGAAGGGGGAGCACAATCTAGAATGCACACGGAACCAAATGAAGGAGGCAAGACACACGTTTCCGCACTACAGATACAGGTCTAGAACTAAGCTGATGTCAGTTCCAGGAATTGACAAAGTTTTGGGTGGAGGATGTAGGAAAGAGAAGAGATGGAAAAGGTTATACAAGTCTAAGAGGAAGACCCAGAGATACTTAAAAAGAAAAAAAAAAAAGACACACTAATCAATATTCAAACTATTCAATACTGCGCCTAGTTTATACAGGAAAGAAATAGATCATTGAGGAGCCCCTATTGAATAGCCCTCTTGTACAGGCATCTAGACACAGCAGAAAAAGCTACAGAGCCAGAAAGCATGGGAGAGGGTTGCAGAGAAATGGGAAGCAAGTGCTCCTAGGAGGCAGAGGTGGGGCTATAGCCAAGGACCCAGAACTGACTAGCACTAGCACACACGAGTAACTAGCCCAATTGGGAATCAAATGCTCTCAAGGAGGCTTTTCATTGACTCTAAAACCATCCTTCGGCAGTACAGCCCACTCACGTGATGACTGTGAGGGCAGTCCATAAACCACATCAGCACCACCGCTGTCAGAATCACTGTAGCATTGTGAATGCACACCCCAACCACCACCCCAAACCTACCAAATCAGCAGGGGGAAGAGAGAGACGCACTGAGAACCTGAATTTTTAACAAACTCCCAAGTGATTCACACCAAGATTAAGGCATTAAAGATGACGAAATGCCTGTGATTGTGTGACAATGTGGGAGAAAGATAGTTTCTTTCTACTCCTGAATTTCCACTGTTTTCTTATTTTCAAAATACTTGTCTTCCTATACCATCTGTTTTACTGATTAACCATTATTTTTATATCTAATATATGATCAGAACATTCTTGTCCTATTGTCTATTGTAACCCAGTTTCAAACTAAAATAAGGCCTGTTTTTTTTTTTTAATGCACTGGAAGCAATACACTATGGCGTGTGTGTCTGTGTGTACGATCTATATTGCCAATTCTGATTTAAACAAACAAAAAACAAAAATCAAACCAAATTTGTAACCAAATGAACTATTTCATTTTGTAATTCAGGTTTATTTGGCTCTAGTTGTACAACAACATTAAATAACACTGTTCAAAGAAAATGAATCTGAGTCTGCTTACTGTCAGTACCTTGCCTGCTTGCGTAGTTTCTCTCCAGGTCATGCTGTAACAGTCTACCAGGAAATGGTGGTGTTTCTCTATTAAGCTTTAGTTCAGGCTGAAAAGCGGTGTTTAAGAAAAGATATTGGGAAGAAAAAATTAACAGTCAGAAATGAAGTTTACAATGAAATAGCAGATAAAATGTACTTTTAAAAGGGATGGCCCTAGAAAACTTCAAGAAGGGCCTCATAGTATAAGATTCCATCTATATGAACTAGCCATGGTTAGAAAATTCATAAAGACAGAAAGCATATTTCCAGGGATTTAGGATTCATGGGGAATAGGGAGCAGCTGCTTAATGAATATGGAATTATGTTTGGAATGATGAAAATGTTCTAGAACTAAACAGACAAGATGGCTGCACAACAATGAGAATGTCCTTGATGCCACTGAGCTGTAAACTTTAAAACAGGCTAAACTGGAATGTGCATAGGAGGCGAGATTTTCCAGACACGAGATTAAATCAGTTATACAAGATCAGACTAAAATGCTTCCAAATTCTCCTCAAATATGATTGCCACAAACACAATGACTGAAAGGATTATTTGTTCAATAAAAAAAATGCAAACAATAAAAGCTAAGTAGAACTGTTTTGATTTTTAAATCCTTAATATGTCTAATTGTAACACAATAAAATTGCATACTTAAGAATTTAAGTGTGGCTCGGTAGCACAAGCCTATAATCCCAGCATGTAGGAGGTAGAGGCTCTCTGTGAATTCGAGGCCAGCCTGGTCTACAAAGCGAGTCCAGAACAGCCAAGGCTACACAGAGAAACCCTGTGTTGAAAAAAATCAAAGGGAAAAAAAGAATTTTAACTATTTTAACTAATTTTTCACAGTAGAACTGAAGGTCAAACACCAGAGTGACCTCATGTTTATCCATAAAAAGTTTTAAAATATATCTTCAAAGACTTATGATGCTTCTCATTCACCCACCCTTTCACGATCATATCATCAACACTACGAGTTTACACACACAGAAGTGAATGGTACCTAAAGGATGTTGAAAACACAGCACTCCTAAGAGCACTGTAATGGGAAAGGACTGACCTGGCAAAGGCAATCAGGACAGTCTCACAAACAGTCCATTATGCCTGATTCTGATAACTACATTTCCATTAATTCAGTCGTTATTGGACATGACCAAACACCAGGGGATTCAAACAAGGAAGTGGTCACTACTTTCACATCTAAATGTAATTAATCAGCTGCAGCCTCCTAATTGGAGGTCCCATCCATTCACCCAGCTCTGGCCCTCATTTATGCTCTTTCTGCTACTATCTGTAAACTCCAGCCTTTATGCTACAGAGTTCTTCCAGTGATATCCATTTCACAACTTTTTAAGGAACAAGTGAATTGTGATGGTTGAGAATGTACATTCTGGTTAAAGGCAGAAGTGTATTGTGTACAAATAGCACGGGCAGAGAGGGGGTGAGTATACGTGAGTGCTGGGGTGAGGCAGGAAAGGAAGAAAAAAAATCTCAGAAAGCAAGTGAAAACCCAGAGATTCTGGAAATTTCCAAGATTTTACAAGTAAACGGTATGAGTGTAGAAAGATGTTTCAGTGTTTCATGGTTCACCTAGCAACCATAACAGGTGTCTCACAAATGCCTGTAACTGCAGCTCTGGGGGATCTGACACCTTCCTCTGGCTCACAGAGACACAGACACAGACGCACACACACATGAATCTCACACTCATTACATTATAAAAACACTGTAACAATATTTCCACTACTAAGCTAGTTTTTTCTTCTCTAGTTTGAAATGAGGCATAGAGTGAAACCCTCCTAAACTGTCATATTTTCTCCTTCCTGAGACGCCACTATTAGAATGACACCATCATTTTACCTATAACTAAGATATAAAAGCATTTCTCAATTAAATTATGTCATACAACCAATTTTAAGAAATGCCTTCTCCAGAAATGTTTAAATGTAAGGGACAGGACTCTTGTAGTCAATGGAATGACCTAAATTGAAACAAGAGGGGTGATTTGGTTGAGTGTAGGCAGAATATACTTTACATTGAAGACCAAAATAGAATCCCCAAGTCAGAATCTATTTTTAATCATGCAACTATTTGTGTGGAATATTTGACAATTTATTTTCAACAAATACAAATATGATTAAATCTTACTTTGTTTTTGTCAGGAAGCGACGACGTTTGAATAACCAGATGAAGTCCACAGTTCACCTGAAATGTAAAAATTAAATTACAAAATGTTATAGGCACACATTCTCCCCCCCACATGGTACAAAGTTAAAGCTTGGAACACACTCAAATGCTCCATCTTTGTTTGCTTTTCTGGTAAAGAACCAGAAAATAAGCAGATTTGTAAAATCATGTCTATAAATTAAACGCTTTCACTGATTTATTTTTCAAAATTTCAGAGGCACCAATTTAACCCACCTTCTACCTCAGGCTTTGGATCCCCGCAATTTTTCCTGCCAGTCAATATGTCAGTGTTCGAATGAAGGAGTTGGGAGTGTCTAAAAACAGGCCCTTTCTCAATTGAAAAACGAAGGAAAGAAAGAAGGTAGGGGGTAACTAAAGGAACCCCAGTGTCTGCCCAGCAGACCAGCTCCACCTTCTGGGGAGCTCAGATCCTGGACAGGATTTTAAGCATCTATCAGACAATATTCAAATACTCTCGGAGTGCTTTGGACTAGCGCAGGAACCCCTAGCCTCAGTCAGACAATAGCTTGAGCAGCCGTGGTCCCAGTAATGCAGCCCATCACCTAGGACAAAGGCTCCAGTCAGGGAGGACAAGACTAATGGAAAGGAAGGAAAAGCAGGCAGGCCCAGCTCACGTTGTTTGCTGCCCGGCCAGAAACGGAGCGGTATTTCCCAGGAATCATGGCAGGAGACTGTCCAGGATGTTCGATCCTCCTTCGAGGTAATGCTACAGCTAAGATTCAAAGAGACCAAAAGGGGTCATCTCCCAGGCAACCCGCTCAGTGGTTGCCATAGAAACCACCATTTCCGGTCTGGTCCTCGCCCCAGATCTGCCGGCCGGCCGAGCGGCTGGCCTCCGGGTGTATCGGTGGGGCCCGGTGCGTCAGCACTTCCTCGTTCTGCTCTTTTTCGGGCCGCGTGAAAACAGCGGGAGATCCGGAGGAGGAGAAGATGGGGAAGAGGCCGGACACTTTGGTGGCTATGGCAACCCCGACTTCCGGTCCTCTTCTTTTTACGACCCGCCTCAACTCTGCCCGCGGGAAGTTTGATTCCCTTTCCCTGCGCCTTCCTGATTTCCTGGAAGAGTCGCAGGGAATCGCTGGAGAAAGATACCCAGAACCTTCTCATTTGGAACCCCAATTGCGCTCTTCCGCCGAGCCGAGGCCAGGAAGCCCGATTGGAGACAAACAGTGAAGAAGAAGTCAGCTTCCCCGAGGCCACTGCTGGCGGAGGGACCTAGTGCGCCGGACCTGGGAGCCCCTACTGACTGTCCCCAAGACAGTCGACCCGTCTGAGGAACGAAGCTGTGAGGCTACTGCTGAAGACAGGCTTGCTGATAGTAACCCTTTCCATACCCAAACTCATCCAGAAATTAACGTCCCCGGGGGCCTGGAATCATTATAGCTGCAATTCCCAGACCAATATTCTTTCTACAATAATGAGCCGCTTCCCACATCTGGGGGGATGCCTGGACTCTTTCTCTTTAGAATACTAAAAAGTCGTATTCTATTACTGTTTGGAATGCAAACATGTAATCTTTGGAGAAAAATTATTTACCCAATTTACACATCCTCGAATGTGTGTGCGGTTTTTTGTTGTTGTTGTTGTTTGTTTTGGATTGATCCTTGCCCTTCCACACCTGTTCAGTTTAATACCACTGTCTCAAAACGTTCATAAATGTAATATTGACCTTCTCAGATTTTGGTTCCTCTATGTTCCTTCGTGTTACAAAATGACTGTAATCACAGTTGACCATTGGCCCATGCGTCGTGCTTCTGAAGCCCGTGTTCAGCCTGTCCTCTCTTCACTGACTCATTTTCCAGCAATGTTTTGAATGCTAAATACCCTGAATCTCATGGAGACAGTAGATGTGGTGATGAGAGAAGACTGGGCACCTGAGGTAGCACTGTGGAACTGCATAAAACTGTGGGAGTTAGGCCACGCCGTTGCAGCTGCAGCTCAGGGGAATTACCTATTTGTTGTGACCTTTAACTGCAGTGCTCTCAGCAATCCAACTGTGATGGTTGAGCTTGTTTGTCAGTTTGACTAGGGCTATCATCAACTAAAATGCAAGGCCCTAGGAACTCCTTTGAGAAATTCCTTGATCCGATCATTTGAAGCAATGAGAACCCACCCTCAGTGTGAGTGGCACTTTCTGATGGCAGCTCAGGTGAAAGGAGATGAAAAACGGAAACTTTGCCTTCTGCCTGCTTGCCTTTTCTCCTGGCAAGTTTTTTCATCTCTCTTGTTGTTGCATTTCTTATCCAATATTAGAGAAAGCTTCTTAGGGCTTCCAACAGTGTCTGAAGATGAGCAGCTCTCCAGGAATCCTGCTGGCTTTACCTGCGAGCCTGGGACTGCACCCAGCCCTGTGGACTGAGCAACTAGCAGATTCCCAGTATCTCTGGTACGATCACATCCTATAAGGCAGTCTAGTAAATCACCTCTTAGTACATGCTGAGTATATCAGTCTCTTCCTTATAGAAACTAACTAATACACCAGCCTCCCAGTTTCCGACAAACCCAAGCCCACCCTTCTTCAGAAACGGTTCAGTAATGAATCTGGATGCTCTAGTGAGTCCTGCTTAGTGGATTTCTCTAGAGTGCTCTGATCAAACCCAATTGGCTTTGTCAGCTCTCTGATAGGACGCACCTGGTCACTAACTACTGTATTTCCTTGAATGTGTTTTCGCAGATGCTCAGCTAATAACTGTCATAGTAGGGATGGAGGTGTTCCATGTGTTTAAAGCTCTAGACAGTTCAGATCTTCCCGGCGCTCTCTGAAGAAGACCCTGTCAATCACAGACTCATTCATTTTGTGTATGTGTCCATTCTTTTCATTGTCCAGCTCCCCTGAAAAGGTTAGAGCTTTAAAGAACTTGGAAAATCCACCAATCAGAATGCTTCAATTTGTCAAGGAGAAAATGCAGTGAAATGGTTCCCAACACTTGCACAACTGTTTAGTGATAGATGACATAAGAATCTTCCCTAGCTCATCAACTTAAAAAATTATTTATGTCCAGGTAGATGGCTCAGCCATTAAAAGCACTTACCACCAAGCCTGGTGACCTAGTTCAATCCCCAGTATCCACAGATAGATGGGGAGAACTGACTCCCTCAAGCTGTCCTCTCCACTGCACCATGGCATATATGTGTATGTACACATACCAAAAAAGTAATAACGCATAAAAACCCAGACTGTTTAACTTCTTTACGTGACTGTCATGTACCTGCCCTTTGAATGTTCCCTAATCTCTCCTCTAGATCATATTCTTAAGTTTATTTTTAATTTCGGTGATTCCCTCTGAGGCAAGGCTTGACATTCACGTGCGTCTAATTCCTGATACTGTTATAAATACCTCAGCTACCAGGTGTTGTCACACTAATCTGCTTTCTACCCCCAGGTCTTCCTGCCCCTGGAAAAGAAAAGGTAGATCTTCTCCCCGATGCTACCGGGGGATGGGCTGGGAAGTATCCCAAGGAAATTACCACTGCCCGTTTTAGGTCGGAAGGACCCCAGACACCTAGGACATGTCCGCTATCATTCTAGGATGGTATTTGTAACTTCATATTCTCAACATTATACTGCACACTGAGATAGCTAAAACCAGATAATCCTTAGACAAGTTTTTCTAGTTGGACTAAATTTTAATTCAGGTATTGTTTTAGCTACTGCCACCAGGGAATAATGAATCTCTACAGCCAAGGATTGTGTCTTTGTTATTTCTATATTTTCTCTACTGATGCTTTATTTCTTCACTAACAGTACTGCCTAGTTGATAGATTGCATTAAAGGCCGAAAACTTTCAGCATTCCCATCAAAGCATAAAATCTGTTTTTTCACTTCTTGACTTTGTGTTGGCAGAGTGGCTTACTCTGGCCAATTGAGTTCCCAGGAAAGGTAACTCAAGCTGAGATTTGAAAAGAACCTGGGCAATGGGGATCCCCTTGGTGTGTTTCTGACCCCAGGACTACAAGGAAAACTACTTCATGCTGAGAATGCACAAGACATCTAGAGAAGCAGCTGGCTCCTTGAAAGAGTTCTCCAACTGTCCCTGTGTGGATGAGGACACTGGGCCACTGAGGCTCTCCTTACACATGAGGAAGCCATAGAGCACTGAGCCTGCCAGCACTGACCTTTCCAGTCAACCCAGGGAACTGTGAGGTGAGTCAGCACTGGGTTTTAATCCATCGAGTTGTGGTATCATTTGTTATGCAGCAAAGACTACCTGATATACCAGTGGTTTATCAGACTTTGGTTTTGGTTTTGGTTTTTTTGAGACAGAGTTTCTCTGTGTAGCTCTGATTGTCCTAGAACTCTTTCTATAGACCAGGATGGCCTCGAACTCACAGAGGTCTGCCTGACTCTTCCTCCAAGTGCTGGGATTAAAGACATGCACCACAGCTGCCTGGCCATCAGACTTTCTTAAAAAAAGAAGAAAATATATCAGTTATTACTCTCGTCTCTCCTCACCATAGCCCTCATCTTCCTATTCTTCTACACTAATCTATTTGGTTAGTAATTTTGAGTGTACATGGTGTTTTACTTCAATGATACAACAATAGCCTATAATTTAAATTAAAATTGGGTCAGTTAGGGGGCTGGAGTGATGACTCAATAGGAGAAAGCCCTTGCTGCTCTTGCAGAGACCCCAGGTTCAGCATCCTAGACCCACATCCAGCAGCTCACAAACGCCTGAAATTCCCACTTCCAGCCCCCACCAGCATCTGAACATGCCGATAAGCAAGCGCATTCACATACACCCCAATAAAAATAAGTATATTTTTAATTGGGTCGATTGCAGATGTAAACTTAAATCCAACTTGACTCCCGCGTGTTTTCTCTCATGGATTTTGGAATCTCTTGAAGAAAAACATGTTCCCGATTCTCTCTGTGTTCTACAGTTTTAGAACTAAATAACTTTCCACAGTTATTTATAAGGACAACAGCTGCCTTAGATCTGCTTGATGAGCCTTTCTGGTGTAAATTGCCTCTTTTAATTAAAAATGCCAGCAATTTTCTCCTTCTTGACAAACTTCCTTTTAGGACATGTAAACTTTTGGAAGCCTAAATTACATCACAGATTTTTCTCCAACACTATTCCAGACTTCCAGGACACGATTTTAGATCCCCCAAACTGGATATCTTGGGAGGTTATTTCCAAATACCCATTCCTGGATGTGAGGGCGATCTGGCTGCGACATCTGTCACTCCATTGATGGCCATGGTTGATTCAGCTGATCTGGCTGGCCAGGCGGGTGGTGTCCCTGTCCTCCTTCACCACTGTGTGTGCGTCCCTCACCACTGCGTGTGCGTCCCTCCCAAAGCTTCGTGCACGCTCAGTGGAACAGGACAACCTTCCCCAAATAGAGGAGGACCTTTCAAGGGTATGTGAGTAGCTGCACTTCCCTGCTAGAACCTCCAAACAAGCTCAAGGTCCAAATACTCATTCCTTAGGCTCGCGTCTTCACAGTCATTTTTAACATTTTTCATTCATTCAATAAACTGAGGCTAAAACAGAAACCAAATTTAAAAAAAAAAAATCCGTCCTTGCCCTCAAAGATCTTCCAGCATATTGAAAGTCTAAAAATGAATTTCCACCATTTTGTAGTTAAGACTTGATTCCCAGGAGGAAGAAAGACTGAAAACCCAACATGAGGACCCTGGGAGAGCGGGTTAGGAAGGACCCTCCAGTTTATTCCTAGCAGTCCTGCCGGGAACTACATCAGAGCGGCTTCACGTGACCCGGGAGGCTCCCAGAGAACTGCAAAGCAACTGCGCAGCGTTTGTGTGCTTTCTGCAAGTGATAAACCACAGCCGAGCTGTGTGGTGCCGCAGTGGAGTTCTGATGACAGAGTGTGGGCTGTCCCGCAGCAGCCCCTCCCAATCCCATTTGCCGTGACTCATCCGTCCCAGGCTTCAGGTCTGTAAATCAACAGAGAGCCACGCTCTGCGACTCATTCTACATTGGTCTTTGCTGTTGGGATCATCTTAGCCCAGTACAGGAAAAGAATTTTGCTTTGACGTTTTCCAAATTTAAAATAAGCTGTCTCCCGGTTTCTGTACCAAGCTGACGTAACCAAACAAAACCTTTCAGTTTGTGAAGCTGGGTATAAGAAATAGAAGTGTCTGAGGAGGGACAGGCAATCCAGAAAAAATTCTCCACTGAATATGTTTGTTTTGATGGGTTTGTTTGTTTTTTTTTGTTTGTTTGTTTTGCTAGAGCTCATTACTGTAATTTTAGTCATATTTTCTTGTTAACAAAAGAATTAAAACACCCGGGGGAGTAAGAACAAAGAAAGTTATATAAATGAATAGTAACCTGTTACTTTGGGACATAATTACAAGGAAGAGGAACCCACTCTAATTAGCATAAGGCCAGAAGAATAAAAGAACAGAGCTACAAATAGTTTCATGCCGTGGCTCTTCCCTGGTCTGCTTGGTAGGGAAGACTGAGAGAGCATCTTCATGGGTGCGGCGAGTGTTTGCTGCGTGGTTTCTGAGCTCGCGCTGTACTGACTGAGGGAGCTGATGAAACTGCAGTCTGCAGCAGTCCCCTCTGGTGGTGCTGGCTACGACCCTCACAGCCCTGCGTCTGCGTCTGTCCACAGCCCAGCAGCTGCCTAACCACAGTCGGGGGTCTGCCACTCCAGATTCACAAGGCCACTGATGGCTTCACCTTGGCTCCGGTGTCTGTACGGTACCCAATCACCTACCAACTAGAAGGATGAGGTCTCTTTAGACGCAGCCTCTTTGGGGAGGGCACTATGGGAGGAGGCGTTATGGGTGGGGGACATTATTTCAGGAGATTAGGTATGACAGAAACAGCATTTAAAGTGTAAAAATGCTGCCATCCAACCATTGAACTAACATTGCAGTGTGTGCTGGTATGCTGTGAGGTGGCAACAGAGAGGGGTGAAAGGTTGATATTCCGTATCGTTGATGTGCCATACAGGCAACTGTAGCCTTGGTTTTCCTTTCGTGTGTCTGTGTGTGCGCGCACAGCTGCACATGTATGTACATGGCATAAAGGCTGGAGAACAACCCCCCCTGTTGTGTTTCGGGTGCCGTCCACCTCTTCTGTTTGGGGCTGGCCTCCCACTGGCCTGGAAGTTGCCCAGCCACCTGTTTCCGCTTCTGCCGCACTGGGATTGCAAGTGCACACCACCACACCTGGGGTTCTCTTTTAAGATTTAGGTTTACTTTCAATTGTGTGCGTGCGCGCGTGTGTTGAAGGTCAACTGTGCACATGCCTGCAGTGCCTGAGGACACCAGGAGAGGATATGAGGCCTCCCAGAGTTGGAGGTGCAGGACTCTGCCAGCGACCCTGTGTCCACGTCTGTGCTGGGAAATAGACTCTGCCCTGGGAGAGCGATGGGAGCCTCTCTCCAGCCCCATGCCTGGCTTGGGTTCTGGAGACTGACCTCAGATTTTCCTGTTTGACAGTCTGGTGCTTTGGTAGCTGGGCCATCTACCCACCCTGTCTTGGGCTCTTCACTGAGTAAAACAACACAAGCATTTTTATCTTGTCATTAAAATCTTTCCCTAGGTGCTTTGATGGTGGCATCATGTCCCACTACGGGGGATTTCTGTGATTAATGAGCTGTTGCATATGCATATAATTTCCATATGTCTACCTCTCTATCCGCAGCCACCTTTGTCCTTCAAGGAGCAGTGTGACGCAAAGTAATAACGATGAGCTTGCCTTTTGAGCAGTGGTTCTCAGCCTTCCTGAGGCTTCGACCCTATAATACAGTTCCTCATGTGGTGACCTCCAGCCACAAAATTGTTTCTGTTGCTACTTCACAACTGTAACTTTGCTACTGTTATGAATCATAATGAAAATATCTGTGTTTTCTGATGATCTCAGGGAACCCCCCAAGGGATCACGACATCCAGTTTGAGAACCCCTGCTTTAGCAGGTCTGAGCTGTGAGACCGGACTACCCTGTTCTAGTTTTGCACACTGACATACTATAATGGCTTATTGCTGTGTCTTTCATTTCTGACAGTTTCTTTAGAGATACCTAACCTTGAGGTTTACTAGATGGTGCTGATACTTACTTTGTTTTCCTACAAAGTTTGTGCCAAAGTGTACCCCCATCTGCAGTGATGAAGTGAGGTCACTGTAATTCCCATGTGGACCCCACAAGGGAAGGTTTTGCCAGTTCGGTTCCTCGATTTGGTTGAGCAAAGTTTAAGGTGATTCTGAAAGCATGGTCCCCAGACTGGTAACATCAGCATCACCTTGGATATCATTAGAAAATCAGATTCATCAAGCTCTTTTTAGACTTACTGAATCTGAAACTCAGAATGAGAGGCGGGGTCTCGAGGAGAGGGAGGCCGGAATGCGGGGATGAATGTGTTTGTGTGTCCAGAAGCTGACCTCAGCTACCATTCCTGTTTTGTGAGACAGAGTCTCTGTTTTGTCTGGAGCTTGCTGATTCAGTTAGCGGATGGAGCAGGGACCTTGCCAGGCTCAGCCTCCCTCATGCTGTTGTTTCAGAGTATTGCCACCGCATCCTGATTTCATTTCGGTGCTGGGGATCAAACTCACGTCCTTATATTTTCAGAGCAAACAATTTGCTGACTAAGCCATATTTCCAGGCACAGGATTTGAGTTTTAAAAAGCTGTCCGGATCAAGTTCAAGTTTGGGAAGAACTGGTTGAAAGCACTGAAGAGTCCTTGCCAAGCCCACAGAGGTGTTTGCCACTTGCCTTTAAACACCTAAATTCCATTTCCTGGGCCCTGTCCGCTTTTAAGGGTAGTATGAGGTGACAGAGAGACTGCTGCCCGGGGTGAGTCCCTGCTGGGTATGTGACCAAGCACATGTGACGATGACTTGGAACACTGTTGTGTCTTATGGTCCGGGTGAAGACGTCTCTGCACCATTTAGCCCAAATGTGACACTGGAAGGAAATTTTCAGCTAAGTTGCACCAGATGTTTCATGGTTATGCAAGAATGCAGAACACAACATGTTTTCCGTGCTGGACGAAAACACGCTAGAAGTTTTCTTCAGCGCTGTGGCTAGAGCTTACAAAATCGAGGAGTCTGACCGCTCTTCAGGCTGTTAGCAGCCCTCCCCCTCCCCAAGGGGAAAGGACAATCAAGCCAAAGAGAGGGAAGAACATGATGCTCTCAGGTCCACAGCTGGGGCCGGCAGGGCTGCAGCATCTGGGCTGTATCAACTGAGATGGCATTGTGAAGTCTGTGAGCACATGCCGCCGCTTCTGCTTCAGCCTGTCAAGAACGGCTCCAAAAGGCATGCCCCGGTGCTAGTCTCAAAATAATGCAGATGGTAGCTACAGCGGAGAAACTTAGCGAGGAAGAAGAAAGAAAATTATTTCCAGTTCTCTTCAAAGAGCATAACAGACACAATTGTCTCCTTCACCTGTTTTGTTTTTTAATTATTATTTTGTTTTTTTACAATTTATTCATTTCATATCCTGATTGTGGCTCCCTCCTTCAACTCCTCCCTGCCTCACCCTCTCTCCCTCTTTCCCTTTATCCCCTCCCTTAGTCCACTGAAAGGGGGAGTTCTCCTCCTCTGCCATCTGCCCCTAGCTTATCAAGTCTCATCTGGACTGCCTAGATCTTCTTCCTCTGTGGCCTGGCAAGGCCGCATCACCAGGGGGAAGTGATTAAAAAGCTGGCAATTTGAATTCATAACAGAGGCAGCCCCTGTTCCCCTTATTCAGGAGCCCACATGAAGACTGAGCTGCCTATTGGCTACATCTGAGCAGGAGGTCTAGGTCCTTTCCATGCATGGTCCTTGGTTGGTGCATTAGTCTCTGCAGGACCCCCTGGGCTCAGGTTTTTTTAGCTTTGTTGGTCTCCTTGCTTTACCTGGATTTAATAACATCCCCACTTCAGAGATCTTTCACACGTTTGTCTCAGGGCTTCTTCAGAAGAATGTCACACGGTGTCATTGGAAAGGTGGTGATTGGATGGTGGCTAACACGGTTATAAATCTACACTGTGTCAGTTCCAACCACACAGTCTTCAGCAAGTTCCGTGGGTCATCCTGATTGGATCAAGAAGTGCCTAGATCAGAGGTTCTCAACCTATGAGCCAGGGCCCTTTTGGGGTCAAACGAGCCATCCACAGGAGTCACATACCAGATAGCCTGCATATAGATATTTACATTATTATCTGCAACAGTAGCAAAATTACAGTAATGAAGTAGCAATGAGAAAATGTTTGCAGCTGGGGGTCACCACAAGACGAGGAACTGTATAAAGGATCACAGCACTAGGAAGGCTGAGAACCACTGACCTGGATTACTAAAGCACACATCAGAGTGTGTCGGTGAGGACAATTCCAGAGAGAATTCAATGAAGGAAGATTTGTGCTGCATGATGGTGGCACCATCCAGTAGTCAGGAGGGCCAAACAGAATGGAGGAGGAGGAGGGGGAGAAGAAGGAGGGGGGGAAGAGGAGGAGGGGAAGGAGGGAGAGTAGGCCCACTCGCAGACATTCTCACTCTCTCTGTCTCTGGAGTGCCCACGCTCACTCCCATCTCGGGCTGCTCAGCCCTGCCTCACCCTCCTGCTGTAAAGGACTGGAGCCTTAACCACAAGCCAAGCAAACCTTTCCTCTCTTACGTTGTGTTGTTTAGATGCTTTGTCACAGAAAAAACTAACACCATGTGGCGCTCAGATTTGCTGAGTGTCAGTTTCCTAACAAGACCTCGTGGGACACGTGCAGAGACTAAAGTAGGCCACATTTAATGGTCATTCCAGTCTTCTTCCTTGCAATGAGCGCTTCAGTGTCCTTTCAGTACCTCAGTGCCCTACCTAAAGGGGTGGGGCACAATTCCACTGAGCTGATATTCAGAAAGATGGAATAAATCCCATCCTGCTTTGGGACATTCCCCCACAGTGAGGAAGCACTTGTCTAAATGTTCTTGTTTTACTTTCATACCCCATTGTACTGCTCACAGCCTCACTGCTGGAGAGCTGAAATAAGGATTCCTTTCACAAAGTCAGGCCTATGTGACTGGGTCCATGTCCTAGCTAGACCTTCCTCTGGAGACAGGAGAAAGAAAGCAGAGAGCAGACTCTGAGATGGAGTAGCCTGTTCTTGGTCCTTCAAAATTCCAGCCGCAGTCACCAGCTGAGTTCTTGTCAACCATCTACCAACACTGCTTTAAGCCTGTTGCCAAAGCCCAAGCCCAGGTTTCCTGCCAGGCAGGCTTGATATTGAGTCGTCTGTAGACCAACCCCACCATCCTCCTCAACCTAAACTTCTCCTCTCAGAGATCAACCATTCGATGAGCCTTGGGGCAAATGAGGACATAGTCTTTTGAGGCTGTCACTTTGGGGCTTTCGACCTTTTCCGCCTACCCTTCTCATCTGGTAATGTTATAATCGGTTCCTATTAGCTTTGACCATCAACTTGACACAACCTAGAAAAATCTACAAAGAGAACTGAGGAAATATCTACATCAGATTGGCATGTGGACAAGTCTGGGGGCTATTTTCTTGGTTATTGATGTATGTAGGACAATCCAGCTCACTGTGGGAGGCACCATTCCCTAGGTCCTGGGGAAAAGCTATCTGAATTGCCTGCTACCAGCCAGCAAGTATATCCTCCACAAGGCCTGCCGTTCTTCTTGGTGTGAAGTGAATGCTCCATGGACTAGCAAGCGTACTTACTTTCACTGTCTTGCCCTGAGTTCCTGCCTTGACTTCCCTCGGGTCAGACAATGCTCATGGACTAGCAAGCGTCCTTACTGTCACTGTCTTGCCCTGACTTCCTGCCTGGGCTTCCCTCGACGGCAGACCGCACTCTGGTATTGTGAACTCAAATAAACTCTTTCACCCCCTGAATTGGTTTTGGTCCAGGTATTTGTCACAGCATCAGATAGGAGTCTAGCATACCATCAGGCTCCTGAGGGATCAGGGATCCTTGCTCAGGGATCAGGCTTTCCCCTTTACTAGTGCTTAAGTTTAATTAACTGCCACTTGATCACTTGGCCCCACCCGTTCTGCTGGAAAACATCCTGTCCTCCGAGCCTTTTTGAAATTTCACTGGGCGCAGTTGTGTCCACGGGCACCACAGCCAATAGGGAGCCCAGGAGGTGCCAGAGCTGTGTGGCATTTTTCTGTGCATTGGCCGAGAACGCGCCTCCATGTGTAAGCTCGGCTGCTGGAGTTCCAAAGCCATATTCTTTCCATTAAGTCAGTTTGTAACGGTTATGGAGAACCAGCACTTTCCATTTTGATGTCGTCTTTTCAGCTTCCAAAGGACTCAGATCTACAACCACCAACAACAAGTTCCCTCAGACACTGATCTGAGCCCCAAATCATCCATCTTTTCTGACAGTGGAGGCTTTGTTAGAGGGTCAGGCTTGTGCCTGGCTCTCACAGCCCCGGGATGAGGAGTCAGTGTCTCCTGTGGAGCTTTCAGAATCTGCTTATCAGTTCCCTGCAGATGCCAGATCATGCAGCCCTTAGCCAAGATGATGCTTTGCACTCCTCCCAGCACTTGCAGTGTGGGGTTGTTTCTACCACCCTAGAATGCCTAAAGAAGGGAGGGGAGTTTTTAAATTTAATTACAGTATAAAAAAGTCCCTCCCATTTCCATGGGTGTGTGTGTGTGTGTGCGAGTGTGTGTGTGTGTGTGTGTGTGTAAACAGGCTTCAGCAGGTGTGTAAAGGCAGAGGATAACTCGGGGGAGTCAGTTCTCTCTGTCTACCACATGGGTCTCAGGGATCTAGCTCAGGTCTTCAGGCTTAAAGGCAAGTGCCTTTGTCTACTGAGCCCTCCTATCAGCCCAGGGATGGGATTTTATTGCTCCTGTAATTTTTCAAATCTGATATAATACACTTGAGAAATTCATTCTGGTATTTCCCAATGTCTCAGTAAACTCTAAGACCCTGGGCTTGAGGTAATTCTTTTTAGTTGCATCTTAAAGTATGGAGAACCAGTAGCTAAACCCTAGATGCACAGAAAACTTAAGCGTGACAGTCCTTGCACAGATGCTCTTAACTTGCCTGTATGTAGAATCACTTGGAGAACTTTGAAAGCCTGACCACCCCAAAAGTCTGAAACTCACCCCAAAAGTCTATCTGAACAGAGTATGCAAAATATTTTAAACTTCCCAAGTGATTCTAATATCCAGTATCAAGTCAAAGCCATGAATCCTTGACCTAACAAAGCCCTCATCCTGATGAAGGCGGAACACTAGCTGCTGTGCGTTTTTCCTAGGGATTGGCGGGCCAGAGACAGGATCTCCTTTCTGACTAAAATGGGCAGTTGTTCCTCTTGATCTATGTAGTCCAGGTTTGTAGGTGCTCTTCAGGCTTTCCCTTAGTGAATAGGGTCCACTTACTCCTCATATATCACACTCCCCATTGTCGTGATCAACCAGTCCTTAGCAGGCAAAACCTGCAGGCAAAGTCTGTACACATGCTCACACAGTACAATTAGCTCTTTGCTGTGCCGCTTGCTTTCCTCAGGGCTGGGACAAAACACTCAACAGCACAACTTGACGGGAAGGAACTCGTTTTGGTTCATGGCTGGAAGGGATAAGGTCTGTTGTGGTGACAAGGCACAGTGGCACTCATGGGCCAATGCTAGGACAGCTGAGAGACACAGGCTTCCTATGACCCCTGGTGTTCTTCACACCCCGAAACTCACTTCCTCCAGTTAAGCCCCACCTCTAAAATATCCCACAACCTCCCCAAACAGTGCAAACAGCCCAGGATAAAGTGTTCAAACACTTGCTCGTATGGGGACATCTTATATGCAAACAATAACATATCCCCAGGAAGCACATGCCTCGGTAGAGATGTGGTGCCTTTGTTTTACATTTATCTACCGCAGGAGTTCACACATGTGATGGGACCTGCACTGAGGTCTGAGGTCTGAGGTCAGTTTGCAGGGTCAGTTCTTGCCTTCCACTTTGTAGGTTCTGGGGAAATCAAACTCAGGTCATCATCGGGCCTGGCAGCCAATACCCTACCCACTGAGCCATCTCACTGGTCCCGTGTGCTCTTTTTTAAATGATGGGACCCAAACTTGGGACAATGTTACTTTTTTTGGAGGATTCCTCAAACTTAAAAAAAAAAAAAATGGGTGACAGTGAGCAAGGGCCTTCCAGAATCCACAGCCATCTCTGCCACATGCCACAGGGACTGGGATTCCACTGATTGCATCGATAAAACAATTCTTATAAAGCAGTTAGATGGGGAAAGTATGGAATCTCCTCCCCCATGAGAACACAATTGCCTACCTAGCAGGAGAACCATATTACTCCATTTGGAATCCCGCATCATTATTATAAGTTTCATGCTTTTGGCATGCAATAAATTGTTAGATTGTTAAATTTCTTAAATTCGGATTCCAGAAATTGGAGAACCAATATCTGAATTATTGAGTAACTATTATATCCTGGAGCCCAAGCCAGATGCTTCCCTGCTATGTCATTCAACTTTAGTATTAATATTATCTCTTAGAATTAATAATAGGAGTTGGTTAAGATATAATCTAAACTGTTGTAAAAGATCCTCAAAATACAGTGGATTAAATAGGGTGTGAATTTCATCTATTCTTTTGAAAATCATGAACAAGTTTAGAGTTTTATCCATCTCTGGCCTTGACATGACTTCTCTAGACAATGGGTGGAGGGGAATGTTTGGAGAAGCAGAGCTGCATTTCCAGGCATGGAAAACAAATACATTTTATTGACCAGAAGTTAGTCAGGTGGTTACACCAACATGCAAAGCAGTTGGGGGAATATCACTGCTAGTTAGTTGGTCATGTATCTGTCTGAAACTGGAGAGGGGCATAATTAACAAAAGAGAATGGATACAGATTGACAGCTCACCCTAGATCTGCTGAGGAGAAGTGGCTGGGTGCCCAGCCCTACGGGACATCTCTACCATACCCCTCATGGCTAGGGGGAGGAGGGAGTAGAAAGGATCTGAGCCAGAGATTGGGGAAGAGTGCTGTGAAATGCTGCCTCCTGGACATGACATTTCATCCCAGCCATGAACTCCCTGCAGCTATGGTTCCCTTCAGAACACCCACACAAAAGGCAAGCCAACCTAGTCGGTCAGCATTCCAGCAGGCGCGCTAACTAGGCTCACTGGGTCACGAAGCAGGGGAGGCGTGAAGGTGGGAGGGCTCTTGGAGTGGGGGCATGAAGGTGGGAGGGCTCTTGGAGTGGGGGGAGGGCATGAAGGTGGGAGGGTTCTTGGAGTGGGGGGAGGGCGGGAAGGTGGGAGGGCTCTTGGAGTGGGGGGAGGGCGGGAAGGTGGGAGGGTTCTTGGAGTGGGGGCGGGAAGGTGGGAGGGCTCTTGTTGGGGTGGGGGTGGGAAGGTGGGAGGGCTCTTGGAGTGGGGGCGGGAAGGTGGGAGGGCTCTTGTTGGAGTGGGGGCGGGAAGGTGGGAGGGCTCTTGTTGGAGTGGGGGCGGGAAGGTGGGAGGGCTCTTGTTGGAGTGGGGGCGGGAAGGTGGGAGGGCTCTTGTTGGGGTGGGGGCGGGAAGGTGGGAGGGCTCTTGTTGGAGTGGGGGCGGGAAGGTGGGAGGGTTCTTGCTGGAGTGGGGGGAGGGCGGGAAGGTGGGAGGGCTCTTGTTGGAGTGGAGGGCATGAAGGTGGGGGGGCTCTTGATGGAGGTGTCTGGGGGAGTAGGACAGGGATGTGGATGTGTTCAAGATCCATTGCATACATGTATGAAACTGACAAAGAATAAGTAAAATATACTCTAAAGCAAAAAAGAAACCTCACACCTATTTATAAGTATCTTAGTTCGTATTGAAATTGGGAATAAACTACAAGAAGGTGTTAGGTATTAACGCAGAGAAATCCTTCACTTTGCCAGGGAATTTGGGATTAAGTTGGTGCTGAATGGCTCAATTTATAAGAGTTTGGTGGTTAATCCAAAGCAGAATAAAGCAGAACCTTTATTTGTTTGCTTATTTATTTATTTACCTATTGTCTGTTTATTGTCTATTTGTTTGTTTTGTTTTTCAGACAGGGTTTCTCTGTATAACAACCTGGCTATCCTACAGAACAGGCTGGCCTTGAACTCATATAGACCTGCCTGCCTCTGCCTCCCACGTGCTGGGATTAAAGGCATGCACCACCACCACTCAGCCAGAACCATCATTTCCTAATTTATAATGGAGGGAGATGAAGACAGAGCAGTGAATGTTTGGGCACTCAATCCCAGCTGATTTTCTTGGCATAGCTATAAGAAGAAAGCCACACCTACCACATACTCAGCACCTACCGGGCCTGGGCTGTGGGCTAGACATCTCCACGAGTGATCGGATTTTAATCTGTGTGCCCAACTCCATTTGATAAGGATCGTTCAGGCCATTTTACAGGCAAGAGAAATGATGATCAGAGAGACGACGGAGCTGAGCTAAGTAGGCTGGCGTCTGAGTTTAGGCCTGTTCGATAACATGGCGGGTGCTTACCCTGCTGCTCATGAGCTCGCTCACAAAGCAAGCTTCAGGAGCTCTGTTGATAAAGTGCTTGCTGCACGGGCATAAGGACCTGTGTTCAGTTCCCCAGTATGCCTGTGATAAGGCCTGGTGTTGGTGCCCTGTGCTGTGGAGGCAGAGACAGGTGGGATCCCTGGGGCTTCTGGCCAGCCAGGCTCCATCTATTGGTAAGCCCTAGGCCAATGAGAGACCTGCCTCAAACAAGTAAAAACAAGACAGACAGCTCCTGAGGAGCAACACCAAGGTGACCCGGGGCCTCTACACACACGTGTGCACCCGTGTACATGTACACAATAATAAAGCCACCGTTCAAGGCGTTCTTTAGAACACCTTTACTGGTCATCTGTTAGGGAACTTAGTGCAGTCATGTATTCTTACTAATACAATCTGTAACTCAGGTATTCGTTTGTTATGCCTGTCATTTCGCAAAACTGTGTTTGGTCCAGGGAGTGGTATCCAACACACACCTAAACAAATGATAAATCGATTCTACAAAAACACCCTCAGATCTCCAAGTGAGTTCTCTTTTGCACCTGGACATCCCAATGGTGCTGTATCTCTGAGTGAGTTCTCTTTTGCACCTGGACATCCCAATGGTGCTGTAGGCACATCATATTCCTTGGTCCTGGCTTACAACTTTCCCACCAGATATCCTGAAATGTTTCTAACCTATTGAAAAACAACAGGCTTTCATGCACTGGGAAGGTTTCTGCAGGGCTGAGTCTTGGCTTCAACCGAACCTCAATCTAGCATGGCACCTCACTTGCCTATTCTGAGTCATCCTCAGGAGCTCATGAGAAGGCTTTTGCCCACTCCAAGTCTGCTATTGAAACAAGCCCCTAAGATGAACATTCCTTCATTGCTGGTGGGAGTGAAAGCTTGTACAGCCACTACGAAAATCAATACAGTCGTTCCCCAGAAAACTGGGAAGCGATCTACTTCAAGACCAAGCTATACCACTCTTGGGCATATACTCAAAGGATGCTCCATCCTACCAAGGACACTTGTTCAACAATGTTCATAACAGCTTTATTCATACTAGCCAGAAACTGGAAACAACCTAGATGTTCCCCAACCAAAAATCTGGATAAAGAAAGTATGGTACCTTTACACAATGAAGTATTACTCAGCTATTAAAAACAATGATATGAAATTTGTAGGCAAGTGATGGAACTAGAAAAGATCAACATGAGTGAGGTAACCCAGACCCAGAAAGACAAACATGGTATGCACTCACTTAAAAGTGGCTATTAGCTGTAGAGTAAATGATAACTATGCTACAATCCACAGCCCCAGAAAGACAAAGTAACAAGGAGGGCTCAGAGGGGCTGGGGGGGGGGATGGCTCTCCCTGGGAAGGGGAAATAGAATAGATTTTGCAGATAGACTGGAGGTGGTAGGGATAGGAACAGGAGGAGGGCTCTGCTGGGAGGTGGGAGGGACAGCTGGAGGTGAGGGGCATTTGGGATGCTATGTAGAGACCCAGTGCAGTGAAAACTCTCTGGAATCTCTGAGCGTGATTCTGGTGAAGTCTCCTAGTAGCTGGGGATATGGAGCCCAAACTGGCCATCTTCTATAACCAGGCAAGGCTTCCATCAGTTAAACGGGGACATCAACCCAGCCACAAGCCTTCAATCTATAGTCTGTCCTTCCTGCAAGATGTTTTGGGGTAATGGCCTTATAGGAGTGGCCAACCAATGGCTGGTCCAACTTGAGGCCAAGAGAAGGAGTCCACTACCAACACTACCTTGATGGCCAGAAACCAGAGGCAGGGCAGTCCAGAGACCAAGGCTAGAACCAAACACAAAGGGAAAAAAAGTCAATGAAATGGCTCCTAAGGATATTCTTTCTGTTATACTCATAAGTTAGAGCCCAGTCTAACGGCCATCAGGGAGGCATATCCAGCAACTGATGGGAACAGACGCAGAGGCTTCCAAACAGTAGATGGAGCCAGGGGAATCCTGAAGAAGGGAGGGAAGGATTGGAGGACCCAGAGAGGTCAAGGACACCTCAAGAACACACACAGCTCATAGAATCAACCAAGCAGGATCCACAGGGCCTCAGAGAGACTGAAGGGGCAAGTGTAGAGCCTGCGTGGGTCTGAGGATATGTCATGGTTATGTGGCTCGGTGTTCTTGTGGGTCTCCTAACAGTGGGATCACGGCTTTCTCGGGCTCTTTCGCCTGCACTTGGTGTCCTTTGACTCATCCAGCCTTGATGTGAGGGTTTGTGCCTAATCTTATTATATTATATTATATTATATTATATTATATTATATTATATTATAATCTGGTATGCCATGTTTGGTTAATATCCCTGGGAGACCTGCTTTTTTTTTTTTTAAAGGAATGTAGAGGGGGAGTGGATTCTGGAAGAGAAGGAAGGTAGGGGAAGGAAGTGGGAAGATGGGGGGAAGTGGAAACTTCAGTCAGGATGTATGAGAAAAGAATAAAATAAAGGAATAAAAGCAAGAGAAAACACCCAAGTCCCTAAGAGTCCAGGGCAAGGGAAAGCCAGCAGTTGCTGGTGAAGTCCTGGTTTTGTTTTCACAGACTTTGCTCAGCTCTTCAGGGGGGCTGAAGACAAGCCTGGGGAGACTGGCCGCCACTCCTGCTCTGGAGAGGAAGGAGCTGGAAACCTGAAGGAGTCTGAAGGCCCCTGGTTCCTCCACCAATGATGGAGTATCGGGGTCTGAGCAGCCTCACAGAGCACGTGCTCCAGAAACAAGGCTCCACTGGAGCAAACACAGGGTACAGGGGTGCAGCAAGGAGGAAAGGGGTGCAGCAAGGAGGAAAGGGGGTGCTCTCTGAAAGCCTCATTTGACAAGTGACTGAACTGACCCCTCTCTGAGGCACCCTAAATGCAGATGAGCTTTTTTGTCTTCCCCCTCCCTGAGCCCTCATGCCGAGCCAGATACTAAACATGAGAATGTTATGTGAAGTTGCCTTAAGGTTTGCCTACAACTCCAAAAATATTTGAGGTTGTTTTAATGCTTGTGTATGACTCTTCTTATAAACATTTGAGCAAAACTGGTAACGGAGAGAGATGCCCTATATTTAACCTACCTTGGCAGGGACCTGGTTAAGAGGTTACACTGTGTGCGTGTGCATGCACATGCTATGTACCTGTGTGTGCTAGTGTGTGCCTGCGTGGTCTGCTCTCTCACTTCCTACCTTATCTCCCTGATACAGAGTCTTTCATTAACCTGGAGCTTGGGTGGCAGTCAGCACGGCCCAGCTATTCCCTCTCCCCCACTTATTCTAAGGTTCTCAACCTTCTCAGTGCTGCGGCCCCTCTCACACAGCTCCTCGTGTTGTGGTGCCCCACCCAGAGCATTATTTTCACTGCTACTTCATAATTGCAGTTTTGCTGGTGTTAGCAATCGTAATGTAAATGTCTGACATGCAGGATATCTGATATTAACCCCAGGAAAAGGATTGTTTGACACCGCCCACAGGTTAAGAACCGCCGTTCTGGGATTACAGGTAGGCAGTCACACCTGAATTTTCACCCAGGTAACGGGAAGTCAAACTCAGATCATCGTGCTTGCATGTCGCGCACCCTCAGAGACATGTCCTCAGCCCCAGAGGTTTGCACCCTGAAGTGTTCCTGCTTCCTGCCAAGGGGGACTGTGTGCTCAGTAGTCACCATGGTGGACAGTCCCTCTGTGTCTGCCCGCAGGAGTATTCCAGAGTTTTAACTGAGGATGCTAGACCCTCCCCAAACACAGAGAGCACCACCTCATCTGGCTGGATAAGACAGGAGGAAGCAGGCTGAGCGCCAGGACTCACCTCTCTCTGCTTCCTGACTGTGGACGCCATGTGACCAGCCGCCTGGAGCAAGCGCTGGCCACTGTGTCTCCCCATCACGATGAGCCTACTATACCCTGAAACTGAGAGCCAAAACAACCCTGGCTTAGTGCATCTGTGTCGTCATAGCAACAAGGAAAGTAACAAATACAAGAGCTCAGGGTGGAGTCATGTCTCACAACATGTCTAGATCCAAAACTCTACTCAGAGATATAAATAATACCAGAAAGCGCATCGGAGGCCTATTTGCAGGACATACTAAATTCATTGTTTAAAAAAGATTGATGTGATTTGACTTGTGTGTATCTACTTGTGGCTGTGTGCATGTGAGTGCTGGGCTTGCAGAGACCAGAGAGGATGTCAGACCCCCTGGTGCTGGTGTTACAGGTGAGGGCCCACTGGATGGGGGTGCTAGCAACTGAACTCAGGCCCTTTGCAAAAGCTGCAACTGCTCCTATGAGCCATCTTTCTATCCCCCAAATTCAATTTGGCTTTAAATTTTTTTTAAATAATTTGTTTAATTTTTATTTTATATGCATTAATATGAAGGAGTTCTATCCCTTGGAATTGGCATTACAGACAGTTGTGAGCTGCTTTAAAATTTTTAACCAAATGAAATTGCTTTGTGGACCATATTTACCTGCTACCTCGGACATACTCTTCGTGCAGTAGCCATGCTTTTATAAAGGTCCCAGGAGATGTTTGGTTTGTTTTGCTTCTGGTCCTGGGAACTGAACCTAGCGCCTCTCTACCTCTTGGTGTCATCCCCAACTCCAGGGTACTCTTACAGCAAAGCATTTGCAAACCTGCTCATAAAAATAGCTACACATTTCTCCTGAATGTAGGAGCCGCTAATCGCACCATTGGTTTGTGTACAGATGGCAACCCTTGGTGTTTTTGTCTTGTGAAACTCAGGATGGTCAGGTGTCAGGGAGGCCACTGCAAATCGCTCTCCTGACCTCACTCCAGGTGTGTGTGGGTTCTTTATTCTCACTGTCCGGAAAGCAGTGCATCTGGATTTTGAAAAATACTTGTAAGCATTATTTCATAGTTTCGGGTTTTACCTTCATGTGTGTCTGTACACTACGAACGTGCCTGATGCCCACAGAGGCCAGATTCCCCTGAACTATATTTATAGGTGGTTGTGAGCCACCATGTGGATGTTGGGACTCGAACCTGGGCCCTCTGGAAAAGCAAGCAGTGCTCTTAACTGCTGGGCCGTCTCTGCAGCTCTGAGAAAACACTTTGACTACTTGCCTCTTTGTCTTAGTCTCTCACTTCCCAGAAACCGTGAGCCACACGTCTGTAGAGAAACAGCAGACATCTCCAGGACCTCCTCTTTTTTCCCCTCACTCCGGGGCTTTTATCAAAAGAGATCTAACAAGAGGGTAATGATGGTGGGGAGGGGGATGTGCTCAGGCCCTTAATCCCTGCTCTTGAGAGGATGAGGCAGCCAGATCTCTGTTAGCTCAGTCTGAAGCCAGGCTAGATTACATAGCAAGTTCCAGGCCAAACAGGCCTACACAGTGAGGCTCTATCTTAATAAAATAAGATAAAATACAACAGACAGAAATTGGAACCCAGACTTAGTCAAGCCTCCAAAAGAGGGGTCATGAGACTGTGGCTATGGCTCGGAGACAGGAGCAAATGTCCGTGTGCTGGAGACCCTGGAATCCATTACTTGCCTACAAGGGGGAGGGGCTTCCATTCGGGGCCAGTAGGTCTCTCTTGGCCTAACCACCGGGCCACAATTCATGGTGTCCTTTTACCAGGACGCTGCCATCGCAGAAACCAGGATTCCCGAGCGTCTCTTGTCTTGGAGCCCTACAGCAAAGCAGATCCACCTGGGCCAGTGGGTCTGTTCTTTGGTACCCTGATGGGGCAGATGTGATAAATGATGCCTAAGATCTTCAACGAAGAGCTTCGTGGACACGAACTCAAGTCTTCTCATCTCCCTGGTTTCTGGACATTACGGCAGCTGAGATGGGATTCTTCTTAAAGCTAGCTGTGAACGTGTGTCCAGGCTTTAGAGCACAGTAGCATTTAAACAGTCCCTTTATTCCTCCAATATTTATTCACCTGAATGTCTCAGCTCTATCCCAATACAACGGTGGTCTTGAAACTTGGGTTGCTCCAGAGTCATCGAGAGATGCAGACCCTGATTCAAGCGTGAGCGCCTGGCCTGACAATGTGGTGTTAGAACAGCCGCCGCACAGGGAAGGGCCAAGCTCCCGAGCCTCTAGGGCTCACCCTAACCTGAAGTTGGCTATGCCAGAGGAACTAACCGTCCAGATTGTGCTTTCTCTCACCTTGGCGGCAGGTCTGTCAGGGAGACAAACCTGGGAGTTGTTGACTTGTGCCTGGCTCTGCTAGAGCAGCCTAATGCCAGAAGCCAGCTGAGCAGCGTCTCTGCGTCGGCGGGAGGAGGGAGCTACCAGACAGGGATGCGGGGAGGGACCGGGGCTGGGATTTACCCCAGGACAGGCCTGTGAGCGCGGGGAGCCGTCCCCGGGAGCACTCGGGGCGGTGCCCGCAGTGCGGGCTGGGGCGGATCACGACCCCCGTCCCTCCCCGGGGCCGAGTCGCCGCCGCGCGCGCCGCCCACGCGCGACCGTCGCTCTCGCGGGCTGCTGGCTGGCCCGGCCTCACGGCGCGGGGACCCTGCCAGCCATGGCCCAGCCTGGCGACCAGGCTCTGCCCGGGCCCGAGACCAGAGTGCAGATCCGTGTCGCCATCCAGGAGGCCGAGGACGTGGAGGATCTGGAGGAGGACGACGAGGGGACCTCGGCGCGGCCAGCGGGGGACCCGGCCCGGTACCTCAGTCCCGGCTGGGGCAGCGCCAGTGAGGAGGAGCCGAGCCGCGGGCACAGGTAGGCGCGGTGGCGTGGGCCCGGCGGGGCTTCCCGGGACTCCGGTGCGCAACAACTGGATAGGGCAGAGGGTTTGACTTAGCCCCGCCGCGGAGGCGCAGACTGAGTCAGAACCCGCTTCTGGGGGCAGTCTTCCCCCAGCCCTGAGCACGGCTTGATTCCTGATTGAAAAGGCGTCCAAGGATGGGGGCGGGGATCTGAAGGACCTAGTCTTTGGGGTGAAGGGAGATCTTCCCGGGCCATCCTCGCCATCCTGCTTCTGAAGGAGACGCCCCCTTCCATAGATGCACCCTACCAGACGCTTGCCCCAGCCAGGAGTTCCCCTGAGACCCGGCCTCTTCCTCCGGATGCCGGTGGTCCTAAGAATCTTCCTCACCATCATCACTGGCTCTCCTCATCATGGCCTCTGGGTGGGCGCAGGCCGGGCGCAGCTGGCACATGCTGATGAGGACATCCAGGAAGGGATGCCCCGTAGAGAGAGCTCTCTTCCCCTCAGCTGAGGTGGCTGAGGGCTTTGCTGCTTCACCTCCCTCAGGCAGGGGCTTTCTGTTTCTCCTGCCTCTGTGTCTGGGGATGGCTCCCTCACTGCTCAGTGATGAGTGTCTTGGAGTTGGTATAGCACCCGTCTGACCTTGCCCCTGGGCCCTGAGCTTTCTTCTGAGCCAGACGCCCATCACTAATGTGTGCGCCCTTCACAGCCATGATTTCTTTACTGAGATTAGAGAGATATCCCATGTGGAGCTGATGAGAAAACGGCGATGACACTAGCAAATTCTAGGCCTGTCTTTGGTAAGAGCTGCCCTTTGAGGTGCTGAAGGCCGGCTCTCAGCTCTCGAGACTAACCCTCTCTGTTGCTGAGACCCGGTCCAGCAGGGGGGCACACCGGGGCCGCAGCCAGGGGCTGCCTCACCCCAGTGAAAGAGACTGGCTCCTGCTCAAAGGGGTCTGGAACCCCGAATTTCAGGCCAGAGCAGCAGAGGCAGCCGTTGCAGGAGAAAAGACCAGCCTCACAGATTAGGACAGGAACGGCAGTGTCCTGCATCGCATGTGCAGAAAGCTCTCTGCGCACAACACGGCGAGCATGTGAAGACAGCCCCGGAGCCAGAGGTCAGGCGACAGGCTTGCCAGCTGCTCACCTGTGGCCTTGTCGGCCTGCGGCTACAGCACGAAGCCGCTCCGCCCTGAGTAGCCAAGGTGAAGGCCACGCAGTTCTTGGTCCGAGAAAGGCTCTCTGTGGAGTCCTAGGAGAAGCTGATCCTCAGGGCCTTTTGCCTTGCCCCTCCCTGGTCACTCCAGGGCCATCCTTGGCACGCGCTGCTCTAAAGGCTCAAGGATCACGGAGCTTTCAGCCTAGTGGCATAGAGTTGACCCCTGAAAATCCCTGTGACTCCTCAGACTGGTGGAGTTGGCAGGGCCTGCTGGGTAGACACCCGGGGGTAGGGGGCTGAGGACAATCAGCCAGGGACAGGATCATGCTGACCCTGTTTGGGCCCAGCCTGGTAAGGCAGTAGCTATCTCATAGGAATGTTCTCAGCTCCGGGTGCCTAAAGGCTCTCCTAAATCTACTTGAGATGTAACGCGCCTGCTTCATCCTCTCAGCCCACGGACGCCTTCTGTCTCAGCTCATGCTCCTGGAGCACTGTCCCACTGAGCATGGTGGTGCGTGCGTGCATGTGTGTGCGTGTATGCGTGTGTATACACATGCATGTGTGTATGAGTACGTGTGTGTGCGTTGCATGTGTGTGCGCATGCGTGTGTATGAGTGCGTGTGTGCACGTGTCTGGGGGTGCATGTGTGTTTGTGTGTGTGTGTGTGTGCACACGTGTGCATGCGCGTGCCTCTGCCCTTCCATAGTTACATTCTCTATTGGCTCTCTAGTCAGCCTGGCAAACTTCCTGCCTTCCCCACCTTCCCCTGTCCCTCCCTTAGTGAGCTAGGTTGGTCCCTCTCCTCTGTTACTTTGGCACTCTGTGCATTTTAGCTCTGACACTTTTCACAGTCCTAAATCCCTTGAAAGTCTGTGAGCTCTGTGCCGCAGCTCCCGTGCGCAGCACCGAGATGTACCGGGCATCTTGTAAATGTGTGTGGGCTGTGCACACTCTGTGAGACAGTGAGACCCTTGGAGGAAGGGGCTCTGTCTTAGCCTTTTCCACATCCGTGGTTCCTAGGCCAATACCTGGCTTATAACCTGGGGACAAATAAATAGTAAAAACAGTTTTACTATTGTTATTTGATTGTATTTATCAAATGAATATGATGTGTGTGGTTTCTCCCATACCACGTGAAAGTATGTGGTATGTAGAGTCACACCTGAAATACTTCTTGTAACTCTTAACAAGGAGGTTTCCTAGGAAGCTATTAGCACTACCGTTGCCAGCTTGGAAAACGAGCACAAACTGGCAATCTAACCTCCCAGATGATCGGAACAGTCAAGTTCCACGTTTACCGTCCCACGGCGGTCTGCAGCTGCCTTTCATCTTCATACCGCGGGCAGGCAGTTCAGGCAGAGTCTGCCGAGAGGGCTGCTTCAGAAAAACCTTTACATGGAGAGTTCAGCTTCTCTGAAAGGGTGAAGCTGCAAAGACAGCTGCTGAGCCAGACCTGGTGTGTGTGTGGGAGCCCGGCTCGCAGGTGTCCATGGAGACCAGAAGGGGGCCTCACTCCCCAAATGTGGCATGTTCTGATCAATTTAGCAACAGTGAAAGGCTTCTGGACAAACGATGACCAAAGCTTAACCCAAAGTTAAGCGTGTAGTGAACGTGAGGTGCTGTGGCTTCACGGCAGCTTAGTTCTGAGCATAGCGCACACGTGCTGTGGTGTGTCTGCTGACATACATACGCCGTGCCCGCAAAGGCGGCCGGAACACTCCAGCTCAGATACCAGGCCGTGGAACGGCAGTGACTGCTCTGTTTTCTGCTCTCAGAAACAATGGATTCATTATGAGAAACATGGACTTTCTATATTTTCTAGTCATTCCTTCGTGTGTGTGTATATATAATCAATTTATATTTTAACTGTTTAGTTGTAAGATCTTATTTCTTTTTATTTTTAATAAAAATAAGAGACCAGAGAAAGGTGCCTACCCCTGATGCTAGAGTTATAGCTGGTTGTGAGCTGGCCAAAATGGGTGCAGGGAGTCAAACTCAGGTGGTCTGGAAGAGCAGCAAACACTCCTAACCTGTAAGCCATCTTTCCAGCTCCTGACTGATTGGCTGATGTTTGAAAATCGCTCTCTGGGTTACTGTCTTGACCTTCACGAGGATCATCTTAAATGAGTTTTCGCTTGGCATTGACACAGAACTTTCAGTCAATTATGAAATGGCTCTAGACATTTTCCTGCCACTTTGCATTATATATTTATGCAAAGCAGTGTTGTCAGCATTGGTAATAGAAAACTGTTAATCAAAATATTAGTCATCTCCAAAACACCGTGGAGGATGTCCTTCACCCTGCAGTACCAAGCCTTAGCCAAGGCTTTGCTCCTCATGGAAGAGCAATCATGTGCATCTCAGTGTTGTGCCAATTTGTTTTGTCTTTAATATGTGATAAAATTAGGGAGTTGGAGAAACTGCTCAGCAGTTAAGAGTGCTGGCTGCTCTTTCAGAGGACTTGGGTTTGATTCCCAGCACCCACATGGCAGCTCACAACTGTCTGTAAGTCCTGTTCCGGGGGATCCCCTGATTTCAAGGGTACTGCATGCAGGTGGCGCACAGACATACATGCAGGCAGAACACCCATGTGCATGAAGTAAAATTAAAAATTATCACCAAGGAATGTATTTTAAAGTAAATCTCTTTATTATTCATCATCAATAAATATTAGTTTATATACCTGTATATCTGAGGTCATATAACGATTCTGAGGCAAAAATGAGTTGTTGGGGAACTTTAAAAAGTCCTGATCTTTTACTGCAGAGGACTGTTCTAGCTATTCTGGGTTGTTTGTTTGTTTGTTTGTTTTTCCATATGAAGAAAAAGCAAAGTCTGTGAAGAATTCTTTCAAGGTCTGTAAAGAATTGTGTTGGTATTTTGATGGGAATTGGATTGAATGTGTAGATTGCTTTTGGCAGGATGGCCATTTTTACTATATTAATCCTACCAATCCGTGACATGAAAGATCTCTCCATCTTTTGATATCTTCTTCGATTTCTTTCTTCAGAGCCTTGAAGTTTTTTTTTTTGTTGTTGTTGTTGTTTTGTTTGTTTGTTTTTGTTTTTCATACAAGTCTTTTACTTGCTTGGCTAGAGTTACACCAAGATACTTTATGTTTTTTTGTAGCTATTGTGAAGGTTGTTGTTTCCCTAATTTCCTTTTCAGCCCATTTGTCTTTTGTATACAGGAAGGCTGCTGGTAATTTTTTGAGTTAATTTTGTATCCGGCCACTTTGCTGAGGGTATTTGTCAGCTGTAGGAGTTCCCTGGCAGAATTTTTGGGGTCAGTCATGTGTACTATCATATCATCTACAAATAATGATACTTTGACTTCTCCTTTTCCAATTTGTATCTCCTTGATCTCCTTTAGTTGCCTTATTGTTCTAGCAAGGACTTCAAGTACTATATTGAGGAGATACAGAGAGAGTGGGCAGCCTTGCCTTGTCCCTGAGTTCAGTGGGATGGATTTAAGTTTCTCTCTGTTTAGTTTGATGTTGGCTATAGGTTTGCTGTATATTCCCTTTACTGTGTTTAGGTATGTGCCTTGTATCCCTGGTCTCTCTAAGACTTTAAACATGAATGGGTGTTGGATTTTATCAAATGCTTTTTCAGCATCTAAGGAAATGATCATGTGGGATTTTTTGCTTTCAGTTTGTTTATATGGTGGATTACATTGATGGATTCCCATGCACACACACACACACACACACACACATGCAGGTTCCCTTGGATGCCAAAGGAGGGCATCATATCCCCCTGGAGCTGGAGTTACAGGTGGTTGTGAGCTGCCTGACGTGAGTGCTGGGAACCGAACGCTCTGCAAGAGAAGTATATGCCTCTCCAGACCCAATCCTTTGGTTTTGCTTATTGGTTTGGTTTGGTTTGGTTTTTCAAGACAGAGTTTCGCTGTGTAGCCTTGGCTGTCCTGGACTCACTTTGTAAACCAGGCTGGCCTCAAACTCACAGAGATTGCCTGCTTCTGCCTCCCTGAGTGCTGGGATACAGGTGTGTGCCATGACACCCAGCCTATTGTTTTAGTTTTAAGCGATGGACTCCCAGCATGTTGCTCAGGCTGATGAACTCTTAGGTGTAAGCGGTCTGTCCCCTTGCAAGTGGTCTGTCCTTGCTCACAGTGTCTGAGGAGCCTCCCAAGTGGCTGGGACTGCAGTTCGACTCTCTGATTACTGAATAAAAATCCTTTTAATATGGTGTTGAGATGTTTGCATTTGTGCTCTTCAGGGGCATTGGGCTGTAACTTGCTCTCTTGTAGTGCTCCTGTCTGGCTTGAATAACAGAGTAATACTTGTAAAACACATTTGGGACTATTTCATTCTATCCAGCTTTTTGAGATGAGTTTAAAAATGATTGGTATTAATCCTTCCCTAAATGTTGGTGAAAGTCAGTAGTGAAACCATCAAATCACAAGCTTATTTAAAAATGGGGGATGTTTGTTTTTAATTTAAAATTTTGTTTCATTATCTTATGTTTTGCTTGCATGTATGTGTGTGCATCATGTAGATGCAGTGTCCGTGGGTGCCAGAAGAGGGCATCAGATGCACAGATCTGGATACACCATTGTGAGCTGTTGCTCTTAACCACGGAGCCACCTCTCCAGGCCCTCTCCTTTGGAAAAGAGCTTTGCCTTCTCATCTGGATTGACTGAAGCTGCCTCCCAATTAAGTAAAAAGAGAGATTTAATTATCCTACCTTTGAAATAGAGCTCTCCCTCAAACCCGAACTTTCCCTTGTGGATTTTTACCCGTTTTCTTTGTTATAATTAGTTATGGTAACTATTTTTGACACTTGGGGTGACTGTTACATAGCTGGAGCTGCCCCTTCGTGTTGCCATTAGCACACTCTTTGGGCATATGTCTTCTTGGCTTTAAGCACAACCTGACTTTTGGGAACTCCATAATTTGTACTTTTCCTACTCTAGTCCTGGAATTTGGCCATTTCTACAGGAACCCATGGTTTTTGTTTTTGTTTTTGTTTTGTTTTGTTTTGTTTTGTTTTAACTAGTGAGAAAGCATCTAGAAACCAAGACCTAAAATAAAAAGTTCTTGTTTCTGCTGGGGCTTTAAAAAAAAATAAATCTGTATAATAATTCAATTTGAGCATTACAAGATCTGCCTGTTTGCTTCTTCTTCTTCTTTTTTTTTTTTTTTCCACGTGGAGAATTTTGACTCCCTATGATTTCCATAAGAATACATGGGAACTGGCCGGCCGACCACGCACTGCCTGCCCCCTGTGCCTGCTGGGCAAGTGCTCTGCCCCAGCTACGTCCTCAGCCTAGCCGCTCCTGGTGTCGCGGTTTTTAATCATGTTGCCTGCCTCTTTTGAACTAACTCTGATTCGTTCTCTTATTGTAGAAGTGAATTTTTTTAAAAAAAAAAACCGCTACTACAGAGACGGTTCTGAACTGAAGTGTTTTTATACCCGATGTTTCTTATGTTCAGTGCCCTCTTTGTTGTTGTCAATTTCCTTCTTTATGGCCCAGACACTCTAGTGGATCGTTTTCGCCCATACACTGCGAATACACATTTGGGTGTTTTCCTTTTTCAGAACGTCTTTTCATTAACTACTGAGTTAACACACCCAGATTAGCTTGAGATTTTTTTTTTTTTTATGAGAAAAACCGCTTTGGAGATTTCACTCATGTTTTTTTCTTTCAAATTCCTTACAAAAGTGATAAATATTACCGGACTGCTCCCGGGGCCAGTCATGTTTTTATCCTCTTTCCACCCTTTGTGTCAAGTTCAGAGAAATTACCAAATTTCAGCCACAGCCAAAGACATTCTCAAGTTACATTGTTTCATGTGAACAGCAACATTTAAATAGAAACTTCAAAACTTTCTTACGTCTTTTTTTGTTTTTTTTGTTTTTTTTTTCTTTTTTAACAGGCATAGCCCCGGCTGTCCTGAGATTTCTGGGTAGCTGAGGGTAACTGATTTCTGGGTAGCTGAGTTACCCAGGATTCTTCTGCCTTGTCTGTTCAAGAGCAGAGCTATAGGCCTGCATCCCCACACCTATTTTGTGAGGTGCTGGGATCAAATTTGGGGTTTCCTCTATGCCAGGGGAGCACCCTACCAACTGAGCTTCATCCCCGCGCTCAAGTCTTCTTCAAGAGGAATTCACATGTATTTCCCAGCAGCGTCCCTTCCTTTCCAGAAGAGTCTCTGAGAGCTGGGTATGGCGGTGCATGCCTTTCATTTCAGCACTCTGGAAGCAATAGCAGGTTAGATCTCTATGAGTTCTATAAATGGAGTTCTAGGTTAGCCAAGGCTATCCAGTGATCCTGTCTCAAAATAAAACAAAACACAAACAACAACAGCAACAAAGGATCTCTGTAGATAGGATTTACCACAACAAAACCTATTTGTTTTATATGATACATACTTTTTTTTAAATCCTACTACATGCAAACCTCTTAAATGGTACTGGAATAAGAGAAGCCACTATAGACCCTGCCTTCAGCTTAAGATTCAGGGTGCTGATGACGTGTGCACATGAGGAACTGTGGGACAAATAAAGACAAGCATAGAGGAGGAGGGGTCATTTCCTTCCTGGAGAGTCCCTTTTGCGATGCGTGGCTAAGAGGGGGACAAGCTGCTCAAGGATCGAGGGTAGCATGCGCAAAGGTATGAAGTGAGAAGGCTTGTGACACGGGTCTTTCTATTTGCTTGCTGCAAAGGATTGAAGGAAGTAAATGGAAACAAGCTTGCAAGACGGAGACACCCAGCTTCTGAGTGCACTCGAAGGCGGAGCTAAGCGCTTCAGGTGCTGTTCCACGGGCAAGGAAAACCCAGTTGCAATCAGTAGTAATATTGTTAAAGTAGAGCCACTGTGTCTTACAGGCTTCTCCACAGTATGCAATGTGGCATTGTGTGGAGGAGGCTGGAGCCCAAATACAGTACAAGAGGCGGGAGGACGTGGGAAGATGGAGCCGCAGAAGGGCTCTGGCTTGGGAAATGGAAGAAAATGGAAGAATAAAAAGACATGCGATATCTGAACTGTAACTGAAGTTCTATTTTCCCTTTAGACCTATTTTCCAGCCCCTGTCTACCAGCTAGGAGACGCAGGCAGCAAGGCAGATACTGCCAAGCAGGAGAAAGGAAGTGAGGTTGTTTTCTGAAGTAATTGAATGTGCCACAGAATCCTGGGGAGGCTAAGGGGGAGCTGGAGCTGCAGGAGAAAGCCGGTCCACCTTGGTGGGAAGGCTCAGCCTGATGGCTCTCTGCCTGCCTGTTTGCCCTGAATTGAAGCCTACCTCCATCAAATATCAGAGCTGCAGGGGGAGCCACCAACCCACCAAGCCAAAGTGCCAGGTCCTCCTTCTTCCAGCTGATGAGTATGGCATCTAACTGCATCTAACTTCCTCCGGAAGTGGGCGAGGACTCCTGATTTCGTCCAAGTTAAAGGAATGGTTTTGCAGTGGAGAACCCTGACCAGCACAGTGCAAAGTTGGATTGTTAACTGTATACTGATACAATGTATAACAGATGCTCCTTTAGCTCTGTGGGCCTGGTCCCCAGATCCCACACCTTAAAATAATCGGGGCATCAGAGAAACTTCAATGGCAAGACATTCCACGACATACCTAGCTAGGACACCTCAACACTGACTTTTGGAGAAAGCCCCAGCCAAGAGGAGCCTCGGGAGATGTGTAATACAGCACGTGATGTGGTACCCTGGGTGGGTACCTTAGGGGGAAATGAAAGAATCTAAACAAGCGTGCACTCCAGCTAGCGACACTGCATAATTGGCATCTCGCTGAGAAGTATACTATAGCAATAGGAGATATTAATAATAAGTAAGCCTGGTGAGAGGCACATGGAACTCACTGTGCTATCTATTTTAATAACTTTGCCGTAACTCTAAAATAAGCTTATTGAAATTTTAAACAAAAAAAAATTGGATCGTTTATTAGTCACTTGAAGCAAAGCACTGGCATGAAAATTAATTAGTCCGGGCGCAGAGGTGGGGGTGTTTTCAAAGCCAGTGTCCAAGACAGGCGTGGTGGCACACACTGGGGAGGCAAAACGGGTGGATGTCTGTGAGTTTGAAGCCAGCCTGGTCTACAAAGAGAGTCCAGGATAGCCAGGGCTACACAGAGAAACCCTGTGTTGGGGAAAAGAAAAAAGTTGGCAGTGTTCCAGTTGGTGCCCTGAGAGGGAATTTAAGTTGCTGTTTTCACCAAATAAGAACAGGATGCTCTTAAAAGGGCACTGTCTGGGCTGGGAGGTGGCTCGGGGGTCCTGCACCCGATGCAGAAGCGTGAGAGACGGCGTTTGCGTCCTCGGCACCCGCATGGACGCTGGCAGGCATGTCAGTACGTATGCAGATACATGGATACATATGAACATACCCCACACACACAGGCACATGAAAGGAAGGCTTGGAAAAGCAAGAACCATTTTTAAGTATTGAGAGAACAGCCACCACGTGCTTAATGATCTTAGTGACATCCCCAGCTCCTAAATCAAAGCCAAAAGCAAGACAGATGGCGCGCTAAAGGACAAGCAGAGACGATCAGCTCAGACGGTCACCTGACTCTCAGAGCATGTTAGAAAATGCATACAGTTTTAGCCGGCCATGGCAGTGCTTGTCTGTAATCCCACCATGAGTAAGGTAGGGGCACTAAGATGCCCAAGGCTAGCCTGGAATACACAGTGACGTCAAGGCTAGCCTGAGCTAAACTGTATGACCTGCTTCAAAAACAAATGGAAACTATCTCAAAAGAGATGGTGTGTAGCTCTGTGGTAGAGTGCGTGCCTAGTACGCCCAGGACCCTGGATGTAACCCCACCCAGCTCTTAGACAGATGTTAGCTTCGCAGGTAACTGTGCTGCGCAGGGATTGTGTTCACACGGCCACAGTGATAAAACAGATGGACTTCCGACTTTCATCTCTCTCTAGACAGCTCTTGCCTGTGCAGCGCAGAGTAAGGTAACAAACTGTGGCAAAAATGGAGTGGAAGTTCTTCCGGTCAAATTTGGAGGGTTGGACGTGGAAAGAGAGACAGCAAGCTGGGATGATACAGTGCTGTCCACATAACAAGCAGCAATTAAAACAATACCAGTGAAGTAAGAAAGCATCTTAGATGTACTCTCAAAGGCAAATGGACAGGGGATGGGGCTCTGCTGCCAGAGTGTTGCCTGGCACCCATGAAGCCAGGGCTAGATCCCCAGCACTGTGCAATCTAGGCTCGGTGGCATATACTTGTATTCCCAGCACACACGCGACGGGGGGCAAGAGGATCAGGAGCTCAAGATCATCCGTGGCTACATAGTGACGTCAAGGCTAGCCTGCACTACATGAAACCCTGTCTGTCTGGGGAGACAGACAGACAGATGACTAGTAAAAAACCAACAATAAAACAAAGGTTTTAACATTGGAAGAAGAGGCCATGGGATAGAAGGGACCCTAGCTCTCTCATTTTGTAATGGAGTGCCTTCAGACACTACACCAGTGGAAATGGTAACGAAAGCCTGGGGTTCGAAGCCAGACCGGTAGAGATGCCAGAGGGTAGGGTGAGGTGTATGATGATGGCCGCTGGAGAGCTTTGGCTGGACTGTGGTGCATTGCCGAATGATAGCACTTACTACAAATGGCTTACACAGAGGAGCAGGCCAGGGTGTTCTCCTCCAAACTGGAGTGGTTGATTCCCAGTCAAAGGTGAACTCATGAAGAAAGCAAGGTGGAAAGGAGGCGATGAGCGGAGCCGCTGCCCCCAGGACCTGGCCTGGAGCCAGGCTTCCTGGAGAAGCTGTGTGTCCTTCCTCCCTGCATGGCACCCTGTCTGCTACCTCACACGGCCTGGGAGAGGGGTCCAGGGAGGCCTTGTCTGCGCAATCCCCTCCAGAGCGTGTCTGCGTGGACTCACGCTGCTCTGGTCCTTTTGCACCTCACTACAGGATTTAACACCATTTACCGTCCAGATTTGTCCCCCTTACCTGCCTGCTCTCTCTTCACTCCCTCCAAGCTTCTGTCCTTAGCGTGTGCTGCATCTCCTTCGAGCTGGGCTCCTCGGTGGCTGTGGCTACAGTCATGAAGGAAGACACTTGCCCCAGCCAGATAATGCATCAAGTTTTTGTTTATAACTGGTGTGGAATATCTCTGGCACAGCTGGCCTTGGAGAGCCCAGGGCTCCAGGACAGGCCCTGAGATCCAGACAGTCTGCTCTACTGTCTTCCAAAAATCACACCTGGAGTTGGGAAGATGGGGAGGGAGGACAGGAGCCATGCATGTCATTTCGGAGTGAATGTGTTTTGCTAGCATCTGAGTGACACAGAAATCTCAGCAGGTGGTGTGACTATTTTTTTCCTCTGTGTAGCCTTGGCTGTCCTGGACTTGCTTTGTAGACCAGGCTGGCTTACAACTCACAGAGATCTGCCTGCCTCTTCCTCCCTCCGTGCTGGGATTAAAGGCGTGCGCCACCACGCTCTGCTGATATAAGTATTTTTTACATCCTTTTTAAAAAGTTTATTTTTGTGCAAGTGTGTTTGTATGTACACATGTGCATACACGTGGAGGCCAGGTCAACACTGGCAGCTTCCTCCATCGCCCTCTCCCTTAACTCTGAAGGCAGAGCCTCACTTTGAACCTGGGCCTCACCAATTTGGCTAGCCTTGCTGCCCAACAAGCCTAGGGATCTGTCTGTCTCTGCTCCCCTAGACCACAGACAGGAACTACCATCTGTTGGCTTGTGCCAGGCATCTGAACTCAGGCCTCATACTCGTGTGGCAAACACTTTAACCGAATGAGCCACCTTCTCAGCCCTGTGTTATTATTTTCAAGATCCTCTATACTTGTTAAGATAAAAACTTGACTTCTCAGGTGTTCTCCGAGGACAGAACCTTCTGAGCCTCTTATGGTCATGTGGCCAACCATGTTTGAGAAAGTCAATTCAGAGATGAGCAGTTTAATTTCCAAGGGTTGCTACGGCAACCGGGTGCACACCTGATGTATATAACAACAAAGGTGCATCTGTGGCAAGTGTGAAGCGAGGAGTCCAGTTCAGGTGAAGTCCAATGTACACACAAGGACAGAAGCTTGGAGGATATGTACACTTAAAAACGGGAGAAGAAAGAAGAGCTAGGGCGGGGCCTGCTCCCTTCTGTGGTACTGGGGAATGAGGCCAGGCTGCTCCTAGCCTCCTTGGTTTCCTTCTGTCACCTTCATCCCGAGCAGCCATTTCCCTGTCTGCGTCTATGTCCAAGCTCCTGGCTCTTACGAGGACCCCATCTGCATGGGGTGAGGAGCCATCCTTCTCTACGATGGGCATATCCTTATGTTAGCATCCAAGTGACTGGCTCTGGATAAGGCCATGTTCAGGCTCTGAGGGCCCAAGGCTTCAATACGCGAATCTGGAAGGTGGTGGTTCAAGCCTCCACTGACTGACTCATTGTCTCTCCGTAGCAGTGCTACGGCCAGTGGAGGTGAGAACGAGCCGGAAGAACTGGAGCCGGAGTGGAAGCCACCGGACGAGGAGCTCATCAGGAAGTTGGTGGACCAGATTGAGTTCTACTTTTCTGACGAGAACCTGGAGAAGGACGCCTTCCTGCTCAAGCACGTGCGGAGGAACAAGCTGGGCTACGTGAGCGTCAAGCTGCTCACCTCCTTCAAGAAGGTGAGGCCAGGCCCTCAAAGGCCGCTCAGGATGTCTCCGGGGCTTTGGACCTTGTGCTGTTAAATATTTGGGGTGTCTTGTTTTGCACCCCCTACCACAGGCCCCCTGACTAGTGAATTTTCAATTAAATATGAGGCCCGAAAAAGCGGAAAAAGTATGGAGACGGGATTTAGTGGAGCTAGGGGGCCAGCTTAGTCAACAAAGAGTTTACCATGCAAGAGGTCCGAGCCCCTGAACTTGTGTGAAAAAGCCAGCCTTGGTTCCACACCTGTAATTTTAGAGCTGGGGAGGAAAAAATAGATCAGTGGGACTAAATGGGTGGACAGCTTAATCGACTGGGTGGGCTTCATGCCAATGAGAAACCCTATCTTGAATATAAACAAATTAATAGCTCTGTGGGCAGAACCTGAGAGGAACAGCACCCAAGGGTGACATCCGGTCCCCATGTACGCGTGTGTGTGAACACACACACAAACATGCACACACAGTGAGAGAGACAAGCGCATTCTAGACAATATTCTTACTTGCTATCTAAAGGGTTTTGAGTTTTAGGACAAATGTCAGCTGGTGGTTATCAAGAAACGCTGTGACTTGTTCTTGGTAATGTTTGGGCCCTCTTGGCAGGTACATGGATGCCCAGAGGGTGCTACACCAGAACCAGGGTTGCTCGAGGCCTTGAGAGATGCCTTTCGGTCAGGAATCGCGTGCCACCTGCTCAGGCTTTCCACTTGCTGAGCTGACTCGGTACGGGGTGGGGGAGAACACAGGCTCCAGCAGGATCTGCTCTGTGTGGTAGCAGTGAGAACACAGTGCACCAGAGTGAGAGATGCTCAGGGCAGCCAGGCCGGCGACTGCGTGTCCCTGCTGCGGACAGATGTAGAACATGGGCGCTGAACTCCTGGCTCTCAGAGGACTAGCTAACCAGTTGGAATAATAGCTCTGTATCTCCCTTGGAGGGTGTGTTTACTAGAATGAAAGAGCATCCTGTAGCTTGTTGCGTAACAGCTTACGTAAGGAGTGGGTCCATGTAAGAGGTGTGTCCTGGCCAAGATATCTGAACCCTTTATCAGAAAGCACCGGAGAAAGCTCCGTGCTTTGGAGCTCTTCTCTGCCTGGCTTCCTGGTATACTCTGCCTTCTTCTTGGACTCTTTTTCTTTATTCATTCACCAAACATATTATTCTCTGCATTTGATGAGTGTTGTTAAGTACACGAGATAGAAAATGAACACAGAATCCTGTCTTTCCTTGAAACATTTACAGTGCAACAAAAGCTAAAGGAGCCATGAAAGGCTACAGGGCAACCACAGACACATTTATGTAAGACATAGAGATATGCAGGCTCTACCCGATCAGAGCAATCACCCTTTCCAGAGAATTAACAAGCCTTGGAGTGGTGGCATTGGGATATGGACTTGGAAGATGAATAGGAGTTTGCAAGGTCCAGAAGGGAAGGAATATTTCATTTCCAGAGAACAAGCTCCGATATGAGCAATATTTCCAGGGTTTGGGACCCTTAAATGAAAAAGCCAGTGGGATCCCCTACACAGCCCCCTCCCCCCACTTGTGATCCCCAACAGCTTCCAAGAGCAACTCTGATTTTCTCTCCTTTCCCAGCTGCCACACACAGATTCACTCAGGAGCATTCTCTCTTCACAACCAGCAGCAAGGTGGAAACCCCCAGATCCACACCCCCAAATTCAGAGCAGAGACTCTTTCCCATCTCGAAGGTTGCCTGCTAATCACAATGAAAATCTTATCAGGAAGGCAGCCAACACAGGGAGATTGCGAAATGGTAGTTCCTTTCCTCATCACTGTGACAAAGCACCTGGGTCACAGCTGAGGTGCACCCCATCATGGCCATGAAGGTGAGCTCGAGGGAGCCGGTCACGTGGTCCCCACAGTCGGGAGGCAGAGAGGGAGGGGTGCAGCTGCCTGCTTGCTTTCTGTTTTTCATTCAGTCGGGCCCAGCCAGGAGATGCTGCTGCGCAGCCAGGAGTTCATCCCCTCCACGGTCGCACCTCACGGGAACGTCCTCAGGAAGGCATCCAGATGTGTGTTGCTGTAGGGATTTCCAGATGTGTGTTGCTGTAGGGATTTCCAGATGTGTGTTGCTGTAGGGATTTCCAGATGTGTGTTGCTGTAGGGATTTCCAGTCCAGTCAGCTTGACCGTGATGCTCAGTCATCCCACAGAGCTCCTGAGGGTCTTACAGAGCTCTGGGGGTTGCACGAGGACATGCCTCCTTGTTTATTTTCCTAAAAGAAAACAACTTCTTTGCTGTGTGTTAGCGTACGTATATGTGCCATGTGCATACAGGACCTCAGGGTCCTGAAGAGGATGTCGGGTCCTCTGCAGCTGGAGTTAGAGAGTGTTGGGTGCCATCACTGGGTGCTGGGAATTGAATTCAAGTCCTCTACAAGAGCAGCCAGTGCTCTTAACCACTGAGCCATCTCTCTAGTGCCCTGCTTCCTTCTCTGATGTAACACCTGGGAACCATCCTAAAGGATCACAAACACAGACCTGAGGTGCCCAGGGAGTAGCTAAGGTTTCTCAAGGGACCTGGCTCTTGTTCTGTGTGATCAAGTCCTTCAGAGCTCTCCTCTGGCCCCCAATCCTCACCCTTCCTGGTGAGGCAGCACATGCTTCCTGCTCTGACTTTAAACTTAGGCAGGACTTCCCTGCCTCTCCTGCATGCTCCTTTCCCAGCCATTTTCACAGACGACTTCATCATGCCAGGCCTGGGCTTCCCTACAACCTTGCGATAGCCGTTCCTTTTGGATTCCTGATTGGCTGACTTGTCACTAGAAATCCAACCATAGGCCCAGACCTGCTTCTCTGTGGCATAATGATCAGCCCAGTCACTCTGTAGGGAGCTTGGGGTTTCTTCATGCTAAGAACGAGAGGCCACAGCCAGAGCGGACAGTGCGCAGGCCCCAGCAGTGTGTCAGGACTCTGGGCTCTTCGGAGATTTCCCCGCACTGCCCCGGCATCCAGCTGCGTTGCTTTCTGCGCCTGCTCTGTTGGAGGCCCAGGGGCACTAGGACTCCCTGGCTCTTCTACAGACCAGCCTCAGGGGCCTCGCCCCAGAGGACTCTGGGTGATTTCCCGTTGCGGGCTCAGGTTACCCACCCCGCCAGTTCTTGCGGGTGACTCATCTCGCTGGCATGCCCTTCACTGGAAGTGGGCCTCCGCAAAACTGCCGTTTTATGAAATAAATATAGCTTTCATATACCCAGCATCAATATGCACAGTTTCCATCATGGGAGGGGAAGGGAGACTTGTTTCATCAGTTCTCAAGAGGCCCAGGTCCGTGTGATCCCACGCGGTGTCCATGCCTGTCACTCTCCGGGGAGATTCCAGAGAAAGGAGGATCAGTGGGAGGCTCCTCCTTACCAACTGTAAATCACAGCATCAGAGACTGTCAGGCTCTCCAAATCCTTCCAAAGTAGGAACGTTTGGTGGTGATTGTCTACAGTTCCAGCATTTGGAGGCCTAGACTGGCGGGGTCATGAGTTTGAGTCTAGCCCGGACTATAGAGTGAAACCCTGGGGCTATAGCTCATGGGAAACTGCTTGCCTGGCATTCTGCATCCAATCTTCAGCACTTCCCCAAACCCACTGGGACATGTGTGTTTGACATGGTGGTAGCACAGTGTTGTGGAGCATTCTTGGAGAATGAAGTGCCATTTTAAATTCTATGCACAAATGTGTCTCTCTGTATTTTCTGCACGCACGCACACACACACACACACACGCAGACGAACATGTGTATGTGCAGACATGTAGCAGCTGAAGATCGGTGTGAAGCGTTGCTTCTCAGAAGCCAACCGCCTTGTTTGTGAGACAGAGACCCTCTCTGGCCTGGAACTAGCCAGGTAGGGTAAGCTGGCTGGTGGCTGGCTGGCGGCTGTCTCCGCCTGCGCAGTGATGGGATTACAAGCAAACACCATCCTGCCTGGGTTTCTCCCACAGGTTCTGGGGGTCAAACTCAGCTCCTCATGCTGCTGTGACAAGCACTTGACCAACGCCATCACCCCTCAACTCACCTTTGTGATGGCACTATGAAGGAGACATTTTTGATATTTCTAGCACTCAAATGAGGAGGCTGAACATTCATCAGATGAGGAGGTTAAATGATTTTCCACGTCTCACTAGTGGATGGAAGTAAGCTTGCATTATGTATAGAACAGCCTTGTGTCAGAGCTGTGGTTCTCAACTTGTGGGTCGCAGCCCCTTTGGGGCCACATATCAGACATCCTGTGTGTTAGATGTTTACATTACTATCCATGACAGTAGCAAAGTTACAGTCACGAAGCGGCAATGACGTACCATCGCGGCTGGGGGTCGCCACAGCATACAGAGCTGTATTAAGGTCTCCAGCACTAGGAAGGGTGAGAGCCACTGCTTCGGGGACTTCACAATCTGACCTGTGAGCTTCGGCAGGGTTTCTATTGTCACACAGTTCTCCACTCCCCAGCGCCGCTCCAGACCTACTGCCCAAATCTGAAGCTGAAGAAAGAAAGGCTGGGACTGGCACCCGTTGGTAGAGCGCTTGCCCTGTGGGTACTAGGTTCAATCCCCATCACTGTCAAAACAAACAAACACACAAAGAGGCAAAAGATGTTGACCATCAGAAGAGAGACCCGAGCTAATGCTCCTATTGCTGTTTTGGTCACTCTAGCAAAGACCTGGAGTCAACCTGGGCTGCCCAACATCAATGAATACATATTATATCCATTATTTATAGATTCACACATGTGAATAAATATATGTATGAATATTACTCAGCTCTAAGGAAAAATGTTATCACAAATAATATAATATTTAGTGAAGTCACAGAACCTCAGAAAGCAGAAAATGTTTTTTTTTTTTTTGCACATGCAGAATCTAGCCAGTAGCATGTTATGTTTGCAAACAAATGTACACGAGAGTGCAGTTTACTGCGTAGAAAGGAGAGCAAGAAAGGTGGAGTTTTAGCTGGGGAAAGACTGAGTGCAGGTGTTGGACAGGAGGAGAGGATCGACAGCTGGCTGTTTTTTCCACTTGTAACTTTGTCATGGGTCTTTTGGGTTGCGTGATGGTAGCTGCAGAGAAAACATTTGATAGTGAAGTCGTACGGTCTAGGGTGAAGACCAATATGAATATGGGGTGTGTAATCGAGTGGAGGGGGTGTATTTCTAACATGGACGCTATTGCCTGCTCTTGGATCACTTCTCCCTGGCAGGACTTTCTTGCCTGGCCTCAGGGGATGAGGATATGTTCAGTCCTGATATGACTTGATGTTCTGGGGAAGGGTGCTCCCCTTTTCTGGGATGAAAGGGGAGGTAGAGGAAAGGGAAAGGAGGACTGGGAGGAGAGGAGGGAGGGGGAATCCTTAGGATGTAAAGTAAATAAAGTGAATTTAAAAAAAAATCCCGTGTGAAGCTTGAAAGCTTCAGAATGGTGATTCTAACTGTTCCTTGGGATAAACAGGCTTTGGGGCTGACTTATTTCAGTGTGTGATTTATTTTACAATTTTTTAAAAAGACATAATTATTTATTATTTATACAGTGTTCTGCCTACACCTATGCTGCAGGCCAGAAGAGGGCACCAGAACTCATATAGATGGTTATGAGCCACCGTGTGGTTGCTGGGAATTGAACTCAGGACCTCTGGAAGAGCACAGTGCTCTTAACCTCTGAGCCATCTCTCCAGCCTCCCCCCTTTTTGTTTTACAATTTTTATAATAAATCTTACTAAAAGCTTTTTAAGGAAAGAAGCCATTAAGTGGTTGGAGAATTTTTTCATTTACTCACTCCCTGACTGGTGTCTGAGTGTCCCCCACACCAGTCGTTGGTGTCGTGGAGGCGCGGAGGGGAGGGACGGGAACATAGCCTACACTCGCGTGGGCGAGGAGAGGAGGTGCCGTTCAGCCCTGCCTTTGTGTTCCCCAGGTCAAACACCTCACGCGGGACTGGAGGACCACAGCGCACGCCTTGAAGTATTCCGTCACCCTGGAGCTGAATGAGGACCACCGGAAGGTCAGGAGGACCACCCCCGTGCCACTGTTCCCCAACGAGAACCTCCCCAGCAAGATGCTGCTGGTGCACGACCTGCACCTGTCCCGCGAGCTCTGGGCGCCGGGCACGCCCCAGAAGAACGGACGGGTGCAGGAGAAGGTGATGGAGCACCTGCTCAAGCTCTTCGGGGCTTTCGGAGTCATCTCCTCCGTGCGGATGCTCAAACCTGGGCGGGAGCTGCCGCCCGACATCCGGAGGATCAGCAGCCGCTACAGCCAGCTAGGGACCCAGGAGTGCGCCATCGTGGAGTTCGAGGAGGTGGACGCGGCCATCAGGGCCCACGAGTTCATGGCCGCCGAGTCTCAGGGCCGGGAGAACATGAAGGCCGTGCTGATCGGCATGAAGCCGCCCAAGAAGAAGCCCCTCAGGGATAAGAACCACGACGACGAGCCCACGCCCAGCCCGCACCTGAGCAGGTCCCTGAACAAGAGGGTGGAGGAGCTGCAGTACACGGCGGACGAGTCGTCCGCCAACAGCTCCTCCGACCCCGAGAGCAACCCCGCCTCTCCGATGTCGGGCCGGCGCCACGCGGCCGCGGGCAAGCTCAGCCCGGGCGGCCACCAGGGCCTGTTCCTGAGCCCTAGCGCCTCCCCCTGCTCCAGCCCCTGGAGCAGCCCGTCGGCGCAGCGCAAGGGCGTGCCCAGGAAGTCGCCGCTGGCGGAAGAAGGCAGACTGAACTGGAGCAGCAGCCCCGAGGCCTTCCGGAAGTGCACGGATTACTCCTCCGACAGCAGCGCCACGCCCTCGGGCAGCCCCTGGGTTCGCAGACGCCGCCAGGCCGAGATGGGGACTCAGGAGAAAAGCCCGGGGGCGAGCCCGCTGCTGTCTCGGAGGATGCAGACGGCAGACGGGTTGCCTGTGGGGGTGCTGCGGCTGCCCAGAGGCCCTGACAACACCAGGGGCTTCCACGGTGGACACGAGAGAGGCCGGGCCTGCTCCTAACGCGCTCTCACACCAGCTGCACTGAAAACCGTCTGTGCTCCGAGGTCCTCGCCAACAGCCTGACAGAGAACGGAGTCCAGTCCCCTTAGAAAGCTTTTGTATTCACGTAGACCTCTTAATTTATACATTTGTAAGGTAGACAAAACGTGCAGCGTGGCCTCGGCTGGGGGTCGTCTTCTGTCTGCGAGTAGTTTTGACAGTGTCTGGCAGGAGCGAGTGTGACGGCTCTGAAGGGCTGTGGGACAGAGGCTGAGAAGACCTAGAGGGGACAGGACTGGCTCTTTCCTGCAATGGTTGGGCTGTCCTTGGCAGGCGGTGCGAGGGCCCCTCTTAAGGCTTCAAAGGAGTGTTGCTCAATGGTGAATCCTCCAGTCAACAGCATGATGTCTCACAGGACTGAGTGTCTGTTCCCTGTCAAGTGAATAAATGATAAAACACCCACTTGGAGTCCTGTATCTGAGGTCACGGACCCTACCCATTTGACAAGGAACCCAATAAGGCTCTATCTCCTCTCTCTACCCCACAGTGTAACGGCCGGGCAGTCCTGGACGCTCCTGGCAGCCCCGAGTTCTGTTTATCTGCGTCTCCCTGAACAAGCAGCTTAGCTTCTGCTTTCTCCACGGCATCCCAGACCAACAGCACTGACAGCACCCGAGGACTTGCCAGAAACGCACCTTTCCAGGCCCCAGAGAAGGGATTCTAGGTGTGTTTTTAAAGATTTATTTTTATTTACTCGTATTGCCCGTGTGAGTGTATGCCACGTGTGTGCCCGTGGGAGCCAGAATGGGGCCTCAGATCTGAGGAAGTCAGAGTTACAGGTGTGAGCTTCACAGGATGGTGAGCTGGGAGGTGGTAGCACACGCCTGTAATCCCAGCTCTTGGGAGGCAGAGGCCGGCTAATCTGAGTTCGAGGCCAGCCTGGTCTACAGAGTGAGTTCCAGGACAGCCAGAACTGTACAGAGAAACCCTGTCTCAAAAATAATAATAATAAATTGAGTAGTGATTTTTTCCAGACACTTTGATAAAAAGCTTTCCATGACTTCTCAATGAAATCATCCCAACACCAATGTGGAAAAAAAAAAGATCACGCATGTGGGTGACTAACCTGCCCGAGGCTTAGCGGCTGGCTTGAGGCTCTGAGGCTCTGAGGCTCACTTCCGCTGCTGGTAACAGGGGTGGTGCCATTTTCTGAGACCGTCTTGCCCTATAGCGTTGGCTGACCTCAAACTCCCAATACCCAGCCTCAGTCTAGGGAGGCTAAAAGCGCACCATTATCCCAAGCTAGCATATTGTTGTTGTGTTTGTGTGTGCATGCACGTGAGCTTACAGACACACAGACACACAGTATGCAGTCAGATCACACCATGGAGCATGTGTGTGGAGGTCAGAAGAGTTACAGGTGTGAGCTGCAGGAGTCAGTTGTCTCCTCCCACTGGTGAGCTGCAGGGACCAAACCCAGGTAGCCAGGCTTGCATGGCAACCCTTTTTGCTCTCTGGGCCATCTTGCCGGCCCCACTAACTGGTTCGGACACTGCTGAGCCTTGCTTGCCACTCAGATGCACGGGATTCGGAAATGTGCTGCTGTGAAGTCGGCAGTTCCCAGTGTGCCGGACTTTCCGTTAGATGAGTTATTTCCCTTGTCCTCAGCCCCCACAGGCTGCTCTACCGGTTAATTTACACAGGAAGCTGCAGAGGTAGGAGTGCCTGCATGACTGTGAACTTCTGATCCCTTTTCTAGCCTCCATTTCTAGAATACGGGACGTTGGGATTAGGGACACACCCTACCGCCATGTGTAGTTCTATAAACCCACTTGGCGCATCCTGGGCAAGCACTCTGCCACCTGAGCTTCACTCCCAACCCTAGGACTGTGTTTTAAATTATACGGGTATGTCCGAATTAGTAGATGACTATCTTCTTGGGAAGGTGGTGTTCCCTTTAAGGCAGGACCGAGCCTCCCCTCCCCCACTACCCGCTGCAGGCGTGTTGTCTCGACCCCAGATGTGAGGCCTTTTGACCCTGTGCAGCACCACAGCCCCCTCCAGCCACTCTCTGGGTCTCACTCCCCAACTCTACCCCCTTCATTGATGGCTGGCCCTTCCCTGCAGCCACCCCTCAGCTCCCAGGCTGCCAGGCCGTCTCTCCATCTCCATCTTCCCTTCAGGTTCCCGTGTGTACCCTTCTACCCCACTAGACCCCATACGGTCACCGGACTTCTTAGACCTCCATCTTTGTACATGAATCCAGGCGGAGTGGACCTCGCCTCTCCGGAACTGCCTTGTGGGATGTTCTGCTGGAGTCCTTAATGTGGGGTCAGCAGGCCTGAGTTCTAGTCATGGGTTTCCCAGTACATAGCTGAGCTGAACAGTTATTTCTGCATTCAGCTCCTGTCTCCCCAGGTAGCCAGTGGAGAAGAATCAGGTAGATGTTCCTGAGGTAGCATAAGGCATTATGGCATGCCCTCTTTCCCATTGTCTCCAAGCCAGCCCACCCTTCCTCCCAAGGGTCTTGACCTTGGCTCATGCTGACACCACTTGCAGAGCTCATCCCTATGATGGTCTGGTTTACACGGTTCTGGAGTGAGGATCCCTGGATGACTGTGTGGCCAGGCAGCCCCGAGAAGGGGAGCTTGAGGGACATGTGTTCCTCCCCTCCTTCAAGGCCTGGTCCTGGTCTCCTGTGTAGTGTCGGTGCAGTCCCAATGAACCAGAGGCCTGAGCACTTCAATGGACCTGCCCTGCCTACCTCTCTGTCTACAGCCGGGTCATGGCCTTCCTGTTTGTTACCACAGCTGGCTTTTCTTGAACAGCTTGACCAGGAAACTCAGCCAATCATACTTTTACAGATGCTTCATTCTTTTTAATGAAAACCGGCTCCCTCCCCATGCCAGAACACAGAGTCTGCTGGACATGTCCTCTCAAGATGCTGGCAGGACATCAGCTCTCTACGCATGTCCAAGTAACCACCTCAGCGCCTTCACTCACATCCTGCCTTCACTCACATGCCTGCCTGTTCTTTCTCCTGACCACCCACCCCAACAAATGTTGTCATTCTTTTCCAGGCACCAAGACTGGAAATGAGGCCATGAAGCCAAAGCGCAGAAAGTTAGTTCTGAGTTCAAATCCAAATGATGTAGTTTTCTTGTGTCCCAGTTCCCTCAGGTAGAGAAGAGGGGTGACCAACTCTTGAGACTTGTCTGAATCTAACAGAAGACTTGCTCAGGGTCAATGCTCATATGATTTGAAGCTGCCCTCGGTGTGCATTCTCTCCCAGTCATCCATGGAGCTCCAAGGGTCTTCCTCACCCTCTGCTCAGCGTCAGATTTCTAAAGACTGCCTTTCCCAAGATCTCTTTTATTTTATGTATGTGCATACACATGTTCTGTGTGTGTGAGAGTGCGAGTGTGTGTGGGTGTGGGGTCTGTGTGGCATAGAGGAAACCTCAGGTATTGTTTCTCAAGCACCATCCACCTTCTTTGGCACTTACCGAGTAGGAGAGGCTGGATGGACGAGAGCCAGGGGCCCACCTGCCACTGCATCCCAGGGCTGGTATTACAGACATGTGCCATCATGCCTGGATTTTTACTTCTTTACTGTTATGTTAATACTGGGGCTTGAACTCAGGTCCTCAGCACTTTGCTGGCTAGGCTGTCTTCCCAGCTCTGTCTTCAGGACTCTTTGCCTCGCTTCCATCCTATCACCAAATTCATCTTACTAAAATACAATTCTGTTGTTTAACGTCTCTATAAAAAACAAACAAACAAAAAAAAACAACAACAAAAAACAACAACATAACAGAAGGAACAAAAACAAACACCAAAGCTGCCTGTGTTTTTCTGCACATTTTTAGGGCTGAGCTGCCCAGCTACCACCACCAATGCCCTGCCAGGCTGCTGTCTTGTGGGGAGGACTCTAAGCATAATTTGGTGAATCCACATCCTGCCAGAGCCCAGAGTGACGTCCTGAGCTGGCACACAGGCTTTGTATCCCCAAACATGTCCTGTCTGGGTCTCGTTTGCTGCGGCAGCACCCCAGGGTGTGGCTGGCTTGAAAACAGCTCTGCCTGGCCTCTGCCACAGGAAACAGAACGCGCCAGCAAGTCCTCTTAGGAGATGAATGGTTCATCCATTATTTTTACCTCTTCCCCATAAATCATAAAGTAGCTTTCCCCAGTAATTTTGATCCCTATATGCCTTGTAAAATGCTACCCGGAAACAAACAGCAAAACTCTGAGGCAGAAGGACGGAGTCCACGGGGACTCAACAAGGCATTCTCAACAAGGTCATAAATCCTGCATGCTCTCTCACAGAAAATAACCTGAAGGCTTCATCACTCTTCCTCAGGCTGTGCGCTCCCGACAGCCCTCCCTGACTTTGTGAGGGAGGAGATGGTGGGGGTCATGACGGCCACTCCTTGCTCGGAGACCTGGAATGAGTGTTACAGCTGGAACATCCAGAGGGTGTAAGGAAAAGCTCCGTGTGAGCTGGCTACTGTCACCTAGACCGGCGTCCAGCTCATCAGCTGTTTGCACCTGACGTGGAGCCGCTGTAAGTCAAGCAGCAGCAGGCTACATCGGGTGTGTCTTGTCTTAGTTGTCTTTCTGTAGCTGTCAAGTCACCACAACCAGAAGCAACTTGAGGAGGAAAGGGTTTGTTTGGGTTTTATTGGCTATGTCATGATCACAGTCCATCAGAAAGGAAAATCAAGGCAGAAACCTGGAAGGAGGAGGTGAGCAGAACCACAGAGGAACGCTGCTTCCTGGCTTGCTTCTCAGGGCTTCTCCAGCCCGCTTTCTCACAGCACAGGACTGGCAGCCTCAGTGGTGACCCTCCCACAGCAATCCTAGATCAAGAAATGCCTGATAGACTCGCGCACAGGCAACCTGATGGAGCCACTTTCTAGCTGAGGTTCGTCTTCGCAGAAACGTGCTTTTTACTAACACCATAGAACATCAAGTGGTGAGAGGGCACCGGAACAGGGGCCTCCGACTCACCTCCCCGAGACAGCAAGAGTGCTCCACCGGGGCTCTCCAAACCTTTCCTCTCGTGACCCCTTTCACCTGAGAAATTTCTGTTACAGTTTGATACAGGTATCTAAACCAGGTTTACAATCAGACACTTGATGATAGCAAATCATCAAGGAGTTTATTTTAAAACAGTAATTTGGTGGATATGTAATTTACCGTTTTTTGAAGCTGAACTTCAAATTGGCTTGCTAATGAGATGGACAAGCTTATATTTTTATGCAAAGAATTAAATCATTTTTATTTTATTTTTTGAGACATGGTAGCCCTGTCTCTGTGTAGCCCTGGCTGTCTTGGAACTCTAGCTGTAGACGAGGCTGGCCTCAAACTCAGCCTCCCAAGTGCTGGGATTAAAGGTGCGTGCCACCACACCTAGCTAAGAATTGAATCTTGACTGAATATTTGGTACTGCATCCCAAGAGAGCATCTGCAGTGTTTTTCAGAGCTCATCAGTATTTTGATGTTATTATTGTTAAGTCCAAGAACACTTTTTATCCTAAAAGCATAATACAGAAGTATGTGTTTAGGGCCATTTTAACACATGTTGGAAACTCTGCCCTAATCCCAAGCTAATGTAGTTCATTATTTTTAGATGAAAATCAAATCAAATCAAGACAATAAGTTTTAAAAACTTAAACATTCGAATACAACACAATTCAAAGATACAAAAGTCTTGTAGGTAGGTGATGGGGAATGATGGTAGACTATACTTGAAGCCTTTGCTCCTGATAATTAAGCCACCCTGATCCATCAGAGCAGAAAACTTGGCATGCTTCGAAAGCATTGCAACCCACAGCATACAGCGGTGTCAGATTGGGCCTGGGGTGTTTGTCAGTGATAGTGGCAGGCAAAGTGTGCATTTATGTTCAGAACAAAGGCTGCAGTGGCGTTCAGAAATGCCAGGCTGTCGGGCACTGCCAGAAAAACCTCTGATTTATTCCCCATTTGATTTGCAATTAACTTTTGGTTGCTGCACATTAAGAAATCTTTTACCCCTGAGCAGCTGTGGAGAACAGCGTCCAGTTGTGTAGCCGTGTGCCTGCAGCTGTTGGCAGACATCAAAGCAGAGCTTCTTAAGCAGCTGGGCTCTGCAGAAAACCTAACGTTGCAGTGCCGTAGGTTAGGTGCTTTGGTGGAAGCTGAGTCCGTGACCTTTGTCCTCATCTGTCCCCGCAGAATATAGTAGACACCACAGTCCTCATCAACCCACCTTCAAAGACGCAGGTGGGAAGGTCTGTCTGTTGTGGCTGCCCCGCGGTTGTAGCCCCAGAGAGAAACGTCACTGGTTTGCTCTCATCGCCCTCTAGTGTCCACACTGGAGTATAGCCGTGCTAACTGGACCACAGCCTGGCACCGAAGCGCCAAGCTTGAGCTCCCTTTGCTGGGGAATAAAAGAGATCCTGTTTAAATCCCCGCCGTGCCACTTGCCACACTGTGAAGCTGGCCCCTCTGCTCCCTCAGCTGTGAACTGGCAGCCTGCACCATCCGTGTTCTTGTAAGAATTAAAGGGAATAACTTAAAAATTATTGCACCGTACTAACATTAAAAAAAAAAAAGCTCTTCCAAAATAGATCACCACCAAGATTCTCGACTGTAAACTCATTCTAAAGCATAAGGATGGGGAGACTTTCTCCAGAGCACCTGTCACCTCGTGCTACTGTCAACTGTTTATGCTCTGTTTCCTTGCTGGAATGTGAGGCGCAAGGAAAGGAGGCCAGGTCTCATACTATACCGTCTGGCCTGTGACCGAGCTCAGGAAATATTTGTTGAGAAAACATTGAATAAACACCCATTTGTTCAGCCATGTTTGTAGCAGCTTTATTCGTAACAGCCAGAATCTGGAAACAACCCAGATGTCCCTCAGTGGAGGAATGGATACAGAAATTGTGGCACATTTACACAATGGAATACTACTCAGCAATTAAAAACAAAGAAATCATGAGATTTGCAGGCAAATGTTGGGAACTAGAAAAGATCATCCTGAGTGAGGTAACCCAGAAGCAGAAAGACACACATGGTATATACTCACTTAAAAGTGGATATTAGACATATAATATAGGATAAAAATACTAAAATCTGTACACCTAAAGAAGCTAAGCAAGAAGGAGGAGCCTGGATTAGATTCTCAATCCTCATTCAGAAAGGGAGATGGGATAGACATTGGAAGAGGGAGAAAACAGGGAACAAGACAGGAGCCTACCTCAGAGGGTCTCTGAAAGACGCTACCCAGCAGTGTATTGAAGCAGATGCTGAGACTTATAACCACATTTTAGGCAGAGTGCAGGGAATCTTATGAAAGAAGAGGAAGATAAAAGACCTGGAGAGGACAGGAGCTCTATAAGGAGAGCAACAGAACCAAAAATCTGAGCACAGGGGTCTTTTCTGAGACTGATACTCCAACCAAGGACTGCGCATGGAGATAACCTAGAACCCCTAGAACCACATTTGTGGCCTATGGCAGCTCAGTATCCAATTGGGTTCCCTAGTAAGGGGAACAGGGGCAGACTCTGGCATGAACTTAGTGGTTGGCTCTTTGAATACCTCTCCCTGAGGGGGGAATAGCCTTACCAGGCCACAGAGGAAGACAATGCAGCCAGTCCTGATGAAACCTGATAGGCTAGGGTCAGAGGGAAAGGGAGGAGGACCTCCCCTATCAGTGGACTGGGGGAGGCACAAGGGAGGAAAAGAGGGAGGAAGGGTAGGGTTGGGAGAGGATGGGGGGCTACAGCTGGGATACAAAAAGAATGAATTGTAATTAATTTAAAATTAATTAATTTAAAAAGAAAACATTCTCCCTATCATTAACAATACCTTGTGGGTTGGGAAGATGATCACACTGGTTAAATATTTGCAATGCAAATATGAGCACTGGAATTCAGGACCCCAAACCCATGTATAAGTAGGCAGCTATGACAGCCTGTCCATAATCCAGTGTGAGAGTCAGAGACAGGTGAGTGATCTCAGGAGCGAGGTGGTAACTGGCTAGCCAAAGCGGTAAGCTCTGGGGTCAAAAGAGAGATGCTGTCTCCCTATAGTAGGTGGAAATCTATTGAGGAAGACACTGGACGCCAACCTCCGGCCTTCCCAATCATGCATATACGCACCCCTCCCCCATGCACTACATACATACACGCCCACAAATATCTCATGGCACCATACAAGCTTCATGTCTCCAAGTGTCCAGACCGACTGTCTGCTTTGGGCTTTCTAGCTTAGCATCATTTAGCAACTTGCCCCTGGCTCTCAAGCACACCTTTAAATGTCTGTGAATCTCACAATAGAGTCTGGGATGGGGACTCCTGAGTTCTAGGTCCATTGGCAACCTGAAAAGGAGGAGGCACCTGGAGTAGATTGTGAGGGGCTTATTTAGTAATGGTAGAAGCCATGGGCCAACCAGGTTCTTCAGAAATCAGGATCCAAGGTCCTCTACTCCTCCATTCTTCTGAATTAAACAAGGTGGTGCCCTGAGCCTCTGGTGCCTGGAACACACATTGCTTGGGCGACTCATTCGAATCTAATGTTCTTACGTCTCCAATGTGCCGTCCCAAGTCCACCCTGAGGCCAGCTATAGAGAAGAACAGGTAGAGTCTGTTAGGAATAGCAACATTTTCTTCATCCAAAACTATTATTCTTTTCTTCTAAAGTTTTTATTAGAGTAATTTCTTTTGTGATATGTGTGTTGTGTGTGCACACATGAGAACAGATGCGGGGCTTAGAGGACAGCTTGGGAAAGCTGGTTCTCTTCTTTCTACCATTTAGTGTCTTGAGGATTAACTCGGCAGCAGGTACCTTTGTCCACTGAGCCAGCTGCTGCTACCACTAACTTATTCTTCTAGTGTCACAGGCCCACAAATTCACAACCATGAGAAGAATGTAAGTGGGACAGAGAAGTACATTTTCACTTTTAAACATATAAAAATATCTCTTAGGAAATAGAAGGAGACACGTTTTAGGATGGGGACTTATTTTATTCAGCCATAAAGCAGGGAAGCCAACTTTGACATTGAGAACTGAAGAACAGCTGGCAGCTTCAGGCTGGGGGGCGGTACTGTCTGTCCTTTGTTTAGGATGGTGGTAAAACAATAAGACTGTGGGGTCAATAAAAGCATGAAATTCTTCAAAATTAACAGCTTCACGCTGCGCCTGTCAGCAGGCGACAATGGCTGCTGGCGTTTGCCACCTCTGCGGACGGACCAATCCCCAGATGGGGGTCACAAAGTGACTGAAAAGACCCCACACTGGGGATTTGGTTTTCCTACGCATCCAGCGGGGGAGAAGAACTGGGTCACCTGGGGAAAGGGTTGGGATTCTTTTGAGACAGGAAGGGAGACTTCCCTGAGATCTTATTTTAAGAATAATGTCAGAAATAAAATAATCCATCAAGTGTAGTAGGATCTGTTTGAGAACTCAGGCTAAAGGCAAGGCCTGGCCCTCTGACTGAGTGCTTGAGCCATACTGGAGTGGATTCAAAGCCTGTAAGAGAGAGAGGAGCGAGACTTGACATCCTGCTTTGATGGCACTTATTTTCTGAGAGGAATGAATAAACTTCATCAGGTCATGGTATAGAGGACCACAGCGGGTGAGGCAGAGAGTTATTAAAATCCTTAGGACACATCTTAACCAACAGAAAAGCAAAGAATACAATAACTCTAACAAGGGTTCCCAGATTGACAGCGATGAATTTTCTATTTATGTGACACGATCTTTCTCATTTCTCCTCCTCTTCCTCATCGTTCTCCACTTCTTTTTCCTTCTTCATTTTAAAAACATTTATTAATTTGTGTGTGTATGAGTGTACACATGTGGGCACCTGCAGCACAGCTGAACTCACGCTGTAAAGCTTGGTGGCAGTGCCTCTGCCTGCTGAGCCACCTCCCTGGCCCTTCTTCAGTCTTTGTAAACCGCCTAACAGCATACGCCACACTTGAACATTTACCCCTACACGCTTCAGCGGCTATCACTGATAACTCAAAACTAGATAACATCTTGAAATTTTGTTTAGGTAAATTCTGTATGCTTCTGCTTATACTTATGTTGACCATGACTTAACGCCCCAAAGTAATCGTATATCTTTTGTTATAATATTATAAAATAATTGCTTGAGCATCGTAAAGTGATCTTGAAAATTTCACAAATAGCTTGTTGCCTAATCATCTGAACTAAGTAACTGATTGTAAGTACCTTTTGTTTCATCTTTGCTGGAACTTTTACGGCTTTATTTTACTGTGAAGAGCATCAGAAAGGAACACAGCTATGGAACGATTGCTCTGGTGTCCCACATGCGTTTGCTCGTTTCTCATCACGTGATTTATTTGTTGAGGAAATCTCCCCTCACACTAGATTCATTCTTCTGTCCCTCACTCTTGTATGAGGTGGTCATCAGAGCTGGTCATTAGATCTAGCTGGGATCAGCAGTCTGACTAGAGGCATTGGAGCCAGAAACAAAGGGGAATGAGTAACGCTAAGCCTGTCTTTCAGGGTTGCAGCAGAGTCATTTCAGGCAGCTCAGAGGTTAAGAGGGTTTGCTGCTCTTCCGGGGGACCCAAGTTTGGCTCTCAGCACCCACGTTGGGTGGCTCACAAATAAATGTCTGTCTACTCCATCTCCAAGGGAGTCAGTGCCCTCTTCTGGCCTTTCCAGGCACTGCACTCATTTGTACATTCACACATAACAATTTAAAATAAAAACTGTATCTTTTAAGATAAGTGTTATTTACCTTGATGGATGACTTTGGCATCACCAAGTCTTGGCCTTGGCTAGAAGCTTGATAATTCTCAGGTCCAGTTTTCTTTAAAAATGCTTCATAGCTGTCTGTATTTATCTTGCCTCACATTAAGATGAACTAGGCATTATACATGGTACAAGACAGAAACTCCTAAATGTGTGAATTTTTCCTTTACTTTGCTTATAAAGTTAAATTTTCTTTCTTTCTTTCTTTCTTTCTTTCTTTCTTTCTTTCTTTCTTTCTTTCTTTCTTTCTTTCTTTCTTTCTTTTTTCTAAGGTGGGGTGGTTCAAGACAAGGTTTCTCTGTGTAGCCCTGGCTGTCCTGGAACTCACACTGTAGACCAGGCTGGCCTTGAACTCACAGAGAGCTTTCCTGTTTTTGCCTCCCAAGTACTGGGATTAAAGGCGTATGCCACCATGCCTGGCTTAAATATATTCTTACCGTTTGACCCAAATGTGTTTACTAGTGAGAAATGACATATCACACCCATATGAAAGCCTGAGCAAACGTGTTCCTAGAAGCATCAATCATAATCAACCCAAGCTAAGAGTCCTTCAGACATTTTATAGCTAGCAAAGGGTCGACACACTGTGGCAAGACCATACAATGGAATATCATGCGGCAGGAAAAAGGGATGAGCTGCACACCAGTGCAGTGAAATCTCAGTTGCTTGAGGCTTAGTGAAAGCAGCAGAGCTAGCCCAGGGAACAGAGGTGGCTCAGTGGGCCAGCCCCTTGCTGTGAAAGCATGAGGACTTACCTTTGAATTCCCAGAACTGGGAAAGCGGGGCCGAGTATTGTGCCTATAATCTGACTATCACCAAAGAAAGGCGGGGTTGGAACCAGGATGCTCCCTGCAGCTCAAAGGTCAGAAGGCTGTGTGTGTGTGTAGGCTGTGTGTAGGCTGTGTGTGTAGGCTGTGTGTAGGCTGTGTGTGTGTAGCAGAGTGACCCTCAAGGTCTGGTTCCGCCTGAGATCCTCCTCTGACTCCACCATTTATGCTGCTCTATGTGCGAGCTCCCCACTTCTCGTGTATACACACACGCACATAGAGAGATTCTTTTCATCCGGTGCATGATCCCATTCATACAGCAACCTGGAAAGAGCAAAATAAAAGCCAGAGGACAGATCAGCAGTGCCAGAGGAGGGTAAGAGGGGTTGTTAACAGAGCTGAGGGCAGTAGAACGGTTTTGTGGGCTGATGGCGTTGAGAAACCAGAAGGGTAGGAATGTTACAGGCTGATCCGGCAGCAGTAACAACAAAACCTAAAACTTTAAAAAAAAAATAATAAAAACGAACAACAGGATTTCAGGTGAGTGTGAAACCTGAGCCATCTGCACATGTCCTTTAAAAAAACTTGGTGACTAGAGCAAATGGCAGTGTGGGTGAGCTTGGGGGCAGGTGGTCATCCAGCAAGGGCAGGTAGGCAGGGAGAGGCAGGTCGGTCCAGCCCATGGAGGACCTGCAGGCGCTGGGCAAAGACCTGCTTCTCAAAGGTCATTCTGGTTACTACATGAGGAAAAGAAAAGTATTTCTGCATTTAAAAAGCATGGTTAAGCAGAAAAGCTAACACAGTCGTGCCTCCAAAAAAGAAGTCCAGTTAGTAGGAAAATTGAAGCAGGAGCGAGGCCCGGGAGGGACTTTGCTTTGCCAGTCTGGTTTTGCCCGGTGATTAGAATTTCCTTGTTTGGCTAATTTCAAAGTCGCGGGGCTTAACGGGAATAATGGCGCTTCTTTGGCAGGGTAGTAACTCTGACCTTAGGAACACTGCGCAGTGAGCCAGGTCAAGACTGTGAGCAGCCCTGTGTCAGCTTCCAGCAGGGGGCGCTACGTGGTGGCCGCTACTGTGGGAAAGGCAGGGCAGCCAGCAAGGTTTTGCTGCACCTACAGGTCAGAGGGAAATAGAGAAGAAAAAGCCAAGGGGCTGGAGCTGTGGCTCAGCTCCGGAGGCAAAAATGAAATGCACAAGTTTCTGAGATCAATTCCCAGCACCCAATTAATAATAATACTAAATAATAATAATAATAATAATAAAAATACAAGTGCCTGGAAAGATGGCTCTGTGGTTAAGAGCACCAGATAGTCTTTCACAGGCCCTGGGTTGGATTCCCAGCACCCACAAGAAGGCGCACAGCCATTTGTGACCCAGCTTTCTCTCATAACCTCCACAGGCACGGCACACAGTGATGGTGCACAGAATACGCACGAAGAAAAAACACTCATATACATAAACATAAAAATTAAAAAAGAAAGAGAACACTTTAAAAAGCCAAGCGTGGCGATAGCTGGATCGCTGGGTTTCCTGGCCAGCCTGCTTAGCTTACCTGGAGAGCTTCGGGCTACGGAGAGACACTCTCAAAATGGATGGACATCACCTGAGGACGGACACTTGAGGTTGGCCTCCGGCCTTCACACACACATGTGTGCTGCACACAAGAAGACATGCTTGTAGACATGTGTCCACACATCATAGCCACCCAAAATCCCCAGCTGGAGCTGGATAAAATGGCCACATAGCCATCCTTCTTGTTGGTAAAAGGAGATCTTCCAGCTTGAGGGCACAGCAGTCTGTACTGGCCCCTCTTTGAAGGCCCAGGTTGGGTTGCTAGTTTCCGCTCCAGAGGGTCCTTGGGTCTAATTTCTGGGAAGTTCCCACATCTCTTTCCTGCTCTCTCTCTCCTTTTCAAAGGTGCCACCTGGACTGCGGGCAACGTCTTGTGAGTGACAGGCCTGGGGCGTGGCCCACTGGTAGCAGCAGCAGGAGCACCAGAGCCAAGCCAGGGGCTCCGTTTCAAGTTCTCCTTTCAAGGGAAATCATTTGATACACTCAGCCCACACAGCCCTGCAGGCTGGATCCGCACAAACAAAGCGGGGAATTCTAACTCAGAGACCCCACCCCTGTCTACACTAACATTGGTAATTGCTCTTCTACAAAAAGAGAGGGAGGGAGAGACAGAGAGATAATAAAACTTATTATCTTATCTTTAACTGGCTCCAGAAAACTCCATAAAAGGCTGGTGAGTTCCTCGGAGTTTCCCACGAGTTGGCGTCCGTGTGTTTACCACAGCCAATGTTCAAATTCCCAGGCTCAGGGAGACACCTGGGAAAACTGAAAGCACAAACAAGCCCTGAGAGGGAAGTGAGGGAAGCAGGCTCCAGCCACGGCCACCTCGTTGGCTTGTCAGTGGCCCTCATCCATCTCTGGGTCTTGGTTTCCTCAGCGTAGTCAAAACCAGGATATTGTATCAGACTGCCTTCTTCTCCAGTGTGTAGGCTCCTTGTGGGCTCTCTGCCTTCTGGCCTGGGGTGTAGCTCAGCGGCACAGCACCTACCTGGCATGCACAAGGCCTTGGGACCCATCTCTAACCTTAGAAAAAAAGTTATTTCCCCATCTTCTCCTTTATTCATTATAAGAGTTAAGTTTTTGTTTTTAATTACGTGTTTGTGCGGGTACATGGGTGTAGTGCCTCCAGAGGCCAGAAGAGGGCATCAGATCCCTTGGAGCTGGAGTTACAGCTGGTTGTAAGCCAGCGATGGCTTGATATTTAAGAGTGTTGGGAATGAACTTGAGTCTTCTGGGAAAGGCACTCTTAAATACAGAGCCATCTCTACGGTATGACCTTATGTCTATAGAAGGCTCTGCTTGAATGTGGCACTGCTACCCAAACCAAACTGAGCAGAGGGCTTTCATGAATAGCCAAGGCCAAGCTTCTGGTGCTCACAAGGAAAACTGCAGACAGTGGTTTGTGACAGGGCACACCTGATCTGCCCTTGACCTCTTGTCTGCCTTCTGCCCAGAGAGGCGGAGAGTATTTAATAAACATTCTCTTCAGAGCACTGTGATTGGACTGCTTTGCTCACAAACTGTGTGTTGGGGGAGGTGGCTCTGTCCTGAAGGAGGCCTTGCTTGGCAAGCATGAGGACCTGGGTCCGTTCCGCAGAGCCCACGTCAAGAGCTGGGGCGAGGTACTGAGGAAATGGTGCAGTGGGTGAGAGGATTTGCTAGACCAGAGTTCAAATCCCCAGGAGCCATGTGAAAACCCTGGGCATGGCCACATGTGCCTGTCACTCAGGTGCTATGAGGCAGGGGCATGTCTAAACCAGGAGCTTTCTGGCCAAGCAACTTAGCCTGAAATAATGAGCTCCTTGTCTTCAGGGAGTAAGGTGGAGAGTGAGGAAGCATGACATCTGATGTCCTCCTCCTGCCTCCATGGCTCTCTCTCGCACGTGCTCTTCCTCCCTCTCTCTCCTTCCCTCTTCCTCCCTCTTTTTCTCTTTCCATCTCACTCTCTCCCCTTTCCCTCTCTCTCCCTCTGTCTCCTACTCCCTATCATTCTCCCTTTCTCTCTCCTATTCCCCCTCTCCCTCCCTCCCTCCTTTTTTCCTCTTTCTTCCTCTCTTCCCCCCTCTCTTTCCCTCTCTCCCTTCTCTATCCCTTTATTCCTCCCTTTCTCTCCCTCCCTCCCTCTCTTTCCCTTTCTCTTTGTCTCTCTCCCTCCTTCTCATCTTCTCCCTTTCTCTTCCTCTCTTTCCCTCTCCCTCCCCTCTCTCCCTCCCTCTCTCTGTCTCTCTCTCTCTCACACACACACATAGGCATGGCATGCTGTCACTGGAGAGGTAGACAGAAAAATCTCTTGGGCTTGCTGGCCAGATAGTCTAGCCTAATTAGCAAACCTCAGGCTATGGAGAGATCCTGTCTCTAAATAAATATATAAATAAATAAAGTATATGACTACTGAGAAATGACATCTGATATTGTCCTCAGACCTGTACATGTATGCACATGCATACTGTATACACATACCAGCATACATGAACACACACTCACAGAAAGGGATCAATGGTTAATTTCAGGTGTTCCCTCAGCTGCGTTTCCACTTTGTTTTCTGAGGCAGCGTGTCTTGAGACACTGGAGCTCGCTGGTCCAGATAAACTGGCCGGCCACCTAGCACCCAGGACCTGCTGTCAGTACCCCCTACTCCTAGTGCTGAGGTTCCAGGCACGTACCACCACGCCTGGCCTTTTATGTGGTGCTGGGGCTTGTACGTGGGTCCTTACCCACTGAGCCATCTTCCCCAGCCCCACCTTCCTTCAATGGTAGCTTCTAGCACCCCTCAGAAACTCTCTGGAAATGTGAGAACTATTAAAATTCTCAAAAGATGGGGCCAGCTGTTTCTAAGTTTCTGTATCCATGTGGCAAATGTGCGGAGATCTGTGTTTGCTTGCATCTGTGCAGGGAAAGATAAGAAGCCTTCCAGTTATGATGGTAGCAAACAGGATGATGTCTGACTCAGGCTTGCTATGACAGCTCATCTTGGTTGTCAACTTGACACACCTGGAAGGAGAGGGCCTCACTGAAGAACTGCCTCCATCAGATTGTCCTGTGATTAATAACTGATTTAGTGGTGCCCACCCTCTGTGAGTTGTCCTGGGCAGGTGGTCCTGAGCTGGACAAGAAAGCAGGTTGTGCAAAGCCAGAGGGAGCGAGTCAGCGAGCAGCACTCCTCCGTGTCTCCGTTTCAGCTCCTCACTCCCTGACTTTCCCCAGTGACGGACTGTGATTCGAAAATGTAAGTTCCCTAAACCCTTTCTTCCCCAGGTGACCTTTGGCCATGATGCTCCTGGTTTCTATAGTACTGCAGCGATGCAGCATCTGCAGTGCAACCACCACCTTCCAGGGTGAGCTTTTAACTGCGGAGGTCACCACTGGCCCTGAGACAGAGGGGACACTCCACAGAGTGGTAAACATGCAGCTACCACCGAGACCACTGATGGAGAAACATCAAAGGTCACTGTAGAGCAATGCTCAGGCTTCTTTCCAAACAGAAAGAAGAATCAGTAGCTCAACCTGGAGAGGAAGCACAGCTGAATTTTGTTGCTTTATTTTGGCCCTTCATCTTATCACGTAGATGGATCGTCAACATTCAAAGTTGTTGAAAAAGAAAAAAGATTAGAGTGGCAAAGCCTCTTGATTGACACCTGTGTGCTCACTGACTCTGGAAAGTTCGGCCTGCTCTGAGAACTAAAGTATTTTGTCCATAAAGAGAGTAGGAGGTCCCATTTGGGTGCTATGCAAACGAATCCCTGCCCAGAATATTTACATCTCCATCTAGTTCCCGAAGACCTCCCCACCAAGCGGGCACTCCGGGAGACTGACTGTGGAAACACAGGTTTGGGGCTTTATCAATTCATGAGCCCTTTCTTTTGCTCTTGGCTTCAGAAGGCTCCTCTGTGGCAGAGCTTGGCCCCATGCCCTGTGCATCATGGCAGCAGAAGTGTGTGGAGGAGGCAGTTTACCTAATGGTGGATAAGAAACAGAGGGCGCCAAGTAAGCGCGAGGACCTGACTCTGAATTCATAGCACTCAGGCGAAAAGCTGGGCCTGGCTGCACACAGCCATAACCCCGGCATCGTGAGAAGCAGAGCCTAATGGAAACTGAGTCTCTGGCTCCATGATGCAGAAAGTGCTAGGTAAGACACACCTTGCTTCTCTAGGATCTGCACAAGAGCACACACCTGCGCTCACACTCAGGCATGCAACACACACACACACACACACACATGCTACAAGGAGAGGGAGCTACCTCACCCAGCACTGAAGTGAAAAGAGCCAGGCTTGGTGGCTCATGCTTGTAATCCTATATCTGGGGAAGAATAAACAGAAGCAGAGTCCTGCTGGCTGTTCTGCTTGCTGAGCACCTGGCCAGTGAGAGGCCCCATCTCAAAAGAAGATGAGGGGAGGAAGGACACCAGCTTGGCTGTTGGCAGCTCTCACACAGGAAGTCCTAGCTCCTTATCCCCATAAGGACTCTCAGCTTCTCTTCCTTCTCTTCTTCTCTTCACCCCCTGTGCCTCTCCTTTCAAAGCCACCACTGAAGCCCCGTGTATGAGGGAGCAAAAGTACCTCTCAGAGTGGACACAGCTTTGCAGGCTCTAAACTTGGCTGTCAGGACAATGGTTGGCTCTAAATTTAAAATACACTACTCTGTCCTGGTCTCAGGTCCTACTGGGTGTCATGTCCCTAGGACACTCATGGGAAGAGGCCTTCCCAACCATGCCCAGTCCTAGGTAGATACGTGGGCCCCGCACTGTGGAGGTAGATCCAGGCCTGGGACTTAGGCCCTCAGTTGACCATTTCCTATTCCACTCCTCCCACTCCAGGCTGGGTCGCCTGCAGACCACCCCACACCCATCTGTATATTTCACATTTCTCAACTGCCTCTGGCGTTGTTCGGCCCTGTTCAAGTGCCCAAGGCTCTGAGAGGAGGCTCCTACTCCTGCTTTCCTTTCCACACCCGAGGCCTGCAGAGAATCAACCTCTGGGGCCTCTGCTGATGACCTCATGGGGAACTGCTGCCTGCAGACTTCCTGTTTTTATATTCTTTTCTCCTCTGCTTATTTTTCCTACTTTGCTAAGGTTTTGTACAGTTCTTGTTCTCCTCCCTTAACCCAGCCTGCAGAAACTCAACATTATTTTCTGTGATTATTTTAAATGCATATTTAGATAAGGAAAGGAATGTTCTTCCCCCTCCCTTTTTTCCATTTGAGAAATTGCATGGAGTGGTGTCTTTCCCTCCCTCTCCCCCCACTCCTCATTCCCCATGTTTTATTTCCCACACCATAGTCTTTAGCTTACACAGCTTAGAAGAGACAGACTCCAAGCCCTGAGTTTGCCAGTCCCCAGTACACACCAGCGCTCGCTCTCTGACGGCAAATCTTAGGAGACCAAGCTCTCCCAGCTTCCCACAGCTGATCACCTGAGCTCTCCAAAACACAATGCAGGTCCTTCCTTCAAAACCGAGAAGGCTCTGCATGTCTCCAAGATCAAGTCAAAGTTCCTTAGCCTGTGTGAAGGATGCTTCAAAGGTTGCCCCAGTGTAACTCTGCCAGTGGCCTCGTGGCCAGCCCATCTGCCCAGCTTTCCCACCTCTTCCCCCACAATCCTCATCGTTTCCCTCTATGTTGCCTACACACTAAGAATAAATGCATTTACTCTAGTGGCTCAGAACCACTTCATAGTTCTGTTTCTCCCTCTCTCTTGTTGGGTTAGTTGCGCTTATGGGCACTCGCTATGTTTATTTCTCCCATCCAAGTGTAACCAGAACGAATCTGGCTTAGCTTCCGGGGTCAGAAAAAAATGGGTACATTCAGGGTGCTATGGCTGTAGATATGTGTTTGCTTATTTTGGAAGCAAGTGGTTTTCTGTTTGATTCTATGTGTGTGTGTGTGTGAGAGAGAGAGAGAGAGAGAGAGAGTCAGACAGGCAGAGACAGAGGGACAGAGATTTTGCTCATTGTAATCTTTGAATATGGTTGTCCTCCACAGCCGGTGAGGCATGGCCCTGGGGGAAGGCATGAACTGAAAAGGTTGGCCGCTCACATGCTGATCTCCCAAAGCAGAGAACACGGCTCATTTAACAAGAAGCTAGAATCTAGGGCAGGTGGGGGAAATAAATACCATCTTAAGGGCCTTGCCTTGTTAAACATTCAGATTCCTGGGCCTGAGCCCCACAACCTATGAGTGCAAGTCTTAGGAATAGGCCCCCAGGAATGTGCGCGTTCATGAGCCACGGCGATCCGGTTGCCCCAGTGTGACACCCTGACCCAGGGGCTTCGCGGGCTTGGAGGTGTGCCAGGCATTCGACCCCATGGATACCCCAAGTGGCTTCTCTCCAGCTCATGGCAACACATCCAGCCACACTGCACCCTTGTAAGAGACCCTTTCCTCCCTGTGGACTGTGCCACCTCGTGCTTCCTCCTGCTGCCTGTCCAGTCTTTCAGCCACATCTTCCCACAAGCTGGATCTGGCTCCACTTCCTCCATAGGCCCTTTTGCTCTTGGGCTTCCTCCCAGATTCTGTCCTTGACTTTGTCCTTGACATTCTGTCCCCAGCCCATGGTTTCTGCCCCCCCAACATGGTCAACCTGATGGTGTCAAAACTGACATTTCCAGTGCAGTTGTTCTCCTTGGCCTCCTGCCTAGGCACACACTGCCTTCCCAAGCTCTCCCCAGGGTGGGTTCAGGCATCTCAGATTGCACATCTGTTTTCTGGATCTTCTTCCTTCACTTCCTGTGTCTGAGGGAGGCACCCACTTGGCATTGAACTGGACACCCAAGAGTCACCCCACCCTTTCCACTTACTGGTGGCACCACCCAGAACAAGCTACTCATCTCTCTGTGTCTTCGTTTCCCATCTGAAATGTGGACACACTGGCAGCGCCCACCTCGCTGGGTTGTGAGGCAGTGATGCGGTTCTGTCCATAAAGTGCCTAGAACGGTGCCTGGCATGATGAAAGGGGATAGTAAGTGCCAGCTGATAATAATCATGAGCCTGACACTAATAAATACTTAGTTATCGATAATCATGTTTTCATGGTTTCTTCCTCCTCCACTGTCCACCAACAAGGTAGCCACTAATTCTATTTTCTGTCTTCAGCATCTCTTCTTCTCTGTGACCAACCTCTTCTTCCCATTTCACCTCTGCTCTACCAATCCTCATTTTTCCCCCTCAACTGGTCCAGGTCTGGTCTCTCACCTGGATTCCTGAATCCTTTATCATCCTTGAGACTCCTTGCACGCATCAAAACTATCTCTCTTCCTCCTTTACCTCTACTCTACCAGGATCTAATCTCACCTTACCTCTACTCTACCAGGATCTAATCTCACCTGGATTCCTGAATCCTTTATCACCTTTGAGACTCCTTGAAAGCATCAACTGAGTGCAAGTCAAGACTGACTAAACAGATGACACTAGTGAGTAATTTTTGGATGGATGAATGGATGGATGGAGGACTGGGTGGAAAAAAATACCAGTAGTCACTGAACTGGGTGTTTCCAGGTTCTTGCCATCTTATTTGGAGAACTGAAGAAAAGTCTTGGATGATTACTGTTAATTCTCAACTTCACAGAATCTAGAATCATCCTGAAAAAGAATCTCAGTGAGGGACTGTTTATATCCATTGTTCTTAACCTTCCTGGTGCTTCCACCCTTTAATACACTTCCTCATGTTGTGGTTACCCCCAACCATAATTATTTTTATTGCTATTTCATGACTGTAATTTTGTGACTGCAAAATTGCAAGGTAAATATATAGTATGCAGGATATCTGATATGTGACCCCTGTGACCTCCAAAGGGGTCATAATCCACAGGATGAAAACCACTGGTGTAGATACAGTCAACCTGTGGGCACATCTGTGGAGGGTTATCGTGATCATGCTGACTGAGGTGGGAAGCTCTGCCTACTGTGAGTGGCACCATTCCCCAAGCAGAGCTTTCTGCACTGTGTGAGCGTGGCATTTAACTGAGCACTAGCGTCCACGCATTAACTCCTCTCTTTCTGCTCTTGGCTGTGGATACGCTATGACGAGCTGTTTTAAGTTTCTGTCTCTTCACCAGTGATGAACTACAACCTAGGATTGTGAGCCAAATGATCCCTTTCTTCTTTAAGTTGCTTTTGGCTCGGTATTTCATCACAGTAGTGTGAGACACCTAAGACTCACACAAATATCATAGTAGCAAGTGATTTTGTTCAAAGGCAAGGTGAAGGCAATACCAGATACAACCCAAGGGAACAGGTGCTCCCACAAATGTAGTTTAAGGGCCTCTGCTTAAACTACTCCATTTTATGGGTCCAGGAGGAGACATACAGTGTTGGTTCCGAGGGGTAAGATATGGGTGGTTTTCTGTTTTGATTGATAGACTTGGACTATGTAAGTCTTTGTTTGTATGTCCTTTCCCATAATGTACCAATATACTAATGCACATAATGATTCTAGTCATTCAGAGGCATACATAAGATGGTGGTGGGGGTTTCCTTCTACTTTAACTGAGAGGACACAGTTTACTGTGCATGTGCCCCAAACTAGCCTTAGGTTGCACAGGTACACCTCCCTGGTTCCAGGGCGTGTTTGCCACAGAAACAGGGGTGCTAGGGAGTTACTAGGGTTGCTAGGGTGAGCTGATCTGTTGCTTCATTTGTCGAGGGGTATTTTCACATAGCTCAAAGCAGGTGAGAGTCCTGGGTTCGTAAATTAATCTTATAAACTACCTTTCTCTGACAGATCAAATCAAACGTATTGTGTCAGTCCCCAAAAGGGTAAAACACCTTATGAATCAAGGAGGAAGTGGATAACCTGGGACTTGGGAAAATGAAACTTTTGGTTATGGTACATTCTCCACAAAGTGTTGCTGAACAGAAAAATGGCACTGTGTCCAGGAAAGCATGGGTACTTGCTAGTTTTAGGTCAACTTGACAGAAGCTTGAATTATCTGAAAGGAAGGAACTCCCAATTGAGGGAATTCCTCTATAAGATTCGGCTGTAGAGCATTTCTTAATTACTGATTGATAAGGGAGGGCCTATCCCTTTGTGGGTGATGCCATCCTTGGGCTGGTGGTCAGGCTGAGCAAGCCATGAGATGCAACCAGTAAGTAGCATTCTTCTCTGGCCTCTGAATGAGCTGCTGCCTCCAGGTTCCTGCCATGCTTGAGCTCCTGTCCTGATTTCCTTTGCTGATGAACTGTGATGTGGAAGAGTAAGCCATATAAACTCTTTCCTCCTCAGTTGCTTTGGTCATGGGGTTTCATCATAGCAACAGTCACCTTAACTAAGATAGAATATCTCCCAGAAGGCATGGAGCTGTAGAGACACAGGAGAGTCAAGGTCCTCATGTGGTCAGGGTGGCCCAGTTATGCTCAGAAGAGGCTCTGGATGGAGTCAGAGATTTCCCACTGCTGAAGAGGACACTTCAGTGGGGTAGGGATGTTGCATTCGGATTTCTGAAGAGATGGAACATTCCCATGGACACTTTCTATTTCCTTCTCACTCCATACTCTTGAGACACCTAGCATTTTTTAAAAATAATGTATTTATTTTTATTTTGTGTACATTGGTGTTTTGACCTGTATGTCTGAAACAGGAGTTACAGACAATTGTGAGCTGCCTTTCCCCTGAAAGGGCAGCCAGTGCTCTTGCTTGCTGAGCCATCTCTCCAGCTCCCTGAGACCTAGCATCTTTGATGAGTCATTTAGTCTGGTGAGCAGACAAGAACTGTCATATCCCGGGATAGCCTTCTCTTTGATTTTGCTGTTAGCTTTTTAGGAGTGTGCTTCCTTTTTAGGGAATTTATTCTTAAGTGCAATTCAAAATGGAGCAACATAATGACTCTCTGGATCTATAAGGTTGAGGACCAGGTCTTTCAACATAGAAACCAACTCACGCAGTGTCTAGGCATCTTGAGAAGCCAGCAGAATAATAGACTGGAGGAGGAGTCCCTTCAACAGGAAGCTGTTGACAGCTTCCCCAGTGACATAAGTAATGTCTGGCGGGGTCCTCTGATAGAGATCTGCCTTCGCTATCACTGCTCCTGGGAAGTTTAGCCTCCCTCAGTGAGAACAGCTCTCACTAATTAGCCCTCTTCCATTTAATGATTTTGCTTTTCTTATTGATTGGTTTCTGTCGAATTGGTAACATGGAAGATGAGAGCGATGTAGCTCACACACTGCCGCCTCAGGCCGCCCTGTTGGAGCACATTCTAATGGATCGTGGCTGTCTTTTCTATTATTTGACCCATAAGCTCTTCTTAACAAAGCGCTCCAGGGGCTGGAGAGATGGCTCAGTGGTTAGGAACATTTGCTGTTCTTTTTAAAAAGACCCAAGTTTAGATGCTACCACCCATGCTCACAAGCGCCTTTAACTCCAGCTCCTGGGAACTGATGACATCTTCTGTCTTCTATGGTACTGAGTGTGTGCACACAAACACAAACACAAACACACACACACACACAGAGAGAGAGAGAGATCCCAAGAAAAAGAAAACACTACCAATCAAAAGTGGAAGATGACATATTTTCTTATTCTTGACTTAAAAATTACCACCAATTTTTTTTACAGAAATGGCATCTCAATGATTTATTATTCTATAACATACAGAATTTCCGTGGTTTAAGACTATAACTTGGGTTGTCATGTTCGCCAGCCTCCTACTCACAGTCTTCCTGCCTTAGCCCGAGTTCCGGGCTGGCTAGTTGGCTCATGATTCGAAGGCAGCGGATTGGCGGGCTGAGTGATTCTTCGCTGACACTGCCTGACCCCCAGCATCTGGCATCTTTATCGAGACTGAAGATGCCAAACGGTCTCTGACATGACTGGTCTTTAAAGCTGTCTGTTGACTAGGCCAGGTTCCCTAGGCTTCTTCAATAGGATTATTCCAGTAGATAAGTACTTTTCTAGCCTCTGTTTTTCTTTTTTTTTTTTTTTTTCATGTTTACAAAGGTCCCATTGGCCAAAGTGAATCATGTGACAGTATCCAGCATGGACATCTAAAGGATTACATAAGAACAGGGGTTCAGAAAGGTGTGGCTCATTAGAAGCTATGATGAAACAATATACCCCACTCGGGGTGCTAGTTGGTAGATCAAACCCACACGAGGGTTTAGTGGGAGCCAGCCCTGCCTTGGTGGTGAGCACAAGAAAATCAAGTAATTAGGAAGAACCCTGGAAACTGAAAAGGCTCTCATGTCCTGCAAAAGCAGAAGGGGGACTCCCCAAACACATTGAAACCCCTGTCTAGGAGACAACAGATGAAATGGTCCCGGTGTGCCTGTATCTCTTTGTCTATGTGTCTGCTCTACAAAGGCTGTGGAATTATTTAGACACTTTCTCCTGGTTCTCACTCATGCTGCTGCATGCAGTTGAAACTTGGCAAACTTACCCATTGCTTCTCTGGTGATAAGAGTCCTTCCAGGCTTTTTTTCAGACTCTAAAACCCTAAAACAAGCACAAAAGTGTATGCTCAATGACCACAAAGAGCTACTTGAGCTTTTTTTCTCCCCTTTCTGGAAGCCTGGCCAACCCTGAGATGGAGGCCCATGCTTGCTGATTCTTACATTTCTTTTCTTCCCACATTCCTGCCACCCACAGCTGCTCCAGTCCAGAGCAAAAGTTCAGAGGTCAAATACTTATGACCCCAAAGCTTCTCTAGCGTGATGACAAAGAGACAGCTCACTGAGAGAATAAACAGCCATGGCTCCTGCAAATGCTGGTCTTGGGCCTTCTGGTAGAGTGTGCTCATGCGCTTATCACATGGCCCTGCTAGCCCTGTGGTTGGGCAGGATGTTCCAGCAGAAGCTGAGGCCCAGAATGAGGATTTGCTTCCTCAGGGTGCCGAGGTTGGAAGTGGAGCTCTGGCTTTCCGATCCAGGTCCTGACTCACCATGTACAGGCACGCATGCCCTCACAAGTCTAGGAAAGCTGCCTTGGAGCTCTTCCGGAGTTTTCTGCTCCCACCTTGTGGTTCCACTGACAACCACCGTTAAGCTTGCTTCCCTTCATGTTCACATGAATGAGGAGACGTCAAACATCTCAGGAACTGGCTTTTCAGCCCATCTCTCCAGATGAGTGTGCATTCTCTCCTCAGGTCAACTGTGAATGATCCAGCCTGGTTCTCTGTGCTGGAAGAGAGAGGCTCAGCATTACTCAAAGAAAATGAAACAGCGTAGAGAAGTTTAAAGCACCATCAATGGCCGGTGTGGCTCGGGTGAGCCATCAAAGCAAGAAAGAATGTGGTCTGTAGAGGTCCAGGATATGGTCATCTTGGCTTTGTGCTGCTAGTAGGAGACCAGGGCCTTTAGCATGTTTATTTATTTTTGTATTTGTGTGCATGAGTGTATATGAGTATGTAAGTATGTGTGTGTGCGTGCATGAGTGTGCGTGCATGAGTGTGTGTGTTCACCTACAGAGGGCAGAAGGCAGCATCAGGTATCTTCCTGAATCTCTTTCTGCATTCCTTTTTGAAAGAGGGTACCTCACCGCAGCTAGTGCCGGGCTAGGCTGCCAGGCCAGCAAGTCCCAGTGACCCTTCTGTCTGGCCCTCTTACTGTTAGTTTGTGCTTTATGTTTCCAGTTTTAACAACTATGAAGATCAAAGCTTGACCGGCCATCTCCCCAGAGCATCAACATGGAGTCAGTGGCTCAGAACCTGTCTATAAGATTCTGCAATCTCTAAACACAGTGAAAAGTCACAAAAGAATTCTCAGAAGCACACTAGGAGAACCTTACAGAATGAGTGAGGAAGCAAGAGAGAAGCCAGGGAAAGATGATGGTGGCTCTTCTCCAAGTGTTAAAAGCTGGGACCTGAGAGGGAAAGCAACTTCCTGAAAGCCCCAAGCCTCTGCTGGCAGAACTACAAGCCTTCCCTCATCCCCAGGCCAGATCTTTTTCAGCTTCATTGTGTTCCTTCTTGTTTCTTTCATACCACAGTACATTCCCCTGTAAACCTGCTTCCTGCCCCTGCAATTCTTGGCCACTCTGTGAGCTCCTTAGGAAGGGCTATTAGCTTGTAGATTTAGTGACCAAGTGTCTCAAATTAGGGTTTTTTTAATGATTTATTTTATTTTTTAATTACATGTATTGCATTAGTCTCTGTGTATGCACATGTGTGTGCAAGGGCCCACAGAGGCCAGAAGATGGTGTCAGATCCCCTGGGGCTGGTATTACAAACTTTTGTGAGCCGTAAGACATAGAGCATCAAATTCCCATCCTCTGCAAAAGCACCAAGTGCTCTGGACTGATAAGCCATCTTTCTAGCCCCCAGATGCCTGTTTAAATTGAGCTGCTAAGGTGGCATTGGGGGAATCCCCACATACTTCCTAGTAAATATGATAATTTGTGTTTCCTCCTAAGGCCATTGGATCGGTCCCTCCAAATACCCTCAGAGCAGAGGTGTTTAGGTGAAAAGTAGTCCTGTGTAACAACGGGTCTGGAAAGTCCCTTAAACCTTTAGAACCATTTGTACCCAGCTCCTCCTGAAGCCCTGGATGGGATGGAAGGTCTGGGTGCATCTGATGGTGAGTACGCGCTGGAGGGTAGAAGATGCAGTGCACATCCCAAGAGTGCCTCTGAACCGGGCTCCAGCACATGAGGGATGCCCAGCAAGGCTTTTAACCAGAGGCCCACACTCCCAAGGAGCTGGATTATCCCTGCGGCTCCCAGTCCCACTGATGGTGTCTCTGGCTCCTTTCCTTGCCCGGGATGGGGCAAGCAGCACTCTACTTAAGGGTACTCCATTGGTCCGGGTCATCTATCGCCTCCCCCACCTCCACTGTCTAACGTTTATGTCCTTCTTTAAGCTGATCTTTGGTTTGAGATGTCCTGATGTGAGATGAAAGGGCTTCAGCAGTTCTGAGACAGAATGATCGGTAGAGGCCAGCTGCCCAGTGAACACCAGGTCACCAGTGCTAGGATAACAAACACATGCCGGCGTGTCTCGCTTTTTATGTGGCGCTGGGGATAGAACACAGGTCCTCATGCTTACAAGACACTCTGCTGACTGAACCATCTCCCCGGCCACCGTTACAACATTTGGAGAAGAGGTTGCCATACCCTACCTATCAAAGATGAGATCATTATACCAATACATAGGATTTCAAGTGATGGGCCACTGGAAAGCTGTCAGAATGATCCTCAGAATCATATCCATAGCAACAGGAGCTGGCCAACCAAAGAGGGAAAAGCTGCAAAAGCATCATTATAGGATGAACCTGTTTTTGCTTGAAAAGGGTACATTTGTGTATATTTTGTATTATACATACACAAACATACATGTGTATATACACATGTAGATATATAATTTAAAACTTGAAGAGAGTATTCTGATAATCTAACATGGTACTGGCCATGATTGTTTAAAGTAAGTGAGGTTGTGGGTATTTAAATATTTCTCCTCTCATTCATATATTTTCTAGAATGAGCAGCAGTGCTTTTTAATATAAAGAGGCAGCTTTTTTTTATGTTTATGTTTTTAAATTTTCTCCATTCTAAGCCACCAGTTGATACTGTCACGGAGAAGAAGCAATTTCACAAAACGTACGCTTTGAAAAAGGAGACTGACTGGGCTCATTAGAACTCGGTCAAGCTCAAGGATTCCACAGAGACAGTCCTCTGCAGGGCACCAGTGGGCGGAAGGCGAGCAGAAGGCCCTTCAGGCACAGCTGGAGCAGGAGCCTTCAGCTTTGGGGAGGGGGCACTCCAAAAATGCCCTTGCCTGCCCGCTCCTCCTCCCCTCGACTTCCTGGCCTTATTTTGACTTACTGCTCAGGCATCATTTCAAAGGAATCTCTCTTTAACCACAGCACCCACATAGGAATCCTGCAAAAACCCCGTTTTTACTTAGTCCCGACAGACAGATGACTTAAATTGGCCTGGAAAGAAACACGCTGGTCGCCCAGCAAAACGTGGTTGCTGACGAGACTGATGTCTGGGAGAACTCCATCTCCCCGGACCAGCCCCAGGCAGCAGCTGATTACATGTCCTGTCCCTTTCCTGAATTCCCAACGTGGACTGATCGCCAGGCTTAGCTCCCGGTGTGCTCCATCTCTGGACAAGTAAATGCACCAAATACTCGTGTGTATTCGGAGCTCATGGAGATGCAGTGTGACCCAAGGCTGTGAATTAATATTCTATGTTGGTCACTACCTGCCCTGAGCACCCGGAGGTAGACTCCACTCTTCTCTGAGAGCTGGTTTTCTCTTGTGTTTATCTTTCCTCTCCGGACACCCCAACACAGGAAGCTCTCCCACTCTTCTCCATACTCAGCAGTTTGTGTGGGCTTCCACGGTCTGCTGGCTGGCCCCTGGGAATGCCTTGACTGTGCTGTTATTTTTCTTTTTATGTTGAAGTCTCCTGGGGTTCCCTTGACTCTTGTAGTTGGTTAGAGTCCAAGTATGGACTTCTCTGCCTGTGACCAGAGGCAGTATAGGAGGGTAAGGCTAGTGGGAACTGGGGAGAGGGCGCTTTTCCACGTTTTAAAAGATGATATAATAACATGGTTGAGGTTGAGAGAGAAGCCTTCAGAGGAAGCCTGGCTGTGAGACAGAGGGAAAAACCAGATCCCACCACCCCACCCGCTGGGGGCTGGTGGGGACTTTGCTTCCCCCACCAGCACCAGACCCCCATCCACACTGAGTAAGGCTAAGCCTCGGACTGGAGTATGGATTGGGACCTGCCTACCAGGAGAAAGTCAGCAAAGTGCAAAAGTGGGTTTCCTTTAACATCAGAGAGATGTGGTTGTGACGGGTGAGGGGCAGGGAATGCCGCCCTGTCTCTTCCTAGAAAGTGGTCCTGTGAGTCTTCCCCAGGGCCCTGTTTGATGAGGTCCGCCTTGCCCGCTCCTTGTCCATCATGCAACCTTATTTACCATGCATCAGAGATGCAGTAGATCCAAAGTGTTAAGTGGGGGGAAAGACACAGATCAGTTTGTCCAGCATCTCCTACAAGGAAGTGGAAGAAGCTGGAAAGCCCGTGTGACTCACACTGCAGGGCTTGTGCTCCACTGGATGCCAGATGTTTGGGAAGACAGATGACTGCCCAGGTGTTTCCTGGGTTTGGTTCCAGTTGTCTGCAATGTTGTCCCTAGGGCCTGACATCCTGACATCCCAGCAGCTGGTGTCTGCCAGCCTTGGGAGCAAACAGAGGACACCCCAATGTCCTAAGTGGGTACCTGCATACTTGGCTTCTCCTCTCAGCTGGGTCCTGCTGAGGCTTCACAGCAGGACCCAGTTATGATGAGTGGCCTCGCCTCCCACCCCCAGGAACCAACAGTGCAGCAACAGCTGGCCGAGGTGTTTGGAAGTGATGTTTCCACTCAACAGCATGGCCCGGATTTAGGTTCTTGAGACTTCCTGAGAGGCCGCCCCCTTGGAGCTTTAATCCTTCCCCCAGTGTCCTTCCTGCCACCTGTAGTCTAAACTTAGTGACAGGCACGTCTTCCCCAACCGCTTTGGCAGGCCATCTTGGGGCTAAGGAGCAAGCATTCGTTCCCTCTTCAGGGCCACCTGGAGAGGGGAAGCTTGAGCAGCTGAGGGTGACAATGATCTTCCTGTGGGTGGTACATTTTTTTCATTGGTTCTATAAATAATATACAATTGGGAGAATGTATATCCTACTATCTGTATCTGTAGGGAAATAAACATCATCCAACCCCCTCACTAGAAGGCTTCACTGCCGATGTTTTATCCAGGCTTCTGTATATTTGTATTTGAATACTATTTTTAATTCTGACAGCAATAAAAACTTACCAATGAAAATGAGCAAGAGATAACATAAAACCCAGATTTTACTAGGGTTCTTTTCAGTGTTTTTTTTTTTTTCCTATTTCTTTCTTTCTTTTTTTTCTACTGAGTTGAAATCATGCCATATAATAAATTCTCTCTTCTCTCTCTCTCTCTTTCTCTCTCCACTTATTTTGGGAAATAATCAGTCATCATCACATTTTAATTCCAAACTATTTCTGTATTTCTCAACACAATATTCCATCAATGTACTGTAAGTTGGCCATTCCTCTGTTGTGGATACTTAGATTAGAATGATTGCATTTTCACCCATCCCCCAAATTTATGTAACTCTTACCCTTTTAGACTACATTTAGGTTACTTAAGATTGTTGTGCACAGCTGGGGATGCAGCTCAATTGATAGAGTGCTTGCCTAGAATCCCTGAATCCCGGGCTCAACCTCCAGCACCACAAAGAATACTTGTGGGGACACACCCTTGAAATTCCAGCACTCAGGGAGCAGGAAGATCAAAAATTCAAAGTGATCCTGCAAGATGACTTAGCATGTAAGGGTACTTGTCACCAGGCCTGACCAACTGAGTTCCATCCCTGGGTCCTACATGATTGGAAGAGAAGACTAATTCCTGAAAGTTGTCCTGTGACCTCTACTTGCACATTATGTGCACACACACACACACACACACACACACACACAATATATATATAATAAAATATTTTTAAAAGCTTAAGTTCATCCTCGGTTACATAAAATATCTCTGGCCACTCTTGGTTAAATTTAAATATTAAAGATTGATTACTAGATATAGGACTGATTATGTGGTAAAAAGACTGAATAATTTTAAGCACCACAGTGTTTTATATGAAAATATTTTCCAAAAGAGCTTGAGGAATTTTACATGCCCTCTTCCTGGGGGTTTAAGTTGTGAACGGGGCCATTCTAGACATGAGTGAACCCAAGTTCAACGATAGAGAGTAAACCGAGATGACTGGAAAATTGTGGTCTAAAGGGAAAAGTCAGACAGAGGGGTGTGAGGCTCAGCCCCCTGCGGAGGAAAAGCCTCTGCAGCAGGGTCATGGGAAGCCCTGTTGGGGCTTCTCCCAGATTCCGTCGGGAAGTCATTGCTTCTGCTCCACTTCCTGGGCAGCTGGCTCCTGCCCACTTCTCCGAGGACACAGGACTGGGGCAGTTGCACCCAAAGACCTTGAGGTGAGCCAGCTCTCTTAACCACCATCACCACCTGAAATACCTGAATGGAGCGAGTCACACTAGGAGCCCATACCTTCAGGATCCTGTAGTTCACAGCAAAGCGCCCAGAAGTGAAGCACCTTGTCTAAGGGGTGACTCACGCGAGTGTGTGTCTTCCTCTCCACGCCTGTGCAGTAATAAGAAGGACTGGATTTAACTCGAAGGCGCAGCCCTTTCAGCCTCGGCTCCGTTCACTTGTTCTGTGCTGCACGCCCTTGCTAAATGTTGAGGGCGTGGCCAGTGCAGCATGGCTGCCTATGGCACTTAGGCAGTTGTAAAAATCTGATACGGAAGGCTTTGGTTCCTGCCTCTCAGGTATGCATTACCAAGGTGACTTGTTTCTCTTGTCTTTGCTAATTTTCTGGATGCCCTCAAAAGAAGTCAATTAACCGGAGGTCTCCTCCTACCTGGGCTCCGGTTTGTCTGTGTGCTCCCTCATCTTGAGGCCTTTCCCCTGTTCTCATTTCTCTCACTCACACACACTCTCTCTCTGTATGTGTGTGTGTATAATGACACCTGACATAGATTGACAAGAGACCCAAGGTACACAGACTAGGAACTGAAGTCCTTCTGCATTTTTTGCGATGAAGCACAGGCTCCACCATGTTGCCTGTGTTGGTATTTAACACTTTGAGTGAGGCCTTTTCATTTATTCATACTGAATCTTCCCTGAGAGCCGGGGTATACTCTTATATGCTTTTATATTGGGGGGGGGGTTATTTTTGAGACAAGCTTTATACTCAGGATAGCCCCCGCCTCCCAGTACTGGGATCGCAGGGGTGAGTTACTGCTCCCACCTTGCTTCCTCGTGTTTGTACGGTCATCGCCAATGGACTGGTGGATTAAGGAGCATGCTGGGCACCGAGCACTAATCGTGTGCAGAATGCAGCGGTGGGCCCTGGGGAGAGACAGGAGTGTGAGGAATGACCACCCTCCACGTCTCGTGGACTAGTTGTAGACGCCTGGCTGCGTTGTTAAAGAAACGAAGCGCATTTATAGGGTTTAAAGAAATCTGTAGTAACCTCTAGAGTGGGAGAGAGAAAATGAGATCACTGTCAAATGAGTTGGATGGGCACTCACTGCTATGGGCAGTGCTGCTAAATTCCTTCCTTGGGGGACACAGAAGTAACATCTGCCCCTCTTCTAAGGTCTCAGCAGCAACCAAGGCATGATTCTACCAAGTTCACTCTGGAGAACCAATTTGTTCTTTGGGCTTCCTTACAAAGGCGAGTCTTAGAGGAGTGTGGGTGCTCTTCCCGCCAGCCATCCACACCGGGAAAGACTTTACCCTGTTGGGATGAGGGGTTCCCTTCAGCTGCATAGATGAAGCCCCCATGAACCCCCAGTCTTCCCAGGCCACGTCCTATTAAGGCAGAGACGCCTATGCTGGGTGGGAGGGAGTGTCTGTACACTCGGTGAGGGTCTCACGATCCGTCATCCTCCATGAGAGAATATAAAGAGTCATCAAGATGAGCCGGATGTGATGGTGCATGCCTGTGACCCCCGCACTCAGGAAGGCAGAGGCAGATGGATCTCTGTGAGTTTGAGGTCAGCCCAGTCTACAGAGTGAGTCCAGGTCAGTCAAGGCTACACAAAGAAACCTTGTCTTGGGGGAAAAATCATCAAGATCAGCTGTGATGGTCCTTTTGAACTCCCCTGGAGGATAGTCACTCACCATAGGAAGTGAAAAGGAAGTTAACCATGCCACTGAACTGGAAACCGTCCGGCAAATATCTAAGGCTCTGACCACTTTTTCTAGCCCCCGAAGGTGCTCTGACAATCACTGGCTGGATGAAGAGAAAACATTCATAGAATGAAACCCTCCTTTTAATTTTTTAATTGAGTTTATCCACTGCTCTTGCAGAGGACCCAGCTTCGGTTCCCAGCACCCACGTGATGGCTCACAAACATCTCTGGCTCCAGTTCCAGAGGCATCCATTGTCCTCTTCCGGTTTCCAGTCCTCCAGTCCTCTCCTTGTCTCTGATGGCTTTGTGGCATATACTTACCTGTAGGCAAAGCATTCAGATGCACACAAAATAAAAGCAACAAAGGTTTTATAAAAGAATTACTTCAAAATAAACTCATTAGTTAGGATGACCTTTCAGCTTGACACTTTAAACATGCCTTAACCATCTTCACATGTCAGTGTTTTATATCTTATTATATGATTAGAAGTTCACTGCATAATAAAAATCTACACCGAAGACAGAGATTACTGTTTCCAAAGCTCTGAGCAAAAGCTGCCAAGGATGTCGACATACTTCGTATGACAGCAGCTAGAGTGAAGAGCGCCTTCTGTTTCTCTTTTGTGTTGTTGCAACACAACATCTGAAGCCGGGCAATGAACAAGACCTTGTAACCACTGGCCCTCAGCAGAGTGATACCAACATGCTAAGGGTCTTCTTGGTTGTCTAACATAGTAAAGAAAAAGAGAAGAAACTGGCTATTCACAAAAAGGGCATGTGTACAAGGACGGAGGTAACAGAGGTGTGGGGGAGGTGCCAGGTTCTCTTCTTACAACCCACACTCAAGATCCAGGAAAAGATCCAGGATTAACCTTGAAGACTCAGTCAGGACTGACAAGTCCCCAACTTTCACAAGTGTTCTCTCCTCCATACCACGCTGGGGACCAAGCCTCTAGTACACACAGCTTTGGGGCGACAAGCCATAGAAGTGAAGAAATGAGATCAAGTGACATTAATCATCAGACTGAATATTACCACATCTTACTTGCTGTTCTATTGCTGCTAAGGGCACCATGATAACTCATAAAAGAACGCATTAATTTGGGGCTTGCTTACAGTTTTAGAAGGTTAGTCAGTAGACCATCATGATGTGAAGAAGACAGGCATGGTGTTAGAGCAATAGGTAAGAGCTTTATACCCGCAGACAGGAGGGAGGGAGGTAAGGAGAGAGAGAGAGAGAGAGAGAGAGAGAGAGAGAGAGAGAGAGAGAGAGAGAGAGAGACTGGGCCTGGCATGGGCTTTTGGAACCTCAAAGCCTGCAGCGGGAGTTTGGGTTATGTAATGTAAACATGTTTTGTTTTCATCCTGGGTTATGTGGCTTTAGATTGTCTAGAGCAGCAGGCTATTTGCCTCCTGCAGGCTCTGAGAGGGACATGATTTTTTGCCAGGTGCAGACAGTTTAATTCTGAGGACTCCGGAGAGAAGCACCCCCCGACGCCCCAAACACACACACACACACATACACACACACACACACACACACACACACACAGCTCCTGGTTGCTGCTGTTGTGGTTTCAGGTGAAGTTGGAAATATTCTGAAAGGAAGATTGGATTTGCTCCAAGGAACCCATCAACCTTAAACAGCAGGAAGTAGCTAAAGAGAACTACACCCCCCACTAACCATCTTTCTCTCCTACCCAGTGTTAGGGTATTGGAAAGGATTGGAATGAGAAGGGAGGTAGAGGCATAAGGAACCCCAGTAAAACAGATTTAGAATGTGCCTGCGAAAGCCCACCCCTAGTGACACACCTCCAATAAGGCCACACCTCCTAATCCTTCCCAAGCAGTTCCACTAACTGGGGAAGAAGCATTCGAACATAAGAGACTATGGGATCCATTTTCATTCAAGACACCATGTGCCAAGAACCAGGTGAGTGGCAGACAGCACGTGCCAAAACCTTCTATTAGGAAAAAGAGCCACAGGTCACAGTGACCAAGGAAAGCTTTATGGTGGCAGCAAGGAATGACAGTGGCCAGAGATTACAGAGGTTACAGGGGTGAGCAGAGAACAGGTAACATGCAGCACGAGAAAGAGGTGAGCTGGCCCTGTTCCCTTGGCCCCACAGACATGCAGAAAGAATACCAGCATGGACGATCTTTGAGAGTCGTAGGGACCCTCCAGGCTTCTTTGGTGAGCATCATCACGCAAACTCCTACATCCAGTAGATAAGTCTTTGGCTCTCCCGTCAGTGGATTGAGTACTTGGTCAGTTTAAGGATGTGTTGCTGTAACATCCAACTTCTTCTCTGCGTGTAGTCTAGTTCAAACATTTACGTACCAGCACATAAGAAAAACAACCGGTAAAATGACTCCAGGGGTAGAAGGAGCTCACTACCAAGTCTGATGAATTTAGTTCAATCCCCGGGAACCCACCTAGTAGTCAATAGAGAATTAAAGTCCTGCAGCTGTTCCCTGACTTACACACCATGTTATTGGGATTCTTAACAGAGCATAGGTAAGGGGTTACTTACAGGAGTGGGGGTGCCCTTCTCCCACAAGGAATAATAACTTCCACACAAGTTATTCTTCCTCTCTCTGTCTTTCCTCTCTGCTTTTGAGTGCACATACACACGCAAAAATAAATAAATAGATAAACAAACAAACAAATAAATAAATGTAACCTAAAACGGAACAAATAGCTATCCCAAATAATTGCAATCAAGTCTGCAAACCAATGGTCCACTGAAATGTGCCTCGGGCTTCTTTGTTCTCTCACAGATGAAGAGCCAGCAGACAATGGGCTGGGAAGTGCTGGCGGCCATTTGGAAGAACAGCACCTCTGCGGTAACAGGAGGAAAGTGACCACTGACCATTGACAGAAGGAAAGTGATCACTTGCACTTAGTAGTAACTGCTGTTTGGCCTCCATGACCTTGGGGTTGTTGATTTTTCCCTCTTCCTCTCCCTGCTGATCTCAAGCCTCTGTCCCAGGCTTGCATGTCTCTGCACACTTCCTTGGCTTCCCTGTGTATTCCTATGGCTTGCCATTCCTTCTACTGCTGATATCCAATCTTTTATCTTCAGCTCCAGAACCAAGCATCTTCCTGGATGCTGGATGTAGCTCAGGTTTCTCTAGTCTAACAGCCCAAACAAAACCTTTCCTACCCGACAAACTCATTTGTCTGTGAGTGTCCATGTTTAGTCAAAGGACATTATTGCTAGGGGTGCAGTTCAGTGGTAGGGAACTTGCCCATCCTGTCAGACAGCCTGAGTTCCATCCCCAATGCTTTAACGATAGAAACAAAAACCCCAGAAAATTATTCATTCACATATTCTAGTTTAAACCTGGGAGGTCGGCCTTGACTTAGCATCTTTCAATACTGTATCTAAATGGCCTGTTCTAATTTAATTTCTGTTGCTGTGATACAATAGCCTGACAACAAGCAACTTACAAGAGAAAGGGCTTGTTTGGCTTATAGCTTTAAGTTATAGTTCATTATTACAGGGAATGCAAGGCAGGCAGGAATGCAAAGTGTCCCAGCCACAGTCAAGAGTAGAGGGAGTAAACAGCTCTCAATGAGCTGTACCCTCTCTTATACAATTCAGGAACCTCTGCCTAGGGAATGGTGCCCCCGAAGTGGGCTGGGTCTTCTCACAGCAATCAACAAGCAAGACAGTATCCCACAAACATGCCAGTGGGCCAATATCTAGCTAATTCCTCAGCCGAGGTTCTCTTCCCGGGTGACTCTAGCTGTGTCAAGCTGACAGTCAAAATTAAGTAGATCAGAGGCCATTAAAGTCTATCAGTTACATCTCAGACTCTCTTAAGCCCTCTTCTTGAGTTTTTGTTAGATAACCTTTAGTCAGCATGACTACGGCCTTTTAATTGGCCTTAGGCAGAGAACATATCTCATAGTTAGAATACTTCTTGTTTGTCAACATAAAAAAGACTAACAAAATTAGAAAATTGGGGATTTGGTAAAACAAAGCGCATCCTCTCATTCTGGTTCTGGTGTTTGTAGCAGAGCTGGTGTCCCCTCAGATCACACTTCTCTATGGATTGTGTCCTAGGCTCTAACAAATAGCCTACACAAGGCGGTCCTCAGTATCAGTCCCCACATTAAATAGTAATAAAACTGAATTCATTTCTCTTCTGTAGAAAAACAACAACAACATAAGTATAGATTAAGTAGAAATAGAAACTTTAGTATCTTCTTCCCTTTCCAGAAAGGATTGTCGTGGAGACTCTAAGTGCAGCCTTCTTCACTTTGTAACCACTAGTCCCTTCTATAACTTTTCCCCTAAAAATATGCTCAGCTTTGATAAAGTGCTTCCATTGCCAGCATGGGGATGAGAGTTTGTTCCCCAACACCCACGTTTTAAAAACAAGAGCCAGCTGTGGTGATGCCCTTGTAATCCCAGAACAGGGGAGGCAGAGACAGGATAATTCTTAGGGTTCTTCGTCTGCCAGCTCAGCTCTTAAAACACCAAGTAGATGGTTTCCAGAGACCCACACCCAAGGTTTTCATCTGACCTCTGTAACCAGGTGCGCATGCACACAGACACACACTCACACACATGCATGCGGCCATGCACATAAATGTGTTTGGATCTAAACCTTGGAAACTGTGAATGTGCCCAGGTCATTGTGCATATAACTCTTAAGGTGAGGTCATACTTGAGTAGGGTGAGTCCATAGCTCACACTGACTGGTGTCTTAATGAGGAGACGTGCACATGTGTTTAGAACAATGACTGTTTAAAGACCTACAGGAGGAAGGCAGGCAAAGAATGACCCTGGAGAGGAGAGGCTGGAGCCAAGTGACACATCTACACAGAATGGCTGGGGAACGGTGGAGGGTGCCAAAGGCCTTGGAGGAGTCTCTTCTGGGGCTTGCAGAAGGAGCACAGTTTTGCCAACACCTGAAGTCCAGACCTTTGGTCTCGGAGACAGTTACTGCGTAAGCACATCGATTGTGGACTATGATTATGGCAGCTGTAGCTAGCCAGTGTAGGAGGGATCAGGAAAAGGGGTGAAGAAAGTCTAGAGACGCCGCAAGAGCGCCAGAGTCAAGGTGACCATGTTCTGGGGGCGGAGTTCAGAAAGGCTTCAGACAACCGAGGGAGCTGGAGGATGTGAGCAAAAGCCCTGGAATGTGCTGCAGAGGCTCCAAGCTGACAGAGGAAACACCTGTCACAGTGGAGGTGTTCCAGGGAGCCAAAGCCTCCGGTTAGGGCGGGCGGGGCAGCAGAGAGCTCTCCAGGTGCCCGTTCCTTCTGCTCCTCTGGGCTTGGATTCCCTCCTCTGGCAACCGAGTGCTTCCCAATTCCTCCCGGGCGGTTCCCTCTAGTCATTTTGGTGACGCCTTTCTGGGCTGCCAAGTACCGGTCTCCATCTGTTTGCTCACACCCAGGTCCGGCCCTATGCTCTCTGCCAAAAATTCTCCCTCACTGGAGTCTCCATCCTAAAGCACTGTTAATGAAGGTTTGATTCATGCCTGTAGCTCCCGTGTCGGCACACCAAGCAGCTGTTGAAATGTTGATATTGCTAAGTAAAAAGTAGGTCACAGAAAAGATGGTTAAAAGGACAGTTTCATTTTTTTCTAAAAAATTAAAAAATGTGTAGGCAGAGCCTTCCTATTAGATTATAGCCCCTCCTCCCCCAATACAAAAGCCAAAGAAATAAACTGTTAGAGCCAACTTGCTTTTCAATGTATGTATTGCATATTCAAATTAAATACATGTATTACCTATGAATACTATTTTATTTTTAAAGTCTTTAAATGTGTTTATTCATTGGCACAATGGAGAACACAGCAAGAATGTGGAGGTTGGAGGACGGCCTGTGAGCACCAGTTTTCTCTTTCCACCATGTGGGCTTCAGGGATTGAACTCGGGTAGTCAGGCTTATCAGCAAGCACCCCACAGAGAGATTTCTGGTATGGCAGCTCACACGGAAGACTAGGCTTGTCTTCAGCTCTTCACCTAATATTTATTTTGTGCTGGCTTTCTACCCTTCCCTCCTGGGAGAACAGTAAAATAAAGGGAAACACTTGTAATTGTCATAATGAAAACCATATAGGCTTTGTGCTCCAGACATGTTTTGGCATTGCATGTGATAGGCAGATTGGAGACCCGCCTAGGAAGAAGTGACCTTGTGGGACCAAAACAAACATACAAACAAAAAAAGTGTTTATAACTGTGACTAAATTTGAGAACTTGATGTGGAGAGATAATCCAGGTGGGCCCCATATAATCATACTTCCTTCAAACAAAGAACCTTTATGACTGAGTGCGCAGTCAGAGGGAGATAAGACCTGAGCTGGGTTTTGAGGATAGAAGGACCATAAGCTGAGGAATGAATTCAGCTGTGTGAACCTATGTGAGACTTCTAACTTATAGTTGAGTTATTTGGGGCCACTAAAATTTTGGTCATTTATTCATCTGTGCAGAAAAAGAATGCTTCAGGTTAGCCTATCAGACTGAATAAAACAAAATCTCTGCCTTGAAAAATTTATATTGCGGCTGGAGAGATGGCTCAGAGGTTAAGAGCACTGACTGCTCTTCCAAAGATCCTGAGTTCAATTCCCAGCACCCACATGGTGCCCACAGTCATCTCTAATGAGATCTGGTGCCCGCTTCTGCGCAGGCACACATGCAGGCAGAACATAGTAGGCATAATAAACAAATAAATGTTTAAAAATGTATGTATTATCCAGGCTTATTCAGGTGGAGATATTTGTTTATTTGTTTAACATGTATGTTTGTGTGTGCCTGTGTTTATGTCTGTGCACCACATGCATGAAGGTGCCTGAGGCCAAATGAGCGTGTCAGAACTCTCCGAGCTAAAGTTACCGGCGAGAGATAGGTAAAGACTATAGCAGCCTTGCTAAGGGAGTGTTCACAAAGAGCTACGTACACAGCATTTTCTCAGGGGCATGTGGCTGCTGCCTCCTGTCTGGGAAGAACTCTGCCAGCGTCATGCCCCCTCATCTGCAGGCCCCTTTCCAGGATGATTCTTTGAAGTGCTCACCTAGTGCTAGAGTTCCCGTTCTTCTAGAATCTTCTTTTAACGTTCAGCTCATCTGGCCTTTGGTAGCCATCACTCCACCAGCACTACTTGCTTGTGGTCCGGGTGGCGAATGAGCGCCACTGAAATCTACCGTGGTTGTCAGTCCTCACCCAGCACACAGACAGCAGCCCCCTTTTTCCTCGATGGAGGAGCCCAGCTCCTTCTCTTGGCTTCTAGGACCCCATACTCTCGGTTCTTCTCCTCCATTGCTCCAGCTGCTTTGTAGGCTTCTTCTTTCTCCCTTGGTGTCTTTTATTTACATTTCCTTCATTGGTAATCTCATGAAGTCTTACACCAACATGTGCTGATGGCTCCAAATTTATCACTCCATCTCGGGACTCATCTACGGCCTCCAGATGAATAGATTTAACCTGCCACGCGGGTGTGCCACCTACTTGAGGCTAAACACGGTAAATATGGATGTCCAGTCATCCCAGCTCCTCTCTACCACCTGCTCCACCAGAATTTTCCCCATTCACCTAGGGACAACCCGTCAGCCTATTAGATTTGTAATTGACTCACATATCCTATCAGCCATTAGGAATGTTGACTGGCTTGTGTATCCAGAATCCAGTCACTTCTACTGCCGTAGCCTTGGTTGTCTTAGTTAGGCTTCTCTTGCTGTGACAAAGACCATAACTAAAAGCAACTTGAGAAAGAACAGGTTTGTTTCAGCTTATACTTCCAACACACAGTCCATCATCAAGGGAAGTCGGGACAAGATCCTGGAATCAAGAATGAAAGCAGAGACAGTGGGGGAATGCTGCTTACTAGCTTTCTCCTCATAGCTTGCTCATCCTGCTTTTTTTTTCTTTTTAAGGATTTATTTATTCATTTTATGTGCATTGGTGTGTTACCTGCATGCATGTGTGTGTGAGGGTGCCATATCCCCTGGAACTGGAGTTATAGACAGTTGTGAATTCCATGTGGGTTCTGGGAATAACCCAGGCCAGGTCCTTTGGAAGAGCGGTCAGTGTTCTTAACCTCTGAATCATCTCTTCAGCTCTCAGCCTGTTTTTTTGTTTGTTTGTTTGTTGTTTTTTAATACAACTCAAAATGACAGCCCTAGAGATGACGCTGTCCAAAGCGAGCTGGGCACCTCTCACATCAATCATTGATCAAGAAAATGCCCCTGAGGCTTGACCACAGGCCAGTCTGCTTGGGAATTTTCCAGGTGAGGTTGCTTTTTCCACAATGATTGTAGCTTGGGTACAGTTGACCAAAAACAAACAAACAAACAAACAACAAAAAACTAGCCAGCACATTAACGTAGTTGCCCCTCACAAGGTCCTGATGCTGCCGAGCAAAGCCCTAAGCCCAGACCGTGTCCTGCCAGGCAGGCTTTCAGACACCCTCCTCTCCTGCACCTCTCAACGCTGCTCATTCTGCTCCAGTTGCATTGTCAGGGAGTTGTTTGTGCTCTACTGAACGTGTTAAGGTCTCGGATCAGAAGAGGGCTTGTCAGCGCTATGGCTATCACTTTGGTGCCTCTGAAGAGGCACGGATGCGGAACACAGACTAGGTTAAGATGGGACTCAATGAAAGGGGGATATTTGAAGAGCCTGAGAAGGGCCAGGGAAATTCCTTCTTCTTTAGATACAGTCGTGAATTTCAAGTATTCCAAACAGTACTTGGCACAGAGTAAGAACTCACTAAATGTTTAGTGAGTTCATGAACAAATTTTTGGTCATAAATTCTCACATGGCGTAATTCTCTCTCATTTGAAAAATGCTATTTGTAATGTCACTTTAAAAATATTTTTAAAATCTCTATCTAGACTCTTGATTTGGAGGCAAGGTTTATAATTTAAATGACAAATGAGTGCAGGTTTTGGTTGGTGAGAAAGCTCAGCAGGTAGGAGAGCTTTGCTGAAAGCCTGGAGGCCCAAGTTCAGTCCCTGTGGTCCACATAGTGGAAGGAGAGAGCCAACTGTCCTTGTGCTCTGACCTTTACAGGCGTGATCTGGCGTGGCACACCCCTCCCTCCCCCACTCACACAAATCAACGGGAAAAATCAAAATGGGGGAGCATAATGTTCACCTGAGATCAGGGACATTAGCACTGAGAAGTAGTTCCAGAGGACAGAGCTAAAAGGAAACAGCTCTGCCTAAAAGGCTTATTTAAGCCTGGAATCTTAGCTTCACCTGTTCTGACATGAATCACGAATGAAACTGGGAGGAATAGTTCTGAAAGTTCACCTCCCAGTCACCCAGTCTGAACGCTCCTCTCTCGTAAGCGTTCCGCTCCTAGACTAGGAGCTGGAAGGTCAATGACTCCTTTGTTAAGATAGAATTAAGCTAAGTTTCTCTGAGTGAACTGTTTTTTATACAGAAAACTCAGCCACTTACATGGTTGGATAGATGGGCACCAGTGTCTCAGACTCCTACACCTGGACCTTGTCAGTATTTGTTCAAGAACAAATGAGCCGGAGTCACACACACACACACACAGACACACACACACACACACACACACACACACGGAAAGCAATCACTCTGAAAGTCTCTACATTGAGCCTGTGTTCCATTGTTGTCTTGTTCACATAGCCCATTCAGCATTTTCTGGGTTATGCAAAAGAAAAACCAGGACTGGCACCCTCTTGCCTAGCACACTCCAGCATCAGCGGTTCAGTGTAATCCCTATCATGCGTACTCGTGTCCTTTTTTGTTTCCTTAACTCGGTCTCTAGGCGGTGCGGTGTGTGTGATGGGGGCAGTGGTCCCATAAGCCAAACTTATGCTTTTATCCTCACTCGATACCCCAGAAAACAGTCCTGGTAGTTTCACGTCTCACCCTAGGTTCTTTCAGTGCTGAGCTGGAGCTGCTTACAGAGACGTTTCCAGGAGTTTTGGTGAAATGGTTGAGGTCCCACGAGAGCTGGCACTCCAGAGTGGAAGTATTTACACCTTGGAAATTGGCGGCTGCTGGGCTGAGCCACGTCCCTTCCCACCCAGCCTCAACAAGCCAGTTATTAAACAACTTACAAGTCCACCTCTGGTGGACCCTTTCAGCGGGATTGATGGCGTCAGAGTTCCCGGACGTTTTCAACAGGGTCTGACTTTCTGTTAGAACATTAACTTTCTATGGCATGTCATGTACGTGTGTGGATCGTTTTATTTACACCTCGAGTTGGTTTGGTGTACGTACGAACTATGTACAGACAGGAATACTGCTTCTGGTTGTGGTTTGACGCCCATGTACACTCTTGGTGCGTATGGGCATGGCCTGGTTCGTAATTGCTACCTCTCCTTCCCCTGGACAGCTCTAATGCCGATGTAATCTAGCAGTGTATGCGCCAGGTCCATTATTTAATAAAACTGGGATATTATTATAGAATATATTACCCATTTAGTTGTTGGGAGTGTTCAAATAATGCCCCTAAAGAACTTACTACAGTGCACTTGGTGGTATTTATTTATTTATTTATTTATTTATTGACTCTCTGGACTTTTATTCAGCAGCGGGTGTCTGGGTCTAGAGGGTGTTGGGCCTCTCGGTGGTGAAGCGTGGATTGTGCTGGCCTGGCAACACGCGGTGAGGCAAAACACAGAACCTGTTCTTGGCGTTGTGGAACTGCTCGACGGCCGGCCGGAGGCGCGGGCTGGTGGCCGCAGTCCCCTCCACCACCTTCGTGATCGCTGGAGTACGCCGGGCCCGGCGCTGGGCACCGGTGTCGGCAGCACTGTGTGGCCGCGCCAGCCGTGGTCAGGTTCCGGGACTCTTCAGTTGAGACACCCAGCGCCTTCGTGGCGGTCCATCTGTCCACCTCCGCCGCCACGTGGTAATATCTCAGTAGATGCTATTTATCGCGCTTGTCGTGTAAGGGGCACAGAGCGGGGAATTCAGTGTGTTGCTCAGTCCCCATCCAGCTTTTGAACGTACGTAAGCTGCGCTCCTCGTGGCTCCCTGCTGGGCGCCCAGTGTGTGCTGGCCGTGGAGAGACGCCGGCCGAGAAACATCTCCACTCTCGGAAGAACGCTGGCTGTTTCTAAGAGCAGGCACACTTTGCTGATACTCAGACTGAAATGTACTGGCTCCTCCACCAGAGCCCGCCATCTCTTCCCACACTTTCCTGAGCGCTGTCCCCAGCGATGAGAGCCGCTCATGAGAGACCACTTTTTTCTGTGTGCCAGCCTATTCCCATTGGTGCCTGTAGCTTTCATCTTTGTCCCCTTATTTTATGCCCAAGCTTCTATCTAAGGGCTCACGCCCCTCCTCACCTTCTCACGGATTTGCCTCACAGATGAGCGCTGCTGTTTCACAGGCTGGGCCCCTGCATGACCATTCTCTAAGCCTGAACAAAACTAACAGTGTCTACCTCTAAGTGGAAAGCTTCCCGAAGATGCGCCAGCGCTCTCCGGATGAGCCCGTGTGTTTCTGCTCCTTCTATACCACGGTTCCGCCTACCACCTTCCATTCTCTCTGAAATGTACTCACCAACCTTCCCTTCCCTAAACTCTTGAGAACTGCCTTATCAAGGCCATTGGTGACAGCTGTAATGTGAAATCTAGTGGCTACCCCCCATGGCCTGTTCATCGTTCAGAGATATCTGGCAGCCTTGATGCGAGAAAGCCCACTCTCTCTTGTTTGCTGTCTCATTACCTTCTCTGGTCTGCTGCCTCTCCCTAGCCATCCCCTGCCAGCCCTTTTAGCTGATACCTTCTCTCTGCATCACCGTCCTGGGCCTTCTGTGAAGTACCTCTCCTGCTTCCATGGTTTTAAGCCACTCGTCTGCTCTGGCCATGTCTCCAACCCCACCTTTCCAATGAGTCAGTCTGACACTGAACTCCCTTCTCAGAGCTAACTTGGCCTAATTCTATTTTGAAGAATGCTATTTGTAATGTCCCTTTTTATTTTTTGTTAACTCTTGATTTGAAGGCAGCACTGGCTAGGCTTTTAATTTAAGTGGCAAGAGGCTGTTGGTGAGAAAACTCAGCCGCTCATTGGGCAGCCCAAACTAAAATGACTGAAGAGACTGCTTAAGCTTCCCTTCAAAACATCACCACCCCTGCCTGCTCCCGGTCACCATCTACCTGTTTCCTTAATGGTCCCTGTTGAGTCACTAGCAGTGTCTCTCACATCAGCTGTGACCAACCTATAATTGCTGTAGGAATGGATGAATGCCCAACAATGACATTGCTTATAGCTGAGATTGCCCCTTACAAGGCTCCCTGTCCTACGTGGAAAGCCACTCACGGGTGACACAATTTCAGAATACTGCATCAACAATTGCTGAGAAGCTGCTGTCTTTTGCTCCTGACTTGACAGCTGTCACACACAGTTTCGCTCATTAGAAACCTGAAAGTCAGCTTTCAAAGTCAAGAGCCACAATCATGGGTTCTCTGATGTGGAACACATTCTCCCTCCTTATCTTAGTTTTTCCTCCTCCTTCTTTTGGAGTAAAATCTGACTTAGTAAAGAATGGGAGATAGAAAGGTGGAATGGTGGTCCTAAATTATAATTAGATAGAAGAAATAACCTCTACTGTCCTGTTGCAGAGTAGGCTGATTATAGATAATTATTGCTGTGTGTGTTAGGGCAGAAGAAATGATTTAAAAATTTTTTTTAAAGATTTATTTATTTATTATGGATACACAAGATCTCATTATGCACCAGATCTCCTTATAGGTGGCTGTGAGCTACCATGTGGTTGCTGGGAATTGAACTCAGGACTTTTGGAAGAACAGACAGTGCTCTTAACCTCTGAGCCATCTCTCCAGCTCCCAAAATGATTTTAAATTTTGACCTAAATAAATGGTAGATGTTTGAGGAGAGCGAGGTTTACCTGATTTGAACATGGCAGGTGTATATAAAGACATAACAAAGCTCTCCTTAACTACACACTCTATTCAGATATTAGTCAGCAATTCAAACACCAAAACGGGATTTAAATGAAACCATTAAAAATAAGGGGTGATCAGCTGCCTGTTGGAGATGCTGACCTGGACCAGCGTGGAGCTACACGAGAGCTTTCTGGTTGGAAGGGTTTGTGTGGCAGTGTGGCAGTCTTCATTGTTGTCAGGTGAAGTTCTGCGATCCACAATTGAAAATTTCCCAAGATTTCCCAAACGCTAACTCTAGTTAGCGTTTGATTTGCTACTAAGGTCCCAGCCCCCTGAGTGTGAGGGGCTTAGATTCATTTGCATTTTGATTTGACATGTGTCACTAAGAGTCATGATCCAAAAAACTGACAGGTCCCAGGCATCTCATTCTCTCAGTACCCCATCTCAGAAGTGGGAGAAGGCACACCTTTCAGTTAGCTTTACAATGCTATGCCTTGATCTTGGGTAAATGCATGGCTACACCCTTCTGAAGTTCAAAGGAATGATTCTTAATTGCTGTTTAGTCCAAGGGTGGTTTTGAAGTTTATGGAGCATAATAGATACATACCTCTTCCCAGCATGATGAAATTAGAATGTAACTTGTTTGAAGTCCAGAGTGTGTTGGTGTTTTAGTTTATTGGTTATTCTTGTATAATTCACTTATGGCAACAGCGTTTATTAAAAGCAGCAATAAAATATGTAAATAAGTTCATTATATTGAATGTTTGTTGATATTTGTACTACATAAACATGGGTGACATAAAGAATTCATCATGATGAAGCCATGAAGGCACTTCAGCAGACAAAATTCTCCGAATAAAGTGCGCTTTAAAAAGCAGTTCTGATGTCCTAAACGTAACGTGTGCTAAACACAAGACCTGCACCTTGATCTAAAACTATCTCCCCAGATATGGTGAGCATCACCTAGCAATTGGATGTAAAATCACATTTTCATTTCAATGAAAACCGTGTATTCTTGAGACAGTTTTAGAGAGAAGTACACAGGTAAAGAAGTCACTCCCCATTCTCTTCCAGGGGGACAAAAGTCTTAGTCTTTTCATAATCACACTAAAAGAAAAATCAGCAAATCATGTATCATGTAAGAATTAATTTTAAGATTAATCTTTGTGGGTATTGATGTCTCTCTTGGTCACTCTAACTTTATTGTTTCAACCGTACTCAGCAAGTGCCAGGGGCCCCTCTGTCTCTGCTTCCCCAGTGCTGGGGTTACACTGTGTCCGCTTTTCCCGTGGGTGCTGCGGTCAGTCTTAGGTTGTCATGCTTGTCCAGTGAGCCTTTTATCAACTCCCCAGCCCCAACATTAATCTTTTCAATGTACAGTTTATCTAGACTTAACTCTTTTACGTGTAGGCAAGATTCACAACAAATTCAATTCATTTGTTAGCATATTTGATGGGAGAATTAAAATAGCACATTAAAACATTTAAAGTCTTACCAATGAGCTCATATATTCTTTCGTGTATAATAATACATGACAAGTGTGTCCATATGACTTTTTCATACAGTTCCTTTCAACAGGACCTAACAGAGTCAGCAGCAGCTTCAGTTTAATTGACTAGCAGACTGTAAGGTGACTGCTGGCCACCAGAGAGCTTCATTAGGATGCTTCTTGTATGCATTAGAAAGTGAGATGGGAAGTTGGGTCTGGTGGCACATACCTTTAATCCCAGCACTCAGGGAGGCAGAGGCCAGCCTGGCCTACAAAGTGAGTCCAGGAAAACCAATGCTACACAGAGAAACCCTATCTTAAAAGAAATAAAGTGAGACGGAGCTTGATTTGTTTTTAACAGTGCCTTGCTATGTAGCCCAGGCTAGCCTTGAACTCGTGATCCTCTTTGCCTGCTCTTCTGTGGTTGAAGACAGCCCCTACTCCTATTGTTAGGGGACCACATGATGACCAAGCTGCACACATGCTATATATGTGTAGTTGGGTCTAGGGTCAGTTCATGCAAACTGGTTGGTTGGTGGTTCAGTCTCTGTAGGCCCTCGCGGGCCTAGGTTAGATTACTCTGTAGGTCTTCTTGTGGAGTCTTGATCCCACTGGTTCTCTCTATCCTTTCATCCCACTCTTCAACAGTATTCACTGGGCTCGGCCCATTGCTTGGTCTTGGATCTCTGCATTTGTCTCCATCAGCTGCCAGGTGAAGCCTCTCAGAAGACAGTTTTGCTAGACTCCTGTCTGCAAGCTTAGCAGAGTATCATTAATAGTGACGGTGGTCAGCCCTCTCCTGTGGGATGGGTCTCAAGCTGGGCCAGTTACTGGTTTGCCGTCCCCTCCAACTCTGTTCCATCTTTGCCCTAATACTTCTTGTAGACAAGACACATTTTGGTTCAAAGGTTTTATGTGTCTTTAGTTTGACACATTTCTTGTCTTTACATTCATTTATTTATATATTTATTATACATTTATTTATTTATTCATTATTTATTCATTTACATTTATTTATTTATTTATTTATGTGTATGTTACATGTGTATGCATGTATGTTGGGGTATGCTTCTGCCACCGCATTCTTATGGAGGTCAGAGGACAACATGGAGTATTTTACTCTCTCCTTCCCTTCCACCAGGTGGGCTTTAGGGATCAAGCACAGGTTGTCAGGCTCAGCAGCAGCACCTTCATTGGCCAAGACAGACAGCTTGCCTTTTTCTTCCTGTTGTGTTCTTCCTTGGGACACGGAGGAGCAGGAGGTGGAGTGGTACATTATGCAGTGATGGTTTAGTCATCCAATCAAGAATATTTACTGAACACCTTGCCATAACTTTAAGAGGTCTCTTGGAGATCTAGAAGAGAAAAAAAATGTGGTCAGAATAAGTAAATTTACTGCTTAAGATCATCAGAGGTGGACTTTGCCATCTTTTTCTGTTCAAGTTCCCAAACCTTTGCTATTATCTTACAGAGCTTATCCTGGTATCCCAGCTAAGATAAGAACACTCCAAGGTCCAGAAATATTTCCTTAGATTCAGCCAAGTACTGATCCCTGAACCGAATTCCTGGTGCTTATCTTCACTCTGGATTAAATCAACTTGCTTTGAAAAGGGTGATCAGGAGCGTCAGCGTGAGCCTGGGCCATGAGCCATCATCTCATTAAAGGGAAGGCCGAGGTATTCCTGGAGCTTTGTGTACACAAGATTGATAACAAAGGCTAATTTTCATAACAGAAATCAGCTGGATGAAACAGCCTTGAATCTCTCAGCTGCTCTCAGGTATAAGGCCTGCACCAGGGGCAGAGAGGTCTGGCTTCCATCCCGACTGTGACACCTCCCTCACCGCTTTTTAGCTCAGTCTTTCCATAATGAAACTGATGGCATGCTATGTGTCCTGGATCAATGACAGCCTGTAAACATCAAGGGAGACAGATAGAAAGCAGACTTTCTGTGAGATAACGGGTAAACAGGAGTCATTGTTAAGCTAAACAGGAAGAATCCTCTGCAGGGGACTGGAGAGAAGCTGTTTCCGTGGCTAGAGAGATGGCCCCGTGGGGAGAGTGCTTGCCTTGCTGTCACAAGGACCTGAGTACAATCCCCAGAACCTATGTAAACCAAAAAACAAAAACAAACAAAACAAAACAAAAAGCCCTCCAAAACAACAACAAAACAAGCCAGATAGGCAAATCCCAGCTTTAGGTGGTGGCTCCCTGGGACTTGCTAGTCACTTGGTGAGTTTCAGGCTGGTAAGAGACACTGTCTCAGGACAGCGGCTGACGGTTGCCCTCTGGTCTCCATGTGCCTGCTCACTCACGGTCTTGCTCACGTAAGACCGTGAGTATATTTCTTAAAAGTTTTCCTGTAGGAGGGAATTGGTAGGTCTAGAAGTTTCAGTGCAAACTCACTCGGGGGCTGAAGGTTATGTGGAACAAGCCATCTCCTCATCACACATTCCCGTGTCTAGGATGGAGTCACCGGACTCAGATGGTTTTACAGTTAGGGCCAAAGAAGGGTTGTTGAGTGGTTAAAGCTCACTTAAGCAAGGGAGGAGGGGTGAGATCTGTCCCCTGGACTCTCATTTGGGGGCTGAGTTCTGGATCAAGGTTCACTCTTCACGACCGGGTAGCTGGAGGGCTTGCTCGCCTTGGCCTCAGAACTAGGACAGGACGAATGATGTCCTGGCCTCTCCAGGGGACTGTTGACTGCCTCAACTGGGTGAGATCACGGAGAAGTCACAGGGTGTGTGATTCCTGGATGCAAGCTTGGAAGCCAATGGTGGTGTTTGGGGAGGGATTGGTTGGGGTGTGAAGGTTAGGATTGCTATGTTTGTTTACTCTCCTCCTCCTGACAGGCCATCTTTGTCATCAGCATCATCCGATCGTCTTTCACCCATGCTCTCGTCCCTGTTTTGGTGGGTCCCCTGGGTATCGGGGCTTTCCTGGTTCTGCTGCTCACTCATGCCCATTCCAGGACGGGTATCCAAGCCTGGGCTCGCCCCTGCCTGCAGGCTTATCTTCTGATTGTTTCCCTTCTGAGCATGGGTCACATCTGCACCACTATGTCATTTATGAAGTAGGCAGCCAATGGAGCTGTGTAGGGTGGCTCTGTTCCCTCGTCTAGTGCACATGTTTCTTGACGGGAGGTCAGGTCAAAGAAACAGGGTACTGAGGCAGTGTGAGCCCTTTGTAGTGCTGAGCCATCTTTGTTAGCTCATCGTTCACACACACACACACACACACACACACACATGCTCGCACACACGCCCCAGCACCACCACCAGTGTGTGTACTGTAGCATTTTAAAACATCTTTTGTTGTTTTTCAAGACATGGTTTTTCTGTGTAGCCCCAGTTGTCCTGGAATTAGCTGTGCAGCAGGCTGGCCTTGGCCTCAGATCTGCCTGCCCCTTCCTCCTGGCTACTGAAACCCCTTTTATAGCACAGCACCAGGGGGCTTTGTGGTTAAGAGGACTCGCTGCTCTTCTGATCCAAGTTCAGTTCCAGGCACCCATGTTGGACAGCTCACAACTGCAGGTAACTGCAGCTCCAGGCGCTCTGAAGCCCTGGACTGGCCTCCAGGGCATCTGCACACACGGGCTTGCACACCTAGACATAACTGAAAATCTTTTATTCTTTAAGTGCGTTGTCTTTTCTGTTTACATACATTGGTAGAAAGTGAAGCCTAAAACTGGCTTCTGCAGATTTAGTATGGTAAGAAATCAAATTTATTCAAGTTTTCTCTGAAGACATGATCTTTCTTTCTTTTTAATTTTTTTATTTTTAAGTGAGACTAATGAACCAAAGCAGAACAGGCCTGTCTGGCTAAATGCGGATAATGGCGGCTTGATGTCACCCAGGGTGCTTCTCCATCAGCACCCAAGGCTGTGCTTCGCATCCAGAGCAGTGCTCTCAGCTGCTCTCAAACAGGAATGAGCAAGCAACAGCTATCAAGTTTCTAGACTGGAACAATCCCAAAAAGGCCACTGGACATGAGACACCATGAGGACATCATGTAGACAGTTCATAAAAATAACTTGCCCAACATTTTTGGACCCTGATGCAAACTATACTTGTGGCTGTGGCTGTTTCCTTTGCTTTATTCAGTAACAAACAAAATGAAGCCAGTCACCCAGGCTCCAGTAACCTGGACGCTCCAGGGGACACCACCAGAGAGTAAGGCCACAATTAGCTTGACAGCCAAACATGTAGGGTCAGGGTGCTCATCCCGAGTCCTCAACATGGGTGTTGAGTATTTAATCAGCAACACAGGCCCCAGACTCTTCCACCCGTGTTCACAGCTGTCAGGGTCCCCGTTAAACAGCACGTGGACTTAGAGAGAGCCACCACAAATCCACTCCAATAAGCACAAATAATGGGTCAATTCACTCAGAAGTATTTCTTGAATATTCACCATGCCAGCATTCCAAAACACTCAGCTCTATGGTGGAGGGGCTGGGAGGAGGCTCAGTGGGTAAAGTACTTGCCACGTATGCAGGAGGATGACTTCGAATACCCAGCACCCATGCGGAAAGCCAGGAAGGCTGGGAGGGAGAGATGGGTGGATTCCAGGAGCTTGTTAGTTTAGCTCAATCACTGCGCCCCAGGTTCAGTGAGGGACTCTTCCTAGAGAAAGACAGGCTGAAGAGCCACCAAGGAAGACACCCGATGCCGACTTCTGGCCTCCACATGCCGCACAGCCCTGCCACTCACCTACGTACATGCAACACACGAAAAGATATTAAAAACTCTGTTATTCTCTTGTGCTAAGGAATGAAATTCAGTAATGGTGACATCCGACATTCTGAAGGGTGGGGTGGGGAGGAGAAGGGGGAGTCTGCTCCTACTCGGGCAACCCGGGAAGTTATTGTTAGAGAAACCTGCTTGGGAAGGACTCTTCCTTTATTTTTTCAGATCGACTTTTAATTGAAGCGTAGCACAAATGAGCTGGGTGTGGTGGCGCATGCCTGTAATCCCAGCACTCAGGAGACAGGCAGGAAGGTTGTGAGTTCCAGGCCAGCCTGACCTACATATCAAACCTGGTGTCACAACTAACAAGCAAACAAGCTAACGAACTAACACTTAAAACTGCACATGTCCCTGAACTGTGACAGGCTGAACACACCAGTGGTGCATGGGGTGCAGCCCTTGAGGGTGAACCTGTGCCTCGAAGACCTTCCCAACCACTCTTGGAGAACAGAATCTTGTTAGGTGAATGCAGACAGGAAACTTAGAAGGTTGTCTCTGTTACAGTGTGGACACTGGTGGCCATGGCTGGAGGGTGGGCCCTGAACTCTGTGCGGCAGAGCCTTGGGTGGCAGGCAGTAAGAGTTTATCCACAGCTGAAAGGTCCCTGGCTGTGCTTCTACCTAGTCTCTGTTGCTTCTCCTTCTCCCCCGCCCCTACTACTCCTTCTCCTTCACCAGTGCCTTGCCATGTTTCCGGCCTTGAGCAGTTAGAATTAGGCATCGCCATAAGTCTCAGGCATTTGAACATGTGGTCCCCATTTGGTGGCAGTTTGGGGAGGAGAAAGAGGCGTGGCCTTACTGGAGGAAGTTTGTCAAAAGGTTCTAGCCTTTGAGTTAGCTCTTTGCTTCCCTTTGTGGTTCAAGACAAGAGCTCTCAGTAGCTTCTTGAGATGTAATTGCCTGCTGTCTGCTGCTTCTGCTACACCGTCATGGACTCCAATCCCCCGAACCGCAAGCCCCCAATAAACTCTTTCTTTTCTAAGTTGTCTTGGCTATGATGTTTTATCAGCAAGAGGAAAGCAACTAATGTACCATCCTGAATGACGCTATACAAACACACTACCACCCCGAGATTCTACCTGGGGAGTTTCAAGCAAAGGAACTTACTGTGTGAGCCTTTTCGGTGATAGTTAGCTTTTCATTTTTCTTTGTTGCAAAACAATTTGGGGAAGAAAGAGTTTATTTGGCTTACAGGTTATAGTCTATCATTGAGGGAAGTCAAGGAAGAAACTGAAGGCAAAAATCTGGAGGCAGGAATGCTGCTTACTGGCTTGCTTCCAGGCTCTTATCTTCCACCTTTCTATACAGCTCAGGCCCACGTGCCTAGGTATGATGCTGCCCATCATAGGCCAGGCCCTCCTACGTCAGCTAGGAACCAGGAAAATGCCCCACAGACATGCTCACATGCTAATAATTCTTCAACTGAGGTTGCCTCTTTCAAGGTGTGTCAAGTTGACAACCAAGATGAGGCATCCGTTAGTCACTTGCTGTAATGGGCAAGGCGAGCAACAGACACTGGGACAATGTCTCAGACACTGGGAAGCGTCTCTAGGAGTCCAGCATGAGATAATGCTGGTTTTCTCTGCACAGTGAAGAGAGTAACCTGCCACCCACAGACAGCTGGCTCGCAGTCAACTAAGTCAGAGCAGCTGTAGCTCTTCACAGGGAGAGAGTCAAGACCCCCCTGTCTAACAAAGAGAAACTTGAGCCATTTTCTCAGGTGTTCCTTATTGGCTTTCTCCTGAGGACTAACATCTCTGAAGAGTGCATCTTCAGGGGAGTGCTGAAGCTTTTCTCGGACTTTTTGAATAATACCCTGAGTCACTCTGCGGGGAAGCTGAAGAAACAAACTGCCTTTGGAGACAAAAAGAGCCTTTGTGAGAAGTGTGGGCTGTTTGTCTTTTCATTTCATGAGGATGTATGTGAGAATAAACTTTTTTTTTCTGGGAAAATCTCACTCCAAGGAGGATTTTCAAAGCCATCCTGTTAACAGAACATCATCCCGTGTTGTTTACCAGTGTCCTCATCCTACCGTAAGTGGTTTTCACTGATTCAGACTTTTGAGTCGGATAAGCTTGTATACTATGTCTGTGTGTCTACAAAAAGGACATGAAACCTTTTAGAATATTTTACCTGTGATTTTTGAGAAGTTCATATACAAGATATGTTATATTTAATCCCCAACTTCTCCTTCCAATCCCTCTTGATCAATTTCTTTCATCGCTCTGGCTACCAGTGAAGTTTTAGTTATTGACAGCACCCCTCTCCAGCTTCCTCTCCACAGAAGCACACCAACACTTAGCACATGTCTTGAATTATACTAGTAAGCCCAAGTGTGATCCTTTTTAAAGAAAATATTAAAGGCCGGGCGTGGCGGTGAATGCCTTTAATCCCAGCACTCATGGAGTCAGAGGCAGGCGGATCTCTGCGAGTTCGTGACCAGCCTGGTCTACAAAGCTAGGCTACACTGAGAAACCCGGTCTCGAAAACAACAACAAAAGAAAAAGAGAAAATATTTAGTTTTATGTATGTATTTTAGAGTGTCATATGTTTATCCACCACCTCCGTGCAGCGTCCACGGAAGACAGAAGAGGGCATCACTTCCGTTGGGACTGGGATTAAAGACGTTCTGAGCTTCCATGGTGGGTCCTGAGAATCGAACCCATGTCCTCCACCAGACCAGCCAGTGCTAGTAACTGCTAAGTCATCTCTCCAGCCACACTGCATGCACTGACCCCTATCCTGTAACCGTCCGTCTGCACAACCGCCTTCCTTTTCTTCCAGGCTCGTTTGTCCCAGGGTTTCCCGCGTGTGGCGGTGAGATCTGCGGTCCTGGGGTTCCTGTTCTCAGGAGGCTCCTGTTGCTCCTGTAAGCTGGTTCGTGTGTAGGTAAGCTAGGACCTCAAGGAAGGACTTCAGCCTAGCGAATGGGAAGAACCGGGGAGTGCGGGGAAATAAGAACCGGTCTAGGCTGGATCTCTAACCTCGGACCCCCCAGTGTGCAGGCACTCCAGGCCAGGAGCCGGCGCTCGGTCTCCTCTCCTCCAGCTCCACGCGCCGCGGAGCCCAAGTTCCCTTCCCTAACTTTTCCTCCAGAGGGGAGAGGAAGAGTGCTCTGGAGTTTAAAAGGGAAGTCCCGCCCACTTCCCGGTTTCCGATTGGCCAGGGCCGACCCCACCCCATGCGGGCGGCGCTTCCGATTGGCTGCCCGGGGGACCAGCTCGAGCGAGGCCCCGGGGCCCCAGGTGGCAGGTGGGGCGGGCCGGGCGCGTTCGGGCTCCACGGCGCCGGCTCTCGCGCCGGGTGAGGACGCGGACGCCGAGGACCGAGGCCATGAAGAGCCTCAAGTCCCGGCTGTGGCGGCAGGAAGCGCCGGCCGCCGCGTCGCCCTCGTCGCCCACCTCGGTGACCGGCAGCACGGTGAGCAGCCCGCGGCTGGGAGCGCGGACCCTCTCCGCGGCGCGCCTCGCCGGGGACCTGGGCTCCGCGGAGGGGTCCCGCCACCCTCCCCCGGCCGTTGCGGGGTACCGCACCCCACCCCTCCGCGCGGCGGCTCCCCGCTCCGGCCTCCCCGAGTCCCCTCCGCGCCCGGGCGGACGCCCCGGTCTTCCCCCGGCGTCGCCGCGCGGACTCCGGACCCGCCGGGCTCCGCGGAGAACTCGCTGCCAGGGCTGGGAGAGGTGCCGTGTGCCCTCCGCTGTCGCAGGGCAAGGCTGGTTCTCGGCCAGCCTGGGCGGGAATAGGGATCTCGGGCGCAGACAAAGCCCGGCTTGTGTTTGACCCTGGAGACGGCGAAGTCGGGAAGGTGATTGTCCTGTTGGCAGTAAATCCCACCTGTAGGGCAGGTGGGTGCGGAACGTGGGTGCCAAGCCTGGCCTCCGTGTGCGGGCCGAGAGAGTGGAGCTTCTCTGTGAGTTGGCAGAGGGGACAGAAATCTTGGGAAACATCCTGACTGCAGATGTTGGAACTTGGATAATTTGGCAGGTTGGAATGGCGGTATCGTCAAAATTCTGCTCTTAAGGAAGTTCTATTTTAAAAGTCTCACAGAGTCAAACACAGAGGAGGAGGAATGTGCAGACCGCCTGATTACCTGGTGGTTGTAACTATGGACCTTTATATGCTTTCGTCCTGAGGATACAGATTAATGTGTGCCTGGTTTTGAATTAATTCAGGTCAGTGTCTCTCAAAAGGGTATCCCTTAGTAGCAGTTTAGTTGGCCTTACGCGAAACTGTAGAAAATAGACTTTAAAAAAATATGGGAAAAATGATTCGGAGTCTGGGTGTGGTGATGCTTGTCTGTAATCCCAGCACTTGGGTGGCAGAGACGCGAGGATCATGAGTTCAAGGCCAGCCTGGGATATATGGGAGCCTGACTAAAAAACAAACAAACAAACAAAGTGGGAGAGGCAGGGGCAGAGAAGGAAGTGATAACAGATTCAGAAGGCATGGTTTTTTCCTGTTTGACTGTGCTTAAATACGCTTTGTAATTTCACAGGAAAAAAAGTTTTCTTTTGCTTGACTTAAAAAATATTTGGCAGAAAAACTTAGTGTATTGGAGGTAGCCATGGTTACAGATCATTCTTGCCCATCTCACAGCAGATGACGTGCCTTTCTCCAGACTGCAGCTGTGTGTCGCCAGGTTGGTTTGCACCGAGGATTCGTGTCTCCACTTGGAGGTTTATGTTCCTTCTTTTCCCTCCTGTTTTCTGGAAGCTTCGAGGTTGTAGCTGTTGGTGTTTTCAGTGTGCACGTTGGCTTGGTACACTCAGAGCATGGGTTTGTCTTCAGCACACACTGAACTGAGCATTCTGTGTCTCTTAAAATAACACCATAACAGTTAAATGCATGGTGCAAAACTGCTCTCTCCGGGGCAACACACGCTTCTCAGCTTGTTAAGGCGCAGAACACGTTTTGTAGCGGTTTTGAAATGAAAGTAGCTGGATGTGGTGCCTAGCAGGAGCCCACGAACCACCAACAGGATAATGTGGGTGAAAGGAAGGATAGACCCTGAAGCTTTTCAGTCTTGTAGCCCAGAATCCCCGGTTTGGTGTGTGCGGCCCCTCTTTTCATCTCTCCTTTTGCCCTTAAACCTTTTTGAATAAATCCAGCATATGATGTCTGCCATCCGCAATGGACTATCAGGTTATTAGTCTATCATTTCTGTCCGCCAGCTCCACCTCACTCAGGAGCCACTGGGGTTATTATTTGCCTTCATGTCCCTCCAAAGGAAGCACATCCCGCCTGAAAGGAAAACACACACACACACACACGCACGCACGCACGCACGCACGCACGCACGCACGCACGCACACGCTTTCTCTCTCTCTCTCTCTCAAAACAGCAGCACATGTGTCTGATAGGTAAGATACAGTGTCTCCAGGTGCTTTAACTTTTTAAAATTACATTCTATCTATCTATCTATCTATCTATCTATCTATCTATCTATCTATCTATCTGCTTTCTTACTGTGTGTGTGTGTGTGTGTGTGTGTGTGTGTGTGTTTGCTTGCTTGCTTGCTTGCTTGTGTATGGTCACATGTATGCCACAGTGTTCATATAGAGGTCAAAGTTCAACTACCAGGCGTCTTTCCTTCCGTGTGGGTCCTGGGGATGAAACTTAGGTCAGTCTTGGTAGCCAGCCCCTTTATTCAGTGAGTTATCTTACAGACCCTCAGGATACTTTAAATCTCTATTTCCTTTGTGAGTGAACTCTACTCTCTTTTCTTGTCCTTCTGAACTGCATCTTTGCTAGAAACAGTTTGTTCTTTGCACCTTTCTGTGCATTTTTGATTTGTGTATGTGCTTCATATCTAGGAAACTGAGACCTTTCATACAAACATCTAAGATTGATTCTTAGCTATTTGTTATGATCCTTTATGGTTGTAGCATTCCCTATGCAGAAGACAGTTGCTTTTTCATACAACTTAACTTCTAGTTCTCTCACTTTATGTCACATGGTGGTCCTCTTAAGTGGCAATATTGAACAACAAGACCCTTCCAAATTTCTTGTAGTTTGCTTTCTTACTTTCTATTTTTGTTACATTTATTCATTTAGGTAGAATCTTAACTATAAAGCCTTGCTGCCCTGGAATGTGCTGTGTGGACCGGTCTGTCCTTACAGACCTACCTGCTTATGGCTCCCAGGACGCTGGGATTGGAGAAGTGTGGGCCACCCCGCCTGGCTGGGTTTCATTTTTAAACATTTATTCCCTGTGATGTAAGAGGGCGTATAGCTTGGCTCTTCTTCCTGCCCCCTGCTCCCAGCTTTGAATCTCCTAATGTGAGTCTTAAAACATTCACTGAACTTCCACGGAATCATCACGATTTCCTCTGAACAACTCTGATGTTTGTGCCGTAGCTGTCCTTGCTTCTATCTCAGCTGAGCAGCAGCAGACTGGGAGACGCAGACGTGTGAGCATTTTACGGCGGTGTGCAGCACACAGCACCACCCCTGCAAGCTGTCGCTGTGTGGAGGAGAGGGGAGTTTCAACGCTGGCAGCAGCAGCAGCGTTAAGTCAATGCCAAGGGGCTAGAGTTCCGTGACTAGGATGGTCTCTATGCCTAGAGGGAGGGGCTCCCCGCCCCGCGGCACATGCTGCTCGCATATATTTGAAGGCTGATTGGCTACTGCTCATATTCGGAGATGGCAGCTTCCATTAACCACAAACTTGGAAATCTCTGTATTATACTGGATTGTTTTGTGTGTTGCCAGGTCTCACTTAATATCCCAGGCTGGCCTGGAACTCACTGTATAGCCCAGGCTGGCCCCAAAATCCATGGCAGTCTCCTACCTCAGCCTCCCCAATGTTAAATTAATAGGTGTGAGCCACACACCTGACACACATCTCTCTTTTAAATAATCTTGGTTTTTCTTTTTTTTATGGTTTATTTATTTATTTATTTATTTATTTTACATTCATTGGTGTTTTGTCAGCATGTATCTATGAGGGTGTCAGATCCCCTGGAATTACACTTTTATTCTTTTGTTTTGTTTTGTTTGTTTTGAGACAGGGTTTCTCTGTTTAGCCTTGGCTGTCCTGGGCTCATTTTGTAGACCAGACTAGCCTTGAACTTACAGAGATCCACCTCGCTCTGCTTCCTGGAGTGCTAGGATTTCAGGCGTCACAGTGCCCGGATTTACACTTTTATTCTTAATTACTAAATTGAAGCTTCGGATTCCCAACGGGGTCGTTAAATGACTGGCAGCACTGCATAGACTGGCAGCTCTATGTCAGGTCTGCGGTGCACAGAAATAGTAAGCTTGCGCATTTGCATATAGCTCAGATTTGGGCAATAAAATGAAGGGGCCTCTAGATGGAGTGGAGGTGCAAACAAATATTGTAGCAGCTTTTGGCGGGACTACCCTGTTAAATTTTACCTGTCCTTAGCGTTACAGTTTATTAGCTCTTTTAAAAAATTAGGCATATGTATCGGAGTTGTGTGTGTGTGCGCACTTCCTTGTAGATAAAGTGCCAGCAGAGGCCAGAAGAGGATGATGCCATATCCCTTGGAGCTGGAGTTAGGAGCTGACAGATTCTGAGAACTGAACTTGGACCCCCTGCAAGACCATCAGCTGCTCTTAACTGCTGAGCTGCAGCCTGGCTTGGTAGCCTCTTGACCATGAATGTCATTGTGCTGGTTTTTTTCTCTAGGCGGCTTGTTAGAAAGAATTGTGGATTTTGTAAGTTAACTAATTATCTTCTGAAGCATCTTGCTAGTCTCCATGAGTACCTGGCCAAAAAAAAAAAATAAAAATGTTTCTGAAGGATTAAAGTTACAAATAGAGCAACTGGAAAACAAAAACAAAAGCATAAAATCAAAATCAAAATGTACCCTTTTTGTTCCCACGAGGAATATTAGCTCCTATGTATCAGAAAGCATAAGGTTTAACATGCATTTGTTTTAGCTGTGGTTCTGAGAATGAAGGCTTCGAGTTTTAGGTCCTGGAATTTGAGTGTGTTTGATATGATGCTAAAGTTAATTCTGCCATCATGTTAGGGTAATGTGACTAAGAGTGCTGTTACTCTTATTCTAAATTTGGGATCAGCACAATTACTCATTGTCATTAAAGAGCTCAACCTTTAATGGAAAATGTTTACCGTAATTAATGCTTTGTTCAGACAGCTTCTTACTGTTGTCTCTGCATCATTTCCTTGTGGCCCTGGAAGGGAGTTACAAATGAAGTGACTCTGAGCTGATGGAGATGGCTCAGTTGAGAAAAGCTTGTACGGTCATGAGGACCCAGAGACCCTAGGACAGTGAGACATGACCTGGCCTCAGAACAAGGGGGACTGATCCTGAGGAACGACGTTCCAGGTTGTCCTCTTATTGCACACGTGATGCTGGGTGCACACGTGTTTGCGCACAGCCACAGAGTCCTCTTTTTATACTTCAGCTTCAGTCTTAATGCTGCAACAGGTTCACCTGGATTCAGTGCATGTCTGAACTGCAAACTCAACGTCATTTCCCCACAGTGTTCAGGTGCTTTTTTTCTTGTAATTTTTAAGATGTATTTTTAATTACATGTGTCTGTATGCTTGTGTGTGTATGAGTGTTGCACATGTGAGTGTAGGTGCCCTCAGAAGCCAGAAAAGGGCATCAAACCCAGTGAGGCTGGAGTTGCAGACAGTTGTGAGCCACCTGACATGAATGATGAGAACGGAGCCAACATCCTCTGCAAGACCAGCAAGTGTCCGTGTCCTAGTCAAACTCACCGAACATTCCGTACACGTATAAGTGTATCTCAGTCACATCCACTTCCACTCTTCCCTTCAGCCTGCCCACATATGTCTTCCTTCCTGCTTCTTGTCTTTCCCCCACATAGTCCACACACTTGAGTGGTAGTTTAGGACTTTAGTTACCTGATTATGCATCATATACACATTTAGAAGCATCGGGTTAAAAACCACACACTAAATATGTGTGCGTGTGTTCACAAATGTGAGGGTGCGTGTGTTGGGTGTATGTGCTCATGCATGTGGAGAGCCAGGACAACGCTCAGAGGTCATCTCAGGAGCACATCTTTCAGACAAGGATTCATGTTAGCTGAAGCAAGTCCCAGCAATCCTGCTGTCTCTACTTTCCCAGAGCTGGGGTACAGCACCTGCTATCCTGTATGGACTTGGGGGCCCAAATTTTGGTCCCCAGGCTTGCCAGGCAAGCACTTCCTTTCCAAGCTCTCTCTCCAGCCTTGTAGTTATCTTACTTAGTTTTGAAACGATGGAAAACATGAACTGGGCTCAACAATGGGTTAATAATTGGAGAACTAGATAATTCCAATACAGGGGCAGGGAAAGCAAAGCTTGGACTCAGTTTTTGTACTGGAATGGAAGAGTGCTGTTGAAGATTGGACTTTGATACCACAGTGAAGAGGCTCTCCTTCCAAGCAGGGATGGGACTTTTAAAGCATGGTAATGTCAATGGACTGCACTCTAACAGTGCTTTAAAATAGAAACCATTAGTCATCTTGGAAGATGCTAGGGCACAGAGGCATTCTTTTAAGCCAGAGAAATTAAAGACAAGATAAGTTGTTTCTGGTTCTTTCCCTATGTGAACTGTATCTGAGCATAACAAAAATCTCTGAAAGGGAAAACTCTTACAGTGATGACTAAGGGCAGAACTAGAACATTGCATATTCTGTTCCAGTTAATGAATGAGGAAGGGGCAGTGGAGTTCATTCATGTCTTACATGTGGTTTGCAGTTCCCAGTGAGTTAATGGATTCAGAGTCTGGACAGAGTGACCATTAGAGGCTACCAATGTCTCAATAAAGATAGACAGACAAAATTTATTCACGTCCATTGTCATGTTAGAGTGCTTATGAGAAGAGCCACACCCAAACTCAGAAGCATTTCCCATTCAGAACCCACGTTTTCAGAAACACAGAGTGATGGGGACAATTAAGTAATGACGATTAGGCGCACAACAGACTTTATGTGAAAGAGGTTTATTAGATGGAGATGAAGAGAGAGAGAGAGAAGGGAGAGATGGACATAATGGGGGGAGAGACGGGGGTGCCCCGACAGAAAAAGAGAGGGCAGAGAGCCAAGAGGGAAAGAGGGGATAAGAGAAAAGAGAGAAGGCAAGAGAGAGCCCCATTGTTGGGTTGTTTCCTTTAAGGGGCAAGGTAAACACGCCTTCCATAATGACATCATAGGTTGCTAGGCAACCCAGAAGCAGGTTTCTAAATCCTAACATTCCTCCCTTTTTCTATAATTAAAAAATGAGCAACTTGGGCTGCTTCTTACGTAAGGTAAGTTAAAGTATATAAATTTAGGTTTATTGGAAGCAGCTCTTGGTTTTCATGCAAGGGGTTAAGAGAGAGAGAAGAAGTAATAGCAAAATGGTCAGATTACATGGTCAAGAGGAGGAAGGGAAGCCTCTGCCCTGGAAAATTTAGGGTAGAGGGTTGTCAGTAGAGAGTTGCCCGCCATGCAAGGCAGCAGGTAGGGACTGAGGAATTCTGGGAGAACCTGGAGCCCCGTGTCCTGGGCCTGAAGTACACCATTCCAGCCTTTTGTTAATAATAAGTGAATCATGGGCATAGATTCTTTTCTGGCTACTTCCTGCTGACACTGGGGGCGCTGTAGGGAGGTCAAAAGGCTGAAATGTTGGCCAAGTCCAGGAAGAACAGGCTGCTTTGATGCTGTCCAGGCTCTGGAAGACATCCATGGCTGGGAGGGAAAGTGCAGGTCCAGCTTGATGGAAGTCTGCGCAATCAGATTGGAGCACTGGTGTAGCTGCTTTGGCGCTGTTATGGCTATAGGAAACATCTGTGTCTGGTAGGATACTGGAACTTTATGCAGAAGATAAAGTTAAGCAGGTTATGGAGAAAATCCTTAAGGTGTACATTTAAAACTTTTGGGAGAGCAAACAGGTGGAAGGTTTGGATCAAAGAGACTTGAGCATGGGAACCTCCGTTTACCCGAGGGAACCTTCATTTACACAATCACTGGCAGTAATTAAACAGGCTTTGCTTTGGATCTGTCTTTTAAGGAAATTGAGGTTAAGTTTGGTTACAGAAGTGTGTAAAGTTAGAGGCCCTTAAAGCAGGCAGTAGGTGTAGAGACCTGAAATTCTCCGGAAGACATCCGAGAGGAGAATGTAGAGGAACGGACGAATGGACTGTTTCTATTGGGCGGGCAGGGGTCCGTGACCTGTCAAGGCGTCCCAAGAGCAAGGTTTGACCCAGTCCATATATATGGTCCTGCCTGATCCAACAGCTCATCAGCTTCTGGCCAGAGACCAGGGGCATGGTTGCCCATAGGAGACACAGTTCGCCTAGTGCTAGGATTTTTGTAGGTGAGCGTGAGGGGGGAGGAACTGTGCACATAGAGGGAAAAGATCTCTCCCAGGGGAAAGAGGAAGTCCTAAATGGAGGTCAGCAGAAAGGGTCATTGGTAGCCAGTGAAGACTATGGCCGAGGAGTTGGGCGGGCCGTCTGTCTCAAATGATAGTAGGAAATTGCTGGATTCTGAACAGTCAAGCTTCCCCAACCAAGAGAGGTGTTTTATGCTGATAAATGAGGTGAATTCACCAATCCAGTGGCTGGCCAATGAGAAGGCACCAATCCAGTTGGTATTGCATGCAGCAGAGCAGATAGCAGTCAGGTAGCCAGGAAAGGGAAGTCCCAAAACCAGGGAAAGGGGAGGAATCCCACCTTCTGAGATAGGCAATAAGTGCAGTACTTATCTGGAGCCCACTTGACCTGAGAGGTAGATTCAGGTGGATTTCCTGCAGCTCACAAGAAATATTTTTAAGTTTTATGAAGGAGATAAAACTTTAGACATGTTAGCATCATAATTGTAATCTGCACTGAAATATACATTGCAGAAAAGGCAGTGGACATACACATTTGTGTTAACAGCACAAGCATTCTTTAAGGTGAGCTCTGAAAAGGCAGAGGCCTTTCGTGAAGCAGAAGAGGAAGCTCACTTGATCTTAACCTTTAGTATAAGCACACATTATGGAGATTTAAAATCTTGAGCTTGGAACCATGACAGTGCGTAGTATAGTGGAATGTTTTCATATTAGACTTAGATTAATAAATCAGAGCTCTATTGATAAATTTAAAGCTCTGGATAGTCAACATAACAGTAGCATAGAAACAGGAGGAACTATTAAACATTTTTACCTATTTAGGATACCTTAAATCACCTTAGATCTTGTCCATTATAACTTGCATTTACCCACCTTAAAACATTTTTCTTAGACCCTCAAACCTTTGTGACTTGCATTTATTAACCCTAAGACGCTTTTAGACTCTTAGACATTTATAACTTGTGTTTACCAATCTTAAGGCATTTTCTTAGACTCTCAAACATTATTATTATTATTTTTTTTTGAGGGGAGGGCCTTTGTATCTAGTTATTTACCATGAGACATAGGTGAGACTGCTGTGAACATTTATTGTCCTTTAGCTAAAGGGATGGTAAAATGTTACATTTAGGCCTGTTTCTTGAGTCTGGCAACAAGACATATTGTATGTGTGTGTGTAGGCCTGACAATAGCAGTTCTAGGACTTAGGCTGAAGGCCTGGTCTCCTGCGTATGAAGAGAACTGGGAAGGCATCTGAAGTCGCCCAAGACAGAAGTTGGCAAACATGTCCGTGGGACCCCAGGGTGAGGCCAAAACAGACCTACAATGTTACCCTGGGCTGGGGGAGGATGGTAGAGGTCGCTGAATCAAGGAGCTTTTTTTTTTTTTTTTTTTTTTTTAAATTAAAAAATTGAATTACTTGACAAGTGTAATCGGTTGTTTGGAGAAATCTTGGCAGGGCCTTGGAAATTTTGTCCTCAGAAATTATTAGAAACTATTACAGTAGAGATGTAACAACTTTGTCTCTTTCTCCGGGTGAGCAGAGTTAAGTTGTCAGCCATGTTAAACTTAACAGTGGAGTCCTGGGGAGGGAGAGCTAAGAAGACTAGATAAACATTACGGCATGCGTGTGCTCTCTCTCCCTCCCCTGTCATCAGAAACCTCTACTGCTCCCTATCAGAGTTTGGCGAGTATTCACCCTGCCACCTGAGGGTGCTAGTGTCCCCACAGGCACGAGCAATCACAGGAGATAGGCACAGTGATTTCTTTAGGGAACTTGCCCTCAGAGCAGGTGGCTGGAATGACTCTCTGAAATCATCATAAGGAGGCTGGGATGGCTGACTCTATTACCTTTTCCCCTCCCTCACATGGTAACACAGTGAAAGTTCTACGTAGCTGTTCTGTAGTTAGCTAATGTAAATGAATCAGTCAACCAACCAACAAAACCAACCAGCCAAACAACCGAGTCAAACCAAAACCCAGCTACCACAGACAAATTGATGGTTTGTAATCACAAAGAGTTTTGTTGATAGTTACAAATCCTAATGTCATGGGCATTTTCATATAGTGGCATCTCCAGCATGGGTCCCCAGATAGGAGCTAATGTGTGAGTGACCAAAGACCCTGGCTAAGTGGGCTGTGAGGAGCCCACGTGAGGCCCAGTTTCTGTCCTCAGCACCAGGGAGCTCCTGCTTGGAAGGCAGGCTTTCCTTCCCAAAAGATCATGCATGTTGATTGTAGAAAACAAAGCATAGCTGCCCACAAACAGCTGAGTAAGAGAACATTCGAAGCACTTATGGTGGCTCTGCTTGAAAGATGCCACTGTTTGGTCATCCACTTAACCCTCTTGATACCACAGTAATAGTTTCTGAATCATGTTTTATTCAAGTAAACTTTGTACTTGGAAGCTGTCCATCGGGCTGGCAAGATAGCTAAGGGGGTAAAAGTTCTTGTCCCTGAGCTTGACAACCTGAGTTCAACCCGAACACCCACATAGTGGAGAACTAAGTCCTCCAGCTTGTCCTGGCCTTCACAAATGAGCTGTGCTGTGCACACACAAAGCAAATACATATAAAATATTTTAAAAAGTTACTAGTAACTTGAAATTATTGGAGCAGCTATTAAGAACACACTAATTGCTCATGTTTGCACAGATATTGCTCATGAGTAAGGAATATTAGCCACAGTACTCATAACTGACATTTACTGAGTGTGTTGCTTGACCTGTGTTCTAAGTGATGTGTGCTCACTCAGTCCTTACATTAGTCCTGACAAATGGTCCTTTTGCCTTGATTTCAGGTAAACAGTTAGTGGTTTATAGCAAGTAGCTAATAAAAAGCTTGGTGACCTGGCTCAGACACTCAGGCCTGACCATTCTGAATGGATGCAATTTAAAACTTAGTGTTGGATGTGGTGGCTCACACCTTTAATCCCAGCACTCGGAAGGCAGAGGCAGGCAGATCTCTGTGAGTTTCAGGCCAGCCTGGTCTACAGAGCTAGTTCAAGGATAGTTAGGACTACACCAAGAAACCCTGTCTCAAAACAAAACACAAAAACAAGAACAAAGATTTAAAGCTGGGGATTTGTACCTTGAACCATATGGAAATGAGAGGAGGGGTGGTTTACAGGCAAGGAAGAGTTTTCTGTGAGAACTCTCAACACCAGGTTCCCAGTGATCTATGGAGCTGCATCCCAGGCCCTTCTGCTGACAAAGAAGTTAAGGATCTCTGCCAACTTGATAGGAGAAAGTATTGCTTTAACTTAAGGTTTTCATTAACTGGACATACGAAAATGTGCTCTTGTGTGTGGCTCCTTGGTGTTTAGTAATTACTTGTTTGAGCTTTTTGTCTTCTTTCCTGTGCATCCTTGTTTTTGCCTCCTGGCCAGTCACAGCCTTGGGAGGGGCCTGTGTTGCCTCTAATGGTCTCCTTCCTTCTTTTTTCTTAGAGTTTTTGTCTTAAGTATTTAATTATGTGACTGTTATTACATTAAGACCTGGCTGTTTTATCTCCACAGAGAGTATAACTCATGGTATCCCAGTCTCTAGTGTGTTCCATTAGAGCTGCCGTCTCTGATTCCACATGGTCTGATGTTACACTTTCACTCTGCTCCATCTGCCCTTGTAGACGTATGTGTGTGTGTGTTCACCTGCCATATTATCCCGTCAACCCCAGTTCCAGCAATTACGAAGGTGTGAGTCATGAGGACCTAAAGAAACTAAAATTACCAGCTTGTTGTCTGGAAGGTTGTGTGAATGGTGAGTGTGTGTGTACTCGTGTGCACACGTGTGAAAAGGCATACAGGTTTTTTTTTTTTTTTGGGAGGGGATGACATTAGTTTTAACTGTATTGATCACTTTGTTAAGTCAGGTTTTCCTTTTTATATGCATGCAGTGGGTAATCATCATCGTCCATGTGACTAGTGAGGGAGGGTGCCTCTAAGTGGGTGTGTGGAGTCATTTCAGAGAGGTCTAAGGAAAGAAGACTCACATAGGTGTGGGGGTACCAGATCACGGGTGGGACAGAATAAAGGGGAGAAGCTGGCAGAGAACCCTCTTGTTTGTGCCACTGCAGAGTTTCTGTCAACCTGACCCAAGCTAAAGAGATCCCTGACAGGGACCCTTGAGTGAGAACTACCTCCCTCAGAGTGGCAAGTCTGTGGGGGCACTTTCTTGACTAATAATTGATGTAGGAGCGCCCAGCGCACTGTGGGCAGTGCTGTTCCTGGGCAAGGTGGTCCTGGGTGGTATAAGGAAGCAAGAGCAAGCCATGGGGATCAACCAGCAAGTAGCATTCCTCCATGGTCCTGCTCTAGTTCCTGTCTCCAGGTTCCTGCCTGAGTTACTGCCCCAACTTTCTCCAGTGATGCACTGTAATGTGGAGGGATAAGCCAGATGAGCCCTCTTCTTCCTGAGGTTGCTTGTGGCCATGGAGTTTTATCACAGCGATAGAAAACAAACTGAGACATCGTGCTTCCTGGTAGAAGCGGCCCCCCCCCCCTTACACATGCCAGGCAGTTGCTTTACCCACAGCTAGCCCTACAGTAATTCTTTCTAAATAGGAGTGTACAGTTCTTCCTTCTTTATTTGGTTATTTCTTGGCTTTCTCATTTGTAGGGGCCTACTCAGCTGAAGTTGAATCTTCAGTGGGGAGCTTATGAGGGTGGTTCTAGTAAAGCAGGCACACTATTGAATTTATGAGGGACCGTAAAGAAACACTTGCTGCTGGTTTATGCAGGTTTTTGACTGAGTCTCATTCATATAGCTAACCCTGGCCTCAAGCTTATGTAATGGAGGCTGGCCCTGAACTCCTGATCCTCTGCCTCCATCTCTCAAGTGCTGGGATTCCAGGCAGGTATCACCACCCCCAGCAAGAGGTCTCATAACTGTGGTAGCTCTTATGATTCATTTCTTTCAACAGATTTCTTACAAAGATGTTAGTTTTTATTATTTATAACTGTGTGTGTCTGTGTGTATGTGCATGTGACTGAGGAGGCCAGAAGCATTGCATGCCTTGGAGCTCGAGTTATTTTGAGCCATCACTACTGTGGGTGCTGGGAACTGAACTTGGTCCTCTGCAAGAACTGGAAGTGCTTTTAACCACTTAAAAAGCCAGCCAACCAACTAACCAGATAACCAACCAACCCACCAACCCACCCTCTGTAAACTGTAAGCAGTAATCATGGTGATGGACAAGTAGGTGAAGAAAATGAAGGCACTTTTCAGTCTTAGCAAAGGCCTATTGTGAGCCAAAGGATGTCTGTCTGCAGCCTCTGGAAGTGCCTGGACAGTGGGAAGGGGCCAGGTCAGCATGCTGGCATTCCGGGAGCAAGCTCTGAGTCCTGGTAATTGGTTTCATGTCCTTTGACCAACTACTTAAATATATTTGTTTCTGAATCTGGAAAACGGAAGCTAATAACTGTGTTTTGCCAAGTAGTTGTGAGCATGAAGTGAGATAAGGTATATCAGTGCCTGGCCATGCGCATAGTATCTGTCCTGCGGCCACCTCCTTCAGAGATTTTGTCACGGTCATCAGTTGCACCGGTTTGGCTCTGTTGCCTTCCCATTTGTGTGTATGCAAAAGTCTTTTCAGTCCTTTCATCCCTGAGGAATACAAGCACTTGCAGACTTTTATTTAGCTCAGACTTCCAAAGTTCACCCACGTCTGCCTCTGGTAGCTGCCTGATGACTGCAGTATCTGTCAGTGAGAGGAAAGTACTATTTCTCAAGCATTCTGTCTCCTAGGCTGAGCCCTGGAAGATCAGAGGCCCCCAGCTTTGTGAAGCAGCTCTGCAAGCTAAAACAGCAGGTGTGTGTGGAAGCTCCTGGCCCAGGAGGGAGTGTGCTGGCTGCCTCTGGGTGGGGTGAGGCGTAGGAGTGGGGAGTCAGTCAGGGGTCTCTATTTTGAGCTGTTCCCTGATGCTCAGTGCAGTCAGTGCTATCAGATTCTGCCTGCATCTACTTAGTCCTCATCCCAGAAGGAAGCCACGTACCCATTATGCCGTCTATTTCCTCTCTCTTCCCGTCCCTGGCAACCACCGAGCTGCTGAGTGAGCTGCTTAATCTGAAGCTTGAAAGAGGTGGGTGGAAGCCATCCAGGAAAGGGCAAAAGCCGTTCAGAGGGAGAGGCAAGGGCACAGAGTGGAGAGACAGAGCGGAGTGAGGAAGCTGATGGCTGGATTGGCAGTCTTTCTTTAGGAGGTTGGGTGGGAAGTGGGCAGGGAGAGGGAGTCACAGTGTCTTAAAAGATGCCATCCTCAAGCACGCTGCACTTGGGGCTGGTAGATGGATCAGTGAAGAGCACTGAGTTCAGTTCCCATCACTCACATTTGTGATAGCTCACAAATGGCTGTAACTCCAGACCGAGGAGATCTGACAGCCTCTTCTGTCTCTGTGATCTGTCTCCGTGGGCACCTGGCCTGGTTTGCATGCGGTGCACAGGAGTACACATACAGGCAAAACACCTATATGCACAAATATGTATCTATAGCTTATCTCTCTGTCTGTCCAAACACACATATGTATATTCACACACAGTTGCATAGAAAAGCAAAAGAGAGTTAGGCTTGTACTGTGAGCACAGAAGGGTGTCCCATGTTCCAGTGCAGCTTTCGTGGCTTTCTGTGGATGCTGTGGTGAGAACAGATCTGAGAGGGTCACGCTTGGAGCAGTCCCGAGCTGTTGCGGTGGTTCAGACTGGAGCTGGTGAGGACCCAGAGCATGTTACTGGAGAGAGGGAGAGATGGGCACCCAGGACCCACACAAGTGATCCACCAAAGCCGTCCAGTCCACAGACAGCTTGTCAGAGTCCCACCCACTCCTAGCTTGGGATATTCCCACCAGTGCCCACGTTTGAAGCTAGGCTTCGACTACCTGGAAATTCTGCTCTCAGCAGGGAGGGGACCTGGTGTGTAACCCATCAGCCGCCCAGGTGTTGTTTAAATATTCTTAAGTGTGGCCAGTTGAGATGAGTGGCTCAGTGTGCTGTGGGAGTTTGGAAAAATGCCCCTGACAATCAAAGGTAGTAGGCTACTAATCACTGTTAGCGCGTAGTTTCAGCAGATAAGTGCTTGATTTCCATTATAGACATATCGGAGCACAAATAGGCATAACGAACTAGGGTGAGTTTGTCTGTTAGATTCAGAGGCTGATGTTTGACTGTATTTTCTCTTAAGCTTTTGTTTTCTGGAGTGTGTGTGTGTGTGTGTGTGTGTGTGTTGTGCATGAAAGCTAGCAAGCAACTTGAAGGAGGTGGTTCTCTCCTTCTTCCAGTGGGTTCAAGGGATTAAACACAAGTTATCAGGCTTGGTACCAAGTGTCTTTACAGGCTGAGCCATCTTGTAGCTCTGGCAATATTTTCTTGACATTTGAATATGTATACGAAACATACAGAGTCTGTATATTATTTTTCACTGAACCATTTGGAGATAAGATATAGGATTATATTTCATACCACTTAAGAATAGCTTTCATTAGAGAGGTGGCTCAGCAATTACGAGCACTGGCTGCTCCTCCAAGGGGCCTGGGTTCAATTCCCAGCACCCACATGGAAGCTCACAGTCTCCTGTAACCTCAATTTCAGAGGATCTGACTTCTTGTTCTGTCCTTTGTGGGCGTTGCACACATGTAATGTGCAGAAGTAATTTCAGGCCAAACACTCAAATACATAAAATAAAAATAAGTCTTAAAGAGGACAGGACATCTTGACTCTCTCCAGTGTAATGTGCTGTGGGAAACTGTAACTCAAAGTCGAGGAAATAGAAAGGTGGTGTAAATAGAGCCTCAGACATGATGAATTCTGCTCTCTTAGGCTTTCGAAGTCTAAGGCACAAGTGGGTGATTTCTGTTATGCCTGTGGAACGCTCATGCTCATTGGTAACGTGGATTTAGAGTAATTCCCTTAAAGCAGTATAAATACCAGGGTGCCCATTTAGGCAGGAAACTGTGTCAGCCACCAAGGGGTACTGGTGGTCCCCCAGGCTGCAGAGTACTGAAAGGGGCTAGTGAGAACAGGGTGTTGGTGTCAAACAGATGGCTTTAGGCTGTACGTGAGCTTTGG